>NC_037351.1:16412500-18912500 GCF_002263795.3 Bos taurus | reverse complement strand
TATTAGAAAAAAAAAAAATGAATGGGATACAGTCTCTGATGCCAACATTCACTGTCTGTTAAGCGAAATAGACATGTATGTAAATAATCACAGCTCAATTTGGGAAATGCTCCAATAAAGTTATGCACTAGAGGAGAAGAGATCAAGTAAAATCACTTGCAAGCGTGTCAAGCTCTCTGGCTCATTCTTCTCAGAATGAAACACAGCAAGAGAGCCCACTCCCAAAGTACCAATAAAACCATAGTTCTCTGAAGCCTTAAATGTATTGAACAAACCTCACCTAATCCTGTCAATGGTGCTATTTGGGATTCTAAGGGCACTGGGACCTCAAAAGGACACCAGTAGACCATGACCAACAGCATAAGAAATAATGAACATTTTTACAATGATGAAAAAATAAATCCCTTTCCTGTGTCCTTCTAAATTTACTTTGACTAGCTATTGAACAGGCGTTTCATAGATTCAATACATCACAACATATTAAGTGCGGCTCAGCTCCCGCCACCCGCGCTGCCCTGCTGTGGACCGTCTCTTTCTGTTTGCATCTTGGCCGTCCTCTGTGCATATAAACTAAGCGTCTCCATTTCTGCTCTCAGAGTGTACCACGCCATACAACCGAGATTTCAAGAACAAATATCAACAGTGGCTAAGCCAAACATATCTTGTCAAGAGAGTGCCACTGCAGTGTAAAGATTGATTTGTTGAGGGAGGTCTTGCATATAAGTAGATGTGAAGGCAAAGACTGAGGTTAACAAGTTTCCACTGTGGGAGTTGATTTATAACAAAATAACAAAGGGACAGTTCTGCCTCTGCCAATTACTTTCCATCTCTTCTCGTATCCATCGCCACAGCAGCTTTATTCATCACCAGAAATCCAGTTTCTCCAGTGCAGATCCATGTAAAACTCTGTGGACAAAATGACTGCCCTCAGAACTTATGCTTTCGTGTAGACTAGGATAATTTCATACCAGTCAGTACTGTTTGGAGGAGCTCTCTGTGCCCAGATAGTGCTTGGATACACAAAAGGGATAAAAGAGAAAGAGAAGAGGAGGACCTTACATGGGAGGTGTTCACAGACACCAGATCTACAGACAAAAGTGTGTCAAGAGTGAATTGCATATTCTGAGTCCTTTTGCGGACCACCTGAAACTATCACAACATTGTTAATCAGCTATCCCCCAATACAGAAGGAAATGGCAACCCGCTCCAGTGTTCTTGCCTGGAGAATCCCAGGGACGGGGGAGCCTGGTGGGATTCGGTCTATGGGGTTGCACAGAGTCAGACACGACTGAAGCGACTTAGCAGCAGCAGCAGCAGCGTACCCCAATACAAAATAAACAGTTGAAAAAAAGAGTTAACTGCATAAATTCCAAACACTGAGTGCTGGAGGTCAGAGACGGGAGACTTCGTTTGGCCTGGAGCAGTTGGGCATGGCTCAATAGAAGAGGTGGTGATTGAGTTGATACTTAAGGAAGGAGTAGGTTGAGAGAAGGGGTCGGTGACACATGGCTGGTGACAAAGTCATCATCCTCAAGCCCAGCCCAGTAGCCTGACAGCATCAGGACCAGGTGGCTGGATGTATATAGAGACTAGGCAGCTGTGGAAATGGTTTGATATAGGTACCCACACACTCAACAAACATTTATTGTATAACTTAGGTGCTAAGGACTCAATATTGTTTTGGTGTTTTTTTTTTTTGGACACCTCCCCCTTACTCCTGTTCCTCCCAAACCTCCCCTGGCCCACAGATCAGCCCAGTTTCTCCAGGGCAGCCTCTGTGTTTCTGCAGCTGCACTGTACTTATGCTGGCTTAGAGCTCACCTTGCCTGGAAGGCATGAATTGTGGCCCCAGGGACCGTGTCTTACTGTTCTTGGCTGTATACCAAGTCTGGTGTCCCCTCCCATGACAGCAGACAGGATCCAGGGCCAGGCGTGGACTCAGGGCCCCTGTACAGTCCTACACACCTACATGGGGTAGTGGGAGGAGGGGAGATGGCTAGGACAGAAGGGCCAGTGAAATCAATCAGTTCAGTCCTTGTTTGTCAGATGGGGTAACGGTACCAGTTTGCTGGATCTGCCAAACAAAGTACCATAAGCAGGATGGTTTGGATAAACTATTGTCTCATAGTTCTGGACCTAGAAGTCCAAGATCTATCAGAGTGTTCGTGGCTCTGGTTCCTAGCCTGGCCATGAGGGGAGGATCTGTTCCTTGCCTCTCTCCCAGATTCTGGAATTTGTGGGCAGTTTTTGGCTTGTAGACAAATCTGATTTCTGCCTTCATGTTCATATGGTCTTCTCCATGGGGACCCAATATTGTTAAGAAGCCAGTTTCTATCAAAAGGAAGTTCATATCTTAATGGAAAATGCGGATAGTGAGAAGCACTTAGGTAACTGTAAGAGGGCATCAAAACCACTGTAATGTCATGAGAGCACAGAGGGGGACATCTAAAGTGGACTTGGACATAATGGAAAGCTTTGCACAGGAACTGATATCTGAGCTTAGAGAATGTGGACAGCCGGAGGAAGGGCTCAGTTCAGTTCAGTTCAGTGGCTCAGTTGTGTCCAACTCTTTGTGACCCCATGAAGGGCAGCAGGCCAGGCCTCCCCATCCATTACCAACTCCCGGAATTTACCCAAAATCATGTCCATCGAGTCGGTGATGCCATCCAGCTATCTCATCTTCTGTCATCCCCTTCTCCTCCTGCCCCCTATCCTTCCCAGCATCAGGGTCTTTTCCAAGGAGTCAACTCTTCGGTGGCCAAAGTATTTGAGTTTCAGCTTCAGCATCAGTCCTTCCAATGAACACCCAGGACTGATCTCCTTTAGGATGGACTGGTTGGATCTCCTTGCAGTCCAAGGGACTCTCAAGAGTCTTCTCCAACACCACAGTTCAAAAGCATCAGTTCTTCAGCGATCAGCTTTCTTCACAGTCCAACTCTCACATCCATACATGACCACTGGAAAAACCATAGCCTTGACTAAACGGACCTTTGTTGGCAAAGTAATGTCTCTGCTTTTTAATATGCTGTCTAGGTTGGTCATAACTTTCCTTCCAAGGAGTAAGCGTCTTTTAATTTCATGGCTGCAATCACCATCTGCAGTGATTTTAGAGCCCCCAAAAGTAAAGTCTGACACTGTTTTCACTGTTTCCCCAAATAGGAGGAAGGGCTTCACTGACTCAATTCTTTGACTTCTAGAAGCCACTCTCTTAATTCCACAATTATACATGCTTTCTCTTATATACATGCTGTTGTCAGCAATATTCTATTCTAAAGCTGCTCTCCCTTAAATGGAAGCAGATCTGACCAGGTCTAGATAAGCCAAACCTCAAACAGCCATTGGTCTATTCTACTCAAGAGTAAGATGCCCCAGAATAAACTTGTAAGTTGTTAGGGGAAAAAAAAAATCTGAGACCAGCTCATAGCCAATTAACTCAGAATATCAAAATCATTGTTGGTGGCTAGACACTTTCATACTGTTCCCTAGGAACAAAGCAATCTCCTAACTCTGGGAAAAGGAAAAGGTGGTACCCTAAACTTGAAAGAAAGTGAAAGTCACTCATTTGTGTCCAACTCTTTACAACCCCATGGACTGTAGCCCACTAGGTTCTTCTGTCCATGGAATTTTCCAGGCAAGAATACTGGAGTGGGTAGCCATTCCCTTCGCCAGGGGATCTTCCCAAACCAGGGATCAAACTCAGGTCTCCTGCATTGCAGGCAGAGTCTTTACCATCTGAACCACCAGGGAAGCCCACGAATACTGGAGTGGGCAGCCTATCCTTTCTGCAGGGGATCTTCCTGACCCAGGAATTGAACCAGAGTCTCCTGCATTGCAGGCACATTCTTTACCAGCTGAGCTACCAGGAAAAACCCATACCCGAAACTTAGTCCCAGCTAATTTTCTCCTGTACCTAAAGTCTGACCTTAATCACAGTCAATTAATCTAAGGCTATTGGTGGCATCTTCTGCTTAGAATGTGGTTTCACTGAGCTGCCTTTTTCTTTCAGGTTGATAATTTTAATCTGCTTTGGGATTGCAGAGTTAAATGTTATCTTTGTAAGATTTAGTTATAAAATAAGTGCCAATGAGTCATAATGACCATGCGTAGGAGTTAGAATTTGATACCTCATTGTCACTGTTTAAACCAATGAGCTAACTTTTATTTAATTCCAGGCTTTTACTCCTGTTATTAAAGTTCTAAATTGCCATAAGATCGACACAGAACAATGGGTCATTACTATTTTCAATGTTACAACATAAAGATTTATTGATTTATAAGGGAGGCAAAGTTATAAAACCTAGAGCCAGAAAGGACCTGTGGCCTAAGAAATCACCCACCCTCCTGGAGTTCAGTTATCCTCAGAATATAAAATGAAGATAAAATAGAAGCCAACAGGAAACCTATCCAGTGATGAGGTTGTGTGAAAACTATAGAGAATAACATTTTAAACTGCTTTTGCAAATAACCCTCCATTTTCCATACTGAAACTCATGGACTGATAAGTTTAGCTTTGATAATGGAGCCATTTGAGCTGTTTATCTTTTTGAAAACTGAAAATGAGTTTTGAAACAGAAGCAGTGTCAAACAAGAGAACGCTGTCTAATTCTGTATTTAGTTGTAGATGTATTGGACTAAAGCTCCTTTGGAGCAAATATGGAGTTAGTTTGGTCCCAGCTAAAGCAAATGTGGAGATATGATAGTGTCCCATTAATGAATTTTTGGAGCACTTCAGATTTCCAGACTTGAGGTCACTAGTACCCAGAGATCCTGGCCCACAAGATGAGTTCAGCTTTTGAGTTTATATTAACTCTGGAAAATATCTCACTAATTCCTGCCCATAATCTCCATACTATAGACGTCATCACAAATTCTTGAAAAGAAATGATAGGGGTAGAGAAAGAGAGAGGAGCACATGGATTCTTGATATTTGGAACCACGTTCTCTCTGTTACATGTTAGACCAAGAGGTCTTTCTTCCTACCTACCCATCTTTTTAAAACTCAAGAAATACAGAATGCTGTTAGGTTCTGATTATACTACTCCAGATAAGATGTATCTACTCTTGCCCACATTAGGCATGCAACTAAACTTGCTTCCTTTTCATTCTGTTGTTGAAATTCTGCCTTCAGCCTAGTGGTGGCTTAAAAAGAAATTTTCCACAAAGAATTCCACAATAGCAGTAAAAGGGAAATATAAGTAGACCACTACCATTGAATTTGATTCATTTTTAAAAATTTACTTTTTTTTCAACAGGCTACCAATCACCTTCTTTGACTGACAAGCTATTTTGGCATGGGGGAGGAACATAGGACTAGATGAATTCATATTCCTTCCCTTAGAGAGTTCCAAATTTCGAAAGGGAGAGAAGGTTCTTCCACACAAAATGGCCCATAAACCCAGTTGAGTTTGCATGTGACCTGATGACTCGGTTGATTGGGCCCCAATACTTTGCTTTTTATTATCCATTCATATATTTTTTATGCAATCACTCAGTAGTAGTTGGACATACATTAAAGGTAAGGTACTTATTTGCACAAGATGTTTTGAATGATGGGAACAAAGTCAAGGACAGCACTGAAGGGCCCCTATGGATTCTATAAACAACTTCTAGACACTTCCAAACAAAAGGCATTACCTATCTTACTTGCTCAGGAGACTCTAACTTCCAATGGAGCAGGCTTTTTAAGTTTTGGTTTGAGTTAGCAGCTTTATTCATCTCCTTCCTTACTACATGTCATCTCCTCCTCTCCATCCCTCAAATAAAACCTATGTAGAATCTCTTAGGCAAACATATGCACCAAGAAGCATATTATACTATCAGGCATTGCCTGATCTTGATGCTTTTGAATTGTGGTGCTGGGTAAGACTCTTGAGAGTCCCTAGAACAGCAAGGAGATCAAACCAGTTAATCCTAAAGGAAATCAATTCTGTATTCACTGGAAGGACTGATGCTGAAGCTGAAGTTCCAATACTTAATCACCTGATATGAAGAGCCCACTCTTTGGAAAAGATCCTGATGCTGGGAAAGATTGAAGGCGAAAAGAGAAGAGGGAGTCAGAGAATGAAATAGTTGGATGGCATCACTGACTCAATGGACATGAACTTGGGTGAACTCCAGAAGATAGTGAGGGTCAGGGAGGCCTGGCGAGCTATAGTCCATGGGGTTGCAGAGACTAGGACATGACTTAGCAACTGAACAGCAACAACAATGCCTGATCTACCTTGTTCTTAGGTTGGGTGACCTGCAGTTTCTGAGGAATCAGTAGGAATCTCTATTTTCCTGCTAGCATCTCCTCCTATCAAAAAGAGTTCTAGAAATGCTTATAGAGATATAGCAATGCCTAAATTGTGTGATTTTTTCCTTAGCTTGTTATTTTTTACAAGAGAAATAAAATGAAGTCTGAGCGAGGTATATACTGATTTTTTTCAAACTATCACCCTATTACATCCTAATCTTTCAATTCTAATTGGACACACAGAAGTCAACAATCAAGCTTTATTTCCAGCTTCTAATTGGCTGTAAACTAGTGAACACGTACTTTTACTAAACTTCGCCCATCATGACTATCTACCATCACAGCATTATAGATTCAGCTCATTATAGCAGCCCACCTGAAGCTCCCCTTGCCCCTCATCCATACTGCAAAGCCAATTACATTCACAAATTTGCCATGCAATTCTGCTTTCAGCTTCACAAACTGTTACTGTGAGAAGATAATGCAAACTCTTGGCTATTACTTTTTATCTTAGTGAAAGTCATACTCCAAGTCAGTTTCCCGCTTAGGTTTCCTAAGTCTGGCTTCTCTACTAAATTCATCTGTTTCTCTGGACCTTAAATCCGTCTTCTCTTTTATTACTAGAATTGTCATTGCCTACCTCGCTTCTGAGCTAGTGAATCTCAGCACACTCCCACATCATGGGTGCAATTTAACTTAAACACTGCTTGTAATTGAGTCTTAGTTCTAAGGAGAGACTTAACAGGGAACCCATTGGGGTGGGGTGGCAATGACAGTTTTACATTTGGATGTAAAATGACTTATAGTCAACTTGAAAGTTCTCTCCACCATTTTGGACATATTTTTTCACAAGGACATTTGTCATAGTCTGTCATGTTGATGGATTTTTGCAATGCTTATATGCTGTTCTAAAAGTAGGGCTCCCTGAAGGCAGGGTCTGGGTTTTATATTTTTTCACGCTCCCCTTCCTCCAGTTAATCACATTGCCTTAGGTATAGTAGGTGCTTAACAAATGTGCACTGAATGGGTGGATTCCAGCTGCCTCTATCATTTCCTCGCTTGCTGTCCTGAATTGGAATGTCACAGAAGACCAAGCTCTGCTGGGTGAATGAACTGTCCTGGAGCGCTATTTACTTCTCAAATGCAAATAACACACACTCTGATTAAGAAGCACAGGCTTCTTAAGAGGTTGGGAAATGTGCCTTTTGATTGAAGGGAGGGTGGAGTATGTCACTTATCACCCTCTAGGAAAGCCTCCACTAACCAGGACACAATGAACCATAATTCTTAATTAGAATTTACTTCTAATTTAAGAAGAGAGAGATAAAGGAGAGAAAACTTGTTCACACTGAGGAGTTAGTAAAAAAAGAGGTGATGAAATTAAACATAGCCACATTATTGAGGAAGATCTTAGTTACAGCTCTGTCTTCCACATGATATACTTCCTCACTTACTGCTCTGGGACAGGAAGATCACACCTGCAGTGTTTTAATTAATACAGAAAATAATACTTGAGCAAGTCATTTATTACTAAAATGTTTGAAACCCAGATAATATTCTGAAGATGTTTAGATTTAAGAACTATTACAATAAGTGCTGTAAGGGGTGGTGCTCAAAGCTCTTAGGAAAAACAAAACAATTAAATATTAATGAATGAAAGCCCTGATGCCTGGTGTGACCAGTAGAAGAGGTTCTTTACCTTGTACCAATGCTCCTTCCCCTGGACGAAGACATGAGGGACTTTCTGACAATGTTTCTACCTTCCAGAAAGACTGGAAAAGTAACCACCGTCCTTTTTCTCTTCACTAGTTCCTCCTTCAAAACAGAGGGACAAATTAGACTGGTCAGAGTCAGAAGCTTACTGCAACCTGTTGACAGTAATGCACAAGACATCCTCCCTCCTTCTGAGACTTGCCTGTCTCCTGGATTGGTCATCAGGGTAGTGAGCTTTCATCGGCTTCCTTCTCCCTTTTAGGGGGTTCTCTTTCCTATGTGCGGAAGAGACAACCTTTAACCGGGAGAGGTTAAATTGCAGTTGGTGGGTAATGAGATCTCCACATTCCTGTGAACTCAGTTGACCCCCAGTGAGTTGTTAATGGAGTATAAGGCCCTATTTGGGTCCTCAAAATATGTTTCTTTTAACACAATTTACTAGAAACTATTAATCACAATGAATAAAGCTGGTGTTTTAAGTCTTGGTTGGATTATTATTTAATTGTTGATTAATATTTAATTATTGCTTATTGTACCTATTCTCTCCTTAGGTTAATAGCTGGGGAAGGGAGGATGGTGGAATTATCATTTTTATCTTCTAACCCTCAGATACAGTCAAATCTGAGTTAACCGTTATATTAACTTCATTTATTTATATATATTTTTTGTCCTAGGCTTCTAAAGTGGAGATAATTTATCAAAGAAAACTATGGAATTTTTAAAGGAAAAAATTCAGAATTGTTCCATTTTTAGTTTAACTTTTCATCTCTCTGGTGTGTGAGTGAGGAGAAAGTATGTTGTGATTTGATGGCAAAGAAGAAGAAAGAAAATTCTATGCATATTTATCTTAATAAGTGGAAGAGTGAATTAATGAAATGCATAAGACTTCTGGGTTGTGTGGAAGGCCCACTTGAAGTGTATGGTCTTATATTTAAAGTGAAACCAGTTAAGAAGTTGATAGGAATCTTGTTAGTAATTACATGGCACTTCCTTCCTCTTTCTCTTTCTTGAGGTTATAGCCACTCTTCTAAACCCTACCTATATTCTACACTTGTAGCTATGTATATGTGTTGTGTGTATGCATATTGTCACTACATACATATGTAGCCCTAAGCCCCAAATTGCTTACTTTTCATGACTTTGAACTTTAAAACATATTATATATATTCTTCTGTGACTTCATTTTGTTCTATTTTGTGTTTATTAGCTACATCCACAGTGTTGCTTAGAGATGTAATTCATTTATTTCTGCTCAGTGTATAGCTTTTGTTTTTGCTATTACAGAAGTGCTGAATGACCATTCTCATGTGTAAATCTTAGTGTATGTGTGTAATTTCTGAGTTACTCACCTAAGAATGAAATTGTTTGCTCATAGAGTAGACATGGGTTTAAAGATAATGCCAAGTTGTTTCTCAAATTGGTGGTAGAAATTTATATTCCCTCCAGCAATGGTTTCTAGAACAATTTCAGTTGCTGAAATACAGACACTCTCTAGGCAGAAGGATAGATTTAGCCAGATTGAAGGATTGCCCAATGAAAGGGACGAGAGATTAAGATTTTATCAAAGAAGTGATTCAAATGAAGTTTCATGGAAATAAAGATGGACAGAATAGGAAGTAAAGATTTGAGTGAAAGATAAGCAAAATAGGAATAGTTTGGAATACATGAATTAGATGTCCCATTAGCTGCATTGCAGAGAGATAGGTGGTGGGGTTTTCATCCTTGGGCAGAGAACCAAATGGAAATCCTAAGAGAGTAGCTTCAGACTTCAGGTGAAGGGAGAACAAAGTATGTAGATAAAATTGGGAGGAGGGAGAAAAATCTTGCATATATCCAGGTACTTTTTTTTTTTTTTTGTGGTTAGAAACTGCTCTGAGAAAGTACAAAACAGTGAAATCTAATGAATCAAACTTTTGCATTCGGGAGCATTTGAATGGTTGTGACCAGAGTGAGCAGGTGCCATTGTGAGTATACACCTATTAAATCTGTATTTGAACTTCATACATGAAATAACAACAATAACATCAAAACAAAAATAAAACCAGGGTTTTAAGCTTGAGGAAAGTCATTTTGTTAACAAGGTGAAAAAAAGATAAAAATGCAAAACCAGGTCCATCAACTCTAATACCCAGGGAGGTTGTGTGTCTGGAGTGGTTATTCTTCAGCACTTTTATCATGGCCTTCTTTGGGATTTAAAGGAAACCAGTCTCTCTCTTGAGAACACACACAGACTTTGATAAACACTTTGATAAAAGTAATCAAACTTTTCTGGTACATTTTTTTGAGAGGGGTTCACAATGAAATTGTCACCATTTTTACTAAAAATAAATACAAGACTTAAAGTGTTGCACAGCTCTAAAATATACAAAGGCTTGAATTGAATGTAAACCTTGAAAACATCTTACAAAAGAAACCATTTTTGCAACAATTTAACAAGTCCATATTTACAAATATTACAAAAATACAAAATGGAGGCAAGTCCATAAACCATTGTCTTTCGGCCAGCACGAACTGGTTCTAGTACCAAAAGAGTTACACTGTAACCTTACTCATAGTTGTAAATCTTTGTCATGATCTAATTCTCTGAGTCTGCCACCACTGCAGCATATGTACTCTCACTGAACTTTGGCAAGAGCAAACAGCATGTTTTTGTTTGCTACAGCTAGTCCATGTCCTCTACTTAGCCAAAAAAAAAAAAAAAGAAAAATAAGGAAAAAATATCTCCCCCACATCTAGCATGCCATTTCAGGACAATCTAGAGCCTCAGAAGCTCTATCTGTGGATCTCCTCTAGGCACAGGGCAGAAATACTGCACAGAGATTTAAGTAAGCTGTGTACTACAGGCTGCTACTCAGGCTGGGGAACAAGAGGAAGATACAAGTCCCGCTGGCCTTCCACTCACCAAACTGGGTACTGGAAAACAACTGTATTCAAAGACAGAGAAAGGTACTATTCCTAATTCATCTGCCTAAAGAAGACACTTTTTTTTTGCAATCTCAGGAAGATACGTTAGGGTCCAGGAGAGATCTTCTATTATAGATGGTCTCTGTGGTTGATTTAATCATTTCACATTATAGCTTCTTTTCCAATTGGTTCATCTTTATAAAGTTATATAGTAAGCCATTTATTGTCAGCTACATTGTGGCTCTTGCCTGTGTTCACTAGTGCCCCAGGGCTTGGATGGTACTTGCATCTTCTCCAGCACACAGCAGTTTCCTTATACATTAAGATGCTCAATATTTGATGCTTGATTGGTTGATTACCAATCAACAGATAAGTTGAATCTAAACATTTTAAAAATAACTGATTTGTGAGTCCACTTGTAACATTTCCTTTTAGATTCCACATGTAAGTGATGTCATATGATATTTCTCTTTCTCTATCTACTTACTTCACTCAGTATAACAATCTCTAGGTCCATCCATGTTGATGCAAATGGCATTATTTCATTCTTTTTAATGGCTGAGTAATATTCCATTGTATATATATTACCACTTTTTCTTTGTCCATTCCTCTGTTGATGGATATTTAGGTTGTTTCCATGCCTTGACTATGGCAAACAGTGCTGTAATGAACACTTGGGTGCATGTATCCTTTAGGATCATGCTTTTCTCTGGATATATTCCCAAGAGTGGGATTGCAGGGTCATATGGTAACTGTTTTTAGTTTTTTAAGGAACCCCTGTACTCTTCTCCATAGCAGCTGTACCAATTTACTTTCCCACCAACAGTATAGGAAGGTTCTCTTCTACCCACATCCTCTCCAGCCTTTATTTTTTGTGGACTTTTTCATGATAGTTATTAAGGCTAGTGATAGCTCAGGCTTAATAGGTGATATCTCACTGTAGTTCTGATTTGCATTTCTTTAATAATTAGAGATGTTGAATATTTTTTCATGTGCCTCTTATTCATCTATCTTCTTTGGAGAAATGTCTGTTTAGGTCTTCTACCCATTTGCTGATTGAGTTGTTTGTTTTGATGCTCTTAACAGTCATGAGGTGTCTGTACATTTTGAAGACGAATTACTTGTCTATTGCACCATTTGCAAATATTTTCTCCCAATCTGTGGGTTGTATTTTTGTCTTGTTTTTGGTTTCTTTGCTGTGTAAAAGCTTTTGAGTTTAAGTAGGTCCTATGTGCTTATTTTTGTTTTTATTTCCATTATTCTGAGAAATGGATTGAAAAGACAGTGTTTCTATTTATGTCAGAGAGTGTACTGCCTACGTTTTCCTCTAGGAGTTTTATAGTGAGGGTCTTATATTTAGGTCTTTAATCCATTTTGATCTTACTTTTTGTGCACGATGTAAAAGAATGATCTAATTTCTTTCTTTCTTTCTTTTTTTTTTTTTAACATGTAGTTGTCCAGTTTTCCCGGCACCATTTGTTGAAGAGACTGTCTTTCCAACATTGTGTAGTCTTCCCTCCGTTGTCATAGATTAATTGACCACAGGTGCATTTTCCTCTGTGTTCCAGCACCTCAAGCTTCACTTCTTTCACTAGGGTATTAGTTCCATTGAGCAAAAAGAGCTAAAAATTCTTTAGATAATACGTAAATTTTAAAATACTTTGGCCAACTTATATGAAGAACTGACTCATTGGAAAAGACCCTGATGCTGGGAAAGACTGAAGGCAGGGGGAGAAGGGGACGGCAGAGGATGAAATGGTTGGATGGCACCACCGACTTGATGGACATGAGTTTGAGCAAGCTCCAGGAGTCGGTATTGGACAGGGAGGCTTGGTGTGCTGCAGTCCATGGGGTCCCAAAGAGTAAGACATGACTGAGCTACTGAACTGAACTGAACTAAAATCATAAAATAAAATAGAACACAGTATATTCTAATATAATTGATTTTCATCTCTCCTTATGGTTGTAATCTAAGACTCACTTTAAATTTCCGGGAATAAGCATGCACCAAGTCTTACAGTTAACTCTGGATCCACCTCTACGTGACCTGCCAACAGACTATTTGTGAAGTTACTTGTTTATTTGAATATTCATTGGGCACCTACAATATTTAGAAATTTGATTTGACAGAATGGTGTAAAGGAATAAATATGTGTAAATTCCACCAGAGACAATTAATGAGATATGTGCCTCACTCCTGATGTCAGACCCAGTGCCAAGAGGAAGTGTTTCTTTTTCTTTTTAAATCACTCAGGTTCTTATCCTCTTCCATCGATCTGTATTTTTATTCACATCTATATCTAAAATGGATAACCAACAAGGATCTACTGTATAGCACATGGAACAGTGCTCAATGTTATGTGGCAGCCTGGAGGAGAGGAGAGTTTGGGGGAAAATGGATACATGTATATGTATTGCTGAGTCCCTTAGCTGATCATCTGAAGCTATCACAGCATTGTTAATCGGCTATACTCCAACCCAAAAATAATAATAATAATAAATTAAAATAAATAAATACAAATAACTGACTGTTTAACTGGGTCTAGAGGTATCAATGCTTTTTATTTCACTTAGGCTTTTTCTTTGGAGGAGAGGTAGACACAGTTCCAAGTCTAAAAGAATGGACTGCACCAAGCTCCTATATTGCATCTGTAACATTCTGCTGCTGGGGTGAGGTTTGAGGTGGGGTAGAGGTTGGAAAATAGTAACTTGGGAACAAAAGAGAATTGTGATCAGCAAATAAAGCAAATGTGATTATCCCATTGAAGAGAAACAGAGAAGTTCAGTCCAGTTTCCACAAGACACATGCACTGTTGTCTAAAGATTGAGAGTGATGAAAGCAGAATTGGAGATATTCAGGGAGATAAATGTGTGGGAGAGACTTATTGATGAAGCATGTGTTGAACTAAATGTGGAAGTTAAAACAGCAGAAAATGAGGTCCAGGACAGCAAATAGAGGGAAGAGACAGCATGTGTTGGGGAGGAGGAGCATGTGGGGAATAGAAAGTGAAAGCAGAGCTATGATAAGAGTCATACTATGGAGGGTGAGTTAGAATCTGAGTGATTGAAAATAAATAAATAAAAAACCATTTCCTCTGGGCACTAGGGACACACTCCTGAGTCTTGACATCAGGAGGTATAGATTTCATTAATTATCCCTGGGGGACTCTACAAATATTTATTCCTTTATCTCACTCTGTCAAATCAAACTGCTAAATATTGTAGGTGCCCAATGAATATCCAAATAAATAAGAAATTACAAGAATAGTCTGCAGGTCATGTAGAGGTGGATCCAAAGTTAATTAAGACTTGGTGCATGCTTATTCTCAGAAGCTTAAAGTGAGTCTTAGATTACAACCATAAGGGGAGATGAAGATCAATTATACTGGAATTATACTGTGTTCCTATTTTATTTTATGGTTTAGTTTTTTCTAAAGAATTTTTTGGTTCAATTTCTGGGGCCTTGTCACTGGATTCTTATCATTCAGTGTCCAGGTTTGGCCTCCTACAGGGAAACGGTACCATTCCCAAAGTGGAAGCCATAGCTTCTTATGTTCCAGATTCCAGAATGCTCATAACCTCATCCCACCCAAATTGACTGGACAAAGTTAGTTATAAGTCCAGGCCAGAGTGAAGACTGGATAAATGGACTCTACATCTAATGGGAAGAATTATGAAATACCATTGCCAGGATCTCCAACCTACAAAAATTATCACCTAAACTCGGTGACCCACTGTCTATGAACTTTTTAAAATGTAAATACTGAAGTTGATGATCTCTGATGTCTTTTTATTTCCAAAATTAAAAAAAAAAAAGTCTAAGAAGTTTATTTATTTCTGAGGGAATAGAGACTGGGGATCTAGCACTCTCTCAGGACCACATGGCAGGTGAAGGGGTCACTGATAAGGTAGCAGCCTGTGCCGGGGCTCTTCCCATGCTGTAGCTTTGGGCCTGGTGGGGATTTTTCCAGCTTTATTGAGGTATATGATCAATACAATTGTAGCATATTTAAAGTGTACACATGATAATTTGATACACATATGCATTAGAAAATGATTCTCATAAATATTTACACATATCCATCATCTCCCACAGATACTTCCCCCCCCGCTCTGAGATCAGTTAAGGTATACTTCCATTGAAAATTTTTCAAATATGCAATATTGTGTTTTCAACTATAGCCACCATGTTCATTCATTATATCCTCAGATTTTATTTATTTTAAAATCCAAAATTTGTGCCTTCAGCCTTTCCTCATTTTCCCCACTCTCCAGCCCTAGGAAACCATTTTTCACTCTGTTTCTAAGAGTTTAACCTTTTAAAACTATTTTTTAGATTCTACATATAAGTGATACTATGCAATACTCATCTTTGTCTGGACTCACAATCTCAATAAAACACAGACAAATGCTTTTAATCAAACCATTGGGATTGATATTTGCATCTCCTCTTAGTCTCGCTTCAGATCAACTAAAAGAGAATCTTGAAGAGTACAGCCCAAATCAGTATTTTCAGCAAGGACCCCAGCTGACTGACTCAGATGGCCATTGATGTTTAAGAACCATGACAATATTGTTTACTATCACAGATATAGTAAAGAGTGAACTTAAAAGTGATTTGCACACTCTAAACCTCAGGTTTCTTTTCTAGAAGATCATATTAATAATCAGTTACTAGAGTTTTTGTGACATATACATGAAAAATTTTGACAGCATTCAATAAACTTAGACTTGCTGTTGTTTTGTTACATTTTTACTATGCTTATTAAAAATGGTGACTATTAATAGGAGATTAATATGAGCTCCATAAGGGTAGGGATTATATGTGGTTTAAAACTATATTTAGATTTATCTGGCATATGGTAAGTGTTTAATGGTTTTTTGTTGAAAGCAAAATTGATTGGAAAAATTACTTTAAAAATCATTTGGTATTGCCAACCATTTAGTAAATGTTCAATACATGTAATTTACTATTTTTTAGTAGAAAATTCTGTCCAGAATATCTGTTTCAAATATTCTCTTCATTCACCATTTACACATGTTGTTTAATACGACTTTAATAGTTTACCATGCCTCTCACGCACACTGCAAAATTGATGCATGACCCCTATTTTTGGGTAGAATAAACTGCTAAGAAGTGACAATAAATGTGCACGTGAAAAGATAACAATATTTGACCCCTGTAAAATCATCAGATTCAATGGAGAGTTCTGCATGTGACCTAACAAATGATACCATTTTGAATAACAGCAAAGATTGTACAGAGGAAGCAAAAACTGTGGTGGTCCTGGAGACATTCAGAAGGTAGAGTTTGGGGACAGCATGATTGATGGTGTAGCGATAGTAATAAACATGGATTTTTATAGGGAAAATGAGGAGCCTGTATGGGATGGAGGCACTGGACAAATGTGGGAGGTGAGACTGAAGACAGAGCTAGTTCTGCTTGTGGGGATTAGATGCCAGGAGCTTCTGAGGGATCTTGAGGAAGAGAATGTCATTACCAAATGTGATTTTGTCGTTGTTGTTTAGTTGCTGTCATGCTCGAGTCTTTTACAACCCCATGGACTGTAGCCTGCCAGGCTCCTTTATCCATGGGATTTTCCAAGCAAGAATACTAGAGTGGGTTCCCATTTCCTTTTCCAGGGGAATCTTCCCAACCCAAGTATCACATCCATGTTTTCTGCATTGGCAGGTAGATTCTTTACCACTGAGCCACAAGTGAAGCCTCATAAAATGTGTTGGTTTTTGAAAAACTAATTTGAGTTGTTTTCTCTGAAGGCAGGAGCCAAGCAAACTCTATCAGCATGAAAATTTCTCCAGGTTTTGAATCCCGCTCTGATCTCCGTCTTATCCTAGTCCTCAATTAAATCTTCAGTCATAGAACCAGGTGTCTTAGCTAGGTGTGAAATACTATGAAATTGGTAGTAATTAATGACTATTATGATAGCTATGAGTTATTAACAACATTAGAAAGAACAAGATAATGTCATCATTACATCTTTATAACAGTGTGAGGGGACATGAAGAGAAAGACAATTGCCATAATGATAGCTTTTGTAATGGAGAGATAGAAGGCATTTCTGATAATAGACTTCTGAAAAAAGAAAAACTGGAAAGTGTCTACGAAGATGTATGAATGTGGAAAGTTGTTAGCAATCTGGGCGAGTAAGAGAAAAAAAAAAAAAAAAAAACCAGCTATCAACATAGAGAAAGTTCCAACTAACTACATGCTCTGACAGCATTAGCACTGGTCAGCAAAGCTTCCAGGACTGCAAGGGGCAAGAGGTGGAATGTCAGAGCTTCCTCCTATTTGGAATGGGCTGGGGGCAAGCTATAATATAGTCTACAGCCCTTCAATATATCCAGGCACATATTCTCTCTAAGGAAGGAAGTGTATTTAAAACTCCAATTGTGAAAACATACAATCTACTAATGAAAACACAAAGGACTAATTCTATTTAAAAACTATAAAACGCACATGACAAACATTATACATTTTTACTGATAGACTTTTAAAAATCCAAGTAGTTGTTTTGTGCTCTGTGTTGAGTAAAGAATCTACCTGCCAATGCAGGCAACGCAGGTTTGATCCCTAGATTGTGAACAGCCCCTGAAGGAGGCAATTGCAATCCACTCCAGTATTCTTGCCTGGAAAATCCCATGGACAGAGGAGCCTGACAGGCTATAGTCCATATAGTTGAGAGTCAGACACGACTGAACAGCTGAGCAGCCGCAGCAGATGAGATGGTACAATATGGTGTTAATATAAATATCTATTTTCCCAAATTCATTTATATATTTGATACTCCCGAAGGGACTATTAATTTTTAATGTTTATTAACATTTTTATTGAATTTGACAAACTCTCAAGTATGTATGCAGAGAAGGCAATGGCACCCCACTCCAGTACTCTTCCCTGGGAAATCCCATGGACAGAGGAGCCTGGTGGGCTGCAGTCCATGGCGTTGCTAGGAGTTGGACACGACTGAGCGACTTCACTTTCACTTTTCACTTGCATGCATTGGAGAAGGAAATGGCAACCCATTCCAGTGTTCTTGCCTGGAGAATCCCAGGGATGGGGGAGTCTGGTGGGCTGCCGTCTCTGGGGTCGCACAGAGTTGGATACAACTGAAGCGACTTAGCAGCAGCAGCAGCAAGTATGTATGATGTTCAAGAACATCCAACAGGTATAAAATGAGGGGTAAAGTATCCTTCCAAATAATAACATATACTAAAAAAGCTGTAACTAAAACAATTGATATTGATATAAGATGAATGGAAGGCAAAAATCTAAATAAAGAAGCCTAGCCATAGGATTATGTAAATGTATCTAGTTGTATAGATGATATTTTAAATAAGGACCAAATAATAGACAAATTATTTTGAGATATTTGGATACTCATTTCGAAAAAGTAAAATTAGGCCTCATATTTGCATCATTTGTGTCTGGCTTACAAATAAGCCAAAATGTTAAAAAAAATTACAGTAACATTTAGAATTGTTTAATCAAATAGTAGTGAATTATTTCTATAACATTGAAGAAAAAGCTATCTTAAGCATGATAGATATCCAGATGTCAAAAATATTGAAGAATTTGATGCATCAACTATCTTTATTTTTTTTTAACTATCTATAAGCAAAAACATAATGGAGAAATTTAAAAGGGAAGTGAGAAATGAAAACAAATATTTTTAATCTCTATTAAAATAGTATTCAAAATATATTAAGAAAAGAAAAAGCAGGAAAATTAGGAGAAAAAAACAGGGAAATTATGTAAATAACATGTTCATAGAAAATAAATTAAAATAAAAAATAAATATGTAAAATGTTGAATTTACTTTAATACAAAAATTATAATTAGTAGATACATAGCCATTTCATAGATGGCATTGTAAAGCATGATGGTAATCCAATGGGTGAGAATTTGAGAAAATAAACATTACCTTTGATGACTGTGGAAAATGGCAAATTTTTTTGTGATAGTTTCTATTTTAAAGTTGATTGGACAAAATTAACTTTGTTTTCTGGTGTGCCTTTCAATGCCTTTTAAGCACAAATAGATATGCTGTATTGTATTGCTGTATAGTACATCATTATATGGATATGCAGATTGTTTAGATATTCTCTCATTTAAGGACATGTCTAGTGATTTTGCCCTTTCTTTCCTAGTGTTGTAATTTATTTCTTCTCTCTTTTTATTCTATCCTGCCAAAGGATTGGTAATTTCATTCATCACTACATAGAACCAGCTTTGGGCTTCACTGATTTTCTGTATTGTTTTTCTGTTTTCCATGTAGTTGTTTTCAGTTCTACTGTTTATTATTTCTTTCTTTCTGCTCGTTTTGGGTTTATTTGCTCTTCTTTTAACAGTTTCTTGAGATGGAAGCTTAGGTTGTTGATTTGAGACTTTTCCTTTTTTATAAATTATTTTAATTGGAGGATAATTACTTTACAATATGGTGATGGTTTTTGCCATACACAAACATGAAATGGCCACAGATATATATGTGTCTGCCTCATCCTGAACCCCCTTCCCACCTCCCTCTCTACTCTTTGTGTTGTCTCACAGCACTGGCTTTGGGTGCCCTGCTCCATGCATGGAACCTGTACTGGCCATCTTTTTACATATGGTAATGTACACGTTTCAGTGATATTCTCTCAAATCATCCAACACTTGCCTTCTCCCACTGAGTCCAAAGTCTGTTCTTTATGTAGTCTATGTCTTTATGTCTCCTTTGCTGTATGTAGGATTGTCAATACCGTCTTTCTAAATTCCATATATATGCATCAATATACTGTATTGGTGTTTCTCTGTCTGACTTACTTCACTCTGTGTAATAGGTTCCAGGTTCATCCACCTCATTGGAGCTGACTCAAGTGCATTCCTTTTTACAGCTGAGTAATACTCCATTGTGTATACGAACCACTACTTCCTTATCCATTCACTTGCTGATGGGTATCTAGGTTGCTTCCATGTCCTAGCTATTGTAAATAGTACTGCAATGAGCATTGGGGTACATGTGTCTCCTTTCAATCCTGGTTTCCTCAGTGTGTATGCCATATGCCATATGGCAGTTCTATACCCAGTTTTTTAAGGAATCTCCACACTGTTCTTCATAGTGGCTGTACCAGTTTGTATTCCCACCAACACTATAAGAAGGTTCCCTTTTCTCTATACCCTCTCCAGCATTTATTGTTTGTAGACTTTTTGATGATGTCCATTCTAACCGGTGTGAGATGAAACCTCATTGTGGTTTTGATTTGTGTTTCTCTAATAGTGAGTGATGTTGAGCATCTTCATGTGTTTATTAGTCAGCTGTATGTCCTCTTTGGAGAAATGTCTGTTTGGGTCTTTTGCCCACTTTTTGATTAGGTTATTCTTTTTTTTTTTTTTGGCATTTAGTTATATGAGCTGCTTGTATATTTTGGAGCTTGCTTATCTTATTTTGTCAGTTGTTTCATTTGCTATTATTTTCTCCCATTCTGAGAGCTGTCTTTTCACCTTGCCTATAGTTCCTTCATTGTGTAAAAGCTTTTAAGTTTAATTGGTCCCATTTGTGTATTTTTGCTTTTAGCTATTACTTCTTTTCCAACAAAAGTACTTGAAAATAAAATTTACTCTTAGTCTTGCTGTAGCGTCATCACACTGATTTTGATAAATTGTACTTTAATTTTGGTTAAAAGACTTTCTAGTTTCCCTTGATCCATGGATTATTTATAATTATGTTTTTTAATTTCTAACTCTTTGAAGACTTTCATGCTATCTTTCTTTCATTGACTTCTAATTTCATTCCATTATCATTGGAAAATATACTTTGTATAATTTCAACTTGCTTAGAATTGTTAAAGTTCATTTTATGATCCAGAATATAATCTATCATGATGGATGTTCCATATTCATCCTATTATTGTTTGGTGGAATGATCTCTACATGCCAATTAGACCCTGTTGATTGAAGGTATTATTCAGTTATTTTACATCCTTGGTAATTTTGTTGTTTATTAGTTCTATCTATTGCTGGGAGAGGGATGATAAAATCTCCAATTATAATTTTCCTTTCTGTTCTGTTGATTTTGTTTTTATATTGTTCTGTTGCTTTATGTATTTTGAAGCTCTCTTGATATGTGCATGATGTACATTTGGGATAGTTATGTATTTTGGAAAATTGACCTTTTCCTTATTGGGTAATGCCATTTTTTTGTCTGATAATTTCTTTTGCTTTGGTGTCTACTTTGCCTGATATCGCGTAGTTGCACCAGCATTGTGAGTGTGTCAGAGTATGCAGTGTGTGCATGGAACACACATTTCTTTTACCATCATTTAACTTTTAATACACCTACATCGTTATATTTTAAATGATTTTTTGAAATTATCCTGGCACAGCATATGTTTAGATAGTGATGTGCATGTGTATGTCATGCATGTGTGTTTTAATCCATTCCAACAATTTGTGTCTTAAAAAATTGGCTCGTTCAGACTATTTGTATTTAACACAATTATTGAAATGTTTGGATTTAGGTTTACCATTTTATTAATTATTTTGTTTTCTCCCTTTGCATTCTGTTCTTCTATTTCCATGATTCTACTTTCTTTGGAATATTTGAGCATTACTAAATATTCCAGTATACTTTATGTATTGTGCTTTTCATTATATCTTTGGGCAAAGATTTTTAGTGAGTGCTCTAGATTTAAATATATATATATATACTCAATTTAACAGAGTCAGTATTTTGCCAATTCAAACGGAATACAGATATCTTACTAAATCTTAGCATATATAGATTTCTTTATACAGACTGTATTATAGTTGCCTGTATCTGGTCATGTTAGTTGCTCAGCTGTGTCTGACTCTTTGAGACCCCATGAACTGCAGCCTGCCAGATTCCTCTGTCCATACAATTCTCCTTGCAAGAATACTAGAGTGGGTTGCCATTCCCTTCTCCAGGGGATCTTTCCATCCCAGGATGGGCAGATTCTTTATTGTCTGAGTGATGAGGGAAACCCCAGTTGCCTGTCTGGAGTTAATTACATAAATCTATAGTTTTAATCTTTTAACAATTTTGAAATTTCAACCATAATTACATCAAATACATTTTACAGCATCACTTTATTTCTCCTCCTTTCTGGGACTTCAGTTTCACAGTTAGACCTTAAAAACTTTTTCAAAATCAATTGTCCATGTAAATGCATGTCTATCTTTTGATTATATACTCTGCTCCTTTAATTTTATGTCCATTCTTATCTCAAAACACAGCCTTTTGATTACTCTAGCTTTTATATAAAACTTGTATAGTAAATATAGTTTCCCAATTTTTTCAATATTATTTACTTTCCAGAATGTTTGTATTTCCCTGTAAATTTTAGAAGAATAATAAATTTCAATACAATAGCTGGTTGGGACTACAATTTGAATGGATTAAATCTATTAGTGCTTTTGGAATTGACATCTTAATAATAGTGTCTTCCCCATTCATAGACTTGGTATATCTTCTTATTTATTTATTTCTCTCAGTGATAGGTCTTAGACATATGTTGTCAATTTTATCCTTAAATTGTTATTGGCATTTAACGATATTGCAAATGGTAAGTTATGTTTAAATTGCTAAATTTTGAATATATAAAAATGAATAGAAATAGCTTTTGCAGCTTTATTAAGATATAATTAATATACTATTAAATTCACCCATTAAAATGTACAATTAAATGGGTCTTTCTGGTTTGTGGGACTTCTGGGACCTAGTCAGCTTATCTGACTTGTTGCTCACAATGTAGAACATGTTTTATTATCTAGCAGTGGCTCATAAGGAAACACACAGGTTTCTGAAATTATTTTTCTCATAATTTCCTCTTTTTGGAATTCTGCTCTGTAACTTCTGGCTACCTTAGACTCCTTGAACTTCCATCTGTCTTTTCAACTTAGTGAGGTATCCACATTCTCCTTAGAAGTTATTCCCCATCTCAGCATGGAATGTTTCTTCCAGAACAAAGTCTTAAATAAAAGCACACATGGAGATACATATATCATTTGTAAAGTATTCAAAAGTTATAAATCAAGCTGTGCTCAGTCGATCAGTCATGCCTGACTCTTTGTGATCTCATGGACTATAGTCCGCCAGGCTTCTCTGTCCATGGAATTTTCCAGGCAAGAATACTGGAGTGGGTTGCCATTTCCTACTCTACAAACCAAGCTAACAAAAAGTTAAATAAGATAAATTCTATTAACTTAGCAACAATAGCAAAATAGGAATCCGAGAGGTCAATTTTAAATGTAGAATTCTCAGAATCCTTGAGTTTCCATCTTTGCCTGCTCTTTCTTCCTATCCACTTGTGTACTTGGACTAACCTCTTGAAAAGGCCTGACTAAGCTCTACAAGCAAGCTTATGGTGCGTATACCTCTGGCCTTGTCTGCCCCCGTGGGTGGAAGTAGAGTTGTAGTAAGGTGGTTATAAATGAAAGTGAAGTTTTTACATCTTTGTTTTCACTGTATACCAAGCGTGGTTTAAACACTTTGCAAAATGAGCATTTCATATATTTCTTATAAAATTAATATATGTACATACATAGATGCACATACAGAATAAATCTTCTCCACACATGTAATTTTCATGAGATAGTGTTTTGAATTCATAACTGAAACTGCCTCTTTTTTCCCCTCAGTAGAAATCCATTTAGTAAACTTAACAATCTGAGCTAATGTAAATTGTTAGTATACATCTGTGTGTGTGTGTGTGTGTGTGTGTGTGTAAAAGAGGAGGGCTGAGAGAGATAGAGAGAAAAAAAATCATGTAAGAATACAAATGGACCGTTGTGACTATTTTAGCAAACTTTACTCACTAAAACACTGCTTGGTGGAAAAAAGTGAAGTTTGATGTAGATCTCTCCTTGAACCATATTCAGTTCAGTTCAGTTCAGTCACTCAGTCGTGTCTGACTCTTTGCGACCCCATGAATTGCAGCACGCCAGGCCTCCCTGTGCATCACCAACTCCCGGAGTTCAGTCAAACTCATGTCCATCGAGTTGGTAATGCTATCCAGCCATCTCATCCTCTGTCGTCCCCTTCTCCTCTTGCCCCCAATCCCTCCCAGCATCAGAACCATATTAAATAAGTGCAAATATGTAAAGCACTCAATTCTTGATTATAAGAGTCACTCAATAATGTTAGAGTCCTACTTTTTTCACTGTCTTCATTTCTCAGCAATTGCATATATTAATGGCACCCACATGGATTAATTTCTCTATTTTTGCAGTCTAGTCTGTTAGTTACTCAAAAGGGAAACATTTCAAGCCTTTTAGAGATTGGAGACGATGACAAAGAAATCTAAACTTGGTAGTAGAGGAAGCCTCAAATCAAATTACATGAGTATAGACTTTCTTGCCCTCTGCTCTGAGCTGATGTTATTCAGAAAGATAGGTAGTATAAAAACCAGACCAATAAATTCAGAGAATATGCCCATATAAAGAAAACTCTAAATGGGAAACACAGCTAATTTCTCCTAAAAGAGCTAAATTTCAATTATTTAGCTTCCATCTGATATCTATAGAAATAGGGACTTGGTAAGAATGGAAGGATTTGATGTCATCTCAGAAAATCCATTCCACCTTTCTCTTGGTGGATATGGCCTGATATTTTAACATATCCTAAGCTTCTAGATAAATTTCAAGAGACTATCTAGTGTCAGAGCAAAATAGTGGTTCCTTAGAGTGGTTCCTTTTTCAGAGTTCCTTAGAAAAGTGTCTCTTCTTTGACTGGACTGAACCTGGGCCCTTTCCAAGGTCTAGGATGAGCAACTTTGCTTTTTTTTTTGCAGTTCTGTATGGCTCGATGACTCTCAATCTCTGACCCTCCACCCTTCTGTGCTGATCAATGTCTTCACTCCTTGAAGGTCAGAGCTTCTGCAGACTGCCTGGATTAAGGTCTCCATGTCAGAGCCTGTTATCTGCTGCAGAGCCCCTAATGCCATTAGCAAGAAAATGAAAGAAGCTTCCAAACAACCTTCAGATCGATGCTAACGTTGTAACTTCCAACAGCTGCTGCTCAGCTCCTTTATTTGTTAAGACCTCCTCCTGTGTGGAACCTTCTTGACTCAAGTTTAATTCTGTCCATTTAACAAAGATGTTTTGAGCAGCTGCTTTGTATCCAGGCCTGGACAAAGCCTTGGGAAAGTGAAGCATACAGGATGGGGGGTGGGGGGTGGTTCTTTCCCACCTGATAATAAGTATCCAACTGGAAAGAAGGAAATCACAAAGCATATACCAGCTTGAGTATGGTCAAGATGATTTCAATAATAAAATGTAAATTTGGAAGTTAGTCTGAAGAGGAATATTGATGCTGGTAAAGAAGGAAGAAAGAGGCAGGACTGCTGTTTTTTGGACGCATGGTAGAAAATTCAGCACTTTTCACTGCACTCAATTTCTAGCTCTTTTCTATCAAGACTTAGCTCAGGAATAACACAAAAACTCCCATGGAGCAACTCTATTTATACTTGAGGGTGCTTCAATTTCTTATAGTGAAAGGAGGAGGAAGAAAGTGGTATAAAAAATTCTAATAGTTGTTTCCTTTATTTTAGGAAAACAGGGTAACGGAAATGTGGTCCTCTTTCACCTAGTTCATGAAGTTCTAAAATGGAGTCTCTCCTATATTGATATAAAAAAATCGATAGGCAGGGATTTTAGCATCTGGCAGCCTTTCTTCACACTGCCAGGTGGATGGTTCTAGAATCGTGTCTCCCTATCTTCTTGTGGGTCAGCCATGACTGATGCTTTCAAGGTCTTAACAACCCTGAGAATACTTCTTGGAGAAAATGAAAATACTTATCTGCCCATTCAAAATTCTCAGCAATCTGGGCCAGGCTCTTGCTTTTCCAATCTCATCTTCTTTCCCTGTTCTATTCACATCTTCTATTATTGACATACTCATCTCCAAAATATCTTTTGTACATCACATGGGCTTTATTTGCTCACCATTTCTCTATCCTGAAGGCTCTTTCTCAGTGTTTTCTTCTCTTTACACCTACTCTTTTTTTATGTAGCCCAGTTCAATCTAAACTTGCTTTACCAAGCTTTTGCTGGCAACTCACATGCATGGTGAACTCTAATCTCTCTGAAATTCTGATTTCTGACTTTCTGAACCATTTATTTGATACTTACATTGTACCTTCTGGCATTTCTCATTTTGTGGTGCGCACTCATATTTAATTTTCTGTGTAGAATATCCTTCCATTTATGTTAACCTAGTTTCTCTTATTAGGACATAAATTTTTATGTATGGAGCATTTATTTTTACCCTATGTAAACTTATATTACATCGCTCCATCAGTCTCTATTGGATTAATAATAGCCTAAGAAACTCACAGACAGGCAAATTTTTTGCTAAAGTATTTCCACAGTAAACAAAAATGAATTTTATATGCCCTGCTTCTAATAGTTGATCTACATTTCTATAACTGTTATTTCTCTGGAATCTATGCAAGTTCTTTACGTCTTATAGGATCCCATACTCACCTGGTTTGCTTCCTGCTTTCTGACTACTGTTTCTTTCAGAAACTTTCAAACTTCTGTTTTTTCTTTGTCTCATTAGCTCTAAATTTTAGAGTTCTACTTTTGGACTTCCACTATTCTCTACCTATACTAATTCCCCAGATAATTTAAACCAGCCTCATGTCTTTAAGTATAATCTTTAAACTATTAACTTTCAGCTGTATATCTCAAATACTGAATTCATGAATAACTGCCATGAACTGCACATCTGCAAATGGATATTGAATAAACATCTGAAATTTAACATGTCCAAACTTGCTTCCACCTCAACTGCTTACATAGCCTGCTTCATTTTAGTCTTCCCAATGTCAGACTTATTCCAATTGCTTATACTTCAAATGCTCAAGTCTTTAAAAAGCTAAATGTTTTATTATGGGAGATTTCAAACAAATATAAAGGAAATGAAAAAATATAATGGACTGCTTTGTGACCATCACCCAGCTCCAATGAGTATCAATATACTGTTCTTATTTTATGTAACTTCTCCCACTCACCAGTCCCAGGGGACACCTGAGGCAGAGCTTGCCTTTTCCCTGAGTCCTATGCTGCTGCTTCTTGTTCTAGAAAGTCCCAGTTGACCTCCGAGGGTTCAGGGTCAACCTCAATCAGTGCAACCTTAGCTGATGTATTTCGGAAATTTCCTAAGCCCTGAAAATGCAGCACCTGCCCACCTGCCTGGTGGATACTACGCCACTGTGCCCTGAAAAGCTGGATCCATGAGGAAGGGGTTTTACAAGCATCTAATAGTTTTCCAACCTCCTTTAGAGATTTGGGAAGAGCTGGCACTATGTGCTAGGGATGCCACTATCGCTCTCAGCAACATACGATGTGTTTGCCCCGCAGTGTTTGCCTGCTGGGTTGCCACAATGGCCCTGGTAGAGCCGCTTCCTCATGGATTTGGCCGGCTCCCCAAGCTCAGCATCCAGCCCTGACCTGTCACAGTGGGCCATGCTGCCAGCATCCCTGCTCTAGCACCAACCTAGGATTCACGGTCGGCCCCAAAGCCAGCCTGGGGAACAGAGTTAGAGCCCATAGCCCGATGCTCTGTTAGCTCACCTTGGCTTCTCTGACTGAGACATCTCTACAGTGAAGCCTGACCTTTTACAACACCGACAGTTTAGGGTGGGGGTTCATAGCAACACTTCGCAGTAGCAATGAGCAGTGGACTAGAGACGTTACTTACTGCCAGCTAGCAGTGGTTCCCTCACGGAGAGACGGAGTGGCCTGGAGGAGGAAGTTAGATTCGCAACTTCGAGGCTTCATATGAGGTAAAAACTGCGCCCGCAATACTATTGTCCACCTCACCAATTGTACTGGGCAGCTGGAGCTGGTGCACTAACTAAGAATTTGCAGATTATGACGTGCCATACTGAGGGAGCACCGGCCACCCACACTGGTTGACCCGTAGCCCCCTGAGCATCCGAGCTCACACTTCCGGGAAGTGGAACCCATGGATTCTTTTGATTGATGGTGCACTTTTAACACACCCATAAAGAGGAATTAGAATCACAAGATTTATAACTTATGGGTCCCAGGATGGGGCTGGGTTGCAATGACCCAGAGGAAGGGCAGTCCTTTGTCCCTGGTCATGGGGGAGAGAGAAAGAGATGGAGAGCAGAAGAGCAAGCCCCTATTATGCATAAGGAGGTTGGGGTGGAGCTCACAAACTTTGCAGACTTGACTGTGAGTGGTTATATTTACAAGTACCCCTGGAAAAGTAAAGTGAGAACTTACAGCCAAAATCCTAGATTCAAGGCCAGACTCTGAATGTGAAGAGGGTGATCATATTGCAAAATGACAGCAATTTGGAAAAAGAAAAGGTGTGTTTTTTTTTTTTTTTTTTCTTATGCATCACTCACTTATTTTTAGACTTGTATTTTCAAGGTAAAATTGATATTCATTGAAAAGCAAAAATCCTGACTGTATGATTTTTGATGACTAGATACATCTTTGTTAACAACACTCCAGTCAAGATAAATTACATTTTATCAACACAGAGAGTTCCCACATTTCCTTTTAAAGTCAACCCCTTGCATCACCTAAAGACCACCACTAGTCTGGTCTTCATTCATATTTTGCATCTGTCAGGAGCTTCCTTTTTAAATAACTGGGTATTCTTTTTATGAATATAACACAATTTATCAATTCTCTTGATAGACATTTGGGTTGCTTAGATTGTTTGGGAAATATCAACAAAGCTGCTATGAATATTCTTCTTGAGATCTTTTTTAAGGTCATATGTTTTCACTTATCTTGGCAAAATATCCAGGATCAGGAAGCCTGGATGACAGATAGGTATATATTTCACCTTATGAAAGACTTCCACAACTTTTTATAAAATAGTTGAGTAATTTTATACTTCACAAATAATACATGATCATTGAGGTTACTCTGATGATGACATATTACTCTGCATGTCTGTGTATGTGTGTAAATTTGTAACAAAATTAATTTTCTTTGAAAAATAAGAGACTATTCAAAAATTCTATTTTCTTTCATGCCAGTTTTTGTAGGTTGTTTTTCAATAGGTTCTTTTATTTCACCCAAACTACCAAGTGTTTTAGCAAAATGTCACTTAAATATTGTTATTTTCCTACTGATAGTTCCTAATCTGTCTTGCTAGGAATTTATTGACTTTATTGACACTTTCAAAGAAATATCTTTTATTTTTTCTAATTTTTAGAAATATTTTTGTCTGCATTTTAGTTTTCTTTGCTTTATTACTTTCTAATACTTTAAAATTAAGTTGATTTTCATATAATACCTTAATTTAAGTTTGAAATTTACATAATTGATTTTAAATCTTTCTTAGTGTTCCAAGTCCTGTGTTAGTTGTGTATTCTCATTACTGTTCATTTGGATTTTTTTTCAATTTTCCTTTTTATTTCTTCTCTTTTGCTTTCCTTTTTTTTTTTTTTCACTCATAGGTTATTTGGAAGTGTCTAATTCCCAAATATATGTAGCTCTCTATGTACATTCTTTTGGTTGATTTCTAAATTAATTCTGTGTTCAAAGAATATGTCTTATAATATTGATAATTATTGGTCCTTGTTTTATTTCTCAACATATGGCTCTGTCTTATTGAATATTTTGTATGACCTTGAAAATATGGTATGTTCTTTTCTTGTTTGGTTTTCTGTTTGATCAATATTGATTAGATTAAGATAATGTATAGTGTTGTTTACATGCTATGCACCTTCATTAATATTTTATCCATTTCTGTTACTTACTGTGGTGGTGGTTTACTCGCTAAGTCATGTCCAACTCTTGCAACCCCATGGACTATAGCCTGCCAGTCTCCTCTGTCCATGGGATTTGCCAGGAAAGAATACTAGAGTGGGTTGCCATCTCCTTCTTGGGATCTTCTTAACCCAGAGATGGAAATCACATCTCCTGCCTGGCAGGCAGACTCCTTCACTGCAGGTGAATTCTTTACTGACTGAGCTATGAGGGAAGTCCTTGTTACTTACCGACTATGGATATTAAAATTTTCAGCTATCATTGTGCATTTTCCAATGTCTCCTTTTAATTTTTAGCTTTCCATTGAATTCTTCTATTGGCAGTTTAAGTATACTATTTTGGACTGTTTTTAATAGTATCTTTTGGAATTACTCTGTAATGATGTTATTCTCTGTTTCCTCCTTTCATTCCTCAGTGTGTTGACTCTTCATCAAAGCCTGTTGTGTATACCTTTGAAACTAATCTAGAAGTTGACTTCATCAAACCATCTCCACTTGCTTGTAAATTTATGTCATCATCAGTTCAGTTCAGTTGCTCAGTCGTGTCTGACTCTTTGCAACCCCATGAATCGCAGCACGCCAGGCCTCCCTGTCCATCACCAACTCCCGGAGTTCACTCAAACTCACGTCCATCGAGTCAGTGATGCCATCCAGCCATCTCATCCTCTGTCGTCCCCTTCTCCTCCTGCCCCCAATCCCTCCCAGCATCAGAGTCTTTTCCAATGAGTCAACTCTTCGCATGAGGTGGCCAAAGTACTGGAGTTTCAGCTTCAGCATCATTCCTTCCAAAGAAATCTCAGGGCTGATCTCCTTCAGAATGGTCTGGTTGGATCTCCTTGCAGTCCAAGGGACTCTCAAGAGTCTTCTCCAACAGCACAGTTCAAAAGCATCAGTTCTTCGGTGCTCAGCCTTCTTCACAGTCCAACTCTCACATCCGTACAGGAAAAACCATAGCCTTGACTAGACGGACTTTGGTTGGCAAAGTAATGTCTCTGCTTTTAAATATTCTATCTATGTCATCATACTCTTTCAATAAAAGCTACTAAGATTATTAATTAATTTCTCTATTCTTTCTCCTTTTTAGTCTTTCCCAACCAACAGCTAGAGCTAAATCCTGTTCAGCTGAAAGTGAGATCATCTCCCTTCTCTGTTTCCCACTACACTCAGCTTGAAAGCTAAAGTCCTGCAGGAAATGCAAAGCCTATGTAATCTGCTCCATCTTCATTCAGTTACCCCTTTTTACTTATCTTGTGCTTATCTTCCTCCTTAGTCACTCTAATCTAAATAAGAAGAGATCTTTGTTTTTTCTTTAAGATATTGATTAGGTTTCCATTCAGGGCTTATTTGCTATTCCTTCCACCTGGAACATTCCAGGATTCCCATGGTGGTTGTTTTGTTTCTTCAGATTTTCAATAAAATGTCATCTTCTCATTGAGTCTTTCTCTAACAATCCTACCTAAAATTGCCATTCCTTTTACCCAGTCACCTCATATCCTTCTTTCTATTGAGCACTTAGAACTATTTAAAATGGCATTGATTTTACTTATTCATTTCTCTTCCCTCACCCCATTGGTGTGGTGTAAGCTTTGTGAGAGAAGAGGTTTTTGTTGGTCTTGTTCACTACTCTCTCCTTCCTGCCTAGAAGGCTAATGACACAAGTTGAAGTGCCAGGTAATATTCTCAGGCCACGATTTTTTTTTTTTTTTCTGGTACTTCTTAGTGGTCCTGATTTAATAATCTTTTAATCTTCCTTGATAAATAGTGAGCTAGTCTTACTTTGAGTATCTTTAAGTGAAGGTAATTTTGCTTCCTCCCTGGGTATCTTGTTTCCAGAGTCCTAACTGTCCTAATAGTTACAAAGTTTTTCCTAATAATTAACCTAATTCTCCCTCTGTTGAAACAGAAGCCCCATTAGCTCTTACTCTGTCCTTGTTGACTAATGAGAATAATTGGTCTCTGTCCTTTTTATAGACTTGTCCTTCTGTATTTGTGGATATCTGCTGTACTTCCCCTCAGCCTTTGGTCAAGGAAGTGTGTCAGCAGGATGGCCACATGGGGACCAGCCAGGCCCAGAGCAGGCATCAGCAGCTCATCCCCCTACAACAGAAATGAATGGCAAGTCTTTTAAATAGACAGAGCGGTTTGGGGATTAAAAAGTGCTCCTAACTGGGTTTGGATCCAGGTCTTCATTTGAAGAAGTTTAAGACTTGAGACCAGCTACAGATCTAACCTGAAACTTCATTTTTATCAACAGTTTGGATAATAAAGAAGCCTTTTCTAGAGTCCCTCTTCTTTTCTCAGAAGATACTTTCTAGATGTCAGTGTTCATAGATGCTTTTGTAACTCCACACAGCTTCTAACTTCCTTGCCTTAGGTTAGTTTTCTAAAGTATTTATTTTATGTTTGCTAGAGTTTTGTGGAATAGTCTCTATTCTAGTTGCCATTTTGAATTTCCTTAAATTTGGTATTAGCTTCTTGGGTTAACACAAGGTTGTATTTCCTGAATAAATATCTATGTATTTATTTATTTTTGGCTGTGTTGGGGTCTTTAGTTGCAGCATGTAGGATCTTCCTTGCTGTCTGTGGGATCTTTTCCTTGTGGCATGAAGGTTTTTTCTTGTAGTCTTTGTTGCTTGGCAGCATATGGGATATTAGTTCCCCAATAAGGAATCAAACCAAAGTCCCCAGCTTTGGAAGGCAGATTCTTAACCATTGGGCCACCAGAGAAGCGCCTGCACATTTATTTATAAGTGTAGCCAAAGATGATACAAAGAACACAATTTCATTTAATTGATTGAATCATCATCAATCAATTCAATATCCTCCTAAAAAAAGGCTGATAAGAGTGATGAATGGAAAGAACCTTGACACATAGTTGGAAGATATAAGTTGAAATTCCAAATTTTTAATTTAATAGCAATGTGGCCCTTGGAAAAATTTCTGTTACTGAGCTCCAGTTGCCTCATGTTTAAATGAGCTTTTTAGACCAGATAAATCTAAAATTCTTTCTAGTTCTTCAGTTTTATAGTCCTGTAGAAGAGGCACACACACAACAGGAAGAGAACGCAGGCTTTCCTGATGGCTCAGGGAAAAAGAATCCACCTGCCAATGCAAGAGATACATGTTTGATCCCTGGTCACGAAGATCCTCTGGAGAAGGAAATTGCAACCCATTCCAGTGCCTAGGAAATCCCACGGACAGAGGAGCCCGGCAGGCTACAGTCCATGGGGTCACAAAGAGTAAAACACGACTAAACAACAACAATGGAAAAGAAAGTGTGAGAGTTAATGTTAGTCTCTCAGTCATGTCTGACACTTTGTGACTCCATGGACTGTAGCCAGCCAAGCTCTTCCGTACATGAAATTCTCCAGGGAAGAATACTGGAGTGGGTTAGCTATTTCCTTCTCCAGAGTATCTTCCTGACCCAGGGATAAGAACCCAGGTCTCCTACTAGCAGATTCTTTACGGTCCGAGCGACCAGTGTAGCCATCCAAAAATCTTATTTCCACAATGTTTAAGTTTATTGTCCATATATTTAATGTTAATTATCAAGGTCAGTGGAGAGCTATTGTAGACTAGAGTTCACAGTAGTATGGACTAGAAAGTAACCCTTTGAAAAGACCGTGAATAAAAAACTAATTCACACTAACTTTTTGTCCCTTTCAAGATGACTGCTAGATAATTTTTATTATGTGGTAATGAGACAGATTGAGGGACTTTTGACATTTTTTCCCATGCTTTATGCTGCAAGGTTTGGTTTGAAAGTAGCTAGTGAGCAAGCAGCTGGTATTTTATCTCAGGTCAAGATTTCTGGCCCTGTCAAATGTGTCATGGGGGAAACTTCAGTTACAGCTGCTTATCATTCATGACTTGTCACCCAAGATTAACGCCATTGACTAAGACTAAGCTGGTGACATGTTATAAAAACTTATGATGGTGCTCACTGTAAATCAAGTCACTGCTGGTCTATCTGTTTGAGTTCTGTTTTCTGTTGCTTCAACACTTTTGTCTACATCATTTTAGAGAAGGTCAAGCTGCCAACCATGTCTTCTCACTGCATGACATAAGGTGAGAAAGTCTGAGATTGGACAGCAGAAATGGGTGTAAGACTTGACACTTCCCAAGGTAAAAGGCAACATTATAGCAACAGAGAAGGGGGCAGACTTGGAAACAGCAAGTATGGGTTAGGAAGATAAAAAGTTTAGTTTTGGACATTTTGAGGTAGAGATGCCTAGTGGACATCCATGAGGAATTGTCTACTACTACTACTAAGTCACTTCAGTCGTGTTCAACTCTGCGAGACCCCACAGATGGCAGCCCACCAGGCTCCGCCGTCTCTGGGATTCTCCAGGCAAGAACACTGGAGTGGGTTGCCATTTCCTTCTCCAATGCATGAAAGAGAAAAGTGAAAGTGAAGTTGCTTAGTCGTATCCGACTCTTCGCGACCCCATGGACTGCAGCCTACCAGGCTCCTCTGTCCATGGCATTCTCCAGGCAAGAGTACTGGAGTATTTAAGGGAGAGATCAATAGTATATTTCCTAAGTGCTATCTTTATCCAGTTTTGAAGTCATGGCCAAAAATTCTCAGTTCTATCCTGCCCCTTGTTTTCTTCTCTTATTAAGTTCAAATACATCTGGATTACACTATATACATACCCAAATTCAAGAGGTCCCCAGACACGTAATATCCTGGGACAGTCCCCTCATTCTTGGACCCGCAGAATTACTCAAAACACCCAGACTTGAGGAATCCAGTGAAACTAACTAACCCCACAGTATTTACCATAAATACACCTCCTTTTACAGTTCTAGCTTGCAGTTACCCTGTCCCAAGACACAACCCTCTGGGTGGTCCTGCATGGTGGCCTTCTCTCATTTAGATCTGTAAGTAACAAAGAATTTTGCCTATTCAAGTGTTTTTGTTTTGTTTCTCACCATCAAAAGAATCTTTAAATCTTGTATCGAAAGTGTTAGTCTCTCAGTCATGTCCGACTCTTTGCGACCCCATGGGACTGTAGCTCGCCAGGTTCCTCCGGGCATGGAAATCTCCAGGCAAGAATACTGGAATGGATTGCAATGGCCTTCTCCAGGGCATCTTCCCAACCCAGGGATCCATCTAGAGTGTCCTGCATTGCAGGCAGATTCTTTACCATCTAAGCCACCAAGGAAGCCCTTAAATCCTATAACACAAGGTCAAAACTGGAAATACAAATGCAGAAACATTTAGTATCAAACACTGTCCTGGTACATCATAGGAAACAATTAGGAAAGCATTAACAGCTTTATCTTTAGTGTTTTACTGTTGCTGTGATTCAGCCCTGGATAGCTGGGTGGTTGATATGGCTTGAATCTTCCCCTTAAGAGGCATATCCTGGCCTTATGAAATGCCCATCAGCTTAGGGACCTCAAGATGACTACTGTCATCCTTCCTGTTTCACCTTTTCTGGCTCTCTTGCTACTTGAGATATTGTGATGGTAAAATCATAAGATTTGCTAACATGACTGATAAGAATCAGAAGATCAAGTGGTAGATCTCAGTGTATTTAAAAGAATATCAACCAGTCCCTTGCAAAGAAAATCAATTCCAAAGCATGTAGCAGATGGACTGATAATCACAGAATCCCTTGGTAAAATATTGACTGACCTGACTTGGATGTATGGATGGATAGACAGATAGATAAAAATATGCATATAGATATAGATAGATGTATATAGAGATCTGGTGCCTTTGAATAGAGGGTGATCAAAAGAAAAGTTTCAGAAACAGCAATGTTTTCTAGTGTATCTCACAAAAGGCTTAGACAAGGAAGAATCTCTCTTTCCTATCTTATTTCTAGCCACCCCCTCCTTCTCCACAGATAAAACCTTTACTTCCATACACATATTTATACCAGCCTCAGCTCTGACCTTTACTTTCTTTCTCTGATTATAGATATACAGGAACCTTATCACGGTTAACCCCTTTCAGTGCTGCAAGCTTTTGACAGCATGGACTCCAATGGAATTGCAATAAGTTGGCCTACTTATCTTTAGCATTCCCAGAAAAACTGAATATATTAGAGCTTCTATTTGGATTAACTTGTGGTTCTGCTATTGATTTAACTTATCCGTTGGTCTTTTATACACTTATATTTTTTATGTTGTATTTGTTTTATCAGCTAATTAATGGACATATCCTACCATTAGTTAAACCAGCTTTTTCTTTCTATGCTCATTCATATATTACCAATCATTTGAAACCAACCTCACCATACTTCTTATTTCACAGCATTTTTTGACTATTCTAAGCAGATCTGAATTTTATCAACTTTTAACTTAAACAGCAGAGAGAGACTTCCCAAACTATGTACAGAGGGAACATAAAAGATATCTTAAAATATTTCCTGTATATTAGGCATACACAGTCTAGGTGGGAAGTTCAGAATAAGAAATTAAATGGTTAATGAGAGGTTGGGTGATGTAAAATGACTCTTAGACAATGTATATTAGGGGTATATCATCTTCAAGTTTTAGAAGTGATTCTGGCTTTCAAGAAGTGGATGTCTCAAGCCTGTGCTCACTGTATGAGAAAATATAATCATGTGCTATAATTTCATTTGGATATTGAACCTCAAACGCATCTCATATCACAAAATAGCTTCCTTAGTAGGGAGATTCCCCTTACACTCTCTGCTTTCTCTGGGGTCCCCCAGGATGAGAAACCCATGCAGAATGGCATTTCTATTCTTGCTCATGCCCTTCTGGGGGCTCCATGTTTTCTCCTATTTCTCTGTCTTTTCTCCACTTTGCCCTTCTTTTCTCTTTGTCTTTCCTGCCTTTGTTCTCTTTCTCCGAGGACCCTTCTGCTTGACTCTGATTTCCTTTGACTTTCCAAATTTAATTTTCATTTTCTGAAGCTCATTCATCTCTTAATAATTCATATATGGAGATTGGGGTCTGGGCAGAAAACTATCCCACCAAGACTTCCTAAAATAAAGATGCATTCATTGCCTCTCAATGTCCTCACTTGCCTTAGAAAGTTGCATCCTTTGGCGGTTTTGTGACTCAGGAGTGATAATATTTAAGGAGGAAAATGAGCCATTTTTCATCAGTACCACTCCTTCCCACTTGCATTAAGATGTGATTGGGAAAAGGGGATTAGAGAGACCAACACAGCATTTGAGATGTTGCTTACTTAAGTTCACAAAGTCTGCCTTTTCAGTTTTGGTTTAATTCTTAGTCAAAGTTTTTGCTTAAATCTGCTTAATATTGGGATTTTTGACATGTCATGATAAGGTTCTTTTCAATTTATAATTACATTCTCTATCTAATCATGGATGGTTGGAACTTTTAAGTGTAGGGCTGACTTTTGTTCCTCAATTAGAGAGCAGAGATTTGCACAAATATGCCCAGAAGAGCAAAAACACTGCCTAATATTGTAATATAAAGCCAATATTTTGTATTTAAATTCTTTATAAGAAAAATTTGAAAGATTAGGGATATGGATTTATGAGAAAGGTATCTTAAAGGAAAAAGAGGGAAAATGGATTTGATGGGAAAACTTCTTATGTTTTATAAGATAAAATCTTGTTCTACTCCATGTATTTTCTAAACAAGTATCTTGAAAAACACAGTGTTTTTAAGTATTAGGAAACTGGAATATGCATTATAGAAAATGCCATCAAAATATTTTTGTGGGTGGTTACATATATACACATTCATAAACATGTTTTTTTCATACTTTCACAAATATACATACACATACAGAAATATATGCACACATGAGCAAACACGGACACTCAGATTTAGGATGGACTGTCAGAGGACTTGGCAGTGTTCATTAATCTTTGTTTGGCAGGGTTAGTGAGAGGGCTGTATTTTTTCATAAGGAATTACTTTTTTATTTGGTTAGAAAATGAAATTGTTACAAAATTATGGGCAGAAGACCTAAAGAGACATTTCTCCAAAGAAGATATACAGATGGCCAACAAGTACATGAAAAGATGCTTAGCATCACTAATTACTAGAAAAATTCAAGTCAAAACTACAAGGAGGTATCACCTCACACCCATCAGAATGGCCATAATTAGAAAATCTACTAACATTAAACGCTGGAAAGGGTGTGGAGACAAGGGAACCCGCTTGCATTGTTGGTAGGGATGTAAATTGATACAGGCACTTTGGAGAATAGTATGGAGGTTCCTTAAAAACCTAAAAATAGAACTACCATATGGCCAACCAACCCCACAATTGGGCATATACCCAGAGAAAACCATAGTTCAAAAACACACATGCACCCCAATGTTTATTGTCATCCTATTTACAATAATCAGGGCATGCTGCTGCTGCTGCTGCTAAGTTGCTCCAGTCGTGTCCGACTCTGTGTGACCCCAAAGATGGCAGCCCACCAGGCTCCCCCATCCCTGGGATTCTCCAGGCAAGAACACTGGAGTGGGTTGCCATTTCCTTCTCCAATGCATGAATGTGAAAATTGAAAGTGAAGTTGGTCAGTCGTGTCCAACTCTTAGCAACCCCAGCCCACCAGGCTCCTCTGTCCATGGGATTTTCCAGGCAAGAGTACTGGAGTGGGGTGCCATTGCCTTCTCCGAATCAGGGCATAGAAACAACCTGTGTCCATCAACAGAGGAATGGATAAAGAAGAATGGTACATATTTACAGTGGAATATGACTCAGCCATATGAATGGGACTCAGTAGGATCATTTATAAAGACATAAGTGGACCTAGAGACTGTCGTACAGAGTGAATTAAGTCAGAAAGAGGAAAGCAAAAGTCGTATATTAACGAACGTATGTGGAATCTATAAAAATGGTATACCTGATCCCATATGCAAAACAGAAGTTGATATAGACTTAGATAACAAACATATGGACATTGAGGGGAGAATGGAGATGTGGGATGAATGGGGAGATGAGATGGATTCATATACACTATATATGAAATAGATAACTAATGAGAACCGACTGCACAGTTCAAGAAACTCTACTCAGTGCTCTGTGGCAACCTAAATGGGAAGGAAATCCAAAAAAGAGGGGAATATATGTATACAGATAGCCTATTCACTTTGTTGTACAGTAGAAAGCAATACAACATTATAATGCAACTATACGCCAATAAAAATTAATAAAAAAATATAGTTCTATAAACTTTTTCTTTATGACTTCAATTAATTCCAGTTCATACAGAAAAAATAAAACTTGATTCTTCTTCCTTTTTAATGTTTTGTTTTTTTTTTTTTGAAAGACAGTCATCATGTTGCCTCTAGCCTTTTCTGTTTTGTCTAAGATACCTTGTTCTTCTAGCTTTATGTTAAAAGCAAATTTTAAGGATGAGGTAATATTCACTATAGATTTCAAAAACCATATGCCAATGAATTCAGAACTTATTTGTAGTGAAAATAAATTGTCTATTTTATGACACATAAAATATTCTCTATTAATATCTTTGTATGAGCTATCCTATATATTTCTTTCCTCTGATCTCAATTTAAGGTGTTGTTAGATATTTAGCTAAGATAGCTAAGACCTGTGTTTCACTTTGTGCTTCACTTTACTACAATTTTCTGATTCTCTCTACTGGGTAAATACATATACTCAACACACCATAATACTTATGATATTCTTTAAGTGCCTCTACCAAGTACATCCATTCTGACTCCTCTGACAACTCTCCATCAAATTTGTCTGGAAGTCAGCTAAAGCTTCACTATAAAACTATTGGAAATTTAAATAAATTTAATCATTAAACAAATTAAATATGAACTAAATAAGGTAAAGGGTCAACTTCAGAAACTAAGAGGTAAAGAAGCATAGATGAAAAAAAATGCCAAAAATATAAAAAATCAATTAAATGAACCAAAATCATTTACATGAAAAACAAGAAATTTACAGCAATAAGCAAGACAAAGAGTGTTGTCTTGACAAATAAGCATATGAAATTAAAATGTTCAACATCATATGTTATTAGTGAACTACAGGTTAGATAAACGAGATATAAGTACACAGCTACTAAAGTGAAATACAACTACACATCTACTAGAAGCAGCTACAGTACATCTATAATATGGAATATTATTCAGTGACAAAAAGAAATGAGTTATCAAGATACAAAATGACATTGAGAAAACTTAAATGCATATAGTTAAGTTAAATAAGCCAGCTGAAAAGCTACATGTATGATTGCAGATATATGATGCTAAGGAAAAATCAACAGAGACAGTAAAAATATCAGCGGCCACATGGTTATGAGAAGGAAGAATAAGTAGGAAGAGTTCAAGGGATTTTGGTGGCAGTGAAATTATTCTGTATGATACTGCAATGATGGATATGATATTATAACGGTCACACATACTGATATAATGCATATACACTGGCATATATTGACATTAAATATTGGTCAAAACTCAGAATTGTACAATGAGTGAAAGTGGACCTATGGACATTCAGATCAGATCAGATCAGTTGCTCAGTCATGTCTGACTCTTTGCGACCCCATGAATCGCAGCACGCCAGGCCTCCCTGTCCATCACCAACTCCCGGAGTTCACTGAGACTCACGTCCATCGAGTCAGTGATGCCATCCAGCCATCTCATCCTCTGTCGTCCCCTTCTCCTCTTGCCCTCAATCCCTCCCAGCATCAGAGTCTTTTCCAATGAGTCAACTCTTCCAATGAGGTGGCCAAAGTATTGGAGTTTCAGCTTCAACATCATTCCTTCCAAAGAAATCCCAGGGCTGATCTCCTTCAAAATGGACTGGTTGGATCTCCTTGCAGTCCAAGGGACTCTCAAGAGTCTTCTCCAACACCACAGTTCAAAAGAATCAATTCTTCAGTGCTCAAGCCTTCTTCACAGTCCAACTCTCACATCCATACATGACCACAGGAAAAACCATAGCCTTGACTAGATGAACCTTTGTTGGCAAAGTAATGTCTTTGCTTTTGAATATGCTGTCTAGGTTGGTCATAATTTTCCTTCCAAGGAGTAAGCGTCTTTTAATTTCATGGCTGCAGTCACCATCTGTAGTGATTTTGGAGCCCAAAAAAATAAAGTCTGGCACTGTTTCCACTGTTTCCCCATCTATTTCCCATGAAGTGGTGGGACCGGATGCCATGATCTTCGTTTTCTGAATGTTGAGCTTTAAGCCAACTTTTCTACTCTCCTCTTTCACTTTCATCAAGAGGCTTTTTAGTTCCTTTCACTTTCTGCCATAAGGGTGGTGTCATCTGCATATCTGAGGTTATTGATATTTCTCCTGGAAATCTTGATTCCAGCTTGTATTAGATGATAATACTATATAATATATCAACATTTGTTAATCAGTTGTAACAAATGTGTATGAGAGGAGATGGAAAACACTTTGTATTTTTGGATCAATTTTTTTGTAAACCTAAAATGGTTTTAAAAAATAGAGTTATCAATTAAAAAAAATCACTGGAGCCTATTATACAGAGTGAAGTAAGTCAGAAAGAAAAACACCAATACAGTATATTAACACATATATATGGAATTGAGAAAGATGGTAACGATTACCCTATATGTGAGACAGCAAAAGAGACACATGTAAAGAACAGACTTTTGGACTCTGTGGGAGAAGGCAAGAGTGGGATGATTTGAGAGAATAGCACTGAAACATGTATATTATTGGAGAAGGCAATGGCACCCCACTCCAGTACTCTTGCCTGGAAAATCCCATGGATGGAGGAGCCTGGTGGGCTGCAGTCCATGGGGTCGCTAAGAGTCAGACACGACTGAGCGACTTCACTTTCACTTTTCACTTTCATGCATTGGAGAAGGAAATGGCAACCCACTCCAGTGTTCTTGCTTGGAGAATCCCAGGGACAGGGGAGCCTGGTGGGCTGTCATCTATGGGGTTGCACAGAGTCTGACACGACTGAAGCGACTTAGCAGCAGCAGCAGCATGTATATTATCTTATGGGAAACAGATCGCCAGTCCAGGTTCGATGCATGAGACAGGGTGCTGGGGCTGGTGCACTGGGATGACCCAGAGGGATGGGATGGAGAGGGAGGTGGGAGGGGGGTTCAGGATGGGGGACATATGTACACCCATGGCTGATTCATGTCAATGTATGGCAAAAACCACTACAATATTGTAAACTAATTAGCCTCCAATTAAAATGAATAAATTTAAAAAATAATACAATGCTTTTCTCTTCATTAAACTTTATATTCTAATGCAAACAATGCAAATAAACTGCAAAATAAAAATTTTGACATAAAAAAAAATCCTGTTTTGAGAAAGAGTATATAAAAGTACCCTTCTCAAGACTAAAAATTAAATCATGGAAAGGCCATAAATAAATAAGAATCTGAAAGAAAATGAATATATTTGAATCACTATGCTGTACAACTGACACTGACACAACATTGTAAATCCACTCTACTCCAATAAAATTAATAAAAAAAATAGAAATGATTTTAAATATCAAAATAGAACACACTTAAGGATATGCAGATGACCAACTTTTAATCATTTTTATATAGAAACCTAGATGAAATATATACTTTTCTGGAAAATAAAAGTAACTCAAGAAAAGTGAATAAAATAAAAGCATTTAGAGATATCAACCTTGAAGGAGGAAATAATTGCTGCCAATACATAAGTAGTCAGAAATTTAAAAATTAAGAAAATCTATGTTGCTCATTTTGAGCTTAATGACATTGTTATCAGAAATGGAACAGCAAATAAGATTGTCAATAAGATTGTTTATACCATTTTTTTTCAGATTCCAAATATATATGTTAATATATAAAATCTGTTTTCTTTTTCTGAATTACTTCACTCTGTATGGCAGTAGTGACAGATATAGAGAACAAATGTATGGATACTAATGGGGAAAGAGGAGGGTGAGATGAATTGGGAGATTGGGATTGATATATATAGATACACTATTTACACTATGTATAAAATAGTTAACTAATGAGAACCTACTGTATAGCACAGGGTATTCTCCTCAATATTCTGTGGTGACCTAAATGGGAAGGAAACCTAAAAAGGGGGAATATATGTGTACATATAGCTGATTAACTTGGATGTACAGCAGAAACTAACAACAGTGTAAACCAACTATACTCCAAATCATATTTAAAAAAATAAAACCACAGTAAAAGATTTATGATAAAATCTTGCTTATTTGGCCAAGTTACTGAATAAAATATTTTTTACTTCTAAAAACAAACACACAAAATAAGAAATGGAACAGCAAAAATTCAGTAAAAAAAAAAAAAAAAGAATATTTACTTAATAAAAGACCAAGTAAAGTAGAAACGAAATACATCTTTATAATCAGATGGAAGTATCTCCTTGAAATAGGAGATTATAAGTTTTAAAGTTTCATTTCAGACTTTAAATTAAAGAACAAGGAAAGGAAAGCTTCTATTCAATATCATATTTGAAGTCAACAAATTTATAAAAGCATCAGAAAAACAAATAGAATAAAATGTATAAAATTGGGAAGTGTCAAAATTTATATGACTGGGAATTTAACTGATACATTTCATGAAAAGAATATTGTCAGTCTAAAATTACCATTGAGTTGGGTAATTATTTTTAGGAGAAAAATTGACCGAAATCTGATCTTCATGAAAGTTTTCCATCCAAATGCAAAACACCTTTGTTACTGTGGAATAAGCAGGTAAATAAAACCTAAAGGGCTAAGAACATAAAACATTCTGATTTGGTAGAATCTCCAGGTTCTCAAGAGAATGAAAAAAAAAAATTCCACCTAGAGGGACCCAATATCAACCCAGGTCTCAAGGAAATCTCATATCTCAGACTAATATGAAATGGCAATACAAAACAAAAATAAGAAAAGATGACATCATGAGCAAGAGAAGAAAAAACACACATCAGACTAAGATGCTCAAAGATTTCAGGTGTTATAATTATACCCAATAGAAAATGAGAATAATATAATTACCTAAGTAAGTGAAATTTTGGAAAAATTAATAGAGGTAAAAATATTATAAAAAAATAACAGATTTTTTTAAAAAAATGGAATTTCTGGAAATGAAAATATTAAGAAATGCTAAATAAAAATAGTAGAATTTCAACAGGGAGAGAGGCAAGGGAATGAAATTCTATGAGAAGTGAAAAGGGAAGAACTAAAGGTAAGTAAGAATATCCTAAGACAAATAATAATTAAACATGAAAAAAAAAAGAACAGACATTTTAGCCAACATCATAAAAATGAGGTATCCCTAGAGAATCTGAAATCTCTGGAGAACTGTGTGTAACCATAGCAATAGCTAACAGCAAACCCCAGCTAATTCCTTGCTACATTAACATGAAGAGGCCAGGTAGAAGGGAAGTTCATCTTCAAGCATTAAAAATAATTCAGTATCCATTGTTCTATAAAATATGTTCAATTAACAATAAGAGATTAGGAGACTTAGAGAAAGTAAATAATAAGCACAGTCTGAAGAGACAAAGCAATCACGAGAACCAGACTCAGATATTACACAGGTGTTTGAATTATCAGATAAGAAACTTAAGATAGCTGATAAGTTAGTATGTCAAAAGCTCTAATGGAAAAGGTACAAAATATAAAAGTTAAAATAGGTATTTTCAGCAAAATAGATGCAAGTTGTAACACTTTTTTAAAATGCTAGATATTAAAGAATAAAAGTATGAAGAGTATTTTTGATGAGCTTACCTGGACATTACACAAAGTTGAAAAAAGATTCAGTAAACTTGAAAATATATCAAGAGAAATTATAAAAATTTAATTGCAGTAAGACAAGCAACTTAAAAAGAGAATATCCAAGATTCGTGAGACAAAATTAATCCATTTAAATTAAACAAAATTTGAATCCATTCAGAGAAGAAACTAGAGGACAGAAACTATTTGAAGAAATTATGGTTGAAAAATTTCCAAAATTAATGACAGATACTAAATTACAGGTCTTAAACCCAGAGAAAAATAATTATTAACTTTGAAAACAGAAAATAACTTTGAAAACAGAAAATAACAAAACATGACATAATTTAATTCAACCATATCAATAACACTTTAAACATATTTTAAAAACACCAGATACGATGCAGATTTTCAGACTGGATAAAAGGAGTCAATGATAGGCTATTCACTGTTCACAAGAAGTCAACATTAGATGTGTTTGTGTGTGTAAGTTGCTTCAATCATGTCCGATTGAGAGATCTGAGAATAAACAAACCCACAATTTTAGTTTGAAGCTCCAGAACTTTTCTCTCAGTAACTCATACACCAGTAAGTAAAAAGTCAGTAAGGCTATAGTTGACCAGAGCATAACTAAAAACCAAATTATTAAGACATTTCAGTTTCATTGAAAGGATAGACACAGATCAATAAAACAGAATAAAAAGTCATAAAAAGACCATTTTTGATGAATGTTCAAAGGTATTTCAGTGGAGAAAATATAGTCCTTTCAATAAATGGTGTTGTAACAACTGCACGTTCACAGGAAAGATAAAGGCACCTTATCACATTTCTTATACAAACAGACATACACACTTGCACCCACAAATCCAATAGATTAGAGTATAGTGTAAGTTATAAATCCCTAATAATTCTAAATAAAAACAGGAGAATTTATGTAACCTTAGGTTTGGTGACGAATTTATAGATATGACATCAAAACTTTTTAGTTAAAAATGTTGTTTTGAGAAATATACTGTTGAGAGATTAAAAAGACAAGCCATAGATTGTCAGATGGCACTTTAAAACATATTTATGCAAAGGTATTTGAATCAAGAACATGTAAAGAACTCTTGGAACTCCAAAGTATAAACAATGCAATCAAAATTGGGCAAAATATCTGACTAGTGATCCCATAATGAAATGTACACTGTGACCAGTAATGTAAATGTATTACAAATGTTTAAGCATAACACAAATGAAGGAAGTAGGTGGAGAACTGATCTAAGTAACTTTGAAAAGCAGTGATTTTCTAAATACTGTAAGGCTAAACAAAAAACTGTATGTAGACCCTGTACTGTAGTTGGTAACTCTACTTCTCATGGGAGATATGGCTTAACAATTCTTAAACGGCTTTACATGGATCCTATGAACAAATAACTATAGTGCAGATAATGAGGACCAAGTGTCCCACTGCCAGAGTCAGAAGCTACAAAATAAGCAAGGGAGAAGATCAGAATGAACTCTAATCTGCTGAATCAGAGTTGGAGATATTAGAGGTTTGTATGTGTGTGTGTATATGTATACACACATACTTGACACACTAGCATCAAGCAACATTAGCATCCTTTTATTGGTTTCTAAAAGCTTTCTCCTTGGAGAGAGCTGTGGAGATTAGGGAAAGTTCAGATATGGCTGGAATCTTGAAATAATAGAAAATAAATAAGAAAAAAGAAAAGATGAAAGCATGTCAAACGGACACAGTAACCAAACTGAAAAACATGTCAAAGCCTAAGCAGAAATCATTAGAGCATATATATGTATATGTAAAATCAGAAACATACATACAGGGAATGGAATGAATAAATAGTCCTTAGGAAAATCCTTATAGAAATAGAAAATCACCATTTGAATACCACAATAATTGCAGAGAAAAAATCAACTGCCAAAAATAATGGATAAATTTGGGATTGGAATGAAAACTGACCTTTTCCAGTCCTGTGGCCACAGCTGAGTTTTCCGAATTTGCTGGCATGTTGAGTGCAGCACTTTAACAGCATCATCATTTAGTATTTGAAATAGCTCTGCTGAAATTAATTCATCTCCACTACCTTTGTTCATAATCAGGCTTCCTAAGGTCCACTTCGGAGAAGGCGATGGCACCCCACTCCAGTACTCTTGCCTGGAAAACCTCATGGATGGAGGAGCCTGGTGGGCTGCAGTCCATGGTGTTGCTGAGGGTCGGACACAACTGAGCAACTTCACTTTCACTTTTCAGTTTCATGCATTGGAGAAGGAAATGGCAACCCATTCCAGTGATCTTGCCTAGAGAATCCCAGGGATGATGGAGCCTGGTGGGCTGCCGTCTATGGGGTCGCACAGAGTCGGACACGACTGAAGCAACTTAGCAGCAGCAGCAGCAAGGTCCACTTGACTTCGCACTCCAGGATGTCCAGTTGTAGGTGAGTGACAACACCATCATGATTATCCTGGTCATTAAGACCTTTTTAAAAATATTGTTCTCTGGTGTTAGAGAAGACTCTTGAGAGTCCCTTGGACTGCAAGGAGATCCAACCTGTCAATCCTAAAGGAAATCAGTCCTGAATATTCATTGGAAGGACTGATGCTGAAACTCCAATACTTTGGCCACCTGATGTGAAGAACTGACTCATTGGAAAAGACCCTGATGCTGGGAAAGATGGAAGGCAGGAGGAGAAGGGGATAACAGAGGATGAGATGTTGGATGACATCACCAAGGTGATGGACATGAGTTTGAGTAGGCTCCAGGATTTGGTGATGGACAGGGAAGCCTGGCGTGCTGCAGTCCATGGGGTCACAAAGAGTTGAACATGACTGAGCAACTGAACTGAACTGAACTCAACTGTATATTCTTATTACCTCTTCTTAATCTCTTCTGCTTGTTAGATCCTTTCCATTTCTGTTCTTTATCATGTCCATCCTTGCATAAAATATTCCTTTGATAACTCCAATTTTCTGGATGAGATCTCTAGTCTTTCCTTTTTCCTCTGTTTCTTTGTATTTTTCATTTAAGAGAGCCATTTTCTCTCTTTTTGCTATTCTCTGGAACTCTGCATTCAGTTGGGTATATCTTTCCTTTTCTCTACACTTTTCACATCTCTTCTTCCCCTGCTCTTTGTAAAGCCTCCTCAGACAACCACTTTGCCTTCTTGCATTTATTTTTCTTTGGGATAGTTTGTGTTGCTGCCTCCTGTGCAATGTTAGGAAAGTCTTTTCATAGTTCTGGCACTCTGTCTACCAGATCTAATACCTTGAATCTATTTGTCACTTCCACTGCATACTCATAAGGGATTTGATTTAGGTCACACCTAAATGGCCTAGTTTTTCCTACTTTCTTCAATTTAAGCCTGAATTTTGCAATAAAGTGTTCGTGATCTGAGCCACAATTAGCCCCAGGTCTTATTTTTGCTGATGGTATAGAGCCTCTCCATCTTTGCCTGCAAGGAAAACAATCAATCTGATTTTGGTATTGACCAACTGGTGTTATCTATTTGTAAAGTCTTCTCTTGGGTTGTTGGAAAAGGATGTTCGCTATGACCAGTGACTTCTTTTGCCAAAACTCTGTTAGCCTTTGCCCTCCTTCATTTGGTATTGCAAGACCAAACTTGCTTGTTATTCCCTGTATCTCTTGACTTCCTACTTTTGCATTCTAATCCCCTATGATGAAAAAGAACTCTTTTTGGTTGTGAGTTCTAGGAAATGTTGTAGGTCTTCATACAACTGGTCAACTTCAGCTTCCTCAGCATCAGTGGTTAGGGCATAGACTTGAATTACTGTGATGCTAAATTATTACAGTAATTTTTGCCTTGGGAACAAACTTAGATCATTCTGTCATTTTTGAGGCTGCACCTAAGTCCTGTATTTCAGACTCTTTTGTTAACCATATGGGGTACTCCATTTCTTCTAAGGGAATTTTACCCACAGTAGTAGATATAATAGTCAATCTGATGTAAATTCACCCATCCCCGCATATTTAAGATCACTAATTTCTATGATATTGATGTTCAGTCTTGTCATCTCCTGTTTGCCTACATCCAATTTACCTTAATTGATGAACTTAATATTCCAGTTTTCTATGCAATATTGTTCTATACAACCTTTGCTTTCAGACTTTACTTTCACTATCAGACTTTACTTTCACCACCAGACACATCCATAACTGAGCATCATTTCCACTTTGGTCCAGGCTTTCATCTTTCTGGAGTTTTTAGTAATTGCCTTCCTCTCTTCCCAGTAGCATATTTTTCACCTTCCAAATAATATAGGGACTCATCTTCTGGTGTCATATCTTTTTGCCTTTTCATATTGTTCATGGGGTTCTCCAGGCAAGAATACTGGAACAGGTGCCATTTCCTTCTCCAGTGGACCACATGTTTCAGAATTCTTCACTATGACCCATCCATCTTGGGTGGCCCTGCAGGGTGTGGCTCATAGTTTCATTGAGTTACACAAGTCCCTTTGCCATTACAAGGCTGCGATCCATGAAGTGGCCACAGTGGCAGACATAACCTTAATCAAGTGATCACGTTTAACATCCTGAATAATGCCATGTTAATATCATATTTCCTCTGATATTAAAAGGAAAGCATTTCACTTCTGTGGTAGTCTTCCTTAATATCCATGAGAAACATCATATAGACTAAAAGTGAGAGATAATCTGTATGTATCAACATCATGAAAAGCAAAGAAAAAATAAGAAATTGTCAAATTAGAGGTTACTAAGTGGACATATCATTAAATGCAAAGTGGTATTCTCTGTGAGATCCTAAACCAGAAAAAAGGATATTAGCATAAAAACTTGTAAAATCTGAATAAGTCTGTGTTAGTTAGCACACTTTATAAATTTTAACTTCTTAGATTTTTAACACATGTACATTGATTTTATTGCTGTTGTTTAGTTGCTAAGTCATATCTAACTCTTTTGTGACCCTATGAATTATAGCCCACCAGACTCCTCTGTCTATGGGATTTCCCAGGCAAAAGTATTAGAATGGGTTGTCATTTCCTTCTCCAGCGAATATTCTGGACCCAGGGGTCGAACCTGTGTCTCCTGCATTGGCAGGCGAATTCTTTACCAATGAGCCACCAGGGAAGCTCACATATTGGTTAGGTAAGATGTTAATATTTGTGGAAACTGAGGGGAGAGGTTATGGGAACTTTGTGTACTATCTTTGCAAATCTGTAAATCTAAAATTATTTCAAGATAAAAATAAATATAATAAATTTGTAAATGTTTTCCCTACTCTGAAAATTTGTTTTTCTTTTAGTAACTCATCTTGGGTGATGTTTCTTTATAGAAAGATTTATATCTGTTGATTTGTTTTATTCAGTGGTTATTGGATGACTGTTTCTATGGGTTTTCTTTTGAGTCAGTTTTGACATTTTTGTCTGAAAATGTGTTTGGTTTCAAGTTTATTGGACTAGTACTATTTATTATACTATTTCATTCCTTTTTAAATTCTACTAGTGCCTGCTATTTATGTGTTTGCATTGTGGTTGTTCAGTTTCATTAGAAGTGTCTATTTTGTTATATTTTAAAACACACACATATAGAGGAGTATTTAACTGTTTGGTGTCTGTAACATTGTTTTCCATTTAATTAGCTTCTTTTTTTAAAAAAATATATTTTCTTTACACTCTCTTGAGAGTTCTTTTTCTTTCTTTTAACATTCATATTTGTATTATTGTTTTAACCTAATTTAAGAATAAACATTTAGTGATGTGTATTGCCACATATGTACTAATTTGTATAGTAATTCTATTCTACAATTTTAGGATAAATAAAGGTTGTAAACATTTTGCTATCTTCATTATTATTCTTTTCTTGATCATTAAGTTTTTTCTGACATATTTGTGGCTCAGACGGTAAAGCGTCTGCCTACAGTGCCGGAGACCTGGATTCGATCCCTGGATTGGGAAAATCCCCTGGAGAAGGAAATGGCAACCCACTCCAGTACTCTTGCCTGGACAATTCCATGGATGGAAGAGCCTGGTAGGCTACAGTCCATGGGGTTGCAAAGAGTTGGACATAGCTGAGCGACTTCCCTCACTTTCCAATTTTCTAAATATATGTGATTTTTCTGTTTAGCACTTTGTTATTGATTTCTAAGTGCATTATGGCAATGAACATGATTCTTATTACATCAGTTATTCTGAATTTGTTGAAACTTACTTCACAACCAAGTTTGTAGTTATTGTGTATAAATGTTTCATATATACTTAAGAAGTGTGTGTTTTCTGTGCTTACTGGGTGTGCTGGTCTATATCTGCCCATTAGATCAATCTTGCTAATGTGTAGTTCAAATCCTCTACATCCTTTCTGATTGATCTATTAACTACTGTGAGTACTGTGTCAAAATCTCCTGCCATTATGGTAGACTTTTAAAATTTCTTCTAATTCTTCTATTAATATGTTTTGACTCTCAGTTACTACAGTCATAGATGTCTAGAAAATTTTTCTTACTTGGTGAATTGGTGATATTTCCATTATGTATGAATTGTTTTACTTCTTTGCCTATGTGTGAATATTGGCTGATAGTATTGCTGCACTTTTCCCCCCTCTTTCAACTTTCTCTCTCTCTTTCCATTGATAATTTGTGAATGTATTTTTAAAATTGCATCTAAGTTGATACTCATTGCATTTCAAACTGTAAAACATTCAGTCTATTTTGAAAAAGGCTATTTAAAGCCATTTATTTGTATTCATTTATTCCAAAATTTCTATATTACTATATTACTCTTTCTAACCACTAGTGTTTTTTTTTTTTTTAATTTTTTAGACTGATTCTTTAGCTTCAAAATTTTGAAAGCTATGTGCTATATTTATTAAATGTTGGTGGTAGAAAATTGAAAAGTTCTTTAACTTAAAATCTAAAACTGACAAATATCTTCTTTAGAAATACAAGGTCTTTAGCACATATCACTGCACTCTCAACACATATGTAATCTAAGTACTATAATTAAATATGTAAAATTTTATTCTGTATGGGTTCATTATTATTTTAGCTTGGCCAATGTTTGTTTCAAATATACCTGTATTTAATTAATTACTTTTTCTGATCGTTTCTTTTTTAACTCATGACTTTCCATGCACAATTTGTTCCTTTCAGCACAAAGTATGTCCTTTAGAATTTCTTTTTTAAATTTTGTTTGTATGGGTGCTGTGCTGTGCTTAGTAACTCAGTTGTGTCTGACTCTTTGCGACCCCATGGACTGTAGCCCTCCAGATTTCTCAGTCCATGACGATTCTCCAGGCAAGAATACTGGAGTGGGTTGCCTTGTCCTTCTCTAGGGGATCTTCCCAACCCAGGAATCAAACTGGGGTCTCCTGCATTGCAGGTGAATTCTTTACCAGCTAAGCTAAGTGTCCTAATTTCTCCCTGGTGCTTAAAGCATAGTTTAATTTCACATATATTCTAGGTTGACAGCTATATTCTCCTCAATAAACTGAAAAGAAATTTCCCAAAGTCTACTAAATTCAATTGTTTTCCATAAAAAAAACAAAAACAAAAAAAACTCTTAGTTTAATTATCTGGAGAAAGAAATGGCAACCCACTCCAGTATTCTTGCCTGGATAATCCCAGGGACAGAGGAGCCCGGTGGGCTGCCGTCTATTGGGTCGCACAGAATCGGACACGACTGTAACGAGTTAGCAGCAGCAGTTTAATTATCATTGCTTTCAATGTTCTCTACCCTTTTCCACTCGCTGTTTTTGAGATAGTCTCTTTTGGAGGCTTCTATTTTATATTTAAAGGTGTGGATTTCAGAATTTTTATTGATCTTGTTTGGCATGATTTTGTGTTCATAAACTATGCTTTTGGCATATAGTAATTATTTTTCAGTATTATTTATTAAAAGCACCTTCCTTTCTCCATCTAATTGCCTTTGGATGTTTCTCAAAATCAGTTTATTGTGTGTATGTGTGTGTGTTTGTGGACTATTTCTGGCTTTTCATTCGGATTAATTTATATATCTATCCTTTGTCAATATCACACTGTATTTATTAATACAACTTTGTATATGCCTTAAAATCAGGTTATGAGCATACTTAAACCTTGCTCCTCCTTTTCAAAATTGTTTGGCTGCTCAAATTCCTTTGCTATTATATACACATTTTTTAATTTGCTTTTCCATATCTAAAAAAAAAATTGCTGAGACTTTGACTGGGATTATATTGAATATATAAATCAAGTAGGAGAGAACTAACATCTTAGCAATTGTGTATATTGGTCTATGAATTACAGCTACATGAATGCTATATTATACAGTTTATTTAGATTTTCTCTAATTAGTCTTCAGTGTTTTGTTTTTATCTCTCTACTGATTCTACCAATATTTTCTATATTTATAACAAACTATTTAATTATTATAAATGTCTCTAGGTTTAATATTAATTACTCTTTTATTTTTCATTTCCTAATGTTGGTTATTTTGTGAACTCTGTTTTTAAGTCTGGCTTCAAATTTGTGAATTTCTTTCTCAAGATCGTTTTGGCTATTCAGAGTCCTTTCTGTTTCCATACAAATTTTTATATTATTCTCTAGTTCTGTGAAAAATGCCATTGATATTTGGATAGAGATTGCATTGAGTCTGGAGATTGCCTTGAATAATATGGTCATTTTAACAATATAAATAATTCCAATCCAAAAATACAGTATATATTTCCATCTGTGTGTCATATCCAATTTCTTTTATCAGTGTCAAATATTAATAGTTTTTGATTATCAGTCTTTTACCTCCTTAGGTATATAGATTCTTAGATATTTTATTCTTTTTGATTCAATGGTAAATAGGATTATTTCCTTAATTTCTCTCTTTGATAGTTATTTGTTAATGTATAGAAATGCAACAGATTTTTTTAAACTTTTTATTTTGTATTGGAGTATAGCCACTTAACAATGTTGTAATAGTTTCGGGTAGACAACAAAGGAACTCAGCCATACATGAGCATGTATCCATTCTCCCTCTAACTCCCCTCTACCACATACCATTATGTTATGTGGTAGCATAACATCCAGTCTACCACATAACACTGAGCAGAGTTGCCTATGCTGTACAGTAGGAACTGTTGGTTATCGTTTAAGTATAGTAGTGTGCACATGTCGATCCCAAACTCCATAACTATCCCCCCACCACCACCCCTTAGGCAACCATAAATTCATTCTCTAAATCTGTGAGTCTGTTTCTGTTTTGTAAATAAGTTCATTTGTATCATTTCTTTGTAGGTTAAAGATATAAGGGATGCCATATGATACTTTGCCTTCTCTGACTTATTCCACTCAGTATGACCGTTATTTCATATTTGGTTTTTCTCATTCTTTTCTTTTCCTTCTTTTGGGATTGTAATTGCATACACTTTAGTTGGGAGGAGAAGGGGATGACAGGGGATGACAGAGGATGAGATGGATGGCATCACCGACTCAACAGACATGAGTTTGAGTAAACTCCAGGAGTTGGTGATAGACAGGGAAGCCTGGCGTGCTGCTGTCCACGAGGTCGAAAAGAGTCAGACATGACTGAGAGACTGAATTGACTGACTGACACTTTAGTCTATTGAATGCTTTCATGAAAATTGTGTATATTCTTTTATAATTTTTGTTCTATATTTTAATTTTGACATTCAATTTTTATAATTTCTATTGACCAGTCTTCAAATTCATTAATTCTTTCTTTGTCAGCTGTAACATTGGCACCAAATATGACATGGAAAGTGGAATAAATAAAATTTGTATCGAGCTCATTTATTCATTTCATTCTATTTTTAAAATAAATGTATGGAACATTTTATTAAGTGCCAAGCTTTGTTGGTTCTTAGTGTTAAAAATGTAATAGTAAATCAAATAGGCAAAATAATCCACACTCAAGGAACTTAAATTCTACATTGTGTAAGTGTAAATAATTTATTGAAAATAATTTAGTAATATACCTGTGAAAATATATCCAAATGTGTGTATGTGTAGGTATGTATAGTACATATGGTCAACGTTGCTTTATCCCAAGGATACTGAATTAATCAACATTAAAACATCACTTGATGTTGCAATCCACTATATTAACAAATACAACTGATTATCTTAATTATCAGAGAAAGTGTTAGCATCTAACAATCAATTGTGATTAAAAATAAAATGAAATCTTTTAGAAAATTAGCAATAGAAAGAAAATTGATAAAATGAATAAAAATTTAAAAACCTACAACAATAATAAATAAATGATGGATGAACAAAATGAAACTATCAATAAAAGGTAGAGATTATAAAAAGAAATCAAATAGAAATTCTGAAGGCGACGCATACAATAAATTAGCGTTTTTATGCATTTAGACTTTAAAAAATAAAAGTGAGATACTGCTGTTAAAAAAAATTCACTATATCAGTTCAACAGCAGATTTGGGCAGGTAGAAGAAAAATTCAGCAAATTTGAAGAAATTATGCAGGATTTTACAACAGTTATCAAAAAAAGTCCTTTACAATGAAATGAAAATAGCATTAAACAGTAATGTGAGCCATCTGAAGAAGTAAGGGACACTAGTAAAGTTAACAATAGGCAGAAGAAAAGTCAATATTAATGTACTTTTGATTATAACTTCTTTTCTATATGATTTAAAAGGTAAATGCACATAACAGTAATTATAAACCTATGAGTGCACAAAGTATAAAGATGTAGTATGACAAACCTAGACAGCATATTAAAAAGCAGAGACATTACTTGGCCAACAGAGGTCTATCTAGTCAAAGCTATGGTTTTTCTCGTAGTCATGTGTGGATGTGGGAGTTGGACTATAAAGAAAGTTGAGCGCCAAAGGATTAATGCTTTTGAACTGTGGTGTTGGAGAAGACTCTTGAGAGTCCCTTGGACAGCAAAGAGATCCAACCAGTCTGTCCTACAGGAAATGAGTCATGGATATTCATTGGAAGGACCAATGCAGAAGCTGAAACTCCAATACTTTGGCCACCTCATGTGAAGAACTGACTCATTTGAAAAGACCTTGATCCTGGAAAGGATTGAAGGTAGGAGGAGAAGGGGACAACAGAGGATGAGATCATTAGATAGCATCACTGATTCAATGGACATGAGTTTGAGTAAATTCTGGGAGTTGGTAATGAACAGGAAGGCCTGGTGTGTTGCAGTCCATGGAGTCACAGAGTTGGACACGACTGAGCTACTGACCTGAACTGAACTGACTGTGACCAAAATTTGTTTCTTTTAAAAGATCAACAATCTTGACAAACGTTTTGCTAGATTCACTAAGAAATAAACAAAATCCAAATTACTAACTTGAGAAGTGGACTTCCCTGATAGCTCAGTTGGTAAAGAATCTACCTGCAATGCAGGAATCCCTGGTTTAATTCCTGAGTCAGGAAGATCCACTGGAGAAGGGATAGGCTACCCACTACAGTATTCTTGAGCTTCTCTTGTGGCTCAGCTGGTAAAGAATCTGCCTGCAATGTGGGAGACCTGGGTTCAATCCCTGTGTTGGGAAGATCCCCTGGAGAAGGGAAAGGCTACTCACTCCAGTATTCCGGCCCAGAGAATTCTATGGTCTATAGTCCATGGGTTTGCAAAGAATCAGACACAACTGAGTGACTTTCACTTTCACTTCAAGTTGAGAAGAATAAAGACATTACTACTGACCTTACATTGGAGAAGGCAATGGCACCCCACTCCAGTACTCTTGCCTGGAAAATCCCATGGATGGAGAAGCCTGGTAGGCTGCAGTCCATGGGGTTGCTAAGAGTCAGACTTGACTGAGCGACTTCACTTTCACTTTTCACTTTCCTGCATTGGAGAAGAAAATGGCAACCCACTCCAGTGTTCTTGCCTGGAGAATCCCAGGGACAGGGGAGCCTGGTGGGCTGCCGTCTATGGGGTCGCACAGAGTCGGACACGACTGAAACGACTTAGCAGCAGCAGCAACTGATCTTACATAAATATAAAGCTTTGGAAGACAGTAGCAGGAATAATTATAAACCAACAAATTGGATAATCTAGAATAAACAGACAGATTCCTAGAAATATATAAACTACCAAAATTAATTTAAGAAAAACACATATGATTTCATGTTTGTTGATATAATAGGGAAATTCACAGAGATTTAAGCTAGATTGAAGGTTACCAGAAACCTAGGGTATGAGGCAATCATGAGTTATTATTTATTGTTTACAGAGTTTCTGCTGGGGATGATGAAAAACATCTCAAAATAGATTGTGCTGGTGGTTATACAATACGCTATATACACTTGATATCACTGGATTGTGCACTTAAAAATGTGTAAAATGATAAATTTTATGTTATGTACAATTTATGACAGTAGTAGATGAAATATAAATGAATAAGGAAACACATTTAAAAATTGGAAATAGGGTAAGATATCAAGAAATTTCTATTTCATCTTTATTATAGATTTAAATATGAAAGCCCAAACTATAAAACTTTTAAAGGACTATATAAGGCACATTAGGTGCACAAATATCTCTTAAAGATAATATTGAATACTAAACTATAAAACAAAGAAGAGTATGACTTCAATCAAATTAGTAATCATTTTTAAAAACATAGATACTATAGATGAGGCTTTCTAGCCAAGATGATACAACAAAGATAAGATTTATCCTCTCCAAATTAAGTTTATCATAAAGTAATTAGCCTCTAATTAAATAAAATAAATAAACTTAATTAAAAAAAAAGTAAATATAATATATAGGATAACAGATCTCAAGTAATTTAGAGCCAGACAACAAAGAACAGTGATGCCTGTGTAATGGGAAATGAATACGGTGGAGTGTATGGTAAGTGAGCATTTTGTCAGGAGAAAATTTACAGGGCACAAAAATGGAGAGGAGATTCAGGTAGAGTCTGGTGAACTCCCTGAGTTGAGTTGATAGAGTTGACATTTCAGGAAGGACAAGTTCATAAGGCACCATATTAGAGATGTTAAAATTGTACAAAGAGAGCTCCATACCACTGGAGTCTTCAAATGAGTCCAGTTCAGTTCATATATTTGAAGAAATCTAAGGCCAGGAAAATCACTACTTAAAAATATTGGAGAGAACAGGGCCTGAATTCCATGCAGAACTGTGAATAGGTTTTGTTATTTCCAGCAAGAGAGAAAACTTCATATTTTTCAGGGAAAGAGATTGAGTTCTCAATGAAATTTTGTTTCAATAGTGAGACAAAATTAGTTCTGGGGGTAATGGTGCCCTCATCCTGCCTAATGTAGCTTAAAAGTGGAATATGAGAGGAGTAACTTAGTTACACCCCAGAAAAACTTTTAGAAATGTTTATAGGAGAAAAAAATATTAATGTCCCCCAAAATAAAATGCACACCTCTGGCAAAAAAAAAAACAAAAACAAAAACAAAAAAACTACCAAGTATGGAAGAAATTGAATAATATAATACATAAAGAGGAAAAATCAGTCAATACAAACAGGTACAGAAGTGACAGAGATGACAGAATTTGTAGACAGTTATTTAATTTTATACCTCTATCTGTTATGTTCAAGAAGGTAGAACAAAGAGGAATGACTGATGCTATAAAAAGATATGTGTGCTATAAAAAATGACCCAAATCAAATTTCTTTAAAGGAAAACTGTGATGCGTGAAGTTCAAAATACATTGGATGGTATTAATAGCAAATTAGACACTGTAGGAGAAAAGATTAATGAATTTAATGACATCGCAATAGAAATTTTCCAAAATGAAATATAGAGATAAAAAGAAAAAAAAATCAAGAGTAGGAGTGAATTTCAGAGCAAAACTGAGTGGCATATATATTTATATATCTCACATCAATCACATCAATAAAATTGATATTCATAGAACATTCCATCTAACAAGAATTACATCCTTTTCAAACACACATTTACCAAAGTAGCCTATGTTATGCGTATAAAAGAAGTTTTAATATATTTAAAGATTTACAGAATTCAACAAAATGGAATGAAATTTGTAATTAATAAAATAAATATCTGAAAAATAATTAAATATTTAGAAAATATAAAACATATCTAAAATTATAAGGTATTTTAAGCTGATAGAAAGCATATTGATTTTTAAGTTCAGCTAAAACAGTACCTAAAAGGAAGTATATATCATAAAATATATTTATTTAAAAAGGTGTCAAATCAATGACTTTACCTTCCACCCAAAGGAATTGAAAAATAACAGCAGGTTAAAGCCAAAGAAGGTATAGCTGGGAATTATAAGAAAAATAATAAAGATCAGAGCTGAAATCAATTAAATTGAAAACAGAAAAAAAATAAAGTGTAAACAAAATGTGGTTCTAATGAAAGATCAATACAATGACAAACTTTTAGTCACATTAATCATGAAAAAAGGGAGAGGCAAATTATTTATTAATATCATAAATGACAGCATTATTAATGATTTTATGTCAAATTCTACAATTTAGGAGAAATGGTCAAACTGGCTATAAAGCACAAATGACAAAACATTTTCTAAAGAAGAAATATATAATATCAATAGCTTTTATGTATTATTTTTGTTTTAGTTAAAAACACTTTGACAAAGAAGAACTGCAAGCTCAGATGGCTTTACTGTGAATTATACAAAACTCTTAAGTAAGCAATTATACAAATGCTACACAAACTTGTAAAAATTGAAAAAGAGGGAATACTTTTCAGCTGATTCTTTGGGGCCATACCAAAATCAATGACATCAGTAGAAAAGAAAACCACTGGCCAATATGTTTTTAAATATAGATGCAAAAATTATCTACAAACATTTAATAATTTGAATCCAATAACATAAGAAGCATATTACATCTTGACAAAATGGCACTTATACAAGGAATTTGTTCTTTAAAAATACATCAATGTGTTTTACCATATTAGCCAGCCAGATCAGATCAGTCGCTCAGTCGTGTCTGACTCTTTGCGACCCCATGAATCGCAGCACGCCAGGCCTCCCTGTCCCTCACCAACTCACGGAGTTCACTGAGACTCATGTCCATCGAGTCAGTGATGCCATCCAGCCATCTCATCCTCTGCCGTCCCCTTCTCCTCCAGCCCCCAATCCTTCCCAGCATTAGAGTCTTTTCCAATGAGTCAACTCATCGCATGAGTGGCCAAAGTACTGGAGTTTCAGCTTTAGCATCATTCCTTCCAAAGAGATCCCAGGGCTGATCTCCTTCAGAATGGACTGGTTGGATCTCCTTGCAGTCCAAGGGACTCTCAAGAGTCTTCTCCAACACTACAGTTCAAAAGCGTCAGTTCTTTGGCACTCAGCCTTCTTCACAGTCCAACTCTCCCGTCCACACATGACCACAGGAAAAACCATAGCCTTGACTAGACGAACTTTTGTTGGCAAAGTAATGTCTCAGCTTTTGAATATGCTATCTAGGTTGGTCATAACTTTCCTTCCAAGGAGTAAGCATCTTTTAATTTCATGGCTGCAGTCGCCATCTGTAGTGATTTTGGAGCCCAGAAAAATAAAGTCTGACACTGTTTCCACTGTTTCCCGATCTATTTCCCATGAAGTGGTGGGACCGGATGCCATGATCTTCATTTTCTGAATGTTGAGCTTTAAGCCAACTTTTTCACTTTCCTCTTTCACTTTCATCAAGAGGCTTTTGAGTTCCTCTTCACTTTCTGCCATAAGGGTGGTGTCATCTGCATATCTGAGGTTACTGATATTTCTCTCGGCAATCTTGATTCCAATTTGTGTTTCTCCCAGTCCAGCGTTTCTCATGATGTACTCTGCATATAAGTTACATAAACAGGGTAACAATATACAGCCTTGACGAACTCCTTTTCCTATTTGGAACCAGTCTGTTGTTCCATGTCCAGTTCTAACTGTTGCTTCCTGACCTGCATACAAATTTCTCAAGAGGCAGGTCAGGTGGTCTGGTATTCCCATCTCTTTCAGAATTTTCCACAGTTTATTATGATCCACACAGTCAAAGGCTTTGGCATAGTCAATAAAGCAGAAATAGATGTTTTTCTGGAACTCTCTTGCTTTTTTGATGATCCAGCGGATGTTGGCAATTTGATCTCTGGTTCCTCTGCTTTTCTAAAACCAGCTTGAACATTTGGAAGTTCACAGTTCATGTACTGCTGAAGCCTGGCTTGGAGAATTTTGAGCATTACTTTACTAGCGTGTGAGATGAGTGCAATTGTGCGGTAGTTTGAGCATTCTTTGGCATTGACTTTCTTTGGGATTGGAATGAAAACTGACCTTTTCCAGTCCTGTGGCCACTGCTGAGTTCTCCAAATTTGCTGGTATATTGAGTGCAGCACTTTCACAGCATCATCTTTCAGGATTTGGAATAGCTCAACTGGAATTCCATCACCTCTACTAGCTTTGTTCATAGTGATGCTTTCTAAGGCCCACTTGACTTCACATTCCAGGATGTCTGGCTCTAGGTCAGTGATCACACCATTGTGATTATCTGGGTCTTGAAGATCTTTTTTTTTTTTTTTAATTTAATTTTATTTTTAAACTTTGCATAATTGTATTAGTTTTGCCAAATATCAAAATGAATCTGCCACAGGTATACATGTGTTCCCCATCCTGAACCCTCCTCCCTTCTCCCTCCCCATACCATCCCTTTGGGTCGTCCCAGTGCACTAGCCCCAAGCATCCAGTATCATGCATCGAACCTGGACTGGCATCTCATTTCATACATGATATTTTACATGTTTCAATGCCATTCTCCCAAATCTTTCCACCCTCTCCCTCTCCCATAGAGTCCATAAGACTGTTCTATACATCAGTATCTCTTTTGCTGTCTCGTATACAGGGTTATTGTTACCATCTTTCTAAATTCCATATATATGCGTTAGTATACTGTATTGGTGTTTTTCCTTCTGGCTTACTTCACTCTGTATACTAGGCTCCAGTTTCATCCACCTCATTAGAACTGATTCAAATGTTTTCTTTTTAATGGCTGAGTAATACTCCATTGTGTATATGTACCCTAGCTTTCTTATCCATTCATCTGCTGATGGACATCTAGGTTGCTTCCATGTCCTGGCTATTATAAACAGTGCTGCGATGAACATTGGGGTACACGTATCTCTTTCCCTTCTGGTTTCCTCAGTGTGTATGCCCAGTAGTGGGAATGCTGGATCATAAGGCAGTTCTATTTCCAGGTTTTTAAGGAATCTCCACACTGTTCTCCATAGTGGCTGTACTAGTTTGCATTCCCACCAACAGTGTAAGAGGGTTCCCTTTTCTCCACACCCTCTCCAGCATTTATTATTTGTAGACTTTTGGATCGCAGCCATTCTGACTGGTGTGAAATGGTACCTCATAGTGGTTTTGATTTGCATTTCTCTGATAATGAGTGATGTTGAGCATCTTTTCATGTGTTTGTTAGCCTTCTGTATGTCTTCTTTGGAGAAATGTCTATTTAGTTCTTTGGCCCATTTTTTGATTGGGTCATTTATTTTTCTGGAGTTGAGCTGTAGGAGTTGCTTGTATATTTTTGAGATTAGTTGTTTGTCGGTTGCTTCATTTGCTATTATTTTCTCCCATTCTGAAGGCTGTCTTTTCACTTTGCTAATAGTTTCCTTTGACGTGCAGAAGCTTTTGAGTTTAATTAGGTCCCATTTGTTTATTTTTGCTTTTATTTCCAATATTCTGGGGGGTGGGTCATAGAGGATCCTGCCGTGATCTTTTTTGTACAGTTCTTCTGTGTATTCTTGCCATCTCTTCTTAATATCTTCTGCTTCTGTTAGGTCTATACCATTTCGGTCCTTTATCGAGCTCATCAAGCACCAAATAAATAAAAAATTAATAAATGCACAAAAAAACCTAGGCAAAATTCACTATCCATTTTTCATTAAAAAAAAAAAAAGCTTTCAACAATTATCATGAAAGGGAACTTCCTCAACTTGAGATAGTGCATCTGTGAAAATTCTACAACTAACTTCATACATAATCGTGGAAATTGGAATGTTTTCCAGTTAAGAACAGCAACAAGACAAGGATGCCCACTTTAATCACTTTCATTCAGTATGGTATTTAATATTTTAGCCACTGCAATTAGCAATTGAAATCCAAATGGAAAAAGAAGAAAACTCCTCTAAATTTGCAGATGTCATATTTACCCCATGTAGAAAATCCCAAAGAGAGGCAATGCCAAAGAATGCTCAAACTACCGCACAATTGCACTTATCTCACACACTAGTAAAATAATGCTTAAAATTCTCAAAGCTAGGCTTCAGCAGTACATGAACTGTGAACTTACAGATATTCAAGCTGGTTTTAGAAAAGGCGGAGGAACCAGAGATCAAATTGCCAACACCCGCTGGATCATCGAAAAAGCAAGAGAGTTCCAGAAAAAAACATCTATTTCTGCTTTACTGACTATGCCAAAGCCTTTGACTGTGTGGATCACAATAAACTGTGGAAAATTCTAAAAGAGGTGGGAATACCAGATCACCTGATCTGCCTCTTGAGAAATCTGTATGCACGTCAGGAGCAACAGTTAGAACTGGACATGGAACAACAGACTTGTTCCAAATAGGAAAAGGAGTATGTCAAGGCTGTATATTGTCACCCTGCTTATTTAACCTATATGCAGAGTACATCATGAGAAATGCTGGGCTGGAAGAAGCACAAGCTGGAGTGAAGACTGCTGGGAGAAATATCAATCACCTCAGATATGCAGATGACACCACGCTTATGGCAGAAAGTGAAGAAGAACTCAAAAGCCTCTTGGTGAAAGTGAAAGAGGAGAGTGAAAAAGTTGGCTTAAAGCTCAATATTCAGAAAATGAAGATCATGGCATCCGGTCTCATTGCTTCATGGCAAATAGATGGGGAAACAATGGAAACAGTGGCTGACTTTATTTTTCTGGGCTCCAAAATCACCGCAGATGGTGATTGCAGCCATGAAATTAAAAGATGCTTACTCCTTGGAAGGAAAGTTATGACCAACCTAGAGAGCATATTCAAAAGCAGAGACATTACTTTGCCAACAAAGGTCCGTCTAGTCAAGGCTATGGGTTTTCCAGTGATCATGTATGGATATGAGAGTTGGACTATAAAGAAAGCTGAGTGCAGAAGCATTGATGCTTTTGAATTTTCATGTTGAGAAGACTCTTGAGAGTCCCTTGGACTGCAAGGAGATCCAACCAGTCCATCCTAAAGGAGATCAGTCCTGGGTATTCATTGGAAGGACTGATGTTGAAGCTGAAACTCCAATATTTTGGCCACCTGATGCCAAGAGCTGACTCATTGGAAAAGACCTTAATGCTGGGAAAGATTGAGGGCAGGATGAGAAGGGGACGACAGAGGATGAGATGGTTGGATGGCATCACTGACTCAATGGACATAGGTTTGGGTGGACTCCGGGAGTTGGTGATGAACAGGGAAGCCTGGCGTGTTGCGGTTTTTGGGGTCATAGAGTTGGACACGACTGAACTGAACTGAACTGAAAATCCTGTGGATTCTACAAAAAAAGTTAGTGAAAATTGATTTTAGGAAATTTGTAGTACACAAGATCAATTTATAGAACTCAACTCTAAGTCCATATATTAGCAATACACAGTCATAAATTAAAATAAAAAGTACTGTTACAATAGCATCATATCTGAAATAATGAGTGACAAAATGTTTGTAGAACCTATGCATTGAAAACTATAAACCATTTCTAAGAGGAAAATTTAAAACACACAAATAAATAGGAAGTTTCACTATATTCTTCGATCAGAAGACTCAAAATTGAGTTGTTAATTCTTCCCAAACTGATGTAACTATTCAAAGAAAGTCCAGTCAGGTCTGTTAGTTTGTGTCTCCCACACTTGGCCTGGGGGCAAAGCCAAGAGAGATTTCCCTAACAACAAAGAAACAAATCTACAAAACTACATGCAGATTCCAGTCAGGACAGTGTTATAAAAAGCCCCTAGGTACACACACAGAATCTATCCTGAAAGGGAAAAACTTACAAAGTGTTCTGAGGTATAAATATTGAAATGCTTCCTAAAAGGTTAACCCCTTTGCTAGATAACAAGATGTTCTTTTCAAGATTCAACTCAAAGTGAATTGTCTGTGAATGGGAAAGGGGAACCCCAGCCTGATAGAAAAACTTGAAGCGATTTTTTTTGGTCTCTTCAATGCTGCATATATATAAGTAGAAAGCACTTATACCTCTCCATAAAGCCATGCTTACATTATACCCACTTCTACCTTCAGCTGTGATTTACTCTGAATCCTGTCTCACTTGTAAAATACTCTGTCAGTAACACCTCAGTGAAATCTCCTTAAAGTAAAGCATTCTTGCACCTAGGCTGTTGCTCTGAAAGCTGCCATCTGGTCTAATTCAACTCTATTTTAAGCTCTTGAATCACATGACTTAAATCCACATAAGTGTTGATTGTGCTTGATTGCCTTTATTGATTCCTGCTTGGACTAAACTTATTTCAGAGTGTCCATCCAACTTTAGCAAGAATTCTTTTTTTTCTTTCTGCTCATTCTCTTCCTCTCAAGCTTAGTATCGACTCTTTCCCTCTTCTTTTCTAATGCTGTGTCCACAAAGATACTGAGTGGTTAAGTCACATGATGATTACCCTGGAAATTTAGTTTCCTCAAATTGCAACATGTCTGAATACATCTTTCATTGCCCTGCCCCTCTGGATACAGCTCTACCTCTTAATTGACTAATAACTGCATCATTGCTATTCTTGCTCTTAGGAAATGAAATAATGACATTGGCTTTTTGGGATTTCTATCAAACCTAGAGCCCTCTCCAGTTCTCCCTTCCTACTTTTCAAATCTGCCTTTTGATTGCCCTTCATTTTGCTGCCTCACAGTGTAGCTTTTCTTCCTATAATAGCTGAATATATATGTAGCTGGCCTTCTAACTACACCCTGGGTCAGTGCTAGTGACTCTGAATTAGAAACTCCTAGGTGAGTCCCAGGTATCTAGTTTTATTAGTAAGTCTTTAGTGATTGTGATCTCAGCCAGTAAAACCACTATTCCTATCCTGTATTTTTAAACTTTGAATAATTATTTCTGTTTTTATCTCTTTATTAAGGGAAAGAGATTCTTAAAGATAGAAATTGTCCTAATTATTTTATTCTTGATTATAGGAGATGTTCAGTAAAGCTAGTAGCAATGGATCAAGTAATTTAGGGCCACCTTACCTCAGCATGCATGCTCACAATGCCCTCCCTAATACAGTTGGTTTCCTGCCCCTTCATTTCCCATTTACTGAATCATTCATTCAAGGGCCACTTTCGAGTTCATTTCCTCATTGTAGTCACTTCAGTTCACACTCTCCCTTGGCCATGTCCCTGCAGTGTAGTCATCTGTTTTGAGAACTCTAGAACTCACAACATTTCTTCATGGTCATTTTTTCTAACTACACCTAAGAGTTATATTTTCTTCTTCAATTTTTTACAAACATATGGTCTGAACATTCAAGCCATACTTAATAAATGTTTGTTGCTTGCTTTCCCAATTTGTATGGCTGCAGCTTGCATTTAATTCAATACAATGATCCTCTTGTTGAATACCAGATATGTGCAAGACATTGCTTCAGGTGTTGTGTTATTATGAGCACACTTTTGGAGTGTTCAGAAGGACTCCAATGTTGAAACCAGATGATGCATAAAATTAGCCCGCAGAGGCTTTTATCATTAAGAAAATTGTAGCTACTACTGTGAGTTAATCTGTCTGCTGGAAAGTATTACCTTATCTAAAACTCTACAATAAAGCTTTGTGAGAACAAATTCTACTGTGTTACAGTCAAGAGAGACAGTATTCAATTTGGGTTGATTTCTATCCTTCAACTCAAAAGGAATCTCCTAATCAATCACGTATGGTGATGCTTGAAACAATCATCCATGCTGTTTAGAGTTGACCATCATTTTGAAAAAAAAATACGTGCACTAAACTTTGTGAATAAGTCTGTCTAAAACTTTTAGCGAAGTATTATTATGAAGAACTATTGATATGACACTCAGGAGAGCAGGAACTTAGTCATTGTTGCTACTTACTCTGTGACACTGACGAATCAGGTGCCTCAAATAGGTCATTGTAAAATTGAAAGTGGACCATAAAGTGGCTTTGGACTATGCGTGCTTTGAAAATGCAGGTGTCCTTACTAGCTTACTCATGGATAGAAAATGAATGAATAATAATTATATGGATAGCTATCATGGGAAAAGAGAATTTGGTGTTTAAGAATTTGGAAATGTAATTCAGTAGTATTTGAGATTTTCCTATTATCATACATCTTAGCTGTGTGCTCTTAATGTTATGTCATATTTATGACCCTCAGTTTCCTATGTTCTGTATCAGGGTGATAGTACTTACTTCAAAGGAAAGTTGTAATGAGCAATTGAGAAAATGTATGTGTGAAAACTACAAAACACCTGATATTTGGAAATAAGATTCAAAATATGAATACTCTGAAGATAACTAAAAACTAAAGTTCATATTAGAGTATATGTTACTTACATTTCAACATCTTTTCCAAGATCATATGCTTGTAAACAAATTTACTTTTGCCTTAACCATATCAATAGATATGAGTGACATGCATAGTGGGCTATTGAACTATAACAATTTCAGAAGAGAATTCCGGTGTGATCCCTGTCAGTTTTCTGCAAAACTTATTTCAAAGTGCACACACACGCACACATTTGTCTATAACCCTTAAAATTTAAAACATGCTTAATGGAAAACATTTCCATATTTAACTTTAATTTTTTTTTGTAAATTCACTGTTATAAGATTTATCTATGGTTATATCTGTAGCTATAGTTTATCCTCTGCAGTACTACACTGTATTAGAGTATAGCATTGTATAGAGAGCTGAACACATTGATTCAGTTGCTCTATACCTTTACAAATGCTTGATGTTTTTAGACAAAATTGTTGCTCACATGATAGGTATTAAATGGCATCAGATGATGCAAATTGAACTAATAACTGTAAGTCTATATTTATATACTTATTTTTCTTTAACATAGAGCTTATCTTTTTGTCCCATCTTAATATTTGTTTTTTATGAATTGTAGGACTATGTCCTAGATGGTAAACCTTGTCCAGTTTATATGTGTTAAACCTTAATTCTTCCAATACTTAAACTGTTTTTCATTGTCTTCAAGATACCTTATTTTCTAATGGAAATTCTTACTTGCAATTGGATATATTAATGTTTTCCTTTTTGGTTAATATTTTTATGTCTTGCATTCAAAATTATTTCTTATTCAATGATCTGAAAGGCATTCTCATGTTGTATTCTAATTGATTTACAGTTTTGACTTTTATCGTTATGACTCTAATCCAGAGAAAATGGGTTTTTGGGATTGTTGCTAAGAAATTTTATTTTCCATAGGGATAATTAATGATTTGTTATTTCCTTATTTTCCACTTTGCTGAATTTCTGTCTCTTTCAATTTGTACTGAAATATTTATCTTGATACTATCATAGTCATAATTACCATATCTTTAAAACTTGATATTTAGAAAAGCATATGTTTCTACCTTCTATTCTTTCAGAATAATTAAGCTGTTCTTGAACTTGATTTTTCATGTAAATTTTAAAAACAGTGTGTCTAACTCTATGCAAGGTACTATTCAGAGTTTGATTGGTACCAAATCAAAAAAATATCAATAACTTACACTGACCTTATGCATGTATACATCAATGTGGGTCAACGACCAAAATATTAAAACTCTAATCCATGAATATTGTATGTCTCTCCATTTTAGCTCTTTATATTTTTAGCACTGGAGATTTTTATTTATTTGCACATTTTAAGATCTTTGTTTTTTGTCTGAATATTTGTTCCTTCTCTTGAGACTGAATATATTGTTGTTAATTTAGTAGATTTTAGAAATCAGGTTTTTAGGAAGAGTGTTTTTCTGTTTTAGAATGCAAATGCACATTGCATTCATGGGGAAAGTGTCTTCCAATTTAGACTCTTTTTCATGTCTTTCTACAAAGTTAAAAAAAATGTAAACTTTCAGGATGAGGTGCATAGAGTTTGTTATTTAGTTTGACAAATAACACTTTCATTATAAATTTTCCAAGTGCTTGTGGCTGTCATGTAGAAATTCAGCCAATTATAGAATATTAATTATGATTCTAGCAATGTTTATAAATTTTCTTGCTGTTGTTGTTCAGTCACTCCGCATGTCTGACTCTGCAATCCCATGGACTGTAGCACACCAGGTTTCCCTGTCCTTCAGAATCTTCCAGAGTTTGCTTAGATGCATGTCCATTGAGTCGGTGATGCCATCCAACCATGGCATCCTCTGTCGCCTTCTTCCATTCCTGCCTTCAATCTTTCCCAGCATCAGGGTCTTTTCAAATGAGTTGACTCTTCCAATCAGGTGGCCAAAGTATTAGAGCTTCAGCATCAGTCTTTCCAATGATATTTAAGGTTGATTTCCTTTAGGATTGACTGGTTTGATCTCTTTGCTGTACAAGGGTCTCTCAAAAGTTTTATCCAGCACCACAGTTTGAAAGCATCAATTTTTCAGCACTCACTCTGCTTTATGGTCCAACTCTCACATCCATACATGACTATTGGAAAAAACCATAGCTTTGACTATAATGAACCTTTGTTACTAGCAAAGTGATGTCCCTGCTTTTTAATATGTTGTCTAGGTTTGTCATAGCTTTTTTCCCAAGGAATAAGCATCTTTTAATATAATGGCTACAGTCACTCTCCACAGTGATTCTGGAGACCAAGAAAATAAAATCTGCCACTATTTCCATTTCTTCCCCATCTATTTGCCATGAAGTAATGGGACTACACGCCATGATCTTAGTTTTTAGAATGTTGAGTTTTAACCCAGTCTTTTCACTCTCCTCTTTCACTTTCATCAAGAGGCTCTTTAGGTCCTCTTTGCTTTCTGCCTAGGGTGGTGTCTATTGCATATCTGAGGTTATTGATATTTTTCCCTGTAATCTTGATTCCAGCCTGTGATTCATCCAGCCCAGCATTTTGAATGATGTACATAAGAAATTTTCTTATGAATTCATTAGTTTATTGTAATTTTTTGTTTCCTATATATACAATTATTGTGTTCAAACAATTCTAGGTTTGTTTGCTCCTTTGTAAAGCTCATAGTTTACTGCTTATATTTCTGTGTTAATTAATTCTGCAATACTATTGAATAGAAGTAGTTATAAGCAGGCATATTTACTTCTTTATTTTAGAAGAAGTACTTAATCCATTCCTTATTTATTATAAAGTATGTCTTGTATGTGTGCGTTTGTTCATGAATATGTGTGTTTGTCTTGTTTTTGAATGGCAACATGTGTGCGGGTCCCCCTATGACAAGTCATATGAGAATATTTTCCCTCTTCCTTCATGTGTTCACCTCACTCTTAAATCCATATTTACATATTTAAACATAATTATACATATTTTATTTCCCTCTTAATTTTTATGTTCCTATATTACCATACAGCTTACATCAAGTAGGAGGAATCCAGTGAAAAGTAAAATCACTAAGGTCTAAGGGTACAAGGCCATGGAGAAGGGAACATCATGTCGATGTGACATGGATAAAAAATGTGCAACTTAAAAGACTGCCATCAGATAACCACAGCTGAGGTTTTTGACAAATGATGAACATAATTTGCCCTCAAATGAAAAGTCAGAGTTGCAAGTAAAATAAAACTACTGACAAGTCAATCATTAATTAAAGTTCCAGAAGCTTGAATTTAACAAGCAGTTAAACGCTTGTTAAACCCAATGGAGTTCAGTCTACATAGGCCAAATGATGTGAGGAGGTGACATAGCATAGCTTAGTCAGTAAATTAACATATCCTAGCACAGATTATGGTGTTCCAGGAATGATTATTAAGACTTGGAAAATACCTTAGAGGTCATGCGGTCTAACCTCTCATTTAATGGAAGAAACTTTCTTTTGTAGTCACAACTGTCTTAAAATGTTTTTCTCCATTCACTTCTAACCTGGTGGCTATAACCAAAGTGAGATGCTCTAGCTTCTGGAAACTTAATTTTCAATGACAAGGAAACAGACCATGTGTGGTTCTTACACTTCAAGTAGTTAGCTTCCAATTCTATTTGAAAAATGTCCAAGAAGAAGAATAAAGTTTAAGATTCTTAAAGTTTAATAAATTTTAAGATTCTTCTTAAACTCAAGAAGAGTAAAGAAACAGGAAGGATTGTAGAAAAAAGTAAATGAATTTGGATTGGTGACTGGAGCCAAGAGGACAGCTATGGAGTGTGCAAAGGGTAGGGGAGTTTATTATCCCCAAATCAATGCCTAGTTTACTCATCCTGAGTGATTGCTCTGGTGTGCATCAGGAAAAGAGCATTACACAGAGCTGGGGGAATCATATATCCACGTAAGGTGACATGTGGATTGAACTCAAGCTAAAGACACCTGGTTATGAGAGATAGCCCCTATAAGAGAATATATAAAGAAGATGATTTCATGGACTTCTGAGCTCCAGTTTTTTCATCATTCATTTTCTCATAGGTATGTGTCAACAGTGGATAACCTGTGGGACGGTTTTCTTTATAGACCCCAGTCTTCATCAGTATGAAAAATGTTAACTTTTCCACTTTTGGGGCTCTTTCTGTGGTGTTCTCTATGGTAAATCAATATCTAATATGTTAAAGTCACATTTTCACCCCAGACAATTCTGTAAATATGGTAATAATTTATGAGTCAAATTAAAATGTGAGAAACTGCCAGATTGTTTTCTGAGTGGCTATACTATTTTGTTAAGTGTTTGTGGGGGATTTGGGTTGACTGCAAAAATTCAGCAAAGAGAAATTCTGTAGGGTGTTGGAACCGTTCTATATCTTTTTGGGGTGGTGATTGTAAGAGTCAATGCATATGTTAAAATACAGAATTGTAGACAAAAATAAATGAACACTGCTTACTATGTGTAAATTCATACAAACAAATAAAAAGCATATAAATTTTAAAATAAGATAGCTTTCCAACATTCTTGAGAGAAAAAAGCACATGAGAATTTTCAAATACATGAAAAATTTTCACTTAAAATTCAGCCATACAATAAATCACTGCCTACGAAGCTATATGTTTCATTTTCTTGCTCTTTTTCTTTTTCACTCTTCTATTTTTAAGGTATGTTTCAAATTCTTTTGCACTTCATTTAATTTTAATTCTGCATTTAAACACCACTTTTCAGAAATTGCTATTTCCATAATTTCTGAGAGGTTCAGAATTACTCTATAATTGTGACAATGTTCAATTAATCATTCAAAAATAAATAGGTGTGGCAATTTTTTCATTAAATGCTTCCACATATGGATGATATGGAATTTGGTTTATGGTAATAGGTATTGAAAAGGGGACTCATCATAAAAATGTTTTTAAATATAAGTTGTCTATTTTAAGGTCCATAGAAGACAATCTGTATTTACAGTTAGGTCATTTTTATTGCAGTGATTATTGTCACATTTTCATCATGCTATAAAAACAGCATGCCACATCCTCCTTGTCCCTTTAGTAATGATTTTAATGCAGTGTGATAAAAACATACGCTGTGTCATATGTTATATGCTATGTATTCCTAATTGGACATTTAAAAATGTTTAATAATGACTGAAGCTGCACTGTGTCTAATATATTATGGAATAAATGTGTCAAAAACCAATGGTATGATCTAAAACTTTATTTTAAAAGAGGCAGATCATACAGCTCAGATGCTGCTGTTTGTGCCTGATTTGGGCAGCAATGGAATTCAAGAAGCAGATGATGAAAATCACACAGTTGGGATATTTTCTCCCTTTAGAAAAAGAGGCTGAATAAAAAATGTTAATCTGATCCTCTGCCATTTTAGTTCACTCTGCTTAAACTGACTTCAAATGGAGTTACATTGATCACATAGGCTAGTGTCACCATTTGCTGACCAGAGAGCAAGAAAAAGGTTTTCTTAAAAGATCTAATCTGTGAGTATAAATTGCTGCCACATAAATAATGTCAAGGGAAGAACCTGGCCTATTGGTGTAGCCGTCTACATGAATTCCTGGACTACCCAGATTGGGCAGAACTCGCATAAGAAAGTCATGCGGGAAGATCATTAAACCAAGGGATGATAGGTGTCACTGTCAGTGAATTTATTAAATTCTTCATAAGATGTTGAAACAAGATGAACATTTTTAGGAACAAACCAGCTATAAAAGATAGATGGAATTAAATACACTTTTATGACAATATTCATCTTCTGTCTGATTTCTAGACAATTGCATCTTCTGATTTGGAACAACTCTCAAAATTTCATTTCTTCATTCATTCATCAAATATGTAGGCAGTGCCTTCTTTGTCTTGGGAATTGTATTAAGCCCTGGAAAGTCACCAGTGACCTAGCAGCATTTCCAACCAAAATTCTTCATTCCAGAAAATGTCTTAATTTCTAGAATATGGCCCTCAAGACTGAGATGTTTCTTTCATATAAATATGGAAATCTATTTGTGTTTTAATATATTTATAAATACATTATAACATTTTTAGGTCACTGAGCCTTTGCTTAAAGCAGAAGATGATTTTTTTCAATTGAATCCTTTTCATAGGGCTTCCAATAGATTGAATTCCAGCCTCTACATTGATTCACTGATATTGACCCTTACATGACTGCCTATTTTGTTTGTTCTCAAATTGTTTTGATGGGGGAGCAGATAATTGTATTCTTTCTTCCTGTTATCCCATTTCACCACTATCGTGATAATTTCTTATTTGCCCATCTTTATTTCTGACATTCCTTAGTTTCAAACTTGGACATGGTTAAGAGCAAATATTTATTAAAACTTGACTCAAACTTCAAGTGAATCAAAGAATCCTACTGGGTGAACACTGGGGCTCCTTCAGTGCTATCTACCTAGGAATAAGTTTCCAACTGACATCGTATTTCTCATCATTTTTCCCTTGCTTTGTCAACTAGAATTATAATCACTGAGCATGAGGGAAAGTTCTGGGAATAAATGCCGTCAAATTATTACCTGTTTAACTTCATCTGTTGTCTTTCCATCCCACAAAAATGCAGGGCTAGCCTTCAGATATTTTCATTTACAAATGAGTAAAAGAGAAAAAAAACTGTACCAATGATACCTTTAAGAGTACCTTAATAAGACTTCCCTGGTGGTGCAGTGTATAAGAATCTGCCCGCCAGTGCAGACGACATGGGTTCGATCCTTGGTCCAGGAAGATCCACATGCTACAGAGCAGCTAAGCTGGTGCACCACAATGATGGAGACCACGCTCTACAGCGGCAACTACTGAAGCCTGCATGCCCTAGAGCCCACACGTCACAGCCGCTGAGCCAGCACGCTGCACCTACTGAAGCCTGCATGCCTAGAGCCTGTGCTCTGCAACAGGAGAAACCACTGCGACGAGAAGCCCACGCATTGCAACGAAGAGCAGGTCCTTGCACTCACCACATTTGGAGAAAGCCTGCACAAAGCAATGAAGATCCAGTGCAGTCAAAGCTAAATAAATAATAATAATAAAACATAAAAAAATAAATAAACATGCATCTGAAGGTTCACTTGTACTTTAACACGCCTTTATTTTTAAAATTTTATTTCAAGTAATTTTCCGAGAATATTACAGCTCTTCTTTATTATTTTTCCTATAGTTTTAGCATTCTGGTTGGAAAATTTTTACGTAGATCTCATTTACTTCAAATAATATATGCCCCTAATATTCTGACTCCTTAACATCTTAATATCTTAGTGTTAAACATGTCTTTTAATTTTTTTAAATAAAGGGTCAGCTGTTCTCCCGAGGTTACCCTTTTAAATACTCCTCTCTGTATGCTATTTCAGACCCATAACTATAAGGAAGCAAAACAATGAGTGTTTAGGGTTTAATTTTTAATAAAAAAGTTCCCCAAACTCAATTAAATTCTTACTGAATCTTGACTGAAAATGAAATATATTAAACCCCAAGAAGCAGCCTCAAATGTCTAATACATTGGATAACAAGGATTAGAATGCTGGTTTGGGATCATATGTCTTCGTTTGGTTATTAGACATTAAGAATAGGATTTTCGGAAGCTCTCCTAGATGCATTAGTCCCAGTAAAGTACTTACCAGATAATTCATTATAGTCTTTTTTTGGGGGGGGGAGGGAAGGCTTTGTAATTTAGAAGAATGCAATTAAAACTGAACTTGATAATTAATTCTGAACTGGTGAGAACTAGTTCCAGAGATTATGACTATAATTCTGTGTAGTCATTGATATAAATATTCATGAGGTTTCATTGTTTTATGGTTTTCTCAAGCACACAGCTTATCTGAAGAAGTAAAATTAAAGTACCATTATTTAACATTACAATGCAAATAAGAATCAATGAAGAAAGAATAGTTAATTCAATAGGGAATGTGAATACATGTAGGCCCACGTGGAGACTACATCATATATGTACAAATACAACATCTCTGAACATATAAATTAGAAAGATTGGAAAAAGAGGAGAGAAAAAGATATGGGTAAACAATTTTGAAACTTAATCTGGTCAACACTCGGTGAGTGAAATTCATTGAAATCGACTTAACCTACTCCCGAAAATCAATCAACATATAAAACTAATCGTGTGCAGCAGAAGAGAGAATGAGAAAATGGTCTTTCTTATTCTATTTTCATCTTTTACTGAGCCATAATACCGTCATATCTGACCTTGAAGCAGATTCGTCTATAACATGAAAATTTTCAAGTAATCGGATAGAATAAACAGGGCATGATGAATGGATGAATGCATAGGTAGAAAGTACAAAGAGACAAGTAGTCAGAAAGCAACCAGTTAGGACAATTGATATAGGTGGGAGGGTTGGGGGTGAGAGTAGGGAGTGCAATTTCAGACCATAGTCTTCAATGGGATTCAATTTAATTTAAAAACTCAATCTTAATAGGATTCTTATAATTGCTATTTGTTTATATTCTCAAACTTGATGAAGAAAGGATCAACACAAACAGTATATTCATTGAAAACTTTATACAAATTTGAGGAAGATTTAAGCCTTCTGTACTGGTGTGCTCAGTTCGTTTATTGTTAAGCACCACAAAGTCAAATTCAGTATTATGTGATTAAGCTACATCTGGCTCTGTGCAAGCACTCACCATATTTCTTTAAGTTCAGCAGGTGTTTTGCAAAGAATCTGAAGGATTTTGCACAAAATTAGTGCCTATAATAAAGCAATGCTGATGAAGAGACAGCTTTTTATATCACTGATATATTATAGTTTCTTTCTAATAAATGTCATTGCTAGATATTTCAAAACCTGAAACAGATTTGCTGACTGCACTGTTTTGAAGCATATTTGCTGTGCCTTATTGCTAAGATGTTTTTTTATAGACATACAGTTTAGAAATTTTATTTGACACTGTTGACTACTAAATTAGCAGCTTTTCAACTTTGCAAGACTTCTGTCACACAATTGAGATAAAAGGTAAGATTCATCACTTTTGCATTAATCTTTCCTGGAATCACCCTAAGACAATTTTTGATTTACTAATTGAAGTTTTAATCTGAGAAATAAATAAAAACAAGATTGTTAATTTACTGTAATTTTTTCCAGGTTCTTCTCTCTCCCTGTCTTTCTCTTTCATACATACATACAACTTATGAAGAGTCAAACTGTAAATGCACAGATCTTTTCATTTTTAATTGACAGCAATTTGATGGTATAAAGCTAAAAGCATTCTTCAGTTGAAAGGCTTATTTGGGGAACCTACTTGGCCTTCAGCTGTTAGCATGCTGCTGTATTCTCTGCATTGACATATTATATTCTGGTAATCTTATTGGGGACCTCTGTTCATTCGGTTAGAGCTTTGGGTCAGCAAGTTTCATAAATCACAGGATCAATCCCTGATTTGCTCTTTTTGGTGGGTTCCCAAAAGAGTCAGGTAGCAACCTCAACCACAGATGACTGCTGACATAGGTGTCCTTAACCTGTGAGTACCGGAATCCCATAAACATGTACAGAAACTGACTTCTGGCCAAGTTACTGATAGAGCCCTAACCTATGCCATAAGATGTTAGCATAGAGAGAGATTGGTCCTCTGTTTCCAGCCATAGCCCAAACCCCTCACCTAGAACATGGGTAGCTATTGTTCAGTTGCTAAATCATGTCCTACTCTTTGTGATTCCATGGGCTGCAGCACACCAGGTTTCTGTATCCTCCACTATCTCCCAGAGTTTGCTCAAATTCATATCCATTGAGTCAGTGATGCTATCTAACCATTTCATCCTCTGCCACCTCCTTTTCCTTTTGCTTTCAACCTTTCCTCTTCACATCAGGTAGCCAAATATTGAAGCTTCAACTTCAGCATCAGTCCTTCCAATGAATATTAAGGGTTGATTTCCTTTAGGATTGACTGGTTTGATCTCCTTGCAGTCCAAGGGACTCTCAAGAGTCTTCTCTAACACCACAATTTGAAAGCATCGATTCTTTGATTATCAACCTTCTTTATGGTCCACCTGTCACATCTGTACATGACTACTGGAAAAACCATAGCTTTCACTATACAGAGCTTTGTCGGCAGAGTGACGTCTCTGCTTTTTAATACACTGTCAAGGTTTATTACAGCTTTTCTTTCAAGGAGCAAGAGACTTTTAATTTCATGGCTGCAGCTGCATCCACAGGGATTTTGGATACCAAGAAAATAAAATTTTTCACTGCTTCCAGTTTTCCTCTTCTACCTGCCATTAAGTGATGGGACCAGATGCCATGATCTTAGTGTTTTTTAATGTTGAGTTCCAAGCCAGTTTTTTCACTCTGCTCTTTCATTCTCATCAAGAGACTCTTTAGTTCCTCTTCACTTTCTGCCATTAAAGGGGTATCATCTGCATAACTGAGGTTGTTGATATTTTCCTGGCAATCTTGATTCCAGCTTGTGATTCATTTAGCCTGGCATTTCACAAGATGTACTCTGCATAGAAGTTAAATAAGCAAGGTGATGATTGTAATCTTTCCCAATTTTGAACCAGTCAGTTGTTCCATGTCCGGTTCTAACGGTTTCCTCTTTGAGGAAATCAGAGACTCTTTTTATTGGTAAAGGCATACAAAGACCATCAGCTATTCATTTGTGCAGGAATAAACAAAATATGCTTATTTTTTTCCAGACTCTTTTTTCCTATAAAGCCAAAGTTGAAAGCCACAATGACTATGGCCCACAAGGACCGGAAGGTGAAAGAAAAATGCCACCTCAGGAGAAAATGACAGGAAATCTACATTCATTCAAAACTGGTTTCTAGGTGCTGATAATCTTATCCCCTTGTAACACCTAGTAGAAGCCTCCTACTTCTGGGAGAAGAATAAGAAAATGTTAATAAAGACTAATTCAGATACAAGGCAGTTTTGAGTTATGACAGGGAAAAAAGTTTGTAACTCTGAAAAAGCCTCACCCTAAGCCTCTAGTGCCTAGGACTGCCCTAAGATGGAAGCTGAACCAAAACAGAGAATTCCTCCCTCACATGATCATATCCCAGAACAAATAGTATGCACTAGTCCTCTGGAAGTGATATTTGAATCTTTTGGCCCACTGAAAGTAGCTATAGCAACAATAATCTTATGCTCCTGTCAACTCCTGACTAGATTTACTCAACTGCCCATATTAGCAGCATGATAAAGGGATAAGCACCTAATTTCTCTTAGTAATTATTTTTATCTCTAGTAATCTTTTATCTAGTAATTGTTATCTCTTAGTAATTATTTTATCTTTAGTGTCATGATAGTGATAAACAGAAAGTCAGGGGGAAAAACTGACCATTAAACTCACTGTCAAGAGGCAAACAACCAACCAAACCAGACTCAGAGATGACTCCCATATTGCAATGAACAGAGAGAGTTTTAAGATCACAGTGATTAAGCTGTCAACATCTCCTGTTGCACAAAGGAGCAATATATATGCACACACAGAAAACAACGTTAATTATATTCCTTAGCCTGAATCCAATACAGTCTGAAACTCAGAAGTGCATATCAGCACAGATGGATAGTGCTCTGGGGCAAGTCTGCTAGTACTGGCTAAAGAAAGTTATAAAGGTAGTATACTGTATTTATGTTTTTCCTTCTGGCTTACTTCACTCTGTATAATAGGCTCCAGTTTCATCCACCTCATTAGAACTGATTCAAATGTATTCTTTTTAATGGCTGAGTAATACTCCATTGTGTATATGTACCACGGCTTTCTTAGCCATTCATCTGCTGATGGACATCTAGGTTGCTTCCATGTCCTGGCTATTATAAACAGTGCAGCGATGAACATTGGGGTACACGTGTCTCTTTCCCTTCTGGTTTCCTCAGTGTGTATGCCCAGCAGTGGGAATGCTGGATCATAGGCAGTTCTATTTCCAGTTTTTTAAGGAATCTCCACACTGTTCTCCATAGTGGCTGTACTAGTTTGCATTCCCACCAACAGTGTAAGAGGGTTCCCTTTTCTCCACACCCTCTCCAGCATTTATTATTTGTAGACTTTTGGATCACAGCCACTCTGACTGGCGTGAAATGGTACCTCATAGTGGTTTTGATTTGCATTTCTCTGATAATGAGTGATGTTGAGCATCTTTTCATGTGTTTGTTAGCCATCTGTATGTCTTCTTTGGAGAAATGTCTATTTAGTTCTTTGGCCCATTTTTTGATTGGGTCGTTTATTTTTCTGGAGTTGGGCTGTAGGAGTTGCTTGTATATTTTTGAGATTAGTTGTTTGTTAGTTGCTTCATTTGCTATTATTTTCTCCCATTCTGAAGGCTGTCTTTTCACCTTGCTAATAGTTTCCTTTGATGTGCAGAAGCTTTTAAGGTTAATTAGGTCCCATTTGTTTATTTTTGCTTTTATTTCCAATATTCTGGGAGGTGGGTCATAGAGGATCCTGCTGTGATGTATGTCAGAGAGTGTTTTGCCCATGTTCTCCTCTAGGAGTTTTATAGTCTCTGGTCTTACATTTAGATCTTTAATCCATTTACGAGACAGCAAAAGAGACACTGATGTATAGAACAGTCTTATGGACTCTGTGGGAGAGGGAGAGGGTGGGAAGATTTGGGAGAATGACATTGAAACATGTAAAATATCATGTAAGACACGAGTTGCCAGTCCAGGTTCGATACACGATACTGGATGCTTGGGGCTAGTGCACTGGGACGACCCAGAGGGATGGTAGGGGGAGGGAGGAGGGAGGTGGGTTCAGGATGGGGAACACATGTACAGGTGTGGCGGATTCATTTTGATATTTGGCAAAACTAATACAATTATGTAAAGTTTAAAAATAAAATAAAATTAAAAAAAAAAGTTATAAAGGTAATTCTGAATGCTCAGAATATGAAAAAAAATTCTGTTTAGTTTTTCCTCTATATTTTTTGTAACCTATATGAAAAATAACATCATGGAGGCAGCACAAGATGTAGAGGCCTTAACAGAAGATGATAGTGGCTATCACTCTGAGGGAAAAGAATATCCCTTCACAATAGGCATGCTGGAGGAATAAAATATACTAAACTTATCACCAGTTCTATAATATTTTAAATTCTTATCTTCTTTCTCAGTCTTGCAGCTCTTTATTCTAGTAGGCTCAACAAACTACTTATGTGTTTTTTTGTAGTTGTATTCAGTGAGGAAAACAATTGAATTTTAGAATTTCTTCTGATCCAGTACTAGAACTCTAGAAAATATTTTAGCTGCCTATACATCAAATCTAAAAGTATAAAAATGTGTGTAGTGTGGCTAAAATAGGGCTCTCAGAAACATTTAGAGCAGTAAACATTTATAACAGTGAATTATATAGTCAAGTTCTCAAATTAATGTTTTAAGTATTAAAAAAAGCAAAAATAAAAAAATAAGCAAAAGTAAGTGGAGGAGGTAAATATAATAATATTCAAAATTTAATGCCATAAAAGAAGGACAGAAAATAAAAGAGAAGAAAGAAAGGAGATAAAAGGAAATAAACCCAAAATATGGTTTTCAAAAATCAACTAAATTTGTAAATTTGTTTCTAGAATAATCAGGAAAAAGGAGAGAAGATGCAAGCTACCAACACCAGCAATAAATGAAGAGCTGTTAGAGATGATGCCAATTTAAAAGGAAATATTATCATTTTTAAGCCAATGCATTTGATAATTGAAACATATTCCTAGAAATAAACAAACTACTAAGTTCAATCAAGAAGAATTTACATATACACAATGGGATATTACTCAGCCATTAAAAAGAATAGATTTGAATCAGTTCTAATGAGGAGGATGAAACTGGAGCCTATTATACAGAGTGAAGTAAGCCAGAAAGAAAAACACCAATACAGTATACTAACACATATATAAGGAATTTAGAAAGATGGTAACAATAACTCTGTATGCGAGACAGCAAAAGAGACACAGATGTATAGAAAAGTCTTTTGTACTCTGTGGCAAGGCAGGGGGGGATGATTTGGGAGAATGGCATTGAAACATGTATAATATCATATAAGAAATGAATCCCCAGTCCAGGTTCAATGCAGGATACAGGAAGCTTGGGGCTGGTGCACTGGGATGACCCAGAGGGATGTATAGGGAGGGAGGTGGGAGGGGGGTTCAGGATGGGGAACATGTGTACACCCATGGAAGACTCATGTTGATGTATGGCAAAACCAATACAATATTGTAAAGTAAATAGCCTCTAATTAAAATAAATAAATTTAATTAAAAAAAAAACAATTAAATGAGTTAAAATACACACACACACACAAAAAGAAGAATTTATATTCCTATACCTATCTAAAAAATGAATTTATATTAAAGCAGCTAACAAAGAAAAACGTGAAGCTTATGTAGCTTTACTTAGAAATTTTACAAAGCATTTAAGGAAAAGAGGGAATCCATTCTATACAAATTCTTCTGGAAAATTTAAAAGAAAGGATTCTCAATGTTTATGATGTTTGCCTTTCTCTGATGTCAAAAATACTTCAAGAAAACAAAATTTATAAGATAGTTTAAATTGTCAGTGAAATATTAATTAGCAAATAAAGTCTAGTAATATATAAAAATGATACTATATCATAATCAACTGTTTCTATTCACATGGAAATGTAATGTTAGACCAAAATTTGAAAAATTTAATCAACATTATTTTTCATATCATTGGTATATACATGGAAAACACATATAAAAACAAATAGAATCATCAGTTCAGTTAGTTCAGTCACTCAGTCGTGTCTGACTCTTTGCGACCCCATGAATCGCAGCACGCCAGGCCTCTCTGTCCATCACCAACTCCCGGAGTTCACTCAGACTCACATCCATCAAGTCAGTGATGCCATCCAGCCATCTCATCCTCTGTTGTCCGCTTCTCCTCCTGCCCCTAATCCCTCCCAGCATCAGAGTCTTTTCCAATGAGTCAACTCTTCGCATAAGGTGGCCAAAGTACTGGAGTTTCAGCTTTAGCATCATTCCTTCCAAAGAAATCCCAGGGCTGATCTCCTTCAGAATGGACTGGTTGGATCTCCTTGCAGTCCAAGGGACTCTCAAGAGTCTTCTCCAACACCACAGTTCAAAAGCATCAATTCTTTGGCTCTCAGCCTTCTTCACAGTCCAACTCTCACATCCATACATGACCACAGGAAAAACCATAGCCTTGACTAGACGGACCTTTGTTGGCAAAGTAATGTCTCTGCTTTTGAATATTCTATCTAGGTTGATCATAAGTTTCCTTCCAAGAATCATCTCAGAGACATAAAAATACATTTTGCAAGCATAATACTTAAAATAAAATAATATCAACAAACTAGGAATTAAATGTAAGACCAGAAGCTATAAAACTCTTAGAGGAAAACATAGGCAGAACACTCTCTGACATAAATCACAGCAAGATCCTCTATGATCCACCTCCCAGAGTAATGGAAATAAAAACAAAAATAAACAAATGGGACCTAATTAAACTTAAAAGCTTTTGTGTAACAAAGGAAACTATAAGCAAGGTGAAAAGGGAGCCTTCAGAATGGGAGAAAATAATAGCAAGTGAAACAACTGACAAAGAATTATCTCCAAGGTATCCAGCAGGTCATGCAGCTCAATTCCAGAAAAGTAAATGCCCCAATCAAAACGTGGGCCAAAGAACTAAGCAGACATTTCTCCAATGAAGACATACATGAAAAGATGCTCAACATCATTCATTATCAGAGAAATACAAATCAAAACCACAATGAGGTACCATCTCATGTTGGTCAGGATCACTGCCATCAAAAAGTCTACAAACAATAAACGCTGGAGAGGGTGTGGAGAAAAGGAACCCTCTTACACTGTTGGTGGGAATGCAAACTAGTACAGCCACTATGGAGAACAGTGTGGAGATTCCTTAAAAAACTCAAAATAGAACTGCCATACCACCCAGCAATCCCACTGCTGGGCATACACACTGAGGAAACCAGAACTGAAAGAGACACATGCACCCCAGTATTCATTGCAGCACTGTTTACAATATCTAGGACATGGAAGTAACCTAGATGTCCATTGGCAGATGAATGGATAAGAAAGCTATGGTACATATACACAATGGAATATTACTCAGCTATAAAAAAGAACACATTTGAGTCAGTTCTAATAAGGTGGATGAAACTGGAGCCTATTATACAGAATGAAGTAAATCAGAGAGAAACACCAGTACAGTACATTAATGCATATATATGGAATTTAGAAAGATGATAATGTTGAGCCTATATGCAAGACAACAAAAGAGACACAGATGTGAAGAACAGACTTTTGGACTATGTGAGAGAAGGCAAGAGTGGGACAATTTGAGAGAATATCATTGAAACATGTATATTGCCATATGTAAAATAGATGACCAGGGCAATATCAATGCATGAAGCAGGGCACTCAAAGCTGGTGCTCTGGGACAACCCAGAGGGATGGGGTGGGAGGGAGGTGGGACAGGGGTTCAGGATGGGGGACACATGTGCACCCATGGCTGATTCAGGTTGATATATGGCAAAAACCACCACAGTATTGTTAAGAAATTAGCCTCCAATTAAAGCAAATTAATTAATTTTTAAAAAGGTAATATTCTCAAGGCATATCCAAAAATAATCTGTTACTCACTTCACATTTAATGTAGAAAGACAATCTTTTTTTTTTTTTTTTTAATGAAGAATAAGAATGTCTGCTTACAACTTTCCAATTTAAATTGTGGAGGTTCTAGTTAGTTCAATAGGCAAGGTAAAGAAACAAAAGGTAACTTAATTTAAAAATAAATAAAATAAATTTTATTTGCAGACTTTATTGTCTATAGAGGTAATCTTCAAGTTTTTACAAAAAAGCTACTAGGACTAATAAGCAGGTTTAAGAAGGTTATATGTGAGACAGTATGTGTGTCTGTGCATATATTTACAGAATTTCTCTTCTCTTTCTTGTCAGTAAATAATTAGAAATAAAATATTTAGATAGTACTACTTATAATAGGATTAAAAACATGACCTAATTAAGGATGCACAATATTTATATGATGAAAACTATAAAACACTACAGAGGAAAACTAAGACCTAAATAAACATAAGAGTAACTGTGTATATGGTTTAACAGATTGAAATGACTTACATATAAATTCTTCTAAAATTAATCTATTTGTTTAATAAAACCCCAATTATAATCTCAGTAGTTTTGCTGAAAAAAATAATAAATTTACCTTAATTAAAAAAAAAAAGAAATCAGAAGAACTGAAATAAATTGGAGAATTAGCATTGTTATCATTATCCTAAAAAATAAGCGAATTTGTTTCTTCTGGGTTGTTGCCTGATATTTTTGCTGACATACCTGAAATAATATATCAACAATATTTTGGGTTGCTAAATTACATTCAAATTTGAGTTCCGATTCTTATCATATTTTCTACATATTTTCCTTGAAAGTTTAAATATAGATTTTGGAAGAGGACTGTTTGAAATAATTTATATGACGTATTACCAAACCCTCAAATACCATTGAGTTCGCACTGCCAGCAGAGTCAGAAATCAGCCTCTTTTTTCCTTTCTAATATATCAGGTTCCATAACTACATTGTCTCATTAGTTATTTTGCCTGGGGTTGCCATTTCCCTTTAGATCTCCCATCATTCTTCCAATGATTCAGACATGTTAACTAGGAACAGATCCCAGCACGACCCACGATGGCCAACTGCAGCATCAAACTTGAGAGGAGATATCTTGATCACAAAGTAAATGCTGGTTTTGCTAATTTATTTCATTAAACAAAAAGTACTAGACATAGGAAGGAAGGGCATATTTACTGATATGGGTTTCCTGAGTTTCTGAGGTAATATGTCAGTTGAGAAGTGTTATACTTTAATCTTAACTTTTCCCAAGAAACCTTTAACAAATAGGCAGTGGGGAAAGAGAAACCGCCAGACCCTTTGGGTGTATGGAGGCACTTGTTTTGAACTAACTGAAATCCCCAGGGACCAAGTAAACCATTGGTGTCTTTCTGTCAGGGTGGTGGAGTGATTAATAAGATGCTGACCTGAATTTATCTCATAAGGATCCTAGTCAAAAAAGCAACTGTGTGGTTATTTCACTCGTCCTTGAGATAATATTCCCATAAAGACTAAAATTAATCAAACTCTGCAAAATCTGTTTGAAGTAAAAGTTCAAAGACCATCATGCTCTCCAGGAGTACATATGTACTGATGAGAACTAAGCTGTAATGTATATATATTTTTCATATGGATGGATACTGGAGACAAAGTAGAAATTAGCAACTTCTATTAGATTTTACATTTTGCATTGAAGACAATTGTCTTTGACATGGGAGGGTGCAATAAGAATGACCGATGCCTACATAGTTGCTGAAGGAATTTTGTAAAACATCTTGCTTTCTTATATAAACTTAAGACTGGCAACTTAGACTAATATATTTTAGGATCTTAAATAAAGTTTCAAACAAGGTGCTCAGTGTTCTTTGAGGGACTTTGGAGAATAAAGGATATAATAGAGAATGTGCTTAGTCACTCAGTTGTGTCCAACTCTTTGTGACCCCATTGGACTGTAGCCCACCAGACTCCTTTGTCCATGGGATTTCCCAGGCAAGAACAGGAGAGTGGGTTGCCACTTCCTTCTCCAGGGGATCTTTCCTACCCAGGGATTGAACCCATGTCTCCTGAGTTTCCTGCATTGCAGGTGGATCTCTGCTCAAATGACTGTTTTCCAAAGGAAGAAGAGGGTAATTTCTTCAACTACTCATGAACTTTTTATCAACCTTCAGCAAGTTTTATAAAAGGATAGTAAAAAGATGACTTGAGAGTACATAGCAATAGAAAAATTCAAAACAATAGAACCCAATATGAATTTACCAAGGAGAAAAAAAAAAAAAATCAAGGCATAATTTTTCTCTGCTACTGGTCTGCTATATGGGGTGAATCAGGTAGCTTTGAAATACCTGTCTTTTAACAGGGCATTTGGCAAAGTCTCTTTTGTGAATAATAAAAAATGAAATAGTTACATAGCTTATTACTTAGATAAGTAATGGATTATAAAATCATAAATAAATACTGATAAGTGGATTAATGCAAATTTTGGAGAAAGTTGTTAATGGTCTGACCCAAGGTTCTACCCTGGATAATTACATGAATGGCTTATACTAAGATATAGAATATTTTTTGCATGAAAATTTTAGATATTAGCTGAAAAAATATTTATGGCATGCATATTGACTGCACAGTATACTTGTCATAATTTTGTTTGTTGTTTTGTGTGTTGTTTAGTCGCTAAATCGTGTCTGACTCTTTTGCAATCCCAAGGACTGTAGCCCTCCAGGCTCCCCTGTCCATGGGATTTCCCTGGCAAGAATACTTGAATGGATTGCCATTTCCTACTCCTGGGGACCTTCTTGATCCAGGGATCAAGCACATAACTCCCGTGTCTCTTGATTTTGCAGGAGGATTCTTTACTGTTGAGCCATCAAGGAAGCAGAAGTCATGATAGAATCTACCAAAAGAAGATCCACACTGGTTCTGGGAAATAATCATCCAAGAAAAACATTAGAAACAAGGATAATGTTAAACTACCTCTCTTCTAAAGTCACCAAACAATTCTGATTACCCAAATTTGAAGTTTAGAAGAAGGAAATCAGGAGTTAAGAACCTTGATTTGAAAAACTTCTGAGAAAATTAGAAATCTCTTTTATAGATTTAAATAGAACACTAGAAGATTCTGTGGACATGTGTATATGTGTAAATCTGACATGTAGACAAGAGATAAAACTATGCCATCAAAAGTCCATGTGAAAAATAGATGCTAGGAGAGGAAATGTCAAAGAGATAAGATAAAGTTCTAAAAAGGAAACATTTTACAGTTAGAACTTTCCAAGGAGGAAAAGTAGAATCTTCAGAGGTATTGAGTCAGCTCACTGGAGGGGAAAAAATTAGGATTTTCTAGTATGAGATGTGTGATTGGCAGGAATAACCTTTAGGGTTCCTGTCAAACCTGAAATTTGATGACTTTATGACTACAAAATTACCATAAAACTTCCCCTCCACTTTTTATTCATTCTGCCCTCTGTTCCCCTTGTCACTGTTTCTTTTATATTTTGTTTTCAGTAAGCCTTCTGAGAAACCCGTTTAGATTCATTTATTCTAGACATTCAAATTTAAGATTTGACCTCTCGATCAGTGGTTACCAGACAATAGTAGCAATAAACTATTTCATTTCTGATTTGATTTCATCTTGCATTTCCCAAAATACACCCAAGGAACTTTGTTTTCATTGACTCACTCCCTTATTTAAAAATACACGTGCTTACTATGTGTGTAGGATGAAGAAAGCATTATAGGATCAGGAGAAACTTGGAGAAATAATGTCATGTTTCCTGCCTCCAATCCAAATATCTATTGCCAAATTATCCAGATGATGAGTTTCTGATTGTTTCCTGAACAAAATTCTACAGTTTCCCCTAAATGTCATTCCTAAATATAACATGATTCCTTATAAATTCATTTAAATTTGAAGCTCTATAAGCTGAAACTCCAGTACTTTGGCCACCTCATGAGAAGAGTTGACTCATTGGAAAAGACTCTGATGCTGGGAGGGATTGGGGGCAGGAGGAGAAGGGGACAACAGAGGATGAGATGGCTTGATGGCATCACTGACTCTATGGACGTGAGTCTGAGTGAACTCCTGGAGTTGGTGATGGACAGGGAGGCCTGGTGTGCTGCGATTCATGGGGTCACAAAGAGTCGGACACGACTGAGCGACTGAACTGAACTGATGTTATAGTTTATCTAATACAATTCATATTTTTCCAAAAAAATCAAAGTCAAGTACACAGCATCTCCAGGATCAGTCTCTCAGCAGTCTTTTTCATTGTGTTATATAAGTTCCACCTAAAAGAATTGGAATTAAGGCAGAGGAAGTGGTTTTGCCTACAGTTGTCTAGAAATGTAGACAGTAGGAGCCAAAGCACCGATAGCATGCATGTTTACTTCTGGCTTCAGAAACTATCCTCTAAATCAGTGGTTCCCAAAAGCCTACCTGACAATACTTCATCAGAATCACAGGCAAGTTGAACAAAAACTCAGATTTCTGGATTCTTTTGCAAGACAGTTTGCATTAGATGTGTAGTTGGACTATGGAATCTCTATTTTTACTTTTCTGTACCTTTATTCACCATCGCTGTGAAGAAGACATCCAAAGCACATTTTGGTTTCTTAACTCTTTGCTCGGATTTTGTTTTGATGGTTTAGAATTTTTAGTTTTACACTATATCTTGAGCTGCTTCAGTAATTCTTGCTGAGAACTTCTATTACGATTTTCTTTTATACTATTGATATTCAGTCTGATTTATTATACATTGCTCAATATTTATTCTTACATTGAGACTTTTGTTTTCCCTTATCTTGAGATTTTTATCTTGATTTATTTTTATTTGGTCGCTTTTTTTAAAGCATTTCTTCATGCATGGTATCACTGGGATAATATTGTATCTGGGTCTAAAATGCTTTTATTTTGCCCAGACTTTTGGAATCTGAATTTCTTTAAAGCCCCTCTGTCGATTTTAATTTCAGCTAGATTTGAGAACCAATTCTAAATCCTCTAATGTACAGCACAGTTAAAAATCTCAGGTGCTAACCTTCACTTGAGAATAATTGCCTACTTTCTTTTTTCCTTCTCATGTGGATTGCTGTTGATCACTAAATGCTGAAAGTCCAAGTCCAGTGAACATCTACACTTTTCTTAGGCATGTGTTGAATGTTTCTTAGACTTGGACTGAGAATTGTCTTTGATGATGTGTTAATATTGAAGAGTGTGAATTACTTGGAATTCAGAAAGTTTGTGTGGAAATGCATGGTGTAGATCTTCTCCTCTGTCTCAATGCTACAGAACAATGAGGAACCAGAACAGACAGTAACACAGTTATTTTATTCTCCTTCTTACTCTAATCTCCAAGGCAATATTTGTATCCATGGCTGAATTAAGAGTCAACATTTTCCACAAGTTGAACATATAGAGAGAGATTGGAAGGAATGTTCTTCCATGTTCAGAGTCAAGTTAAAAATTTTGACAATGTCATTTTGAAGAAAGCAAATGGGACTCAAATTGACCTGTTAAATGTATTAATATAAGATTGATCCAGGGTTCAAAAGCTGGATCTATTCCCTGTTTTAATACTCACTTTTCTGGTATGATCACTCACCTAGAGCCAGACATCCTAGAGTTTGAAATCAAGCGGTCCTTGGGAAGCATCAGTACGAGCAAAGCTAGTGGAGATGATGGAATTCCAGTTGAGCTATTTCATGTCCTAAAAGATGATGCTGTTAAAGTGCTGTGCTCAATATGCCAATAAATTTGGAAAACTCAGCAGTGGCCACAGGACTGGAAAAGGTCAGTTTTCATTCCAATCCCAAAGAAAGGCAATGCCAAAAAATGTTCAAACTACTGCACAATTGAACTTATCTTACACGCTAGCAAACTAATGCTCAAAATTCTTAAACCAGGCTTCAAAAGTACGTGAACTGGGAAATTCCAGATGTTCAAGCTGGTTTTAGAAAAGGCAGACGAGCCAGAGATCAAATTTCCAGCATCCATTGGATCATCAAAAAAGCAAGAGAGGTCTGGAAAAATATCTACTGCTGCTTTATTGACTATGCCAAAGCCTTTGACAGTGTGGATCATAACAAACTGTGGAAAATTCTGAAAGAGATGGGAATACCAGACCACCTTTCCTAACTCCTGATAAATCTGCATTCAGGTCAAGAAGCAACAGTTAGAACTGGCCATGAAAACATTGAGAAATGGACTTTTTCCAAGTTGGGAAAGGAGTACATCAAGGCTATATATTATCACCCTGCTTATTTAATCTTTATGCAGACTACATCATGTGAATGCTGTTCTGGATGAAGCATAAGCTGGAATCAAGGTTGACAGGAGAAATATCAATAACCTCAGATATGCAGATAATACCACCCTTAAGGCAGAAAGCAAGGAGGAACTGAAGAGCCTCTTGATGAAAGTGAAAGAGGAAAGTGAAAAAGCTGGCTTAAAACTCAACATTTAGAAAACTAAGGTCATGTCATCCAGTCCCATCACTTCATGGCAAATAGATGGATAAACAATGGAAACAGTGAGAGATTTCATTTTCTTGGTCTCCAAAATCACTGCATATGGTGACTGCAGCCATGAAATTAAAAGACGCTTGCTCCTTGGAAGAAAAGCTATGATAAACCTAGATAGCACATTGAAAAGCAGAGACATTACTTAGCCGACAAAGATCTGTCTAGTCAAAGCTATGGTTTTTTCATTAGTCATGTATGGATGTGAGAGTTAGACTGTAAAGAAAGCTGAACACTGAAGAATTGATGCTTTTGAACTGTGGTGTTGGAGAAGACTCTTGAGAGCCCCTTGGACTGCAAGGAGGTCAAAGGAAATCAGTCCTGAATATTCACTGGAAGGGCTGACAGTGAAGTTGAAGCTCCAATAGTTTGGCCACCTGATGTGAAGAATTGACTCACTGGAAAAGACCCTGGTGCTGGGAAAGATGGAAGGCAGGAGGAGAAGGGGATGACAGAGCATGAGATGGTTAGATAGGCTCAGTGACTTGATGGACATGAGTTTGAGCAAACTCCAGGAGTTGGTGATGGACAAGATAGCCTGGTGTGCTTCAGTCTTTGGGGTCACAAAGAGCCAGACATGACTGAGTGACTGAAGGGAACTGAACTTTCTGGTTACGTTGTTGTCTTGAATAACTTTTTTTTTTTTTAATTCTTATAGTTACATAAGTGATAATTAAACAAGATCACCCTGAAAAGATTCTAAACCTTATGGGCTGTGATGTCACATCACAGCAGGATCCTCTATGACCCACCTCCCAGAATATTGGAAATAAAAGCAAAAATAAACAAATGGGACCTAATTAAACTTAAAAGCTTCTGCACATCAAAGGAAACTATTAGCAAGGTGAAAAGACAGCCTTCAGAATGGGAGAAAATAATAGCAAATGAAGCAACTGACAAACAACTAATCTCAAAAATATACAAGCAACTCCTACAGCCCAACTCCAGAAAAATAAACGACCCAATCAAAAAATGGGCCAAAGAACTAAATAGACATTTCTCCAAAGAAGACATACAGATGGCTAACAAACACATGAAAAGATGCTCAACATCACTCATTATCAGAGAAATGCAAATCAAAACCACTATGAGGTACCATTTCACGCCAGTCAGAGTGGCTGTGATCCAAAAGTCTACAAATAATAAATGCTGGAGAGGGTGTGGAGAAAAGGGAACCCTCTTACACTGTTGGTGGGAATGCAAACTAGTACAGCCACTATGGAGAACAGTGTGGAGATTCCTTAAAAAACTGGAAATAGAACTGCCTTATGATCCAGCAATCCCACTGCTGGGCATACACACTGAGGAAACCAGAAGGGAAAGAGACACGTGTACCCCAATGTTCATCACAGCACTGTTTATAATAGCCAGGACATGGAAGCAACCTAGATGTCCATCAGCAGATGAATGGCTAAGAAAGCCGTGGTACATATATACAATGGAGTACTACTCAGCCATTAAAAAGAATACATTTGAATCAGTTCTAATGAGGTGGATGAAACTGGAGCCTATTATACAGAGTGAAGTAAGCCAGAAGGAAAAACACCAATACAGTATACTAACGCATATATATGGAATTTAGAAAGATGGTAACGATAACCCTGTATACGAGACAGCAAAAGAGACACTGACGTATAGAACAGTCTTATGGACTTTGTGGGAGAGGGAGAGGGTGGGAAGATTTGGGAGAATGGCATTGAAACATGTAAAATATCATGTATGAAACGAGATGCCAGTCCAGGTTCAATGCATGATACTGGATGCTTGGGGCTAGTGCACTGGGACGACCCAGAGGGATGGTATGGGGAGGGAGGAGGGAGGAGGGTTCAGGATGGGGAACACATGTATACCTGTGGTGGATTCATTTTGATATTTGGCAAAACTAATACAATTATGTAAAGTTTAAAAATAAAATAAAATTAATTAAAAAAAAAATAAACCTTATGGGCATAACCAAAGTCCTCTCTACAAGGTTCTCATTTCCCTTTTATGTAACTACTGTTGCTAGTGGATGGATATCCTTCTTACCTATATAACCTTTTGGGCAGGTTAGTTAGCCTCTCCAAATTTAGGTTTCCATAGGTACAATGCAAATGTTGTGCTCTGCATCTTTGTCCCAGGTTTCTGAGAGATGTGATTGAGATAACTAACTTATACAAATGTCTTGAAAAGTCAATAAAAATGTAAATGTATTGTAATATGGATTAATGTTAATAATTATAAATGTGAAGTATAGTTAAATATATATAAACAATTGAAATTATTGTGAATTATTAAAAATTTATGGTCAATTTTCAGTTCTACTCTAAAATCTCCTTGAGAGTAAGGACATTACAGCAAAATTTTTTGGATCTCAGTGTCATAGGATATATATGACTATAATTCCCATTTCCAGACCTTCATGGTAAACATAAGATAGAAACATAACTTTTGCATAGCATGTATTAATTTGTTAAGCTGTATATTAGTCTGTTCAGACTGCCATTACAATATACTATGGACTGGATGGTTAAATAACAGAAATGTTTTCTCACATTTCGAAGGCTGGGAAGTGCAAGAACAAAGTACTGGCAAAGTAGGTTTCATTCTGACTCTTGGTTTGTAGGTGGCTGCCACTTTAGTGTGTGCCCCCATGCCCTCTATTTTGCTGTTGTTGTTAAGTGCTCAGAGAAAGCATGAGAGAACTCTCTTGATGTCTCTTTTTAAAATGACACTAATACTGTCAGATCAAGGCTCCACCTTTATGAACTCATTTACCCTTAATTACTTCTTTAGAGGGACCATCAGCAAGTATAGTCACACTAGAGCTTGGGCTTCAATATGTAGTGTGTGGGACATAAACATTCAGTCCGTAATAGGCTGCCATTGAAAAGTACCAGAGACTGGGTGACTTAGCAGAAATTTATTTCCCCACAGTTTTTAGAGGCTGGAAGTCTCAGATCAAGGTGCCTGCGTGGCTGGTTTCTTCTGAGGCCTCTGTCTTGGTTTGTAGATAACTGTCTTCTCTCAGTATCTTTGCATGGAGTCACCCTCTAAACGTGTCCGTGTGGAATTTCTTTTTCTTATGAAGACACTTTTCATATGGAATTAGTCATAGGATTAAGGCTGATGTTAAAGACCTAATTTTAACCTAAGTACCTCTTTGAAGATCTTATCTCCAAATATAGTAACATTCTGAAATCCTGAGAGATAGAACTTCAACATGTGAATTTTGGGAAGGGGCACAGTTCAGCACACGTCATGTACAAAACACTCAAGATTTGAAACGTGCATTTTTATCTAGAAAAGCTTATGATTTGCTCCAGTCAACACACATTCAACTGATAAATGCTCAGACAATAACTATTATCTAATCATTTATAAACTAAGTTTCCAACAGTCAGTCATTTGCTGGATTGACTCATGCCCCAATACTTTAATGCAATAAAACACATTTTTAAAAAAACATATCTCCAGTTAGTCCATGAACCTATTTCATAAAATAGCATGTCTTTTAGTGTTCCTCTAACTCTTAGTATGGATAGACATTCTGGAATGAAATTTTCAAGAGTGTTCAATAATTTACACTAATCACTAATTCCCACGACTGCCCCTCTTCTTTTAGTTTGAATAAGTGAAGATATTGTAAATTCAATCTCCTACTCTCAACAAAGAAGCTTTGCCTGCCCTTGTGCACATTGACTCAGTCAGACAGAAGTAAACCTGACTGGCAGTTTTCTAGCTTCTTTTCGTATGCAGAGCTGCCTTCCTGAGGCCAGTATTATTAAGGTTGAATTTTGACATTTCAAAGGAACACTGGAAGACTTTGACCTCTTCTTTTGGAATTGAAAGATACTGATGACCATCTATTCACCTTATCTAGTATGATCTTCCTTTCCTCCTACTAATTAGAGAAAAAAAATGATTATTTTTTAAATGAGATTCACTTTCTTTTCTAATTAACTGTTGAGAATAAACAAAAATATTCTCTTCTATTTTAGCTCTCACACATAGGTTTTCTAGCTGGAGGAATGACTTCGCATGCAAGGTCTCTGCTACTCACCTCTTACCATCACCACCCACAATTAAAACTCATTAAGATTTTCCTCACTTCCATCTTCCAAGGACAGAAATAATGCAGGCTATTACCATTTGTTTTATTCCAGGGGGGAAACCCCCATGAGGGGTTTTATACTGAGAATTCCAGAATTTTCTTTTTAAATCACAGGACTGAGAAATACTGAGCTCTTTGCTTCACTTTCTTTTTTCCTTGTGTGTAGGTATATAATGTTTATTCTGCTGAAATTGTATATCATTTTCAGTAAAGTTCATTTATTTTCCAGTGTGGGTTGGTTTAGTTTTCTTCTCCACTAGTATTGGGACAAATGCACGGCCATTACTAAGAAATCTACAAATCAACAGCCTCATGTGTAGTAATCTGAGTGAGACTGTGCATTTGCTTTGGCATGTATGTGTGCCTAAGTGTGTGTATAAATTTATATATTCACACACCCTTAGTCCCTATGAGCTAAATTTTCACCAGAGCCAGCTAAAATTAAAGAACAGAAAAGGTGCTTGAAGACATTGCATCAGCTCCTCCATAACCTCAAAAAATCTTGTGATGATCTGACATGACATCATAAGTAACTCAATCTTCTCACAGTTGAAGGGAAATAAGCTTCCCAAATTATCCTATTTATTTCTCTTTACTTTGAGTGAATTATCTTGCTAAGCTGGGAGGATGAACGTCCATGCAGCATATCCACCATTTTGCCTCCTTTAAAACTTAAACCACAGACATATACAAACGTGCAAACACTTATAAAAACATACACAGATACCCGCTCACAGAGTATAAAGGATTTCTTCTTGCTCTCCTACCTCTCACCTTCCAGAAAAGCTCAGTTTTTACTTTTTCACTATTATTTCCAGATTCAAGAAACATTGCTTAAGGAAGGAGACTCCAAACCTTTGCAATGAGGAGCTACTTTTTATAGCTCTGAATCACTGACATCTCACCATGCTTGTGTTTGGGACGAGAGAGCTAGTTTTCTGGCAGTGACGTCTGTGAGTCACGCATGGATCAATTATCTATGTGAGACTGTCTCCTCAGAAATATGTGGTGAATCACAGAACATTAATTAAAGAAAACAAGAAGACATTGCATCAGGCATTCTGTAGGGACAAATATAGATCATACAATGAAGTCTATTGATCTATTTATTGGGGATTTTTAATTAGCAGAATTCTTACACATAAGATTAAAAACAATCCATAGCTGAACTCTTCCATGGATCTCCAGGCTATTTACTCCCATTGTCTACAACAGGTACCTTATCAATCCCCAGCTCCAAGGAAGCAGGAATGCTCAGTGTCACTGCACTGTTTTCCCCCTATTGTCTACTTCTCAAATACTGAAACTCTCTTAGCTTTCTCCTCTTTTCCTCGTAATTCAGTCTTTCCAATTCTCTCAGTGGAACCACCAGCTTCTTCAGAGGTGTCTCAAAGTCTTCTGTTAGATTGCTATGAATGGGGAGAAGGAGTTGGAAGAAGGAGGTGAAGCCCTGAACACTGAGATACAATCCTGTACTTCAGTGAGAGATGGTCTGTTTAGGTTTGGAAAATAGGAATGCAATCTAAATAAAATTTGAAGAACCACTGCTTTAGAACTCATCTCAAATTCAGCACAAAATGATAGCTTTGTTCCATTTCCTATACCAATTTCTTTATTATGTGGTTCTTGAATTAAAAAAAAAAGTTTACATCTGCGTGTGTTTTGTGTCTAATTAAAATGCATGGTCCTTTTGAATGCGACTTGTATCATTTGGTAATGTGACATCTCAATGTATTTTTAAGACCTGATTATTCTCGGTGTACCAGTGTGGATCATTGTAGAGTACAGGATGCCTGGATATTATGTGACAATCTGTGCTTTCACACTTTCAGCTCCATCTTTGCCATGGTTATCAAGTCAATCAGTCAAACAGTTTCACTTGAATTGCTAACCTATAAGAGGCTCCTTTTGTTGGGAGGACTATGTTTATATAAGTAAAACACTTGGATAACAATGCAACATCTCATTAAAAAGGATGAAGAGAGGGTCAGAGGGTAGGCCATAAAAAAAATGACTTCATATATGCTTCGTGCTATAGCATTTACAATATGCTTTCATGTTACCTCATCAATCAACTCTACTAAGATTTCAGTAAGATATTACTACCTTTCTCATCAGAGAAGTTAAGACTCTTGTCCAAGACAGTAAAACAGCAACTAATGAACTAAACATAAACTATAATTTTAAAATTCTCTTTTCATGTAGGCTGTACTGGTAGAACAAAACCTCCAGAGAAGAAGTGGATCCTGAGTTGCACCAGAAGATAGTCTATTAAAATAAATGAGATCAGCTGAGAAAAACCTTTAAAAGAGTCTTAATTCCAATATTCTACAAGTTTGTTACTAGAGCTTTTCTGTGTAGGTGTAGACTAGTGTACCTGATACATGTAAATCCCACCTTCCATCTCAATATCTCTTCACTTTTCCTCACCTCCTTTTTAGCTGTCATTTTGGAAGACCGCATGCCCCTACTCATCATTTCAACAGCTTCCCCTTTACCTGTACTCTTGTTCTTATTATCTGGGAGTTTCTCTGGAACTTCATTTTGTTAATAATTCTTTTCCATACTTAATGTATTTCACTCTCCATTTCTTCCTTCCCTTGGTTTTGCAAACTTATATAGCATACATGAAAAAAAAAACTGACACTTTTTGCTGCACATAATACTGTTTACTCTTTATTTCTGTTTATAATGTAAATTCTAAATTTTTTTTTTTCATCAGTTCAGTTCAGTCACTCAGTCATGTCTGACTCTTTGTGACCCCATGGACCACAGCACACCAGGCCTCCCTGTCTATCACCAACTCCAGGAGTTTGCTAAATTCATGTCCATTGAGTCAGTGATGCCATCCAACCATCTCATCCTCTGTCGTCCCCTTCTTCTCCTACCTTCAATCTTTCCCAGCATCAGGGACTTTTCAAATGAGTTCTTTGCATCAGGTGGCCAAAGTTTTGGAGTTTCAGCTTCAGCATCAGTCCTTCCAATGAACACTCAAGACTGTCCTTTAGGATGGACTGGTTGGATCTCTTTGGAGTCCAAGGGACTCTCACGAGTCTTCTCCAACACCACAGTTCAAAAGCCTCAATTCTTCAGTGCTCAGCTTTCTTTATAGTCCAATTCTTACATCCATACATGACTACTGGAAAAACCATAGCCTTGACTAGATGGACCTTTGTTGGCAAAGTAATGTCTCTGCTTTTTAATATGCTATCTAGGTTGGTCATAACTTTCCTTCCAAGGAGTAAGCATCTTTTAATTTCATGGCTGCAGTCACCATCTGCAGTGATTTTGGAGCCCAGAAAAATAAAGCAGCAGTGAAGAGATACCCCAAATCCCAGAGTTCACTCAGACTCACGTCCATCAGGTCAGTAATGCCATCCAGCCATCTCACCCTCTGTCGTCTCCTTCTCCTCCTGCCCCCAATCCCTCCCAGCATCAGAGTCTTTTCCAATGAGTCAACTCTTCGCATGAGGTGGCCAAAGTACTAGAGTTTCAGCTTTAGCATCATTCCCTCCAAAGAAATCCCAGGGCTGATCTCCTTCAGAATGGACTGGTTGGATCTCCTTGCAGTCCAAGGGACTCTCAAGAGTCTTCTCCAACACCACAGTTCAAAAGCATCAATTCTTCAGTGCTCAGCCTTCTTCACAGTCCAACTCTCACATCCATTCATGACCACAGGAAAAACCATAGCCTTGACTAGACGGACCTTTCTTGGCAAAGTAATGTCTCTTCTTTTGAATATGCTATCTAGGTTGGTCATAACTTTCCTTCCAAGGAGTAAACGTCTTTTAATTTCATGGCTGCAGTCACCATCTGTAGTGATTTTGGAGCCCAGAAAAATAAAGTCTGCTACTGTTTCCACTCTTTCCCTATCTATTTCCCATGAAGTGATGGGACTGGATCAATGATCTTAGTTTTCTGAATGTTGAGTTTTAAGCCAATTTTTTCACTGTCCTCTTTCACTTTCATCAAGAGGCTCTTTAGTTCTTCTTCAATCTTTGCCATAAGGGTGGTGTCATCTGCATATCTGAGCTTATTGATATTTCTCCTGGCAGTCTAGATTCCAGTTGTGCTTCATCCAGCTCAGGGTTTCTCATGATTTACTCTGCATATAAGTTAAAAAAGTAAGGTGACGATATACAGCCTTGACGTACTCCTTTTCCTATTTGGAACCAGTCTGTTGTTCCATGTCCAGTTCTAACTGTTGCTTCCTGATCTGCTTACAGATTTCTCAAGAGGCAGATCAGGTGGTCTGGTATTCCCATCTCTTGAAGAATTTTCCATAGTTTCTTGTGATCCACACAGTCAAAGGCTTTGGCATAGTCAATAAAGCAGACATAGACGTTTTTCTGGAACTCTCTTACTTTTTCGATAATCCAGCGGATGTTGGCAATTTGATCTCTGGTTCCTCTGCCTTTTCTAAAACCAGCTTGAACATCTGGTAGTTCATGGTTCACGTATTACTGAAGCTTGGCGTGAAGAATTTTGAGCATTACTTTACTAGTGTGTGAGATGAGTGCAATTGTGCAGTAGTTTTAGCATTCTTTGGCATTGCCTTTCTTTGGGATTGAAATGAAAACTGACCTTTTCCAGTCCTGTGGCCATTGCTGAATTTTCCAAATTTGCTGGCTTATTGAGTGCAGCACTTTCACAGTGTCATCTTTTAGGATTTGAAATAGCTCAACTGGAATTCCGTCACCTCCACTAGCTTTGTTCACAGTGATGCTTCTTAAGGCCCACTTGACTTCACATTCCAGGATGTCTGACTCTAGGTGAGTGATCACACCATCGTGATTATCTAGGTCATGATGATCTTTTATGTACAGTTCTTCTGTATATTCTTACCACCTCTTCTTAATATCTTCTGCTTCTGTTAGGTCCATACCATTTCTGTCTTTTATTAAGCATATCTTTGTGTAAAAATTTCTGTTGGTATCTCTAGTTTTCTTGAAGAGATCTCTAGTCTTTCCCATTCTGTTGTTTTTCTCTATTTCTTTGCACTGATCACTGAGGAAGGCTTTCTTATCTCTCTTTGCTATTCTTTGGAACTCTGCATTCAGATGGGTATATCTTTCATTTTCTCCTTTTTTTTTTTTTTTTTGCTTCTCTTCTTTTCATAGCTATGTGTAAGGCCTCCTCAGACAGCCACTTTGTTTTTTTGCATTTCTTTTTCTTGGGGATGGTCTGGATCCCTGTCTCCTGTACAATGTCACAAACCTCCATCCATAGTTCATCAGGGACTCTGTCTATCAGATCTAGTTCCTTCAATCTGTTTGTCACTTCCACTGTATAATCATAAGGGATTTGAATTAGGTCATACCTGAATGGTCCAATGGTTTTCTCTACTTTCTTGAATTTAAGCCTGAATTTGGCAATAAGGCGTTCATAATCTGAGCCACAGTCAGGTCCCAGTCTTGTTTTTGCTGACTGTATAGAGGTTCTCCATCTTTGGTTGCAAAGAATATAATCAACTCGATTTTGGTGTTGGCCATCTGGTGACGTCCATGTGTAGAGTCTTCTCTTGTGTGGTTTTAAGTGGGTGTTGGTATGACTAGTGCATTCTCATGGCAAAACTCTATTAGCCTTTGCCCTGCTTCAGTCTGTACTCCAAGGCCAAATTTGCCTTTTACTCCAGGTGTTTCTTGCCATTGGTTCCCTTGGAATTTCACTCTTGCTCTCCCCACTTTGTGGAAATAACTAAGCATACATTTATAGTCAACAATAATACACTTTTCACTATCCCAGTGTTTGCAGCAGTTCTCAGTGTTCACTGTTATGCTAGGTTTTTATGTCTTATTCATATCATAGGTGCAAACTCAGGGACCAAAAAATGTTCTAGGAGTATAGTAAAAATGGTTTCAATGCAGTTATTTTCATATGACTTCAAATACAACATTGCAGAAGGTATTGGTGTCATGCCTGGTAAAATTAAAGATGCATGTAATCTGTGCTTGTGCTCAGTCGCTCAGTCATGTGTGACTCTTTTGTGGCCCTCTGGACTGTGGGCCTTCAGGCTCCTTTGTTCATGATATTTCCCAGGCAAGAATACTGGAGTGGGTTGCCATTTTCTTCTCCAGAGCATATAACCTAGTATGTACTAATTTCGTTCCTAAGTTTCTACCCTACAAAAATGTTGCACATATGTAAACAGATATCTGCATAAAAATGTCCAGAGTAGCCCTGTATTAAGAGGTTAAATATTTATCAACAATAAAATAAATATATAAATTATAGCATATATGTAAATGAAATGGTATACTGTAGGAAAAATTAAACTATTACTATTACAATCAGCATTTTTGAAATTTTTATATCAGAGCATAGGTGATTAACAACAATGTGTTAATTTCAATTATTTTCACATTTATATTATTACAGAATATTGAGCAGAATTTCCTATGCTATACAATAGGTCCTTGCTGGTTATCTATTTTAAATAGAGTAACGTATACATCAACCCAAACTCCAATCAGTCCCTTCCCTCTCCCTTTCCCCAGTAACCATAAGTTTGTTCTCTAAGGCTGTGAATCTGTTTCTATTTTCTAAATACTTTCATTTGTATCATTCTTTATATTTTTTAAATCATTTTTTGGTTCCATATAGAAGCAATATCTTATGCTATTTGTCTTTCTCTGTTTGAGTTGCTTCACTTAGTATGATAATCTCCAGTTCCTTCTATGGTGTTGCAAATGAAATTATTTCATTCTTTTCAATGATTGAGTAATATTCCATTGTATATGTGTGCCATTTCTTCTGTATCCATTCCTCTGTTGGTGGATATTTATGTGGCTTCCATGTCTTGGCTACTGTAAACTGTGCTGCAGTGAACATTGGGGTGCTTGTATCCTTTCAAACCATGTTTTTCTCCAGGTATATGTCCAGGTGTGGGGTTGTCAGATCAAATTGTAGCTCTATTTTTATCTTTTCAAAGAATTTTCATACGCTTTATAGTGGCTATACCAATTTATATTCCCACAACACTGCCGGAGAATTCTCCTTTCTCGACACCCTCTCCAGCATCTATTGTTAGTAGATTTTTGGACAATGGCTATTCTGACTTGTGTGAGGTGATAGCCCATTGTTATTTTGATTTGTATTTCTGTAATAATTAGTGATGATGTGTATCTTTTCATGTGCCTCTTGGCCATCAATCTGTCTTCTTTGGAGAAAAGTATTTAGGTCATCTGCCCATTTTTTGATTTTGTTATTTTTTTTATTTTGATAATGTGCTGCATGGTCTGTTTGCAATTTTTAGAGACAAATCCCTCGTTGGTCCCATCATTTGACAATTTTTATTCCCATTCTGTGGGTTGTCTTTTCATTTTGCCTATGATTCCCTTTGGTATACAATAGCTTTTGAGTTTAATTAGGTCCTATTTGTTTATTTTTCTTTTTATTTGCATCAATCCAGAAGGCACGTTGGAAAAGGTATTGGTGTGATTTATGTCAAAGGGTGTTCTGCATGTTTTTTTAAAAGAGTTTTATTGTATCTGACCTTACATTTAGGCTTTTGATTCATTTTGAGTTTACTTTTTATGGTACTAAAGAATATTCTAATTTTACATAAAGCTGTCCAATTTTCAAAGCTACATTTACTGAAGATACTATCTCTCCCCCATTGTAGTCTTGCCTCCTTTGTCGTAGATTAATTGATCATAGGTGTGTTGGTTTATTTCTGGGTTTTCTATCCTGTTCCATTGATTTATATTTCTATTTTTGTACCAGCACCATACTGTTTTGATGAAGGTTCCCTCTATGCTCCGGTTCTGGAGAGTTTTAATCTTAAGTAGATGTTGAACTTTTGTGAAACCCTTTTCTGGATCTATTGAGATAATCATGTAGTCTTTATTCATTAATTTGGTGATGTGACATTTCACACTTTTTGATTGCAGAAATTGAAAATACCTTAAATCCCATTTGATCATGGTGTACGATCCTTTTAATGTATTGTTGGATTCAGATTGCTAGTAATTTTTTGAGGGTTCTTACATCTAGATTCACCTGTAATATTGGCCTGTAATTTTCTTTTTTGTGATATCTTGTGTGGTTTTGGTATCAGGGTGATGATGGCCTCATAAATGAGTTTGCAATATTTTCTTCTGCAATTTTTTTTTTGGAATAGTTTCAGAAAGATGGGCATTAACTCCTATCTAAATATATGATAGAATTTGCCTGTGATATACCATCAGGTCCTGAAAACTTTTGTTTATTGCAAGTTTTTTGAATCAGTTTCAATTTCATTATTTGCAATTGGTGTATTCATATTTTCTATTTCTTCCTAGTTCAGTGTTAGGAGATTGTATCTTTCTAAGAATTTGTCCATTTCTTATAAATTGTTCATTTTGTTGGCTTGTAGTACTACATATTGCTTGTAGTAGTCTCTTGTTGTCCTTTGGGTTCCTGTGGTGTCAGTTATAACTTCTCATCTTTCATTTCCAATTTTATTGATTTGTTCCCTCTCTCTTTTGTCTTTATCAGTATGGCTAAACACATCAATTTTGTTCATTTTCTCAAAGAACCAGCTTTTAGTTTCACTGATCTTCATTATCATTTTCTTCTGTTTCTGTTTCTTTCTTCTTCTCTGTTTCATTTATTTCTGCTCTGATCCTTATGACTTAATTCCTTTTACTAATTTTGAGGTTCTTTTTTTGCTGTTGTTGCTGTTCTTATTTCTTTGGTTGCTTTAGGCACAAAAGGTTAGGTTGTTTATTTATGATTTTTCTTGTTCTCTGAAGTAAGATTGTATTGCTATAAACTTCCCTCTAAGAACTGCTTTTGCTGAGTCCCATAGGTTTTGAATCACGATACTTTCATTTTCATTTGTCTTTAGGTATTTTTTATTTACTATTTTCATTTCTTTTCATTCTTTTTTCTTTATTCTATTCTTTGGTAAAGAGTTCCATCATTTTGTCTTCCAGGTTACTTACCTATTCTGCTTCAGTTACTCTGCTACCCATTCCTCCCAGTTTATTTTTCATCTCACTTATTGTATTGCTTTTTAGTTCTTCTAGGTCTTTATTAAACATATCTTATATCTTCTTAATGTGTACCTTCATTCTTTATCTGAGATCTTTGATTATCTTCACTATCATTCTTTTTCCCTGTAGATTGCATATTTCCACGTCACTTATTTGTTCTTTTGGGGTTTTATCTCGTTCCCTCTATGGGACATATTTCTCTACTGTTTTATCTTATCTAACTTTCTGTGGTTTCAGTTTCTGTTCCACAAGCTGCAGGGTCATACTTCTTCTTGTAGACACCCCTTGGTGAAGGAGTATGTCCAAGAGGCTTGTGCAGACTTTCTGGTGAGAAGAACTACTTCCTGTCTATTGGTGGGTGGGGCTAGATATTGTCTCTCTGGTGGGCAGGCCCATGCTCAGGAAGACTTTAAGCATCCTTTCTGCTGATGAGGGGGCTGAGTTGCCGCCCTGTTGGTTGTTGGGCCTGAGATATCCCAGTAAAGGAGTCTACAGGCTTTGGTATATGGCAAGTCTTGTGAGAAAAATAGCAGCTTCCATGAGGACTCACACCAATGAATACTTGCCAGAGTTGCCACTGCCAGTGTCTTTGTCCCCATCATGAGCATCAGTTGCCCCCCAAATCCATGGATGACCCTCCAATAATAGCATGTCGATACAACCCAGTCTATAATGAGGTCATTGCTTTTTCCCCTGAGTCCTAGTGCACACTAGACATTATGTGCACCCTCCAAGAGTGAAATTTATATTTTCCCTAGTCCTGCGGATTTCCTACAATCAAACTTTGCTTGCTTTCAAAATCAGATTCTCAGCGGGCTTCTCCTGTTCCTGGACCCCCAGGACCCCTAGGCTGGAAGCCTGATGTGGGGTTTAGGATTTTCACTTTTGTGGGAAAACTTTTGTGATTAATTATTTTCCAGATTATGGGTTCTCACTTGGCATGATACAATTTGATTTTACCATGATTGCCCTTTCCCCACAATCTTGTTGTGGCTTTTTCTCTGTTTTAGGGTGTAGGGTATCTTTTTTGGTAAGTTCCAGGATTTTTTCTTTTTTGGGGGCTGGTGCGGGGGGGTGGGGTGGGCGGGGTGGTTGATAGTTCAACAGTAAGCTGTGATTTTGGTGTTTTTGTAAAAAGTTTGAGTTCACTTTCCTTCTATTCCACCATCTTGCTGGCCAATCAGCAATTATTTTATCCTAACAGTTAGAACCAGTCATGGAACAACTGACTAGTTCCAAATTGGAAAAGGAGTTTGAAAATGTTGTCTATTGTCACTCTGCTAATTTAACTTATACACAGAATACATCGTGTGAAATACAGGGCTGGATGAATCACAAGCTGGAATCAAAATTGCTGGGAGAAATATCAACAATCTCAGATATGCAGATGATACCACTCTAATGGCAGAAAGTAAGGAGGAACTAAAGAGCCTCTTGATGAAGGTGAAAGTGGAGAGTGAAAAAGCTAGCTTGAAATTCAACATTAATAAAACTAAGATCATGGTATTCAGTCCAATCACTTCATGGCAAATAGAAGGGTCTATTCTTTTCTTGGGCTCCAAAATCACTGCAGATGGTGACTGCAGCCATGAAATTAAAAGATACTTGGTCCTTGGAAGGAAAGCTATGACAAACCTAGACATCATATTAAAAAGCAGAGACATCACTTTGAGGACAGAGATCCATATAGTCAAAGCTATGGTTTTTCCAATAGTCACATATGGATGTGAGAGTTGGAACATAAAGAAGGCTGAGTGTTGAAGAATTGATGTTTTCAAACTGTGGTGCTAGAAAAGACCCTTGAGAGTTCCTTGGACTTTAAGGAGACCAAACCTGTCCATCTTAAAGGAAATCAACTCTGAATATTCATTGGAATGACTGAAGCTGAAGCTGAAACTCTAATACTCTGGTCACCTAATGTGAAGAGCCAACTCGTTGGGAAAGTCCCTGATGCTGGGAAAGATAGAAGTCAAAAGGAGAAGGAGGCAACAGAGGATTAGATGGTTAGATAGCATCACTGACTCAATGGACATGAATTTGAGTAAATTCTGGGTGATAGTAGAGGACAGGGGAGCCTGGAGTGCTTCAAGTCCATGGGGTTGCAAAGAGTCAGATGTGACTTAGCAACTGAATAACAACAACAGACATTTTATAACCAATTAGTTTTACCTGTTGTTGATGGTTAGTTGCCAAGTCATATCCAACTCTTTTGTGATCCCATGGCTAAAGCCCATGAGGCTCCTCTGTCTATGGGATTTCCCAGGCAGGAATACTAGAATGTGTTTGCCATTTCCTTTTCCAGCAGACCTTCCCAACCCAGAGATCAAACCTGTGTTTCCTGCATTGGCAGTTGAATTCTTTACGTGAGTTACCAGGGAAGTAGTTTTATCTATAGTCTTTTCATTAACAGTTTTACTGAGATGTAGATCATATACTATCCAGTTCATCCGTTTATTCTGTACATTTTTTTTCTGTACTTTCAGTGTGTTATATAACCATTATTACAACCAATTTTCAATTTCTCTTAATAACCCCCACCAAAATGCTGTACCCTTTAACAATCATTCTTCCTCCCATTTTTCTTATTCCTTCAACAGTCCTAATTAACCAATTATCTATTGTCTGACTATATAGTTTTGCCTATTGGGGACATTTCAAATAGGTGGAACCATACAATATGTGGTCTTTTGTGGTTGAATTCTTTCACTTATCATATTACAAGATTATCCATGTTGTAGCAAGCATCAGTTGTTTATTATTTATTTATTAGTTTATTTATTTATTGTTAAATAATATTCATACCACATTTTACTTATCATTAATAACTTGAACATTTGAATTATTTACACCTTTAAACTGTTATGAGAAATGCTACCTGAACAACTGCATACACGTTTTGAGTTCATGTGTGTTTTAATTTCCCATATATACATAGAAGTGTAATTGATGAGTAAAATCAAAACTTTTCTTTATCCTTTTGAGGAACCATCACACAGTTTTCCAAAATGGCTGTATGATTTTACATATCAATCAGCAATATATGAGGGTTCCAATTTCTCCATATCCTTGATGATACTTGCTATTAACTTTTTGAAAAAGCAAGGGAGATTTAGAGAGGATATTCTCAAGGATTTGAAAGCTGAGCACTCTGAGAAATGCTACCCTCAACACAGATTCCTTCTCATCTGTCCCAACTCCAAATAACTTGTTTTTGTTGAGCCAACAGTCACTGGTAACTTTGGATGCCTGGGATTAAGTAAAACCTTGAATTGTTTTATTACCCTAGATTGACGGTGTAGCACAAATATGTTTTCAAAGTTAACATATGATTTTCAAGTAGATAATTTTCTATGTGACTTGAAAGTTGGGATGATCATTATTAAGATCCATATTTATGACCTAGAAAACTGTAAGAAATTAATCAAATCAGAGAAAAAATGGAGACAGCTATTATAACAGAATAGTCAAAGAGACAAGGCGTATTTTTCAAATGGTAGAAGTTTTAAAGAGAGAAACAAAAAGTTTTGGGGAAGGATCAAGATTTAAAGAAATAGTAGAAGAAAATTTTCCTGAGTTTAAGAATGTTATGCCTTGAATTTGCTCATAGAATTTCAATTTCGAGCAACGATTAAAAAAAAGAACCAAATAAAAAACAGTAAAACATTTAGTCATACAGTATAAAATTTTTCATCTATGCCAATGCCAAAAACCTTATAACCTCATAGGCAGAAGAATATGTTATTTACAAAGGAAAAATAAATCTGATAAACATTGGGCTTCTCATTTGTAATCCTGAGACAGGAGACAGTAAAATATCAACTACCAGTGAAATGAAAAATGTAATAGATGGGTTAAAATGCTGATTTAATACAGAGAGAATTTGTGAACTGGAATTTGAAACCAAGAAAATTACTCAGGATGCAGCAAAGAGAGATAAAGACATAAAAGCTGGGTAGAGATTTTTAAAGCAATAAGCTTTTTGTGTATCATTACATGATAATAAAATAATTTATCAGGAATCCTAAAAGTAAGCTTCAATTTATATAAAGCAAACAGAGCAAAGACTGATAAAACTTTAAAGAAATCATCATTAAACTGGAACCACAATGAATTTAACATATGTCTCTTAGAAACTAGAACAATTAGGAAGAAAACATATGTATTAAGAATATTAAATGATAGAATAAAGTATGATTTTATAGATACCACACTGAATAAAACTATCCTTGTCTTTATGTCTGTCTATTGTCTCTCTATCTAGCTAATCCTACATATCCATGCACACACAATACATGCATTTTATTTTTGCACTTAATTCTTAGATTATATATATATGTATCAAGCATACATGCAGCATTTACAAAAATAGAAACAGAGATATACTTCTCCAAGTCCCACCACTTATTCCAGTTCATGCAATCTCTATTTTATGCTCTCTCTGTTGCATTGAGGATTTGTATATGTGGTTGGTACATAATTGTGTTCTACTGAAACCTGTGAATTCAAAGGCTTATTTTTTATGGCAGAATTACAAACTATTTGATTACAGGTAATCTGAGGTATCCCTGAAATGAGGACTACTTCTCTTGTGTCTCTAATAATCTCATAATCTCCACCATTAACTACATCCTATAGGTATAGCGATAACCCTGGGAATCAATTTAAAAAACGCTAAGTTGATGCCCCAGTGACGTAGGATTACAACTTGCTGGTTGCTAGCCCTGTTTTAATCCTATGCATGGATACTCTCAGCTAGTCCTGCTTCTGATTCTATAACTAAGTTTGCACTTTGAATTCTAACTTCAGCACCTGGACTCCTGTTTTAGAAGCTCAGTGATACTGTTCTTCCATGTTTGTTATACTGTTTCTGCTTGTTACATACTGCCATGACCCCACTTACAGCATCTGTTGGTTACCCTTCTTAGTCTTGCTTGAAACAGCATATGCCTTTCCCTCTTTATCAGGATATGAACATCTTACCACGTAACCTGCTCCTCCAGTTTCCTGTAGCTCACACCTCCCAGATCCCCTCCATTATTCATTCATCTGTCAAGTCTAGAAGATGCCATTGCTCCCTCAGTCTGGCAGGTCACCAGAATCCTAATTTTGATCCTCTTCATGTCTTCCTCAACTCTTAGGAGAGGACTAAATTTATGGTAACCCCAATTATAATACTTGCTGCTGCTGCTGCTGCTAAGTCACTTCAGTCGTGTCCAACTCTGTGCGACCCCATAGACGTCAGCCCACCAGGCTCCCCCGTCCCTGGGATTCTCCATGCAAGAACACTGGAGTGGGTTGCCATTTCCTTCTCCAATGCATGAAAGTGAAAAGTGAAAGTGAAGTCGCTCAGTTGTGTCCGACTCTTCGAGACCCCATGGACTGCAGGCCACCAGGCTCCTCCACCCATGAGATTTTCCAGGCAAGAGTACTGGAGTGGGGTGCCATCACCTTCTCTGATAATACTTGCTACTGGATAATTAATATTTTAAAACTCAACATTGCTCTTCCTTCTTTGTCTTTAAAAGACTTTAAAAAATATCTGCAAAATCAGAGATCCTCTCACTTTCTTAGGCAGTCCTGTGTTTTAGAGTCCTTTCCAAGATATACAAGTTCTAAAAATTGGAGTATGAATGCCAAAGAACACGTGATGGAAAGATGTTTATGCAAGCTAGGGTGAGAGCTTTGCAGCTCAAAATGATGTCTTCAAATCCCGCTGAAAAAAACACCACTCTAACCCTGAAGCAACAATTTTCTCTCCAACATAAAGAGTTCTGTGATTAGAACTGTCCTGATTTGCTGCAAATACCTTTTTCAAAGGATTTTGGTGTGTCTCATATTTAAGTATTATTCATGTTAGCAGAGAAATTAAATTCCTCAAATCCTATTTAAGGCTGGGAATGGGAGGGATGGAGAGCAGGGGAATTTACCCACTGATGCTAAAGTAGAAAACAGAGAGCATGACTTGCAGCTGTTCAGCTCTGTCTTAAGAAAACAAACCTCCTAACCAGCTAACACCAAACACCTTTCACTCGGTTCCCATGGCAACACCTCCATCCTCTGGTGCCCATGGTGTCTCTAATGCCTCCAACTAGTTGGGTTCATTGGCACCTGCTCTCCTTGCCTGCTTTTGTCAAAACTTATTAGAATGAGAATCTTTCCTGATAGCACCACTGGGAGAAGAAAGCAAGCACATTTAGCTCACTGGGGATCTCTTTCAACTCCTAGTCAAGCTAGCATCTTAGGCTTCCCAAGGAGGAGAGTTCTTTCCTGGGCTCACTGTGTCCTGTCCACAGACATGCTCACCCCATCTTGCATGTTAAAGCAGTGAACTGGAAATGTAGGCCCCTCTGATAAGCTGTTCTTGCCCAAGATCTTTGTCACAGTCTATGCTACCTAGGTTTCCGATGCTTTGCGAGAGAAAGACAGAGTTAGTACAAGGAGCAGGTGTTCTGATCCTTCGGGTACAATCAGCCAATGGGAGCAATCACTGGTGATGTAATGCTCCTAACTTTTCCAGCTTGGGGACTTAGGGTGGGATTTGTGGGGGTTTGGATTTTCTCTGGCCTATATTGAACTAGATTTTTCTCTCCAGCTATTTATGTCCTGTCACTTAAGTTCAGGTTTTCTCAAGAATACAAGGATGCTGCATTTAAGATAGAATTCAGAGAGAGCCAGAAAGGCAGGATAAAGCAGCAAGTGTGACAGCAAATTTCCTGTCTATAATCTGGTGGTGTGTTTTTATGTAGCTTCCTGAAAGAGTGTATCAAGAGATCCCTTCCATCTTTCAAACTGAGCTGACCCCAGACCTGAAGGAGCATAGATTCCTTCATATCATCTCATACCTACATTTCTTTAATTCAGTTAACAGTTACCTATTAAAACTCTAGCACTGAGGAGGAGCCAGGTGATCCTGAAGTTCTAAGGTGACAAGGAGATTTCATAGAAGCAGTACTTCCACCGCTAAACTTAGAAAAGTTTGGGGTCAATTAGTTTAATTATTTACCCAAAGTAAAAAATATAATAAATGTTTTGGAGAAAAAGAAGACTTCAGAATGAATTTTGTTGAGCAGAAAACTTCAGGGTCAAATAGAGGCATGTAGTACCCTTTGAGTCTAATAATTTTATTCCCCTGATAGCCTGTGATTTAAGATATGTGTTCTATATTTAGTGGTCATAGAAACAAGCTGACTTTTTATGTGTTGAAAGACTGTTTGCTTCTTTTCTCAGGTTTGTAGCTCTTATGCTCATATCCTCTTATCTTTCCATTTGTGCTTTCCAAAGTAAATTTTTATTTCCAAAAGGAAATTAGTGAATGTTGGGGAATTTACTGAAGATTTCATTAGGGAAATAAAGAAAGGGAATTAAATGGCATTTCACTGGAAAATAAAGTTAGATTTGTTATTTTGCCTGTTTCATTTCTTACTTGTACAGAAATGAGGTCAACTGTAGTCCTCTTTCCAGAAGTTTTTAGAACCAAAACCTCCATGTGATTATCCCTAATTTGTGTGAAATAACTAGGTTTTCCATGACTTCTTTCTTCAAACTTATGTAACCCTACCAACTAAATGTATTTAAGTATGTGAAAGACATTATATTTAGGATGCAGATTTTGTTTGTACTCAGAAAACAGAATTTGCCAGTAGGTAATACTTCATGGATCATAACCTTGCTGTGGCAAAGGGGCTTTCTTAACTCAGTGAGCTGTGACCCATGCTGTGCAAGGCCACCCAAGACAGTCGGGTATAGTGAAGAGTTCTGACAAAACATGGTCCACAGGAGGAGGGGACAGCAAACCACTCCAGTGTTATTGCCACAAGAACCCCATGAACAGTATAAAAAGACAAAAGATGTGACATTGAAAGATGAGGCCATCAGATCAGAAGGTGCCCAATATACTACTGGGGAATAGGAGAGGGCAATCACTAATAGCTCCTTAAAGAATGAAGGGGCTGGGCCAAGGCGTAAATGGTGCTCATTGGTGGATGTGTTTGGTGATGAAGGTAAAATCCAATGATGTAAAGAACAATATTGCATAGAAACCTGGAATGTTAGATTCATCAGTTCAATTCAGAAGCTCAGTCATGTCTGCCTCTTTGCGACCCCATGGACTGCAGCACGCCAGGCTTTCATGTCCATTAAGTCAGTAATGCCATCCAATCATCTTGTTCTCTGTCATCTCCTTCTCCTCCTGCCTTCAATCTTTCCCAGCATCAAGGTCTTTTCCAATGAGTCAGTTCTGTGTGTCAGGTGGCCAAAGTATTGAATTTCAGCTTCAGCATCAGTCCTTCCAATGATTATTAAGGACTGATGTCCTTTAGGATTCACTGGTTTGATCTCCTTGCAGTCCAAGGGACTCTCGAGAGTCTTCTCGAATACCACAGTTCAAAAGCATCAATTCTTCCCCACTCAGCTTTCTTTATAGTCCAACTCTCACATCCATACATGACTACTGGAAAAACCATAGGTTTGACTAGACAGATCTTTGTTGACAAAGTAATGTCTCTGCTTTTTAATATGCTTTCTAGATTAGTCATAGCTTTTCTTCCAAGGAACACGTCATTTAATTTCATGGCTGCAATCATCATCTGCAGTGATTGTGGAGCCCAAGAAAATAAAGTCTGTCACTGTTTCCATTGTTTCCCCATCTAGTTGCCATGAAGTGATAGGACCGGATGCCATGACCTTAGTTTTTTGAATGTTGAGTTTTAAGCTAACTTTTTCACTCTCCTCTTTCAGTTTCATTAAAAGGCTCTTCAGTTCCTCTTCACTTTTTGCCATAAAGGTGTTGTCATCTGCGTATCTGAGGTTATTGATATTTCTTCTGACAATCTGTATTCCAGTTTGTGCTTCATACAGCCCAGCATTTTGCATGATGTACTCTGTATAGAAGTTCAATAAGCAGGGTGACAACATACACCCTTTATATACGCCTTTCCCAATTTGGAAACAGTCCATTGTTTCCATGCCCAGTTCTAACTATTGCTTGTTGACCTTCATTCAGATTTATCAATAGGCAGGTAAGTTGGTCTGCTAGTCTCATCTCTTGAAGAACTTCGTTGTGATTGACACAGTCAAAGGCTTTGGTGTAATCGATAAAGCTGAAGTACATGTTTCTTCTGGAACTCTCTTGCTTTTTCTATGATCCAACAGATGTTGGCAATTTGATCTCTGTTTCCTCCTCCTTTTCTAAATCCAGCTTGAACATCTGGAAGTTCACAGTTCGTATACTCTTGAAGCCAGGCATGGAGAATTCTGAGCTTACTTTACTAGCGTGTGAGATGAGTATGATTGTACAGTAGTTTCAACATTCCTTGGCATTGCGCTTCTTTGGGATTGGAATGAAAACTGAACTTTTCTAGTCCTGTGGCCACTGCTGAGTTTTCCAATTTGCTAGTATACTAAGTGCAGTACTAACACAGGATCATCTTTTTGATATAGCACAACTGGAATTCCATCATCTCACTAGCTTTGTTCATAGTGATGCTTCCTAAGGCCCACTTGACTTCACATTCCAGGATTCCTGGCTCTAGGTGAGTGATCACACCATCGTGGTTATCTGGTCCATGAAAATCTTTTTTGTATAGCTCTTCTATGTATTCTTGCCATCTCTTCTTAATATTTTCTGCTTCTGTTAGTTTCTGCTTCTGTTAGGTTCATAAATCAAGGTAAATTAGATGTGGTTAACAAAAGGTAGCGAAAGTAGACATTGACATCTAGGAATCAGTGAACTAAAATGGCTGGGAATAGGTGAATTTAATTCAGATGACCATCATATCTACTACTGTGAGCAAGAATCCCTTAGAAAATGGAGTAGCCCTCATATTCAAGGGAAGAGTCAGAAGTGCAGTACTTGTGTGCAACCTCAAAACAATAGAATGACCTTGGTTCATTTCCAAGGCAGACAATACATCATCACTGTAATCCATGTCTATGTCACAAACACAAATGCTGAAGAAGCTGAAGTTAACTGGCTCTATGAAGACCTACAAGATCTTCTAGAACTGAAAGCAACCCCCTCCCCCCGCCCCCACAAAACGAAAATCAGTCTTTTCATCATAGGCGATTGGAATACAAAGCTATGAACTCAAGAGATACTTGGAGTAATAAGCAAGTTTGGCCTTGGAGTACAGAATGAAGCAGGGTGATGGCTAAAAGAGTTTTGTCAAGAGAACACATTGGTCATAGCAAATCCCCTTTTCCAATAACCCAAGAGTTGATTCTACACAATGGACATCACCAAGTGGTTGATGCTTGGTGATACAAAGATTGATTGTATTCTTTGTAGCTGAAGATGGAGAAGCTGTATCACCATCAGCAAAAACAAAAACTGGAGTTGACTGGCTCAGATCATGAGCTCCTTATTGCAAAATTCAGGCTTAAGTTGAAGAAAGTAGGGGAAACCACTAAGCCATTCAGGTAAGATCTAAATCAAATCTCCTATAATTATACAGTGGAGGTGACAAATAGATTCAAGTGATTAGATCTGGCAGACAAAGTGCCTTAGGATCTATGGACAGAGGTTCCTAACATTGTACAGGACACAGTGAACAAAACCATCCCAAAGAAAAAGAAATGGAAGAAGGCAAAATGGCTGTTTGAGGAGGTTTTGCAAACAGCTGAAAAAAGAAAAGTGAAAATCAAGAGAAAAAGGGAACGACACAACAAACTGGATGCAGAGTTCCAGAGAAGAGCAAGGGGAGATACGAAGGGCTTCTTAAAACAACAGTGCAAAGAGAGAAACAATAGAATGGAAAAAAACTAGAGATCTCTTCAAGAAAATTGGTGATATCAAGTGAACATTTCATGCAAAGATAGGAACAATAAAGGACAGGAATGAAATGGACCTAACTGAAGCAGAAGAGATTAAGAACAGGTGGCAAGAACACAGAAGTACTATATAAAAAAAGTCTTAATGACCCATACAACCACGATGGTGTGGTCACTCATTTAGGGCCAGACATCCTAGAGTGTGAAGTCAAGTGGGCCTTAGGAAGCATTACTACCAATAAAGCTAGCGAAGGTGATGGAAATCCACCTGAGCTACTTCAAATACTACAAGATGATGAAAGATGATGCTGTTATAGTGCTGAACTCCATATGTCAGCAAATTTGGAAAACTCAGCTGTGGCCACAGAACTGGAAAAGGTCAATTTTCATTCCATTCCCAAAAAAGGGCAATGCCAAGGAATGTTCAAGCTACTGGCAGTAAGATTATGCTCAAAATATAATGGGCTTGGTTTCAGCTGTTCATGAACCAAGAACTGCTGGATGTACAAGCTAGATTTCAAGTAAGCAAAAGAACCTGAGATCAAATTGCCAGGATTTGTTGGATCATAGAGAAAGCAAGGGAATTCCAGAAAAAAAATTTTGCTTCTGCTTCACTGACTACACTAAATCCTTTGACTGTCTGGATCAGAATAAACTGTGAAAAATTCTTCAAGAGATGAGAATATCAGACTGCCTTATTTGTCTTCAGAGGAATCTGTATGCAGGTCAAGAAGCAACAGTTAGAATCAGACATGGAACAACAGACTGGTTCCAAATTGGGAAAGGATTACAAGAAGGTTATATAATGTTAACTTGCGTATATAATTTACATGCAGAGTACATCATGCGAAATGCCAGGCTGAATAAATCACAAGCTGGAATCAAGATTGCTGGGAGAAATATCAGCAACCTTAGATATCCAGATGATACGACTCTATAAAAAAGAAAAGACATCACTTTGCTGACAAAATTCCATATGGTCAAAGCTATCATTTTCCAGTAATCATGTATGAGTGTGATAATTGGATCATAAAGAAGGCTGGGTGCTGAAGAATAGATGCTTTTGAATTGTGATGCTGGAGAAGAGTCTTGAAAGTCCCTTGGACTGCAAGGAGATCAAACCAGTGAATTCTAAAGGAAATCACATCTGAATATTCATTGGAAGGACTGATGCTAAAGCTGAAACTCCAGTACTTTGCCACCTAATGTGAAGAGCTGACTTATTGGAAAAGACTCTGATGCTGCGAAAGATTAAAGACAGGAGGAGAAGGGGGTGACAGAGGATGAGATGGTTGGATGGCATCATCAACACAACTGAAATGAGTTTGAACAAACTCTGAGAGACAGTGAAGGACACAGAAGCCTGGCTTGCTGCAGTCCATAGGTTTAGGAAACGTTGAACAGGACTTAGCAAACGAACAACAAAGAAATAAGGGAATTCATGGAGGTTGTCAGACTTTACCTGGGCTTTGAAACTTAAGAACACTTATGAAAATTATTAAACTGTACACTAGTAATATATGCATTATGTGTGTGCTACATTTTATAAAATTTTAATAAATATTTAATTGAAAATTTTTATGAGGTGTACATATTACAATATACCTATTGTATTCAATAGCAGTTTCTTACTTCCCCACTTCAATTCCAGTTTTATGTTTTTTAGTTGTTTCTTCATTTATTTAAAGCTGTTTTCCTAAATGACAAATTTACACTTCTGTTTCCTGACTTTTAAAATTTTTCTCTCTAGACTTACTACTCTATGAAAAAAGATTTAATGTGTATATTACCACCATCACACACATTCACACAATTTCATTTCTTTTGTATCATATTCTCTCCTTTGAATATATGATTGTTTTTTCATCTTATTTTTTTCTGAGTATCATTAATCTGAACTCTATGTCAGAGATGTAAAACATACTTAACTTCTGTCTCATTAAGATGAACTTGTTTTACAAAATAGCACTGACATATTTTCCTTGGAGACTTCCCTCTGGAATTTTGTGTTCGATAGCTACTATCTGAAATCTTTGTTTGCTGGTGCAACTTCACAGTTATTTTCATGAGATCTCTGTCACTGTTACTCGAGGGAATTTTTCTTCATATTTCTTTTTGATGCCAAGATCCCAAGTATTCCTTTCTTTTATGACTGATTTTGAGGAAATATTGTCCTGTGTTTTCATACATATTTTAGAAGCATCTTGTAAATTTCTGCAAAAATCTTAATGAGATTTTGATTAGGATTGCATTAAATAGGTTAGTCAGGAAGAAACTGACATCTTGAACACATTAGGTTTTCTAATTTATAAATACGGTGCACATTCAGTTTCTTCAGTTCTGTCTGACTCTTTGTGACCTTGTAGACTGTAGCCTGCTGGGCTCCTCTGTCCATGGGGTTCTCTAGGCAAAGGTGTGTTGCCATGCCCTCCTTTAGGGGCTCTTCCCAACCTAGAGATCAAACCCACATCTCCTGCATTGCAGACAGATTCTTTACCCACTGAGACACCTGGAAAGCTCCATAAATATGGTATATGTCAATAACTTTTTAGGTCTTAGATTTTTTTCACCAGTGGCTTATGGTTCCAGCACACAGCTCTTTCATATATTTCATAATATTTATACATGGTTTTCTATAACTCATGATTTTGGAGCTATAATAAATTATTCCATTCATTTTAATCTTTAATTGGTCACTGCTACTGTATAGAACTTAAATAGACTCTTGCATATTTACTTTGTATCCTATGCCCTTACTAAAATCACTTTTCAGTTCTATCAGCTTTTAGTCATCTTCTGTGATTTTTAAGTCTCAAAATGAATATGTTTTATTTTGTTCTTTCCAGTCTGTATAACTGTTGTTTCTTTTCTGCCCTATAACACTGGCTAGAGTCTCACGTAGGATGTTGAATAACAGTGATAACAATTTGTTGTTCAGTCACTTAGTCATGTCTGACTTTTTGTGACCCCATGGACTGCAGCACCCCAGGCTTCCCTGTCCTTCTCCCAGAGCTTGAGCCAGTGATGCCATTCAACCATCCCATCCCCTGATATCCCCTTCTCCTCCTGCCTTCACTCTTTCCCAGCATCAGAGTCTTTTCTAACAATAATAAGTGTGATAATAATAAGATAATATTATAAGATGAGTGATAATAATGAGTGTGATTTCAGTAAGAGTTTATATTTTGTCTTCTGATTATGCTTGACAAGAGTTCAGTCTTTCACCTTTAAGTATGATGTTAGGTACAGGATTTATTTATTTTTAGATGTTATTTATTATATTATCTTTCAGTTTGGGGAAATTGTTTAAAATTGTTTCTTTAGTATAATTTTGCTTTCCATTTTTCTATTTTCTGATTCTAAAACTCAAAATAATTAAATAGTGAATCCTCAGATTGATCTCCTTTTCATGTTTGTTTCTTATCTATCTCTTTTAAGAATAGCTTTATTGTAATGTAATTTAAAAACTGTATAATTCACCTGTTTGAAGTTCAATGACGTTGAGTAAATTTACAGAGTTTTCCAGCAATGATAACAATTTAGTTTTAGAACATTTCTACCACTCTCAAATAATCTTCATATGCCACTCCCATCAATCTCAATCCTCAAATCTAGGCTCAGGCAACAAATAATCTTTTTCTTCATTGAACTTCCTCTGTATCTTTGTCAAAAATCAATTGACCATACATTCATGTACTCTTAACTCTTCCATTTATCTTTATGTTTATTCCTATGTCAATTTGTTTTATAGTTAATTTTAAAATCGAGAAAGTTCTCCTAATTCTTTCTTTTATTTCAAGGATTTTTTTTTGTTTTTCTTGCATTTTATAGATTTTAGCATCAGTATGAACTTGTCAATTTCTCCAAAAATACCTGCTCAAATTTTGTTATGGATTGTGTTGAACCTATAAATCTGTAGCTATTTATGTAGTTATTCCCTTATGGTAATGCATCATTTCTTTCTGGTTATTTTCAATATAATTTCTGTTATTTTTAGTTATCAGAAATTTGACCTTATGTTTGGCATGGATTTGTTTTTTGTGTAAACTCTTTTGGAGTCATTGAGCTCCTTAGGTTACCTTCATTTATTTCTCAAATTTAGGAAGTTTTCAAGGTACTATTTCTTCAAATATTTTATTGGGCTCAAAACACTTTTTCTTTCCTTATTGGATTTTGACTACCTGAGTGGTAGTTTAGTTGCTAAGTTGTTTCTAACTCTTTGTGACCCCATGGATGATAGACACCTGAGCATTTGACTTTTTTATTAATTTTTGAGGTTTTAGGGTTTCTTTCTTTTTTTCCTGTTTTGATTGAATTATTTCTATTGATCTACCTTCAAGTTCACTGATTCTTTCCTCTGTCAATTTTATTATTATGTTGAGCCCATTTAGAGTTTTTTCCAGTAGCTGGTTTTTTTTTTTTTTTTAATTCTAAAATTCCTTTTTTATAGCTTCTAATTCTTTGCTAAGATATGCTAATTTTCAAGCATGTTTATAATTACATAGAGCATTTTGATAGCTGTTTTATTTATTTATTTATTTTTTTGTGGTGACATTCTTTTTTTTTTTCTTTTAAATTTTATTTTATTTTTAAACTTTACATAATTGTATTAGTTTTGCCAAATATCAAAATGAATCCACCACAGGCATACATGTGTTCCCCATCCTGAACCCTCCTCCCTCCTCCCTCCCCACACCATCCTTCTGGTCCCAGTGCACCAGCCCCAGGCATCCAGTATCGCGCATCGAACCTGGACTGGCATCTCATTTCATACATGATATTTTACATGTTTCAATGCCATTCTCCCAAATCTTTCCACCCTCTCCCTCTCCCATAGAGTCCATAAGACTGTTCCATACATCAGTGTCTCTTTTGCTATCTCGTACACCAGGTTATTGTTACCATCTTTCTAAATTCCATATATATGCATTAGTATACTGTATTTATGTTTTTCCTTCTGGCTTACTTCACTCTGTATAATAGGCTCCAGTTTCATCCACCTCATTAGAACTGATTCAAATGTATTCTTTTTAATGGCTGAGTAATACTCCATTGTGTATATGTACCACAGCTTTCTTAGCCATTCATCTGCTGATGGACATCTAGGTTGCTTCCATGTCCTGGCTATTATAAACAGTGCTGGATGAACATTGGGGTACACGTGTCTCTTTCCCTTCTGGTTTCCTCAGTGTGTATGCCCAGCAGTGGGATTGCTGGATCATAAGGCAGTTCTATTTCCAGGTTTTTAAGGAATCTCCACACTGTTCTCCATAGTGGCTGTACTAGTTTGCATTCCCACCAACAGTGTAAGAGGGTTCCCTTTTCTCCACACCCTCTCCAGCATTTATTATTTGTAGACTTTTGGATCGCAGCCATTCTGACTGGTGTGAAATGGTATCTCATAGTGGTTTTGATTTGCATTTCTCTGATAATGAGTGATGTTGAGCATCTTTTCATGTGTTTGTTAGCCATCTGTATGTCTTCTTTGGAGAAATGTCTATTTAGATCTTTGGCCCATTTTTTGATTGGGTCATTTATTTTTCTGGAGTTGAGCTGGAGGAGTTGCTTATATATTTTTGAGATTAGTTGTTTGTCAGTTGCTTCATTTGCTATTATTTTCTCCCATTCTGAAGGCTGTCTTTTCACCTTGCTAATAGTTTCCTTTGATGTGCAGAAGCTTTTAAGGTTAATTAGGTCCCATTTGTTTATTTTTGCTCTTATTTCCAATATTCTGGGAGATGGGTCATAGAGGATCCTGCTGTGATGTATGTCAGAGAGTGTTTTGCCTATGTTCTCCTCTAGGAGTTTTATAGTTTCTGGTCTTACGTTTAGATCTTTAATCCATTTTGAGTTTATTTTTGTGTATGGTGTTAGAAAGTGTTCTAGTTTCATTCTTTTACAAGTGGTTGACCAGATTTCCCAGCACCACTTGTTAAAGAGATTGTCTTTAATCCATTGTATATTCTTGCCTCCTTTGTCAAAGATAAGGTGTCCATATGTGCGTGGATTTATCTCTGGGCTTTCTATTTTGTTCCATTGATCTGTATTTCTGTCTTTGTGCCAGTACCATACTGTCTTGATAACTGTGGCTTTGTAGTAGAGCCTGAAGTCAGGTAGGTTGATTCCTCCAGTTCCATTCTTCTTTCTCAAGATCGCTTTGGCTATTCGAGGTTTTTTGTTTTTCCATACAAATTGTGAAATTATTTGTTCTAGCTCTGTGAAGAATACTGTTGGTAGCTTGATAGGGATTGCGTTGAATCTATAAATTGCTTTGGGTAGTATACTCATTTTCACTATATTGATTCTTCCAATCCATGAACATGGTATATTTCTCCATCTATTAGTGTCCTCTTTGATTTCTTTCACCAGTGTTTTATAGTTTTCTATATATAGGTCTTTAGTTTCTTTAGGTAGATATATTCCTAAGTATTTTATTCTTTCCGTTGCAATGGTGAATGGAATTGTTTCCTTAATTTCTCTCTCTGTTTTCTCATTATTAGTGTATAGGAATGCAAGGGATTTCTGTGTGTTGATTTTATATCCTGCAACTTTACTATAGTCATTGATTATTTCTAGTAATTTTCTGGTGGAATCTTTAGGGTTTTCTATGTAGAGGATCATGTCATCTGCAAATAGTGAGAGTTTTACTTCTTCTTTTCCAATTTGGATTCCTTTTGTTTCTTTTTCTGCTCTGATTGCTGTGGCCAAAACTTCCAAAACTATGTTGAATAGTAATGGCGAAAGTGGGCAGCTGTTTTAAAATCTTGTAAATAATTCCAACATCTCTCTCATCTCTGTATTGACATATGTTGATTGTCTTTCCCATTTGAGGTGGGATTTTCCTTGTTTTTGATATGGCAAGTAAACTTTGCTTTTATTCTGGATGTTTTCAGTATTATGTTTAGTTTTTATTTTAATATAATATCTAAGCAAGCAATAAGTGTATTTAGGTTTAGAATACATATCTTGTTGTAGTTTTGTTGAAAATGGTTCAATTGTCAATTGAGTTTTCAAAATCCTACAGTTTCTACTCTGTCTAGTTTGTATGATCCCAGATGCTAGTCTGAAACCAGGCAGTGTTCCATACTATGGTTGAAATCTCACAACTTTTGCTGTGTTGATTCTAGCTTGTTTCACCATGAAATGTCCAGGTTTTTGCTTAAAATTTTATACACAAATTTAAAGAATCCTTTTCATTAGTTCCTCCTCACCATAATCCAGTCCACACACTCTATCGATGTAAACAGATGGGATAGTCAATGAAAGCACACAGGATTGATATTTGCTTAATTTTAAGCAAAGATAGACAGTGTGGCTTTTCCTCCCCATTTGGAGAGGGAAAGGGGAGATATTTCTGTTGGCCTTAGTGTACTGGGAATTATAAACAGGGTTCTGACTCAGGGTCCCTGAAGCACCAATGGGATGGGATGGGAACATTCTTCTTTCTCATTCTTTGATTGGAGAAAATAGGCTTTTCTGCAAGATCTTTTCATCTGTTTCCATTGGCACTCATGGATTATGGATGGCTCCATCACTCTCAGTGGGATATATACAGCAGAGGTTTGCAAACTGTGAGTTGTAGGCCAAATCTGACAACTATCTGGTTTTTCAAATAAAGTTTTATTGGAATTCAATCATGCTTTTTTTGCTATGAAGGAAGAATTGAGTAGTTTTGACAAAGACCATATAGACTGTAAATATGAAACTATTTACTGTCTGACCTTTAATAATAAATATTTTCTGACCTCTGACATATAGAAAGAGAAACTAGAAAATATGAAAAAAGTAGAAAGAAATTTGATGAAACTCATCACTCCATTTTCCTTTGAATCTTGATTTTCAGGGTAAAACTACCATATTTTCTGTGCTTTCAAAAGCAAAAACTTGTAGATAATTAATTTTCAGATTATTTTCCTTATAGATTATTGCAGAATATTGAGTGAAGTTACCTGTGCTATGTAGGAAGACGTTGTTATCTATTTTATAAATAGTATTGCTGCTGCTAAGTCGCTTCAGTTGTGTCCGACTCTGTGTGACCCCATAGACTGCAGCCCACCAGGCTCCCCTGTCCCTGGGATTCTCCAGGCAAGAACACTGGAGTGGGTTGCCATTTCCTTCTCCAATGGATGAAAGTGAAAAGTGAAAGTGAAGTCGCTCAGTCGTGTCTGACTCTAGCGACCCCATGGACTGGAGCCTACCAGGCTCCTCTGCCCATGGGATTTTCCAGGCCAAGAGTACTGGAGTGGGGTGCCATTGCCTTCTCCTCATTTCAATGGAGGGTTATGTATATGATAATCCCAACTTCCCAATTTATCCCTCCCTTGACTTTTCCCCTTTTTAACTATAAATTTGCTCCATAAATCTTTAATTTTTTCACAAGTGGCTTATGGTTCCAGCATACAGCTCTTTCACATATTTCATAATATTTATACATGGTTTTCTATAACTCATGATTTTGGAGCTATAATATTATATTATTCCATTCATTTAAATCTGTGAGTCTGTTTCCATTTTATAAATAGTTTTACATATGAAAATGAAAAACAAAAATCACAGATAAACTTAAGATGAAAGTTAGATAACAGGTTTGCTCATATACTTTAAGTTACAAGCCTGTAGGAACAAACCACCAACAGCTACAGGAACTATAGAGCCTCATACAAAGTTACTATATAAAGTAAAAGAGATCATATGACAACTATAAGTACTATGTTTAAAATATATTAATAAAATTAAAGAAGTCATTTGTTGTTCAGTTGCTCAGTAGTGTCTGATTCTTTGTGACTCCATGGACTGCAGCACACCAGGCTTCTCTGTCCTTCACCATCTCTCAGAGCTTGCTCAAACTCAAGTTCATTGAGTTGGTGATGCCAGTCAACCATCTCATCCTTTGTCATCCCCTTCTCCTGCCATCAGTCTTTCCCAACATCAGGTCTTTTCCAGTGAGTTGTCTCTTCACATCAGGTGGCCACAGTTTTGGAGCTTCAACTTCAGCTTTGGTCCTTCCAATGAATACTTAAGGTTGATTTATTTTTAGGACTGACTGGTTTGATCTCCTTGCAATCCAAGGGACTCTCAAGAGTATTCTCCAACACCACAGTTTGAAAGGATCAACTCTACAACAGTCAGCCTTCTTTATGGTCCAATTCTCACATCCATAGTAAGACAGGAGAGTACATATATCAGAATGATAAAAATGCAGAACTAGATGACAGAATTCAAGAATTCAAAATCTAAATAACCATTCACTTAGAAATTAAGGCTAAAGTAAATGAAATACAAAGTGAATGAAAATGACAAATAATACCTGTGGAAAAATTAAAGGTAAGATTAAAGAAAAACTTGTTGAAGGAAGTGAGAGATCAAAGACAAGCACAGAAGATACAATTTATAATAAGAGGTCCTAAAAAGGAAGCCAAGGCAAGAAAAGAGAACAAATGTCAAAATCTATCGTTCAAGATAAGTTTCTGTAATGATGTTTAGAAAATACCCATTGAAGAAAATAGCAGGCACTTGATAATATTGGTCCAGAATGACCAGAAACAAGATGTATTCTATTCATACTATTGGTCTTTAAAGAAAAATAATAAAAAATACTTTGGATATCTAAGGGAAAAAGGGCATATGAATTATAAGGAAAATAAAATTAGTTTACTATTGGACTTCTTGTAGTAATGTTTTATGTCAAAAAGCTATTAACATATTTAAAATGTTTAAGGGAAAGAAACACGATTTTATATTCAGTAAAGTTGAATTTTAAATATAAAATCACATTTAAGAAGTTATCAGCATACAAAAGCTCAGAGGATACTGTTCTTTCCTAAGGAATTTACTAGAAATCAAGATTCAGGCAACCAAAATGATTAAGAAGTATAAAAAAAATACACAGATGCAGTTATAAGGGGGAATTATTTTAAGAGATATTTCTAGCTCAGTAGTAAGCATTCTGGAGTTCAAATTGTGGTCTTGAAATACTATCTCTTTTTGAAAGAAATGAAGATTTGTGAAGAAATGTCTGAATCTAGAATGTCTATCTGGAATTCCTTGTCATTTGATAGCAGTAAATCCATCAAAATCTTCTAGAAGTGAAGTGAAGTGAAAGTAGCTCAGTCATGTCTGACTCTTTGTGACCCCCTGGACTGTACAGTCCATGGAATTCTCCAGGCCAGAACTTTTCTTCTTTTCTTTTAATTTCATGGCTGCAGTCAACATCTGCAGTGATTTTGGAGCCCCCCAAAATAAAGTCAGCCACTGTTTCCACTGTTTCCCCATCTATTTGCCATGAAGTGATGGGAACAGATGCCATGATCTTCGTTTTCTGAATGTGGAACTTTAAGCCAACTTTTTAACTCTCCCCTTTCACTTTTACTAAGAGGCTCTTTAGTTTTTCACTTTCTGCCATATGGTTGGTGTCATCTGCATATCTGAGGTTATTGATATTTCTCCCGGCCATCTTGATTCCAGATTGTGTTTCCTCCAGCCCAGTGTTTCTCTTGATGTACTCTGCATGTAAGTTAAATAAGCAGGGTGACAATACACAGCCTTGACATACTCCTTTTCCTATTTGGAACTAGTCTGTTGTTCCATGTCCAGTTATAACTGTTGCTTCCTGACCTCCATATAGGTTTCTCAGGAGGCAGGATCATCACTATGAACAAAGCTAGTGGAGGTGATGGAATTCCAGTTGAGCTATTTCAAATCCTGAAAGATGATGCTGTGAAAGTGCTGCACTCAATATGCCAGCAAATTTGGAAAACTCAGCAGTGGCCACAGGACTGAAAAAGGTCAGTTTTCATTCCAATCCCAAAGAAAGGCAATGCCAAAGAATGCTCAAACTACCGCACAGAGTTGTCAACAAATTTCAAAAGACTGCAGTGCACTTATCATAATCAAATTTGATCTGCAATAACTGAAATGTTAACCTAAAAATAATTTTGGTTGAAAATAAAAATATGCCTCTAAATAACCTATGGCTCAAAAAACAAATTACCATAGAAGGCATAAATATGTTAAAACTGAGAAGATAAGTAAATACTTTGTATCAAACTTGTGATATTTAACAAAAGCAGTGCTGTGTGCATGCATGCTTAATTGCTCAATCAAGTCTGACTCTTTGTGATGCCATGAACTCTAGCCCACCAGGGTCCCCTATCCACAGGATTAATCTGGCAAGAATTCTGGAGTGGGTTTCCATTTCCTTCTCCAGGGGATCTCTCTGACCAGGAATCAGACTCAAATCTCCTGTAGCTCCTGCATTGGCTGGTAGATTTTTTACCACTGAGCCATCTGGGAAGCCCAGTGCTTTTTGTGTTCTGTCTAAAATGTTATTGCCATAACCAAGGTTATAGACATTTATTCCTAAGTTATCTTCCATAAGTTTTATTGTTTTGCCTTTGACATTTAATTCTACGATACATTTCAAGTTAGTTTTTGTGAAAGGTCTGTGTCTATATTCTTTTATTATTACTTTTTTTGTAGGGGGATGTTCAGTTTTTACAGCATCATATTTGTGTGTTTGAAAAGACAATCATTTCTCCATCAAATAACCTTTCCTTCATCAAAGATCAGTTGACTTTGACCGATCACTATTGATGTGGGTCTATTCCTTTGATTTCTAATCTGTTTCACTGGTTTATTTTTCTTTACCTTCACAAGTACCACTCTGCCATAGCTTACAGTAAGTCTTGACATTGGGTAGTATCAGTTCCCTAACTTTGTTCTTCTTCATTATTATGGTGGCTCTTGTAGGACTTTTGCCTTTCCATATTAGCTTTAGAATCAGTTGTCAATATACACAGAACAACTTATTAGGGCCTTGATTGAAGACATATAATTTTTGGGGGTCATAACATTTCCTGAAACACTAAGACTAAGCACTCTGGAGCTTAGAAAGTCTTTATGAAGCCCCTGCTCTTCAGTCATACCTAGACTGATGCATTCTATCAAGTTGTCAGGACTATTATACATTTCACCAGACAACCTAAAATTCCATTAGCAAAGCAATATGGAATGTTTTTGGCATAAAAGCAAGTGAAGTACATTTATATCATCCTTTAGGAAGAAATTGTTCTGCACAAGTTGATATTGCAGATAACTGAGGATTACTTTTGGTACCCTTAGTAGTCCATAGATTTCATTGAACTCCAAAGTCCTGTGTCAAAAAAAAGGTGTAGTTTTCTCCATCCTCTGACTTTTCACCCTTTTCTGTCTTTAGCTACTTTGTACAGAATTAGTAAGACTCTATAATCAAAAATAGGAAAATAAAGATGATATATGCATTACTCAGGTAAGAGAGAGTACTTAAACTTGGGTAGAAGAAATAACATAAGAAATCCTATAAGGGAAAAGGATTGGAGACTGAGTTGTCAGAGAAAAATCCACAGTATTTCACAAAATGCTGAGATGACTGAGCAGAGATTCTGGTGCCTGTGCTGAGATGAGGGAAAAGTAGAGGCTTGTCCAGAGAGGTGAGGGTGGAGCAGAGTTGACAGGGGAGGCTCGCTAAGAGAGTTAAGAGGTCAAGTTCAGTATTAGCCTCTCTATCAGAAGTATAGACTTATTTCTGTCAGTTTGGAGTGATTAAAAATAATAAAACTAGTATTTCCCACAGATCCAGTTTTTAGGCTATTAAACCACATGGTGTACAGAGGAACTCTGTTACCTGGGATGATGTTTGGAGGGGGAAAGAGCCAACTCACTGGAAAAGCCCCTGATGCTGGGAAAGATAGAAGGTAGGAGGAGAAGGGGGTGACAGAGGGTGAGATGATTTGATGGCAATCATCAGCTCAATGGACATGAGTTTGAGCAAGCCCCGGGAAACGGTGAGGGACAGGGAAGCCTGGTGTACTGCAGTCCATGGGTTCACAAACAGTTGGACATGACTGAGTGACTGAACAACAACAACAACATATATTTCCACGCTCCTCTCTCCATTCTTCCCGTCCTCTCCTTCCCACCCCCAACCCTGCTCCATGTCCTCAAGTTTGTTCTCTATGTGTCCGTCTCAACTGCTGCCTTGCACGTAGGTTCATCTGCTGCTGCTGCTGCTGCTGCTAAGTTGCTTCAGTCGTGTCCGACTCTGTGAGACCCCATAGACGGCAGCCCACCAGGCTCCCCCATCCCTGGGATTCTCCAGGCAAGAACACTAGAGTGGGTTGCCATTTCCTTCTCCAATGCATGAAAGTGAAAAGTGAAAGTGAAGTTTCTCAGTAGTGTCCGACCCTGAGCGACCCGTCCATGGGATTTTCCAGGCCAAGAGTACTGGAGTGGGGTGCCATTGCCTACTTCGAGTAGATTTATCAGTACTATCTTTCTAGATGCCATATAAAGCATTAATATACAACACTTGTTTTTCTCTTTCCGACTTATTTCACTCTGTATAATAGGCTCCAGGCTCATCCACCTCATTAGAACTGACTCAATATGTTCCTTTTAATGGCTGAGTTATATTCCATTGTACATGTGTACCACAGTTTCTTTATCTATTCATCTGTTGATGGGCATCTAGGTTGCTTCCATGTCCTAGCTATTGTAAATAGTGCTGCAATGAACATTGAAGTACATGTGTCTTTTTCAATGATTTTCTCTGTGTAGATGCACAGTAGTGTGATTGTTGAGTCATATGGTAATTTTATTCCTAGTTTTTAAAGCAATCTCCATACTGTCTTCATAGTGCTTTACCAATTTACGTTTCCATCCGTGGTTCGAGAGGGTTTCACTTTCTCCATACTCTCTCCAGCATTTATTGTTTGTAAATTTTTTAATGATGGCCATTCAGACTGGTGTAAAGTGATATCTCATAGTAGTTTTGAGAAAGATCTCTTTCTCTAATAATGAGTGATATTGAGCACATTTTTATGTGTTTATTAGCTATCTGTATGTTTTCTTTGGAGAAATGTCTGTTTAGGACTTCTGCCTACTTATTGATTGGATTGTTTGTTTTTCTGGTATTTTTTGAATGAGCTTCTTGTATATTTTGGAAATCAATCCTTTGTCAATTGTTTCATTTGCTATTATTTTCTCCCATTCTGAGGGTTGTCTTTTCACCTTGTTTAAGGTTTCTTTTGCTGTGCAAAAGCTTTTAAGTTTAATTAGGTCCCACTTGCTTATTTTTGTTTTTATTTCCATTACTCTAGGAGATGGGTCATTTAATTGGAGGATAATTGCTTTACAATATTGTGTTGATTTCTTTCATATACCAACATGAATCAGCCATAGGTATACATATATACCCTTCCTCCTGAGTCACCCTCCCACCTCTCACTCAATCCCACTCCTCTAAGATTTCACAGAGCACTTGATTTGAGCTCCCTGCATCATACAGTAAATTTCCACTGGCTATCTAGTTTTACAGATGGTAATGTATATATTTCAATGCTACTCTCTCTATTCATCCCATCCTTTCCTTCCCCCACAGTGTCCATAAGTTTTTTCTAAATGGTCCCCATTTGAGTACTCCAAAAAATGTTTCTGATTCTTCACATGTCTTGCTGGAAGGGTTCATTTCTTTGCTTTCTTTCTTATTTCTATTCAGTATCAATCTTGTTTAACTGTACAATTGGCTGTTTTCAGTTTTTGTATGCTGGGATTAATCATCAAAGTTATTAAAACTTGTTTGTAAGATATAAGTTCATAGAGTGTGAGTTTTTGAGACAAGGATTTTCAGCTATGGGTCAGGATCCATTAATGGGTTTGAAAATCAATTTGGTGGTAAGGATTCACTTTTGTTATTGAAATAAATAGAGTAGAATAGAAAATATAATTGAATATATTTTGTTCATCACATCTTGCAAGTGTAAACATTTTGCAAAATTCAGTGTTTATATAATGGTAGAAAATGTAAGTTATGAGTTATTACATTGATGTGACCCATATAAAAATTAATAGAATAAGTTTTAAAATGTCAGATTTTTGATATGCATTTAAAAAAAAATTGCCACCTTATTCTTTATTCTTCTAGATTTTTGCAAGTACTTAAGGGAAAGAATATGTTATCTCCATGCAAAACCTCATCTCCTCCTCTTACTTTAAACTCATTAGGAAAGGGCCCTTTTAGACCCCTAGTACCTACAATAGAGTCACTTTTAAAGAATAACCTTTGCTGAAAGAATGAAAAATCAGTACAAATCTGACATACTCTTGAGGTGATAATTATGATAAAGACATACTTTTAGCAGTCTCAGAAGTGGGAACAAGTCTCAGAGAGAAAGAATGAGATGGGACGAGACCTATATTCATCTGTGCAGCATTTTGGGTAGGCATATGGGTCTGGAAGTGTCCTCATTTTGGACAATTGCTTTACTTTGATATGTTTAAAACAGCAGATTAGTCTCCAAAAGAGTATAGGCCTCTCTAGTTAGAATGAAGTTGCATTTTCAGTTAAAGGCATTACAGGGTCATTGAGATTGTTTCTGTGCCTACTCCAGCTTGGTGTGGAAGGAAATCAGGTGGGGGATTTTTGGCAGGAGTCTAAGTCTAAACAAAAATAATTAGATAGTATTAGAGCATTTTGGGCTTCCCTGGTGGCTGAGACAGTAAAGAATCTGCCTACAATGCGGGGGACCTGGGTTGGATCCTGGGTTGGGAAGATCATCTAGAGAAGGGAATAGCAACCCACTCCAGTATTCTCACCTGGAGAATTCCATGGACAGAGGAGCCTGTCGAGCTACAGTTCAAGGGCCACAAAGAGTCAGACAAAACCAAGTGACCAACACACAAAGACTCAGCATATCACATATTAGCAAGGTTATGCTCAAAGTCCTTCAAGCTAAGCCTCAGCAGGATGTGAACCAAGAGCTTCCAGATGTACAAACTGGGCTTAGAAAAGGAAGCAGAACCAGAGGTCAAATTGCCAACATTCGTTGGACCATGGAGAAAGTAAGCTAGTTTCATAGAAACATTTACTTCTGCTTCATTGACTAAAGAAGTCTTTGACAGTTGTGGATCATAACAAACTGTGGAAAAGTACCAAACCACCTTACCTGTCTCCTGAGAAACCTGTATACAGGTCAAGAAGCAACACTTTGAATTCGTCATGGAACAACTGATTGGTTCAAAATTGGGAAAGGAGTATGATGAGGCTATATGTTGTCACCCTGCTTATTTAACTTATATGAAAAGTACATTATGCAAAATGCCAGGCTGGATGAATCATAAGTTGGAATCAAGTTTTCCAGGATAAATATCTGCAAGCCACATACACAGGTAATATCACTCTAGTGGCAGAAAGTGGAAAGGAACTGAAGACCTTCTTAATGAAAGTGAAAGAGGAGAGTGAAAAAGTTGGCTTACAACTCAACATTCAAAAAACTAAGATCATGGCATCCAGTTCCATCACTTCATGGAAAATAGAAGGGGAAAAAGGAAGTAGTGACAGATTTTTCTTTTCTTGGCCTCCAAAATCACTCTGGGCAGTGATGGCAACCATGAAATTAAAAGATGCTTGCTCATTGGAAGGAAAACTGTGACAAACTTAGATATTATATTAAAAAGCAAGGACATCACTTTGTAGACAAATGTCTGTATTGTCAAAGTTTTTTTTTTTTGTGCAGTGATCAAGTATGGATGTGAGAGCTGGACTATGAAGAAGGCTGAAGAACTGATGCTTTCAAATTGTGTTGCCAGAGAAGACCTTAACAGTCCCTTGGACTGCAAGGAGATCAAACCAGTTAATCTTATAGGAAATCAACCATGAATATTCATTGGAAGGACTGATGCTGAATCTCCAATACTTTGACCACCTGATTCAAAGAGTCAACTCATTGGTAAAGACTCTGATTCTGGGGAAGATTGAAGGCAAAATGAAAAGGAAGTGGTAGAGGATGAGATGGTTACATAGCATCACTGACTCAATGGACATAAATTTGAGCAAACTCTAGGAGATAGTGGAGGACAGAGAAACCTGTCATGCTACAGTCTATGAGGCTACAAAGAGTTGGACAGAGCTCAGCAACTGAATAACAGCTACAACAATAATACCAGCATTTCTCTGAAAGCTAAGCATGGGGTAGAAGGAGGCTAAGTAGAACATAGGTTAAAAATAGAAAAGGACACTCCTAACTCTACAGACAAGTTACACATTTAAATATTTATCAAATAAAAAATGGAATGTGAGGATGATAATCACGATTTACTAGATTTAGTCTTTTCTAGCAAAAAGTAGTAGTATTCTCCTATAAGTTCTGAGTTCAGTGGCTTTGTTGTGTCCTACTCTTTGCGACCCAATGATTTGCAGCACGCCAGGCCTCCCTGTCCATCACCAACTCCTGGAGTTCACTCAGACTCACGTCCACCGAGTCAGTGATACCATCCAGCCATCTCATCCTCTGTCGTCCTCTTCTCCTCCTGCCCCCAATCCCTCCCAGCATCAGGGTCTTTTCCAATGAGTCACTCTTCACATGAGGTGGCCAAAGTACTGGAGTTTCAGCTTTAGCATCATTCCTTCCAAAGAAATCCCAGGGCTGATCTCCTTCAGAATGGACTGGTTGGATCTCCTTGCAGTCCAAGGGACTCTCAAGAGTCTTCTCCAACACCACAGTTCAAAAGTATCCATTCTTCAGCCCTCAGCCTTCTTCACAGTCCAACTCTCACATCCATACATGACCACAGGAAAAACCATAGCCTTGACTAGACGAACTTTTGTTGGCAAAGTAATGTCTCTGCTTTTGAATATGCTATCTAGGTTGGTCATAACTTTCCTTCCAAGGAGTAAGCATCTTTTAATTTCATGGCTGCAGTCACCATCTGCAGTGATTTTGGAGCCCCCCAAAATAAAGTCTGAGACTGTTTCCACTGTTTCCCCATCTATTTCCTATGAAGAGATGGGACCAGATGCCATGATCTTCGTTTTCTGAATGTTGAGCTTTAAGCCAACTTTTTCACTCTCCACTTTCACTTTCATCAAGAGGCTTTTGAGTTCCTCTTCACTTTCTGCCATAAGGGTGGTGTCATCTGCATATCTGAGGTTATTGATATTTCTCCCGGCAATCTTGATTCCAGCTCCTGCTTCTTCCAGTCCAGCGTTTCTCATGATGTACTCTGCATATAAGTAAAATAAACAGGGTAACAATATACAGCCTTGACATACTCCTTTTCCTATTTGGAACCAGTCTGTTGTTCCATGTCCAGTTCTAACTGTTGCTTCCTGACCTGCATACAAATTTCTCAAGAGGCAAATCAGGTGGTCTGGTATTCCCATCTCTTTCAGAATTTTCCACAGTTTATTGTGATCCACACAGTCAAAGGCTTTGCATAGTCAATAAAGCAGAAATAGATGTTTTTCTGGAGCTCTCTTGCTTTTTCCATGATCCAGCAGATGTTGGCAATTTGATTTCTGGTTCCTCTGCCTTTTCTAAAACCAACTTGAACATTAGGAAGTTCATGGTTCACGTATTGCTGAAGCCTGGCTTGGAGAATTTTGAGCATTACTTTACTAGTGTGTGAGATGAGTGCAATTGTGTGGTAGTTTGAGCATTCTTTGGCATTGCCTTTCTCTGGGATTGGAATGAAAACTGACCTTTTCGAGTCCTGTGGCCATTGCTGAGTTTTCCAAATTTGCTGGTATATTGAGTGCAGCACTTTCACAGCATCATTTTTCAGGATTTGGAATAGCTCAACTGGAATTCCATCACCTCCACTAGCTTTATTCATAGTGATGCTTTCTAAGGCCCACTTGACTTCACATTCCAGGATGTCTGGCTCTAGGTCACTGATCACATCATTGTGATTATCTGGGTCATGAAGATCTTTTTTTGTACAGTTCAGAGGATGAGATGGCTGGATGGCATCACTGACTCGATGGACGTGAGTCTCAGTGAACTCCGGGAGTTGGTGATGGACGGGGAGGCCTGGCATGCTGCAATTCATGGGGTCTCAAAGAGTCGGACATGACTGAGCCACTTATCTGATCTGATCTCTGTGTATTCTTGCCATCTCTTCTTAATATCTTCTGCTTCTGTTAGGTCCATACCATTTCTGTCCTTTATCGAGCCCATCTTTGCATGAAATATTCCCTTGGTATCTCTAGTTTTCTTGAAGAGATCTCTAGTCTTTCCCATTCTGTTGTTTTCCTCTATTTATTTGCATTGATCGCTGAGGAAGGCTTTCTTATCTCTTCTTGGTATTCTTTGGAACTCTGCATTCAGATGTTTATATCTTTCCTTTTCTCCTTTGCTTTTCGCTTCTCTTCTTTTCACAGCTATTTGTAAGGCCTCCCCAGACAGCCATTTTGCTTTTTTGCTTTTCTTTTCCGTGGGGATGGTCTTGATCCCTGTCTCCTGTACAATGTCATGAACCTCATTCCATAGTTCATCAGGCACTCTATCTATCAGATCTAGGCCCTTAAATCTATTTCTCACTTCCCATGTATAATCATAAGGAATTTGATTTAGGTCATACCTGAATGTTCTAGTGGTTTTCCCTACTTTCTTCAATTTAAGTCTGAATTTGGCAATAAGGAGTTCATGGTCTGAGCCACAGTCAACTCCTGGTTTTGTTTTTGATGACTGTATAGAGCTTCTCCATCTTTGGCTGCAAAGAATATAATCAATCTGATTTCGGTGTTGACCATCTGGTGATGTCCATGTATAGAGTCTTCTCTTGTGTTGTTGGAAGAGGGTGTTTATTATGACCAGTGCATTTTCTTGGCAAAACTCTCTTAGTCTTTGTCCTGCTTCATTCCGTATTCCAAGGCCAAATTTGCCTGTTACTCCAGGTGTTTCTTGCCCTCAGAAGAAGTGGAGTAGCCATCATGGTCAACAAAAGAGTCCGAAATGCAATACTTGGATGCAATCTCAAAAACTACAGAATGATCTCTTTTCATTTCCAAGGCAAACCATTCAATATCACAGTAATCCAAGTCTATGCCCCAACCAGTAATGCTGAAGAAGCTGAAGTTGAACAGTTCTATGAAGACCTACAAGACCTTTTAGAACTAACACCCAAAAAAGATGTCCTTTTCATTATAGGGGACTGGAGTGCAAAAATAGGAAGTATCCTCCTATACTTCTGATATTATTTCCATGATCCTTTTATTATTTTTTTTTAAATTAATTTATGTATTTTAATTGGAGACTAATTACTTTACAATATTGTTGTGGTTTTTGCCATACATTAACATGAATCAGCCATGAGTGTACATGTTTTCCCCATCCTGAAACCCCCTCCCAGCCCCTCCCCATCCCATCCCTCAGGGTCATACCAGTACACCAACCCTGAGCACCCTGACTCATGCATTGAACCTGGACTGGTGATCTATTTCACATATGATAATATACATGTTTCAATGTTATTCTCTCACTTGCTTCCTGTTATTTCAATATTTAAAAAAGCAAACAGACTCTCATGCTCTTATTTATGACTCATGTATTATTTCAAACTCTTTTGACTCCAGTATTATAAAAGTCACTGGACTGAGTACTTCGAAGTGTATAAGAATGGATGGAAGCCCGTTGTTCCAATAGCATGTAATGCAGGATGAGATGAGCATCTGGAAAGAAGGCAAATAGGTGGAGCTCATCACTTCCCCTGTGGTCTAAATATGCTAAGAATAATTCATAAATGTACTTCTTTTCCAGAAGACAACAGACCAAAGACTTTGTTTCTCTTACATTAATTTTATCTGCTAGATATTGGCCGTTATAATAGTAAAACCTGGATAAACCAAATTAGTATAAAAAATATTTAGCTGCTTTACAAAAGGCCACGTTGTGGCCACATTTTTTATACCAATGTTTCAAGACTTTTTACTGTGAGTTTACTTGAAATATATCTGGGAATTCAGTAAATTGGGAAGCATAGTTTCTTCCATGAATAATACAAAACATCATGTAGATTTTTCTAGAAACTCAACCATTGTTAGAATTATTCAAAGAATAAAAAGTTTTCCTGAAAGGAAATCACAATTGCTCATTTGCTATATAAACAAGTAGTGTGTCCTGAAGGTATGATTGCAGTATATAAAATATTAAAATGTTGATACCTGATAGATTCTAGGAAGAAATTTAAATTTATAGGCAAGCATTTCCTGGAATAGTGGGAGACCTTTATGATTCTATGAGTTTTACATTAAAAATAAGAAAAAGCAAAATAAATTAGCCCAGAGGAAACTGTGGGCATGAATTGTATCCCAGCATCATCAGGGCTATAGTGCCAGATGTCCTTTGGCTTTTTAGAATTGTAGAAAATGAGGGCTATATTTACTAGTCAACCCATACAGCTTAAGCTAATTTATATCATTAAATGATAAGTAAAAAAAGATACACACACACATACACACACACAGAAGTTGCTCAGTTATGTCTGACTCTTTGCGACCCCATGGATTGTAGCCCACCAGGCTCCTCGGTCCATGGGATTTCCCAGGCATAAATACTGGAGTGGGTTGCAGTTTCCTTCTCCAAAAAAAGATAAGGCAGAGATAAATGAGAAAAGGAAGTGAGCAATGACAGCACATCATTATTATAAAGGTTATCATTCACTGAATACTTTCAGCTGAGTTACTGTGCTGTTTTCACATTTTTTTTTTCCTTTTCTCTTGTAATCTTCGAGATAAGCCTCTGATATAGATTTTAGTTTTATTCCTAAAAAGTAACAACTATCAAGGGTGCAGGTGAGGCCAGGCTTGCTCAGTGTCAATAATCAGAGGGATTTATTCTGTTTGGTAAACATGGAGGAAGGTAACACTGGAGAGTAAGCATGCCCTTTGTCAGAATTCCAGACAGTAAGTCTGGTCAAGATGGAACTTCAAGCAGAAACCGAGACACACGAGTACTCTTGTCTAAGTGAGAAACCTGAAAAGTGTTACACAGGTTGTCAGGGTCCCAATTAAGAGAGACCCCGTTCAGAGACTGTTATCACACAGACATCCAGAACAGTACCTCAGAAACTGAGACAAGAAATTTGGCAGAGGTAAACCTCATGGATTTTATGGATTAACTACAATTCATTAGGTACATGAGACTTAGATTCACAAGATTAATTACAGATCTCATTCATGATTAAACTGAGTCCTCTCATATCCTAATATTATTTTCCATAACTGAAATGTTTGACAACAAGCCAATAAGAGAGACATTATTGTTTTATCATCATCATCATCATCATCACCGTCATTATTGACAGCGTCTTCTCTACCAGTCATGCAGTTCTGGTTTAGAGAAATTAGGTAACTTGCCATGGTTGCTGGGCTTCCCTGTTAGCTCAGCTGGTAAAGGATTTACTTGCAAAGCAGGAGACCTTGCTTCTATTCCTGGGTCAGGAAGATCGCCAGTATTCTTGGGCTTCCCTGGTGGCTCAGCCTGTAAAGAATCCACCTAAATGCAGGAGACTTGGGTTCGATCCCTGGGTTGGGAAGATCCCCTGGAGAAGGGAACAGGCTACCTACTCCAGTATTTTGGCCTGGAGAATTCCATGGACTGTATAGTCCATGGGGTTGCAAAGAGTCAGACACAACTGAATGACTTTCACTTTCACTGCTGATGGTTACTAATAAAAGGATACAACTTTCACTTGAATTCAGATTAGGAGTGATTACAGAGAGAGTTGTAACAAGCCATCAACTTAACTAAGTGAAAGTACCAGACTCATCCATTTGTTCAGTGAACAGTTATATTCATGTATAGAGCATCTACTATTTGCCAGCCACAGTGACAAGTTATACATATTAGGTACTCAACAAACATTGGTTTATGAAATGAATGAATGGTATTTTTGAACTTATAATTCAGGAGACACCAATCTGAAACTATGACATTTTGATTAAACTACCACAGTGGAGGCCACTGTGTAAGATCATGCCCTTGTGGGTGGAAGGAGAATACCCCACAGTGAATGGCTGTGTTTCCACCATCAGTTTTGCAAAGAGTCCAACCCGACTGAAGTGACTTAGCACTCATGCATGCACACAACCTGATATAAGGCCTATCTTGAATTATGGAATGAGGGATGGAGAAGCAGGCATTAAGACCAGAGGGAAAGCAGAACTTTTTTTTCTGTCTCCAGGCAATTAGGTCTGGACTTGGCAGCAGTGGTGTTCATGTTTCTGAGTTCAAGCTTATATTGTTCACCATACAACAAGTCAATAAATCAGGATACACGCTGATGGAGCAAGGAACATTAACCTTATTTGGAAAGCTGCAAGTCCAAGTAGATGGGAGACTAATGTCCTAGAAAAGCATCTTAACCAAGTCAAAATTCAGGCTTTTTTTATACTAATAGGAGGTAGGGATGTGCTTGGTCCTTACAAAGTTCTTGGTGTTGGAATCTTTTGTTCTTGCAGTTGTACATACAGGCCAGGTCATAGTGTTCCTGTAATCTCCAACAAGACAAATGTTGTTCTCTGTTCTGCAACTTTTTATCTTTATATGAGTGGAAAATTGTTATAACCTTTAAGGTTAGACCCTTGAGAGTGGGCTATTCAATATATTTCAGTCTATAGGCAACATTCTTAACTGGAAACAAAAGCAATAGAATAAAAAAGGTTAATATAAAAGAAACTGGGCATACACACTGAAGAAACCAGAATTGAAAGAAACATGTGTACCCCAGTGTTCATCACAGCACTGTTTATAATAGCCAGGACATGGAAGCAACCTAGATGTCCATCAGCAGATGAATGGATAAGAAAGCTGTGGTACATATACACAATGGAGTATTTCTCAGCCATTAAAAAGAATACATTTGAATCAGTTCTAATGAGGTGGATGAAACTGGAGCCTATTATACAGAGTGAAGTAAGCCAGAAAGAAAAATACCAATACAGTATACTAACCCATATATATGGAATTTAGAAAGATGGTAACAATTACCCTGTATGCGAGACAGCAAAAGAGACACAGATGTATAGAACAGTCTTTTGGACTCTGTGGGAGAGGGAGAGGGAGAGGGTGGGATGATTTGGGAGAATGGCATTGAAACTTGTATAATATCATACATGAAATGAATTGCCAGTCCAGGTTTGGTGCACTGGGATGACCCAGAGGGATGGTACAGGGAGGGAGGTGGGAGGGGGTTCAGGATGGGGAACACATGTACACTCATGGCGGATTCAGGTTGATGTATAGCAAAACCAATACAATACTGTAAACTAATTAACCTCCAATTAAAATAAATAAATTTGTATTAAAAAAAGAGAAACAAATCTAGTAAGCAGTCAGATTTTTTTCCCTGTTACAGTCAGAGTGCTCCAGGCCATTTGGGGCAGTTATTCCTGACACATAGAGGTAGATCCTGTGGATGGGCCTGAAAAGTCCTAGCTCCATGATCCTTAGCATTTAGCTGTCTGATATAGTCTATTGTAGGTCTAGACTTCCATTTTGTTATTTCAATTCAATTCAGTTGCTCAGTGTTGTCTGACTCTTTGCGACCCCATGAATCGCAGCACGCCAGGCCTCCCTGACCATCACCAACTCCCAGAGTTCACCCTCAGAGGTTAAAGCGTCTGCCTCCAATGCTGGAGACCCGGGTTTGATCCCTGGGTCGGGAAGATCCCCTGGAGAAGGAAATGGTAAGCAACTCCAGTATTCTTGCCTGGAGAATCCCATGGACGAAAAGCCTGGTAGGCTACAGTCCACGGGGTTGCAAAGAGTCAGACACAACTGAGTGACTTCACCTTCACCTTCATGTGCATCGAGTCAGTGATGCCATCCAGCCATCTCATCCTCTGTCATCTCCTTCTCCTCCTGCTCCCAATCCCTCCCAGCATCAGGGTCTTTTTCAATGAGTCAGCTCTCTGCATCAAGTGGCCAAAGTATTGGAGTTTCAGCTTCAGCATCAGTCCTTACAAAGAACACCCAGGACCGATCTCCTTTAGGATGGACTGGTTGGATCTTCTTGCAGTCCAAGGGACTCTCAAGAGTCTTCTCCAACACCACAGTTTGAAAGCATCAATTATTCGGTGCTCAGCTTTCTTCACAGTCCAACTCTCACTTCATGACCACTGGAAAAACCATAGCCTTGACTAGACGAACCTTTATTGGCAAAGTAATGTCTCTGCTTTTGAATATGCTATCTAGGTTGGTCATAACTTTCCTTTGAAGATGCAAGCGTCTTTTAATTTCATGGCTGCAATCACCATCTGCAATGATTTTGGAGCCCCCAAAAAGCAAAGTCTGACACTGTTTCCACTCTTTCCCCATCTATTTGCCATGAAGTGATGGGACCAGATGCCATGATCTTCGTTTTCTGAATCTTGAGCTTTAAGCCAACCCTTTCACTCTCCTCTTTCACTTTCATCAAGAGGCTTTTTAGTTCCTCTTCACTTTCTGCCATAAGGGTGGTGTCATCTGCATATCTGAGGTTATTGATATTTCTCCTGGCAGTCTTGATTCCAGCTTGTGCCTCTTCCAGCCCAGCATTTCTCATGATGTACTCTGCATATAAGTTAAATAAAGCAGAGTGACAATATACAGCCTTGACATACTCCTTTTCCTATTTGGAACCAGTCTGTTGTTCCATGTCCAGTTCTAACGGTTGCTTCCTGACCTGCATATAGGTTTCTCAAGAGGCAGATCAGGTGGTCTGGTATTCCCATCTCTTTCAGAATTTTCCACAGTTTATTGTGATCCACACAGTCAAAGGCTTTGGCATAGTCAATAAAGCAGAAATAGATGTTTTTCTGGAACTCTCTTGCTTTTTCGATGATCCAGAAGATGTTGGCAATTTGATCTCTGGTTCCTCTGCCTTTTCTAAAACCAGCTTGAACATCTGGAAGTTCATGGTTCACGTACTGCTGAAGCCTGGCTTGGAGAATTTTGAGCATTACTTTACTAGCGTGTGAGATGAGTGCAATTGTGTGATAATTTGAGCATTCTTTAGCATTGCCTTTCTTTGGGATTGGAATGAAAACTGACCTTTTCCAGTCCTGTGGCCACTGCTGAGTTTTCCAAATTTGCTGGCACACAGGTCATGCCTAGTCTTTACTATGTTGAAAGTGAAACAATTTACAGTAGGTTCAGGAGAAAACAAAAATTTCCTTCTGGGCAAGAATTGAGGTTGCAAAGTTTCTTTAGTTCTCGATAGAGTGGAGAGCAAAGGTGAGGACAGTGTCATGGATGCTTAGGCTTCTCTGTCCTTGGGATTCTCCAGGAAAGAATTTTGGAGTGGCTTGGTGTGCTCTCTTCCAGGGGATCTTCTGGATCTTAGGTCTCCTGCATTGGCAGACAAGTTCTTTACCACTAGCGCCACCTGGTAAGCCCTAAAACGGAGAAAGGGAATTGCTTCCAAGTCCATCTGTTCACCGCTCAGAACTCACATATTAACTTGCAGGCACATGGCCAGTAGTGGGGAATTAGAGGATACGAGAGTTGAGAGAAGTTATCTCCTATGAGTATAATTTAATTTTCCTGATGCACATTCAGTTCAGTTCAGTTGCTCAGTCTTGTCCAACTCTTTGAGACCCCATGAACCGCAGCACACCAGGCCTCCCTGTCTATCACCAACTCCCGGAGTTCACCCAAACCCATTGTCCATTGAGTCGTGATGCCATCCAACCATCTCATCCTCTGTTGTCCCCTTCTCCTCCTATGCATGTACATTGGGCAAGCACAATCCCACACCCTTATTGCCATCTGAGCATCCATGCTATAGTGAACAGAGCTAAACACTGGCAGCCAGGGGACCCAGGCTCTCCCCAGAGAGTGGTTGGAATTCATTGGGTATCCATCATTTTCTTTAAAGCTAGGACTAGTGTGACACATGACCAGTGGAATAAAAAATCTTATGTTTACTTCTCATTCCTAGCACTGGCTAAAGCTCAGTCAATTCTTCCCCACTCAACAAACATGTTGGAGTCCAAGAAAAGTGTGAAGGTATTAAAAGGATAATCTTAATTCTTTCTTATTTAAATGTAAAACAGGTGCTTACCAACTATAAATAAATATGCAACACTCAAAATGACACTGAGTAAAATAATCCACAGAGCATCTTCTTGTCCTATTAATTCATGCTTACACTATCTTCGGGCTTCACAGGTTGTTCAGTAGTAAAGAGTCGGCTTGCCAGTGCAAGAGATGTGAGTTTGATCCTTGGGTTGGGAAGATTCCCTGGGGAAGAAAATGGCAACCCATTCCAGTATTTTTGCCTGGGAAATCCTAGGAACAGAGAAGCCTGGCAGGCTACATTTCATGGGGTCAAAAAAGAGTCAGGCATGGCTTAATGAATAAACAAAACAACGTGATCTTCAGATCAATCGATTCGGAGAGTGAGGAAAGGTGTGATGCCTTGAACTCATTCTGATATTGTGAGCTCCAGAATGAAACAAATAGATGGAAGCTGTGCAGGGGGCTCCAGTGCACAGAGTTGAATGTCACCGAAGAACCCACTGGAGGAAGAGTCACCCTGGAGAAGGTAGGGCAGGACTTAAACATCCCTCATTTTCTGCTGAAGCTCAAGGAGGCAACCTAAGGGCTTAGTCACCATTTTCCCTGAATAAAATGAATCTTAGTGAGGAATCAAGATGGAAAACAAGAATAAACCAACAGCAACAAGACTTAATCCAAATCCACAATCCACTATCCTAGTTTCTGTATAAACCAGGACTCAGCAGCCTCATTGTCCTCTGCACAGGATTTTCCTTAATGTGCAGGGGTGCAAATTCACATGGAGGAGTGGCGAGTGACTTTGATCTGATTCAAACACTTCACTAATTTCTCTTCCTCGTTTTTGTTTTGTGTCTCAATATCCCATGATGTCACTAGATCAGTGGTGCTTAGGAAGAAAAGCTGAAACACACAAACTTTCAGGAACAAGCTGCCAAATGAATGATGGACTAGGGGATAACACAGAGCCCTGGCAGAGGGTTAATCTCCAGGGCTGTCTCATGTTCAGTTGCTGGCCTCTAGTAAAAGAACACAGCACTCTGTCTCACTTCTCCCAAGCCCATAACCTCAGGCAGACTCCCTGGGGTGGCCATCTCAAAGTGAGTACATGCCTTTTGGTAGGGTCAGGAGATTTTTTACTAGGTAAGTGTGACTTTCACTTTTGACAATCAATGACATGACTTGATCAGAATGCAATTCTTAAGGGGAAAAAAAAAATTGGCTGAGCTAAATGGAAAAGCATCAGGCACAGACAGATTAGTTTTTCCTTTAAATAAACATGGCCTTTCAAAAAGGCAAGAAAAACATTTGGAGGAAAACATGCTGGGCATGAAAAATTCAGATAAAATATCTACCCACCCTCAGCAAGAACAAAAATCACTCCTCAATCATTGAATAGTTAGAATCGCTCTTTCGTTAAACCAAGGAGAATGGTTTAAACATGTTTGTCCTTACAGACAGAGGTGTGTCTCTCTGACACTAACTCCTATACCTCAGTGATTACTTATTTAAATGACTGGTATTTGAGATACTTGGCATTTCCCCAGTTTTTCACTTAATCCTGCAGAAGACAAAGAAATTCCTCTCCCTAAAGTCACCAGCAGGTTCTTCACATTGAATGGAATAGCTGTGTTGTAATATTCTGATTACTGAATATTGTTGACCCATTTCCTTCCTAAAACTTTGTAAATCTATTTACAAGGTTTTCTTACATGTCTCATTTATTGTCTTTCTGTTTAGATGATATACTATCTTCTGTCCAAATTCTACTCCTTTTTCTGTATTTTTTTTTTTTTTAATTTCAGTGGCTCAAATGAAAAAGCTAAGATCCATTCATGTTTCATTTCCATTGTCAATCATATTCAATTAATCATTAAGTCCAAATGAGTTCAAATTTTCTTCAAATGTATGTAACTGGTTTAATAAATACCTGTTAAACAGTCTGTTATGTATTAGCTATGTGTCTGTACATTAGAGATAATGAGTGAGAAGGATGGCATCTTGAAACTTCCTTTTAGTGGGAGAGGCAAATTATAAACAAATAAATTAATCTGTATGTGGATCCCTTAGGAAGATAATAAAATAAGGTACTATGACTGAGAATGACTCGCTTATCCCTTTATCAAATGACATTTAACCTGAGACCTGGATGATATGAAGGAGCCAGCTACAAATATCTGGAGGAAGAGAAGTCTAAGCTGAATGAACAGCAGCAGCAAAGGCCTTAGAGTGATGAACAGTTAGCTTATACAAACAAAGGGCCTTTAGCTGAAACATGGTGGTTTCAGAGCCTATCATTACGTCTAAAAGATAAGCAGAGGAAAGAATCCAGTGAGATACGATGAAGAGTTTTAGTTTATTTTAAATGCAATGAAAAACCACTGAAGGGTCTGAGAAGGGTAGTAACATAAATCTAAGCTATATTTTAAAAGATATAGAGAATGAATGATGTTGATAATGATGACTTAGGCTAGGTGATAGCTATAGAGAAAAGTTACATGTTCTCTCACTATTAGAAAGTTATAGTTGATACAGCTTGCTGATGGCTGGGATGTGGAAAATAAAACAAATAGATAAATCAGGGGTGAAGCCTAGGTTTCTGATATGAATTACAGGTGGACAGTGGTACCCTTCACTCCCACTGCCCCATCACCATCTTTCACTTAGATCTTGGCCAAACTACATGCCCCTAAAATCTGTCATCCACATCACTGATTCACAGATAAAACTATATGCTTTTACTATTTCATTTCTCATAACCTTTCAGTGACTCTCCATTACTCAGGAGAGACGACAGGCTCCTTTACACAATGTGCAATGTTGTGGTAGGCAGATTTCTAAGAGGGGTCCTAAACTGCTAAGTTTTGGCCTGCATAATCTCCTTCCCTTGACCTATCAATATTACAGATGTCACTCTTATGATTAAGTTATACTACATGCCGGTAGGAAATTGCCTGAGGGTGGGCCTGAATTAATCAGGTGAAAGTTTTTTTTTTTTTTTTAAAGGGGTGCTGGCTCTTCTGCTGGCTTTGAAGAAGAAAGCCATCATGAGCTTTACTGCTGGCAGGAAGGTGAATTTTGCCTATCAAACACATGTTCTAGAAAGAGGATTCCAACGCTTAGCTGGGACTCTCAAATCAGCCCCTTGATTGCAGACTTAGGAGACCTTGAGTAGAGGTACCGACTAAGCCATGCCCAGATTCCTGTAACATGGAAGCTATGAGCACATACAAATGGAATGCAAAGAATTAGGAAACTAAAGCAAAGCCCTTTTATATCTGACCTCTGTTGACTTCCAGACTTCAGTTATCTTAACTAGCTTCAACATTTATATTTCAGTAGTACCAAGTGATTTATAGATCCTGACCTTTACCTAGACTTTTTATTCCCATACTGTAATTTTCTCCGTCTTCCTATCATCTAACATCTACCTAGAAATACTCACTTGTTTAGGCTCAGTTCACTGTTTATCATTATCCACTAGTGCATTTTTATTCTTTATTCAATTTATTTTTTTAGTAAAAATTTATTTATTTTAATTGGAAGCTAATTACTTTACAATATTGTGTTGGTTTTGCCATACATTGACATGAATCTACGTGGGTGTACATGCGTTCCCCATCCTGAACCCCGCTCCCACCTTATAAAATGAATGTTTATTAAGTTATTAATAAATGATTAATAAAAATATTAAGTTTATTTGTCTACAAAGAGCAAACGGAGTCTTTGTTGTTATTGCTTTAGCTTGTAATTTTTTAAATTAATTTATTTATTTTACTTTACAATATTGTATTGGTTTTGCCATACCATACATTGACTAGAATCCACCATGAGTGTACATGTGTTCCCCATTCTAAAACCCCTTCCCACCTCCCTCCCCATCCCATCGCTCTGGGTCGTCCCAGTGCACCAGCCCCGAGCACCCTGTATCATGCATCAAACCTGGACTGGCGATCCATTTCACATATGATAATATACATGTTTCAATGCCATTCTTCCATATCATCCTGCCCTCGCCGTCTCCCACAGCATCCAAAGACTGTTCTGTACATCTGTAGCTCTTTTGCTGTCTCGCATACAGGGTTATCATTACCTTCTTTCTAAATTTCATATATATGTGTTAGTATACTGTGTTGGTGTTTTTCTTTCTGGCTTACTTCACTCTGTATAATCGGCTCCAGTTTCATCCACCTCATTAGAACTGATTCAAATGTATTCTTTTTAATGGCTGAGTAATACTCCATTGTGTATATGTACCACAGCTTTCTTATCCATTCATCTGCTGATGGACATCTAGGTTGCTTCCATGTCCTGGCTATTATAAACAGTGCTGCGATGAACATTGGGGTACATGTGTCTCTTTCAATTCTGGTTTCCTCGGTGTGTATGCCCAACAGTGGGATTGCTGGGTTGTATGGCAGTTCTATTTCCATTTTTTTAAGGAATCTCCACACTGTTCTCCATTAGTTCATTTTTAAAATACATGTTTATTGGTATTTACTTTACACTCGTCAGAGAATGTACAGTGATAGAGATCTTTGAACAAATAAACAATTAAATGAATATATAAGTTCCCAATGGGATAAAAAAAAATCTATGACAGAAAGAAAGATCAGATGAAAGAATAACAATTGCTTCTGTTGGTCCATCTTGACCCATCCCACTGTTTTGCATCTGCTCTCCACAGATTGTAAATACACTGATGATAGGAATGGTATGTTTCTCCTCTCTGTATCTCTAGTACCTAGAGCATAGTACCTAGGACCCAAAGAAGCATTTTGCATATGCCTAATGATTTTGGTGAATAAATGAACATAGGATTTGTCAGTACCTTTTGGTCCCTATGAATACCAAAGCAAGACATAACAAAACCAAAGAAAAACAAAAACCAGATCCACTTTGTTCCTAAATCAAAATGGGCATAGACTAGGGATTTAATATTCAATAGAGCAGGATCTTAATTAGTTAGCTGTTCCTAGTATATTTCATAGCACCTCTGAACACTTGTTTTAACATGACCCAGCTGCATCCCTGATCTCCAAAATGAGCCATCAACTTGTTGACTTGACTTCTAATCATAATCCCTGGTGCCCCTCTAGCTTCCTTTTATTTTATTTCAGTCCTCAAGGGTTTCAGTTCGGTTCAGTTCCTCAGTCATCTCCGACTCTTTGCTACCGCATGGATTTTGCAGCAAACCAGGCTTCCCTGTTCACCACCAACTCCTGGAGTTTACTCAAACTCATGTCCATTGAGTCAGTGATACCACCCAACCATCTCATCCTCTGTCATCTCCTCTCCTCCCTCCTTCAATCTTTCCCAGCATCAGAGTCTTTTCTAGTGAGTCTTTGCTGGATCCCCAGGTTGAGAAATCTGTTGTGGGCCTTAGAATTTTTGCAACAGTGTGAGAACTTCTTTGCTGTAATTGTTCTCCAGTTTGTGGGTCACATGCTTGGTGGCTCTGTTGTGGGGCTAACTGCAGCCTCCTCCAAGAAGACTTATACCACAGGCTGAGCCTCCCAGGACTGCTGCAGCAGGACCCCCTGTCCACGTGGCAGGCCACTGCTGACATGTGCCTATGCAAGAGACACTCAAACACTCAAAGGTAGGTTTGGCTCAGTATCTCGTGGAGGTCTGCTGCTTTCCTGGGTCTTGGTTGGCACAAAGCTTTGTTTGTACCCTGCAAGCATCTCTAGAAGCTATGAGATTTGACTTTCAATGTGACTGCACCCCTCCTATCATCTGGAGGTGCCTTCTCCTTTGCCCTTAAATGTGGGGTTTCTTTTTTTTGGTGGGATCCAACTGTCTCCTGTCAATGGTGTTTAGAAGCTAGTTGCTCTTTTGGTGTTTGGTTCTATATAAAGCTGGGGATGGAAAAGCTCTATACAGTCAGCAAAAACAACACTGGGACCTCACTGTGGCTCAGATCATGAACTCCTTGTTGCAGAACTCAGACTTAAATTGAAGAAAGTAGGGAAAACCACTAGGTCATTCAGGTATGACCTAAATAAATCTTTTACAATTATACAGTGGAAGTGAAAAATAGATTTAAGGGATTAGATCTGATAGAGTGCCTGAAGAGCTGTGAGTGGTGTTTTCATAACATTGTACAGGAGGTGGTGATCAAAATCATCCCCAAGAAAAATAAATGCAACAAGCCAAAATGGTTTTCTGAGGAGGTCTTACAAATGGTGGAGAAAAGAAGAGAACCAAAAGGCAGAGGAGAAAAGGAAAGACATACTCATCTTAATGCAGAGTTCCAAAGAATAGCAAGGAGAGAAAAGAAAGCCTTCCTAAGTGAGCAATGCAAAGAAATAGATGAAAACAATAGAATGGTTAAGACTAGCGATCTCTTCAAGAAAATTAGAGATACCAAGGGAAAGTTCCATGCAAAGATGAGTTTAATAAAGGACAGAAATGGTATGGACCTAACAGAAGCAGAAGGTGTTAAGAAGAGGTCATAAGTATATGCAGAGGAGCTAAGCAAAAATGATCTTAATGACCCAGATCACCACAATGGTGTGACCACTCACCTAGAGCCAGACATCTTGGAATGCAAAGCCGAGGGGGTCTTAGGAAGCATTCAGTCCAGTTCAGTCACTCAGTCGTGTCCGACTCTTTGTGACCACATGAACTGCAGCACGCCAGGCCTCCCTGTCCATCACCAACTGGTTACACTCAAACTCATTCATGTCCATTGAGTCGGTGATGCCATCCAGCCAACTCATCCTCTGTCATCCCCTTCTCCTCCTGCCCCCAACCCCTCCCAGCATCAGAGTCATTTCCAATGAGTCAACTCTTCACATGAGGAGGCAAAAATATTGGAGTTTCAGTTTCAGCATCAGTCCTTCCAATGAACACCCAGGACTGATCTCCTTTAGGATGGACTGGTTGGATTTCCTTACAGTCCAAAGGACTCTCAAGAGTCTTCTCCAATACCACAGTTCAAAGGCATCAATTCTTAGGCGCTCAGCCTTCTTTACAGCCCAACTCTCACATCATGACCACTGGAAAAACCAAAGCCTTGACTAGACGAATCTTTGTTGGCAAAGTAATGTCTCTGCTTTTGAATATGCTATCTAGGTTGGTCATAACTTTCCTTCCAAGATGCAAGTGTCTTTTAATTTCATGGCTGCAATCACCATCTGCAGTGATTTTGGAGCCCCCCCCCCCATAAAAATTCTGACACTGTTTCCACTGTTTCCCCATCTATTCCCCATGAAGTGATGGGACCAGATGCCATGATCTTAGTTTTCTGAATGTTGAGCTTTAAGCCAACCCTTTCACTCTCCTCTTTCACTTTCATCAAGAGAGACACTGATGTATAGAACAGTCTTGTGGACTCTGTTGCAGAGGGAGAGGGTGGGAAGATTTGGGAGAATGGCATTGAAACATGTATAATATCATGTATGAAATGAGTTGCCAGTCCAGGTTCGATGCACGATACTGGATGCTTGGGGCTAGTGCACTGGGACGACCCAGAGGGATGGTATGGGGAGGGAGGAAGGAGGAGGGTTCAGGATGGGGAACACATGTGTACCTGTGGCGGATTCATTTTGATATTTGACAAAACTAATACAATTTGTAAAGTTTAAAAATAATATAAAATTTTTTAAAAAAGAGGCTTTTTAGTTCCTCTTCACTTTCTGCCATAAGGGTGGTGTCATCTGCATATCTGAGGTTATTGATATTTCTCCCGGCAATCTTGATTCCAGCTTGTGCCTCTTCCAGCCCAGCGTTTCTCATGATGTACTCTGCACATAGTTAAATAAGCAGGGTGACAATATACAGCCTTGACGTACTCCTTTTCCTATTTGGAACCAGTCAGTTGTTCCATGTCCAGTTCTAACTGTTGCTTCCTGACCTGCATACAGGTTTCTCAAGAAGCAGGTCAGGTGGTCTGGTATCCCCATCTCTTGAAGAATTTTCCACAGTTTATTGTGGTCCACACAGTCAAAGGCTTTGGCATAGTCAATAAAGCAGAAATAGATGTTTTTCTGAAACTCTATTGCTTTTTCAATGATCCAGCAGATGTTGGCAATTTGATCTCTGGTTCCTCTGCCTTTTGTAAAACCAGCTTGAACATCAGGAAGTTCATGGTTCACCTACTGCTGAAGCCTGGCTTGGAGAATTTTGAGCATTACTTTACTAGCATGTGAGATGAGTGCAATTGTGTGGTAGTTTGAGCATTCTTTGGCATTGCCTTTCTTTGGGATTGGAATGAGAACTGACCTTTTCGAGTCCTGTGGCCACTGCTGAGTTTCCCAAATTTGCTGGCATATTGAGTGTAGCACTTTCACAGCATCATCTTTTAGGATTTGAAATAGCTCAACTGGAATTCCATCACCTCCACTAGCTTTGTTCATAGTGATGCTATCTAAGGACCACTTGACTTCACATTCCAGGATGTCTGGCTCTAGGTGAGTGATCACACCATTGTGATTATCTTGGTCATGAAGATCTTTTTTGTACAGTTCTTCTGTGTATTCTTGCCCCCTCTTCTTATTATCTTCTACTTCTTTAGGTTCATACCCTTTTGTCCTTTATTGAGCCCATCTTTGCATGAAATGTTCCCTTGGTATCTCTGATTTTCTTGAAGAGATCTCTAGTTTTTCCCATTCTGTTGTTTTCCTCTATTTCTTTGCATTGGTCGCTGAAGAAGGCTTTCTTATGTCTCCTTGCTATTCTTTGGAACTCTGCATTCAGATGCTTATATCTTTCCTTTTCACCTTTGCTTTTCGGTTCTCTTCTTTTCACAGTTATTTGTAAGGCCTCCCCAGACAGCCATTTTGATTTTTTGTATTTCTTTTCCATGAGGATGATCTTGATTCCTGTATCCTGTACAATGTCACAAACCTCATTCCATAGTTCATCAGGCACTCTATCTATCAGATCTAGGCCCTTAAATCTATTTCTCACTTCCACTGTATAATCATAAGGGATTTGATATAGGTCATACCTGAATGATCTAGTGGTTTCTCCTACTTTCTTCAGTTTAAGTCTGAATTTGGCAATAAGGAGTTCATGACCTGAGCCACAGTCAGCTCCCGGTCTTGTATTTGCTGACTGTATAGAGCTTCTCCATCTTTGGCTGCAAAGAATATAATCAATCTGATTTCAGTGTGGACCATCTGGTGATGTCCATGTGTAGAGTCTTCTCTTGTGTTGTTGGAAGAGGGTGTTTGCTATGACCAGTGGGTTCTGTTGGCAAAATTCTATTAGCCTTTGACCTACTTCATTCTGTATTCCAAAGCCAAATTTACCTGTTACCCCAGGTGTTTCTTGACTTCCTGCTTTTAAATTCCAGTCCCCTATAATGAAAAGGACATCTTTTTTGGGTGTTAGTTCTAAAAGGTCTTGTAGGTCTTCATAGAACTGTTCAACTTCAGCTTCTTCAGCATTACTGGTTGAGGCATCATCTTGGATTACTGTGATATTGAATGGTTTGCCTTGGAAATGAACAGAGATCATTCTGTCATTTTTGAGATTGCATCCAAGTACTGCCTTTTGGACCCCTTTGTTCACCATGATGGTACTCCATTTCTTCTAAGGGATTCCTGCCCACAGTAGTAGATATAATGGTCATCTGAGTTAAATTAACCCATTCCAGTCCATTTTATTTCTCTGATTCCTAGAATGTTGACGTTTACTCTTGCCATCTCCTGTTTGACCACTTCCAATTTGTCTTGATTCATGGACCTAACATTCCAGGTTCCTATGCAATATTGCTCTTACAGCATCGGACTTTGCTTCTATCAGCAGTCACATCCACAACTGGGTATTGTTTTTGCTTTGGCTCCATCCCTTCATTCTTTTTGGAGTTATTTCTCCACTGATCTCCAGTAGCATATTGGGCACCTACTGACCTGGGGAGTTTCTCTTTCAGTATCCTGTCATTTTGCCTTTTCCTACTGTTCATGGGGTTCTCAAGGCAAGAATACTGAAGTGGTTTGCCATTCCCTTCTCCAGTGGACCACATTCTGTTGGACCTCTCCACCATGACCTGTCCATCTTGGGTGGCCCCACACAGCATGGCTTAGTTTCATTGCGTTAGACAAGGCTGTGATACATGTGATCAGATTGACTAGTTTTCTGTGATTTATGGTTTCAGCATGTCTGCACTCTGATGCCCTCTTGCAGCACCTACCATCTTACTTGGGTTTCTCTTACCTAGCACATGGGGTATCTCTTCAAAGCTGCTCCAGCAAAGCGCAGCCATTGCTCCTTACCTTGGAGGGGTGGCCATGAGGAGATACCTTTCGTCCTTAGGAAGCATAACTACAAACAAAACTAATGGAGGTGATGGAATTCCACTTGAGCTGTTTCAAATCCTAAAAGATGATTATGTTAAAGTGGTGCACTCAATATGCCAACAAATTTGGAAAATGCAGCTGTGGCCACAGGACAGCAAAGGTCAGTTTTTGTCTCAAACCCCAAAAAAGGCGATGCCAAAGAAAGTTCAAACTACTGCACAATTCCACTAGTTTAACATGCTAGCAAAGTAATGCTCAACATCCTCCAAGCTAGACTTCAATGCTGTCTGAACTGAGAAGTTCCAGATGTACAAGTTGGATTTGGAAAAGGAAGAGGAATGAGAGATCAAATTGCCAACATCCATTTGGATCATAGAAAAAGCAAGAAAATTCCAGAAGAAACATCTACTTATGCTTCATTTACTATGCTAAGCCTTTGACTGTGTGGATCACAACAAACTGTGGGAAATACTTCAAGAGATGAGAATACTAGACCACCTGACCTCTCTCTCAAGAAGCCTTTATGCATGTCAAGAAGCAACAGTTAGAATTGGACATGGAACAATGGATTGGTTCAAAATTGGGAATGGAGTGTGTCAAGGCTGTATATTGTCACCCTCATATGCAGAGTACATCATGCAAAATGTTGGGCTGGATGAAGCCCAAGTTGGAGTCAAGGTTGCCAGGAGAAATATCAATAACCTCAGATATGCAGATGACATCATCTTTATGGCTGAAAGCAAAGAAAAACTAAAGAGCCTGGCGATGAAAGTGAAAAAGGAGAGTTAAAAGCTGGCTTAAACCTCAACTTTCAAAGAGTGACTATCATGGCATATAGTCCCATCACTTGATGGCAAATAGATGCTGAGGAAACAATGGAAACAGTGACAGACTTATTTTCTTGGTCTCCAAAATCACTGCAGATGGTGACTGCAGCCATGAAATTATAAAGGGCTTGCTCCTTGGAAAAAAAGCTATGGCAAACCTGTGAAGTGAAAATAACTCAGTTGTGTCTGCCTCTTTGTGACCCCATGGACTATACAGTTCATGGAATTCTCCAGGCCAGAACACTACAGTGGGTAGCCTTTCCCTTCTCCAAGGGATCTTCCCAACCCAGGGATCGAACCCAGATCTACCATATTGCAGGTGGATTCTTTAACAATTGAGCTACAAGAGAAGCCCAAGAATTCTGGAGTGAATAGCCTATCCCTTCCCCAGTGGATCTTCCTGACCCATGAATTGAACTGGGGTCTCCTGCATTTCAAGCAGATTCTTTACCAACTGAGCTATTAGGGTAGCTCAATGACCAACCTAGGTAACATATTAAAAAGCAGAGACATTACTTTGCCAACAAATGTCCATATATTCAAAACTATCTTTTTTCCAGTAGTCATTTTTGAATGTGAGAGTTGTACCATACAGAAGGCTGAGCACTGAAGAATTCATTACTTTGAACCGTGAACTGTGTTCTTGGAGAAGACTCTTGAGAGTCTCTTGGACTTCAGGAGATCAAATCAGTTAATTCTAAAGGATATCAACCCTGAATATCATTCGAAGGACTGATGCTGAAGTTGAAGCTCCAATACTTTGGCCACCTGAAGAGGAGAGCTGATTCATTAGAAAAGACTTTGGTTCTAGGAAAGATTGAAAGCAGGTGGAGAAGGGGGCAACAGATGGTTGTATGGCATCACTGACTCAATGGACATGAGTTTGAGCCAGCTCTTGGAGATAGTGTAGGACAGGGAAGCCTGGCTTGCTGCAGTCCATGGGGTTGCAGAGTCGAGCACAACTTAGTGACTGAGCAACAACAAGGATTTATATGTTATCTAGCCCCATTTCTGCTTGCAATTTCTCTTGCATAGATTCCTATTAAACAGATACATGTTAATTTTGAACATTCTTTTTAGGTTGAGGTACTTTACTTCTTACCTTTTCAGGTTCCCAATTCTGCCAGGTACCCAATTATCCAGTCGTTTTGCAGCTGTGGGCCACTCATATCTTTCAATGAGGAACAAGGGATGGACTGTGAATTGGAAGATAGTAATTTAAAAGTAGACCTCATGTGGGATCCTTCTAGGAAATGGTAGTGGTAGGATATATCCAGTTTCCAGGGGCAGTGGTGGCTAAAGCTGTGGCTCTCCATGGTGTATGCACCTGGCAGAGGTTCCCAGTTGTCTTCATGTGGCTAGTTCTATGGTGTGGCTTTGGACACGCTCTTGGACTGCCTAGCCTGAAGATTCAGAGCTAGCCAATATTCTTTACTATATGTGTTAAACTATAGAAGCTAGCTTTTATTTATTAGAACTAACAACCTTGCCTATTGTACCTCTAATTACCACCCTCTCTGCAACAACTTGGCATTCACTTAAAGGAATAGACATTCCCAATAGTGGGTTTTGTCTCTCCTACCATCATTATCCACCTGGCCATTAGCCTTATTCTTGCCATCCACACACATACATACAGAGGGTAGAAGCCTGAGTGTGGGTGAAGGTCCAAAGAATACTGATGTTTAGCAAGTCACCTTTGATTTGAAGTGTTCCTGATCTTGTACATAGCTCAGTGGGTCTCTCTGAGCCCCTGACTTGATTAGTCTCAACAGCTTTTCTCCATAACTGAGATCCTCTCCCAAGATACTCAACAGTGAAAGCTCACTGGTCGAACAGTTATTATTCTATAAATCTCTAAAGGAGAGCGCTAAGAGGACAGATTTGGGCAAAGCTTTCACTTGGGGAGTAGTGGAAGACTTGCTTATTCCCACACATCTCCCCAGAAAGAAAACTCACTGTGGTATCCTCATTACCAGCTGCTATACAAATCTGCTACCAAGGAAATTACATCACTTTTGCTACTTAAAGCTAGAGCTTAATCAAAAATGGAAACAGAAAGGAAGTTCTAAAACAAATAGCCCAATATTTTTCTTGTGCTACACTCTGAGCAGGATATTATGTTAGTAGGTCATCTTACTCAAGTGATTATGCACACAGTACACGGAAGGCAAAAAGCAGGTTGGGATCGGGGTTGGGTAGGATCCATCAAGGCAGCAGCTCACCATTTTCAAAGGAGAGATAAGCCCCTTATTAGCAGGGACAATGGACTGTCCACCATCAGATATGGAGCTTCAGCAGAGGGAATCCAAATCTGCTCTGAGCATCCACATAAATGTTTGGATACAGTTTCCCAGACAGCCACCTGCTATTTTAAGCAAACTTCTCAATATTTCTGTATATTTTTTATCACCTTTCTTTGAATTTTGCTCAATAAAATGCTAATTCAAAGTTTCGAGTGTACTGATGAACCATGATTTAGTTATGAAACCAGTTTCTCTCACCTGGTCTCCCACCAAGGCATGTTCATGACCAAGGGAAATAGTAGAGTTTGAGAAGGGCTCAGGTGTGGAGTGGGTCTGACCCAGTATTTGTTCTGCTGTCTCCTGTTTCTGTGTCTTTGGGCCAGCCTGAAGATATTTATTGTAAAATAGGGAACTGAACAGCACACATTCCACAAGTAATGTGGGAATGTACCTGGCATGTCCACAGTTGTCATGGACTATCAATCATATTTCGCAGAATCTGTTGTTGCGGAGTCTATGGCCAGCCCTATTCCAAAGCACAGAGTCCTAGAAACCAACTGTGGGAGGAAGAGAAATCATTCGGGATATATTAGCTGAAAGGCTTCCTTCTTCACCTCTCTCTTTGGCTATGGCAGACAAAATGCTGTCAGCATCTGGGTGCCCACATAAACAGCTGTCTACATGAAACAAGGCAGGAGGCCCATATCAAGTAATGAAGATGGAATGCGTTAATTACATCATGGTAAGTAACTACCATATAAAATATGACCATTATATGATTGTTATTACTTTTACTACCTTATTCATGCTGACATAAATAAAACAGCCCACTAGTCATCAGTGTCATACTGTTTTTATAGAGGAGGAAAATGGAGTTCAAAGCGTTTAATGGCCTAATGGCCAAACCTCTGAAATACCAAAATAATGTTTGGCAATGCCTGGTAAGAGGCTAACAAGTTTGCCAATAAGATAGCTTAATGACTGAAAGTGAAAAGTGAAAGTGAAAGTCACTCAGTTGTGTCTGACTCTTTGCGACCCCATGGACTCTCCATGGGATTCTCCAGGCCAAAATACTGAAGTGGGTAGCCTTTTCCTTCTCCAGGGGATCTTCCCAACCCAGGGATCAAACCCAGGTCTCACACATTGCGGGCAGATTCTTTACCAGCTGAGCTATCAGGAAAGCCCAGCTTAATTTTATTAATAGTTATGACTTCTCATTTCTTATGCTAGTGTATAAGTACTGTAACTGAGCATAACAGATTATAACATATGGGGAGATGAATAGAAGGGCACCTGATAGGTTACCTTGGCCTAGACTCTCAAATGTGGTGTTTCCAGTTCTACCATCTGAGCTTTGCTTCTTTGCTACTTGATGATAGCTTTTTAGATCTATACCAGCTTCATACATAACAAACATTTGATATGTTAACTCATCATTTAAGAGGTGTTGTGGCAACTAATACCTCATAAGAATTGGCCAAAGTTTTTGCTGAATAATGAAATTAGGAAAACAAAACCTAAAGACACTTTCCCAAGGACAAAGTTGTTGGCATCAATATTGTTGAATGAATTGAAATTCTTGTTCTTTTTAGTATATTATCCTACCTCTTATTAACTCTAAGTACCCATAGGAAAATGAGTCTGGAACAAGAAAAGGGAAATAAGAATAAACTGGTTGAACATGTATAAGAACAAGATAAGTTTTCAACTCAGTAATTCTCAGACTCTTTCTAGACTTACTAAGCTGGGTGGGCTTATTACCTGATCTGCTCCACAGGTCCTTTCTCATATAAGACCGAAATGGGCAAGGCAAGATAAAAACAAAACAGTAAACTTTTTTAAATTATAAGAAAGTTTGAATTATCCATTAGAGTGGGGCTTCCTTGGTGACTCAAGCTGTGACAAATCCATCTGCAATTAAGGAGACATAGGTTTGATCCTTAGGTTGTGAAGATCTCTTGGAGGAGGAAATGGCAACCTACTCCAATATTCTCACCTAGATAATCCAATAGACAGAGGAGCCTGGTGGGCTACACAGGCCATGGGCTTGCAAAGAGTCAGACACAACCGAAGAGATGTAGCGTGCAAGCAATTAGTGTTTTAATAAATGTGTGTGAAAATATATTGATGGGACTGAATTTTAGACTGCTGTAGGTGGCTCTTTTAACCGTATTTGTTGTTGTCGTTCAGTTACTAATTTGTGTCGGACTCTTTGCAACCCTCTGCACCATGTGTCAATATGAAAATCAGTCATTCACTCATAAGCAATATACATTGAGAGCCTTCTGTGTATAAAGTAGAGGATGTGATTATTATTTTCAGACTTTTGCTAATGTGTTTGCATCTTTTATCTTCTTCGAGAGCAATGACAGTCACCATCATTTTGTTATTTACTATCTCTGCTAAGTTTTCATGAGAATTACTATCTCTGTTAAATTGCCACGAGGAATTCAAAGGTCAAAGTAAGATATTTAAGTTTCCACCAGAATCCTCTCACTAGATGCCAAGTAGGACAAACTTCATGCTGGGAGTCCAGCTACTTTTAGGAATCATATGAAGATCATATAAAATGATACATGTGAAATACTTTGGAGCAAAGGATTATATGTGTAAGTTATTGGTATTACCACTTGTACTTTTCTAAGTTAATAACATAATGGGAAATGACTTGAGAGCTGATCCTGAAATCATGATCACTTTTTTCCCCAGGAAAACTCATTGATGTTTTATTTCAGAGTAGCAAAAATTCACAGGTAGCTTTATTATTTTCTATTTTACTTTATACTTACCATTTAAAGCAGTACTTAAGTTTCTAATGATTTTTATTTAATTTATTTTTATGGAAAAATTTTAGGACATGCAAAAGTAGAAGAGTATTACAAACTTTCATGAACCCATGGATCAATTTCGGTAATTTCCAACAGGAGACCAAGTTTGTTCTTATGCCTACACGTTTTCCTCCAGTGCACATGGTGCATTTTTAAAGCAAACACTTTAAACATCCTACCATTTCATCCTTAAACATTTCAATATGTCTCTAAAATATAAGGACTCTTTCACCACATGTTTATTTTTAACACAACCACAATGGATGACCACATTTAAAAGAAGCCTTCAGGAAACAATTTCCTGTTAGGGAAGGATATTGTGCCATGTGTCTTATTTGAGAATATTCTGTGAGTCTGCAGTGCCCCCAGGATGAAATCTCAACCCCAAGATCACCTTCTAATCAAAATCTTCTCACTCCCCGCCCCCCGCCCCCTGCCCCGACCATTGTCTGGGCTTATTAGTTCACTCTATTCAATCCATCCTATGCCAGACTTTCAGTTACCCTTCCATCTTGACCTATCCATTTGTCAAGAACTTGTCCAATAAAACCTCTTGATTTCCATACATCATTGCAACCTCTAGTGATTATTTTTTTCTTTAAACTCTTGATGCATTTACTCTACTATTAGAAGGTGGTATTACAGGAATTAAAAACATGTGCCCTGGAGTCTGACCTAGTTATCACCCTTGGGAAAGCCCCCGCCAATCTTCATGTCCTCAGGTGTTGATAAGAAACAATATTGCGTTAAGGAGATTAAGTATGAACATGTTATATATTTATACAACACAGTCACATATATGTATAAACTGTATGCATATTCCACATACACACTCACAACCAAATATATATTATTTACCAGATATTAATAGAACAATCAATGTAGTATTATTATTGATAATACTATCATCTATATTCAATATTCTATTCTACCTGACTTCTGTATTGCTGGCTATTTTTCTTTGTGTTTACTTCTAGGAGTCAGCTTCTTGAGATCAGAGACACCTTGGTTTCACAAAGGAGATTCTCAATGATGTTTCTGAAAGACAGCCAGTCAGTATGAAGAAGAAGATCCAGGGTTCCATCTCCTTTCTGAACCCCTCCAGGATATTGTGACTAGAAGAACCTCTCCCCTTCTTCTCAGGCTCCCTGCCAGTCTTGCTTTGCATGTGTGGTACAGGGCACTTTAAAATGAATCTGTAGATTTCTCCAAAATGGAAAATCTTTTATGCAGAAAAACAGGTGATGGGGCAACTAGAGAAACAGTCATTTCTAACGAAAGTGAATTTCCAGGCAGCTGATCCCACCATGGAGCTGGCTGTCTTTATCCTTGAAATGTCATCCTTCTTTAGTCTGTAAATACCATACTATAGAGAACACCTTAGCACTGGCTTTCGAAGGAGACAGAGACAATGTCGTATGGCAGTTTACTGTCAACCAAACGACAATGCTTCTCTCCTGGATTTAATAAAATGGGAAGGGGGCTGGGCTGCTCCAGAGAAAGGACATGCAATCTGCCATCACTTTGTGGCTTCTTTAATAAAATGATGAGTTGTAGTCCTCCAAACACCAGTGTTACTTGGGCACATTCACTCTTTCACTTTCAAATGTGTGAATTCTTGGAATATGGCTGTGACCTCCTTTTTAAACAGGTATCTGGAGGGTTCTGTGAAGGCTCTGTAGGGCTGTTTACCTCAGAATATCTCCGTAATCCAGGCCAAATCCTCCATTTCCCCATTTCATAGTCTAACACTCTTCTAAGTAAAGATGCAGTTCAGTTAACCAAAGCTTTTTTAGAAAACAAATTTCTCCAGAAATGTAAAGATTATCTTTCTATTATGAAGCATTCCTCGCTGTGACTTACATAGTCAGATATCTCTGCATTCATTACCTAGCTAAGAACAGAAAATGACAATTTCATTGTGAAGCAGGAAGTAATTTTCAGCATATGGATCAATTCTATTAAGGGCTGGTCTGAGAAGGGGGTTGATATGATAGAGTTTGTGTAGCTAAAGGACACTACTAAAGACTGATGGTGGCTGGGGGTGCAGGTGGAATTTGAGAGGGAATGGCAAGCAAAGGAGATGATGAGAAGGAATCAGAAAGAAGAGGCAAGTATGAAGGATAAGCTTCTTCTGTTTGGACAGTGAGCATGTGCTGCACATACACAAGCAGTTAGGGGCTGGTTTAGAGAGCGGGGCCTGGATACAGATGACCTGTGAACTAATCCCTGACCAGCTCTGCTCACCAGTTCTGTGACTCTGGGCAATTTACTTAGCTTCTCTAAGCTTCTGTTTTCTTATCTGTAAAATGAAGATGAAAGAGTGTTCACAGGTCATGGGATGGTGTTGAGGATTAAGGGGAGTAACGCACGTGAGGTATTTAGCATGGTGTCTGGCACATGCTATGTAGCCTCTACATGCTAAATGAGTACACTTTTCTGAAAAAATTTGGAAATAATGATTATATCAGAAATTCTTTTTTTTTTTAGAAATTCTTATTTAGAATGTATTCAATATATATGATTTTATTGTCTAGCATTTTCTTCTTAGAGTCAGTGTTAAAACGTCTATGACTAATCGAAACTATTCACTTACCTGATTAATTTTCCTAAATTAATACTCAATGCCAAAGAATGTTCAAATTACTGTACAATTGCACTCATTTCACATGCTAGCAAAATAATGCTCAACATTCTCCAAGCCAGGCTTCAACAGTTGGTGAACCGTGAGCATCCAGATTTACAAGTTGGATTTAGAAAAGACAGAGGAACGAGAGATCAAATTGCCAAATTCCACTGGATCATCAAAAGAGCAAGAGAGCTCCAGAAAAATATCTACTTTTGCTTTATTGACTATGCCAAAGCCTTTGACTGTGTGGATAACAACAAACTGTGGAAAGTTCTTCAAGAGTTGGGAATACCAGACCACCTGATCTACCTCTTGAGAAATCTGTATGCAGGTCAAGAAGCAATAGTTAGAACTGAACATGGAACAACAGTCTGGTTTCAAATTGAAAGGAGTATATCAAGGCTATATATTGTCACTCTACTTATTTAACTTCTATGCAGAGTAGATCATGCAAAATGCTGGGCTGGAGGAAGCACAAGCTGGAATCAAGTTTACCAGGAAAAATATCAATAACCTCAGATATGCAGATGACACCACCCTTATGGCAGAAAGCAAAGAGGAACTAAAGAGCCTCTTGATGAAAGTGAAAGAGGAGAGTGAAAATGTTGGCTTAAAATTCAACATTCAGAAAACTAAAATCATGGCATCCAGTCCCATCACTTCATGGCAAATAGATGGAGAAACAATGGAAACAGTGAGAGATTTTATTTTGGGCAGTTCCAAAATCACTGCAGATGGTGACTGCAGCCATGAAATTAAAAGATGCCTGATCCTTGGAAGAAAAGCTATGACCATCCTAGACAGCTATTAAAAAGCAGAAACATTACTTTATCAACAAAGGTCCATCAAGTCAAAGCTTTGGTTTTGCTAGTAGTCATATAGATTTGAGAGATGGACTATAAAGAAAGCTGAGTGCCAAAGAATTGATGCTTTTGAACTGTGGTGTTGGAGAAGATGCTTGAGAGTCCCTTGGACAGCAAGGAGATCCAACCAGTGAATCCTCAAGGATATCAGTCCTGATATTCATTTGAAGGACTGATGGTGAAGCTGACACTCCAATACTTTGGCCACCAGATGTGAAGAACTGACTCATTGGAAAAGACCCTGAAGCTGGGAAAGATTGAAGGCAGGAGGAGAAGGGGGCAACAGAGGATGAGATGGCCGAATGGCATCACCAACTTGACGGACATGAGTTTGCATAAGCTTTGGGAGCTGGTGATGGACAGGGAAGCCTGGCGTGCTTTAGTCTATGGGGTTACAAAGAATTGGACACAACTGAGCAAATGAACTGGACTAAATACTTAATGAGATATTCAGTACTTCATAGGCCCTGTTCTAGTGTTCTCCCTCTCCCTTCCCCTGATCCCTTTCTTTCTTTCTCTCTCCATATGTATATATATAGCTCTGTGTGTATGTATGTGTGTGTGTGTATATATATATATACACACATATACGTATATATATATAACATATATCTGCACATTTAATGTTCACAATAACCTATTGTTCAGGTGAGATCTTTAAGGCACAGGAAAATTAAGTAACTTGTCTAAGGTATCTCAAATATTGTGGTAGAACCAGTGTTTGGCCAAGGGTGATGCGAATCTAGAGCCTATGTTCATTAACTGTAAGGCCTGGAAAGATAAGATGAGTTGTTAAAGAACATGTAGCAAGTGAGAAGCATGACTAGAGTCTATTCAGTTTTCTTTATTTCTTCCCAAATAAGATTCTTTGCATACTGGCTTCATCTTTCCTTGATTAAGGCTACCATCTTCTCTGACTAGGAAGGACTAGGCTAGCTATTTAGAGGCCTGGGCTACAGCCCAGCATGGTCAGTTAATACCCTTGTGACTTAGGGTAAGGCCTGAATAGAGATTTAGTACCTTGAGCTGCAGTGTTATCATATGCTACTTGACTCTAATCTATAAAACAACATTTTGGTTAATTGCAAAGGTCAAATGAAAAAGTTGGTGGAAAATTACTTTGAAAACTGGAAAACACTAAATAGCAGTAAGATATCAATCTTCTTATTACCAATATTAGTATCCTTTCTTTGAATTTATATTCTGCCAATAGTCTATAGTCACAAATCTGACTGATAATAATAAGTATCTGAAACATTTTTTTTAACTACCAGGTCCCAGAATATGATGCAACTGGGCTGGGATGGGCTTGTGTAATGCAATTTTTAAGCCTCTAAGTATTTCTTGTTAAACAGGTATACAAATCCCCAGTCTATGCCATAAAGTGTCACCCTGATTCATGGACCATCTTGAGAATTTCCCATTAATAATTTCTTGAGCCTTATCTTCTGTAAGACCTACTTCCTTAACAAAAGTTATATATATATATATATGTGTGTGTGTGTGTGTGTGTGTGTGTATACACACACGATTTTTTCCTTGTAAAACTTGTAGAACCCAGATCAGGATTGGGCAGAATAGTTGATTGATATGTATGTATTGACTTTATTGAAACCCATTGTTAGCAGATTCACTTGAAACTTGTGTAAAAGAGTTTTGAAAAGAAACAGAGTTAAAGTTGCAAAGAGAATGCTTTATTGACATTGAGGAATTACCTTCCTGAATGGCACCCCCAAGGCATGGGTATAGATTAAATGACCTTTTAAGGTAATGACCCTTTAGAAAGGTTAGTCTTGATTCAAAGGCCAAATCTAGACAAGCAAATCATTTTGGAGAGAGTAAAATAGCTTAATGCAGCCAGCAAACTGAATATTTAATGAACTATCCTTTAAATGAAGTAGTATTCTTAGTGTTTCCTTAGTGGTTTAAAATGTGATCTAGTGTTTTACTGAGTTGAAGTATTATGGATAACAGACTCTGGAAGCAAACCTGGGAGTGAATCCCTGCATCAAGATTTAACACTGTGTCTATGCATGCCTGCTAAGTCTCTTCAGTCATGCCTGACTCTGGGACCTCAAGGACTACAGCCTGTCAGTCCCCTCCGTCCATCTTTAGGCATGGATACTAGAGTGGGTTGCCATGCCCTCCTCCAGGGGATCTTCCTGACCCTGGGATTGAACCCGCATCTCCTGCAGCTCCTGAATTGCAGGCGGATTCTTTACCACTTAGCCACGGGGAAGTCACCTAACACTGTATATATATCCACAAAGTCCTTATGTTCTCTCAGCCTAGGTTTTCTCACCTGTGCACCTGAAAAAAGACAGGATCATATGAGGTAATAACTACATGCAAATCACACATGATGGCACATGGTGAACATTGGATAAATGGCAGCTACTATTATTTTTAGACATAACTGATCCACCCATAACTGTCTGTTTTATCCCTTTTCCCTGTTGGTTGGAGAAATTAATGCAGTTTCTGAAGGAGTGAAGAAGAGCATAAAGCACTGGGAAAGGCTGACTTAATACGTGTGATTTAATTCCAGAATGTGTTTCTGAAAATCCCCTGACTTCTTTGTGAATATCTGTTATCTCTCTGTTTAAAAATAAGATGCACAACACTTCTGGTAGCATTTTGGCTGCTTGTTTTAGAAGGAGACATTGATAAATTGGAGAGGATCCAAAAACGATAAAAAGGATTAGAGGATATGACCTACAGAGAAAGATTATTCAAAGAACTTCATATATCCAGCCTACAGCAATGATGACAGTGGGTGGGGGGTAGGATAACTGAACATAAATGCTAGAAATAGGTAAGGAGTAAGGAAAGGAATTATTTCAAGTGATCAGAGTGTGGGCAAATTAGGATCGATGGCCTTAAACCAGAAAAACAAGCACTTGTGTGAAGTATTCTTAGAAGAAACAAGTTCAACAGAGAGGTCAATTAAGACCTTGATTGTTTTGTCTGAGAGGTGATTTTATGCAGCTCTTTAAATGGTACCTCCACAGGCCGATTCTTCCATTAGAACCGAACCTGAAGCATGAGAAAGGGAAGTGTGTCCTGGTGGCCTGTGTTTTGGGGGTCTAATTCTCCTTTAGGCTATGTACAAATCTCCCCTGGGGCGGACATACATCCATTTATTCTCCATTTTTTTCTCCTCTCTCTAGTACAGTGAATAGATTAGTGACTTTCATCCTTTTCCTAAATCCCAGAGCCTGTGAATGTGAACTTAATTAGAAAAGGTTATTTGCCTGAGTAATTAAATTAAGGAGTTTGAGATGAGGAGGTTATTCTGGATAAGTTGCATGTACCTTGCTGCTTCTAAGTCACTTCAGTTGTGTCCGACTCTGTGTGACCCCATAGATGGCAGCCCACCAGGCACCGCCGTCCCTGGGATTCTCCAGGCAAGAACACTGGAGTGGGCTGCCATTTCCTTCTCCAATACATGAAAGTGAAAAGTGAAAGTGAAGTCATGTCCGAGTCTTTGTGATCCCTTGGACTGCAGCCTACCAGGCTCCTCTGTCCATGGGATTTCCCAGGTAAGAGTACTGGAGTGGGGTGCCATTGCCTTCTCCGCATGTACCTTAAGTACATTAAAAGGTACCCTTACGAGATACATAAGGTAAAGAAGACATGGAGACACACAAACAGGAGGAAGCAATGTGACCAGGGTTGTAGATAAGAGTGAAGTAGCCAAGGAAGTTAAGAGTTTCTGGGAGAAACTAGACGATTGAAGAGACAAGGAAGGAGCCTCCCCTAGAAACTTCAGCGGGAGCATGGCCCTGCCAACACCTTGACTTCAGACTTCTGGTTTCCAAAACAATAAAATCATAAATCTATGTTGCTTTGAGCCACCAAGCTCATGTGAATTTGTTTCCTAGAAGCCCTAGGAAACTAATAGGACCTGCAGGAAGATTAATCATTTATTTATATGTAGAACTTTCATGACCTCTCAACAACCACCACCAAGAAAAGCTGATAATTAATGCATAGAAAAGAGTCTTGTGTGATTCCTTGTGGTTCAAATATTAGGATTCAGTGAGCTATGCCTTTAAGTTGCTAGTTTACCATGGGAGATGGAGCTAGAAAAATACTGGGGCAGGATGAAGACTGAAAATGATGACCTAGTCCAGGGCTGTCCATGCTCAGTAGAGTAGCAATCACAGTGTCCAGATTAAAGTTGTAGTCCACATGTGAAGAATATACTCAAGATATGCTAAAGAAGATGGAAAAGGAATAAAGCTGACATGACATTCCCTAGGTGTTGGGTTACATAAAGTTAAACAGTAAAAGCTATCATTTATTGAACAGTCAGAGCATGCTAGCTACTCTACAGGTGTGGTATTTCTATTTGGTCCCATGGTATAATTAATGCCAGTAGTATTATCCCCATGTGAAAGGGAAGAAAGTGAGGTTTAGATACATCATTTCCCCAAGACTCTACAACAAAGGAGAAGATCTGAGATTTGAATTGGATCTCTCTGAGTCCATAGTGTATGATATTCTACAGTTAATGGGTAGTAAGAGTCAGAAGTGCAATTCACCCATATTCCCGCCATTTGCAAAGGCTGTGTTCTTTCCTCAGCAACTTCTTTTCAAATTACAAAACAGTGGTGGGTAGGGCAGAAATGCTGTGCATGGTGACATAAATTTATACACTCTAATCAAGGCTAGAGAGGGAAATAAGAAGTTCTAAACCAGAAGGGGAACTACAAGTATGAGAAGAACATTCAGCTGTGGACATGAGAGAATGGACCCTGCTTGTGGATCTTTGAACACTTGGAGGCAGCCTTAGAGAAAATCATAGGGCTCACTGAGTTTCGGGTCTTTGGTTCTTAAGTGCAATACTGTTTCCAACACATGGTGAGACTTGTCAGATAACAGCTTCTCACTTATGTAGGCTTTAAGAATTGTAGCCTTCACTGAGTATCTCTTTTATCCTAGGATGATGCTAAACCAGTACCTACCTTGTCATTGACCACCAGGCAGATGATTTTAGGATTGTCCCAGAATGAAATCTAAGTAGCAAGATAAATCTACTGACATAGAAAGATAAGGCACAGAATTCACACAGAAGAGGAACAGAATTGGTTTGTGATTGTTATTCCACTCTCACTTTTGGACACAGAGTAATAGAAGGTGCAGTATAGATTCACTCCTCTGAATTGAAATTATGGGCTATGTGACTGTACAATAAATGACATTTGCCAAATTAGATGCATTTCGTATCTGCTAAATGTAAATTTTTAAAAAGTCATCTGATCTATAAAAACACTGGGAAGATTAAGATAATGTACATAGCAAATTAGCACCACACCCTGCAGATGGCAGCTGTACAACTGATGATGGTAGTAGACGACGCTGTTGTTACACAGGAGAAACCAGGCTCATTCTACCGCTATTGTAGAGCCTACCTCCAAGACTCACTATCACAAGACACAAAGTCCCAACTTCACAACATTTTCTATAAGTTTCTGAAATATTTAAACACCATTTTAGACTCATATTCACAGGCAATTCTATTTTGGATCCGTCATCAGAGGAGTAAAAAGATCAAATTTATTTTCCTATCATGATGGAGGGATTATAATCAACTGTTTAAATACACTGCCAGGTTTGGGCAGAGCATCGAGGCTCATCTGGTCCTTATCCGCATACGCATTACTCTTGCGAGATCATCAGGCCTGCTCGTGAAAACTTCGCGATATGGAAAGGCAGGGCAGGGCATAGGACAGTTCTGGTAGCGACTTAAAGTGACACAATGCCATCCCCTCACAATGCAGCACACAGATTCTGGCCCTCCCCCTTTCACCTCTCTTGTCTTCACACATTTGAAGCTATCCATTCATGTCCCTTTTCATACTATACATCATGTGAAATGTCAGGCTGGATGAATCACCAGCTGGAATCAAGATTGCTAGAAGAAATATCAATAACCTCATAATTGCAGATGATACCATTCTGATGAAAGAGCCTCTTGATGAGGGTGAAAGAGGAGAGTGAAAAAGTTGGCTTAAAACTCAACAGTAAAGAAGCTAAGACCATGGCATCTGGTCCCAACATTTCATGGCAAATAGATGGGGAAAAATGGAAATAGTGACAGGCTGTGTTTTCTTGGGCTCCAAAATCACTGCAGTGACTATAGCCATGAAATTAAAAGACACTTGCTCCTTGGAAGAAAAGCTATAGCAAACCTAGACAGTGTATTAAAAAGCAGAGACATCACTTTACTGACAAAGGTCTGCATAGTCAAAGCTATGTTTTTTTCAGTAGTCATGTACAGATGTTAGAGTTGGATGGACCATAAAGAAGTCTGAGCACCAAAGAATTGATGCTTTGAAACAGTGGTGCTGGAAACTCTTGAGAGTCCCTTGGACAGTAAGGAGATCAAACCAGTCAATCCTAAAGGAAATCAACCCTGAATGTTCACTATAAGAACTGATGATAAAGCTGGAGCTCCAATATTTTGGCCACCTGATGCAAAGAACTGACTCATTAGAAAAGACCCTGAAGCTGGGAAAGAATGAAGGCAGGAGGAGAAGGGGATGACAGAGGATGAGATGACTGAATGGCATCACCGACTCAAGGGACATGAGTATGAGATGGTGAAGGACAGGAAAGTCTGGCATGCCGCAGTCAATGGGTCGCAAAGAGCTGGACATGATTTAGCGACTGAACAGGACAGAGTTCATTTCCCTCCTGGGGCTTCCTGGATCTTTCTTTGTGTCATTGCAATAAAAGTTGTTTAGCTTCCTGGCATCTTGGGCTCCCCAGTCAATCTGAACTTGTTTTTGTTATTCTTCTGAGTGTGGCATGAGGGAGTTAGCTCCATATATCCAGAGGCATTCAGATCAGGGCATATTCCCTCCCTTCCCCCCAACCCCAGACCCTTTCTAGACATTCCACTTCTGTTAATGCTCACATAGTTAACAAATTTTGATGTGTGGGTTTCGCAGTTTCAGAATGTATTTGCTCATATCTAGTAATAATTAACTACTTCTCATCTTGCCTTATTCATCTTCCACAAACAGACCTCAACTGGTAATCCTACAGACTCAAGGCAGCCTTTATTTGGTCCAGTCTTACAGTACTGTTGTCTCTGTGTTGATGCCTTATAATAAGACCCATTACTAGAGTCTAAGCTTTTAGAGTTGAGATGATCAGATCAGATCAGATTCAGAAATACTTATAGAACATAAGTCATGCATGTCCTAGGCACATTCATATAGATAACCTTATATTAACTTCATAAGAAAAAGAAAATTGGGCCTCAGTCATGTTAGATGTCTTACATCATTCTGAGAAAGTGACAGAGGCAGAAACTGAAGGCATGTCTTCCACTTCAATCTCAGTGTCTTCATTTATTTTTAATTTTCTTTAATTTTAAATATTTCAAATAAAATTACAGAATAACATAATATATTCCTGTGTTCCAAAACATTGAATTTATCAAATTACATAGTTTCTTACTAAATTTGCTATAAAATATCTGGAGTTGTTAACTTTGGGGGTAAAACATATTGTTGCACTTAAATTCAATAACTATTACTAATCTATCAAGACTCTATTTCTTCTTCATTCGATTTGGCTTATTCATGTGTTTTCAGAATATCTTTCATTCCATTAAGTTTTTAAATCCAGGTGCATGTTTCTCATAATCTCTAATATTTTAAGATGTTCTGTGTTCTATGCAATTATGCAATCATATCCCATTTATTTATATCAATATTGTGTATGTATACATTTGCTGTCCTTTTTTCCCATTTCATTATTCTTATTTAAAGTTTGGGGTTTTTATTTGTTTTGGAATTTTAAAATTAATTTTAGTTTTTTTATATTTATACAAGATTTATTGATTACTCTCCATTTACAGTTACTACAAAATATTGGCTGTATACCCCCAAAATTCCAAAGTCAGACCTTTAGATTTAACTGATATGCTCTCTTGGTTCTTAGATTTCTATTTAGTTCTTTTCTCTCTAGCTTACTTTGGTTTGCCCTCTTACTATTCTTGTTAAATGTTTAAGGGATTTTCTGACACTCACTCATTTTAGAAGATATATTAAACTTACATTGTCCTTCATTTTTAAGCATTTTGTAATTTTCATTTTCTTTTTATTCCATAAAATAAAAGGAGTTAATTTCCAAATATCCAAAAACATGATTTGTCCAAAGTGAACTTTTTGTTTATTTTGACTTAAGTTGCCTTTTGGAGAGAGGATGCAACTTGCATGTCATTGATTCTTTATAATTTAGCCTTGTTTTTTGACTAGTGGGTGGTTCCAAGGCTTATATATATGCTTTACCTACCACTTGCAGAAACATGCAACATACGTATCTGTTACATTGTTTGCTGACTTTTTGAACTTAAGTTTTCAAATTAACATAGATTTGATTATTTTTGGTTTTTAATTCTGTAATTTTATATGGTGTATAGATTCATGTTCATATATCACCACAATCAGGATACATAATAGTTATACAATGTCCTAAAATTCCTCATGCTATTATACCTGTATAGTCACATCTTCTCCAAATCTTTAATTCCAGGTTGCCATTTCTCTGTTCTCTGTCACTGAAGTCTTTCCTCTCTCAGAATGTTGTACAAATGGAAGTATATAGTATGCAATCTTTTGAGATTGACTTATTCCATATGATGCCTTTGAGACGTGTCCAAGCTGTTAAATACATCTATAGTTTGTGTAATATATTGACAATAATTTTTAGTGACATACTACAGTTGACTCATCCATTAACTTACTGAAGAAAGCTTGAGTTGTTTCCATGTTTTTGATGATTATGCATAACACTGTTATAAACATTCATGCATTGTTTTCTCCTATCTCTAGGGGTATACTCTGGAGTGGATAGCTGGATCATATGGTAAAGATATCTTTAAAGACACTGATGAATGATTTTCTAGAGTCATGTTCTATTGTACATTCCCACCAGCCACATATGATTGCTGCCAGTTTCTTAACTTCTTCTCTAGCTCTTGTTATTATTAGTAATTTTTGTTTAAACTTTCCTAATTGATGTACAGTAGTGTCTTATGAACCCACTCCAGTGTTCTTGCCTGGAGAATCCCAGAGATGGGGGAGCCTGGTGGGCTGCTGTCTATGGGGTCGCACAGAGTCGGACATCACTGAAGCGACTTAGCAGCAGCAGCAGCAGCAGTGTCTCATGATGGTGTTACTTTGCTTGTCTCTTGATGAGCCATTGATGTTGACATCTTTCCATGTCAACATGGAAAGATATCAACCTTTTGTATATACCCTTTGTATATACTCACCTTTTGTATATACTCCTTGGTAAAGTGTATGCTCAAGACTTTTGCCCAGTTTCTATTTGGGTTGTTTGTGTTCTGCCTATAAAGTTTTGAGAGTTCTCCATATAATATATTCCATTTTCAAGTCCTTTCTGCATATGAGATTTGCAGGTATTTTCTCCTAGTCTTTAATTCTCTTTCTCATTGTCTTATTTGTTTCAAAGCAAAAGTTTTAAGTGCAATGAAATTCACTTAATCTACTTTTGTACATTTTGTTATGGAACATGATTTTGGTATCACATTGAAGAAACTTTGCTACCTTGAGATCATGAATATTTTCTTTTTAACTCTTCTTTCATATAATTTATGAAATTATCTCTCCTATATGGCAAATGTTGGCCTTTAGGCTATTTTTCAAACTACTGACTTTTTCTATTAAGTCTAGTTTACAGTTATCATATCCGTTGCATTTTTATTTAAAAGACTATATATTTTTTACTTCCAAACTTACAAACTGTTTTTTCCTCTACCTCTGATCTTATTTTCATTTTCAGTGTGTTTCCATAATTTTTTCAAATAAATGGCATGCTGTCATTATCTTTTGAGCATCTTTAGCATACTAAATGAAGACTAACAGCAGACTAAAAAACTTAAATATCTGTCAAATAGTAAAATACATTTAATCTGTAATGAATATTTTGAAATATTAATTGTGCTACCTGGCAAATTTACTCTTTGAGTTTAAAAACATTTTTTGGAATTTTGATTTGTATACTCATGTAGAGTGAAAGTTTTGGTTTGTTTTGATTTTGCTCCACATCGATTTTGCTCATCTTGCTGATTAACTCCAAGATCAACTCAATTCAGTTTGGTGTCATATGGCTTTTTCTACCATTTTCCTCATCCTATGCTGTTGTTGTTCAGTTGCCCAGTTGTGTCCAGCTCTTCGTGATCCCATGGACCGTGGGATGCCAGGCCTCTCTGTTCCTCATCATCTCCCGGAGTTTGCCCAAGTTCATGATCATTGCACTGGTGATGCTGTCCAGCCATCTTATCCTCTGAAGTCCTCTTCTCCTTCTGCCTTCAATCTTTCCCAACATCAGGGACTTTTCCAATGAGTCATCTGTTTGCATCAGATGACCAAAATACTCTCCAGGGAATCTTTCTGACTTAGGAATCAAACTGGAGTCTCTTGCATTGCAGGCCAATTCTTTACCAGTTGAGGTACCAGGGAAGCCCTCCTAGTCATATAGCTTTTAGCAAAAGAATAATTACATGAAGTAATCTAGGAGTTAATTTTTAAATTTCCCTGCAAAGACACAAATGCCACCGCAGCACAAAGGAAAGACCCACGCCCAATCCTGACTGAAGCCCTCTACTTCCTTTTATGCCATAATAGCCAATTCCTGGATTCCACAGCTTGTTTCTGTCTCCATAAACAACAGGTCTGAAAGGACTTTGGGCTAATAGCCTTTTATTCTCATGGGTTCTCTTTCTGTAGGTTCTTCACCATTTCTGTGTGTATGGAGTTGAGAAGGACTGGTAGAGTGAACTTGAACAGTGGTCATGAATGGAAATACAGTGTTCCCTCCACACATTGCTACCAGGGTTTGGAATGAAAGCTTGGTTTGAGAACATGTTTCATCAATGACTGCTCATGAGCCATGCAGTTCAAACATTCTGGAACAACGTCCTCTGGCCACCACACAGAATATTCAACTGCCTTGACTATTGCTGGTTATCAGTTCCTACATTGCTTCCTTTGTTGGAAAATAAAGACTTTTGCTTTTCTTCCTGAGACCTTCTGTTCCTCACTCAAATAATTTAACTATTTTGCATTTGGAAAGAGACTTTTTTTTTCTTTCTTTCATTCCTGTGCAACATTCCATTTGCTGACAGAGAGGCTGACAAGGCGGCTGACAAGTCAGCTGACACAATGGCTATTACTTTGAGAAGTTTCTAATTTTCTCAAATTAGAATATTTTTGCTGCCCTTCATTTTGCTCATTTTGCTGCCCTTCCATCTGTAGTAAAAATTATAGGGTGCTTCTTCTTTGTGGAACAGTGGAACTCAGCTCCCATGCCAGGGGTCCTGAACAGGTTCCATACTAACTCCTAAGTCTCAGCAGTAATGCAGTTATTATTGAAGATGTCAGTTCACTTGCAGCTTCACTATAATATTGGTCCATTTGGGCATGCCAGAAAAATGAGGAGTAGAGCTATAAACCTTGGTCTGAATATGTATTATATGTGTGTGTATAAAACATGCATATATGTGTGTATATATATATGCAGGTATATAAACATGTGCATAAAATATGTATATAATATTCTGCTAATTGTAAATGCATCCAGGGTAAGTAAGAACAATTTTTATAGAAATGTGTGTGACAGATCAGTTGTGAATCTGAACTGGGGGTTGATAAATTCTCATTACCTTCGCCTACCTGACAAATGAAATGACCTGCTAAGCAGCTGCTGAAAATTCAATCAGATACCTGCAAATAGCAAGCATCCCATGTTAAAAAAAAATGGATAGGTTCCTGGGAACATCTTGGACTGGAATCACACAGAATGAAAAACAAAGGAGACAGTTTCTCTGTCCCCAGAATCTGCTAGTTTACTTGAGATGGGAGCGTGTTTAGTTGCTGTCATCACTCTGTGCCAACCACTCTATGCTAAAATTATTCAAACCACTCTAATTTTCTTCCCATTGCCAGTCCACAGAGAAAACAATCTCTGGATTTTCCTAATCTTGATATTGCCATTAACCCCTCTCCTAAGACCCTACCTATGCACAGGATTGTGTCTGCATAGAGAGCAGAAATTGTCAATATGGAAAACACACACCCATGGTGGAACAATGTGACAATCTATCAATGAGTGGGAGAAAAGTACAAAAATGGCCCTTAATATTTTTTCCATATTCCTTTTTCCTTAATTTTTTAAATTTTTGATTGAAATATAATTGCTTTATTGGTTTCTGCCATATATCAACATGAATCAGCCACAGGTATACATATGTCCCCTCCCTCTTGGGAGGAAGGTGCCTTGTTCTTTTAATTCTCTGTATTTTTGAATGTTTTATTAATGTTTATGACACATTAGTCTAATTGTACACAATATTATTATAAATGATAAATATTGTATAGTTTTATATTATCACATATAAAATACATATAATAAACAATAAAAATGTTATATTGCTCTGCTGCTGCTGCTGCTAAGTCGCTTCAGTCGTATCTGACTCTGTGCGACCCCATAGATGGCAGCCTACCAGGCTCCCCCGTCCCTGGGATTCTCCAAGCAAGAACACTGGAGTGGGTTGCCATTTGCTCTACATAATATAAATATTAGAGGTACATGCTCATTTATTAAATTATAAGAATGTGTTATTCAAAAAATTTCAAGATTACTATTCTAGAGCAGTTCTTTTCAAACTTGAATATATACACAAAGTATCTGGGGATTTTACACAGTGCACACTGAGACTCCGTAGGTCTGCGATGGGGTTAGGAAGTCCGTGTTTCTGACAAACTCCCAGATGACACTGATGCTGCTAGTGTTTAGATTACACTTAGAAGAGCAAAACATAAGTATGATTTAATGACCTCCTAAAAGTAATCCCTTCCCCCAATATGTCTCCCTCTGGGAAAGCAGAGATACTTGGAAACACTTTCTGTGTTGAAACATCTTTCTAGAGGGCAAAAGTATTACGTTTTGTTTGTTTGCTTTGGTTTTAACTCAACTTTCCCTGGATAGGTAGAGATTTATAGATATGCTAAGGTTGGGATCCTCTGGAAATAAACTCTGAGACAATGATTGGCAAGCATCAAATGTATTGGGGTGTGCTGTCAGAAGATACAAGTTGTGGGATGTACATCAATCAGTCACTAGATAACTCTCTGAGTATATATATATATAAAAAGTACTCTTGCATGAGATGGTGATCTTAAGCAGCGGGGAATTTTAGGAGAGCTACTATGCTGAGAGTTGTTAACAGCCAAGACTCCCAGAAGCTGGAAGAGTGAGGGTCTCCGTCTTAAAGGATAAGGATCTGGGGTAGCACACCACAGTATCCACTATAATTTCTGCTAATTAGTACCTTGTTACACTCAGATACACCTTGTATAATGGGCCCCTCTAGGATTCCAATGGGCCTCTTTTCCTGAAGAAATGCAAAATATGGTTGAGTGGGAAGAGCTAGAGCTCCCATGATTGATGGTCTTGAATTGCCATGGATACTCATCAAAGTTGAGCCTAGTGACATCAAGAAGTTTCTAACTGAATAACCTGTGTATCCAACCCATTCTTTTCTGCATAGAGTAACAGCAGCCCTGTCTCTGATAATTGGAATCCATAACCCTGACTTACTTTCCTGATGGTCAATGAAGCTGAAAGGATGGGGTGGGAACTGTAGCCTAAACTTTAGCAGCATTCATGCTTTTTTCTCTGTTAGAAAAGTCCGCTTTTTGGGAACTAGGATCTCTAACCTTGCAGAGTTCCAATTTTTGAAGATGAGAAGCACACTTTCAAGGCACTGAAACTGATAGTTAGTGGTTCCCTTCCAGCTCTTCATATTGAATTCCAGACTCATGACATAAACTACTGGAATCCTCGATGTGTCCTAGAAGATGGAAACATCTTCCTCACAGGGCAAATCACCAAGCTGGTGCCCTAGTGGCGGCTTGTTCTAGCAGTGTGGCATCATCTGGATGGCATGGAAATGATAGGCCCAACCGATCTCATCCACGGTTATGTACATGTTGCCACACCTTCTTTGTTCTAAATAGGACCCCTTGGTCTAATGCAGAGTTTTTCAGGATACTGTCCTTTATTCTTGTACTAAGACCAATGTGGGAAGCAAGTGCTGAGATATAAATGATGAATCAGGTCTGCCAGGTAAGAAAAACAAACATATATCTGAAGATATTTTAATTCTAGTATTCTAGAAACCACTCTTATGAGAGACAAAAGGGTGCAGAATTGGGTATAAAAAGAACACTTTGTTGCTTATATAACAAAAGCATTAGGACAGTTCCATGAGAGCCCTTGACCTGGGACGGCCTTTCAGAGTTCTTCCATATGGGGACAAGGAAGTCATTTTTTCACTGGTTTATATCTTCATGTGAACAGGTTGCTGAATGTGGGATGCTCTCATAAAAGAGTGTGACCTTTGTCAAGGTGACTCTCTTCAGGTCAAGGAGATTCCCATAGAAGAACTCACCTGAGAGCTATCAGCTGCTAACATTCCCACAATCTGGGAGAAATAGTGCTTTTCCTTTAAAGGGACAAGGAGATCTGAACTGCTTACCATAGTAGCACAGCCTTCACTACAAAATACGTAGATATATTTGCTCCTTGTTCTAAAAATGAATTATGATCAGCTTCCTTTCAGTGAGGACAGATTAGTTTCCAGCAAAAGTTGCCAGGTACATTGCCCATACAGCATTTGATAGTAGGAAACAAAGCAACATAGGATCTCCAGAGGTAGAAATCATGAATAGAGAGATCAGTGCAATTGAGAGGAGAAAATGTTACAGTGCTGAAGACCCCAGGAGCTAGTTGCCAACTTGCCACCCATGTGATGTCCCTTCTTCCAAATTCCTGGAAGGCTAAGTAGAGTGTATTCATCAGCGGATTGAGAACATCATGCCCTACTGCAGAAGGATGCCAAGACAGAGTGACACTGAGTATTACACAATCTAATGTCTACAGTCTAGTGGATTGGAGTCCACTAAGAAAGAAAATAAGGAAAATGTGTAGTCTCAGAACAGAGGCTTCAGTGCCCTGTGGTGATTGGGAACACTGCCTGTATTAGCCTGATTCCCTGCCCACACTGCCCAGTCTCTCACTGGCTGTCAATTAACCTTCACTGAGATACTGATGATGGCCTATGCCCCCTTCTTAGGAATTTCTGCAAAATACTATTTACCTTTTCTATTTACCTTTCCATAACTCTGTATTATACAGCTACACATGAACTCAAAGCAATTTCATGTAGTAGATAATATATTTTTCATTTTCAGACAGATGGATTAGGATGCTATATATATAGAAGTTACATTTTGTCTTTTCAACCTTCTCTGTGACCTTATTTACATGATATAACGTCTCAGAATCCTAGTTTTCTCATCCATAATGTGGCCAAAAGAATGATCCAACTAATGAAAATAAAGATTTAATAAAAATAATGTCCATCCTATAATGTTCAATTATTATTTGAAGTCATTTCTGGCTTTAAATTTTTAAAAAATATATTTGGAGGCAAAGTGTGCAATGTTGTTAAAATTGTGTGCCAACTGACAATAAATTAATCTAGCACAATTCTGTGAGTAAAGTGCACAGGTGCTTCTAAGCACATATTTTTATAATTATTTTGGCTATTCATAAATGTTATGCCCACTTTTTCCTTTTCTTTTCCTATATTTCAAAAACTAAAGTTTTCAGGGAACTGAATGCCAGATAAGTGGGTCCTTTCTCTCACTTATTCTCAGCACTGTCACTGCACAGAAGACATTTAACATTTCATGTTTCAATTTCTTTATCCACAAACTAGAGGCCATCATCCTGACCTGCATCATCAAAAAGCAATTTCTATTAGCAAATTAATGACTGTCGAGGCAGCTATCAATGCCGAGCATCTTTCACATTAGATCAGCCTTCAATTGCCAAACAGAAAGTGAGTCATTCCAGGAAGCCCCACTGGGAACAGGAGTTTAAGTTTTTCTCCTTTCTGGCTGTGAAGGGAAAGTACTGGTCAAAGAGAAGAGGAAAGGCAGGGGGGAGGAGAAGGGCAGGGAGGAGAGGAGATAAACCGGTTCAAGGTTATATTTCCTGACTTCATTCCTGCAATGCTAGCCTCACCCTTTATGACAAGGTCTGGGGAAGATGTAGTTTATGACATGCTTCAAGTGTGATAAAGAAGCTGAGAGGTGAGCTCGGGAAGGGTTAGGTGTCCTTGAGGACCGGATGGGCTTGAGTACTCTTTGAGGATGGATGTTATTAAATTGAATTATTATTATTAGCACTTAGACAATGTGGAGAGGAAAAGAGGAGAAAGGAAAGAGAATTAAATTAAAACTGCGGATGGAACACGTTGTGAGAGAATGTGGACAGCCACAGATGACCTGTAAATAGGGCACAGACAACCCGAGGAGGGCTGGCTACTCAGTAAGCACTCTTTAATCCCACGAGAAATGAGTTTTACCAGGAGTTTTCTTCTGAAATCTTGGAGGCAAACCCATGCCTCTTGTGTGGTTTCACTGAGAAATGAAAATGTAACTAAATGAGATTTCTAGTTGGCTCTTCGAGTAACCTCTGTTTGATTCAAAACAGATTCTTCGACCCTGTTGCCCTTTGTTTGCCCACATCATTCCCCCTTCCACAGAATCTTCCTGCTTCTCTTATCCAGTTCCTGTCCTCTTCTCCTTTCATGAATCAGTTTTGAAATTGCAGCCATAATTTTTATTGGTAGTAGTTGACATTTATGAAGCGCTTACCATGTGCCAGGCACTGTGCTGAGCATTTACCATTTATGATCTTGTTTTATCTTCACATGTGCCCGAGGAGGTAGGTTTCTTTGACCTTACTTCACAGTTAAGATTCTTAACTTAGAGAGGTATGGTAGTTTGACCCCAAGGCTCATAGTAAGTGTCAGAAATGAGACTCGATTCCAATTCTGACTCCAAATCTTGTGATCTCTATGAGGCCTAAGCAGATACCTATAATCTCTGCTGATTTGCCAATCCTACCAGCTGCTCTTCATTGCTGATTTGCCTAGGAGCACAAATCAGAAAAAAAAAAAAAAAGAGAGAGAGAGAGAGAGAGAAACTGGGAAGAGTCTTTACTACCCTGAGCAGAATTACTGTCCTGAGGATTATCTTATACCTGATTTTGATGAACAAGGAAAAAAAAAAAATTAAACCACCAATGGAAGACAGCTAGAGTCCTGAAAAAAAAAAAAATTAGTATAGATGAGCAAATCCTGAACAATTTTCCCATAAAGATTTTCGTCTATTTAGAACATGTCCCATGGGGCAGGTGCTGATGTATATTATTTATCTATCAGTAAGGATCTACTATTAAAAGATCTTTCCTCTTTAAAATATCATCTTCTCCTTCAGCTTCCACAATGGGGACACATTATGCTCTTATTAGGGTTTTCTTTTACTTCCTTAGTATCTATTTCTCCATGTTTCTGTGCCTCTTTTTGATTTTTTTTTTCTCTTTTTGATATTTAAGGTTGGTAAACTCTAGGATCTATCTCCGACATGTCCCTCATCTCCATTCACTCTTCCAGCATATCTGGTTGATCTTCCTTATTCTCATAGCTCTACTTTGGGTCCATATAGCAATTTGCAAATACCTAATCTCTATCTAGGCTTTCCCTAAACACCAGTTTAGATTATCCAACTAATATTTTAAAATTCTATGTGAATGGTTAGCAGCTATCCCCAAATTAATCTGGCCAAAACAGAAAAAGGCAATTCCTAATTTTTTATGGGGGGGGGGAAAGATTTTTCAGAAAAAAAAAAGAGAGAGAGAAAAGAAAAGCCCTCCATCTCCTCAGTTGTACAAGTAGAGAATCTAAGTATCATCCTTGTTGCTTCTCTTTTACTCATCCTACCATGTCCTCTCTAACGAGTCTCATCGATTGCTCCTTCAAAGTGCTTCTCAAGTTGGTTCACTCCTCTAAACATCCACTATTATTTTAATTGAAGGATTAATAATCTTTTACCAAAACTCTCAGAATAAATATCTACTGGCCTCCAGCTTCTTCACATGTCCATAGTCAATTCATCTTCCAAAAGACCATTGCATGGACTTTTAAAAAGTACAATCCAGATTATACCACTTGCCTGCTCAGACACTTCCCAGGATGTACCATTTCATTTGGGCAAATACTCACCCCTGACTCTGGCTCACAAAGCTCTCAGTGTGCTGACTCTTCATCTCTAATCTCTCGTCCTCTTCCCATTAGGATTCAGTCATTTTGGTTCTTTTTCTTCTGCCTTACACAATCCAAACTCATTCTTGCCTTAGGCCAATCTTCTCTGTCTGGAATGTTACCCCTCCTGACCTTCACAAGGTTTTATATGGCCTCTTATTCCATTATCATCTTAAATGCCACCTCCCTGGAAAGCTAAAGTAGCTTTCAAGTCACAATGATGTCAACCTATTTTATTCATCTGAATCGCATGTATCTTCATCCACTCTTTCCATGCTTATTTTCTCTCTTCTTTTCTGATTAGGATGCTAATGCATGAAAAGAAACCTTGGCCATTTTCATAATACTAGTTACTAGATAATATTTAGTACATAGAAAACATTAAATTTTGTTGAAAGAAAGAAAAAAATAAACTCATAGGAAATAGAAGAAAAAAGAAATAAAAAAAGAGTGGTCATCTATACCAACACACTGAATTCTTACTGTCTAAAGAATGCGTTTGAAATATGACATAAGCATGATGTAAATGCAGTGATGAAACTGTCACTGAAATTTGCTGAGGCCAGGCAAATGATTAGATGATAACAAATGAAGACTATGTCTTAAGAAAAAGAAAAAGGTGTTTAAATAAAGGATATGAGGAAATAACAATGCAATCAGAGAAACTATTATATTTCTGAACAGAAATCCTCAGATTTGTCTGATACAGTGTAGTGAAAAGCAATTTGGTGATTAAATAAAAATAAAAAAAAACACAAAGTGAAATCATTGTGAGAAGGTACTATATTCAAAATCACTAGACAAAAAACATAGTTACAGTTATTCTAATACAGATCACAAAAATAACACACAAGGAAATTAAAATGTAGGACAGAAAGCTTTTCAAATATTTTCTTATTTTTCTCAGCAAAAGATAATTATTTAAGTAAGAAAACTGAGTATTACCCCTGATGATCTCCTTTTCCTCAAAATTCAAATCAAATCAGTCACTCAGTCTTATCTGTAACCTGAAGAAAACTGAGTTGCCTAAACAGTTCAGTATTTGATTAAGTTTTATTTTAAAAATCTAATCAACTTAAGTCTTTATTAAAATTGTTCAAAACCCCACCAAAAAACGTGAACACATATTTTTAACATCTTTGTTTTTGCTCATGGGATATGTTATGTGCATGCATGAGAGAGAGAGGGAGAAAGAAAGGGGGCGAGAGAAAGGGAGAGAGAGATTTGTGAGAATGTGTGTCACACACATGGTACATACTTACCTCATCATCTGTCTTTTATCTCTCTATTTATACATTCTTAAACTTTCTCTTCTCTTTTGCCTGATTTATGTTCTCTGCTCAATCACACTTTTTGTTCTATTCTCTTTTCTTCTACCGGAAGCCCTTTAGTTGATCCATTGTAAATAAAATTAAGCAGTACTAAGATCTTCTCACTTCTCCTTCTTAGTCACATTCCAATAATAACTAGGCTATCCATCAGCACTGCAATCCCACAGTCAAAATAGAAATAACTCCCTTACTACTACCATCCTATCTACATTCTAGCATTCCATCTCCTCTGACTTCTTCCAATTGCTTCCTAGTTGATCTCTCTCACATTTGTGCAGAGCGATAAATAAAATATTTTTGAAATAAATCCATTCAAGACACCTTCTTGTTTAAATTCTTAGATAACTTCCAATTTCTATTAAATTCCAAACACTTTCACATAAGCTGAAAGACCTTCAATCATATGAGACCTTCTGAGTCTTGGAGACTTTCTCACGTCTTGTTAGACAATTTCATCCTTGTTCTATGACAGCATGAATTCTATCAGTTCTAAAATATTCTGTGTTCCCTCCTGCTTCTGCACCTCGTTATGACTATTCTTTCTTATTATAGTGTCTCCTTTACCTTTTCTCAGCTAATTCTATTCATTCATCAAATGGGTCAGCTAAAGTTTCACTCAAAGAAGCTTGAATCCTCTTATCAAATGTACTAATAGCATAATTACCTTTTCCTCAAATTCTTATCACAATTGAATAATATTTTTCTTCTTAAACTGTAAGCTAAGTGAGGGCAATGATATTTCATTTCTGTAACTAAAGGAATTTAACACATAGATGCCATTGTTGAATACTTGAATGAATACATAAATAAATACATAAATAAATCTATAAAAAGTTCATATTTTCAAAAAGGCAGTGGATGGCATTTTCATGCCTCTCCTTGCTGATAAATTTGCCTTTCACAAGGATGAGAAAACAATAAGCTTCCATAAGTGACTGTAATAAGCAGGAGACCTTGATTAGGAGAGTTACGGTGACAGGCGACTTGGAGAAAGATGACCACATCATCTTGGAACAAATAGCTTCTAGAAAGAAACACAGTCTTGAGTAGTTAACCCAGTCTCCCTGATCTGTCTGGTGAGGGTACCAGTAAGCAAGCAATATGGGCACTGCAGCTTATTGTGTAGATTTTGCCTCACTCCATCAGTATTCAGACTCTTGCCTCTTTCCCTGTGCTTCCTGTCCATTATCAGTTATGTTTCTAGAAGCCTTCATAGGGGGAGCAATGATTTAAAAAAATTTACTTTTATTTTTCTCAGTTCCATACTGATCCCATATTCTTTATGGCAGCTATCATTGGGTAATTTGTATATGTTTTTTTTTCTGATGCTTGATATGTGTATTCATTCTCTGAAAGAGAAAAATACTAGCTGATTACATATATTCTTACTTCCCTCTATGTTTTCAACTCTCCTCTACTGGAACGGAGTGACTAAAATGGGAATTAAGTGGTGAAGTCATGTTCTAAAGGACATGTGCCAAAGATAGGAAGAAGAACATGCAAACAAGCAGAGATGCTGAAAAGAGCCCTTGTACCTTTAAGAAACTTACTTGGAAAGCAAAAAACCAGAAGGAGGTGAAAAGAAAGAACAAATATGGGATTCAGGTAAATGGTAATTTTACTCTGTACAGAAGAGGAAGAAGAACATGGCTTAGGGTAGATAAGGTACTGTTAAAAATGACAGCAAAGGCAGAATGATTCATTCATCTCTTATTTAACTTCCATTTTATCTATCAAGGAGAATGATCTCCAAACTGTAAAGTATAAAACAAAATGCATAAAGAGTAGATCGTGAAGGAAGATAGAAACCAAGATCTTCAAATGGCATCTGATTGCTTTAAATAAGCTTAATCCTTAGCATATTCACAACCCATGCTGTCTTTTCCATCTGATATTGCAAACACTTGATAATTCTACTTTAGTATCCTAATACCATTTCTGCAACTCTGCTCTGGGATGGTATGCCAAAATACTATCCAGTGGAGCTTTTCTATGAGCCAAAACTTAAGAGACTGAATCTCTAATCCAATAAGTAGTCCTTGATTGCTCTTCATAATTTGGATCTTCTACCATTTCTGTGCTCTATCCACTGGTGAGAATCTCCTTTACTTCAGCCTGGACAGTGTCCATTACTTGTTTAAATTGTGACTGAAGATTGGAACCTATCCTTCTAGGACACTGTATTCATCCTGCTCTGTTGAATGACTACAATTGACCTACCCACCTCAACTATTTAGCATGTGCCCTGTTACGTTCCTTCCCCTGTTTGTAATGATTGAGTTTCTTTGCTTTAACAGTCAATCTATATAACAACCCTGTACTTAGTCCCTCAGTCATGTCTGACTTTGTGACCACATGGACTTTAGCCTGCCAGGCTCCACTGTCCATGGGAATACTCCAGGCAAGAATACTGGAGTGGGTTGCCATGCCCTCCTCCAGGGGATCTTCCCAACCCAGGGATCAAACCCAGGTTTCCCACATTGCAGGTAGATTCTTTATCATCTGAGCAATCAGTGAAGCCCAATAATACTGCAGTGGGTAGCCTATCCCTTTGCCAGGAGATCTTCCCCACTCAGGAATCTGACTGGGGTCTCCTATATTTCAGACAGATTCTTTACCAGCTGAGCTACAGGGAAGCCCTTTGTGCTAATTCAAATGCCAAGTCGTAGGTCCAAGAACTAGCACTTTTGTGATAGTTGTGTCACTGTTAGTGCCACAAACAGGAAACTTAACTTTTCCTAACAGGTTATCAAATGCGAGGAATCTCTCTGCTTTGCGGTAACAAAGTCTGGGTCTACTTTAATGTCCATGAGTTTAATTTTGGTTTTAGAGTCTTTGTTAAGAGTAACCATCTTGAATACTGCCCCCCATATCAGCATAGCCTTCCTCAACATTTTATATTTGCTTGCTCGTTTTATTTTGTAGTGTCCTTGACAGGCAAGATTGCTCCCTTTCAAGATTTCTTTTTGAAGGCCACTCATGCTCAGCCTGGTCACCTCTGAGTACAGGGTCTAACATACCTGGATATCAAGAGGGTATTTGCCTGCATGTGTCACTTGTAGAGAACAGGGAAGAAAACTTTCTTACTCTCCACCAAAGCATCACTCACTCTAGTTTGTCACACATCATTGAAATTACATATTTTATTCATAAAAATTAACATTAAAGTTATAAAACGTAAGAAAGTATTACTCTGTTTTCTTTCTTTTTTTTTTTTAGAAAAAAATAGTAACAGGTATCACATGGTGTTTTAGTGACAGAAGTCAAATTAAAATCCTGGTTTTATCATTCTCAGTCTGGATTTTTTTAAACTATATTACAATATTTTCTCTTTTTTTGGAGAGAGGCAGAGAGAAAGAGAGAGACAGACAGTGAGACAGAAAGAAAGACAGAGAAAGAGGGAAAGGAAGGGAGCAAGGGAGAGAGAAACAGAGAGATAAAGAGAATGAGGGAGAAAAAGAGAGACAGAGACAGAGAAAGGGAAGGAGGCAGGGAACTGGAGAAAGAGAGAGGGATGGAGGGAGAAAAGAGAAAGACAGAGATAGAGGGGGAAGAGAGAGAGACAGAGAGAAGGGGAGGAAAGCAGGGAGAAAGGGAGGGAGAGAGAGAGAAAGAATGAGGGCGGGAAGGGGAGAAAAAGAGAGAGGGAGAAAGGATGAGGGAGGGAAGGGGAGAAAAAGAGGGAGAAAGGGAGCAAGGCAGAGAGAAAAGGAGGGGAAGAGAGAGACAGAAAGAGGGGGAAAGGGAGGAAGAGAGAAGGAGGGATGGAAGGAGGGGGAGAGAGACAGAAACTGAAAGAGGGAAAAAGGGAGGGAAGGTGGGAGAAAGAGAGACAGGAAGGGAAGGGGAAAGAGAGACAGAGGGGAAGCAGGAGAAAAGCTACAGTATTTGGCTTAACAAGGCATTATCTCTTGTATTTAGATACATACATGTATGTATTTACATGTATCATCATATATTTAGAAATAAAATCCAGTATCCAATAGTTGGGGCTTCCATGGTAGCTAAGATGGTAAAGAGTCTACCTGCAATGCAGGAGACCCGGGTTCAATTCCGGGTCAGGAATATCCCCTAGGGGAGGAAATGGCAACCCACTCCAGTAATCTTGCCTGGGAAATCCCATGGACAGAGGAGCCTGGCAGGCTGCAGTCCATGGGGTCACAAAGAATGACACATGACTTGGTGACTAAACAACAAAAAATTGTGAGTTTTGTTGTTGCATTTTCTTTCTCTCTTTCCCTTCCTTTCCAGTTATCTTAGCCAATGTAGAGGTCCCACGGGTGCATCTAATTAGTCTAAGAGCTCTAGTTAAGTATAAAGGGTTAGGAGGGCAGTCTTGATTTCTCATCCCACCGAGAAGAGCTATCACCTACCTATGCAGAGTCAGCTAAAATATTTATTAAGTTCTTGATCATGAGGCAAAGCTATAAACTTAGAAATACTTTGCAGAACTTCTCTCAATTTATTTCTTTCATGAGTAAGGGAGCCCACTCAAGGTACTATCTTTGGGCCCAGCTCCCAACTCACATGGAAGTTTTTTTTTTTCTTCCCTTTACTCATAAGGCTTGTTGTCTGGCACATAGACTCAGAACTCAGAACTTTATCCCCATGTATTATAGTATGTTTTGACTACTTCTGGATCACAGTGATATTTACATTATTTTAAAATTCAGCTATTATTTAAAACATTGTAGTAGTCATCCACATGTTCAAGGGACAAAGGATTCATTGAAAAATGAACGTATGCTATTATTTCTATTGGAAGATTCTATTTTCTAATTGTTATAATTAACATGCTTCACAGTTAACTCTTTTTAGAGACCAACAGGTCACTAAATATATAAAAACAACTCAATGGAAGATTTTAAAAAAAGATAGTTATCTGATGGAGGCAGATAATGTAGGGAACAAAAATTAATAATTATTTTTAACTATAACAAGAATAAAATCCACATATAAGATAAAGAATGTTATTTAAAATTTAATATTTCTTTTAAAAATAAAAAATCTTGTGAAAAGTAAAATATTATTTTTTAGGAAGCAAGAAAAATTAGAACATAAAGTCAAATTTTAAAAACAGTGGAAATTAAAACTATATAAAAAAGATAAAAGACAAACATAATAAACACAAGACCTAAACTGCTGCTGTAGAATCCAGAGCAAACATAAGAAATAGCGATGTTGGAGAGATAATAACAGTTTTTTCTTTTTAAATTTAAGGATGTGGAACTCTGCATTGAAAGACAAATGTTCATCTAGTGCCTAGCATCGTGAAATATAATATATCCATATAAGACAAATTATCGTGATATTTCAGAACAGAGAGTGTTAATGGAATTAATAGTCACATGCAAAGAAATGGTTTTATTTATTTTAAAAACAGCAAAATAGAAATGCTAGAAATGAATACTTTCAAAACTCTGAGTAAACATTATTTTCAACCTAGAATTCAGAGACAAGTCAAACTATCAACTGAATTTGAGGACAAAAGAAAGATAAGTTCAGAAAAATTTACTTACCAGTCACTCTTTTTTGAGGAGCAACATAATGGTGTGCTCTACAAATATGCAGTTAGTCGACCAAGATAGATGAATATTTTATAGCCAGGGAAGAATGTAATCATACCAAGAGAGCAGTTAAGAGAATTCCTTAAGCATAATGAAAAAACAAAAATCTTAGAGGTGAGAGTTCAAGCTAGACTGTAGTAAGAAGAAAAGTCTGGTAGGAAAGTCCTCAGAGAATAGAAGGAGATAAGAGAATATCTGATATGGTAGAACATTCAGGAAAAATGTGAGGTCTGTGCTTTTTGGATAGAACAAGCAAGAAAAAGAAAGAAAATTTAAAAACTGATGGTAAGCAAACTGCTGTAAAGAAAGGGAACTCAGTAAGGATATATTATTGGTCTCAGAAGTGAAAAGTATTTGTATACTTTATAATATTAGCATAACTATTATTTCAGCTAATTGAGTGACTTACTATTTTGGATATATGTGATAGATGAGAGCAGATGTTGTATAAGGAATACTGCCTGAAATAAATTAAAATATTTGCATAGTATTTAGAAATATGGGGATTACAATAAGACACAAAGAGTGACTGTATAAGAAGTATATTGGGATACAGGATTGTCATTAAGAACTCTTTGTGTTTTCAAACTATGTGTATGTATTATGTAGATAGACATTAAACCTAAATTAGAAAAACAGTGCTTGTTTTCTCTTTCTCTCTCTCTCTTTTCCATGAAACTTTCCATGACCACCTCATTATTCTCCTCTAGAGTCAATCACAAAACACAGAAAATGATGAGTTACCATTTTCTCACTTCTCCCAAGAATGGTACCTGACTAGTGCCATCATAGATACATGGAAAAGAAGTTAATTCATTATAGTCAACAGATATTTTGGGCTATGCTGTTAAGACAATTCTCTTGCTGAATAGGTGGTGAGAGTCTGTGCTTGGGCTTTGTTAACCCTAAAATTGCTTTGATTATCTCTTGAAAAGTATTTCTTCCCACTACATCCACAATATCTTTATCATCCTGCCTATACTAACTTTCCGCTTTCTAATTTTCTACTCCAAACCTCTTTCTCAAATTTCCTTACAGGCAGACCTCTACCCTATTTATCATTGTTTCATCATTGCCAAAACATTGTGTGATATTACTTATATGACCCATAGATCTTGATTTAGTTTTGCTAATCAATCCATGAATGTGTATTCTTGAAGACTGAAGTGTCTCCACAGAAAATGGTGGACAATTTAAAAAGTCAAGTCAGACCTCCAGTTTACCACTCATCAGCTGAATGCACTTGGAAAAAGTTTACACTCTTGGAGGCTTGTTTCCTCACTTAGTGATGTTGACAGATTGTTAGTTAAGCACCTCCTGGAGCTTCCCAGGTGGCTCAAGTGGTAAAGAACCCACCTGCCAATGCAGCCAGACACAAGTTCAATTCTGGGTAAGGAAGATTCCCCTGGAGGAGGGCATGGCAACCCACTCCAGTATTCTTGCCTGGAGAATCCCCTGGACAGAGGATCCTGGCAGGCCACAGTCCTTAGGGTCACAAAGAGTCAGAAACGACTGAAGTGACTAAGCATGCACGCAAGCATCTCATGGGGCTGTTGCTAATATCTGGAGAGAAGATGAAGGAGGTGGTATTGAGTACTTATCTATACAGAGGTAAAGAGATCTTATAAGTCTTACAGTCCTTCTCGCATGGTGAGGTTGGTCTTCCAAACCCAGTGAAGTATTTAAATTTCCAAAGATGTTCAGAGTTAGCCAGAACCCCCAGCATGGAAGACTCAGTAAGGTGAGGGTGGAGTTTAAATAAGGCAATTCTGAGTACAAGAGTGAGTTTAAATGATGACCACATTAGGAAAAAAAAAAAAAAAAATTAGAAGAAAAATGTTTTCTGTCCCTGGGCCCTCCATGTGCTGATTGCATACTGCAGTCTTTGAATTTATTGACAAGTTATCAAAAAAAGGTGAGCTGTAGACAGATCTAATAAAAGTTGGACAGCACTGTGCCCAAATAGCTCCCACTGCAGGCCAGCAAAATGAATAATATCTCTGTGTGTGTGTGTGTGTTGGATAAACAAACTTTGCCCAAAATAATTCTCCAAAATCTGTTCATCTACTGACTTTCCCGCTCACCATCGGGAAATGAGAATTGAAAATATTTAAATACTGGCAGAGGGATGGGATCTGGGCGGCAAACCAATATTCTCCATTAAAGTCCGAGATTTAAAGATCCATTTATCAAAACCTTTGGTGTGTGCCCAAGTCTTCCTGAATTAATGCATGCATGCATATGAAAATCAATGTTTCCTGCCCATATAAACACTGCAGCTCCGAATCAATCTCTCAAAGCCGAAGAGGGTTAAATATTTAAACAATCTATGTATTGAAATACATTTTTAATGCCGTGAAGTCATTCTGATGAAAGATTACTCAGGAGCCTTCATTACTGAGTGTAGAGAGTAATGTGGTATTATCGGAACAGATGGCCCAGCTGTCTGTGGGCTCCGGCCCCCCTCAGGGTAGATTCAAATACTACTCCTAGAGTCAGCTGTTGGTAGCCAGTGGCCTGAATGGATGGCTGCCTGCAAGCCACACATCCCTGCATGACAGCCATGCTGGCTGCTGTCTCGGGGAACATTTCCTTAAGGAGTCAAATGCTGATTTGATTTGATTTGATTTCTTTGTGAGCACTTTACGCTTCTGCTGCTTGTTTTGAGCAGAAGCTGTTGTTCAGAAATCCAGAATGGACAAGCTGACCATTCCGCTGCTTGCTGTCTGATTACGGCTGGGATACTCTCAAAAGTCTGCACGGGGTATGATTTAAGGCTCCCTATATTGTTTCCTGTTTCTGATTGAGGCATTACATTGAGTAGAAAGGCCTCTTCATTGTGCTTAAATTTGAAAGTCCTGAGATATATTTCTTTTGCCTTGATTAGTAGTTATGTGGCTTTGGCAAACTTACATAATTGCTCTGAGCCCAGTTATATTTATACATGATCACTGATATTCCTTTCTTTTAGAGCTTTCTCTGACCAGATTTTCAGTCCTGTGATTATAGAGAAGAACCAGAGAGAGAATATTTGTGATAGAGGACTAGATTCAGAGTGAGGTGGAGGGATCTAGCCCCCAAACACTTCTCAAACTCCTTGGCCTTACAGAATCGCAGGTTTGTCGTCTGCAAAATAAGATGAAATTCCCTGTTCTGTTTACCTCTACTGAACACTTTGAGGCATTTGTTAAAATACTGAAACATATGTTAAAAGGATACATTTCCAAATGTGAGAACTAAAGGTGAGAAAATAGGGAAGATTCTGACAGGGAAGAGAAGGGGTCTGAGGTGGCCAGTGCAGTTTGTATATTTCAGAGCACATGAGAAATTTGCAAGTTAAACTCTGTGCTGTCCTAAGTCGGATTAACTAAGCGACTCTGTTCATCGTTGCTCTCCAAACCTTGTTGTGGGTGAGAATATGTCACCAAAAGCCATGTTGAGGGTGGTAATATGTTATCAAAAGCAACCATCTGAGTTTTATTTGTTTGAGTATCAGTCAAGTCAAGATTAGACTTGTGGGCTACCAAGAGACCATAAATGATGAGTACGTATTATGGCTTTGCATTTGGATGATGAACAAAATTTATAAAGGTAAATGTGATAATTGGTGAAAATAATTACATTCTTGAGCCAAATGTTTACCCATTTAAACATTTTTGAGGTTTTCTAATCTGCTATTAATCTGTTATTGGTGACAGGTATTCAGTAAAGAATACTTTACTTTCTCTCTTCTGGGAGAGAAAATAAAGAACACACATTCTTCTAAGTAGCCACAGTTTTCTGTGGGAAGCATGAAAAAGGAAAATTTGGAGAGGATTTAAAAGAACACTTGGCAGCTTTCACATACAGCCTCCTTGCTGCTGCTGCTGCTCCTTGTTACAACCCCACTAATTCGACAAGGATCAAGTCATCAACTGTAAGAGGAATTGGAGCCAGACCTTTCGAGTCACAGACTGATAGCTGCCATTTTCATTAGGTAAAGCCTGTCATTCCCTCTGCTTGCTTATTAGCTGTGAAGCTGATGGCTATATATGTACAGCAGGGGCAGGCAGGTGCCAAGCCCTGCAGCCCTGCATTAGTTTGGCATGTTCAGGGTCTCTGGTTTCATTATTTTTTTTCTTACAGACTAACTAGTTTTTACATCCCATCTATTAATTCCACCTCCACCCAGAGGCACTGTAGCTATACCATAGACATCCAACAGTGTGTCCCTAGTGGCAATGTCACCAATTCATCCTTGCTCCTGTGACCCAAGATTGAACCATCTGCTTCCTGGTCAAGTCATATGATTCCTTCTGAACTTATGCTAGTTAAGGTACATGCTTGAATTTGATCTCTGTAGGTCAAGCCATGAAGCTAATCATGAATCCCCTGGAATAGTCCACATAATTTCTTGCTTCTATCATTTTGTTTTCTTGATTCCTTCCACCTAGAATATCTATATGCCACTTACTAGGGATGTTTATATTTTTCCCACCCTCTCTGTTCCTACATAACCTGCATGATTTCCATAAAGTGTATCCTAAAGAACTAACCTCATATGTTCTTTTACTTATCTGAACTATGATACTCTTTGAAAAACTCTTTTGTTACATTAAGTACAGTATCACACTAGCTAGGTATTGGGGATGCATTAGCTAGGTGTTTGGGATGTACTGGTGAATTGTCCATAGTCCCTATCTCTGTCACATAACTAGCCTGAGTGACTTTGAGAAAATGATGAATCTCTCTCATCCGCCATAGGAATAATACCGCTTTCACAAATTGTTGTAAGGACAAAATAAGAAAGTGTGAAATTCTTTTGTAAATTTTAAAGTGCTACATGAACACAAGGTATTGATTTTATTATGCCTACTTCCAATCGTATTAGCTCTCAATCATTTGTCTTGGTGTATAAAGATCAAGATATTTTTTGTTGGTTTTAGCAGAGTGATTTGCACATAAAGATTGAATTGATTGATTCATTTTTGCCTTCAGATTTATGATCCAAGGTCTAACAATATTTCAAAATCTTGGCAGTCCATGACTGAGGTTTTGAGTTTCCTTTCTCCTTAGTCCTTGCAAGTTCAAATGGAGTTGGTTCCCATCTATATGAGATTGTGGTCACTCAGACATGGAGACTCTGTGTAGCTGGGGTGAGGGGCTGTGTTCTCCCTATAATCTCATTATACTTTCCTCATAACTTTCCAGTTTAGCAAAGGCACCTTCACCAGCTGTTCTTCACTAACTTTTTATTTGATTTAACTGATTTTAAAGTCTGCTGACCTCATTTTGGTGTTAGAACGTTTAGCAAAAATACCTTCAGACACAAATAATAAAGAAAAAGAAAGAAAGTGAACAGTAAATTTTGAATGAATTTTTTTTTTCACTTTTTAAAGGTATATTCATGTGTATTATACCATATACTCTTTTGGGCATACTCATGAATAAAAATATTCTAAAACTTATTTTACAGATGAGAAATCCAAGGAAATTAGCTCCAAAATTATAAAGTCTACATTTTTTTCTCTTTACATCAATGATAACTTTAAATTTAATTTATTTGAAGAAGTGATTATAAAATCAGTTTCGCTTACCTATTCAAATTGCACTACCCTGGGACAGAGGACTGATATAATTAGATATCTGTGTGAGGAAAAAAAAAAGTGGAAACTGACTCCTTTACCCCAGACCACAGATGGCACTGCCATCAGGTTTGTAGGCAAACTCAAAGCTTAAAAGGGCACTCAGACAAGTGCTGGAGCAGGAAATCTGAATGATTTGCTAGTGGAAGACATCATACTTTGTGTTACCTTGAAGGACATTTATTGTAAGATATAAAAGAAAAATTATTTATGAATGAAAAATAGAGAAGTAAATAATAATTGGATATGGTTTTCTTATTTTCAATTTATTTTAATTGAAAGAATTCTTTTAGATGACTTTAAACATAGATTTTTATGAAAACTCTTTTGTGAAAACCTAAATAAGACACACTGGTTTTGGAGGTCCTCAGCCTTTTCTAACTCTGACTTTTCTCAGTTACATCTCTACTAGGATATCAATGTTCATGTTTTTGCAAACCATATGGTCTTCTGTACCATGAAGAGGATTGTGGAATCCTCATTCCTTAAAAGGGTGCTCTCCTATTGCCTCCAGGAGGTGTTTCTTTTTTTTTTTTTAAACTACTGTTACTCACTCTGTAAGCGATGATAGGTGAGCTAATAGCCACCTGACTGATAATAAAGGATGCTATTTTGTGATCTCAGAGGTGTGAAACATGATGAGACAAATTCATTTTGGTTGTCTGTGAATATATGGAAATATGATTGCATCTGTAGGCAGGGATTATAAAACGACATGAAAGCAGGAGCCCAGCAAATACAGCAAACAAGTGGCGGTCACTCTTGGGTGAACTGTGGGATTGGAGATGACTTTTCTGTGCTCTCTGGGGCTGATACACTGGTAGAAATGGGAGGAAAAACTGAAAATCTGCATCTAATAACCCAGGACCAGGTCTACCCCATCATTTAGACACCGGACCTGCACAATTCCAATATTACTTACAAAACTGTCAGCCCACTACTGTTTAGAGGTGGCAGCAGTAAGTTAGGCATCAGGCATCCTAAGTGTCGATCACGCTTCTGTCATTAATTCTCAGAACTGACTTCACTGATCATTATTTTCCTCATCTCAAAATGGAAAGAATCCTGCTTGCCTGCTTTTCCTCTGTTTAGGGGTCACTGTTGGCTTCCATAGACAGTTCTTTAATGACATCTATATACAAGGTAACCAGGTGGATTTAAACTCATTGATCTTTAACCATGACCCTGTAGCTGAGGGTCCTCATATTACACATGGGGAATCTCAGTCTGTCGAATTATCAGGCCTTGTTCACTTTGCTAGTAAACAACAGAGATGCAAGTACAATACAGACCTTTTGAACCAAGTCCAGTTTTCTTTTGTTATCACTTAAGAATAATTGGGAGAACTTAAGACAAAATGAAGTGCCGTAGGGGAATATGCGTTAACGATACAGTCACTTTGGATATGGAAAACTTTCTATCTCAAATATTTTAATGAAATTCTTGTTTCTTTTCTGAATGAGGAGATGCACAAATTCTGCTTATTGAAGAATCTTATTCTGTGTCCTTAGAGCTTTTTTTTCATGTGTCTCCATTTCCTCTACCATCATCACTACCAAACTGGGATGCTGATTGTTTTCTAAGAAACTTGGACTAAATAAGAATCAGATTGCAAGTCAGTCCCAATAACACCCACAAGATAAAAGATACATATACAAAATAATTCAGAGTGTGTAAACAGGCATTCACAGAGCTCTTATCATAAACTTGGTATTGTGTTCTGTGATTTTATATTTGTCAGTTCATAAAATGATAAAATTCTTATCTTCCTGATAAGAAACCTGAAGCTTTGACAGTGTTACCCAATTTATCCAAATTCACACAGATAGGTCTTTTAATTTGCTTTAATTTGCTTATGCCATTCTTTCTATATGATTCTTTCCAAGTGAGGTGGAAACCAGGGATAATCAAATTCAAATTCCTATAGTTACAGTACAGGACTTATGGTTCTATTGCCAGGGAACTTTCCAGAAGAGGAAATGTGCAGGAATTTCAAGGTGGCAGATAGGGGGGCAGACTTTCTTTGACCACGCCCTGTGGCATGGGTATCTTATCTCTCCAACCCAGTACAGAACCTGTGTCCCATGCAATAGAAGCATGGAGTCTTCACTATTGGACTGCCAGGGGAAGCCCCAGAGACTTTTTATTTTCCATTATGATTTATCACAGGATATTGAATATGTACCCTGTGCCACACAGTGAGACCTTGTTGTTTATCCATTCTGTGTATGTGTTCTGCTTAGTTGCTTGGTTGTGTCCGACTCTTTGCAACCCTTTGAACTGTAGCCCACCAGGCTCCTCTGTCCATGGGATTTCCCAGGCAAGAATACTGGAGTGGGTTGCCATTTCCTTCTCCAGGGGATCTTCCTGACCCAGGGATCGAACCAACATCACCTGTGTCTTCTACAGTGAAAGCAGATTCCTTACCCACTAAGCCATCAAGGAAGCCTGAGACTTTTTAATCTACTGACTACTTTACTTGTAAAGGACACTAGCTATTTTTTTTTTTCTGACTTAAAGATCATCTTCCCTAGGAGATAGGCTTCTGAATAATTTTTTTTTTAAAACAAAAATAATAACAAGAAACATATGTGAACAGACACAAAGTTGTAAGAATTGTGGGGGAAGCATCTGTGGTGCCAAGGCTAGTCTCCTTTGAAATTATTTTTTGATAACTGTCTAGACAGGCCTTATCCTATTTACATAGAGCCCCTTTCCATTTTGCGTGGCTTCCTCAGTCTTAGAGAAAGCTGTGCAGTACACCCAAAGCTACCCTACTTAAACAAGCCTCTGAATGTTGCTGAAATCACTCACCCCCTCTCCCAGATGATAAATGCATGCTTGGGTGAAAAGTCAACACCCTGCCTATTTTATTTAGCCTGACTATATTGAAAGCACTGATCTAGGTCATTTGAAAAGTACAATGACTACCTGCATTAGGTAGTCCCTAATCTTTGACATGGAATAGTTTTATATTTACACAGGGAGGAAAGCTAAAGCATGTGAAACCTAATGCAATACAGGTCTAGGCTCTATTGTTGGCTTGGAAGCTGAAGAGTGAGCAAAGAATAAATGACCATGAACCAAAAGAGAAAAATGGGTTCCTAAAAGGAGTAAGAATTGATCTGGATTCTCAAATTCTTATTTTCAATTGTCATTTCCATTGGAAAGCTTATTTAGTGAAAGAGGCCTCAAAGTTGTACGACTAGCATCTGTAACCTCCCAATCATATTAGGAAAGTCTATCTCCTCTGAGTTTTCTGCATTTTCCCCTTCTCCTTTCCTTCCTACTATATGCCTTCTTCCTCTTTCCTTCCACTGCTCTCTGTCTTTTTATACTTCTTTCCCCCATAATTTTCCTTCAAGGCTTTTGACATATTATATCCCTCCACGTCTTGTCTTCCTCATGATTATTTTGTCTCCCTTTCATCATATTTCTCTTCTTCTCTGATATTGCAAAGCCAGTTATTAAGCAAAGAATGCACCTGTGAATTCAGTGGGAAAAGTCCTGGGAATCCTATGTTTGGGTTGCCAAGCATCAAAGAACTTTATGGATCCTCTGCCCAAATTGTGTAAGGGAAACCTCTGACATAGAAAGGTAATGCCTACAGAATTGAAGTGTAAAAAGAGGAGGTCCTAGCACAAAGGAGTAAATTGATATTAGCTAATCTCAATTTTCACCTTGGGCTCATGCTCAGTTATTTTAAGGAAGGAAGAAAAGAATCCCCTGCATATTGATTACCTACTATGTGCCAAGACTTGTCCTGGGCACTTTCAAACATTTAATTCTCCCAAGAGCCATCAAGGTGGATATTAGTATCACCCAATTATAGATGGGGAAACTGAAGCTCAGAGAGTTTATCACCCAAGGTCATGCAGTTGACAGCAGCAGAGACCAGCTTCTGTCTCTCCGCCACTGTTTCTAATATGAACTTGATTTCTACTTCCTTTCTCACAAGGACCACTGCCACCAGACTATCGACAAAGATAGCAGTTCTAACAGTTGTCTCAGCCTGGTACTGAAGCTTTGATATCTCTTTGTCATTTAAGGCAGAACCCTGGGGGCCATGCTGAGGAGAGGACAGCAATGGTCTCAGGCAGACCAGGAAGAGGCAGGGCTGAGGGCTAGATCAAACAAGTGTGGGCTGGAAAATACAGAACGTTGGCAGGTCAGAGGCTACTTTCCAGGGAAGTCAGCTAGGCTAATAGATATCAAAAGCCCAAACAGTCAGGGTCCATAAACTCAGTGATCACAGAAACAGGGACAATGATTCTATTGAACAGGAGACACGAAGACAAGCAAAGATCCTAGGACAGGCATTTCTTTTATTGCCTGCTGAGTGTGAGCAGCTTTGGATACTACGCATTAAAGAAAGTTAGAAGGATCTCAGATATTCACAGGAAAACGGTGCCTCTTCTGGAGCCTAAGACAGAGATGTGGAAATGACTGTGGTCAGTGCTGCAAAAGAATTAACTTTTATATTGACTGGTGCATCCAAGACTTGAGTTTAAGACATAAATAGATGTACCTTTGGCATTGCTTACATTTCATTACGTATCTGCAGGCATCTCTAGAGACAGTGATGTTTTACGGCCTCCAGTCTCATTATTTCGTGCCCATTCCTCCACCTAGAGCCTGACATTAAGTATTATCTATTTATCTTATACCCTCTTCCAATCCCTATCAAAATCTTTTCTCTGATTACATTTAGTGGAGAGTAGTTATAGGAGGATAGGGCACATTTCTTTCATAGGGGCACTGATTTTGCTCAGATGGAAACCCTGATGAAGTTCACTTAGAAAGACTGAGCAAAGACTGAGGTGAGGCAGGGCCCTCTGGATCTCCTGAATTACCAAGAAGTGAGCAAGCAGGTGGCTATTCCACCTACACATAAGGTCAGCTCTGACAGCAGTCAGTTTTTTTTTTTTTTTTTTAATGTGTCCTGGAACCATTTTCTCAGAGTGACATTGACATATGTCCCCATAAATAAATTAGCAACCCTGTCTCAGCTGACACGTTTGGCAGAAACAAGAAGTTCATGTGCCAGTGTGTGGGTTAATTCCCATGCCCATTCCACTGGGAAAGATCAAGTGTATCAGTGTGTGCTCATATCACTGGGAAGCAAAAAGCTTTTCTTTTTCTTGATTTTCATGGAAATACATTTTGACTTCTCTATATAAAAGGTATATGTAGAAGTTATTAAATTAACAGAAAATTAATAGAAACACAGGAGGATGGGTAAGGCAGATATAACATTTTACAATTTATAAAATAGAAATGAAGACTTCACACAGGTTACTCCCCAATATTTCACTGTGCAATGTGGATATTTATGTTCTTATATTGTAACACTACCTCTGCTAAACCTCCATGGAGAATAAAAACATGAAAAAAGGGTAAAGAATTTCTAGTCCCTTTCACATTGTTCCCTCCAAAAGAGTAGTGACTGCTCAAAAATGCCTTTATGCCTTTCTAGATAATCCAGTCAAAAACGTTTGACAAGTCTTGAATATGCTGGTTCCAGTGTTAGGTATTCCATGGGGTAAAAAAAAAAAAAAAGGACAAAATTCCTGTTCCAAATAGTTACCTTGGAGAAGAAATTATTGAAATAAATACAGCATGTTTATCCAATAAATATTGATTGAGCATGTGAAATGTGTAAGACCCCATGCTAGAATCAGCCTAATTTATACCCATCCTACAAACAGACAGTGCTCCTCATCTAGACAGCAGAATTTTACCACAAATGCTAGCATAGTCCACCCAGTTAAGATATTTACAATACTGTTTGCACATTCATTTACACATTTTCCCATCACTTACTATGTGTTATTTACTTTTCTAAATGCTGGGATTATGAGAGTGAAGGATATCGATGAAGTCCCTGACCTCATGGAACACACAGTCTAGAGACTCTCAGTCTTTTTTTTTTCCCCTTTATTTATATTTTATTTGAAGTATAGTTGACTTATACTCTTGTATCAGTTTCAGGTATACATCAGAATGATTCAGTCTCACACATATATAAATCTATTCTTTTTCAGATTATTTTCCATTACAGGTTATTGCAAGTTATTAAGTATAGTTTTCTGTGCTATACATTAGATGTATCTGTTATATATACTATAATTATACACAGTAGTTTGTATATGTTAATTCGAAACTCCTAAGTTATGCCTCCCACTCATCTTTCCCCTTTGGTAATTGTAAATTTGTCTTTTATGTCTGTGAGTTTCTTTCTGTTTTGTAAATGAACTCATTTGTATCATTTTCTTAGATTCCACATATTAGCAATGTCATATGATATTTGTCTTTCTCGGACTTACTTCACTTAGTATGATAATATCTAGGTCCATCCATGTTGTTGCAAATCACATTGATTCATTCCTTTTTATGGTTGAGTAATATATATTTATTTGTATAAAATGTTCTTTTTCCATTCAGAGACCCTCAGTTTCTTCTGAAGGCAACACAAAATTAATTTGAGACTGAGAAAACCTATCCAGTGTAATGAGAATAGTGCTTTTCTTCCTGATGAGAGTCAACATAAGCTCAAGGACCTCCTGGGCTAGGAATTAGAACAGTTTCTAAATAATTTATCCCTTAGGCATGGTCAATGCAACATCTCTGTGCCTATGTTTTGTGTGCACAATGAGTCATAGATATTCAAGAACTATTTTGAATAATGTGAAAGTCACTAGCATCCTATAGCTATTAAAAGTAAATTAAACTACACTAATATTAAATATAATTTAAAATGTACATTTTCAATCACATTAGCCCATTTCAAGAGCTTATAGCCACCTGTGACTAATGGCTATCATGTTGAACAGTTCAAGACAAAATATTTTCATCATCACAGAAAGTTCTGTTGGACAGCACTGCTTTAGAAGATAACTTCTGGTGTTAATACCAATGATGCTTGTTTGTCTTTGGGATGTTTGGCTACAGAATTCAATATGTAGCTCTCTACTATGAAATTCTACATCCTCTTCCTGTACATGAATTACTTGGCATTACTAGGCAAACTCATATAAATATTGATGTTTACTTAAACATTACTCCTTGCTTATTTGTGGTTTTGCTGTTTGTGGTTTTATTTACTTATGGTCAACTGTGGTCTGAAAATGTTAAATAAAAATTTCAGAAATAAAAAATTTGTAAGTTTTAAGTTACATGCTGTTCTATGTAGTGTGATGAAATCTCACATGATCCTGCTCTGTTTCCTCCTGGGCATGAACTGTCCATTGTCCAACATGTCGTCCCATTGGTCACTAGTAGCCCTTTCAATAATCAGATTGGCAGTCATGGTATTGCAGTGCTTGTGACCAACTAATCCTTATTTTACTCAATGGCCCCAATCTGCAGAAGTAGTGATCTGCGAAAGAGATCTGCCAAAGAGATGCCTTAAAGTGCTCCAAGTGAAAAGTGAAAGTTTTCTGAATTATCATGAAAAGGAAAGAAAATCACACACTAAGTTTGCTAAGATCTACGGTAAGAACAAATCTTCTACCTGTGAAACTGTAAAGAAAGAAAAAGAAATTTGCACTAATTTTGCTGGGGAACTCAAACTGCAAATGTGGCCACAATGGGGGGTGATAACTGCTTAGTTAGAATGGAAAAGGCATTACATTTAAATAATTATTTTGGGAGTGCAAATGTGCAGTAGTTTGAACATTCTTTAGCATTGTCTGTCTTTGGGATTGGAATGAAAACTGACCTTTTCCAGTCCTGTGGCCACTGCTGAGTTTTCCAAATTTGCTGGCATATTGAGTGTGGCACTTTCACAGCATCATCTTTTAGTATTTGAAATAGCTCACCCTATCTATCTTCTATGAAGTGATAGGACTGGATGCTATGATATTCATTTCTTGACTGCTGAGTTTTAAACTGGCTTTTTCACTCTCCTCTTTCACTTTCATCAAGAGGCTCTTTAGTTCCTCTTTGCTTTGCCATAAGTGTGGTGTCATCTGCATATCTGAGATTATTGATAATTCTCCCTGCAATCTTGATTCTGACTTGTGTTCCATCCAGTTGGCATTTCACATGTTGTACTCTGCATATAAGTTAAATAAGCAAGGTAACAATATACAGCCTCGAGGATTATTTTGCTAGCATGTAAGATGAGTGCCATTGTGTGGTAGTTTGATCATTCTTTGGCACTGCCTTTCTTTGGGACTGAAATAAAAACTGACCTCATTCAGTGGAAGTAATGCTCAAAATGGTCCAAGCCAGGTTTCAACAGTACGTGAACTGAGAAATTCCAGATGTTCAAGCTGGATTTAGAAAAGGCAGAGGAACCGGAGATCAAATTGCCAACATCTATTGGACCATAGAAAAAGCAAGAGAACTCTAAAAAAGCATCTACTTCTGCTTCACTGACTACACGAAAGCCTTTGACTGTGTGGATCACCACAAACTGTGAAAATTTCTTAAAGAGATGGGAACACCAGATCACCTTACCTGCCTCCTGAGAAACCTGTTTGCATGTCAAGAAGCAACAGTTGGAACCAGACATGGAACAACGGACTGGTTCCATATTGGGAAAGGAGTACATCATGGCATCAGCTCCAATACTTTGTCCACTTGATGCAAAGAACTTATTCGTTGGAAAAGATCCAGATGGTGCAAAAGATTGAAGGCAGGAGGAGAAGGGGATGACAGAGGATGAGATGCTTGGATGGTATCACTGACTCAAGGACATGAGTTTGAGCAAGCTCCAAAAGATGGTGAAGTTCAGAGAAGCCTGACATGCTGCAGTCCATGGGCTCACAAAGAGTCAGACACAACTAAATGACTGAACTGAACTGAACTGATATTTTGGGAGAGAGAGAGACACTACATTCATATATCTCTTATTATAGTATATTTTATAATTGTTCTATTTTATTTTTAGCTATTACTAGTAATATCATACTGTGCCTAATTTACAAAATTAACTTTTATGATAGGTATACAGGAAAGTAATAGTATATGTGGGGTCTGGTACTATCTATGCTTTCAGGAATCCACTGGAATTCTTGAAATATATCCCCCGTGTATAAGAAGGGATTTCTGTATGTCTTTACCCCCTACTAGTGGAAGCTCTTGAGGGGAAGGGCCACAGACTATTCCTCTATATCCTAAATGCTCAGTACAGTGACCTGCAGACAGTAGGACCTCAATCAATATTTGTGCTGTTGGTGCAGAGGATCATTTCTATATTCAACTGCACCTTAACAAACTGTGAGCTCTGCCTCTAAGCAGCAGAAGGCACTTGTACTACAGAAAGGCCTGAGGGACAGATCACGAGTTTGGACTTTTGCACATTGAGTTTGATCTCAAAGGCTATTTCTGCACATCAAGCCATCTGGAGATAGTGTGGGTGCCAGGCGTCATGCCTGTGCAGTGATGTATCTCATCCCTTGGTATTTAAATGATGTCTTGGCATGGGGCACTGGTGTCCACAATCAGCCGTGAGCACAAAATAAAGTTCTGACTCCTAGTCATGGGCTGCAAACTTGATTTCTTCAGTTCAACTTAGCTATCTCCTGGGACCAGCCACACATCCACTTTTTCAGCTGTGAGGGTTCTTACTCTGGGTCTCTTAAGAGTAAAATAACCAAAGTTTATAATAGCAGTAAGAAATTAGGGTTCTAGGGGATGGGTCATACCCAAATTCATCCATAAGAAACTAAAAAAATTACATATGCTCTGGATGATCACATCTGCTCTGGAGGATGAATTATTTTAAGTTAAGTAGACTTCAGCATTATTCAGTTGCAACAAGATCCAACTGCCAAGAGAAACAATATTGGAGTCACTTAATGTTTCATGTGATAAAATTGTCTTCTTCTTGCCACTGCTTCCTCCCTTATTGAGGTCCATTTTCTCAGTCCTCTTGTCTGCTTGAATTTGCATCAAAAGAACCCGTGCCATTTTGCTCACAGTGTTAGCTTTGGACATTTGAAAGAAACAATCTTTAAAAATAGGTCAGTATTTGCAGCACTTAAGTTTTATTTTTGACTCTTCTTCCTTGACATAAACTGAGCGAGGTAATTCTTATTAACTATGTGAAAATAAAGACTCTGGAGACCCAAAAGCATTAGTGATTATTCAAAGTCCCATTGTGAAATTGTGGTAGAACCAGGACCACAAACCAATGTGGTACTTGAAACAATGTTAGAAGAGAAATTTCATGGTAAGATTTCAGAGATACTGGAAAGGATATCTACCTTTCATATGTCCCTTTGCTTACTAATTATCATGACTATTTGCTTACAAATTACTATGACTGTTTGTTAAACACTAACAATACTAGAAATATGTGGGCAAATATGGGGAGTATTAAAAGAAGTTCACTGGCCTCAGTATGTTTACAATTCCAATTTGGAGTGGTTTTGAAAAAATAAAATATCAGAGTAATGTAGATAAGAAGAAAAATCAATATATAGGCAATAAATGATTACTAAGCTCGGAGGAGGACAAGTGTTATCACAGGTGAATTATTATTGATTGGGAGGAATGAAATAAAAAGTAGAGATTCGTTTTCCATTCAAAGAGAAAGCAAAAGTAAGAAAAGCACATAGAGACTGGAAACCCTATGCTGACTTAGGGGGCTTCCCAAGTGGTGCTGGTGGTAAAGAACCCGCCTGCCAATGCAGGAGAAATTACAGACTTGGGTTCTGTCTCTAGGTCAGGAAGATCCCCTGGAGGAGGGCATGGCAACTCTCTCCAGTATTCTTGCTTGGAGAATCCCTTGGGCAGAGGAGCCTGGCAGGCTACTGTCCATAGGGTTGCAAAGACTCGACATGACTGAAGCGACTTAGCACACACACTTGCGTGCTGACTTAGTCATCGAAGAACGTGAAGAAATAAAATATGAAGGGCAGAATGGATCTAGATTTTGAAGGTATTTGAATTCCTGGCTAAGAACTTTTATCTTTATCCTGTGCAATTAAGAGGCACTTTTTCAAAGAATACTTCAATTCCAGCCTGCCCATCTGACCTTATAATATCAGGCTTATTTGCAATTCCTGCCTTTGTTTTTTGATGCTATTCACACCTTCATTTTCATTGTTTTTCATATCAGTTCTAATGAGTTTCAAAGTTCAGCTCACATTCCACCTATTCCAGGAAATCTTCTTCAATTTATGCAGCAATTATACATAAATTCCAAAACCTTCCACTTACATGTTTGATTATGTATGTTTTCATAATGTTATCTGTTATGCCTAACCACATAACTGTATTACAGTACATTATAAGCACTATTAAAATGTAAACTCCTTAGGGTCAATCTTTGTTTGTATCTCTGTTCTTTTAATGCACAGGCTGGAGTTCATAATAGAATTGTGTTGACCTAAACTGAGGAAAGGCAATTTTTAAGAAGGAGGCATTGCATTTATACTGGTAAACTTATTGAGGTATAACTCTACTAACTCCAAAAAAAACAAGCTCTAAAAAAAAAAAAAAAAAAAAAAACAAGCTCTAAATTAATCATTGTATAGTTCCTATTATTCAATTTCTGCTTTAGGAATGATGGAAGCAATAGAATACATGATAGACTATAACACACTTTATTCCTAAAACTACTTCTACAAAGAAAGCTAAATATTTCTTGAGACATTTCAAAGACATTCTCTCAAGACACAGAATCTAGTTTTGTGAATACAAAGTTTGTAAAATCATTATTAGCTTTGGCAAAAAGTGCCTAAACTTTTGAAAAATTATTTGTTCAACCTGTATTGAAATCCTAATATGTGGGCATGTTGGGCTAGTGTGAAGATATACCACAAAGACTTTAGAAAGTCTCTAGAACCTGCAGAGTCTAGGCTCTTATTCCAACTTCCCCTTGTACATCATTAATTTTAACCAGTTATTGCAATATATGAAATTTCCTTCCTTAAAGACTACAGATCATCAATGAGGTCACTGTCTTTTTCATTTTGTCTGAAGTCTGGCACATAAAAAGTTCATAACCAATAAAAGTTTGTTGAACTCAACTGTCAAGCACCAGGCATTGTACTTCATATCCTTTCAGTTAATAAGAGATAAGATAATTCAAGGAGAAGGCAATGGCATCCCACTCCAGTACTCTTGCCTGGAAAATCCCAGGGACGGAGGAGCCTGGTAGGCTGCCGTCCATGGGGTCGCACAGAGTCGGACACGACTGAAGCGACTTAGCAGCAGTAGCAGCAAGATAATTCAAACTTCATGCCAAATATAAATTCTAGGTTTTCCAAGACAAATTAATTGCCTAAGACATTCATGCAGATACATTATATAGATGGAAAGACCTGGGTACTAAAGCACCAAGTATTCACACAGCGTTCTTTCTATAGATTAGATAGATTCAGATCAGATCAGATCAGTCGCTCAGTCGTGTCCAACTCTTTACGACCCCATGAATTGCAGCACGCCAGGCCTCCCCGTCCATCATCAACCCCCAGAATTCACACAGACTAACATCCATCGAGTCAGTGATGCCATCCAGCCATCTCATCCTCTGTCGTCCCCTTCTCCTCCTGCCCCCAACCCCTCCCAGCATCAGAGTCTTTTCCAATGAGTCAACTCTTCACATGAGGTAGCCAAAGTACTGGAGTTTCAGCTTCAGCATCAGTCCTTCCAATGAACACCCAGGACTGATCTCCTTCAGAATGGACTGGTTGGATCTCCTTGCAGTCCAAGGGACTCTCAAGAGTCTTCTCCAACACCACAGTTCAAAAGCATCAATTCTTTGGCCCTCAGCCTTCTTCAAAGTCCAACTCTCACATGCATACATGACCACAGGAAAAACCATAGCCTTGACTAGACGAATCTTTGTTGGCAAAGTAATGTCTCTGCTTTTGAATATGCTATCTAGGTTGGTCATAACTTTCCTTCCAAGGAGTAAGCGTCTTTTAATTTCATGGCTGCAGTCACCATCTGTAGTGATTTTGGAGCCCAGAAAAATAAAGTCTGACACTGTTTCCACTGTTTCCCCATCAATTTCCCCTGAAGTGATGGGACCAGATGCCATGATCTTTGTTTTCTGAATGTTGAGCTTTAAGCCAACTTTTTCACTCTCCACTTTCACTTTCAAGAGGCTTTTGAGTTCCTCTTCACTTTCTGCCATAAGGGTGGTGTCATCTGCATATCTGAGGTTATTGATATTTCTCCCGGCAATCTTGATTCCATCTTGTGTTTCTTCCAGTCCAGCATTTCTCATGATGTACTCTGCATATAAGTTAAATAAACAGGGTGACAATATACAGCCTTGATGTACTCCTTTTCCTATTTGGAACCAGGCTGTTGTTCCATGTTCAATAATAATAACTGTTGTTCCAGTTATGACTCTTGCTTCCTGACCTGCATACAAATTTCTCAAGAGGCAGATCAGGTGGTCTGGTATTCTCATCTCTTTCAGAATTTTCCACAGTTTATTGTGATCTACACAGTCAAAGGCTTTGGCATAGTCAATAAAGCAGAAATAGATGTTTTTCTGGAACTCTCTTGCTTCTTCCATGATCCAGAGGATGTTGGCAATTTGATCTCTGGTTCCTCTGCCTTTTCTAAAACCAGCTTGAACATTGGGAAATTCACAGTTCACATATTGCTGAAGCCTGGCTTGGAGAATTTTGAGCATTACTTTACTAGCATGTGAGATGAGTGCAATTGTGCACTAGTTTGAGCAATCTTTGACATTGCCTTTCTTTGGGATTGGAATGAAAAGTGACCTTTTTGAGTCCTGTGGCCACTGCTGAGTTTTCCAAATTTGCTGGCATATTGAATGCAGCACTTTCACAGCATCATCTTTCAGGATTTGGAATAGCTCAACTGGAATTCCCTCACCTCCACTAGCTTTGTTCATAGTGATGCTTTCTAAGGCCCATTTGACTTCACATTCCAGGATGTCTGGCTCTAGGTCAGTGATCACACCATTGTGATCTGGGTTGTGAAGATCTTTTTTGTACAGTTCTTCTGTGTATTCTTGCCACCTCTTCTTAATATCTTCTGCTTCTGTTAGGTTCATACCATTTCTGTCCTTTATTGAGCTCATCTTTGCATGAAATGTTCCTTTGATATCTCTGATTTTCTTGAAGAGATCCCTAGTCTCTCCCATTCTGTTGTTTTCCTCTATTTCTTTGCATTGATCGCTGAAGAAGGCATTCTCATCTCTTCTTGCTATTCTTTGGATCTCTGCATTCAGATGTTTATATCTTTCCTTTTCTCCTTTGCTTTTCGCTTCTCTTCTTTTCACAGCTATTTGTAAGGCCTCCCCAGACAGCCATTTTGCTTTTTTGCATTTCTTTTTATGGGAATGGTCTTGATCCCTGTCTCCTGTAGTGTCACGAACCTCATTCCATAGTTCATCAGGCACTCTATCTATCAGATCTAGGCCCTTAAATCTATTTCTCACTTCCACTGTATAATCATAAGGGATTTGATTTAGGTTATACCTGAATGATCTAGTGGTTTTCCCTACTTTCTTCAATTTAAGTATGAATTTGGCAATAAGGAGTTCATGGTCTGAGCCACAGTCAGCTCCTGGTCTTGTTTTTGCTGACTGTATAGAGATTCTCCATCTTTGGCTGCAAAGAATATAATCAATCTGATTTTGGTGTTGACCATCTGGTGATGTCCATGTATAGAGTCTTCTCTTGTGTTGTTGGAAGAGGGTGTTTTTTATGACCAGTACATTTTCTTGGCAAAACTCTATTAGTCTTTGTCCTGCTTCATTCCGTATTCCAAGGCCAAATTTGCCTGTTACTCCAGGTGTTTCTTGACTTCCTACTTTTGCATTCCAGTCCCCATAATGAAAAGGACTTCTTTTTTAGGTGTTGGTTCTAAAAGGTCTTGTAGGTCTTCATAGAACCATTCAACTTCAGCTTCTTCAGCGTTACTGGTTGGGGCATAAACTTGGATTACTGTGATATTGAATGGTTTGCCTTGGAAACAAACAGAGATTATTCTGTTGTTTTTGAGATTGCATCCAAGTACTGCATTTTGGACTCTTTTGTTGACCATGATGGCCACTCCATTTCTTCTGAGGGATTCCTGCCCATAGATATAATGGATATAGATATAATGGTCATCTGAGTTAAATCTACCCATTCCAGTCCATTTCAGTTCACTGATTCCTAGGATGTCGACATTCACTCTTGCCATCTCTTGTTTGACCACTTCCAATTTGCCTTGATTCATGGACCTGACATTCCAGGTTCCTATGCAATATTGCTCTTTACAGCATCTGACCTTGCTTCTATCACCAGTCACATCCACAGCTGGGTATTCTTTTTGCTTTGGCTCCATCCCTTCATTCTTTCTGGAGTTATTTTTCCATTGATCTCCAGTAGCATATTGGGCACCTACTGACCTGGGGAGTTTCTCTTTGAGTATCTTATCATTTTGCCTTTTCATACTGTTCATGGGGTCCTCAAGGCAAGAATACTGAAGTGGTTTGCCATTCCCTTCTCCAGTGCACCACATTCTGTCAGACTTCTCCACCATGACCCACCTGTCTTGGGTTGCCCCATGGGCATGACTTAGTTTCATTGAGTTAGACAAGGCTGTGGTCCTAGTGTGATTAGACTGACTAGTGTTCTGTGAGTATGGTTTCAGTGTGTTTGCTCTCTGATGCCCTCTTGCAACACCTACTGTCTTACTTGGGTTTCTCTTACCTTGGGCGTGGGGTATCTCTTCACGGCTGCTCCAGCAAAGCACAGCCATTGCTCCAGAACTTTTCAAAGCATTACTATTTGGAAGTGAGACTTTGGACAACTTTGCTCAGTAAGAGAAAACAGCTTTTGGAATACCACTGTGTGAAAACAAACTAACACCCCCTAAATTGAATGATTGTTCCTACATATCTGCTCATAACACAGAGGAGAGACAGGAGTTTTTAAATCCTTTTATTACTGTGAGAAATCAAGCCTCACAGGGCCCGGAAGTGAGGTCCACCCCTCACTAAGGTGAGGTGTTGAAACTCAGTGACCAAATGAAGTCAGTATATGTCCTGACGATATAATTTTTAGCAAACCTCTTCCTCAGCTCATCCAACTGCAGGCTGAAGGTTTTTATTATCCCTCCAACATTTGCTTCCACTCTCTGACATTTTTCTTGTTGCCTGTGATTTTACAAAGCATCCACTTTTCACAAGTGAAAACTGATTTTGTCCAAACAGATGCTTGTTTCTATATTTTGCATTCTGGAAAAAAATATGGATATGATTTAGTTGGGGAGAGGGCTAGAGAGAGATGGGGAATGAAATCACTGGTGGAGACACAGCTTGGGCTGAAATTAGAAGCCAAGTGAGAGCTGTAAGTAGGAGGAAGGGGGGTCTCCAAAGAAAATTTGTTGTATAATAAAATACTCATTGAAAATATTCTGAAAAAGATCCCTAACAAAATTCACACATATCTTTGGCTAGATAATAAAACAGCTTCTCTCTTAAGTTTCTGTGAGAATCTGTGGTAAGCTAGATTTGGACAAGTTATTCCAAATGAGTCAATCAAGTCCCCAATCAGCTCCCCAATCAGCAATCATCTACTGAGCATCCTTTTTCAACCTGATCACTTGTTAGGCATGAATCAGGGGAATCAAGAGAAAAGCAAACAAACAAACAGAACAAGTAAACACATCTTAGATGATATCCAGGAGATGCTCATTGTAGAGGTGGGAGACAGGGATAGTAAGCATACCGTAGGCATGAGCCAGAGCAGACAGTATGGAGAGATCCCAGCCACTATTTCTCTGGAGGCACGATTGGCCTGTTGTTCCATAGCTCAATCTTAACACTTCTCAGGACTGGAGAAAAAGCATAGTACCTGATGTCCCACCTGTCCTGCAGGCATCAGAGGTGGTGAGGCAGTGTCCATTCCCCCTAGGTGACCTTGCTGGTCTGAGAGGTACCTCACTGTCCTTTGTGCCGAGCCAGCCTGTGGGAACTGTGTATACTCCATCCCCAGCACCCTGAATTCTGAAGGTAGATTTCATCTCCCCAAATAGGGTTGCTGGTACAAATTTTAGGGGCAAAATAGCTTCTTAGAGGAAAGTTTGATCTACTCAATCAAGTACTACAGGAATAAGAGCATCTCACCTTGTGAATGTGGTAAGAGCATCTCTCGGATAGCATCTCAACATTTTACTCCACCTACCACCCCTCTCCCCAGGCCAGGGTGCTGATTAAGAGATTCTAGCTTTCAGACATGACTGAAGTGACATAGCAGTGGCAGCAGCAGCTTTCTGCCCAGACACTGGTTACTCACAGCAATGAGTTCTCACGTTCGTCCCGTTTTCCTGCAGCATCTGAGGAAAATATCGTTACATGTGTAAAAGGCACTCAGTGACTGGTGTACTCTCAACACCACCCAGGTGTAACTGGAATGGTTCCTTTCTAATCTGATTTGGCCTCTGATAACTGCTTCCACTTATACAACCAGAGTTCACTACTGAGGACTTTGCATTCTACATCAAAGTTAATTATTACTTCTATAGTTCAATTAACAAACATTATATTTCTGTTTGCCTTGCTAAGATGGCACCAGCAAATTTAACAATAGCAAACTTATTTCAAAGCTACCAAGTGACAAAGACTTATGATATTGTAGCATTTCCCCCCCCTCTTTTGTGTTCTCATCCCTCTTTTATTAGGCAGGCAGATCATTTTTAATTTTAAAATGAAAATGCTTCAAATTATGAGTGTTAGATCTATGGAAGGCCTACCAAACTAATTTTTCAACTTGGAATGAATACACTGAGGCCCCAAATCTGTACTTTGCCTAAATGATACCAGTATGTAAAAGAACCAGCTTTCTAACTAATGTTCTTAGGGTCTAGTACTAATATTTCCACTTCTTTTTAAGTTCTGCATGCAGAAAAGAGAAGTTAACAAATTCAGAACTGAAGTTACTAGGAGTAACTCCTGAGTGCAAGGCATTTTATGCAATTTAATATCTTGCACTGGCAACCAAGGCCCTGATCTCTCCTCTGACACCAACTATCTATGTGACATTGGGCCCTGGTGTTCCATGAACTTTGTTTTTTTTTTTTTCTTAATTACTTAATTTATTTTAATTGGAGGCTAATTACTTTACAATATTGTATTGGTTTTGCCATACATTGACATGAATCTGCCACGGGTGTACATGTGCCCCCCATCCTGAAGCCCCCTCCCTCCTCCCTCCCCATCCCATCCCTCAGGGTCATCCCAGTGCATCAGCCCTGAGCACCCTGTCTCATGCATCAAACCTGGACTGGCGATCCATTTCACATATGATAATATACATGTTTCAATGCTATTCTCTCAAATTATCCCATCCTCGCCTTCTTCCAGAGTCCAAAAGTCTGTTCTTTACAGCTGTGTCTCTTTTGCTGTCTTGCATATAAGGTCATTGTTATCATCTTTCTAAATTCTATATATATGTATTAGTATACTGTATTGGTGTTTTTCTTTCTGACTTACTTCACTCTGTATAATAGGCTCCGGTTTCATCTACCTCATTAGAACTGATTCAAATGCATTCTTTTTAATGGCTGAGTAATATTCCATTGTGTATATGTACCACAGCTTTCTTATCCATTCGTCTGCCGATGGACATCTAGGTTGCTTCCATGTCCTGGCTATTGCAAACAGTGCTGCGATGAACATTGTGGTACACTCATTATCAGATAAATGCAAATCAAAACCACAATGAGGTACTACCTCACACCAGTCAGAGTGACTACTATCAAAAATCTACAAACAATAAATGCTGGAGAGGGTGTGGAGGAAAGAGAACCCTCTTACACTGTTGGTGGGAATGCGAACTAGTACAGCCACTATGGAGAACAGTGTGGAGATTCCTTAAAAAACTGGAAATAGACCTGCCATACGCCCCAGTAATCCCACTGCTGGTCATACACACCGAGGAAACCAGAATTGACAGAGACACGTGTACTTCATGAACTTTGATTCTCTCCCTCTTGCAATCAAGAGGACTGGACTAGAATATTCTAGAACTTCTTCCTTGCACTATCATTCTGGAGTGTCAGCCATATCTCAGTTCAAGTATCTAAGCACTCTTTGAATTCTCTTTTCATCTTGATGCTCCAAGTTGGGAGAGGGCCCTTTTGCTTTGCAGCAGTATTGCTGTGTGTTCCTGGATCTAACCACAATTAGTTAGGTGTTAGTCACTCAGTCATGTCCATAGCCCATCAGACTCCTCTGTCCATGAAGTTCTCCAGGCAAGAATACTGGAGTGGATTGCTGTTTCCTTCTCTAGGGGAAACCACAGATACAGACCTCTAAAATATATATTAGGGCCTTGTCTGGGCTTCTTGTGTAGCTCAGTCAGTAAAGCCTCTGCCTGTGATGTGGGAGACCTGGGTTCAATTTTTTGGTAGGGAAGTTCCCCTGAAGAAGGAAATGGCAACCCACTCCAGTATTCTTGCCTGGAGAATCCCATGGACAGAGGAGCCTGGCAGGCTACAGTCCATGGGATCGCAAGAGTTGGACACGACTTAGCACTATCTTTATATATATATATGTGTGTGTGTGTGTGTGTGTGTGTGTGTGTGTGTATAGTCTCTCTTCATTCCTGAAACTGCTGGTATAGAGTTGGGACAAAGTATGTGTATCATTCCAGACAATAAGCACCATGCAGGGTGGGTGCTCAGAGATGGTTGCAGTGCGGTGGAGGTCACCCTCTTCATCTCCTTGCTCTAACTGTGCAGGCAAAGGGCTCTTCAGTAATCTGATCACCTGTTCCCATATTATCACTGCTTTCCCCTCTTAAACTTTATCAAGCATGTCAAGTAAGATGTTTTACCATGTTCTTACAGAGCCTGTTGCATTGACTATTCACAATGTCATCCCCCCTCCTCCCATCCTGCTTGGTGCCCCCCTCCCAGTGTTGATTTATTACCCACTATATTTTTCCCAGCACAGACCTTTTTATCATTGTCACATATGTGAGCCTGGTGAAGAGATATACTTGGTAGTGACTAGAGAGGCAGGAGGAAAGTGTGGGACCCAAGTAAAGAGGAAGTTTGCAACCAATTGTGTCTTTTTATAAAACTCATTTCTGCTTATATTTTGGAAGATACCAAACATAATTTTCTTTGTCTCTTCATAACATCTAATTAAATGGACGATTTGAAGAACAACATTTAGACTTCATTGTTATACTAAGAACCCTAAAATAAGTTACAAAGATAAAGGCAAACTGTTATGTGCTGATCATGATGTTAAGTGCTATATCTGGATGATCTCATGTGATTCTATCTTAAAACAATGAACAAAGTCACCGTGTTACCTAGATCCTATTTTAATCTCATCCAACACAAAGGGGTCTAATTATATAATTATAAAGAGGTGGGTCAAAGATGTGATCTTTAGATCTTTCATAGTAATAGTACAAATACTGTTCCCAGATACAACGATAGAGTTTTTTGTTAATGATCTGAGTGGATCTTCCATTTATGCTTTTTAAAATAATTATCTGAGGTAAATAAAATATGAAATATGTTATGGAAGGCCAATATATTAAAATAAACAAAGAAATAAAGGGAGGTAAATGTAGAGGAAGAAGGTCTAGAAACTCACCCTCTTGCAATTTTCTTGTGCCTCTATGTATACAAAGCACTCATTTATGCATTTTTTAACATCCCAGGTTAATATAGCACCATCACTTTGAAAGGGAAGATGATGATGACCCAAAGAATTAAGTGAAAAATCTGAGACTACATCATGTAGTCAGTGAGTATTCTTACTCTAGCTTAACACTTCACCACATTTGCTCTAATAGATGGCCAGTATTGTTGAGAGTGAAAGAGGAGAGCGAAAAGCTGGTTTAAAACTCGATTCAAAAAAATGAAGATCATGGCATTCGGTCCCATCACTTCACAGAAAATAGATGGGGAAAAAGTGGAAACACTGATAAATTTTATTTTCTTGGACTCCAAAATTACCGCAGACAGTGACTGCAGCCACAAAATAAAAAGATACTTGCTCCTTGGAAGAAAAGATATGACAAACCTAGACAGCATATTACAAAGCAGAGGTATCACTTTGCCAACAAAGCTCTGCATACTCAAAGCTATGGTATTTCAATAGTCATGTACAAATGTGACAGTTGGACCATAAAGAAGGCCAAGGGCCAAAGAATTGATGGCTTTGAAATGCAGTGCTGAAGAAGACTCTTGAGAGTCCCTTGGACAGTATGGAGATCAAACCAGTCAATCCTAAAGGAAATACCTGTGAATATTCATTGGAAGGATTGATGCTGAAGATGAAGCTCTAATACTTTGGTGACCTGATGCAAAGAGCCTACCAATTGGAAAAGACCCTGGTGCTAGTAAAGATTGAAGGCAGGAGGAGAAGGGGGTGACAGAAAATGAGATAATTAGATGATATCATCAACTCAGTAAAGGTGAGTTTGAACAAACTCCAGGGAATGATGGACAGGGAAGACTAGCCTGCTGCAGTCCATATGATCGCAAAGAGCTGGAGATGATTTAGTGACTGAACAACAACAGTGTATTCTATTGGGAGTAATAAACATTGGGTTACACATGAGCACCATAGGTTTTTTATTCACCTTACAAATGATGACTGAGTGCACAATGTGTGCCAGGCGCTGCTTTGGATACTGAAGAAAGAATAATAAAACACAAAAATTCCTACTGTGATGCATTCTAAGGGAAAATTCAAGATAAGTAAAAATGAACAAGATAAGTAAAATATAGCATGTTTTAGAGATATTCTAAATATTTAGAATTCTAAGAAAAAACAATAATCAGGAAAGGGATTGTGTACATGGGCAGATGCCATCTAGTTTAGATGGAGTGGGCAGGGAAGACCCTCTGTGAACATGATTACTGGGAAAAGGCTTGATATGGTCAAAAGTCCTAACCCTGTGGATGGCTGGGGAAGAGTGGTCCAGACTGAGGAGACGGGGGTAAACCTTTGAAAAGCGTGGGTGTTCTTAAGAAACAGAAGGAAGATTGGTAGAGACGATGTGAGTAAGCAGCCCGTGTTGTGTTGGGAGCTAAGGTCAAAGAGGCGTACAACAGGGGGTGTCAAACTAGATGACCTGACTTTTTTTTTTTTTTGGCTTTGAAAGATATGGGACACCACCGGAGGTTTTGGAACAAAAAAAAGGACTTGATATGAGTTGTTATTTCCTTTTTAATTAGCTATGTTCAGATTATGTTGTAAGGAGAAAGAAAAAGTAAAAACAATCAGGTAGGAGTCTAACTCCAGTATTTCTCCTCTCATTCTCTCCCACTATGCAAACGATCTTTTATTAAGATCGATTTTAAACATAAAGCAAAGGTGAAAGAATTACATATCTATACGTTCATCACTCAGACTACATCACAAACATTTCACTATACTCTATCATCTAGCCATCCATTCATTCATTTCTTTCATAAGACTGAAAGCAAAGTGTGGGAATACACTTTCTTTTGATAATCCAGCACACGTGTCATCCACCAGAGTTCAACTCATGCCTGCCACTTTTTTTTCTTCTTTTTAGAGAAGGAAATGCACAAATTTGAAAATAAATTTTATTGCGTTTTGACAAAAGCATACATCCATGCAATATAAACCTGTGTCGAAATGTTTAAATGTGCAATAATCCCAGGAAATCCTCTTATATTCCTTCCAGTGAAAATCTGCTCCCATTCTCCAATGGCAATTATTATCCTAAAGTTTTTCCATCATAAATTGATTATACTTTATCTAGAGACTTGCACATGGAAGCACGCAGTACATATTAATTTCTGTGAGGTTTTATCACTTGGTATGTTTTTGAAATTCATTCATTTTTTATGTTAGTAATATGTTCCTTTTTATCGCTAAATGATATTTCATGAAGTGAATAAATCACCTTTTGTTTACTCATTCTCCTGTTGATGGACACCTGAGCTATTTCCAGATTTTACTATTGTGAATAAAGTTGCTAACACATCTTTATACAATAATTTTTGAGAACATATATTTTTATTTATTTTGAGTAAATATGGAGGGATAGATTACTGTGCTAGAGGGTAGAAGGATGCAAATTTAGTCTTAAACTGCCAGAATATTTTCAACAATATTTAAAAGTTATAGTTGCTTTGCATCCTCACCAATGTTTAGTGTTTTAATCATTTAAAAAAGCATGGTGGTCAAATTCTGACAACTAATACTGTTGAGCACTTTTTCATTTGCCTAATAGATATTCCTATATTTTCTTCTGTAAACTGTTTTTTCCCTCCTTTTAATAGTATTTGGCTTTTTGTTATTGATTTATAGGAGTATCCTGAGTAAAAATACATATGTGTAAACTACCATTGAAATTATCAGCAACTTCTTTGCTAATTCACAGTGACCAGAAAATTTATTTTAATGCATTAATATTTGCTTTGTTACACTGTTTTTTTTTTTTTTAGTGAAAGTTGATCAGTTGTATCTGACTCTTTGAGACCCCATGGACTATACAGTCCATGGAATTCTCCACGCCAGAATACTGGAGTGGGCAGCCTTTCCCTTCTCCCAGGGATCTTGCCAACTCAGGGATTGAACCCAGGTCTCCCACAATGCTAGCAGATTCTTTATCAGCTGAGCCACAAGGAAAGCCTTAGGCAGGCATTAATTTTTCCTTAGAATAGGCAGAATTACAGAAAAAAAAACACAAAAAATATCAAGAAAACAGGAAAAGGAAACATAGAAAGTTGAAAGTATTACAAATAAAATAAACCCAAATATATAATTTATTACAATAAATATAAATGGACTATACACTCAGGTTAAAATAAAAGATTGACTGACTACATGAAAATTACATCTATACACTTTCTACAAGGACCCTATTTAAGATATATATATATACCAAGAAAAGAAGAAAAATAATGAAAAAGATGCATCAGGAAAATATTAAGCAAAATGCACCTGATTTAGCTATATAATTTATCAAAAAAACTTGTAGAGATAAAATGTGCCACTACATAAAGATTTCAATTTGCCAGGTTGGTATAACAATTCTAAATTTGTGTGCACCTACTTTTATAACTTTAAAATATACAAAACTAAAAATTTACAAAACTGTGAAGAGTATGTTTAAATCTACCATCAAAATTTAATACTTAACATGTTAACAATCATAGAACAAGCAGGAAAAATAGGCAATAAGAATACATGCTATTTGAATGACATGATTCAAAACAGCTAAATAAGCTTTTGCACAATGAAGGAAACTATAAGCAAGGTGAAAAGAAAGTCTTCAGAATGGGAGAAAATAATAGCAAATGAAGTGACTGGCAAAGAATTAATCTCAAAAATATACAAGCAGCACATGCAGCTCAATACCAGAAAAATAAACAACCCAATCAAAAAATGGGCCAAAGAACCAGACATTTCTCCAAAGAAGACATACAAATGGCTAACAAACACATGAAAAGATGCTCAACATCACTCATTATCAGAGAAATGCAAATCAAAACCACAATGAGGTACCATCTCATGCCGGTCAGAATGGCTGCTATCAAAGTCTTACACTGTTGGTAGGAATGCACACTAGGACAGCCACTATGGAGAACAGTGTGGAGATTCCTTTAACAACTGAAAATAGAGCTGCCTTACGATCTAGCAAGCCTTCTGCTGGGCATACACACCGAGGAAACCAGAACTGAAAGAGACACATGTACCTCAATGTTCATTGCAGCACTGTTTACAATAGCTAGGACATGGAAGCAACCTTGATGTCCATCAGCAGACGCATGGACAAGAACGATGTGGTACATATACACAGTGGAATATTACTCAGCTATTAAAAAGAATGTCTTGAACCAGTTCTAATGAGATGGATGAAACTGGAGCCTATTATATGGAGTGAAGTAGGTCAGAAAGAAAAACATCAATACAGTATATTAACGCATATACATGGAATTTAGAAAGATGGTAATGATGACCCTATATGAGAGACAGCAAAAGAGACACAGATGTAAAGAACAGACTTTTGGACTCTGTGGGAGAAAGTGAGGGTGGGATGATTTGAGAGAATAACATTGAAACATGTATATTACCATATGTGAAACAGATCGCCAGTCCAGGTTCGATGCATGAGACAGGGTGCTCAGGGCTGGTGCCCTGGGATGACCCTGAGGGATGGGATGTGGAGGAGGTGGGAGGGGGGATTCAGGATGGGAGACATATGTACACCCATTGGCTGATTCATGTGAATGTATGGCAAAAATTACTACAATATGGTAAAGCAATTAGCCTCCAATTAAAATAAATTAATTAATTTAAAAAGGAGAAAAAAAAACTTAACTGAATAAACATACAAACAACATTGAACTGAACAAGTGAATAACACAGGTTTCTTTCCAATTAATTTGAAACTTTTATTAAAATTGATTCAAAATATACTTTAAAAAATATCTCAACATACATAAAAAATCTGGCATATTCTCTGATGACAATCCAATTAGTTAAATACTGGTAGTGAAAGAAAGCTAAAACCCCAAGACAGGAAAATAATACAATACTATTTAAAAATATTAAAATAAAGTTCTAAATAATGAAAAATTCCAGGTAGAAAGCATACTGGATATTTAAAATACTTAGGGTTAAAAAAAAAAAAAAACAGTAAAAAACTACATATCAGAACTGTGAGACAATAACTAATAATTACATAAAAATGACCCTAAATGATTATATTACAAAAAAAGGCTGAACATCGATAATATACTTTACATATTAGAAGAAAAACAACTTTATAATAAACCCAAAGAAAATAAACAGAAGGAAATGTTTTTTTTTAAAGAAAGCAAAAATTAACAGCATAAAAATAGACATAACCAAGGAAAATCATAAAACTAACAGTGAATTCATTAAAAGATTTATACAATTGACAAACTTCTGGAAATGTTGATCAAGAAAATAAGATAAAAATAACACATGGGTGTTAAGTTAGAAAGAAGAGCCATAAGAGGAATATTAGCAGAGATTAAAAATTGAATAGAATAATATTATGAGCAATAATCCAATCCATTGAAAGCTTTATAGGTAAAGCTTTGTAAAAAATTGCAAAAATATAAATAACCAAATCTGACCCTACTATAAATAAAAAACATTATTAATATCATTAATATTTTGAAATGGTTACGAATCATGCCAAAGATAAAACATATCTACATAGTTTTACATTTTTGAGTATCTTTGTCTTAGAATTTCCCAAAAGCTGACCTTAAGACAAGGGTTTGAGTGAAGCAGTTTCTTTGGGCAATGATCCCAAGACTCACTTAAAGGAGTAGGAAAAGAAGACAGGCAGGGAAAAAAAAAATACAACAAAATATAAGTTGGTGAAGAGTTTGCCTGTAGGCCTGATTCCAGAAGAAACTTACAAAGGATTATATAATCACTGACTCCAAACTTTCCCATTGAGGAGAGGAAACTAGGATAATTATGTGTGCATGCTAAGTTGCTTCAGTTGTGTCTGACTCTTTCAGACCCTATAGAGTGTAGCCCACCAGGATCCTCTGTCCATGGGATTCTCCAGACAAGAATGCTGGAGCAGGTTGCCATGCCCTCTTCCAGGAAATCTTCCTGACCCAGGGATTGAATCTGCCTCTCTTATATCTCCTGCATTGGCAGGCAGGTTCTTTACAACCAGTATCACCTGGGAAGCCCCAAACTGACATCTACCTGTTACTAGTTGAGGGCAGCTCCCAATGGCACTACTCTCCAGCACTGCTGCTCTGTCTTGAGAGTAAACCTATTGGCTTCCAATAGTCAGAGAAAGTCCTCAGGCAGAGTCATTAGTGTTTGCAGTTAGAAAACAAAAACAAACAAACAAAAACCTGTCTATATATCAGGACTGAGTGCTGAGAGTAGGGTATTGAGACCATCTGCTGTGACTAACCAATACTTAAGGAGCAGATTATTCTGATTTCTCCAACATAGCTTTAGTACTGAAAAGAAGGGGAATTTCCGCAAACACATTCTTACTAGAGGCAAAATTGTTTAACTTAGATATTGGTAAATCAAGTTTGTTGTTGGTCAGTCACCAAGTTGTGTCCAACTTGTTGACACTCCATGGACTGGAGCATACCAGGCTTCCCTGTCCTTCACTATCTCCTGGAGTTTGCTAAAACTCGTGTCCATTGAGTTGGTGATGTCAACCAACCATCTCATGCTCTGTCACCCCCTTCTCCTCCTGCCCTCAATCTTTCCCAGAACCAGGGTGTTTTTCAATGAGTAGGCTCTTCGCATCAGGTGTCCAAAGTATTGGAGCTTCAGCATCAGTATTTCCAATGAATAGTCAGGATTGATTTCCTTTAGGATTGATTGCTTTGATCTCCTTGCTGTCCAAGGGACTCTTAAGAGTCTTTTCCAGTACGACAACTTGAAAGCATCAGTTCTTCTGTGCTCAGCCTTCTTTGTTTAACTTGGGTTTGGAAGGTTTTCCAGGTGGCACTGGTGGTAAAGAATCTGCCTGCCAATATAGGAGATGGTAGAGATGCTGTTTCAACCCTTGGGCCTGGAAGATCTCCTGGAGTAGGGAAAACCAACTCACTCAGGTATTCTTGCCCAGAAAATACCATGGACAGAGGAACCTTGCAGGCTACAATCCATAGGAATACAAAGAGTCAGACATGACTGATTAACTGAGCACACATAACTTGGTTGTATCACAGAAATAAATGTTTAATTTAATAGTAAACTGTCTGTTAAAGTAGCACATTACATAATCAAATTAAAAAGAAATCAGACATAAGAATATCTCAACAAACACATTAAAATATTTAGTAGAATTTGATATCTGTATCTATTTCTCTCTTGCTATATATATATATATATATATATAAAACCCTATTAAACAATAAACAGAATGAAACTTTCTGATCACCAAATCTAATGTGTGGATTCTTTCTGCACACCAAGCAATTCTCAGACACCAGTTGTGTGTCCTATAGTTCCAGTCAATTCTGATACAATTAACCTGTGATGCCACCAGATTTCACAGGTTAAGAGTTCAGTCATACAAGACTGCTCCCCCCACCCCCACTGCCACTAAGTCCAGGTTGTCAGTTGTGATTTTGACCAACCAGCTATGGATTGAAAGTTTCCACAACTCCCCCACCTCAGTTCAGTTCAGTCTCTCAGTCATGTCTGAGGCTTTGTGACCCCATGGACTGCAGCATGCTAAGATTCCCTGTCCATCACCAACTTCTGGAACTTGCTCAGACTCATGTCCATCAAGTCAGTGATGCTATTCCAACAATCTCATCCTCTGTCATCCCCTTCTCTTCCTGTCTTCAATCTTTCCCAGCATCAGCGTCTTTTCCAATGAGTCTGTTGTTTGCATCAGGTGGCCAAAGTACTAGAGTTTCAGCGTCAGTCTTTCCAATGAATATTCAGGACTGATTTCCTTTAAGATTCACTGGTTTGATCTCCTTGTTGTCCAAAGGACTCTCAAGAGTCTTCTCCAACACCACATCAATTCTTTGTCACTCAGCTTTCTTTATGGTCCAACTTTCACAGCCATACATGACTACTGGAAAACCATAGCTTTGACTAGATGGACCTTTGTTGGTAAAGTAATGTCTCTGCTCTTTAATATGCTGTCTAGACTGGTCATAGCTTTTCTTCAAGGAACGAGTGTCTTTTGGTTTCATTACTACAGTCACCATCTGTTGTGATTTTGGAGCCCAAGAAAATAAAGTCTGTCACTATTTCCATTTTTTCTCCATTTGCCAGGAAGTGATGGTACCTGATGCCATGATCTTCATTTTTGAATGTTGAATTTTAAGCCAGCCTTTTCACTCTCCTCTTTCACTTTCATCAAGAAGCTCTTTAGTTCCTCTTTGCTTTCTGACATAAGGGTGGTGTCATCTGCATATCAAAGATTACTGATATATCCCCCACTGCAATCTTGATTCCAGCTTGTGCTTCATCCAGCCCAGAATTTCACAAGATATACTCAGCATAGAAGTTAAATAAGCAGTGTGACAATATACAGCCTTGACATACTCTTTCCCAAATTGGAGCCAGTACATCGTTCCATGTCCAGTTCTAACTGTTGCTTCTTGACCTGCATACAGGTTGCTCAGGAGGCAGGTAAGGTGGTCTGGTTTTCCCAAAACTTTAAGAATTTTCCACAGATTGTTGTGATCCACACAGTCAAAGGCTTTAGTGTAGTCAGTGAAGCAGAAGTAGATGTTTTTCCAGAACTCTCTTACTTTTTTGATTATCCAGCTCATGTTGCCAATTTGATCAGTTGTTCTTCTGCCTTTTCTAAATCCAGCTTGAATATCTGAAAGTTCTCGGTTCACCTACTATTGAAGCCTAGATTGGAGAATTTTGAGCCTTACTTTGCTAGCGTGTGAGATGAGTGCGATTGTAGAGTACTTTGAACATTCTTTGACATTGTCTTCCTTTGATATTGGAATGAAAATTGATGTTTTCTGGTCCGTAGCCACTGCTGCATTTTCCAGATTTGCTGGCATATTGAGTGCGGCACAGCTCAGCTGGAATTGGATCACCTCCACTAGCTTTGTTCATAGTGATGTTTCCTAAGGCCCACTTGACTTCACATTCCAGGATATTTGGTTCTAGGTGAGTGATCACACCATCGTGATTATCTGGGTCATTAAGATATTTTTCATATAGTTCTTTTGTGTATTCTTGCCACCTCTTCTTAATATCTTCTGCTTCTGTTAGGTCCATACCATCTCTGTCTTTTATTGTGCCCATCTTTGTATGAAATCTTCCCTTGGTATCTCTAAGGAGATACCAGATAGGGAACACAGTCCCACCCACCAACAGAAAATTAATTTAAAGATTTATTGAGCATGGCCTTGCCAGACAAGTCCAGACACAGATTCTCTCAAAGCCAGTTCCTCCCATCAGGAAGCTTCTACAAGTCTCTTGTCTTTATCCATCAGAGGGCAGAAAGAATGAAAACTACAATCACAGAAAACTAAACAAACTGATCATGTGGATCACAGCCTTGTATAACTCAAAGAAATTATGAGCCATATCATGTAGGGCCTCCCAGGAAAGACAGGTCATGGTGGAGAGTTCTGACAAAACATGGTCCACAGGAGAAGGAAGTGCAAACCACTTCAGTATTTTTGCCTTGAGAACCCCATGAACAGTATGAAAAGGCAGAAAGATATGACACTGAAAGATGAACTCCCTGGGTGGGTAGGTGCCCAATATGCTCCTGGAGAAGAGTGGAGGAATATCTCAGGAAAGAATGAAGAGGCTGAGCCAAAGCAAAAACAACACACACTTGTGAATGTGACTGGTGATGGAAGTAAGTCTGATGCTGTAAAGAACAATATTATATAGGAACCTGGAATGTTAGGTCCATTAATCAAAGTAAATTGGAAGTGGTCAAAGAGGCAATGCCAAGAGTGAAAAACAACACTTTAGGAATCAGTGAACTAAAATGGACCAGAACAGACAAATTTAATTCAGATGACCATTATATCTACCACTGTGGGCAAGAATCCCTTAGAAGAAATGGAGTAGTCCTCAAAGTTAGCAAAAAAGCCCAAAATGCAGTACTTGGGAACAATCTCAAAACAACAGAATGATCTCTGTTCATTTCCAAGACAAAGCATTCAATATAACAGTAATCCAAGTCATGCCCCAACTGCTAATGCTGAAGAAGCTGAAGTTGAATAGTTCTATGAAGAACTACATGGCCTTCTAGTAACACCAAAAAACAAAAAAAGATATTCTTTTCATCATAGGGGACTTGAATGCAACTGTAAAAAGTCAAGAGATACCTGGAGTAACAGGCAAGTTTGGCCTTGAAATACAAAATGAAGCAGGGCAAAGGCTAACAGAGTTTTCTCAAGGAAATATAATGGTCATAGCAAACATTCTCTTCCAACAACACAAGAGATGACTCTATACATGGACATTACCAGATGGACATTACCAACATTAGACTAATTATATTCTTTGCAGCCAAAGATGGAGATCTATACAGTCAGCAAAAACAAGACCTGTTGATGATTGTACCTCAGATCATGGACTCTTTATGGAAAAATTCAGACTTAAATTGAAGAAAGTAGGCAAAACCACTAGACTGTTCAGGTATGACCTACATCAAACCCCTTACAGTGAAAGTTGCAAATAGATTCAAGGGATTAGAGCCGATAGACAGAGTGCCTGGAGAACCATGGACAGAGGTTGTAACATTGTACAGGAGGCTATGATCAAAACCATCCCTAAGAAAACTAAATGTAAAAAGGCAAAATGGTTGTCTGAGGAGGCCTTGCAGATAGCTGAGAAAGAAGATAAGCAAAAGATCAAGGTGAAAAGAAATGATATATCCATCTGAATGCACATTTCTCAAGGATAGCAAGTAGAAATAAGAAAGCCTTCCTAAGTGACCAATGTAAAGAAATAGAGGAAAAGGATAGAATGGGAAAGACTAGAGATCCCCCACTTGAAAGTGAAAGTGAAGTCGCTCAGTCGTGTCCGACTCTTTTCGACCCATGGACTGTAGTTGGCTAGGCTCCTCCATCCATGGGATTTTCCAGGCAAGAATACTGGACTGGGTTGCCATTTCCTTCTCCAGGGGATCTTCCTGACTCAGGGATCAAACCTGGGTCTCCTTCATTATAGGCAGACTCTTTACTGTCTGAGCCACCAGGAAGTTTAGATTAATTTGCTAGAGGGGCTTACTGAAGTCAGATAAATAGTTTACTTATTAGATTATCAGTTTATTCTAAAATAATATATTTTATTATTATTGAAAGAAAGTGAAGTCACTCAGTCGTGTCCGACTCTTTGCAACCCCATGGACTGTAGCCTACCAGGCTCCTCCGTCCATGGGATTTTCCAGGGAAGAATACTGGACTGGGTTTCCATTTCCTTCTCAAGGAGATCTTCCCCACCCAGGGATCAAACCCAGGTCTCCTGCATTTAAGACAGATGCTTTACCATCAGAGCCACAAGGGAAGTCTGAGCCACCAGGGAAGAATATATTATTATTAATATATTCTCAAATAATATAACTCAGGAACAGCTAGATGGAAATGAGTCATAAGCCAAGATATTAGGAAAGAGTGTGGAGCTTCCATGTCTTCTACAAGCCATCAGTCTTCCCAAATATGTATGTGATCATCACCCAGAAGCTATATGAACTCCATCCTTTGGAGTTTTTATGGAGGTTTTTGTTATATAAATATGATTGATTAAATTATTGGCCATTGATTTTTGAACACAATTTTTAGACCCTCATACCTCTTGAAGATCAAGGAGATGGGTCTGAAAGTTCCACATTTTAATCACATGGTTGATTCTCCTGGCAACCAGCTCCCATCCTTAGGTGTTTTCCAAAATCTCCTCATTAACATAACTTTTAAAGACACTTATTGCTTTCATCACAGAAAATTTCACATCTTAGTATCTCTGTGCCAGGTATAGGATGAAGACCAAATATATCTTTCTTATGATAAATCACAATATCTCATACTTTCTTATCCTGTTAAAAAGAAGCAATCTGTTCAGTTCAATCACTCAGTTGTGTCTGACTCTTTACGATCCCATGAACTGCAGCACACCAAATTTCCCTGTCTATCACCAACTCCTGGAGCTTGCTCAAACTCGTGTCCATCAAGTTGGTGATGCCATCCAACCATCTCATCCTCTGAAGGGAAACAAAAACCAGAGATGATAATCTACCTAATCTATCACATGGATAAATATTTTAAAGCACTTTCTTTAAAATCAAGAATAAGACAACATGCCAATTATCATCATTTGCAGTAAGGGGTCAGCAGCATGTTAGACATCCCAGGACAGCAAAGTAAGATTAGAAAAAAAGAAATTAAAGACATAGAATCAGAAAGATATAAACAAAACAACTTATTTTCAGATGTTATGATTGTTTACATAGAAATTCAGAAGGCATTTACAGGAAAATTATTAGTAATAATATGAGAGTTCAGCAATGCAGCTGTGTGTTTTAAGATCAATATATACAATCAATTGTATTTCTATATACCAGCATAATTCAGAAAAATATAATAAAAGAAAATGTTTCCTTTTACAATAACATCCAAAAATATAAAGTATCTGAGAACTAATAAAATAAATGATGTGCTAGACTTCTCAAGAAAATTATAAAAGAAAGCCCAACTAAAAGAAGAGACAAATAATGTTTATTGACAGTCATAAAAATGTGAGTATTCTCATTGTATTGATCTGTGCATTGATTCAATTACAATCAAGACACCAGTAGAATTTTAGTGGAATAGTTAAGCTGATTTCAAAATTTATGGAAAAGCAAATGACAAAATTCACAAGGCTTTTCTGAAGAAAAAGTTGAGACAATTTCACATTCCAGGTACAAAGACATAGTTCACAACTGAGCTAACTAGAAGAGTACAGAATTTGATTAAAGAATTAATTTGCTAATAAACAGGACTATATTATAGACTGTTTATGCTCCCTAAATGAATACATCAAAGCCCTAAGATGGACAGGTCATAGTGGAAAGTTCTGACAAAACATGGTCCACTAGAGAAGGGAATGACAAACCACTTCAGTATTCTTGCCTTGAGAACCCCATGAACAGAAAAGGCAAAAAGATAGGACACTGAAAGATGAACTTCCCAGGTCAGGAGGTGCCCAATATGCTACTGGAGATCAGTGGAGAAATAACCCCAAAAAGAATGAAGGGATGGAGCCAAAGCAAAAACAATACCCAATTGTGGGTGTGACTGGTGATAGAAGCAAGGTCTGATGCTGTAGAGAGCAATATTGTATAGGAACCTGGAATGTTAGGTCCATGAATCAAGGCAAATTTTAAGTGGTCAAACAGGAGATGGCAAGAGTGAACATTGACATATTGGGAATCAGCGAACTTAAATGGACTGGAATGGGTGAATTTAACTCAGATGACCATTATATCTACTACTGTGGGCAGGAATTCCTTAGAAGAAATGGAGTAGCCCTCATAGTCGACAAAGAGTCTGAAATGCAGTACTTGATTGCAATCTCAAAAATCACAGAATAATCTCTGTTCGTTTCCAAGGCAAACCATTCAATATCACAGTAATCCAAGTCTATGCCCCGACCAGTGACACTGAAGAAGCTGACGTTGGATGGTTCTATGAAGACCTACAAGACCTTTAGAACTAACACCCAAAAATTATGTCCTTTTCATTATAGCAGACTGGAATGCAAAAGTAGGAAGTCAAGAAACACCTGGAGTAGCAGGCAAATTTGGCCTTGGAAAACAGAATGAATCAGGGCAAAGGCTAATAGAGTTTTGCTAAGAGAACATACTGGTCATAGCAAACACCTTCTTCCAACAACACAAGACTCTACACATGGACATCACCAGATGGCCAACATCGAAATCAGACTGAGTATATTCTTTGCAGCCAAAGATGGAGAAACGCTAACACTGGAAACTGACTGTGGCTCAGATCATGAACTCCTTATTGCCAAATTCAGACATAAATTGAAGAAAGTAGGGAAAACCACTAGATTATTCAGTTATGACCTAAATCAAATCCCTTATGATTATACACTGGAAGTGACAAACAGAGTTATGGGACTAGATCTGATAGATAGAGTGCTTGATGAACTATGAATGGGAGTTTGTGACATTGTACAGGAGACAGGGATCCAGACCATCCCCAAGAAAAAGAAATTCAAAAAAGAAAAGTGGCTGTCTGAAGAAGCCTTACACATAGCTGTGAAAAGAAGAGAAGCAAAAAGCAAAGGAGAAAAGGAAAGATACACCCATTTGAATGCAGAGTTCCAAAGAATAACAAGGAGAGATAAGAAAGCCTTCCTCAGCAATCAATGCAAAGAAATAGAGGAAAACAATAGAATGGGAAAGGCTAGAGAACTCTTCAAGAAAATTAGAGATACCAAAGGAACATTTCATGCAAAGATGGGCTCAATAAGGGACAGAAATGGTTTGAACCTAACAGAAGCAGAAGATATTAAGATGAGGTGACAAGAATACACAGAACTGTACAAAAAAGATCTTCATGACCCAGATAATCATGATGGTGTGATCACTCACCTATAGCCAGATATCCTGGAATGTGAAGTCAAGTGGGCCTTAGGAAGCATCACTATGTACAAAGCTGGTGGAGTTGATGGAATTCCAGTGGAGCTCTTTCAAATCCTCAAAGATGATATTGTGAAAGTGCTGCACTCAATAAGCCAGCAAATTTGGAAAACTTAGCAGTGGCCATAGGACTGAAAAAGACCAGTTTTCATTCCAATCCCAAAGAAAGGCAATGCCAAAGAATGCTCAAACTATAACACAATTGCACTCATCTCACACACTAATAAAGTAATGCTCCATATTCTTCAAGCCAAGCTTCAATACTACACGAACCATAAACTTCCAGATGTTCAAGCTGGTTTTAGAAAAGGCAGAGGAACCAGAGATCAAATTGCCAACATCTGATGGATCATGGAAAAAACAAGAGAGTTTCAGAACAACATCTATTTTTGCTTTATTGACTATGCCAAAGCCCTTGACTGTGTGGATGACAACAAACTGTGGAAAATTCTTCAAGAGATGTGAATAAAAGACCACCTGACCTGCCTCTTGAGAAATCTGTATGAAGGTCAGGAAGCAACAGTTAGAACTGGACATGTAACAACAGACTGGTTCCAAATAGGAAAAAGAATACATCAAGGCTATATATTGTCACCCTACTTATTTAATTTATATGCAGAGTACATCATGAGAAATGCTGGGCTGGATGAACCACAAGCTGGAATCAATATTACCAGGAGAAATATCAGTAACCTCAGATATGCAGATGACATCACCCTTATGGCAGAAAGTGAAGAGGAACTAAAGAGACTCTTGATGAAAGTGAAAGAGGAGAGTGAAAAAGTTGGCTTAAAACCCAACATTCAGAAAACTAAGATCATGGCATCCAGTCCCATCACTTCATGGCAAATAGATGGGGAAACAGTGGCTGACTTTATTTTTTGGGGCTCCAAAATCACTGTAGATGCTGATTGCAGCCATGAAATTAAAAGATACTTACTCCTTGGGAGATAAGTTATGACCAACCTAGACAGCATATTAAAAAGAACATTACTTTGTCAACAAAAGTGAAAGTAAAGTCGCTTAGTTGTGTCCGACTCTTTATGACCCCATGGACTGTAGCCTACCAGGCTCCTCCGTCCATGGGATTTTTCCAGGCAAGAATACTGAAGTGGGTTGCCATTTCCTTCTCAAGGAGATCTTCCCCACCCAGGGATCGAATTGGGGTCTCCCGCATTGTAGGCAGACACTTTACCATCTGAGCCACTAGGGAAGTCTAAAGGTCCGTCTATTCAAGGCTATGGTTTTTCTAGTAGTCATATATGGATGTGACAGTTGGACTATAAAGAAAGCTGAGTGCCAATGAATTTATGCTTTTGAACTATGGTGTTGGAGAAGACTCTTGAGAGTCCCTTGAACTGCAAGGAGATCCAACCAGTCCATCCTAAAAGAGATCAGTCTTGGGTGTTCTTTGGAAGGACTGATGCTGAAGCTTAAACTCCAGCACTTTGGCCACCTGATTGGAAGAGCTGACTCATTTGAAAAGACTCTCATTCTGGGCAAGATTGAAGGCAGGAACAAAAGGGGCCGACAGAAGATGAGATTGTTGGATGGCATCACCTACTCAATGGACATGAGATTGGGTAAACTCTGGGAATTGATGTTGAACAGGGAGGCCTGGTGTGCTGTGGTCCATGGGGTCACAAGTAGTTGGACATGACTGAGTGACTGAACTGAACTGACCTGAACCCCCAATGTGATAATATTTGGAAGTGGGGCCTTCCATTAATTAGGTTTAGGTAAGGCTATGGTTTTTCCAGTGGTCATGTATGGATGTGAGAGTTGGACTGTGAAGAAAGCTGAGTGCTGAAGAATTGATGCTTTTGAACTGTGGTGTTGGAGAAGACTCCTGAGAGTCTCTTGGACTGCAAGGAGATCCAACCAGTCCATTCTGAAGGAGATCAGCCCTGGCTGTTCCTTGGAAGGAATGATGCTAAAGCTGAAACTCCAGTTCTTTGGCCACCTCATGCGAAGAGTTGACTCATTGGAAAAGACTCTGATGCTGGGAGGGATTGGGGGCAGGAGGAAAAGGGGACAACAGAGAATGAGATGGCTGGATGGCATCACCGACTGGATGGACATGAGTTTGAGTGAACTCCAGGAGTTGGTGATGGACAGGGAGGCCTGGCGTACTGCAATTCATGGGGTCGCAAAGAGTCGGACAGGACTGAGCGACTGAACTGAAGGTAATGAGAGGTGTGGTCTCTATGATGGAATTAGTGTCCTTATAAAAGGAAGAGACTCCAGAGAGCTCTGTCTCTTCATCATGTGTGGATATGGCAAAGTGGCTATCTGCAAACAAGGAAGGGGGATCTCACCGGGAACCAAATATGCTGGCACCTTGATCTTGAAGTTCCTAACCTCCGGAAGTGTACGAAATAAATGTCTGTTGTTTAAGCCACCCAGTCTATGGTATATTATTATAGTAGCCTGAGTTAAGACAGACTGGGGCAATTAGTCATTCATACTTAATGCATATGTATATAATAAAATATATATATAACAATAGATATGATAAACATTTTAAGTAACACACTACATATAGTTATGCATTTTATATAATATTATCTAATATAATATCACTATCACACATCATATAAATTATAATTCTTGAGGGAATAAATCCTTAAACATAAAAGGTAAAATTTAAATTGCATAAAATAAAATATAGTACATATGTTTATGAGATAGTGAAAAAATACACAGACTATTAATATAAAAAATTCATTGAATTTGACAATATTAAATTAAAAAATGTTCATCTAGTTTACTTGGGCACCATAATAAGATATCACAGACTGGTGGCCTAAACAACTGGAGTTTAGTTTTTCATGGTTCTGGAGGCTAGAAGTCCATGGTCAAGGTACAAATGGTTTCTGGGGTGTTCTCTCTCCTTGACTTGAAGATGACACCTTACCTGGTCTTTTCTCTGTCTGTATGTGCAGGGAGAAAGCAAACACTCTTCCTATTTTTATAAGGACAGCAGGAGTCCTGGACTAAATCTCCACTTTATATCCTCATTTAACTTTAATTACCTCCTTAATGGTGCTATGTCCAAGTACAGTCACATGGGGGATTAGAAATTCAATATATGAATTTTGGATGAAAAAATTCAGTCCATAACAGACGTTCTAGAGATATTAATTTCAAGAGTAAACAGAAGACATAAAGTTAAAAAAAGTGCAAGACAAAAGACAAAGAAACCAAATTTAGAACACATAAACAACTTATTAATTGGTGAGAAGAGACAAATAAGACAATAGAAATCAGGCAAGATACTTGAAAGCATCTTCACAAAATAAGAAATACAAATGGCCAATTGATTTATTAACACATACTCAACCTCATTAGAAACCACAAAACTATAAATTAAACCAGAAGGAGATATCATTTTACACCACATGATTTATAAACATTGAAACGTTCACTAGCACTAGTTTTGACAACGATGTGGAGTGGTAGCAAGCTACTTTGCTAAACAGTTGGACAGAATGCTGCACACTTTCTTTGCCCAGCAATTGGAGTCCTAGATACATGTCTAGAGGCAATATGTTACTTGAGAATCAGCAAGTGTGAGCCCCAATATTTGTAACAAAATAAAAATAAAATGGCTTACATATTACCATTTCTTTTCCAAATGTAAGATCAGATTTTTATTTCCCCCACAGGCACACAAGCCAAATTAAAGAGTCATAATGGCTTTCTAAGGGTTTTAGGGTTAAAGACCAAAATCTTTATTATAGTATCAATGTTTATGAACACTGTGGCTTTAGTCAATTTTGTGACATTATCATAAATCTTATCATCCTTTCATAAAGATTTCTGGGTCTACCTCAGAGCCAATTACCTCCCACCTCAGTACTTGCACTTGTTATTACTTTGCCTGGGACACTTTTCCCTCCTATCATTATGGTGCTCGTTCTTCATAACATTTGTGTTTAGTTAAAATATCTCCCTACAGAGGGCTTCCCTGCCCACACTATACCTCTTTTCCCTCCACCAGTCTCTATTCTTTATTCTGCTTAACTTTTCTTCCTAGCATTTATCATTAGCTGAAATTAAATTTTTTAGATTATTTACTTCTTTTTCTCACAACTTTCATGAAACAGTCCCCTCTTAGCCATAAGGTCTATTCCTACTAGTACACTTTCATAATGCAATGGGGCATCTTTGAAAACATTATTCACCCTTGAAATATTTACATGTATTGATAATCATCAAACAACTGTTTCATCAAGAACACGTAAGTTATTTAAGAGGGAGACTGTGATTTTTTTTCTTCATAAATATATGACTAGGATGTGGCTAAGCCACACTAAGTCCATTTCGCCAACTTCATATTAGCCCCACAGTTCCACACACTCTCCTTTCTGCATAACTGGGCATTAGCCTGCTCACAGAAAAGTGTACAGAGAAGTACCCTATCAACTTTTACCCTTGCCTTCATATGATTTGAAAACTGGAAGAGTGCCTTTTGCTAGTGCAAATGGTTAAAGATCATGAGATCCCTATGTATGTGTGTGTGCTAAGTCATGTCAATCTTGCCTGACTCTTTGCAACTCTATGGACTGCAGCCTGGCAGGCTCCTCTGGCCATGGGATTTTCCAGGCAGTAATACTGGAGTGGCTTGCCATGCTCTCCTACAGGGCATTCTCACGATCTAGGGATCAAACTCACATCTCTTATGTCTCCTGCATTGGCTGGCAGATTCTTTACTACAAGTGTCATCTGATAAGCCCCATGAGACCCCTACAGGAAGGATAAACTGCCAGTTCCCATTGGCCTAAACAATTCTATCCTAGTTGTCAGATTCTATTTTTAACATTGGCCCCTTTAAATTCCCTGACACCCCTTTCTGTGGCACTGAAGTACAGCTGCAAATGCCTCTGGGTTGCTGTCCACCAGATTCTTTCTATCTGTATATACGTTCCCCACAATAAAATTTGTGGATTTGCTGGCTTCATTTTTCCATCTCAAAGCTCCTTCTCAGTTCAAAGGTTACTATTCAGTATCTTCACTTCACAAGAGTGAGCATGTTACAAAGTGCATTGTGGTAGAGTCTTAATAATTATTCTTTGAATTTGTTCAACTATGAACGCATGCACATTATTCAAGTTCTTCCTTTTGTCCTTTCTCACTGACCTCAGGTTCAAAGACAACTTCAAAGACTGGAGCATCTTCATTCTTCCTTTTCCTGTCATCTTTTGCCCATGGTAGAGCAAGACTGAAAGATAATGATTAATACGTATACAGTACAGGGTGTAAGATACGCTGAGTCTGAGATAATATGGCAACTGAAAATCAGAAAAACATATCAGGAAGTAACATGAAAAAAGGAAAAATATAAAGAGAGGTATACATTTGATTTAAGGGAAAAGGTGAGATCCCTAGTAAGTTTAGCTAGGAGAATGTTCTATGTACCATGTTCACAGTTTTGAGATCACAACATCTTGAAAGTCTTCAAAGAGGTATGATGGTTTGTCTCTGGCTTCAGATAGGGCAAGATCTTGGCAGCAGTCACATGCTCAGTGTGCAAGGTATGAGGTAGAGAACTGGGAACGCACAGCTGAAGAAGTCTATGTAAAAAAGATAAGGCACAGCACCTGGGACTTGGTAATTAGAGTGTGGGGTCCAGGCACGGATCATATGCCGGTCACCATCAACACTGATGGTGAGGTGGGTATTTCAGTATCACAGTCAAAGAAAGACAGTGGCATAAGAAAGGTGGGTCTATGGCAGCCAGAGTTCCAGGTGCCAGAATTATTTCCACAGGCTTTTGACAACACAATGTAAAAAGAGCAATCTGGGTGTGTAAGCAGCTTTGATATGGAGATAAAATGTCTAGCTGGAACCAATACTTTAATACAAAATCTTAATTAGTTTATTCATGGTATCATGGGGACTCTTCACTGACTTTTGACTACTCAGTTCCTATTAATAGAATGGAGCAAAAAAAGGAAAAATAAGTAAAGGAAGGGAAGCTAATAGACATTGGCCCCTTACTGTGTCTAGGGGGTTTCCCCAGTGGCTCAGCAGTAAAAGAATTTGTCTGCCCTGCAGAAGTCGCTGGAGACATGGGTTTGATTCCTGAGTTGGGAAGACCCCTTGAGGACGGCATGGCAACCCGCTCCAGTATTCATGCCGGGAGAGTTCCATGGACAGAGGAGCCTGGCAGGCTACAGTCCATGAGGCTACAAAGAATCAGACACGACTGAATAAGCATGCACGCACTGTGTCAAGCTGTTTTTGCGAATTATCTCTTAATCTTCGGAGCTATTCTTCAAGATGGATAAGAATGTATATTTGGCAAAACTAATACAATTATGTAAAGTTTAAAAATAAAATAAAATTAGAAAAAAAAAAGACTGTAGTGAAGAATGGTGTTCTTGACATCACTTGGGGAACACTTTATCAACAAGAAATCTTTCTGGATGTTTTAATCACCAGTTCCCTCCATCCTTTGAGCATCACTGAGATGAGTTAATTCAGGAAGATATATCATAATCTCAGATGTTCATTATACAGAAGAAGAGAATGAGGTTCAGAATGGACAAAATATTTCCTGAAAGTGAGTTAGCTAGTGTGGTAGGCATAATAATGCCCTCCCTCAAATCTCTACTTTTTAATTCTTGGGAATACGCTATGATACATGGAAAATGGGAATTAAGGTAAAAGATGAAATTAAGGTTACTAATCAGCTGACTGGATTACCTAAGTGGGATCATTGTAATCATAAGAATCCTTAAAGAGGACAAAGGCAGAAGAGTCATTATCTGAGTGATGGGGTGTGAGGAAAAGACTTGATGGGCCACTGCTGCCTTTGAAGATTGACGTTGTCCATGAGCTACGGCATGGGGACAGCCTCTGGCATCTGGAAAAGGCAAGAAAGTACGTGTCCCTTGAGAGCCTCCATAAAGAATCACAGTCTCTTGACACTGATTTTAAATGTGAGACCCAATTTGAAGTTCTGATCTCCAGAAATGTAAGAATTGTGGTGTTTTAAACCACTAAGTTTGTAGTAATTCTCCACAGCAACAGTAGGAAATGAATACGTAATTGCAAAGTTCTAACCCAGCTCTCTGACTCCAAAGCCAATGCCATTACCATTTATGTGCTGCCTCAGTGACTATAACCCTGAAAGACAAGAGTACATATAGTTAAGTTCAGATACAAAAGTCCAAGGGTCAGGTTTGTGAAGGGCCAGATCTGTAGGGTGCAAAACCCCATCCTCCATGGACTGAGTTAGGCCATTGCCTTGTAATTACACCGTGCTTCAAGATAGGGTGCAGCTCAGTAGTTCTTAGTGCAAAAAAGTAAAAGTGTTAGTTGCTCAGTCATGTCTGACTCTTTGCGACCCCATGGACTATAGCCTGCCTGGTTCCTCTGTCCATGGAATTCTCCAGGTAAGAATACTGGAGTGGGTTGTCATTCCTGACCCAGGGATCAAGCCTGGGTCTCCTACATTGCAGGCAGACTCTTTACTGTTTGAGCCACCAGGGAAGCCCTCAATAGTTCTTAACTTCCAGATGAATATTGGAATCACATCTATGTTTGTAAAAATTCTTTATTCCCAGGCCACATCTTCCCTTAAATCCCCATATTCCAGAATCAAGAGGGTCAGCAATTAGCTACACTGGGAAGTAGCAGAATTTTTCTCCAGTGACCCCAGTTTCTCCTTCTTATTACACATACACTTCTGTCTTTTAGTCACGCACTCACTTTAATGCTGGTTTTCTCAGTTGAAAGCTACACTTCATAACTTCCCTGTATGAGTCAAACTCCAGAAATAATAGAGGAGGAAAATGGATATAAATGAATATATATATATATATATAATATACTATAGTGTGTATACACATATACACATACACACATATACGCAAAGTTTAGTGAAAACCTCTAATTTAAAGCTTGAATTGGAGGGACTTCCTTGGTGGTCCTCGGTTAAGAATCTGCCTTGCAGTGCAGGGGGCTAGTTTTGATCGCTGGTCGGGGAACTAAGGGCCCACATGTTGAGCCACCACAACTACTGAGCCTGCGTATCGCAATGAATGATGCAGTGGAAATTGCAATACAGCCACCCGCCTCCTCCAAAAGTTTGAACTTGAAATGTTAGTGTGCATATGGGTTTTTAAAACAGTATTTCCATGTGTTTAAAAGAACTGGAAATAGCAACTAAACCACTAGCTATGAGCACATCTACAAGTCACATAATATTCTCAAAATAACCAATCCCACTGAAAGAAAATAGGATTATTAGGTTTCAGATCTGTGCCAGAAAATATTTACTATGAACTGGGATATGTTTTCATACCAGAAAACAAAGAAACGATCAAAAACTTCTGAGGTTGGGTCAGAGAGACAATGTGAATAACAAAGATAATAGTTAAATGAATTGGATACATAAAGTTTTTATATACCCATGACTTGGCAATGATACTAAAAAGTTATTAATCACTGTTGGAAGATCCCAGGGAATCAGTCTGTTCTCAAGACTAGTAAATAAAGAAAGGAAAACATTTATAACACTCTGATACATGGAAGTATGGACCCGATTCTTCACCCTTCCTCCATTTGTGGTGTAACTGCAGATTTCCCCAATTAGAGGCAAAATGTGCCCCCTATCCTCTGAATTTGTCTTAAGCAAAATGATGAATGGATCTAGGGGAAGGGCAGCAAAGTACACGTTTTGAAGTCCTCTTGCACTTCTAAATGGCCATGAGTAAAACGTGCTCCAGCTAGCCTGCTGGTCCAAGGAAGATGAAATACACATGGAACACACCCAGAGCTAACACGTCCGGTATAAAATCAACAAAGCCACCTCAGCTGACCAGCTTTCCACGTACTGTTTTGTGAGCCATTGTTGATTATTATCTAGATACAGAATTTTATTGGGCTTCGATAGCTCAGCAGGTAAAGAATCCACCAGCATGCAGGAGACACAGGAGTCGTGAGTTCAATCCCTGGGTTGGGAAGGTGCTCTGGAGAAGTAAATGGTAACCCACTCCAGTATTGTTGCTTGAGAAATCCCATGGACAGAGAAGCCTGGGTCCAGTGGGATCACAAAGAGTAAGACACGACTAAGTGACTAATCACACAAGCACACGCACAATTTTATTATGGATTCCAAAATTATAAACATATAACATTCATTTTCACTTACTTGTCTGAACACTTTTATAAAGAACAAACATTCCTTAATCAATTATTCGGTTACCTTTATGTACTGTTATAACAAAGGAGTTAATATATTCTCAGTTTTGTCACAAATAGCCACAAAGTCCCAGTTACATTAAAAAATAATCAGGTATTTCTCATATGTTTGGAAAGTTTATAATTAACTTGTAGGGTTGTCAGCACAAGAATGCCTTGTCAATTTTAGCATCAAAATATTAAGAAGAAAGAAAAGAAAAGTAAACCAGACTTTACGTACCTCCTGATGCAAATGCACACTACTTTTATGAAGAATCCCTGTCCAAGTACCCTGCCTGAATTTGACAAAGGCTGTACCTTGACCACCAGTTTATGGAGACATTGGAAGTAAGAGCATGTCAAAAACCACAGGAGTGTAGTCCTCAAAATCCAAAACAGAGTAATGCCATGAGGCAGATATCTTGGTTTCTTTAAAAGACAGATTATAAGGATTTTCTAAAAAGAGGAAAAAATTTCTATGAAAAGGAGCGAGTCAAGGAATTTAAGAGATCTTTTGGATTCTTATTCAAATAAACCAGATATGAAGAAACACAAGTATAGGAAATTTAGCACTTGTTGGTATTTGATGATGTTAAGGAATACAAACTGTAGGTATGAAAATTATTTCTATATATGCATAGGTGTATGAGTCTATCCTAAAATGTTTACGGGAAAACATGTTACAATGATTCAGGGAAGGGAAAATGATGGAGAAAGTATGTGTATTCAGTTGCTCATTCGTGTTTGATTCTTTGCAACCCTGTGGACTGTAGCCTGTCAGGCTCCTCTGTCCATGGAACTTTCCAGGCAAGAATACTGGAGTGGCGTACTATTTCCTACTCCAGGGGATCTTCCTGACCCAGGGACTGAATATTTCTTGCATCTCCTGCATTGGCAAGCAGATACTTTACCACTAAAATTAGCCATGAGTTAATACTAATAATGAAACTGGATGTTGAGTCTGTAGGTATTATTATATTGTTTCTCCTTTTATATATGTTTGAATGTTTTCATGATAAAAATTTTATGATCAAAATAAAATATAGTATATCCATACAATGGAATATTTGACAAAAATTAGGAATGAAGTACTGATACAGCTATACCATGGACATAGCTTGAAAACATTACGCTCAGTGAAAGAAGCCACCTAGTGTATAATACCATTTGTTGAATAGTCCAGAATAGACAAAGCCTATTCTTATGCTGAAGCTCTCATACTTTGGCCAGCTGATATGAAGAGATGACTCATTGGAAAAGACCCTGATGCTGGGAAAGGAGATGGAGGCGGCAGAGGATGAGAAGGTTAGATAGCATCACTGACTCAATGGACATGAATTTAATCATGCTCTGGGAGATAGTGGAGGGGGAAGAAGAGTCTGGTGTGATACACTTCATGGCGTTGCAAAGAGTTGACTGAGGAGCCTCGTAGGCTACAGTCCATGGGGTTGCAAAGAGTTGGACATGACTGAGTGACTTCACTTTCACTTCACTTTCACTAGCAATTGAACAGCAATAGGCAAAACTATGGAGACCGAAAGTATATTAGGGGTTGCCTCAGACTGGGGATTAAGAGGACTGAGGTGATGGCTAAAGGACAGTAGTTTTCTTTCTCTGTGCTGTGAAAATGTTCTAAAATTAAAGGTGATGGCAGTTGTACAACTCTCTGAATATAGTAGAAACCATTGACCTGTTTAAATGGGTAAATTGTATAGCATGTGAATTTATCTCAATAAAGCTGTTATGAACAAAAAAAAGGGTTTTTGAAATTTTTTTTTCTTTTCTTTTTAAAAGTAAAGAAAGGTCCTGGCATCAGCCTTCTAGGCAGGCTTTGCAGCTTCAACCTCAGTACTGTTCTCTGCCATTAACCCCCTGATCTTGGTGTCTACTTACACTCTGACCAATTGTGTGTGTCTCCTACCTCTCACCTTGTGTGTGCTAAGTCATTTCAGTCGTGTCTGACTGGGCGGCCTTATGGACTATAGCCCACCAGGCTCCTCTGTCCACGAGATTCTATAGGCAAGAATACTGGAGTGGGTTGCCATGCCCTTCTTCAGGGAAATCTTCCCAACCCAGAGACTGAACCATGCCTCTAATGTCTCCTGCGCTGGCAGGCAGGTTCTTTACCAGTAGTTCCACCTGAGAAGTCCACATGATGTTACTTGTTATAATAACCAAACCTGTTCAGTGCACCAGTTTGAATCTGCTTAGGCTTTACGTTGTTATTTCTCTGTTCTCCAATCTTCTCTAGATGGCTCTGTGTGCATATTCTGCCCATTATCACTCAAGTCCTGACTAATGAGAATTATGATCTTAGGGTAGGAACTGGAGGAGAAGGTAAACTTTTGCATTGTTACACTATATTACACACCAGGTTTGTAAGTACCTGTATATTATCCTGTCTCCATAATTCTCAGTTACCCTCAGTCCATTTTCTCCCATTTCATGTTTTAGGAAATAGAATACTTCAGCAAATATAAATAAAACAGACTTTTATTTTTCTGATACACATATTAGTAAGAAAGAGCACTTGAAAGTAAAAGCCCTGCTTTTGAAAACGAAACTCAAACTTTTTACCTAATAATTAATATATTCAATGAGAAGTTACAATGGCCTGAGAGTTAGTTTTACCTGCTGTGGAATTGATGATGAACCCATTGACTGGAAAAAGAATATATGAGTTGGAAAAAGAGTTTAAGTTGAATATTCTTGAGACACACATGATCCTGTTTACAGTCCAGGAATAAATGTGAATGTTGTGTTCCTGGATCTGTGAGCAGAGGGCACCCAGCATCTGCTTTCTGGCCTGAATTTTGGGAGGCTGGAGTCACATCGTATTCCCTGTGCCACTGTGGTATTGCCTGGAACCAAGAATGTGTAAAAAGGTACCTGGTTCCTGTGGACTCCAAAAAGAAGATGAGGAAAGGAATCAACCTTTTTCATACCTCTGAGAATATCATGCAAGACTACAATTGTGATGGAGAAAATGTACAGTGGAAAGGAACAAGGAGGTCAGTCCAGAAATCAGGTAGGAAGAGGAAGTCTCAAGGAATGCCAACTGAAGGGAGATGGCATTCAAGACCCAGAAGAAATGATGGCTCCCCAGTGGATATGAACATGGATAAGCACTAATAACTTTGGGCCACACACCTGCTTCTGAAGGTGTGTGACAGGTTAGGTGACACCTCAGTGACTAAGCAGAAGAAAAGAAATCCCTGAACTGACTGAGTTTAAACCTGGAAAGATAATTTGAACAATGAAATAAATATGACTGTATCTTCTGTGATCAAGTGGATAGAAGACTCAGAGCAGAGATTAAACTGAATTATTAAAAATAAATAAAATTAAAGTTCCAGCACATTTGAGAGAATGATTGAGAAACTGCCAGTCATATTTTGGTTTACAGATTGGAAACTCTTGGGAGCTGTCACATTCTTATTTAGAAAACATGCATAAGATTCTTGTGTTCTGTGACCAAGAGGAAGGGGTGTTGCAGATATAGCATTCTCTTTTGTTTACTGTCTATTGTCTCCTCTCCTATCACTGTTTGCTAAACCAGATAACTTCTTGGGAAACATATTGAAAGTTTTGAAATTGAGAGGAAATAAATGGTTTTATCCTTGTAAATAGAAATAAGCCAAGTGCTCTAAGTTCTACCTCATATAGCTGGATCCAATGTCTTCTCACTCAAACCAGATGAGAAACACTTTTCATTTCCCACTATGAATCAATCACAGTTGCCATCGCTTCTTGACATAAGTTGCCTTAGGTCCACACAGCACATTCCACTTCATCAATCTGATTTTCTCTTTTCATTAGGATGGTCATGGACCCTCTTCTTTCTCCCATTTCTTCCTTCAGGGTGTCATCTTCCTATTGATCCGTTTCTACCACTTGCAACTAACTCATTTCCACCTACCAGCAGCCATCAAATTTAAACGTCACAAAAATAAAGTTAGAGGGAAAAAAAAAGTTTGGTTTACTGTTTCTTATTAGTCTTACTATTTTTCTCATTACTATTATTTTTAAAGTACAGGATTATACACTAAGGGCCCTGAAATTAACCCCAGTTCTGTTTTTCTCTAGTTCTATAACCCTGGCAAATTAAAAAACTTGGCTTGCGTGTTAGAATCACTAGAGGATATTTTAAACATTGCAATGTACATGTGATGTTGCATTGGTATTGTTTAGTCACTAAGTTGTGCCTGACTCTTTTATGACCTCATGGATTGTAGTCTGCCAGCTCCTCTGTCCATGGGATTTTCCAGGCAAGAATATTGGATCAGGTTGCCATTTCCTTCTCCACAGGATCTTCCTGACTCATGGGTCAAACCAGCATCTCCTGCATCTCTTGCATTGGCAGGCAGATTCTTTACCATTGAGTCATCAGGAAAGCCCCAACAAGTGACACCCCAGAACAATTAAAGCACAGTTTCTGGACTGTAACATAGGCATCCATGCATTTTGACATTCCCCAGATGATTCTAATGTGCAGAATTTGGGAACCATTGCACTGACTTCTTTAAACCTTAGAATGCTAATCAATTTAATGTTTATAATTTTACCTCAGATCTTGACTTTGTAGGGTTTCGTTGGTTCTATACATGCTAAAGTTCTTTGTAATTTATAAATTAAGTATTCATTAGTATTTTTCATAAAGGACTATATTCTGATAATTAGGAGTAAATTAGGAGTGGAGAGTGAAAAAGTTGGCTTAAAGCTCATTTATGAAGATCATGGCATCTGGTCCCACCACTTCATGGGAAATAGATGGGGAAACAGTGGAAACAGTGTCAGACTTTATTTTTTGGGGCTCCAAAATCACTGCAGATGGTGACTGCAGCCATGAAATTAAAAGACGCTTACTCCTTGGAAGGAAAGTTATGACCAACCTAGATAGCATATTCAAAAGCAGAGACATTAACCTTTGCCAACAAAGGTTCATCTAGTCAAGGCTATGGTTTTTCCATTGGTCATGTATGGATGTAAGAGTTGGACTGAGAAGAAGGCTGAGCGCTGAAGAATTGATGCTTTTGAACTGTGGTGTTGGAGAAGACTCTTGAGAGTCCCTTGGACTGCAAGGAGATCCAACCGGTCCATTCTGAAAGAGATCAGCCCTGGGATTTCTTTGGAAGGAATGATGCTAAAGCTGAAACTCCAGTACTTTGGCCACCTCATGCGAAAAGTTGACTCATTGGAAAAGACTTTGATGTTGGGAGGGATTGGGGGCAGGAGGAGAAGGGGACGACAGAGGATGAGATGGCTGGATGGCATCACTGACTCAATGGACATGAGTCTGGGTGAACTCCGGGAATTGGTGATGGACAGGGAGGCCTGGCGTGCTGCGATTCATGGGGTCGCAAAGAGTCGGACACGACTGAGTGACTGAACTGAACTGAACTGAGTCTTACAGTAGATAGGCTTGCATCAACAGGTGATGAAGTTCAGTGTACTTGAGTGTCGTTAGTTCTAAACCCTCTTAAAGTATAAGCTTCCCTAGTGACTCAGTCTTCAAGAATCTGCCTGCCAATGTAGGAGACGCAAAAGATGTAGGTTCAATCCCTGGGTTGTGAAGATCCCCTGGAGAAGGAAATGGCAACACATTCTAGTATTCTTGCCTGTGAAATCTCATGGATAGAGGAGCCTGGAAGACTACAGTCCATGGGATCTCAAAGAGTCAGACACGACTCAGTGACTGAGCACACATAATAATAGGATTTCATGAATAGGTAAAGGTGTTCACTGTACTTGAGCATTATTAACTCTAAGCCCTCTTAAAGTACAGAGCTTAGAAATATATATTATATATTTCCATAGCTATTTATATTTGTATTGAAAAACCAATATTTCATACCTCATATGTCTAATACCAACCCAGAGAATTCATTCTAGTTCTCTCTCTACTTATTTGTAATTCCTTTTTCAACTGTGAAAAAGCTCTCTCTCAACATCCACATAAATATGTTTACTGTTTTCCCAATCCTTTGATGCACATAAAGTACTTTCAACTGTTTTGGCCCATAGCACTGTGAAAAACAAATTTTCTAATGAGAGAATAATGTTTGTGTACAGCTTTTTAGTCTGAGGCATTATATTACATATCAAAATATATTTTAAAAAATCATTTTGGTTAGTTTTTTATCCCCTTCAGTATGGTCAGGTTATTTGGATTAAAATTATATTTTTTGGTTCCATTTTCAGTTCTCTCAAATTTTGCTTGATAATTTTATTTATTTTTTGACCATGTGAAAATCAACATTGTTTACAATGTCAAAATGATACAAAAGGAATACTCAGGAAGGAGTTATTAACTACTCTTGTATACTAATCCCATTTATTCTTATGCCAACCTTGTTCCTCCATATACTCTATAGGAAATGAAACTCTTTAATCTCTGGTTTATAACTTCCATATTTTACTTTTGCATAAAGGATTACTGGGAATAAAGAGGTCACAGATACATGTTTCTTCCACTTTTTCTTTTTTAACTTAAAATAATACCCTGAGGATGTTCCTAGCAGTCTAATGGTTAGACTATGTGCTTCCAATGTCGGAGGCATGAGTCTGATCCCTGGTCGGGGAACCAGGAAGCTGCATGCCACACTGTGCAGTCAAAAAGTGAAACTTAAAAAAAAAAAAAAATATATATATATATATATATATATATATATAGCTTGCATGTGGAATCTAAAAATTAAAATGAATGAAAATTGAATGAATACAACAAAATAGAAACACATTCACAAAACAAATTCATAGTTACAATATGAAGAGGGAAGGGGGAGGGGCATGATAGGGTAGGAGATTAACAGACACATACTACTATGAACTACTATAGGTAAAATGAATAAGCTAAAGGATATGTGGGCTTCCCAGGTGGCGCTAGTGGTTCAGTTCAGTTGCTCAGTTAGGTCCCACACATTGCGACCCCATGCACTATAGCACTTTGGCTTCCCTGGCCATCACCAGCTCCTGGAGCTTGCTCAAATTCATGCTCATCAAGTCAGTGATGCCATCCAACCATCTCATCCTCTGCCACCCCCTTCTCCTCCTGCTTTCAATCTTTCCCAGCCTCAGGGTCTTTTCAAATGAGTCCGTTCTTTGCATCAGGTGGCCAAAGTCTTGGAGCTTCAGCTTCAGCATCAGTCCTTCCAATGAATATTCAGGACTGATGTCCTTTAGGGTGGACTGGTTGGATCTCCTTGCAGTCCAAGGGACTCTCAAGAGTCTTCTCCAACACCACAGTTCAAAAGCATCAATTCTTTGGTGCTCAGCTTTCTTCACAGTCCAACTCTCACATCCATACATGACCACTGGAAAAACCATAGCTTTGACTAGATGGAGATTTGTTGGCAAAGTAATGTCCCTGCTTTTTAATATACTGTCTAGGTTGGTCATGACTTTTCTTCTAAGGAACAAGCATCTTTTAATTTCATGGCTGCAGCCACCATCTCACCATCTGCAGTGATTTTGGAGCCTGAGAAATAATCTGTCACTGTTTTCATTATTTCCCCATCTATTTGCCATGAAGTGATGGGACCAGATGCCGTGATCTTAGATATTTGGTTGTTGAGTTTTAAGACAGCTTTTTCACTCTCCTCTTTCACTTTCATCGAGAGGCTCTTTACTTCTTCTTCACTTTCTGCCATAAGGGTGGTGTCATCTGCGTATCTGAGGTTATTCATATGTCTCCAGGCAACCTTGATTCCAGCTTGTGCTTCCTCCAGTCCAGCATTTTGCATGATGTACTCTGTGTATAAGTTAAATAAGCAAGATGACAATATACAGCCTTGACATACTCCTTTCCTGATTTGGATCCAGTCTGTTCCGTGTACAGTTCTAACTGTTGCTTCCTGACCTGCATACAGATTTCTTAGGACACAGGTAAGGTACTCTGGTATCCCTTCTGTTTAGGAATTTTCCACAGTTTTTTGTGGTCCACACAATCAAAGGCTTTGGCATAGTCAATAAAGCAGCAGTAGATATTTTTTCTGGAATGCTCTTGTTTTTTCGATGATTCAGCAGATGTTGGCAATTTGATCTCTGGTTCCTCTGCCTTTTCTAAATCCCGCTTGAACATCTGGAATTTCTTGGTTCACATATTGCTGAAGGCTGTCTTGGAGAATTTTGAGCATTACTTTACTAGCGTGTGAGATGAGTGCAATTGTGTGGTAGGTAGTTTGAGCATTCTTTGGCATTGCCTTTCTTTGGGACTGGAATGAAAACTGACGTTTTCCAGTTGTGTGGCCACTGCTGAGTTTTCCAAATTTGCTGGCATATTGAATGTAACACTTTCACAGCATCATCTTTTAGGATTTGAAATAGCTCAACTGGAATTCCATCACCTCCACTAGTTTTGTTCACAGTGATGCTTCCTAAAGCCCACTTGACTTCACACTCCAGGGTGTTTGGCTCTAGGTGAATGATCACACCATCGTGGCCATCTGGGTCCATTAAGATCTTTTTTGTATAGTTCTGTGTATTCTTGCCACCTCTTCTTAATATCTTCTGCTTCTGTTATGTTCATACAACTTCTGTCCTTTATTGTGCCCATCTCCGCATGAAATGTTCCCTTGGCATCTGTAATTTTCTTGAAGATATCTCCAGTCTTTCCCATTCTATTGTTTTCCTCTATTGTTTTGCACTGAATATAACAAAACAGAAACACATTCACAGATTAAACTCATAGTTACACTAGGAAGAGCTAAGAGGGAGTGGCATGATAGGGTAGAAGATTAACAGATAAATGAATTAGCTATAAAGATATATGGACTTTCCAGATGATGCTGGTGGTACAGAACCCAAGTGCCAATGCAGGAGACAGAAAGGAGGGTTGGATCCCTGACCCCTGGCTTGGGAAGATCCCCTGGAGTAGGGAATGGCTAAACAGTCAATATATTTGACTGGAGAATCCCATAGACAGAGGAGACTGGTGGGCTATAGTCCATAGGGTGATAAAAAGTCAGACATGACTGAGTGACTTTACACACACATAAGGATACATTGTCTAGCACAGGGAATTACAGCCATTATTTTATAAGAACTTTAAAAGGAATATAATCTATAAAAATATTGAATAACTATTTTATACACCTGAAACTAACATAAAATTGCAAATCAACTATACTTCAATTTAAAAAGTACATGACCTGGATTCACTCCATATCAGTTCATAAAAATCATCTTCATTCTTTTTATAATAACTGAATAATACTTCACAGTATAGGTGCTCCATAGTTCTTCTTTCCAGGCTACTTTTTAAATATACCCATGGGCCCTTTCAATGTATAGATTCAGGTCTTCTGTTCTGACAACTTTCCCTGGGTTGTACATTTAAATAATAGTGCCATAATATTGTTCTGCTTTATTTTGTTTTCTTTAGGGACTCCAAGTATGTCACCATCATCCTTCTTTGCCTGTCCTTAATTTTTACCACTTTTTTAAACCACTTTTAAAAATTTCTTCCCTTTTTTTTTAGATCCATTTCATTCTTCTTCTTCTTCTTCTTTTTTTTTTTTTTTTTGGCTTTCTTCAATGACTTGTGATTATTTTAAAATATTCTTTTGGCTATATTAGTCTTTGGGCATTTTGTAAGTTACTCTATTTCTGGTTTAAAGTTTTCCTTCCATTTCTTTCCTGAGTTCAAACAACCATTTTTGTTTGTTTGTTTGCTTTTCCTTTCTTTCTCCTCAGCTTTTTTTGTTGGCTGATATCTATTCCTCAGTGTGAATGTCTAATTCAAAGAAGTTTCTCTGTCCCAAAATTTTGCTTGGGCACATTTAACTTGAGTGTTGTCTGATGGCTTCTCATGGTATAACTTCATGGAGAATCATCACTTGAGGTGTTATTGAATCTCATTTTCTGATTTTTAAATAATAATTCTACATGGCTTTATTAGCTTTTTCCTGTTCATTTTTTAGTATTAAAATAGTTTAAAGGATTGCTTGTGTTTTTTTTGTTGTTGTTGTTATTGTTTGTTTGTTTAAACTATATCAAAGTTCATATTCTTTAATGGATGTGTGTGTGTGTGTGTGTGTGTGTGTGTGTGTGGTGGGGATGACATATGTGTCCTCAGATTTTTTTCATGCTGTTTTTCCCTTCATCTTACATGACCATTAATTTCTCTTTTTTGCATCTTTGAGTCTTCACCACTCCATTTCTAAAGTTCCTCTCTCTTTCTGTTTGTTTTTATTCTCCTAGAAATTAAGTATTTTGAAGACTATAACACAGTCATGCACATTTTTTAGTCCCTTTCCCATAGACTGTTAGACTGTGTTCTGACCTATCACAATTCTTTTTAATGTTTAATATTTTTACACATAGCGTGGACTTAAGCAATCTTGCCTTTCTTTTATGTCTACATAATCCCATGATTAGTTCTCTGTTCTCCTTTCCCCACAGTTTTTCCTGACTTGTATTCACATTCCACAAGACCTTGCAGTAGGAAGTGAATGCTTGAGATTATTTGCTGAGATTTGTTGCTTTAAAAAATTACAATTATTTTGAAGCTGAGGTACTTCACTTCTTCAAGTTACTCTGAAGTTGTGATTTTTTTCTGTATTGTTTCCAATTATCCAGAATGCTCAAGTTATTAACTGGAAGGAAGTTTTGTCTTTGTCAAGGGTTCGGAAACACTACATTCCTTTGAAGCAGACTTCTGTTGCTACTTCCTTTGTGACTGTCATATCTCTCTGCAGTCCTCTAAGTGCCCCTGTTGCCTTTCATGGGTGCCAGAGCAATCAATTTATGATGGAAGAGAGGCCTCTGTCCCTAGAGATAGAGTGCGGCTTGATCTGCTCTTTCCTTTCCCCATGGCTTGTTTAAAAAGGTTTCATTGAATTTCTTGCATGTTGTGCTGCTTGGGTGTACAAAATATTGGCAATGCTTTATAATAAGTAGCAAATCATTATTATGTGCTTTGGTGTTCATCGTATTACCATTAATCATCGTAAATTCACTGAGTGTATTCGCACAAATAAGGAAGGTAATTCCAAAGACAGTTTTATTCATGAAACTTTCAATTTATTAATGTATTTTCACCTTTGAAGATACAACACAAGAAGTTAAATCATGTTTTTCAATATCATCAGCATCAAAAGGACTTTTTGGTGTCTGTCAGTACACAGTTCTGCAAAGACCAACTTTTAGCAATTATAGAGGATGGGAAATTTACCTTTTGTGCTCCCTTATTTCCTTATTTTGGAATCACTGGAATACCCCAAATTTTCAGGTTGAACCACACCTGGTTATCCAGATTCACTGACCATCTTTGTCAGTCATTATGTGTGCACTCTGTATTTCTCCCTTTTTATTAAACTCTAACATCAAATAAAAAGCACTGATGCCCCTTGGAGACTTCTGTGTGTTCTTAGGGAATATTTTGACTTAACCCAAATATAGTGCTAACAATAAAAATGTGGGCACTATAGTAAAAATAATTGAGGAAATTTTATTAACACACTTCAGTTCATTTCACTTGAAAACACTCTCTTTTACTGTTTCAGAAACATATTTTCAGAAACTGGGTACCTTCAAAGCCTGGCTTCATTGTGTAACATCTGTGTGTCTCTGGCAAAAAATTAACTTTTGAGCTCATTGCCACTTCTGTAAAATGAGAAAAAATAATAGCTTCTTGATGGATCATGTTGAGGTTAGGGCAAAGAGGATGTGACATTTTAAAGACTGATCCTCATCTTTAAAATAAAGATAAGATAAATGATTATTTGATGATTCAGTGAAAATTCATATGTAAAGAACTCTAACTTAATTTGGCACAAATGTTAGTTCTCCTTCCTTACTGACAGACTAGCAAACCAAATATTTTGAAACCAAGAAGGCAATCTTACCTGGGAAAGCATAAATTTGATGGTTTTAGGTATGTTTTTATTGTCATATGTGTTTACCAGAAAGGGAAAGAAGAAACCAGCATAGACAGTGGCTTCTAATGGGAATTTGCTATTCTCTATTTAACTTATATGCAGAGCACATCATGAGAAACACTGGGCTGGGAGAAGCACAAGCTGGAATCAAGATTGCTGGGAGAAATATCAATAACCTCAGATACACAGATGACACCACCCTTATGGCAGAAAGTGAAGAGGAACTCAAAAGCCACCTAATGAAAGTGAAAGTGGAGAGTGAAAAAGTTGGCTTAAAGCTCAACACTCAGAAAACGAAGATCATGGCATCTGGTCCCATCACTTCATGGGAAATAGATGGGGAAACAGTGGAAACAGTGTCAGACTTTATTTTTCTGGGCTCCAAAATCACTGCAGATGGTGACTGCAGCCATGAAATTAAAAGACGCATACGCCTTGGAAGAAAAGTTATGACCAACCTAGATAGCATATTCAAAAGAAGAGACCTTACTTTGCCAAAAAAGTCCATCTAGTCAAGGCTATGGTTTTTCCAGTGGTCATGTATGGATGTGAGAGTTGGACTGTGAAGAAGGCTGAGCGCTGAAGAATTGATGCTTTTGAACTGTGGTGTTGGAGAAGACTCTTGAGAGTCCCTTGGACTGCAAGGAGATCCAACCAGTCCATTCTGAAGGAGATCAGTCCTGGAATTTCTTTGGAAGGAAGGATGCTAAAGCTGAAACTCCAGTACTTTGGCCACCTCATGTGAAAAGTTGACTCATTGGGAAAGACTCTGATGTTGGGAGGCATTGGGAGGGGGCAGGAGGAGAAAGGGACGACAGAGGCTGAGATGGCTGGATGGCATCACTGACTTGATGGACGTGAGTCTGAGTGAACTCCGGGAGTTGGTGATGGACAGGGAGGCCTGGAGTGCTGTGATTCATGGGACCACAAAGACTTGGACATGACTGAGCAACTGAACTGAACTGAACTGATTCCTAAATAAAGTCTCGGAGAGGAGATGGAATGCTGGAAGTGGAACATATAGAATTGGACAACGCAGCTTTGACAGTGCTGCAGAGCCTTGATGGTATCTATTACGTATGGTAAGGGAGTGACAGGAATAGGATAAATGATTACTTGTGTCACTCTACCTAAGCTTTCCTCAGTTGCTGAGCTGACTGAAGATCAGTCTCCCTTCATCCAGTGGACTCTTTCCACTGACATCTCACCATATAGATCATTCGTGTTTTCAGATTCTCTTTTGATAGTTGAGCCTTCTATTGTGCTAATGCATGCTTTGCTATGTATTTTAACACTTGGTATGAGTTTTGCCTTTGGGAACCAAAAACAATCAATCTATCAATCATATAACATCACTCAGATGTTTTTGGGCAGCCGTGTTGAAGCTCCAGTGCACCGCGTTCTACATACAGGATTCCATCTTTTCCTCACACCATGCCATTCTGTTTGTCCCTCTGTTTTGTCAGCTCTTCATCCTGCCTGTACAATGGAACTGTCAATTGAATATCATGCTCCAAATATGCTCTACCCAACAGAATAAGCAGTGATTGGACTAATCAGGTCCCTTAACTCTTAAGCAAGTATTAACACTCTTGCTTTCTGGCAAATAGAATAAGCATCAGTCAAGGAAATCCCCAGAATCTGTTTCATGGAAATTGTTGTTTTCTCAAACTCAAGCTTGCTATCCAGACTGTCATTTTCACTTGATCAATATCACCTTATTAATTTGATCCAGTGTTTTCAATCTTCATTTAATCATCCACCAATTGACTATCTTTTTGCTTCATATTAAATGTAAACATTTTAAAAAACATCCATTGATTTATTAAAAATGTGTTGAACCACTAATCTTAATACATATCATAGTTGATAATATGTTCATGGATTCTATTTTCAAATAGGGTGGATATTTATAGGTTAATAAGCTAGGTTTTTTTTTTTTTAAGCTCTTAAGTGCTATACAAGGGGATTTATATATCTGCTGTTCAAGTAGGAAAGAAAGACACTTAAGGAGAGAAAGGGTACTAAACATTAATCTTTTACAAATGTTAATTTCTTGATTAAGAAGTGTTTAGTATCATTTGTTGGAAAGTACCTTTTATATAGAAAACATATGCTTAAGTATTTAGGAGTAATGGATCATCATACCTGCAACATACATTCACTTGGCTTAAAAACAACAATAAGGTATACAGATATGTACATATGAAGAGAACGGTTAGAAAAAATACCAGTTGGGGAAACTGCGTGAAGAATAGTTTTCTTTCAGCATCTTTGGTATGTTCTTGTTAAGTTTGAAATTTTTCCAAAATAAACAGCAGATGGATACCTGTTGGTCTGAGATGGGAAGTGATACCTGTGGCAGAGTTGACAGAGTTGACTGTTGTGCTACTAACCACCCTTTTCATTGGATATTGATTTATATCACATATATATTACAATGTTCAAACAAAGGGAACCCTATGCCTGTGAGAATGTTGAAGGAGTACACTTGATTTTTTTTTTTTTTAAATGAAATGAGCCAGTAACAGCTAGTATTTGTGTAGATAGAGAGACTGGTAAAGATCTAAAGCCAGTATTTTGGAATTTAGCTTTAAAGAAAAGGGTGATTTTTCCTCTAACATTGCATTAAAAAAAAAAATCTCTCCTTCTCCCACTACCAACTTTAAATCCATTCCTCATTGGAGTTGCAGAATGTTCAGTCAGATCATCAAGTGAATTGACATGTTTCATTAGATGAAATAATTTGCAGGTCACTTTTAGAAAGTGGAACCTTTAAAAAGGTATTTGAGAGTTTCTTGTCCTTCCAGGTTCTGATCCATTCTAACAAATAGACATTTGCCCAGAGTACAAGCTCTGGAGAGGAAGAAGTGGTCTATACTATTCTTTTAGTTCCTAATCTAACACCTATGACCTTGTGAATTCACAGTCAGAAGACTTGGAACGTAGAATTGGTGCCATCAATGACTGTTTGGGTGACTATGTAAATCACTTCTCCCCTCAAAAGCTTTAAGTTCCCATTTGTAAAAGGAGGGTGCTGAATTTGATTTTCCATCTCTGACATTTTATGGTTCTATGAGCATTTAGTGTTGCTGAATCCTTTCTGCTATGACAGTAATTAGTGGTTCCTTTCTGGATTACTTGGAGTTTTTTGAAAGGTTTATAGCTTATTCTTGATGTAGATAAATGTTTTTAGAATATTTGGTTTTGCCTTTCATGAATAAAAAGGTGATTGAACAAAGCATGCATTTATCATTTCCTTTATTGCCCTGAAACAACAAGTGTAATTTATAAACCAATAGTACTTTAGGGAGTGTTATACACATGTATGAAAAGAAAGCTTTAGATTAATGTGAGGCCAAGAAGACACCAATCCAGCATCCCCTGGAGGAAGAGATAGGAACTCAACCAGAGAAGAAGCTTAGATACATTTTATTAGATGATATAGGTGATGCTATATTACTTTTACTGGGGCACTAATAAAAGGAGAGAAAAGATCAATGACTCTGGGTTGGTCTCCTCCCTGTTTTCAAAGATGAATGAGAATGAGAGGGTCAGGCTACCACAACAGCTTCCAACTGGACCTGGCAAATGCTGGAATGTATGCTAAAGGGCACATCTAAAAGTTACCAAAAAAAAAAAAAAAAAAGTTTTTATAAACCATTCACAGAGACCTGATTGATTTTTTTGTTGTTATTGTTAAATTTAAGAAATTGCTGGCAAAGCCGTAGGAATTAGGGAAAATCAGAGGTGCTCCACTTTAGTATGACCATGATCAACAAGGAAGAAAATCCTTTTAGAAAAAATAGAATTAATGAGAACTTGATAACTATTGGCTGTGATTATTAAATGGCTCACTTTATAAACTTGTTATTTAGTGTGTAGCATCATAAAAGTGATTTCTTACTCAGAATGCCCTTCATTCTTGCATTGCAAAAGCAAATCTCCAATATCTCATTTGAACATGATTTATACTCTAACTTCCTTGCATTCTTAGTCTCAGTCACATAATTTTCCATGTTTATAGTCACAGCTAGAACTCAACTGTCTCTGAATATCTTACTTCTTTTATTTATATAAAGTATAGCTAAAAATCTAGGTGGATGCAAAAATTAAATTTTTGAGGAAATAAAATAAATAAATGTCAGTAAGTTCATGCACTAAAGCTTATAAAAATGGTACAAAAGAGAGCCATGTTATGATGTTTTGTAGGACCAATTTACTCTTAATTTACAAAGCATATTAATGAGTTCATAAAGATTAAATGAATTAATGTACGCAAGGCACTTAGAAAGTGCCTGGTACTTTGTAAGCATTAAATAATGATAATTATTATTTAATTTCCATGCCAATAAAATACTAATGATAACAAACAGAAAGGGAGAGAGGAGATGCTATGCATGGGTATACTCAAAATTGAGACAGGTGACATTGTAAAGTAAAGGAAAGAGCTAGCCACACAATCAAAATCAGACGTAAGAACTCAAAACAAATGCATCGTAATTCATTTGGTACAGATCCAAACACATTTCAGCAGTCAGAGGCATCACTGTTACAGTACATTCCAGCCATAATAGCTGTTAATAACAATAACTTTGAGTCATCAGGAACAGTTGAAATAATATTCAGTATCATCTGTCTAAGGAAGCATGTGAATCTGCAATAAAATTTATATACTCCTATCCAAATCGATTATGATTTTAATGTTAATGCTTCATCTATAAACTCTCTATACTCTGGAAACCCTATTTTTTAGACCCTTTGAATAATACACGTCTAGAGAGTACAGGCTTATGTCAATTTTGTTAATTAAACTTAGTTATTTCTGGACATAGGTTTAGCTACTCAAAGACAAGTCCTCTTTCTCAGGAACCACAATATTTTTCTCAAAGTGCATGACATAAGAATGGGTATTTATACTCATTCTTATAACATGCACTTTGATAAAAATACTTTTGTAAATATGCAATTTGGGAAAAATACTTTTGTATATATGCAATTTGGGAAAAATACTTTTGTATGTATGCACTTTGAGAAATATCTTTTTGTATGCAACAAATGATGGATTCCTCTTACATGTTTGGTGGTTGGAGAACAAAATCATCTAGGTTAAAAGAGTTGTCAACATTCAATTTCTGTCTTTGGATTTGTTTCAGTAAATGTATCTCTTAGGCTCAGTTCACAAGAAGCTATGCCCAGATGAGAATTCTAGTGAAAGAGGCTTAAGAAGAGGGCTACAAGACAAAGGATAGAGGAAGGGAAGAAATCTAAGCAGGGATGTCCTGTTTAGTGGAGATTTAGCCTGACTAATGGCAAACTCTGGAAGATGACTGGCACCACGGAGTTGGTCCAAGTTCAGTTCAGTTCAGTCACTCAGTCGTGTCCTACTCTTTGTGACCCCATGAATCGCAGCACGCCAGGTCTCCCTGTCCATCACCAACTCCCGGAGTTCACTCAGACTCACGTCCATCGAGTCAGTGATGCCATCCAGCCATCTCATCCTCTGTCGTCCTCTTCTCCTCCTGCCCCCTCTACTTTCATGTCAATCATTGCTAATGAATACAGCCTGGTGAGGATAGAGATGGGGTGGAGGTTACCTGCCAGACAAGGCTCCCAGGTGACAATTGACTCCTGTTCAGTAGAGGGGCAGGTATAAAAAAAAAAAATGTGGAAGCTACACTATCTATTGATACCATGGTTTCTGGGGGATGAACATGGGTGTGCTGTCAGATAAAGACAGTATTGGTGGAGAAAAAAAAAGTCTGCTTTATGGACTACTCATATTCACTTACTTTTCACATTGGGTTCACATCATCCAGGAATAGCTAATCCAAGATTTTGATTGGTTGCAATTTCAGAGAAAGAGTTGCTTCTGCAGTTGGTCTTGAACACTAACAATGTCATCATGTCTTCCCATCTAGACTTCCCACATCCACATCCCCAGTCAGCTGTTCTAATGGGCCAGGTGGGTTGTCTGGTAGCATGATCCCTCACCCTAGTGGGATGTAACCCCCTGATACCTTGCCTTTCTCATAATACCATCATGTTCCCCTCCACTTACAGTGATAGGCACAAGAGCACTAATATACACTCCAGTGAACCCCCTGCATGCCAGGCATTCTTCTCTTGCTCCTAGTATATATCAGCAGCCCACTTCCTTTTTATGCCTTCTACTCTAGTGACAGGAGAACAGTCAACCTGACACAGCCACTGCTTTAAAGTTAATAAATTCTTAGTGAATTCCCTGATGGAAACACCTTGTCCCCGGACCCCAGGATCCACAATGACAGGGTTGAAAGCCCAAATTCCCAAAGTGGGTCACTGAAGGTCAGAGTAAGAAGCAGCACCTACTCTTACCCTTTGGCTTCCAAACTAGTGCATTCCTCTATCCAGGATACAGCACCAATGGCCACTGATGTAAAGGGTACCTTGGAATATAATCCAATTAAGCAATGGGCAGAGAACCTGTATAGAAATGTTTCCAAAGAAGACATACAGTTTGGCAACATGGACGTGAAAAGATGCTCAAACATGACTAATCATGTTTGATTAGTCATTATCTTATGACTAATCAATAAGATATCAACTCACATCTGTTAAAACAGCTATTACCAAAAAGACAAGAAATAGCAAGTGTTGGCAAGGATGTGGTAACTCTTATGGACTGTTGATGGGAATGTAAACTGGTATAGCCACTATGTATTTATCCTCAAAAAATTAAGGAAAGAACTACCACATGACCCAAGAATTCCACTTCTGGATGTTTTTTCAAAGAAGACAAAACTTGAAAAGATATATGTACCTCAATGTTCATCACATTATTATTTATAATAACAAAAATATGGAAGCAAACTATATATTGACAGATGAATATATAAGGAAGATATGTATATATATCTTACACATATATAATACTCATCATAAAAAGGGATGAAAGCTTTCCATTTGTGACAACATGGATGTGCCTAAAGTATATTATGTTAAGTGAAATAAGTCAGACAGAGAAAGAGAAATACTATACATTTTCACTTATATGTGGAATCTAAAAAATCAAAGAAAATAGACAAATATGACAAAACAGGAACAGACTCACATATAAAAGAACAAATTATCAGTTGCTAAGGGAGGATGGAGATGAAGGAGATGAAGTTCAAACTGCCAGTTATGAAGTAAAGTAAGTTACAGGGATGTAAGGTACAACATCAGTTCAGTTCAGTTCAGTTCAGTCGCTCAGTCATGTCCGACTCTCTGCGACCCCATGAATTACAGCACTCCAGGCCTCCCTGTCCATCACCATCTCCCGGAGTTCACTCAAACTCACATGCATCGAGTCGGTGATGCCATCCAGCCATCTCATCCTCTGTTGTCCCCTTCTCCTCCTGCCCTCAATCCCTCCCATCATCAGAGTCTTTTCCAATGAGTCAACTCTTCCCATGAGGTGGCCAAAGTACTGGAGTTTCAGCTTTAGCATCATTCCTTCCAAAGAAATCCCAGGGCTGATCTCCTTCAGAATGGACTTGTTGGATCTCCTTGCAGTCCAAGGGACTCTCAAGAGTCTTCTCCAACACCACAGTTCAAAAACATCAGTTCTTCGGTGCTCAGCCTTCTTCACAGTCCAACTCTCACATCCATACATGACCACAGGAAAAACCATAGCCTTGACCAGATGGACCTTTGTTGGCAAAGTAATGTCTCTGCTTTTCAATATGCTATCTAGGTTGATCATAACTTTTCTTCATAGGGAATATAATTAATCATATTATAATAACTTTGTATCATGCATAATCTGTAAAACTTATTAAATCACTGTGTGAAACTACGTCTGAAACATACAATATTGTAAGGCAACAATATATTAATAAAAATAAATAAATAAATACATGGCCAGTTTCTACCATGGCATAGTTGCACACTAAGAACTGTTTTTCCAGTGGTGTATAGTTCTCTGCTGCTGATGGCATGGCTTGCTCCAGAATCCAGAGTCTGTCCTGTGATTTTGTTTGGGAGCTTGCCAGAGGCTTAACCAGGAATACTTACCGACTGTGCGTACCTCTAGTCATATAGGGCTTCCAAGTTGGCACTAGTGGTAAAGAACCCACCTGTCAATGCAGGACAAATAAGAGATGTGGGTTTGGAAGGTCCCTGGGTCAGGAAGATCCCCTGGAGGAAGAAATGGCAACCTATTCCAGTATACTTTCCTGAGGAATCCTATAGACAGAGGAGCCTGGAGGGCTACAATCCATGGGGTCGCAAAGAGTCAGACATGACTGAAGCAACTTAGCACACATGCATGCACTAGTCATATAGTTTCTTCTGGCTTATAGGTCACATGACTCAAGTGACAAATCTTTATGAAGTCTGGATCTACTATACAATTCTCTCTTGCTCTCTACTCAAGAACAAGATCAGAGCAGGATCCCAAGTGAGAAATATGCTACTTCCAGAAGTTAAAGAGGTCTGCCAAATATTCTTTCTGGGCGCTTCTTTCTTGGTGGTAGAAGGTGCAAATTGAAAGATGCCAATACTTTAAAATGGATGCTACAAGATGTCCAATATTACTGTGCCCCCAAAAATGTCATGGATGCATCAGGTCTCTTGGTAGGTTGTATATCCAACCATATGGAACACATATGCCTTTTCAAAAAAAAAAAAAAAATCTAGCCTATTTCTTGGTTCATACTTTTCTGGTTTGATGAACACAATGTCATCAATATAGGGGACTATTGCAATGGTCTCCAGAAGGTCCAGACAGTCAAGTCTGCTCAGACTGTAAAAGAAAACCAGACAAATTACATAGCTTTGGGCCAAAGTACACCTGAATACAACCTACTTCTGATCCTCTTCTGATGAGTACTAAAAGGAGTCAAGTCATTATATTCTATTAATTGTCTTTGTAGAGAGAGTCGTTCCCATGTTGAGGCAAGAGCCAAACTTTGGTGTTCCAATCACTTCGCCATTGACTGCTGAGTGTCCAAAGAGGAGTGAGTGTAACTCTGGGACCACGTGGATCCCCATTTAGACAAGGGCAATTTCTCAGAGGAGTAGCTGTGTGTTACTAACAGGGGATCTGACAGGGATACTAACAAACTTACTACAATATATCATACAGGAACAGAAACATATGCCTTCCATGGAATTTTAGGGGAATTCCTCCAAAGTTGAGTTGGAGTATGATCAAAGAAAATCAAATTAATATTATAACATGATAAACATCTTATTCACTTTAGACTAACACTTGCAGATTAATATGAAGCAGATAAATATGATTTATAAAGTATGTACTACTTTGATAATCAATGTTACTAATAATTCATTTATTTTCTAGTTTTAATAAATATTTTTGTTTTTTCATATATAAAAATTATACTAATGTGCTTCCCTGGTGGCTCAGACGTTAAAGAGTCTGCCTGCAATGCAGGAGACTCCAGTTCAATCCCTGGGTCAGGAAGATCCCCTGGAGAAGGAAATGGCAACCCACCCCAGTACTCTTGCCTGGAAAATCCCATGAATGGAGGAGCCTGGCGGGCTACAGTCCACAGGGTCACAAAGAGTCAGGCAAGAATGAGCAACTTCACTCACTCACTCACTGATACCGAAAATTATTCAGTCAACAAAATTGTATTGAGTACTTATTATTTGACAAACACTACTTAAGAGCTGGATTCTTAATCATTTAGAAAATATGTTGACATCTAGTATTTATTTCTATGCATCATAAAAATTAGGTTATTTCAAAAAATAATGTCAAATTTAAAAAATTTTTACTTTATTTTGAAAATTTTATCTTTCAATATACAGTGAGCTCTTTTAGGTCTATCAGAGTACAGACAGGTATCAAACCCACAGATATAAGTAATTTCATCTCTCTTAAAGCACTTTGCACCTAAGTTCGCCAAACATGAATTAGGTGCTTATTAGATGAAACTCATGTTTTCAGCATTATGGGGAAAAACTAGTAATAATTCAGTCTTTTTCTCAAACAAATAATCTAATGATCTTATGGAAATTTTACATAGTCCATGAAAAAGAGAATTAGGAAAAAATAAGCACTTTCTGGGAAAGGTGGGTTAGTGTATGTACGTCAAAACTCAAAACAGAGTGCCATGAGTAAGGGGTCTCATACAAGCCTTAGTCCACAATGGGCTCATTGTTTAGGGAGACAGTATAGAAATATTTGATAGAACATCACCAAATTACTTGAAAGCTATAACATTTAACTATCTGCTTTTGGATTGAGAAAAACAGTACACATCTCTCTGTTTTTTTCCCCAGAAGCTTGCGTGATGTTGTTCCATTTTCAAACAATGTACATAGGTTAGACCATGAAGAAAGTAGCCCTCACTTGAAAGGGAAGCTGAATAATTAAGTAGTTATAATTATACAAGTTGACTGAAGCCAGGCTGCCAAAAAAGACTATGCAGTAAATATGTGTTTTAATTACATGACCCAATAAACTAAACATAAACTCAATTTTATATATTTTGAATTAAGCATGTTGGTGAAGGGGTTTCTATAGTGTTCTATAGTGTGGGGAGGGTTGAGGGCATGTCTGAGGGAAGTTGATGCAGAATGCCAAAGAGAAATGGGCTGTGAAAAAATAAAAGAGCCTTTAATTAGGTGTTGAGGTCTAAATGGCATCAGTGCTGACAGCATCTTGTCATAGAGAGGTTGCAGTGGGACTGACAGCATGGCAAGAATTGATGGCTTAAGCACATTTTGGTCTTTGGTGAAGCTGCTATTATAGTGGGGTTTTATTATTTTATTGGGTGTTTGATCATCTCATTTCTATTATATATTTCTTCTTAACCAGATCATGTATTTATCTATTCATGTATTATGCATATTCTAATTCTTATGTTTAAATATATGTTAGAGAGGACAAATAGTTAGAATTTATATAGCCATATTTCATATATGAATAGTCTATCATTGCTTGTATTTGCTGGGAAAAAAATAAGCCTCATCTATGTACTTCTAGGTCTCCAAGTTCTAGGCCACTCAGTGCCATGTATCAGGACTCCAGGCATTTGGTCTGACACTGTGGCAGTAGGGATGTTGAGGAACTGATGATACCCTTTGGATCACTACACAGAACTAGTATGGCAACATTATAAGTAAGGCCTGTGATGAGATTTACAAGCAAAGAGTTCTGGGGTTCAAGGTCCAAAGCCAGGTCCATTCAATGAGTGATCACTGTGTAGAGCACAGACTGTGTGGTTCAGGCCACCGGGGAGAAAATGGCAGGCACATGGGCAGGAGGGGGACACAGGAGGAAAGCTGGGCTCCCTCCCGCTGTAACAAGGCTAGTCCAACTACAGAATCTGCCTATGAGTGCTGTCACCCTCTGCTTGTTGGAGCGGGGAGTCCTGCCTTTGGACAGAGCTCCGCCACCCTCCCCATCCCCCCACTTGCCAGCATCTGAAATAAAGCAAACCTTCCTTTCCATCAACCCGGCCTGTTTACTGACTTTTGAGCAGTGATCAGTCAGACCCCCCCACATACCTTTTGGTAACAGAAGGAATAGGGTTTTGGTCTTAGCTCTGAATCAGAGAAGACTCCATAGACAGGGTAGAAGGAGAGAGGGATATTCCTTCTAGAGTTTCCACAAAGTGGTATGGAAACTATTTAGCAAAGAGTTCCTCATGCTTCATCCCAGGGGTTCTCATCTTGTAGGTCAGAACCAACATTTTAGACAAAGAGATTTGCGTGCTAGTGGCTAAGCTACCATACCTTGAAGCCAACTTATGACTTCATCCTCCATATCAACAGCAGTATTCAATGTACAAAGTTAAGGACATGCAATGAAATGTTACAAAGTCCTGTTGAAATTCTTCCTTAAAATTTTATTATTTTTTAGCATAAGCTTAGATTTGTAAACAAAATCTTCGTATCAGAACATATTTTCTATTTGACTCAAATGCATGAGGGAACCACTGCATTTAAATTTCATTACACAGAAATGCCTAACCACATACACTAAGGGATATAGGAAGAAAGGGACTGGGTGCTGCTTAGTTTTCTATACGCATAGCTGCCCTCCACACCTCCCCCCAAAAAAACCCTCTAAAATGACTTTCTGATGGGAGAATAAAGCTTTGTTGCATTTCTCCAATGTCAAAGAAAACAAATCAACATGAATTTCTGTCTTTACTGCTTTTTTCACATGTAGGAAGAATAATAAGGCTAAGACGAGGAAATATATCTAATACACTATCTTCCCACTCTCCATGCTACCTCACTAATAAAAATTTTCCTCAGCTGATGAGGAAGTCAATTACAGAGCCAGGAATCCAGGCTGAGTCTATATTTGGGAAGAAAAACTTAGGACTATATTTTTCAGAGCAGGGGTTCTCCAAGAGTGATTCAAACCAGCAACATTGGCATTACCTGGAGTATAGTCAGAAACTCTGGGTGAAGTCCAGAAATTTGCCTTAAAAAGCTGCAATAAGTTTATAACCCAGTAAATTCAATGCTATTACTACTCATATAGTCCATAAAGGAGGCAGGGTGGAGATACTTCAAACAAAGAAGCAGGAGTGAAAATTAAATGTTTACTTTTGAAGGCATGAAATGAGAGATACAAAAGTAAATAAATAAATGCTAAAGACAGCAAACAAGATCAATACAAAGTTGTTGTCTATATATTTTCTTCAAGCTTTGTTTTCAAAGAGCTTCTAGCCTAATTAATGTTGGTATTCTGTTAGTATTTTAATGAAAATGAAGTCAATCTATACTACAAAATTTAAAAAGTATGTCTTGTACCTCAAATACATGATAGAGAACCACATTTTCTGGTAATCCCTCAGAGTTCCTTCTTTTCTTATTTTCAAAATTGGATTTATACTTACTTACCAAATTAACATGATCAGAAATGAAACAGCCTCTATTGCTCTTACTTAGGGATCCTTCCCCTTCCCCCTCCCCCACACTTCCTTGTCTCACAATTAGCAGGCACTGCAATTTCTTCCACCAATTATTGTATCAAAATGGTTGTTTTTCACGAGTATCTTTCCCCTATAGTTATAATGCTTGAATTTCATGATACTTACTTAGATGTAAATCCGTGAATAGACTGTTTCAGTTCCTCCTGCTGGTCTCCTCTCAAATAATGTCTCAATAGTTTTCTATGTTGACCAATTGCTTGTGACTAAAATGTGTTTCTTCTCCCTTTCTCTTTTTCTCTTCTTGAGGGGATGGGAAGGGGAGTAAGAGTTTGTTAAGAAGCGTGACTGTGATATGCTTCCAGATACATTTTAGTCTGAGTGTATGTGTTGCTTTCAAGCTAATATTTAAAATTTTAGACTTTAAGTTTCTTTCTATTTCCATATATGTATTGGAAGGAAGGTTATGACCAACCTAGATAGCATATTGAAAAGCAGAGACATTACTTTGCCAACAAAGTACATAGCCAACATAATCAAGGCTATGGTTTTTCCAGTGGTCATGTATGGATGTGAGAGTTGGACTGTGAAGAAAGCTGAGTGCCGAAGAATTGATGCTTTTGAACTGTGGTGTTGGAGAAGACTCTTGAGAGTCCCTTGGACTGCAGGGAGATCCAACCAGTCCATTCTAAAGGAGATCAGCCCTGGGTGTACTTTGGAAGGAATGATGCTAAAGCTGAAACTCCAGTACTTTGGCTACCTCATGTGAAGAGTTGACTCATTGGAAAAGACTCTGTTGCTGGGAGGGATTGGGGGCAGGAGGAGAAGGGGACGACAGAGGATGAGATGGCTGGATGGCATCACTGACTCATTGGATGTGAGTTTGAGTGAACTCCGGGAGTTGGTGATGGACAGGGAGGCCTGACGTGCTTCAATTCATGGGGTCGCAAGAATCAGACACGACTGAGTGACTGAACTGAACTGAGCTGAACTGATGTAGGTATGTATGAAAATATCTATTTATCATTTATCATCTCTCTATCCACATACAAAAAAGATCTTCATGACCAAGATAATCACGATGGTGTGATCACTCACCTAGAGCCAGACATCCTCAAATGTGAAGTCAAGTGGGCCTTAGAAAGCATCAATATGAACAAAGCTAGTGGAGGTGATGGAATTCCAGTTGACCTATTTCAAATCCTGAAAGATGATGCTGTTAAAGTGCTGCACTCAATACGCCAGCACATTTGGAAAACTCAGCAGTGTCCACAGGACTGGAAAAGATCAGTTTTCATTCCAATCCCAATTGCACTCATCTCACATGCTAGTAAAGTAATGCTCAAAATTCTCCAAGCCAGGCTTCAGCAATATGTGAACCGTGAACTTCCAGATGTTCAAGCTGGTTTTAGAAAAGGCAGAGGAACGAGAGATCAAATTGCCAACATCCACTGGATCATGGAAAAAGAAAGAGAGTTCCAGAAAAAACATCTATTTCTGCTTTATTGACTATGCCAAAGCCTTTGACTGTGTGGATCACAAGAAACTGTGCAAAATTCTTCAAGAGATGGGAATACCAGACCACCTGATCTGCCTCTTGAGAAACCTGTATGCAGGTCAGGAAGCAATAGTTAGAATTGGACATGGAACAACAGACTTGTTCCAAATAGGAAAAGGAGTACGTCAAGGCTGTATATTGTCACCCTGCTTATTTAACTTATATATGAACAGTACATCATGGGAAATGCTGGGCTGGAAGAAGCACAAGCTGGAATCAAGAATGTTGGGAGAAATATCAATAACCTCAGATATGCAGATGACACCACCCTTATGGCAGAAAGTGAAGAACTGAAGAGCCTCTTGATGAAAGTGAAAGAGGAGAGTGAAAAAGTTGGCTTAAAACTCAACATTCAGAAAACGAAGATCATGGCATCTGGTCCCATCACTTCATGGGAAATAGATGGGGATACAGTGGAAACAGTGGCTGGCTTTATTTTTCTGGGCTCCAAAATCACTGCAGATGGTGACTGTAGCCATGAAATTAAAAGATGCATACTCCTTGGAAGGAAAGTTATGACCAACCCAGATAGCATATCAAAAAGTAGAGACATTACTTTGCCAACAAAGGTCCATCTAGTCAAGGCTATGGTTTTTCCAGTGGTCATGTATGGATGTGAGAGTTGGACTGTGAAGAAGGCTGAGCGCTGAAGAATTGATGCTTTTGAACTGTGGTGTTGGAGAAGATGCTTGAGAGTCCCTTGGACTGCAAAGAGATACAACCAGTCCATTCTGAAGGAGATCAGCCCTGGGATTTCTTTGGAAGGAAGGATGCTAAAGCTGAAACTCCAGTACTTTGGCAACCTCATGCAAAGAGTTGACTCAATGGAAAAGACTCTGATGCTGGGAGGGATTGGGGGAAGGAGAAAAAGGGGATGACAGAGGATGAGATGGCTGGATAGTATCACCAACTCGGACATGAGTTTGAGTGAACTCCGGGAGTTGGTGATGGACACGGAGGCCTGGCATGCTGCAATTCATGGGGTCACAAAGAGTTGGACAGGACTGAGCAACTGAACTGAAACCGAACTGATCCACATACAAATAATTCAAACTATTCTTGTTGTTGCTATTCAGTCACTCAGTTGTGTCTGACTCTTCCGCAACCCCATGAACTGCAGCACGCCAGGCTTCCCTGTCCTTCACCATCTCCTGGAGTTTGATCAAACTCATGTCCATTGAGTTGGCGATGCCATCTAACCATCTCATCCTCTGTCATACCCTTTTCCTCCTGTCTTCAGTCTCTCCCAGCATCAGGATCTTTTCCAATGGTTCTGCTCTTTGCATTAGGTGGCCAAAGTATTGGATCTTTAGCTTCAGCATCAGTCCTCCCAATGAATATTCAGGATTGATTTCCTTTGGGATTGCCTGGTTTGATTTCCTTACAGTCCAAGGGACTCTCAAGAGTCTTCTATAGCACCACAGTTTGAAGGCATCAGTTCTTTGGTTCTCAGCCTTTATTATGGCCAGCTCTCACATTCATACATGACTACTGGAAAAACTATAGTTTTGACTATTTAGATCTTTCTATTGTTTTCCAGGAGAAGGCAATGGCACCCACTCTAGTTCTCTTGCCTGGAAAATCCCATGGATGGTGAAGCGTGGTAGGCTGCAGTCCATGGGGTCACTAAGAGTCGGACGCGACTGAGTGACTTCACTTTCACTTTTCACTTTCATGCAGTGGAGAAGGAAATGGCAACCCACTCCAGTGTTCTTACCTGGAGAATTCCAGGGACAGGGGAGCCTGGTGGGCACAGAGAGTCAGACACGACTGAAGCGACTTAGCAGTAGCAGCAGCATTGTTTTCCAACTGCAAATGCATATATCCTCTGCACAGTGAGGCCAAACAACCAAAACATTGGATTTTAGAGCCGATAAAGCTTTATTGCAGAGCCAAGCAAGGAAAACAGGTTGCTTGTGCTCCAAAAATTCCTTTTAAAATGTTCAAACAAAACATTTTAAACCAAGGTGAAGGATGATGTTATAGGTATGTGATCAGCTCATGCACAGTTCTCTGATTAGCTGATGGTGTGGTAACAGGAAGGTAATGTTATCAATCCTTAGGTGCAAAAGGTCTGGGAATTACTGATCATAATCATCAAGTAGTTAATTCAATGATGGTTTTAGCATCTTAAAAATTCAGAAAATGTGCATGAGATACTATTATCTGAGTACTTTAGGAAAGAGCTCCAGCAGAGGATACAGGTGAGGGGAGTCTGTCCCAGGAAGGTCCCATATGGTCCTGCTAGACTATACTATGTCCTCATTATTAAACTGGACCTTTCTCCTGCTATACTTTGAAAACTACGACATCAGATAATGAACCAGTTTTCACAGAAACTGCTCAAAGATTTCATCAACAAAAAGGAACAAAAACATTGACAGCAGGAAGGGGACATGCAGCTCAGGAAGATGAAAGATGTGTCTTATGTTTCTTTATAGGTGGGGTTTAAAAGAAATGAGACACAGGATATAAGGGAGAGTTGGAGAAGCAAAGTCATTGAGTAGCCAGGAAGGGATGAGAAGAATTCTAGAGAGATATTCTGAAGAATGGAACCAGTTCATCTATTGTATCAAGAAAAGAAGGTGGGACTTATTGAGACAGGTGAGGGCAGGATGGTGGTATTGGGGGTAGGAAGATAAAATAGTTTTCTTCTTATTTCTTCTGATTCTACCTCTTCAGAGGTATTGAAAATGAATAAGAAAGAATGTGAATTACCTGATGGGGGAATATAGTACTGTTTTCTGGTAACAATGAGACCAGTCATCACTGATTGACCTCAGACTGACCAGAAGCTTTCTTGTGGCCATACTACTGCTCCCCTGGAGGGAAGAGGAGTTGAGTTAAACCAGAGTTGAGGTTGGGACAGGAGAGTAAGAAGGGACAAGGAAGTCAGGAATATGCAAGGCATGATTATAGCAATGTACCATGGAATCAAGCTATAGAAAATAGGAAGTGAAATTAACAAAGCCCGATAGAGAAAAAGTAGTAAGCACAAGAAGAAAACAGTATCATTGGTTTTGAGTTATTTATAGTCACATGGACAGTACTTGTGAAATGTGGAGAGATATAAGGTGGTAGTCAGAGGAATACAACAGTTGAGAGTAGAGCTGTGGATGAGGGGTGAGGAGGTAAGGAGGGAGCCACTGTGGGAGTGGAGAACTCAAGTAACACAGAGGGTGGAGCCTATTCTAACAGCTTCATCTGTTGCTCTAGAGACTTAACGATGTCATTTTTCCAAATAAAACCTCTTCTCTGTTCTTCTAGTATTGTGGGCCTCTGAGACCTGGCTGTGAACCTCACTCATTGTCTGGCTTTGGTGGCCAGCCCTGAACATCTCAGTCGAATGGTCATTTTGCTCCTGTTGGTAGTCTTTTTTGACAAGCACCCTAAATCCTCAGCTAACTCCAGGATCATTCTACGGGTAATTAAAGAACTTCTGAATCCTGTCAGAATAGCCTTGGAACCTGCCATTGCTCACTAATTACAAATGATCCCTCTGCAAAAGTGCCAGGCCATACAGGAGCCTCAAGATCAACTGAGCTATAGATATCCTGCTGAGGAAACTCTTCTATCTAGAGTATTGTCTCCTCCTCCCATCTAATACAGCTTCATGAGAATTCTCTAGGACCTGGATCTCTAGGCCTACTTCTTTGGATATTAATGAAGAAGAAAACAAACTTAGATAATCCTTTAGTTTTTTTTTTTTTTTGTATAAAACCTTGCTTTGAAGATCATCTTTTACAAAGAAAGGTAAAAAAGTCATACTTGAGAGAAAGCTGATTTATTGGATTCTTTGTCATCTGAGAAATCACTCCCACATTTTCCTACTTCCATTAACCTCAATTGAAGCTAAGTCTTAGAGATAAAGAAGTAAATAGAAATTAAGGGATAAATTAAAACCCATTGGAGAACATTTTCAAAATGCTACCCTGTTTTATTAATTTTGAGACACCTTGCCACAGTGGAAAGTGAACCAATGTCAAAATACATGAGTGTTAGCTGGACTCAGAGAGTGACTTTCTGTGTGACCTCGAGTAACTCACTTCATTTCTCCCAGGTGTAGGTTCCTCATCTGGAAAATGAGAGTGTTGGCTTAGGTGAACTCTAAGGGACCTTCTAGCTGCCGCAATACAGACCCTTAAATGAGGCTCAAAGGCAAAGGTAATATCATGATCTATTGATAAGTCAGTTTTTAAAAATATGTTCACTAATCTTAGCTTTTCTGTTATTCAAGGTCATTGGACAAAGATCACAGTGTGCATAAGAGTTTGATGTTTCAGTTACTCCAAAAAGGAGTCATAGATACATATCTAATTGATATTACTGATTCTGGAATAGTATAGACAAAAGCAAAATATGGCTTGAATTTTTCGATGAAAGATTGATAAACTAGCCTTTATTTATGCCCCCTTGTTAATGGACACTACATTGAATGAATCAAACAAAATGAGCAGAAAAAAAGTAAAAGATTTGGAGAGATCTTCTTACTAGTTCTTAATTTTTCTCCTTCATTAGCGCATGATGCCAGAGTGGAAACTAGCTTTTTTTTTTTTTTTAATTCTTTGCAAAACAATGGAATGAACTTCCTCCATGCATCTAATTGTGCACTGACCCCATTTGCTGCATTCACAAAATCTTCAAATAAGGCACTTATCTGTATGTCTGTATACTGCAGCACACGGAAAATAACTGTCCATGAGCAGTGACACAAAGGAGAAACTGAGATCCTAAAATATAACACCTGAGTTCCATTAACCTCTGCCAATAACTGTGCATTTAGGCAAGTCACTATTAACTCTGGACCTTGAGTTCCTCCTGTGAGATCAACAAAGTTCTGGCTCGAGTTCTTTCCCATGTTATTTTGTTGTAGCAGCTCTAGCAGACTAATACATCACCAAAGTCCTAGGTGGATGCAGCTGGTATACCATTTCTCAAGTCACTAAGGATTTACATTCTCTTATTATTCAGCAGAGTTTACTTTGCTTGTACCTGAATCAGTAATTTAACATCAGGAAAAGGGAGATGGTAATTTAAGCTTATCTTTAAGAAGAATTTGACCTGAAAGAAGAAAAACAGCCCATTCCTTTCCTGACCAAAAAAACTCTTGGTGATAAGGAAGGAGGAACAATTAAGAATGGGTGTGGTCAGATATGAACTCAAACTTTCTGCTTAGAAGTTTTGAGATGAAAAGTGGGAAGAGACGTATTCCTGTTGAAGGAAAAACCCTAAGACTGAAGAAATTATAACTAAATTATTTTAGGAACTCTAAGAGGAAACACCAGATGGTATATCCAGAGCCAACATGAGACATTCCTAACAACATCATGAGGATGAAATTGTGTGGACAGGGAGTAATCAACTAATATGCAACCTTGTTCTGCTCAGTTCCCATGTGGCACAGACACTAACTTGTAACACAACGGGACCATTTTTAGGGGTGAGGTGGTGAGGAGAATGCTCAGGGAGATGAGATGGGAACAGGGGTGGGTGTCCCTGCTGCTGCTGAGTGATCTGGGCTCTGGCATCGAAGAATATTATAGAACATCTGAGGACCAGTCAAAGGCTAGATTAGCTGGAAACAATTGCTAGTCCTTACTGGAACAAGAATGAGAGAGCCAAAATTTGTCATGTTTTTGTGTCTTCAAAGCAAAGGACACATAGAAGTTGAGGTTCTCCCCACTAAGGCTATGTGGCTTCATACAAATCTTCCCAGACTCTACCAGGAAAAGGATTGAGGCAGAGCTGTGAAAAATGTAGAAGCCATCCAGAAGTTGCTTTGCCTAATGAGACTCCTAAAATCATAGGGTGGTGTTAAAATATGCAGATTCAAATAAACATTATCCCCTGCCCCATTTCACCATATGAATGGGCTAAGGAGGAATTCCATTGCAGTTTTAGAGAAATTAAGGTGATGTATAGTCCTTTGCTCTTCAGAGCTGTAGTGTGTTGCTTGCAGACATGTGCCTATGTCATCACAGCACATCCATCCATCCATCCAGGCTGCTTCATCATCCAGGCTGCTCCTAATAGCACTTGGGACCTGCTTTGTTTTCATCTCTAGTACATGTTAGGGAAAGAGAAAAGAAAAGTTGGAGTATGATGCCAATTTTTCAAGTAGGAGTACAGAAGTTCAGTGAGTTTCTACAATCTACTCATGGTAGTAAGTAGTAAATTTGCAATGTATGTCCATATGGTAAGAATATCTATGGCAACACTGAGCACAGTTCCTAGCTCAGGGAAAGCCCTCAGTACATGTGAGTTTCATCCAACTTCACCCTTCCAGTTTGAACAATGCCATTCTGGTGACAATTTAAAACAATTGTAATAAGTAAAAGCCTCCCAGACCTGGTTGTGGGCACAGGTCAAGACCCTGGCATAAGAAAAGGGCTTCCCTGGTGGCTCAGATAGTAGAGAATTCGCCTGCAATGCAGGAGACCTAGATTCCATCCCTGGGTTGGGAAATTCCCTGGAGAAGAGAATGGCAAACCACTCCAGTATTCTTGCCTGGAGAATTCCATGGACAGAGGAGCCTGGCACAGTTCTTGGAGTCTCAAAGAGTCAGACACGACTGAGCAACTAACACACAGACACATATGTAAGAAAAATAGTGATATGCCACCTTTCCACTTTATGGAGATGCTATAGAAACAAAAGGATAAGATCAGTAATGTTAAAGTATTTAAATAGAAAATATTACATAAATTATTAATTATTAAGCTTTAATCATTTTATTTATAAAGTTTTATTACATCATACTTAAAACTAGATTTTTATATGCTGCTTTTTACTTAATGTAGAACACACTGGCAGTTTAGATAAGATTCTTCCCTTTGTTCATCAAGGTAAAGTCTATACTTGCATATATCAAATAGTTGGCTATCTGCTGCTGCTGCGTCACTTCAGTCGTGTCCGACTCTGTGCGACCCCATAGACGGCAGCCCAACAGGCTCCCCCGTCCCTGGGATTCTCCAGGCAAGAACACTGGAGTGGGTTGCCATTTCCTTCTCCAACGCATGAAAGTGAAAAGTGAAAGTGAAGTCGCTCAGTTGTGTCCGACTCTTAGTGACCCCATGGACTGCTGCCTACCAGGCTCTTTCATCCATGGGATTTTCCAGGCAAGAGTACTGGAGTGGGGTGCCATTGTGTACATATAATTTTAAGGCCATGTAGAATGTTCTGTTTCTCCCCAAAGGTTTATATCCATTGATGCTTGATGCTCCTACTATTAAAATTTTTTCTTTTGTGACAAATTCTTATGTGAGATACCTTGATGTTACTTTTGCTCAGTCACTAAGTTTGTGTCAGACTCTTTGCAACCCCATGGACTGCAGCATGCCAGGCTCCTCTGTCCTCCACTATCTCCTGGAGTTTGCTCAAATTCATGTCTATTGAGTGAGATACCTAGAGTAGTCAAATTTATAGGCAGAAAATAGATGCTTCTAGAGGCTGAAAAACAGGAAGTTACAGGTTAATGTGTACTGAACTTCAGTTTTGAAAAAGGAAAAGACTTCTAGAGGTGGACAGTAGTAATGTTTGTACAACAATGTGAATGTACTTAATACCACTGAGCTATACACTTGAAAATACTCAAGATGGCAAGAAAAAAAAGTATCCAAATTGCTAAGGAGATTGTAAAACTGTCACGATTTGTGTATAACACAGTATTATATACAGAAAACCTAGACTCCAAAAAACAGAACAAATAAACAAATTCAGTAATCTTGTGGAATACAAAATCAATACACAAAAAATCTGTTGTTCTATAAATTAATAATGAGCTATCCGAAATAGAAATTAGCAAAATAATCCCATTTATGATTGCATCAAAATGAATGAAACACCTTGGAATAAATTTAATCAAGGATGTGAAAGACCTGTGCACAGAAAACTAGAAGATATTGATTAATGAAATTGAAGAAGATTCAAACAAATGGAAAGACATCCAGTGCTCATGGATTGGAGGAACTGAGACTGTTAAAATGTCCGTACTACCTAAAGCAATCCACAGATTCAATGCAATCCGTATTAAAAATGTAACAGGCATTTTGAAATATAAATAGAACAAATGTTTATTTCACATGTTTCAAACAAGTAGAATAAATAGTCCTAAAGTTTGTATGGAACAAGAGAAGACCCCAAATAACGAATGTAATCTTGAGAAAAAAGAAAGCTGGAGGCATCATGAGCCCTGATTGCAAACTATATTACAAAATTATAGTAATTAAAGCGGTACAACACTGGCATAAGAAAGATACATATGGAACAAATAGAGAGCCCGGAAATATTTCCATGTATATAGGGTCAATTAATTTCTGACAAAGGAGCCAAGAAGATAAAACAGGTAGAGAACATCCTCTTCAATAAATGGTGTTTGGAAAACTGGACAGCCACACGCAAAGGAGGAAACTGGACCACTATCTTATGCATTACAAAAATTAATAAATAGCTAAAAATGGATTAAAGACTTGAACACAAGACCTAAAACCATAAAAGTCCTAGAAGAAAACATAGGCAGTACTTTCCTTGACACAGGTCTTGGTAATAATATCTTTTAATCTGACACTGAGAGCGAAAGCAGCAAAAAACACAAATAAATAAGTGGGACTAAATCATACTAAAAACTTCTGCACAACAAAGAAAATTATCGACAAAATTTAAAGACAATCTACTGAATGGGAGAAAATATTTTCAAATCATATGTCTGATAAGGAGCTACAAAATAAACAAAGTTCTATAACTCAATAGGAAAAAAGAAAGAAAAGACAAGCAACAAGGACAAAATATCTGATGGGCAAAAGATCCGATATACATTTTTTCCAAAGAAGCCATGCAGGTGGCAATAGGTACATGAAAAGGTGTTCAATGTTACTAATCATCAGGGAAATGGAGATCAAAACCATGATGTGGAATCACCTCACACCTGTCATTATGATTATTATCAAAATGACAGCAAATAACAAGTGTTGGTGAGGATGTGGAGAAAAGGGGACCACTGTGAACTGTGGGTGGGAATGTAAATTGGTTCAGGCACTATGGAAAACAGTATGGAAGTTCCTCAAAAAATTAAAAATAAAATCGCCATATCATCTGTCAATTCTACTTCTGGGTATATATTCAGAGAAAATGAAAGCACTAACTCAAAAAGACATATAAATTACAGTGTTTATTGCAACATTATTTATAATAGTCAAATATGGAAACAACCTAAGTATAAATAATGGATAAATAAAAATTAGTTATATATATATATGTGGGTACGTGTGCGTATATATATAGATGTGTGTATACATATACAATTATATAATTCAGCCATAAAAAGAGTGAAATCTTGCCATTTGTGATAATATTGATGGCTCTCAAGGAAATTATACTAAATGAAATAATTCATACAGTGAAACACAAATACTGTATGATCTTTCTTAATGAGGAGTCTGTAAAAAACAAAACAAAAAAAACACGAAAACCCAAAATCTCATAGATAGTGAGATTGGTGGTTGCCAGAGGCAGGAGGATGGGGGACTGGGTGAGAGAAACGGGTGAGGAGATCATACACAAGAACCAAGTCTCCATAACCACTCTATTTGAGTATATTTTATTTTCTCTGGTACCATGAGACTTTAATAGTGTTGCAAAATGCTCTAATAAAAATACTTTTAATATTGACAGTATTATAAAAGAAATACTTGATTACCATAGAAAGGAGAAAACAAAAAATGAGCAAAAGTAACATCAGTTAATCAGTTATGAATTATATACCCAGTTAGAACCCTATCAGTATTTTAAAATACATGTTATTTATTAAAAATGTATTACGTCTATAAAAAAGGAAAAAAAGGAATAATTGCAAATTCATATATCCATAATCAAGAGAAAGAAAAGCGGTTGCCAGGGGCTGGGCGGTTGGGGAGATGGGAAGAGATTGGTAAAAGGGTAAAATCTTTCAGCTGTAAGACAGACATATAAGGATTGAGGACTTAAGGTTAAACATGATGAATATAGTTGACAACACTCACTGAGTAATTGAAATTTGCTGAATTTCACAGAGACTCAAAAGAGACTCATAGAGTCTCGAAAGAGACTAAAATTTAAACATTCTCACTAAAATTTAAATGTTCTCACTAAAATGTATTTATACACACACACGTGTGTGTATGTGTGACAAGTAGGGTTGTGAGATATTTAAGGTGTGTGTCATGTAGATGTGATGCATGTATGCAATGTGAAAGAATTCCTCACAGATGTGTTAATTAAGTAGATGAGAGGAATCCTTTCGCAATGTATTGACATATGCATTGGGTCATTGCAAAGTACATTTTGAATGTCTTACAATTTTATTTGTCAGTTACAAAAATGCTTAAGACAGTAACTTTTATGTTATGCATATTTTACCACAAATAAACATTTTAAAAAATTTCCTTTTGCTTTTTTTCCCTTTGGACTCTTGCAGCAGTGACTTATCATTCATTCACAATCCACACGACTGAATGAATAAAACCTTGCACTGAGGCGGAAGAACCCAGGAGGTGATTATTATATTATGGGGGGGGGTGCGGGGAAAGAGGTAAATGAGAAAGACTTGAGGAAGGAGGAGAAAGAAGACTGGAGATGGTCACGCACAGGGAGAGAGGACACAGGTGTGGAAAGCTCATGGCTGCTCTGATATTGTTACCTTCACTCAGCAAATACTTTTTACACATTTTACATATGCTGGGCACTTTTCTAGATGCTAGAAAAACACAAGTCAAGCAAAAGTAAATTCTTGCCTTGAGGGGCTTAGGTTCTACCGAGAGGGGACTCGCAGAAGCAAATGAGCAAGGTAGTGTGTTGGGGGTGACGTGAGAGCAAAAAGAGGGAGATAAGAAACGTAGGTAGTGAGCCCAGATTGTGATCAATGCAATCCCAGATAGAGTGGTCAGAGTAAGCCTCCTGAGAAGGCAACACCTAGGTGAAGAACTGAGGAGAGTTTTTCTTATATTAGGTAAGTTACTAAAATTAGGAGAATTGTCTATGGATGAGGTTTATCTTTTTTGTATCAGAGACTAACCCTGGTATTTGTTTAAAACAGCAGTAATATTATTACTCATTATTTATTCTGGGGAACCAGCAAGATTTTTCACAAAGGGATATCAGTACATCAGATCTGTTTACCTGGAGCCCATGAGCAGGGATGAGGTATTGGACTTCCAGGTTTTTCCCTCTAGAACTGAAACACTAAGTCAGCCAAAGGAAAAAGGCTGACCAGCCACACTGCCCCTGCTTTGTGCAAGGCGTTTTTGTCCGATTTTTTTCCTTTTAATTAAAAAAAAAAGCAGAGAGGAATAATTGGGTGTCTGGCTGGCTAGGGTTCTGACATGCTTGTCTGAGGCAGTTCTTTTCCTGCAGACATACACTATGTGCAATTTTGTCCAGCCAAAACTCCCATGGGAACCCAGCTGGGGAGCACTGCAGATTCAGGGCCCCAGCAAACAGCAGAACAGTTTTGGAGGGTGGCAGCAGGTGCTGGCGAGTTCTGCTGCAGGCGCAGGAGTCCATCATGGTGTCTGTCATCAGCCCCAAGCCTGGCAGACTGCAGGGAGGACACAGGACAGGGAAGGGGACCCAGCATTGGCAGCAGCAGAGGCGGGCTGCCTCCTGGCCAGCGGCTTCCAGAAGAGGCACTCTCTTCACTGGCTTGTGCCCATATTGGGTGCCTCATTACTAGCCACTAACAAACGAGAAATCAATATCCACATCAGCTTCATGCCACTGGAGTTCTGGAAAGCAATTTAGTTCCAGGAAATCTAAATGGTTTTGTGGCTGTGGGTGCCAGTTACAGAGTCATTGCGCAAAAAACTGAGAGTGCAGGGGGCGTATACTGATCAAATAAAGTCCAGGGAATGAGAGGACCCACTAAAGCAAATGTCAGCTTTATGTTAGTGTGGAAATGCGGATCCTGAGCCTGCTCAGTGGTGAGAACTCAAGAGGGCTGCACTGAGCCTTGGATTTAGACGGGGAGTTAGGCTAGGACCCAGAACAAGAGGGGTGTCTATGCTCACTGAGGTGTAGTGACGGCAATGAGGATTCTAGAAAATGGTAGGGGACAGAAGTTGAAAGGGCAAAAATGAGAGAGTAGAGAGAGTGAGAGAGAGATTTTTACAACTTCAAAATTAGGAAGAAATCATAAATGACACTCCCCAAATTGTTAATAATGGTGTATTTCAATGCAGGGGAGATTAAATGGACTGAAGGAAATTTTTCTTACTTTATACAATTTTAAAGGTAGCAGGAATATGGGTAATTTTTTGTTCAGTGTTTTTCAAAGAAGCAATGCATATACAAACACATAGTAATAGTAGTGTTAATTGCTCAGTCATGTCCAACTCTTCGCCATCCCATGGACTGTAGCTCGCCAGGCTCTTCTGTCCATAGGATTCTCCAAGCAAGAGTACTGGAGCGGGTAGCCATTCCCTTCTCTAAGGGATCTTCCTGACCCAGAGATTGAACTCAGGTCTCCCAAATTGCAGGCAGATTTTTTAATGTCTGAGCCACCAGGGAATCCTGTATAAACACATACACACATACAAACATATACATACCTACATCTTCCTGATCATTGAGTAGAGTGTGAATTATATTCCTAAAATTTTAGCTAAAGGAAACCTCATGTGGGAACCAAATGGAGTTACCCAGTGGACACACTGCTCCATAAACACACCTCAGTTCAGTTCAGTTCAGTTCAGTCACTCAGTCGTGTCCGACTCTTTGCAACCCCATGAATAGCAGCACGCCAGGCCTCCCTGTCCATCACCAACTCCTGGAGTTCACTCAAACTCACGTCCATCGAGTCAGTGATGCCATCCAGCCATCTCATCCTCTGTCGTCCCCTTATCCTCCTGCCCCCAATCCCTCCCAGCATCAAAGTCTTTTCCAATGAGTCAACGCTTCGCATGAGGTGGCCAAAGTACTGGAGTTTCCATGTGCTTATTTCAGTGCAAGTCCCTTCCTGAAGCAAAGACAATAAATAAGTAACTCCTTGCTCTTGTAGTTTCTATATAAAAGGCATCCACATAGCATAAACAATGTCATGTTAATAAATTGAAATTGGCCATAATGGGGATGTTTATACCATGGAAATTGGCAAATGCTACAAGTCAGGACTTGAGCTATTTTGTTGATTGCGGAGACACAAGAAAGTTACAGAAAGTGTTAATAAAAACAGAATCAACTTAAAAGTATGTCACGTCTGTAGCCATTACAGTATGAACAGCAAAAAAAAAAAAAAAAAATTGAGGAAACACCTCCAGTATCTGAAAACAATTATCTGAGTGAAGATCACTCGCAACTCACTGAAAAACACATGCACATACCACATGCATCTCAGCTGTTTCACCACCGTCCACCTTAATTGTGACTATAAAACAAGGGTGGCAAACTACAACCTCTAGGTCAAATCCAGGTTGCCATACTTTTTGGTACAGCATGGGAATAATAATGGTTTCTATATTTTAAGTGGTTAAAAACAAAGAAAAAAAAAAGGAATGTTCCATGATACATGAAAATTACAGGAAGTTGGAAACATCCTTACACGAGGTCTTATTGGAGCACCACTCTGTTCATTCACTTAAGTATTGCCTATGACTGCTTTCACTTTCCAGTTGCAGACTTGAACAATTGTGACAGGAAATGTGTTCTGCACAGCTTTACATACTTACTGTCTAGTCCTTCACAGTGAAAGTTTTCCAACCACTGCTATAAAATGAAAAATCAACCAAAATTCATGTGAGAACTATATTTAGAGAGTCGGTTCTTAAACATTTACTGGGACAGCACTGGGCCAGATGGTCAATGAACTGAGGATGGTAATGTAACTGCAAGAGGGGTCTGGCTTCTTCTTGTTAAAAAACCAATAAAGAGGCCAGGTTAGTGGAAAGGAATGTTTGCTTTATGTTGGATGCTGGCAACCGGAGAGACAGACTCCTTTCCAAAGGCTGACTCCCCACCACTGACAATCACTGGGCAAGAGTTTTGAAGGCTGAGGGAGGGGGCTACACACAGAAACAGCACAGTCAGCTCTGACAGCTATGTTGAAATTGGTCATCGGTGGTCTGAACCCCATCATGTTGATTGTTAGCAGTTGGTCTTCAGTTCTAGGGTCATTTGTTCCCATTTCCTTGGGGCCAGTTCTCAGAATTGTGGCAGCTTATGTCATGACTACAGTGTGGTCATCATGTAGTTAACTTCTTCCACCTGGTGGAGATTTCAGAAACTATAGGAGAGTTCACAGGATACGGAAGGCAGTATGCTCACCACTATACCAACAACACTGCACGTTCACAGCATGTTGTCTATAGCTCTTGAGAAGAACCTAAAATGTCTTGACTATGCTTACCGGCTAAACAATTATTATATTTAATTTTTTTGGACTGTTTTCCTTTGTTTATGCATTTTTTAAACATCTCTGATCAAACTTATTCCTTGGCTAAAGTCAGGCAGAAGACACGGGGGATAAGGACCACAGGGTCTTGGTCCATTTCAGGAATACAGATCTCAAGGGGAGCAGGGAGGAGAGAAGCATGCAGGTTGATGGTAGGACTAATGGCCTCCTGGCCTCTCCTATCTGATAACAGTTGGCGGTACCTGCTTCTCACCATCCTGTGCAGCTCCCTCTCCCTTATTCCCAAAGCAGCACATGAGGCCCATAAGGTTCAGAGGCTGAGGTATTCACCTAATTACTCAGCATCTGGGGCAAAGAGGCCTCAGTCACAGACACTAAGCTCTTCTACCATGACTGGTAAGCACATTTGGATGGAAAGATTTGCTCCCACTTTTGTTCCATATTCCAAACAAAGGTGCTTTTTAGCTAGTGGAGGGTTTAACATCTTGCTTCCCAAAGTAATGATTTTCATCAGTTATGCTTCTATTGTTCTTGGATTAATAGTGACCATTTTTGAACAGGCAAATGGGTAACCAATTAGCTTGAATTCTTTACAGTCAGGATTTTCTCTGTGTCTCGATACACCTTTCTTAATCTTCCTTTTGAAACATGTTTTCTCATTTAGGCCAGAAGTAAATAGCACAAGTAACAGGGTGGTTTCTCCCCCTCTGCTTTTCTCTCTCCTTGAAAAATAATGCTGAAGGAATTGTTTTGCAGTTGAAAATTAATGTAACCTATTATGTCCAGGAAATTTCTTCAATATATTACTTGCCAAGCCCCTCGGCCATTGTGAAGAAAATAATTTTAATTTATCTCATTTTTCACTGCTGAGTCAATGATTGTTTAACCTAAAATGCCATTGTGACTAAGTGCTCAAACCCCATGGTCCTTGGCTATTTTACGGGGACTCAGCTATTACATCCACAAACCTGGGCTTTTGAAGCGCCAAAATTGTCATATTAAAAGGGTCGCTGTCAACTTGCTTTTGTTTTTATTGCTTTTAATTTCTGCTTTTCCTTTTTCTCTGCTATTTATAATGTCCTCTTTAAAAGTTCAAAAATAACATCTCTCTCTTTAGCCTCTTGGTTGTTTTCCACTAGTGAGTGTTTCTTTTTTCAGCTTCTAGCATGTTTCCAAGGGACAGAGCAATGTCATCAGCTTGGGTGAATTTGGTTGTTGTGACTATGATCCCCATGTGATTCCTTTCAGTTTTACCCAACAGGCCAGGTCAGCCCAATATCCCAAAGGACTACAGAATCATGGTGATAATAAACAAAAGTCCTTTGAATCATCTCTAAGTGTTCTAGAAGATTCCACATCAAATTAAGTTCACTGTCATTTTCAAATCTTAAGGTGCTATTACCATATACATATCTTCTCCATATGTACCTTCCCAGAGAAAACCAAAATTGCTATCACCTTATATTTTGCATCAAGAATGTTTCCTTTGTGCTGCCCATGTTATATCAGCAAGGTTAAGACTCATTCTAGGCTCCCCAGAAAGCAGAGCCTGAGAACAAGGCATGTGTGTGATGGTGTGGGGAGTATAGACCCAGGGAATAGAAATAAGGGGTTTGGGGCTAATAGAAGTAAGTCACAGATAGAAAGAGTCAAATATTAGGGCACATTACCAGTTGGCCATGGTTGTTTGTAACTCTTGGTTCAGTTCTAGGAAGGTGTATTTCAGGATCAACTCTCTGAGGTCAAAGATGAGGAAGAATTTTCTACAAGTACCTGACCTTGGTTGGTCATGGTTCACCCCATGGGTTGTTAAGCTAACTGTCCTACACATCTGGGATGTGCATGCCTAGACTTCAAGCTCAGTGGCTTCTTGGAGCTTCTGACACCACATCCCAGACTTGAGGTACTGGTCTGAAGTTGGGTGATCAGACTGAACCAGCAAGAAGCTTCATGGAACCAGAGGAACTGGTCACTGCAGTAGTAGATGGGTAAAAGAGATGAATGAGACTGAGAGATTCTGAAATGGTGAATTAGAAGCATCTGATAAAAGTACTTAACTTCAGGGAAGATATTTTAATCCACATTTTACAAAGAAAAGACAGGGTTACAGAGGATTGAAGCTGCTTGCCCGGCTATGTGTTTATTGAGAGCTTCCTGGTTCCAGCCTATTCACATCCCATTAGGTTGTAATCCATGTGTCAGTGTCAGTGCTCCATGGTGCCAGATCCCAGGCTTTTCCCTCCATCCTACAAAACATTCCAGAACCTGGAGGAAGATCTCCCTTTTTCACTCTGAAGGCCAAGAGGAACTTTGTCTTCAAGTTATCCAAAACCTACGTGTGTTGGCCACAGCCTAGACAGTAATACATCCATGTATGTATTAGTTAAGATTCTTATTAAACAATAGGAAGTGACAAAGTTTCTATAGTTGGTTTGGAAAGGTCATTTACTCATTGAAGTCACTGATGAGGTTATTGATAAATTGCTACTTGATCTCTGTACAATGTTTCTTCATGACTCAGTTATGTTTATAAGGTTTGGAAATGGTTATTTTATTCACTGGATATGAATATTAAATCAATCAACTTTTCATCAAGGGCATTCTGTAGTGAAGATATGAAGATGGGTGCTCTAGAAAATAGTACTAAAGCACAGTCTCCTTTGGAGGGTTTCTAATCTAATGAGAAAACATAAAACATAAAACTGTTACTGACTTAGGAGGTACACTCACTTGAGGTACAGAACTTGAATAGAAAGTAACTGAGTCAGACTCAGAGTTTAGAAGACAGTTTGTGAAGAAGGCTATATGTAAGTTTGACCTTGAAGGATGAGCAGGGTTTCACCAGTAAGGGGATAGTGAAGGATTAATATCATCCAAAACAAGCAACTCTGAAACTGCATAAAAATATAAAGATCTGTCTAATGACAGATGAGAATGTGGAATGGCTTCAAAGGTTAAAAAATATTGATAAAGGGAAAGAAATAGCAAAAAAACTCAAATTGGAAGGTTTTTCTGGTATCAGTCCAAGGAAAGCTTAAATGCCTGCTTGTTTTTGTTTGTTTGTTTTCTTTTATTGCTTTCTAAAGCAAAACTTGGATTTTATATCATTGAACATGGGGCAGGAATTATTCATGGCATTTTAGAATGGAAGTAGGGGAGGGTGTGAAAGATATCACCGAGGTTCTTTTTGTCTGATACTTTTGGACCAACAGGGATGCTGAAAAGTAAAGCACATGGGGGAGCCCCTAACAGCCTCCCAATCACTGGAAACAACTTACTCTGGGCTCTGGGCTCATTGTCCCTAAGCCAGCACAGTGTCCCAGCTCCTTTCTGTAGGGGTGACTTGTTGACCCTTTCCTGGGCATTAGGAATCCAAGGACCACCGTTCTTCTTAGCCATTCATGAAAAGAACCCAATTCAAATATAGATTTCCATGTCTGCTACAGTCCTTTCCATTCCATTATGATAACTTTTGAGCCGCTATATCTCTTCCCACTGCTAGGATTTCATCCCAAGTCAACCAGGTGAGTAGGTTAACCTTTCCTTACACATTAAGTGCTATGTACAGACCACAGTGGGGTGGGGTGGGGGGAAGGTCTTGAAAAATTTTATCCTACTCTCCAGCAAATACTGTAATCTTTTAACCTCATAAAAATGACTACACTTCTAGGAACCTCAGCCGGTTCTAGTTTGCTATCCAGAGAAGTCAAGCCTACTCTTCATATTGCTAAGATAGAGTTCCTCTCTGTTCATATTATTGGCATTGTCACCTCTCTTTGTGTATCTTTCAACCTTTCCACTTTCTGTGGTTCTTCCTTTCACCTTTTGTCCACTTCACTCTCTTGAAATCCCTTGCTTTCTAAGGAAACCATTCTGTGTTCTCAGAATCACCACAGAACACTGCTTCCTTTTACTTCTTAATGGTGATGAGATCGTCCCAATACCTTAATCTCCAAAAGTTCCTAGAGGCTCTGTTTCATTTGCTCAAAGTTTGGGAAATGTCACTCTGGAGAGGTCAAATCCCAAGCAGAGACTGTTTATTTTCTCCTGCATCTCAAGCGCTGCAAGGTCCCGGGGCCATGTCTGGACTATACTCTTTTATTTTTATGTAACACAATTCCTCTTTTGAGAACCAGCCAAGTGACTATACCAATTTCTTCAATGGCTTCTGCGAAACTCAGGTATTCATCCATATTTTGTGAAGACTTTGCAAACTGGTTCCAGTCTTTTTCAATATCATATCTTTTATTAGAGTAAATGATTAAAACACCCAAGTGGTAGATCCAATGGAGACCTTTGACTTCCTGGCCCTTTTGATGTCATGAACTCCGGGGCCCATCACCTGAGATACATGTCTGCCTAATCACTCCTTATAGATAAGCAAGTGTGGGTCATGCCTAGTGGGTAGTAGCAACATATCAGTGAGAGTCAGAATTTTGGGAAGAAGTTGATCAAAAAGATTAGCAATACTTATGGTTTCAAAAAATATATATGATAAAGTAAGAGAGACTCTTCTTCTCCTGAAAGTGATCGGTAGACAAAACTAAAAATTCTAGGTGAAAGAAGAGAGGAAAAGGTTCCAACCTGAAAGAACTGCTAGAACTAATTAGTGAAGGGATGCTGATCCTGTGTCTTGGGCTAGACTTGCCTTGACAGTGTGAAAAGGAAGATGGCAGGAACCACTTTAGAAATGTGCTCCCAGAACTACACCTGGAACATTACCCTCTGGATAGCTCTGCCCCTGAGTTCTCACAGCCCAAAACTCCAAGTGCTGGTCACAACCCTCCAGCTTCCTCTTTTATCACGTAACTCTCATTTTAACAGTGCTTCATCTGAATGAAACCAACCCAATCCAAAATCTCTCCCCCATCCTCATTTCCCCCATTCCCCTTGGCTTTGTTTTTTTATTTCTTGCTAAACCCAGAACCAACTGAGAAGAAATTTTAACCCATATATTGCTAGCTGCTCAAGGATTTCCTTTTCCTTCTGCAAAGCAAAATCTTGGGTCAATTCAACCATCTACCCACATTGAGAGTTTCTGAAGGAAATCGTGTTATTGCACAAAAATTTTAAGACTGTAACAAAGGCCATTTGGGAGTGTGGGTGGGGGTTATAAACAAGTTGACTACAGATTACTCCAAGTATTTTCTGTCTCAGGAATCCAAGTTAGCCTCTCTGGGAATAAATGCAGTAGAAGCTGGAAGGCAGGAGGCGGGACCTGGAAAGTGGGAGAGAAGAGTTAAGAGTCAATAATCAACGACTCTGAGTCATAAAACCAGAAAGGCATTGAACATTTAGAAGGAGCTCTGTCCCCATAAAGAAAACAATGCCTCTTAGTAAGCATATTATCTGCAACAAAGCAAAACAAATTTTCAAGCATCTTACTGAAACTGCTGGGGAGGGAATTCGTGAAAAGTTTCTATTTAGCAAGGGATAGAGAATGGAAATTAATAATACAGTGCCCATTATTACTAATTTAAGATGTATACAATGTCACTGATGTGATCTTTTATACTGCAATGATGTTTTTCCTTTGTTTTGGGGAAGCACAGCAAGGCTGGGAAACAGAAGAGCAGGCTGGTTGAAGGTCTGGGCTTTGCAGTCAAAATGCTTGGATTTAATTCTCAGGTCAGCCACTCATTAACTGTATGAACACTGGCACATTCCTAAATTCCTGTATACCTGTTAGGGTAACTTCTCTTTCTCACTTGAGAAGAAGAACTTCTATTATTATTTCTGAGCATTTATATATAGAGGGTTGACTATAAGTCATGTATGGTCCAAAGATTTCATTAATGCATTGAATTCTCAGAGTGACCCTATTAATTCTGTTAATAGTTTCATTATTTCAAAGATGAGGAAACTGAGACATGAGAGATGAAATAACTTGCCCAAGATCACACAGCTAGGGAGTACCAGTGTCAAATTCTAAACCCTGGCAGTGTGACTCCATTCTGCCTTCTGGTCTACCTGCATTCTTGGAGGGCAGCATGTTAAATGAGTTTACTACCCATTCCAGCAATTGGGCAGCAAAGTACCTGCCCCTCCTTTGTCCTCTTAACACCTTCAAGAAGGCCAGTGAGAAAGAGTAAGCAGACTGGGCTGGGACTCTAAGTGGAACCATCCTGTGATACACTTCTGAGAAGTTTATCGGGGACATGTATGAGTGAGGGGAGGCAAGAGGGTGAAAGATGTGGTATTATTTCATGTATGAAAAATATTGAACATAGTTTTCTTTGAGAAAAAGTAGCAAATAGAGAGTGAAGGACTGAACCAAGAGGCTAAGGGAGTAATTAGTGAGGAAAGGTCTGGAGGAGGCAGAAAATATCAATGTAAGAATATTAAAAAGTAGAGTTCATCTGTAGAAGTCTGAAAGCACCAAGGATTTGCAAAAATATAGATAAGTTTGAAGAAGAATGGAAGGTAAATGGAATTATTTCACTCCTATTGACCTTCATTACTCAGTAAATATTTGTCGAACCAATGAATAACTTGTATGTACCTGAAAGGAAAGCCTATGCCTTTTAACTTTTCAAGGATCCTGAACATAAATTTGACACTTAATTAGTATCTTTGGATAAGGCTGCTGCTGCTTCCATAAATGGTCTCAGACTAAACAATTAATTTTGTTGATTCCTCTCAAAACCATACTGACCCACAATCTTTAAACACAAAGTAATAGAGCTGGAAGGATCCCTAGAGATGTCCTAACAAGGTCAGCACAAAAAGAGCCATTAAAGTGAGGTATTTTGTCTGCAGTCAGTTTTGTTTGTTCTGTAGCCCCTTGTGTTACAAGGTTTTGAAAGAGTTTCCATATTTAAGAAATGAGAGATTTCCTATGAAAAAATGTACTCGCGGCATTGTTGAGATGTTGATTTTTCTTTTTCTCTGGGGAAGGTGGGTCTGCATTCCTGCATGTCAGCAATTAGCTGGAGCTGAGGGACCCCTGCCCTTCTAGACATGGTGGTTAGTCAGTTTTCAGAACTCCTTTCAAATCCTGTGTGCTGCTGCCTGATCATTTCCACCTTCCGTCCCAACCCTGCAGGATGTGAGTTTGTGTCAGGAACCAGGAAACTGAAGCCCCGGCAAGTAAAGGGCTATACCATGTAATGAACACAGTAGCCCCCTTACCCGATTTCCTTCTGGAATAATATCCCAGTGAGGCAATTCTGCTGGGTCTGATTGTGACATGGGGTAAGCTACGGAATGCAAACGAATCATAATCCAAACGGAAATCTTTGATTATACAATGCATTAGTCAGATCCACACTTAGATTACCATGATCAGTTTTGGTCATCACATTATAAAATAAAATATTGAAACACTTGACAATGCAAAGAGAAAGAGATGAGCTTGATCTTCTGCTGTGATTATATTGTATTAATGACTTCCTATCATATTACTGGTTTCTGTAGCCTATTAAAGAAAATAAAAGGTAATAATATGATGGCAAGAAAGCTAAGAGAGGAGCCATGTTGCTTTTCTAGAGATTTTGAAAGGCAATAGAAAGGTCTTTTTTTTTTTTTCCTTGAAAGTAGGTAGTGCTTTCCTAATCAGGGTGAAATTATTAATCAATAAAACTGTAAATTAGGGAATTATTTATTCAACAGATGATAAAATTATATCACTCAAAAATTATGCTGAAGAAAAAAAACGAATACAGAAGCTGGTATATTTATCAATCGGACATTGTATCCAGGATACAATTTCACATAATGACATAGTGTAGGGAGTAACATAGTTAACAAAGACAGTGATTCTCTTCACAAAGAAGTATGTTACTGAACTATTACAAGGATTCTTGCTGCTGCTGCTGCTGCTAAGTCGCTTTAGTCATGTCTGACTCTGTGTGACCCCATAGACGGCAGCCCACCAGGCTCCCTCGTCCCTGGGATTCTCCAGGCAAGAACACTGGAGTGGGTTGCCATTTCCTTCTCCAATGCATGAAAGTGAAAAGTGAAAGTGAAGTCGTTCAGTCATGTCCGACTCTTAGCAACCCCATGGACTGCAGCCTACCAGGTTCCTCTGTCCATGGGATTTTTCAGGCAAGAGTACTGGAGTGGGTTGCCATTCCCTTTTCCACAAGAATTCTTGGTAGCTCTCAAAATTTGCTGCTTTTCCAAGCTCATTGACTGTTGATTGGGGTGGTGAAGTTAAAACAGGATTCAGCTTCCTTAACCTTAGATCTTTTGGCACAAAAAAGACAAAATGAAGAGCTTCAAGCGACACTGGCCATTTGGCAGCTCTGATATAATTATATCCAATTTATCTGCTTTTCCAATACCATATTTGAGTTCAGACCTTTGTAGCTGCCAACTATTGATATCATTAACTCCTCTCAGAGAAAGAAGGATGCCATTCCACTCACTTTTGTGCTTCATTCCTGTCCTATCCCTTCCCTATATGTGAGGATATTAATGGTTTCTGACCCTTAGATTAGGTGGTCAGTTTATAAATGTTTATGTCATACCAAAAAAAACACATAGAAAGTTGCATAAATAATTTTTATATATCAGATAATATTAATGAAACTTGGGAGCTTTCAGTTTCAGCTTGGAGAAGTAGAAGATGGGAAAGAGCATCTTTCAGACATGAAAAAAGAAAAGAGTTGGATGGACTGCAAATTAATGACTTTTCCTAAATGCACTAGATAACTGACTTCATACACCAAATGTATGTGTGTGTGTACATTTATCATTGAAAAGGAAGAATACATAAAGATTAACACTACTTGCTTTTACAACTTCTTCACAACTCTAAAAATCAAAGGAATATGATATTGGTACAATGATAGGAAAATAGATCAGTGAACAGTTCCAAAATAGACCAATATAAAGAAAACTGAATTTCAATAAAAGTGAAAAGGAAATTCACAAAAAAGGAATGGTCTTTTCACAAATCAGTCTACAACTGAGAATCAATATGCAAGCAAAATAAACTTTAATCCATACCTGGAACAAGATATAAAACTTTTAACTAGAAATAGATCATTGAAATCTATGTAGAATTTAAATTGCCCAATGTCTAGACAAAAATTTAGGACCTTGGTTTAGACAATTTTTTTTTATTTGACACCTAAATCAAGACCTTTTAAAATAGAAAGATAGAATTTGTAAAAAAAAAAAAAAATCTAATCCTCTCTTCAAATTTAGTAAAAAGAAAATGAAAATATAAATGCAGATTAGAAAATATTTGGAAGTCATTTACATGAGAAATAAATTTTATCCACAAAGTATAAAGAAAACCAAAATTTTCAAATATATATACAATAAACTAATGAAAAAACACTCAACATCATTGAAAATTTAACTGCAGTAAGATATCACTATATATGTGTTACAGGGGCTAAAATGTTGCAAGGACATGAAGAAATTAGAATTCACCTGCACTAATCATGGTGATGTAAGTTGGTACAACCATTTGGACAGCAGTTAGACAATTTCTTTAAAAAGTCATGCAGTATCCTTTGATCCAGGCATTCTATTTCTAGAAATTTATGAAAAAGTAATGAAAACATTTGACCACGCAAAGTCTTGTGACAAGAACGTTCAAAATAGTTTTATTTGAAATACCCCTAAACTGGAAGCAACTCCAATATCCATCAATATTTGAATGCAAAAATGAATTGTACCATATCTATAAAATAGAATCCTACTCAACAATGAAAAGAGTAAAGTATTGATAGGTGCAACAAGACTGACAGTTTTCGAAATAATTATGCAAGAGTAAAAGAAGTCAGACAAAAAAGAAGAGAGAGAGAGCATACAGAGTGGTTCAATTTATACAAATTACATAAAATGCTAATTAATCTACAGTAGCAAAAAACAGATCAGTAGTTGCCTGGGAATAATGATTTGGACCAGGGAGGAGTGAAAGAGACAGATTATTAAGGGAAGAAGGAAGTTTTGAAAGTGATGGGTATGTTCATGTTCTTGATTGTAGTGATGGTCTCATAAATGTATATGTATTTCAAAACATTAAATCATATAATTTATATCTATATAGTTTATTACATATAAATTATACTTCAATAGTTTATTTTTAGAATTTAATAATGTCCTTCTATCTCTGGGGATAGCCTAAGAAATGGGAGAAAAATATATTACATTATGTAATATATTTATAAATATATATCTACACATATATGTATACATACTATTTTCAGTAATGATAGTTATAAGACTGACAAAGATAGTCTATGCTAGGACCATTTGAGGTTTGTTATTTGTTCCTGTTTCATTTCAATTCTGCCCTAGTGGCCCACAGTTTTGATGCCCATTTTCTTGAAAAAGTACTCAGATTCTTTTGTTTCCTAAAGATATCCTCAAAGTGGATGATATTGAAAGCTCTACCAAATATAAGAACTTATTTTAAAATGTCTGAGAAGAGTATTATTCTAAAGGATTATTTTCCTCAGACATGATGGTGAAAATGTAGGGCAAGGATTCTTACCAATAACACTGATCATCAATAATACTAAAGTTAATGAGGGTGCTGCTAAAAACATTAATTATGCTTAAAATGGCAATGATAATAGTTTAAATTTATTGGAAAGTCAGAGACTATTTCTAAGCACTTCAAATATGCCATCTGATTTTTATCTTCATAAAGGCTTATGCAGTAATCACCATCACCATTTTCAGATGAACAAACCGTAGTACTGGGAGATTAGCATCTTGTTGAGGGGCAGTGGAGAGTTTTTTTTTTCTGTCCTCAATGCCTGATACATAGTAATTGTGTGTCAGTCAGGATACTGGCGGGAAGGAGATAACATATCCAAAGTGTTTAATTGAAGAGGAATTATTTCTAGCTTTGTGGAAACTCCCAGAGACTAAAAAATGTGGGAACTAATAGCCATCAAAAACCTTGAAGGGGTAAAGAGTCTTCCTAAGGTCTGGAGAAAGCTTGGTGCCATAAGTGAGGGACATTTTTTTTCTCAGTCAAGAGATTGAAAACACAATTTTCTGAAAATTGAGCTTGTACTTCCAATGGAGGTGTGAACAAGTTGACCTAATATTGATTCGCTTTTCATTGTCATGAACTTCCAATGATTCCTTAGAAGTGTTCATGACTTTTACAGAGGCACAACAAGGTCATTTTTATAACTGATATTTAAAATTATGTATGATCTTGAATAAAGCATTTTAATAAAAATTTAAGCAAGGTTATTTGAACATAGATTTAAAGAGTTGAACAGAGAATCAAACTTATTCTGTGCATTGCAAAAAGTGGATGGAATATAAAAACACTTAATGTCTTTGTGCATTTTTGAAAACCTTATTTAAATGTCTGTTTGGAAAATATAATGTCAAGAATATATTGTAACCCCTCTCTTGCAGACAGACTGCTTGTCCCTTGACTGACTGGAAATGTAGTAATTAAAACCTCAGCCATCATGAATGTCATATGACACTTCATGAACATAACACTAAATTATTGCAATGCCATCAGGAATATTTATCTTTTGTCTGTAGGATAATTTTAGTAAGTTTCATGTCTAGTTGGCTGAAATGTCTGAGTTTCATTTATAACAATATTTGCATCTCTGGTCATGGTCTTCCAGAGACCTGGGATCATGTCAGTTCTCAACCCACACCCTACTTTTCTGTACAGAGAATCCTGTGGCAGATTTGATCACAGTGATGCTATCCTCAACGACCTCACTTCACTAGCAATGCCAAATTGCTAATGAGAACAAATTCAGGGCTTTTATAATCATCTCATCTGCCCTCTGGACTTTGCCCATCTTTTTAGTCAAAGAGAACCCTTGGTAATAAGGATTACCCTGGTATATGTACCATTCATCAGTGAATTTGTTTAACAACCATTTACTGAATTATCTGTTATCTTCGGGAAGAATTATAACACAGGGTAGTCACAATGGTGACTGTGGCATTTTGTTTTGGAGGACATTAATGGTAGCAACAGTTGGAGCAACAATGGTTATTGTTATGTGGTGGTGGTTTGGTCACTAAGTCGTGTCCAAATCTTTTGACCACATAGACTGTAGTCCTCCAGGCTCCTGTGTCTTTGGGAGTTCCAAGGCAAGAATCCTGGAACGGGTTGCCATTTCCTTCTCCAAGGGATCACCCCTACCCAGGGATCAAACACATCTCATAACTTGGCAGGCAGTCTTCTGCATTGCAGGTGGATTCCTCACCAACTAACCTACCAGGGAAGCCTACTGTTGTGTAGGCTAACTTTTTGTGGGAACAGAAATTATTATAATCTCTGGCACAACTACTGCTTTATATTTATAATTAGTGGCACATCAATTAAGATAAACTTTCCACTGTGGCTTTGTCAATAAGATGTTGTGTAAAAAATAAATAAATTTAAAAATAATAATGCAGCCTCTTAGCAATTTGATCTTGGACTGCAAGGAGATCCAACCAGTCCTTCCTAAAGGAAATCAGTCTTGAATATTCATTGGAAGGACTGATGCTGAAGCTGAAGCTCCAATACTTTGGCTACCTGATGCAAAGAACTGACTCATTGGAAAAGACCCTGATGCTGGGAAAGATTGAAGGCAGGAGGAGAAGGGGATGACAGAGGATGAGATGGTTGGATGGCATCACTGACTCGATGGACATGAGTTTGAGCAAGCTCTGGGGGTTGGTGGTGGACAGGGAAGTGTGGCATGTTCCAGTCTGTGGGGTTGCAGAGAGTCAGACATGACTGAGCGACTGAACTGGACTGAATTGAAGGCAGTCTGTATTTCCTAGAGTTCAAGCTTTGCTCAAAGTTCAGTTAAGTCAATCACACATCCTGGACATTACCTGGATTTTCTGTAAACATACATTTTGTGGGATTATAGTTCTCTTTAAACATTCTCTGTGTGGAAAATTCCCCAGTATGTGAATTTAATTTCTAGTGCAATTTAGAGGGCAACATTTTTCTTCATGAAAATTTTGTTTGCCATTCTCTTACTTTTCTTGTCAAAATTGAAATATGGAAAAATTAGCCATTTCTGAATACCTCATATTCATCAATATAAATATCAATTTCCTGCCATGACCCAATAGAATACTACTCTGTTAGTGTGTGTTTCCCAAAGAAAAGTTCTAAACTATGTTTTGCCTGCCTCTGTTGTTTTATCCCTTGCCATTAGCTCTACTTTTCACCTTTTGTGTGTGTGTGTCTTTATACGGGCATCCTAGGGCCTTCCCAGGTGGTGCTAGTGGTAAAGAATCCATCTGCCAATGCAGGAGATATAACAGACAAAGGTTCCATCTCTGGGTCGGGAAGATCCCCTGGAGGAGGGCATGGCAACCCACTTCAGTATTCTTGCCTGGAAAATCCCATGGACAGAGGAGCCTGGCAGGTTATAGTCCATAGTGTCACAAAGAGTAGGACACGACTGAAGTGACTTAGCATGCACGAACAATGGGCATTCTGCCTGGAGCCAGTAGCTCTTAATACATTCTCAATTTTTGGTGAAATAACAGCAGCATGAGTTTTGGCATTGAACAGCATGACTGGTAAGAGAACAGCCTTGAACAATTTGCTCAAATTCACTGAATTTTAATTTCCTCATTTTCTTTCAAGTTTCTTAACCTCTTTCACTATGAGCTTATTCATCAGTTAGAGAAAGTTATAAAATAAAAAGATATCACAGGACATTTTTAAGGGTAAGATGATGTAATAAATATAAAGTATTTTGCACATGCTTGTGACATGGTAAAAACTTTGTAAATGGTACATGATATTGACATGATCCCTAAGTGAGGCAATGGACATGAACTTCTTGGTGTGTAGAATGTGGTTGTTAACTGTTATTTAGTTTCCTCTAAAAATGTATGATTTCCCATCTGTGTATGTGGATTAAAGTGCATGGGCTTTGTGATTCTCTTTTCTTTAGTGCTATGGGGCCATCCTCACTTATTTCTGGGTTCATAGTTATGCTTCAGTAGTTTATATGGCTGGATGTTTTCCTGTAAGGCAATGGTGCTACATATTTTACACCCAGGGAAACCAAAGAATATAATTATCTGCCTCACTTTTCACTGTATGCCAAGATTTAGTTAATTGACTCCAGTTCATTTTGCCCAGAGCATCTCCTCTGAGACAGATACCATGGTCACTGGTATTAGCTGATAGGAACTGTGGTCCTGTAGAGAGAAAAGAGGGATGAGGCTCTCCCAGTCATAGAATTCCCAGTGACCACGAAACAGCCACTGGCTGGTAATAACTTCCTCTCCCCTCTGACTTGGAATGGATTGCAGGCACTGACCTAGAGGGGAAAGGCTTCATCTCCAAACATCAGCCAATCTCATCTCATTGCAAGGGAAAGGCCCCTGGAGACGTGCTCCTATCCATCATGTGGACAGCTTTGGCCAAAGTGCCCACTACATCACTGGGTTTAATAAAAAGTTGCTGGAGGCTGCAGTACTAGTGACAGATGTAAACCGCAGCATGGCCAGAACCTACGAGTTCTCCCAAGGTGGAGGTATACTTGAGGAGGAAGAGGAGGAAAGGAAAGAGAAGACAAACAGAGGAGTGAAAAATGATAAGGTAAACACTTCACAAGAGCCATTAATAGTGAATTTAATAAACTGAAATAAACCTCTAAAGGAGAAGCCTTTACTCTGAAAAGACAAAATCTGAGAAGATAAATGACGAAAGAGTACAAAAGATACAACAAAAGAAGTAAATCAGGAAATCGTGAAACTTTTCTATTAAATCCAAGCATGCCAGAATTAAGAGAGCAATAGATTACCCTAGAAATTTGAAAGAAATAAATCAAGAAAAAATGTTGAAAAGCATTAACTTTATGGCAATTGTTATCACACAATTTTATCACAAACATGTAAATATCCCTTAATGCATGTATAGAACTTCAAGGCTGAGCACATATTAGGCATTTAAAAAAGTTGTATCAAGTGACTAATTACTCACCAATTAGCCAAATGTCCATACAAAGGACAATCATTACTATTTACACACTTGGTCAAATCACAAGGGTTCTGTTTATATTTTGCATCTCAATATTCTAATTTTTTTCTAACTGGTTATGACCAACCTAGATAGCATATTCAAAAGCAGAGACATTACTTTGCCAACAAAGGGCCATCTAGTCAAGGCTATGGTTTTTCCAGGGGTCATGTATGGATGTGAGAGTTGGACTGTGAAGAAAGCTGAGCGCCAAAGAATTGATGCTTTTGAACTGTGGTGTTGGAGAAGACTCTTGAAAGTCCCTTGGACTGCAAGGAGATCCAACCAGTCCATCCTAAAGGAGATCAGTCCTGGGTGTTCATTGGAAGGACTGATGCTGAAGCTGAAACTCCAATACTTTGGTCACCTCATGCGAAGAGTTGACTCTGAAGCTGGGAGGGATTGGGGGCAGGAGGAGAAGGGGACGACAGAAGATGAGATGGCTGGATGGCATTTCTGACTTGATGGACATGAGTTTGGATAAACTCCAGGAGTTGGTGATGGACAGGGAAGCCTGGTGTGCTGCGATTCATGGGGTCACAAAGAGTCAGACATGACTGAGAGACTGAATTGAACTGAACTGAATGTCACTAAATTCAATAATATGAATAACCCAGCAGTTTTCTCATGAAATGGATAATTTTGAAAACTAAGGAGTCTTCCTAATATGTGTCATGCATATGCATATACATGTATGTTCATATGCTCAGTTGCTAAGTTGTGTCTGACTCTTTGCAACTGCATGGGCTATAGCCTGGCAGGCTCCTCTGTCCACGCAATTTTCCAAGCAGGAATGCTAAAGTGGGGTGCAATTTCCTCCTCCAAGGGATCTTCTCAACCCAAAGATCGAAATCGTATCTCTTGCATCTCCTGCATTGGCAGGCAAGTTCTTTTAGCACTGAGCCTGCACATAGATATGCAGGCTATGATGTATTCATACTAAACACAAAGATGCATTCGATGCTGAAAAAAATGGGTCAGATAGGGCCCAGGATTTCACAATACTTAAAGTCCTTTCTTTCCTAGCATATCATAGATCATAGGAAAATGGATCAACATGGGTATCAGAGAAGACATGGAAGACTTCAGATCCTGGACCTATGGAAGTCCTTATGTAGAATGTTCTCATTGACTCATAGTGAAGACTTCCTCACCCACATACCTTATTGCCTTGAACAATAATTCCAGAGACTCTCTAGGGCAAGAATCATTACTTCTGTTTTTTTTTCCCCCCAAAATATTTTATATATATATAGCATGTAGAAGGCAAGAGGGATACAAATATAAAACTGCTCACAGTTGTATTCTTAACACTAGAATAGTGCCTGGCTTATCATGGATGTTTAAAAATAGGCATTAAATTAATAAATACACCCTGACTTCAAATACTATAAAATAATGTGGAATCTGGTTTAATTATAGTTGGTACAATAATGCAACAAATATGCAAAAAAAAATGTAGTTTTTTTTTTTTTTTCTCTAAGCTTTATACTAATGCTATACCTGTCAGATAGGCCAAAGAATAACTATTAATAACAACTAACTATCTCAGTCACATCTAGCTTAACCAGTCTCTTTCAGCTAAGGACGTTCCAAGAGGCAGTGGACTTTTGTCTGCTTCCTGTTGCAGAGAATGGGAACTATTATATTTTAGATTCTTGATACATGTTTCTTGAATGAATGAATTCATCAGTGAACAAATCAATAAATGAGTACTGGAAAAACTCAATTTCTTTTGAAATTTAGCTAATTTTTAAAACATTTTTCCCATCCTCCCCTAGATGGGGTCCAGATGTATGTGACAGGGGAGCAAATTTGTGTCACAAAGAAGTCAGTGCCCCAAACCAAGTCTGTTCACTTAGTTGAATAAGGGTTTCCTCATCTTATTTCATTACTTTCATGCAGTCTCAGCTGCAAACCACTCTTAATTCCCAGATTAACTTTCACTCTTATGCTAGTTCTGGCTGCATACTTCTCATTTGATGCTGCTAATGAGTCACTCAGTGTGTCCAACTCTTCCACCCCATGGAATGTAGCCCACCAAGCTCCTCTGTCCAAGGGACTTTTCAGGCAAGAATGCTGGAGTGGGTTACTATTTCCTTTTCTAGGGGATATTCCTGACTCAGGATTTGAACCCGAGTCTTCTGTGTCTCCTGCATTGCAGACAGATTCTTTACCTACTGAGCCAATGGGGAAGCCACATCTCTCTCAGTAGGTCTATTTTACTTGTTGCATTAATGTCTTTTATCTTCTTAATTGTTAAGAATCTTTGACACCCCATCACCAAACCCTAAATTTTTTAATTGAATTATGTTCAACTTTAAAATTTTGATCTGTTTGCTTAAATAGTTGATTTAAATATGACTTAATGTTAACATTTAAATTCAAATTTATAAGAATAAGATGTTAAAATTGAATTAAATTTAAAATAATTTTTCCAATTAAAATGGTGATTTGTTTTTTGTTATTAATCAGAATTACAGCAGATGAATTTAAAATGATATAAATCCATACATAGATGATGTGAGAGGAGATAATAAGAGATGAGATGCATAATCAGTGAAATTTAGGAAGCTAGAGTTTGGAGTCTGGGTTGATAATCAAACAAGGTGCTAAAAACACAGACATTAAGTGCAAATCTACTTTTTGAATGATGACATCTTCCTGTTTCCTTATTTCAATTGACTTCAGAGTACTGGGAACCATCGTTGTCACCTCCTGATCAACATCAGGTATCAAGCTTCCCTCTTTGGAGAAGTATACATAGATACTGCACTTGTGGATTTCCAGTAAAATGGCCAAGTTTCTAACAGCCTTAGAATACAGTTCAGAATAAACAAAATTTTACCATCACTCCCACATATAGCTTCCAAGCTTTTTGTTGTTATGCTCTTAAGTAGAAATCTCTATGTAAATATTATTAGAATTTTTTTTAAAAGTTATTCAACAAAAAGGAAAAAGAATATGAATTTAAGTAAAAGCGAAAAACACTGAGGGGAAAGCAGAGAGTGGATGAAATATCCCAAATATAAGTTAATATGTCATATGTTCAAGTAAATATCAAACACACAAGGGAAAAAAGAGATTTTGGGAGAGGGAAACTTTCAAAAAATACCTCATAGAATGAGGTTACTAGAGAGTGTCCTCTTGCCAACAAAGGTCCATCTAGTCAAAGCTATGGTTTTTCCAGTTGTCTTGTATGGATGTGAGAGTTTGACCATAAAGGAGGCCGAGCATCAAAGGATCGATGCTTTTGAACTGTGGTGCTGGAGAAGACTCTTGAGACAGCAAGGAGATCCAACCAGTCCATCTTAAAGGAAGTCAATCCTGAATATTCACTGGAAGGACTGTTGCTAAAGCTGAAGCTCCAATACTTTGGACACCTGACGCGAAGAGCTGACTGATTAAAAAAGACCCTAATGCTGGGAAAGATGGAAGGCAGGAGGAGAAGGGGACAACAGAAGAGAAGATGGTTGGATGGCATCAAAGACTCAATGAACATGAGTTTGAGCAAGCTCTGGGAGCTGGTGAAGGACAGCGAAGCCTGGGGTGCAGCAGTCCATGGAGTTGCAAAGTCTGTCACAACTGAGCAACTGAACAAGTCCTAGTATTCTTTATCCTTTTGTATAAATATCCTAAACCCACACTTTAACTAAATTTCAGATTACATTTTTGTCATAACTCACAAATTCAAAAACTTAAATGGAATAGGCAGATAAAGCAAGATTAAGTAGAAATAATTCTGTATCTAGCCCTGATGGATAACGCATTAGCCCTTCTGTTATGAGCAAATATAAAACAGGACATAATTTATGTCAACGTTTTTCTGTGTTTGGTCACACAGTTATGTCTGACTCTTTGCAACCCCATTGACTGTAGCCCACCAGGCTCCTCTGTCCATGGAATTCTCCAGGCAAGAATACTGGTGTGGGTTGTCATTTCCTACTCCAGATGATCTTCCAGACTCAGAGATCAAACCTGCATCTCTTGCATCTTCTGCATTAGCAGGCAGATTCTTTACCATTGCACCACCTAATTTATGTCTACAGTTTTCAGGAATTACACATGAGACAGTACAACTTTATAATTTCTGAGGGGAGGAAAAATCCCTAGGTTAGCCCCGTAATCACTCCAGGTTTCTATTTTGTGAAAATTTCCCGATTGTGATACAGAGACCTGCACAGGGATCATAGGGAGCTGAAGAAGCAAAGGCCACAATTTAAAATTACTGCAGTATCTCAGTGAGGGGCCATAGCAAGGGAAAGAAGATAGATGCATGAGGGAGGGCAGGCAACTAAGTGGAAGGTCTCCATAAATGTTTGACTGAGAGCTGGGCTGTAACTCTATAAGGAAGACTGCATGAGAAATTCCAGAGACTGCTCTGGGTTTAACTGTGAACACAGGTATTTGAAATCAAGAAATGCTGTAAGATTTAATTCTAGCCTTTCTAGAACAGAGAAACATTTTAAATATCACAGGCCTACAGCTGAGAATTGCAAATGCATACCTTTGGAGTAAATTCCATATACCATGGTTGAGCCTACTCTAGACTGTTCTACAGCTTAAAATCAAACATTAATATAATCCACAGAAGAGGTTATTTGAAGGTAATGAGCCAGTAACTTAACTGCCTGCTAGAAAAGAACACACTTAGGATTGTTGTTGTTGTTCATTTGCTAAATCATGTCTGACTCTTTGCAACCTCGTGGACTGCAGCATGCCAGCTTCCCTGTCCTTCACTATCTTTTGGAGTTTCCACAAACTCATGTCCACTGAGTCAGTGATGCCATCTGACTGTCTCATCCTCTGTCACTCCCTTGTCCTCCGGCCCTCAATCTTTCCCAGCATCAGGGTCCTTTCTAACGAGTCAGCTCTTCGCATCAGGTGGCCAAAGTATTGGAGCTTCAGCTTTAGCATCAGTCCTTCCAGTGAATATTCAGGGTTGATTTCCTTTAGGATTGACTGGTTTCTTCTCCTTGATGTCCAAGTAGATCCTTGCCATTTCTGACTTTTATCATTCCCATCTTGCTAGAAATGTTCCCTTGGTATCTTCAGTTTTCTTGAAGAGATCTCTACTCTTTCCCATTCTATTGTTTTTCTCTACTTCTCTGCGTTGTTCACTTAAGAAAGCTTTCTTACTGCTCCTTGCTATTCTTTGAAACTCTACATTCAGTTGGGTATATTTTTACTTTTCTCTTTTGCCTTTTGCTTCTCTTCTTTTCTGAGATATTTGTAAGGTCTCCTCAGACAACCATATTACCTTCTTTAATTTCTTTTCTTTGGGATGGTTTTGGTCACTGCTTTCTGTACAATGTTATGAACCTCTGTCCAGAGTCTCTAAATTTCATAAGTCATGATATTCAGTATGGTGGTGGTGTTACTGTCTCAGTTGTGCTGATTCTTTGTGATTGCATGGTCTGTAACTTTTGCCAGGCTCCTCTGTTCATGGAAATCTTCAGGCAAGAATATTGGAATGGATAGCCATTCCGTTCTCCAGGGCATCTTCCTGATCCAGGGATAGAACCTGGGTCTCCTGCATTATAGGCAGATTCTTTACCATTTGAGCCACCAGGGAAGTCTGATATTTAGTATATGTCAAAATCATTAACATGCAAAGAAATAAGACTATGTAGGAATTGAGAAAAAAATGTCTATCAGTGGATACCAATCTCAAGCTATCAACTCTCTCAGATGCTGTGTGTAGTATACCAAGACTTTAAAGAATTATTAGAATGATTATCTAGGACTTGAAGGCAAATTTAGTGATAATAAGTGGATAGACAAAAAGTCTTGAGAGAGAAATGGCAAATTTAAAAAGAACTACATGACAAGGCACAAAAATTAAAATAAAGAATTCAATCTATGGTATAATAATTTGAAGATAAAAATCAGCAAACTTAAAGCAGATCAATAGAAATTATTCATTCTAAAAATAAATAAAAAGAATTAAAAGGTGAACAAAACTTTCTGAATGTTTAGCACAATATTAAACAATCTAACAAGTAATTGCAATCACAAAAGGAAAAAAGAGAAAAAACTTAACAAATTAATAGCTGAAAATTTTCCAAATTTGATGAAACATATTGACTTCCACAACCAAGAGATGGTGAGAAACCCAAAAAGGATAAATGCAAACAGAATCACACCTAAGCCTATTATGGTCAAACTGCTGGAAACCAACAATAAAGAAAAAATCTTGACAGCAGGTATAAGGTAGAAAAAACTCATTATGCAGAGGGAAAATAAAAAGAAATTATACTTTATTTTTTTATCAGAAAGATACAAGCTAGAATCAAGTAAAATTATATTTTAAATAGATAAAAGATTACTGTTCATCCAGCATTCTTCACCAGAAAAAAAAATGCTTTTAAAACAAGAGTAAATATATATTTTCAAGTAAACAAAAGCTGGTAGATTTGTTGCCAACTGCCATGCTCTGTGGAAAAGGTAATGGGTATTCTTTAGGCTGAAGGGAAACGATACCAAATGGAATCTCTCACCTACAGGAAAAAAGAGCACCAGAAATATGAGGTATGAAAATAGACACAGTAATTTTTATTTCTAATAATTTCTTAAAAATACTAGTATGTAGACCAATAATATTGGGTTGGCCAAAATGTTTGTTCGGGTTTTTTCCAGAAAATGGTATGGAAAAAACTGATGAACTTTTTGACCAACCCAGTATTATTAGTTTTATATGAAATGACTTCAAGAGCATAAAGAACTATTTGTAAACTCGGGGAGTGGGCATATTGGAAACATTGTTGTAAGATGATTACATTTGTGACATGAGATATGCCAACTGGAAAGTGTAAATTGAGAACTGTTAAGTATAACATGATAAAATATTGACTATAAATAGTTTTTATAAAATAACAATGCATATTTTACCACTAGAATTTGCTTAAACTATTGCCCACATTACAAGTCTAGCCTGCTTCTGTATAGTCCATGATAAGAATGTTATTTTCAAATTTTATATATTGTCAGAAAACAAACCTACAAACAAATGAAAGAAATATACAACAGGACTCAAATGTAATTCCCCAAATACTAAAAATATTTTCTACCTGACGCTTTGAAAAAAAAAAAGTGTGCTCAATTCTGATATAGAGCAACCAACTAAAAATTAAATAGAGGGGGGAAAAAATGGAATGCTAATTCAAAATCAGTAAATATAAAGGATGAACTAAAAATCAGTTAACCAAAAAGAAGTTGATATATGAGGAGCAGATAGACAATAACAACAGCAACAACAAAACCTGGAAGGGACAAATTGACAAAATCAAACCTATTAACAAGAACATGAAATGTAACTGTATTGAACACTCTAATGAAAAGGCAGATATGGTCACAGTAAATAAAAATGCAAGATTAAGTATGTACTATCTATAAGAAACCTACTTTAAATGTAAAGACTATATGTTAAAAAAGAAAAGTTGAAAAAAATATATACAATGTAAATAGTGATCACAATAAAGATTATATGGCTAAATTAATATCAGAAAAAATAAAAGACAGATTATTAGCAGAGAGAAGAGGATTTTATAATAATAAATAGAAAAATCCATTAACACATATAGCAATCAGAAATGTACATGTACTAAAGAACAAAGCTTTAAAATGAATGAAGCAAAAACAGAGAAATAACAGGAGAGTCACAATAATTGAACATTTTAACACTTCTCCACCAGAAATTGGTAGAAAACACAGATAAATATCAGTAAGAGTATAGAAGTTATTCACAATGCTTTCAAACAAATTGTGGTGTTTGATATTTATAAAACATCACATACAACTACTGTAAATTCACATACTTTTCAAATGTACAGAAAATTTTCCCCATGGTAAACCATAGGTCTGGCCATTAAGTTAAGTGTCTATAAATTTCAGAAAAGAAAATTGAAATTTTATGTCTATATTTTCTGACCAGAAAATAATTAAGTTAGAATTCAGTAAAATTAAAATATTTAGAAAGTCCCAAATATGTGGAAACTTGTGTGTTAGTTGCTCAGTCAAGTTCCACTTTTTGTGACCTCATGGGCTACAGCCCACCAAGCTCCGTTGAAAACTAAATATTTCCAAATAATATATATTTTTCTAATTACAAGGGGAATTAGAGAAAAATACACAAAAGACCTTGTAATGTATGACTTTATTTACATGAAATTCTCAAACAGGTGAAACTAATCTCTAATCATAGAAATCAGATCAGCATCAGCACCGTCCTTGGTCATAGCATAGTGTGAGGGTTAATTGCAAAGTGGCACACAAGGGCTTTTGAAGTGATGCAGATGTTTTCTGTTTTGACTGGAGAGCTGGCCACAAGATTTATACATTTGTCAAACCTCATCAAACTACACACATAAATATGTGAACTTTATTGTATGTGAAGTTGATTTTTAAAGATAGCATAGATATAAAGTGCTACAGCCTGGAGTGAAGCCATTTGGAGAGAAAAACTTTATGGACACTAAGCACACCCAAGAAGCCATACCTGTCGACCCACTGGGGCCACTACTAGCTTCTGAGTTCTGATTACGCTGGCATCAGCATTGTTTTTCCAAGTGATTGTTTACTCCACTTTCTTGGCCCTTTTGCTGTTGCTGAATAACCATTTTCACTTTACTGGAAATCCTATTCATGTTTCTAAGTCCAGAGAATATCCAAATATTTTTTAGGCTTTTTAAAGCACAACTCGATATTTGGCAAAACTAATACAATTATGTAAAGTTTAAAAATAAAATAAAATTAAAAGAAAGGAAAAAAAAATAAAGCACAACTAAGAGACTGCCATTTCTTTGAGTTCCTAAGATATTGTCCATATATTATTTAGCTTCAAATACAGATGGAGATATAGATCTAGCAAGCCACTTCTGTGCATAGCTCTTAGAGAGCCAGTTTTTGTTTGTTTCATTTCATTATTATTGTTTTTTGAAAAAATTCCTTTTTTGGAATACCAAAAAGGACCATTCATATTTAGCTGGTGCCAATCAAAATTCTAAAGATGTAATAAGAGAGAAAATAATTCAGCTTTGTGACTCTTCCCCTCAACTCATTTGGTGGATATTTACAAATATAGATAAATGGAAAGAACGGTATAATGGACATACATATTTACATATTTTGATCCTAGTTATTAACATTTGGTCATATTTGTGCTTTTCTCTTTATAAACAATGTTTAGGAAACCAGAAATCTAAACATTGTACCAATATATATTTCATCATTCCTCGCCAGAAACGAAGGACATTCCCTTGCTGCTGTAAATAACTGTAATACCACAAGCACCTAATAAAACTGACAGCAATATCCCCATATGGTATAATATTCAGTTCATATTCAAATTTATCCTACTGTCCCCCAAATCTTTTTGTTCAGACATCTTTTTGAAAAACCAGAACCAATTGAAAGCCGTTTGACCAACCAGATTTTGAAAATAGACCATAGTTTACGTATATTTAAACCATCTAACATTTACACATCTAACATTGCACACATTATGTATTACACATATAACACACAATATATTACAATGTCATACAATCACATTATATTACACACAACATATTACAATTCAAAGTAAGTCAAGAGGAGACGTGAACCAAAGCAAAAACAAGATTGATAGAAGGAGAGATAGGACCTAAATAAATGTTAAAGAAATATAAGCTCCTGCAGGAAGATTTTGAGGAGGGTATGGAAATGCACTCCAGTAAGCAATTAAGCCCAGTACAGGAAATTTCACTTTCACTTTCAAAGGAAGATGCTTCCCAGGTGGCTCAGGGCTAAAAACCCGACTGCCAATGCAGGAGACACAGGAGATGCAGATTTGGTCTCTGGGTCAAGAAGATCCCCTGGAGTAGGAAATGGCTACCGACTCCAGTATTCTTGCCAGGACAGTTCTACGGACAGAGGAGCCTGACTAGCTACAGTTGGACATGACTGAGCACACACACACTTCACACAGGAAGACGAGACTACCAAAGCCCTAGAATTGGAAATAATTCAACCACAAAACTGAGCTAAGAATAGAATCATGGACAAATAAATATTCCATGAAAGTACCACCAAGGTTACATGTATAACAGTTTTTCACTTTGTTGTCTGGCATTTGAATCTCTCCGAATGAGGACAGACACTTTTATAGCACTTTCTGCTTAGCATTGGACATTTGAAGTGGCACGCAGTACAAAAAAGAACACTTTTGGCTATAAATTGTGTTTTGCAAAACGAAAGCTGCATAATAAAGAATACCAAGGTTTCTCCATCTCCCCCCCCCTTACCTATTTTCATTTTTCTTCTTTGCTCATGAAAAAACCAAATCATTCTGGGAAGGTGTTAGAAGTCAATGACAAAGTAGTAGAAAATGCTGACATGTGGAAATCCCTTCAGAGCAAATGAATATAATTTTTTTAGTGTTATGAGCAAGTTCTAACTTTAAGTCAGGTCTGGACAAGAGAGCTTCTAAGGACCCATTCTACCTGCAAGAACTTTTGGGGTGGAGAAGGTACAAGGGTATTTTATGGTCAGATCAGTCAAGGTGGCTATTCTCTTCCTCTCTGCACATCCTCTACCTGACCACTGTCTGCTTCACCTGTATCCTATGATCTTCCTATGTACTTGCCCCAGGCCCCAGCTAGTGATTGTTCTTATCAAAGGGGCAGTGAGGGACAGGCTCCTCTACTGGTTTCCTTAGTAACTAATGAGGCCACCTGATGCAAATTCCTATATAACTGGTAATCTCTCTTTCCCTCTTACACCCAGTCCCAGAGCAAATACTGCTGCCATGTCCTGCCTGCTGTCTGCCACACACAGTGGACTCTATCTCCAGAACTTTGCTTCGGACATGTAAACTTGTGATGTATCTGTTGGTAACTCTAGGCTCTTTCTTAGGTCTTGATGCTGGGCAAGTACAGGTCTTGCAAGGCCTGATGGGTATAGCCCAACAGGTTTCGTGAAGTCAGTTACCATGACAATAACCTCATTCAGTTTCCTCATTGGAAATCTTGTCTCAGAGAAGTAAAATCCAGATCACATCAACCCTTGGGATAGAGTATAAATTAATGATTTGCTGACTTATTATGCAGGGCTGCTTTTTGAAAGCAAGAATTGGACTCTAGAGTTGGAGAAAGGGGTTGTTAAGCAAGTTCAGACCCAGGGCACTCTACACAAAAAAAGCGTGTCAGAAATAGACTAGCCAGCCAACAATCCCAAAGAGCACTAACGTACCTCGTGAAATCAGAGTCACAATAATGCCACTTCGGTACTGATAAGTGGGGAAATATAAAACAAAGAATCTGTTCCAAACTTCTCTGTATAACCTCAGAGACTCTCAACACAAAAGTCTCCTTTTAGGTAGAGAATACAATTGCTTAAATACATTGAGAAAGATGAGAATATGTATCCAGCCACATCTGATGGTAACTTCAAGGATAAGCATAAACTTTCTCCAATTGAATTCAAGGGAGTTGAGAATTAAGCACAAACATTTTACACACAAGGGTGTGGAAAGTATCTAATAGATTAAAAAAAATCAAATCTATCAGTCCACTAAACATTTTCAAGTATCTTAGACACATGACACTCTGCTTTATGTATGTTGTTTTTGTTAAACAAAACATATATTTCATATGCGCACATCGGCAGTTGTGTATTGATTCTCTCGTCTGTCTTATTAGACAATCATACTTTTTCAGGATACAATAAAGTATCTATATATCAGCAAGTAAGAACTGTAATTCTCTAAATACATACTAAAAATCATTCATTTATTAAATCCATTCATTTTACACACAAGAAAGCCACTCAGAGCCTGAAACTCATTCACCTAAATTCCCATGCCTAGGTTTCTGTTTCCTACTCCATCACAGATCAATAATAACAAATTAAAATATAGGACAGTGCATTAATATCAATAAAAAGTTACAAGTGAGAGCAGACAGCCTTATATATCTGAGAAATTCCTGTGGGCATCACATTACTGCAATATAATATGTAGTACATGTTCTTTTTTTACAAATATTTTTATTGAGGTAAATTTTTTTATACTACCAGGCACAGACTTAATGCAAGAAACTCAATGAGTTTTGACAAACATATAAATCCATGCAACCACCACCACAATCAAGATAATAGAATATTTCCATCACAGGAAAATCTTGCTTTGATTCCTAACACAGCACATTAGTGTAGTCTATTCTTGCTCTTTACATGAATAAAATCACACATATTCATTATGTTTTGTCTAGCTTTTTTATTTAGCATAATTTATTTGAGATTCATCCATGTTGCAGGTATCAATATGTTTTTTTCTTTTTTATGATGATTTAATTGTGTAAATATACTTGGATATACTTATTGAATCACCTGTTTATGGGCATTTTGTTTCTAGTGTTTGGCTATAGTGAGTAAACCCTCAAATTCACTCATGAAACAGAAAAAAAAGTAAATTAATGAGCTAAATGTCCATTTCAAAAATTGGAAAGAGAATGAGGAAACATCTTAAATGTGATCAAATAGATAATGAAACTACTGACATATTTATGAAATAGAAAGAAATCATAAAAAGATTGAATTAACAAAGCAAAAGTTGGTCATTTGCAAAGATGTTATTGCTGAATTTCAAAGGGAAAAAAAGGCATAAAAATAGGGGAACACATGTATACCTGTGGTGGATTCATTTTGATATTTGTCAAAACTAATACAATTATGTAAAGTTTAAAAATAAAATAAAATTAAAAAAAAAAAAATAGAGATCAGGACTGAAGATGTCACCACACATCCTGCTGATTATTAAACAATTAGGAGATTTTGTAAAAGAAAAAATATAAACAACTCCCCTTCCCCCCAAAAAAGCAAACAAAAACTATGCCAAAATTCCTAGAAATCCAGTTAAAATGGGACAAATTTCTAAAAACATAAACAGTATATCTGAGCAAAGGATAGTTATATGAATAATCCTATGACCATTAAAATAATTAATCCAGTAATTAAAAACATTCTCCAAAAGGAAACTGTTGTCTAGATGTTTCATGTAGTTTCTAACAAACATTTAAGAAATAAATAATTCTAATTTTACCAGCATTATTCATAATATAGAGAAAAACACATCCCAACAAATTTTGTAGGTCTAGAACTGATAGCAAAACAGAGAGGAACAGTATAAAAGAGGAAAATAATATGAATATAGATGTAGCAAACTGAGTGTAGCAAGACAAAAATTGATTTTTATTATCACTGAGCTGGTTTTAACCAGGAACATAAGTTTGGTTTAACATTAAATAAATTATCAAAGTTATTCCCTATATTAGCAATTTGCAGGAGCAAAATAAAACAGATACTGAAATAGATTTTAAAAGTTTTAAATAAATTTCAAAATTCAGTCGTGCTTAAAATGCATAGAAATCTAGGAATAGAAAGGAAGGAGGAGAACAAAACATAATCTAACAAATTGTATCTAAGAAAAGGAAAGGCCAACTTCATAGTCTCTGGTAAAATGTAGAAAGCTTTCCTCTTGAGTTTGAGGGTAAAAGTAGCATGTCTCTTTCTATTACTTTAATTCAACACAAGTATAGGGATGCCCTAGCCAATACATATGGTAATACATTGATAGATTAAATAGATGATAAGGGGGAAAAAAGAGAGAGTACAAAAACTGCATTCTAGGGAGAGGAAAATTGCCATTATTCACAAGGGATATTTAGTTATAGATGATACTATATGTAGAAAATTCAAAGGACCTGCTGCTGCTGCTGCTGTTGCTTCAGTCGTGTCCGACTCTGTGCGACCCCATAGACAGCAGCTCACCAGGCTCCTCTGTCCATGGGATTCTCCAGGCAAGAACACTGGAGTGGGTTGCCATTTCCTCCTCCAACGCATGAAAGTGAAAAGTCAAAGTGAAGTCGCTCAGTCGTGTCCAACTCTTAGCGACCCCTGGACTGCAGCCTACCAGGCTCCTCTGTCCATGGAATTTTCCAGGCAAGAGTACTGGAGTGGGGTGCCATTGGATGAACTATTAGGAATAATATAATAACATGACATGGTTACTACATACAAACTCATACACAAAATCAATTTTATTTCTGAACATCAATGCAAATATTCAGAAAATAAAATTAATATACATGCCATTTTTATAGATCAAAAAATTAAATTGCCTAGGAATAAGTCTAACAAAATGTGTTAAAAACACTTCCTCAGACTATCTCAAACTGAAAGACATTAGCAGAATTCTAAATAGATGGAGAAATATAATATGACTATGGATTAGAAGTGTAATGCTGTGCAAATGGCCGATTTTTCTTCCAATTCAGTACAATTCCTAATCAAATTCCAATATGATTTTTTTTGGAACAGAAAGGATTGATTTTGAAATTCATATGAAAAATGTGAAGGACCAAGACACGCTGGGAGAATAATGTAGGAAGTCTTGTTGAATAATAATTAAGACAGTATGATATTAGTATAGAGGTATATAATACAGTATGTCCAGAAAAGACCCAGGCACATATAAATTTTTTATTTTTGCCAGAGTGACATGTGAGAGCAAGAGAAAGAATAGTATTTTTTATAAAACTTGATAGAAAAATTGAATCTTTATATATAAAAAAGACTCAGAATTTCTATTTCAATTTCACATCAATTAAAAAAAAAATCACTTCCTTATGGATTATAGACCCAACCATGCAAGATATAACAATGAAGCTTTTAAAAAATGTCATAAGAAATAACATAAGAAAATAAATCTTTTAGAAAGTAACATAAGACATTTTCATGAATTCAGGATGAAAAAATTGTGTAAACAAAATACGGAAAGTACTGAATGTATAGAACATTATTAACCAATTTTACTACATTAAAGTTAAGAACTGTAGTTTTCTAGAAGATACTTTCAGAAAGGTCAAGCCACATAAAGTAAAAGGATTTTGCAATGCATATGGCTTACAAAGGTCTCACTCAAATATAAGATGAAGAAATCAACAAATTCTTAGAAAAGTATAACCTTACAAAACTGAACCAGGAAGAAATAGAAAATCTTAACAGACCCATCACAAGTATGGAAATCAAAACTGTAATAAAAAATCTTCCAACAAACAAAATCCCAGGACCAGATGGCTTCACAGGTGAATTCTACCAAATATTTAGAGAAGAGCTAACACCTTTCCTACTCAAACTCTACCAGAAAATTGCAGAGGAAGGTAAACTGCCAAACTAATTCTATGAGGCCACCATCATCCTAATACCAAAATCAGACAAAGATGCCAAAAAAAAAAAAAGAGAGAGAGAGAAAGAGAGAGAAAACTACAGGCCAATATTACTGATGAACATAGTTGCAAAAATCCTCAACAAAATTCTAGCTACAGAATCCAACAACATATTAAAAAGATCATACATCATGACTAAGTGGGCTTTATCCTAGCGATGCAAGGATTCTTCAGTATTTGCAAATCAATCAATGTCACACACCACATTAACGAATTGAAAGATAAAAGCCATATGATTATCTTAATAGATGCAGAGAAAGCCTTTGACAAAATTCAACATCCATTTTGATAAAAAACCCTCCAGAAAGCAGGCATAGAAAGAACATACCTCAACATAATAAAAGTCATATATGATAAACCCACAGCAAACATTATCCTCAATGGTGAAAAATTGAAAGCATTTCCTCTAAAGTCAGGAACAAGACAAGGGTGCCCACTCTCACCACCACTATTCAACATAACTTTGGAAGTTTTAGCCACAGCAATTAGAGAGGAAAAAGAAATAAAAGGAACCCAGATTGGAAAAGAAGAAGTAAAACTCTCACTGTTTGCAGATGACATGACCCTCTACATAGAAAACCCTAAAGACACCACCAGAAAATTACTAGAGCTAATCAATGAATATAGTAAAGCTGAAGGATATAAAATTAATATACAGAAATCCCTTGCACTCCTATACAATAACAATGAGAAAACAGAAAGAGAAATTAAGGAAACAATTCCATTCACCCTTGCAATGAAAAGAATGAAATACTTAGAAATAAATCTACCTAAAGAAACAAAACCTATATATGGAAAACTACAAAACACTGATGAAAGAAATCAAAGATGACACAAATAGATGGAAAATATACCATGTTCATTGATCAGAAGAATCAATATAGTGAAAATGAGTATACTACCCAAAGCAATCTATAGATTCAATGCAATCCCTATCAAGCTACCAATGGTATTTTTCATAGAACTAGAATAAATAATTTCACTATTTGTATGGAAATAGAAAAAACCTCGAAAAGCCAAAACAATCTTGAGAAAGAAGAATGGAACTGGAGGAATCAACTTGCCTGACTTCAGACTATACTACAAAGCTACAGTCATCAAGACAGTATGGGACTGGCACAAAGACAGAAATCTAGATCAATGAAACAAAATAGAAAGCTCAGAGATAAATCTATGCACCTATGGACACCTTATGTTTGACAAAGGAGTCAAGCGTATACAATGGAGAAAAAACAATCTCTTTAACAAGTGGTGCAGGGAAAACTGGTCAACAGCTTGTAAAAGAATGTAACCTGAACACTTTCTAACACCATCCACAAAATTAAACTCAAAATGGATTAAATGTAAGATCAGAAACTATAAAACTCCTAGAGGAAAACATATGCAAAACACTCTCTGACACAAATCACAGCAGGATCCTCTCTGACCCACCTCCCAGAGTAATGGAAATATAAGCAAAAATAAACAAATGGGACCTAATTAAACTTAAAAGCTTTTGCACAATGAAGAAAACTATAAGCAAAGTGAAAAGACAGCCTTCAGAATGGGAGAAAATATAGAGGATCATGTCATCTGCAAACAGTGAGAGTTTTACTTCTTCTTTTCCAATCTGAATTCCTTTTATTTCTTTTTCTGCTCTGATTGCTGTGGCCAAAACTTCCAAAACTATGTTGAATAGTAGTGGTGAAAGTGGGCACCCTTGTCTTGTCCCTGACTTTAGGGGAAATGCTTTCAATTTTTCACCATTGAGGATAATGTTTGCTGTGGGTTTGTCATATATAGCTTTTATTATGTTGAGGTATGTTCCTTCTACTCCTGCTTTCAGCACATGCAGTTCAATATCAGAAAAATAAACAACCCAATCAAAAAGTGAGCCAAAGAACTAAGCAGATATTTCTCCAGTGAAGACATACAGGTGGCTAACAAACACATGAAAAGATTCTCAACATCACTCATTATCAGAGAAATGCAAATCAAAACCACAATGAGGTACCACCTCACACCAGTCAGAATGGCTGTTAACAAAAAATCTACAGACAATAAATGCTGGAGAGCATACAGAGAAAAGGGAACCCTCTTACACTGTGGGTGGGAGTACACACTAGTACAGCCACTATGGAGAACAGTGTGGAGATCCCTTAAAATACTGGAAATAGAACTGCCATGCAACCCAGAAGTCCTACTACTGGGCATACACACCGAGGAAACCAGAATTGAAAGAGACACATGTACCCCAATGTTCATTGCAGCACTGTTTACAATAAATAGGTCATGGAAGCAACCGAGATGTCCATCAGCAGACTAATGGATAAGAAAGCTGTGGTACATATATACAATGGAATATTACTCAGCTATCAAAAAGAATGCATTTGAATCAGTTCTAGTGAGGTGGATGAAACTGAAGCCTATTGTACAGAGTGAAGTAAGTCAGAAAGAAAAACACCAATACAGTATAATAATGCATATATATGGAATTTAGAAAGATGGTATGTGAGACAGACAGCAAAAGAGACAGATGTAAAGAATGGACTTTTGGACTCTGTGGGAGAAAGTGAGGGTGGAATGATTTGAGAGAATAGCATTGAAACATGTATATTACCATATGTGAAATAGATCGCCAGTCCATGTTCAATGCATGAGACAGGGCACTCAGGGCAGGTGCACTGGGACAACCCTGAGGGATGGGATGGGGAGGGAGGTGGGAGGGGGCTTCAGAATGGGGACACATGTACACCCATGGCTGATTCATGTCAATGTATGGTAGAAACCACTACAATATTGTAAAGTAATTTCCTTCCAATTAAAATAAATAAATTAATTTACAAAAAAAAAAAGGATTTCTCCTTAGGATAAAAAAAGAGATGGCCAAACTAATACAAAAATGGGCAAAAGAACTGAACAGACACTCTACCAAAGAAAAAGTCTGACTGATCAATAAATATTTTAAAATCTGTTTCAACTTAATAATAAGGGAGTTCAATTTAAGTCACAGTGGCATACCACTCTACCATCTAAATTGACTAAAACAAAGAAGTGTGAAATTGCCAAATGTTGACTAGAATATATTATGATGAGAAGTCAAACTTCATTGGTTGAAGTGAAAATTACTATAACTCCTTTGGAAAATCGTTAGTCAATGTCTAGCCTTTGAAGAAACAGTTCTCACAGGTATATACACTAAAATAACATCTATGCATGCACGCAAGGGTACATGAAAAAAATGTTCATAATAAACAGTATTTTTAATTAGGAAACCACAAAAGTGTCCATCAGCAGTATTGTGAATTAATTTAAATCATGATATTTCCATATAATGGATCACTATACTTGCAATAAAAAGAATAAAGTACAGTTATATATAAGGATGAATTCTAAAATTATAATGCTGATTGACAGAAATTAGACAGAAAGGAATATTTAATCTCTGAATACTTTTATAAATACTAAAGGAATTGGCACACTAGACGACGGCTTTTTTTTTTTTTAATGCATGACTAAGTGGTTAAACAACAGCAAGGATGAGATTACAGTAAAAGTCAGAGTAGTCATTGTTTCAAGAGTTTTGCTGGCATTGTATTCTGTCCTGAATGGCAAGGGAAAGGCTTGTTAGAGGAGAATTTGCTTATAATATTGAACTGTGCATTTGTGCTGTATACATTCTGTTTAATTTCACAACAGAAGGAAACGGATAAAAATACAGGAATCATATGGCATGCTATAGTATGGCCTATTCCTCTTTCAATAATTAAGTGAAAAAAAGGCTGTTTTTTTTTTTCTGAGACCATTTTTCTTATATCATTATCTTCCTTAATGACCTCAGATAAATGAGGCTCCTCTCTGTTATGTTTTCATATACACAATATATCATCAAAGATGTTGGAGAAAGATAAGGGTTTTCATTATTCTTGGATTTTATTTGAAAATTAAGTTGCATATAACATAGCCAAGAGCCATTTGCAAACTGATCTCAAAAGGTAGGTCATGATTCAGCCCCTCGCAGCCTTGATGGTGTGTCTTTAATTAACAAAGCAGAGGCTCTAATGGAGAGGCCTCTGAGTGCCACTGCAGTTAATGGTCTGTTAGCGTTTCATTTTAAAGGCCTGGGGATAGAGGGCTTAATGTAGGAAAGAGGACTTGGAAAACAAATTAAAAAACACCAAGTGATTAAGGCTCCTTAAAAACAGTTCCATGTAAACCAAAAAAAAAAAAAGAAAGAAAGAAAGAAAAAGAAAAAATACTGGAAAATACAGCATCTTCTCTAATATCATGTTTCCTCCTGCCTAACATGGTCAGTTCTTCTTAAAATCTCTAAAACAAATCAGTTTTGGTAATGCAAGGTCATTTCCACACCTGATAGTATTAAAACCCTTAGGATGAATGACCTTTAACTTCTTTTGAAGAATGTTATCTTTTTGATCAAATAACATTTCATTACAACTGTAGTTGAGTTTGCCCTTCTTTTTCAATTTTGGAGAATTATTTTAATGGGTACAAAAAATTAAAGACCAGAAAGCCATGATTTCAGTGTAGAATGAATTATATTCCAATTTATTCCAATTATATTCCAAGCCAATGGAATATAATGAATCGATGAAGAACAAGACCTCTCCAAAACAAAGATTGTGTTTGCTTGTTTGTTTCCTAGACAAATAGATCTCTTACAGGTGTACATGTACATATATGTTTGAGGATTAAATAGCAATATATTCTGTAAAATAAAAGCAGAGGAATGGGTGGTGCTTTCCTTGAAAAAGACAGGTATAAATTTTCCTTCTATTAAACATAATTATCCTCTAGCAACTACATATACCAGAATGTGTCTTTAGTGATGTTACCTTATGCCTCAGCCTTCTCTCCCTTCTTTAATCTCAACTGAGATTTAGATCCAGCTAACAAGACTGAAAAGACTGCCTTACAAGTCATTTTGACTCTTTAAGAATTAGAGATTTCTCTGGCAATGTGGGTAATGGACCAGAATAATGGACCATTATTAGTAATTTTTCTATACTAAGATCTCAAGTCTCAACTTCAAATCTCTGGGTATAAGCCTTTTGTACTCCCCATGTTTGCTTTCCATATGATATTCTTTAGTAGTCTTTTTCAATGTCATAATTTGTCTCAAGGGTGACCCAAGAGAAGTTTTGCTTTTTTACCTTGACTTGCATATGTTCATGTGATGATCATGGAACTATTTTAGGTGAGTATACAGTAAACACTGGGCTTCCCTGGTGGCTCAAATGGTAAAGAATCTGTCTGCAATGTGGGAGACCTGGGTTCAATCCCTGAGTTGGGAAGATCCCCTGGAGAAGGGAATGGTTACCCATTCCAGTATTCTGGGCTGGAGAATCCTGTGGACTCTATATTCCACAGAGTCACACAGAGACAGACATGACTGAGCGACTAAGACAGCATAGCATAGTAAACACACCCTCACCCTATTGCCTACCCACTACATAAATATCCTCTCTCTAATGCCAAACCAGCCTATTCTATACTTTGCTTTGATAAGAAATATGAATTCATTTAGTAGAATTTTTTTAGTTGTATGTTTCATGCCTTGCAAATGCATACACAATGCCTTGTGTGCAGCAGACACTTGTTGTCTATAGGTTTGGGTTTGGTGTCATTAGATCTTTTTTTTAAAAAACACAATCCTATCTAAATCTAAAATGCCAGTTCTTTGTTTTTTGCTTGTTTGTTTTTGGTGTTTTTTTTTTTCCTTCATTGTATTTGCTGTTTAGACATTTTTTGATCCATTGTCTTCTTTTATCAATAATGTCCTAAGAAAAACTAAGTCCTGGAAACTGAAGACTGAAGTACACAAGGTCAGGAAGAGAGAGTAAACCATTAACTTTTGAGGTTGATGTGAAATTTCTTCAGTGAGTAGCTAGGGCAGAGGAGTCCATGTTGGGGTGGGGAGTGGGGGAATACTCTCTAGGGCTAAGGTATAAATCTCTAGCCTATAAAATTTAAAACCTTTGATGAACACTTTATCATGGAGCATCATCACAACACTAGGAGAAATAAAAACAACATTAAGAAAAAAGTTACAGCAAGCGATGCATATTTACATATTTTAATGAAAACAAATTATCTCTCCTGAAAGTAATTAATTATCAAATTATTTAATTATGTGACAGTAGTGAGGGGAAAAAAGTGTTTGAGGTTTTTCAGTAAATTCCAGTTTTAAATAAACAGTTCTTTGAGTCTGGATTCTTTATTAAGTAAGTCTTTACCATAGTCTCAGGATGTCAAGCCATTTTTTTTTTTCTATTAGTGCTACACCCAAATGCAGCAATTATACAATTAGACAGAGATTGCTCTTGTGGATTTCTTTCAAGTTTGAATAGACATTTAGAAAGTGGTAGGGGAAAGATATACAATAGAATTCCTGAGAAACATAGGCTTGACTTTGAAAAATTTATTCAAGCAAAACCTCTCATTGATTGTCATGTCAATTTCTCAGCATGCCTGTGGAAAGATAAACATAGGAAAACAGAATTTAATATTTGAAAGGAAACCTACAGATTATCTAATCCAGGTCCCCACACAATGCAGAGCATTTATCCACTACAATTCTGTCAGCGGGTCATCAATTTTTACTAGCACAAAATGTGTGGTGTAGAATTTACCATCTTAGAGTTGTTGTGGAAGAGCTCAAAATTCTTAAAATTTTGCCTATCAGATTAATTTCTGCTTTTTCATAGCACAAGATGTGTCTAATTACTACTCCACCTTTAGTCCATCAAATATTTATACATATTGTTTATTTTTGCTTTCGTGTGCCTTTTTGGATTCAGATTCAACCTCCCCTTACTCTCAAGAACCCAAGACATAGCATGATTTACCTACTAGCCACTGTTCTGGATCCTCTCATTTGAAGAGCTTGAGCAGGTGAATATCTTCCATGAAGTTTAATTTCCCAGACTTGACAAGATATTCTACAGTGGAACTGGCACCATCATCACAATAGATCAGTCCATCAAGTGCTAAAAAGTCAAGAATTTTCTTTCTTGTGTTCCTAAAATACATTTACAGTTAACAAAGGATACTGATTAACCACAAAGATGCTACAGCCAGACCACTCACATCATCGTGTTAGTCGTGTGACCACAGACAAATTATTTGACCTCTCTCTGTCATTTTCCTTATCAGTAAAATCAGAGTGATTAAAGTACCTACCTTGTAAGTTTACATAAAGATTAAATAAGTTAGCAATTGTAAAGTGCTTAGAAATATGTCTAGAACATAGTAAATGTTTTGCAAGTGTTTATTGGTTCCCAAATTGTCCCCTGCACATGAGGGTAAGGAGAAACCAATGAAAGAATCAGATCACATGAGATGGGTAGGTGGCAGGTTTGTTACACAAGGGACCTTGCATGTGAAGCTGATCTTGGGCATCACAAGATGAACAGATCCTAGCACCTGCCCACCAGAATCTTAAGATTTTATATAGAAGATTTAACTGAGTCAAGATGTTCACAATGTCACATTTCTTACAAGTCATCCTTGAAAAGGATTCCTACTGTGGGCAGAAGTTATGTTTTAAGGACAAGACAGGAGGTGGGAGTGGCAAAGAACCTCCTATTACCTGGGTTTAGTTTGCCTGTTAGTTGGTGGTCATGTCTTCTCATGACTTCCTCCTGCTGCTGCTGCTAAGTCACTTCAGTCGTGTCCAACTCTATGTGACCCCAGAGACGTCAGCCCACGAGGCTTCCCCATCCCTGGGATTCTCCAGGCAAGAACACTGGAGTGGGTTGCCATTTCCTTCTCCAATGCAGGAAAGTGAAAAGTGAGAGTGAAGTCGCTCAGTCGTGTCCAACTCTCAGCGACCCCATGGACTGCAGCCCACCAGGCTCCTTCGTCCATGGGATTTTCCAGGCAAGAGTACTGGAGTGGGTTGCCATTGCCTTCTCCAACTTCCTCCTACTGTGTTTATTAAGTAAATGGCTGAATCCAGGTCTTTATGGATATTAAATTTCTTAAGTTTGCTTGGGGTCAATTATAGGCTTCAATTTTTCATATGTATTTGTTTAGTAGAGTAAGTCTTTTGTTATTTTTATTTGTATTATGCTTCTGGTATGGCCAGATATTGGAGAAGGAAATGGCAACCCACTCCAGTGTTCTTGCGTGGAGAATCCCAGGGATGGGGGAGCCTGGTGGGCTTCCGTCTATGGGGTCACACAGAGTCGGACACGACTGAAGTGACTTAGCAACAGCAGCAGCATGGCCAGATATTCAGCTCATTTCTCATAGCTCCTGATGCTTTCAGAAAAATCAAAATAAATTTGTTTCCACCAAAAGGAAATACTATATGGCACCAATACATAATATTATAAATAAAGGAAAAGTTATTCTGTGTGGCTCAATGGCATCCCACTCCAGTACTCTTGCTTGGAAAATCCCATGGATGGAGGAGCCTGGTGGGCTGCAGTCCATGGGGTCACTAAGAGTCGGACACGACTGAACGACTTCACTTTCACTTTTCACTTTCATGCATTGGAGAAGGAAATGGCAACCCACTCCAGTGTTCTTGCCTGGAGAATCCCAGGGACAGCGGAGCCTGGTGGGCTGCTGTCTATGTGGTCGCACAGAGTTGGACACGACTGAAGTGACTTAGCAGCAGCAGAGTAAAAGCCCAAATGTCTATCTGTAGCTGGAGTGAACCGCAGCAAAAATACACCATGGCAGCCTGGAAGTATCTCCATAGATGCTGGGTTTTGAAAAAATGATGGGGATAAACTCTTTTAACCTATTGAGTTAAAACTATTTTTTGGTCTGGAAATGTGTTTCAATATGTGTAGCAATTGTTCCATTCTCTACACATTTCATAAACAGAAAAGTTTCAATCTACCCTTAGTTACAAAAATATGGTAAAAAGAGTCTAAGTTCAACATATAAGACAGTGATATTCCTGAAATATCTGTTCTTGCTTGCCGTTAATTAACATTTTCATCTTTGTGAATCACATAATCACTCAGTTCACCTCTTTGCATTTTCCCCCAAACAGTGCCTGCCCCAAATCAAGGTTTGTCCTATCTACAGCAACCCACATGACCAGAATGCTTATTAATCCTGTCAAGAAAAAAAACAATAAAGCTTATAAATACTTTATTTGCACTTTATGTTGCCTCCTAAGGATGACTTCTTTTCTTTGTGCTGAGAATCCTTCTGGTCTTTTACCCTTTTAAGAGATTAATCAATGAACTATGTTCAAATACAGATAAAGATTAGTAAATTTGACATCATTACTTAGTAAAAATTGGCTTTGTATTCTGAATATCAAGACCATTTTTGATCCTTTATTTAAACTGACAGATTACTTGATCATCAAAAATTCATACTGAAAATCAAAAGTGATTATTTAATAATGTTTTTAATTTTTTATCCCCTATATTTTAGGTATCAAGGTCTGTTGTACCTCCCTAGGACTGCTACAACAAGTTATCTAAAATTTGATGGTTTAAAATAGCAGATATTTATCTTCTCACAACTTCAGGGCTCAGAGCTTGGAAATCAAGATGTTGGGGAATGGAGCGTTCTCATGAAGCCCTAGGGAAGTGTCTGTTCATTGCTTTTTCCAGCCTCTGGTGGCTCCAGGTCGTTCTCAGCTTGCTGATGCATCACTCCAACTTCTGCCTTCATCTTCACATGGACTTCTCTCATGTGTCCCTTGTAAAGACACATATGGATGAATTTAGAGCCCACCCAGGCCTAATCCAGGATGAGTTTATTTTAGGATTCTTACACTTAATTATACCTACCAAGACCCATTTTCCAAATAAGGTAACATTCAGGGATTCTGAGAATTAGAAAGTCACATATATTTTTAGAGACCACATTCAATCCACGATAAGGCCCAAAGGCTTAAATTCAAACATACTTATTAATTCCCTTTATTATTTTTTTCTCTACTACTCAAAAAGGGTGATGTGTTCAGAAAACAAAGTTAGAAGTTTACAGAATGAAGAGGAGAGTGATGGTGAGGACATTTGAAACCATAGGGAAATGGTAAATGGAATAAACCTGTTTCTTTTTTTGGGGGAAAAAAAAAGATTTAAGCAGGGAAGTGGTGGTGTTTTAATAGCTCCCTGTGTATATTTGTATATTTAAAGATGTATATATTAAAGGTGAAAGGTAGAATTGACATCTATGTAGTTCCTAAGGGGTAGAATTTAAACTGATGGTCAGTAGTTACCGGAAGATAGATTATAGGCTCAATCTGAGACAAACGTTTCTAAAATAACTGTCCACAGTTAGGATGGATTGTCTCAAAAGATAGCAAATTACCTATTGCTGAGTGTATCCATATATAGTCACATAAAAAAGTTGTAAGATTAATTAAAACCTCTTAATGGTTTTTAAACTGATTCTTCTGTGATTTTAAATCACAATGCACATTAGGGACGCTGAAACCCTTTGAAATTCCACATGTTCTCTAAGAGTAGGGTCTGAGCGTGTGTATTTAATAAGCTTCCCAGGTAATTCCCCTTATAACTATCGGTTTAGATTGACTGATTCCAAAGTGTGATCCCAAACCAGATTGAGAGGCACTGGTTTAGAAGATCTTTAAAGTCCCTTCCAACCCTGAGATTTTTATTTCAAGAGATGGAAGAAAAGGACAAGGTATTTAATCAACAACAAATCTAAAATTGAATTGAAAATGTGAACAGAGATTCATGGGCAGGATTGCCAGCAAACTCCACAGAAGCCATATTGTTCTGTGTATTGTTCCTCTAAGCCTGGATAATCATGCTCAATGATGTATATTCACTTTAAGAGGATTTTTCAAGTGGAAAATGTCCCTGAAAGGTTTAAACTCCGTGAATGAGCCCAAACTCATCATCGTGTCATGGGAGCAGGGGCCACTGAGAATACAATTACAGAGGGAAAATTAAAAAAAAAAAGAGAGATAAAGCCTAGGCAATTTGATGTAGATGAGACTGAGGTTATTATAGCAGGGTTAACTACCTAGTATGGAGGGAAAATGGACATTTTGTTATGTACTAATGTAAGTGGCTAACATTTGAGAACTGAAGTGAAGTCGTTCAGTCGTATCCAACTCTTCGCAATCCCATGGACTGTAGCCTACCAGGCTCCATCCATGGGATTTTCCAGGCAAGGATACTGGAGTGGGTTGCCATTTCCTTCTCCAGGGGAATCTTCCCGACCCAGGGATCACACCCGGGTCTCCCGCGCTGCAGACAGATGCTTTACCCTCCGAGCCACCAGGGAAGCCCTTTGAGAAGTAAACTCTAAAATACAAACTTTAAACTTTAAGTAATCATGAAAAGTGGGAAAAAATCACAGACTTTAAGAATCTGATTCCAGAAGAATATGAGGTGCAAACATTATCCTTTCAGTGAACATTTGGATATAGTTGTAGCATCTCTATCATGTGGAACAACAGGGTCTGCTCTTATGCTGCATGTAGAATAGCATGTGTACTTTGGATGTAGAAAGTTTTGTAACCAGTAAACCAGCACATATTTATTGCATACATCTTGGGTGAGCAATAATACCTTAAGATTCTTCTGCTTGCAAGGAATGAGAAGATTAAAACCTCAAATTGATTTTAAAACAAAGAAAACAATTTATTGATTGATATATTGAGAAGCAAAGTTTTTAAGGTTTCAATAAAAAGTTGATCTGACAGCTAATTGATGATATACCTAAGAAATAGGGTTTTTTAATTGTTTGTTTTAACTGGAAGATAATTACTTTACAATATTGTAATGGTTTTTGCCACACATCATCATGAAGTGGTCACAGTTATACATGTCTTCCCCCATCCTGAACCCCCCTCACACCTCCCTCCCCAACCATCCCTCTGGGTTGACCCAGAATATCAGCTTTGAGCGCCGCACTTCATGCGTAAAACTCGCACTGGTCATCTATTTTACATATGGTAATGTACATGTTTCAATGCTATTCTCACAAATCATCCCATCCTCACCTTCTCCCACTGTGTCCAAAAGTCTGTTTTTTACATCTTTATCTCCTTTGCTGCCCTGCATGTAGGATCATCAGTACTGTATTTCTAAAGGACATATATGTGTGTTAATATACAGTATATGTCTTTCTCTTTCTGACTTACTTCACTCTGCATAATAAGCTCCAGTTTCATCCACCTCATTAGAACTGAGACAAATGGGTTCCTTTTGCCTTTTTTTAGTTGTTTTTTTTTTTTTTTTTAGTTTCTCTGCTCTGATATCCTGGGTGCTGACTTTAGTTCAAGGTCGACTCTCCTTGTGATTGTGTCAGAATTTCATCTACCAAATGAAACTACTTCCCTTTCTGTTCAGGTTGGTGGCAGAAAGGATTTCTCTTCCCCTTCCTCATCTTAGGGCATATGTTCTTCCCTGAACTGATCACCACGTCAAGGACCTGGGATTGTCTTAGGCTAATTAGGGCTGATGCTTCCACTGAAGAGATAATATCAATGCCTCTTGAACTAACAGAAAGATTCCTTTTTAAAAGGAGAATAAAGGTGTGTATGCCAAGCAGGCAATGGGCGATAGAAAAGTCAGATGAGACCTTGCTGTAAGTATGGAATTTTTTCTGGAGATAATACTACTGATAAGTTTTTGCTTAAGTCTTATGAACACTAAGTTGTAAGTGATATCTCTACTCATAAAATGTTTTTATATTTGTCATCTTATTTTTATTTTTTACTTTCAATATAAAAACACAATAGACAAGCCAGAAAACCATTTTATTGTTTATCCACATGTGAAGTCTCAGGGCATACGTTTTACAATAAACCCAGACACTACAGTCTAAATTGAGTAAATGTGTAAAAGAGAAAGCAGTTTCTTTATAGTTAAAAATAAGAATGGACACCTCAGAGAAGGTAGCATGATAGGACATCAGAGGAGCAAGTAGGTTCCGACTCCATGTCTGCACAAATCTGAGCCAAATGTACAGACTTCCTTGGTCCTTAATTCACTTAATCACTTAAAATATGAACTTAAGAAAGTAGAACCATTCTCTCTTATTGCCTTAAGAGTCGACACCATAAGGTTCTTCTTTCAAGTACACCAATTTTTCTCTTATTATCTTACTTTGGACTTGAAACCAGTGGCTGAGAACAACCACAGAAAAGGAACTAGAGGGTTCTGAAAAACAAGAGATAATTGTTGGGTCAGTCTCAGGGCAAGGACGTTCAGTAATACAAGGAATTTTCCCTGAATTGCTAATTTCTTACCTTGGTAGGAAGACATGTCTATCTAAAGATCACCATGTAGTTAGCCAAGCAGGGTGGTACATTGGTCTTCTTTCAAGAGATAGTCCTTATGTACTGGTTTATTGTTTGTGTGAAGTGGAAGTCGAATGGTACACAAAACAAAGCAATCAAGGCATGGTTGCTGGCAGGCCCTATACCACGGGTCCATCAGTAGAGCAGATAATCAGAACCACTAACTTTGGAAGGCAGTCTGCTGCTGCTGCTGCTAAGTCGCTTCAGTTGTGTCTGACTCTGTGCGACCCCATAGACAGCAGCCCACCATGCTCCCCTGTTCCTGGGATTCTCCAGGCAAGAACACTGGAGTGTGTTGCCATTTCCTTCTCCAATGCAGGAAAGTGAAAAGTGAAAGTGAAGTCAGTCGTGTCCGACTCTTAGTGACCCCATGGACTGCAGCCCACCAGGCTCCTCTGTCTATGGGATTTTCCAGGCAAGAGTACTGGAGTGGGTGCCATTGCTTTCTCCTGGAAGGCAGTCTAGATACCTGTAAATATGAGATCCTGCTACACAAGGGTCTCGCCTTCATCTGTACACTCTTAGGCTGCTTATCAAATCATTTGGGGGATTGCATTCAATCTTTCCTTGGTAAATATAATTTTCTCCATTGGTCACATTTATAGTGTTGATTTAGAGCCCTTATAGACAGGCACTTGGGGCAAATGGCTCAATGACTGGCTCCTTAATCATCTTCTGCAGCTTGCAGTTTTTACTGTGCCCGCCTTGGCTTCTTGCCTTGGCTCAAAAGCACAGCCCTACTAACGTGAGCATGATTTATAGGTGATCTCTTGTTAATAGGAGAGAGAATGTGATGTAATTGAGAAGACCCTGGACTGAGGGTCAAAAGAAGTCGATTTGCTTCCAAACCTGCTACAAATTAGCTTTGTGGCTGTCAGATTAGGTGTATCATCTACTCTTGGCCTCAGTTTCCTTCTCTGGAAGGTGAAGGGGTTGGATGATGGTTTGTCACCCATGAGTTCTTTTTTATCTTCGCATTTATTTATGCCTCCTCTGCTTATGCATTGTGATACCCCTGCCTGCATCCAAAGGCCATTCTTTCTTTCCTATTAAAAGAGATAAAGAAAGACTATGAATGCTTCTCATCTTCTTACCTAACTCACAGATATTTTGTAAAAGTAAATAGCATATTTTAAAAATGTATATGCTGAGTGCTGAGTGTGTGCACGCATTTTTCTGATTATTTTTTTCCTGCTATTATTTCTTTCTATTGGTTGTAAACTTGGAAAAAAAAAGGCTTTTGTTTTGTTTCAGCAAGTGGCTATTCTAAGCAGTCACATCTCTGTGCCTGTAAAGTCCTTTGGCAACAGGAGCTGAGTATTTTGGGAAGAGTATCTGATATGACAATACCAATATGATAGCAATAACCCTCTGTTGATCTCAGTTTTCAAGGGAAAGCATTCATGTAAAAGTGTTTTTTTTTTTTTTTTAATACTGCATTGTTTCAAGAGACAATCGTGAAGTGGTGTTATGAATTTATCTTCATGTGCATTATAATGAATATTCCTTAAAAACAGCAATTGTTATCTGATCTATTGACTATTGTGTCCTCAGCCCCTGGAACAGTCAGTCCTTGGCTCATAGAGAGAGTTCTACAAATATTGCTAAATTAGGATGTTGTTAAACCCAGTTTAGGGAAGAGAATGAAGAGAGGGGTAAGTGGTTGGTAAGTCTGCCAATCTTGACCTCAGATTCCTCGCTCAACTAAGAGTAGCCCAGCTGAAGCTTCCCTAACTACACCTAACACCGTCAATCATAGTATGCCCTCTGCTCTCCATTCACGTCCTGCATATCTGCTTCCTCCCTAATGCACCACCATACCACCATGAGATTTTCTCCCCCATTGTTGCATGATATGCTCTCTGATAATTCTGATATATCAGAGATTTTCTCCATTACCAGCTGTTTACTTAAGAAAAGTGCCCTTTAATAAGAGTTAGCAACTTGTGGAAACATTAGAAGAATAGTTGACTATTATACACCATCAAACTGACATGGAGTATGTAAGAAATGGAATTGACTATGGCAAGGTCTAAGGAGAAGATGGGGTCATAAAAGTTACTTCTACCGTGCACGTGTGTGTGTGCATATTAGTCACTCAGTTGTGTCAGACTCTTTGTGACTCCATGGACTGTTGCCCTCCAGGTTCCTCTGTCCATGGACTTCTCCAGGCAAGAATACTGGAGTGGATCATTTCCTTCTCCAGGGGCTCCCCCTGACCCAGGGATTAAACCTAGGTCTCCTGCATTGCAGGCAGGTTCATCATCATCACCAGGAAATCCCAAATACTCTATAAATATTAGTAATGAAACATTTCAAGAATGAAGAGCTATCTTGTCTGATGCTAGCAGCAGAAGGGAGACTTGTATGATCCTCAAGGAATATAAGCTGGTTAAGGGATGATAAGTGATGCATTATTTATTAGAGAGAAAGGCCCTCACACTCTATCTTCTCAATTGCTATTTACTGAGATTGGAATTAACATTCTGCTTAATAGAGATTGTCTGTAAGTAGATGGGAAAGCTAGTGTTTTAAATGATACATAAAAAATAAATTTAAGTAATTAAAATCTCCTGAGCATGCTTTAAACCTTTGATGGTTCTGCAATCACTACCTGATGTCCAAGCTACTTTGGGGTTATTTTATGAACATTTCTCCCAGTACTTTCTTTTGCAGATGACATATGCTCAATAAGTATTTGTTGGAAGAGTGGCTAGATATGAATGGACATCAATAATCTTTGCATTATTGTGGATGGGTAAAGTGAGAGTAGAAAGATATTCAGATATTTCACTGCCAGAATATTGTCATTAAAAGCTTTTCAATTTCAAAGAATATCATTTCTTTAGAGATGGTGAAGTGATTGCTTGGCATTACATGGCAGGGCAAGGATACTATCCCTAGTGTATTAAACTGCAAAGTAGGATTGTCAGATAAAATATAGATGCCCACTTAAATTGGAATTTCAGGTAAGTGAATAATTTCCCAGCCCAGTTCGGATGCTGTAGTGTCTGACTCTTTGCAACCCCATGGACTGTAGCATGCCAACCTTCCCTGTCCATCACCAACTCCCACAGCTTGCTCAAACTCTTGTTCATCAAGTCAGTAATACCATCCAACCATCTCATCCTCTGTTTCCCCTTCTACTGTCTTCAGTCTTTCCCAGCATCAGGGTCTTTTCCAACGAGTCAGCTCTTCGCATCAGGTGCTCAAAGTATTGGAGCTTCAACTTCAACATCAGTCCTTTCAGTGAATATTCAGGGTTGATTTCCCTTAGGATTGACTGGTTTGAACTCCATGATGTCAAAGGGACTCTCAAGAGTCTTCTCCAACACCACAGTTCAAAAGCACCGATTCTTCGGTGCTCAGCTTTCTTTATGGTCCACCTCTTTCATCATTACATGACTACTGGAAAAACCATAGCTTTGGCTAAATGGACCTTTGTGGGTAAAATAATGTCTCTGCTTTTTAATATGCAGTCTAGGTTTGTCATACCCTTTCTTTCAAGGAGCAGGTGTCTTTTAATTTCATGACTGAAGTCACCATCTGCAGCGATTTTCAAGCCCCCCAAAATAAATTTTGTCACTGTTTCCATTGTTTCCCCATCTATTTGCCATGAAGTGATGAAACCAGATACCATGATCTTCACTTTTCAAATGTTGAATTTTAAGCCAGTTTTATTACTCTCCTCTTTCACTTTCATCAAGAGGCTCTTTAGTTCCTCTTTGCTTTCTGCCATAAGGGTGGAATCATCTGCATATCCAAGATTATTGCTATTTATCCCTGGAATCTTGATTCCAGCTTGTGCTCTATCCAGTCTGGCATTTCACATGATGTACTCTTCATGTAATTTAAATAAGCAGGTGACAATACACAACCTTGAAGTACTCCTTTTCCTATTTGGAACCAGTCCATTGTTCTATGTCCAGTTCTAACTGTTGCTTTTTGACATGCATATAGATTTCTCAGAAGGCAGTTAAGGTGGTCCTGTATTCTCATCTCTTTAAGAATTTTCCAGAGTTTGTTGTGATCCACACAGTAAAAGCCTTTGGCCTAGTCACTGAAGCAGAAGTAGATGTTTTTCTAGAATTCTCTTGCTTTTTCAATGACCCAATGGATGTTGGCAATTTGATTTCTGGTTCTTCTGCCTTTTCTAAATCCAACTTGAACATCTGGAAGTTCTTGGTTCACATACTGCTGAAGTCTCTCTTGGAGAATTTTGAGCATTACTTTGCTAGTGTGTAAGATGAGTGCAATTGTAGTTTGAACATTCTTTTGCATTGCCTTTCTTTGGGATCAGAATGAAAACTGATCTTTTTGAGTCCTGTGGCCACTGCTGTGTTCTCCAAATTTGCTAGCATATTGAGTGAAGCACTTTCGCAACATCATCTTTTAGGATTTGAAATAGTTCAGCTGGAATTCTATCACCTCCAATAGCTTTGTTCATAGTGATGCTTCCTAAGGCCCACTTGACTTCGCACTCCAGAGTGTCTGGCTCTAGGTGAGATATCACACCATTGTGGTTATCTTTGTCATGAAGATCTTTTTGTATAGTTCTTCTGTGTATTCTTGCTACCTCTTCTTAATATCTTCTGCTTCTGTTAGGTCCACACTGTTTCTGTCCTTTATTGTGCCCATTTCAAGTCAGTGCATATCTAATATTGAATATTTTAGGATATATATGTCCCAAGTATTGAATATATTGAATATGAGTGTGTCCCAGATATTGAATGGGACATATTTATCCTAAAATGTCATTCAATTATTATCTAAAATTCAAAGTTAACTGAGCAACCTGTATTTTTATTTGCTTAGTCTGGCAAACCAGTTCCAAAGTCTTACTGTTCTACACACAATTTCTGTGTGGCCTCCTCTTTAATCTGATATGATCTGGATCTTTAGGGCATATTTGGAAACCAATTCTCTAAGATTTCATGTCTCCTTCTGCTCCCCATGACTGAGAAAAACAAAATCTCTGCCATGTTTGTCTCTTGCCTTAGTCTTTTTCACAGAGCTCTTCCATTTGCTTAAAAATCTCTGATCATTCTCCCAAATTCTACTCCCACAAATTCAGTTGCCATCAGGATGACTTACTATTACCTCAAACCCATCTCGTTTGTAAGCCAGACTCTTCTTTCCTGCCACTCTTGCTCCTCCTCTGAGTCCCCTGGTTTTTTAATGTAAGAGCCAATTTCCCAACTGTCAGACTTGCAAAACCACAAAATGTCTGTGATCTCTTCCCATCCTTCCTCACTGCAGCCACATCCAGTCAATTTCTTGGTCTGTCATTCCTTTTCAAAACATGTCCCCAGTTCTTTCTTTGCACTTCCAAGGACCCAAGCCTTAGAAGAGGCTCATATCACCTCATTTTCAGACCAAAGTGGTGGTTTCCGGATGGCTTCATCTCTCCCTCCTCCAGCAGTAGTGCCAAACTCCCGCCAAGGTTAATATCTCTAAATTGTAAGATTTTCAACAACAGAAAGACAAATATCCCAATAAAAATGAATAATGTATATGCGCAAATGATTGGCGGTAGAGAAATTGCAAATGACTAAGAAACAGATGAAAAGATGTTCAAATTCACCAATGATTCAAGGAAATCCACATTAAACAAATAACAAGATATCATTATATGACCAGAAAAAAGAAATGACAAGAAAAATAACAGCCAGTGCTGAGAGGAATGTAGCGAAAAAGTGGCCTTTAATATACAGCATTAGAAATGTGAGTGAAGCAATCTAGCATTATTCATCAAAATTAAAAATACATATGCTGGAGTAGGAAATGGCAACCACTCCAGTATTCTTGCCTGGAAAATTCCATGGGCAGAGAAGCCTGATGGGCTATATTCCCTGTTGCTGCAAAGAGTCAGACACAGCTGAACACAGTATACAAAAATGTATATGTTTTCTGACTGAGCAATACTACTCATAGGAATCTATCCAGTATAAGGAAACCCACCAGTACCTAAACACATATGCATAAAGGTATTTGCTGCAGAGGGCTTTGAAATAGAAAAGCAATTCAAGAAACAAACAAAAAATCCTTGAGGAGAAAATGAATACCAAGGAATTAGAAATGGTTGAATAACTTACGGTCTAATCACACCATAGACTATTATGCAGCCATTAGAAGAATAAATTAGTGTGTTAGCACAATAGAAGTTGATTAAGGGGGCTTTCCATGAGTGAGACAGGATATAGAAATGTATATGGATGATCCCATTTTCAATAGTGACCCGACTCATTTATGGATTTGTATCTTTATAATGTGTCTGAACACACACACACACATACTCATACATTCATATGAACATGAAAAACATTGAAAGATACATTCACAAAGTTGTTAACCTGAGTTACTCTGGGCAGCTAGTCATGGGGTTAGATGTGAATTGGCAGGGGCAGGAGAAAATGCCAAATATTAAATATTAGTTTTGCATCCCTTACCACAGCTTCTATTAGTCCCCACTGCCTATAAAATAATAATAAAGATTTAGTTTTTACTAGCTGACCTCAATCTATCTCCCTCGCCTTGCATAGCACTGTATCCTGTAAGAGCTTTCCATCTCAACCAAAATTGTCATTTTTACTGATCTCTCCATTTTTCTTGGGTTTTCTCTTGCCCCTTTGTTTTGCCAAACCCCCATAATCACACAGATAATTGTGTCTCCTTCTTTTTCAACCGTCCCTTTAAGAAATCACTTTAATTTCACTTGCTTTATGAAGTTTCCTCTTCACTCTGGCCTTCTTTTTGTATTCTTTCTGTAACGGTGCTGTTTCAAACTTTCACAGTGACCCTTCCTTCCAGACCTTCCTGATCATCTCACCAACTCAACTGTGCAGGGCACTTTCCACAGACCACAGAGCCTAACGGACCTGCTCCAAGACACCCAACCACTGATTGTCAGAATCGTCAGCCCCGCTCTTCCAACTCATATTTAAACCCAGCTTTCTGTGTCCAACACTGCATTATCTTCATTAAACCTGCTTGCTGTACTGTCTTCTTTTGAATGTGAAAGAATGTCATCTGTTGCCTGTCTTTCAAAGACTGGTATTATCTTATTTCTGGACCTTACCTTCTGTCTCTGGTTTCCTGGGCTCTTGACCTTGCCTTTCTTCAGGCATGCAGTGGAGGCAGTTGTCATAGCTCCTGAGAATTCTGACCTACACCCTCACATACATTTAAGGGTTAAACATATCCTATTGCCATTAGTGAAGCCCTGCCTTTGCTTAGGCATCAAGTTTAGAACTTTGTATGTAATAACCATACAAGTAGTGTTTCATGATTAGCCCTTTTACAGATGATATATAAAATGAGGCAAATTGTCCCGGGTGTGACAGATGAGTGGCAGAGCCAGGACTCATCTTGTGAAACCTGTGTTCCCTTCCACCACCCTCTGCTAGGCAGGTCTATCTTCAGCTTCAGAATCAGGACAGGGAACACCAGCAGGCTAGCATGGTAGGAAGAGCCATATCCGACCAGAAGGAACACAGAACTCTTGGCAAATGCAGTTGCAACTGGCAGGAGTCCACACACAGGCTAAGATGGGAGCCAGGCGACTGGGACTCATTATGGGAGGCCTTTCTTTGGCCTCACAGGTGATGTACTCTGCAATTGGCTCAACACCTACTTTCTAATCCCTGTCTGCACTTGCCCTATATGCATTTACCTTTTATCTCTAGTGTATCTTATTCAATGGTAAGGAATCCACCTGCCAATGCAGGAGCCACAGGAGATGTTTGATCCCTGAGTCAGGAAGATCCCCTGGAGAAGGAAATGGCAACCCACTCCAGTATTCATGCCTGGGAAATCCCATAGACAGGAGCTTGGCAGACTGCAGTCTATGGCATCACTAAGAGTCGGACACAACTGCACGACTGAGCATACTTGCATGCACACTGAATCTTGACACAATCAAATCGCTTTCTGGATGTTACCTATCCAGTTGCCTCCCAAGTCTAGTTGCTGCCTCCCTGAGTGACAGCGAACTCATCCTGGGAAATATGTATTAGTTCATGTCTGTCTGGTGCTTCAGGTGTGTGCAAGACTGTCAGCACATCCTTCGGGCAAATGAGTGAAACATAAGGCCCTCAGCGAGAAGGGGTACATCTCAACCTATGTAGGGTGTGCGCCTGACTTAACTCCCTGGGAATTTTAGAGGGGTGATCCCATGCTGAGGGGCCCAGGTTTCCTCTCCCTGTCCCATCAGCACAGTCTCCATGAGCTGCGATATTCCCACATGCCCAGCATGCTGCCAGCAGGGATCAAAGACAGTGTCAAAAGAGGCAGAAGTCCAATTCTGATGCCTTTGCAGCTCACAGTCATTTAGCATTTCATCTCCATGAATCTCCCAGGGTGCATGTGGGGGTTGTGCATACTTAAGTTTTGACTCTTAGCTGCCCATCGTCCCATTCCCTGCGTATTCGGAGATTCCCACTATTAGTCAAAGAAGATGCACATGGGGTAATAAAAAGACAATCAACTCTGTAACCCAATCACATTGTTTTAAATAATTCCTGACTCAGAATGACCATATCTCTACCCTTTAGCTGCCACTCCACGGCACCCTTTACCTCTCAGGAATTCTCACTTCCATTCTGGCCTGATGAGGTCGAAATATATCAAAAACCACCCATTTTTAACATGATTCTCATCCATTTCTTTTTCTCAAAACATCAAGGCAGTCAGGGTGTGCTCAGAAACACTGTATATCAAGAGGCTGGGTTCTCTGGTTCTCATTTGAACTTTCTGAGGTTCCTGCAACACTAGCTTAAAGTTCAGTCAGTTTGATGTTATGACTTTGAGTTTGGCGTTTAAGGCACTATGAAATAAACATCAATACAATGCTGGCTCTTGTTTCATTTGAACTATTTAGCCCTCTAGGGCAGACTCAGGCAAATCTAGAAATTTGAGTTTCACCGATTACTGAACTTTAAAGAAGGACTGAAGTTATGGATTAAGGGAGTCTGACTTTCAAAAAAAAAAAACTGCTTCTAATTTAAAGTAAACAGCTCGGGCTCCTCATCAGCATTTCCTGAGCCATCTCTGGTTAAAAGTTGGCCCCATTGGAAGTCAGTCTACAGCTTGTCTCTATTCTTCCAGAATTACAGGTTGCCATGGTTACAGTGGCTTCTGGAAATGAACTTCATAATTGCTGCATATTGCATATAAACAGCTGGATTCCCTCTTTCAATTTCACTCTGAAACAATGAAGGCCCAAGAAAATGTCCTTGTATTTGAATCATTGACATGCTAAAGATCATTATACTGGGAGTAAACCATCATGGCATAGGGAATCTTGAGGAAATGATGAAGTCAAATTCCCCAGGCTCTATATATGTAGATGAATGTAAAATGCATATGTGTGATTCCACAGACACAGAATCAGAACACCTGAAAAGCTGGAAAAATCCTCCCTTTCAAAAACGCATTAATCCAACTCCTGTTTTACAGGGTGTGAAACAGAAACTCAGAGATTGAGAATTTTCTGTGTAAATCTCATGGCAAGGCAGGTATAGAATGGGATTTAGAGAACAACCTGGAGCTGTGAATATGTCTTTAGTTTAAGACTCAAAACCTGGGCTTGAGTTCTGGCTACCAGTTGGCCATCTGGTCTCCAAGTGTCATTTAATCTGGCATTTCATCTATGTCTGGAAATTAAGAGAGCTATTTAGAAATTTTCAGTGCATATAACTGCCAGTGTTGTCTTTGCTTATCAATAGTGGAGGCTGAGAAGCCATGATTAAGGGCTGTCTCTACTCTAAATGCCTTCTATACCGTCCCTCCACGGGCTCCTAAGAGTCTCACACTATATTTCCCTTTAGAGAAGCACATTGATGTGATTGTTAAAATCATATTGCTGTGCAAGTGGTGCAGTCTTTAATTGCATAGCAGTATCAAGGATGTGATGAACATGTGTGTGTGCTAAGTCACTTCAATCATGTCTGACTCTTTGCAACCCTATGGACTGTAGCCAACCAGGCCCCTCTGTCCATGGGATTCTCCAGGCTAGGGTATGGACTGGGTGGCCATACCCTCCTCCAGGGGATCTTTCTGACTCAGGCATGGAACCCGCATCTCCTGCAGCTCCTGCATTGCAAGTGGATTCTTTACTGCTGAGCCAGCAGGGAAGCCCATGTGATGCCTGGATGGACAATAAGAAAGGGGCTCTTTTTAGACAGGAAGTTTGCTTGAAAGGGACGCATGTCTTGGAGGTTTGTGGGAAACCCAGCTCAACAATGAGTATTCACCCAGTGGATAGAATAAAAAGAGGATGCAAAGGGGATGCCACACAGGAGATGAGGACAACTATTTCACAAAATGAGAATTTCTTTTCTGTGTCTTTAAATCCATTCATGCAGTTGTCCCTCTCTGTGAGAAAATCTCAGAAAGCTGCCAAGGAAAGTTACACGTAGACAAGCAATGCTATAAGGTAATAATTAAAAAAAAAAAAAAGTTAAGAGCAATTGGCCACACACAACTCTTGATAGAGAATCATTTCTTTTTCCTACCTAGAGCTAGCACTGGTAACATCCTAGCTCTGCACATAAAATCTCAGAGGCCAGCCTTCTTGCTCCCCAGGACTGTGCAGCCTGCCCTCTCCCTTTGTCCTGTGAAGGACTGATGTTCCACAAGTTGAGCCCACTTTGGATTACAGCCTGTAATAAAGAGAGGATGTTCGGCCTCCTCCTTAGAACTCAACTTACTTTTCAGGCAGGAACTGACCAGGGTTTTTCAGGAGTTTTGAAAAGAGAAATACGCAATGCTGTGCAGCAAGTGCTCTAGGTCCCTTTGCTCCCCATATAGAGGTCACAAACTACCTATTTTAAGAAAACAAGCAAACAATAAACAAACAACAAAACAAACACAAAAACCAATTTTAAAAAACAGTTCTGTAACTCCCAGGGCTACAACTAGGGCTGAGGAAGACCGCTGGCAGCCCTTCTATCATTCCTCAGCTGAAAGCAATCTTCCTGGTAATCTGTGGACATGGGTAGAGCCTGATCCATCTTCCATCCCCTCAAAAATGTTGCTTGTCCACTGAGGTTCTTTTAGATACTTTCTTGATTTAGATCTTGTCCCGTGACTTCTCTTTTTTCCCACTTTCCTCATCTGTGTTTCCTGTTGTCCCTGTCACTGATGACATCTTTTCACCATCAAGTCCCTCGCTCCATGAAGTCCTTGTCTTTCCCCTTGGGTACATATCTCCCCCAAAACACTAGATGTTCTTTGAGGAGAACAATTAGGCCCTTCATATTCTGGTTTTCTTTCAAAGGACATAGCTCTCAAAAGCTATTTGTTGATTTTTTTCTTGATAAGTTGATATGCCCTAGAAGTTTTATACTCCATATAATCAAAGCTATGGTTTTTCCAATAGTCATGTATGGATGTGAGAGGTGGACCATAAAGAAGGCTGAACATCAAAGAACTGATGTTTTTGAGTTCTGGTGCTGGAGAAGACTCTTGAGAGTCCTTTGGACAGCAAGGAGATCAAACGGCCAATCCTACAGGAAATCAACCCTGAATATTCATTGTCAGGACTGCTGATGAAGTTGAAGCTCTGATATTTTGGCCACCTGATGTGAAAAGCCAGCTCATTGTAAAAGACTCTGATACTGGGAAAGATTGAGGGCAGGAGGAGAAAGGGGTGACAGAGGATGAGATGGATGGCTAGTACCACCAACTCAATGAACATGAGTCTGAGCAAACTCTGGGAGATACTGAAGGACAGGGAAGCCTGGTGTGCTGCAGTCCATGGAGTCACAGGGAGTTGGATACAGTTTAGTGAATAAACAACAGCAAACAACAACAAAAAGTTTGATAGCCAGGAAGAATGAATACAGATCACTCATTTATCAATTTTTTGAGTGTCTACTATCTGTGCGAAATTTTAATAAATGATACCTTATTTCTTCAAAGTTTTATTTAGGAACAAAGATAAAGTAAACAAAAAATGAGCCATAGAGAGAAGATGGAAGTTTCTGCTAAGAGAGGGAGTTTGAGTTTTTACCATTGCTGTTTAGAACCCCAGGCTTACAAGTTCTCTCTCTATTTTTATTTCTGTTCATGTGTGGGGAAAGCCAGAGGGATATTTCTGGGTTTGTTGAGGAAAAGATGGAGGTGTTGGAGACATTAAAATAAGTTTTTCTGGCCTCTACTTCCAAGGTTGTACTGAAGACCAGAAAGATATATGGATACAGAGCCTCCGGCTAAAAAACTGTTTTGCAGAGTTCATTTTAGGAAAATAAAGCTTGCCTCTGTTCACAGACAAGTCAGAAGATTACTGAGTGGGGGTAGAAGTGGAGAGAAGTAGTATTAGCAGATAGAACTTTTTGTGGCAGAACTCTGTACTTCCTTGTCTTATGTAATCCTTATCCACTCACCCAGGGCTGTCATTCCTGCCTCCGTGCCCTCAAGAACAAACGCAGCCAGTATAGTGACATTTTAATAATAATACTTTGTACTTATACAGCACCTGTCAGCCAGTGATCTCAAAGTACTTCCCCTGAGATTAACTCATTAATCCTCACAAGGATAAGTGACTTTCCCAAGGTCACAGAAAAGTGAACATCAGGGATGGGTGGGAGCCTCAAGTTCCCTGCTCACATCAAAACTCAGAGGCTGTCCACTTGCCTGCCTGTCTGCCACAAAACTGCCTCTCACATAGCCCACACTCGCAAAGCCACCGTGCCTTTGTAACTGCATGCTTGGGTTTTCCATGGAAATTGTTTTGTTCAATCAATCTAGTAATAATCAAACCAGCTCTGTTTAGAAAGTCCCCCATCCATAGCTGGAAATGTAAACATTCTTGGAAGGGGGCAGAGATGATTAGAATGTACTACCCTGTAGAATGTGTCACCTCGTGTTTTAGATTTGGGGGTTAGCTGCACACATTTTGCTCATCCCAGCAGAGTGAAGTATGTGGGGGAAGGCATATTTAACTCAATCTGCTTAGCAAACTGCTTCATGAGCAGGCTGACTAAGAGCAAGATTCAGCCCTCAAATGTGGCTAGATCCTCTCTTTCCCATGGAAGTAAATAATATCCAGTTTCAGGGGTTTAAGCTGGCACAGAAAGGATGCCCAGGGCAACAAGAACACAAAAACACAAGACACAGGGGCCTTGGACAGCTGTTGATCTTTGAGCACTGGGACAGCCCTGGAAAGAGTCTTTTTCTAGAAGGTGCAGTCCAGGCCCTCCAGCTGGGGTTTGTAGTGGGATCTCACTCCTACACAATGTCTGGATTACCACACAGGTGCCCAGGACCAGAGTCATATATATCAGCCTTGACTGAAGCTCATTTTTGCTAGAATTGGGGGATGTTGAATTTGAAGTTCCAACAAATTGTGAACGTGGAGGAAAGGAATTGGGAGCATATGGTTTAATCCATGTTTCGCCAGTTTGGAGTCATGGTCACAGAAAGCTTACCTGAAAATACTAAGGACATCCCTGGAAAATGTTACTGGGGAAAGTGGTGCATAAACAGAGGTTCAAAGTGTCTTCAGTATTTTCTGAATCACTTGGGACTGGCTCAAGAATCAGTGCAGGAAAATGCCTCTAGGTGAGCAGGGAGAAAAGACAGAGGTAGGGAACAGTCTCTATCAACCTTGTTCGATGTACAGACTCTATCTATGTGCTTGACAAGGTAATTAAGACAAATAAGTGAGTGCCAAGTATCTTATAAATACACTAAAAGATTTTAGAAGAGATAAAAGTTAACCAGAGTTAGTGTTATCAAAACAATTTCATGGTGTGACTAAAATTTACACAAGGCCCTTGAGACAGGTTGGCTGGAATTGAGGGGTTATGGAAGAGTAAAATCATCATAATAATTGCTATGTATTAAGCCCCTACTTTGGAGGGAATGATGCTAAAGCTGAAACTCCAGTACTTTGGCCACCTCATGCAAAGAGTTGACTCATTGGAAAAGACTCTGATGCTGGGAGGGATTGGGGGCAAAAGGAGAAGGGGACAACAGAGGATGAGATGGCTGGATGGCATCACTGACTCGATGGATGTGAGTCTCAGCGAACTCCAGGAGTTGGTGATGGACAGGAAGGCCTGGCATGCTGTGATTCATGGGGTCGCAAAGAGTTGTACACGACTGAGTGACTGATCTGATCTGATCTGAAGCTCCTACTATATGCCAGATACTTATATATACATATGCTTCTGAATACAACAACCTAATAAGAAATGAATGATTATACAGTACTTGAAGTTGAGGAAGAAGGATCAGAAAAATATTCAATAGTTAAGTAAAGGGGACAGAGCCAGGAAGGGGAAGAAATAGTATCTAAATTCCTCTGTGCAACGCCTATCTGGTGATCATGCCACTATACCATACCTTCGTCTCTTTTACTCTCCAGGTCAGTTCAGTTGCTCATTCGTGTCCAACTCTTTGTGACCCCATGTACTGCAGCATGCCATGCCTCCTTGTCCATTACCAACTCCCAGAGTTTACTCTCAGTTATGGCCATTGAGTCGGTGATGTCATTCAACCTTCTCATCCTCTGTCATCCCCTTCTCTTCCTACCTTCAATCTTCCTAGCATCAGGGTCTTTTCAAGTGAGTCAGTTCTTTGTCAGGTGGCCAAAGTATTGGAGTTTCAGCTTCATCATCAGTCCTTCCAATAAATATTCAGGTCCAGTTTCCTTTAGGATGGATTGGTTGGATATCCTTGCAGTCCAAGGGACTCTCAAAAGTCTTCTGCAACATCACAGCTCAAAAGCATCAATTCTTCACTGCTCAGCTTTCTTTATAGTTCAGCTCTCATATCCATACATGACTACTGGAAAAACCATAGCTTTGATTAGATGGAACTTTGTTGGCAAGGTAATGTCTCTGCTTTTTAATATGCTGTCTAGGTTGGTTATAACTTTTCTTTCAAGGAGCAAACATATTTTAATTTCATGGATGCAGTCACCATCTGCAGTGATTTTGGAGCACAAAAAATATATATAAATTTTGTCACTGTTTCCATTGCATTCCCATCTATTTCCCATGAAGTGATGGGACCAGATGCCATGATCTTAGTTTTCTGAATGTTGAGTTTTAAGCCAACTTTTTCATTCTCCTCTTTCACTTTCATCAAGAGGCTCTTTAGTTCTTTGCTTTCTGCCATAAGGGTGGTGTGATCTGCATATCTGAGGTTATTGATGTTTCTCCCAGCAATCTCGATTCCAGCTTGTGCTTCATCCAGCCCAGCATTTCTCATAATGTGTACTGCATACAAGTAAATTAAGCAGGGTGACAATATATGGCCTTGACATACTCCTTTCTTGATTTGGAACCAGTCTGTTGTTCCATGTCCAGTTCTAACTGTTGCTTCCTGACTTGCATAGAGATTTCTCAGGAGGTGGGTCAGGTGGTTTGGTATTCCCATCTCTTGAAGAATTTTTCAGTTTTTTGTGATCTACACAGTCAAAGGCTTTGGCATAGTCAATAAAGCAGCAGTAGATATTTTTCTGGTACGCTCTTGCTTTTTTGATGATCCAATGGATGTTGGCAATTTAATCTCTGGTTCCTTACTCTTCAATGATGCATAAAAGCAGGAGGAAGGCCTGGGCCATGGCATGAGGTGGGATCCCTGCAGTGGTGTCTTATCAGGGATATATGAGGGAATAGAGGGAAGAAGTCTGCAGGTGGGAGTTGAGTCTATACAGTTCCATGGCCTTGAATGCCTAACTCAGGAATTTGGACTCCCTCCAACAGACATGAGGATTCTGAAAGTGTTATAAGGGAGGATGTCTCCAGATGGCTACGGTAGGAATATTGTACAGGAGCATCATGGAAAGGGCCAGGGAAGGGGAGAATCCTGTGAAGAGGCTATGGCAATTGTTCAGGCCTGGGATGGCGCTTCTCAGACCTTCAAGTACCCTTGGTGAGAAGAGATGGATGTAAGACTAATTTTAAAAGAATACTCAAGGGGATGTTGTAGCTGTCAGAGTCATCCTCTTGGATCAACTGAGGACCAGAATCATGAAAGCCTCAAGATTCCTGACTTGGCCTTTTAACAGAACACACCAGCTTGAACACAGGATGCTCAGTTTTGCTCTGGAGGAAGTCTGAGAGCAAAGACCCCACACCCTCCCTTCCTTGTCTTCCAACAGATCAGACCCTCTGTGGTCAGAAATATCTACCCTTATGCAACTATAAACTCTCCTGCTTTTATTTAAACAGTAATTTCCTGTAGCTAGAAGTTGGTCGATTAGGGCGCTTTAATATTGTATTAAGGAGTGATTTGTAATCCAGCGGTATGTGACTTCTCATAAAGAAGAGACTGTAAGCCTCGAGGAATCCACGTGTGTTTGGGAGAACAGATTCAGATCTGAATTGACTGCAGGAGAGAAGGTAGATTTTAGGCGAAGAACTTGGGGTAGAATACAGCTTTATGACATTTTCTCACCAAGGGGCCTGCATATATCAATTGTCTTAATTCCATCTGGAATTGACAGCCCATTCTTTTTTTTTTTTCCCCATGGACTGTTAACCTGCTTATTTCTGTCCACTCCCTCCCTAGAGAGAGGACAATATCACATAGAGGGGAAATGCAACTTCCTTACATTTCAGCTCTGTTTTCTCTGGGCTCTTATAAAATAGAAACAATAAAAGCTGACAAGCTCAAAGTGTGGATATGTGCTGAGTTCAATTCATTCCCCTCCAGAGACCCATTTATCACAGATTTAAACAAAGAACTACTTGACCATCAGTTGCAAGTGTGGGCTTCATGGTGACTCTATGCCAGAGAAGATTGGGGTGTAGGATCCATGGCAGCTGGTGGCAGTGATAGGACCAAAGGGCCCAGTGGAGAGAGTCCATCTAAGTCCATGGTGGCCATAGAGTTTATGTTGGTGCCCAGTATGGGGCCAGGAGGAACTTGAACTCCGGGTGTTGAAGTCCTGCAACAACGGGCATTGGAATAACCCAGGAGCCCCAACGGCAATATAATGTAGTGTTGTATTGAAAAACTCTCTAGCAACCAAAAGGTAACACACTCTTTTTTCCCATAATCACTGTTCTGCCCTCTTCTCATATAGGATTGGCAAGCAGGTGCAGCAGTGTAAATGTTTAATTAAATCACCCTTTATATTTTTAATGAGGAATTTCTATGAATAATGCCCCCCTCAATATAAACTGTCTAACTTCTGATAAATACAAAGGTAGTATTTCAAGCATTTTCAGGGCAGTGAAAGATTAAAAAAGTGAAACCAGGAAACCCCCGCCAGATCATAGGATGCATGGGGTCGACCTCTGCCCTCTCCTTTCATGGAGATTGCAGCTGCCATTGAGGCTGCAGAGCTGTCACCAAAGTGTGCAATTGCCTCATTACAAGAGCGAGGAGCTGCACCCTGGGAACTTTCCCACCCCCCTGAGGCACAGAGACCCAGGATCACAGCGGGAGATGCACCCCCTGCCAGCTTTTATTGTATGCTAATGCAATGGGGCCATCAGTCTGAAGGCTGTCTGTGCATAGAAACGGGATTTCTTTGTGTCTAGTTGGAAGTCGTTTGAAATTCCAGCCAGTAGAAATGAGTATGAGTGTTGCAGGAGGGAGGGAAAGAAGAGGAAGACATAAAGTAGAAGGGGGGAGGTGAATGGGAGAGGGCAAAATAAGGATTAGTGAGGGAAAATGAGGGAAATTCAGAGCGCTTTCTGCTTTAATGAAGTATAACTTGAACAAAATGCAGAGTAACTGACGAGCAGATACTTCTCATTGCACAACACCAAAATGTATCCACGAGGCTGGGGTTGCACACAGCAGGGGAGCCCAAGGTCACCCAACTTTTGAAGAATGAGAACTGAGCCCAGGCATGTCTCCAGAGAGTGTTTTTCCTTGGGGAAGAACTGCCACTTACTGTGCCCCTTTCCTTCTTTCCAAAAGGGACAGAATCCTCCTAATGTAATGAGAAAGGCTTCCACGCTCCCTTCGGGATACCTTTCTTTCATAACTGCATCTATTACCACAAGTGACTTTGCAGACACTATTATCAAGTTAGCAGGAAGAACAGAACAAAGGAGGGAGAGTATGGAGAAGGGGGAACCTATATACGCTACCATGTGTAAAACAGATGGATGATAAAGCGGCTGTATAGCACAGGGACCTCAGCTTGGAGCTCTCTGATGACTTAGAGGGGTGGGATGGGGTGGGAGTGAGGGAGGCTTAAGAGGGAGGGGATATATGTATACATATTCTGATTCACTTTGTTGTACAGCAGAAACTAACACACACCGTTGTAAAGCAATTGTCCTCCAATTAAAATAAGAGAAAGAAAAACAGAGGCAGGGAAGAGAAGATGAGGGAAAGAAGAAGGAAGACAGGGATGGAGGGAGAGCAGTAAGGAAGGAAGGAAGAAAGGGAAGGAAAGAAGGAAGGGAAGGAAGAAAGAAAGGAGAAATATTTCCCTAATTGGCCTCATGCCATATATTAGATCTGGCACTGGTCTTACTCATGGCAGTTTTATATATTCTTACCTCATTTCCCCTAATGGATAAGGACAAGGGGCTTGTGGATGCTTCCTGATGGGAGAGACTGACTGTGGGGGAATCTGGGTCTTGTTCTGATGGGCAGGGCCAAGCTTAGTAAATCTTTAATCCAATTTTCTGTTAATGGTCCAGCTATGTTCCCTCCCTGATGGTTGGCCTGAGGCCAAACTATGGTAGGGGTAATGATGACCTCCTTCAGAAGAATTAATGGCCTTACTGTTGTACTCAGTGCCACCGATTCCGCAGCAAGCCACTTCTGACCTATGCCTCCCCAAGAGACTCCTGGACATGCACAGCCAAGTCCGGCTCAGTCTCTTGTGGGGACACTGCACCTTTTTTCTAGGTCCTGGTGTGCACAGGGTTTTCTTTGTGCCCTCCAAGAGTCTGTTTCCCCAGTCCAGTGGAAGTTCTGTAATCAAATCCCACTGGTCTCCAAAGTCCAATTCCCTGGCCAGTCCCTTTGCTAGATCCCCACGTTGAGAAATCTGTTCTGCATCCTAGAACTTTCTTAACATTATGAGAATTTCTTTGGTATAATTGTTCCGTAGTTTGTGGGTCCTCTGCTCAGTGGCTCTATAGTGGGGCTAATGGTGACCTCCTCCAAGAGCATTAATGCCACACACCAACAGACCAGGACACCTCTGGTCTGCAGCAACCAGAGCCCCTGTCCCTGCAGCAGGTCAGCACTGGCCTGAGCCTCTACAGGAGACATTCAAGATTTATACAGGATTAAAGATTTACTTAAAGTCAAAGATGAAGAAGCTCTATATAGTCAGCAAAAAGAAGACCAGGAGCTGACTGTTGCTCATATCATGAACTCCTTATTGCCAAATTCAGACTCAAATTGAAGAAAGTAGGGAAAACCATTAGACCTTTCAGGTATGACATAAATCTAATCCCTTACAATTATACAGTGGAAGTGTCAAATAGACTCAAGAAAGGGACTAGATATGATACACAGAGCAACTGATGAACTATGGATGGAGGTTCGTGACATTGTACAGGAGGCAGAGATCAAGACCATCCCCAAGAAAAAGAAATGCAAAAAGGCAAAATGGTTGTTTGAGGAGGCCTTAAAAATAGCTGAGAAAAGAAGAGAAGCTAAAGGCAAAGGAGAAAAGGAAAGATACACCCATTTGAATGAAGAGTTCCAAAGAAAAGCAAGGAGAGATAAGAAAGCCTTCCTCAGTGAACAATGCAAAGTAATAGAGGAAAACTATAGAATGCGAAAGACTAAAGATCTCTTCAAGAAAATAAGAGAAGCCATGGGAACATTTCATGCAAAGAAAGGCAAAATAAAGGACAGAAATGATATGGACCTAACAGAAGCAGAAGATATTATAAAAAAGTGGAAAAAATACACAGAAGAACTGTACAAAAAAGATCTTCATGACCCAGATAACCATGATGACACTCACCTAGAGCCAGATATCCTGGAATGCGAAGTCAAGTGGGCCTTAGGAAGCATTACTATGAGCAGAGCTAGTGGAGGTGATGGAATTCCAGTTGAGTTATTTCAGATTCTAAAAGATGATGCTGTGAAAGTGCTGCACTCAGTATGCCAGCGAATTTGGAAAACTCAGCAGTGGCCACAGGACTGGAAAAGATCAGTTTTCATTCCAATCCCCAAGAAAGGCAATACCAAAGAATGTTCAAGCTACCCCACAATTGCAATCATCCCAAATGCTAACAAAGTAATGTTCAAAATTCCCAAGTGAGGCTTCAACATAATGTGAACTAAGAACTTCCAAATATACAACCCAGATTTAGAAAAGGCAGAGCATACAAAGATCAAATTGCAAGAATTCTAGAAAAACATCTACCTCTGCTTTATTGACTATGCCAAAGCCTTTGACTGTGTGGATCACAACAAATTGAAAGATCACAACAAACTTAGAACTGGACATGCAACAACAGACTGGTTCCAAATTGGGAAAGGAGTACATCAAGGCTGTATATTGTCACCCCGTTTATTTAACTTATATCCAGAGTACATCATTCAAAATGCCAGGCTGCATTAATCACAAGCTGGAATCAAGATGGCCAGGAGAAATATCAATAACCTCAGATATGCAGATGACACCACACTTGTGGCAGAAAATTAAGAAGAATTAAAGAGCCTCTTGATGAAAGCAAAAGAGGAGAATGAAAAGCTGGCTTAAAACTCAACATTAAGAAAACTAAGATCATGGCATCCGGTTCCATGACTTCATGGCAAATAGAAGGGCAAACAGTGAAAACAATGACAGACTTTATTTTCTGGGCTCCAAAATACTGTGCATGGTGGCTTCAGCCATGAAATTAAAAGACATGTGCTCCTAGGAAGAAAAGCTATGACTACCCTACACAGCATATTCAAAAGCAGAGCCATTATTTGCCAACAAAGGTCTGTCTATTCAAAGCTCTGCTTTTTACAGTAGTCATGTATGGATGTGAGATTTGGATCATAAAGAAAGCTGAGCATCAAAGAATTTATGCTTTTGAACTGTGGTGTTAGAGAAGACTCTTGAGAGTCCCTTGGACTGCAAGGAGATTAAACCAATCAGTCCTAAAGGAAATCAGTTCTAAATATTCATTGGAAGGACTGATGCTGAAGCTGAGGCTTCATTCAGTTCTTTGGCCATGTAATGCGAAGAACTGACTCCTTGGAAAAGACCCTGATACTGGGAAAGGTTGAATACAGGAGGAGAAGGGGATGACAAAGGATGAGATGGTTGGATGGCATCACTAACTGAAGGACATGAGTTTGAGCAAGCTCCAGATGTTGATGATGGACAGGGAAGCCTGGCAAGCGTCAGTCTATAGGGTCACAAAGAGCTGGACACGACTGAGTAACTGAACTTAACTGAATCTCATTCCCAGATCATCCTTCAACAGTGGCTATAATGGGAGCTACATAACATGGTCCATGGGGTGAGCAGGCTCTACAGTCACTCTGTTCATCATTTCCTTCTTGCACATCTTCTCCACCTCCCAGCCCTTGAGGCACACAGCTTCACCCCATGGCTGGGTCCTTCATCTCCTCCTCCAGTTGAGATTGGGGCCCTTAAACAGGAAGCTGAAGCTAACTTACCTCTGTTTGTTACCTCATGAATAATATAACGAATAGTTGAGAAAACATCTAGTTTTCAATATACCTTTGTGGAGTCATTTCCTCTGATGTGGATTAAAAAAACACACAAATCCTTGCAATATCTAAATTTTAGCTCTATCATAAAAAGAAGTGTCCCATTACATAATCTTTGGAAGGAAAGAAAAGTGTTCAGTAGCTTTTCATGTTGACACACCCCTCATATCAAATAGGATTGAAACCATTTGGTATTGGAGGTATAGGTCTCTGGGATGACCTCATGGCATTGTTGGGGCAAGAGGCTACCAACAAGCCCCTTTCTCTTTGTCAAAATCCAAGTACATCTCCTGTGAATTCACATAATCATTTTGCCCTATTTAAAATTCCAAACTCTTTCAAGCACTCCTCTGGACCATTCATCTTGACTCATGGGCCACAGGAATGTGTGTGCTTAGTCACTCAGATGTGTCTAAGTCTTGTGACCCCATTGACTGTAGCCCACCAGATTCCTCTGTTCATGGGGATTCCCCAGGCAAGAATAATGAAGTGGGTTGACATGCCTTTCTCCAGGAGATCTTGCCAACCAAGGGATCAAACCCGGATCTCCCACATTGCAAGTGGATTGTTTACCATCTGAGCCACCAGGGAAGCCCACATAACTCTTATATTCATAGGAAGGTGGGATATTAAAGAGTTAGTGAGTTTGACTGGGAACAGCTCTGGGACATAAGTTCTGCTACTAGTGTGCTGTATAATAGTAGACAAGTGTCATCCCTTATTGTGCCTCAGTTTCTGTCTGCAAAGCGAAGTCAAACTGGAATGAGGTAAAAACTACTATATCACAGATGTCATACCCCAGGTTTAAGTCTCCAGCCCCACAGCAGGAATTCTGCAAAAAGTTCAGTTCCTGAACACTTCCAATGACTTTCTGCTTTAGAATCCATGGTTTTTCTGACTCTTGTAAAGCTGCCTTGTCTTACACAAGATTTTAATCCTAATGTCCAACAAGGTCAAAGAGAGTCAGCTTCTCAAATGAAAAGATTAATGTTGCTATGGATGGGAGAGAAACCAGAGGGAGATTGTTGCCCAAGCATGAGAATTCTATCTTGTAGGATTTTTTTTTTTCTTCACAGCAAATAAGGTTTATGGATTGCAATGAGGAGTCTGTCACATTAAAATAAGTCTTTTTACAGTATTCTCCCATTTAAGCCTCACATGGGCAGCATGCTGGATTGGGCCTGGAAAGGCAGACTCACTAGTTTTTCAATTTAGTTTGTTAATAGCCTGCCTTTCATAAAAGCATCAGGCACAATCACACCCATCCCTAAATCAATAGGATGATGCAGCAATGCCTCACAGAAATGATATTTTTGAAATAAATATATACCATTTCAGCCAGGCCCGTTTGACATCAAATTTATATACTCAATAAGAAAGCACAATTAATGGTCCCGAACTGTATTTTCCTTCACCTATTTCACATTTCAAGAAGCACAGGATTTCTTAAGAAAAAAAAATAATAGAAGAAGGAAAGAAAAAAAGCATCCCATTCATAAATGGAATGAAGGTATTAAAAAACAATGCTGGGTTGTTGCCGCCTCCCTTCAGCCCGTCTATCTTGCCTCTAATCTCATTTCTCACTTGGTTCTGGTCTTTCCACAGATATTACTTTTCAAGAGAAAATGTCTGTGAAACCCCATGTAAAACAGAACCCTTTTCTGTCCCTTTATTCTGCTCTTCATAACACTTCTTGCATTATACCTTTATTGTCACCCCGCCCCCCAAGATGTAAGCTCCTGGGTCAGGGGCTTTGTTTTTCTGTTCAAGATTGTAGCCCCAGTCTCCTGAAACATACTTGGCTTCTGGTAAGTATCCAAAAGAATTTTGTGAATAAATGAATGGATAGATGAATGAATAACTACCCCATTTCCTCTCCAAGTTGTATTGATCATGAAGCTGTGCAATCACATTCATACAGTAAAATAGCTATATGTAGAAGATGCACACCTTCCTCATTCACTAAACCAATCAATCAGTAAGGTGTATTATTTTTTATGACACTTCCCTCTGATGTGTGTGTGTGTGTGTGTGTGTATTTGTATATGTGTGGTATGAGCATGTGTTAGGAAAATATTCTGTTATTATAAATGATATAATATTATAACAAAGCTATGCTAATTAGGGAATACTACCAATATTGTTGGGCTTATCTATATCCCTCCATGGTGTCCTCATTTGCTTTATCCTTACCTTCACAGGTTTTCTGTTTTCCTAACCCTTCACTTAACACTTGCATCCATTTATGCCAGCCTAAATTGTAGCAAAAGTGGAGGGAAAAGAATGCTGTGAAATATTACTATGAGTCACTAGAGAAAAACTATTTATGGTCTTAGAAAAATTTAATGAAGAAAAGAACCTACATTTTAACTCCTTTAAAATTACACTTGGTTGCTGAGTTGTGTTGTATTTAGTCCAACACATATTAAAGCTGGACTGCAAGGGACCAAAGATCATGCTTGGGTTTTGTTTGATGATCTCTGCATGAGACTTGTGAAGGTACCTCTCCAGCTATAACTCGGGCAGAATCACCTTCCTAAACTAGTGCCAAGAGCACATTTTCACAGAGACTGCCTAGGTCTATTGCACTTATACTGTCAAGAAGCTTGAGTTGACCCAACAAAAGCCATCATTGTTGTTGGACTGCAAACACTAAGGAAGATTATGAAGATTTAAGTCAGTTCAGTTGCTCAGTCATGTCTGACTCTTTGCAACCCCATGGAGTGTAGCACCCCAGGCTTCCCTGTCCATCACCAACTCCCAGAGCTTGCTCAAAATCATGTCCATTGGGTCAGTGATGCAGCATCTCATCCTCTGCTGTCCCCTTCTCCTGCTGCCTCAGTCTTTCCAAGCATCAGGGTCTCTTCCAATTAGTCAGTTCTTTGCATTAAGTGGCCAAAGTACTGGAGCTTGAGCTTCAGCATCAGTCCTTCCAATGAATAGGCAGGGTTGATTTCCTTTAGGATTGACTATCTTTATCTTGCAGTCCAAGGGACTCTCAAGAGTCTTCTCCAACACCACAGTTCAAAAGCATCAATGTTTTGACACTCAGCCTTCTTTATCGTCTAACTCTCACATCCATACATGACTACTGGAAAAACCATAGCTTTGACTAGACAGACCTTTGTTGGCAAAGTGTGACTCTGCTTTTTAATATGCTATCTAGGTTGGTCATAATTTTTCTTCCAAGGAGAAAGCGTCTTGTAATTTCATGGCTGCAGTCACCATCTGCAGTGATTTTGGAGCACAAGAAAATAAAGTCTCTCACTGTTTCTGTTGTTTCCTCATCTATTTGCCATGAAGTGATGGGAATGGATGCCATGATCTTAGTTTTCTGAATGTTGAGTTGTAAGCCAGCTTTTTCATCCTCCTCTTTCACTTTCATCAAGAGGCTCTTTAGTTCCTCTTCGCTTTCTGCCATAAGGGTGGTGTGATCTGCGTATCTGAGGTTACTGATATTTCTCCCAGCAGTCTTGACCCCAGCTTGTGTTTCATACAGCCCGGAATTTCTCATGAGGTACTCTGCATAAAAGTTAAATAAGCAGTGTGACAATATACTGCCTTGACGTACTCCTTTCCCAATTTGGAACCAGTCTGTTGTTTCATGTCCAGTAGACTACACTAATGACTGAATTTCAAATTTGAGGGAAAATATGCACAGAAATAAATACTTTAAGAATCAGCCTCACATGATCATAATCAATTAAAGTTGAAAAATTCCCTCAACGGTGTTTGATATTAGGTATTTTGTCCTAATTTCTACAGACATCCATTTTCTGAATAAATCAGTCATTTGGAGGCAAGGAAAAAGAAACAATGTCAAGTCAAATCAGATCCATGAGGAGCTTCACTGATAAACACAGGCCTTAGGAACTCGTCTCTGTCTTGAGACTAAAACAGCTTTTGAACTTCTGGTTCAAGCTCTTTGATTAAAAAAAAAAAAAAAAAAAAAAAAGCTTGAGGTATCTGAAGGCTATCTTTCTCATGTGCCCTTTCCATGTACCACTGAGAAGTTACTGAGCTCGTAACTGAAGGAAGAGGACTGTTAATCATGTTTAGAGCATGCCACTGAAACAGTAGCGGAATAAACAGCTACAGAGGAAGAAAATTGATGGCCTCTATGGGAGAATTTAAAGAACCAGTATCTATCTACCATGCTGTGGGACATTCTGCCAAATTGTGGGGCAAATAAAGAAAAAAAAAAAAGGTATATACGATGGTCTCTTTCTTTCAGGAGAAATAAACTATATGCAAACCAATGCACCATAAGTCATTCACAACCAGGATTATGGAAAACTGCTGTTTGGTCAAGCAGGCTACAGATAAGATACATTTGAGCCAGACTATGAAGTGTGTCATTACATCAGGTCTTTATGAAAATAATCACATAAATAAAATAACACTGATCGTTCTAAATGCTGGTTTTGGATTCACCATGAAACGTCAGTCTAATTCATTAGTAAAAAGTAGTTACTCTCAATTATGAATATATGATGTGCTAAGCAATGTATTTCATCTAATCATCACAACTTCCCTATAGAAGTAGTGGGCATAATTATTGCTGCTCTTTTACAGATGAGAAAACTGAGGCATAGGGAGATTAATAACTTGCTCAGAGTCCCAGAGATGAAGGATCCAAAGCTCCAATCATAGTCTACCTGATGCCAAAAGCATTGAACTTAATCCTGCATTGATAATAAAAGCTAAATCTCGTTGCATACTTGCCATGAGCTGTTCCAAGCACTGTGTGAGTGCTATTCACTTAACATTTAACAACAACACTGTCCAGTAAATGCAAAAGTTTCTCTTTTTACATATAAAGAAACAAGCAAAGAGAGATCAAGCAATTTGTACAAGATCACACAGATAGAAAGTTACAGAGCTGAGATACAACCTTGGAAGTTGATTGGAAAGTCAAGTTCATCAGCCCTGCACCCTAATGCCTCTCAAGTGAAAATGAAAATCCCTCAGTCATGTCCGATTCTTTGCAACCCCACTGACAGTCCATGGAATTCTCTAGGCCAGAATACTGGAGTGGGTAGCTGCTCCCTTCTCCAGGGGATTTTCTCACCCCAGGGATCAAACCCAGGTCTCCCACATTGCAGCTAGATTCTTTACCAGCTGAGCCACCAGGGAAGCAAGAGTCACATTAGACAAAATGTTCTCCATGTACCCAGTGCCCATTCTGCCCTCTAAGGTGATTTTTAAGGGGTAGAGATGGTGTTAAGTTTTATGTGCTGATTAGTTTTTCACTATTCATCTGATTAATTACCTAATTTTAAAAAATTTTATGTATAACCAGAACCAACTATCTTGACAGTGAAAAAGTATATAGAGAATGATCAGAGAGATGTGAAAGATCCCCTTGGCTCAAAACTTCTCTACAGATCCTAGTCAAGATTTGAAATTTCCAATGTGTTGGTGGTAAGAAGAGAGAACTTTGTTCGAAATAAAACTGAGTTGTGGTTAGATTGACTGACTTTCCTTGAAAGAATGAACCAGTGAACTCAGCAATTAGGACAGATGAGGAGAATGAGGGGTGCTACAGGCAGAATTTATGGTAGGCTGCCTTGGTACTCAGTAGCAACACTGTGGGCTCTGGATGCTATGGATGGAAAGAGCATCTGCTGAAGGAGGAGAGAATCTCTGATGGAAAGGGACACAAACCCTCAATGATCTCTGCATCATTTCCTGTGGCCTGACCTTTGTGTCAGGAACCAGGGCCAAGACTCACAGGGCAACAGAGGAATACCAGCTGCAGTGCAGCACATCCAGAGGAATACCAGCTGCAGTGCACCCACATATGCAGTGGGTACAGACTGTAAGAGAGACCTGTGTTGTGTAAAACATGAGGTTCAAAATGTGAATGATAACGGCTAGTGTCAATGACTTCCTGCTTAGCATGAAGGCAAATCTCTCCTTTCTCTCTGTGGGGGCTTATCTGTTGTAACTGCCTCTGCTGCATGTGTACTCCTCATTCAGGGACTATGACCACGAGGTCAGTTCAGTTCAGCTCAGTTCAGTCCAGCTCAGTTCAGTCACTCAGTCACGTCCGACTCTTTGTGACCCCATGGACTGCAGCATCCCAGGCCTCCCTGTCCATCACCAGCTCCTGGAGTTTACTCAGACTCATGTCCATTGAGGCAGTGATGACATCCAACCATCTCATCCTCTGTCATCCCCTTCTCCTCCTGCCTTCAATCTTTCCCAGCATCAGGGTCTTTTCAAATGAGTCAGTTCTTCATATCAGGTGGCCAAAGTATTGGAGTTTCAGCTTTAGCATCAATCCTTCCAATGAATATCCAGGACTGATTTCCTTTACAATGGACTGGTTCAATCCCCTTGCAATCCAAGAGACTCTCAAGAGTCTTCTCCAGCACCAGAGTTCAGAAGCATCAACTCTTCGGGGCTCAGCATTCTTTCTGGTCCAACTCTCACAACCATACATGACTACTGGAAAAAAACATAGCTTTGACTAGATGGACCTTTGTTGGCAAGGTAAGTCTCTGCTTTTTAATATGCTATCTAGGTTGGTCATAACTTTTCTTCCAAGGAGTAAGCGTCTTTTAATTTCATGGCTGGAGTCACCATCTGCAGTGATTTTGGAGCACAAGAAAATAAAGTCTATCACTGTTTCCATTGTTTCCCCAACTATTTGCCATGAAGTGAGACCAGATGTCATGATCTTAGTTTTCTGAATGTTGAGTTTTAAGCCAACTTTTTCTCTCTCCTCTTCCACTTTCATCAGGAGGCTCTTTAGTTCTTCTTCACTTTCTATCATAAGGGTGGTGTCATCTGCACATCTGAAGTTATTGATATTTCTCCCAGCAATCTTGTTTATAGCTTGTGCTTTATCCAACCCAGTGTTTCTCATGATGTACTCTGTATATAAGTTAAATAAAAAGGGTGACAATATACAATATAATCTTGACGTACTCCATTCTTGATTTGAAAACAGTCTGTTGTTCCATGTCCTGTTCTAACTGTTCCTTCATGACCTGCATACAGATTTCTCAAGAAGCAGGTCAGGTGGTCTGGTTTTCCCATCTCTTAGAGAATTTTCCACAGTTTGGTGTGGTCCACACAATCAAAGGCTTTGGCATAGTCAATAAACAGAAGTAGATATTTTCCTTGAATTCTCTGGCTTTTTTGATGATCCAATGGATGTTGGCAATTTGGTCTCTGGTTCTTCTGCCTTTTCTAAATTCAGCTTGAACATCTGGAAGTTCACAGTACACATGTTGTTGAAGCCTTGCTTGGAGAATTTTGAGCATTACTTTACTAGAGTGTGAGATGAGTGCAATTGTGTGGTAGTTTTAGTATTCTTTGGCATTGTCTTTCTTTGGGACTGGAATGAAAACTGACCTTTTCCAGTCCTGTGGCCACCACTGAGTTTTCCAAATTTGCTGGCATATTGAGTGTAGCACTTTTACAGCATCATCTTTTAGGATTTGAAATAGCTATACTGGAATTCCATCATCTCCACTAGCTTTGTTTGTAGTGATGCTGCCTAAGGCCCACTTGACTTCACATTCCAGAATGTCTGGCTGTAGGTTGGTGATCACACCACCATGACTATATGGGTCATGAAGATCTTTTTTGTATAGTTATTCAGTGTATTCTTGTACCTCTTCTTAATATCTTCTTCTGTTATGTCCATACCATTTCTGTCCTTTATTGTGCCAATCTTTTCATGAAATGTTCCCTTAGTATCTCTAATTTTCTTGAAGCAATCTCTAGATTTTCCCATTCTATTGTTTTCCTCTATTTCTTTGCACTGATCACTGAGGAAGACTTTCTTATCTCTCTTTGCTATTCTTTGGAACTCTGCATTCAAATGGGTATATCTTTCCTTTTCTCCTTTGCCTTTCGCATCTCTTCTTTTCACAGCTATTTGTAATGCCTTTTCAGATAACAATTTTGCATTTTGTGTTTCTTTTTCTTGGGAATGATCTTGATCTCTGCCTCCTGTACAATGTCAGGAACCTCTGCCCATAGCTCTTCAGGCACTTTATCTATCAGATCTAATCCCTTGAATCTATTTGTCACTTCCACTGTATAATCATAAGGGATTAGATTTAGGTCATATCTGAAAGGTCTAGTGGTTTTTGCTACTTTCTTCAATTTAAGTCTGAATTTGGCAATAAGTTCATGAACTCAAGTTGAGTTCACAGTCAACTCCCAGTCTTGTTTTTGCTGACTGTATAGAGCTTCTCCATCTTTGACTGCAAAGAATATAATCAATCTGATTTCGGTATTGAGCATTTGGTGATATCCCTGTGTAAAGTCTTCTCTTGTGATATTGGAAGAGGGTGTTTGCTATGACTAGTGCATTCTCTTCAGAGAAGGCAATGGCACCCCACTCCAGTACTCTTGCCTGGAAAATCCCATGGATGGAGGAGCCTGGTAGGCTGCAGTCCATGGGGTCGCGAAGAGTCAGACACGACTAAGCGACTTCACTTTCACTTTTCACTTTCATGCATTGGAGAAGGAAATGGCAACCCACTCCAGTGTTCTTTCCTGGAGAATCCCAGGGATGGGGGAGCCTGGTGGGCTGCCGTTTATGGGGTCACACAGAGTCGGACAGGACTGAAGTGACTTAGCAGCAGCAGCAGCAGCAGTGCATTCTCTTGGCTAAACTCTATTAGCCTTTGCTTTGCTTCTTTCTGTACTCCAAGGCCAAATTTACCTGTTACTCCAGGTGTTTCTTGACTTCCTATTTTTGCATTCCAGTCCCCTCTGATGAAAAGGACGTTTTTGGGGGTGTTAGTTCTAGAAGATCTTGTAGGTTTTCATAGAACTGCTCAACTTCAGCTTCTTCAGCATTATTTGTCAGGGCATAGACTTGGATTACTGTGATATTGAATGGTTGCCTTGGAAACGAACAGAGATCATTCTGTCGTTTTTGAGATTGCATCCAAGTACTGCATTTTGGACTCTTTTGTTGACTATGATGGCTATTCCATTTCTTCTAAGGGACTCTTGCCCACAGTAGTAGATATAATGGTCATCTGAGTTAAATTCACCCATTCCAGTCCACTTTAGTTCTCTGATTCCTAAAGTGTTGATGTTCACTCTTTCCATCTCCTGTTTGACCACTTCCAATTTGCCTTGATTCATGGACCTAACATGTTTGAGTGTTTAGAGGAACACACTTTACTTCCTGGGCCATCATATGTTCAGTTACTTACTATTGTGATAGCCTCCATTTGTCAAATGTAAATTATAGGTGCTGTTTATACAGACAATGTTTCCTACTCTGCCTCAGATGACATCCTAAGCAATACTATGAGGTGAATATTCTTTTTGTAATATGGCTTTTTAATGAAGTATAGTTGATTTATGATATTATATTAGTTACAGGTATAAAACATGATGATTCAGGATAGTTGTAGATTATATTTCATTTAAAGTTATTATAAAATATTGACTATATTTCCTGTTCTCTACAATATATCCTTGGGGCTTATTTATTTTATGCATAAGAGTTTGTACCTCTTAACTTGTCCTCCTTCTTTTCCTCTCCCCATTGGTAACCACTAGTCCGTTTTCTATATTTGTGAACCTGTTTCTGTTTTTCTATATTCAGTTGTTTTATTTTTCAGATTCCACATACGATAAATAATAATGACAAATGACAAATAAAATGATAATGACAAATAATATTTGTCTTTTCCTGCTTAACATTTCATTAAGTGTAGTACTCACAAGTCCATTCATGTTGCAAATGGCAAGATTTCATTTTTTTCTATTATTGAGTAATATTCCATTGTGTAAATACATATATAGAACTTATGTTTTTTATCTGTTCATCTATTACTGGGCACTTGGGTTGCTTCTATGTCCTGGCTGTTGTAAATAATGCTGCTGTGAACATTTGGATTCATGTATCTTTTCAAATAAGAATTTTCACTTTTTCAGATCTATGACCAGGGATAGAATTGTTGAAGCATATGATAGTTTTATTTCTCAGTGTTTTGAGGAATCTCCATCATATTTCTCATACAGGCTGCACCAATTTACATTCTTATCAAGAGTGTACAGGGTTCCCTTTTTTCCACAGCCTCACTGATACTTGTTATTTGTATCTTTTTTATGGTAGCCATTCTCACAGGTGTGAGGTGATATCTCACTATAATTTCGATTTGCATTTCCCTGATAATGAATGATGTTGAGCATCTTTTCATGTGCCTGTCAGCCATCTGTATGTCTTCTTGGAAAAATGTCTCTTCAGGTCTTCTGCCCATTTTAGATTAGATTGTTTGTTTTTAGATACTGAGTTGTATGAGCTGTTAATATATTTTTTATATTAACCCCTTATATGGCCATATCATTTGCAAATATTCTTTCCCATTCAGTAGGTTATCTTTCATTTTCTTGATGGTGTCCTCTGCTGTGCAAAGCTTTTAAGTTTAATTAGGTTCCATTTGTTTATTTATTGCTTTTGTTTACTTTGCTTTAGGAGAAAGATGGAAAAAATATAGCTATTATTTACATCAAAGAGTTTTATGCCTATGTTCTCTGAGTTTATAATTTCTAGTTTTACATTTAGGTCTTTAATAATGTTTCAGTTTATTTCTGTGTATCATGTGAGGAATTTTTCTAATTTCATTCTTTCACATATAGCTGTTCACTTTTTCCAACACTACTCATTGAAGAAACTGTTTTTTTCTCCATTATATATTCTTCCTTCCTTTGTTGTAGATTAAATGTTCATAAGTGCGTGTATTTATTTTTGGGCTCTCTATTCTTTTCCACTGATCTACATGTCAATGCCAGTGCCATACTGTTTTGATTATTGTATGTTTGTAGTGTACTCTGAAGTCAGAGAGCACGATACTCCTAATCTGTGTTCTTTCTCAAGATTGTTTTGTCCTTTCACAGTCTTTTAAATTTCCACATGAATTTTTTATTTATTCTAGTTTTGTGGAAAATGCCATTGATATTTTGATAGATAAGGTGAATGCTCTTAATCTCATCAGTGCTTTAAAAAATGGACAATCAGGCACCCGATAATTTACTCATAGTTAGAAAACTTGTGGGGACCAAGCCAGGATTTATTCTCAGTTCTGTTTGATTCCAGAAATGATGCATTTCACCACTGCTACCTTTCTGTTTTCTTATATTGTGCCTAATCTTTTGTTGCAAAATGAAAAACTAAACAAACAATTAAATGATTAAACTATATTCCTTTTCAAAGATATATTTCAGGCATCAGTATGCTGGAGGCCTCAGGTTTTGATGTAGATGGGGAGGCTGAAAGTTACCCCAGCTTCTATCTATTAAAAAGACTAGAACAATTTCTACTCCATGTTCCCATATGCCTGAATATTCTCAACACTTGAAGTTTTGATTGTATCTCTGGTTTTATTTACTGCTATTTCAAGTGTGACTGATTTCTGATCTGGAGATATACATGCAGGGATTTTCTGTGTGGGTTGGGAGCTTGTGGGGAGGAATATAATTTAATTTAAATTGTGTTTTTGAACATAGCAGACACTTGTATATCATTCTTTATGCACTAGAATATGCCACTCAGCATATTTACCTGGGCATACTTAAACCTAAAATCCCCCACCTCTTGAGGCTGCATTTGTAGTCAATAGCATTACAATTTGGACAGAGGATGCAAATCTGAGATTTGTGAGTCCTGGGTGTTTATTGAGAGACAAGAGAGGCCAGAGGTCAATCCAACATGAACAGCATGTTCTTCACATGGTAATGACTATGAACTAGAGAAAACAGTCAAGAGGTCAGCTCTTCCATTGGCTACAGTAGCCTACCTGCCAACTCATTGCAGCAGAGCTAGAAAATAAAGAAGACTCTATAATGAAAAGGAAATATAAAGTAATGTTTAAAAAAATGACTATCTGTCATAATTTATTCACAAAAGATTGGTTGTGTCCATTAAGTGGACAAGGAGTTTGAAAATTCAGTCATTTAGACTCACATCTCTTTCATCTATGGAGATAGACATTACCAATGGTTGTAGGTCATAAGTCAAAGTCAGCATCTGGCATATCTATATTAGTTTTCCTGATTCCTTACTCAATCCAGCCAACTTAACCATCTGTCTTGGTGGACAGTAAAATTCTTTACAGTGAAGATCATTGTTCCCAAATCATTTATTCCAAACAGCCATCACTTGAATCTGGTGTTTAGTGCAATCACCTTAAAGATTAAGGTGCTTTTTTATGAACGCCTAGCACACAGGCCACAGATGCTACAAAGCTTTCAGGAGTTGGACATCATGTGTTCATTGGCCCTGCACTGTTTTCCTGCAGGCTACTAATTTGTGATTTGTTGAAGTTCACATCAGCATGGAAAAGTTAATCTACAAACCGTCCAGAATGGGATTTTTCAGGTTACCAGTTTAGGAGGCTGCTGATTATCTCATCAAGACTGAGAACTCGCTGAAGTCTTAAACTCACCACTTTCTTGCCGGTCCTCATTCAAGAATTCTTGTCAACATCTGTACAGAACTTTACCCTCCCCAAATGACTTCCACACATAGTATCTAATTCCATCCACAAAATAACTGTTACGCCACCCCTTCGTTACTAATTTTCTCACTTTAGAGTTGAAGAAACAGATTTAGATAGTCAGGATGTGGCTTGGACAGAAAGACACAGTAGAGCTAAAACCTAATCCAGGACTTCATGGCAGTAGGCTCTGTGTTCCATCCTCTCTTTCCCTTGCTTGGGTTCCTGACTTGAATCTGACCCTCCAGAACTTCCTTCAATTCTGTCACTCCTCCCAGTGACACTGCTTCCACAATGCATTATGCAGACACTCCCCACCCCTCCCCCAGTCTTATAAGCTTCCCCCTTAGAGCTCCGTTTAAATATTAATATGTCAACCGATTGCTTTCTTTTGGTTTCTACTTTTCAGTGGAAAAAGCTTTTCAACTAACTTTCAGAGCCAATAAACAGTAATCTCATTCACAGTGCAGTGTAACTGATAATATCTAAAAGTACATGACCTTTCAGAATATTTGGATCCTGAGATAAAATTAATTGAAGAGGCCAAGAAATTAATTTCCAATAATTGAATTTTAGACATGATAACTGGGTTGGGATTGTTTATCATTTGACTCTGTGCACACTTACATCTACCAAACCTTTTTTTTTCAGGTCTGCTTTTGCTTTAGGGTCATTTTGACTAAAATTGGTGTTGGAAAACTGATTATGGAATAATGTGGTGGAAAATGAAATAGAAAGAATGACTTTTAGAAGCATCTTTGACCCCCAAATCTTTCTTTCACTACCTATTATAAGGCTTAAAATTCCACAGTCATTTATTCCTTTAGGTTACAGATTTCTCTACCCATATATCTTTTTAAAAGTGGAAAACGGTCTGAGAGCAGACTTCATTAAGCTATTTTCGATGTCTAATACTTCATGGTAAATGAGATAATTAGATACTTTTCTCAATCAGAAGAATAGCCATAGCACATGCCTGAAAAATGATAAGCACTCAGTGACTGTAACTATCATCATTTTATTATCATGAAAATGGGGACAGAGTATTACATCTGCATTTAGGGCCACTGTTAACACAGAGGTGTCAATGGGTGTGTTTCCTTAACCACTGGTGCTGTTTTTTTTACTGTAATCAAGAACAAAATATTTAATAATTCTGAGCCTCAATTTCTCTATTTAAAATGACATAATTCTACCTCATAAGTGATTGTATAGATTAAGTGACATAAAAATCAGTTGAGGTAGTGAAATATACTTGGATTTGAAATATAAGGTATTGATTTAAAATAAAGGCATCTTCCATGGGTGCCCAAGTGACAGGGATGACATAAACCCAGCTGCCCCATGAGCTCCTCAGCTTCCTGGTCTTATTCAGCCCGGAGGCTCGTGGCAAGATCACTGTGCCCAAGAGATTGTCCTGCATGGAGACAGTCACCAAACTATGGGTTTTATCAGAGACAGCTAACTTGCAAGCTTCTAGATTTTTCACGGTCAAGATTCCAAAAACACTTTTTGGAAATAATTGGGGAACGTTTTCTGAGAGCTCTATGAATTAAGGAGACTGAGATCTTGGAGTTTAAAAGAAATTGTACATCCTGCCCACCGCCATCTATAGAATTGCTCAGAATGGTCCCTCTGAGCAATTCAGGCTGGCAGATCCAAGGAAGTATGCCCCATAGACTGCATTCATTCACACCTTGGCTGAATTGATGTCACTCAAACTCATCTTCATGAGTTTGATGGATATAAACATGACCAGATCCTAAGCAGCCACACCTAGAGTTCTTGGTGAACCCTCCAGAAGCATGTAAACCCCATCAGGGAGGGAGGTCCCTCAATAAGACTAGTTACACTGTTTCAGTGCCATTCTGTTGTTGTTGTTGTTGATCTTATATAATTTTTAACAAAGTTATTTATATTTAAAGTGGAAATCAAAATGATTTCATATAGATACACATACTGAAATAATTTCTATAGTCAAACTATTTAATATACCCATCTTTCCTTGTACGGAGGAGCCTCGTAGACTACAGTCCATGGGGTTGCAAAGAGTCAGACATGACTCATTTTGTGTTTGTGTGTATGTGTGTGGGGTGTGTGAAACATCTGAAATCGCTCTTAGCAAGTTTCCGGGATTAAGTAACATATTAATAACTCTGTACATTAGATCTCTAGACTTTTTGTCTTTTAAAACTGCAACTTTGAAACCTTCGACCATCATCTCCCTGTTTCCCCAACCTTCCTTCCCCTGGTAACCATTGTTCTATTCTCTGCTTCTCTATTTTCATCCCTATGGTGGTATAGTGTGAGAGACAGCCATCTAGTCATTCTTGAACACTATAAGTAAATAAAAATACCATCATTTAGTATTTCTTTGGCCATTTAACTGGATAGCCTTGATCTACATGCATGGTGTCTCCACATAATTCCTTGAACTAACTTTCTGGGATATTTTACACTGTTAGCTACAACAGTAACACCTTTTGGCCACCTCTGTAAAATACACATTGAGAGTAAACTCCTGAGATAGAATTTCTGACTCACGTACTTTCCATCAATGGTGTCCATATAATGCTGAATATGGTATCAGCAATTCTATGGCAGGAACCCCCATTGACTGTCAACTATACTATAATTTGTGGCAGGGAGGAGGTTAAATGCTTGATTACTATGGGCTTTATCATGTTTCAATATTTCATTTTGCCCGAATACATTTTTTCAGAATATGTATTAAAACAAAATAAAATGAAACAAAACAAAAATGACAAAACAAAATAAAACTTGAAATAAACTTATTTGGACCTTAGACCTGTGTTATGTCCCCTAAACCAGATTCTTACCTACAATACTAGCTCCATGTGTCAAAATTGAAGCCTCTTTCACTATTCTGAGAGATATCATGGGAGAAGACCAACTCCAGAGACTTTTCAAAATTGGCCCCAGTGAAAGTCTACTATTTCAGTTGGAGATGGAAAAAAAAAATCCTTACTTTGTTGTAGAGTCTTACAGTACACAGAAAGAGTGAGGGTGCCTAGTGGTAATGTGTCTGGAACAAACTTCCCTCTTCAGAATGTGCCTCAGATGTTTAGGCAAATGTGAGGAACACGGGTCCCCTCAGAGTGTTTGAGTGTCAAAGAGTGTATCTTGAATGTTCTTGACTCTAATAAACCTTCCTTGCCAAGCCCAGAAGTGCCTGAGATGAGCAGTTGTAGCCACAAATGGACAAAAAAGTGCAGCCACATTTTGTGCTTGAGGACTTTTTCATTTCTCAGGGTTCCAAACTTCTTGCTTTCATATGACACTCCCCGTCTCCATCCACATTCTTCAAATTTGGTTTCCGCCTTTTTGCTTCACCGCTTGAAAGGAAATTTATTCCAGATTTTTCCCTTAATCTTTTAAAAATGTTCTGTTTACTTTGAATTTATTAGATATTATTATAATTTTTTTTTTTTTTTTTTTTTTTTTTTTACCATTCTGCATGGCATGCAGGGATCTAGATCCTTGAGCAGGAATCAAACACATGCCCCTTGCATGCAGTGTTAATCACTGGACTGCCAGGGAATTCTTGTTTGGATTTCTTGTTTGGCTTCAGATATTGTTACTACCCCAGCCTGCTGTCACATGGATTGCTCTCAACCCTGTCCTCTCTGGCCATAAACCAGGTTTACTGACCATCCAAACCTCCAGCAACCCTCCCAAAACCTCAGCCTGGACCAGCTCTCAAGCAGGAGTACTTGGATAACTACTCCTTGGATAAGTACTGCTACTGCTGCTAAGTCACTTCAGTCGTGTCCGACTCTGTGCAACCCCATAGACGGCAGCCCACTAGGCTCCGCCGTCCCTGGGATTCTCCAGGCAAGAACACTGGAGTGGGTTGCCATTTCCTTCTCCAGTGCATGAAAGTGAAAAGTGAAAGTGAAGTCTTTCAGTTGTGTCCGACTCCTAGCAACCCCATGGACTGCAGCCCACCAGACTCCTCCATCCATGGGTGTTTCCAGGCAAGAGTACTGGAGTGGGGAGCCAGGACCTTCTCCGAGTACAAGGTACCATAAAACTCCATCTCAAAATCTCAAACTGATACCCACCATATCCTTAAATTTCTTCTTTTATATTCCCATGGCTTTGCCTGAAGTTTCTGATTCTGTTGGAAATACACACACACTTGGAGAAGGTAAATTTTGCACATTATCAAACATGTTTGCCTCCGTATAAATTAAGCATTCATATATTTTTAAAATGTGGTAAAAAGTAGGGTAAAAGATTGTGCATCCTAACCTCCAGACTGCAATTGTGGTAGAAAAGTTTGACTCTGAGGAAAAAATAATGTTTTCACTCCTAAAGATGAAATTTTCCACCCTCTCAATGTCCTGAGGTGCTGGCTTCTATGTAGCACTTTTCTCCATGAACTACAGCCACCCACCACAAAAGTTTTTGATAGGCACTCACCCCTGTTTGGATCTAAGCTGTAAATATTTGCCCAGACCCTAAAGCTGATGCCTGAACTTTACAATGCACATATTGCATAAATATATGTTGATAAATAAACTTGCAAGCTGGTGTATGCATTGCATGTAAACTCTTTTTTTAAGCAAAGATTTGAATTTTATAGACTGTAAAATATGGATATTGCTCTATTTATCTTGATGTACCTCTATGAAAAGGTGACTGCTGTGATTGGAAAGTCATGCCATATAACTAAAATAAGGTACTTTATTTGGAATTTTAAGATATCTCCTGCCCAATATGTATAACCATAACTACCTTGAAAAATTAGTTGTTTATTGCATAAATATTCTCAAATGCTCTGGCTATAATCCTGAAGTGGTTTATAAGCATTGTGAGAGAGGAGGATCTGGCCACTGATATAAAAACAGGGTTCAAGAATTCGAGTTGGCCAACATAGATCAAGGAGGCTAATTAGGAGAGGCTACATGGTATGGAAGAACAATGCCAGCAAATATCAACCACAATGGCAAACTCTGGCCAAACTATTGGGAAAAGGATTTAAAAAAAAAAAAAAAAGCTACTTTTATTTTTTAAGTATTTATGCTGGAAAAATTTATTCTTTAAAAGACCAGATTGTAAATGTTTAAGGCTTTCAGGGGGTCAAGCCTGGCCTTTGTTGCAAATATTTCTTCATTTTTCTTGTCCTTTAAAAAAAAAAAAAGAAACAAACTATGCTTTAAAAAGAAAAGTAAATGCCATTCCTAACTCATGGGCCATAGTTCGCTTACTTCAGCTCTAGAGCAAAGCTTTCAAGACATATTTGAACAGTAGAAAACTTCTGTTCAAGAGAGACCTTATGTCAACTGCGGTTATCAAATCAACCCTAGTGAGATGGCTGGGATGGTGGTCTCAGGACACTGGCTACAATACTGTTTCTTCTAGATCCTAGATATCTGTGGGGCAACTATACAGAGTACAAGAGCTCTTGGGAATACAGTTTAAATAGTTAGGTATTGGTGCCCCAGAGAATGTGAAGGACCTTCAGCAAAGTAACAAACCATATGCAGTTATAAAAACAAAAACAAACTCAGACTTTACATCAATAAGAAAGAAAGGACTTAACAGGCTGACAGTGATGGTCTGTGCATTTTTCCTGTGCTACTACCATGTTCAGGAACCTAAGCAAAAACTTCATTCTTTATCTCTTACCTGCACCATGTCTTGGATAGAAATGCGTTTACAATTTACCCATTTCCTTCCTGTCCCAGTTCTTCCAGAGAGAGCGTACTTTTATCTCTTTTCACCAGAATCACTGTGCAAGTCTCTTAACTGGTTTCCCTGCAGGCTCCTTTTAGACTCTCCACTCTCAGGCCTCAGCCAGCCCAACTCAGAGAGGCTAAATTTTGTAACTACAATACTTTGATTTTGTCTCCTCATTTTCTCAATGACCTGAACCAATTCAATCCATTCAATCATTGATCAGATATTATAATGCCCACTATTCATTGTGCTGGTGACTGCAGAATCCACAGATATACGTTATAATCTCTTACTTCTCGTAGAAGAGATAAGACAGTGACAAAATACCTGTGATAGAAGGTGGAATGAGACAAGAGTCATTTGAGTAGCACAAGCAAAGTTCAATAATAAGGTAGCTATAGAAAATTTCTGGGCTTGTGAGATTGGGAAAGACTTGAGAAAGCATTGAAATTTACAAGGAAGCAACTACAAGAGGAAGAAACTCGCAGGGCACTGTGATAGAGAGAAGGGCAACAGCAGAGGCAGCAAGGCAGGAAGGGAAGCACATGAATGATTCAGGAAATTATAGGCATGAACTTTTAGTAGCTGAATGATGGAATACCCCTGGAGAATGAGTTAAGCCAAGTTTGTGGCAGCGCTGGAATGCCTAGCCATGTTGTTTGAACTGTATTCAGTAGACTTAGGAGGAAAGTCAGTATTTTTTGAAGTCCATAAGCCTTATGCCCTATTATTAGGTGAATGTATGTTTGGTTTACTCAGCCATGATGTAGTGAAAAGGCTTAACATTGAGATTAGGGAACATAGATTTAAATTTCTGTTATAGCTACTTCTATTTCGTCTTTCTAGGTTATCAATAAATCAAAGGAAAATGAACAAAATAATCTCCATGTGTATTTTGAATGTTTGTATGAATGATGAAGTGCTGATGTTATACACAAAGTTAAGAAAGAGTTTGAAACAGTGGCAAGAAAGGTTGGCTGTAGAATTTCCAACAGCCAGTGGGTTTGTGTTTGGTAAAAAGGGAGAATAAGAAAATATTTGTCTTTAACCTTTCAACCTATTATGGCAGATCAAGTCTCCCTGCCAGCCTCACATTAGATCATGAAATCCTTGGGGAAAGAAGCATATTTTCTTTGATTCCTGTTTGTATTCCAAGAACAAAGTAGAAAACCTGGCTCATAACAACCACTCAGCAAATGTTTGAATGAATGATCCCTACAATCTCCATGAAAGCCTCCACACTGGAGGAAAATCTGTAACTAAATGCATGTTAACAAACAAATGATTATCCATATGTTAAAATTAATTTCCTTTATTAGAGATGAATATGGAATAGCCCATTGCCAAGTAAGTCTAATTTTAAAGGCAGCACTCAGAGAAGAGGAAGGTTGAAGGGCATCAAGGTCTATGCAGCTGAGTTCCCAATTGACTACTCCCTGCTTTTCTTCAATCAGGGCCCCTAGATTCCTATTTGAAAGCCTAACTTTTTCAAGTACAGCTGTCCTTAAGTTGTCATATGGAAAGAAAAGGGCCTACAGAGAACCTTGAGTGAGTCAGACCCTCCAGATAACCCTTGTTTTTTGGTTTTGTTTTCAGATTGTGATGAACACTGGGATTCCATCCTCCACTGACTATCACCAAACTCTAAGTCAGCGCCCTGATTACTTAGCTCCCTGTCTGGAAAAAAGTTACTTATTCTTTCACATGGAAATCCTTTCCTTCCGCACCCAGGAGTTTTGACATGTCTTGAGTTTCTTTGATGACAAGCCTACTGCATACAGCCTAGACAAAATGAATGTCACTGGTCAAGGTGGTCATGTGTCTATTTAGAGTCGGAAGATGCTATGATGATGTAATTTCAGGCACCTAAGTTATCTGAAATGTCTGTACCCAGATACATCTTTTGCATTCATGTTAAATGTGCTATTTTTACTTCCATTTGAGATGATACCCATTCTACCCCCTATTTTCTGTAACATTCAGAACAGTTTTGGAGAGAATATAGCAAGAATACAAAAATTGCAATAGATACAAATGCCATTGTGGATTTAATCCAAATATATAACTTGTATGTGGTGACAAAATATTACCAGAACACTATGAACTAGTAGAAAACCTTGTTTAGGTTGCATATTTCATTTACTACAAACATATTGAAAAGATAGACCAACCACCTCTTTTTTTTTTTTTTTCCAGGTACAGAAATTCAGCTCAAAGAACCACAAGCCAGGGGTTTGGCAAAGAAGGCTTTGTCTCAATAACTTCTTTCCACATATGGACGTGATGGTTTTCAGAACAAGATCGCAGCTGAGAGATAGCATTTCCTGGATAGGTGTATTTTTTTCGTATTGTTGCTATAACAAATTACCATGAACTTGATGACTTAAGATAAATTTATTATCTTACAGTTCTGAAGGTCAAATATCTGAAATAGGTTTCCTGGGGCTAAAATCAAGTTGTCTGCACGGCTGCATTCCTTTTGGGAGACTCTGAAAATTCATTTTCTTGACTTCTCTTGCTTCTAGAGACCACCTGCATTCTTTGGTTTGTGGATCCTTATTTCATCTTCAGAGGGAGCTATCACATCACTCTGAGTGAGCTTTCATTGTCACATCTTTAACTGTGCTGCCTCCCTCTTTCACTTATAAGACTGCTTGTGATTACATTAGACCTGCTCATATAATCCAGGGTAATCTTCCCATCCCCAGATCTTCAACCTAGTTCTATCTGCAAAGTCCCTTTTGCCATGTAAGGTAGACTATTCACAGGTTCTGGAGATTGGGACGTGGAGATGCTTAGGGGAGTCATATTCTGCGTGGTATAACAAGCTTGGCAAAAAAAAAAAAAAAAGAAACCTTGGAGAAGAGATGGCAAAAAGAGTAAAGGGGATCAACTGTATGGTGACAGATGGAAACAGAACTTTTGGTGGTGAGCATCCTGTAGCGTATACAGAAGTCAAAATATAATGTGGTACCTGTGATATGATACAGTGTTATAAACCAACTATGCCTCAATGAATAAATGTTTTAAAAAGTTCCAGGGGGAGAACTTTGAGTAATCTTGCTTCTGTGATATGCTTATGTCAAATCAATGTATGTGGCTATGAGGACTGTATACTCTGATGGGTTGACCTGGGTCATATGAGGCCAAGTTCTTTGTGGATACAGAGACAATAGTTTCATCAGTGTGCATGCAATGGTTTCACTGTAGGAAAAAAAAAAGATAATTTCTTATTAATGTAGGGCAAAGGGATGCTGGGAAAGGAAAACAATCACTGACATCCACTGCACAGACAGATAAATGGGGATATTTGCCTAGTTCCCAACCCTTGTGAGAAGGACACCAAAATTTAAGAATTAGCATAACTTTTAACATTTAAGAATTCTCCTTTAAAATATAAATATCAAAGTTTGAAGTGAAGTGAAATGAAAGTCACTCAGTCGTGTCTGACTCTTTGTGACCCCATGGACTATACAGTCCATGGAATACTGCAAGTCAGAATACTGGAGGAGGTAACTGTTCCCTTTTCCAGGGGATCTTCCCAACCCAGGGATTGAATCGAGGTCTCCCACACTTCAGGTGAATCCCTTACCAGCTGAGCTGCTGAGCCACCAGGAAAGCCCAAGATTTGGTCTCAGCTGGAGTGTGTGCTGTACTGAGTGAGTCAGTCATGTCTGACTCTTGTGACCCTGTGGGCTGTAGCCCGCCAGGCTCCTCTGTCCATGGGGATTCTCCAGGCAAGAATACTGGAGTGGGTTGCCATGCCCTCCTCCAGGGATCTTCCCAATTCAGGGAATCAAACTTTGGGTAGGGATAAATATTCATGTTGAATGATATATCTATGTGAAACTGTTTATCTAAATCTTATTCTTTATGCTAGAATTGGCTGAAGTAATAGGGTAACTTGGGGGATAAAGTTAGAGGACCTCAAAATGAGACGTCTCAAAGAGGCTATAAGAGGTGAAAATTATGAAGTGTGTACCTAGCTTCTCACAGTACAATTGTGGACCAGTTCTCACTCTTCTCATGCCAATATATAAATGGACCCTTCTCATAAGTGGGGTCTTTAGTTCCCCATTTATCCACTCTCCTATCACCCTCCTTAGCATCTTCCCAATCTGGAAACTATTCAGAACTTTTTTCTCAGAACTCCCAACACTTATGCCTGCAAAATGGCGAGATATGCTCTGCCCCAGAGCCCCAGAGGAAAGGCAGTTGTTCATGGGCAGGGCCATCCCTCCACTGGCAGCAGCTTTTCTGCATTTGGGCATTAATTCATAATCAAACATTGATGAATCATGCTATTTTACTGAAAAGCACAGTCCTTAAGTCAACCACCTAATCTAAGGGAAGAAATTAAACTCTAAACCAACATAAACACATTACAAGTCATTAGTGTAATTAAAAAGGAATGTATAATTAAAACATTTGTGTATTTTAGCTCAAATTCATCTGCGGTCGGAAATTTTAATGAACTGTTCATCAAAGAAGTCTCGGGAGTCTGGGGATAAGTTTAGCATAACAAGAAACTGAATGTTTTCTTCCCTCTGCTTCAGGAGCTCCATTCCCTCTGGTTTCTAAAAAGCAACCTGTCATTGGTTCCACCAAACTAATAATGATTCTAAGTGGTTATGATTGCTTCCGTGTTTTAAACTGATGTTATCTTTTTATCCCTTAAGAATCATGTTTTTCATAATTACTTCTCTTTTGTCCTTTCCTTAAGACAAATGATTTTGTAATTAGCGATGAAGGAAGGAGTCGTCATTCCAAGACATCTGTCAAGTTGTCAGGAAGGATGTCTCCCTGTAGCTATATTTAAACTTTCTGTTTAATAGCCTCTTGCTTTATTTCACAAGAACATCTCTGTGGAATCATGCCCAAGATCCCCTAATGATCAGGTTCTATAAAACATCGAGCAATTAGACTGTAAGAAATATAGCTCCCCAGAATGTCCTTTCTATTCCTAATGTGCACCTCTCCCTCTTAACACTCCCTTCCTGCATCTCTCCATCCACCCGGACCTTCCCTCTCCAAGCTCTGTGACCTCTAGGGTTAGGCTTTCACTGGTGACATGGTGGAGCGTATCAACAATTCCTCAGATTTTAGTTGTAACAATGCTCTGTCTCCAAATGAATGACAAGGTATTGTGAGTAACACAATACCCAACCCCCCGCCCCGCTTGGAGGGAGCACAGCCATATCAGTGCTGTGTATTTTGATGCTTCCTACAGAAACATGCACATGCTCACTTACATCTTTGCTGTTCATCTGTGGCTTCTATAGCAAGGAAAAGCCTCCCAGTGATTCCTAAAGCCTCATTCCTTAGGAACAGAATCCAGACTGACAGAAATATGCTGAGGGCTATGGAGAGCCCATCTTATCATAGGACTCAAGATTACTGCTGATCTCCAATGCCAGTGCCATTCTGTCAACAGCTAACACCCTAAATCTCACAGAAATCTCAAGCTGCTCTAATCACTCACTCTCTTTATTCTTCCATAGCCCATTTAACCCATGACTCTGGTTCTTCATAAGAGAAAGATAGATAAAGGGAGTGCAGAGATTTTCCAAGAGTCATAGAGAAGTTTCTGACAAATCCAGGGAAAGCAAAATTTAGGGAACTACTGTCTGATTCTAACTTTTCATCTGGTCCTAGCAGAGACACAAAGACAACTGAGGGCCCTGAGTTCATTCCATGTGTTGGAGAAGTCTCAGTTTACTTCTCCTTCCTTCTGAGCATCCTCCCAATTTCTCCCTTCAAAACACCCATACTCTAGCTTGGGTCCTAGGGACCTGCCAAACTTTTAACTGCCCTGAAAATTAAGATAAAATTATTGCTTAGTATAGTTTTCCTCACAGGGTTAGTTACATTTAACAGCAGACTCTTGAAGATCAAAAAGACAATACAGAGAGATCAGGATGTTGAGGCTTCTATTTTCTGATATGGTTGGGAAATTGGTGCTGATTTCCTTCTCATGACATCCCATGGTGGTTTCTTACTCTTCCTGCCTGAGTTCTGTGCAGTGGCGGAGTGCAAGATATAGGCAGAAGTATGACACACTCAATGGCTAGGATGCTTAGAACAATAATCAAATCAGCCTGTTTACTTTCCTGGTTTGTTTCCCAATGGATTCCTCATGGAGTTGACAGACCATGATTATAGTTAAAATGAAATAAAACCACAAAATGCCATCAAGCTTGCAATTCTCTTTTTCTATTCCAAATAGCACTCCTCTCGTAAGGCTATTTCAAAAAGTCCCTTCACTCCTATTTCATCTTTTTAAAACCATTCTTCACATCAATGTCAGACCTAAAATACTGGTTGTAGCACTACCTTGTCTTTCTGCTGTCAAGAGGCTGAAAGGGCTCCTGGACACCTGTGGGTTAATGCAGGGCTTCATGTCACCTGCTCTCACCCTATCCATCCTGGATGCTCATCATTTCGAAGCAGTGGACTTTCTAAGCTCATTAAATTGGGCACTGCTCTTTGCTCCACCCACTTAGCTGATTTCCCATTGATCAAGTTTGTTGGCACTATTTCAGAAAGTAGAAATACTGAGAAGATCTGAAAATACCATGGAGCCACCATGCCAGCCCTCATCTCTCCACTTCTGGAGTTCTTTCACATGAAGGAAAAACAACAACAGCCTATCTTGTTTAAGCCACTGCCATGCCCATTGCTGATTACCAGCAACTGAATGCAGTTCTTGGGAATGATTATTTTCACCTATATCACCTGTTACTTACTCCCATTGAAGATTAGATGATACTTGTCCCCCAATAATTGTTGCTTTTTTGCTGTGTTTATTTATTTGTTTTACATGATGCCCTGAATATTCTGCAATTCTGAAAATATGTGCACTTACTTGGAAGGCAGCATCGACCAAACACCTCCAAGCTTCATCCCTGGGCTCTCCTCTGACATACTAGCAGTGCCCTGCCTGCCAAGGGGAAAACCATACAAACCTGCAATCATACCTCCTTCCCATCACTTCACTTGTCTCTGCTAAGTCGCTTCAGTCGTGTCCAACTCTGTGCGACCCCATAGACGGCAGCCCACCAGGCTCCCCTGTCCCTGGGATTCTCCAGGCAAGAACACTGGAGTGGGTTGCTATTTTCTTCTCCAATGCATGAAAGTGAAAAGTGAAAGTGAAGTCGCTCAGTTGTGTCCGACTCCTAGTGACCCCACAGACCACAGCCCACCAGGCCCCTCCATCCATTGGATTTTCCACGCAAGAGTACTGGAGTGGGGTGCCATTGCCTTCTCCTCACTTGTCTCTAGTTGCTAACTAATAAGACTTTGGTTGATTACCAACTCTTTATGTGAACTTGCAAAACTATAGAGGTACAGCTTGAATGCAGAAAGGTACTTCCCTGGTGGCTCAGATGGTAAAGAGTCTGCCTGCAATGCGGGAGACCCAGGTTCAATTCCTCAGTTGGGAAAATCCCCTGGAGAAGGAAATGGCAACCTACTCCAGTATTCTTGCCTGGGAAATACCATGGACAGAGGAGCCTGGCAGGCTACAGTCCATGGGGTCACAAAGAGTCGGACATGACTGAGAAACTAACACACAAAACGCTTTTTCTGAAATGCTTTTCAAACTGTAGAGGCTTAAACGTTGTGGGTGGAATTAATGAATGAATAATGGAATCATAGGTGGCAAAATTTGTATATTAAAAAAAAAAAGAACAGGGACAGATAAAACACTGTAAGAGTATGGCTGGCGAAAAGATTTGACCTAAAGAAGCTCCAAAGTTTCACATGCATTTCCATGATATGAACTAAGGAATATTTTTTAATGTTATGATGAAATTTAATGATTCTTGTTTGGAAATATTATAGTGTCACCTTTGGTCTTTCTCTTCTTAAAGCAATATTTATTGATATGTTAGGGATCTACTAGTGCTTGCATTTAAAATGTTTATGTTTTAAGGGAAAAGAGAAGACATTGAGCATAGATGGAATTGGGGGGTGGGGTGGGAAATATCACAAAAGAGAGCATAGATTTTGGTCTCCAAGAAGGGAAATGGTGAGAACAAAGATATCTTGATTATATGGAATCTGAACCCTGGGAAGAAACCTGAGAGTTAGAAAATGCCACAAGTTTGAAAGATGTAAGAGAAGATATAGACATTCCTCAAAAAATTAAAAATAGATCTACACGCAAACCAACAATTTCACTTCTGGGTGTATACTCAAAAGAAATGAAGACAGAAATTTAATGAGATACATGTACTCCCATGTTTATTGCAACTTTGCACACAATACCCAACATAAGGCAACAACCCGAATGCCTATCAGTGGGTGAATGGATAACAAAGATATATACACAATGGGATATTATCCATCCATGAGAAAGGAGGCTATCCTAACATTTGCAACAACATGGACAGACCTTGAACATTTTATGCTAAACAAGGCAAATGAGACAGAAAATCTAAAATAGTCAAACCTGTACAAAAAATAGAGAGTAAAACAGTGGTCACCACGGGTGGAAAAATAAGCTTGACTGTGTTTAAGGGCCCAAACTTGTAATGAGTACTAAATAAGCCATAGAGATCTAACATATAGTATATGGAATATGGAAGATACTGTTGTACTAAGTATATAATGTGATAAATATCATTAGAGTAGCAACCATATTACAATATATATATATATATATATATATATATATATATATATATATATATATATGCACCATACTATATGCCTTGTTACATGTCATATTTATCCAATTGGAGAGAGAGAGAAAGAGACACTGAGAGAGAGGGAGAAAGAGAGTAGAAAAGAGCCATACCTCATTTTCCTGTTAGATTCTCAGTCTATGTGTAAATAAGAAAATGCTGGAGAGAAATAGCCATATCAACCTGACTGTAATATTGAAGCCAAAGAAAACCTTTCACGACCAAAATGTATGATGTGGATGTGCTATGTGCCATGTGTTTGCAGAAAGAATCATTGAACAAAAGGAAAGACAGGCCAAGGAGAAAGATGAAGCACAAGGCTACAGAGTTCACTTGACAGATGCCAAAAAGATAATTTCAAGTCATGCATCTAGCACTATTGTGCAAAAGCCCATCATGATTGAGTCTTTAGGTTGGGAATGATCTTTACAAGGCTTTTCACCTCAGTGTGAACCCCTCTATGGAAAGTAAAACATTGGGTACAAAATTTTAATATGAAGATGTTTATGAGGTCACCATTTAGGGAGGCTGATAAGATTTTAGAAAAATGAGAATTTGAGGACATCAAGAAAGTATAAATAGGTTAAGAGACTGAAGCCCTGTTCCAAGATAACAGTGGAGTCAGTCGTACAGGTTGCTTCTTGTTTGCAAGTCCAGAATCAAGTTTAGAACTGCTCTCACATATATTTTGTTGACATGGTTGTCCACAGGTCCTACTTATACCTTGAATTCAGTTCAGTCGCTCAATTGTGTCCACCTCTTTGTGACACCATGGACTGCAGCACTCCAGGCTTCCCTGTTCATCACCAACTCTCAGAGCTTACTCAAACTCACGTCCATCATGTTGGTGATATCATCCAACTATCTCATCCTCTGTCGTCACCTTCTCCTCCCACCTTAAATCTTTCCCAGCATCAGGGTCTTTTCCAATGAGTTGGTTCTTTGCATCAGGTGGCCAAAATATTGGAGCTTCAGCTTCAGCATCAGTCCTTCCAATGAATATTTAGTACTGATTTCCTTTAGGATGGACTAGTTGGTTCTCCTTTCAGTCCAAGGGATTCTCAAGAGTCTTCTCCAACACCACAGTTCAAAAGCATCAATTCTTTGGCATTCAGCTTTCTTTATAGTCCAACTCTTACATTCATACATGACTACTGGAAAATCATAGCCTTGACTAGACAGACCTCTGTTGGCAAAGTAATGTCTCTGCTTTTTAATATACTGTCTAAGTTGGCCATAGATTTTCTTCCAAGGAGAAAGTGTCTTTTAATTTCATGGCTGCAGTCACCATCTGGAGTGATTTTGGAGCCCCCCCAAAATAAAGTCTCTTACTGTTTCCATTGTTTCCCCATCTATTTGCCATGAAGTGATGGGACTGGATGCCATGATCTTAGTTTTCTGAAGGTTGAGTTTTAAGCCAAATTTTTCACTCTCCTCTTCCACTTTCATCAAGAGGCTCTTTAGTTCTTTGCTTTCTGCCATAACGGTGGTGTCATCTGCATATCTGAGGTTATTGATATTCCTTCCCCAAAACTTGATTCCAGCTTGTGCTTCATCCAGCCTGGCATTTAGCATGATGTACTCTACACTCTGCATATAAGTTAAATAAACAGGGTGACAATATACAGCCTTGACATACTCCTTTCCCAATTTGGAATGAGTCTGTTGTTCCATGTCCAGTTCTAACTGTTGCTTCTTGACCTGCGTACAGATTTCTCAGGAGGCAGGTCAGGTGGTCTGGTATTCCCATCTCTTTAAGAATTTTCCACAATTTATTGTGATCCACACAGTCAAAGGCTTTGACTTATTTTTTCTGTAACAAAATGAAACCAGTCGATTACACATTCACCCATTCATTCACACACTCACATATATATGCCCCTTCACATATGCACACTAAATTTTGTGGTTTATACTGGGAGTACTAAATATTAAAGGAAATCTCAATGATATAAGTATTCCAAAGGTGCTAGGGGTCCATGGGCCTTTCCTGATAATCTTAATTTTTTTGTTTTGTTTTGTTTTACTGACATTGATCTATTAGAGATATTTGTTCATGGTCAGAACAATGACTTTTTAAATATGAGTATAAAAAGGAAAGAGGGAAAATAAATAATAAAAAATGAAAAGAAATATAAAAGTAATGAATGAGACTGTTTTCATATTAAATACAATAAAAAATGTTTCCAACCATTTCTGTTGTTCAACAAAAGATTCATCTCTCAAATGAGTCAATTTCCTATCATTCTATGAATACTGGTGACAAAGAAAGGCTGTCAAAAGAGATCTTCTTAAATATCCTCAGCTAGATACAAAAACCATGAACTTCTTGGAAATTTTTCTAGCTTTTTTGACTTGATTCTTCTATTATCCCATGTGAAGGACCCTTTCTGATGGAAAGTGTACATTACCAGCTCTGCTGCATCCATGAAATTTACATCTTCTCCAGACCTGCATGTTTCAAGGTACACAATTCACACTGAGGCTTTTGAAAATTGTTGATGTTAGCAAGATGGGTATTTAGGTGAACTGGATCTGTCAGAGTAAATATTTTCAAGATGTCTCTGGTGATCATGTTTTTCATTAGGGTTTCCAGTTACACTTGGTATAATTAATCCTAACACATTTTTCTGTAATCTTATTCAGAAAAATGAAGTATCAGAGGATTCTGGTAAGTAAATTTCCTGGCTATGGAGATACTGCTCCAGAGACTAGAAGCAAACATGATGGCTACTATTGTCTTTGCAATGATTCTTGAAAATATGTTAATAAATATCAGGTTTCACAATCCCTAGGCAAATAAATATTTAGTTATAATGATGAGTGTTCATCTTAAAATTCTAGGTTACATCTAACATATTACAACTTGAGAAATTATACATAAAATGATTTAACCCTACAACATCTCCCACAATACACTGCCTTAGGGTTTGGAATGCAGCCATTTAAATCTTATCCTGATTTTCAGTTAGACATGATGTGTTAAGCACACTTGTTTATCTCTTATTCACTTTTGCTCTTGAAACTCTTCCACAGAGGGATGTCAAAAGAGGCAAATTACACACACACACACCCACACCCAAACACATACACACACACACAGAAGAGCCAACAAAATATACCAACAAAATTTGAGAAATTAGAATGAAATCAACAGGAGGCTACTGTCTAAGCATTTCAGAGGAACGAGAAATCTGAATGCCTCCAAGAAACACCCAAACATTGGCCAAATTGTTCATGGCAGAGACCTGGAAATGTTAGATTTAGAGACATGAGCACCTTGGCTAAAAGTGCTAGCTGCTGCTAAGTCGCTTCAATCATGTCCGACTCTGTGCGACCCCATAGACGGCAGCCCATCAGGCTCCCCTGTTCCTGGGATTCTCCAGGCAAGAACACTGGAGTGGGTTGCCATTTCTTTCTCCAATGCATGAAAGTGAAAAATGAAAGTGAAGTCGCTCTCTCGTGCCTGACTCTTAGCAATCTCATGGACTGCAGCCTTTCAGGCTCCTCCGTCCATGGGATTTTCCATGCAAGAGTACTGGAGTGGGGTGCCATTGCCTTCTCCGTAAAAGTGCTAAGTAGGGGTTAAAACTGGAGAGTAGGATGGAAGTCAGTATAGGAGCAAGTAATAACCTAAGTACCAGTCCTTGGGCTTTCCAGGTGGCACTAGTGGTAAATAACTTGTCTGCCAATGCAGGAGACATAAGAGACATGGGTTTGATCCTTGAGCTGGGAAGATCCCCTGGAGGAGAGCATGGCTACCCACTCCAGTATTCTTGCCTGGAGAAATCCATGGATGGAGGAGCCTGGGGGGCTACAGTTCATAGGGTCACAAAGAGTAGGATAGGCCTGAAGCAACTTAGCACACACACACACATGCACTAGTCCTTATCTTGAACAGCCAGGAGACTTAGTGAACCAGTGGGGTGAAAGACTGGAGCAATTTCTGGAGCAATGAGACCATAAACATAGTAACCTTAGCTAAAAGTCAAGGTGAAAGTGGTGTATCAAAAATGGATTATTAATACATATATGTGGAATCTAGAAAAATTGTATAGATGAACCTATTTTCAGGGAAGGAAAGGAGATACAGAGAATGAATGGACTTGAGGACACCGTGAGGGAGGAAGTGAGTTGGACAAATGGGGAATGTAGAAGCAACACATATACACTATTGTATGTAAAATGGACAGAAGTGAGAAGTTGCTCTATGACACAGGGAGCCCAGTCTGTAGTTCTGAGATGACCTAGAAAGGTGGGAAGCAGGGAATGGAAGGAGGCTCTAGAAGGAGGGATATTTATAGCTGATTCACATTGTTGTTTAGAAGAAACCAACACAATATTATAAAAATAAAAAATTAATAATAATATAAAAGAGAAGAAACAGATTACTCATGAAAGTGTAGTTTTTATTAAACTAATCGCATCCTAGCCTACTCTTCCTTATCATCTTAAAGAATGCCAGAAAATTGAGCTTTTCCTTCTCAAATCAGCATTTGACTCAAGAGATAGTCTGGCCAAGGTGAATGAACTGTCACCCCCTGATTATACTAGAGTGACACCCACAATTTGGCAATCCCTGCTCATGAGCACAGAAATACAGATCAGTTTTTAGTGCCTTAATGAATATATATGAATATATCACAAGTCATCACCAGAGGGTTGCAGAAGGCCTGAAAAATAAGAAGAAAAAACACATTGAAGCAAAGGGATAAAATAAGACCAGAAGAAACAATGTAAGGAGCAAAAGAAAAATTTCTGAAAGTCTAAAATTCAAAACAGAAGAGTGAAGACATTGCATTTTTGAAGTGAAATTGAGCACTTTACAAAAGGAATACACTCAAGAAAGGGATATTGACAATTAAAAATGTACAGCAAAATTTTAATAGTTCAACCCAAGCAATAAAAGATAAAGAAAACTTTCAAAAAGCCAAACAAGAAGACAATAGAACATAAAAGAGTGAAAGTAAAATAAAGCTAGGACATCTGTACAAGATTATAGGACAAAAATAATAAGAGTTAGAGAAATGGAGAATGGATGAAATAGTTATTATTTTTATCATAGAAATAATGCAAGGGAACTCCCCAGATCCAAAGGATATATTTCCATACTTTATAAAAAAAAGTTCACCAAATATCATGTAAAGTATCAGCAAAAGATGCCACTGTGAGATTCCAGAATTTGGGGGCTAAACAGAAGATCTTAATTTTCTATAGACAAAAAAGGAAGGGTGTTTGAAACAGAATTATATCTCATTTTTCAAGAGGAGGTATCTGAGGCAAAAGGGAATGGAGAAAATCTTTCAAATTCATAAATTCACCTTAGAATTTAACATCCAGCCAATCAGTTGTTTTACAGCCAAAACCTACAAAACATTGTAAAGCAATTACCCTCCAATTAATTTTTTTAATATAAAGGAAAAATAAATATGTGCTCAGACATTGAGTTCTTAAGAATGTATCTCTAAATTACTCTTTTTCAGAAAGCTGTTATAAAATGTTTTCATTTAAATAAGAAAAATGAAGACATGTGATTGAACAAATTGGGCTTATTAAATTCTCTGAATGATAGTGATGGGTAATCTTAATACTATAGATGTGTCTAGAGTGTACTCAGCCTAGACTGAAGGAAGGGGAAGGCAGATGCAGGCTCAGTTCAGTTCAGTCACTCACTTGTGTCTGACTATTTGTGACCCCATGACTGCAGCATGTCAGGCTTCGCTGTCCATCACCAAATCCTGGAGCTTACTCAAACTCATGTCCATCGAGTCAGTGATACCATCCAACCATCTCATCCTCTGTTGGCTCCTCCTCCTCCCGCCTGCCATCTTTCCCAGCATCAGGGTCTTTTCTAGTGAGTCAGTTCTTTGCATCAGGTGGCCAAAGTATTGGAGGTTCAGCTTCAGCATCAGTCCTTCCCATGAATATTCAGGACTGATTTCTTTTAGAATAGACTGGTTGGATCTCCTTGCTGTCTAAGGGACTCTTAAGAGTCTTCTCCAACACCACAGTTGATAGATAAATTCAAATAAAAATGAAAAAAGTGAAACTGATAACACTAGTAACTATATGACACTAGTGACTTAAATCACACTAGTTATTTAAAGATTAAAATATACTCTCAGAAAAAATTTGGGGTAGTTAGGAAACTAAACCCCCCAAAAATTATTAACTTCATAGAAAAAAAAAAGTTGGGCAACAATTATGTTGTAATCAGAGTTCATGATGACATTATAGTGTTAACAGATTAGTTATATATAGTTGGGTTTTCATCATCTTGCTGCACAGAAGTGAAAATAGGCTTTTTAATCACATTCTGTGTGTACTGTGCTCTGTCATTACATACCACATGAATGTGTGTATCCATCTAAACTAGAAGCTCTTTCAAAAGAAACAGTGCCTTCTGTTTCTCTACTCCCCCCACAGTAGTGGGCTGATATCTCAGTGAAAAAAAGCAAAGCAGTGAGCAAACCTTTAAATAACTAACATCTAGGTCTAAGAAAAAACAAACAAACAAAAAACTAGAGTTCACTCTTTCTTTTTTTAAGTTTTTAAAAAATTATTTCATTTATTTTAATTGGAAATTAATTACCTTACAATAATGTGGTGATTTTTGCCATACATTGACATAAATCAGCCATGGGTATACATGTGTCCCCCATCCCAAACCCCCCTCCATCATCCCTCCTCATCCCATCCCTCCCCATCCCTCCCATCCCTCCTCATCCCTCCCATCCCAGTTGCCCAGTGTACAAGTCTGAGTGTCCTGTTTCATGCATTGAACTTGGACTGGTGATCTATTTTTTATATGGTAATATACATGCTTCAATGCTATTCTCTCAAATCATCCCACCCTTGTCTTTTCACACAGAGGCCAAAAGTCTGTTCTTTATACCTATGTCTCTTTTACTGTCTCACATATAGGGTCATCATTACTATCTTTCTAAATTCCAAATATATATATTAATATACTGTGTTGGTGCTTTTCTTTCAGACTTACTTTACTCTGTATAATAGGCTTCAGTATCATCCACCTCATTCAGTTCAGTTCAGTCCAGTCACTCAGTCGTTTCTGACTCTTTGAGGCCCCATGAATTGCAGCACGCCAGGCCTCCCTGTCCATCACCATCTCCCGGAGTTCACTCAAACTTACTTCCATCAAGTCGGTGATGCCATCCAGCCATCTCTTCCTCTGTCATACCCTTTTCCTCCTTCCCCCAATCCCTCCCAGCATCAGAGTCTTTTCCAATGAGTCAACTCTTCAAATGAGGTGGCCAAAGTACTGGAGTTTCAGCCTTAGCATCATTCCTTCCAAAGAACACCCAGGGTTGATCTCCTTCAGAATGGACTGGTTGGATCTCCTTGCAGTCCAAGGGACTCTCAAGAGTCTTCTCCAACACCACAGTTCAAAAGCATTGATTCTTTGGTGCTCAGCTCTCTTCACACATTAGAACTGATTAAAATGTGTTCTTTTTAACAGCTGAGTAATATTCCATTGTGTGTATGTACCAGACTTATCCATTTGCCTGCCGATGGACTTGTATGTTGCTTCCATATCCTAGCTACTGTAAACAGTGCTGCAAAGAACATTGGGGTACATGTGTCTCTTTCAATTCTGGTTTCCTCAGTGTGTATGCCCAGCAGTGGGATTGCTGGGTCAGTTCAATTCAGTTCAGTTGTTCAGTTGTGTTTGACTCTGCGACCCCATGGAGTGCAGCATGCTAGGCCTCCTTGTCCATCATCAGCTCCCGAGTTTACTTAAATTCATGTCCATTGAGTCGGTGATGCCATCCAACCATCTCATCCTCTGTCGTCCCTTTCTCCTCCCACCTGCAATCTTTCCCAGCATCAGAGTCTTTTCTAGTGAGTCAGCTCTTCACATCAGGTGGCCAAAGTATTGGAGTTTCAACTTCAACATCATTCCTTCCAATGAACACTTTGGACTTATTTCCTTTAGGATGGACTGGTTGGATCTCCTTGCAGTCCAAGGGACTCTCAAGAGTCTTCTCCAACACCACAGTTTAAAAGAATCAATTCTTCAGCACTCAGCTCTTTATAGTCCAGCTCTCACATCCATAAATGACTACTGGAAAAACCATAGCCTTGACTAGATGGACCTTTTTTGGCAAAGTAATGTCTTTGCTTTTTAATATGCTGTCTAGGTTGGTCATAACTTTCCTTTCAAGGTGTAAATGTCTTTTAATTTCATGGCTATAGTCACCAACTCCAGTGATTTTGGAGCCCCCCAAAATAAAATCTGCCACTGTTTCCCCATCTATTTGCCATGAAGTGATGGGACTGGATGCCATGATCTTAGTTTTCTGAATTGCTGGGTCATATGGCAGATTTTCAGTTTTGTCAGGAACCTCCAAACTGTTCTCCATAGTGGCTGTACCAGTTTGCATTCCCACCAACAGTAAGAGGGTTCCCTTTTCTCCACACTGTCTCAAGCATTTATTGTTTGTAAACTTTCAGATAGCTGTCATTCTGACTGGCGTGAGATGATACCTCATTGTGGTTTTGATTTGCATTTCTCTGATAATGAGTGATGTTGAACATTTTTTCATATGTTTGTTAGCTATCTGTATGTCTTCTTTGGAGAAATGTCTGTTTAGTTCTTTGGCCCATTTTTTGATTGGGTTTTTGTTTTTCTGGTATTGAGCTGCTGCATGAGCTGTTTGTATATTTTTGAGATTATTTCTTTGTCAGTTGCTTCATTTGCTATTATTTTATTCCACTATGAAGGCTGTCTTCTCACCTTGCTTATCATTTCCTTTGTTGTGTGAAAGCAGTTAAGTTTAATTAGGTCCTGTTTGTTTATTTTTTCTTTTATTTCCATTACTCTGGCAGGTGGATCATAGAGGATCCTGTTGTGATTTATGTCAGAGAGTGTTTTGCATGTGTTTTCCTCTAGGAGTTTTATAGTTTCTGGTCTTACATTTAAGTCTTTAATCCATTTTGAGTTTATTTTTGTGTATGGTATTAGAAAGTGTTTTAGTTTTATTCTTTTACAGATGGTTGACGAGTTTTCTCAGCACTAATTGTTAAAGAGATTGTCTTTTCTCCATTGTATATTTTTGCTTCCTTTGTCAAAGATAAGGAGCCAACAGGTGTGGGGATTTACCTCTGGGTTTTCTATTTTGTTCCATTGATCTATATTCTGTCTTTGTGCCAGTACCATATTTTCTTGATGACTGTAGCTTTGTAGTATAGTCTGAAGTCAGGCAGTTTGATTCCTCCAGTTCCTTTCTTCTTTCTCAAGATTGTTTTGGCTATTCAAGGTTTTTTGTATTTTCATACAAATTGTGAAATTATTTATTCTAGTTCTCTGAAAAATACCATTGGTAGCTTGATAAGGATTGCATTGGGTCTATAGATTGCTTTGGGTAGTATACTCATTTTCACTATATTGATTCTTCCAATCTATAAACATGGTATATTTCTCCATCTACTTGTGTCATCTTTGATTTCTTTCATCAGTGTTTAATAGTTTTCTATATATAGGTCTTTTGTTTCTTTAAGTAGATTTATTCCTAAGTATTTTATTCTTTTCATTGCAATGGTGAATGTGATTGTTTCCTTAATTTCTCTTCCTATTTTCTCATTGTTAGTATATAGGAATGTAAGAGGTTTCTCTGTATTAATTTTATATCCTGCAACTTCACTGTATTCACTGATTAGCTCTAGTAAATTTCTGGTGATGTCTTTAGGGTTTTCTATGTAGAGGATCATGTCATCTGCAAACGGTGGGGGTTTTACTTCTTCTTTTCCCAATTTGATTCCTTTTATTTCTTTTTCTTCTCTGATTGTTGTAGCTAAAACTCCCAAAACTATGTTGAATAGTAGTGGTGAGAGTGGTCACCCTTGTCTTGTTCCTGACTTTAGGGGAAATGCTTTCAATTTTTAGCCATTGAGGATAATGTTTGCTGTGTGTTTATCATATATGGCTTTTATTATGTTGAGGCATGTTCCTTCTATGCCTGCTTTCTGGAGAGTTTTTATCAAAATGGATGTTGAATTTTGTCAAAGGCTTTCTCTGCATCTATTGAGATAATCATATTGTTTTTATCCTTCACTTTTTTAATGTGGTATATCACTTTAATTGATTTGCAAATATTGAAGAATCCTTGCATCCCTGGGATAAATCCTTGCACCTCTTGGTCATGATGTATGATCTTTTTAATATGTTGTTGGTTTCCATTTGCTACAATTTTGTTGAGGATTTTTACATCTATGTTCATAAGTGATAGCGCTCTGTAGTTTTCTTTTTTATGTGGCTTCTTTGTCTGGTTTTGGTATTAGCATGATGGTGGCCTCATATAATGATTTTGGGAGTTTACCTTCCTCTGAAATTTTCTGGAACAGTTTGAGTAGGATAGGTGTTATCTCTTCTCTAAATTTTTGGTAGAATTCACCTGTGAAGCCATCTGGTCTTGGGCTATTGTTTGTTGGAAGATTTTTGATTACAGTGTCGATTTCCATGCTTGTGATGGGTCTGTTAAGATTTTCTATTTCTTCCTGGTTCATTTTTGGAAGGTTATACTTTTCTAGGAGAAGGCAATGGCACCCCACTCCAGTACTATTGCCCGGAAAATCCCATGGATGGAGGAGCTTGGTAGGCTGCAGTCCATGTTGTCGCTAAGAGTCAGACACTACTGAGTGACTTCACTTTCACTTTCCACTTTCATACATTGGAGAAGGAAATGGCAACCCACTCCAGTGTTCTTGCCTGGAGAATCTCATGGATGGAGAAGCCTGATAGGCCGCAGTCCATGGGGTTGCACAGAGTCGGACATGACTGAAGTGACTTGGCAGCAGCATACTTTTCTAAGAATTTTTCCATTTCTTCCAAGTTGTCCATTTTATTGGCATATAGTTGCTCATAGTAGTCTCTTATGCTCCTTTGTACTTCCGTGTTGTCTGTTGTGATTTCTCCATTTTCGTTTCTAATTTTGTTGATTTGATTCTTCTCCCTTTTTTTCTTGATGAGTCTGGCTAATGGTTTGTCTATTTTATTTATCTTCTCAAAGAACCAGCTTTTAGTTTTGTTGATTTTTGCTATGGTCTCCTTTGCTTCTTTTTCATTTATTTCTGCCCTAATTTTTATGATGTCTTTCCTTCTCCTAGAGTTGGTCGCTGGTTCCTTCTCCCTGGTTGCTGAGATGGTAAAGCATCTACCTGCAATGTGGGAGACCCAGATTCAATGCCTGGGTCTGGAAGATTCTCTGGAGAAGGAAATGGCAAGCCACTCCAGTACTCTTGAATGGAAAATTCCATGGATGGAGGAGCCTGGTAGACTACGGTCCATGGGGTCACAAAGAGTTGGAAATGAGTGAGCGACTTCACTTTCTTTCTTTCTTTCCTTCTACTAACCCTGGGGTTCTCCATTTCTTCTTTGTCTAGTTGCTTTAGGTGTAAAGTTAGGTTATTTATTTGATTTTTCTCTTTTTTCTTGAGGTAAGATTGTAATACTCTGAATGTTCCTCTTTGCACTGTTTTTACTGAGTCCTATAGGTTTTGGGTTGTCATTTTTTAATTTTCATTTCTTTTTATGCACATTTTTATTTCCTTTTTGGTTTCTTCCATGATTTGTTGCTTATTAAGAAGCATGTTATTTAGCCTCTATACGTTTGTATTTTTAATTGTTTTTTTTTTCCCCTGTAGTTGACCAGTTAGACCTAACTGATATCTATAGGACATTTCACCCCAAAATAATGAATTTCACGTTTTTCTCAAGTGCACATGGAACATTCTCCAGGATGGATCACATCCTGGGCCATAAATCTAGCCCTAGTAAATTAAAAAAAATTGAAATCATTTCCGGCCCTTCACTGTCAGTCTGTTTGTGTCCCCTGGCTTGAGGTGGATCTCTTGTAGACAGCATGTATAGGGGTCTTGTTTTTGTATCCATTCAGCCAGTATTTGTCTTTTGGTTGGGGCATTCAACCCATTTACATTTAAGGTAATTATTGATAAGTATGATCATGTTGCCATTTATTTTGTTGTTGTTTGGGGGTTCACGTTTATAAACCTTTTCTGTATTTCCTGTCTAGAAAAGATCCTTTAGCATTTGTTGAAGGGCTGGTTTGGTGGTGCTGAATTCTCTCAGTTTTTGTTTGTCTGTAAAGCTATTGATTGCTCCTTTTATATTTTAATGAGATCATTGCTGGGTATAGTAATCTAGGTTGAAGGTTTTCCTCTTTCATCACTTTAAATATGTCCTGCCATTCCCTTCTGGCCTGAAGAGTTTCTATCGAAAGATCAGCTATTATCCTTACGGGGATCCCCTTGTGTGTTATTTGTTGCTTTTCCCTTGCTGTTTTTAATATTTGCTCTTTATTTTTGATATTCATTAATTTGATTAATATGTGTCTTGGGATGTTTTGCCTTGTGTTTATCCTGTTTGGGACTCTCTGGGTTTCTTGGACTTGAGTGGCTATTTCCTTCCCCATTTTAGGAATGTTTTCAGCTATTATCTCCTCAAGTATTTTCTCATGGCCTTTCTTTTTGTCTTCTTCTTCTGGGACTCCTATCATTCGAATGTTGGGGTGTTTAACATTGTCCAAGAGGTCGCTGAGGTTGTTCTTATTTATTTGAATAATAAATAATTATTTGAATTATTTTTCTTGTTTCCTTTCTGCTTCATTTATTTCCACCATTCTATCCTCCACCCCACTTATTCAATTTCTGCCTCAATTATTCTACTGTTGGTTTCCTTCAGAGTGCTTTTGATCTCAGTTATTGCATTATTCATTATTGATTGACTCTTTATTTCTTCTAGGTCCTTGTTAAACATTTCTTGCATCCTATCAATCCTGTCTCTAATCTATTTATCTGTAACTCCATTTTGTCTTCAAGATTTTGGATCATCTTTAATATCATTATTCTGGATTTTTTTTTTTTCAGGTAGACTCCTTATCTCCTCCTCTTTTGTTTAGTTTGGTGAGCATTTATCATGTTCCTTTACCTGCTGAACATTTCTCTGCCTTTTCATTTTGTTTAGGTTGCTGTATTTGGGGGTGCCCTTTCTGTAGGTTGGAAGGTTGTGGTTCCTCTTTATTGTGAAGACTGCTCCCTGTGGGTAGGGTTGGATTAATAGCTTGTCAAGGTTTCCTGGCTAGGGGAGCTTATGTCTGTGTTCTGGTGGGTGGAGCTGGATCTTTTCTGTCTGTAGTGTGATGAAGTGTCCTGTAGTGGGTTTTGGGGTGTCTATGGGCTTGCTATGGCTTTGGACAGCCTGTCTTTTAATGCTCAGGGCTGTGTTCCTGCTTTACAGCAGAATTAGCGTGGTATGTTTTGCTCTGGAACTTGTTGGCTCTTGAGTGGAGCTTGGTTTCAGTGTAGGTATGGAGACTTTTGGATGAGCTCTTGTCTATTAATGTTCCCTGCAGTCAGGAGTTCTCTGATGTTCTCAAGTTTTGGAGTTAAGCCTCCTGCCTCTGGCTTTTAGTCTTATTCTCACAGTAGCCTCGGGACTTCTCCACCCGTACAGCACAGATGATAAAACATCTAGGTTAATGGTGAAACAGTTCTCCACAGTGAGGGACACCGAGAGAGGTTCAAAGAGTTGCATGGAGAAGAGAAGAGGGAGGAGGGAGATAGAGGTGACCAGGAGGAGAAGATTGGGGAGTCAATAGGGGAGAGACCAATCCAGCCAGTAATTAGTTCCCTAAGTGTTCTCCACAGCCCAGAACACCCAGAGAGATTCACAGAGTTAAGTAGAAAAGAGAAGGGGGAGGGAGGAGATAGAGGTGATCTGGGGGAGAAAAAGGAGAGTCAAAAGGAGAGAGAGCAATCAAGCCAGTAATCACACCCCTAAGTGAAAATGAATACTGAAAATTAGATTCTTAAAGGTACAAAACTGATAACAAATATCAAAGAGCAAAGATTAAAAATCTAGAGTAGAGGTTAGACTCTCAAAAATTCAATATTAAAAATACAAAACAAAATCAATCACAAAAATTATAAAATATATATATGAAATTTGCTTTAATGTAAGGTATTTTTTCAAGGTAATAGTAGGTTATAAAAATGAAAATTAAAGGACTAATAAAGAACTTAAATTAAAAAAAATTAAAAAGTGATAATAAAATATATCTAGGAATTTCTCTGGAGCTGTTGTGGGCAGTGTGGGGTCAGTTCAGTTTCAGATAGTTCCTTGTTCCAGCTTGTACTTGTTCTCAAGTTTTATAAGCCCCCTCCAATGCTTAGTTAGTGTTAACTACAGGGTTTTAATCTGTCACACCTGTCACATCCAGAGCAGTTCCCTCTTCTGTGTTTATTTTGGCTTCCTCTGTTTGCAAGTCTCTTCGCTGTCTAATTTCTGCTCTGGCACAAGGGGGCGAAGGTGGTCACTTATTTAGGCTCACTTGTTCAGTGTGTTGAAGAAGGCAATGGCAACCTACTCCAGTGCTCTTGCCTGGGAAGTTCCCATGGACGGAGGAGCCTGGTGGGCTACAGTCCATGGGGTCGTGAAGAGTCGGACACGACTGAACAACTTCACTTTCACTTTTCACTTTCATGCACTGGAGAAAGAAATGGCAACCCACTCCAGTATTCTTGCCTGGAGAATCCCAGGGACGGGGGAGCCTGGTGGGCTGCTGTCTATGGGGTCACACAGAGTCAGACACGACTGACGTGACTTGGCAGCAGCAGCAGCAGTTCAGTGTGTTGTGGGGAGGGAGAAACACTGTAAACAAATATCACTGGCATGTGTGGGGAGTCCTCACAGTGTATGGATCACACTGGGTTTGCCCTAGCTAATGGTGGCATCTGCTTTCTGGGTCTACACTGCTCAGGCTCCAGGTTGCTCTGCAGGGCACTGTCCAAACCGGGCCCTGCATTTAGTGCACTTCCCAGGTCTAAGCCACTCAGGTTCAGTTTCTTGGGTACTCCACAAGGGGACAGACTCAGTTGGGCATGTGCTTTGTGCCCTTTCCAGGTCTGAGAAACTCAGGAGACCAGGTGCTTTGTGAGTGCACAGTCCCTGAGGGCCTTGCATCTTAATCACCTTCCTGGTTGCAGCCGCTTGAGCAAGAGCACCGTCTCAGGTGTGCTCTGTGTCTCCTCTGGGGAGCTGATCTCGGGCTGTGACCCTCCTGGCAGATGTCAACTGTCCAGGATCCCAGGAAGAAGTGGCTAGCAACTGGGAGCCTGCTCACAGTTTGGTGGAGGATGCCAGTCCCTGGGGCCAAGATTGGAGGAGCCCCTTGCCTTCTGGCTCTAGCTGTCACTTGCCTGCCTCTCTGCCTCTGGAGCGGGAGAGGGGCCTGTACGCAGCTGGCTAGCTCTCCTTTGGTATTCGCTCAATCCTGTGTTCTGTGAGAGGGCCAGGCTGTGAGTTAGAGCCTTTCTCGGGAAAGTTCTCCCTCTTTCTATTTTTTTCCTCTCTGGCAATCCCACAGTTTGGGTTTCTATCTCACATTATCTCCCTCAGATTGGCCTCAGGACATTCAGGCCCAGTCCTTACCGTAAGGACTGATGATACCGCCCACGCCTCCCTGTCCAGCCCCCACTCAGTGGTGGTGAATGCAGGCTTATGGGCTACATCTCTACTGGCAGTTGCAGTTAGGCATATATTCTATGGGGTTTTTTGTTTTCCTCCTGGTTATGTTGCCTTCTGAGATTCCAAAACTCCCCACAGACCTACCTGTGAGAGGGTTTCCTACTGTTTGGAAACTTCTCCTTCACAACTCCCTCCCCAGGATGGGTCTCATCCCTAACTCTTTAGTCTCTCTTTTGGTCTTTTATATTTTGTCCTACCTCATTTTGAAGAGAATGGGCTGCCTTTCTGGGTGCCTGGTGTCCTCCACCAGCATTCAGAAATATTTCTGTGTAAGTTGCTCAGCATTCAAATGATCTTTTGATGAATTTGTAGGGGAGAAAGTAGTCTCTCCATCCTATTCCTCCACCATCTTGGGACCACCCCCTAGAGTTCATTCTTAAGCGAACTACATAATAATCACCACAGACAAGATATGTGGAATAATGCCGAGTATGATAGTTGTTTGTTTCCTGGATGCTAAAAAAGGGCTGGTCACCATTCTTAGCTGCTTTATTTGCCTTAACTCATTTAAGCATCAAAACAAATCTACAAGTTGAATACCATCATAATTCTCATTTTACAGGAGAGAAAACTGAGTCACAGTGTTGAATGTGATGGGACCAAATGAAAGACGTATGCTTCTACTTGCCCAGCCAGATCATGTATCGTTAATTTCACTGGCAGCACTCTCCAGAATTTTCTTACTTCTTTTCATGTCTGGTTCCCCTCCAGAACCTAGGCTCTGGGGACAGGCAGACACCTTCTTTCACACTTTCCTGCAACTCAGACATTTCTAAGTGGAGCAGTTTGTGGGAGTGAGCACTCAGCACTTAGGCATGAGCTGAATACAAGAGAACACTGTGGTGGATGAGAGGCCTGCTGCACAACCACAGACAGGATGTGGACCTGCATGGCAGTGTGAGATTGGAGCAGACTGGGCTCTTTGACCATTAAATGATCCTAAAAAACTGTCCCCAAATGCAAAAGCTAGGCAAAATGTTTCATGTGATGTAAAAGGAAATATATCTGGGATGATTTTAAAGTTCTCCAAAAATAAATCAGAACAATATTTATACTTTTTTTTTTGTTAATTTGTATTTCTAGTATGTTATCTTTGGGGATTTGAATCAGTGTAGCTTAAAATGGCTGTAACATGTATTTTCATTCGTTTAGATACAGTAAATGGGATTGTTTCCTTAAATCCTCTTTCTGCTAATTGAAGTGAGTCAGACAGAGAAACACAAATATTATATGATATTGCTTTTATGTGGAATCTAAAAAATTATGTGAATGAACTTATTTACAAAACAGACTCAGAGACACAGAAAACAAACTTATGCTGCCAAAGGCAAAGTGGGGGAGTGACAAATTAGGGAGTTTGGAATAAAAATATTCATACTACTATATATGCAATAGATAATCAACAAGGATCTACTATTTAGCACTGGGAACTATATTCACTATTTTGTAATAATCTATACTGAAAAAACTCTAAAAAAGAATATCTATGAGTATATATGCATAACTGGATCACCTAGCTGTACACCTGAAACTAATACATTTTAAATCAACTATATTTCAACTAAAAATCAACTAAAAACTTTAAAAGCCATGTATTTTCAAAATAGGTACAAGTAAGGTACTTTCCTGATGGCTTAGTGATAAAGAATCCTTCAATGGAGGAGATGTGAGCTCAATCCCTGGGTCTGGAAGACCCCTTGGAGAAGTAAATGACAACCCAACTCCAGTATTCTTGCCTGGGAAATCACATGAACAGAGGAGCCTGGTGGGCTGCAGTCCATGAGGTCACAAAGAGTTGGACACAACTTCGTGACAACACACATGCATACACAAGTAAAATGATTTTGACTAAGTTTCAAAAGATTATACATAGAAGAAAAATGGCTCTGCTTAATCATCTCACATGATTTTGTTAATTTCTCACTTTGCCATGTATGAAAAAAGTTGAAGAAAGAGATTTCTTAAAGAGATGAGAGAGGCACTGGTTTTCTTAATTGAAGGCAGCAAAGTGATGCTGCACAGCCAAAAACTCTGCTTTGTTAAATTCTGATTAAATGAGGTTTCTGTTTTTGCTGTTTTGTTTGTTTTTCTGTAGAACATCACAGGCTTATCCTACAATCAATATATGCTTTTATTTATGTCTTTACCAAGCTAGGGGACTTTGAATAATTGTCTGAGTTTTAGTCCCTCCGGTGCAAGACATTTCAGTCTGAAAGGATTTCTGAGCCCTTTGCTGTGTGTGTGTTAATTAGAGTTGGTTTCCTGATCTTTGCTGTCAGTTTTCTCCACTTCACAATTTGAGAGACAGCAATGCTAAACCAATCCTCAAAGGTCTCTGGAGACCATTTCCAGTAGCATTACTGATTTATTTTTGTCTTGACCAGATGGCTCCAGGTTCCTGGGACTGTACGGGAGTCCTTTTGATTACCCTATTTATCTCTCCCAGTGCTCAATTTAAGGGTCAAATCTCATGTAACACATTTGCTAGCAGGATAAAGCATTCAAGCCCACTACTGCTTGGACACCAGTCTTCTGACATATGCTCTGTGTTTCATTACACACCAAAGTCATAAGATTTAGTACATGATTTTATAAATTCCTAAGCAAAAGCAGGCAGAGTTTTTTTGGGGGTTGTTTGCTGATCTTTGGAACATGCAGCCAGCAGAAGGTCATGAACCAGGAAGACTTTGCCGAAAAGAGGGGTCTCTGTGTGTCCCCCAACGCTCCCTCACAGAAGCCTTACTTGCTTTATGGAGGTGGCCATGAAAAAGATGAACAGAACATTTTTAATGAAACCAATAAAAATGCAAAGGAAGATTTAATGTTTAAAGAAACAATAAATCAAAACTGACAACTGAAATGCAATATTTCACCATGAGATTGAGGAAATCAATTCATCCAAAGGGCACACTTGGCTTCTGTTAAAAAAAAAAAAATTCCCACATACTCACACAATAAAAGCTATCATATCAGGCAAAGCTAAATAAGCTCTGGTTAATGGATTCTGAAACCTTGAAAAACATGCATGAAGCCAGACAATACAAAGTCTCACGGTATTTGGATACACACACATGCACACATACAGCACAACATAAATTATCATGATTAGGACCTTCTTTAAGTTAGGGCATCAAAAAAATTGTCCATTTTTCAAGATGCTCTATGGGCTGAAGACTGTCTAAGTGTCAGATTATTTATTTTGATTACTAAATTATTTCCCTTTAAGACTTCTCATGTAATGAAAAATATAAGTGCATCCTAAAAACAGAAATAATAACCTTGACTTCTATCTTCAAGAAGAAAACAAAGAGAATTGGATGCTTTAGGCACATGCCATCAAGCTTATGTAGAGTGACCCTGGGGAAAATTAAATCTGACAAAAAGTATTCCTATCTCATAAGGGCTCACAAGTCAGTGAGAAATTGTCACCTGCACTAGAAATTATAATACAATGCAGTTTATAGCAAGGGCTGTAGTAGAGGTTAAAATGTGCACTAAAAATGGGCCCGTGCATTTTAGGATGGTTTTAAGAGAAGTTATGACTTGATATAGAGCTTGAAGGATGATGTGGAAGATAGGAAGCTGATATAAGTGCGGAAACAGAGAAGAGATTGAAGGGTAGAGAATAATTTTAACAGTGCATTTAGGGAGTTTTGGTTCAAGATGGTGACACCTGATGGCTAAATTCCTAACCTCACCTCCTTCCTTGGAGATACTGAACTTACAGCTATACATGGGAAAATTTTCTTTGAAACAAACAAAATTAAACTAAAAACTGGCAAAGGAACTCATTCATATAGGGCAACTAAAGAGTGTAGGAAAGAGTGTAGGAAAGGCTGAGAAACAATCTTGCCATAAATTTCACCTCCCAGCACAGTGACCCACAGTTGAGAAGTAACTCAAAACCTGGAGTTTCTCCCAGGGGAGAAAAGTGTTTGGACACCAGACATTGGATGAAACTGGAGCCTATTATACAGAGTGAAGTAAGCCAGAAGGAAAAACACCAATATAGTATACTAACGCATATATATGGAATTTAGAAAGATGATAACAATAACCCTGTGTACGAGACAGCAAAAGAGACACTGATGTATGGAACAGTCTTATGGACTCTGTGGGAGAGGGAGAGGGTGGGAAGATTTGGGAGAATGGCATTGAAACATGTAAAATATCATGTATGAAACGAGATGCCAGTCCAGGTTCAATGCACAATACTGGATGCTTGGGGCTAGTGCACTGGGGGATGGTATGGGGAGGGAGGAGGGAGGAGGGTTCAGGATGGGGAGCACATGTATACCTGTGATGGATTCATTTTGATATTTGGCAAAACTAATACAATTATGTAAAGTTTAAAAATAAAATAAAATTAAAACTGATACCTGAGATAAATCCAAGTTCCCAACATATCTATCTTTGAAAACAATGGGACTCATGCTGGAGATCAGAAGGGCCATGGCAAACTGAGGAATGGCTCCTAAAGGACTGGCACACAGGCCCATTTTCTCTAGGGCTCAGTGAAGAAGCAGCTCATTGGAAGCTGTCCAGATTTTATGCGAATGTGAGACGTATTTCCTAATCTTAAAGCATTAAGGAGGAGGAGGAGTGGGCTACTGAGATGCTATCTGTGGACAGAGGCTGAAGGGTGCCACCTTCCTTCTCTCCCTCTGTCTTGCTGAAGCCAGCTAATATCATGTTGTTTTTTTTTCCTCCTCTTTCCCATTCTCTTAGTTTCTTTTCTTTCTTTTTCTCTTTATTTTCCTTTCTCTTTTTCTTTATATCTCTCTCTCTATTTTTCCTTTTCATGGCTCTAAGTATGTATTCCTGGAAAAGTAAATGGGAAACCACTGCAGTATATTCTTGCTGGGAAAATCCCATGGACAGAGGAATCTGACAGGCTACTATCCATCCATAGGGTCACAAAGAGTCAGACAAAACTGAGTGACTGAACACTTATTTAGCACATATATGTACCACCTCCTGCCTCATTATAGAGCATCTGCTGGAGGGAAGCATCTACATACATCTTGTGCCTGTTTTTTAAGGTACAGTGACCTGCTTTTATTAAAACTCAACATTCAAAAAACAAAGATCATGGCACCTGGTCCCATCATTTCATGGCAAATAGATGGGGAAACAATGGAAACAGTGAGAGACTTTATTTTGGGGAGGGGGGGGCCTCCAAAATCACTGCAGATGGTGACTGCGGCCATGAAATTAAAAAAAAAAAGCTTGCTGCTTGGAAGGAAAGCTATGACCAACCTAGATGGAATATTAAAAAGCAGAGACATTACTTTGCCAACAAAGGTCCATCTAGTCAAAGCTATGGCTTTTCCAGTAGTCATGTATGGATGTGAGAGTTGGACCATAAAGAAAGCTGAGTGCTGAAGAGTGGATGCTTTTGAACTGTGGTGTTGGAGAAGATTCTTGAGAGTCCCTTGAACTGCAAGGAGATACAACCAGTCCATCCAAAAGGAAACCAGTACTGAATATTCATTGGAAGGACTGATGCTGAAGCTCCAATATTTTGGCCACCTGAAGCGACTCACTGGAAAAGACCCTGATGCTGGGAAAGACTGAAGGCAGTAGGAGAAAGGGATGACAGAGGATGAAATGATTGGATGGCATCACTGACATGATGGACATGAGTTTGAGCAACTTCCAGGAGTTGGTGAAAGACAAGGAAACCTGTCATGCTGCAGTCCATGGGGTTGCAAAGAGTTGGGCATGACTGAGTGACTGAAGTGAACTGAACTGACCTCCTTTTCATGGCTGCCCTAAAAGGAGCACCCCTAAATCACTTGCCTCCAGAAGCCAGGAAGACTTGTGTTCTGGTCTCCTGTGGAACTGGAGCAATCAGATTCAGTTCTTGGCAGACTGCTACTCTCAGAGCAATTCACAGATAGCAAACTGAAACAAACCCAGTCTTTCTGTGTCCAGAAACATTAGCCTGAGAATTGGCATGTACCAATAGGGGTCTGCAGAGATACTCTCAGGGAATGGAGGACAGTGAACGCAATCTTTGCATTTTCCCATTGCCTCTTTCCAGCTTGCCAGCATCTTCCAGAAAGAAGCTTATAAACTTCTTTGTTGCCCAGATGGCCATGCCTGCTTCCAGGGGATACCTCTACACCACCTGACTTTGATGGCTAGAGGAGCTTATGCTCAAGGAGTCCATAGGACTGTAACCAATGGATAAAGAGTTTTTAAACAACTATCACCCTGAAGGTACAACAAAAGGCAACACACCCAGAAGCCCAGTCTTTCTGTAAAAGAGATCTAGTAGTTTATAAGTATAGCTGCAGCCTGAGGGGCTGGTTTCTGATGAAACACACATCTAAGGGCTGACTGTAAGCCTTTTCTAAGACTGGGAGGGTGGGCCCTATATTTGCACTGTGTTTTCACTGTGCTTCAGAACATCAGTTTATTTTGGAAGGGAGCTCCCATGTGTGTCTGATGCCTAGTTTTTATATCTGCTACCATAGTTTTTATTGTTGCCACCCAGAGGATACCCCTTGATTGCCTAGCTCTATTGGCCAGGGGGCCTGTCTACAGGACTATAATAAATGGAGACACAATTCTTGGCAGATCACCAGCCTCAGGGCATTGCACAAACAAAAGATTCAAGCACATATCCAGTCTTTCTGTGGAAAAAAAGCTAACATGCTAGTCTTTGAATTTTGGCCTTTGGGGCAGGCATCAGGTTTGGTACCCATCTAGAGGCCACAGAGGTGTTCTCGGGGAACACAGGCCAGGGAGGCGATCTTTGCACTCTCCCTCTGCCTTTCTACATCTAACCAAGATCATTCAGCTAGAAGTTTATACACTTACCTGGAGTCCTGATTTTTGTGACTGCTGCCCAAAGGACACTTCCAGATCCCCTGACTATGGGGGTCAGTGGGGCTTATACTTGCAGTCCCACAGGACTGTATATATTTGCATTCTTAAAAGCTTTTACCTGAGAGTCTGGTTGATGAAGATTTTTCCAGACAAGCAAAAGCTAAAGAAACATGACAGGAATTAGTAACAGGAAAACATACGAAAGTATAAATCTCATGGTAAATATATAGTAAAAGTAGTGGATGAAAGAAAAATTAAGACCCATCTATATGTGGCTTATGGGAGACACACTTCAGACAGAAAAAATATACAAACTTAAGGTGTGGTAGTAGAGAAAGTTATTACATGCAAAAGGAAACCAAAAGAAAGTTGGGTAAATACTTAGACAAAATATATTTGATAACAAGGATTATAGTAAGAGACAAAGGAAGGCATTGCATGATAAAAGGGTCCATCTGGTAAGATGACATAACATTTGTAAATGTTTATACCCACAACATATATGTGCATGGTCAGTCTTTAAATCAGGTATGACTCTTTGTTACCCCATGGACTATAGCCTGCCAGCCCCCTCTGTCATTAGGATTATCCAGGCAAGAATAATGGAGTGGGCTGCCATTGCTTCCTCCAGAAGATCTTCCTGACCTAGGGACTGAACTCATGACTCTGGCATCCCTGCATTGGCAAGCAGATGTTTTATCACTGAGCCACCTAGGAAGCCCTGTGAAGCCAACATGCTGTTGCTGCTGCTGCTAACTTGCTTCAGTCATGTCCGACTCTGTGTGTCCCCATAGATAGCAGCCCACCAGAATCCTCCATTTCCTTCTCTGGAACCCAACATAAGAGTGTCTAAATATAAAAAGCAGATAGTAACAGATTTAAGAAGGCGATGGCACCCCATTCCAGTACTCTTTCCTGGAAAATCCCATGGATGGAGGAGCCTGGTGGGCTGCAGTTCATGGGGTTGTGAAGAGTCAGACACTACTGAGCAACTTCACTTTCACTTTTCACTTTCATGCATTGGAGGAGGAAATGGCAACCCACTCCAGTGTTCTTGCCTGGAGAATTCCCAGGGGAGCCTGGTGGGCTGCCGTCTCTGGGGTCACACAGAGTCAGACACGACTGAAGTGACTTAGCAGCAGCAGCAGCAGCAACAGATCTAAAAGGAAAAAGAGACAGCACTATAGTAATAACATGGGACTTTGATACCCTACTTACATCTATGGCTAGATTATTCAGTCAGATATGCAATAAGGAAACAAATTAAATGATATAGTAATTAAATGGGCTTAACCATTTTCATTCCAATTCCAAAGAAAGGAAGTGCCAAAGAACGCTCAAACTACCACACAATTGCACTCATCTCACACACTAGTGAAGTAATGGTCAAAATTCTCCAAGCCAGGCTTCAGCAATACATGAACCGTGAACTTCCAGATGTTCAAGCTGGTTTTAGAAAGAAAAGGCAAGGCAGAGGAACAAGAGATCAATTGCCAACATCTGCTGTATCATCGAAAAAGCAAGAGAGTTCCAGAAAAACATCTATTTCTGCTTTATTGACTATGCCAAAACCTTTGACTGTGTGGATCACAATAAACTGTGGAAAATTCTTCAAGAGATGGGAATACCATACCATCTGACCTGCCTCTTGAGAAACCTGTATGCAGGTCAGGAAGCAACAATTAGAACTGGACATGCAACAACAGACTGGTTCCAAATGGGAAAAGGAGTATGTCAAGGCTGTATATTGTCACCCTGCTTATTTAATTTATATGCAGAGTACATCATGAGAAACGCTGGGCTGGAAGAACACAAGCTGGAATCAAGATTTCCAGGAGAAATATCAATAACCTCAGATATGCAGATGACACTACCCTATGGCAGAAAGTTAAGAGGAACTAAAAAGTCTCTTGATGAAAGTGAAAGAGGAGAGTGGAAAAGTTGGCTTAGGCTCAACTTTCAGAAAACGAAGATCATGGCATCTGGTCCCATCATTTCATGGGAAATAGGTGGGGAAACAGTGGAAACAGTGTCAGACTTTAATTTTGGGGGCTCCAAAATCACTGCAGATAGTGACTGCAGCCATGAAATAAAAAGATGCTTACTCCTTGGAAGGAAAGTTATGACCAACCTAGATAGCATATTCAAAAGCAGAGATATTATTTTGCCAACACAGGTCCATCTAGTCAAAGCTATGGTTTTTCCAGTGGTCATGTATGGATGTGAGAGTTCGACTGTGAAGAAATCTGAGTGCCGAAGAATTGACGCTTTTGAATTGTGGTGTTGGAGAAGACTCTTGAGAGTCCCTTGGACTGCAAGGAGATCCAACCAGTCCATCCTAAAGGAGATCAGTCCTGGGTGTTCATTGGAAGGACTGATGCTGAAGCTGAAACTCCAGTACTTTGGCCACCTCATGTGAAGAGTTGACTCATTGGAAAAGAGTCTGATGCTGGGAAGGATTGGGGACAGGAGGAGAAGGGGACAACAGAGGATGAGATGGCTGGATGGCATCACTGACTCGATGGACGTGAGTCTGGTTGAACTCCCGGAATTGGTGATGGTCAGGGAGGCCTGGCGTGCTGTGATTCATGGGGTCACAAAGGGTCGGACATGACTGAGCGACTGAACTGAACTGAACTGAACAGATATACACAGAACATTTCATCAAACAGCAACAAAATACAAATTCTTCTCAAGAGTGCATGGAACATTCTCCAGGATGGATCAAATGGTAAGCCACAGACCACATCTTAATACACTTAAGAGTGAAATCATATAAAGAATGTTTTATAACAATAACAGTATGAAACTAGAAATAATTTCAAGAATAAATCTGGAAAATTAAAAAATATATGGAGATAAAACAGCATGCTACTGAACACCAATGAGTCAACAAAGAAATCAAAGGCAAAATAAAAATCTTGATAGAAATGAAAATGAAAACTTATGCAGTGAAAGCAGTTCTATGAGGGAGGTTTCTAGAAATAAATGCCTACTTAAAGAAAGAAGAAAAATATTAAATAAGCAACCTAACTTTACACCTCAAGGAGCTAGAAAAAGTAGACAAAGCAAATCCCAAAGTTAGTAGAAGGAAAGAACTATCAAAGATGAGAAAAAAAAAAAAAAACTAGAGACTAAAAGAGCAATAGAAAAGACCAAGAAAAGCAAGAGCTGATTATTTGACAAGATAAATAAAATTGACAAAACTTTAGTAGACTCACAAAGAGATAAAGAATTCAACCATTGATAAATTAAATCAGAAATTAAATAGTAGATATTACTTTTCATACCACCAAATACAAAGGATCGTAAGAGATCCTTTTAAATTATTATGTGTCAGTTGATTGGACAACCTGAAAAATGCATATATTTCTAGAAATATATCTAAGACTGAGTCATAAAGGACTAGAAAATCTGTACCAGTAAGGATATTGAATCAGCAATTTAAAACCTCATAACAAACAAACATCCAGGACCACACAACTTCACTGTTGAATTCTAGGAACAATTCAAAAACGAATTCATAAGAATACATACCGATTCTTTTCAAACTCTTACAAAAAAATAGAAGAAAAGGAAATACTTCTAAACTCATTTTATGAGGCCAGCATTACCGTGATACCAAAACAGGACAAGGGCATCACAAGAAAGGAAAATTACAGACCAATATCCTGGGTGGACATAGATGCAAAAATAATGAACAAAACATTAGCAAGCAGAATTCCACAATAAATTAAAAGGATCATACATCATGATCAACTGAAATTTATTCCAGGGATGTAAGAATGATTCAGCATTCACAAATCAATCTACATAATGAGCTACCTTAACAAAATAAAGGATAAAAATTATACAGTGAATTCAACAGATGCAGAAAAACATTTGATAAAATTAAACATCTATTTTTTATAATTTCAACAAAGTAAGTATAGAGGGAATATTTATCAACATAATAAATACCATGTACATAAGCCTATAGGCACTTCATAATCTGTGGTAAAATCTGAAAGCTTCTCATCTAAGACTAGGAATAAGAAAAGGATGCTCACTCTTACCACTTTTATGTAACATAATATTGGGTGTGCTGGCTAGAACAGTTAGGCAAGAAAAAGAAGCAAAGGACATTCAAATTGGAAAGAAAGATTCAAAACCATTACTATTTGTAGATGACGTGATGTACAGAGGTACATCAGATGCACAGAAAAACCTAGACTCTATCAAAAAACTGCTTGAACTAATAAATAAATTTAATAAATTTGCAGGATAAAAATCCAAAAATCTATTGTATTTACACAACTAATATAAAACTATCAGAAACAGAAATTTAAGAAAAAATCTAATTTAAAACTGTATTATAAAAAAAATCCTGGGAAAAAAATTTAACCAAGAAATAAAAGACCTATACACTGAAGACTATAAGAAATTTATGAATAAAACTGAAGAAAATATAAATAAATATTAATAAAAAGAGAGTCAATGCTCATGGACTGGAAAAATTAATACTGTTAAAATAGCCATACAGCCCAAAGCAATCTACAGATTCAATGAAATTCCTATCAAAATTCAATGCCTTTTTAAAAACAAAAATATAAAAAGCAAACTTAAAATCTATATTGGATCACCAAAGATTCCAAATAGCCCCCAAAATAATAAGTTAGAATAACAAAGCTAGACGGGCTTCCCTGGTAGCTCAGTTGGTAAAGAATCTGCCTTCAATGCAGGAGACCCAGGTTTGTTTCCTGGGTTGGGAAGATACCGAGGAGAAGGAAATGGCAACCCACTCCAGTATTCTTGCCTGGAGAATCCCATTGACAGAGGAGCCTCGCAGCTACTTGTGTCCACGGGGTCACAAGATTCAGACACAACTTAGTGACTAAACCACCATTACCAACAACAAAGTTAGATATCTCATGCTCCCTGATTTCAAATTATATTACAAAGCTATAGCAATCAAAACAGTATGGTTTTTTCACACACACACAAAAAATCAATGGAACAGAATAGAGAGCCCAGATATACAAATCCAGATATATATGGTCATTTAATTTATGATGAAGGAGTCAAAAAATTACAACAAGGAGAGGAAAGTCTTTCAAATAAATGGTGTTGAGAAAATTAGATCACCAAAAGAATGTAAAAAATTTTCATGCAAAATAATGAAATTGGGCCACTATCTCATACCATAGCCAAAATTACCTCAAAATGGATCAAAGTTCTGCATGTAACACCTAAAGCCAGAAAACTTGGAGAAAACACAGGTGGTAATCTCCTTGACATAGGTCTTAGCAATCATTAATGTTTTGTTTTATTTTGTGTTTTTTTTTTTTTTTTTTTTTTAATTTGGCAGCAATAGCAACAAAAACAGACAACTAGGACTATATGAAACGAAAAGCTTTGCACAGCAAAGAAAAACCTAACAAAATGAAAGGCAACATCCTGAATGAGAGAAAATATGTGCATCTTATATGACAGATAAGGAGTTAATATCCAAAATATATAAAGAACTCACATGATTCAATTGCAAAAAAAGAAATTCAAATAAAAAAAATGGCAGGTGTTCTGAATAGACATTTCTTTCCAAAAGAAAAACCAGTCAGTACATGCAAAGATGCCCCACATCTCTAATTATCAGGGAAATGCAAATCAAAACCATGAGATGTCACTTCATAGCTCTTAAAATTGCTATTATCAAAAAGACAAGAAATCAAAGTATTAGTAAGAATGTGGAGAAAAGGGAATCATGTGAACTACTGTTGGGAATGTAAATTGGTGCAGTCACTATGGAAAGCAGTATGTGCATGCATGCACAGTTGCTCAGTCGTGTTCAACTCTGCAACTCCATGGACTATAGCCCACCAGGCTCCTTGTCCATGAGATAATCCAGGAAAGAGTATATTGCAGTGGGTTGCAATTTCCTCCTCCAAGGGATCTTCCTGACCCAGAGATTGAACCAGTGTCTCCTGTGGCTTCCACATTGGCAGGTGGATTCTTTACCACTGAGTCGCATGTCAGTTCAGTCACTTGGCCATGCCTGACTCTTTGTGACCCCATGGACTACAGCACTCCAGGCTTCCCTGTCCTTCACCAACTCCTGGAGCTTGCTCAAACTCATGTCCATCAAGTCGGTGATGCCACCCCATCATTTCATCCTCTATTGTTCCCTTCTCTTCCTGCCTTCAGTCTTTCCCAGCATCAGGGGCTCTTCCTATGAATCAGTTCTTCACATCAGGTAGCCAAAGTATTGGAGCTTCAGCTTGAGCATCAGTTCTTCCAATGAATATTCAGGACTGATTTCCTTTAGGATTGACTGGTTGGATCTCCTTGTAGTCCAAGGGACTCTCAAGAGTCTTCTCCAACACAACAGTTCAAAAGCATCAATTCTTTGGCACTCAGCTTTCTTTATAGCCACATGAGAAACCTGGAAAAGAGTATGAATATTTCTCAAAAAATTAAAAAAAGAACTTCTCTAAAATCCTTCAATTCTACTTCTGATTATTGTTCAAAGAAAATAAAAATACTGAGTTGAACAATACATGTTTATTGAAGCATCATTTATAATAGCCAAGAAATGGAAAATGCCTGTGTCTATTGGTGATGAATGAATAAAATGTGGTATGCATATACAATGAAATATTACTCAGCCATACAAACAAATGAAATCTTGTAATAACATGGGTGGACTTTGAGGACATTATGCAAAGTAAAATAATTCAGATAGAGGAAGATATAAATATTTGTATATTCTTACTTACATGTATAAATTAAAACAAAACAAAACAAAAACAAGCTCCTAGCTACAGAGAACAGATTGGTGGTTGCCAGAGATGAAGAGTGGGGGTTAGGTAAAATAATAAAGATAGTCAAAAGATATAAATTTCAGAATATAAGTGTTATGAGTGTGCAGTACACAATATGATGGCTACAGTTAATAATATTGTATTTCATATTCAAAAATTGCTAAGAGAATAAATCTTAATTTTTTATCACAAAAATATGTTTCTAACTGTGGACAGTGACTGATGATAACTAGACTCATGTGACATTTGTTTTGCAATATATATCAATGTAAAATCATTACTTTGTTTACCTGAAACTAATGTAATATGCTAATTGTATCTCAATTTAAAAATAAAATTAAAAAATTTTGTGACTAGATAAAGGTAGAAGAAAATTAGGACAAAGAATATATGAGAGACAGGTAGCATCTATGCTGCAGGTGATGTGAAAAAATATAGGATAGAAGGATACGATACACAATAGGTAACAATCGAACTAACAAAAATGGCTATATACAGGCTGCTCATTCTTGGAACCATGCCAAGTGGTTATTAAGCATTTTCACATTTAATCTTCTTTGCAGCTCTTCATGGCAGATATTAACCTATTTTTAGAGATGAGTATAGTGAGGCTCTGCAATGTTATATTAGTTGCACAATGTCCCAGAGTTTATACGTGGCAAAGTGAAGATTTCAAGCCTCTGTGTGACACTGCAACTTAGGGATGCTGCAAAACTATGCACTGGTGCCAGATAGGAAGCAGCAGGAGGCTCTGATTGCCTAGGCAGCTTACCAGTGCTTACTGTGCTACTCCCCACTCCTGCGTTTTCTCTCCCTCACTCCCACTTGCATTGCCCCTTGTACTCATCCCTAAACCATCCAGTCCCACAGTTGCCAAAACACCTCCATGGCATGTCCCACCCTCAGTGACTGACTTAACTTAGTAATTTCATTTCCCGCTCCATACTCCATCATCTCCTTGCATTATTCTGGAAATTTTGGTCCATACATATGTCTTTTCTTCCTAAAGAAACAGCTATTCATTTAAGGAATCCAACATTTTTCTACCCCCCTTTTTTTAATCTTCCAGAGAATTAACTCCATATGCAAATCAATGGGTCAATTACGCTTTTCCTTAAGATTCTGCTCAGCCCCACCCCAAACGCTTGTTCAAGTCTGTGTTGAGTGCTTCCCTAGACAACCAATTCCTGGAACACAAGTTTTCTGCATGTAAGCCTGATGTGGGTCCTAGAACATATAAAATCTCACCTGTTTCTCACAGGTGTGACCTAGCAGATGTTGGAGAATCTGACCAGTGTCACACAATGCCAGAGCTGAGAAAGGAGGGGTACGATTTGCACAAGAATTTGTCATTCTCTGGGACAAAGTTCCTCTTCTGTGTGGTCCTGCCTTACTCTGTATCTAAATATTTCCACCAGATCACTACATTATTAGGCATTTCGTGAACCTTGTGAACTTTTGTTAATGTCCATACATGGCTTCGGAGAAGGCAATGACACCCCACTCCAGTACTCTTGCCTGGAATATCTCATGGACGGAGCAGCCTGATAGGCTGCAGTCTACGGGGTCGCTAAGAGGCTGGCACGACTGAAGCGACTTAGCAGCAGCAGCATACATGGCTTAATCACAAGAGTATTTCTTTCAATGGTCTTTAAATGAATAAAGAGGCACTGATTTTAAAATAATACAAACTGAACACTTGATTCTACCTGAAATACTTAAAATGAGTGGTGGGGGGGACTGTACACATAAATGTTATAAATTCCTGATGCATTTCGCTTTATAAAAAGAAATTTTAATCATTCTGTAGTACACTTTTCAATAATACATATATTTTGGATTTTAAAAGCAATTGTTGAATACCCTTGAAGATACATTTTTATAGAAACCAGTTTTTACAATGTGAATCAATATGCTTGTTCATTGTTTTTGCTTTTTTTTTCTTTTGGTTTGTTTCTTCCTTGAGTTATATGTCAGCTGTCACATACCCTTCTGTCATCAGACGTATATCTAAGAGCCCACTTCTAGGTCACTGCTTCTAATTCCTGTGGGAAGAGACGTTAGAAAAGCAAGCTTGTTAATGAAATCACAATGTCTGAATGAGGCCCGATGGGAATAAAACGTATAGGCTTAATGCCTGGGCTTTGTCACAGCTGGTTTAGGAGCTTAAAGCCCTTTCATGACATCTTCCTTGTCCACATCTTTGGTTGAGCTCGCTGCATCCGATACCTTGGACAGATATTACGGCAAATATAAATTTTGTGTAGAGTCTCTTGCATGGTCTTTGTTTAGAGACAGTAACAAAGGGACACACAATGCTCTTGATTCTTAAACCTATAAACTAATTTTGGAGAGAAAAATCACATCACAGATACGTTACCCATGAAGCAGATAAGCATCAAAAAAGATATTATAGCGACATGAGTATGGAGCCAATGTTCCTTTGAAGAAGTTTGACAAGTATGGTCTGGAATAGGCACTCCCGGCTGGGCAAAACCACAAGGAGGCCACACAGGGGGTGGTTAATAACTCAGGAGGGTTTGCTATCTAACTAGCCAGAGATGCAATGATTTATTTCCAAGCAAGGGAGAAGGTGAGGTTTTAGATTCACTGGATCTTCAGTACACAGTTCCCTTGTGTTCGTGTGTACTCAGAATGTCTTTGGGATTCTTATCGGCTGCTTCTAATTTAGACCTCTGACTGCCCGCCTTTTCATAGAACCAGGCCCTCTCTGAAGTCACTCCTTATGAAGCTTTGTGAAAAAATTGGAGAGCTTAGGACACACACAAGTAGGGGGAGGAATACAGAGAAGCAGAGAGACAAGAAAGTGGGTAGATTTTATTTTTCTGCAGTTAGCCTTTATTTTTTAAATAACCTTGTACTCCTTTTCAATTTCCTCTCAGAACCGTTTTTCCTCTGCTTGCTCCCTTTTTCTTCATTATTTTAATGGCTACATCTTTGCTCTGATGTGTCAATGGGAGTGGAAAATCCTGTGAAGCCTGGGCTTAATGAAACGCCAGCTGGAACAGAGGGATAAAGTTTCTTTGGAGCAGCTTCAAAGGGATGCGGGCTGGGCAAGCTCTGGGACAATGGTGCCGGGCCTGAGGACAGGGACAGCCCGGCCAGCTGGCCCAGCCTGGCCCTAACGAGGCGTGAAGGGATGAGGACCCACGTCACTCAGCAGTGGGGGGTACAGGATGGGGGATTTAAAACGCACACTACACACAGGCTGCATCCTTAGATTTTCACAACAAATGGTATTCTCAGGAAATGAGGGGCCAAAATGTGACTCCTAGGGGAAGAAGCATGAGCTAATTTTGCTCAAAAGCCTTGGCTTCCTGAATGCTGCCAGGCACCGCTTCTCTCCACTGCCCCCCGCCCCCATTTTGGCATAAATTTTACATTTCTTTTTATAAGAGAATTACCACAGAAACCTTAGTTTTGATAGGAACTGAGAAAGATTTATGAACACTCATTGGTCATTTTTGGTCAGGTGGCATTTCTCTTTTCTTTTTTGTGAATACAGCAGGCAAAGTGACTTGGAAATAGGCTATAAATCTACAGCCTTTCAAACGCCATGTCTGGTTGTCGGCTCCATTCAGACCTCCGCTTCCGCAGGCCCTTGTACTTTGAATGACATCAAACATTATCAGCTCCAGCTTTCACTTTGCAAGGGATGTTTAGGAAACTACAAGGAACTTCAGCCTCTACCTAGTTAATTTTTTGTGTTGATATGCTTTGTATAAAACCTACTGTCTCACCTTTGGTATTTTGCTATTGAGGATATTTGATCAATGGTATTGACTGTCTCATTTTATTAAGTTAACTCTCAGAATTCTTTAAAGAAACATGGAGACGAGTGGTTAGGTCTTTACAAACTGAGTCCTCCAAAAGCTAAGATGATTTAAGTCCAGAAAAATCATCAGAAAGATCATTTTCACTCATTTCTCTTGCTTATGAGAACTGACAAAAAAGGATTTGAGATGGTTTATGTTCCAAACAACAGATATTGAGATATCAAGCTTGATATAGTCCTTGCTCCTCATAGCCCAGAAAACATAAAATATGGACTTTCTTTCACTTCAGTTGCATATTCAGATGCAAATCACCCACCAACTGGAGCAGCTTCAGGTAGCTATTGAGCTACCTGACAAGGAATAAACCCTCCTAGGAGACTGTCCTGCCTTTAGGAGACTTTTCTATGGTCAAGAGAGATAGGACTCTTCATTTTGATATTCAGTCGCCAAGTCGTGTCCCACCCTTTGTGACCCCCATGGACTACAGCATGCCAGGCTCCTCTGTCCTCCACTATCCCCTGGAGTTTGCTCAGATTCACATCCATTGAATCAGTGATGTCACCCAGCCATCTCATCCTCTGCCCACCCTCTTCTTTTGCCTTCAGCATCAAGCTCTTTTCTAGAGTTGGCTCTTTGCATCAAGTGGCCACAATATTGGAGTTTCAGCTTCAGCATCAGTCCTTCCAGTGAATATTAAGGATGAATTTCCTTTAGGACTGACTGGTTTGATCTCCTTGCAGTCCAATGGACTTTCAAGAGTCTTCTTCAGCACCACAATTCAAAAGCATTGTGATCCCTTCATGGGTCACAGCCTTGTCATGGCCAAGGGGCTTGTGTAACTCAGTGGAGCTCTGAGCCATGCTGTGCAGGGGCAACTGAGATGACAGATCATAGTGAAGCATTCTCACAAAGTGTGGTCCGTGGGAGGAGGACATGGCAACCCACTTCAGCATTCTTGCCATGAGAACACCATAAACAGTATGAGAAGGACTCTAAATATCAGCTTCCTTTTTCATTAGTCAAAAACTGAAGATTAGCAGAAATCTCATATAGTCCAATCTAAGTATAGGGTTAATTCTAAAGAAAAAATACAGCTCACTCTTAAATGATGCAGCTTTGAACCGTGAAGACACACTAATGCCTGGATTTTTTTTTCCAGTAGTAAATACTACAGTACAGTCTGGAACCATCCACAGTTGGTTGACTTGGAGGATGTAGAACCTCCGATATAGAGGAACCATGGATACAGAGAGCAGACTGTGAAGTTAGATTCTAGACTGTGTGGGGATTAGTTTCCCTCACCTTCACATTATTCAAAGGTCAGCTTCATGTATAGGATTTTATAGCTTTGGCCAAGACTTTCAAAAGGAGATAACATTTGAGGTTGTTTGGTATATAGAGAGGAAATGATATTCCAGAGAAAATTCCATAAATAAAAGTCTAAAGGCAAGGAGTGACCTTGTCAGTGAGGAGAATTACAAAAATCCAATAAAATGGTTTAAAATAATTCAAGGAGTCAGAGTGTCTGGGGATGATGTCAGAGAGGTCAGCAGGACAAGAACAAACAGGACTTTGAGTATCAGGCTTGGGCTTGATTCTGTAGGTGAAAAGGGGAGGAAAGGGAGCATTTTGTTGACTGGAGGGATCAGCTAAGTAGAGCATGCTGGAGATGTGATTCTGGCTCATCTGTGGAGGATGGGTTTGCAGAGGTTGGCCCTCCTTGATTTGCTCCCTTCCACGCACACACACCTTCTCTGCACTTCTCTGTCTTGCACTGACCACCATGTCCAGGCACCTTGTTGTCTCACTGCTGGTAGGGAATCAACAATGGATGGCATTGGCATAAAGCTGAGAACAGAGAGAGGAATAGTTTGCTATATTTATACTGCCCAGCCTCCCCACACATTTTTCACTGTTTGTACTCTCCTATGGTCATACAATATCAGTCACTCCTTCTTTTTGTATCCAGCCTTTTGGCATGAGACTCCTTCAGGGGTAGTCCTGGCTTTCTGCTCTTGCTAGTATAGGTCCTTCATTGAATCCTTTGGCTTCATTAGCCGACCACTCACCTCTGAGAATGTTTTTTTTACTTAACCTCCCTTCAGTTTATCCCCTTGAGCTTAGCATCTCAATTATTGGCAGGACTTTGATAGAGGGTCAGCGGTGGAGAATGCTATGATAGCTCAATGTAGAGAAATGGGGCGGGGGGTAACAGTACCAGGCATATTCTAGAGGAATTTGGGGTGTAAGCATTAGTAACTGGTTAGACTAGGCACTCTAAGACCTATTAATATGAGGTCATTCTTTAGAAGGCCAGTCAAAAGAGATCTCAAGGGGCAGAGGTTTGTGTTCAAGGAGTCATAGGTGGGGCTGTACGTACCGAGGTAAGTGTTGATCCTAAGGCAGGAAGAGTTTGGGTCCAGTCCTGTCTTCTTCAAAGACTTACAGTGTGGAGTATTACAAAGCACTAAACCTGGGTGAAGTCTAACATATAATAATTGTGCTTTTATTTCTAGATTAATCCATTTGGGTCATATATAGCAGCAAATCGGAAGCTTGCAAGTGGACAAAAGATGATAGAACTCTGAACTCTAGTTTAACAAGAGCCATCTTTCATTTAAAATCTTATTTCTCTTCAAAATACTCAGTCATGTGTCTCTGTCTATCCACTTCCAAAACTAACTGTTATTGACTTTTAGGAGTAGAAAATAGCATAAACTCACCCATAGCATTTTGTCATTGTCCTTGAAGCAGCTTTGCTTTTCATTGGTTTCCATGGGGTCGATGTTTCTCCTGAGTGATGGGGATGAGGCCATTTGGCAGTGCATACAGGAGGGAATACAGGTTGGTACAAGATAAAATCAAAGAGAAAGCTTAGAGATAAATGCTCCAATATAGTTGTCACCCATCTCTTTTTGAATCTAGTACATTTAATTTACAGAGCTGGTAATACTTGTATAATCAACCAGGCATTGATTGGACCTTAATACTTTTGGTGAAGCTACCACCATCCTAATGAATCAATGCTCAAAAAATAACCAGATAACTAAAGGGTCTCTACTCTCAAATGCATTCTTTTCTTACCTTAACTGTGGGTGCTTTTATAGGAGTCCGTAGACTGATGCAGTGTGCTAAGACCCTTCTCTGCCTTTGTCCAAGCCTAGGAAGGTTTGCTGAAGGCCAGAGTGCCCATGAGCAGTTTTCTTCCAGTTGTCACTATAGCAACAGCCACTCACCCTTGGTCAAAGGTGCCATAAACTGGCACATTCTGCCACAAAGCAGTAAAAGCCAATTTCAGAACTCTCAATCCTACCTGGCTTCATATAGGCTTTTCCAAAATTCAAGATCAAAGATGACCTGCACACCCATTCAAACCTAGTCCCAAAGCTCTACATCTCACCTAACCAGAATTTTCAGCAGGTACATGATTATTTGCTCTATCCAATCTTGCATGCCTCAGTGTTTCCAGAAAATGCACCAAGATGCTGAGATCCTGAACTTACATCACTGGAAGTACAGCAACACCTGTCTTCCTGTAGCCTTAGCTAGTAAGTCCAACATATCAGATGTTTCCTGCTGTTTTCTGTACATCTCCACCACTGTGATTGGCATCATTTATTTGTGATTCCATAGAGATTATTGTTGCTACAATAAAACAAGACTGTAGTAAGGATGTTAGGAGAACCTAAGTTTCTGCTACAAAGAGAAGTCTCATGCATGCTTCCATTTATCGGTACACGTTTAGTGAATTCCACTGGGAAAACTGCTGGTGATAAGACAAGGTTCATCTCTCAGATGGAGAAGGCACTGGCACCCCACTCCAGTATGCTTGCCTGGAAAATCCCATGGACGGAGGAGCCTGGTAGGCTGCAGTCCGTGGGGTCGCGAAGAGTCAGATATGACTGAGTGACTTCACTTTCACTTTTCATTTTCACCCATTGGAGAAAGAAATGGCAACCCACTCCAGTGTTCTTGCCTGGAGAATCCCAGGGACGGAGGAGCCTGGTGGGCTGCCATCTATGGGGTCGCACAGAGTCGGACATGACTGAAGTGACTTAGTAGCAGCAGCAGCATCTCTCGGAAGAGCTGAAGATCCATCAGAAATCTCTAATAATACTGCTTACATCTTGCTGAGATACATTTATATAAAAGCAATTGTATAATTTCTAGAGTTAAAACTGAATGAATTTCAGATCAGTTTTCAGTCTGTGTTTCTGGGTTAATTTTTATAGATTGAGGTGTTTATGACCCAGGTTTTACCATGCCTGATGGATGTTCGCTTCTTCCTCATGGAGGAGGGAAGGGCACCGCTTACAGTTTTCGAAGGACATTGCCAATTCACCTTTCCATTTCCCCCTTTACTTTTGATGTAAATGGATGCCTACTTCCCTGAAAAAATCACATTACATATTTTATTTTCATAATTTCTGGTTGTAGGAAATGGATGCTCAAGATAGCCTTATATTTCTTCCTAGATAAAAAGGAAGGTATGGAGATGTTTTTTAGGTCTGCTATCCTAGTAGCCTCAACTACTTGCGAAGTCCTTAAGAAAGGGTTATCGAAACTGAATTCATCACATTGAAACCTCACAAGCACTTGAAGATGTATTTGAACATTAAAGATGTTCCACCATATAGCAGAAGAGATTAATCTCAATGAAATAATAAGCGTAGTGTTTTCACGTGAGTTAGGAAAAAAGCTATTTTAGCTGGATGCATTACTTGATGAATTCATATGTATTTTTATTTACACAGTCATTCTTAAGTGCCTACAGTCTGACTGGAACTGGGGCACCTGCAGAAGAAAGCCAGAGGAACAGTTGACATTTTTAAAATGTGGTAAACGCACACATACACACACACACTTGAAACACTATGACACAAAATTAACTATCATTCATTAGAATTGTCCCCAAATGCCATAACAATATGCAATTAAGTGATTCCTTATGGAACAAAGCTGCTATGTGCTTGGCCTTTCAGGACATTGGTCAGGATCTCTTTGGCTGTCTCATGTTTTATATCACCATAGGCAGCTAATAGAAAGCTAAGCCCAACCATGAGAACCACATTTGTATAACTCATATTAGGGGAGGGTGCCATGGATTCCCTAGACCACATCTATAAATCTTTCCCTGCCCGAGAATCTGTCGAACCTAGATTAAGATATTTAACATTGCTAGGATTCTTCATGGCTCCAAATACTAGGAGGCTTTGGTTCTTCTAGTCTGTATTATTCTCAGTTTTGGTTGCAAGTTGCTTTCAAAGTTAACATCTCCTAAACTTCATGGTGAACTTTCTTCTGTCAGGAAGATAACCTGGCTTGTTCCCCTACAGTGACTCATTTTCACCTGCAGACCACTGCTCCATTCACACATGTTCATAGTGCCTCAACAAGGTAGCTGGCCCTGGGCCACATCAATGAACAAGACAGAACAACAGCCCATCCTCATGGAGGTTATAGTCTGCTTTACAGAAATGATGACTCCTTCTTCTTGCCCTTCTCTGTCCTACCAATTTGTCAGACCCATCTTTTCTATGAAAACTAAATTTCTTCCCTCTGAAACTTCGCATTTCTAAGATATGCATCATGTATTAGTCTTTAATGAGCAACACTTTAATTGAGTGTAAGCTTGCCCATATATAGTTATCACACCTATTTCGCTTGAAGCACCCACTTAAATTCTCATGATTCTGCCATATTTCTTTGCCCTCTCTGTAGAACCTACTAGGTATATACTTATGACCTTTTCATTCATTGATGATTGCATATGCTCTCTTTTTCTATAATAGTCATCAGAGTAACCTGTTAAGAAAAATTTTGCTCTTATAAGACACTTTAACCTTTGTATTAGTATTTATGATTTCTAGTACATACACACACGGTCTTTTTACTTCTAAGGGAAGCAGGGAAACGAGTATGATTCTAGTTTTAAATGAAGGAAAGTTAAGGGAAATTCAGGGATTTGCTCAAAGTCACAGAGCAAATTCGTCCTTAAACTATGAAAAGTAGCTTCAAAGTATCTTAGGTCCTATCTTGTACCTAGTTCCTTCCACATTCCAAAGGGCTCCAGTATTATGAAACAACTTGCCATGAAGTGCAATCACACTTGAGGCAGAACAAAATGTGGTGTACAAGGGCTTTCAATTACTGGTGAGAGGGTGGGAGTCATACAACTATGATTGAATTCTACAGGTAATTCAAAGACTTGCCTTAGTTCAGCATCCTCCTCACAAAATGGAAACAAGTAGCTTAATATAACACACTTCTTCATATCCTTTATGAAATTATGTTTATGTTTGAAGAGTACAATTCTAATTCTACTGCCCATAGTTACAAATCCTATCTTTAAAAAATAGCTTGTTATGTGATCTTGAGCATGATTTTGAACTTACCTATATGGATTTCAAATTACCTAAAGGAAAAATAGGACTAATAACCTGTTCCCTGATGGTTCATGAAATACAAGGTTATAGGAGGTTATATACTGAGAATGTACAGTGTTATATTTGTTAGCATAAAAGTTAAGAGCACCGTATAAGCAAAAACTCTAATCCAAGACCCAATCTCAACACAAGGGTTATTTTCAACTACCAATGCAGATATGAATTTCTCCTTCTTGAGGCTCACAGAGTTCATAACATTCATTCCATGGAGCTGGTGCTGTAATACAGCCTGTACTAATCACAGTCTTGTCTTCTTCCTTTAATAGAAAGATTATAGTAATTCATTCATAGAGTTCCTCAACATTTTCAGTCATTTCATTTACATGATCTCACTGGTTTCTAAATAAAACCCATTAGTGTTAGCCAAACGGGATATTACAGTTTCCTTTCCTCATGGGCACTGGTGATTTGCCTGGTTGGTGTAAAACCAGGATGGGAATCCTAGTCCTTTACACTCTTGGTATTGATCTTTCTCCACACAGCTTCCCCTCACTCATTCTTACGAGAAGTGCACTTCAATGGGAGCCTGAAATGTGATTGTCTTTCTACGGCACAGAACCATATGGGCTCATAGAAAGAGATTTAAATCACTTAATTGAATGAATGAATTCACGACTCACAATAGTATCATTGATCATTTGATTTAAAAAAAAAGAAAAAAATCTTTAGCCTCCTTTGTTTGTTTCCCAACCATCTATTGTCTGCTTTACCTAAGTGCAAAGAATTAGTTTATGACAGGAGAATATGTGACATTTAGGTAATGGACAAAATAAAAATTCATATGTAATCACTTCATTATTATACTAGCTTCAGACTATGATTTTCTATACCCAAAAGGAAAGAAATGTGTGATTATAAAGGTTATTATTTCTATTTAAAGTATAGATGTATTTAAGCAGCTGTAATCATTTTCTGTAATGGGTTGGGAGAAGGTGTAGCCTGGAGAACTGGAGGCTGGCTCTCAGTCTCAGGACTGAGGGCTGTGTGACATTTGTCAAACCAATTAACCTCTCTGTGTTTGAGAGCTTCCATGTTTTGAGGAGGTTAAAATAATACTTATTTCCTATAGCTGTCTACACCCACAACATGAAAGGCATGTCTTCAGGGAGTTAACACAGTTATTCAAATGATTCAGGCCAAAATCAATCCTGCCATGAAATAAAAAGAAAAAAAGTGTGCATTTGGACCTCAGCTGTCCAGATTGCTTGTCGACATCAATCAAATTCACAGAATAAATGGTTCAATCCTCTGCTTTCCTTTGCTTGTGTTACCAAAGTACCTTTAAGGGCATATTAGTTTAAGACCAATGGGTGAATCATTAATGGCTTCAGGTCACTTAACTTACAGCCAAGAATACTTGAAACACAAGGAGGCTTTGGATTATTGGAAGGCTTGGGTGTTAAAGGATGAACTGAAAGTCACTCAGTCGTGTCCAGCTCTTTGTGACCCCATGGTCTATGCAGTCCATGGAATTCTCCAGGCCAGAATACTGGAATGGGTAGCCATTCCCTCCTCAAGGGGATCTTCCCGACCCAAGGATCAAACCCAGGTCTCCATCATTGCAGGCAGATTCTTTACCAGCTGAGCTACCAGGGAAGCCCATTAAAGGATATGTGTCTCTCAAAGTCACCTTCAAAATCAGTATCAAAGGGAAAGGGGAGAGAAAAAAGAAACCCAGCTTCAGCTTTGTGTCAGTATGTGTTAGACACTGTGGCAGAAGGAGTGGGGGATGTGGTTCATTAATCTTCTTACTTCATTCAGTCTTTGCAATGACAGTATTTGGTGGAAAGTTACAGAAGAAGAAAATGAGTCTCAGGAGAGTGAAAATCCCTTAATCATACAAACAAAAGCTGGCACTCTGGAGTCTGGACCCTCATTCTAAGTCCATGAGCTGCCCACTGCATCATACTTGCCCTTAGTGAACTCTAGATTTGATTCAATAAAAATAAGTAAACATAAATGAGTCCCTACAGGGTGCCAAGCATAATGCTAGGACCATGCATAAACATGGTCCTATTATCACAGAATTTTGCCTGCACAAGTGAGAATGACACACGCTGTTGTTGCTGTTCAGTCACTAAGTCAGGTCCAGCTCTTTGTGGTCCCATGGACTGGAGCATGCCAGGTTTCCCTGCCCTTCACTATCTCCCAGAGTTTGCTCAAACTCGGGTCCATTGAGTTGGTGATGCCATCCAACCATCTCATCCTCTGTTGACCCCTTCTCCTCCTGCCTTCAACCTTTTCTAGCATCTTCATCTTTTCCAATGAGTTAGCTCTTCACATCAGGTGGCCAAAGTATTGGAGCTTCAGCATTAGCTTTTCCAATGAATATTCAGGGTTGATTTTCTTTAGGATTGACTGGTTTGGTCTCCTTGAGGTCCAAAGGACTCTCAAGAGTCTTCTCCAGTATCACAATTTGAAAGGATCAATTCTTCGGCACTCAGCCTTCTTTATGGTCCAAATCTCATATCTGTACATGACACACATTAGCCTGACAGTAATGGAGCACGAGCCATCTGTGTGGAAGCACAGAGAAGGGGCTGCCACAGGCTCCTAGAAGCACCTCTAAGGGACACAGTAGGAGAATATTGCCCCATGAGCCCAAAATCACCATCAAGTGCCTGTTAGATTAGAATAAGTATCTGTAGAATTGTTAGAGGGCGATGGGAATGGTTCTCCTTTCTTTAAAGTTCTTGATGGTGGTAGAGTTTACAATTAAGAAGGTGTACTTAGTTATCAGATTCTCGCCAAAAATGTTAACCAGCCTCATTAGTAGTATCCATGATGGCATGTAATCATACTAACTAACTAAAGTGTAGGATGTTGATATTCACAAGATTTGGCTTGTGTAACTAGCAAACTGGAGATTCAGATTACCTGGTTCTATGCAAATCAGATCAGTGGAAAGCAAAGCTAAGTATCCTCAGGAACCTGATTTTAAATAAGACTCCTGACACAGGAAGCAGAATGGCAACGGATGGTGAAATAAACCAGAAAAAAAGATCTGCACAGTATCTTGGCCAGGATAAGAATAAAACCCTCAGTGATATGTTAGATGAATGTAAATAGAAGGAAATTGTATTGGACAATGATAAAAAGTGCCTGCAGATGAGGAGAAACTGACTGGTGACATTTCAGTTGGAAAGACAAGCAAAGAAGTTTGAAAAGTCCTCCCCTCCTTGTTGAAAACTAGAGTCGTAACAAGGCATTTAGACTAGAGGCATGCTCCCCAAAGGCCCCAAGCAAAGAACTGCAATCAAAGGAGACAGATGCTTAACATGCAATGCTACAGCCAGAAAATAGGCTAATGAGATTCCAGGCTGCTTGTCCACAAGGCCAGCCATCACAGTGTCACAAGGCAGGGAGGCTGCTGTCCCTCTTATAACCACTCTTCTGAAACCGCATGTGTGACATGGCATCTGATCCTCCACAGCTTAATAGTGATGCTCTCTACTTAGTCTAGCCAGACTGCAGTGGGGGAACAGGGTGCTGATTAACTGGCTGGAAGGAGGTGCCTTCCTGGAAGTCTGCAGTGGGTTTGCATGTGAGGCAAACTACAGTCGCATGAGCCATGGGAATGAGGAAACATACATTCAGAACTCTGTCACATTTGGGGTTGGGTTAATTAGGATAAGGGAGCTATCTGAATCATGCCATGCACATGCTGGCCGAGTTTCATGAAGTGAGCCCACCTTAAATAAGAGCAAAATATAGATCTAATCTTCCTTCTTTACTGGAGAAGTGAATTTGTTTGGCATTTTTTAAAAATATTTTAACAAAGAATAAACAAAAAAAATGTTTATATGCCTGTCTCTACTGGGCTGATGAAGGGAATGCATGGTTTTGTCAGGGCCAAGAGATGGTGAAAGGAAAACATAACAGATGAGGTCCAAGCAAATGTGGGGCATTGTCACAGCCCTGGTACTACTCGTGTGAATCAAAGATGAGTTTTCTAGTCCTCCGAACTCTCAGTCCTGTGAACTATCTCAAGAGCAATATTCACCCTTAAGTGAAGGGTCAAAAAATAATGTGTATTGAATTGATAAAGAAGTTACAAGTATTACATGTAAATGAAGCATCTATGATTAAAACGTTTTCATTCAGTTTTCCTGGTCAATAGTGTTCAAGAGAAGAAATCAATTAAGAACACTGGAAAAAGTCAGTGATAATAATAAATACACAGTCCTCACATACAGAATACCAGTTGTATTCTTAAAAGGATGATTTGAAAACTTCCATACTTATTAAAAATCAGGGTGAAATCATGAAAAGTTGGATAGGGCCTGTTGATACACCCAGTGTTCACTGGCTATTTAAGAAGCCTACTTAACTAGCCATCTGCACTTGTTAACATCATTCTCTTTCAAAATTGCCTAGAGGTCCCATTTATGCTCCTAGAGATATAGACGGTGCTGCCATGTACAGCTGCACAGGCTTAAACAATTTTGCTGCCACATTCACATAGACTGCAATGAGAATAGAATCTCTAGAGTTGTCTAACACAGAGACCCCAATCTGGGAATAAATCTAGAATAATTTTTTTATATAAGTTTTTTAGTCTGTATTCAACCCAAGTTGTATTGAAAATAAGTTTCTCGTATGTCAGATGATTTTTTATTTCTTCCACACCCAACAAATTTGAAAAGTGTGTGCATGCTAAGTAGCTTCAGTCCTGTCTGACTCTTTGTGAGCCTATGGACTTTAGCCCATGAGGCTCCTCTGTCCATGAGATTCTCCAGGCAAGATACTGGAGTGAGCTGCCATACCCTCCACCAGGGATCTTCCCAGCCCAAGGATCGAACCCACTTCTTTTGTGTCTCCTACATTGGCAGGCGGGTTCTTTACCACTAGCGCCACCTGGGAAGCCCAATGTGAAAGGCAGTTTAATACAAATGTTGCTTGACATGGAACAACAGATTGGTTCCAAATAGGAAAAGGAGTTCGTCAAGGCTGTATATTGTCACCCTGTTTATTTAACTTATATGCAGAGTACATCATGAGAAATGCTGGACTGGAAGAAACACAAGCTGGAATCAAGATTGCCGGGAGACATATCAATAACCTCAGATATGCAGATGACGCCACCCTTATGGCAGAAAGTGAAGAGGAACTCAAAAGCCTCTTGATGAAAGTGAAAGTGGAGAGTGAAAAAGTTGGCTTAAAGCTCAACATTCAGAAAATGAAGATCGTGGCATCGGGTCCCACCACTTCATGGGAAATAGATGGGGAAACAGTGGAAACAGTGTCAGACTTTATTTTTCTGGGCTCCAAAATCACTACAGATGGTGACTGCAGCCATGAAATTAAAAGATGCTTACTCCTTGGAAGGAAAGTTATGACCGACATAGATAGCATATTCAAAAGCAGAGACATTACTTTGCCAACAAAGTTCTGTCTAGTCAAGGCTATGGTTTTTCCTGTGGTCATGTATGGATGGGAGAGTTGGACTGTGAAGAAGGCTGAGCACCAAAGAATTGATGCTTTTGAACTGTGGTGTTGGAGAAGACTCTTGAGAGTCCCTTGGACTGCAAGGAGATCCAACCAGTCCATTCTGAAGGAGATGAGCCCTGGGTGTTCTTTGGAAGGAATGATGCTAAAGCTGAAACTCCAGTACTTTGGCCACCTCACGAGAAGAGTTGACTCATTGGAAAAGACTCTGATGCTGGGAGGGACTGGGGGCAGGAGGAGAAGGGGACAACAGAGGATGAGATGGCTGGATGGCATCACTGACTCGATGGATGTGAGTCTGAGTGAACTCCGGGAGTTGGTGATGGACAGGGAGGCCTGGCGTGCTGCGATTCATGGGGTCGCAAAGAGTCGGACATGACTGAGCAACTGATCTGATCTGATCTGATCTGATGTTCATCCAGCGACTGAACTGAACTGATGTTCATCGTCACACGAAATTTCTTTCTGAGCCTGTTTGTCTAAAATGGGGTTGGAAAAAGTGACTCTAACATGTAGAAATTTAGGCATATGGCAAATAGGTAAGGGCTTACTTTGAGGAGATAGCCTAAACACTATACATGAACACCTTCCCTTCCCACAGAGCTGCCTGGCAATATAAAGGAAACTGTTTCTAATTTTCAACCTTAAAAAAAAAAAGTTTCCAAGAGAATGAGAGTATTTCATTTTCCTTCTATGGCCTAACTTTCATCACTATCAATAGTTATGAGCTGATGACTCTGACATTATGATGGCAAACTGAAGGTTGATGGTGTACATTTTCACATTGCATACATTATTCGTAGGGGATAAAGTGCTTCCCAAAATGCAAACAAAGATACATTTATTTACAAAGCTATGGTTACCAAAGAGGAAATGGGGGGATAAATTAGGAACGTGGAATTAAAATATACACTCTGTTATAGATAAAATAGATAACCAACAAGGGCCTACTGTAAATCACAGGGAATTATATGCAATATCTTATAATAACCTATAATGGAAGAGAATATAAAAACAAGACTATATATACACACACACACATATATATGTATGCATATATATATATATCACTGAATCACTGAATCACTTTGCTTTAGACCTAAAAATAATGCAGCACTGTAAACCAATTATATATTAATAAAAATTAAATAGCTATTTTTTTAAAATTTATTTCTTGTAAATACCTGCCAGGATGTATTCTTAGTGGATTCTTATTATATTAACACTTTATATAAACAGTGTTTATACACTGTTTACGTCAGCCATCCTGATCCCTCTCTGCCTCAAGTGTCCCCTTTTTTGAGGCCAGTTGAGAAGAGGGTGACTGAATGCTATTCGGTAATTTTCACCTATGCTCTCCAAGCCTCACTTCTCTGGCCATTGCCAGTCATTTATTTGCAGGGAGCTAACTTGGCCATTTTGTTCTTTAAGTTTGATTGGAACCTTGGGGGGCAACAGCAATGATGGTCTTTAATTTTCTCTACAAAATATTTGTCTTCAGGGGATGATATTCCCTGTGTAATTTGCAAAAAAAAAAAAAAAGTGAGTTTGATTATAAAGAGCTAACAATATTTTAAAAACTTCTTGGGCATATATTTTTAAAAATAAGCTCATTCCCAAAGGATTTTATATTTTATGTTGGCTGTGTTGTTTAATAATTGTTATATTATCTTACTTGATTTTTGTACAAATTTGAAGATGTTATTTTCTCTCCTATTTTTCGGATCTTCTCTATTCCTCAGCTTGTATCATCCTGGTAATTGTAAAATTCCTTTGTGTCCATGTAGAACTAGCAAGTGGGCTATAGGAAAACAGCAAAGGTCAATTCTCTTTCTCCATGGGGGCCACTGAGAACTGGAGCTGCTAGAAGCCTGGGAACTTGAGAAATGCTCTGTTCACTTGAACTATGGTTATGTCCTTCACTACAAAATTTATGATGTCAAATGGGAAAAAAATAACTTGAATTCATCTTGGAGATTTTAGTTGATTATTAAACTATTATTAGTATTATTGATTATTAAACTATTGTTATTTATTATTATTATAATTATAAATTATTCTTAACTTTAGTTGGTAATAATCCTTTATTAAAAGTTTACTTCCCATCAGATGCCATTTTGAGCAGATTTGTACATTTTTGTGGGACTAGAAGCTCAGTGGAAGGGAAAGTCAAGTCAATATATTAAAAAAATGAATATAAAATCAGCAGCTTAGTCATGTAACTGAGGGCCAATATGGTAGACTCTACAGAAATTTACTTTGTAAACAGTTTTGAGGAAACTTCTAATTCTGCCTAGAAAGTTCAATCTTCTACTTGTTTTTCTCCTCTCTTCTCATCCTCATTTGAGGCTATTTCCCTAGGTCTTCTGTCTACTGACTATACAGCTATGGCCATCCTTAATTGAAGATATTAAAATTGGAACCTGTGAGCCACCTTCTTCATTATCTATCTTCATCTCCATTTCTACTGTCATCCCTTCATGTGGGACAGTGAGACAGATGTGCATCTATTATTTTGTTCTATATAGATATCGTAAATTTTCCTCCTTTCCTGCCCGAACTACTTATAATTTATGTCCCTGTGATCACAATGGGGATGAGCAAACAAGGATAGCTGCATCAACACAGATGTCTTCCCTTATATCTGCATTTAAAACAAGTAAGCTTGATAAACTCATGCACTAAAGGGTGTGGATTTTACTGTAGGTAAGTTATAGCTCAACTCAGTAAGTACATTTTTTTATTTACTAAGATCTGGATTCAATTACCATGGAAAAAGTTACCAGCTTTGCTCTTCTGTGCTTTAATACTTTATCTCTAATGAATAGATTTTTCTGAAAGCAATAACTGATACAGTGACAGAAATAATATCATTTTCCAATATTCATAAGCATGAACTTGAGGCCATAATATTTTTAGGTCTACCTTCACTCTGATTTCTACCAATAAGCCTTCCCTGACCAGATCTTCCAAACAGTTCTTCAAAGAGGAGGAGATGGTTTATATTTGGGAAGCACCTCCTAGTTAGAAGAGTGATTTCTCACATTTTAGCATCACTTGATTATCTCTAATTTTCAGATGAGGAATGTCAAGTCTGGAATGGCTAAAAAGCTTGTTGCACTGCACACAGTTAGGGAATAACTCAAAGTAACCGAAGCCCAGGGCTGCTGACTTGACCATTCTTTCTATCACATTATATCACCTCATGGATGCCCTCTCTTAGTTTGATTTAGTCTGAAGCACTCGGGGCTTCCCTGGTGACTCAGATAGTAAAGAATCTGCCTGCAACATAGGAGACCCAGGTTCAAACCCTGGGTCATGAAGATCCCCTGGAAAAGGGAATGGCAACCTACTCCAGTATTCTTGCCTGGAGAATTTCATGGACAGAGGAGACTGGCCAGCTACAGTCCATGCAGTCACAAAGAGTCAGACATGACTGAATAACTAACACACACTGAGGCACCTGAAGACAGTGGTGCCTCTTTTTCAATCCTAAGTGGACCCTTACGTCTGCAAGACCTCAGAATAGTAACTTCTTCCCAATTTATAGTTTGATTTGAATATGAAATGATGCTATGGACCCAATCATGGTAAGGGCCCATGATTATGAATATGAGCATCTCCATACCAAGGATGTGTGAATACAAATGTCTCCACATACTTTATCAATTTATCCTGCACTTTCTATCTCTTTCTCAACTTCTTCAAATCAAACTTTCTCTCTAGAATATCTTTACTATTCTTTATGAAATTTTCCTCCTTTAAGACCCTTTTCTGAAAGTCTTCCATTCTACTCAAACACTCATTCCCCATTTAAAAAATTCCTTTCTCCAAGAAATTGCCCTTAATGAAATCAGATTATTGTATCCTGCTTTCCTTTTGATGCTTCATTTATCTTTTAGTCATTCATTGGTTTCTATTTAAAGCATAGATTTCTGCTACTGTTACTATCAAGGGTGATATATTTTTCTGCTCTTTATACACAATTTCAACATACTCAAACACTTTTTCATAACCTGGTTGATTATAGCTCACTTAGATTCCTCTTTGGCATTATTTTTTGAAACTTAAAGCTAAATATTTATTTTTAAAGAAATTTCTGCTCAACTTGTAAACAACTCTGCCCTAAATATCTATTTTCTTGTTCATAACACCTACTGAATCCCACTGGGTGGGCCATAAGGGGCATGCACTGAATGGTTTCCAACATATCTAGAGTCAGATACTAATCCATTGATTCCACAAATCCATATTGACCTCCAAGTCTGTGAAGACCCTGTGCTGAGCCCTGTTGTTATGAAAGATTCAATTCTGCAGAAAGACGAGATCTGGCTTAAAAACACTTGGGATAAATTTTTACCAAATGATGTGTAATCTTTCTCACCAAAACCTTCACCTCTATATGCAGTATTTGTATTTACAAAGACTAGGAGTGTAATACTCCATTTTCCTTTCTTTTTTTAAATGCACTGAAAGTAAATTAAAGTGTGATGGAATAATGGTAAAATCAAAGGCAAAACCACATAGAGTTTCATTTTAAAAGCATGGGGTGTCCCTCTGCTGTGTTTCACCAACCTACTTTCATTGCAAACCAGCATAGTCTGATTGTCCTTAAATATAAATGCTTACATCCCTAAGGAACAGGAGGAAGCAGAGAGGCAGCAGAAGGGGAAATATGCTAAGAAAGGCATTGATACCCTAAGGGACAATTTTTATCTCAAGAGAACTGACCTTTTAGAGAAAGCAAATTGAATTATCTTTCTCATCCTTTATTTTTGCTGTGACATCATTAAAATGCATGTTACATACCAACACTCATTGTTTTGTATTCATAACCTTAAACTAAAATTAATCAGTTGTCACAAGGACTTAATACATGTGTTAATGGTTCCTAGCCAAAAATTCTGTATCGTTTCAAGAAAAGCAGTTTTATATATACACCCTTGAGAAAAACAACAGAGGAGAATTAAGTGGTGGACACTGAACATTCTTTTCTCTTGTTCAGAATATAGCAATCTCTTCATTCTCTTCTGTTTGTTGAGCTAGCACTTCTGATTTGATGTTTGACATGACATTTATTGCCTCAAAAGGAGGAAACACTATTTTGCCTAAGTCTAATTAATATAAATTAAATCCTACAAAGTTTAATAAATACATGAATTTAGATAATAAGCACTTATTAAGCTCTGATTTGGAACCCAGATCCTTACCATGGATTTTTTATTCAATACATATTCATTGAGAACTTGAAGAACTGTGAAAAATTGTTTATGAATAGCTCAAAGTTGTCTTTAAAAGATAAGTAAATGTAACAGACAACACAGAATAAACATATTCTCAAAAAAGAGGGTTAGGAGACAAAAGGGAGGGCTTCTCAAGGGGTCATCAAAACTGAATGTTGCATAGATTTAAGGAAAAAGAATTAAAGAGGAGCAAGATCAAAGGAGAAAACAAAAACATAATTAGCTCATCCTTTTAGCATTCTACATGAAAGATTAGGCAATGTGGTTCTGTATGAAGATAGTGATATTGAGGATAATAAGAAGGTGTTGCATTGAACCCATGTTAAGGAGGGAAAAGAGTCAAAGTGATCCATTGGATGATCAGATGCAGAAGGCATTCAGGTGCAAGAAAGGCATAGCCTCCACCTTCCAGGACTTAATATTCTACTTGAGGAAATACAAGTTGGAAATATAAGCCTTGATATTTTGAAGCAATTGAATGTTGCAGAAGTAGCTGAACTTTGTGATGAGCAAATATTCTGCAATGTTTATTTGTTAACCATATGGCTGGCAATAGTGACTTTCTACATTATGACCACTAATGTATGGAAAATATGTGGTACTAAGAGATAGTCTAAAAAACCAGTACATATTGTTGTAAAATAACTAGTACCACATTAGGAAAATACCACTGATTATATGTTAAACGGTTGAAGCAAAATGTTTAATTAATTTAAGACTTTTTTCCTTTTATACGTCTCTGAGGAAGAAAAGAATCATTTCATTGTGCAATTAGGGAATTGAACAGACATATTTGTTTCAGAATATCTTTAGGCAATGGATTACTCACCTCCCTAGGTCAATATTTGATCCCTTTCCATCAATAAGCTCTTTCTGCTATCTGACCATGATCCCTCCAATTTAGTTAAGGCCTTTTGCTTTTATTGGGTCTGCTCAGATTCCTTTTTGCTCTAAGAAATGGAAATGAGTTATTCCCTCAGTGGGGAGTGGCTTATCAGTACAATCTCATGTGTTCTTGCTATGCTGAAACTATGGTTATTTCCCTTTGTTTCCATGGTTCATTTTGAAGAATATGTTAACATATTTCCTTAATACTTACATATGTTTTCTAAATCTGCATCAGATAGTCACTGCTATATACAAGAGGAAAAATAGCAACTTATCTTTATTTTTCTGAAATTTTTATTCCTCCTTCGAAGTTTTCTCTCAGAGAAATGGTTATGAAAGTTTTTTCCATGCAACACATAAACATGAAGCATTTCCAGTGAAGTTGCTGAATCCCCTTAGTATACAGAAACGTCTGTCTCCATGTTCAGGATGGGACCTGAAGCAAAGGAAGGTCCTGAGCCACTGACATCATATGGCACATAGACGTCCATACTCAATCATCAAATACTCAGAACACGTCTAGCCTAAAAAATTGTATGTTTATATATATATATATATATATATATATATATATATATGTATGTAAAGTTAGAGTACTCCAGTCATTTCTTTCAGGGGAGACTTCCAGCCAGTCCATATTTTTCCTATATTTGTTATTCTCTGCTCAAATGTACTCCCAGGAAGGGATCTCATCTAATTGAGGTATGTATTACAGACTGTGCACTACAATTTTCTGGGAGGCTTTATTTTAAGCCTTCTTCACTTCTGTGAGATAGAAGGTGTTGTTCCCTGTTAAGAAATGCAGGCGCTAAGAAGCAGGTGGTGGAGTCTGGCGGGGGAATAGTAGGGGTCCTCCCCAGAGCCCTTTAAATGCTGCCATAGACCCAGTCTATTCTGAGTCTATATAAAGCAACTGTGCATCTGAATAATGACTCAGTTCTTTCCTCCAGCTGTTAATGTTGGCGACCCACAGAGTCTGAATTTAGAATCCAGTGCAAACTGTGAGGTTCCATCCTTCACAGAAGATAACATGAATACAGTATCTGAGACTGTGTGGTCAGATCTGGACCGAAAATCTTGATTTGGGCCCACTAATTGCTGGGAGGCCTTGGGAAGCCACTCAGAGCTTTAGTACTCTTTTCTGTAGTGTGGACAGTGCAGTCTGTTCCACATGGTTGCTGTAAGGATCAAATATGTATATGTATAAAATCCTCAGCCTAACAAACTGTCCAGATCATATAATCTAAGTATCCTTTCCACTCAACTTCTTTCTAAATCCAAATCTTGGAGCTTTGCTCATGCCGTTCTACTTCCGTTCCAAATTCTTATTCTCTGAAGCATGAAACAATACTGGGTGGGGTAAGTAGGGTATGTAAAATAAAGTTATTACGGGTGACTGAAATATATGATGAATTCAACATACCACAGACTTTCCAGTAACCTGTAATTTATATTCAACTGTGATCACTTCCTGGGTTGGCCAAAAGAAGACACATATGCAGATACTTACATGTATGAAGCATCCAGTGTAAATGTTTACTAGTGCATTCATGGTTGTATCTCCATAAAGCTTTAGTGTCTGCCAGGACTCTCTAGGTTCATCTGGTTTACCTCCCTGGTGCTAAGCAAAGCAGTGTGTGCTGCGTCCAATCTCTAGTCTGGATTAAACATGATAGAGGGATGGACTAGGATGCATTGCACCCGTGAATCTGTATACCTTTTCACATAGAGATATAAATAAACTTAGCTCTATAAATATAATCTCAGAAAAATAGATCCAAAAGCCAAATTGGAAGTACAGAAATTGCACTCACTCAGTTACAAGAACCACCAGCTATCACAACACTAAACAGCTACGGACTTTCCTCTTAGGCCAGAAGTTTCCTTGAAATGACTTAGGATAAACTATTATCAACACTAACTTTTTTTCCATATATTAAATCTATAAAATTAAATGGAAATTATAAAGTCATCATGAAGCTTTCATTTCAATTTTATATACATAAGGGTGTATTTTGTATAAGATTCGCAAATGCAAAGGATTCACGGGTAAAAGGAATGGTTGAATTACCAAATGCAAATTGCACATATACCAAAGGTGCTCTTTCACTTTCTGAGTTCTATGTCTGTCTGCAGGGCTCTGTGTGTGTGTGTTTGTATGCACAAGTATGTATGCACAGTAGCCATCTATTCACAACCACCATCCTGTAAACATTTGCTTTTTAAGATCACTCACCTCATTCGAATAGAATTACTTAAATTATTTAGCATCTAAAAGCACTGAAATGCTCATGGGCCCAGTTGGCAGTTATTTTATGCCTATTAGGCCCTGCAGCCCACAATAAAGAAGGAAGGAGCTGGGCTTCTTCCAGCATCACAATGACACACTGTTCACACATCAAAAGCTATACAACAGAGGCAGTTGATGTTTATGGGATCCTGTTTGCATGATGCCACTTTGGTAGCTCAGCTCTAAGGTTTCTTTTGAAGAGAGAGGGGATAGAATGTATAGAAATGTTGATAGTGAATTCCACCCTTCCTCTTCAGCTGAGGTAAAGGGTATAATTTCCAAAATGACTTCATCTGAAATTCAGATAACATTTGACTCTTCCCATCCCTTTGTGAGACCTCTGTCCAAATCAAGGGGAATAGTCACAGAATCTCTTATTTTATTTCCTGCATGGGGCAATGAATACACTGGCCCTGAGCATGCTAGTGTTTAATGCCTTTTTATGGAAACAAATTTGCATTGGTAATAACAGGATATAGATCTGTTATGTAGCGTGCTATTCTCTCTCGCCCAATGACATATTTCCAAAATCTCACCAAGATAAAAAGTTTGAAAGGATTGGGGCTGGGGATGGGCAATCCAGATTTCTCTGCAATTCTCCTTGTGTAAAATAAAAAGGTACTTGGATTTCTTTAGAGTTAATAACCCTGGGCATTGAATATATTAAGGTCCAGTGTGTGTTTGCAGTGTGTGCGCAAACCATGGATATGGTGAGTGTTTGAGTATTTACTATCATGTAGTCATTGACGTGTTGCAGAGAATCAAATTCATCATTTATACAAATAATGCATTTATACAATGTGGGTAAACTACAGAGCCGCAAAAATGATCAAGGAGATGAAAGCCTTAACATATGAAGTGGGATTAAAAGGATATAGGGTGTGTAGTCCCATGAAGCTGCTGCCAAGGAACTATGGTATCACAGTCTCTGCCTCAGGGTTGTAAACCCCCAAAGAGGAATTTGCAGGCTAGTAAAAGGGGCATTACTGAGAAGGAAATGAGCAGAGAGGAGTTGTCTGCATATTAGGGAAAAAGTTTGTTGGAGTAGAAGCTATTAGGCAGCAGATTTACCTCCCCAGGGAGACAATGGAGTCTGCGACCCCATTACAGGAGAGTTAGAGCCTAGAGGATGGGCCAGTTCCCCAGTATGCTCTAGTGAGGGCTCCTTCCCAGCCTCTGGAGACTCAAAGGGACTGGAGGATAAAATACGATTCTCCACTTCTTATCATTAATGGTTCCAGCTTGGTGCTGATATGAATACGGAAGGCAGAATGCCCAAGCTACCTGGATCTGATGCTAAGGTTAGATTTTATAATTCTCTGATGCATATTTAGGTATTATCATCAGACTCTGTTTTCCTAAACCTTTGATATGTTTAAATGAAATAAAACCTCTAGGTTGCTTTGGAAACAGCATCAATTGATGCATTCTTTAATCTAGAGGCATTCCCCCAAATATTTTTTAAAATGTGCATGTATGTCCTGTGGGGAGTTGGGTAGAAAATGAACCTGTTTGAACTGCAATTTATCTCAAAGTTAACTGTTTTATGCAGCCTATATTCTGTGTGCGCGTGCCAAATCGGCAGCCATGCTAATGGAATATTAATATGTTCTTACTAGGCGGACAGATCGAGGTTTGAAAGGAAACAAAATAAAAAGAAAAGAACAAATGAAAGAAATTGAAGTCAGTTGGACTGTGGGGTCATAGCCACAACCCCCGGGGGAAGAATGGGGGGAAAGAGAGGCAGTGTTTTCTCTTTATCTTGTGAGCAATTACTGACAATTTGTTCTGGCCAGTAAAACTTCTGATATTATCATGGTTGCTGAGTAATTTATCATCAAAGTTTAATGTGAAAACAGGTGACTGTGTAATCACCAATCTAGGAACAGAAATAGAATCGTTATTATTTCTGCCTGAAGAGAGAGATTTTTTTTTCTGTCAATTGACTTAACGGCCAAAAGGCTGTTCATCATATCACCATGAATTATAAAACCTCTATTAAATATTCATAAAAGTTTTGAAATGAATGTGTGATAGAGATGAAAGCTGGGCTAATTTAAATACCTACCAGACCTGTCTTAATTACACAGGTAAAATGAGATATAAAAATTATAGCAGCAAGGAAAAAAAAAAACTTGAAACAGTTCATTCCATACATTATAGGAAATGCCTTTGTAAATCACCAAACACAATGCCTGGAGCTCACAGGGCAGCACAGATTTCCATCTCCCTTAAAGCATTACTGAAAAGGAGTTGGTGATATCTTTCTTCCACAGGAAATAGAAAGGAAACATCTTTGGGACTTTAGGCCAAATGATTTGTGCTGGCTTTTCAAAATGTAAGTAAAAATGCCTGCTTTGAGAACACACCATTTGCACCTGTTCAAGTCCTGAGGAAAATTTGCATGAGGCTGAATAAATGTCAGGATGTGACCAAGAGAAATCCAATGCAAACTTCCTCTAATTTTTCTTACTATTACTGTATGGATTTCTTGTACTGGTGAAAATAACATATGATCTCTTTGGTTTGGTTTTGGTTTGAAGCTATTATAACCTCTTCTGACTTTTTAAGAGGGACAATTTCCACAGGAGGTAGACTGGTCCTGGAAGAATCAATCAGAAGCCAGGATATATTCACCTTCCCAAATAGCCTCAAACATAATTTGCTAAGTAAAGAATTTCCTATTCCTCCCCAAATAAGGATAATAGAAATGCAGTTATAACTCTGATCTTCCATCTTTAGACAAATATTAAACCTGACATTAAGAGTTACAGTATTTGTGAATTGGTCATTAGTACATAATTGGCATATATCTCAAGGTGATCCTGTGCTATCAAATAGGTTTTACCTGAACACTGATGTTTTTATGGGCATACAGAGGAAAAAAGAAAAGGATACTTTTCAGGGGTATAGGTCTGTGTTATATCATGATGGACTTTTAGGCTTGGCCAGCTGGCTTGACCTTGAGTGAGGTACTTCACCTTGCTGAGTCCCAGCACCAACATCTATAAAATGAGGGATTAATTTGGTGGTGGTTAAAACCCCATCCAATTCAAAATTCTGTGAGTCTACAATTATAAATAGGATGATAAGATGTTCTCTGTCTCTTAGGTTGCCACCCAAGTGAATGAACTCTAGTTTTAATTTCCTTTTTGGTAATAGGAAATCTGAAGACAGGCAAGGTTAAATGACCCACCTGGAGGCCCAGTGCAATCAGTGATGGAATCATAGCCTCATTCACAGCCCTGGTTCCTGGCTTCCAGTTTTGCCAACTTATTAAAACCAAGACTTTTAGGATGTTTGTTAGGATCTTATTGCCTTATTCATATTCACATCCTGGATGACACCATTGATTCAGTGTAAATGTTCTATTTCTTAAATATTTCATAAATACATATTATCTTTTCAATGAAATTGTAGACTCCTTAGCATACCTGTATAAGATGTATATGAATCTTTGTATTTAATGGTATTCAATGTCCTTTAAGATAATTTTTTGTATAGTTCTTCTGTGTATTCTTGTCACCTCTTCTTAATATCTTCTTAGTATATGCTTCTGTTAGGTCCATACCATTTCTGTCCTTTATTGTACCTATCTTTGCATGAAGTGTTCTATTTGTATCTCTAATTTTCTGGAAGAGATCTCTAGTCACTCCCATTCAAGAATACACTGAAGAACTATACAAAAAAGATTTTAATGACCCAGATAACCATGATGGTATGATCACTCACCTAGAGACAGACACCCTAGAGTTCAAAGTCAAGTGGGCCTTAGGAAGCATCGCTATGAACAAAGCTAGAGGAGGTGACAGAATTCCAGCTGAGCTACTTCAAATCCTAAAAGATGATTCTGTGAGAAGTGCTGCACTCAATATGCCAGCAAATCTGGAAAACCCAGTAATGGCCACAGGACTGGAAAAGGTCAGTTTTCATTCCAATCTCAAAAAAGGCAGTGGCAAAGAATGTTCAAACTACCACACAATTGCACTCATCTCACATGCTAGGAAAATAATGCTCAAAATTCTCCAGGTCAGGCTTCAACAGTACGTGAACCAAGAACTTCCAGATGTTCTTAGAATCCTTAGTTCTAGGATTTAGAAAAGGCAGATCAAATTGTTAACATCATTGGATCATAGAAAAAGCACGAGAATTCCAGAAAAACATCTACTTTTGCTCATTGACTAGGCTAAAGCCTTTGACTGTGTGGATCACAACAAACTATGGAAAATTCTTAAGGTAATGGGAATACCAGACCACTTTACCTGCCTCCTGAAAAATATGTATGCAGGTCAAGAAGCAACAGTTAGAACAGGACAGGGAACAATGGACTGGTTCCAGATTGAAACAGGAGTATATCAAGGATGTTTATTGTTACCCTGCTTATTTAATTTGTATGCAGAGTACATCATGCAAAATGCCATGCTGGATGAAGCACAAGCTGGAATCATGATTGTAGTGAGAACTATCAATAACCTCAGGTATGCAGATGAGACCACCATTACGGCAGAAAGTGAAGAGGAAACAAAGAGCCTCTTGATGAAAGTGAAAAAGCGGGCTTGAAACTCAGCATTCAAAAAATGAAGATCATGGCATCCAGTCCCATCACTTCATGGCAAATAGCCTGGAAACAATGGAAACAGTGACAGATTTTATTTACTTTGTCCCCAAAACCACTCAGATGGTGACTGCAGCCATGAATTAAAAAAAAAAAAACAAAAAAACAAAAAACAACTTACTTCTTGGACAAAAAGCTATGACCAATCTAGACAGCATATTAAAAAAACAGAGACATTACTTTGCCAACAAAGGTCTGTCTAGTCAAAGCTATGTTTTTTCCAGTAGTCCTATATGGTTGTGAGACTTGGACAATAAAGAAAGCTGAGCACCAAAGAATTGACGATTTTGAACTGTGGTGTTGGAGAAGACTCTTGAGAGTGCCCTGGACTGCAAGGAGATCAAACCAGTCAATCCTAAAGGAAATCAGTCCTGAATATTCATTGAAAGGACTGATGCTGAAGCTGAAGCACCAATATTTTGGCCACCTGATGCAAAGAACTGACTCATTAAAACAGACCCCGTTGCTGGGAAAGATTGAAGACAGGAGGACAAGGGGACAACAGATGGGTTGGATGGTGTCACCGACTCAATGGACATGAGTTTGCGCAAGGGCTGGGAGTTGGTGATGGACAGGGAGGCCTGGCATGCTGCAGTCCATGGGTCACAAAGAGTCAGACACAACTGAGCGACTGAACTGAACTGAAAAAGGATGAGTTTTACTAGTGATATATAACAAATATTCAATGCCTCTGTGATAAACATTAAAAAGACTAGGGAAATTGGAAGAGAAGAAAATGGAAAAACAAAAGAAAGCTCTAAAAGTTGTTTGAATTTGTACATGTGATATGTATTTTTCAAAATAAAGGGAATATCTCTATAATCAGAAAAATATAAGTAGATGAGGAAGAAAATATACATTCCAGTCAACCAGCTTGATACTTTGGCTTCATGAAACCAAATAATCATCCTGGGTTGACTGTCATGTAAATTTTCCTAATAAATTGATATATACTTCGTATTTGAATTTTTCTCTCAACTGGGTGCCCTGCCAGTGGTAGGGAGATACAATGGGTTTCTCTCTCCAGATTATAGAAGGGAATCTGGGAAAAACTTTTTGAGCAAGTCACTTCCAGGCAAGATACCCACCAGAATGCATGTCCCACTTTTATAGCACTCCAGATCAGTTAAGAGACTACTCTCCATGAACATGTTGCATTTAACCAGAAGAACTTTAACAGGTCATTTATTGTTATTATTTCTTTCCTCTGTGGAGATGAAAAAGTCAGGTTAATGCCTTTCTTGTAATAGTTCTTTCTGTACTTAAAAACATAGGCTGTACCTATATGTATGCATATTTGGTTTAGAAAAACATAGTTGAAAAAATGTATTTAGCCATAGGTTCCTAATTTTTAAAAAGAATAATGACCACTTTGCTATATTTTTTGTTTCTGCAAAATTCAACTTTTGAGAAAAGAATCTCTGATCATGTAAAGATTTGACTTGTTATTTAAATAACTTCTTCTGAGTGTGTATTTAAAATTATTCAATAATGTAAGTTTGTCATCTCTGGCTCAATCTTTTACTTTATCCACAAATTTCTAAAACACGTATAAGCAGTGTTTTAAACTGCCCTCTCCCTGCAAAAAGCAGTTCCAGGGTCTACTTTGAAACACTAGCTTGGGTCATTTTATCACAGAAATGACGACACTTTGCTGAGGGCTCAGAACAGTAGAATGTCAGAATTTATGAGCACTCACTTTAACTACCTGTTCTATCCTTTGAGGTCTTTTATCAGCACACCTGAGGGTTTATAGCTCAGCCTCAGCTGAGATGACATCCACCTGTTCCAGGGAGGAAAGGCAGACACTGGGAGAACTTGCTGTGAACCCGCACTGTGCTATTTGCTTGGATATGATGGCTTAAGCCGTACAACCACCATATTGCTACACCGTGTGCAAGGTGAGGAAGCAGAGATGTGAGAGCTCTAGTGACTTGTCCAAGATCACACAGGCACTAGAGAAGGTCATCGTTTTTAGACTATTATCTTGTCCTAATACTAAACCCAGATTGCTCTTGCTATAATTTTCCCCCCATTATTCTTAATTCTACCATTTAGAGAGCAATTTTATTTTTTCACCTTACTACCTCCAATCACCATCCATTCTTATCTTATGATATTGCCTTGTGTTTTATGAAGAAATTAGCAATTTTTCAGGCAGGAATTTTCATCTGTTAAAGCCACCACTCAGGTGCAATTATGTAAACTCACGCGGATTGACTGCTATGCTAGATGACTGGTGCTACCTTGAACTCATGACAATCCAGAAATTGCCTCATTTTTCTGTTCCCCTTAAAGTAAAACCACTCATCTTTTCTATATCCATTGTAACAGATTCCTCACTTCTCAATATATCTTCAGTCATTGCAACTGAACTTCATCTTTCTCCTCACCCAAAGTCAGCTAGCCAATGTCAATAATCCACTCCATTGTGCCAAATTCAAGAACCACAGTCATGTTCGACTCTCTGCAACCCTACGGACCTGGTCTGCCGTGGGATTTTCCAGGCAAGAATACTGGAGTGGGTTGTCATGCCCTTCTCCAGGGAATCTTCCTGACCCAGGGATCTAACCCATGTCTCTTATGTCTCCTGCATTGGCAGGCGGGTTCTTTACCACTAGTATCAGCTGGAAAGACTTTAGTTATGTTATGAAGAGGACCAAAAAGTGTGATGATATTTGAGAGGATTTATTTTTTCTTTATAACCTGTTATTATTTTCCAAATAATTTTAATATGTACATATAAATCAAAGTTTTCTGGGAACACTAGTTCACGTTATTATATATTTATATGAACTATAAATTACATAGCTCATTAGCAGCTATTTATGAAATGTAAATATATATAAGCAATGCCCTTCACCTAATAATCAGTTTTACATGGTTCCCCTGTATCTGTGACCTGACTTAAGCAGAACCAAGCAGGGCTGCTGTAATGTGAGAGATCTACTTTATAAAGAGCTGGGAATGGTCCATGACAACTGGAATTAATTACCCAGAAGGCTGGGAAGACGATGGACTATTCAAGCACCAGTTTCTAAACTCCCCACCCCTCTCCCTCTAATGCTTCCTCTTGATATGACCAGCTTTATTGCTTCTCGGTTAAAAAGAGACTACTCTGTGTCTCCAGTGTGGTATTGAACAAAGAATAGAGGGATTCCTGGCTGTCATAACTTGACAACAAACAAAAGAGATAAACTCTGCAAAAGAACATTATGCTCAGACATGGTCAGAGTGGATTGTAATCCACTGCGATAACTTGAAATTCGCCAAACATGCATGAGTATTTATGTCAAATTCCTGTGCTAGAGTGTGGATTGAAGAAGGAGAGGTGCTGAATATTGTGGAAAGAGTTAAAAGGGAGCCAGAATATCACAGCTCCAATGCATTCCCATATAATTGATGAGAAATGACAAATAAACATGAAATTGTAGGGAAAACCACACCAGTTTATATTATCAAGTGCTGGATGAATGATGTTCTCAAAAAATTAAGATGATGAGGGGTCAGCTGAGTTGAGCGTCAGAAAGAGGAAGAAAAGAATGATTTGTGAGAGAAGGAATGATTGTAGCTGGGTCTTGTGGACGGAGGGGTGGGCAAGAAGCACTCTAGCCAGAGGAATCTAGAAAGAAAAACTTAAGCAGAGAAAAGGAGCAATACTTGGTGAAGAAACGAAAGGAGAGTTTAAATGCAATGGAAAAGGCAACAGGAAGTAAGGAGTAATCAGATGGAGTCCAATTAAATGGCATGTCAAAGTTTGGATTTTAGTTCATAGGTGCTAGCAAGTCACCAGGAGAAGGTTACCAGACAGGCCCTACCCAGCTTGTGTCTGTCAAGGGTCCATGGGAAGTGACCTGTCCTCTGTGGTCACCATACCTACAACTCACCCTATACCTCTGCCCTTGACCTGGCAGTTCATGGACCCATGGACAATGGGAGTGGAAAGGATTGAGGGTGTCAGAGGACAAAATAAATGCGGAGTGAGCATGTCTGCTTTTCTGAGAGGATAGAAACAGTACTTATATTGCATGGATGTAGACAGAGAAAACATTCACACTAGTTCTGGGGCATCTGTAAAAACATTTTTTTTTTTAATTTACAATGATATTTTTTTGACTGTCTAAACTTAACTTTTTCTCTGTTCATAGATTTTCTTAAGAGCAAAAATAATCCTTTGATGAGGAGTTGGCAGCGCCAAAGTTTTTTTTGCAAAAAACACATGTATACCTGTGGCGGATTCATTTTGATATTTGGCAAAACTAATACAATTATGTAAAGTTTAAAAATAAAATAAAATTAAAAAAAAATTATATCAAAAAAAACAAAAATCACTGAAAATCCTCTCTTGTTGTGGGTTTGTTTTTGTGTTGCTGTCCTTTCATTCTTTAAAAAGTGATGCAAGGTAAAAGGCTTCTCTTTCCAGAGTCCACTTGGTCATTTATAGCAATCAGCCAACTATTGTTCAGTGAGTAGCCATTAACTGCATTGCATCAGGTCAGGAATTTTGGAAGAACATGTACAAACTCTAACTCCCAGCACCTTATGAATTCTTAGAAAACTGAGACTATCAATTTATATTATTAACTTTGTGCCATCATTCGAAAAGTATATATTAGAGAAAGTGCTATCAGAATCCTTAGAAAGAAGAGACTCCTTTCCATTTGAGGAAGTCAGAAAAAGAATCATAGAGATGATTTCGAAGATGGATGCCAAAGGCTATGTGATGTGGTAAGCTCAGCAGGGTTAGATTCCATATATCAGATATAGCAGGTATGAAGAGATGTGGTGGGAAACAGCAATGAATATGCTGGTCCAGGTAGAGTGGGTGGGTACACTGATTAGGGACGGGGACTTATTATATGGTAGTAGTTTCCATTTTTTAAGTACTTAGTATTCCCAGGCCCTACGCTTCATGCTTTTAATACACTGTCAATTAATTTCCCAATAAATATATTAATTAAAAAATAATGTTGTTTAATACTCATCACATCATAGATACTCCAGTTCCAGTCCTAAGTGGTCCCTTACTTGTACTGGATGTAGACTCCTGCCCAGATGAGTAGCCTAAATTGATTGAAATATACACATCCTCTATTTTTTGAAAGTTCACCACTTCATTTTTGCAAAAGAACTACATAAGTGCTTGTTTTCATTAACTGATAGAAATCCAAATAGAATTTTCACTTTTATGAAAAAAAAAAAAAAGACAGAAAGTGAAAATAGCATTCAGCTTTGGTTTGCAGTGAGCCATTATAAAGGCAGGGGGCAACTCTAGCAGAGAGACTGGAACCACCAAACCCCTTCCCTGGAACTACACCCAGCATCTCAGCATCAACCTGCCATAACTCTGAACTACATCTGTGAGCATCTGTGCTCGATTTATTTTGTGCCTCCATTAGCAAGATGTGTCCTAAAGTAATTGCTTGTTTGCTTTACACCATTTCAGCTTATGAAAGGCTTCACAGAACACTCTACTTTCAGAAAGCAAGGGAAGCCTGTACTCCCTTTTCATACTTCTCAGTAATTGGTTTGACAATGCAAAGAACTCAGCTAATTTGCACCAATAATAAGGGGGAGGTCACATTTGGAAGCTTCCAGCAGTAAAGCGTTTTGCTGTCAGAGGAAATCAAGAGAGGCTTGCCTCTCTTCTCTAGAGGACGTGAATGAGAATCTATGCTGCTTGGGTGATGCTAAGAGCATTTGGGGATAAGAGAGGAAACCAGTGTGTGGTTAAAGCCTATACATATCAAAGGGATTCCCTGGTGACTCAGATGGTAACAACTCTGCCTGCAATGCAGGATACCCGGATTGGATCCCTGAGTCAAGAAGATCCCCTGGCGGAGGTCGTAGCAACCCACTCCAGTATTCTTGCCTGGAGAATCGCATGGACAGAGGAGCCTGGCAGGCTATAGTTCATGGGGTCGCAAAGATTCAGATATGACTGAATGACTAACATGGAGACATATCAGACAGACACAGCAGAACAACAACAAAAACTAGGAGGGCGGGGCTGGAACTGAGCTCCAGTTACAGCAGGCATGAACCATACACTCAACTACCTTTCAGGAAACGATATATTCATGGTTTAAGGCTATTGGATCCAGATCCCTGAAACCAGAAGCTAAAAACATCCTAATACATAATTTAATTCTCATGGCAATACCATGAGGCATATACTAGCATAATACCCCACTTAACCCATAAAGACACTGAGGCATAAAGAGACTGAAAAACTCACCTAAAAGCAGATACCCAATAAATGTTAGAGCCAGGCTTTTAACCAAGAACATGTAAATCCCTCTTATTCCGCGCACTGTCCTGCCTCAGGAGGTACATATATAATGTGCTTCCAGAAAGGAGAAAGTGGAGATCTAACTTTAGTCCAATCGTGTCAAAACTGAAGATCTCAGACTGGACTTATAGAATGCCTCTGACAAAGCGGGTCACCACTGTGATCTCAGAAATTATGATAGCTGACATTTTAGAGACTATAGTATGTCAGGCATTGATCTAACCACTCTTTAAGGATTGACTTAGACTTCCCCAAAACCTTAGAAGGTATTTCCTATTATTATCTCTATTTTAGCAATATTAATACACTGAGTCACAGCAAAATTAATTCTTACGTTCATCGGTATTCAGAAAGCTATATCCTGAACACTGTACCCAGAGTTTGTCAGGCATTATATTGAATTGTTTCCAGTCTAACATCAATGAAAAAAAAAGTTATTAGTACTTTTCAGACAAAACACCAAGTTCAGTAACTCGCTGGAGAAATACAATTGCCCAATGGGAAAGTTATGTTCAGTATCATTTATATATCATCCATCCTTACTGCAAGTTTCCATTCAAATGGAGCATAAAGTATGGGGATCTTGCAAGCATGGGCTTAGGATGTCTGAATTCTATGCTTGGAGAATATCCCACTTTTCCTGGTTTACCCGGGGTAGCAAGCACTCTGAGCTCCAGGGAGTGCCTCTGCTGCAACCAGCTGGTCTTTCCTTTTCTGGAGATCCCTGAAGGCCTGGCTCTCAGAGGGAGAGCCCTGGAGCTGAGCCTCAGTTTTAATCAAGTTGGACATGTGGTGAAAGGAGCTTTCCTGGCAGTATTGCTATATTTCTTTGTCTGGCCGCAGGTTACACACAGAATCACAATGGAGCAAGGCAACATTTCTATAGATGGAAGAAAAAGAGGTCAGTGGAATTTCCTCTCCATTTCCAAAGGTCTATGGCTGGGCAAGTTTTTATTCTGGTGCTCATCTAATCTGTGTCAGCTCACCTTCTCTGTGGATGTGCTCTGGCAGGTTGGCGGCCGATATTTGCTTTGACAAGAATAGGTTTCCCAGTGAGCGCAGTGGTTTAGCGCAGCAAAAGAAATCTGTGCTGCCAACCCCATGCTGATACTGTTTCCCACCCATAAAGCTTTCCAGCCTGGCAAGATCTGGGGGGTGAGCCTCAAAAGTTATCTGATGTGACTGATAAAGCTGGAATGTGCATCATTCTGTGATCTTAATTATTCTTTGATGGGTTTGGAGGATTTCACATAAAAAGGAAGAGTATATCTCAAAGAGTGGATTCCTTGAATATTAGCGCTGGAAGGAACCTTAGAGATGATTCAGTCTTTCACCCTAGATGCAGACAAAGTGAACCTCAGAGAAGTTAAGTATCTTGTTTGAAGTCACACAGGCAATTTTAATCACAATCAAGTGAAGACTCAATGTTTAACCACTGGTGATCCTCCTTTTAATGACATTTTTGTACTTGTTTCTGCTTCACAAATAATTATGTGTATAAGCCAAGTATCTACTTGTCTGTTCAATGGACAACATGATGAGCTCAGGTACCATGTGAAGCATAATGCACTGCAGGAGGGAACTGAGGTAGAGAAAAGGGCAAACGGGGGAATAACAGGGCATACACAAGGGAAATGTAGCCAAATGCATTTTTTTCTCCTTCCTGTTTATAAGAATAATCTCAGTTATTTGTAAATGACTTACTCTGAAGTTTTAACAATAAAAACAAAATCAAATATTTAGAAAGAATTCCAATAATCCTAAATGCTATACATTAAAAATCAAACTTTCACTTAGGTCTATTTAATTTTGTTAAACCAATAAGGTAACTCTCTTGAGTATCTCATCTGCTTATCAAAGCCTGTTAGACTTCAATGTTTAGCCAGAAGGCTGAGGAGGTACAGGATGGTATAAGCTATTTGCCAGAAAAAAAAAAAAAAAAATTGAAGTGGTAGTGGGAAGCCTAACATTTGCAAAGGAGTCCACTACAGTACTAAATAAGCCTAAAATAAAGCTGTTCATCTCATGGACTATGTGGAGATAGCCAGTCCTTTATAAATAACAGACACAAAGGTATTTTATCATTACACAAAAACCTATGCTTGTAATATCAAGTATGGATCACCAAGAGTCAAATAGTGATGTTTGGATTTAAAAAAAAAAAAAAAGAAGAAGAAAAGAAATGAGGAATATTTAAAGGCACTAATGCATTAATGTTAAAAATGCTAATTTTTGTTTTGTTTTGTTTTGTTTCAGATCACTGAACTTTGGGTTACTGTTACACGGAACACTGTTGAGCTCTCAGAGAAATCAGAAGACTGGAAAAGAGGGTGTCTGGTGAGAATATTTGTTTCCTGTATATGGAGGACAATGTGACTTAAGGCTCTTTATTGGTTAAATTTAAGGAAGAACATAGTTCACTTTCTTCAAGTTTTTACCTTTTCCTTCAGTGCCCTCTGACCCCATCCTGTCCCTACCTTAAATGCCTTTCTCTGCTGATTATTTCAACAGGCTCCGACTTGACAAAGCAGGTGGTAAGGATTTGTGAACACTGATTTAGAAAAGATTCTTAAAAATAAAACCAAAACAAAAATCCCTGATCTCAGGGAGAGATTTCCATTCTTCTACTGAAAAATCCTAAAGAAATATCACATTCCTTCTTTTGAAAAAGTTTGAACACATAGCTCAAGTGAATGTAAATTAAATGTTCATCATTTTATAACTTACTGTATGAAATACAATGATGTCCTATTGACAAAATATTAAACCTGTAATTTTGCATTGGATTCCCTTGGAATTTCTTGAAGTTGCCACCCCAACAGAACTGTGCAATTTTCTTAACCTCAGTCTTAAGTTTTGAGGGTGGAAAGGCAACAGCCTTCAGTTTTCTAAAGTTCCTACAGAGGACATAAGCTCATGAAGACATTCAATTGCTCCAATTCAGGCCAACGTCTAAAGTTTAACATTTCTTCTGATAAGAGCTTAAGGCTTTAAGAAGATTCTCGGAAGATGGTGCATAGGAAGCATCAGAAATCTGTTTCACCATCGACACAATTGCACAGGCAACATCTGTCTAATGTAATTACTTTGGAAATCTGGAATCTATTGAAGCCTTTCAACTTCCATGGGAAGCCTCCAGTGGTTAATTGTGGTTATTTTCAATCAATTTCAGCTGTTAGTTCAGAAGACCCTACCCTTTCCCCATCCTCAGCCCCTCGGCAGATGGCTATGCATATATCCTTGGAACAGCTTGCACACAGGAGCCACGGTGGTCAGTATGAACACTCTCCAGCAAATGTCAGGGACTTGTGTTCTGACCACTGAGTGCTGCTTCTGACCACAGAGGCACAGGCCTTGAAACAAGCCACCACTGTTGCCCTCATGCCCACTGTTGCAATCTCCTTCTCCTTGGTCTGAAGAAATTTCAAGGGAATTTAAAGAGATGGCATGTTTTATCTTCCTGCACTTTTTTTTCCTTTTCCCCTTTGTGGAAGCTAGACATTGAGGAATGGGACATTCAAAAGTGACCACGTAGATGAAGAAAATTAGATAATATTTCACATATGCAGGGGGAGCTGTAGGCTCAGAAAGAACCTGAGAAGACCTTGAATTTACACCCCAGGCTGACTCTGTACATGGAAACAGCCTACAACCATAAAAATAAGACAAACCAAACAAAACAACAAACACTGGGGGAGGAATTACCATATTAGTATAAATAATTCCTCAATTTTCAACAGAAAAAAGTACAAGACATACAAAAAAACAGGGAGTTATAACCCAGTTGAAAGACAAAAAAAGGAAACTGTTTCTGAGAAAGACCAAATGGTGGACTTATCAAACACTGCCTTTAAAACATCTGTCTTAAACATGCTCAAAGAACTAAAGTAAGATGTGCAAAAGTCAAGAAAAAACAAAGTAGAAGTATTAATGAAGAGACAGAATACCTTAAAAGCAACCAAAAAGAAATTCTTGTTCTAAAAAATACAGTACAAAAAAAAAAAAAAATCACTAGAGGGAAAGAGATGAAGGTGAATTTGAGCAGGCAGAAGAGGATATCAGTGAACTTAAAGATATGACATTTGAAATTGAGTCTGAGGAACTGAAAAAAAGAAGAAAAAATGAACACAGAAAAGGAGACCTGTGAGATACCATCAAATGGGTCAATACACTAAGGGGACACCATGAGGAGAATAGACAGAGAAAGGGGCAGAGGGATTTTCTTGAAGAAATAATTGCTGAAAGTTTCCCAAGTTGGAATGACAGATACAAATTCTAAATAGTTCAATGAACTCTATGTAGGATGAACTCAAAGAGATTCACACTGAGACATATTATAATCAAACTTTGGAAAGCCAAAGACTAAGAGACAATCCTGAAAACATCAAGGGAGACATGACTCATCACATGCCAGGGATTCTCAAGATTATCAGCAGATTTCTTGTCAGAAACATTGAAGGCCAAAAGAGAGTGGATGAATATATTTAAAATCTAAAAGAAATAAATTGTCAATCCTACATGTAACAAAATCACCCTTCACAAGTGAGGAATAAATTAAGACATTTCCAGATAAACAAAAGCTAAGGGAGTTTGTTACCACTGGACTTGTTCTATATGAAAAGCTAAAGGAAGTCTAGGAGGTTAAGATGAAAGGACATTAGAGAGCAACTCAAAATCATGTGAAAAAAATTTTTTTTAAATCTTAGTAAAAATGAATAGATAGAAAATAATAAAAGCCAGTATTATTGTAATGATGGTTTGTAAGTCCACTTTTTCTTTTCTATGTGATCTAAGAGACTAATATATTCTTTTAAAAATGCAATTAGTCTAAAAGTTACTATTGTTGTAACTGGTTCTGTAATTTGCACTTTGTTTCCTACATAATTTAAAAGATTACGCTAAACAAAAATTGCTAGATAATGCTCTTTGGACACACAATGCATAAAAATGCAATTTTGTGATGTTAATAACTAAAATGGTTGCAGATGAAATTTTAAAGGAATGGAGTCTTTGCATGCTATTAAACTGGTATAAATTCAAGTCACAGTATTATAACTTTAGGATGTTAAATGCAACCCTTATGGCAACTACAAAGAAAATATAGAATATCCACAAAGGAAAAGAAAAGGGAATTTAAACATGCCACTACAAAAAAAAAAAAAAAACCATCCAAGCACAAATGGAGATAGTAATGCAGGAAATGATAGACAAAAAACTACAAGGCATATATAAAACAAATAATATAGTACCATAAGTAAATTTCTTCTTATTAGCAATTACTTTAAATGTAAGTGATTTCAAGTATTCAATCTGACAGAGATTTTAAAAAATAAAGATTCAACTCCATGTTGTTTACATGAGACTCAATTTAGATTGAATGATGTAAATAAGTTGTAAATTAAAGGATAGAAAAAGTAATTCTAAATAAATAGTAACCAAAGGAGATCTGGGGTTGGCTTTAATAATTTAACAATAAACTTTAAATCAAAAGAAATTGTAAGGACTCGTTGGTTTTGCAGTGGAATGGAGTCCTCCTGACAATGCAGGGGACATGAGTTCTATTCCAGGAAGACTCCACATGCCATGGAGTAACAAAGCCTGCTGCTGCTGCTGCTGCTGCTGCTGCTAAGTCGCTTTAGTCGTGTCGGACTCTGTGCGACCCCATAGACGGCAGCCCACCAGGCTTCTCCGTCCCTGGGATTCTCCAGGCAAGAACACTGGAGTGGGTTGCCATTTCCTTCTCCAATGCATGAAAGTGAAAAGTGAAAGTGAAGTCTTTCAGTCGTGTCCGACTCTAGTGACCCCATGGACTGCAGCCTACCCGGCTCCTCTGTCCATGGGATTTTCCAGGCAAGAGTACTGGTGTGGGCTGCCATCGCCTTCTCTGAACTAAGCTTGAGCACCATAAATACCAACCTGTGCTCTAGAGCTTGTGAGCTGCAACTACTGATCCTGCATGCCACAGCTACTGAAGCCTGCACCCCTGGACTCTGTGCTCTGCAACAAGAGAAGCCACCACAATGAGAAGCCGGCTCACTACAAGGAAGAGTCACCCGCATGAAGCAGTGAAGACTCAGGACAACAACAACAACAACAAAAATTGATGAATTAAAAAAGAGATTGTAAAAAAAAATAACCTGATATATTAATAAAATGTTTAATATATTGAGCATATGACAATTATAATATTTATGTACCTAAACTCAAAATATATGAAGCACCATGATGTTAAGGCCATCAAAGTACATGAAACAAATACTGACATAATTTAAGGAGAAATATAGTACCACAATAATTATTGGGGAATTCAATACCACCCTCTCAATAACGAATTTAACAATCAGAAGATAAGTAAGGAAAAAAAGGACTCAATCAGTACAAAAAAATTAACTTGATCTAATAGAAATATATACAGAACATTTTACCCAACAACTGAATATACTTTCTTAAGATAGCATGGGGCATTTTCCAGAATACACAGTAAGGTATGTTACAGATTAAATAAAACTCCTAGAAGATCACATACTGTAAAAGTTTAATGACAGTGGATTTTACAACGATTTCTTGGATATGACAATAAAGACGCAGACGACAACAACAACGACAGACAAACTGAACTTCATGAAAATTAAAAGCTTTGTGCAAAAATTAAAAGCTCGGTGTCATCATATTGAAGAGGCAACCCTCGTAACGGAGAATACATTTCCAAATTATATGGCTAATAAATATACAGAATATATATAGAACTTCTAAGTCTCAGTAACAACAAAAAGCACAATATGAATTTAAAAATGGGCAAAAGTCTTAAGTAGATATTTCTCCAAATAAGATGGAAAATGGCCAATAAACATTTGAAAGGATGCCATCACTGATCATTAAGAGAATAAAGATAAAAGTTACAATTAGTTTCTATTTCATACCCATTAAGATGGCTACTATTTAAAAAATTAAATAAGAAGTGTTGGTGAGAATGTGGAGAAACTGGAATCTTTGTCCTACATTGGTGGAAATGCAAAATAGTACAGTCGTTGTGGTCAGCAGTATGATGGTTTCCCAATATGTTAAAATAAAATTACCATATGAAACAATAATTCTGAATATATACCCAAAACAATTGAAAGCAGGATCTGGAAGAGATATTTTATACCATTGTTGATAACAGCATTATTTACAACAGCTAAATCATGGAAACACCTTAAATCCTCTCTGACAGATGAATGGATGACCAAACAGTAGTATATACATACACTGGGATGTTATTCAGCCTTAAAAAGGAAGGAAATTTTGACACTTGTCACTACATGAATGAACCTTGAGAACATTATACTGAGTTAAATAAGCCAGTCACAAAAATACAAATGCTATATGATTCCACTTACATGCTTTTATAAAGTTTTGCTGAAACACAAGCACACCCATGCATTTATATATTGTCTATGGTTGCTTTTGTACTAAAACAAGAGTTGAGTAACTGCCACAGAGACATTTTCCCTATACTTTTAAAATATTTACTATGTGTCCCTTTACAGAAAAAGTTTTTGCAACTCTGATTTAGAGAATGTCAGTAAAGACTTTCCTTAGAGAAGAGATGAAACCTAAAATCCAGTGTTTAAAGACTGACAGTACAGAGAGGGAAAAGGAAGACAAAGAGACACGCAACTGCTGAAGAAGGAAGCCATGTGAATGATGGCATGGGATGAAAAATAAGTGTAGGATGAAGATTTCTGGAGGGAAAGGGCTCATTTCTATTGGATGGGAGAGATACAGGAGTGGACAAATGTCATGAAGCCAGATCAAGGAGAACCCTTGGAGAAAAGAGGAGACAGGAAGAAAAATATCAAATATACAGATGATAAATAAAAGCTGTGGAAGGATTTGGGGCATGAGAATGGTATGAGCAAAATCATATTCAAGAAGTTTATGATTTCCTCACTGACTCAACTGATAGGAGTTTGAGCAAATTCCTCCAGGAGACAGTGAAGGACAGGGAAGCCTGCCATGTTGTAGTCCATGGGATAGCAAAGAGTTGGACAGGACTTGGCAACTGAACAACAGAAACAAATATGCCTGAGACGGGAAGTGGATATGGAGCCGGAAGATTCTCTGATGGCTCAAAATGGCGATCACTGCAGGCTAAGAAGTCTTTCTCGGGTAAATTTTACATCTTTTCTGAATCTCTCTGATGCAGCACTACTGTACTTGGATGGCCAAGGAAAATAGGAAATCAGGCAGAAACGTAAAACTCTGCTATATGACAAGAGGCAATCTCTGTCTTCTACCTTTTAATTTTTCAGAGTATTAGGTACCATTAATTGAGTATTTATAGTGAGCCAGGAATTTTCTTCTGCATTGGTCTAACAATATTTTGTTTTCTTCTTATGTGAGAAAAACAAGACTTAGAACTAAGGATCTTCCCAACTTCCCAAAGGACACAGGCCAGTAGAGTGGAAGCTTCCAAATAGATGGATCATATCTGCTAACCAGCATGCTGCCTTGACAGCCTGTCCATGACCACATATCCCTTCTCTACTAGAACTGGAGGGTCTTGAGATGTCTATTCAAAACCCTCAACTTAATGATGAGAAGACAGGAACACAGAGAAGGGGAAAGGCAAACTAATTTGCCATCATTTGCTCTGTTACAATTTCTTGGCAGCTATTTTTCTTGCAGCTTTGTGTTTCATGATCTGGATTTGGGGTGGTTGGACCTGAACTAAAAGGCCATTTCTGTGACCTTGTGGGAACTCACCCTATAATTGTTGGTTAATTGTCTCCAGGGAGAGTCATTTGCAGGAGATAAAATCATCAACATTTGACCATGTCTGATGTGAAATTCCTTTTAGATCTGATTAGTAAAGGAGAGGGAGGGGGAATGAAGAATAAAAGAAAACAGTTTGCTGTAGCTGTGGCAAGAGAGAAGCTGTCTCTCAAACGATGATGTTGCCCTCCAGCCAGCTCTTCAGGGAATGGAGAGAATAAATTACTGGGATATGATTTTAGATATGATATCCCAGTTGAGCCAGGAAGTGTTTGCAATTAGAAGGTCATTTGTGTGGTTAACAATGTTGCCACGGCCCCAATACTGCTTTCTCCTGAGCCACAGTAGAAAAAAATCATCCAAATAAGCGTGGGTTGTTATTTTTTTTAAAGGAAAGCTGAAGAGCATTTACTTAGTCCTTAGTGTGTAGCAGGCAATGGGGAATATCTTTCATCTAAATGAAAAATTGGAAACATAACTTTTATGCCTAGATACTATCAGGGAAATCAAGATATTAATATACAGGCTGAGAGGAAATGAAGCTGAAATGAATTCTCTCCTTTTATTTAATGGCTGAAGTTAGGATTTTTTTCTTCCAGTGGAAAAGTAAACCAAATGCCATTTATTTTGGCTAATTGTAAGCTTCGCGGCCAGATTGTTCATGTTTCTTTTGCATTTCAGAGCACCTAGCTTTGTGCTGTGATATAAGAAGTGCTTTGAAATGCCAGCATTTTGTTAGATGGCTTATAATCTAGACTCTGTAATACTGTTGGCCAGATCAAGAGACTTTTATGAAATTCTCCTTATGGAAAAGTGTCTGCCCCACATGTTATCTATTAAGGAAATTCAAACGTATTTTAAACAAATATGAGCTGTGTTGTGGTGGAAAGATGTTGGACCAGATTCTCAGGCCCCCAAATTCTTTACTGCCCGCCTGAAGCCAGTACAGGTTTTACAGTGTGAGAAGCTGGGCAAATTTAATTGTTGTTTGCTTCCATAAGGCTCTGCACCCACAGCCTACTAGACTCTCCTTGGCTCCTCCAGTGATGTAACTTCTGGCACAGAAGAAAAGCAAAAAACAGAAAACCACTCCAAGAGGAAAATTTGGGCAGAGTTAGCATGCCACACTGGCTATTGAGTGATGGGTCTCAGAGGGAGAGCTATTCCAGAACTTGGTGACCAGGTTCACAGTTCTTGGAAGGATCCAGAATCAGGTTTGTGGAAGCATCCAGAGAGGCACTATCTTGGCGGGGGGGCGGGGTGGGGGGTGGGGGAATGCTTACTTAAATGAAAGAAATGCCTTCAGTATTTTACTTTGTCATACAGAAAGCACAACCCAACATTCAATATACACCAGGAATATCGGCATAATATCACTTCTTTTCGGTGACTAAGAGAGACAGATTCGCAAGTGGGAGGATGATACTGTACTTAGAGATGACTTGCAGAAAACCCTTGATGTGATGGACCATATATGTGTTTATCAGCTTCAATGACCTTTACATATCAGTGTCTCTCAGTCTTCACATAGCCCATGCTGAGCACTGGGGCAGCACTGCCTTAACCACTCGGACTTTCTCACTTGGCCATGGATTTGACTAAGAAAGTACACTAGTGTGCAATGAGGTGTGACTAAGTATTGTATATGAGTACAGAAAAAAAGAGGACTCAAAAGTGTCCTGGAAGAGCATACAGGTAAATGTTTCAAAACTTCAAAAGTAGAGGCACACAGGGTCAAACCTGAAAGAAAAAGGAAATTAACATACACATTCATTTACACAGTTGCATGACTGAATAGCTCATTCAGTTCAGAGCCACTACAAAATTCAGTGGCTCCTCTATCCAGCAATGATTAGAAAGAAGCATTTTGGTAGGAAAAGGACATGATTCCACATGATTGCACATCTCTTCTACTCAGGAGGGGATATAAGCAGTGTAGATGGGGAAAGGACACTCTCCCACCACCAAATCACACACTTCTTAGCATTTCTACTGAGTGTCTTCTGGTGCTGGTGATAGTTTTTTCACTAAGTTGTGTCTGACTCTTGAGGCACTGTGAGCTATAGCCCAACAAGCTCTTCTGTCTATGGGATTTCCCAGGTAAGAATGCTGGAATGGGTTGCCATTTCCTTTTCCAGAGTGTCTTCAAGAGTATCTTAAAGCCTGGCCTGTTGTATTTTGTTATTTCTATGGTGAATGGGCTTGTTTTTTTTTTTTTTTTCAGGAATATCTGGGTTTAAACCCAATTTTGCTCCTTCACCAGTGAATGACTTTGGGCCAATGTCTTATCCTTTCTAAACTTAAGTATTCTTATGTGTCAAGAGAGTCTATTATAATACTTAATATTAGGGCTGTGGGTGTGAAAATGAAATAGGTTTAGTTAAGTAGATAAAGATGGCATTTAGTGTATGTTAATTATTTCCTTTTAATACTTTGGTAGGATAAAAAGCAAATGGTAGAGTGGCAAAATCTTTTGATTTGGTGTCAGAAGACCTTGAAGTTACAGACAGCATCTGACTTGGGTGTGGCCTTGCAAAAAGCAGGGAGCCTCTCTGTGCCTCAGTCTCCTGGCTAAAAAAAGAGAGGATTCATTTTAAACAGAACATGTGAATGTCTTCAGGAAAGTACATGTCACACAAAGCTGCGAGGGAGGCAGCATAGAAATTTTAAAAGTTGCTGAGAAGGGGGAAAGAATCTTTCAAAATCTATTTGAAATTTTTGTGAATACCAGGTTTTTATCTTACTGGTTTTGGGAAAAGAATATATGTATATACATATATTTTTTCATGGAGAACATAGCCTAATAATAATGTGACTACAAGCTCTAAATAATCTGGACACATGTTTCTTAATATCAAGGATACTGGTAATGCCTACCATTTATGAGTGCACATCATGAACAAAACTAAGTTGGTGCTTCATACAAAACATTTCTTTTCTCTCCCAAAGAGCCTGCATTAAGGTGAGGAAATCAATTGCAGATTGGCTAAGTTCAAGATCCCACAAATCAGAAATAGTGTAAATGGAATTTCAACCCATGTCTCCTTGGCTTTAATTGGAGTCTCCCCTAAACCAAAGCATTTATTGTACCCAAATTGATGCTGGATTTTCAATTTGATACAATCAAGAATCAACACCTATTCAATTCCTTCAGCCAGAATTTAAATCCTTCTTGGTATTTCTTTTCAGTTTGCTCCAAGAAGCACACCTCTCACTCCCTTTTACCTAAATTTTGATCCATACTATTGTTTTAATTGTGAAGAACCGAGCCTTGCTCAAATGCCACACTTTAATAATGACTGAGAATAACTGAAACAATATACTTTGGGGTTTGAAGGCATTTCCCAAAAGTGGTTCTAGAAATGGCTCAGATGACTAAAATATTAGTATGAACTCCTAGGCTGACTGTTTTGACTCTGAAAGGATCTTTTTAAAAATGAATTTTAAAAATTTAGCCTTAGTACCTCATTAAATTCCTGGCCATCCTCACTCCCAATGATCCATAACTAAAGTGTAGGAGCTCTATATTGGTGAGAAAGAAACCCCAACAGAGAAGGAAAGAACATATGGAACCTGTCCCATCTCTTATGTTACTTTTGTGAGTTACTTGCCTAAGAAGTAACTATAGCAATCATCAGTCTGTTTTCCTTCTAGGGAATCTGATCGCAAACTACTATGTTTATAACAGATAAATCCATGCTGCATATGTTTATGTGTAACTGAGGAACCCAGAACTTGACCTGCTAGTCTTTTTCTAGTTGTAAAAGGCAAACCGAAGAGAATATTCATGGTGACCAGAAGACTTTGTGTATACAGTTTTAAAACACTGTTGAAATCATTCTTGGATTTTTTTGAACAAAGATTCTTTGTATGCCATATTGTTTGGTGATGTCTCAGCCTATTGAGCACCAATGTTCTGGCTGGACTGGACCTTGTGGTTCTTATGATGATTGCAAGGAAAACTTTCATGATAACCCCGTTTGAAAACTTAAAACATAAAGATTTATTACTTACAATGCTTGGAATTACATAGTACACCTGGGGCCAAACAGAGAGGTGACCTGTAGAGAGAGAGAGAGAGAGAGGGGCTGGGGTTCCTCTTTTATCAGGGTCCAGGGTGGGGGCCTAGGGTTTCATAGGCTTACTCTTTATCATTAATTTAAAACAGAAGAGCAGAAATTTAAATCAAAGGAAAAGAAAATGTAAGTGACTGAAATGAGCAATTATTGAAATCTACTAAGAAGAATTGATGCTTTTGAACTGTGGTGTTGGAGAAGACTCTTGAGAGTCCCTTGGACTGCAAGGAGATCCAACCAGTCCATTCTAAAGGAGATCAGTCCTGGGTGTTATTTGGAAGGACTGATGCTAAAGCTGAAACTCCAGTACTTTGGCCACCTCATGCGAAGAGTTGACTCATTGGAAAAGACTCTGATGCTGGGAGGGATTGGGGACAGGAGCAGAAGGGGACAACAGAGGATGACATGGCTGGATGGCATCACTGACTTGATGGACGTGGGTTTGGGTGAACTCTGGGATGGACAGGGAGGCCTGGCGTGCTGCAATTCATGGGGTCGCAAAGAGTCGGACACGACTGAGCGACTGAACTGAACTGAACTGAAAATCTCTACAACAAAGGAAACTCAACTGGGGATGTTCTACTCTTTGTGTCCTCTAGTGGCTGGCAGTGTATTGATTGAGATTGCTTTCTTTTACGTGAATGCCAGTCTCCTTGGCAATCAAAGCTTATGTCAGGAACTTGCATTCCAAAAAGAAAAACAACAATGACAAAACAAACGTGAGGGCTTACATTAGTGAAAGTGAAAGTTGCTCAGTCATATCCAACTCTTTGCGACCCCAGACCTCATAGACTGTAGCCCACTAGGCTCCTCTGTCCATTGACTTCTCTAGGGAACAACACAGGAATGGGTACCCATTCCCTTCTCCATGGGATCTTCCCAACCCAGGATCAACCCAACCTGGATCAAACCCAGGTCTCCTGCATTGCAGGGAGATTCTAGACCATCTGAGCTACCAGGGAAGCCCGAGAGCTTACATTACACATATCCTAAACTGTTAGCTTCAGTTTCCTCAATCAAAATGAAGTGACAGCAACAAATGACTTACCTCTAAGATCTCTTCTAATTCTACTAAATTGGATCCCAGATTTCACCGATGACCACAAATAGAAAGTGAGGGGAAAATTTTTAGTAATGAGCTTTATTTCATTGGGAATGTGCTGATGGACATATTCTGTATAAGCTGGGATTCAGGAAACATTTTTTTTTCCTGCATTTTCTCCATACTATCTTATTCAATGATGAATTGCTCTAATGTTCTTAAGAAAAATCTGTCATTACATTATAATGATATTGAATGTTTCAATGTATGTACAAGTTTCCTATCTTGGCTATTCCATCAAACATTGCAATTCCTACCAGGTGAAAAGTTGCATCCAAACATGAGGTCAATAATACAATTTATTCAACAAATATTTCTTGAGCAAACTGCATGTTTAAGAGCTAAAAGAAATGATTCTGTTAATATCTTGACCTTTAACCTTCTCTATGACTTGGAGCACTCTCTTGCATCAGTATTTTATTTTAGATGACCTGATTTGGAGAGACAAATCTTAAGGTCTTTTGCTGGCTCTAAAATCTTATTATTTTCTTCACTGTGCTAAGCAAAGTATATAAGAGTAACTTAGAGCATAGTCCTCCCCCAAAGAGATGTGGTAAATTGGGTTGAAAAAGCTCATTAGAACTCCCTTGTAGAAAGTCTTGCATAATGATTTGGGACATTTTGACTTGGAAATACTACTGATAGAAATTTTAGATGGAATAAGATAAAATTCTGAGGGAGGCTGAGTAATAGAATATAGATACTATGGTGCTAACCAGGGAACTCTTCATGGTAGAGAGAAAAATTGGGCAAACTTATGGAGAAAAGATGGACTAACCTATTATGTTACACCTTTGCACTGTTTAAACAGATTGATTTGTTCTTGTTGTGTCAATATTGTAGCAGTGAATATTACTATTTTCAAATACTTATTTGAAAGCAGAAAATACTGAGAAATAGGTATATTTTTGTTTTCTATTTATATTTTTAAAATATTTATTTCTTAGATGTCATCTAAAATAAAACAGTATCATTAGGATACCCATACCTGCCTTGCTTTCATAAAGGGAAACGGAACACTTAAAGATAAAATTCTCTTAGCCCCTGTGGGAATCAATAAAGCTTGAATGATAAAAAACTCTGGTTAGAATTTTTATGAATAGGAGTGAATTTTTATTGAGGACTTCTAAATACATAATATAGTTTTAGTTTTATTACTTATTCTCTTGCCATGTCTTTCCCTCCATTGGTGAACACTCCGCCTGCAATGCAGGAGACCCCAGTTCAATTCCTGGATCGGGAAGATCTGCTGCAAAAGGGATAGGCTACCCACTCCAGTATTCTTGGGCTTCCCTTGTGACTCAGCTGGTAAAGAATCTGTCTGCAATGAGAGGAAGCTGGGTTCAATCCCTGGGTTGGGAAGATCCCCTGCAGAAGGGAAAGGCTACCCACTCCAGTATTCTGGCCTGGAGAATTCCATGGACTGTATAGTCCATGGCATCACAAAGAGCTGGACATTACAGAGTGACTTTCACTTTCACTTTCAAAGTTGCAATAATGATAGTAGTACTGAGTTCATTGATTCATGAAGCTTAAATACAATAAACGTTGAAAGTTATAAAAAACTGAATTTAAGAGAACATACATTCTCTAAAGTTGTGATTGCTCAAATTCATTTAGGATTCAGTTCACTTCAGTTCAGTTGCTCAGTCATGTCCAACTCTTTGCGACCCCATGAATTGTGGCACGCTGGGCCTCCCTGTCCATCACCAACTCCCAGAGTTCACTCAAACTCATGTCCATCTAGTCAGTGATGCCATCCAGCCATGTCATCCTCTATCGTCCCCTTCTCCTCCTGCCCCCAATCCCTCCCAGCATCAGACTCTTCCAATGAGTCAACTCTTCACATGAGGTGGCCAAAGTATTGGAGTTTCAGCTTTAGCATCATTCCTTCCAAAGAACACCCAGGACTGATCTCCTTCAGAATGGACTGGTTGGATCTCCTTGCAGTCCAAGGGACTCTCAAGAGTCTTCTCCAATACCACGGTTCAAAAGCATCAATTCTTTGGCATTCAGCCTTCTTCACAGTCCAACTCTCACATCCATACATGACCACTGGAAAAACCATAGCCTTGACTAGATGGACCTTTGTTGGCAAAGTAATGTCTCTGCTGTTCAATATGCTCTCTAGGTTGCTCATAACTTTCCTTCCAAGGAGTAAGCGTCTTTTAATTTCATGGCTGCAATCACCATCTTCAATGATTTTGGAGCCCCCCCAAAATAAAGCCTGACAGTGTTTCCCCATCTATTTGCCATGAAGTGATGGGACCAGATGCCATGATCTTCGTTTTGTGAATGTTGAGCTTTAAGCCAACTTTTTCACTCTCCTCTTTCACATTCATCAAGAGGCTTTTGAGTTCCTCTTCACTTTCTGCCATAAGGGTGGTGTCATCTGCATATCCGAGGTTATTGATATTTTTCCCGGCAATCTTGATTCCAGCTTGTGCTTCCTCCAGCCCAGCGTGTCTCATGATGTACTCTGCATAGAAGTTAAATAAGCATGGTGACAATATACAGCCTTGACGTACTCCTTTTCCTATTTGGACCCAGTCTGTTGTTCCATGTCCAGTTCTAATTGTTGCTTCCTGACCTGCATACAGGTTTCTCAAGAAGCAGGTCAGGTGGTCTGGTACCACTGCTTAAATCTGTTACCTATTTAATAGTCAAGCCTCAGTTTCCTTAGATATAAAAATACAACACCAATGCCAACTCTTCCTTGGGATAATTGGGAGGAGTAACAAAATGAGATCATAAGCATAAAAAGGAAGCAATGGCTGACACTGATTAACATCCTCCATAGCTCGTAGTAGTTTGTTGTATCTATGACTTATGCACATTAAAATTTAGGATGGTTACAGGCAACAGGCAACAGCCAAGCTTTGATTCATTTTAGATGACCTTGAGTTGTAGAAAAAGAAATACTATTACTGACAACAAAATGACCTTAGTGCTGGATTAAGATATACAGAGGCAACAGAGTTTAAAAAGACACTTTAAGTACATCACCAGTTCTTTGTCAGAAAGGAAGTGCATTTAGATAGATAGATGGATATACTGATCAATTGACTGATTGATCAATAGATACTCATACAGCATTTGAGTGACTATTCCAAATCATTTTACTAAATTCCCTAGCATACTTTGTCTTCTGTTTTTAGGAATGAAAAAAAAAAATGATTCCTGTAATAATCAAAGTAGCACATGTAAAGGAAGATAATTTGGAGAACAGAATAAAATATAAAAGATGAATTTGAAAATTGCATAGAAACTTTCTATCAAGAGGTAAAAAGACTATTATTATATTAGCACATTTCCTTTCAGTCTTTTTATGGTTTTATTAGTTGAATTCATACTTCCTATGAAATGTTATATCCCTACTTTTACTTAAAAGCATATTATGAGCACAGTCGGACTTTATGAAAATTAAAAAAATATATTAAATAACTATAAAGTCCCTTCATGTTACCCCCAGATATCCAAGAATCTAGGTAATAGATACCTTTTTCACACGACTTTTGTTTTCCAAGTGGTGAAGGAGTTGGGGAGTTAACTAAATAAGAATTTGTTGAGAACCAGTTGAGGTTCCTTGTATTGTGCGAGCCCTATGGGATGGAGAAATATAGAATATTTGGAGAAAATATAAATTCAGCTAAATACAAGGGATCAGAGCTTGGAACTTACAGTTGAGATGCTTAAATGAAAGGGAGAAAGGAGGAAAGAAGGCCCATGAGCAGCAGGGAAAAGAAAAAGCAAAGGGCCATAAAACAATGATTTTCAAGCTGTGGGTTGTGATCCATTGGCAGTCATGATCAGCATTTATAAAGAAAATGAAAACTGATAGACTAGAAAACATCAGCGAGCATTGCACGTAGTTCTGGTAAATACTGTTTATAAAATGTAATTCAGTCTGTCATAATAGAAAATTTATTCTGACTACGGATCTTGGGAAGAGACTATTTAAACAGCATTATATTAGACTATTAAAACTTTAGTCATTGTATAGTTACTTTAGTCCATTAAACCCATTCCTTAGTTTTATAGAAGCTCAAGATCCAGAGTAGAAAAATGATTTGTTCAAGGGCACACAGAGTCAGAATCTGATTCCTCTCTGCTGCCCTTTTCACATGACAACAAATATTTAGTTATGGATTTTTTTATCCTGTCAAACTCACACTTTGTTCCATATCCAGCACCCCCTTGTTTCCCTTTCAGATTGTTTTTAGTTCTAGTGCAAGCCTGATGACTAATTGGAGCCATCTATGTCTTGTTTGTCACTCTGAATGGGGGACTTGGACAAAGCAATGGTGTGGAGACAGAACCAAAATTACAGTTCTTGATTTAATGGCATTTGCATTTCTAGCCCTACAGTGCTTTATAATCATGTTGTAAACGTAGTCAATGCCAAATTGTATGGTGATTATACAAATAAACACTCCATGTGTCAACAGAACATTCTAAGGTATTATGCCTTTAAGTTAAAATTTATCAAAATAAAATGAGCAGGGGGTGGATATAGAAGTACAATGCAGTATGCATTCTTCAGAAGCCTTGCTCAATAAGTACTGAGTTTTGATCGATTGATACAGTGTCATATTTGACTAAAGAGGTGGGGAAGTTGCTGCTGTCGCTTTGTGCTGCATGGCAGCAGAATGCACTATTGATTTTATATGTTGGATGGGTTGTCAGAGTATAGTGCATTGTTGATTTTGACTTTTATAGCCAACATGTTTCCTTTAATTGGATCATTTGTAAAAGAGAGGAGGGGACCTGTTCTCCTTTGACAGTGACTGATTACAATCATTTCATGTTTGTCAATATTTGATAAACCCACCCTTACCCAACAACATGGCTGCCTTTGTTCATTCGGGTTCCACTTCTCTATTTACCTTAGTATCACTGCAACTGATATGCCCCAACTTTCACGAACAATCCACGACTATATTTACTCTTTCAGTAACAGACACTCAATATTTCCTTCAGTTTGCCAAACAAGTCCCTTCTGAAAATAACAACCAGTGCATTCCCAGCATTCTCTTTGGTCTCCAGCCCTTACTGATCCAGTGTTACAAACTGTGAGATTATGTAGGGTATTACAGACATTCACCAGGAATCTCTAGTTGTTATACATTGTGAACTATCAGATCTCAAGGTGGAGATGAGAGGATAGAGTAATCCATTGCCATTAATTATCTTTGCCTTCTCATTTTGGTATTTTTCCACACTTGTGGGCCATAGCCTGACTCATGGAGATCATGATTCTTAGAACTTTTCAGTCATTCCCAGAAAGTGAAAAATTTATATATAATTAAGAGGAATTGTTGACCCATGTCTTGCTTTTGTTCTAGATGTCCGTTTATTTGACTGTTGCTGATTTTATTTTTTGTTCTCTACAATCCTCTAATTTCTTCCCAAAAGGTGAGAAAGTTTACTGATTTGGCCGCTGTTCTTATTTTTCTATACAATAACTAAAATCCTCCTAGCCCCTGTTTTCACCTGAGTTCTTTATACTCAGAATTGGAAGTGTTTCTGAGGTAGATTAACAAATGTCTTTATGAATAGGAATCTTAGTGGGAAAAAAAAACAACCAAAAACTGGAGTTAGGAGATCTGAATAACAGTCCTCTGGACCTTGGGTTTGTCATTCAAGTTATCTCTTCTAGAATTTATTCACCTATAGATTATGAAGGTTAGATAGCTTTGGAGATATCTTCTACAATTCTTTGTAATTCCATGGTTCTTACCTCTCAGTCTTCTGTGCTCTAAGGCAGAAGCTTAAAAGGCAACCTGTCTTTTTCAGAAAGAGGCCACCTAAAATAGGTAGATGATTCAGAGGGACTGAGGTATCCCACTGTTCGCTCTCTGAACAAAAGCTGCCAGACTGCCTTCTAGATGTTCTACAAGTAATGATGGATGATGATACTGTTACTCTTTTTTTTTTTTCCTGTATTCTACAAATCATATGCTTTGTTGACAGATTTTTCTATTTGTGCCGAGAATGAGTGTTTTCGAAACCAATTCTTTTTAATTAGAGGATGCTGACAGCACTTAGTCAAATATAGCACATGGTTATTTGCAGGTACAAACATTCACTGTAACCTCATTGACTTGATAAAAAAATACAATTGGAATTAGTGAGATTCGGAGAAAGATATTATTGGCTATATGAAAAACAATAAATATCAAAATGCTGCTTTGTATGCATTTCTCACTTAACATATACAATGAGACATTGTCGTTTATTTAGAATATTTGAAATCCTGGTGTAATAATATTTAAAACAAGTTATGCAAACTCAGGATTTGTGACACATTGTAAGCGCTTTTATGTTTAATTCGTAAACCAACTTTACTAAAGATAGATTGAAGTCTGAACTGAGTGTAGTACAAATTTTAAATAGTTTTATTTGTGTTATCTAACCATTACTTTCAATGGTGCACTGTCTTACAGACTACTTCCTGGAGTTAACAGGTCACTTTTTCATAAATAAAACTCAATCCTCATCTTTAGAGACCTTTGTGATGGTGAATGGGGCCTGCTGTTCAACACCTCATCCACTTCTGCCTCCTATTTCTCTCCTCTGGTGAGTTGATTCTTGAGAAATTAGTGGAAGAGATCAAGTATTTCATACTTATTTGCAAAACTATAGAGATCCTCTGTGTGATGTGCATTCAAATCATGGCTTAGAGGGATGCATGGAATATCCTACAAGAGATAAATTTTCTCATGTAGAGAATATCCTCTGTGGTTGAGCTTCTCATCATTTCCTCTTAGTCTGAATCCTTTGTAATATACAAGGTATTTTACCACTGGGAGATCCTCTAGTATCAGATGCACCTTTTGGGTGAGGTATATGCAAATCATTTCAAGCCTGTCTGTGCCTAATGCATTCCGTTTTCCCAAGAGAAATTCATTTTTTTTTATATCTTTGCTACTTCAATGATATTAGTGCATGGATTCCCCTTGTCTTTGTTCACAGATTCTCTCTAATTTCTTTTCTCTTGCTCAAAAAGGCCTAAGGTCAGATCAGTAAGAATGATTCCCTAGCAAGTGTTTAACCAGGAAATGAGAATCAGTTTTATGGTAGACATCATCAACCTCTACAAAGAATTGGATACTGAACTCCCAACCCAAGGAAGAAAGAAAATAAAAAGTAATATAGTTAGCTCCCAAGATTGACATGTCACAGTTAAGTAAATTTCATTGAATTCTTCATCTTTCTTTTAGATAAGCCGCAGTTCTAAATAAGAAAACTAGATCCTTCAAAAATATGCGTTACATGTACTTACGCTTTACAATTGTGTATACTTGGGACTTGTTTTCAGCTTTGTGACTTTGATTTTAGTCAAATATTAATGGAAATTTCCATTCAATATAATTCTACAATTATATTGTACAGGACCATCTGGATTTGTACTGTATCAAGAGAATATGAATATATTAAAAAACTTGTGTTTGTTCTTGATATAGCCAAACCAATGAATAATATGATTCTTGAACTATTTGATAACATGAAAACATCACCCATTATTTGCTAATATGTTGGCAGTTTCACTCACTATTCCTTTGGATTAGTGCGAATGTCAAGATAGTGAAAAATGCAAATGATACCTTAATATTATAATAAAAATAGGAGTCTCCACACACTTTGCAGACTGCCTGGACAGAGAAGCCTGTGGACAGAGGAGCCTGGGGGGCTGCTGTCTATGGGGCTGCACCGAGTCAGACATGACTGAAGCGACTTAGCATGCATGCATGCATACATTAGATATTGTCCTGACTACAGTTGGCCAGATCAGGCAAACCTAAAGATTAGCAACCACAGCATCTAGTTATTCAAAATTATATTTAACATTCTGCCTATGATTGGATTGGTTAAAGAAAGCAAGATCAGATGTTAAGACAATGTCCAACATTCTATGGTGCCCATAATATGCTGCAGACTTCTAGAGAGAGAACAGTAAAGGGAATTCAAGACGAGTACAAGAAATAGTTTCAACATTTCAGAGGGCAGAGGCCTATCAAAATATCCCCAGTACCACATATGACAAAGTTCACAAAGGAGTATTACAGAAGGTGTGTATCATACTCATTTAGGCTAAGGAGAGAGTGTGTAAACAGGTATAAGTCATGAAGTCCAGTGAATGGGTAAAATAGTTCCAATCAAAGAGACAGAAAATCATCCCCAAGTATGACGATTTCTACACCTGGGCTGCTCTTAGTACTATTAGATCTGTGAAGGACACATTAGCCACAGCTTGGTCCTCAAAACACAAGTCTGGTAACGAGTTCTCTCCAGCCTTATTGTGCAGTGTTGTTGGCTTTATTTTCCCCCTCCCTCTTTTTTTCTGCTTTTAAGGGCTTCAGTCATTTTTATTCATTTCAACAGCAGGTGTGAAATAGTAGGCTGTCATATGCCTTTTTGTAGTACTGCAGGCCAAAATTATAAATGAGTTGACATTAATGGCAGTCCAGAATTTAGTGCTGCATTCGTAGATGGTATTGAAAATGTTTTGATATGACAGATGAAATGCCTGCTGCTGAAACTTCAGTTAGACTTTAGTTGGCTACATCTGGCAGGATTTTTTTTTTTTTTTTATGCTCTGCTGTTGGTATCTGGTTTTCCAGGCATTTCTTCACCTTTATACTCCATTCTTCTTTCTCTCTTTTTTCTGATGTTGAATTTCCTTATCTCTTTTTCCTTGCTTTCAGTCTTTGGCATGATTAAGAGCTAATGAAATTCAAAATAGTCTCACTAAACTAGAAAGATAAGGGCTTGAGTAAAAACTCTAACTGCTTATCTTTTATCAGACCTCCTCAGGAAGAATACACACACACACACACACACACACACACAACCTGGTTAAAGTAAACATCAGGTCAGCCTTGGCAGGCAGAACACTAAACTTAGCTGTATAGGTTACTTTATAGAAAAATAACAGTGTTCTATGTTTAAATAAGTTTGTGAAATATTGGTTAAGCAAAGATGAATGACTTTCTTTTCCAAGCAACTCTTTAGAGTCTTTGAAGAGTAATCTTGAATGTATGTTTTCTCTTGGTCACTGTGGTCCCCAAGGTTGTCACTTCTTAGGGTCCCTTAACTAATTTTACTTATATATGGTTAGACCAGATGAATGTTGACCTTAACTACTTTATGGGCAAACTCTTCCCTATATAACTTTTCTCAAGAGTCAGAGATAAAAACTATTTCTTTTTTAAAATTTTTATTTCCTTATGATCTCTGTTCTTATTCACCACATTTTTCTCAATTGTATCAGGTGGGTTCAAGTGCAAATTTCCTATTACCTACGTTTTTGGAAACTTCAATTTGGAAGAGTCACAGTATTGATCTCATTTCTGAAAATTGAAGAAGACAGTCCATCTCATCCTTAAAAATAAGAAATACCTTTGCTTTAGCTTTTCAAATTTCTCTTTGAAAATTCACTCTATTGTTCTCTTGAAAGCGTGTTTACCTTTCCTCGGATTGTCATCAGGAAATATCTTTACATGTGAAATTTATCAATCCTTTAAATATTTCTAAATTTCAATATATGAAATATTTGGACATTGTTCAGAAAATCTCAGTGTTTATATTCAATATTGGTAGGTCACATGAAACTTAAAGAGCCTTTATTTTACAGGGATATAAAATATAATGTGGAACTTAGAAAATAAATTTAGCCCTTACCATCTCAATTGAGACTGGGGTCTGTAAATGGGGAGAGCAGGAAGAAGCCTCTGTGAAAATATCAGGTAGTACAGCATGTGATAAAATTAAAGAACAAAGATCTATGTGTACTGTTGTGACTGAATCCTATAATATGGATGAAGACTTAGGTTATTTTGCCTGTGGAGGCAGTGAAGAATTCATGAGGGTGGAATTTGGATTGGGTCCTAAGAATGAACAGATATGATCCCAGTGTAGTAGGGCATTTCAGACAGCAGAAATAGCTGAAATAAAATGAAACTCAGAGGCATGAAGAGATGTATGTTTCAAGAAGTTTAAGGAGTCCAGTTAGAGTAAAATATGTGTATAGGTAGATTTGGGTTGAGTTAAGGAGTCCCAATCCTAAAAGCTGGATTCAGAGCACAATGTGAAGGCAATGGGTTGTTAAGGGGATTGGGCCTTATTCTGCAGGTGAAGTTAAAAAGAAAATAAAAGTGTGGAAGCACGCAGATGTCATGTCCATGTACATGTTTGACTGAGGGTCCTTGTATGGCAGCAATAAAAAGAGAACTGGGAAAACTTACTAGAGCAAGAGCCAGGAGGATAAAGTTTTGGGGTGACTATACAAGCTGAGTTGACTTACTTGTGATTAGGGTTGTTCTGTTAATTGCATCATATTCTCTATTGTCTTGAGACATTTTCCTGTAATATCTATTTATTTAATATGTAGGTTTCATACAGTATTAGTTCTAATATGATATATTCATATTGGATATTTAGGAAAGGTTGCATGAATTTAAGCAACATATTGGGGTCCAGGATATCAGTAGCATGTTGTACATCTCAGAATTTTCCTAGGCAACTAATCCATAAGACAAAAGTAAAATAGCTTGGAGACCTGTTGAGAATAAGTGTCTTTGAATTGAGAGTGAACATCATGTCTGGCATGCATATTGTTTGTGAAAGTGAAAGTTGCTCAGTTGTGTCCGACTCTTTGTGACCACATGGAATAGTCCATGGATTTCTCCAGGCTAGAGTACTGGAGTGGGTAGCTGTTCCTTTCTCCAGAGGATCTTCCAAATGCACAGATTGAACCCAGGTATCCTGCACTGCAGGCAGATTTTTTTACCAGCTGAGTCACAAGGGAGCCCAAGAATACCGGAGTGGGTAGCCTATGCCTTCTCCAGTGGATCTTCCCGACCCAGGGACCAAACCATGGTCTCCTGCATTGAAGGTAGATTCTTTACCAGTTGAGCTACCAGGGAAGTCCTATATTGTTTGTGAGATCTATAGAATATTCTCTCTAATTATCATGAAGTGGAGAAGTACAGAACTGGAGGAAGAAAGGAAATTAACTAATGTTGCAATGGAAAAAACTATCAGCTTATCTAAGATCAAAATGTGTGTTACAAAGATGAAAATCTTGCAATGAATTATGTTTTCTGTGAATCTGAAAGCCAGGCTAGTTTCAGTCTTCCTTGATGTCACACCTAACAGAGGAGAATCAGTGTATTATCTGTTTTAAGGAGGAAACATTTGGAGGCAATAAAGAGACAGAAGAGACCAAAGGTTATGATATCAATAGATTTGGGGGCAAGTCATCATTTTCTTCTACTAAATTACTTGACAATTGTTTCTTAGTAAGTGATGGTATGTTGTTATTGGCACTTCTTTGAGCTTTGCATGATTGGAATTTGTATGAAATTATAACACAGTGTGGGGAGTGTATATTCAGTGTCTATTCAGAGTGCTATGGAAAATAATGGAAATAACTGCATCATTCTCAAGCTTTCACAGAAAATATAACTTTTGGACTGAGTTTTAGGGTTCAATCCCTGGATTGGGAAGGTCGCCTGGAGAAGGGAAAGGCTACCCACTCCAGTATTCTGGCCTGGAGAATTCTGTGGACTGTATAATCCATGGGGTCACAAAGAGTTGGACATGACTGAGCAACTTTGACCTTACTGAGTTTTAAAATAAGAATTGAGTTCTCTAGGTGAGCAAAGGAAGGGAATGGTGTATTTCTTGAAGGTTTAATGTGATATGTTCTAAGAAGGAGGCATGATGACTGTGGGACAGCCAAGCAAGGAAAACCATGTAGGGAATGCCATGACTAGCATGTCTGCCAATACAAAGACTTAGAATGTTTCTCTGGAAGCTGTAGAATGGCACTGTAGGTTTTAACCACTGATGTAACATGGAAGCAAGTTTTGTATGGAAGGTGGAAGAGCTATGCATGTTTATAGGAACACAGCTGTTTGACAGATACAACTGTAAATGTAGCCTCATCATTTACCTGGTAGAAACTTCTCTAATTTCAGACCTACTGTTTGATGAAGTAGTAAGATATTAACAGAGCAAATAAATATGTATGACGATTTTAATAGTCTATGGGCCCTTGATAGGAAAATCATGATTTAGAATATTTATCTAAAATCTACATTATTATCTTCCCCTACATTATTTTATTAAATTCACCATTTCTAAAAAACTGAATGTGTAACCACATGTAACAATGTGGGCATTGTGCTGCAAACACGCAATGTGTCCCACCAACAAGCTCCATTTTACTGGGGCAACCAAGTTAGTGGCAAGGATATCTTCAACCTAGTATATTAGGAGCTGCCATGAGGGTAAATAAAGGGAACCCAGGAACAACTGCTTATCCCTGTTTTTCTTTATTTTTTGTGGGGAAAGAGGGCTGACATAGTGAGACTTGCTAAAGAAAGTGCTACACTAAAAGTTGGTAACACTATTATATTGAAAAGAAACTGAAAATGTCCATTAGTGTTAGTTGCTTCATTGTGTCCGTCTCCTCGTGACCCAGTGGACTATAACCTGCCAGGCTCCTCTGTCCATGGAATTCTCCAAGCAAGAATACTGGAGTGGGTTGCCATTTCCTACTCTAGGGGATCTTCCTGACCCAGGGATTGAACCTGGGTCGCCTGCATTGCAGGCAGATTCTTACCAGCTAAACCACCAGGGAATTTCACTTTAGTTTGCTAGGGGAGCCAAAACAAAATACTACTGGCTTGCTTAAACAATAGAAATGTATTTTCAGTTATAGAGTCTGGAAGCCCGCAATCAAGATGTCTATAGTTTGAATAGGTTCTCCTGAGTCCTTTTTTTTTTTTTTTTTTTGACTTGCCGTTAACTGCTTTCTCATTGTGTCCTCATATGGGCTTTCCTCTGCACACTCCTGGTGTCTCATTTTCCTCCCATAGGGATATCAGTCATATTGGGATAGAGACCAAATTTATGACCTATTTAATTTAATTAATTCTTTAATATTCATATCTCCAAATATAATCATGTTGATTATTAGGACTTCAACAGATAAATTCCAGGGGAACACACTGTAGACCATAATAAAGGGAATCAGATTTTTTGTTTGTTTGTTTTTAGATCCCACTTCACTGACTGCACAGTTAAGGTGATAAACTCATTCAAGACAAAATTATTAGAAAATAACACAATTTTAACCTAACTTTTTCTGAAAATATTTTCTAAATAATGGAGTTCTACAAAAACTGATGTCTAATGTGCAAGGTTTCAGTTTTAGGACAAACTGAGGCAGGAGGCAATTTAAGGCAATGGATAGATTCTGAGAGTGCTGTAATCACATCCACCATATGAGCAATCACTTTCATAGTCTGTTCAAAGAACCAGTCTTACAATACTGTGCTGTTCTGGCACAAAAGAAAGTTATAGTTCAAGGGCTCTGTGCTTCCCTTGTTATGTGGTGCTATTACTGTCTGTGCACTATTTATTCAGTTTTGAATTGGAGAAACACATACACGCAAAGTACATAAACTGCACAAACAGCAAGAGCTGAAGGCAAATTCTCTGTGCTTCCTTCTAGGTGTTGGATTATGATGTGCTCACAGAAAATGGTCCTTGGTGAAGGAGTGCTTAGGCATGGCTGCAAAGATATGTGTAAGGAGAAGAGTGGAGAGAGAGAACAGGGTCCCTCATCTGCCTGTGGGTGGTAATGGTCCCTGGACTCCCTTGGGGAGCCCTTGAAACCCCAGGAATCTGCTCAGGGTGCCTCATAGAGGCCCCCTAGTTTGTTTCAGTCAGAACAGCCTTGCTTCCATTGACCACCAGCTGGGGTTTTTGTTGTGATTTTATTTCAGTAAAGCCCAATGTCTTTGCAACCATAGGTTATAAAACCAGGTTCTCAGGGACTGTGACTTTATGCAGTTAGGCAAATTCACAGGTGTTGGAGATATGTTCAGAGGTAAGGGAACAAATGGAAAGAAGACAGTCCAGGGATGGTCCTTCTCTCGTTGTGATTTAAACCTATCCATCAGTCAGGATCAGTTAGGACCTTGGAAGAAAAGTTATGACCAACCTAGATAGCATATTGAAGAACAGAGACATTACTTTGCCAACAAAGGTCCGTCTAATCAAGGCTATGGTTTTTCCAGTGGTCATGTGTGGATGTGAGAGTTGGACTGTGAAGAAGGCTGAATGCCAAAGAATTGATGCTTTTGAACTGTGGTGTTGGAGAAGATTCTTGAGAGTCCCTTGGACTGCAAGGAGATCCAAGCAGTCCATTCTGAAGGAGATGAGCCCTGGGATTTCTTCGGAAGGCATGATGCTAAAGCTGAAACTCCAGTACTTTGGCCACCTCATGTGAAAAGTTGACTCATTGGAAAAGAGTCTGATGCTGGGAGGGATTGGGGGCAGGAGGAGAAGGGAACGACAGAGGATGAGATGGCTGGATGGCATCACTGACTCGATGGATGTGAGTCTGAGTGAACTCCGGGAGTTGGTGATGGACAGGGAGGCCTGGTGTGCTGCGATTCATGGGGTCGCAAAGAGTCAGACATGACTGAGCGACTGAACTGACCTGAACTGACTGATTGACATCATACGCTCATCCCTAGAACTTCAGAGTCGTGGTATAACTCTTAAACTCTTTTCATTTACAGACTGCTTAGTCTCCAGGAAAAATCTTGCCTCCCTCATGAGACATAGTTTTCTGTGGGGCAGGAGTTATATATTTCTTTTGTTAGCATCCCCCTTGGGCATAATATTGTACCAGACACACAGCAATCCATTTATATATCCAGGCATTTAGCACATACCTATCAGGCATCTACTATTTGCCAGGGACTCTTTCAGATGCTTGGTTTACAATGTTGATTAAAATGTCCAAAATTCCCTACTCTTATGACACTTAACAGAAATTCTTGACTAACTGATATATGAGATTTCCTTTAGGATAGCTCAGTGATGCATTCCTTAAGATCTAAAATTTTCTATTTACAGCTAAGAAATTAAACAAAGGATAGCAACAGACTCATTTTCTGATGTTTGTACAAGTCAATTCCTGTTTTCTTTCCATTAACAGGTGACACAACTACAGGGCCTCCCAGGGGTAGAAAAAAATACATCACAAGGGACCTGGAGTTATGTTGGAAAGAATTCCGACCTAAGAGATTTATGAGGCAGTATAGTCACTGCTCCGGTGAAGGGAAGGTAGTGTTATAGCTTAAGATGTTTAAAACCTGGCTGCAAGAGAAGCAGGAAAATGCACCATGGGGAACAATCCCTTGCCAGGTTCTGAGAGATGGAAAAATGACTTAATGGCACTTTCAGTGTCTTAACTTAGGTGACTTTTAATAGACTCATAAGATATAGATGTGCTTTTCTCTAACGTGCCTGACACAAACCACTGTTGTTGTTGGCTCCTAAGGGTGGGAAATTCATGATTAAGTGATAAAATAGATTTGATAGGCTAACCTGGAAATCATTTCTTTACTGAAGTCCTGAGTCAAATCATGCTCAACTCCAGAAGCCAAGAGACATTATGGGGCTTTAGATACTCAAAGGCTCAGAGGGTCAAAAATTGGAAGGGAGACTGCAAGTGATCTATTTGAACCTTTGGCATTGGATATCAGTAGGCTTGCGGTTTTCATTAAAACACCTATGGATGAAAATAGATTGTTGGAAGAATTGTACATATTGCAATTTCCCTGGGCATCTGACTCTAATCTTTCCTTCTAACATTATATTCCTAATGTGCTTTCTTATTTCTGCCAGCATGCTCACTGGTGCTTCTAGCACAGAAGTCAATATCCCAAATAGTAGTTCATACTTACAGCTAAGGTGCTCTCAGAACTTCTCAGCTAGGCTATCCTGAGATTAAGACTAAATCCCTCCTCATTCAGAGAAAAACAAAATGGAAAAAAAAAAATAAAACATAACCACACAAGGAATAACAGAAAACTTTCCAAGCCAAGTAGACCAAGACTATTATTAGTCGTTCTTTTTTTTTTTTTTGAATTCCAATGATATGCATAATATGCTCCACATTTTGAGGCTTGGAAGTAATTGCTTTGTATTGTAGACCATCTTTTTGTTGTGGACCTACTTTAACCACTTCCAATGTCTCCCCCCTGCATCTAGCATAGTGGAGATTTGATGAATTCTTAGTGGATTTTAGGGAGAAAGTTACTTTTAATGCTTGAATGTAACACAATCTGGGTGATTGTGGGTTGATCTATCAAATCTTCCAGGGATGCTACATTTGCATGCAATCTAAATTGTTCCAGATTGTAGAAAAAGACAATTTTTTTTTTTTTGAGCACATTTTCTGTAGCTGGCATGAACTTGACACCATAATTAGTAAAGAACATTCATGATACAAACACATATGCCTATGCACACATTACAGAATAACCACATTTATAAATACAACTGCAAAAATGCCAAGTAAAATTTTAACAAATTAAAGTCTGTAATATATCAAAAGAATGATACATCATGGCCAAATAAAGTTTACTCCAGGTGTGCCAAATGGGCTCACCATTACAAAAGCAATAAATATAATGTGTCCCATCAAAAGATCAAAAGAGAAGGGAAAAAAGAATTATAGATGCTAATATGCATCTCATAAAGCTCAAATCTGTTTGTTATTAAAATAAACAGACTAAAGTGAAAATAAACTTTGGAATGAAATAGGACTATGGATAACATCTTGTTTTCCATGCTTACTATGCTACCTTGAATGACTACACAACTCCAGAGGCATACCTGATAAATTCCGGGAAAAAAGAGATATTGGCTACGACTGCTATTATTCAGCAAGTTTCTGAAGTTCTAACTAATGAAATAGGATAATGAAAACTTAGAGATATAAATTTTATAAAGAAAGTGACAAAATACTATTGCTTACAGATTATAAGATTTCATCTAAAAACTCAATGAATCAAAGGAAAAATTAGTTTGAGCTAACAATGAAATGTGGTAAGGCTCAGAGATGGAAAATAAATAGAAAACTAAAAGGCTTTCCTATAGCGAAGCAATAGCTTCCCAGGTGGTTCAGCGCTGGAGAAACTGCCTGCTAGTGCAGGAGATGTGGGCTCTGTCCCTGGGTAGAGGATCACCTGAGAAGGAAAATGGCAACTGGTTCTAGTATTCCTGCCTGGAAAAAGCACAGGAGCCTGGCAGTCTACAGTCCATGGGGTCACAAAAGAAAAGGACATGACTTACTGGTATTGGAGACTAAACAACAACAGTAGCCATAGAGCAACAATAACCACTTAGAACATGTAAAACAAAAAGAAGATTATGTATTTGCCATAGCAGCCAAAATTTTTAAAAAATATATCAAGAAGTAAGCAAAAATGTGTTAGTGGAAGAAGTCTCTAAAACTCTACTTAGGTAAATCTACTTACACATCTACATCTGTTCATGTGTTTGTATGTAGGTATATGTGTGGGGGAATTGTTCATGCTGTTCAGTTGCCCAGTCATATCTGATTCTTTGGGACCCCATGGACTGCAGCATGCCAGGACTCCCTGTCTCTAACCATCTCCTGGAATTTGCCCAAGTTCATGTCCATTGCATCAGTGATGGGAATATGTGCATACTAATAAATAAATAGATATTAGGGCAATGTCCTATGACCCTGGATGGGAAGATAAAATATTGTGAAAATATTTATTCTTCAGAATTAAGCTAACTTTAGTACAATCTCAATAAGTTGTCCAAATATTTATATAATAAAAACTATGCTATATTTCTTCTAAGAAAACTAAGTTATTGAGTAGCTCATTTTTGAAAAAGAAGAAAGGATCCATCAGGTGTTCCTTGTCTTAAGTTTTACAGATTTAAAAATTAAAATAGCATGCTGTTGGTATAGAATAAACAGATATATCAGTGAAAAGCAGAAAGTCTAGAAACTAGACACGTGTCATTCAGATTTAATATAAGATATAAGAAACTGTCTTGGGAATATATTGTTTAATAAATATGGATAAAAATGCAAAATGTTGAATTATACTTCACATATTATACTGAAATGAATAAAGTAATTTAAATACAGATTTTTTTATACTTCTAGTAATAGAAGAAATATTAGTGACTATTCATATAAGTTTGAGGTTTGGGAATGCTTTTAATATGATGCTAACATCAAAAAGAAAATCCAACAGGGAATATTGATAGATTTTCATCAAATAAAACTTTTACATCTGCAGAGAAAAAGAAGACAACTTCCAAAGGACATAAACAAACTAGCACAAATATTTTCAATATATACAACGATCACAGGATTAATGTTTTTGTTATATAAAGCATGTTTTCAAAGCAAGAAAAAAAGTAAGAAAAATAGGATATGGATATGAATACATAGTTCATTAAAGAAGATAACAAAACAGTCAACAATCTGAAGTATATAAGAATTTATCTCAGAACATCCACTTCTATGAATTTTTTTGAGAGAATACAGATGTATCAAGCTGTGCTCATAGGTGATGTAGATTTAGGACTTAGCAAAGTTTGTATCAGCTTCAGTTGTGTCCGACTCTGTGCGACCCCATAGACGGCAGCTCACCAGCCTCCCCCGTCCCTGGGATTCTCCAGGCAAGAACACTGGAGTGGGTTGCCATTTCCTTCTCCAATGCATGAAAGTAAAAAGTGAAAGTGAAGTCACTCAGTCATGCACGACTCTTAGCGACCCCATGGACTGCAGCCTACCAGGCTCCTCCGCCCATGGGCTTTTCCAGGCAAGAGTACTGGAGTTGGGTGCCATTGCCTTCTCCGAGAGAAAACATAAATTCTATAGGCAAAAACAATTAAACAAATGATGAGTCATTCTGCAGTGGATTAATAATTATATTTTAGATTAAGAATTTGTGATATGGAAGTTGTCAATGATATATTTTTGAGTAAAAATGCAGGCAACGACAATCCATGTGATATAATCATATACATTATCTGTGTAATTATATATATATAATTACATATTAATTAATTAATATACAGCTGCTTCTTAAAGATTATTGTTAGTAATATTAACAGTGGCTAGATCTTTGTGGAATTACTGGAATTATGGAGGATTTTTATTTATTTTCATTATAAACTTATCATAGTGCTTGAGGCTTCCCTCATAGCTCAGTTGGTAAAGAATCTGCCTGCAATGCAGGAGACGTGGGTTGGGAAGATCCCTTGGAGAAGGGAAAGGCTACCCTCTCCAGTATTCTGGCCTGGAGATTTCCATGGACTGTATATTCCATGATGTCGCAAAGAGTCAGACATGACTGAGCGACCTTAACTTTCACTTTCACTTTCATAGTGTTTGAAATCATATATTACCTGTATAAAATATATTTCTCCTTTAGAAAAGTAGTCCTGGACGAAGTGTTGAAAACAAAGAATATTCTATTTCTTGTCACACTTTGTGAATTCCATCTCTAAATCACCTCTTTCTTTTTCCAATCTAATTCCTTGTAAGATCCCTAAGGCTTAACCCTTAGCAACAGCAACTGCTGCTGTTCAGTCACTCAGTTGTGTGTGACTCTTTGTGACCCCATGGACTGCAGCATTCAAGGGCTTCCCTGTCCTATACCATCTCCTAGAGCTTGCTCAAACTCATGGCTATTCAGTTGGTGATGCCATTCAACTATCTCATCGTCTGTCTATCCCTTTTTGTCCTGCCTTCAATCTTTCCAAGCATCAAGGTCTTTTCCAATGGGTTGGCTCTTTGCATCAGGTGACCAAAGTATTGGAGCTTCAGCTTTAGCAACAGTCCTTCTAATGAATATTCAGGGTTGATTTCCTTTAGGATTGACTGGTTTGATCTTGTAGTCCAAGGAACTCTCAGAAGTCTTTTCCAACACCACAGTTTGAAAGCATCAATTCTTTGGTGCTCAGCCTTCTTTAAGGTCCAACTCTCACATCCATACATGACTACTGGAAAAACCATAGCTTTAACTAGATGGACCTTTGTTGGCAAAGCAATGTCTCTATTTTTTAATATGCTGTCTAGGTTTCTCATAGTCTTTCTTCCAATGAGCAAGTTGTCTTTTAATTTCATGGCTATAGTCACCATCTGCAGTGATTTTAGATCCCAAGAAAATGAAGTCTGTCACTGTTTCCCCATCTATTTGCCATGAAGTGATGGGACCAGATGCCTTTATCTTTGTTTTTTGAATGTTGAGTTTCAAACCAGCTTTTTCACTCTCCTCTTTCACCTTCATCAAAAGGCTCTTCAGTTCCTCTCCTCATTCTGTCATAAGTGTGGTGTCATCTGCATATATGGATTTATTGATATTTCTCCCAACAATCTTAATTCCAGTTTGTCCATCTTCCAGCCTGGCATTTTGCATGATGTAATCTTCATATAAATTAAATAAGTAGGGTGACAATATACAGCCTTGATGTATTCCTTTTCCAGTTAGGAACCAGTCCATTGTTCATGTCAGGTTCTAACAGTTGCTTCTTGACCTGCACACAGGTTTCTCAAGAGGCAGGTGAGGTGGTCTGGCATTCTTATCTCCTTAAGAATTTTCCACAGTTTGTTGTGGTCCACACAGTCAAAGGCTTAACCCTGACCCTATGAATATACTGGTCTCCAGCTCAGTCCCAAATGGTTCTGCTATCCACAGCCACTATGGTATATTTAAAATATAACCTGCCACAAAATGTGTGCTATTAGCCAAAAAGTAGATGTAGGCATGCAAGTTAATCTCTATTATTCTAGAGATTATTTAGAACATGGTTTTTACTCATTAAAAAAAGGGTCATTTCTTTTACCTTTAAACTACAAAGTTTTTTTGTATTAAAATTGAAGGATTCTAGACAAACTATATTTTTCCAGCTGATAGGCACAGTGCCTGGGCCCTATAACACATTTAGAAGTTCACAAAATATTGGAGGAGGTCATGGAGAGATGGTGACCACCAGCTGACCCATGAGCTGGACAAGGCGGCAAAAGTTTCCCCACCCACTCCATTGTGTTTGGAATGTATGTTCCACCCACCATCATTCCCCCATTAGGAGCTGTTTCAAAGATACAGCCTTGAGAGAGTATGGTTTTGCTGAGACCACCTGGATTGAATATCTGAATGAAACTTTTAAAGGCCTCTCTATAAGCCTTTTGGGTTCTCCTTGTGGGTCCTGAGATCCCAAGGTAAGCCTCCTACGTAATTTCTCTTGCTATTATCAACACCAACATGGAGTGCTGCCTCTTTCTTCATTCTCCTCTTGACCATCATGTCTGGTGCCAAATTTTGAACAAACATGTAAATGTTTCCATAGTGATTTGTTTTAAAATCAGAAGAAGTAAAGCCAATTATAATAATGATGAATAGCAGTATTCCATTATAAATCCAGCACTGATTATATTTGTCTTTACACCAGTGCAGTAACAAAATAGTTTATTTTATTGAGAGACAGGCCTATGAAGAAAACTACCTAGGTCCCTCAATATTAAAATGCAACCTTGAATGATTCATAGTCTGAAAAAAACTCAGAGCTTCCAGAGGACTTCAGAGCTAGGTGAAGCCCAATGGATGCCAATCCTTCCACAAGGCTCAGTAGCTACTCCTTTGGCAGACCTGAGTAATGGACTCCAGTATGCTTTCCAGTGGAGATCAGCCTTGGAATCCTTCCTGGCACTCACTGTTGCAGCCAGTAACAACTTCAGCTTCTATGATACAAAGCAGCATTTTCATCTAGCCTGTTTGAAGCCATTAGTTGTGAATTTAATTTAGTATCTCTTAAATGAATTAAAAATATTAGAATTTGACTCTAACAAGACCAAAGAGTGTTTACTTTTGTCTTTGTTCTTTGTTCATTGTTATTTCTATTTTTGTGGTGCCTGCTTATGGTTTTTGAGAACTTAGAGGCAAAAAATGCTGTTTTGAGTTGAATAGAAAGAGTTGAAAAATCAGAAAGAATAAATCCTTATCTAAGGAAGAATATATACAGTATGACTCCATGCAAAATATTGCCTTTGCTTGCTAACAGGCAAATAAAGTTAATATTTTAAAGTTAATATTTTGGAAGTGGGAGATGTCCAAAAGGAAAACATAATGTCTGGTAAAGGTGCAAACTTTTGTCAAAAGAAGAGTTTATGTGTGTGTTTCTTTGTGTTTACATGCTGGGTTTTATGTAAAACGTACTTCATGGCCTTAGTCAAACAAAGTCCCAAGCCATTGCCAAAGAACAATGAAAGGGAGAAGTCATTCAATCTCCGCTCTTTGTCCTGCCCAGAGAAAGAAAAGGCAGATGAGGGGCGTGGGGGAGAAGAGGAGAGAGGAAAAGATAAATGGTAAATGTTAGGGCTTCTTCTGTGCAAAACATCCTGTTTACAAAAAAAGAAAAAAAAAATTAATCCAATGCCATTTTTCTTGAGAACAAAACCAAAGCAGACCCTGAAATGGCACTGACTTTGGTGGCCCAAGTGTCCCCTACTGCTTTCTATTAAGTCTGAAAGAAGAGGAATAAAAGCTCCATGCGAGACTTCAGTTTCATTATGTTCCCTGCAGACTAAAAAGCAATGGTAAGTGGCGTCAAGGTCTTTAAAGAAATCTGAACAATCACAACAGCTTCCAGAATGTTTACTTTGAAGGAAGGAACATGTATTTTTCTCCACATGAAAACAACAACAAAAAGAGACTTCACTCCTAAATCTGAGTGCATAGATGACAAAGTGTGGGAAGTGGGCCTGGGAAGTCTTGATTCTTGTCCAGGGCCCCTTGGGAGGGTTGTGCTGGTGGTAAAACAGGTACAGCTTCACTTTCTCTGAAAATACCTGCCTTGTTTCACACCAGCTCCTGCATTACACATAAGTGCTTAAGAAGTGTGTGTGAATGTTTTTAATTCACCTATTTGAAATACATCCATGACAATCTCTTTGGAATTCCTGTTCATGTTTTATAGTTTTGTTTATAAGACATTATAGTTACCAGATTGTAAACTCTTAGAAAGATGAAGCTATTTATGGCTGACTTTCTTCAGTGAATGACACTATAATGTGAAGGCCCAAGAAATAGTATTGAATAAATGAATGGGGAGTCCATTGAAAACCATCACAATAATTCTTAGTCAATAATCCTAATGACTTATGTGGGTTAACTCCAGTTAAACTCTAGAGAGAGTCTTACCTTCCTGAATAAAATGGGAAGTGATATTTGATCATCTCTAGCCTCTCTATCAGGGGTGGCGGGCAGGAGGAGCTACCCCACATCCAAGGAGCCGTGGCTGCGTGGATACAGGAGGGCCTAGAGGAGCTATCCCACTTTGAAGGTCAGGAAGGGCAGCAGTGAGGAGATACCCCTAGTCCAAGGTAAGGATCAATGGCTGTGCTTTGCTGGAGCAGCCGTGAAGAGATACCCCACGCCCAAGGTAAGAGAAACCCAAGTAAGATGGTAGGTGTTGCAAGAGGGCATCAGAGGGCAAACACACTGAAACCATACTCACAGAAAACTAGTCAATCTAATCACAATAGGACCACAACCTTGTCTAACTCAATGAAACTAAGCCATGCCTGTGTGGCAACCCAAGATGGGCAGGTCATGGTGGAGAGATCTGACAGGATGTAGTCCACTGGAGAAGGGAATGGCAAACCACTTCAGTATTCTTGCCGTGAGAACCCCATGAACAGTATGAAAAGGCAAAATGATAGGATACTGAAAGAGAAACTCCCCAGGTCGGTAGGTGCCCAATATGCTACTGGAGATCAGTGGAGAAATAACTCTAGAAAGAATGAAGGGATGGAGCCAAAGCAAAAAGAATACCCAGCTGAACATGTGACTGGTAATAGAAGCAAGGTCCGATGCTGTAAAGAGCAATATTGCATAGGAACCTGGAATGTCAGGTCCATGAATCAAGGCAAATTGGAAGTGGTCAACAAGAGATGGCAAGAGTGAATGTCAACATTCTAGGAATCAGCGAACTGAAATGGACTGGAAGGATTAATTTAACTGAGATGACCATTATATCTACTACTATGGCCAGGAATCCCTCAGAAGAAATGGAGTAGCCATCATGGTCAACAAAAGAGTCCGAAATGCAGTACTTGGATGCAATCTCAAAAATGACAGAATGATCTCTGTTCATTTCCAAGGCAAACCATTCAATATCACAGTAATCCAAGCCTATGCCCCAACCAGTAATGCTGAAGAAGCTGAAGTTGAATGGTTCTATGAAGACCTACAAGACCTTTTAGAACTAACATCTAAAAAAGTGTCCTTTTCATTATAGGGGACTGGAATGCAAAAGTAGGAGGTCAAGAAACACCTGGAGTAACAGGCAAATTTGGCCTTGGAATACGGAATGAAGCAGGGCAAAGACTAATAGAGTTTTGCCAAGAAAATGCACTGGTCATAACAAACACCCTCTTCCAACAACACAAGAGAAGACTCTATACATGGACATCACCAGATGGTCAACACTGAAATCAGATTGATTATATTCTTGGCAGCCAAAGATGGAGAAGCTCTATACAGTCAGCAAAAACAAGACGAGGAGTTGATTGTGGCTCAGACCATGAACTCCTTATTGCCAAATTCAGACTTAAATTGAAGAACGTAGGGAAAACCACTAGACCATTCAGGTATGACCTAAATGAAATTCCTTATGATTATACAGTGGAAGTGAGAAATAGATTTAAGGGCCTAGATCCGATAGAGTGCCTGATGAACTATGGAATGAGGTTTGTGCCATTGTACAGGAGACAGGGATTAAGACCATCCCCATGGAAAAGAAATGTGAAAAAGCAAAATGGCTGTCTGGGGAGGCCTTACAAATAGCTGTGAAAAGAAGAGAAGCAAAAAGCAAAGGAGAAAAGGAAAGGTATAAACATCTGAATGCAGAGTTTCAAAGAATAGCAAGAAGAGTTAAGAAAGCCTTCTTCAGTGATCAATGCAAAGAAATAGAGGAAAACAACAAAATGGGAAAGATTAGAGATCTCTTCAAGAAAATCAGAGATACCAAAGGAACATTTCTTGCAAAGATGGGCTTGATAAAGGACAGAAATGGTATGGACCTAACAGAAGCAGAAGATAGTAAGAAGAGATGGCAAGAATACACAGAAGAACTGTACAAAAAAGATCTTCACCACCCAGATAATCACGATGGTGTGATCACTAACCTAGAGCCAGACATCCTGGAATGTGAAGTCAAGTGGGCCTTAGAAAGCATCACTATGAACAAAGCTAGTGGAGGTGATAGAATTCCAGTTGAGCTATTCCAAATCCCTAAAGATGATGCTGTGAAAGTGATGCACTCAATATGCCAGCGAATTTGGAAAACTCAGCAGTGGCCACAGGACAGGAAAAGGTCAGTTTTTGTTCCAATCCCAAAGAAAGGCAATGCCAAAGAGTGCTCAAACTACTGCACAATTGCACTCATCTCACACGCTAATAAAGTCATGCTCAAAATTCCCCAAGCCAAGCTTCAGCAATACGTGACCGTGAACTTCCTTATGTTCAAGCTGGTTTTAGAAAAGGCAGAGGAATCAGAGATCAAATTGCCAACATCTGCTGGATCATGGAAAGCAAGAGAGTTCCAGAAAAATATCTATTTCTGCTTTATTGACTATGCCAAAGACTTTGACTATGTGGATCACAATAAACTGTGGAAAATTCTTCAAGAGATGGGAATACCAGACCATCTGACCTGCCTCTTGAGAAATTTGTATGCAGGTCAGGAAGCAACAGTTATAACTGGACATGGAACAACAGACTGGTTCCAAATAGGAAAAGGAGTATGTCAAGGCTGTATATTGTCACCCTGTTTATTTAACTTCTATGCAGAGTACATCATGAGAAACGCTGGACTGGAAGAAGCACAAGCTGGAATCAAGATTGCCGGGAGAAATATCAGTAACCTTAGATATGCAGATGACACCACCCTTATGGCAGAAAGTGAAGAGGAACTCAAAAGCCTCTTGATGAAAGTGAAAGTGGAGACTGAAAAAGTTGGCTTAAAGCTCAACATTCAGAAAACGAAGATCATGGCATCCTGTCCCATCACTTCATGGGAAATAGATGGGGAAACAGTGGAAACAGTGTCAGACTTTATTTTTCTGGGCTCCAAAATCACTGCAGATGGTGACGGCAGCCATGAAATTAAAAGACACTTACTCCTTGGAAGGACAGTTATGACCAACCTAGATAGCATATTGAAGAACAGAGACATTACTTTGCCAACAAAGGTCCGTCTAGTCAAGGCTATGGTTTTTCCAGTGGTCATGTATGGATGTGAGAGTTGGACTGTGAAGAAGGCTGAACGCCAAAGAATGGATGCTTTTGAACTGTGGTGTTGGAGAAGACTCTTGAGAGTCCCTTGGACTGCAAGGAGATCCAACCAGTCCATTCTGAAGGAGATGAGCCCTGGGATTTCTTTGGAAGGAATGATGCTAAAGCTGAAACTCCAATACTTTGGGCACCTCATGCGAAGAGTTGACTCATTGGAAAAGACCCTGATGCTGGGAGGGATTGGGGGCAGGAGGAGAAGCGGATCACAGAGGATGAGATGGCTGGATGGCATCCCTGACTCGATGGAGGTGAGTCTGAATGAACTCCGGGAGTTGATGATGAACAGGGAGGCCTGGCGTGCTGTAATTCATGGGGTTGCAAAGAGTCAGACACAGCTGAGCGACTGAACTGAACTGAACTGAACTGAAAGGAATGGGGAAAGGGTCCCATGGTAGGACTGAGAGTGTGCTGTTTCTGTATCGAGTTTAATAAATTCTGTTATTTAGGACAGGCCAAGGAATAAATTCCTGAGTGTTCAAGAAAAATCATAAGCTTTGGAGTCAGACTGAATGCATGTACGTAACTTGTCCAGCCTCATCTACACAATAAGTATTTCAATACAAGACTTATAAGGTGATAGTGAGAATTCTGTTAAACAATCTATGAAAATGTCTGATAGATGGTTGATGCTACAGATTTAGTATCTACCTCCATGAACTACTAACTTCATTCATTTATTTAAGTACTTAAATACTTATGGATACAGTATCAAAATATTAAAATTTAAAATCTCATAAATTATAGTTGAAACTTAGAGCACTACAGAATTGTATAAACATGATCTTCATAATGCCCTGCAGAGAGAGATATCATCATACTCATTTTATGGACATGGGGTTTGGAACACTGATAGGTAACATAACTTTCCCAGTATTATCTGGATGTATATCTCACCACTTAACAGTGATCTGATTTCAGGAAGGACATGAAGATACATAAACAAGGCTTCAGCTTTAAGATTCTTTTAGGCCAGATGCAAGGTATACACATATAAGTAATTCAAAGTAATATTAATAAGTTCTGAGGGTTACAAATAGAAAGTTATAAAATTTCTGGGAAGGAAGAGGTCATTTTCAAGTACAGTAACAGGAAAGATTTCAAGAAGAAGCTTTTAAATTTAGCCTTGAAAAATATGAGGGTCTAGTAGGTAAAGATGCAGGAAAATCTATACAAGGAAAGGGCACAGGAAGAATAAGGTGGTGTAAATGGAAAAGTACAGAATATGATGGGAGAGTAATAAAATAAACCCAAAGTAGGAAATGTGTAGGCAACAAGGTGACTGACATTTAGTAGATACCCAGTAAATTTTTATGAAAGGAATACAGAGTTAGTTTAAGGCCAGTTAAAAAAGCCTTGAATATCAGGCCAGGGTTTGGACTTTCCTGACAGGCACTACGTAACTATTTCAGATTTTAGGATCAGGAATAACAGGCTGAGCGCACACTGCAGCTCTGAAAGCAGTTTCACAACATCCCCAAAAGCAGAGAGACAAGAGCAATGATAAATCAGAAAGCAACTGCAGTATCACAGGCAAAGGTAAGGCTCAGAACACAATGGTACCATAGATCCCGGGGAGGAAAGAATAGAAGGTGACGGAAGATTTTTCTCACATTTAGCACACAGCCTTCTTCATATACAGTGACAAAGACAAACACGCACCTCATCTGTAGCCTCTTATCATCAAACCATATGTATTCACCCAAGAAGGCAAATATATTCTCCTCCAGGGAAAAAGGACCAATGCACACCATTTATTTTTTATTTTCCCATTAATTTTAATTATAGAAATGGAGTATATTCTGCTATCTTAAAAACTGCATATCATGAATGCATTCTGAGAGTGCTTTCAAACTGCATTTCAAACAATTCAATTTCTAAGGTCTTAAAGTAGATACAAAGAAAACGACAGGATAGTTGACATCACTGAATTTTAATATGAGTTTTCTTGAAGCTCTACCCTCTAACAAATTATATCTTTTTAATCCTTTAGACAAATTCTTTGGGGATTTGCATCGTAGGGGGAACTTTGTGTAGCTAGAAAGACGATAGACTGAAAGTCCCAGGCCTTACTGTCACCTTTCCAGTCTTCCCCACTGTTTGTAAAGTGTTGGGCCAATCCTCAACCAATATTTTAGTGGGTCTGGTTGTCATAAGCTGGGAAATGTGTTGTTCACCTTCCCTTTCCTGTTCCTGAACACCTTGTCCTGCAGCACAGATTTCTTCAGTACCGACAGAAAATACAAAATGCATAAGTCTTGGTAATCATACAGAGGAAGGGCTTCATTTGCATACCCTTCATAATTCAATTTAATTTTTTTTTGTCAAGAGTTCTGAATGCTTTGTGTTTGCTTTAATCAGAATGTTGACATTTACACTGAAGCCAATTTCTCTTTTTCTCCTCCGTGTTTTGTTTAACCACGACAAGTGACAGCAAACTGGAAAGAACAGACTTTTTAAATTGGCTCCTTGCCCGGAATGCATCATTTCTCTTGTAGCTTTTCCCCTCTTCCTATGCATCGCAAGAGGAAATGTGAAAACACAGTCTGCGAACACAAGAGTGAGGTGTTAGTGCTTTTAGATAAAGATTTGTGTTGTATTTTAAAACTAGATTGCTATACAGTTTCAAGCTATTAGCAGGAGCCTATTACACTGTGACTCTGGTCCTTGGAGAGATATGCTTAGTATATTTCAGTAATTCAAGGCAAATCGAAAACTGTATATGAAAATATTTAATGGTGAAGCATAAACTGCTGAAAGCTGCCAGAAAGCAATAAGCAAGCATGGCACCTGCCATTAACTCTTTCCAACAATATTTTCTCTGAGCCTTCCCTGTCATGCCCCAAATGGTGGAGGGGGGCACCAATGTGAAAACAAACCCGCAGATATCAGGAATTCAGAAAAGCCTCAGCAGAGCAAACACTGTGTCCTCTTTAGCAGAACATGCTATTGTTGGGTTTCACGCTTGATGTCAAGCAATTCTATGAGAATGTAGCTTATATTTGAATTAGAATTTGTCTTTATATTTGATTCAATGGTAGAAACCAAAAATAAGTTCACAAATGGCTTTTATCAAACAGAAGAAAAATACAGCACCAAAGAACCACCTGGTGGAAATAAAATGTGTCCCTTCATGGAATTTAATTCTACTTCAACAAAGGGAGAGTAAATAGGAAAAGATTGGGTTTCAAATAAACCAGATGCTGAAATAACAGATTTCTCTGTTAGAACATAATTTGAGGAGTCTCTGTCCCCCCACACTCCCCACCCACCTTCAGGCAAAGATGCCTTCAATAAAACCTTAAAAATATGTCTTCTTTCTGTGTATCAGGAATCTGAACTAAACAAATACATTTCAGAGAATTATATGAAGGGAATCAGGAGAAAGATCTAATGAGAGAGTGATGCATTCTTCCTGATCTTTCTTTAGCTTCACTAATGTGAGACCCCACATCGTGATCATCAGAAAGTACAGTCAGGCAAAAATCAGTCACCTCCCCAGTGATCTTCAAAGTGTGGATCATGATTTGTTATTGTGAATTCATTTTTAGTTGTCCATGAATTGGATTTTGTTAACTATAAAAGCACAAAATTGAGCAGAAAACAGGAGATTTTTATCTTAGTAAGCTAAGGATTGTTGCATGCAAACATTTTTTTCTATTACATCTGTGTGTGAATGTGTGTGTGATTTTAAGCATTCTGTAAAAATGTTTCATACTGTTGGTCAGCAGACAAAAAATTTTCAAAAACGTTAAAAATGTAAATGTACCCTATTACACCTGATCTGTTCACATCCTATGAGGTCCCATTTCCTTCTCCAGGGGATCTCCCCAACCCAGGGATCAAACCAGCATCTTTTGTGTCTAATCTGCATTGGCAGATGGGTACTTTACCACTAGCACCATCTGGGAAGCTCCCCTTAGCACACACCCTATTATACCTGATGTGTTTACATCCTGTTGTGTCTCACAATTTACCACTGCAGTTTGTTGAAAATGTAAGTACGCCTGAGAGAGGGAGTCTATTCCTGAAAACTAAACATAAGTTTACCAATTGCTTCTCTTGCCAACAGAAGCCCCTGAAAAAACATAATAGCCCTTGATACTTTAGCAAAGAGCTGAAGTAATCTCTGACATATCCAAAAGAAGAAGTACAATTGTATTAAAGAATAAAAAGAATAAATGAAGAATGTTTACATGGGGAACAGATCAGAAAGGAAAGGTAACAGAAAGGAAAAGAAAATCACACATGTCACCAGTTGCAGACAAGGAATTTGTTAATGTGGATAAAAGGACTGTGAGAACAGAATGACTGAAAAGAGACCACAGTCAGTTTAGAAATCTAGAATTTTGAGAAATTATTGGGGTGAAGAGTAGGGTATATTAATTTCCTAGGGCTGTCATAACAAAGTACCACAAACTGGTTGTCATAAGACAACAGAAGTTTATTATTTCAAAATTTTGAATAAGTAAAAATCAAGGTGTCAGCAGGATTATGCTCTCTGAAGTTGATAGTAGAGAATCTATTCCATGCCTTTCTCTTAGCTCCTGGTATTCCTGGCAACTCTTTCCCTGTGTCTCTCTTTGTCTTTGTTTTTCCTTTTCTTATCAAGACATTAGTCTTATTGGAGTATGGCCCATCCTAATGGTTTTATATTCATTTTATTACAGCTGCAAAGATACTTTTTCCAAATAAAGTAACATTCAAAAGTATCAGGAATTAAGATTTCAACATATCTTTTCAAACCATAATAGAGGGTTGAATCAAATGTTTTCAGACAAAAACATTCTCTGAAATAATAATGAGGAAGAGAGAGAGGAGGAGATAAAGGACAGGTAGAGTGAGCTGTGCATTTGTTATGAAAATTATTTGTCAACACAAAAGCCTATGAAACAACAACTCAAGCCTATGAAAAACAGAACATATACTAGGAGTGGAAGTCTAGATCACGCCAACTTAAAACACATAAAGCTGGATGAACTATTGTAAATACAATACTTGAAATCATCTGACTATTTATAAGGAAATTAAGAGTTATAGGGACAAGACCTTGAAGAAGAGAAAATCCAGAGAGGTAAGACTGATATGTGATGCCATTTTCCCCCTCAGCATAATCTGTCAGTTCTAGAAGAGAAGCTGGGAAGCTGAGAGGATTAAAAGTTGCAGTTGGTTTATGATAGATGCACAGAGCTAAGGAAAATCAAAATTAAAAGCCTGTCATTGGAAGCACTGGTAAGTTAAAGGGACCAAGAATTTCATTGTGTTCTCAAGATACTTCCTAGGAATAGAAAGCAAATAGAATAGCATTTGTGAGTATCAGATCTCTTGAGGTCTGATTATATTAAGGTACTCTAGTGTCGTTCTACTACCAACAGCCAGAAGCAAATATAAAGCTCCATGGAAGAAAAACACATAATCCATGGTTTCAGTTATCTTTCAATTTTATAAACATAACATTCAAGGAAACCAGAATTGAAAGAGACACGTGTACCTCAATGTTCATCACAGCACTGTTTATAATAGCCAGGACATGGAAGCAACCTAGATTTCCATCAGCAGATTAATGGACAAGAAAGCTGTGGTACATATACACAATGGAGTACTACTCAGCCATTAAAAAGAATACATTTGAATCAGTTCTAATGAGGTGGATGAAACTGGAGCTAATTATACAGAATGAAGTAAGCCAGAAAAACACCAATACAGTATACTAATGCATATATATGGAATTTAGAAAGATGGTAATGATAACCCTGTATGCGAGACAACAAAAGAGACACAGATGTATAGAACAGTCTTTTGGACTCTGTGGGAGAGGGAGAGGGTGGGATGATTTGGGAGAATGGCATTGTAACATGTATAATATCATATAAGAAACAAATCGCGAGTCCAGGTTCGAGGCAGGATAGAGGATGCTTGGGACTGGTGCACTGGGATGACCCAGAGGGATGGTATGGGGAAGGAGGTGGGAGAGGGGGTCAGGATGGGGAACACGTGTACACCCGTGGTGGATTCATGTTGATGTATGGCAAAAGCAATACAATATTATAAAGTAATTAGCCTCCAATTAAAATAAATAAATTTAAAAAAATAAATAAACATAACATCCAACACTCAGTGGAAAATAACCAGGTATGAAAGAGTGCAGTAAAATATGACTGAAAAATAAGAGATATGATATACAATAGAAAAGCCATAAATGTTCGATGAAAGTGAAAGTGAAAGTTGCTCAGTCATGTCCTACTCTTTGTGATCCCATTGACTATACAGTCCATGGAATTCTCCAGGCCAGAATCCTGGAGTGGGTAGCCTTTCCCTTCTCCAGGGGATCTTCCCAACCCAGGGCTTGAACCCAGGTCTCCCGCATTGCAGGCAGATTCTTTGCCAACTAAGCCACAAGCGAAGCCTAAATGTTCAATACAATGGAGGTATGACACATAAACTTTAAAATAGTTAAAGATAGTAGGTACAAATAAATAAAAGATGAAAAATTTAGATAGACAATAAGAAACCATAAAGGAAACAAACATTTTAGTTAAAAGAAATAAAAGCAAAATTAAGTACTCTGTAGATGGAAGATAGAAAAGAGAACTGGGAAAGACAAAATGAAATATTCAGAGACACAACAGTATAAATGTTTTCAGAAAGAGGTAAAAAAAAAAGTTAAAGATACATGTTAAACAGCAAAATATTCTACCAAAAGTAAAATTTGAAACCCAGAGAAAAAAAAGGATAGAAAATTAAAACAAAAACAAGTTAAAAAAGACAATGATAGAGAATGTTCCAAATTGATGAAAAAAATCATCACACATGGTCCACATGTTCCAAAAGTACAGCAGTAAGGTGTAATAAATAAAATCCTAATTATATACATTATAGTAAAGCGGCTTAAAACCAAGCATAAAAAGAGACTCTCAAAAGCACAAGGATGGAAGAAAGGATAGATTTTCATCAAAAGAGCAGTGACAAGCAATAAGGGTCTTTCTTCTACTTCGATGTTCCCATTATACATATGTTGCACCTTTTGTAATCACCTTAGAGTTCATGGATATTCTGTCCCATATTATTTTCCTATTTGTTTTTAGTTTGGGATGTTTTGGTCCACATATCATCAGGTATCCTGATTATTTATTTGATTATACCCAGTTCACCAAAAGGCTTGTAAGAGGCAATTTTTGCTTCTGTTAGATATACTGTTTTAATTTAAAACATTTCATTTTAATTTTTTCTTAATTTCTAACTCTATACTTACATTACCCATCTATTCTTCTATATTGTCTACTTATTCCATCAGACTCTTTAACACATTAATATAGTTATTTTGAATTCTCAGTTTGATAATTCCAATATCTCTGCTATATATGACTCTGGCTCTGATGCTTGCTTTAGCTCTTCAGATTGAATGTTTGTGTATTTCTTGTCTTTTGAAAGTGAAAGTGAAAGTCTCTCAGTCATGTCTAACTCTTTGCAACCCCATGGACTATACAGTCCATGAAATTCTCCAGGCCAGAATACTGGAGTGGGTAGCCTTTCCCTTCTCAGGTGATCGTCCCAATCCAGGGATCAAACCCAGGTCTCCTACCTTGCAGGCAGATTCTTTACCAGCTGAGCCATTTTCAGTTCAGTTCAGTCGCTCAGTCGTGTCCGACTCTTTGTGACCCCATGAACTGCAGCACGCCAGGCCTCCCTGTCCATCACCAACTCCCGGAGTTCACTCAAACTCATGTCCATCAAGTCGGTGATGCCATCCAACCATCTCATCCTCTGGCGTCCCCTTCTCCTCCTGCCCCCAATCCCTCCCAGCATCAGAGTCTTTTCCAGTGATTCAACTCTTCACATGAGGTGGCCAAAGTATTGGAGTTTCAGCTTTAGCATCAGTCCTTCCAAAGAACACCCATATTATAACTTTTGATGTTGTTCAAAGTGGAAAATGATGTGTTGGATAATAGGCACTAAAATGCATAAGCTTTAGTTTGAGGTGTTTTGTTAATCTGGGCAGGAGCTATCCTGTGTTTATTTTTTGTTATAGATGTATGTGTTAAGAGGCTTCAATTTCCTCTATGCTCATGTTTATGTTCCCCCTGTTGTTTTAGGGTTTCCTTAACAACTGCTTCTTAAACTCGAAGTTCTTTAAGCTTAGTCCACTGTTGTATAGTAAGAAAACCCTGATTCTGGGAAAGATTGAAGGTGGGAGGAAAAGGAGACGACAGAGGATGGGATAGTTGGATGGCATCACCGACTCGCTGGACATGAGTTTGAGTAAGCCCCAGGAGGTGGTGATGGATAGGGAGACCTGGCATGCTGCAGTCCATGGGGTCGCAGAGTTGAACACAACTGAGAGACTGAACTGAAGTGAACTGAACTGCTGTATAGAGGCCCTACTGATGTGGTGGGGGATAAAAGAGTAAAGGGAAAGGAAGCATTTTATAGTAATAGGATTAGGTCCTTTAGTGAGCTTGTGCACCTGAACTGTGATTCTCACATCATTTTTTTTTTCCTCCTTAAGTGAGACAGAAAGGCTAGAAGTGCCTGGAATTGTGTTATTTCCCTTCCTTCATTGCATGTAAGGTTGATGAATATTGCTGTGTAGGTCTTTGCTATATAGAATTATCTGGGCTTAATTCAAAAATGATTGTTATCATTGGGTATATTTCAAAAATTTTCCCCTTCCACTAGCAACACAGGTGTATTTCCCTTGTGGCTCAGGGGTAAAAAATCTGCCTTCCAGTGCAGGAGACACTGGTTCTGTCCCTAGGTCAAGAAGATCCCCTGGAGGAGGAAATGGCAACCTATTCCAGTATTTTTGCCTAGGAATTCACATGGACAGAGGAGGCTAGTGGGCTACAGTCCATGGGGTCACAAAGAGCTGGACATGACTTAACAATGAAGACAACAACAAAGCAAACCAGGTGGAGATTTTTTCTCTAGTCTTCACCCTGAGAAACTGATGGGGCTCCCCTGGAGGTAAAACCAATGAATTTATGGAGGCTTTCCAACAGACTGAGTCCCTAGGAGCTTTTAACTCTCAAGCTACTATACACTGAACCTCTGGCAATTTATTGAAATTGACATTCAGATGTTCCCACCATTACTGGCTCTGGCAGCTTCTGCTTCAGCAATGGTGATCTATATCTCCATATTAGCCTGTCTCTTCACTTTTTAGGGTGTCTGTTGGTTCTATAACTTCAGTTTTCTGAAGAATCTTTTTTTTTTTTATTCATTTTTATTTTTTAATTTTATTTTATTTTTAAACTTTACAATATTGTATTAGTTTTGCCAAATATCGAAATGAATCCGCCACAGGTATACATGTGTTCCCCATCCTGAGTCCTCCTCCCTCCTCCCTCCCCATGCCATCCCTCTGGGTCGTCACAGTGCACCAGCCCCAAGCATCCAGTATCGTGCATCAAACCTGGACTGGCAACTCGTTTCATACATGATAGTATACATGTTTCAATGCCATTCTCCCAAATCTTCCCACCCTCTCCCTCTCCAACAGAGTCCATAAGACTGAAGAATCTTTAAAACGTCATTATTTTTCAGTTTCCTCAGCTTTTTATTCTTGTTGTGAGAGTTGAAATGATGACTTGCAGCTTTGTACTTGTTGAACCAAAAACTGGAAGCCCATATGTTTTTAATAATTATTGTTGATATTATATATATATTTAAACTTTTTATTTTGTATTGGGAAATAGCCAATTAACAATGTTTTAATGGTTTCAAGTGAACAGCAAAGAGACTCAATCATACATATACATATACATATACATATACATATACATATACATGTATTCCTTCTCCTCCAAACCCCCCCTCCCATCCAGGCTGCCACATAACATTGAGCAGAGTTTCTTGTGCTATACAATAGGTTCTTATTGGTTATCTATTTTAAACATATCAGTATGTACATATTGATCCCAAACTCCTAACTATCCCTTCCATCCAGCAACCATAAGTTCGTTCTCTAAGTCTGTGAGTCTCTTTCTGTTTTGTAAGTAAGTTCATTTCTATCATTTCTATTTACAGTCCACCTATAAGGGATGTCATACAATACTTCTCTTTTTTTTATCTGTCTTACTTCACTTGCTATGACTATCTGTATGTCTATCCATGTTGCTGCAAATGGCATTATTGCATTCTTTTTATTGGCTGAGTAGTATTCCATTGCATATATGTCCACATCTTCTTAATCCATTCCTCTAGGCTGCTTCCATGCCTTGGCTATTGCAAACAGTGCTGCAATGAATGTTGGGGTGCATGTATAACTTTTGGATCATGTTTTCCTCTGGATATATGCTCAGGTGTGGGATTGCAGAGTCATTTTTCATTTTTTAGGGAACTTCAATGCAGTTTTCCATAATAGCTCTATCAGTTAACATTCCCACCAACAGTGTAGAAAGGCTCCTTTGTCTCCACACCCTGTTAAACATTTATCATTGGTGAATTTCTTGATAATATCCATTATGGCTGGTGTGAGATGGCATCTCGTAGTTTAATTTACATTTCTTACCTTTGCGTAATTAGCATTGGTGAACATCATTTCTTGTGCCTCTTGAATATCTGTATGTCTTCTTTAGAGAATATCTATTTACGTCATCTGTCCCTTTTTCATTGGGTTGTTTGATCTGATGCTATTAAACCTCATGAGCAGTTTGTAAATTTTGAAAACTAATCTTTTGTTGGTCACATCATTTTCAAATATTTTCTCCCAACTTGTGGGTTGTCTTTTTGTTTTGTTTATTGTTTACTTTGTTGTGCAAAGCTTTTGAGTTTGAGTATGTCCCATTTGTTTATTTTTGTTTTCAGGAAGTTGGATTGAAAAAAAAATATTGCTGCATTTTATATCAGAGAGTGCTTTGCCTTTCTTTTTCTAGGAGTTTTGTAGTGTCTAGTCTCATTTAGGTCTCTAATACACTTTGAGCTTCTTTTTGTGTACGTCATTAAAGAATCATCTAATATCATTGTTTTACATGTAGCCGCCCAATTTCCCAGTGTCATTTATTGAAGAGACTTTCTTTCCAACATTGTTTAGTCTTTCCTCCTTTGTCATAGATTAATTGACTGTAGGTACATGGGTTTATTTCTGGACTTTTTATCCTGTTTCATTGATTTATATTTCTATTTTGTGTCAATACCATACTGTTTTGGTGACTGTAGTCTTGTAGTATAGTCTGAAGTCAGGGAGCCTAATTCCTCCAGCTCCATTTTTCTTTCTCAAGATTGCTTTGACTCTTCAGGGTTTTCTGTGTCTCCATATAAGTTTTTTGTTCTAGTTCTGTGAAAAATGTGATTGTTAATTTGATAGATATTGCATTGAGCCTGTAGATTGCTTGAATAGTATAGTCAAATTCTTAGAAAGATACAGTCTCATATAACTGAACCAGGAAGAAATATAAAACATGAATAGACCTAGTATAAGCACTGAAATTGAATCTGATTTAAAAACTTCTAACAAAAAAAAAGTCTAGGACCTAATGGCTTCATAGGCAAATTCTATCAAACATTTGAGAAGATTTAGCACCTATCCTTCTGAATTTGTTCCAAAAAATTTTCAGAGCAAGGAAAACTTCCAAATTCATTCTATGAATCCACTATCACCCTGATATCAAAACCAGATAAAGATAACCCCAAAAAGAAAATTACAGGCCTCTATCACTGGTAAACATAGATGCAAAAATAATCAACAAAATACTAGCAGTTGGAATCCAGTAATACATTAAAAGATCATACATGTTCAAGTGGGATTTATCCCAGGGATGGGAGGATTTTTCAATATCCACAAATTAATCTATGTGATACACCACATCAATAAATAGAAAAATACAACTATATGATCAGATCACTTCAATAGATGCAGAAAAATCTTTTGACAAAATTCAGGACCTGTTGATGATAAAAAAGAAAGTGGGTGCAGAGGGAACATACCTCAATAAAGGCCATATATGACAAACCTACAGCTAACATCATACTCAATATTGAAAAGTTGAAAGAATTTCCTCTAAGATTAGGAACAAGACAAGGACATCCACTCTCACCACTTTTATTCAACATAGTTTAGAAGTCTTAGCTACAGCAATTAGCGAAAATAAATAAATAAATGGAATCCAAATTGGAAAAGAAAGAGTTTAACTGTCACTTTCGCAGATGACATGATACTATGCAAAGATCCTAAAGATTCTACCAGAAAACTACTAGAACTCATTAGTGAATTTAACAAAGTTGCAGGTTACAAAATAAATACACAGAATTCTGTTGCATTTCTATATATTAACAATGAAAGATCAGAAAGAGAAATTCAAGAAACCATTTATCATCACAACAAATAAAGTAAAATACCTAGGAATAAATCTAAGAGACAAAAGACCTGTGCTCCCAAAAGTGTAAGACACTGATGAAACAAATCAAAGAGGACACAAATCAAAGAAATGAAAAGATACATTGGATGACACATTAGATTTTATTATACTATATATTATAATATACCACATGTTGTATCATATTAGTATAAAACTTATCAGATTTTACTGGTGCCATTTTACAAATTAGAGTGAACTATATAAACCCTAAATTTCTTCATGTTCTTCTGTGCACCTCCACTCATGAAAGTGTTAGTTGCTCAGTCGTGTCTAACTCTTTCAGACCCCATGGACTGTAGCTCACCAGGTTCCTCTGTCCATGGAATTCTCCAAAAAAGAATAGTGGAGTGGATTGCCATTTCCTTCTGCAAAGGATCTTCCCAACCAAGAAATAGAACTCAGGTCTCCTGAATTGCAAGCAGATTCTTTACCATCTGAGCCACCAGGGAAGCTCACATCCACTTATAATTGTCTTAAATATGTTCTCTACATACATTTAGAATCACATTGGACAGTGCTACAACATAATAGTTACTTTAACTGTTTAAGTTTAGAAGACTCCAAATGAGTAGGAAAGCCTATTATATTTACCCATAATATTGCTTAAGTTATCTTCTTTTTGTTCTAAGTTATCTTCTTTTTGTTCTGATATTCTAAATTTTCCTCTTTTATTATATCCTCTCCTTTTGAGAAGTTCCTTTAACTATTCCATTAGAAAAGGTCTTCTTGTGCTCAGCTGTTTAAATTTTCATATATCTGAGAATGCTTTTTTTTTCCCCATAATTTCAGAGGGATATTTCAATGGATATAGGACTTAAGGTTTACAAATCTTTTCTTCTGGCACTTGAAAAATGTTACATTATTTAATTTTGTTCTCTATTATATCATGAGAAATTCACTTTCATGTGTATCACCATTCTCAGTTAAGGTGTCATTTACCCCTAGATAATTTAATGATTTTTAAAATATTTTTTTCTCTTTAACTTCAAACGTTTGCTTATGATGTATATCCTGTCTTAATTATTTGGGATTATCCACTGAGGAAGTGAAAAAGTTGGCTTAAAGCTCAACATTCAGAAAACTAAGATCATGGCATCTGGTCCCACCACTTCATGGGAAATAGATGGGGAAACAGTGTCAGACTTTATTTTTTGGGGCTCCAAAATCACTGAAGATGGTGACTGCAGCCATGAAATTACAAGATGCTTACTCCTTGGAAGGAAAGTTATGACCAACCTAAATAGCATATTCAAAAGCAGAGACATTTGCTGACCAAGGTCTGTCTTGTCAAAGCTATGGTTTTTCCAGTAGTCATGTATGGATGTGAGAGTTGGACTGTGAAGAAAGCTGAGCACCAAAGAATTGATGCTTTTGAACTGTGGTGTTGGAGAAGACTCTTGAGAGTCCCTTGGACTGCAAGGAGATCCAACCAGTCCATTCTAAAGGAGATCAGTCCTGGGTGTTCTTTGGAAGGAATGATGCTAAAGCTGAAACTCCAGTACTTTGGCCACCTCATGAGAAGAGTTGATTCATTGGAAAAGACTCTGATGCTGGGAGGGATTGGGGGCAAGAGGAGAACGGGATGACAGAGGATGAGATGGCTGGATGGCATCACTGACTTGATGGACGTGAGTCTCAGTGAACTCCGGGAGTTGATGATGGACAGGGAGGCCTGGCGTGCTGCGATTCATGGGGTCGCAAAGAGTCGGACACGACTGAGTGACTGATCTGATCTGATCTGATATTGTATTTGGACCCACTGGAGCTGGGATGGCTGGTGCTGCATTGTTACTGCCAGTTGGAGGTTAAATCCAGATTCACCCTGAGCCTGCACTGGCAACTGAGGGAGAGAACTCCTCATAACTGCCTGCTGGGCAGGCTGGGATTTCCAGTCTCCATGTGCTCTCAACTGATAATGCATGTAGAGGTGGATGTGGCCTTGTTATTGCTCAGTAATGGTGAATATCTGCTCTACCCCCCAGACCTCCTTTGACCTCATCCCCTCATGGAAAGAAAGGGGCACATTATTAATGCTGAGTAGAAGTGAAGTCCAGCCTTCTCTTGTGGTTTCCACTGACTCTTTTTGGCAGTGGTGTCAGTTACTAACAAGTTAGAATAAAAATCCAAACTCCTTACTTATCTCTTCTGACAACTCAATAGGAAGTTTGGTTTGACTCATCAGATTGGAAATGTAAGTTTCCCATTCAGCCTTTGTTGATCTGGGTGAAGGTTCCGAAGCAGTTGTATCTGTGGTCCTTGGCTTGAGTAGAGAAGTGCTGTATAGAAGTTTTCTTCCTTGCAAACCTTCTCTTTTTCTCATCTTTTGTCTACAGAGGGCATGCGTTTGTCAGGAATTTTGTTTCATTTTGTTTGTCGTTTTTTATGCTTCTGATTTATTAGCTTCTATTCAGCTCCAAGTCTGTAATGTATGAGGCAAAACGGAAAAATCAAGAAATTCATCGTTTTATTGTTACTCAAGTCCTGAGGTCCTTAATTTGTCTGTCTTATTCTATCCACACTTCAGAGCCATCTTATGTTCACTGTTCTTAAAAGGACTGCAGTTATTAGTCATACTTAGCAGGAATACGATGATAAACTGTGCTTACTCTATCTACTCAATATTTTGAAGTTAGAAATTTTACTAGTCCTTTTTTCATTTTCTTTCTTCTTTTTTTGGTTCTTCAAATAAACCAAACTTGTTCCTGTCTCATGGATTTCTGTTTGATCTTTTCTCTGCCTGAAACTTTCTTTTCCACATCTTTATGGGAATGGACTTGTATCTCAGCTTAAATGTTACCTTTCTGGATGACCATACCAGACAAGCAATCTAATTTCCTCTTCTTCAATGTAATTTTTTTACTACATTGCATTGTTTATTTATTTATTTATTTTAAAATAATGACTGACCTGATACTTTCTTGTTAGATTTATTTTTTGTTATTCTGTGCCTATTTCTTGTTACTGGAATATGATGAAGCAGAAACTTGTTTTATCTTTGTAACTACTGTCTCTACATATTTCTAGAAGAGTCCCTGACACCAGACTAAGTATTCAAAAAAGAAGAATAAGAAGCCTTGTATTTGAATAAATAATACAATTGTGTTCATCTTACGTTTTCCTAGTTTAGTCCCTCGTTACCTAGAATAAGAAATGTATTACGTCGTATTGATAATAGGAGCTTTTCTTTGCCTTTCTTGATCATCAAAGCTACTGGCAAGCAGGAGCAAATGCCTGAGTGACAGCCTTATGGCTTTGTGGTTACATCCTGAGGATAATTAACTCTCCTAGGCCAGCTGTGACCCCTGCTGGGAGTCAGCCTGTGCCCAACATGATGAGAGAATTGGCCCCAAATGAGGCCAGTACTCTGGAGGCTCTCTAGTGACTTCTGATATTTTAATGAACCTAAGTCTCTGCCAAATATGAAAACCAAGGCAGGATTTAGGGATCAGTTGATTTCTAGACAGCCTTACAAAAGACTTGAGAATCTCAGAAAGCGGGCTTGGTGGTCCCTCTTGCCACTTTGGATAATTCCCAAAAGTGAAAACACAGCACTTTCTGATTTCCTTGCCTTTTTTTTTTTTTTTCTTTCCCGTATTTCTTCATGTCTGGGTTTAACAAATAGAAATTTAGTGTGTCCGTTTTAGGTTTTTCTCACCCTTCAAAGCACAAATACTTCAGGGAAGGGGAACAGCTGGCCAGCCATTTTGATCTTAATGTAATGAGTTTATTAGAGCCGGCCTGGAAAGGGGATTCTGACACTGTGCCTACTGTCCCCCAAACATGTCTGTCTTTCGAAGCTTGCCAGTACTGGAAAGTTTCCCCAAAGGAGAACTTCTCATATATGCAGCAATGCAGTGAATCTAGTACATGCAGATGGAAGACACAGCATGGAAAATGAGAAATTGGATCTCAGAAGAAACTGCCACTATGGAAAGTTAAGTTATTTAGGGGGAGATAGAAGAATCTCAAATTTTATTTTTTTTATTTTTTTTAGTGTGTCAGGGCAATTTTATCTATTTTTTATTAATTTTTACTGGCGTATAGTTGCTTTAAGGTGGAGAGGATGTGGAGAAAAGGGAACCTTTTAACGCTGTTGAAGGGAATGTAAATTGGTGCAGCCACTATGGAGTATAGTATGTATGTTTCTTAAAAAATGAAAAATAGAGTTATCATGTGATTCATCAATCCCACTCCTGGGTATATATTTTGAAAAAACCACAACTTGAAAAGATACATGCGCTCCAGTATTCATAGTGGCACTATGATACCCAAAGATACGGAAGCAACCTAAATGTCTGTTTTAAAGAAGATGCTTTACCATGTTATGTTAGTTTCTGCTGTACAGCAAAGTAAATAAGCTATACATATACATATATCCTCTCTTTTGTACTTCATTTCCATTTAGATCACCAGAGGGCATTGAGTATTTCCCTATAATATATAGCAGATTCTCAGGAATTAACTATTTTATGTATTTGTTGTTCAGTCACTAAGTTGTGTTGGACTCTTTGCAACCCCATGGACTGCAGCAAACCAGGCTTCCCAGTCCTTCACTATCTCCCAGAGTTTGCTCAGATTTATGTTCATTAAGTAGGTGATGCTATCTAGCCATCTCATCCTCGGCCACCCCTTCTCCTTTTGCCTTTGATTTTTCCCAGCATCGGGGTCTTCTTCAATGAGTTGGCTCTTCATATCAGGTGGCCGAAATACTGGAGCTTCAATTTCAGCTTCAGTCCTTCCAATGAATATTCAGGGTTGATTTTCTTTAGAATTGATAGGTTTGATCTCCTTTTAACCCAAGGGACTTTCAAGAGTCTTCTCTAGCACCACAATTCTAAAGCATCAATTCTTTGGTGCTCAGCCTTCTTTGTATACATATTTTATTTTATCAGTCTCCCAGTTCATCCAATCCTCCCCTCACTCCCAAGTATACATATGCCCATTCTCTGTCTGTGTCTCTTTTTCTGCTTTGCAATTGAGTTTATCTATATCATTTTTTTAGATTTCACATATAAGTAATATGATACTATTTTTACTTTTCTCTGACTTAATTCACTCTGTATGACAGTCTCTAGGTCCATCCATATCTCTGCAAATTGTACAATTTTGTTCCTTTTTATGGCTGACTAATAAGAATCCCAAATTTTAATCTTAGGCTTCCCTTATATCTCAGTCTGTAAAGAATCTACCTGCAATGTAGGAGACCCAGGTTCGATTCCTGGGTTGAAAAGACTCCCTGGAGGAGAAAATGGCAACCCACTCCAGTATTGTTGCCTGGAGAATCCCATGGACAGAGGAGCTTGGCAGGTTACAGTCCATGGGGTCAGAAGAGTCAAATACGACTTAGCAACTAAACCACCAATTTTAATCGTATTGGATTTCACAAAATAAATGATCAATATGTCCAGTGAAAATCCTGCTTAAAGTCTTATTATTTTAGATAGGATAATCACATTATAAATATTACATTAAACGTTGTAAATAAAGGAAAACTGTACAATGCAATTGAAAATGACACAGTAAGAGAAGAAATTAAATTGCTTATACTGGAATGGCCACCCAAAATGGTAACATTTGAGCTGTGATTCAAGGCCATTCCTACCAAGCTGTGGACCATGGAGATGGAAATGGCAACCCACTCTAGTATTCTTGCCTGGAAAATTCCATGGAACAGAGGAGCCTGGCAGGCTACAGTCCATGAACTCTCAAAGAGTAGGACGTGACTGAGTAACTGAGAACAAGCTATGGAAAGGAGAGGTACAGACAGAGAAAACTTATTCAATGTAATAACTCGTTTAGTTTATTTAAGGCATAAAAAGAAAGACAAAATTATTGAATATAAGGTTTTTTATAGTTGTATGGTCTTTAAACACATGTATACCTGTGGCGGATTCATTTTGATATTTGGCAAAACTAATACAATTATGTAAAGTTTAAAAATAAAATAAAATTTTAAAAAAATAAACTATATTTTCCAAAAATAATAAGTACAAATAATAATTTGGAGTGATAACAGAATGTAAATAACTCAGGAATAAAATCACCATTATAAGATCTTCAACTTGGGGTTTTATAAATGACATTTTTGATATGAATATTGTAAATTTTGTGCTTAAAAATAACTATTTATTAAATAACTCTTAACAAAAAATCCAGAATGATAGCCGAATTCAAGAACCATATCTAAAAATTTAAAATACAGTATAGATATCAGCTTTAATCAGTAAAAATAAGCAAATCCAATTTTTGTTGGGAAGAAATTACTGGTAAAAATAACCTTGATTTAAAATTAATCCCTCTCTTCTTATCTTTAAGTATTATTTTCTTGATAGCAGAACAGCTAAATGCTTTTCACCATACTGTTAACCTGGAGTTCTATCACAGTTATGAACCACAGATGACTTTCATTATTACAGCGGTATTGAAAGAAGCCTTCCTCCAAGGCTTTTGATGGGGTACCAACATGTGACTATGTGATACTTGAGTTTATAGAGAAGCAGATAAGATAACAATGTGAAAATTTCTCAGTAATTAGCCTGACCAATTGAAAGATGGCCACTGAAAGATTTAAGCATCTTTTTCCATTTGCTTAATACGGAAGAGGACATGAGCAGGTAGAATCTTACATGCCATTTCTGACTGTCTGATGGAAACTTTCATTTCAGTAGAAATATCGAGGTTCAAAAATAGAACTATTTTTTTTGCCAGTATACTTCAAGTTGTATTATTGTAAGATCTACTTTAGTAAGTGTATAATAACATAAGAATAAGACTCAGGTTTCTCTCCCATCTCCCTCTCCAGAGGGTCTGGATGGAAGGATCAGTCCATTCTGAGCCTCAAGATGAGCCAGGTATATTGTAAGTTCTACTACAGGGTATAAATCAGGGTACCCAACAGACTGCTCAGAGGAAGTATAAGGAGGCCCTCTCCAACAAGTTGTCCCATGCTGGGGTCTATGGTAGGTACCAGGAACCAGTAAGTAGAGCCCAGAGACTGAGTATAAGGGATGTGACTCAAAATTGATGGACCACAGAAGACTGAGGCCAATGCAAGGCAATTGTTCCTTCCTTAGAGATTTGACATGGTGAACTAAATAGGCAAAAATATACAATATGGGAGATAAACTCCTATCCTTTCTTCTCTAACCCCAGCTTCTCTCTATCCTTCCACTCAGACATAATGTACTCTGAGAGATTGCCAGAATGGCAGGAAGAGGAGGGATTAATTCTCAGGAAAACATTCAGTTCACACCAAGTCCTGATGTAGCCCAAGTATTTTTCTTTGCTCAATAGGACTTCCATAAAGTACTCAGGTCCCTGAAGAGAGGGTACAGGAATACAGGGGTTCTGCTGTGCTTTGTTGCTCAGTTGTGTCCAACTCTTTACAATCCTATGGGGCTGTAACCCATCAGGCTCCTCTGCCTATGGGATTTCCCAGGCAAGAATACTGGAATGGTTTGCCATTTCTTCCTCTAGGGGATCTTCCTGACCCAGGGATCAAGCTCATGTCTCCTGCATTGCAAGTAAATTCTTTACCAGCTGAGCCATCAGGGAAGCCACTATGCCATGGTTGGGGGTACACAAAGCAGGGACTTGAACAAAATCTGTGATAAGATGAGTAAATGTCAAAGGTAAGAGCAGCCATGTATAGTAGGATGAAAGATAAGGTGCTATCTCCTTCATCAGTGGGCTTCTGTGATTGAGCATGACAGTCACTGCGTGTAGAACCGGAAGACACATTTCTGTGAAAACTGTCACACAAAGGGAAATCTTTAGTCACACAGAGTTCTGAGTCTATTTCACAAGCTCCCTCCTCTCCCCAGAGGCCCTACTGGCTGAAGACCCTAACCCTCCAATTCCGTATAGTCTTTCTGATGACCAGTATTCATCTTGAATAAACTCGTTTCTTAGCATAAAATCAAGTGTGATCCAAGTGGCTCAAGAATAACAAAGACATTTTTACAACTTGATAAATTTGAAGGATTTAGAGTCTCCATTGTAGGAACCAGTGACAAAGTCTGAATTCTCTATTACATAAAAATTTGAAAGCAAGAAATGGGAACAGATTCCAGAACCATTGATCCCAGACTTATTCCAGATCACAAATTAGAAAAGAGTAAGAGAATTCCAGAAGAACATACACTCTGCTTCATTGACTATGCTAAAGCCTTTGATGATGGGACCACCTTATCTGCCTCCTGAGAAACCTGTATGCTGGTCAAGAAGCAAGAGATAGAACCAAACATAGAACAATGGACTGGTTCCAAATTGGGAAAGGAGTATGTTCCAATTACCTGCCTCATGAGAAACCTGTATGCAGCTCAAGAAGCAAGAGTTAGAACCAAACATAGAACAATGGATTGGTTCCAAACTGGGAAAGGAGTATGTCAAGGCTGTATACTGTTACCTTGCTTATTTAATTTATATACAGAGTACAACATGTGAAATGCCAGGCTGGATGAAGCACAAGCTGAAATCAAAATTGCAGGGAGAAATATCAGTAACTTCACATATGCAGATGATACCATCCTTAGGGCAGAAAGCAAAGAGGAGCTGAAGAGCTTCTTGATGAAAGTGAAAGAGGAGGGTGAAAAAGATGGCTTAAAACTCAACATTCAAAAAATTAAGATCATGACATCTGGTCCCTTCAGTTCAGTTCAGTTCAGTCGCTCAGTCATGTCCGACTTTTTGCAACCCCATGAATTACAGCACGCCAGGCCTCCCTATCCATCACCAACTACCGGAGTTCACTCAGAGTCATGTCCATCGAGTTGGTGATGCCATCCGGCCATCTCATCCTCTGTCGTCCCCTTCTCCTCCTGCCCCCAATCCCTCCCAGCATCAGAGTCTTTTCCAATGAGTCAACTCTTTGCATGAGGTGGCCAAAGTACTGGAGTTTCAGCTTTAGCATCATTCCTTCCAAAGAACACCCAGGACTGATCTCCATTAGAATGGACTGGTTGGATCTCCTTGCAGTCCAAGGGACTCTCAAGAGTCTTCTCCAACACCACAGTTCAAAAGCATCCATTCTTTGGTGCTCAGCTTTCTTCACAATCCAACTCACATCCATACATGACTACTTGAAAAACCATAGCCTTGACTAGACAGACCTTTGTTGGCAAAGTAATGTCTCTGCTTTTGAATATGCTGTCTAGGTCGGTCATAACTTTCCTTCCAAGGAGTAAGCGTCTTTTAATTTCATGACTGCAATCACCATCTGCAGTGATTTTGGAGCCCCAAAAATAAAGTCTGACACTGTTTCCACTGTTTCCCCATCTATTTCCCATGAAATGATGGGACCAGATGCCATGATCTTCATTTTCTGAATGTTGAGCTTTAAGCCAACTTTTTCACTCTCCACTTTCACTTTCATCAAGAGGCTTTTGAGTTCCTCTTCACTTTCTGCCATAAGGGTGGTGTCATCTGCATATCTGAGGTTATTGATATTTCTCCCAGCAATCTTGATTCCAGCTTGTGTTTCTTCCAGTCCAGCGTTTCTCATGATGTACTCTGCATATAAGTTAAATAAGCAGGGTGACAATATACAGCCTTGACGTACTCCTTTTCCTATTTGGAACCAGTCTGTTGTTCCACGTCCAATTCCAACTGTTGCTTCCTGACCTGCATACAGATTTCTCAAGAGGCAGGTCAGGTGGTCTGGTATTCCCATCTCTTTCAGAATTTTCCACAGTTTATTGTGATCCACACAGTCAAAGGCTTTGGCATAGCCAATAAAGCAGAAATAGATGTTTTTCTGGAACTCTCTTGCTTTTTTTATGATCCAGCGGATGTTGGCAACTTGATATCTGGTTCCTCTGCCTTTTCTAAAACCAGCTGGCATATCTGGAAGTTCATGGTTCACATACTGCTGAAGCCTGGCTTGAAGAATTTTGAGCATTACTTTACTAGCATGTGAGATGAGTGCAACTGTGCAGTAGTTTGAGCATTCTTTGTCATTGCCTTTCTTTGGGACTGGAATGAAAAGTGACATTTTCCAGTCCTGTGGCCACTGCTGAGTTTTCCAAATTTGCTGGCATATTGAGTGCAGCACTTTCACAGCATCATCTTTCAGGATTTGAAAGAGCTCAACTGGAATCCATAACCTCCACTAGCTTTGTTCGTAGTGATTCTTTCTTATGACCACTTAACTTCACATTCCAGGTTGTCTGGCTCTGGGTGAGTCATCACACCATCATTATTATCTTGGTCATGAAGATCTTTTTTGTACAGTTCTTCTGTGTATTCTTGCCATCTCTTCTTAATATCTTCTGCTTCTGTTAAGTCCATACCATTTCTGTCCTTTATCAAGCCCATATTTGCGTGAAATGTTCCCTTGGTATCTCTAATTTTCTTGAAGAGATCTCTAGTCTTTCCCATTCTGTTGTTTTCCTCTATTTCCTTGCATTGATCGCTGAGGAAGGCCTTCTTATCTCTCCTTGCTATTCTTTGGAACTTTGCATTCAGACGCTTGTTATCTTTCCTTTTCTTCTTTGCTTTGGTCCCTTCACTTCATGGCAAATAGATGAGGAAACAATGGAAACAGTGAAAGACTTTATTTTCTTGGGCTCCAAAATCACTGCAGATGGTGACTGTAGCCATGAAATTAAAAGACACTTGGTCCTTGGAAGAAAAACTATGACAAACCTAGAAAGCATATTAAAGCAGAGAGATTTGCTGACCAAGGTCCGTCTTGTCAAAGCTATGGTTTTTCCAGTAGTCATGTATGGATATGAGAGTTGGACCATAACGAAAGCTGAGCGCTGAAGAATTGATGCTTTTGTGTGTGTTGTTTTTTTTTAATTTAATTTAATTTTTTAACTTTACAATATTGTATTGATTTTGCCATACATCAACATGAATCTGCCACAGGTATACATGTGTTCCCCATCCTGAACCCTCCTCCCACCTCCCTCCCCATACCATCCCTCTGGGTCATCCCAGTGCACTAGCCCCAAGCATCCAGTATCGTGCATCAAACCTGGACTGGCAACTCGTCTCATATATGATATTATACATGTTTCAATGCCATTCTCCCAAATCATCCCACCCTCTCCCTCTCCCACAGAGTCCAAAAGACTGTTCTATACATCAGTGTCTCTTTTGCTGTCTCATATACAGGGTTATTGTTACCATCTTTCTAAATTCCATATATATGTGTTAGTATACTATATTGGTGTTTTTCTTTCTGGCTTACTTCAATCTGTATAATAGGCTCCAGTTTCATCCACCTCATTAGAACTAACTCAAATGCATTATTTTTAATGGCTGAGTAATATTCCATTGTGTATATGTACCATAGCTTTCTTATCCATTCATCTGATGATGGACATTGATGCTTTTGAACTGTGGTGTTGGAGAAGATTCTTGAGAGTTCCTTAAATTGCAAGGACATCAAACCAGTTAATCCTAAAGGAAACCAATCCTAAATACTCATTGGAAGGACTGATGCTGAAACTGAAGCTCTAATACTTTGGCCACCTGATGCAAAGAGCTGACTCATTAGAAAAAATCCTGATGCTGGGAAAGACTGAAGACAGGAGGAGAAGGAGATGACAGAGGACGAGATGGTTTGATGGCATCACTGACTCAATGGACATGAGTTTGGACAAGCTCTGGCAGATGATGAAGGACAGGGAAACATGGCGTGCTGCAGTCCATGGGATCGCAAAGAGTCAGACACAACTGAGTGACTGAAAAGCAACAAACCAATTTTGGTTTATCAAGAAGTTAGAGATGAAAATTAGTTGTTTATAGAATTTAGTTTGGTTCATTTTCCCCTTTTGGGTCTCATGGATTTGAATTTGCAAACTTATACCTCCATCCCCATTGCACTGGAGTTATTTGAGTAACACTCTATTATTTGTATGACTTTCTTTTTGTTACCATTGTGTTCTCACATTTTATAAATGTTTCTTTTTGTTTTCACAATCTTCTACAAAGTTAGTTAGTGGAGTAGTGTAGGTAAATAATTTTTGTGATATGTATATTGTCTAAAATCTCATGAGGGGTGAATAATAAATTTGGACCATACATTATTAAAAGTTCAGGCTTCAGTTTTCACCCCAATTACATGTTATCAGCTCAAATTTAAATAGCCTTTCTGTACCTTGTTCTTGCATCTAAGGAGGGGGAAATTTCCCTCTCTATCTCTCTTGGGTTCTTATAGTGGCTGTATTAATAATAAAATTGACACAAAGACAAATTAACAGGAGAAAAATAAATATATTTAATTTGTGCACACAAAGGTGTTACAGAAATGGAACCTAAGAGGTGGCCAGAGTGGGTAGCTTTTATGTTTTTTAGGCAAAGAAGCAGTAAATTTGTGAGAAATTGACAGGACAAAGAAACTTAGGCTTTGGGTGCTTAATTAGTGAAGAATCTAAATGGATTTTAGGTTTGAGATAATAAAGGAGTAGCAAGATGTGTTTACATAAGCTTCTCAACCCCAAATTCTCTATGTTTAGTGATAAGGGTGTCCTGCTTCCAGATACACAGAGTGAAACTTTCATAGGAGATTCATTTCCTGCTTTCAGAAGGTCAGAATGTCCTTGCGTTGGCCATTTCTTAAGTAACTTTAATTCAAAATGATCAATATAACATTAAGGCATATTTGGGGACAGCCTGCCCTAGCCCCAGTGTCTTCAAAATGGGATACAATAATGTACCCAACCTTTCTTAATCTGCTATGAAGACCTCTGTGATACTTTGGCAAATACATCAAACATTTCACACAGGAATTGGCACAGAATAAACCTTCAAGAAGCACTGCAAATTAGCTAAAGATACTGATATTTAATAAAACCCACGGCAACTGATATCTGAACATCTTTCCCATTGTATCCCACTGCCAATAGAAGAAAAAGGAAATTGATTCTATTATTGAAGAATTACTGGGCTGAAAGGTTCTGGTTATTTTCTCTCTTTAAAAGATACGGAAATGTGAATATTCTTTTTAATCCCACAATTTCTCTACCTTGGGGCACTGTGTCAGAGAAAAAAATCAGCAAATAAGTGGGTTTTTTTTTGTTTGTTTTTTCCTCAGACACCAGAATTGATGAAGGAGACAACTCAAAAACATCTCAGATAAGCTGCACATTAAATTTTCATTTTGAAACTTCTTGAGTCTTCTAATTTTCAGTTTATGCTATCTCATCGCAGGAACTAATTCCAAATTCCCATGAGCTATAATAAAGTCCTACAGCCTTATGTTTTTTCTTCCTGCTTCAAGTTCTTGATACACTTGAGCTATTCTGAGATCTGGCCACCCAAATCTTTGGATTTTCTCTCTTAAGGATCTTATAAGCTTTTTGTTCTGTACCCTGCTAGCCATAAAAATATTTTTTTGATATTGTTTAACCTTTTATCTCGGAGAAGGCAATGGCACCCCACTCCAGTACTCTTGCCTGGAAAATCCCATGGATGGAGGAGCCTGGTGGGCTGCAGTCCATGGGGTCGCTAAGAGTCAGACACGACTGAGCAACTTTACTTTCACGTCTCACTTTCATGCATTGGAGAAGGAAATGGCAACCCACTCCAGTGTTCTTGCCTGGAGAATCCCAGGGACGGGGAAGCCTGGTGGGCTGCCGTCTATGGGGTTGCACAGAGTCGGACACGACTGAAGCGACTTAGCAGCAGCAGCAGCAGCAACTTTTTATCTCTTTCAAATATCTTTGAGGAGGTGCTTGGTCTGAATCCAGTATATGCAAATTCTTTGAAATAATTGCCAAATATATCAAATATCTATGAACAAGGTAATTCTTGTCATAGAGGCATGAAAAACTACTTTAAGTATATGAGAAGAAAACATAGCTGAATTATTTTTTACTTGAGTGAAAAAATTGTTATCTTGACATACAATGTAAAACCCCATAAAGAACCAACAAATTTGAAGATATGTAAGTTAGAAAAAAAAAGTATCATGATAACAAGCATCATTAGCAAACTAAAGATAAAAAAAGTACAATGTATAATATTCTAATAACAAAAAGTAATTTCTTAATAAGGAAAAATGGACTCTCTCTCTATATTTAGAAAATAAATGTAAATGGTTATAAATTTAAATTATGTAAAATAATGATAGACATGGCTTCTAATAGAGAAATGCAGACTAACAGCTTCAAGATACCATGCCAAAAAAAGAAAAAATCATGACAGACTGCATTGGTAAAGACGTGAATGTGAATTCTTTGTAAGAGTACAAGTTGGTACAACCTGTGTGGAGATAAACTTGGCTATTACTATCAAAATTACAAATATACTTGCATTTTGAAGCACCAAATTCACTGACAAGATTGTATCCTACAGATTTTTTTAAGAAAATATTTGCAATTCACTTGCAATTTTAATTAGTTGCAACAACTTTAATGTACATTAATAGGAAACAAACATTTTTAAAATATGGTAGAGCTATACAGAAGAATATTACATAGCAGTCAAAAAAAGAATTAGAAAGTCTTTCTGTACTGATGGAAATTATCTCTAAACTACCTTGTTATATTAAGAAAGGAAGATGCAGAAGTGTGTATAAAACAGCTATCTCTATGTAACAAGGTAGGAAATAGAAAATGTATATACATATATTTATATAAATTGCTTGAATTCTCATGGTATATCTCTGGAAGGAAGGCCAAGAACCTAATATTACAGGGTTTTGTGGGGAAGGGAACCAGTGTTTTAGTGCATGAGTAGACATGGAGACTCTTCAGTTCAGTTCAGTTCAGTCCAATTACTAAGCAGTGTTCAACTCTTTGCAACCTCATGGACTATAGCACACCAGGCTTCCGGTCCTCACCATCTCCTGGACTTTGTTCAAACTTGTGTCCATTGAGTTGGTGATACCATCCAACCATTTCATCCTCTGTTGTCCCCTTCTCCTCTTACCTTCAATCTTTCCCATTATCAGAGTTTTTTTGAATGAGTCAGGTCTTCACATCAATTGGCCAAAATATTGGAGCTTGAGCTTCAGCATCAGTCCTTCCAAAGAGTATTCTGGATTGATTTATTTTAGGATTGACTAGTTTGATTGCCTTGCTGCCCAAGGGACTCTCAAGAGTCTTCTCCAACACCACAGTTTAAAAGCACCAATTCTTTGACCCTCAGCCTTCTTCACAGGCCAACTCTCACATCCATACATGACCACTGGAAAAACCATAGCTTTGACTATAAGGACCTTTGTCAGCAAAATGATGTCTCTGCTTTTTAATATGCTGTCTAGGTTTGTCATAGCATTTCTTCCAAGGAACAAGTGTCTTTTAATTTCACGGCTATAGTCACCATCTGCAGTGATTTTGGAGCCCAAGAAGATAAAGTCTGTCATTGTTTCCATTGTTTCCCCATCTATTTGCCATGAAATGATGGGGCCAGATGCCATGATCTTAGTTTTCTGAATGCTGAGTTTTAAGCCAGTTTTTTCACTTTCCCCTTTTACCCTCATGGAGAGGCTCTTTAGTTCTTCACTTTCTGCCATTAGAGTGGTATTATCTGCATATCTGAGGTTATTGATATTTCTCCCAGCAATCTTGTTTCCAGCTTTTGATTCATCTGACCTGGGATTTCACATGATGTTCTTGGCAGGAAAGCTATGACAAACCTAGACAGTATGCTGAAAAGCAGAGACATTACTCTGCCAACAAAAGTCCATATAATCAAGGCTATGGTCTTCCCAGTGGTCATCTATGGTTGTGAGAGCTGGGGATTGTAAAGAAGACAGAGCACCAAAGAATCGGTGCTTTCAAACTGTGGTACTGGAGAAGACTTCTGAAAATCCCTTGGAGAGCAAGGACATCAAACCAGTCAATGTTAAGGAAAATCAACCCTTAATACTCATTGTTAAGTTTGATGCTGAAGCTCTGGTATTTTGGTCACCTCATGCGAAATGCTGCTGACTCATTAGAAAAGCCTCTGATGCTGGGAAAGATTGAGGGCAGAGGAGAGGAGGGTGTCATAGGATGAGATGGCTGAATGTCATCTCTAATGCAATAGATATGAACTTGCACAAACTTCAGGAGATGCTTAGGGGTAGGCAGTCCTGGTGTGCTACAGTCCATGGGGTCACAAAGAGTCAACTGGACAACTGCAAAACAACCAACTCTGCATAAGTTAAATAAGCAGGGTAACAATATACAGCCTTGATGTACTCCTTTACCAATTTTGAACCAGTCTGTTATTCGATGACTGGTTCTAACTGTTGCTTCTTGACCTGCATACAGATTTCACAGGAGACAGGTAAAGGAGTATGATATTCCCAACTTTTTTTTTTAAATTTTATTTTATTTTTAAACTTTACATAATTGTATTAGTTTTGCCAAATATCAAAATGAATCCATCACAGGTATACATGTGTTCCCCATCCTGAAACCTCCTCCCTCCTCCCTCCCCATACCATCCCTCTGGGTCGTCCCTGTGCACTAGCCCCAAGCATCCAGTATCGTGCATTGAACCTGGACTGGCATCTCGTTTCATACATGATATTTTACATGTTTCAATGCCATTCTCCCAAATCTTTCCACCCTCTCCCTCTTCTTTAAGAATTTTCCACACTTTGTTGTGATCCACATACTCAATGCTTCAAAACAGTCAATAAAGCAGAAGTAGTTTTTTTTTTTTTTTTTTTTTTCTGAAATTGTCTTGCTTTTTCTATGATCCAATGGATGTTGGCAATTTGATCTTTGGTTTATCTGCCTTTTTTAAATCCAGCTTAAACATCTGGAATTTCTCAGTTCAGGTACTGTTGAAGCCTAGCTTGAAGGGTTTTGATCATTACCTTGCTAGCATGGAGATGAGCATGATTGTACAACTCTCTGGTAGTTTGAACATTCTTTGGCATTGCCCTCTTTGGGGTTGGTGTGTAAACTGACCTTTTCCAGTCCTATGGTCACAGCTTAGTTTTCCAAATTTGCTAGCATATTGACTGCAACACTTTAACAGCATCATCTCTTGGGATTTGAAATAGCTCAGCTTGAATTCCATCACCTCCACTAGCTTTGCTTGTAGTAATACTTCCTAATATTTCACATTCCAGCAAGTCTGGCTCTAGGTTAATGACCACACCATCAAGCTTATCTTGGCCATTAAGATATTTTTTGTGCAGTTTTTTTGTGTATTCTTGCCACCTCTTCTTCATCTCTTCTGCTTCTGTTATGTCCTTAATATTTTTGTCCTTTATTGTGCCCATCTTTGCATGCAATGTTCCCATGGTATCTCTAATTTTCTTGAAAAGATCTCTAGTCTTTCCCATTCAATTATTTTTGTCTATTTCTTTGAACTGTTCACTTAAGAAGGCTGTTTTCTCTATCCTTGCTATTCTTTGGAATTCTACATTCAATTGGGTATATCTTTCCCTTTCTCCTTTGCTTTTTGCTTCTCTTCTATTCCCGGCTATTTGAGAGGCCTCCTCAGACAACAAGTTTGCCTTCTTGCATTTCTTTTTCTTTGGGACGGTTTTGTTCACTGCATCCTGTGCAATGTTATGAAACTCTGTCCATTAGATCTAATCCCTTGAATCTATTTGTCACTTTTACTATATAATCATAAGGGATTTAATAAGGTCATACCTGAATGGCCTAGTGGTTTTCACTACTTTCTTCAATTTAAGTCTGAATTTTGCAATAAGGAGCTTAAGATCTGAGCCACAGTCAGCTCCAGGTCTTATTTTTGCTGACTGTATAGAGCTTTTCCATTTTTGCTTCAAAGAATATAAACAATCTGAAATCAGTATTGACCATCTGGTGATGTCCTTGTATAGAGTCATCTCTTGTGTTGTTGGAAAATGGTGTTTGCTATGACCAGTGCATTCTCTTGGCAAAACTCTGTTAGCCTTTGCCCTGCTTCATTTTGTACTTCAAGGCCAAACTTGCCTGTTAATTCAGGTATCTCTGGACTTTCTACTTTTGCCTTATGACAAAAAGGACACCATACTTTTATTTGGGCCTTTTGATTTTTGAGCCATTTGAGTTTCTTGCTTGTTCAAAGTATTAACTTTAATTAAATATTATAATAAACTATAAAGATATGTATAGTTTTTTTTACATTTATCCAGTTAAAAATAATTTACTACATGATTCTGATGATTATTCTGATGAAAGAATAAAACTAGACACAGAGAGACATGGGGGCGGGTAAAAGAATACATAAATCAGCCTTAAAAGACAATCATTATAGTGTTGATGGAAACAAATATCTATCAAAAGATGATCTAAATTAAAATGAGATTCCCTTGACCCATCTTCCGTGAAGCACAGCCTCCCTGCACACTGAAGAATTCAGGTGTGCTACTCCAGCACACCCAAGGAGGTGGACTCGGGGCTAGCTAGGAGCTGGTGCCCGGATAGCTCTCTGGTTACCAGGTTGACTTTGAGCACTTTACATAATTTTCCTAATTTTCCACTTTATATTTCTAATGGGTATCTTTTATATGGGAAATTTCAACAGAAAAAAATAATAAACCCCATACTATTTGAGAGAAGACCTTTTTGTCACTTCACTGTTTCCTAAGGGAAGTGGGGTTTGTCCTTTAGAATAATAGGCAAGAACTCTCTGTAATACTTCATTCATTCACTTACTCTTTATTTGTCCATTTCAGGCATCTCCTTCCTTCCTGGGCTTTTGAGGGTTAGGGAAATAACACGTGTAAATCCTGGCACAGGTTTTCAAAGAGCTAGAGCTTTCTCTTCTTCTCTTTGTGAATAGCACAGCAACGCCAATGATAGTGTCCCTCTCCTAGGACAGTTTTCATTTCTCAGGTACCACAGGCAGGAGAATCAGTTTCAGTCTCCTAGGGCTTCACTTATTGCATCTAAATAATCAATTAAATGTTTTCCTTTTTTTTTTTTTTTAACTTCATGGAGTAATAACTGGGAATAATTAGCATAATTTTTATATATTCAAATACATTTTCCATTTTATTATGTGAGAAGGAAGACAAAGAAAATACAACTGAGAGCAGTGTTTTGGAAGCTCCCTGGAGCAAATTGCTTTCTAAACATGGAGGAGAGAGCCATGGTGCCAAAGAATAGGACAGTAGAGTTACAAGGTGGCTGCCTGATTCATCTAGAAAAGTGAAGTGTGTTGGCAGTTGTACAGCTCATGAGTTGAGTAAAGGGCCAGTGTGAAAAGATGAAAATCCAGACCTCTTTTTCTGGAGATGGTGCTCAGGATTTAATTAAACAATAGGGGGGAAAATGTTTTGCCGATTTTGCAGAATATGTCTTAGCATTATAGAAGCATCTGGAATGATGGGTGTTACCAGTAAAATTTCCTCAAAATGCTACCTCTGAGACAGGATGGGCACAGAGTCCACTGGAGAGTGCTCTAACAAGCAACACCCTGTGAGGGAAACACAGGATGCAGGATCAGGTAGGAGGAAAAGTTGAGTTGCAATGCAGTAGAAACAGAGCCCTAATCTGATTCTATGGGGGTCTGGAATTGGCAGTAAAAAGCTATCCCAAATTAGGACAAAGGGCCCAAATCTTTACCCCCCGCCCTCAGCATTTTAATGAGCCCCTAAAAAGGGGTATGATTTTGGACACAGCTGTTTTCTTTAACCAAAAACCAATTTTGGAAGAGTGGGGTGGGTGGCAGGGCTGAGAGCTGTCCACACTAATACTTCCAACATCTGGAAAAATTAATGCTTCAATCCTGATTGTGGGCATCTGGTCAATTACCATAGCATCCAGTACAAATGAGGATGATCATGTTAAGGATGGACTTTTACTCATAAATTGCCACATATACCAAAAATTCAGTTCAGACTAATCTTTGTCTAAGAGTGGTATGGATAAACCCATCGAATTTTTTCTTGGGAGAAAAAAAAAAAAAAAAAAAAAACACCAGGTGCCTGCTTTCAGTTATTCAAACAATCACTTCCAGGATTTCTCCAAAACCTGAAAGAGGAGGATTTGTGTTTGGCAGTGGCATTAACCTATATTCCTGGCACAGGTCTTTATCCCCTCAAACACACACCTGAGAACTCAAATAGCTCACAGTTGGAACTGCCTGCAATCTAACTTGTGATGACAAAATGGAAAGGTTCAAGCCAAGAAAATTTAAAAAGACATAAGGCATGACAGATGATGCCTCACATGAAGAAAGCCAAGGGCAAGCTAATCCACCCTTACCTGAGGGTATTCAGATATGAAAAAAAATGTGTACAAAGCACAGCTGAGCGCTTCTCAGTCAGCAGGCCCAGAAGCAGGGCTGTGTCACGTGTGTAGGTGAAGGAGGTGGCTGTACACACAGTGTGATTCTGAGTAGTGGGCAAAGCCCTGAGTTTTCAGTCCTGCCTCCAGAAGTAGTTTATTTCCTGAAATTCCACTGTGCCTTACTTACTGGCTCTGATTCTTGTTAAAGATGTAACAGGTTTAGAAGTAGGTTTATCCTGATCATGCCAGGGACTAGCTGGTGAACTTGGATAGACACTTCTTTGGGACTTAAATTCTTGACTTGACAGAATGTCTGCAATTCTGATGCCTTTTGCTTTTTTCTAACGCATTTATGATGCAGCATTGGTGGCATAATGGTTAACATAGCTGATTTCCTAGGAGTTGATCTACGTCGGATTCCTAGCCAACTCACAGTGTTCTGGGCTTCTCCGGTGGCTAGATAGTAAAGAAGCTGCCTGCAATGCAGAGACCCAGGTTCGATCCCTGAGTTGGGAAGATCCCCGGAGAAGGGCATGGCAACCCACTCCGGTGTTGTTGCCTGGAGAATCCTGTGGACAGAGGAGCCTGGTGGTCTACAGTCCATGGGGTTCCAAAGAGTCACACACAACTGAGCAACTAACACACACACAGTAGGTTGCAGACTTGGCCCTGTTACAATCCTTTTCATGAGCCTTTCTCACTGCACCTCAGTGTCTCACCATAGTGACTAATTTTAATTTTTGTGTTTTAATTTGAGCAGGTGGTTAAATGAATGGATAAATGGGCAAAAATAATGAACAAAAATAAAAAAGGTAGCCAGCTTTCCAGCAGAAACCAACAGGGATGGGATTCTAAAGAAAATTATTTACTGAACAATACTTCAGAAATCAACAAAGGGTACTGATGCTCCTGGAAAGTAATAATACAAGATGTCATTGTTACCCCTCAGGCTGAAGGGGAAGAAAGAAAGCCACCTAGAAAGACAGAGGCACCCTTGCCAGACCATGGTGACAAAAGAGGGAGAAAACAGAAGACACATTCTGGGTTCTCTCCTTTCCTTTCATCTGCTGTTGGTGGCTCCCACTCGCCAAACTCAAATGGAAGCCAGAGGTCAAGGGTCATCCAGGATTTAATCATTAAAGGTCAGTATCCAGAGTTCTAATAGTCAGAAAGGGATTTTGTAGATGAGGAGTACAAATGGAGAACACCAGCACAAATGATACGAGAGCAATTTCTTAAGGAGGGGAAAACATGAATGCAAATATAAGATCCTAGAAAGAAAAGGATGGTTCACTAAAAGAAGAGTGAGGAAAACGTCATAGGAAGTGACTTGGGACAATGATGACTAATTCCAGTTACGCAGCGTTTGACAATGCCTTTAAAGAGTTTTGATTCTCCCTCAATCCAAGATTCTCTTAAGTATTACTCTTGAGTGTCTGATGTATTCTCAAAATGGACAAGCTTAGACAGTATACTTTGTAGAATAAAACAATTAAAATAACTATATCTATTTCCAGACTACTTTGTCAGTTAGCAGGCACAGTGTTAAAAGTTATTCATAATTGATTTAATTTTATTCTCACAAAATCTATGAGAGAGATGTTACAATTTCTATTTCACAGTTGAAGAAATTGAAGATAATGTTGGTGGAGTGACTTATCCAAAATTGTACAGCTATGGAGTAAGAGAAACAGATTTGTATGACTTCATAGCCCACTCTCCTAAGTACTAGTTGATTACTTTGGTGTTCTGGTCTATATGCTTCCCCGGTGGCTCTAGTGGTAAAGAACCTGCCTGCCAAAGCAAGAGATATAAGAGACACCGTTTCAGTCCCTGGGTCAGGAAGATCTCCTGGAGTAGGGCAGGGCAACCCACTCCTGTATTCTTGCCTAGAGAATCCCATGAACAGAGGAACCTAGTGGGTTACAGTCCATAGCGTAGCAAACAGTTGGACATGACTGAAGTGACTTACCATGCACACACATTGGTTTTTGTGAATCATGCCTGTAGAGTTTTTGTAAACTTGCATTTGAGCTGGAAGATTCAACAGGATTTTTTTTTTTTTTTTGCTACTATAAACAATGAACAAGTAGTGTTGATAAAGAATTAACAATTGGTGTTGCCATCTCCCTCTGAGTGCCAAGGAGGAAATGTAAGTGATTCAAATAACTGTTGAGAAGATCAATGTGATCAATCAATTGGAAAGCTAAATTTGTTTTTTCCCTATTTGTTTAAGACTACGCAGAGGCAGTGGTACACTAAGGAAATACACCGTATAAGTTAGGACCCTATGTCGTATGTGAAATTAATTAGAACCTAAAGTATGCTAGTTGATCCCTGGGTTGGGAAGATCCCCTGGAGAAGGGAAAGGCTACCCATGCCAGCATTCTGGCCAGGAGAATTCGATGGACTGTATAGTCCATGGGGTCGCAAAGAGTTGGACACGACTGAGCGACTTTCACTCACTCACTCAGAACAAGGCTGTGTATTAGTGTCCAGGCCTTAGCAAGGGGAAGACACTGCCAAGGAAACTGAGGAGGGTAAGTGTCAGGGTATGCTTATTTCATCCAGAAAGATATCCTTTTCTCCATTCAACTTTCTCATTTCCCACATGTTACCTCCTTTGTTCTTCCTCTGTATTTCTCTATGCCTTTATGAGAGGTGTTAAAAGATTAACTGAGGTATATTAAAATTTTTAAGAGTTTATTTGGGCAAAAATTGATTTGAATCAGGCAGCAGCCAATCCAGGAAACACATAGGAACTCCTAGGAGTTGTACAAAATGAAAGCATTTTGCAGCCACAAGGCAAAGAGGAAAGGAAGTTATACCAGGCAAAAATTGGCTTGGTTATTGCAAAGTTGCTTTCCTTTAGGGGATGGCAGAGGTCTATCAGGCAGATTACCTAACTAGTGCTGATCAGGCAGTTCCTGAATGACTGGTTTAAGATTTCATTTCTGGAAGAGTTGAAAAGGTAATTAAGTTAAGTTTCGATTTGGTGATGTGAGGCTCAGCTTAAGCAACTATATTTTGGGATTGCTTATTTTCTTTAAAAAATTTTTCTTGTTGATCAAGATTCTTAGCTTGAGAGACGTGATTAAAAAAAAAAAAACTGACCTAATGGCTACTTCCAACCACCACTCTGGCACTGTTAGAATTTTGTTTTTGTCTTTGTTTGTTTGTTTGTTTTTTCTGAATCTCTGTGTGGCATTCACAGGTCACAATGCCTTATTCACATTCTTTGAGTTGGTCATTCTCTTTGTATATTTTCCCAAAATTACATTCCTAGGGAAATCATTTGCGAGGTGGCTAGCGAGTGCAAATATCACTTAAATCTTTTGAAAGAATTTACTGTGTCAGAAAGACTTAGCGTATTTCCCAAGGTCTGGAGTATCAGTGCAAGTGCAGCAAGTAGCAGGGACCACAGTGCAAACACCGCATTGCTCAGTTAAAAGCTAATCAAGGACTAACTTGCTAAGAGAAATGACCAGAGTGAGGGGTATTTGGGAGCAGCTATTGCTTTAGCAGCAGATTCCACAGTGTCTTCAAGAGCTAAGAAGAGATTCCTGATCACAGGCTCATTTGTACTTACTTCTAGGCAGAGGAGTAGAGATATACCAAAGGAAACAAATTTTGAACCATTAGTGTCTCCTTGTATTTCCATTTGAATGTGTGGCTTAGGACTGGAAAAGTAACTGCCATGGAGGGCAGTAAAATTTAAGGGTGTGTAGACTGCATCAGATCAGATCATATCAGTCGCTCAGTCGTGTCCAACTCTTTGTGATCCCATGAATCGCAGCATGCCAGGCCTTCCTGTCCATCACCAACTAGGTAGTTTTATTTTGGTTACCCTTGCTGTGTGTCCCTTTCTTTGTAGAGTCTGAATGAAAGAGTCTATGGAATTGTTAAATAGAGACTGGGAAATGGACCTCCAGGACTAGAGAATAGACACAATAGAGAAGGGGGCTGAGTTTATGCTACTGAAACTGAGGCATTGAAAATAAGAATTTTGTGAAGGGCAGAGCCATGGGATCTCTGGCAGTGTGACAACACCAACAGATGTTTGGAGGTTGAATTACCCCCTTTTGCAATGTCCTGAGATATATGAACACCAGCATTATTTTTCTAATAATTCCAGAGCATGGTCAGATAGAGAGGGAAGTAAGAAAGTAAAAAAACATTCTCAATCTGACCCCTCAGGAGGAAGCAGCTTACCTTGATATTGGCTATTTCTCTTACTAGTCAATTTGATTTTGAGGTCTCCAGCATTTGCTCAGGACCAGATGTTAGGGAAAGCCTTCTGCAGTTGTAAAATATGCACCCAAGATTTGATATCTTGTAATCTGGCAGATGGTGACTGCAGTCATGAAATTAAAAGACCCTTACTCCTTGGAAGGAAAGTTATGACCAACCTAGATAGCATATTCAAAAGCAGAGACATTACTTTGCCAACAAAGGTCCGTCTAGTCAAGGCTATGGTTTTTCCAGTGGTCATGTATGGATGTGAGAGTTGGACTGTGAAGAAAGCTGAGCACTGAAGAATTGATGCTTTTGAACTGTGGTGTTGGAGAAGACTCAAGAGTCCCTTGGACTGCAAGGTGACCCAACCAGTCCATTCTGAAGGAGATCAGTCCTGGGTGTTCATTGGAAGGAATGATGCTAAAGCTGAAACTCCAGTACTTTGGCCACCTCATGCGAAGAGTTGACTCATTGGAAAAGACTCTGATGCTGGGAGGGATTGGGGGCAGGAGGAGAAGGGGACGACAGAGGATGAGATGGCTGGATGGCATCACCGACTTGATGGACCTGAGTTTGAGTCAACTGCGGGAGATGGTGATGGACAAGGGAGGCCTGGCGTGCTGCAATTCATGGGGTTGCAAAGAGTTGGACACGACTGAGTGACTGAACTGAACTGAACTTAACTGAATCTGGCAAGGGTACAGGGAGTCAAGTGTATCTGGTAGCATCTTTTCTATGACTTTCACTCTTAAGAAAGCATCAGAGTAAAACAATAACTGTCTGTAAATGACAGAAGACTTTAAAATGCCCATGATTAAATATTTGATGAGAGTTTATTACAATAGAATTGGCAAGGATATTTGTTTTTTTTCTGTGTCATATGACATTCTTATGTAAAACTAGAATTATGACTGATAACATTGTACCACAAGACATATTTTAAAGAATCTCATACAATTTCTAGAACACATATTAATAATTGCATTCACAAAAATATAACCAGATAAGTTTATAATCACTATTTGGCAATGCTTCCCATATAATTGTATGTATGCATGCTCAGTCATGTCTGACTCTTTGCGACCCCATAGACTATAGCCCACCTGGCTCCTCCATCCGTGGGATTTTCCAGGCAAGAATACTGGAATGGTTGCCATTTCCTCTTCCATGAGATTTTCCGGATCCAGGGATCACACTCCTGTCTCCTGAGTTTTTCTGCTTTTAATGCTGAGCCACCAAGGAAGCCCCTTCCCTTATAATTAACATACCAAATAAACACAATTAGTTTACATCTTCCTTCTACAAGGAAACAGACAAAACCTTTAAGAAGATGTTCCAGGGGACCTCTGGAAAATCTTCAACTTAGTTTGAGATCAGAAAGATTCCATTTAGAATTTGATTTGGGGGAGTTGTCAAATGTTTTGAATATTTGACTAAATGAGATAATCGATCATTATAAAAACATGCTTAGTTATCTATTTAACCAAAGTGACAATAGAAGATTTTAAAGGCAAATAGGGAAATATTAATAGTTGTGAATAAATCTTTGCCTTTTTAATGTAGAGAGAACTGAGTTTTCTTAAGAAATGAAAGGCCTGATAAAGACACTGTGAAACAGGAAATTATTTTGGTATGGCACAAAACTGTTGCTTTCCAGGTGGCTCACCCAAAATGTGAAAACAAACCAACAAAAACAAACAACACGAATAGTTTCACAATGTCGTATCAGGAGAAGACCAATAGTTCAAGAAAATATTTTCTTATTTTATCAGAGAAAAGACCAGATTTTGTACCAGTGTATTTTCAATATTAAAACTCATGTTAAATATTAAAACTCATCATTAATTATGGAAACAAACCCATTCAAATATTAGCCAACTTGACCACACATAAAATTTCTTTCCCAGGATTCCTTTTCCCCATTTACAACTACCTCTGTTCAGATTTTGTCCGATGTTTTTTGTCTTTTTCATTTTAGAACAATAAGCTTTTTTTTTTTAACTTTCCTTATCTACTTTATATACACATTTATTTTACCATTATCATTTCTAAGTAGTGATAGTTATATATACATTGATTAAAACTCTTAACCTTTAGAATCCTTTATTCATAGTGAAAATTGAGAATTAGGCCATTGTGAATTGTTTATAACAACAGTACATTGGCAATTCTGTGCATTGGTAAATGTAAAAATACATTTCAAAATTTCTATAAGTATATTTTTGCTTGTAGTAAATATTTAAATGTCGTAAAACGTATGAAGTAATGAACTCAAATATCTTGAGTTCCTCTAGTAAAGGAAACAAAAAAATGAATAAATCTGTGTTCAGTAATTAATATTTCACTCTTCCATTGTATTTAAAAATGACCTAGATTTTCAATGAATTGTTGTTGTTGTTTTTCAGTTGCTAAATTTTGTCCGACTTTTGTTGACCACACAGACTGTAACATGCCAGGCTCCTCTGTCCTCCACTATCCCTCAGAGTTTGCTCAAGTTTATGTCCATTAAAAGTCAGTTATGCTATCTAACTATTTCATCCTCTGCCACCCCCTTTTAGTTTTGCCTACAATCTTTGCCAACGTTGGGTATTTTCTATTGAGTCAGCTCTTCCAATCAGGTGGTCAAAGTATTGAAGCTCCAATACTCGGGATGCTATCTGCAGGCTCTGGTGTGAGTGGGGTGTCTGGTCAGCAGAAACTGTGCATGAGAAAATTACTATATTCTCTGCCTTTGGTCGTGAGTGCTTGACTGAGACCTCTTTGTCTCTAGAGCACCTCAGAAATGGGCAAGCACATCTAGGCTAAAAGTTTTCCACTGTGGCCACTGTACTTTGAGATTAACTTTTGTAAGCTTAACTGGTTTGTTCAGCCTTAAAACAGCATTGTATTCACCTGGCCTCACTGGATCTAGTATCTAGTTTAAGTCTGACCCAGCCCCACCCCACATTCAGTTCACTTCCTATGTTGGATTCCATCCAATCCCAGACTGAGTTCAGTTTCTAAATCAGACATCGTCTGACACTGAAAGCAGTTCAACCAATGTCCACCTTCTAAGTTAAACCCCGTTCAACTCCAGTTGGCTTTCAGACTCAGTCCAAAATAATTGCTCAATGTAGGAACCCAAAATGGTGGGTCTAGAATCTGAGAGGGACCTGCTCACTCCCTCCAGAAGCAATGAGAAAGCAGGAACTAAGGGGCTCTAGAGGCAGCCACATCTGGTTGATAGCTGCTCCTGATGGCCATCGGGGGTCTCATTTGGTTCCCTCTTCTGAACCCAGAACTGCCAAAAGACAAACTGGGGCATGTTAAAATGTTGAGCTTATTTGAACAGAAATAGATTTTAGTCATGTGGGGCATCTAACCCTGAAGATAAAAAGGAGACCCAACAATCTATACACAATGAAAGACTTTTAGAAGCCGAAGGGAAAGGGAAGAAGGAATGTGTAGCAGTCAAGAAAGTGGGTTAGTTATTGAAAAATCACATTTGTAATGGGGATGACAGGGATCTATCAGGTAGATTATCAAATAGTGCTGACCAGACAATTCCTGAATGACTGATTTAAGATTCTGTTTGTGGAACAACTGAAACTGTACTTCAATTTTTGGTGAAGTGACTTCATTTTGGACCTGCTGTCTTATTTTTAATAGGCGGCATATCACACTGTGTTCTAAATATTTAACTGGCTGTCTCTGTCATTAGAACATAAGCTTCTTGAAAGCACAGTCTGTGTCTTATTATCTTTTATTCCCTAACCTAAGCACCCTGTTTTATCTTTAGAAGGTAATCATTTCTTCAATTGTAGTGATTGATAACAAAACTTTGAAAATAGAAATCATTATTCCCATGTAACTTATTTTCCTTGTCATTTATGCATATAATTGAACTCTCTCAACTTTCTTATGGACTGAATTTTTGTATGCCATACTATCATTTAAATGCAGAGGAGGCAGTAGCTATTTCTTAGAAACATTTTGGTGAATATTCTTGTAAAGGAAAGAATCACCTTGGAGTTTAAGAGAGTTCTGATTTCCATACATCAAGTTTGCTTCCAGCAGTGAGGATCTGTATGTGGTCGAATGGAGAAAAGCCAGGAAGCATAGCTTTGGGGGCTGGAATGAAGTTTAATATGTATTTTAAAATACAAATTGCATCTTCACATGGTGAGGTCCATGTTGTGATGATGGAAAGCAAATCTGTATTTTTGTGGGCAGTTTTCACTACAATAATCTTAAAATCACTATAAAATGGAGGTGCGGGTAACCATTTGGAAATAACAGGCAGAAAAAAAATCACACATAGCTTCTCATTTTCTTAATAATGACGTCCTTATTTTCCTGAGTTTAGTCCACCTAAATTTGGCTTGAATAATAATAGAATATAATGCTTTAGGGGTGAGGTGTTTGGTTTTTTTTTTCCCTTTCTTTTTCCCTCCACTATCCCTCACCAGACAAAAGAAGTGAGGTGATGGAAGGTGAGAGCTAATTAGTAAGGGCAAGGGAGTCAGAAATGGGGGAAGACAGATCAAAACAAGAACAAGAAAAATAATATTCAAGTCTAATGGAACAGACGTGTAATGCTGCTAGAAGAAGATGTCTGCATCATTTGTCTTTTGAGACAGAGGAATTTGAAGTTTGATAGGTAAGATAGTCAGTCAGTCAGTTCAGTCACTCAGTCGTGTTCGACTCTTTGCGACCCCATGGACTGCAGCATGCCAGGCCTCCCTGTCCGTCACCAACTTCCAGAGTTTACTCAAACTCATGTCCACTGACTCGGTGATGCAATCCAACCAGCTCATCCTCTGCCATCCCATTCTTCTCCTGCCTTCAATCTTTCCTAGCATCAGGGTCTTTTCTAATGAGTCAGTTCTTCACATCAGGTGGCCAAAGTATTGGAGTTTCAGCTTCAGCATCAGTCCTTCCAATGAATATTCAAGACTGATTTCCTTTAGGATGGACTGGTTGGATCTCCTTTCTGTCCAATAGGTAAGATAACTATTTTCTAATTCATTCATTGGACAATCATTTACCTGATAATCAGTTGTTTGGGGCTCATGAGATAGAGCAGTCAACAATGCTCAGTCATGATCTTGTAGTGTTTACGCTCAGCTTATAAAGGGAAACTCCTTCTCTCTGGTCGGTGCTGGATTTTAATTCTACAACATTGTCTAAAGAATGGATTCGATAACTGTATCTGTGAGTCCTCATACACATCTCATGAAGCATGATGTGGGGTCACTTTATATTTATAAATTAAATTATAATTTAGATTTATAATAGATGAGAGGCTACTAATAAAAATTCTGAAAGAGAGGGAACCTGCACCTGGTCAGCTACCATAGCCAGAGTCCTTAAATCCAAGACAAGACACAGGGACATTTTGGGAAACACACGTCCTGACTGATGTTTTAGTTTACTTCGCCTAATCTGTCTTCTCATATTTGATGGGTGGGGAAAAACAGAGTCAGCATTTTATTATATGACGGAGTCTTTTTGCTGATGTCATCTAATTCTTTTTGAGTATTATGGATTGGTGTATTACATTTGCTTCTCTTTGATTACAGAAGTTCTCGAACACCTCAATCACAGTTCCGTAAAAACCCTTAAAATATATAGGAGAACCACATTTCTTTACTCTGTTTTCCCTTGTGGCTAGACCTGTGGTCTTAATCAAATGAGAATGTTCTGTAAAGGCATGCCTGGAAGTCTTGAGACTGTCTGATGGGCTCAGAGTGACAGGCTTTGGTTTGTGTTTTGCATGCTGAGCTAAGCCCACTGCTCTCTTCTGATGCCTGCCCCTGGGACATTCTCTTAACACCTCCCTTCTCCCACTCACAGTACTCACCCTCCTCTTTCTCAGGCTTACTGAAGAGTGGCTCAGATATAAGGCCACCCCTTTGCTGCCTTTCAGGTCCTGTTCCCAAGGTTCTCCAAATCAATCTGAGCACAAACTGAGCCAGTGCCTTGCCAGCCAGCATTTCCTTAGCAGCTATAAGAGGTTCCAGCCCTGTTTTCTCTCCAGCTAGTGACAAGTGCCATCATGAGAAGACCCCTTATATTTACTATGTTGGACTTGTCTTGGCTCTTAAAATACTGGTCAAGTATTGCTCTATTTTTCCTCATTAGGAAATTAGGAATTAGGCATCATTAGGAAATTAGGCATCATTAGGAATGACTCGATGCCCCATTGTTCTTAAGGGCGAGTGTATCCCGAGCCAGTGAGAGCTGTAATGGAGGGGAGGAGAGGGTAGCATCATCCCTCAGTGAAATTAGCATGCAGTGGGAAATTTGCTTTTTTCTGAGAATGATTGGGTATCTCCAGTTGACAAGGAGTTAGGGCAGGGTTCCTTTCCTTGCTGTCTTTTCTCTGGCTTTTCCTAGTCTCCTGACACTTTTGCAATACTGGTAAGTTACTTCAGTTGTGTCTGACTCTGTGCAACCCCATAGATGGCAGCCCACCAGGCTTCCACATCCCTGGGATTCTCCAGGCAAGAACACTGGAGTGAGTTGCCATTTCCTTCTCCAATAAAATATATGTAATTCCAAAGTCGTTTTGTTTGATCATGTTTGTTCCCATACACATCCAATTCTTAAATATGGATAATTTCAACTTCTAACCAAATTCCCTATCACTCTCAAATCAATGCTGGTGGTTGACAAACAAGTAGGACTTTTCTAGTGGGGTGAAACACTCCCAGATTGTATTCTAAAGGAGATCATAAGAATCATATAATAAGAAAACCAATGGCTAGAGATGTTGACATACCAAACCAAGATCATGCAGCTCCTTAGTGGTATCCCCAAGAAAGCAAATCCCCAAACCCCTAAACCAGAACTTGTCCTGTAGCTCTAACTCTCTTTCCAGGCATTTTTTTTTTAAATAACACTTTCAATTCAAACTGTCATATTCACCCATGATGACAGCAGCAGGCATGTGTGCTAAGCTGCTTCAGTCGTGTCCTACTCTCTGCGACTCTATGGACTGTAACCCTCCAGGTTCCTCTGTTTATGGGTTTCTCCAGACAAGAATACTGCAGTGGGTTCCCATACCTTCCTCCAGGGGATCTTTCCAGCCCAGAAATTGAACCTCAAATCTCTTACATCTTCTGCATTGTTAAGTATGTTCTTTATTACTAGTGCCAGCTGGGAAGCTCAATGACAGCAGAGGGAAGGGCAAAACATACATTTAGGATTCAGTTGAGAAATACTAACTTATGCCTCATCTGATTCACATACGAAAATATTATTTCCTTATATGCTTGTGTGCTCAGTCACTCTGTCATGTCTGACTGCGACCCCATGAACTATAGCCCTCCGGGCTGCTTTGTCCATGGGATTTCCCAGGCAAGAATACTGGAATGGGTTGCCATTTCCTACTCCAGGGGATCTTCTTGACCCAGGGATTGTACTGAGGTCCCCTGCACTGTATACCTAGGCCGTTGTAATTAGGACCACAGGCTTTGCTGTGAAGCTGCCTGGGATTGTGGTCCAGATCCCCCCCGTTACTAGCTATATAACCTTGGGCTAGGTGTTCACCTTTGCTGCTCCCTCATATGTAAAAGGGGGATAAAAATCATATTTTCCCCATAGGCTATAGCCAGGACTAATGTTAATGTATGTAAATTGAAAATAGTATTTGGCATATGGTAAGAGATAGGTAAGAATTTTTTATTATTATTATCTAAAGCTTACATATAGCACAATCACTCTACTGGCTACTTTAAAAATAAACTGTGCAAAGGATTTTGCCAGCAGCATCCCATTTAATGACATACCCTACATGGCAGATTGTCCTTTCCAAGACGAAAATTGCGGTATGTAGAGACTTGTAGTGGGATCAGGGATTCATATTCAGAGATGACTATCTCCACATTCTATATTCTTAACCATGAGTTCTTTCTGCCTCCTACGTTCTTTTAAATCACAGTCAATCATGGCCCTGGAAGAACTTTTACTTCCTATTTTGCAGCGATCTCCAACTTTGTTCCCATAGCATGTTGAATTAGAGAAGGTTGGCAATGTTTACCCCATGCACACACTAACCTGGGGCAAATGTGAATGGAAACCAGATGTCAAGTCTCCAGGCATCTGTGTTGGCCTGACAAACTGATGTGAGCTACATGAATTGATATAGGCTATGCTGAGATTTTTCCCAAAGATAATACAGATCAATATTGCAAAGACAGGCTAAGACAAACTGAGGGCTTAGGGGCATATAAGTTTATCTTCCCCAGAGAGGACATCTCCATTTTAGATATATGTTTTTCTGTAAAATTAACTACTTGCTTAGAATTCAGAGGAGAGTATCCCATAGAAAAGATACTCAGTACTTGGTTGGGCATAGAAAGTCTAACTCACCATGTGCTGTAATAGCAGTCACCTTGACTTTTTGAGACAAATTCTGTCTTCATTCCAAAATCGGTCTATTGTCAAGTAGATAATTTTTCTCATAAATATTCATTATTGAAGTATATTTTCTACTTTGTTTTTCTCCCATCTCTAATAGATACTAATTCCCTATTTGTAGGTGTTATTATTCTTATCTATGGTTTTAAAAAATTATTTTTTTCTTTCAATATCTTCTCACTTTAATGATTCTTAATAGGTACATTACTATAATAGATGATCATCCATTGGCAACAGGATTAAGTATGAAGCTAGTACAAACATTTTAATCTATGCCTTCTGGCTTATTATCTAGTCCTCTCTATATTCTTTTCATTTATTTTCTCCCTGATGAAAACTACTGTTCGTTTTTCAGCCTCTAAGCAGTGTCTGACTCTTTGTGACCCCATGGACGCCAGACTTCTCTGTCCTCCATCTACCTGAGTTTGCTCAAATTCACATCCATTGAGTTGGTAACACTATATAACCATCTCATTCTCTACCGCCCCATTCTCCTTTTGCCTTCAGTCTTTCCCAGAAGCAGGGTCTTTGCCAATGAGTCGGCTCTTTGCATCAGGTGGACAAACTATTGGAGATTCGGCTTCAGCGCCAGTCCTTCCAATGAATATTGAGGGCTGATTTCCTTTAGGATTGACTAGTTTGTTCTCCTTGCTGTCCAAGGGACTCTCAAAATAGCATCACAATTAAAAAACATCAATTCTTTGATGTTCAACCTTCTTTATGGTCCAATTCTCACATCCATATATGACTACTGGAAAAATCATAGCTTTGACTCTATGGACCTTGTTTGGCAAAGTTATGCCTTTCTCTCTCTCTCTTTTTAATTTTCTCCATTTCTTTGGAGAAGGAAATTACAACCCACTTCAGTATTCTTGTCTGAAAAATCCCATGGATGGAGGAGCCTGGCAAGCTACAGTCCATGGGGTCTCAAAGAGTCAGACACGACTGAGTGACTTCACTTCACTTCAGCATTCTTGACGGAAAAAAAAAAAAATCCAAGGACAGTATAAAATGAAAATTACATTTTTCTACTTTTATGATTTTGCCTATGCTTTTTTTTTTACTTCTACTATCCACTATCAAAATTATTTTATAAACCTCACAACACCTCTTCTGTTGTTTAAATCACAACAGGCTTGTACTTCAGATGAAATATTTAATGGCTTAACACAACAATTTACTCACTCATGAGAAGTTTTCTGTGGGTCTAGGCAACTGTATGGAGCACTGTTCTTGTGATGGCACAGTGTTCAGCGAAGAACGCATTGAAATAACACTTCCGTATCAATAATCAATTTCACCCACAGCCCACTGACCAGAGATAGCCACATGGCTCCAACAAATAATAAGATGACATGGTCTCAGAAATGAGCTCTGTTACGTATTTAGGAGAAAAAACCAGAGATGAGTGAGTAGAAGTTTCTATTTCATCCATGGAGGCTTTCCAAAACTTCCCTTTCACTTTTCACTTTCATGCACTGGAGAAGGAAATGGCAACCCACTCCAGTGTTCTTGCCTGGAGAATCCTAGGGACAGGAAAGCCTGGTGGGCTGCTGTCTATGGGATCGCACAAAGTCGGACACGACTGAAGTGACTTAGCTTAGCAAGGTTATTTGTGAATATATACTAATAGGAAGGAAATATCTTGTAATTACATCTAAATGAATCTCAAGGAGGCATATCCAGGGTCATTAGGAAGGGCCCACTTTTTCTCTTACTTGACCAGAGATTCAGTAATAGTCTGCAATTTGGCAGTTTCTGCTTCTAAATTCTGTTCTTACACCTGTTACCTGGAAAGGCTCATGACCTTAGAAACTGAAAAAGGAAATCTGATTAATGCTGGGTCATCCAGGGATTCTCAAAGATATTTGGTATTCAGAGAGATTGCTTATAGACTTTCATATGAAAATAAGAATATACCTTTCACTGATTTTTACCTTGATTATGATTTGTGAAAGAGCCTACCTCTCTATAATATGGTGGATAAACAGCCTTTCCTAAATTAGAACCCCAAATATTCACAGAAATAACAGAAAATAAGAAAGTTACCATAAATAACACCTTGGGAGATAACATCTCAAATTCCAGAATCCTTCGCTCTATGGAAAGCAGTGAGAGAAAGGCAACTTTCCTCTGACTGTTCCAGAAGGTACACATTCAATGTGGTGATTTTTGCAAGCGCTGTGCTGAGATTGTTTCTGACAAACTGGGTTTTTTAATATGAGAGGACAGTGAGAAAATACTGAACCCAGGCATCCCAGGCAAAATTTTAAATTGAAGCATGGAAGCATCCTTGTCCTCATAGCATCTTGAACAGAACTCCAGATAAGGTCATCTGAATCCCAGAGCATAAAATGTTTGAGTTTGTATTGGGTTCGTGTCATTAGGCCTAAGTTATAACTACCTGATATAACCTTCTTCCCAGTTAACCAAAAACTATGGATCCTGAAGTCAATTTTACCTGTTGAGAGAAATTTTCAGGCAAAATAGCAATAAGGTATACATAGCAAGTACTTACTCAAGAAGGATTCTTCAATGTATTCTAGAAGCAGTAAAGATGGGGTGTGGGTCTATCCTGCTTCCACCTTACTCTGATCTATTAAAGAAAAGTACAATGGCTAGTGAAGAAAAATATGTGATCATAGACTCTTCATTTAATACTAATACCTATATCTTTACTTGACACAAATTCTCTTGTGTCTCATAAGAAGTAGTAGGTATTATCTCTGGAAAGAAAATATAAATTTCTGTGTCTGTACTAGTGGACTTTAAATATTCAGAGTTATGAAATTTAAAGAACTGATAAGATCTTCTTGGATCTTATGGATCTCCTGATAAGATCTCATAGGTCTTTTGCCTATAAATTTGCATACAATTTGAATATATTCTTAACAGGTTCATAACCATCTGAAGCACCAAATAATATCCATGGAACTGAGACTAAAGATTTTGATATCAAGCAATAGACAATCCTGAAATCACTTTTGTGTTAATGTAAACAGATACAGATCTATGCTGCAAATAATTTTGCTGGGGAAAATGAGCTGATCATCTTCCTAGGCTCTTCTTAAGATCCCAGAGGACTGGGCAATGTCATCCCCAAATCAACTGTTTCCCCAGCTTCTTACATCTAATACCCACTACCTGAGGGCTCAGAGCCTTTTCAAATCACTTATTTAAGATTCACTTAATCAGGAAATCCTCCAACAGAATTTAGTTAAGTTCTTTTGCTCTAGTTATGACTACTGATGGCTTATATCTTTTTCAAAATCGGTTTCTCTGCAATCAGTTCTTGGACTTGTCCTCTGAGGACTTGAAATTATCTCTCGTATTTCCCTAAGCTATTGTTTTATTCTGACTCAGTTCATAAGATTGGGCTTTTGCTTTGGCTTAAAATTCTTCTATCTTGTACCATAAATTGAGCTTCAGATTGTCTCCAGATGCACAGTCAGTGGTGAGGTCCACCTAACTGCAGCTCCAATAAGGAGATGTCACCCCAGATCTAATAAGAACAAACTGCTTATTGTGCCTGAAACCCATCTCTCTGCCTTTGCCTATATTGTCTGAAACTCTTTGTTGAATGTCTTTCTCAGCAATCATACACTTTTCCCCCTCAATCACAGTCAGGATTTAAGCCACAGAACCATAAATTCATGAAAAAACTCAACAAATATTAAAAATATATTCCTCAGATTACCTCCTCCAAAGCAGGTTGAATCTACTTCTCCATTCTTATAATTTCTATACAGCTTGTCATAGCATTTGCAATGCTATATTTAAATGACCTCTTTATGTGTCTGTCATATCCCTACAGGATGACCTCCAATATATAGAAATAGTGACTTCTTCTTTTTGTCCCCTGCATTTATAATACTGGACACTTCTAGGTACCAACAGGTCTGGATACTTACAGGCATCTGCTCCTACATCCCCAGTCTTAGTCCCTATCTACTTATATATGCTCCTGGATGATGCTGGCCCAGTTGGTAATGGAGATACTGTGATGCTTTATATACCGTGCCTTTTGTGGCCAGAACTCTCTACAGAGAGTACCTCAACTATAAATAATCAAAAGTGGCTGCTTTGAGGAAATGATGGAAATGGATCAAGGGTAAGGAGATTGTGATTGGTTAACAGTATCACCTGGGGCCTCTAAAGTATAAACCAACAAGCCACATATCAACATTGATCTTCCCACAAGTGAAAGGGTTTTATGACCATCTCAATGCTGCTTCTCTATTCATCTGTGCTTTTCTGCTATGAGTAACCCAAACTATCCTATGTGAGAATTAGCTTCAGTTAGCCTGTAAGAAAGACAAAGTCAGAGCTGGCAGAACCAAAGCAGAATGTGGTGATGCCACATAGGTGACAAGAAAGCTCTATAGAGTTCTACTGTTTTGTTATCTTCTCACAAGAATGAGGCTTAAAACAACTTAAACTTTGGCCATCATCATGGAAGGTTGACAGCAGGCAGGGCCATCTCTGCCAGGTCTAGGAGGTATCATTGAAAATGTCACCTCCTAGACCTTCCATGATGATGGCAAAAGTTTAAATAGTTTTAAGCCTCATTCTTGTGAGAACATAACAGCACAGTAGAACTCTATAGAGCTTTCTTGTCACCTATGTGGCATCACTACATTCTGCTTTGTTTCTGCCGGCTCTGACTTTGTCTATTAGAGTTTGCCAAGAAAATGCACTGGTCATAACAAACACCCTCTTCCAACAACACAAGAGAAGACTTTATACATGGATATCACCAGATGGTCAACACCAAAATCAGATTGATTATATTCTTTGCAGCCAAAGATGGAGAAGCTCTATACAGTCAGCTCGGATCAAGACCATCCCCATGGAAAAGAAATGCAAGAAAGCAAAATGGCTGTCTGGGGAGGCCTTACAAATAGCTGTGAAAAGAAGAGAAATGAAAAGCAAAGGAGAAAAGGAAAGATATAAACATCTGAATGCAGAGTTCCAAAGAATAGCAAGAAGAGATAAGAAAGCTTTCTTAAGAGATCAATGCAACGAAATAGAGGAAAACAACAGAATGGGAAAGACTAGAGATCTCTTCAAAAAAATCAGAGATACCAAAGGAACATTTCTTGCAAAGATGGGCTTGATAAAGGACAGAAATGGTATGGACCTAAGAGAAGCAGAAGATTTTAAGAAGAGATGGCAAGAATACACAGAAGAACTGTACAAAAAAGATCTTCACGACCCAGATAATCACGATGGTGAGATCACTGACCTAGAGCCAGACATCCTGGAATGTGAAGTCAAGTGGGCCTTAGAAAGCGTTACTATGAACAAAGCTAGTGGAGGTGATAGAATTCCAGTTGAGCTGTTCCAAATCCTGAAAGATGATGCTGTGAAAGACTGTGTGGATCACAATAAACTGTGGAAAATTCTGAAAGAGATGGGAATACCAGACCGCCTGATCTGCCTCTTGAGAAATTTGTATGCAGGTCAGGAAGCAACAGTTAGAACTGGACATGGAACAACAGACTGGTTCCAAATAGGAAAAGGAGTTCGTCAAGGCTGTATATTGTCACCCTGTTTATTTAACTTATATGCAGAGTACATCATGAGAAACGCTGGACTGGAAGAAACACTAGCTGGAATCAGGATTGCCGAGAGAAATATCAATAACCTCAGATATGCAGATGACACCACCCTTATGGCAGAAATTGAATAGGAACTCAAAAGCCTCTTGATGAAAGTGAAAGTGGAGAGTGAAAAAGTTGGCTTAAAGCTCAACATTCAGAAAATGAAGATCATGGCATCCGGTCCCATCACTTCATGGAAAATAGATGGGGAAACAGTGTCAGACTTTATTTTTCTGGGATCCAAAATTACTGCAGATGGTGACTGCAGCCATGAAATTAAAAGACGCTTACTCCTTGGAAGGAAAGTTATGAGCAACCTAGATAGCATATTGAAAAGCAGAGACATTACTTTGCCAACAAAGGTTGGTCTAGTCAAGGCTATGGTTCTTCCAGTGGTCATGTATGGATATGAGAGTTGGACTGTGAAGAAGGCTGAGTGCCGAAGAATTGATGCTTTTGAACTGTGGTGTTGGAGAAGACTCTTGAGAGTTCCTTGGACTGCAAGGAGATCCAACCAGTCCATTCTGAAGGAGATCAGCCCAGGGATTTCTTTGGAAGGGATGATGCTAAAGCTGAAAGTCCAGTACTTTGGCCACCTCATGAGAAGTGTTGACTCACTGGAAAAGACTCTGATGCTGGGAGGGATTGGGGGCAGGAGGAGAAGGGGACAAGAGAGGATGAGATGGCTGGATGGCGTCACTGACTCGATGGACGTGAGTCTGAGTGAACTCCGGGAGTTGGTGATGGACAGGGAGGCCTGGCGTGCTGCGATTCATGGGGTCATAAAGAGTCGGACACGACTGAGCGACTGATCTGATCTGATCTGTAGGCCTATAAGATAGAGGGTTGTTAGGCAGGAGCTTTCCAAATTTAATAGATAAGAAAACACCATGGGGCCTGTGTCCCTTTCTTCTTTTCCTCCCCAATCCTCTTTGAGAATCCTATCTCATTGCATCATATCTAACCAATACCGAGAAAGTCAACAAGGATTCTCTAAATATTTGCTAATTATGAATATCAAGTCTAGTATTTTTTAAAGACAAGGCCTGTAGTTCTTTGCTTGAAACAGCCTATAGTCTCATAAAGTTGGTAAGTACAAATAAAATCATTGCTATAACACAGTGGCAATATACAGTGACATTATAATTTTTGTTAGAGATTCTCTTTGCAATGTGAATTCCAAGGAAGAAGGAAAACTGTGTAATAGAGAAGGTTCCAGAAAAGTAGGTGAGGCTTGAATTGCAACTGGAATACACGAGACTGTTGGCCTGTCATGGAGCACTGCACTCTGTGCTGAGATTTCAAAGGTATATGGCCTATAAAACTGGGTTCCAATCCTGAATCTGCTCTGAAACATTAAACAAAGAACAAAAAGGATAAAGATATAGGTAGACATGTTGCACAAATATAAAAGTTAGCCTATGTAAGGTTTAGAACCCATTTTCAGACAAATCAAATTAGTATACTCTCATCATGTCCATTTTTTTTTAAACATATGGTAAAATGTCTCTGGCACAATCATTACGGAAAGCACCATGCCATGTGTGTGTGCTCACTCGTGTCCAACTCTTTGTGACCCCATGAACTGTAAACTGCCAGTTTCCTCTGTCCATGGGGTTATCTCAGCAATAAAACTGGGTGGGTTGGTATTTCCTCCACCAGGAGATCTTCCTGAACCAAGGATCAAACCTGCATCTCCTGCAACTCCTGCTGGGAAGCCTGAACTGTATGTATAGGGAACTGTATGGAAGTTCCCTAAGAAAATAAAGAGAGCTACCATATAATCCAGCAATCTGATCTACTGGCCATATAACCAATTGTTTTTCATTTGCTAAATCATGTCCAACTCTGTGACCTTGTGAACTATATAGAATGCCAGGCTCCTCTGTTCTCCACTATCTCCTGGAGTTTGCTCAAATTCATGTTCATTAAATCAGTGATACTATCTAACCATCTCATTCTCTGCACCCCTCTTCTTCTTTTGCCTTCAGTCTTTCCCAACATCAGAGTCTTTTTCAATAAGTCAGCTCTTCGCATCAGGTGGCCAAACTATTGGAGCTTCAGCATCAGCAACAGTCCTTCTAATGAATATTCAGGGTTTATTTCCTTTAGGATTGACTGGTTTGATCTCTTTGCAGTCCAAAACACTTTCAAGAGTCTTCTTCAGCACCACAATTTGAAAACTTCAATTCTTCTGCCATCAGCTTTCTTTTTGGTCCTACTTTCACATCTGTACATGACCACTGGATAAACTATAGCTTTGAGTGTATGAACTTTGTCAGTAAATGATATCTCTGCATCCTAATACAATGTCTAGATTTGTTATAGCATTGCTTCCAAGAGGCAAAAGTTTTGTAATTTCATGGCTGCAGTGTTTTGGAGCCCAAGAAAGTAAAATCTGTCACTGCTTCCACTTTTTCTTCTTCTTTGACATCTTCTTAATTTGACATTAAGTGACAGGACTGGATGCCATGATCTCAGTTTTCTGATGCTGAGTTTCAGGCCAGTGTTTTCACTGTCTTCTTTCATCCTCATCAAGAGAGTCTTTAGTACCTCTTCATTTTCTGCCTTTAGTGGTATCATTTACATATCTGAGATTGTTGATATTTCTTCTGGCAATCTTGACTCCAGTTTGTGATTCAGTCAGCCTAGCATTTTTCATGATCTACTCTACATATAAATTAAATACAGTCAATAAAGACAAGACTTGGAGCTGACTGTGGCTCAAATCGTTAGATCCTTATTACATAATTCAGGCTTAAATTGAAGAAAGTAGGAACAACCACTAGGCCATTCAGTTCAGTTCAGTCGCTCAGTTGTGTCTGACTCTTCACGACCCCATGAATTGCAGCATGCCAGGCATCCCTGTCCATCACCAACTCCCGGAGTTCACCCAAACCCATGTCCATCGAGTCAGTGATGCCATCCAGCCATCTCATCCTCTGTCGTCTCCTTTTCCTCCTGCCCCCAATCCCTCCCAGCATCAGAGTCTTTTCCAATTAATCAGCTCTTCGCATGAGGTGGCCAAAGTACTGGAGTTTCAGCTTTAGCATCATTCCTTCCAAAGAAATCCAGGGCTGATCTCCTTCAGAATGGACTGGTTGGATCTCCTTGCAGTCCAAGGGACTCTCAAGAGTCTTCAATACCACAGTTCAAAAGCATCAATTCTTCGGCACTCAGCTTTCTTCACAGTCCAACTCTCACATCCATATATGACCACTGGAAAAACCATAGCCTTGACTAGACGAACCTTTGTTGGCAAAGTAATGTCTCTGCTTTTGAATATGCTATCTAGGTTGGTCATAACTTTTCTCCCAAGGAGTAAGCGTCTTTTAATTTCAAGGCCATTCAAGTATGACCTAATTCAAATCCCTTATGATTATACAGTGGAGTTGAAAAATAGATTCAAGGGCTTCAGTCTGGTAGAGAGAACCCTGGAGAACTATGGATAGAAGTTTCTAACACTGTACAGGAGGCAGTGATAAAAACCATTCCAAAGAAAAAGAAATGCAGGAAGGGAAACAGTTGTCTGAGAATGATTTACAAATTGCTATGGAAAGAAGCAAAAAGCAAAGGACAAAGGGAAAGATATACTGAACTGAATGTGGAGTTCCAGAGAATAGCAGGGAGACATAAGAAGGTCTTCTTAAATGAACAATTCAAAGAAATAGAGGAAAACAAGAGAATGGGAAAGACTAGAGAGCTCTTCAAGAAAACTGTAGATATCAAGGGAATATTTTATGTAAGGATGGGCATGACAAAGGGACAGAAATGATTAAGAAAAGAGAAGAGATTAAGAAGAGGTGGCAAGAACACAGAGGAACTATGTCTTAATGACCCGGATAAACATGATAGTGTGGTCACTCACCTAGAGAAGCACATCCTGGAGTGTAAAGTCAAGTGGGTCTTAGCAAGCATTGATATGAACAAAGCTAGTGGAGGTGATGGAATTCCAGCTGGGCTATTTAAAATCCTAAAAGATGATACTGTTAAGGTGTTGCACTCAATATGTCTGTAAATTTGGAAAGCAGAAGTGGCCACAGGACTGGAAAAGGTCAGTTTCCATTCCAGTCCCAAAGAGAAGCAATAGCAAAGAATGTTCACACTGCCATAAAATTGTGCTCATTTCACATGCTAACAATATTACGTTCAAAATTCTTCAAGCTAGGCTTCAGTAGTACATGGACCAAGAACTTTCAGATGTACAAGTTGAGTTTCAAAAGGGCAAATGAACCAGAGATTAAATTGCCAGCATTTTTTGGATCATGGAATAAGCAATGGAGTTACAGGGAAACATCTACTTCTGCTTCATTTTCCTGTCATACATACATTTCCTGCCTATCTATTTTACACATGGCAATGTACATTATTAAAGTGAAAAGCCACTGATTAGAACCCAAGGGACAAAGGGTGAGATAGTTTGAATAAGGAAATTTAAAATCCCACTGGAAGACTGAGTAGTTTTTTTAAATATATTTACAAAGTTGGGTTGTGCAATGGTCATCTGAAATTAAGATCCAAAAATCCAAAAAGCCCATATCAGAAAACTCAAATAGAGAATTATAGTCCTTGAAAGGGAAAAAGAAAAACAAATAATAAAAAGGAAAAGAAGGAAAGAGAGAAAAAGAAGGGAAAGTGAAAGGAAAGGAAAGGGAAGAGAGATAGAGAGGTTTTTCAGGTACTGTAACTTGCCAGCACAGCTGTAAATATTTCTCTTGAGAAAGCCGAATTAGAAAGTCTAGAAAGCGCCTTTCCTTCTCCAGTATCTGAGAGTTGTGTGCCAGCCAATAAGCATCTCCCATTATGGAAGGAATTCTTGCCTTCATTCCTACAGAGTCACAGACTGACTTGATAGACAGCTGGGGACACAAACAAGGAGCCAGCATCTCCATAGCTCCAGCCTGTCCAGTCCTCAGTGCTCTAGCAGTCGCTGTGGACACTGATGATAAGGTCACAAGGGAACGTCCTGCCAGTGCTGAGCCATTGAACACCATGATGTAGGACAAGCAAATAAGGATCATCTCTTGTTAGAAGATTGTATATGAACTAAACCACGGAGCAAGTGTTAGAATATGGCATTTCTCTCAGGCTCTGGCAATAGTGGAATTTCTGTACAACAACATGGCAGTTGTACAGGGGCTACTTGGGAGATTATATTGAGTGTCATGCCCATTGACAACACAAATAATGGCTCAAAAGAGGCCAAAGGCACAAGTCTGGTCAGCCTGGACCTGCAGGTATGGCAGATGCTAATAAAATGGGATGGAACAGGGACTTTCTGACCCTTATATAAACCATACTCTGACAAGTGAGGAAGAGAGAAGAGGCCATTGATCTTCTTAGTCTGCCATTTTAGATTCTCTGTCTTTGGCGTTTCCAGAAGATTCCTCAATTGCGAGATGTTCTGTGAATGCCTATTCTGTGATAAACATGATGTGAGGTTTTAGGATAATTTATGACTTATCATCCTCATAGTTTGGCTTATTTTTGCTTGCAAATTGTGGACTATAAGCAGCTACACTTTCTGAAATGTTTTATGCTCTAAAAATTAATTTTATTCCTGATGCTTTTCTGCATACTATTTTCCACATTTTGAATTACATAATCAGGCAAGTGGCTATATATGAAGTACCTAAGTTGCTGGTCTATAGTGTTTTGCATCCTCAAGCCCAGACAAAACAAATTTGCTTTCTTAATTAAATAAAAGGAAAATTTGATTGATTGCATCTTTAGTTAAAACTCAGCCATTCCCCAAACAGAATTCATTGCCGCTATGGTTAAGAGCACAGTGTATGGCAGCAAGAGTGTCTGGATTTGAATTCTGAACCACTGGAGCATCTCCCTCACCTCTCTGTGCCTCAGTGTTCTCATCCATGAAACAGGAGTAAAAGCAGTATCTACTTTTTGGCTGTTCTCAACACACACTACATGTATAAAACTTAGAAGAACGGATGGCACCTAGACAATCCCACCTGAATGTTGCCACTAGTTTTATTTTTATTAGTTGCATGACAACCTCTCTTTTACACAAGCTTATATACACACAACTTGAGGTGCATGTTATCTATACATTTAATTTTCTAAGAGAAGTCTGTTTCAAATAACTTGTTCTTTTATCTCCTTATATGTGTGTGTGTGTGTATATATATATATATACAAAAAATTTAATGTGCTTGACTGTATGGTTGAGGGTGTGTGATCATGGTAACTATGTTTCATAAGAACAGTGCCTTCTTCTAGACTGCATTGCCTTTTCTGCATGAATATTGACCAGCTTATAACTACATGAATATCTCCAAACCATATTTTGGGAAACTAGAAGAAGAATTATAGCAAACATGACAAGTGATTGAATGGAAATTTTATATGTCATATTAAATAGTTGGGGATTTACCATTACTCTGGAGTTACCATAACTTTAAGAAAAACAATTATTTTCATTTCATGGTTGGAGATATGAGGCATCCAAAGGCCATAAAGGGAATAAGTTCTAAAATTCTATTTTTTATGCAACATCAAAAGGTGTCTGTGCTTCCTTTTTAAAAGTCCTAACTGCAGAGAATTAAAAACATGGCCATAGGACAAAACTGATTATTACTATGGTGTTGATCCAAATCACATCAAAATAAATTTAATTCCAGTCTCCAACAATCAGATTTCATTTGGCCCAGAAGTGGTCCTGCCACTTTTGTGATTTAAACAGATACTAATTACAAGTTGGTAGATAGTGAATGATAATGGAAAGTTATATGTATGCTAAAAACTCTAGCTCTATTTCTTCAATCTTTGAAAATAAATCAGATTTTGTATTTCAACTCTCCATCCAGCAATAATAATAGAACACATCTTTGGGGCCAATAAGTACCTAAAGAAATGTGATTATAACTCAGATATAGGTGTTTCAGGCCACTTTCTATCTGAGTCTTTCTAATTTATACTAATATTTCAAGATCATTCACCTACTTAAAACATATTAATACTTATCCTTACGTTGAATTTATTATGTGCTGGATAATATTCTGAGAAATGTTGAACCCATTTAGCCATGTGATCTTCATAATGACCCTATGAAGTAGATATTGGAACTATTATATTTTTTTGGATGAGGAGAGACTCAGAACAGTTTAGCAACATTTCCAAAGTCACACAGCTCCTAAGTGGAGAGCTCAAAGGCAAACTCTGGCCATCTGTCTCTGGATTCTGCTCTTTACAACTGTGCTTTATTACTTCTCAAAATGAAAATCTAGGTAATCATTAGCTATTGCATTTCTAACAATCGTTTTCAATATATTTTAGTTTGGAAAAGTAGTTTTAAAGATTGAATTGAGCTAGCTTTCAAGTAACCTATAAATTGGATTCCTGGGTTGATAAGTTTACTTTTTGGGACAGCTGAGTTAAATTTAGTTTACTGCCCCTTATTTTATTTTACCAATCTGAATAATCTCTTTTTTCTTAAAATATTGCCTTCATTTCCCCTCAAGAGTTTCTTAGACTTCTTGCCTTCTTCATGAATGTCTACATGAGTGTAGATTCCAGAGCTGTGGGTTAATTTCAACATTAGCTTACACAAACCACAACATGAATGGTAAACAAATTCAAGGGTATATATGATTAAAGCTCCAAAGTTACCAGTGTAATAAGAAACTTTACTTTTCAGAAAAAGGAGAGATGGCATAATCTGGCATGCTTTGGGAATGCTTCCTGAAGGAATACAAACTCACAATGAATTCTAAAAGTGTACAGGTTCTAGATTCTGGAAGAGTGAGAAAAGATACTCTTTCTATAGAGGAGGCAGATCCAAGGTTTGAAGACTTTCCTTTTCAGACACATTTATGACAACTGGGCTGCTAAAGCCAATTGCTACTGATGTAAAACACTGGGTAACTCTAGTCTTTAATTTTTTTCTCTAATCTACTTTTTCTCTTCACAATGCAACCAAGAATTATATAGTCCATGTTCTCTATACCTACAATGTTCTTGCATTTTACTGTCAATAATGCTGTTAACTTAGGCCAGTGTCTTGTTTTCAAAATTAAATAAAAAATTCATAAATTCTGGGTCACAGGAATTAGGAAACAAGAATGCAGTATACATTCAAATTTGCCATGGGCATGGGCAGTACTAATCAATTCACCCTTCGCTACACGGGCAATCAAAACTCACACCTCTAAATTTCAAAATAAATGATTGCTGCAGTAGGAAAAGGCTGACAAAATGTAGAATGCATGCAGGGAAATTCTGTTTTTCCCTGTTATAGAGAGACTTAGAGTCATCTTGAAGATGGATCCACATGCCAGATGATTTTCTGAAATATTCCCATGAAATGTTGGGGTTTTCTGGTGGCCCATTCTTCTCCATATCCTCCCTGGATTTGGATCAGGATTCTTTAGGATACTCTGGGCACAAAGAGTAAAGGAAGTTGGGAACCTAATTTATTACAATAATGTATGTGTTTAATCTTTCTTTATAAATGAACCCTGTGGTTCTGTAACTAGTACATATGGTAATTATAAGTATGATTCATATAGTGTCCACTTTCTGGAGTGGGATCAAATAAAATAAGAGAAATAACATTAAGTAAATTAAAAGCAGTAGCCAGAGTCTCCAGTGAACTGTCTATGAATAACTGGAGCTCTGGTGCCCTCGTTCAATACCTGTATAGAATCAGAAAACCATGAGACCTTCATATCTTAACTGACCCACATCTGCATTTTGAGATAAGTGAATGTCTATCCCAGCAGCATACCCAGGAGTTCCAGTCACACAAATATGATAAATAATTTCAGATAAAGCTGACTTTCAGACATGCAAGAGATTATTTTTTACTCTCTACCTCTATGGGATTGAGTAGCACTATGGTGGGTACTACTGTAGTGAATACTACAATTAGAACCAGACATGGAATAACTGAATGGTTCAAAATTTGGAAAGGAGTGTGACAAGGCTGTATGTTGTCAACCTGCCTATGTAGCTTCTATGCAGAGTACATCATGCAGAATATCAGGCAGCATGAATCACAAGCTGCAATCAAGTTTGCTATGAGAAATATCAACAATCTCACATATGCTGATTCAGATGGCAAAGAATCCACGGGCGATGTGGGAGACATGGGTTTGATTCCTGGGTTGGGAAGAGGCACTGGAGGAGGGAATGACAGCTCACTCCAGTATTCTTGCCTGGACAATCCCCATGGACAGAGGAGCCTGGTGGACTAGAGTCCATGGATTGCCAAGGAGTTGGACACGACTGAGTGTCTAAGCACAGCACAGGACACATATGCAGATGATACCACTCTAATATCAGAGTGAAGGACTAAAGAGCTTTTTGATGAGGAGGAAAGAGGAGAGTGAAAAAGCTGGCTTGAAACTCAACATTCAAAAACTAAGATCATGGCATACAGTCATATCACTTCATGGCAAATAGAAGGGGGAAAAGGAAATAGTGACAGATTTTATTTTCTTGGGCTCCTAAATCACTGCAGATGCTGACTGCAGTCATGAAATTAAAAGACATTTGCTCCTTGGAAAGAAAGCTATGGTCAACCTAGACAGCGTATGCCAGAGCAGAGACAAAGGTTGGCATAGTCAAAATTATGGTTTTTCCAGTAGTCATGTATGGATATGAGAGTTGGACAACAAAGAAGGTGGAGCTCCAAAGAATTGATGCTTTTGAATTGTGGTTCTGGAAAAGACTCTTGAGAGTCCTTTGGACTACAAGGAGATCAAACCTGTCAGTCCTAAAGGAGATCAACCCTGAATATTCATTGGAAAGACTGATGCTGAAGCCAAAGTTCCAATACTTAGGCCACCTGATGCAAAGAGCTGACTCACTGGAAAAGACCCTGATGCTTGGAAAGATTGAAGGCAACAGAAGAGGGTGGCAGAAGATGAGATGGTTAGATAGTATCACTGACTCCATGGACATGAATTTGAACAGATCCTGGGAGATAGTGAAGGACAAGAGCATAAGATGCTACAGTCCATGGGGTCACAAAGAGTCAGATACAACTTAGTGACTAAAAAACAATAATTCATTGAATATCTGGGTCATTTTAAAATACAACGAAAGAGTGAAACATTAAAGACTGAGCATATGTTTATATACTTTTGGTTTCCTTTCCTAGAGGTTATCAAGATATTTGAGTCTATTAGCACACATGTTTTGTGGTACATTTAAAGATTTACTATGAAGTAGAAGAACAATGACAAATGGTGGGTGAATGAGATTTTACATGCATCAACATGCTTTCTTTTGAGATCCTTGAAACTCAGGGTGTGAAGTGTGGTGCAAACAGAATGTACACTTCCCTATTCCACCCAAAGCCAACAGAATATGACTTGTTCCCAGAATGACTAATAATATTACTTTTTCATATACGGAAAGGGCTGTAGGTGCTGATCTGGAGAAGGAGACAAACAGCAGGTGAGGGAAATTTGTCATCAACTCTCATTCTGGTGCAGTACAAATAAATCCCCAGACTCTACCCTGCATGCTTTCCAAGCAAGGACAGGTATCCTTTGACCTGAACTAGAAATATCTATTTTAAAATTACCTAGGTCAACACAGCTGAGTTTTAAGTGCCATAACAAGTACAAGGATTATAGGTGTAAAAAGAACAGAAGGAGGAGGAGAGGTGGATAATGTTGAGAGCTGGGCAAATCACATTTTTCATCTCCATCAGTCCGATTTATTCCAACATCTGGTCATCTTCAAGGGAAAAAAAAGAAAATCTTCATATAGAAGCTTGAAATATGTGTAATCAAATGTCAACATGAAGCTGATGTTTCACAAGGTGTACTTAGATAAAAAAGAAAGCTTTGAATGCCATCACTGATAACCATGAAAAATGTATCAATAGTCTTCCTAAAATATAAGTAAATAAATGGAATTTTATGAACAAGGTCCACTGGTTAATTTTGAAGCAGCTAGGCATAAATGTAAGCATTTTAATTTGATAACTGCCATTTCAGAAACAAGGAGACATCTATACCTGAATGTTGAATCCTTTAGAAATAGGATGCAGATTAAGTAGCCACCTATAAATGTAAATCTTGGAGGGATACACTGAATATCCAAATACCAAATTCCAAAACTCCAGTTATATGACAAGTAACACTCTTTTTTTTTTTTTTTTCTTGACAAATGATCTTTCCACTATCTCACAACAATGAACTAAGAAGATCAACAGGGGGGAATTTAATGAAGTAAGAGTACTCTAATTTGGAAATTGAGAGGGAGTGGCCAGAATTCTTAAAGGATATCAACTTACTTTCTTTAAAATCATAAATAAATGGCCATTTATTGAGGATACAAACATCTTGACCGATAGAAGGAAATGGTATAACTGGTTCTCCAAGTATCTGTCCAGAGCAGTTAAATTTAATCTTGCTTTTAAAAAGGTGAAAAACTGGTGGAACCATCAAGATTCTACCCAGTTCCAGTGAGATTGTGAGCTGGAAATAATGTGACCACATCGCCTTCATGAAAGTCTGTTTCCTTTCCCACTTTTCATTGACAATGGGACCCTGGGGGACCAGATTGCATGTTTTCCAACAGAGGTCATATGGATGACATTTCTATAGGATGTTTTCTCCCTCTCAAAGAGTCAGATACAATTACTAGAGAAGGCCTACTGCTCCTTTTCTCTGTTTCCCCAAGGCCTTATAGAATTGCTTCCAAAGTTATTTTTTGCTATGTCCAGTCAAGTTTCAAATAAACCAAGAAATTATATATGCTTCAGGCCTTTGGAAAACTCTTCTGTACTCTGACAGATCTTCTGTTTAGAATATGCTCATCAAAGCAAACCCACTGCAAAAAAAATTATCCCATTCCTCTTACAATTCTTTAACAGAGGAAAGCTCTTCTAGAATTGTTCAGTAACTTCTTCCTCTAAATCCTTGGTAACTGCTATCAAAGAAGCTTAATCATGTTGATAGTGTTGTCAACCAGCTGGTTCACAAATGGAGTTTGGTCCCTTCTGAATTTTCAACTGTGCTGTTCAGGTGGCTTCTTTGTCACCATTTCTCTGAAGTGTCTGGTTTCCCACAACTTAACAAATGCCCCAAAAGGTAACTCTGGGCTGCAACCTGGATGGATTATGAGAAGAGTCAGAGAGCTGCTGTACTAGGCATTAACTCATGTTTCAGTTTTCAGGTAGAAGACATACAGAAGACTCTACCTTGGCCCCATCTACAGGGACTGGAGCTGCTGCTGGAAATGTGTCCTTCTTTAAATCAATATTTTGTAATGAAGAGAGAAAAGTCTTATTAATCTCTTTGTGCTCAGATGAACCTGGCTGATCATTACAGCCTGTGTGAGTGTGTATATGTCCTTATACATATATATATATATATGTGTGTGTGTGTGTGTGTGTGTGTGTGTATGTGTGTGTGTGCATATACATATTGTTTCTTACTAAAGGGACGGTTGAATAGAACTATCTGGTTTAAAGGATGAGCCTGACTGATTACAGTAATTCATAGGGCCTTAATTAGCTGCACAAACCATTAGCTACAATTAGACTATTATAAAACACTTGATGCGCTATGTCAACCATGGGGCCTCATTTATTCTGTGGCAGGGATCAGGAGGGGGGAGGGCAGGCACACTATACTGCCAAGCATGCTAATAAAGAATGATTTTTGATTTAAGATGTTGCCGATAGTGCCTCAAAATTAATCTCAATAGCTGTCTAATTTGTGTCGGTGGATGGTATATTTATTGTAAAATGACACCAAAGCTAAATGAGTTACCTGAAGCAGGAGTGTTAATGTCAGTATCTGGAGATTCAACTCCATATGCTGGGCTACTGCGCACGCTGGTGCCGAGTGCTCCCGGCGGACTGCTTGGTCTCATCTGTCTCCGAAAGCTCAGCAATCTGACTTCCACTTCATGATACTTAAATTGTAATAATACAAGAGAAAGAGGGTGAAATGGACAGACGCTGTCTAGGACAGGAAGAGACAAAAGAGAGGTGAGAAAAGGGGAGAGAGAAGAGAGAGCTGGGAAGAGGAACCTGCAGAAAGGTAGCCTCACAATAGGAGTTTCCTAGGGTAAAGCTTAGCTCAAGACAGCTATGGAAATGAAGACAATAGCAGAGCCCAAGGTGTCCTTCAGGAGGTTTTCCATTAAAGAAGAAATGAAAGAGACATGATAGTCAGTAATATTCTCCCAGGGGGCAGGAGAGCAGGAAATATCCTCTTCCTCTCAAAGACCGTTTGATAGTCATATTTTACATTTATAGGAGCTTTGAAGCTACAAATTTCATTCAGGTTCATTAGAGCTTCCAAATACAAATGGGAGTCACCAGTCACTGTGAGGAAATTTGATTCAGAGGACAGGAGAATCCTGTATACAGAGTCATGTGATCAGTTATGAACAGTGGCAGGGCTAGAGTTCATTTCCTAAATTAGCATTTATATTTTCAGAAAATATTTTCTAATTGGTTCCCAAGTCTGGCCAGGAATAAAGGAAAAGATAAAAGAAAGAAAGAAAGGTTGTTGTCAGCCTTCCTCAGACTTTCTAGATTAAAAAGTGGAAATTGGAGTGAAGCTGAGGAATTTCTATTTTCAGAGTTCTCCCCAAGATACCTATGATGATCAATCAGATTTGGAAACTAGTACCTAGACCAGCGGTTCTTAAACTGGGCATGTCTCGTATTCAGTCTCCATTGGCTGAAGCCCTCCCCAAGCATTTGCAATTTAGCGTCTAAGGGTCTGAGAATTTGCACCTGGTGGTTCAGACAGTAAAGCGTCTGCCCACAATGCGGGAGACCTGGGTTTGATCCCTGGGTCGGGAAGACCCCCTGGAGAAGGAAATGGCAACCCACTCCAGGATTCTTGCCTGGAAAATCCCATTGACAGAGGAATCTGGTTGGCTACTGTCCGTGGGGTCGCAAAGAGTCGGACATGACTGAGTAACTTTACTATCTATCTATCTATCTAATACATTTTTAGGCAATGCTCAAACTGTTCATCTAAGAATCACATTTTGCAAGGTTCTAAACACTACACAGTAGAATTTTATAGGAATCTTTTAAAAGTCTGATGTCTAGACTGTGCCTCCACTGAATTAAGCCTAAACTGGAATGTACTAATCAAAAATGTAATGTAATAATTCCATCTAAGAAAGAAATGGGATTTGTTTTTTAAAAACTAGGAATAAAACTACCATATAATTCAGCAATCTCACTACGTGGCATGTACCTTGACAAAACCATAATTGAAAAAGACGTGTGCCCCAGTGTTCATAGCAGCACTGTTTACAATAGTTGAGATATATAAGCAACCTAGATGTCCATCAACAGATGAATGGGTGAAAAAGATACGGTAAATGAGTACAATGGAATATCACTCAGCCATAAAAAGAATAAATTTGAGTCAATTCTAGTGAAATAGATGAACTTAGAGCTGGTTATAAAGCCATAAAGAGAAAATAATATTGTATATTAATATATATGTAAAATCTAGAAAAATAGTATTGATGAATCTATTTGCAGGAGGAACAGAGACACAGATATAGAGAATGTACTTGTGAACACAGTTGGGGAGGGAGAAATGGGAACAAATGGAGCAAGTAGCCTTGACATATATACACTACAATGCATATAATAGATAGCTGGTGAGAAGTTGTTGCAGAATGCTAGAAGCCCAGCCAGGCACTTTGTGATGACCTAGAGGTATGGGATGTGGAGAAGGGAGGAAGGTAATATATATATTATATTATATATATATATAATTATGGCTGATTTGTGATGTTGTACATCAGAAAGCATTACAGCATTGTAAAGTAATTTTCTTCAAATTAAAAAGTAAATTTGAAAAAAGAAAGAAATGGGAAATTTTATTCAAGCTATGTTGAAGACTATAACCCAAGAAGAACATCTCAGAAAGCTCTGAGAGCAGTCCTGCATATTAGAAGTGAAGGCACACTAAGTTTTTCAGAGACAAAGGGCTATCCATTACAGTCACTGATAGTTTACACAATCCAGATCTAAGGTTCACTGTGGGTCTTACAAGATTAAGAAGGAATGTTATCATTTAAGGAGTAATCTTGCTGATGCTACGAGAATGTAGCTCTTTATGGCTGAGCTGGTATTTCTGCTGATGAAGGAGCTTTCAGCCAGTTCAGTCACTCAGTCATGTCCAGTTCTTTGCGAACTCATGGACTGAAAGCACGCCGGGCTTCCCTGTCCATCACCAACTCCTGGAGCTTGCTCAAGAGCATGTCCATAAAGTCAGTGATGCCGTCCAACCATCTCATCTTCTGTCATCCCCTTTTCCTGCCTTCAATCTTTCCCAGCATCAGGGTCTTTTCTGATGAATCAGTTCTTCACATCAGGAGGGCAAAGTATTGGAGCTTTAGCTTCAGCATGACTCCTTCCAATGAATATTCAGGATTGCTTTCCTTTAGGATTGACTAATTTGATCTCCTTGCAGTCCAAGGGACTCTCAAGAGTCTTCTCCAACACCACAGTTCAAAAGCATCAATTCTTCAACACTCAGCTTTCTTTCTGGTCCAACTCTCACATCCATATATGATTACTGGAAAAACCGTAGTTTTGACTAGATGGAACTTTGTCAGCAATTTCCCTGCTTTTTTAATATGCAGTCTAGGTTTGACATAGCTTTTCTTTCAAGGAGCAAGCATCTTTTAATTTCATGGCTGCAGTCACCATCTGCAATGACTTTGGAGCCCAGAAAATAAAGTCTGTCACTGTTTCTATTGTTTCCCCTTCTATTTGCCATGAAGTGGTGGGACCAGATGTCATGAATCTTTGTTTTTTCGAATGTTGAGTTTTAAGCCAGTTTTTTTACTCTCCTCTTTCACTTTCATCAAGAGGCTCTTCACATATTCTTCGCTTTCTGCTATAAGGGTGGTGTCATCTGCATGTCTGAGGTTATTGATATTTCTCCCAGCAATCTTAATTCCAGCTTGTGTTTCATCCAGCCCAGCATTTTGCATGATGTACTTTGCATATAAGTTAAATAAAAAGGGTGACAATGTACAACCCTGACGTACTCCTTTCCTGATTTGGAACCAGTCTGCTGTTCCATGTCTAGTTCTAATTGTTGCTTTTTGACCTGCATACAGATTCCTCAAGAGCCAGGTCAGGTACTCTGGTATTTCCATCTCTTTAAGAATTTTTCACAGTTTGTTGTGATCCACACAGTCAAAGACTTTGGCATAGTAAATCAAGCAGAAATAGATGTTTTTCTGGAACTCTCTTGCTTTCTCATTGATGCAACAGATGTTGGCAATTTGATCTCTTGTTCTTCTGCCTTTTCTAAATCCAGCTTGAATATCTGGAAGTTCTCAGTTCACGTACTGTTGAAGCCTGGTTTTGAGAATTTTGAGTATTAATAAGCTAGCGTATGAGATGAGTCCAGTTGTGCGGTAGTTTGAACATTCTTTGGCATTGCCTTTATTTGGGATTGGAATGAAAACTGACCTTTTCAATTCCTATGGCCACTGTTGAGTTTTCCAAATTTACTGGTATATTCAGGCATCATCTTTTAGGATTTGAAATAGCTCAGCTGGAATTCCATCACCTCCACTAGTTTTGTTCGCCGTGATGCTAACTAAGACAAACTTGACTTCACATTCCAGGATGTCTGGCTCTCGGTAAGTGATCACACCATCATGATTATCTGGGTCATGCAAATATGTTTGTATAGTTCTACTGTGTATTCTTGCCACCTCTTCTTAATATCTTCTATTTCTATTAGATCCATACCATTTCTGTCTTTTACTGTGCTCATTTTGCCTGAAATGTTACCTTGGTATCTCTAATTTTCTTGAAGAGATCTCTAGTCTTTCCCATTCTATTGTTTTCCTCTACTTCTTTGCATTGATCACTGAGGAAGGCATTTTTATCTCTTCTTGCTCTCCTTTGGAACTCTGCATTCAAACGGGTATATCTTTTCTTTTCTTACTTGCCTTTCACTTCTCTTCTTTTCTCAGCTATTTATAAGGCCTCCTTAGACAACCATCTTGCATTTTTGCAATTCTTTTTCTTGGGGATGGTCTTGATCCCTGCCTCTGGTACAATGTCACAAATCTCCATCCATAGTTCTTCAGGCACTCTATCTAACAGATCTAATCCCTTAAATCCATTTGTCACTTCTACTGTATAATTGTAAGGGATTTGATTTAGATCATACCTGAATGGTCTAATGGTTTTCCCTACTTTCTTCAATTTAAGTCTGAATTTGGCAATAAGGACTTCATGATCTGAGCTACAGCCAGCTCACTGTCTTGTTTTTGCTGACTATACCAAGCTTCTCCATCTTTGGCTGCAAAGAATATAATCAATCTTATTTTGGTATTGACCATCTGGTGACATCCATGTGTAGAGTCTTCTCTTATGTTGTTGGAAGAGAGTGTTTGCTATGACCAGTTTTTCCTCTTTGCATAACTCTGGGGGAGGTTTGGTTGATGCATAATACACATACACAAGGCACAGTGGAAGGGAGAGAGGGGGCCAAAGGGCAGAGAAAATTTTATATTTAAATTTCTATCTTGCCATAAAATATGAATTTTATTTGACATTGGACCTCAAGAATCTGCAGTTTGCAAATCTCCCCAGTTGATTTCTGTGAGCAGCTAGGGTTGATAACTGCCTTTGTACCAAACCATCTTTAATTAGTACAATTTAATTAGCATCTATTATGGACAAGAAAGGACTTCTCAGGTGGGACTAGTGGTAAAGAACCCATCTGCTAATGCAGGAGACATTTAGAATGAAAGTTTATTCCCTGTATTGGGACAATCTCCTGGAGAAGGAAATGGCAATCCACTCCAGTATTCTTTCTTGCCTAGAGAATTCCACAGATAAAGGAGCCTAGCAGGCTACAGCCCATGGGATCACACAGAGTCAGACATGACTGAAGCAACTTAGCACACACGCACACATGGGCAAGATATGTTTTGTATCTTCTGGGTAATGATCAAAATTTTAAATTTTGCTTAAGTTTAGCTGGGGATATTATTTTAATTTTGTTTTTTATGTATCTTTTCCCTATTAATAATAAATATTATTTCTTTCAACAGAAAATAGAACTCATAGAACTCAATGCCAGCCCCAGATCCTGAATCAGACTTTTTAATCAAAATAATTAGCTTTTTATTTTTTTATTTTTATTTTTTCTCATACTTTGGTCAATGGAACACTTGGCTCAGCATCTCCTCTGGCAATTTCCAAATGCAGACTCCTAGGCTTTGCATCAAACCAAATGAATCAGAAACTGTGACATGTGGCCTAAGAGTCCACATCTGAAGCAGGTTCCTGAACCACACTATTAGTTTAAATGTCAAATGATGTGTTTGATAACCTCAGAATCTGAAAACATCTCTTTTTTTTTTTGTATCTTTCAGATGTTTTTGTTCAAATCTATCTTTAAAATGCCTTGGTAATTGGTGTCTAAGCTAGCACCAAAGATATTCTTGTTCTTATGAATCATGGACCTGATGAGTAAGGAGTTTCTTATTGCCATATGTTACAGAGTAGTCACTGGGATCAGGACAGCTGATATAACAAAGACACCCCAAAACGGATAGTACTTTGAAAATGACTTATTAGTATCTTAATAGTTCAACAAGGCATTTCTAGTCAGCGTGATGTTTCCCCCATTGATGATTAAGTAACTGAGATTCCTTTGTTCTTATAGTATCACCGGCCCCCTTGGGTTTCTGTCTTATCTTCCTTCAGAAGAAAGGGAGGCAAGAGAGCAAGCCTTGGTCTCTTGTACCATTTACAAGTCTTGGCCCAGAAATGGTATCAAAACTTCTGTTAATATTCCACAGGCCAGAATTCAATCACATACCACCCTCATCTACAGTAGGAGCAGAAAATGCCATGCTGCACTGTCCAAGAGGGTGGGACAGTAGAGTTTTGATGAAAAACTTTCAGTGATGGCTCCGATCAGCTGCTCAGAAGATATCATATGCACTTAGAGGGAAATGAGGCAAATGCACTGAAAGAAACTGAGAAGCAAGTAGGAAAGAAGGAGAAATAGCTCAGACACAACCTTTAACCTCTACAGTCATTCTGGAGCCAGATCTACCTCAAACATCACAGTCACAAGGACCATATTCCTCTGTTTATGTAAGTTAGGTGGCCTTACATTTTCATCACCAAAATGAAAACCAATGAAGTAGAAGAAATAAACATTCAACAATAGGACATAGAATTGGAGTCAACAATATAAAATAATAGTAAATTATTTACAGTTTCTTTTTCTGTCATTCACTGCTAATTATGATTAATGCTCATTATGAAAAAACTGCTGGATAAATAGTAAAATTTCTTGGAAATCTGTGTCAATATTAAGTCAAAATTTTTTCCACATCTTCTGAGGTCAGGAGGATATAACCCAAAGCCAAGATGAAGAACCCCATGAACAGTATGAAAAGGCAAAAAGATATGACACGGAAAGATGAACTCCCCAGGTCAGTAGGTACCCAATATGCTACTGGATAAGAGTGGAGAAATAACTCCAGAAAGAATGAAGAGACAGACCCAAAGCAAAAACAATGCCCAGTTGTAGATGTGACTGGTGATAGAAGTAAAATCCATTTCTGTAAAGAACAATATTACATAGAAACCTGGAATGTTAGATCTATGAATCAAGGTAAATTGGAAGTGGTCAAACAGGATATGGCAAGGTGAACATTGATATCTTAGGAATCAGTGAACTAAAATGGACTAGAATGGGCAAATTTAACTCAGATTAACACTACATCTATAAATGTGGGCAAGAATCCCTTAGAAGAAATGGAGTGGCCCTCATAGTCAACAGAAGAGTCCAAAATGTCATAATCGGGTGCAATCTCAAAAACAACAAAATGATCTCTCTTCATTTCCAAGGCAAATCATTCAATTTCACAGTAATCCAAGTCTATGCCCCAATTACTAATGCCAAAGAAGCTGAAGTTGAATGGCTCTATGAAGATATACAAAACTTTCTAGAACTAACTCCCCCAAAAGATGCCCTTTTCATTATAGAGGACTGGAATGCAAAAGTGGGAAGTCAAGAGGTCCCTGGCATAACAGGAAAATTGGGCCTTGGAGTACAGAATGAAGCAGGTCAAAGACTAACAGAGTTTTGCCAAGAGAACACACTGGTCATGGCAAATACCTTCTTCAAAAAACACCAGAGAAGACTCTACAAAAGGACGTCACCAGATGGTCAATATTGAAATCATATTGGTTACATTCTTTGCAGCCAAAGATGGAAAAGCACTATACAGTAAGCAAAAACAAGACAGGGACCTGACTGTGGCTCAGACCATGAACATCTTATTGCCAAATTCAGATATAAATTGAATAAATTCGGGAAAACCACTAGATCATTCAGTCAGTTCAGTTCAGTTCAGTCGCTCAGTCTTGTCCGACTCTTTGCAGCCCCATGAATCACAGCACGCCAGGCCTCCCTGTCCATCACCAACTCCCAGAGTTCACTCAAACTCATGTCCATCAAGTCAGTGATGCCATCCAGCCATCTCATCCTCTCTCGTCCCCTTCTCCTCCTGCCTCCAATCCCTCCCAGCATCAGAGTCTTTTCCAATGAGTCAGATCTTCGCATGAGGTGGCCAAAGTATTGGAGTTTCAACTTCAGCATCAGTCCTTCCAATGAACACCCAGGACTGATCTCCTTTAGGAGAGACTGGTTGGATTTCCTTGCAGTCCAAGGAACTCTTGAGAGCCTTCTCCAACACCACAGTTCAAAAGCATCAATTCTTCAGCACTCAGCTTTCTTCACAGTCCAACTCTCACATCTGTACATGACCACTGGAAAAACCATAGCCTTAACTAGACGGACCTTTGTTGGCAAAGTAATATCTCTGCTTTTCAATATGCTATCTAGGTTGGTCATCACTTTCCTTCCAAGGAGTAAGCATCTTTTAATTTCATGGCAGCAATCACCATCTGCAGTGATTTTGGAGCCCAAAAAAATAAAGCCTGGCACTGTTTCCCCATCTATCTGCCATGAAGTGATGGGACCAGATGCCATGATCTTAGTTTTCTGAATGTTGAGTTTAAGCCACGTTTTTCACTCTCCTCTTTCACTTTCATCAAGAGGCTTTTTAGTTCCTTTTCACTTTCTGCCATAAGGGTGGTGTCATCTGCATATCTGAGGTTATTGATATTTCTCCCAGCAATCTTGATTCCAGCTTGTGCTTCTTCCAGCCCAGCATTTCTCATGATGTATTCTGCATATCAGTTAAATAATCAGGGTGACAATAGACAGCCTTGAAGTACTCCTTTTCCTATTTAGAACCAGTCTGTTGTTCTATGTCCAGTTCTAAGCATTGCTTCTTGACCTGCAAATAGGTTTCTCAAGAGGCAGGTCAGGTGGTCTGGTATTCCCATCTCTTTCAGAATTTTCCACAGTTTATTGTGATCCACACAGTCAAAGGCTTTGGCATAGTCAATAAAGCAGAAATAGATGTTTTTCTGGAACTCTCTTGCCTTTTCGATGATCTAGCAGATGTTGGCAATTTGATCTCTGGTTCCTCTACCTTTTCTAAAACCAGCTTGAACATCTGGAAGTTCATGGTTCATGTATTGCTGAAATCTGGCCTGGAGAATTTTGAGCATTACTTTACTTGCGTGTGAGATGAGTGCAATTGTGCGGTAGTTTGAGCATTCTTTGGCATTGCCTTTCTTTGGGATTGAAATGAAAACTGACCTTTTCCAGTCCTGTGGGGTATGACCTAAATCAAGTCACTAATGATTGTACAGTGTAAGTGGCAAACTAGATTTAAGGGATTAGATCTGATAGAAAGAGTGCCTGAAGAACTGTAGACAGAAGTTTGTGACATTGTACAGGAGGCAGAGATCAAGACCATCCCCAAGAAAAAGAAATGCAAAAAGGCAAAATGGTTGTCTGAGGAGGCCTTACAAATATCTGAGAAAAGAAGAGAAGTGAAAGGCAAATGGGAAAAGGAAAGATATACCCATTTGAATGCAGAGTTCCAAAGAAGAGCAAGACGAGATAAGAAAGCCTTCTTCAGTGATCAGAGCAAAGAAGTAGAGGAAAACAATACAATGGAAAAGACTAGAAATCACTTCAAGAAAATTAGAGGTACCAAAGTAACATTTCATGCAAAGATGTGCACAATAAAGGACAAAAATGATATGGACCTAACAGAAATAGAAGATATTAAGAAGAGGTAGCAAGTATACACAGAAGAACTGCACAAAAAAGATCTTCATGACCCAGATAACCATGACAGTGTGATCACTCACCTAGAGCCAGACATCCTGGAATGTGTGGTCACATGGGCCTTTGGAATTACTACCACCACCTAGTGGGGGTGATGGAATTCCAGTTGAGCTATATCAAATCCTAAAAGATGATGCTCTGAAAGTGATGCACTCAATATGCCAGCAAAGTTGGGTAACTCAGCAGTGGCCAAAGGACTGGAAAAAAGTCAGTTTTCAATCCAATCCCAAAGAAAGTCTATGCCAAAGAATGTTCAAACTACCACACAATTGTACTCATCTCACACATTAGCAAAATAATGCTCAAAATTTTCCAAGCCAGTCTTCAACAGTACATGAACTGAGAACTTCCAGATATTCAAGCTGGATTTAGAAAAGGCGGAGGAACCAGAGACCAAATTGCCAATATCTGATGGATCATTGAAAAAGCAAGAGAGTTCCAAAAAAACATCTACTTCTGTTTTATTGACTATGCCAAACCCTTTAACTCTGTGGATCACAAGAAACTGTGGGAAATTCTTAAAAAGATGGGAATACCAGACCACCTTATCTGCCTCCTGAGAAATCAGTATGCATGTCAAGGAGCAACAGTTAGAACCTGATATGGAACAACAGACTGGTTCCAAATTAGGAAAAGACTATGTCAAGACTGTATATTGTCATCTGGCTTATTTAGCTTATATGCAGAGTGCATCCTGTAAAATGCCAGGCTGGATGAATCACAAACTGGAAACAAGATTGCCAGAAGAAATATCAATAGCCTAAGATATACAGATGACACCACCCTTATGCTCAAAAGCAAAGAACTAAAGAGCCTCTTGATGAAAGTGAAAGAAAAGAGTGAAAAAGTTGGCTTAAAACTCAACATTCAGAAAACCAAGATCATGGCATCTGGTCCCATCACTTCTCGGCAAATAGTTGGGGAAACAATGGAAACAATGATTTGAGGCTCCAAAATCACTGAAGATGGTAATTGAATCCATGAAATTAAAAGATTCTTGCTCTTTGGAAGAAAAGCTATGACCAACTTAGACAGCATATTGAAAAGCAGAGACATTACTTTGCCAACAAAGGTCTGTTTCGTCAAAACTATGGTTTTTCCAGTATTCAGGTATTGATGTGAGAGTTGGGCTATAAAGAAAGCTTAGTGCTGAAGATTTGACACTTCTGAACTGTGGTGTTGGAGAAGACTCTTGAGAGTCCCTTGGACTGCAAAGAGATCAAACCAGTCCATCCTAAAAGATATCAGTCCTGAATATTCATTGGAAGGATTGATGCTGAAGCTGAAGCTCCAATACTCTGGCCAACTGATGTAAAGAACGCACTCATTGGAAAAGTTCCTGTTGTTGGGAAAGATTGAAGGCATGAGGAGAAGGGGACATCAGAGTATGAGATGGTTGGATGGTATCACCAATTCAAAGGACATGAGTTTGAGCAAGCTCCATAGCTGGTGAGGAACAGAGAAGCTTGGCGTGCTGCAGTCCATGGGGTTGCAAAGAGTCAGACACAAATGAGTGGCTGAACTGAACTGAAGATGATATCCTGAATATCCTAGGATCCCGCACACATTCTGGTCATGATACTAAAGATAAGCATAACCAAATAGAGAGGTTTTCAAAAACCAAAATGAAGATGGCTAAGAGAAGTTTGAGGGAAGTGTTACTTGATGATGACTGAGATCTATAAGGAACAACTATATAAAAAAAAGAAAGACGAATGGAAAAGAGCAATACGTTTGGAAGCCATAGTCATGAAAGGAATGCCCTGCAGCTCACCCACAATTTGAAAATACTTATTGAACAACACTGGCTGCCAGGACCAGGCCAGGCACTGGAGGATACTCTGATGACTTCTCCATGGGTCTTGCCTCAGACACTCCCATTTCCTGGGGAACATATCAGAGCACAGATCTTTGATGATTTTTCAAACAACCAGGCTACAATTTGAAATCTAACTCTACCCCCTGCTGGTTAATAAACTTAAGAAAGTTATTGCCAAGAGGAGACTTATTTTTTCATTTGTAATATGGGAACAAAAGCAAGCTTGTCAAATAGTGTTATAAATGTTGATCCTTACAATAGGATTAATTCTTTTATAAGGATGACAGTAACCCTTGAAGCTCAAGATTCGTTTGATATAAATGAACCTCATTAAACAAAGGTAGAGATAAATGGAAGATAGGTGGTGTTCAAAATGATGAACAAGAAGGCAGACAAAATATCACTTTTTACATTATATAAATGGATGGATTCTTAAAAAACAGTTTGTCTTGTCCCATCATAGCACTTTAATGATGAGCCTGATAAAAGAGATTTGGGGAAAATAGTCATAGGGCCTATAAAAAGAAATTTAGGTTTTAATAATGTGTTGATAAAGCATAGTCATTTACAAACTTCATTAAACTGTATTCAGGTCCCTTTCCTCTTGTTTTAAAAAAAACAAAAACTGTGATAGAGGTAAGAGTCGACCGAGACCTCTGATGCCTGTTAACCTCAGCAAGATCAATGAAGACCCATGTGATCCTTCCATAGGGACCTATTTCCTCTAATTCAATTCACTTAACAGATTCATTAGATAATCTGTCTCTTTCTCTCTGAACATATATTTTGTTACATCATAAGTAACATGTATTTGCATACATAATAAATGCAATATATGTTTATATGCAATGCATACAATGAATATATGTGAAATATGTATTATATTTTAGACTTTGTTTAATCAGACAGTAGTAAAACCCATCTTTGGAAATGCAGTTATGGGATTGGCACATTGGCCTGGTTTGGGAAGATTTCTGTACTATGAAATAGTGGGAGAGTTCTGAAGGTATGCATGGTGTAAAGACAGTTTTCATGAAAAGATCCCAAAGAGGGAGTTAGGTGAATAAACTGAATTGACAGAAATAAAATATATATGATCATTTTGATCATTATATATGGGGATGTGTATGAGTTTAAAACACAGAATTTTGCCAGAATGCAATTGGAAAGTACCCTTGAAGAAATAAGCCAAAGAAATCAAAACTGGAAAGGAATTAAGAGATTATCTAGTTGGCTACTGAATTTCAAAACTGAGAAAATAGAGATAGAACACTGAGCTGCTCTAAGGCTCGTTTCCTCAGGGAGTCAAGCAACACAGTAAATTAACACTGCAATTAGTGAGGATTAGAATAAAGAGTGACTTAGACATGTACATATAGTGGAAGAAATTTTCTGACCTCCTAACCCTTATACTGACCAGTTTTTATATGCATCACAGAAGCTTAGTAGTTCTTATTAATCAAAAATATTATTTATAAACCATGATTTATAAAAACAGATTAAAGAGCAATCATTTGTTTTACAAATTGACACATGCCATACTTTCTTTAGATAGCAAAGTCACCTCATGTATGTAGAACATTTGTTTACACAAAAACTTTCAGAAATGTAGCAATTCTGTAAAATTTAGTCTCAGGGATGTGGGAAGCAATTTATATTCTGTGAGGCACCAAGAAGGAATTCATGATATGAAATCGTCACTCTCTTGCTAATCTTTTAAGTATGAAAGCCACCACACTTCAAGAAATCTCAATTCTATAATATTTCCTTTCTCCTCTAATCACCCCAAATGAAAAAAAAAAAAAAAAAGAGAAAACACTAAACAAGATAGTAGAACGTGTCAAATAAGCCTTAATTTTGGCCTCTGCTTAGGAATGATGGCACCACTCTATGGCCAAGAACATAAGCCCGACTTCAAGAGATAACATTTAAAAATAATACTCCACTGGAAGAGGCCATCTCTGCTGTTAATCCAGGTTTATCGAAGGCCACCCCACAACCATCACACAATGTGGGAGCCTCTGTCGATGATCTACAGATATATTGCCAAAGATGGGGAATTATCGGGTTTCTTATGTATAGAGACAGTCAGTCTGCTACTTTTAAGTTCTAATACCTGCAGCCTCTAAGCAAAGAAAGGGCAAGTAAAAAGACTACAGGAGGAAAATACTGATATTCTTTGTTTGTGAGACTGGGCTCAAAAATTCTCCTAAATTCCTTTAATGCAATATTTTCACTCCCTCTTTTTCTGAAAAAAAAAAAAAAAAATCCCTTGGATCCAGATTTATCACAATTGAAATAAAAAATGTAAAAGATCAGTATAAAACATTTAACAGCAACAGTTAATAATGTATATGATAACATATTGCACTAATATATTGACAAATGTGGCAATAAAGTATTAATGTGATTATGTATCATCGAATATATCAGCCATTCATCCTCTCTTCTGCTCCAGTTTAAAAACAAAGCAAATCCTAAGACTATAAAGCAGAGAGAAAATCTCCAAGAGCGATTTCAATTAAGCACATCTCTGAGAAACTCTTCCCACAAGCTTCTAAGGGAGCAGGTTGTCAGTTTGATTATGACAAAGTGCTTTTAGGAATGGTGACAAAAGCCACAAGCAAATGACTTCTATATTTCAATCCAAATCTAGAAATCAGATCTGGTCAGATGTCAGTAAAGTTTGTTTTTCACAGCCCTCTTATCTCCATTTAGGGTCTGTTTTCTCTACCCTTTGGGTCACAGCGTGCCATGATCAGTTTCATGTATCAGTTTAGCTGGACTATAGTCCCATTACACAATCAAACACTAATCTAGATGTTAGTGTGAAAGTATTTTGAAGATATGATTAAGTTCATCCTCAGCTGACTTTAAGTAGGAAAGATTGGCCTAGATAACCTGGGTGGGACTGATTCTATCAGTTGTAAAACCTTAAGTGCAGAAATGAATTTCACTGGAAAAGAAGGAGAAATTGTGCCAGTGGTCTGTAGATTTAGTTCACACTTAAGAATTCTGGCTTGCCCTTCCTGACCCCCTGCTCTACTAATCCGAAGCTTGCCTAGCCAGTGCTCATAATCACATAAACCAATTCCTTGTAATAAGTCTCTAATGTATATCTTCTATTCATTCTTACTCTTGTTGAACTTTCTGGATACACAATGTTTCAAAGCCCCTTTGTTATCCTCGAGAGTGTGTGTTAGTTGCTCAGTTATATCCGACTCTTTGCAACCCATAGACTGTAGCTCACCAACGTTCTCTGTCCATGGAATTCTCCAGGCAAGAATATTGGAGTGGGTAACCATTCCCTTCTCCAGGGGATGTTCCCAACCCAGGAGTTGAATCCAGGTGTCCTGTATTACAGACAGATTCTTTATCATCTGAGCCACCAGGGAAGCCCCCTTAACTGCCCCCAAAACTTCAATTATCAGGAAATAATTTATTCTCAGTTACTTTGAATATCTGTGCATTTATGAAATCAAAAGTTTGGCTTGTGCAAAATATAATTGCAAGCATTCATCATTCTTCATGGTAGAAGTAAGAAGGTGCAAAGCTTTACATCATTCTACCTCCAATTTATGTCACATAGGCAGTACTGTAATTTTTTTATAGGTCAGGCTAGACCTAAAATCATACTTTAAAGAAGTTACCAATATTTTTTTTTTCCTTTTTCTCCCTTCTGGGACTTTCTTCTTGCAGAAGTACATCATTGAGAACTCAGAGACATATAATGCTAACAGAATTATTTTATTATATATTCCTTTAGATTATAGTCAGAATGGCAATGCACTGATGGCCCTTGACCTATTTAAAAATATTTATGCTGAATCATATAAACTATAAAAATAATAAAGCAGTAAACATTATATAGTCTGTTTTTAAGATATAGGAGAGGAAAATTTCCAGGCTTACTATCTGGTTTGTTTCAAATTCTTCAATCCCTGTTATAGAATTAAATATCTACATACTTTGCCATGTGATTTTGTTGTATCTCCTACCAGATGGGAACTTCCCTGGTGGCTCAGTTGGTAAAGAATCTGCCTGCAATGTGGGAGACCTGGGTTCAGTCCCTGGGTTGGGAAGATCCCCTGGAGAGAGGAATGGCTACCCGCTCCAGTATTCTGGACTAGAGAATTCCATGGACTGTGTAGTCCATGGTGTCGCAAAGAGTTGGACATGACTGACTGACTTTCACTTTCATCAGGTGAGCAGAGCATATTTTTCCAGTAGTTGTTGATGAGTTAGATACTGTGAATTGCTTTGGTTTATGGCCTATGGACTGTTAGCCGATTTGACAGGAACAGAGATATTAAATGGGTTTCTATGATTTACTTTGATCTCTGTGCTTCTCTGCAGCCCACTCTGAGGTTACGACCTGGGTCACTACTCATTTCAGTTCAGTCGTTCAGTCCTGTGCGACTCTTTGTGACCCCATGGACTGTAGCATGCCAGGCTTCCCTGTCCGTCACCGGCTCCCGGAGTTTGAGGTCACTACTGGTACAAAGAAAAGGAAACATATGTGGGTGTCTTTATATGGGAGTTGTTTAGCAGAATGAATTAATGATGCTGTTGTTATATTTGCTTAGACTTTTATGTTTTATTAAAACATGAACACATAAAATAAACACAAAGGCCCCCATCTTGAAAACTTGTTTCAAGTTACTCATTCTGTGTGGAAAGTAACCAAATAACCCAAAGCAATAGGTCCTTCTTTCATGTTATCTCTACCATTACCTCTTGTCATGGATGACCATATATATCATGACTACCATTCACTGGTAAATGGTATACTGGGGTCAACAGAACATTACTTATAGGATCCAAAAAACACTTAATTCCAAGTTATGAATTAAATGAAAAACAACTGTTTGATATGCAATTGATTTTTTTCCCCTACTCTCTGAGCTTTAACATCAACATTTTTTGAGGAAACATTTGCAACAGTGGCAAGAAAAGCCTTAACAGCATAGTGAATTAAAAGTCCCTCAGTCATGTCTGACTCATTGCAACTCCATGGACAGTCCGTGGAATTCTCCAGGCTAAAATCCTGGAGTGGGTAGGCGTTCCCTTCTCTAGGGGATTTTCCCAACCCAGGTCTCCTGCACTGCAGGGAAGACCAACTAAAAAAACGGGATGCAGTGAGTGTGTCTACTGTATGTCAGTTACTTCCATATATATGAATTAATTTAATGTCTGTAATAAGCTGTCATCTGCTCTTTGTAGATAAGCAAATTGAAGCTTGAGTGCATGTGTGTGTACTCAGTCAGTATGTCATGTCTGATTCTTTGTCCAATTCTTGATGCCATATACTGTAGCCCGCCAGGTTCCTCTGTCCATGGGATTTTTCAGGCAAAGATAGTGGAATAGGTTGCCACTTTCTTCTCCAGGGGATTTTCCCGACACAGGGATTGAACCTGCGTCTCCTGCATTGGCAGACAGATTCTTTACCACTGAGCCAACTGGAAAGCCCTCAAACTGAAGGTCAGTAACTGTTAAAAGACAATCATGAAGGGAGAGCCTGGGCCAGAGTTCAACCACACATCTGACTGAATCTTGTGAGCATGTTTTTCTATGATAACATTTTCATTATAATACAATAATAAGCTTTGCTCTCAATGTAATTCAAGGTATGAATAAGTGTTTAAGCAGAATTTGAATAAGAGTGGGAATCCTGAAGTTATTGAACATTAGGGAATCAGTAGCCACCTTAGCTGCCTCCTGAGAAATTTTTATATGTAGGTCAAGAAGCAACAGTTAGAACTGGGCATGGAACAACAGACTGGTTCCAAATCAGGAAAGGAGTATGTCAAGGCTCTATATTGTCACTCTGCTTATTTAATTTATATGCAGAGTACATCATGTGAAATGCTGGGCTGGATAAAGCACAAGCTGGAATCAAGATTGCTGGGAGAAATATCAATAACCTCAGATATGCAGATGACACCACCCTTATGGCAGAAAGGGAAGAAGAACTAAAGAGCCTCTTGATCAAAGTGAAAGCGGAGAGTGAAAAAGTTGGCTTAAAACTTAACATTCAGAAAATGAAGATCATGGCATCTGGTCCCATCACTTCAAGGCAAATAGATGGGAAAACATGGAAACAGTGAGAGACCTTATTTTGGGGGGCTCCAAATTCAATGCAGATGGTGACTGCAGCCATGAAATTAAAAGATGCTTAATCCTTAGAAGAAAAGTGATGACCAACCTAGATAGCATATTAAAAAGCAGAGACATTACTTTTCTAACAAAGGTCCATCTAGTCAAAGCTATGGATTTTTCAGTAGTCATGTATGGATGTGAGAGTTGGACCATAAATAAGGCTGAGTGGCGAAGAATTGATGCTTTTGAACTGTGGTGTTGGAGAAGACTCTTGAGAATTCCTTGGACTGCAAGGAGATCCAACCAGTCAATCCTAAAGTAAATCAGTCCTGAATATTCATTGGAAGGACTGATGCTAAAGCTGAAACTCCAATACTTTGGGCAGCTGATGAGAAGAACTGACTCATTGGAAAAGACCCTGATGCTGGGGAAGATCGAAGGCGGTAGGAGAAGGGGATGACAGAGGATGAGATGTTTGGATGGGATCACCCACTCAATGGACATGAGTTTGAGTGAGCTCTGGGAGTTGGTGATGGACAGGGAAGGCTGGCGTGCTGCAGTCCATGGGGTTGCAAAGAATCAGACATGTCTGAGCAACTGAACTGAACTCATACTTCTGTGGCCACTTGATTTTAATATCTATTGTGAATGACAGTTTCCAATGAAATACTGAAGAACCTACCACTTTGAAGTATGTCATATGTCTCAAGGACAGCATCTGGCTAATTCACCATCATTCAAATGAGAATCAACAACAACATAAAAGCTTTATCACCAATACATCCTTAGGCTGACCATACTTTCCCATCTACATGTTTATGTATTCTTTTCTGTGGACAATCTGATGGTTAAATTGCCTCCAAAATTGAGGCAGGGCATGTTTACCTGCTCTGGAAGGTTATCCATTAACTCTTACTTAAACTAAAAGTCCTGTCAACTAGAAAATTGAAAGCATATTCCAGCAATTTCTATCTTAACTTGAAGAGTTTAAGGGCTTGAAGAGGAGTAGCCTCATACCTCTGTAGCTACTAACTGTTTCTTTTTATTGGAAGATCTAAAATGTCAACAACTTTCAAATCTTTATTGAACCCAGAAATCAATAAAGTATAACTCATAAAAGGGAGTATGGTTTATAGAAAGACTAATTAATGGCAATTTTTTTTTAGTTCTAACAGTATCCATCTTTTCAGAATGTCCATCAATATTGTGAAGACTGTCATAATATAACAAGAAAACTGAACTCAGTGTTAGAAATCAAAATTTTTGTAAAGATCCTATCTCTTATTTTTCTACAAGATATTGGGAAAATATTACCCTCTCTCATTCCCAATCTGTGTATAATGGACAGCTTCTCATTTTTCTCAAAAACATTACGTGGAGAACAAATCATAAAAACACTTAATATCTGGGATTGTCTTTGGAAAATGCAATCATAAACAATGTTCCTAAAACAGCTCCAATTTTTTTTTTTTTTGGTTTCTGTTTCAGAAGAAATGTAACTCATAGAGATTCAAAAGTTTGCCCAAAACCTTACCCCAAAACAGTGATGTAAGTAGAACTAAACTCCAGACCAGTTTGTCTCCAATTTGGTGCTTGTTGCATACCCCATGTTTTTTTTCGCCCAACACACATTATTTCTTTCCTCTATATATGTTCCTAGTAGATTTAGTTCCTAACTGAATTATTCAATCAAAAGTGATTGGGGGAGGGCTTCATCCAAGAGTTTCATAGTATTAATTGGTGTATATTTTTTACCTACTAGTTTGCTCTTTGTCAGACCATTAAGATCATCAAATTAAAAGATGCAAAATGAAATTAAAAGACGCTTACTCCTTGGAAGGAAAGTTATGACCAACGTAGACAGCATATTAAAAAGCAGAGACTTTACTTTTCTTACAAAGGTCCATCTAGTCAAAGCTATGGTTTTTCCAGTAGTCATGTATGGATGTGAGAGTTGGACTATAAAGAAAGCTGAGTGCTGAAGAATTGATGCTTTTGAAGTGTGGTGTTGGAGAAGACTCTTGAGAGTCCCTTGGACTGCAAGGAGGTCCAACCAGTCCATCCTAAAGGAGATCAGTCCTGGGTGTTCATTGCAAGGACTGATGTTGAAACTGAAACTCCAACACTTTGGCCAGCTGATGCAAAGAGCTGACTCATTTGAAAAGACCCTAACGCTGGGAAAAATTGAAGGCAGGAGGATAAGGGGACGACAGAGGATGAGATGGTTGGATGGTATCACTGAGTCAATGGACACGAGTTTGGGTGAACTCTGTGAGTTGGTGATGGACAGGGAAGCCTGGTGTCCTGCGGTTCATGGGATCGCAAAGAGTCAGATATGACTGAGTGACTGAACTGAACTGAACTGAAGATCATCAAGAGTAATTTAACTCATATATTATGAAGTAACTCTCTCCATCATGAATCCATAATCTTGATTATTGGTTTTGTCCTTCTGACATGGATGTCTCCATGAAAAGATACTAAACCAATAGTTTATAGTTTTAAAGACATTTGGCTGGTTCTCTTTTTCACTATTGAAATAACCTGCAGATTACTGCTTTTGCCAAAGAGCCAACCATAGATCTCCTCCAGCATAAGGATGACTTGAATAATTTGTGGTCTCTTTTCTCTGTGTTGAGAAGATAAATAGAGTTTGTTAAGAGTTAAAAGAGGAAAAATTGCCAGGCAAGAACAATCTTTTTTTTATTTTTTAGTTTGGTAAATAGAGAAAATAGGAGTAACTTATATATACATTTTTATACGTTCAGGGCAGTTCAGTTCAGTCACTCTGTAGTGTCTGACTCTTTGTGACCCAATGAATTGCAGCACGCCAGGCCTCCCTGTCCATCACCAAACCTGGAGTTTACCCAAACTCATGTCCATCGAGTCGGTGATGCCATCCAGCCATCTCATCCTCTGTCGTCCCCTTCTCCTCCTGCCCCCCAAACCTCCCAGCTTCAGGGTCTTTCCAATGAGTCAACTCTTCACATGAGGCGGCCAAAGTATTGGAGTTTCAGTTTCAGCATCAGTCCTTCCAATGAACACCCAGGACCGATGTCCTTTAGGATGGACTGGTTGGATCTCCTTGCAGTCCAAGGGACTCTCAAGAGTCTTCTCCAACACCACAGTTCAAAAGCATCAGTTCTTCAGTGCTCAGCTTTCTTCACAATTGAACTCTCAGATGCATACATGACCACTGGAAAAACCATAGCCTTGACCAGATGGACCTTTGTTGGTAAAGTAATGTCTCTGCTTTTTAATATACTATCTAGGTTGGTCATAACTTTCCTTCCAAGGAGTAAGTGTCTTAATTTCATGGCTGCAATCACCATCTGCAGTGATTTTGTAGTCCAAAAAAATAAAGTCTGACACTGTTTCCACTGTTTCCCCATCTATTTCCCATGAAGTGATGGGACCGGATGCCATGATCTTAGTTTTCTGAATGTTGAGTTTAAGCCAACTTTTTCACTCTCCACTTTCACTTGCATCAAGAGTCTTTTTAGTTCCTCTTCACTTTCTGCCATAAGGGTGGTGTCATCTGCATATCTGAGGTTATTGATATTTCTCCCAGCAGTCTTGATTCCAGCTTTGTTTCTTCCAGCCCAGCATTTCTCACGATGTACTCTGCATATCAGTTAAATAATCAGGGTGACAATAGACAGCCTTGACATACTCCTTTTCCTATTTGGAACCAGTCTTTTGTTCCATGTCCAGTTCTAATTGTTGCTTCCTGATCTGCATATAGGTTTCTCAAGAGGCAGGTCAGGTGGTCTGGTATTCCCATCTCTTTCAGAATTTTCCACAGTTTATTGTGATCCACACAGTCAAAGGCTTTGGCATAGTCAATAAAGCAGAAATAGATGTTTTTCTGGAACTCTCTTGCTTTTTTGATGATCCAGTGGATGTTGGCACTTTGATATCTGGTTCCTCTGCCTTTTCTAAAACCAGCTTGAACATCTGGAAGTTCACAGTTCACGTATTGCTGAAGCCTGGCTTGGAGAATTTTGAGCATTACTTTACTAGCGTGTGAGATGAGTGCAATTGTGCAGTAGTTTGAGCATTCTTTGGCATTGCCTTTCTTTGGGATTGGAATGAAAACTGAGCTTTTCCAATCCTGTGGCCACTGCTGAGTTTTCCCAATTTGCTGGCATATTGAGTCCAGCACTTTGACAGCATCATCTTTCAGGATTTGAAATAGCTCAACTGGAATTCCATCACCTCCACTAGCTTTGTTCGTAGTGATGCTTTCTAAGGCCCACTTGACTTCACATTCCAGGATGTCTGGCTCTAGGTGAATCATCACACCATCGTGATTATCTGGGTCATGAAGATCTTTTCTGTACAGTTCTTCTGTGTATTCTTGCCACCTCTTCTTAATATCTTCTGCTTCCATTATGTCCATACCATTTCTGTCCTTTATCGAGCCCATCTTTGCATGAAATGTTCCCTTGGTATCTCTAATTTTCTTGAAGAGATCTCTAGTCTTTCCTATTCTGTTGTTTTCCTCTATTTCTTTGCACTGATCCTTGAGGAAGTCTTTCTTATCTCTCCTTGCTATTCTTTGGGACTCTGTTTAAACATTGAAACACTCATTATCAAAATGAAGGAAGCATATAATTTATCATATTCCCTGAAACTGATGCAACCTTAGTTCAACTTTTTTTATTTAACAGGACCAAAATTATCTTGTTTTATTAGTAATAGGAAAATTATAATATAGTACACCACTGTTGGGAATTTGACATACAAGTATACAGATATCTCATATATTTTCAGTTTCTACTCAATATGTTTTGGTGGGAAAGACATTCAGAAATATTTTAGATAGTGTTATTTTTTCATTATATAAGAAAATAGAGATCAAGCAGATGGTTTGATTTACTTAAGACATTAGAAGGCAATGTTGTGACCAATGTACCCTGGCCTTATCCCTTCAGGAAGCTTAACATTGGGGTTTTAAAGGTATAAATTTGAATCTTCCCATTTATGGGATGTTGAGCAAGATATACAACAACTCTTCATCTCAATTTCCTACATCTTTAAAGTTAGTGTAATATTGATACCTACCTTATAGGCAATGGAGTCTAAATAAGAGATAAAGTGTAACAGTTCAGTTCAGTTCAGTCGCTCAGTTGTGTCCAACTCTGTGACCCCATTGAACTGCAGCATGCCAGGCCTCCCTGTCCATCACCAACTTCCAGAGCTTACTCAAACTCATATCCATCGAGTTGGTGATGCCATCCAACCACCTTTTACTCTGTCATCCCCTTCTCCTCCCACCTTCAATCTTTCCCAGCATCAAGGTCTTTTCAAATGAATCAATTCTTCGCATCAGGTGGCTAAAGTATTGGAGTTTCAGTTTCAACATCAGTCTTTCCAGTGAATATTCAGGACTGATTTCCTTTAGGATGAACTGGTTGGATCTCCTTGCAGTCCAAGGAACTGTCAAGAGTCTTCTCCAACACCACAGTTCAAAAGCATCAATTCTTTGCTGCTCAGCTTTCTTTATAGTTCATCCATACATGACTACTGAAAAAACCATAGCCTTGATTAGACACACCTTTGCTGGCAAAGTAATGTCTCTGCTTTTTAATATGCTGTCTAGGTTGCTCACAACTTTTCTCCCAAGGAGTAAGCCTCTTTTAATTTCATGTCTGCAGTCACCATCTGCAGTGATTTTGAAGCCTCCCCCCACCCCACCAAAAGAAAATAGTCTGCCACTATTTCCACTGCTTCTTCATCTATTTGCCATGAAGGGACAAGGATCACACATAAGGGTTGACATCTCATAACGGCTCTTTGGGTAGTAGCACTTGAGATTGATTTTTGTTTCTCTGATGCCCAGGCCAACTCAGATGCTTCTAACTTATCGTTGCATCTAGCACATACAACCATCTTATTGGCTGTCCTTTCATTATGTTAGTGTCTATGTACTCAGTACTTTCCAGGTGTTCACTGAAAGCAGGGTCCACCTTTTTTGTTGTTTTTGTGCTGAAAAATAATGCAGTTGTAGGGTTGGATGTGTGAATGTAACATTGAGGCAAAGAATGCCTTTTTAGTGAATGACTCTCAACTTCAGATACGTAGTAGAAGCTTGATGTAAGTATTAATATTTTTGTATATAAATCAAATATTTGAAAGTGATGTATGTGTCACTTAGCCCATCCAAGTGTGTTATTCTCTCAAGCATGTCCAACTCTTTGTGACCCCATGGACTGCAGCCCCCCAGGCTCCTCTGTCCAGGGGATTCTCCAGGCAAGAATAATGGAGTGGGTTGCCATTCTCTTCTCCAGGGTATGTTCCCCACCCAGGGACTGAACCCAGGTCTCCCATATTGCAGGCAGATTCTTTACTTTCTGAGCCACAAGGGAAGCTCACTTAGCCCATACTTGTAATCTAACTTTATGTTATGTCTTTGAACCTCACAAAGTTGACACATAGTAGGGCCTTCATTAATGTTGACTGAAGCATACATGAATAAACTAATTAATGTATGGCATGCATAGGCACCTTTCATAGCTATCTTTAGAAAAAAATTCTAGACAGTAAATATTCTTAAGCAGAAAGAAAACTCAAGAAACAAATCGATACATCCTACAACTCATTCTGTTTCAATACTGACTTTACAGAACTTCAGGAAATGGGTAGTACATGAAGAATGAGGCAAAACAATTAAACAAATCTTTGTTTTAAAAACTCAGTTGAATTAAGTGTTATTGTAACCATGGTTCTCAGTCAGTCTATCTAATGGAAAAAATTCCAGTGTCCAAAATTTCCCTGTGGGGAACATTTCTGAAAGGTTTAAAATATTTCCGAGGGCCCTGGGTTGTCAGTGCCATAGAATATTTCATGCTGATGAATGGATATGTTAGAAATATTATTTAAAATTATTTAATCCTGTTTTACTCATTATTGATGACATTGCCACACAGAACCACAAAAGACCTTAATTTAGCATAGAAAATATGTATAGATACAGACATTGAGAACATCTTTTCTCTTTTATTTATGATCCTTGATGTACCCTTTCTTCTTTGCTACCACAATTTTGCCACTATGGCCAGCCATTGATTACAACAAGCGCTTTGCTTCTCCATAGTAATGAATTGAACCCTAATTCCTTACATTTTGGCTGTTTTTTTGTTTGTTTGTTTTTTGCATGCAATACAAACACCATTCATATTCAGAACAAGTAGAAGACTAGTGATAGAATTTGAAGGAACTGATTATGTCTATGACCATGTCACTACTTCCAAATACACCAACTGGTTTTACAACATTAGACAAAGTCACTAGATTTCAAAGACTGCCCAGATGGGGAGATACTCTTGTTGAGAGGTGGCTACTCTGAGGTAGGTTAACATCAGAAGACATTTTAAAGCATTATCACCCCAGCCAAAACAATTTTAGCTAGTGCTTTCCACTGTAGGCACTTTCAGAGAAGAGCAAAGCCCTGCAGGAGAGCAAGGCAGAATAAATACCATGGTTACTTCCCATCAGTAGCTGGGCATAGGTTTTCTGAAGACTCTCTGTCTGGTTTGCAGTTATGCTGGGAGCTGGTTAGACCGTCAAGACTGTCCTTGGCCTCTCAGAAGGAGGGTGTGTGAGTCATATCTTAAGTATAAGTTTAAAAAACACAAAGTCTTCTGATTTTTAGACTTATCCTTTCTAGGTTTCTAAATAAGAACTTAGATTTCATCTCCCCAAGAGGAAAAGGAAAAAAAAGAAAAATGATGGAGAGCTGAGGCAATCACACAGGTGAATAGAGGTCTACATTGCCTGAATGAAGGGGAGAATAAAATTAACTAAACCAAGGAAAACTGGCCAAATAACACTTTGGTTTAATTGGTGTAAAATATTACTTAGTCTGAATTATCTGGACAATCACTTCTCTGTTTTTCACTTAATTTGCCAATGCATACAAGGCCCGAGGATGGGTACATTTAGAGTCTCGATGATCCAATTTGGATGTCTTCCTTGATCAAATTCTCTGTGTAATTACTCAACTGTCCAACTCTTTTTGGCTTGAACATACTGCCTTTGCACTCCTCTGGGGCACAATTATCACACTGGAAATCTCTTCTGTAAGTTCTGGGCTCACTAAGAGAGAGTAAAAGGCAAAACGTATCTATTAGACTATAAAGACTTGCTCAGAGACATTTTAGAACAAAGCTACCTGTTTTTAAATCTCGTGTGTATTCTCCAAATCAACATTAATTTTTCATTTAGTGATAGCCTAGGTTCTGTGTTTCAGAATGGAGACCACCCTCCTTTGACAAATAACTTATCTGTTCTTGTTTGGTTGAGTGAGACAAGCAAACTGAGCACAGATACTAGACAGAAGAGTTTCTCCCCACCAGAGAGGGAAATTTTTAGAGGGGATAGAGGATAAGTTTTAAGAGAAAGTCACATTGTTGGAGTACTTGAGTAATAGAGAACAGAGACATTGAAGGGTTGTATGAAATATTTGTTGCTTTCCCACCAGACCTTGGGTAAAATGCCCATTTCTCCTGAATTTCCACAGTCTTGGAACCATCAAGTGTTTAAGAACTGGACCTTGGTTCAGTGTGACCCCCTTATAGAGTAGAAGTTGCCATCTTGAGAGGTTGTGATAACTGGGTTGCGTATAGAACTGATTTAGCTCTGTGCTCTGCTCTGGGTCATTGTATCCTCTTTCATATGCCTCACTTAAAAGCATATATTTTATCTGTCTTTAAAATATATGCTTTTAAGTGAGGCATATGAAAGACCAGAGGGAAGGTACAGGGAGGGAGGTGGGAGGGGGGTTCAGGATGGGGAACATGTGTACACCCGTGGCGGATTCATGTTGATGTATGGCAAAACCAATACAATACTGTAAAGTAATTAGCCTCCAAATAAAATAAATAAATTTAAATTTTTTTAAAAAAGCATATATTTTATCTGTCTTTATATAACTTCACTGTGCTTGGCACACTTCTTTTCAAAATTGTAAATATACAGTGGATTTTTTTTTTTTGTTTAACACAAATGAATATCTTAACAAAAACACCATTCTCTGGATATCAAAGCTTCAGTTATATGGAGATAATGGGACTTTCTTTCTAGGTAGAATTCTACATGTGGTAAGGGTTCAATAGAGTGATTTAATAAAAGTTGCCCTATTTATAGGTCTTTGATTACCTGTAAGAGGCTTCAACATCTGTCTCCTTTGCCAGTGCCACTGTGAAAGCCACACAGACCACATCCTGCTCATTTCCAGGTAGCACCATTCTCAAAGACCATGGAGTCACCATTCACTCTATAACATGCTATCCCTGTACATCTAAAGCATTCTTGGCATTCCCTTGCAGCTTCATCAATGTGTAGGGTTTCCCATTCCTTTCTAAAATGCACATAATCTATCTATGCACATAATCCTAGAACAGTGGTTTCTGAAGCAAAGCACTTGCCGGGCAGTAGATATACATGACTATCTAGCTGGGTGCAGAAAATAGAACCTCTCATTGTAAGCATTTCAGTGGACAAAAAGAAGCTTTTCAAATATTTACCACACAAATTGCCACTTACTCTCCTGAGTCTGTCCATATGGAAGAAGGCCACCCATCAAGAGGTGTGTCCCAAGGGGAAGATGGAATTTTTGTAGCTCAGCAGAGATGATGGAGACCACCTCAGTGCCTCACCACCGTCGATCATACTATGATGAATTACAGTTTACATCTATCTGGCTATGTGTATTTAGGATTTTACTTTTGATATTAATTAAACTATATTTCACAGAATAGATGAAAGACCTGAGATGATTCCAGAAAAGTAGCTGAAGCTATACCACTGATGAAGTACAAATGGAAATCTCCATGCCAAGTGTCCGGTCTTCTTGCTGCTGCTGCTGCTGCTGCTAAGTCGCTTCAGTCGTGTCCGACTCTGTGCCACCCCATAGACGGCAGCCCACCAGGCTCCGCCATCCCTGGGATTCTCCAGGCAAGAACACTGGTGTGGGTTGCCATTTCCTTCTCCAATGCATGAAAGTGAAAAGTGAAAGTGAAGTCGCTCAGTCGTGTCCGACTCTTAGCGACCCCATGGACTGCAGCCCACCAGGCTCTTCCATCCATGGGATTTTCCAGGCAAGAGGACTGGAGTGGGGTGCCATTTCCTTCTCCACTGGTCTTCTTGAAGAAGTAAATTGAAGTCGCTTAGTCGTGTCCGATTCTTTGCGACCCCATGGACCCCAAGGACCCCAGGCTCCTTGGTCCATGGGATTTTCCAGGCATGAATACTGGAGTGGGTTGCCATTTCCTTCTCCAGGGTTTCTTCCCGACCCAGGGATTGAACCCAGGTCTCCCGCATTGTACGCAGACGCTTTACCGTCTGAGCTACGAGGGAAGCAAAGACATGACAGGAAGAGGCCAACCAAATATGATTTAAGCAAAGTCAAACAGTAAAATTGCCAGTGACTATTTAAAATACGGGCTTATTTCTAATTCCATGAACAAAGAACCTACTCTAGGTTATCTTGTTCCTTGAGAGACTAACAACTGATCAAAAACATGAGAAAATGAGTCATCTATAAGATGAAATCAAACTTCTATGATTCTCAGAAACATTTTAAATACACTGCTTCACAAAATTTGTTTTGAAGCATTTGTAAATAACAAATACATAAATGAATAAATATATTCAAATAAATCTGCAAATATTGGAACTGTGTTCTCAAAAACATCTTAAAATACTCTGTTTTGCTTTTGAACCAATTTCTTAAGTTCTCTTTCCCTTATGTGTGATAAGTCATGTTTAACAAACATTACCCGAACTACTTTTAATCCAGGTTGCCCCCTCTATAATAGTGTTCCATTATGACTTTTTAATCTTGCACATTAAGGACTTTCATTAAAGTGAGTTCAGGTTAGCATTTTTTAACCTGCTCTAAAATGTTAACATGAGCCACAGTGGGCTACCAGCTCAATAATCTTCCAATTGTCCCAAGCTCCAAATAGCCCATTGAGGTTCTATTTGTTCCAGTCTATTGATTAAATATGTATTTGTGTGGCTTTTAAAAACATTTAGTTATTTACCTAAGAGGCCTGAACAGCTGGTCTACTAGGTAAAAGGCATTAGGAGATAGTTGAATGTTAGACCCATTCAATTTAAATACATTTTTTATAATAAAAAAAATTAAGTCAAAAATCTCTTACCTCTGATTCTATTCTTCTCTATCATGTAAACATAGATAGTAATCACATGACCTGCATATTAAAGCCTGTTGTAAGAGACACCTGTAGAAAATCAGATTTGCTCATGCTGTGGGGCAGTGACTATATCCAAGAGATAAGATTTCAATGGTATTTCATTTTTTCTTCTCTTTTCTTTTAATATCACAGGTAGTTTGACCACACTATGGAGTCATTTCAAAATTATAGACCCTACTTTTTTGAGTTCAGTGGGTTTAATTACTTTTTAAAATATATACTGATAAACTAGGACAATCTAATAACAGATATGTACTTTTTATATTTAATATGCTTCGCCAAGATATTCACTGCAGATATTTATTCCCTGCCCCCTCCCCGCCAGCCATCCCTTTTCAAATTCCTGAAATAACTTAGATTTCTATGTTAATACATACACACACCTACACACAAACTTAACACTGCATATTCTAAAGACATTATGTTGAACTAATCCTGGAATACTCTCAAAAGTAAACCAGGAGGAACTGGTCTTGTGAACAAAATATTCTTTCAGTACCTAAGAAAGCTACAACCAAGCTAATAATTCTTTGCAATCATGCATGCTAAATTGCTTCAGTTTTGTCCAGGTGTTTGTGACCCCATGGACTGTAGCCCTCCAGGCTCCTCTGTCCATGGGATTCTGCAGGCAAGAATATTGGAGTGGGTCGCCAAGCCCTTCTCCAGGGGATCTTCTCAACCCAAGAACAAAACCTGTATCTCTTATGCTTCCTGCAATGGCAGGGAGGTTCTTTACCACTAGGGCCTCCTAGGAAGGCAAAATAATTATTTACCTATGCTGAGAAAATAAAAATAAGTGGTATGTAATTGTCCAGGTTTAAAGAGTTCTGATTTTATGCTCCTTTATATGCATAATGAATATTTTATATGTTTTATTTCATCTCCTTAAATGTAAACTTCTTGCAGACAACGACAATGCATTTAGCTCATCCTGACCATTTTATTGATCAAGAACAAGTTCCACAGACCTAATATCTCCTATCCTTTTGTTGTTGGTCAGTTGATAGGTTGTGTCTGACTCTTTTGACCCCATGGACTGCAGCACATCGGTTTTCTCTGTCCTCCACTATCTCTAGAGTTTGCTCAAATTCATATCTGTTGAGTTGGTGATGCTATCTAACCATTTCATCCTCTGACACCACCTTCTCCTTCTGTCTTCAATGTTTCCCAGCATCAGGGTCTTTTCCAATGAGTCCACTCTTCACATTAGATGGCCAAAGTATTGGAGCTTCAGCTTCAGCATCAGTCTTTCCAATGAATATTCAGGGTTGATTTCTTTATACTTATAAGTTATAAATTAAAAATTAATTTTTATATGTTACCTAGGCAAGTGTATCTTCATGACAACCCAGAGGCTAAGTTGAATTTAAAATTCTCAGAGTCCTCAAAGCTCTTTTTGATCATGAAGCTATCGAAAACCTAGCTTTTCACATGGGATCTCACCACACCTGGCTTTCTTGCCATCCTTGTATAGTTGCACTGTAAAGGAGTCCTCAGGTGTGTGTGCCTCACCTCTTAGAAACTTTCCCCTTAAATGTCCCTTGGCTTCCCTTCATGTCTAGGGGTTTGCACTCCCAATATCCTATTCAACCTCTGAAAACAAAAAAGGGGGAAAAGCCCATGCAGTTGCTAGGAGTACACTCAGAACCATTAATAAAGGGAATTCCAAGGTCTCTAGTATACAGAGCAGAATCTGGAAGTGACAGCCAACTCCTTGTTGGGGTGTCCCTTTAGCGCAAGGAATACCCTCTCCTGGCCCAGCTGTAAGGTTACTGTTGTTTTTTGTTTGTTTTATGTGGCCCATCTTTAGATTGAAATTGTTAAAATATCATTTCTGTTTTATAGTTTGTCTTTTTTCTGTGAGGCTTGTGGCATCTTAGCTCTCTGACCAGAGATCAAACCCACAATCTGAGCACTGGCAGGTGAAATCTTAACCACTAGACTGCCAGGGAATCCCCGTGTGGAAGGTGTTTACTATACATTTGTATCCCTCCTGGTCTTGCAAAGTGCTGCTTGGTAAATGTTGATTGATTGAAGGTTATTTGATTAATGTTAAGTGAACTTTACAGTTTATTCACTCACCATAACCACTACTCTGGAAAATGAAATCCATGAGATAAATATTGTATTGATTAACCTCTCTGCAACCACAATCATCAAATAAAATGAATAATTCACTCGCTCTTATTTTCACATGCCAGCCTGAAATCTTGGTTTCCTTTTAGAACAAACTTGGAATTTTCATGCAGTAAATATAGAAAGTAACTCAAAATCTCCTAAATTTCAAATTTATAGACTGCTTGAGAGCATTCAAATATTGTTAATACTGCCGGCTATTTAGATAGCCAGGAGACGTGGAAGGGCCTCCATCACTAATGTCTCATGGTTTATTTGAAGTAGCTGGTGTCATATTGATTGTAATACCATTGCTTCTATGTTTCGTTAGAAACATGACTTCTAAGAGAATAAAAGTATCCTTTAATTTTAAAAGTTACTGAATTTCATCATGTTTTTCTAAAAAGAAATGGAAAAAAACAAATTTCCGACTCTATCAGCTCTTCTCTCTGTTTGGTCTAGCAGCTGCCTTGGACATTTTGCAAAAACATTTTTGAAAATATGATCTGCAATTTTAGACACTCGATTTTTCCTGTAGGAATTATAAACACTTTTTGAGTCCGGTTCTCTGTGCTTCAGTTTTTACTCAAACTTGATCAAAACCCAGGATGAGAGAGATGTGTGAAAACTCAAACTCAAGTTCCTCTACCAAAAAGTTAAAATGGATAATTCAAACAGCAAAAGTCTGTCGATTTGAATGTAATGTCTTTAAATCAATGGTTGCATTTTAATGTTTCATATGATTAGCACATTATTGATATGTCATGGATAAATAAATAAAACATTAATATCTATTTCTAGGAATTTCAAACAATTATTAACTTCATGCATGGTAATTTCTAATTTTGTTTACATTTATGTTACTAAGCCTGGTACTAAGGTATGGGGAAAATCAATAAACCTCTAGCACAGAGGTAGCATACCCAAAAGATATCATACAGGGAATGGCACCACCACCATGAGTGACTGACACAAAATAGGAACTTGCAAACTGGATGGAAATAAAACATAAATACACAAAATGAGAAGAAAATATTATTTAACTGTTGCTGCTGCTGCTGCTAAGTCGCTTCAGTCGCGTCCGACTCTGTGTGACCCCATAGACAGAAGCCCACCAGGCTCCGCCATCCCTGGGATTCTCCAGGCAAGAACACTGGAGTGGGTTGCCATTTCCTTCTCCAATGCATGAAGTGAAAAGTGAAAGGGAAGTCGTTCAGTTGTGTCCTACTCTTAGCGACCCCATGGACTGCAGCCTACCAGGATCCTCCGTCAGTGGGATTTTCCAGGCAAGAGTACTGGAGTGGGGTGCCATTGCTGCAAATCAATTAAGTTATATTAGTTTTTCACTATAATAAGATGTTAAGCTTCAAGTAGAACCATGGCATATTTTGATCTAACAAAGAGACCCAATGTAACAACATTTAAGGAAAAATTCAAATCTTAATGATGCATGAATCAGTATTCTGCCTGAGTCTCATACTTGGGTAAATTAGAAAACTTGTATGAATTTGAAATTATTTAAATATTCTAATGGATGCATTACTGTTGTAATGTCTTTCTTTCACATAGTTTTTGTTTTGTTTTTAGGATTTTGAAAATAAGAACATGTGTAAGTGTGATGCATTTGTTATCTATTTTTCTCCAGTAAAAATTATGAACAATGTTCATTTCACACAAAGCATTGTTTGAGTCCCTAATGATGTGCAAGGTATTGATAAACTACCTAAGGTTAAAAAAGAAAAAGGTAATCACTCCTACATCTTTAAAAAATGTCTAAGTGCTATTGGTTTTAGACTTCCTGTTGGCACATGTTAATCCTCTCCTGTTTAATGTGGCTTTTTATGCATCTTACTTTCCTCAACATCCTGTGCAACATTTATAATAGCTAAATGGCTTCATACAATCCTTGGCATCTGAAAGAGGCATTTCTTTCTTTCTTTTCCCCATCAGGTCAAGAAGCTCAAACATTTGACCATCTTCACACATTTCCCCCAGGGATGCTACAAGAAACAGGAGGATGGGATGGTTTTCTCTTTGTTGCCTGCAAGTGTGGCAACTCTCTTTCTGGCAAAGAAAATGAATGGAAAGGTAAATGAAATGTCAGGATAACTCATGGCTTAACTCAGGTCATCTGTTGAGAGAGAGAGAGGGAGAGAGAAACACACACAAACCTCTTCCCTGAGGTTTATATAAATCCTTATATAATTATTCCAATGCCTAATTAAAGCTGTTAGTGATATGCTTTTCCTGCAAATGAATGAAACAACTCGCACTCATATTTGGCTTCTATAGGGAATATATTTTACATTTTTCCAGGTCATAGAGGGTTTACTTGATGATGCTCAAAGTGCAATTTGCTTGACCTGGAATCAAGAATAGCTGTTTGTCTGCCTTTTGTCCCACCCACAAATAAGTCAGTGATCCCTCCCTAGATGTTGTGGTATGGCTTCATCAGAGGGCAGGGCATGCAACAGTGTACTCCAACTCACGTCCATTATTATGAATCTTTTCTTTGCAATCAAAAGACTTCAACTTAAAAGGTTATCTGCTGAGATGCTTCTCAAGGTATCCTTTGCTCAACGCTCATTCCAGCAAATGCTAATTTACCAGAAGTCCTAAATAATTTGGTTATTTTCTGTACACAATTACTCTTATGTTTGTAATGTTCTAAGAAAATTAAGCACTCAGTGTTATTTTTTTACATGTAAAATTTTAAAATGTAGTGCCATATGTGGTTCTGGGCATCAGTAAATTAGGTGGAGAGCCTGAGATGGGATTCCTGGCTTATCAAAGTTCTTAGTGACAAAAATGTCTCCATCCACTGACATTGAAGTTACATATGATTAAACTTTTGATTGTGGCACTATTTGGGGAAGACAACTCCTGTTAAGATGTAATCCTGTTACTTAGCAATTAACTTGTCACTGCCTTTAACACTCATGAAGAAATTAAAATGGATATGTTAAAAATACGGATATTCATCTAGAAAGTCCAATAAAAGGAAAGAAGTTGAATCTGCCTCACCCAGACTAAATCTACAGAGAGACTCACAATATGCTAACCAGAGTGCAGGAGAAAATGTTCAGGTGGATAGAAATGGTAGGAAGTGGGGAGACAAAAGAAAGAAAAGCAGCTCGGGGCAGAAGGGAACAATCCTGCCCTTTCTAGTGGAGGGTATTCAGCATTTCAGGAGTTCTGGCCTTGGGCAAAGTGATCTCAGTGCAGGTCCCAAAGCTGTGGTGAGTCACTGGGACAGGATTGCTCTGTGGGACCTGCCTTTCCTAAGAGTAAGCACCTTGGTGGCACTGACTAGAGCAGAAGAAGTACCAAGAGACCAGTGACGATGACATCACAACACAAAACTCATGGGGATGAGGTACTCAGTGAAGTGTATGTACAAGGTAAAGAAAGCTGGGAGAAAAGTTCTGAGCATCCCCCACAGTCTATATTCTCTTGCAGAACAAATGGAATCTAGATTGGACTCCTTGGAGGAAAAGCTATGACAAATGTAAACACTGTATTAAAAAACAGAGATATCCCTTTGCTAGTGAAGGTTCATAGGGTCAAAGCTAGTAGTAGTCCTGTAGGGATATGAGAGTTGGCTCATGAAGAAGGCTGAGCACCAAAGAATTGATATTTTCAAACTGCAGTGCTGGAAAAGACTCTTGAGAGTTGCTTGGACTGCAAGGAGATTAAACCAGTCAGTCTTAAAAGAAATCAACCTTGAATATTCATTGGAAGGATTGGTGCTGTAGCTGAACCTTCAGTACTTGGGCACCTGATGTGAAGAACTGACTACTTGGAAAACATCCTGACGCTGGGAAAGATTGAGGGCAGGAGAACAAGTGGATGATAGAGTTTGAATGTTTGGATGGCATCACCGACTCAATAGGCATGAGTCTGAACAAACTCCAGGAGATGGTGAAGGACAGGAAAGCCTGGCTTGCTGCCAGTCCATGGGGTCACAAAGAGTCAGACATGACTGAGCGACTGAACAACAAGACTTCAGCAGTTCTGTCAAGGTCAGTTCAGTTCAGTCACTCAACTGTGTCTGACTCTTTGTGACCACACGGACTACACCACGCCAGGCTTCCCTGTCCATCACACCACAGTTCAAAAGCATCAGTTCTTCAGTGCTCAGCTTTCTTTGTAGTCCAACTCTCACATCCGTATATGACCACTGGAAAAACCATAGCTTTGACTACATGGACCTTTGTTGAAAAAGTAATGTCTCTGCTTTTTAATATGCTGTCTAGGTTGGTCATAGCTTTTCTTACAAGGAGCATGTGTCTTTTAATTTCATGGCTACAGTCACCATCTGAAGTGATTTTTGAGCCCCCCAAAATAAAGTCTGCCACTATTTCCACTGTCTCCCCATCTATTTGCCATTAAATGATGCGACCGGATGCCATGATCTTAGTTTTCTGAATGTTGAGTTTTAAGCCAACTTTTTCACTCTCCTCTTTTACATTCATCAAGAGGCTCTTTAGTTCTTCTTTACTTTCAGCTGTAAGAGTGGTGTCATCTGCATATCTGAGGTTATTGATATTTCTCCTGGATATCTTGATTCCAACTTGTACTTCATCCAACCCAGCATTTTACAAGATGCACTCTGCATATAAGTTAAATAAGCAGGGTGATGATATACAGCCTTGACGTAGTCCTTTCCTGATTTCAATCCAGTCTGTTTTTCCATGTCCAGTCTAACTGTTGCTTCTTGACCTGCATACAGATTTTTCAGGAGGTCTGGTATTCCCATCTCTTGAAGAATTTTTCACAGTTTGTTGTGATCCACACAGTCAAAGGCTTTGGCATAGTCAATAAAGCAGAAGTAGATGCTTTTCTGGAACTGTTTTGCTTTTTTGATGATCCAGTGGATGTTAGCAATTTGATCTCTGGTTCCTCTGCCTTTTCTAAATCCAGCTTGAACATCTGGAATTTCATGGTTTACATACTGTTGAAGCCTGGCTTGGAGAATTTTGAGCATTTTTTTGCTAGTGTGTGAGATGAGTGCAATTGTGTGGTAGTTTGAGCATTCTTTGGCATTGCCTTTCTCGGGGATTGGAGTGAAAACTGATCTTTTTCCATTTCTCTGGTCAATGCTGAGTTTTCCAAATTTTCTGGCATATTGAGTGCAACACTTGAAATAGCTCAACTGGAATTTCGTCTCCTCCATTAGCTTTGTTTGTAGTAATGCTTTCTAAGGCCCACTTGACTTCGCATTCCAGGATGTCTGGCTCTAGGTGAGTGATCACACCATTGTGCTTATCTGGGTCATGAAGCATGTGTCAAGGTGGCTCTCTCCATACAGAAAATAACTTCAAAAAGAGCCTTGTATCCATAAACATATAAGGAAAATCTAACAGAATCCCTCTCCTGTTAAAGCTCCCATTCTGGTGGATGAGACAGTCAAAAACCAAAGCAAATCAACCATTAAATAGTGAGAAAGGACTGCAGGTTGCACAAAAATGTAGACAATAATTAGATGGGATTGTCCAGAAAGTCTTCTCTGAGGAGGTGACAGTTATGAACCAAAGAATAGCAAACACAGGGAGAGAGCTTCTGAGTCCCTGAGTTAGGAAACAGCTTGACACAGGCAAGGATAGAAAAAGAAAACTATTAAAAGGGTATCCAGGAAGGGGGAGAATGCTTCTAGAAGAGTTGGTAGGAGATTTAGGATCATAACACTGGGAAGAGGTTTGGAGTCACACTAAATACAAAGTCTGCAGGTATGAAAGGGGTTTGGCAAGATCATATAATTAGCTACAAATGAACACTTTTGTGAGGACCCGGGGCAGAGCAAGGAAGGCACAGGTGAGTTAGAGCTATTGTCATTCAATGGAGATGTCCAGGACAAAAGTGGGGGAAGCATGGAAATAATCCGCATGCTTTGAAGAAGCATTTGCATCAGCAGGTGAATTCTTCACCACTGAGTCAAACAAGGAGATTAGTTGCTGTAATTCTGAAAGCAAAATTAAAGCACCTGAATGGTTGGCTTTATTGATTAATGCATTCCACAGCAGGGCAGTGTTCAAACCAAGCTTGAATTATATTTAAGTGAAGGTGGAGGGTCAAATACTCATATAAGGAGAGGCTGAAAATGATGACTTCTTGGTTCTTTTACTTCCTAGTGCCACTGCTATCAAGGAGTTAATAATCTGCTAGAATATTTAAGATGTGTAAGAGAAGTAAGCCATCTTGCAGAGCAGTAAGTGGTACAGTGTTATAGAAATTTTCTTTCAAATGCAGCAAAAGTCTTTTTTTTTTTTTAAAGGAATTCCTTCAAAAAATCAATGTGCTAAATCTGAGCCCATTTGATAAAGTCTGGCTCATTCCAGATGTTTCTGGTCTGGTCTGGTTTAGTCACTAAGCCACGTCCAACTCTTACGACCCCATGGACTGTAGCCTACCCGGCTCCTCTGTCCATGGGACTCTCCAGGCAAGAATACTGGAGTGGGTTGCCATTTCCAGATGTTCAGTCAGGTCTAAATTGTGATTTAAATTTCTAAACCTTAGTATTGTTTCCCTTACTCAACTTTTATATTCAAGAAGGCTTAAATGATGGAAATAATTTAACCAGTTAATTTCTTTGAATTTGATATTTGGACACATGACCTGGTAAATGGTTTCTGTCCCTCCAATGGCTAAAGGGGACTCTTGAGAGTGCATTATCATAATTAAATTGATAGGACATATCATAGTTTACAAAGTTTATAGGAAATAACATTGACATTGACATAACTCAGGATATATGTCTTCCACTTTATGCTCAGTCACAGACAGACCGGTTATATGAACAAATCAAGTTGGAGTGTGTTTCAAATCTGGATAACATGCTATGAAATGAACTCCATGTCAGTTTTGTAGAAGGTTTTCCCATTTCCATGCTGCAGCAACTTACAAGAGGACCAACTTATAATGAAGTCCCAGTGCTGCTTTTTCGTGTCCTCTAGGAATTCAGATCCTGGGCAGAGGTCATTATCTTTCTGAACTATCACCCAACATTCAGAATGGAAGGTTCAGGGGACATGAATAATGCCACACTTAGCAGGGAGTGTGTGTGTTCCCAAGCTTACCAATTCCCACATGGCTTCCTGTCTACCTGTTGTGGCAGGGCTGCAGCAAGAAACCAATTATTTCAGAAAGCTTTTGTTTTGGAGTAAGACAGGTTCACTGACTGCTTGCACATTAATTCCTGGCTGTAGACATAATGACCACCTGGTTGCTTTTGCCTGCAAATGTCAGCTCACAGCAAAACAGCTCTCACCCACAAACTCGACCACTAGTAAGCAGAAAAGAGATTAAGCCTCATGTGGGAGTGATTATGATTTGGGGGATTTGAGAGTGATTACGATTTCACCTACCAGAAGCCTTCAAAATAAGACTGTCTGACTTGCTTCTATAGTGCAGACAGATGAAGCGTCTTGCATTACAAGAACACAAACAGACGTCAAAGCCAAAGATCCATGGAGAATCTCAATGATAGAAGAGAAAGGACTTCTGTTCAAATAACAGAAAGAATAACCATGGTGAAGGAGATGGGATCTCAGAACCCCAGGAAAGAAGAAGTATGGCTAGTTTTGAAAGACTTTTAATAGTATAAGTGTTCCAGTTTGTCTTCTGCCACTTAATTTATCAGGCTTCAATTAGGAAAGTCAAATGTTTACACCAGTTGTTTCAACTATAGAATGTAATACTGGAAGTTAGTTAAATAAATACTGGAGGACTTAAAAGATAAAATCGACCACTGAGGTAACATGAAGTAGGCACTAAAGAAGCAGCTTCCACTCTTCAGCCCCAGGAAAAGAGTTTGGAGTTGTTAGAATGTCAGCAATTGGAGGAACTGACAGAGCTGAAACCAGACATCTGAGGAGGGAATACCACCAAGCTGATGCCTCAAGAGCTGCAAAGAGGGCTCCTGCACAACTGGGGAATGGTCTTCTGAGGAACTACAAAACCTCTCAGGAGGAACAGTGGGACTGGTCTGGGTAGTGGAGCTAACATTTTTCAAGTTGGAGTTAAGTGCTACTGAAATCAAACATTGCTGCCAGAGTAAGAAGCATCTACAAACAAAAATATAAGCAAGAGTCTCTTCCTCTTCAAGCCTTTATATCCCTCTTTAGATACCACTTCATAGAGTAGGAAGATGCTTCGATATTTGGGAGACAGTAGCTTAATGACCAGCATACTCACTATGTTAAATTTACTCTGAAACTTCATATAATAGTAGCTGGGATATCTTCCAACATGGCTTACCACTTTACCATGTGGAAAACAAAGCAGGGAAAGCTACAGTGACTGGTTCAAACATCCAAAATTTGAGACAACAGTTCCTAACTCCAGCTTACAGCCCTCTCCTCATGTCCAAACATCTTTTCCGAATCTGGTTTTTCAGTGGGAATTCATGTGAGAAGATTCAGGAAAAAATAGTTCATCTTGCATTTTGCAAGCAGTTGTCAAGTCCCCAAATCTTCAACTTCTTTTGCAGGTCCACTACACTCCTTGAACTAGCACCTTCCATCTAGCAAATGGTCAGTAAAAACTTGCTATCTCTTGAGAATTTATTTTTTTTTAATATTCCAGTATCATCATCAGTGTGCTTTCCTACCTGTCACCATCGGAACCTATGAGGCAAGAGGGTTGATTCCATTCAATTTGATAAGCAGGGAGCTTGGGTCTCTAACACTCTAGCCACTTACATGAATCACTTAACAAGTACATGAGCGGGAGATGGAAAGTAAATAGCCTATCAGAGGATCAATCCATACATTAGTTCTCATCCATTGTACTAAAATTATTCTTTTGTTTCTGACATTCTATTTAAAAAGTCTATTAAATCATAATGCTCAAAGTAGAGAAAAATATCCCTCTGTGCTCTCGTGTAAAGCACTGTAAGTCCAAAATGTGTTTGAGATATTGGACTAGATTTTTTTTCCCATTTTTTGGAAGGAAACTGTAGTTAAAAAGTTGAGAGTTATTGAAAAGAATTTAGCAGGAAAAAAAAATGTGACACTTTGGAAAAGGAGTATGTGAATTCAATAACAAAGACAGCTTTTTCCTTTTTTTTTTTTTTTAAATCTGTCCTTTCTTTCAGGTTAGAACTATTTATATATTCACTGATTTTACAATGGAGACCTTTTAAATGTATCAATAGATCAATAAATCCATGACTTTAATGGGGTGATTCTTCATTCAGTCTTTATGGGAGGGTTTCCTTGGATGGTCTATTATTTTGCTGAAAATGCTGCTACTGAAAAGATTTTTACCTATTGATCAGAACTTTTAATGGTTGGTTTATCTGCAAAGCAAATGGCGAGACTTTGTAGACTTGGGTATGGTCTTTATCTATTCAAAGTAACAAATTAAATTAGATGAGCTTTCTTATTTCTTGAAATTCAAACCACATTTCTTGCTATTTGCCATCCCTTTCCACATTTGCTGAGGTACTGGTTCCCATCTCTGGGTCCTTTCTTTCTTTTTCTTCCACCTGGATCACCTCCACGGATATTTTCTACCTACAACAAGTGTACCTTTTTTCTGAAAGTCCACCTTATACCTCAGTCCCTTTTCAATGTCCTCCTATATAATCAACTTCTCATTACTCTCTCCTTTCTTAGAAATCTTAGAAAGGTTTTCATCACATCTCTACCATCCACCCTTACTATACCAACTGACCAGATAATAAGCACTATTGTATTTTGAATGCCCCCTTGCTGAAATTATCAATGTGCATAATCGTAACTAGAACGTTCTCCTACTTTTGTACAGCAATTTACAAATGCCAAAGCAATTCAACAAACATTATTTCTCTGAGTCATATGGGAACTATAAAAGCAAGATTCTGTCATTTTCCTATAATTAAAGAAACTGAGAATCTGATTGGTTAAGAGAATATCTCGCCGTACCCTTCAGGAAAGGAAGAGTTAGGACTAGACACTAGAGTCTGAAAATAAATCCGAAGATCTTTTGGTTAGAAATTTTGAGATTTCCTTCACTATATTTTATCTAAGGAGAAATTACTGAATCAACTCTAAGTGAAAGCAGCATAGAAGAAAGTATTTAAATATGCTGTGATTATACTCAAAGTGCATATAGATATAGATATTTTTCATCAGAGTATCCTAAATAATTTTGTTCCAAATTCAGATACTCAGATACCACTGAAACCTGATAAATCAGATTATTTGGTGCAATCCCTCAGAATTAACATTCTATTTCAAAATTTACTAATAGAGATCATTCAACAATGGAGGCAAAGTGTGTGGGTGGTTATATTTTGTTACCTTTTGAGTCCAAAGAGTGAAAGAACACTCTCCTTTACAACTTTGTCACTTGAAGCAAACTTTCTGAATTTTTAGATTCTTAATACTCTCTTTCATCACTTGCAAGTGTCATTTTCATGGACTAGATATAAAGTAGGTATAAAAACTGGCTAACACATCCGTCAATACATTTAACTGTAGCTGTCAACCCCTGGGGTATGTTTAAAGGTGAGAGGTTGGGGCAGGAAGCCACAGGTGGCAGAATACAATATTTTTCCAACACTGTAGACAGGCAAAGAGCATTTCATTTTCAGGGCACATACTCATTTTTAGTGGCCACTGTTCTTGATTTTCCTTGGAATAAATGAATGCAAAGGTAATTTGGAACAAAACCAGCACTGTTACTAGAAATATAGTTTCTGAGATGTAGGTAGTCTTCTCTTTGAGAACGAGTTTGGAGATAATTTTCTGCCCCCATCATGGATGTTGGACGTGCCTCCATTTGACTGGAAGTAGCTCAGAGGGTGCATGGGATGGAGCACATGTAGAACGAAGAGTGTTGGGCAGCCACTGAAGTGCAAAGGAAGGACAATACCAGGAGAGAGAAGGACTCAGACTAACAGGAGTCTTTGGGCATCCTGGCCATCTCAGTGCAGGGCAATTCATCAATAACACACACTCTCAATATGAATGCATTTGTAATATCTCTTCTATGCCATTTTCCTGCATATCTGTATATATGTATGTATATACTTATGTGAATGCAATCTTACGTTTATTCCAAAAGTTATAATTCATTCAAAAACTATTAACTGAGTGCCTCTAAACAGCTAACAGATATACAATTTCCTTCATGTTTAGCCCATTCCCTTTCGTTTATTTCCCTTTTCCTGTTTTGTTTCTGAGTCGTATGACACGCTGTATGGACTAAAGCCGGTTGTATTGGACTAAATAACTCATTCTAGTTCCAATCATGTGCACAATGCTTATTATTTGGGAAGGTTCCACCCACTAACAACTCTGGCTTCAGAATATATTGTTTTCAGAGCTCTCCTGACATCACTCAGGCATGCTGATTGTACACAAACAAATATGTCTGGGCTTGATAAGGCTAAATTGCGTATAAGCTCAAGTTCTTCTTTGCTATTATGTTTAAACAAAAATAACCATGTTATTTCCAGATCCAGTCAGACCACAAGAAAAGCTACCAGTTCCTGCCAAATAACAAAGGACAGATTGCTAAGAACAGAGGGGAAAAAGACAAAACTTATTTCCCTTCTTAGAACAAATGAAGCGGAGAGTCCAATTGGAAGGCTGGAGGCATTGTTTGATGGACTGGGCTGGGGCTAAAGCCAGCTTCCCCATGCTTTGATCCCCTCTTGTCAGAGAGCAGCACTTTATAAAACAGACAACGCTGATTCTATTATTCAGAGTTGCCCAGAGAAAATGAATCAGTGGGATTTCTCACTCTCTCTGTTTCTATCTCTGTCTCTGTGTGTGTGTGTGTGTGTGTGTACATAGAGAGACAGAGAGAGAGATAGGTAGATAGATACATGCATACATATATGCACATGTGCATGCCAAGTCACTTCAGTCCTGTCTGGCTCTTTGTGACCCCATGGACTGTATCCCACCAGCCTCCTTCTGTCCCTGGAATTCTCCAGGCAAGAATGCTGGAGTGGGTTGCCCTACCCTCCTCCAGGGGATCTTCCCCACCCAGGAATTGAACCCGTGTTTCTTAGGTCTCTTCATTGGTAGGCGGGTTCTTTACCATTAGTGCCACCTGAGAAACCCCATATACACATATACACACACACACACACACACACACACACACTCATATATACACACAAACATACCTATGGAGAGAGTTTATTTTAAGGAATTGGTTCATATGATTATAGAGGCAGACAAGTCCTCAAGGTTGGTAGTCGGTAAGCTGAAGATCCAGGAGAGCCAGTGGTATAGTATTACTGGCTCAAGTCTGAAAGCCTGAGAACCAGGAGAGCTGATAAAAGACATTCTAGTGTAAAAGCATGTAAGTTGGAGACCCAAGAAATGCCAGTGTTTCAATCTGAGTTCAAAGGCCAGAAGGGGCCTGTTTCCCAGCTGATGAGTCAGGTTCCCTCTGCTGTTGCTGCCAAGTCGCTTCAATCATGTCCAACTCTTAGCGACCCCATGGACTGCAGCCTACCAGGCTCCTCCATCCATGGGATTTTCCGGGCAACAGTACTGGAGTGGGGTGCCATTGCCTTCTCCCCAGTCTCCCTCTAACTCCCTCTAATTCAGTCTTTTTGTTCTATTCCAGTCTTCCTTTGACTGGATGAGACCCACCCAAATTAAAGAGGGCAATCTGCTTCAGTCAGTCTACCTATTAAAATGTTAATCTCATCCAGAAACATCCTCATAGACACACCCAGAAAAATCTTTGGCCAAATGTTTGGGCTCCCATGGTACAGTCCTGTTGATAGATAAAATTAATCATCACACTGACCTTAAAATCAAGGTCTCCAACAGACTGTAGACTTGAAAGTTCAGGCAGTCTGAACCCCCACTCAGGACTGGTACACTTTCTCCACCTTCTCAAATGAGTTTCATCCTGATTCTTCATGTGCATCTTCAAGAGGTACTTTTCCCCGATGGACCACTCTGTTGTTGGAAATGCAGATTGAAATCATTATTAATTTCTGACTTAGTCATGTTCATATTTCTACATCTTGAGCAAGTCTTTCCTCAACTTGGAAGGCTTCCTCAAGCAGGTCTTTCCCTTTGAATCTTCTCTTACATTGGGAGGCAGATACCAAGGTCTCTGCATTCAGGAAGCCCACTCTAGTAAGTAAGGTCTAGCAGTTAGCACAGGGGAAAAGCTGTTAAATGTACAAAATTGCAAACAGCTGATGGAGGAAGATGGGGGTGGGGGGCAGGACATCCTGATCAGGGTGCCTATTCCTGGTTTTTGCCATAAGCAGATTGACTAGAGCTAATCAGGCATGCTCTTGTGTTGTTGGAAGAGGGTGTTTGCTATGACCAGTGTGTTCTCTTGGCAAAACTCTATTAGCCTTTGCCCTGCTTCACTCCGTATTCCAAGGCCAAATTTGCCTGTTACTCCAGGTGTTTCTTGACTTCCTACTTTTGCATTCCAGTCCCCTATAATGAAAAGGGCATCTTTTTTGGGTATTAGTTCTAAAAGGTCTTGTAGGTCTTCATAGAACCGTTCAACCTCAGCTTCTTCAGCATTACTGGTTAAGGCATAGGCTTGGATTACTGTGATATTGAATGGTTTGCCTTGGAAATGAAAAGAGATCATTCTGTCGTTTTTGAGATTGCATCCAAGTACTGCATTTCAGACTCTTTTGTTGACCATGACGGCCACTCCATTTCTTCTGAGGAATTCCTGCCCGCAGTAGTAGATATAATGGTCATCTGAGTTAAATTCACCCATTCCAGTCCATTTTACTTCACTGATTCCTAGAATGTCAACATTCACTCTTGCATCTCCTGTTTGACTACTTCCAATTTGCCTTGATTCGTGGACCTGACATTCCAGGTTCCTATGCAATATTGCTCTTTACAGCATCGGACCTTGCTTCTATCACCAGTCACATCCATAACTGTGTATTGTTTTTGCTTTGGCTCCATCCCTTCGGTTTTTCTGGAGTTATTTCTCCACCGATCTCCAGTAGCATATTGGGCACCTACCGACCCGGGGCATTCCCCTTTCAGTATCCTATCATTTTGCCTTTTCATACTGTTCATAGGGTTCTCAAGGCAAGAATACTGAAGTGGTTTGCCATTCCCTTCTCCAGTGGACCACATTCTGTCAGACCTCTCCACCATGACCCACCCATCTTGGGTGGCCCCACATGATATGGCTTAGTTTCACTGAGTTAGACAAGGCTGTGGTCCATGTGATCAGATTGACTAGTTTTCTGTGACTGGTCTCAGTGTGTCTGCCCTCTGATGTCCTCTCGCAACACCCACCATCTTACTTGGGTTTCTCTTACCTTGGATGTGGGGTATCTCTTCACGGCTGCTCCAGCAAAGTGCAGCTGCTGTTCCTTACCTTGGATGAGGGGTATCTCCTCACAGCCACCCCTCCTGACCTTGAACGTGGAGTAGCTCCTCTTGGCCCTCCTGCTCCCGCCCAGCCACAGCTCCTTGGATGTGGGGTTGCTCCTCTCGGCCGCCGCCCCTGACCTTGGGCAAGGGGTAGCTCCTCTCAGCCACTCTTCTGCATGGTCCGTTGCAGCCAGATCAACGCAAAGAAATAGAAGAGAACAACAGAATGGGAAAGACTAGAGATCTCTTCAAGAAAATTAGAGATACCAAGGGAACATTTAATGCAAAGATGGGCTCGATAAAGAACAGAAATGTTATGGACGTAACAGAAGCAAAAGATACTAAGAAGAGGTGGCAAGAATACACAGAAGAACTGATTCTCATTCCTCATTGACCACTGAGGAAGGCTTTCTTATCTCTCCTTGCTATTCTTTGGGACTCTGCATTAAGATGCTTATATCTTTCCTTTTCTCGTTTGCTTTTCACAACTATTTGTAAGGCCTCCCCAGACAGCCATTTTCTTTTTTTGCATTTCTTTTCCATGGGGATGGTCTTGATCCCTGTCTTCTATACAATGTTACTTTGCCAACAAAGGTCTGTCTAGTCAAGGCTATGGTTTTTCCAGTGGTCAGGTATGGATGTGAAAGTTGGACTGTGAAGAAAGCTGAGCGCCTAAGAATTGATGCTTTTGAACTGTGGTGTTGGAGAAGACTCTTGAGAGTCCCTTGGACTACAAGGAGATCAAACCAGTCCTTTCTAAAGGAGATCAGTCCTGGGTGTTCATTGTAAGGACTGATGCTAAAGCTGAAACTCCAGTACTTTGGCCACCTCATGCGAAGAGTTGACTCATTGGAAAAGACTGATGCTGGGAGGTTTTGGGGGCAGGAGGAGAAGGGGACGACAGAGGATGAGATGGCTGGATGGCATCACTGAATCGATAGACATGAGTCTGAGTGAACTCCAGGACTTAGTGATGGACAGGAAAGCCTGGCATGCTGTGGTTCATGGGGTCACAAAGAGTCAGACACGACTGAGTGACTGAACTGAACTGAACTGAATCGGTCATGCTGTGCACTAGAACCCTCAGTGTATCTAATATTGCACTAGACATGCTACAGAAACATGAATTCTGAACTGGAAGAACACAATGCAGACTGGGAAACAGAAAGGACATTTTCCAAGTCCAGCGGAAAGTACTAAGTGATATATGAGAAGCAGGATCTCAGAGGAAGAAGTCCTTAGTGGAAGCAGGTGGTTGAAAAGAGCTTTGTGCTTTGACTCTTACAGGATGGATATTATTTATCTTCTCCTAAAGGGAAAGTGAGGGTTCCTAGGAAGCAGAAGGAGTTCCTGTAAAGGGACTAAGGAGGAAATGAGCAATTCTCTTCCAGAATCCTTGAGTGGTCACGCTCCCTGAGATGCAGGCTCCTGAGCTTCCAAAGGTAAATTACTCACAATTAGAAAATGCCTTAGGCCCAGACACAATCAGGCTCCACGAGATTAGGAGAAAATCCTGAAGAAGTTTGCTGGCTCTAGGGATTTAAGGTATTTATTTACCCAGACTGCAGGAGCTGTTCAGACAGATATGAAACTTGCCAGCACACAGCTGTCGCCCTAATGGGCTGCATCGGGTCCCCAGCGGCTACCTCTTGGGATGAACAGAAATTTCAGTCTCTTTCGCCACACCGATTTTCACACCCTGGCTGCCAAGAAGGGGGGCAATTAATGCTGCTGCTGACAGTTATTCCAGTTCGGGTCCAGGCCCCTGGGATGGAAAAAATCTCACCGGGATACCCTAAGAGTTGTATCTGGATTTGTTGCAGAAAGATTTGTTTAAAAAAAAAAAAAGAAAAAGAAAGCCAGAAAAGAAAAAAAAAAAAAAAAAAAAGGCTGATGAGCAATAGTATATTAGAAAACCATTATGATCCAAAAAACAAACAAACATATCTCTCTTTATTCTTTAATTTTTTGAATAATTATTGGATGTGTATCATGTGCCCAAGCATGTGCTTGTTGTGTAGAAAAATAAAAAAACAAGTAACAAAAAAGACAGTATAGAATCTGGCTCTGGAGAATTAAAAGTCCAGTGTGAAGAATAAGTTACTAATGAAGTCAAACCAGGTAACTGCTCTAAAATCCTTTGTTGAATCAGTCATTGGGTAGAATACAAAAGAAGCAAAGGAGTATGGAGCTACTTAAAAGATAAAGAATTGCACAACAATTTAGTTAATGCCAAAATGCTAACATTTCGCACTGTCATATTTTTTCTCTTACTGTTTCTCTTTCATTCCGTGAACCTTTAAGAGAGCAAGACAGCATGAACATCCTTTTCCTTCCTGCTGCAGAAGCTCCATGCTCACAGTTTCGCTATGAGAAGTAGAGAACTAGATAAGTACAATTAGTTTGTGCCTCACGTCTAGTTATCACTCAACTGGGCTGGCTGCTGAAGCTTTACATTTCCACGTAGCACTCCTGTGCATATCTCCTTTTTTAATTATTTCTACAGGTTTTAATTTGTAAACTGTCATGTGAGATTTGGGGTTGCATTTTGCCAGAGTAACTGATATGATTGCAGAAGCAAATTACAGCTTTACCTGAAGCTTTTTTTTCAGACAAAAAATTATTACATATTTCTAGTGTTGGAGTAGGGGGGAGTCTCTGGAACAAGCTTCTAAGCAAACACAACAATTCTGGTCTCCTGAAAATTGATATATTCAATTAAATGCTCACAGTCTGGTTAGCTTTCAATAAATACCATTTAAAACCAAAAGCCTCACTGCTATAAGCATGACACCAGATAATGAAGCTTATATCACTGTTGTTCTCGATTTTCAGCCAGTAACACACAGCTTCAAAACTCTCATCGTTGAGCTCAGAAAGAAATTTGGCTCACATTAGAGATCTCTTGCACCAAATAGCGTCTCTATTTTAACTTGATACTCCATGTAGTAAAATCTTTTAATTCAGATCCCACCGAATTGAGAAGAGATATGACTAAAATTTGATTTTTAAAAAATCCCATTTCTTTATCAAGAGATAGGGGAGTGAGAGTTATAAAACACATGCTTAAAAGCACAAAGGAACAAAGTATTTTAATAGTTAATGAGCCATAAGATGTTAACAGTTAATAAGCTCTGAAAATCCAAAGTCACAAACACACATATATTTAAAAACTACTTCAACCAATAATGATAAATATAGACTTACTATAAACACAATGCATATATATATATGTATATGCATTTATATATGTGTGTACATATACATATATATTTTGCTAACTTACAAATGACTTTTTAGCTGATCAATATCATATGTGCTAAATGAAACTAATGATCTCTATGTCAGAAAGATTAAGACCTAGTTATCATAAGTACTTGAAAGTAATAGAATTGAATCAAACTGCCCACAAATCTGACTTCATTAATTCACAATGTCTTGCCCTCTAACGAGAGTGAATTGATGTTTTCATTCTAGTGTCTTTAATCAAATAGTGGAGGAGCAAGAAAGAGGAGAGGGTGGAGGAGAAAGGCATAGAGCAACTTTTACTTAATATTTTAAGTAAGAAGTCACAGTTGTCAATTCTCATTGACATTTTCTCATACTCTGCTTAATTAATGCCTTTATTGCTATAAACTGTTTCTGCTTGCTAAGTAAAACCTGGGAGAGGAAGCTATTTAAACTGAAGTTTTGCCTCACCAAGGAAGATGTTGGGCATCACCATTGACTCAGCTGTAAAGAAACCACCCACAGTGCAGGAGACCCGGTTATATCCCTGGGTCAGAAAGATACCCTGGAGAAGGAAATGGCAACCCATTCCAGTATTCTTGCCTGGATAATCCCATGGACAGAGAAATCTGGTGGACTACAGTCTATGGGGTCACAGAGTCGAACACAACTGAGCAACTGACAGAAGGAAGATGTTATATAGCAAGGTTAGTTATCTCTCCTTTCTGATCTCGATCTGGTAAGCATTTGGGAATGCGTATTCTGGGTAAGGTGTCAGAAAAGACCTTGAATTTCATATTGTGGAATTGGCACCAAAAAAGAGTCATTTGTAGTTTCGAGCAGGTCTTTGGATCAATTTCATTGTCATTTTAACAAGGCATCTCTGGCTTCAACATGGTGGGAAGAGCATATTGACTGGAAAAGAACTGATGATTTGAACCAGGAGAGGATATTAGCTATGGTGATGAGGAAACATTGCGTAGGGAAAGAGCAGGTTAGCCAAGACAGAATATTCAGGCTTTCTCAGCCCATGTTTTCTAAATAATGACTGTGTAACAACTGAGATCATTTGTCACTGTGCATGCATGTCATGAGGTACTCGCTTGGTTGCAGTCTACTCTGTGGGGTATTCCTGTAAGAGCTTCACCAAGAAAGCCCTGCCGTTGGGTGTACATTGGAGTGGCATCATGGTTATGTTATATGAGGTTACATCATGGCTATGTTATGGCTACATTATAGTGAGGTTGTGGCTGCTGCTACAGTTGCTGCGTCAGCCAGGAAAGAGGCTGTGTTATGGCTGCCATGCCCCCCAGGAGAGAAAAAACGTGTCTGCAGTTCCTATGGCTCCTGGAGTTTCCTTCCAGCCTCTCAACTCATGCCTTGGTACCCTGGGTTAAACAAACCATGTGAACAGCAAGACAATTGGTGCTATGAACAGAATGAAGAGCGATACACATAATTACTATGCTACTACTAAGTCACTTCAGTCGTGTCCGACTCTGTGCCACCCTATAGATGGCAGCCCACCAGGCTCCCCCGTCCCTGGGATTCTCCAGGCAAGAACACTGGAGTGGGTTGCCATTTCCTTCTCTAATGCATGAAAGTGAAAAGTGAAAGTGAAGTCGCTCAGTCGTGTCCAACTCTTAGCGACCCCATGGACTGCAGCCTACCAGGCTCCTCCGTCCATGGGATTTTTCCAGGCAAGAATACTGGAGTGGGATGCCATTGCCTTCTCCCCATAATCACTATAGATTTAGGATATTTAACTAACAAGATGGTGCCTCAGTGCATACTAAGCATGAGATTGGTGAAATTATTTGTGATATTTCTGAGTGTTCTAGCTTGAGACACTGCACAGACATCAATGCATTACTCATGTGAGGATTAAAGAGCAATACCCTGCTCAAATTTGTCAGGAAAATTACCTAAGCCCTCTTAGGAAGACTTCATGTAACCCCGCAAGGAAGTTCAAGTAGGGATTTCAATCACTTAGTACTTGCAATTTGCTAGGGGCTGTATTATGTAATTACTTACAAAGCAACAGTGACCAGAAAATGTAGATATTTAATTAGGTACTAAATTGTATGGCAGAAATGAAAAGAATTGGGGAAATTTGTTAGAGAATGTGCCAGAATCAGGATGAACGACACTCAAGAGCTGAGACTTGAGTCCTCAGGATGCTTAGAAATGAAGAGCAGCTGCATCCTGGAGCCCACAAGCCCAGGTGAGTGAGGGTCAGAGGAGGAAGCAGAACCTTAGAACAGGGCGCCCCTGAGCTTGCAATCTCACCTTTCCCCTCTGGGTGACACAGACACAGCACAGCACAGCTGTTACTGTGGCTGTCACACAGAACACCCAGTCCAGATGGAGAAAAAGATAGGCTGGCCCTTCCAACAGACAGAGTGGTAACTCCATGAGCACAGAGAAAAATGGCATGAGGCTGTATAATTATGATATATGCACTTTGGGGTATGTAGATTATCTTTCAATAGAAAGATGAAAAAAGTATCCCTGTGAGGATGATGAATTACATGGTCTCTATGGAAAGCAGAGACTGACATATAGTTTAGTACATAATGGAATAGGCTAATTCTCCTACTGAATGAGTGCATTTTCCCATCGTTTCTGGTCTTTTCAAATGCCTTTTAATGTCCACTATGGTTCAAACCACATTCTATGACCAGAACTCAGTAAATGTTTGTTAAATTGAATTACTACTAGTTTAAAAAGAAAAAAATACAAAATAAGATAAAAATACACTAAAAGGAAATTAATTTGCACATTAATCCATGGAGCTATTTTTTTTAAGTGCTGAATTCTGCGATTTTGCTAAAATGCCCATGGGGTAATGGTTTGCCTCTTATTCTATCCATGTTCCTCTGCCTATATCAACAGTGCTAGAAATGTCTCCAAAAAGAGCATTTTGTGAGTTTCCAATGACTTACTTGCTCACTCATCTCATTATCTGGCAGGCCGTTTGTCTTTCTTTCTTTTCTTTTTTTTTTCCTTCTGTCTAACAAATGTAAAACCTCCAGGGTTTTCTATACATATCCTTTTTGAAAATGTTTGTTTGTTTGTATGTGGGTGTGTGTTTCTCTAAAATATAGCCAGAACCCATTAGAATATGCTGTCAGAGTCAGTGGTAGGATTTTGTGTCATTTCCCTTTCGACTTGAAAAATAGCATTTTGAAAAAAATATTTTTCATACACGACATTTTTCTCCCTATTCACTTTGATAGCACCACCTGCTTCGGGAAATATATATTTTCCACAAACCACTCAAATGAACTAATCCATTTTCACTATGTGTCCTTTTTGGCAAAATATCTACAGAATTTGCTTTCATAAAGATAAATTCTGTTGCTTTGCTTCTGTCTTTCTCTCTCTCTCTTTATGAAAGGAAAATGATTCCTTGTTTTCTTCTTTGTGGGGAAATGCATACAGAAATGAAATTCTAGAAACAATTAAAACCAATGAGTGAAACTCTGATTTTGGACAAATTTATTTAAATCTCTCTGATTCTCACTTTTCTCATTTGTAAAATAACAATTTTTGAGGGAAAAGTCCCCTGAATTTCATTTACTAAAGATTTCCTGATTCTTGCCCATGATACTTCACCTGGGATTTGACGTACATGTAATGTGGGCTTCTTGGTGTGCTGATGCTGGTGCAGTCAGGTCTCTACATGATCCGTGGAATTAGTGACGCTATCAAACTTGATAGTAATTTTTCATGTGGGATAGAGGAAGTTGGAATCACCTTTGGCATTGCATGTGCTCAGTCATAGGCAAGGAGAGAAATTACTCTGCCAACGAAAGTCCGTATAGTCAAGGCTATGATCTCCCTAGTGATCATGTATGATTGTGAGAGGTGGACCATAAAGAAGGTGGAAAGAGAAAGTGATGTCACTCAGTCGTGTCCGACTCTTTGCGACCCCATGGAATGTAGCCTACCAGTCTCCTCTGTCCATGGGATTTTCCAGACAAGAATACTGGAGTGGGTTGTCATTTCCTTCTCCAGGGGATCTTCCCAACCCAGGGACTGAACTCTGGTCTCCCGCATTGCAAACAGACTCTTTACCATCTGAGCCACCAGGGAAGCCCCCAAAGAAGGCGGAGCACCAAAGAATCAATGCCTTTGAACTGTGGTGCTGGAGAAGACTACTGACAGTCCCTTGGACAACAAGGAGATTAAACCAATCAATCCTAAGGGAAATCAACCCTGAATACTCGTTGGAAGGACTGATGCTGAAGCTGAAATTACAGCATTTTGGTCATGTGCTGTGAACAGCTGACTCATTAGAAAAGTCTGTGATGCTGGGAAAGATTGAGGACAGAAGGAGAAGAGGGCATCAGAGGATGAGAGATGGTTGGATGGCATCACTGATGCAATGGACATGAACTTGGGCAAACTTCAGGAGATGGTGAGGAACAGAGAGGCCTGGCGTGCTGCAGTCCGTGGGGTTGCAAAGAGTCAGACATGACTGGGTGACTGAACAACAACAACAACCAAGGGCAAAGGGCCAAGAGAAGAAAGGAAGTGGCTCAAGTTGTTGTTGACTAAACAACAACAACAGCCCTCTGCTTATAAGCTAAATAAGCAGGGTAACAGTATACAGCCTTGATGTACTCCTTTCCCATTTTTGAACCAGCTATAAAACATCAGACCCAATCTTTAATCACAGGCAGCTTGACTGCCAAACCTGGGGATTTAACCACGTCTCTAAACAGCTTCTCTTTTCTCTATTTCCTGAGACAAATTCAGTGCAAGAGAGAGTGATTTCTAATCAGAATTTTAAAGCTACTTTTGACAGGAGTGCATTAATCCTTTCATTGGACAACTTCAAGACCACCTACTCAATGTTCTTGACAGTCAGGGAAGTCGGGGACCCAGTTGAGGTACAATGCAATGATTGGTGGTGGGGCTCTCTTTGACCATCACGACTGGTATATTTGAGAGGGTGCTGGCCCCAGCATCAGATGGCCAGAGATCAAGGCGCAGTGCCACCAGTGACTTCCACAAGAATAAACAATTCATCTCATCTCTCTCAGGTGTAGTCTTCTCATTTAGCGAACAAGGATAATACTATCAGCCCCATTGCTGTTTTTAAACAAGATACTGCAAAGTAACTTCAGAGAATGTGCATAATCGAAGATACCAATTACTATTAGTTATGATGTCTATTTTACCAAGAGGAGAACACATGGCTAGCAAGATAACTAACATAAAAATAACAAAGCTAAAGAACGGTGCAATCATGAGGAGGAGAGGTAGCGAGGACTGACAAAGATGAAGTCTTTCCCTCCTGTGCTTTGCCACCACATCATACTGTTCCCTGAAGCCTGTTTTATTTCTGTGGGTTTAAATAAGAAAAATCACAAAACCTCTACACTCTAATCAATTATTATCCACTCCCTTCTCAAAACAGTTACCAGATATTAAGAGATGTAATCCTGTGTGTCTATCCAAAAAAAAAAAAAAAAGCATGATTTAAATTCCTGTATGTGGCAAGGTCACACACAGAACTTCTCCTGAACCACTTCTTGCTGTTCATACTCTTTTGTTGAGGGTGGACTGAGGTTAGTTTCATTCTGAGATGAAGAAGCCAATGCTACTTGCTGTTCTTGAATGTCCCTCTAAGCGGAATATTCCCAAGAGATTTCTCTTCAAGAAGAATAGAGCGGAGGGCCAGTTTTAGAAGCAACAGCCACCTGGGAGATCACAGCCTCTGGGGAAAGGTCTCACCACAGAGTGTTATTAGCACTGAGCTCTGAGAATACACTAACACAGGCCTGTGTACTTGTAGGTTCCCCGGGTGCCGGTGAGGGAAAGGACTCCCAGCTGCCTCCTCAGACAGCATCTGTCTTCCCGCATTCCCTAGGAAGGTGTGCAGTCACGCTCTTCTCAGCGCCAAGCTTGAGGAGGAAACTGTGTCTGAGCAGGCAGATGTCATGCCAAAGTTAGATGGGAGCAGCAGCACCTCCCAGGGTGAATTTCCACTACAGGGAAGCAGAAGGGGGGGGATCTGGCAAAAGCACTGAAGGGGCAGCTGGACAACTGGATTTTTGTCTTGGGGACCATGGCCACCCAACTAAGCCCCTGGGTCTGTAAATTCATCTGGATAATGAACAAAGTGGACTCACAGAACTCTTAAAATCCTTTTAGGGCTAAAATGACAAATGCAAAGACCCCCTCTCGACACGTCAGCATCGTTATACCCCTACCCAGCTGGTACCTACCAGTGGTTACCTGAGTAAGCCCCCTGATACAATACTCAGTAACCCAAATGTCTCACTGTCTGAACACTTATATCTTTTCAATGACTGGGAAAGTCCCTTCCAAATTTAGTGTTCTAAGATTCTTTAAACAACAACTGATCCACTGTGTATATATTCCATTTCAAGGCACAGTTAACTTTTTCTCCCTCCATATTCCTTAATTCATAACAATTGATCCCCTGGGTTTCTTCAACCACAGGCTCAAACATGTTTCCCTGAGCATCCAATCTCCCTATCAACACCCTCCAACTTCATTCCCATTAATGGTTTCTTTTGTAATACATTCTTTTTTAAATTACATCAAAAAATCACAGAGTATAAAACACTTTTTAAGGACTAAAAATTAATTAACACAAATCCAACAGTAATAATAATGGACATAATAATCTACATTTTTAAAATATTCCAAAATCTATTAAACTTGTTTGAATATCATCTCTGCTACATATTAACTATATGACTTTAGATAACTTATTTAGCCTCTCTAGACTTGTTTCCTTTTTCATAAAATAGCAATCATGAAAGAATGTGTACATACACACACACACACACACAATCATCACATCTGAATGCCTCTCTCCATCTCTCTTTTTTAAAATCATTTCTACACCTGTGAGCATGTGAACTTTCCCAGACATACCTGGGAGATAGAAAACTCTGTTACCATAAATGTGAAGCATAAGGTAATCCAAAAGCTGTATCATTATCACTAATAGTGTCTAGTTACTTTCAGTGATGCTAACTGTGAAACAAATACTAGAAAAAAATGGAAAAGTAATATATTCCAAGTAATATTAGAGGCCAAAGAAATGAGGAGAAAGTGAAAAACAAACAAAACACTAATCAAAATTGCCAGTGACTAACAATTATAAATTTAAGGAAATAAAAAAGGCCAAGGTAGAACTGCTTTCCTACAGACTACAAAAGCATTATCATAGATTCCCAGAGCTAAAACGGTCCCCAAAATCATCCGATTCAGTGATCAACCATCATAAGAAAGTTGACTTGGAATGACAATGATTCATGATTACTGCTACTATTAATCAGGTTACTTTTTTCTTTTTTTTAATATTGATTGTCAACTTTCTAAAAAATCTGACCAAAAAACATTTTGATCAAGCAAATGTAAACTTATTAGACTTATGAAAGCAAAGAGAATCTTAATGCCAGCACTATACTCTCCAAAACCATCATCTTTTTGATGACTCAAAGCCCTTTCTGGAAAAGGGACTTGAATTTGAACCTTTCAGAGAAAGGAAGAATTTGTAATTCTAAAATAAGATCTGCCTTTAAGGGTCCTAAATATTTAAGTGCTGCATGTTCCCCAAGTGATAAGGAGGGGCAAGAGAATCACTTTTTGGATGGTTCTCCAAAGAAACACCCCATATCTAAATTTCATAGTATAAGATATGTGTTTCTTTTAAAAAGGTATAGAAATGTTCTAGGATGGCCATTTTAGATTCTCTTGAAATAAAGCTGAAACTTCTTTATTTCAATCTCTTCTCCATGATGTCCAGGTCCCTACAGCCTGCCAACCCAGAATCTTTTTGATGACTCAAACCCAGGAATCTGTCGTGGAATCCAGGACCCAGAATCCTGGATTGAAGTAGGCTCATAATCTCAGGCTTCACAAGGGACTTGCCTCTCTTCTGCAAATGATAAGACTCTCTGGGGTATCTGATTCATGTCTAGCTTGTCTGTTGATGGTAGTGATTCTGGAAGGAGGGACAATGAAAGAGAGGAGTCAGAATCCAGACCACAAAGACCAAGACCATGAAGCCTCCAAAGGCCCACGTCTTCCCATCTGACAGTTATGGAAGACCAGTGAGAACAATATGATCAGCATTACCTTCTTTCTCATCTGTTTCTGTCTTAAAATTGGAAGTATGTCCTGAACCAATGATGCTATTCAATACAAATCAGTATGATATTGAAATATATAGTACTATCATTAATTATTTCTAAAGATGCAAATCAGCTCTACTGAATTCAAATGTCTTCCAAAATAGGCACATTGAGAGGGTATATCAGTTCAGTAGCGCAGTCATGGTCGAATCTTTGTGAACCCATTGACGGCAGCAAACCACACTTCCCTGTCCATCACCAACTCTCAGAGCTTGCTCAAACTCACGTCCATCGAGTCAGTGATTTCATCCAACCATCTCATCCTCTGTCTTCGCCTTCTCCTCCTGCCTTCAATCTTTCCCAGCATCAGGGTCCTTTCCAATGAATCAGTTCTTCGCATCAGGTGGCCAAAGTATTGGAGCTTCAGGTTTAGCATCAGTCCTTCCTATGAATACTCAGGACTGATTTCCTTTGGGATTGACTGGTTGGATCTCCTTGCAGTCCAAGGGACTCTCAAGAGTCTTCTCCAACACCACAGTTCAAAAGCATCAATTCTCTGGTGCTCAGCTTTCTGTATGATCTAACTCTCACATCCATATATGACTACTGGAAAAATCATAGCTCTGACTAGACAGATCTTTGTCAGCATATGCTGAATTCCAAAGATATTGCCATCCTTAAAATATGTTTAGTACCTCTAAATATTTGGGAGCCTAGCATGCTGTTGTCCATGAGGTTGCAAAGAGTTGGACACTGACTTAGCAACTGAATAAAAACAGCTTGTATAAAAATGGTCTCAGAACTGTACTATAATCCAAAAGTAAGAGTTGTTCAGAATCACTCTTTCCTCAAAAAAAAATTTTTTTTACCTAAGTTCTCCAGATTTATCTCTAAAATGACTGTTTCTTAAAACATAAAACCATCCAATTGGATGAAGCTTTATTAGCATAGAAGATATTCCAGCAAATGTGACACATTTTTCCAGAGAGAAGTTTCTCTAAATGATTTTGCACAGGAGCAGCATCTTGGGAAACTTCATATAAATTTCCACAACAATTTTGTTCAGATTTACTTTTATCTATGTATAAGTACTTTTATAATTTTTAGATATTAGTCTTACCTTCTATCTCAATAAAGTAATTTGATAGTTTCTATTTTAGCAACTATAGTATGAGTTTTCTCATGAGAAGGGTTGAATATTATACATCTCTTACAGTATCTACTGTAGTATATAACATAAATAGAAACATTAAATATGTCTCATTTGGCTACTTAATAACCCAGTTCCTTTAAACTACTGGTTGTTTTCATGGTATACAAACTATTGGAGTCACCCAGATTCTGATTTAGTCAGTTTTAAGTGGAATCTCAGCATCAGTATTTTTTAAGAACTTCTCAAAGATGTTAATATGCATCCAGGGTTGAAAATTTTCAGTACCTTGGCCTTCAAAGGATTCCTCCTTAAATCTCTCAAGGATCTCAAGGGCTTTTAAAAACCTAGAGACCAAAATGATAACAACCACTCATCATTATTTTAAACATAAGAATACAGAAAAATAGAGTTTTATTGGACTTCTTAATCATTTTCAAAACAGGTATTCAATAAATACTTTTAAGATGTTGAACAAGCACGCAGGTAAATTAGGGCCAAAAGAAGGTGAAGCAACAGAACAAGTTATATTAATAGAGATGGAAAAAGATAGTAACAAAAAATAATACAAAACTACAACTTTGGATTCTCTAGATAATATGCTATAACATAGTACTTACATCAGATCAGTTCAGTCGCTCAGTCGTGTCCGACTCTTTGCGACCCCATGAATCGCAGCACGCCAGGCCTCCCTGTCCATCACCAACTCCCGGAGTTCACTCAGACTCACGTCCATCGAGTCAGTGATGCCATCCAGCCATCTCATCCTCTGTCGTCCCCTTCTCCTCCTGCCCCCAATCCGTCCCAGCATCAGAGTCTTTTCCAATGAGTCAACTCTTCACATGAGGTGGCCAAAGTACTGGAGTTTCAGCTTTAGCATCATTCCTTCTAAAGAAATCCCAGGGCTGATCTCCTTTAGGATGGACTGGTTGGATCTCCTTGCAGTCCAAGGGACTCTCAAGAGTCTTCTCCAACACCACAGTACTTACATATGTACTTATATATACAAGTTATAAAAAATATTTATTACCTTTACATTTTCCTGAGCTGCAGTCTCACAGTTTCATCTACTTTAGGCTTCCTATTTACATGTATAAAAGACATTTCAGCCTTAATGTGTCCTTAGCCACACTCTTGATTTAACTCTGTCTTCAATGAGATCTTCCCAATGTCTTCTACTATTCATTCAGTTGTTTTAATCATAAAGACAAATGACAAGCCTTCCCTTCCCTTCCCTTCATCCAACACATGAACCAGTAAGCACTCTCAACTCTGCCCTTAGAACATACACTGAATCAGACCATATTTCAGCACACTTCCTCCCTACCTCATCTCCATCACCTCTAGCCAGACTAACAAAGTAGTTCTATAACTCATCTCCCTACTTCTGTTCATGGTCATCTCTCCCTTTTCCTCACATAGTGACCAGCTATCATTTTAGGACCTACACCATTTCACCCTACCCCCTTGCTTAAACATTACCGTGCTTCCTATTGCACTTGGGATGACCCCACTCTGTCCCCTGCCTACCTCTGTTACTCGTGCTACACTCCCACTCTGTAAATTCATTATACTGCTCTTTATTTGTTGCTATTCTGTGATTAGGACAGCTGCCTCCTAGGGGGAAACTCTTACACTTTCTGTTGTCTCTTCCAAGGATAGCCTCCTCCAGATGGCTTCATGGCTTCCTTTCCTAAGCTCTAAGGTCACCACCTCTTTGGACAGTGTTCACTGAAATAGTTCTCTGGGCCCTGCCCCTTTCTCTATGTGCATGCTAAGTCACTTCAGTCGTGTCCAACTCTTTGCAACCCCTGGGACTGTAGCCTGCCAGGCTTCTCTGTCCATGGGATTCTTCAGGCAAGAATACTGGGAGTTGGTTGCCATGCCCCCCTCCAGGGATCTTCCCAACCTAGGAATTGGACCCACAGTTCCTGCGGCTCCTGCGTTGTAGGCATATTTTTTACTGCTGAACCACCAAGCCCCCCTCTTTCTCTATACCTTACTCATTTGTTTTCTTCTTGGCACTCATTATCACCTAAAATTTACCTGATTGTTAGTTTATGTTTGTCCATTTCCTCCTACTTCCTCTCTTGAGTAAAGTGTTGAGGGCAGAGATTCTCTGAAGAGCTCTCACTGAAAACCCCCTGCCCAGCACCAGCCTAGCACTTGGTAAGACCTGAAGGATGCTCACTGAAGTAAATAACAAAAGAAAGGATGAACACGTTTATTGTTTTAGAACTCAGATACTGAAGTCAGTATCTCCTGATACTCAAGAAGAAGTCTCCTGTCTTCCTTGAATACAGATCACCCCTAGAAGCTCTGCAGCCAAAACTAAACAGAGATGAATATAAAAGATGCCCCAGGGATATAACCTAGGTTCCTGCCTGGTCTTTTTTGCCAGGTTCCTATCTAGAACTGTTTCTTTCTTGTTTACACCTCTGCCAAAAAAAAAAATATATATATATATATATATATATTTTTTTTTTTAACTCTTTGGCATTTGCATTGGTATTCAGTCTCCCAGCTTTGGTTTTTAGTTTCTCCACATGGATTTAGCTCATTGACAATGAACTGTATTAGTTAGAATACAAGTCTCAGTTATAGCTTGAAACTAAAATCAACAGGGCCTCCCTGGTTTACCATTATGAGGATATACCAACACTCAAATTTTGGAAAATAGAGCAAGTTTTCTTAACTGGAATCCTTAATCTTCATAAGAATAGCATATCTCTAGTACATTCCAGGACTAGAGGCTTCAGGGAAACTACTTGGGTAATTCCAGCAACTCAGAACTGTCAAATTATCTCTCTGATATTGCCTTAGATTTAGTCATTTCCTTCCATATGCAATTTCTTTAGTTAAAAAGAGAACAGAAGGAAAATGTATATTAGATGAACAGGAAGAATTTAGACTATGCCTGGACCAACCAACCCAGGATATAATTATTTTTAATAAATACTTGTGAGATTAATCTCACTTCCCATCACATTAAGAGTGTTCTTCTATGTAAATTTATTTTTGCAATCTGGATATTCTGGGATTCTAATTAATTAGTATATAAGTTTTATTTTTCTTTACAGGATATCCAGGGCTGATATTATGGCAGTATGCACAGGTATAACTTTATGGAATATTTATGACCAACATCTATTTTGATTGGTTGAACATCCCTTATGGCTACTAAGTGTTATGATTATTATCCCCAGGAATACCAATCAACAGGTATCTATTAAATATTATCATGTGTAGAATACTGGGATAGTCTCAGAATTGAATGAAAAATAATTTAAAATCTGATGTCTGCACTGGATGAGATTACAAATGAGAACTAGACAATGGATACAACATCAGCAGACAGTGCTTACTGTATTAACTGGAGCATCTAAATACATTCCTCAACCTCCAGTGCTTGATCTCTCTCATTTAATGGGATTCCTCAGTGAGACAGTGATAAAGAATCCAGGTGGCAGAGTGGTAAAGAATCTGCCTGCCAATACAGGACATACAGGAAATGTGGGTTAGATCCTTGGGTCAGGAAGATCCCTTGGAGGAGGAAGTGGCGACTCCCTCCAGTATTCTTGCCTAGAAAATCCCGTGAACAGGAGAGCCTGGTGAGCTATAGTCCATGGGGTTCCAAGAGTCAGACATGATGGAGTGACTGAGCATGCATGCATGCAACAGATATAAATGCTTATGAATATATCACGTGTGTGTGAGTGTATACAACACACGCGATGCAGTGAAAGACACGAAGCAAAGAGATATATTATCTAAATGGATGTGAAGACAAGATCAATTTAATGTTCTTCCAATCTAAAAATACTCTGTGAGTGCCCGCTAAGTGCAAGGCACTCAGGATAGCATTCCGAGGACCCCTGGATGCTAAGACCCAGTCCCTCTTGTCAAGGGCTCAGATTGCAATAGGGCATTAAGAAGTCAGAGACTACAGAATGAGCACAGGCCAGAGTGTCAAGGACAGCTGAATGAATGACAAGAAACTTTTCCATGGAAAAGACAATTATGCCCAAAGAGTGTCAGGCAAAGGATCACTTAGGAGTTAAATCAAAGGAGTTAAAATTAAAAAGTATAAAGTTTCATTGGATAAAGTGGCTATTATTAGAGAAGAGCAGGTTATGCTTTTGGTATCAGGTTGGAGATGGGAGGGAGGCCAGGGTTTGAGTTATAGAGGATCCTAAAATTAAGCTGAGTGAGCACCTGCAAAGGGAAACCTCCAAAAGTTAGAGAAGTAAGAGACAGACCTGAGATCAAAAACAAAGGTATTGCAAAATGGAAACAACCTCAACATCCATTAGTGGCAGGCTGGTTTAATAACTGGTGGTGTAGGCATAAAATGGATTATGAAGTTATAGAAAAGCTATAAAATGAATGAAAACGCTGGAAAATTAAGGGATGAAATATAATCATTAAAAAATACCTTACAATAAATTTTAAGTGAACAAAAGCAAACTGCAGAAATTGGAGTTTATATAAAAATACCATTTCAAAAAGGTTGTACAAAAGTTAGTTTTAGCATCTTCTTTCACTAAATAGAGCCCTAGAACTCCTCACAGAATGATCACTGGAGTCGGCATGATGAGCTCCAGATGGCAAAAGTAGAGAGAGAGCAGTAAATGCTGTGAGACTTTCAAGTCTGGTTTTAGGATATTTGGCACATCACTGAATGTGCTAATGTATAACTCAATGTTTAAATTGTCATTTGCTATCCTTAATTTTTAAGGACAAAATGGGGATCTGAGGCGGAAGATTTTAGAAGTAATATGTGGAGTTGACAGACAAAGAAAGAGAACATTAGCCTGGCATGGATAACTTATGTATCACAAGTTACATATTTTAAGTAAATGTTCACTGGATCATTTAACTTGGCATTTATAACTTGTGTCAAAAATAGAAACTTTGTTCAGCATGTAAGGTACAAGACTTATCATCTTCTACAGAGAGATAGAGAAAAACCTCATCTAGGCAAGAGCAGAAATCTGCCAAACTTCTTTGACTTTGAGAAGGTTATAGACAAGGTTGACAGTGTCAATGCATGCGGCATGATTTATCATGAGCTTCAGAAGGCTCTCAATAAAGTTCCACATGACAGCCGTCCATTGAAGGCAAGAGCTAAGGAGATCCAGGGAAGAGCATGGAGTGAATAAAGAACTAGGGGGGGAAAAGAAAGAGAAAAAAAAGTCTGAGGACAGAGATGCTGCCGACATGATGAGCTACATTTCCTTCCAGATAAGTTTGATAATGGCTAAGCTTTTTATATAATTGTGTTAGTTTTTGGAGTTGATAACAGCATCTCAAAATGTTTATTGTGATAGAATTGCAGAACCAGAGAAACTAGGTGCTTAATAGCCTAGATAAGATTAATTTCAAGTTAAACTGCCCCTAGCCTGGTTATGTTTTTACAGATTGCTGCAGTATTTGATCAGGAAGGAGGCAGAAAATAAACACTCCCAGTGAACCAGCAAGTTGGCTTTTTAAACAGTAGAAATAGCTTCAACAGCTAAGATGGAGCTAATGAACCTCAAGATATGGTGAGGCATATACTCAGCATATACTCAGGATACTTGAGTTCCATCCACCTGTGAGCATTTAAACAAATCACTTCACCACTTAAGGCCAACTTTTAATCTATAAATGAAAAAGTTGGAGCAAAAAATTTCTAAGATTTCTTGTAAAAATAACCTTATATGATACTGTGAAGGTAACTGTGACATAAAAGGTTGAGAATTTACCATGAGTGACCAGGAGATATAGAAATGACTAGATAACTTAGTTTCACACTTGAAGCAGAAAGAGATCCCCTCTGATCCCAAATCCATATGAACTGCATATAATAGAAGTAATAATGAAAGAAATGCCAAGCATTTTCTATAAATTAAAGTTGTTTTTGCTAAATTATTGAGCCATATTTTTTGGATGTGTGCTCTCAAACAAATTAATACTGCTTGCAAGGAGAAAAAAAGGAGATGCAAGTGTCTCAAATATATTGGATACATAAAAGCTGGAGTATGCATAATCGTCTTGCAAGAGTTCTTAAATCTCTGTATATAAACTGTTTAAAAGTAAATTAAAATTATTCCTTAATGAAATACAAATCTGAAGTCACTTGAATAACTAATCATTTTATGACCCATGCAGTGAATTTTTAATACCTACTTCTACCTGATTATTTTAGATATGTCTGTGTTGTAAATTAAAAGCTACATAAATCATTAATGTGTTGATACAGATCAGTGAACTGCTTACACTATATGTGATTCCTTAGGACATACAATGTCTGATTCACCTCCCTCCCTTTCAATTATATAGCTGCCAGGCTCCTTTCCTCTGTTCATCTTCTGCAAGGTCTTATTTGGTAGAACTGCATGCCAAAGCTTTTATCACCTTTCCAATACAGTCTGATGCTTCCAGTCAAAGGGGTCTCAGTACAAAAATGAATAGCCCCCAAATTCAAGAGCGTCAAGACAGAATATATGAGAGTTAAACTTTTTTATTTTAGTCTATGCTTCCAGGAAACTGTAGCAACAAGACATAATCCCTGGCATTTTTCTTAGGTCAGTGTACCTCTCTGCCTTCCTTAAAAATGCCATGTCCTTTCTGTGCCTTGAGTTATAGGATTCCTGTTGCCTAGTAAGGAAGGCAGTTATTCTCTGCCTCCATCAGTCCAATATTTATACTTTCTTTGGAGGCCAGATCAAGATCTATGATGCTAATTAAGCCTATCCATCATTAAAATAATTGTAATCCACTTTGGAACAACTCTATTGTATTAAGTTTATGAAATCTTTACTTTGAGATATTCTTTCTATGAGATGCTGGAGATATGGAAAGATGAGCAAGACATGGCTACTGGAGTATAATGGTGAATAGCGCAGTGCACACACACACAAAAACAGTCAAAAAGTAGTCTATGCCATAAGAGAACATCAAAGAAATATCTATAGGTATTTAAACAAGTCATAAGTAACACAGAATTCAAATGGTGAGTCAGAAATTGCAGATATAGGGAGAGTGAAATACAAACCAAAAAGAAAACATGTTCAAGATAGGTAGCCAAAAGGTCAAATGTGATTCTAGTGCAGGGTATAAATCAGAAAACAGAGAGGGTTTATATTTTTTAAAGTTGAGCTGAAATATACTGAAAGATCAGTTATTGGCTTTACAAGATTTCCTAATCTGAAATGTAAAATAGTCATTCAAATTTTTTGAACAGAGAAGAAATTTGAATAACTGTGGCTCATAGGTGAAATGGATTAGATTACAGACTTGATGTGACAAGACCGTTTAGGCTTAGAAACACATAATCTATTCAATTTCTATTCAACAGTTGTCCACAGGTACCATATTCTAGACTTAGTGCTGAATAGTTTTTTTTTTTTTAAATGCCCTTATATTCAATGAAGAAGTTCTAGCAAATACAACTTTGCAGAAGATGACAAATAGATGTAAACAAATATTATAAACAAGCAATAAATATATAATCATCTAGTGATAGTAAGAAGGAAAATATAGAGTGAAGGCAACATATTGCCCTGGGTTTTCTGTTTTAGTTAGGCTGCCCAGGAAGGTGTCCCTGAAATAATTTCATCTGAGCAGAGGCATAATTAAGTGTGGAGCTAAGTCACATAGATACTTAAAAACTTGTGGTCCTTGTTTAAGAGGTGTTCTTCCCCGGTACACTTCTAATTCTTTGAGACGGCATCCTGTGTTCCTTTTCCCTCCGTGTGTATGTGTGTGGGGGGTCGGGGAGGGAGTGTATGTGTGTGTCTTGGGGTGGGGGATAGGAAATGTTAAACAGAGTGATTAGCTCTCTTTTTGTCATGTAACAGGAAGCATATATTATGGTAAATAGAAACAATATTCCACCACAAATTCAAAATCTTTGCTGTAAAAAGGGGGTTCCCCAAAACCCCCTATAGCCCTTCCGTTCAGAACTGTAGAACTTTAGCTGTTGTGGAAAGCTGACTGATACCTTGAATAAAGGAAGTTGATGGCAAATAACTTTTCAATACAGTGAGAAAAGGTATAACCTCATTAATGAACAAAATGCAAAAGAAATATTTCTTTTAAATGAAGAAACGAGAAAGAAAGAAAAGTAAATTAGAAAACAAAAAAGGCAGAGGCAGGAAACAAAGTGTAGAAAATGCATGGAGTCAGGTGGGGAAAGAGAAAATTAGAAGAGGAGCAATGGCAATGTAAAGGATGAGGAAGTGGAAGGAAAGCCATAGGAAAGTAGAGTTTGAGTATTCTTTCTAGACACTGAAAGTGGTTTAAATAAGCAGTCTTGTTCATCTGAATACTGAACTTCGAGGAATACTGATGTGAAAGTATGAAAGATGTAGGGATCTTAGTTTGGTAATACTGGAACTTTAACAGTAAATACTTCTACTAGGAATATTGTGCCTCAAAATCAAATATTAGGGATGTTTAGCACAGTGAGAGAAGATAAAAGGACATTGGCAACAAACTGCTGCCACAGAACAGAGTTCTGAATTTCCAGAGTAGCTAGGGAGTGGAGAAGAAATTCCAGAAAGGAGGAAGCCTCAGAGATGACAGTCCAAAAAGTTTCATATAAGCTTTACCCAATAACTCATTTGATTTTTATACTATTATAGGCAAAGTATATTTCAGGTGGCCTAGCTAGCAGAAAGCAAAATCAAGAATACTGAAAGAGGGAAGAAAAAGAGGGGGGGAAATAGTGCAAAATGCTTCTGGCATGAATTACTAAGAGACAGACTTTGGAGTTTTAGTAAACAACGTTTACTGTTATAAGAGCAAAAATAAATTCCATTCAGAAAAAATAAGAGAAAATGGAAAAGCCTCCACAATTTATCAACCGTAATGTCTACTATAAAACGAAAAAAATTACTAGACATAATAAAGAGAAAAAACGATCAATAGCAACCTAATACAAGATGATTCAGATGTTATTGTTAGCAGACAGAAATTTTAAAGCACTTATTATAAATATGTTAAAATCTTAAAGAAAATTTTTTTCCTTTCAAATCTTCAAGGAAAAGGAAAATGATAAAGAGATGGGGAAATATTGACAAAGAAATAAAAATAGTAAAAACAAGCATTAAAATTCTAGAAAGGAAAAGAGTATTGTCTAAAATAAAAATTTCACTCATAGACTTAACAGAATATTGAAAAGAAGAATAAAGAAAACCAAAATTAAAAATATAATAAATGTAATATAATAAAAATATAATAAACGCCACATGTATACCTGTGGCAGATTCATTTTGATATATGGCAAAACCAATACAATATTGTAAAGTTAAAAAATAAAATAAAAAATATATATATAATAAAGTTAGCACTGTCTCAGTGACCCATGAGAAAAATGCCACCCAGTTTAATACAGAGCAGAGAGATTACACCAGGAAGTTAGAGGCAGACAAGAAGAGCAGCCAGTTGCATCCTTTTGAAATGCTTGACTTTGAGGACAAATTTAATTAAAATAAGTAGTAGTATAGCATTTGAAGGTAGGATCAAAGACCACTGCACAGAACAGAAAAGGGAAAGGAGAGTTCTGGTCAAATTTTCTTTTGAGCCATGCAAGCTGATAAATACATTTCCAGAGACTGGACAAGATCTACTGCTTTTAAAGAGTTTTTTTTTTTCCCCTCTCATGGCTTCTTTCCCAGAGAGGAGCTAATCCCAACAACTACACTGCTGTCTTATTGCTCTTCCCTCTGCCATTCATCATGGAGCATTGCCCTTCAAATTCTACCTTGTATTGAGAAGAAAGTAGACAGCATTGTTTGGAGCTATGATTTTCACAGCTTTTCCTTGAGTCATGGCATTTATTTTATATTACATTATACATTATATCACATTATATATTATTCCATATTATACATTGTTGTTGTTCAGTCTCTAATTCATGTCCAACTCTTTGCAACTCCACGAACTATAAATGCCAGACTCTGTCCTCCACGATCTCCTGGAATTTGCTCAAGTTCATGTCCATTGAGTCAATGATGCTATATAATCAATCATCCTCTTCTCCTTTTGCCTGGAAAGCTAGTAGAATTTAACTCATTAAAGGAAACAAATGTAAAAATATATTGCTTTTCCTCCCTCCTTGCAGCCGGTTAGTAATGGCAAAAAATTTGAATACTGTTTGTCTCCAAAGACAATAAAAGAAAACCCTTCAAACATAATTTCAAAAGAGAATGGGAAAATATTAAAAAGAAAAATGCATCAAGAACTTTTGTGTGTCTATTTTACACCCAACCACTCTCAGAGACAGAGTGGGGGACAACCTCGAGCAAGGCCATGCTAATTTGTCAGAACAGTGATGTGAGAGGTGTACACACATGCATATAATTGATAAGGACAATGAAAAAGCTAAATAACAATAACATCACAATTAGTCAGTTTGCTGAAGACATTTTTTACAGAAAAAATATCTTTATTGTCTAGCCTAGTGAAAACCTCTTTAAACTCACATGTGTTCCTAGGTATAGAGTTGATAGCTGAAGATGAAAAATAAAAGCAGCCCTGAGAGTATTTTATTTATGATATTATTTCATCTACTGCCTAGTCATGGTTACCTACCCATAGTCAAAAGGTGGAATATGAAGCTCACACTGTCTGGTATCCAACAACCAAGAGATAGAAAGAGATGGAGAAAGAAAAGAGAGAAGGAAGGGAAAATTGGAAGGAAATAATAGAAGGAAAAAGAGATGAAGGAAGATGGAAAAGAAAAAAGGAGAGGAAGACAGGCAGAACAAAGATCTAAAGAAGCAAGAAATCAACAGGGAAAGAACAGAGACAAAAATATAAATCCAAGTGTATTCAAACAACACTTTTGGGTTATTTTATTGCATCTGTTTTGCAAGATAAGCAAGTTGTGAAGTACATTGTTTGCCCAAGTTTCATTGTAATCAAGAACAAATAGGCTGGAAACACATATAAGAAATCTAAGTCAAAGTAAAGCTAGAAAGTGAGTAACAGGGTGCTGAGCTTAGAAGTCAAGGTTGATCTTTTAGTTTGTTTGAGAACCACCTTGGATTCTACTTCTATTATCCTGGGCAGGTCTGTGATATTTCTAGAAGGCCCTGGCGCATGGTGTTAGAGGGAGTGTTGAGTGTGGTTGATAGTGGCCAATTATGGTCTTCCCTTCACCTGGGGTTCCCCAGGTACCCCTCTTCTCTCCACCCCTTCCTCTTCCCACCTCACATCATCTCTCTGTTAGCCCACCACAGCCTCCTGTAGCCCCTGAGGCCTATCTGTATTGGCACCCTGGTGGGTACTTGCCTTAAAGCCCAGATGGGTGAGGCTTCTGATGGCCTCCTGGATGTGAGAATGGCGTCCTGGATGTGAGAATGGCGTCCTGGATGTGCTTCCCCAGGAGGAAGGGTCATAGTGGCAACAGCCAGCACTGGAGGGAATCTGTTCTCCCCAGGCTGTGACCCTGTGACCTGATCAAGGATGCATTTCTCCCACTCACAGGTAGTGTTTGCATTGTCCAAGAGAATGGAAGCATTTCTCCCCCTTGAGTGTCTGGATTGTGAATAGTGAAGGGTAGTGGAGTGCAAGGGCATCGCTTTTATGGAGGAATACTGGGCTTTTCCTCACTCCTGAGAAACAGTGACTTGCTGGCCTAGCTTTCTGAGTACTGGACCCCAGGATAGATATGAGGGCTTCATGCAGAAAGGAATCAAGGAGGCCTGGATAGAAAGAAGAGCCACTGCCCTGATTTGGCTACTAACTTGGGGTGTGGGCCTTGGTGGTAGCCAGACTTGCCCTCCTCCATGTCTTAGTCTCATTTATGCTCAATGAATTTCCTTTTGCTCCTAAAATAGGAGCCCCTGCGACCTCTTCCTGAACAAGTTCTGCAGCTAGGATACACCTGTGTGATTCTTTGTTTCCTAAAAGCTTCAATAGGAACTGGGGGAAATGAGTTCCGACTCTGATAGAAATAAATCAAGTATTGCCAATTTTCCTCTTTCTTGGTTTCCCATTCTCTCCTTTATTCACTTTTGTTGAATCAATCAGTCGTATTTCTGTGGTTGTCTTTACAAACTGAAGACTGACCTAGACAATACACTAGAAAATGAATATTGAATTCTAAAGATATGAGTTTCTCTTAGTCTAAAATGAAGGGGTGGCATCAAACAGCAAAAACAAAAATTAAGCATAATTTGAGGGCAAACCTAGGAACCCTCAGCAGACGGGCAACTAGAATAAAAGTAAGTATAAAATATGATGCTACTCTCCTTCTCTTTTATCTCTGCCTCAGTCTTCTGAGTTCTTAGTCTACCAAATAAATTGTGCTGATGCTACATAATGTCCCATGAATGATGTTGATTTTTCTCTTTCTTTGAATTAAAAAGCATGTATAAATCTGTAGAAACACACCAAGCATAATGGAATTTCAGCCATGATGAGAAGACACGCCTGGTTCTTACGAGAAGGTAGGTCTAATAGAATAGTTCTTGATGCATTTGTTTTTTCCTACAAATAAATGTGATTCCCAAGTCTTTACAAATTATAGTGATGTACATGTATTTCCTTTCACAGTGGATCCTGACACTAATATTTATAAAATATTGTCTTAAATAGGCATGTTCATATCATGGAAGACAGAACACAGTAGCCCTGAAACTGATGAGTATATTCTAGACTTCACAAACCAGATATGACGATTTTATGGAGGGTGGAGGTATGTGGGCTTCAGGTATCCTAAACAAAGGAGTAGACAGTTTAATAGTTTCAATGGGACAGAAGTTTTATGTGATGAATGAAATCAAAATAATTTCTTTAAAATGGGTATAGTTGGGAATCAGAATATGTAACATACCTCCAACCATAAGAGTTAAATTGACATGAAACAGATTAATGAGAGAAAAGCAAACAAGGTTTGCTGCTGTTGCTGCTGCTGCTAAGTCTCTTCAGTTGTGGTTTAGTAACATGTATACCTGGGGAAGACCCTGTCTACCTATCTAGTTTGCACTATAATTACCTGTGGACTTCCCCGGCGGCTCAGAGGGTAAGGAATCCATCTGCAATGTGGGAGGCCTGGGTTCGATCCCTAGGTTGGGAAGATCCCCTGGGGGGAGGGCCTGACAACCCACTCCAGTATTCTTGCCTGGATAATCCTATGGACAGAGGAGCCTGGTGGGCTACAATCCATGGGGCCACAAAGAGTTGTACATGACTAAGCAACTAAGCACAGCACATAATTATCTGTGGTGATAGACCCTTCCTGGAAAAGTTCTTCTATCTACATCTTTAGGCTGTTAGGGCTATGGGCAAAGGTTCCAGGGTCTTTTGGGCCTTGATCATTTCAGCTCAAAGTAATCTGGATTCCAAAGGGATATTCCCTACATCTGTGTTTCAATAATGTGAGAGGTATGGATGTGCCCAACATTCTGTCCAGAAAGTGTGTCAGTGAATGCTATTGTGTCAATGAATATTGAGTCAATGAGTTAGCCATTCAAAGAATGTAGATAGAGGACCTATTCTAGGAACAGAGTGCTCACTGTGAATTAGCTATAACATGAGTTAGTTGTGTAGATAGGGAGGAACATAGAAGAGTCTTTTGGTTAGAATTTCTCTGTGTTTCCCATTATCTCTGCCTGGTCCAGCAAACAGTTACCAAATGTTGAGTCAGTTCAGTTCAGTTGCTCAGTCATGTCCGACTCTTTGTGACCCCATGGACTGTAGCACGCCAGGCCTCCCTGTCCATCACTAACTCCCAGGGCTTACTTAAACTCATGTCCATTGTGCTGGTGATGCCATCCAACCATCTCATCCTCTGTTCAAATGTTAAGCCAATGCAAAAAGAAAGAGTGGCCACAATGTGTGTTCCTCTCCATGTCCTACACTTGATCTTCTCATACTAGGCTCTCTTAAAGGATGTCTGCGTGACTAGCAAGAGGAATCAAGTAGTTCTATCTTTTCAGAGTAAACATTTTCCACAGAAAATGAAGCAGAAAACAAAGGTACCATTCCGATATTGTAGGTCAAATTGCTTATATCTGAAAGACTGTAGGATTTTGCTTTACTTTGAAGTATGTACAGGTTGTTGTTAGTTGCTGTCATGTCCAACTCTTTGCAACCCTATGGACTGTAGTCCGCCAGGCTTCTCTGTCCATGAAATTCTCCAGGCAAGAATATTGGAGTGGATAACCATTTCCTTCTCCAGGGGACCTTCCCGGGCTTGATCTCTGGGTCTCTTGCATCGAAGGCAGATTCTTTACTCTCTGAACCACCAGGGAAGCCTCACATGGTTGCTGCTGCTGCTGCTGCTAAGTCGCCTCAGTCGTGTCTGACTGTGTGACCCCATAGACGGCAGCCCACGAGGCTCCCCCGTCCCTGGGATTCTCCAGGCAAGAACACTGGAGTGGGTTGCCATTTCCTTCTCCAGTGCATGAAAGTGAAAAGTCAAAGTGAAGTCACTCAGTCATGTCCGACTCTTAGTGGCCTCATGGACTGCAGCCTACCAGGCTCCTCCATCCATGGGATTTTCCAGGCAAGAGTTCTGGAGTGGGGTGCCATTGCCTTGTCTGTTCACATGGTTATGCACCTTGAAATAACTATTTGAGAGCTTATATGTGCACCTGTATATACAGAGTTTACACAAAATACTATAAGTCAGTTACTTGACAACAGATGGAAATTATAAGTGTTCTAAGTTATTGGCATTAGTGATAGAACATTATACACTCTTCATTATAGATTTAAAATCTTCTCTGATTTTTCCATTTCCAGTCTTTCAAAATTCAAAATTGTATCATATTTTATGCTTACAGGACATTTTCTCAATAAATTCAGTCTTTCACTTTGGTTTCTTATTCTGTTACTTCACATATGGTTTGTTATATCCCCAATTAATCATATTCCAATTTTTCTTATAATAGTAATAATAATACAACTTTTTCAGATCAAATAAAGCCTCCCCAAGGAGTTGTTTCTCTTACATCCTGGCTAAAGTGCAGCTCTTTCTGAACAGTCAATAATGATTTGGATCTACTATATTGTACTCACAAGGCCTAAAGCTCAGCTTTAAAAAAAGAAAAAAAGAAAAGGAGAAGAAAAAAAAAAAAAACTCTGACATTAAAAAATGTTCTCTATTAAGATATTGACAAAAATATCATTTCCAAGTAACATTTTAAAAAATTTTTTACTCATTCATTGAGCAAGCACTAAAATACCTTCTGTGCATGAAAACTTTTTTGCTATACTATACAGAATAGTAGTTTGGATCATATGATGATGGAATTTTCTTGGTATAGTTGATTTTGTTATTTTTAATGAACACAGGAGAACTTTTATATCCATGTGAATATTTTCCCTTTTAATCAGTCTTCACTTAAACAGGCTCATATTTTCCAACTCCCCCTCCCACATTTTTTATTCTGGAAACACTCAACTCTCAAGATTCACTTGATACCAAGCAGAGAAATAGTGAACTTTAGATCTGCAAGAGACCTTAGAAGTGGTGTTGGTAAAATACTTGTTCATATTGTGGATAAATCCAAGATTTTGCCAGAAATCCAAATGAATATGAGCTGTATGAAAGAAGGAAGAGACAAAGTCAGGAGGGCTATTTAAAAAGAGTAGACTTGGCTGCAATTTGAAATTTGCCTAAGGAATAGATAGAGACTAAGTGAATAGGACTTTGTGAGCGAGGGAGGAACAAAGGGAAGAGGAAATATAATCGAAGAATGGGGAGACTTGGAGGCCCTTCCTGTGAATACTATTTTAAGTTTTGGGTTGGCTTTACTCATACTCTAGCAAGTACCAATATTAGTACCAAGTGGAAATGAATAGAAGAAGTAACAGACACGTGAACACACACTTGTCTCAGGAAATGGGTTGAGAAAACAGGAGTGGTCTGTGCAGGTACTTATTAAACACAGCCCCTTCTCTCTCCCTTAGCCTTTACCACATCTGTAATGGTTAATTTAGGGCTTCTCTGGTGGCTCAAATGGTAAAGAATCTGCCTGCAATGCTGGAGATGCAGGGTTGATCCCTGGGTCAGGGAGGTCCCCTGGAGAAAGAAATGACAACCCACTCTAGTATTCTTGCCTGGAGAATTCCATAGACAGAGGAGCCTGCCGGGCTACAGTCCACGGGGTTACAAAGAGTCAGACGTGACTGAGGACCAACACTATCACTTTCACTGGTTAATTTTATGTGTCAACATGCCTGGGCTATGGTGCTCAATTGTTTGGTCAAATCCCAGTTTATATGTTGCTGTGAGATTTTTTTTTTAATGTGATTAACATTTAAATCAGTAAAATTTTAATAAAGTGGATTACCCTCCGTAATATGCATGGGCCTCAACCAAAGAGTTGAAGCCCTTGAAGCAAAGGCTGAGATCCCCCAAGGATGAAAGAATTTTGTCATTCTCTTTCTCTCTTTCCATACACAGACACACACACACACACACACACACAATACACACGATACATACATACATACATAGAGTTATACATACATACATACCTTGGCTGATACAATATCTTAGCAGAGACATTTCCCAACAGGTAAAGAGGCAGAGGGTCAATACAGAGAATGACTGCTAATGAGATATGGGATTTCTTAATGGAATGATTAAACTTCTCTGAAATTGAAACTGAGCAGGGGCCTGTGGGGTCCTCCTGGGTACAAAAGCTTTTTGTGTCCCTTATTTCTTGTTTGTAGGAAAAAGGCTTTCAGCCTTCTAGACCTTCCCTGAGTTCCAAAGCGTAGATTCAATCACTTACTAAATGGGGGATAAAGGGATCCCAGAAAGAAAAGAATGGTGTCAAGTAACTGCGGTGCAGGCATGGGGCAGTGTCCAGGTTCCTCCTCAAGGAGGAGGTAGGTACTGAACCATTTGATACATATCTCTGAGTTCTTCTACAGGAACTAAGCGCCCACCCAGGTAGAGGATGGTAACTTCAGGCTGAGCACAAGTATGTGGACCCCAGAGGGAATGGGACCAATAAGTTGATGACTGAGATTCCTGAACCACCATCCTATCACCTCACCACCAACCAATCAAAGGAGAGTCAAACACCCTGCAGCCCTCCCCGTAAATTTGCCTGAAACTCAATTAAGGAGCTTAGGTTTTCTGAGCATGAGCTACTGGTTCTCCTCACTTGGCCCTTGAAGTAGACGTTTCTCTGCTCCATACTCCAGGGTTCCAGTTTGCTTGTCACTGTGTGTGGGGCACATAAACTTGGGTTTGGCATCCCAATCCTATCTTTTCAAGGGAAACTGACTTCCGAGCAGAAAGTGGAACCTAGGTGCCTGTCCCTCCTACCCCTTCTTATGGAGACAAGACATGCCCTCTGGAGCCAGCAGTCTTCAGCGAGAAGCATCCCAGGAGTGATTTGAGAGCAGAGCACTAGCCCAGGTCTCTCTGTCCCTCCCCCGCTCAGCTTTCTCTGAACAGAGTCTCAGCTGATTAACTCCCTTGTATAAAGCATTTTTCTCCTCAGTTATTACCCCTTTTCTGACCTCTTCCTTTTTGAACTGAAAACCTATTTTTGAGTAAGCTGTTGGTTTTGGTTGTTAGAGAGGGAAGTGCTGACTGAAAAACAGAGAAAACAGAAGTATTTCTGGAAGTATGTGAGAGAGTTAGGGTAGAGGGAGAGAAGGAGCATGCAAAGGGATGGGGGAATCTGGGACAATAAAAGGGGTTTAAGCAGCAGAAGCCTCTCAGCAGGAGGAATAAGCAGGGTTAACGTGGAGGTGGAAGCCATCCCTTGAAGAACCTTCTGCATGTGGTAAGCTGACCCACTTCTGTGAGAGTCATCAATGGACTTCCTCACCTAGGATTTTAGACATCAGTGGCTTCAGGTCAGTGGGCTGGAGAATTGAGTTGAAAATTGGATAGGAAAGGGGGAAATTTGGGATGTTTTGTTTGATTATATCTGAGGCATGGAAAATGAAAAGAAAGGGCTATAAAGCTGGCTTTTGTTACAGTGGTAGTAATAGAGGAACAGTGCAAAGCTTAGGATAAGAGAATGAACAAAGATGCCCCAGGTAATGGCCTGAATACTTTAGGTTCAGCATCAAACAAAGCAGCTGGGAGAACCTCAAAATTGGTTTGCTGATTGTAGAACAACAAAATTTGTTGATAACTGTTTTATTCATTTTCACATTTCAAGTAGTGATTTGTTTTCAAACAAGAATTGGTGATGATGTATAATCAACATGGACCAATGTAATAACCATAGTTAGTAATACTGTATTTCATATTTCAAAGTTGCTAAGACAGTAGATCCTACAAGTTCTCATCACAAGAAAAGCAATTTTTTTAACTGTGTATGGTAGTGGATATTAGCTAGACTTATTGTGGTGATCATTTTGCAATATTCACAAATATCAAATCATTATGTCATACACCTCAAACTAATATAGTGTTATATGTCAGTTCAGTTCAGTTCAGTCGTTACGTTGTGTCCAACTCTTTGCAACCCCATGGACTGCAGCACTCCAGGCCTCCCTGTCAGTCACAAGCTTCCGGAGTTTATTCAAATTCATGTCCTTTGAGCCGGTGATGCCAGCCAACAATCTCATCCTCCATCGTCCCCTTCTCCTCCCAACTTCAATTTTTCCCAGCATCAGGGTCTTTTCCAATGAGTCAGTTCTTCGCTTCAGGTTGCCAAGGTATTTGAGCTTCAGCTTCAGTCCTTCCAGTGAATATTCAGGACCAATTTCCTTTAGGATGGATGGGTTGGATCTCCTTGCAGTACAAGGGACTCTCAAGAGTCTTTTCCAACAACACAGTTCAGAAGCATCAATTATTCAGTGCTCAGCTTTCTTTATAGTCCAACTAACATCCATACATGACTACTGGAAAAACCATAGCTTTGACTAGATGGACCTTTGTTGGAAAAGTAAAGTCCCTGCTTTTTAATATGTTGTCTAGGTTGGTCATAATTCCAAGGAGCAAGCATCTTTTAATTTCATGGCAGCAGTCACCGCTGCAGTGATTTTGGAGCCCCCCCAACATAAAGTCTCTCACTGTTTCCATTGTTTCCCCATTTATTTGCCATAAGTGATGGGACCAGATGCCATGATCTTAGTTTTCTGAATGTTGGGTTTTAAGCCAACCTTTTCACTCACTTCTTTCAATTTTTATCAAGAGGCTCTTTAGTTCTTCTTCGCTTTCTGCCATGAGGGTGGTGTCATCTGGATATCTGAGGTTATTGATATTTCTACCAGCAATCTTGATTCCAGCTTGTGCTTCATCCAGTCCAGCATTTCTCATGATGTACACTGCGTATAAGTTAAATAAGCAGGGTGACAATATACAGCCTTGAAGTACTCCTTTCCTGATTTGTAAATAGTCTGTTGTTCCATGCTTCTTGACCTGCATACAGATTTCTCAGGAGACAGGTAAGGTGGTCTGGTATTCCCATCTCTTTAAGAATTTTCCACAGTTTGTTGCGATCCACACAAAGGCTTTGGCATAGTCAATAAAGCAGAAGTAGATGATTTCCTGGAACCCTCTTGCAATAGGTGATTCAATGGATATTGGTAATTTGATCTCTGGTTCCTCTGCCTTTTCTAAATCCACCTTGAACATCTGGAAGTTCATGGTTCCCGTATGGTTAAAGTCTTGCTTGGAGTATTTGAGCATTACTTTGCTAGCGTGTGAGAAGAGTGCAACTGTGCGGTAATTTGAACATTCTTAGGCATTGCCCTTCTTTGGGATTGGAATGAAAGCTGACCTTTCCCAGTCCTGTGGCCATTGCTGAGTTTTCCAAATTTGCTAACATACTGAGTGCACCACTTTCACAACATTATCTTTTAGTATTTGGAATAGCTCAACTGGAATTCCTCCCCTCCACTAGCTTTGTTCATAGTGATGCTTCCTAAGGCCCACTCGACTTCACATTCCAGGATATTTTGCTCTAAGTGAGCAATCACACCATCGTGATTATCTGGTTCATGAGTATATTTTTTGTATATTTCTTCTGGGTTTTCTTGCCACCTCTCCATAATATCTTCTGCTTCTGTTAGGTCTTACTATTTCTGTCCCTTACTGTGTCCATCTTTGCATGAAATATTCCCTTGGTATCTCTAACTTTCTTGAAGAGCTCTCTAGTCTTTCTCATTCTATTGTTTTCCTATATTTCTTTGCACTGATCACTGAAGAAGGCTTTCTTATCTCTCCTTGCTATTCTTTGGAACTCTGCATTCAATGGGTATATCTTTTCTTTTCTCCTTTGCCTTTTGTGCCTGTCTCATCTTTTCATAGCTATTTTTAGGCCTCCTTAGACAACCATTTTGTCTTTTTGCATTTATTTTTCTTGGGGATGGTCCTGATCCCTGCAATGTCATGAATCTCCATCCATAGTTCTTCAGGCACTCTGTCTAACAGATCTAATCCCTTAAATCTTTTTGTTATTTCTACTATATACTTGTAAGGGATTGGATTTAGGTCATACCTGAATGGTCTGGTGGTTTTCTCTAATTTCTTCAATTTAAGTCTGAATTTGGCAATAAGGACTTCATGATCTGAGCCACAGCCAGCTCCATGTCTTATTTTTGCTGACTATATAGAGCTTCTCCATCTTTGGCTGCAAAACATATAATCAATCTGATTTCAGTATTGACCATCTGATGATGTCCATGTGTAGAGTTTTCTCTTGTATTGTTGGAAGAGGGTGTTTACTATGACCAGTGCATTCTCTTGACAAAACTCTATTATCCTTTGCCCTGCTTCTTTCTGTACTCCAAGGCCCAATTTGCCTGTTACTCCAGGTATTTCTTGACTTCCTACTTTTGCATTCCAGTCCCCTATAATGAAAAGGACATCTTTTTTGGGTGTTAGTTCTAAAAGATCTTGTAGGTCTTCATAGAACTGTTCCACTTCAGCATCTTCAGCATTACTGGTCAGGGCATAGACTTGGATTACTGTGATATTGAATGGTTTGCCTTGGAAACAAACAGATTATTCTGTCATTTTTAAGATGCATCCAAGTACTGCATTTCGGACTCTCTTATTGACTATGATGGCTACTCCATTTCTTCTAAGGTATTTTTGCCCACAGTAATAGATATAATGGTCATCTGAGTTAAATTCACCCATTCCAGTCCATTTTAGTTCACTAATTTCTAAAATGTCAATGTTCACTCTTGCCATCTCCTGTTTGATCCACAACTGCGTGTTGTCTTTGCTTTGGCTGCATCTCTTCATTTTTTCTGGAGTTATTTCTCCACTGATTTCCAGTAGTATAGTGGGCACCTACCTACCTGGGGAGTTCATCTTAGTTTCCTATCTATTTGCCTTTTCATACTGTTCATGGGGTTCTCAAGGCAAGAATACTGAAATGGTTTGCCATTCCCTTTTCCAGTGGACCTTGTTTTGTCAGAACTCTTCACCATGACCCATCCATCTTAAGTCCATTATATGTCAATTATAGCTCAATTTTAAAAAAGAGATGACTCATCAAAAATAAAAACAAACAGAAGAATTGATCATGGAAATGTGCCTGTTACCTTAGTTCATTAGGTTGTTCATGTAGTTATTCACTCAATAATGAGAATCCACTCTAAGATATGATTTATTTGAAAATTCTAAAAGACATTTCCTTCCTAGTCTACCCTTCTATTTGAAGACTTTACTGAATACTCAGAAGACTTTTATTGGATACTTTTTGGCTTGAGATCTCTGGTTATATAGGATTCATTAATGTATTAATTCATTCATTTATCTGTAAAACATTTACATATTGGTTGCTCTACACTCCAAACACTGTCCTGCTGCTGCTGCTGCTGCTAAGTCACTTCAGTTGTGTACAACTCTGTGAGACCCCATAGACAGCAGCCCACCAGGCTCCCCCATTCCTGGGATTTTCCAGGCAAGAACATTGGAGTGGGTTGCCATGTCCTTCTCCAATGCATGAAAGTGAAAAGTGAATGTGAAGTCACTCAGTTGTGTCCAACTCTTAGCGACCCCACGGACTGCAGCCCACCAGGCTTCTCCGTCCATGGGATTTTCCAGGCAAGAGTACTGGAGTGGGGTGCCATTGCCTTCTCCGAAACACTGTCCTAGGTTCTGTGAATTTGTGTGTAGCTGGGTACACGACATTATGTGGGTATTCCCTCTTTCCTTAATGAATATGTTTCTGAAAATTGATGTGTAAATCGAGTCATTTTTAAAAGAACTAAAGGAGACTGATATTTATGGGAATTTCTGAGGAAAATCATTTTGTTATGTGGAAGACGTTTTTATAAGGGAAGTTATCATATTCTAATGTGTCTGCTCTGTAAACCTGTATTTCCATATGTTAGCTTTTCCTCAGTAGGAGTACCACCTGTATTTTAATCCCAGTTTGTTGGGGTAGTAACATTTCAGTTGGCTGCAGAATCTTAAACTAATCATTTTCTTTCTCAACATTAAAAAATGTTGAATGGCCAAACACTCATCAAAAATGTCAAAAATGTTTTCACTTTTGAAAAACTACTCTAAATGTTGAAGTGGCTTGATTAGGTTAGAGTGGTTTTTATATCATTTTTTATAACCACTTAAGGGTAACTTCTAATGACATCCTACCAAGAGCTTATAGAATTTTAAAGCAATCATGATTTTCTCCTTCCAATATAGCAAGAAGAAAATTAAACCAATTTATGCTACCTATACGGCCTGTTCTGTGTTCTGTATTTTTGTTATTAAGAATATGTAATATGATTTTCTTTAGCCATATGATGCTAACTTTTATTTGTGAATCACTGTAATGTTTTTTTAGAGTGTTTTAATGTGTTTCTATTTTGAACCATGTCTAGCAACATTATGGCCTATAATTTAGTTCCCTGTTCTTGAAAATTTAAGTATGAAGTACCCAAAGCCATTGAATTAGAACTCATTTTGATTTTCATTTTGTGTTTGTGCCTCTGTTCTCTTTACTTGTAGGAAGAATTAGAACTAGAAGGGAGCATAAAGATCTCAGCATTTAATTATTTGATATTTTTCAATTTAAGGAGTGAATTTAATTGACCACTTCTTCATAATATAATGCATATGATAAGTTCTATATGATACTTTTTTTTTTTTTAGGAAGAGAGAAATCCTAAACAAATCCCTCTCAGTAGGAGATAATGGCATAATAACATATAAGGGTTCCTGTTTCTCCATATCCTCACCAATGTTTTTACTGTTATTTTTTGATTATAGCTATTCTCATAACTATAAAATGGTATCTCATTGTGGTTTTAATTTGCATTTCCCTAATGACTAATAATGTTAAGCATCTTTTCATTTGCATATTTGCATTCATATATCTCCCTTGGTAATGTGATAGAAGGTTCTCTGAAAGCCTTATCACTTTGTATAAATTATTTTTCATAATACAAAACATACTATCTGATCTAAGAAAGTCATCATTCTTGAGGAAGTTATGTAACCTCAGTTTCTTATCTACCTGTTGAACCATAAAAAACAGGTAAAAGCAACTGCAGATCTGTTAGAGTGGAGACACACGTGTTCCTTTTTTAACCTAAAATTATCTCTAACTCTTTTATCTTAAAGGTAAGAAAGAAACTGTGACCCGCCCTGAGAAGACTCATGCTGTTGCTGTTGCTGTTAAGTCGCTTCAGTCGTGTCCGACTCTGTGCGACCCCAGAGACGGCTGCCCACCAGGCTTCCCCGTCCCTGGGATTCTCCAGGCAAGAACACTGGAGTGGGTTGCCATTTCCTTCTCCAATACATGAAAGTGAAAAGTGAAAGTGAAGTCACTCAGTCGTGTCCAACTCTTAGCGACCCCATGGACTGCAGCCTACCAGGCTCCTCTGCAGTAGGATTTTCCAGGCAAGAGTACTGGAGTGGGTTGCCATATAAACTCTTTGGAAGATGGCAAAAAATGAAAGATGGTGGTTAATGGATTTCTAGGCAATTCATACCTTTCCAAAAGGGACAGCTGGTAGTACACAATGCATCACAATCTCAAACTCTCAAAGACACACTCATAAAAACCTGTACATTCCTATCTGAGTGTGCATGGAATACCTCCATTTCATAGCCTTTTTCTGGCTTCTTCAGCAGGCTGTGGAGAGGACCAAGGTGGATAAAAGGCCTAACCCTGGAATTCCATGTGTCATCATTCTTTCTCCATGAAGCGCCCACAGACTGACAGGTACACTAGAGTGAGAATGACTTAAGTACCCATCTCTGAATTTACCACTTTATTATTCTTGCCTGTCGGGCAGAACAGAATATAATCCTCCCTGATGAGAAGATAATGTTCATACTCATTTAAGGAGAGGTCTCATCTCACACAAAACTGAGACCTAAGTTTCCCTGGAGCACTTTCTATGAAGAGACAGAAAAACCAACATATCAACTGTTTGATTTTATAGGACCCACCTTGAGCCTGGCCTGACCCTTTTTATTGACGATTAAAGCCACAGTATTTGCAGAGAACCAGTCCATGGGCTCCTCCAAGAGTCAGTGCCATTCCCCACAATCTGGCAAATCTTGAGATAACCAGGGCTTTCCCAATAAACTTTGCTTTAAAAATTGCCTAGTCCACTTTAAAAATCTAACTCCCCAAAGGTACCACTTGCATCTTAATCAGCTCCAAGGCAAACAGTGTGATTGGAAGCACATTCATAATTCAACAAGGTTAAATGCCAAGGGCCGAAGAGTTAGCACCTACTCCCTACTGTGTAATGGGATGCTATTTGTGGTCGATTCAGCTCCTTGCAGTAAGCTCTGTAATTGGAGAAACTGGGGAAGTGACCCCAGCTGCATGTTCTGCTGGTATCCAATTGCATTCTCATCTGTCTGACAAGTGGTCAGTTTGGAGACTTCTTTTAAAACAAAGTAAAGGTGATGTCATCATTTTCAAGATTTCTCAAAATATTAAATCTTAAGTGAAAATGAAAGAGTGGACTAGGAGACAAATATTTTTTGTCTATAATAACTCTAAACATAACTAGTATCTTTTTATAGTTTACAAATTTTTTTCCTCTGTATAATTGCATTTGAGTCCTATAGTATGTGAAGTAGAAGTGGTTACATGCATTTTCAGATGAGGAACTGAAGCAAGAAACCTTTTAGTGACTACTTCCATCTGGTGATATGAAACAGTGTTTGGTGTCAGACCTGTTAGGTATGGGCCCCAAAGTAGGAATGATTGTGACAAATGGTCTGATGTCTCAGTTTTCCAATCTGTAAAATGTTGATTACAATGGTCACTGCCATCAGGTTGTGTGGGGATTAAATAAAATGCTGCCTATAATCCACTCATTTCAGTGCACAGCACAGAATAAGCGCTCAGTACATTTCAGCCTCTTTAACCAACTGTTATGGTCATTCAAGCCAAAGGCAAACTTAAAATAGGACCCACCTACAATCAGGAGCCCACGTTTACTGACTATGTTTCAGTCTTCTCTCCATCTCCTTCTGCCTACTATGTCAGATAGTACTCCTTATTTGAATAGTGAATATTCACCAACAAATACAACGATCCTCTGGTATAACTGCAGAATTATGAAGCAAACTTGAAAGATTTCAGATGTCTAGTATTTATTCCACAAAACCCTGGAACTCTGTATGGAGATAAGCCATATACATATGAGACAGATGCTATCCTAAAGCACACTGAAGCCTCAGGTGAATGAAATTGAGAGCAGATCTCAAGGTTCAAGAAAAGGAGACCTGTGGACTAAAATATGGAAGAGCAGTTTTTGTCACAGTTATTTTTATTGGTGTTCTTATTGATTGTTAAGGACAAGGATAGATTTGAGCTAAGCCTTGAAGTTGACGAATGAGGAAGATAGGAATGGCAGAATGAGCAGCATGAGAAAAGGAATAAACCAGAAATGAACATGGGAAGAAAGTTATGGAAAGAATTTAGTGGGGTTACCAGAGGCAATTTCATATTGTTGGGTTTTACAAGGCTGAGATCAGTGGATCAAAGGTGTTGATGCTAGTGGTGGGTGCTCTCCCCATGTGTCCCTCGTGGGAATGGACTGGCTCTGGGGTGAGTGATTTCTGTGGGCTTGGAAGAAGCTTTAACTTGTTCACTATTAACTGGCATGTAAGACAAAATCTATGGCCATGCCCAGCTCAATATCATATCTCTGATTTGATGCTTAGCTAAAGATAAAACTTTTCCTTTATGTGTGGATGTGTATGTCTGTGTGTGCATGTCTCCTTCCAGGAACAGTTTTGACACTGATCCTCCCATTTCCTGCTATGCGTTGTTTATAGTGCTGGCCCCACTTTAAGGAACAGCTGGAAAGCTGGCTCCTTAGCCTTCAGGCCACTATAGACTACAAGTCTTCCAGCAGAACCAGATTAATGGGATTGGGTACAACTATAGTAGGTTGCACTAATTAATCAATTTTATTTTACTTTATATACTTGTAGTTGAAGCTTTTTATATTTAGTATGCAAATTTATGTAAATTAAAATTCAAATGCATGCAAACAGATATGCAAATATGTGTCCCTAGATTTGCTAGGGAAAAAAATCTGGTAGCCCTACTGTAAATTCCTAAAACTCAGTTGGGGGAAGGGAGAGAGAGCTTGAACTACTCTTGCCGCTCTGTCTGCTTTTAATTTGTTAATATATGCAAGTTGAAAATGAAAATAAAAACATGTTTTACTTAGCTGCTCCTTATGTTATAAAATAGAAAGCTGAAAATCTGCAACAATAACAGGAACAAAATCTGTGAGTCTCCTCATTGAGATAAGAATTCCAAAGTTTTATTTATTCCAGAATCATCTGCCTTTAGGCAGCAAGTCTCAGCAGTGTGGATTTCTTACTTTTAATTGATTGAATTGGAGCTATAACCAAACCCAGAGCAAGTGTTCTTAGAGCCCTAAAACACAAGACTTTTTAACAGAAGCTCTGAGCTGTATATAAACTGCTTGGGAATCCACGACGGAAACTGAACAAAAGTCAGACAAAAATTAAATAATGAAAAAAATTACAATTTTGACTTAATAACATTGAACAAATATTTTATTTAAAAGATTATTACTTCCAGGTGAGCGCAAGCTAAGGAATAGGAGCACTTTCTATGCAGATCCAGATGGAAACTTCCCAGAAAGAAAAGTATAGGCCAGCAGCCTACTTGAAAACATGCTATAATGCAGTAGAGGCGATAGGTACCTGATACTTACAATGTTTTATGTTGCAGTTACTTGCAAGCAGGTCTAATCATTGGGAAAATAGTAAATGAAGAGCAATAAATATTAGAATGAACCCTGGCCCAAGCATCTGAAGAATTGGATTTAGTGCTGTCTCTGCCGTGTCAGTACTATGACATTTGGCCACAAAAGCATTCTAGGCTTCAATTTTATCATTGGTAAAATAAGATAATAATAATTGCCTGACCTTCTCAAAAGCTTGCTATGCCTTTCAAATGAGAAACTGTAAAGCACTAAACAGATGTTAATTACTTTTTCAAAAGTTTATCTGTGGTCATTGCCAAGTTTTCCTTTCCGGAAGACCTTTAAGCGCTCATGACTTGGTTACAGATTCAATCTGATCAATTAAAGATTAGAAAACCTACATAAGGAACTTAATGTCTCAAGACAAAAGATTTTGGAGTAAACACAACTAGGAGTTATGCCAGTAAGGAGACACAGTGTAATGGAAAAGTGAAAAGAGGCTATTTCTTAAATTTGTGATCATGATCACAAATCATGATCTCCCCTGTACAATAAGACTCCACAATATATGGATTAAACTGTGTGAAATGAAAATATCTCATGCCATATTATTAAAAAGGAAATGTCACAGCCATCAAAGATTTCTGGCCTCCAAATGTGAATGAAGCAGTGAAATGAAAGTCGTTCAGTCGTGTCTGACTCTTTGAGACCCCATGGACTAAACAGTCCACAGAATTGTCCAGGCCAGAATACTGGAGTGGGTAGCCGTTCCCTTCTGCAGGGGATCTTCCCAACCCAGGGATCAAACACAGGTCTCCCGCATTGCAGGTGGATTCTTTACCAGCTGAGCCACCAGGGAAGCCCAAATGTGAACGGGGGCTCCCAAAAGTTATCCTGCAGATGCTGCCTGCCACCCACCGCACAGTGATTGCTAAAGAGCTGGGGGAATGCCAGAAGAAAGATGAACAAGGAAACAGGGTTGGCCCCAGATAACCGAGGTACATATGAAATGAATGAATTCAGTGAGTCCAGAGGCCTGCGTTTAGCATACATAGAACGCTAACTTCTTTAACTTGATACCTGATCCTTGAGGTTCAGACTGCCTGCTCCCTTTGTTGCAAACTTGTGTATAGCCTGACTCCCCCTCTTGGCTCCTTGGAGCAGTTTTCTCAGAGCTACTGAGATGCTGTCTCTCTGACTCGGAGTCCTAAATATCCCCACCAAGTATCTACTTTTATGTTGTGACGATATTTTTTTCAGTCGACAATGGTCCTTCAGACTCTCAGATTCTGTGAATCTAGTGACCACGTACCCCTATTTTGATGTGCACAGTCCTCCATTATTTTATCTCAAGCCAGGCTACACTGGGTGGCTTTTCATGACCCTAACATATGCCACTGCTTCTTAGCACCATAGTCATTCTGTCATTTGATTGATGAATCATTTGTACTAAAGGGTGGAAATTGTTGAAATTCATTTTTAAGACTTTTATTTATTTATTTAATGGTTAAATACTATGAGTAATGTTGGCTATGATTTGACATGATCAGACATGACCCTTGAATCTGAACATCTAGTCTGATGAGAGAAAGTGGATAGGCCTGCCTACAGAATCTAAAGTCCTCACCTACTGGGTGAAGATAGAAAAGTATTCTGCGATTAGAAAGGAAATGTCTCCAATGAGAATATTTAATTTGATTGGCAAGCACAAACACTAATGTTTCCTGGGGCAGACATTCAGGATCAGGGGATTGCTTTAAGGAATTCAATCTTGCAGCTCTCGCTTCTAGAGAGCTGTGGGCCTGTGATGTGAGTGGGCACCTTTGCTATGCCTTAGGTGAGAAACAGTGAAAGAGTGTCAGTGACAATATCACACTTAGGAATGTCACTCATGAGGAGTCTTGGCAAGTGCTTTGTTATGGCAGACAAAGGAAAAACAAGAGACACGTATGAATTCAAAATTTTCAGCTCATGTTCATTAGTAGCATGGGGCTATATGTAGTTAACAGAGAAAAGCCCAGGGGATTCTGTGATGCGGAAGTACTAAACCAGAGAAAATGGACACAGTTTAGTATCTATCTTGCTGCAGAGGTAATTGGCAGACATATTTTCTAGAAAATAGGGAAAGCTAAACTAGGATCTGGAGAAGAGGGAATGGCTTCGTTGACACAGAGGAGCAGCTGAAACCCTTGATGACAAGGAGTCCAGAGAGAAAAGAAGAGGTGGCCTAAGAAAGAGGCAGGCACTTAGTGATCTGGGAGTAAACAAGACTCAGGAAGCCAAAGTGCTGAGGAAAGAGACGTTCAAGAAAGAAGAGCTGATGGGCAGCAGACAGCATTTTCATGAGAATCTAATACAACAGAAAAATCAAAGGCAAGCCAGTGGGTCCAGCAGTGAGCTGATGTTACTGATCTGTCCTTGATTGAATATTATATTTCCGCTAAAGTGATGTCATGAAAACTATGGACCAACATGATAACTGTGCGTATGGTATAAGCAAAAAAGATAAATATACCTGTGTTAAAGAAGGCTAGTTGGGAGACAGGATGAGTAGGGGGATATAAGGAAGACATGTATGTGAAGATATTTAACATAATTGTATACAATTAGTAGAAATATGAGTGATTTCATCACCCTCATTTGCACTTTATATTTTTGATCACATTGGCTCTTCAACTCACTAAAACTTGTGCAAAGTATGGTGTTTTGATTTTTATTAATGAGAAGAGAACAGAAGTTTCAAATGAGGCACCTGTTTTGGGAAAAGACTACAAGAAACCCAGGCATGTCCCTGTGGGAAGGAAGATTTGCAGTGGGTCAAACCTAAAATCTTCCTTTATAATTTTTTTGTTGTTGTTTAGTAGCTAAGTCATGGCCAGTTCTTTGCAACCCCATGGACTGTAGTCTGTCAGGCTCCTCTGTCCATGGGATTTCCCAGGCAAGAATAACAGAGTGGGTTGCCATTTCCTTCTCCAGGGGATCTTCCTGACCCAGGGATTAAATCAGCTTCTGCTGCATTGGCAAGCAGAAGTCTTTACCAACTAAGCCACCAGGAAACCCATTATAGGGGATATATTGGTTAAATTATATACATATATATTATATACATATAGTATATTAATAAATTTGGTTTCATGTCTTTCTTTTTTTTCCTCTTTGTAAGTATGACTACCAAAATATTTAGCAGTCCATGTGTGGCCTTCATGACTCTCCCACAGGATCACGTGGATCTGTAGTGTGTACCAGGTGGTGTCTGGGTCTACTGGTCACGAATAACAACACAGTGTCTGCTACCTGATGCTGCCTCTGTTTACTCGAGCCCCAGAGACCATGGCAGGAAGGGGCCCTCATGCTGAGATGTAGATGTGTGAGTGGCTTCTGTAGCCCTCTGGCCGCCATCTCTCAGAAAGCACCCTGTGCACAGATCCACTGAGGCTAATTTGGTAGTCCACAGAGTGCCCCTCAGCCGGGAAAGTAACAAAGTTATTTGTGAATAACAGATACAGAATATTATCTTAGAGGTTCATCATATGTGTTGGGACTAACACCAGGGAAGATATCAGACTCTTTACAAAACACATCTGAGAGTGTCGCATCCCCTTTCCATATTCAGATTATTGGTTGTTCCTCAGCTGAACTTGACCAGTCCTCTAAGTGATATCCAGTCTCATATTGCCCTGGAAAGCTTCACTCCACAATTCAGAGACTCAGCTGTCCTCTACACCAGCAATTCAGGCCTTGTATTTTATTTAAACACTGAGTGTGTTGACTTCCTCATCGGCTCCTCTACCCCATGGCTGTGTGTCTGGTGCTTGAATCTTCTAGTCCAGGATTGCTTCTGTGTTTGTGATAGTCACTCAACAATTGAATTGTTCCAAAGTATAATCCTTAAACTGTGAGAATTAATGCACACACACTCACACACACACATATTCAGAGGCACAAACTTCACAAGGGAAAATATATGTGCATATGTAATATCAGTTGATATGCAAATGCCTATTAAGATAATCTACTTGAGAAACAGAAACGTTTAACTCTACTTTTAATCACTCAGATTAATTCCTCCACAGGCATTAATAAATATTCTACTTCCTATAGGATATAAAAAGTGCTAGTAAAACAAATTATCTTATCTGGGTCTTCCTTGGGTGGGTGGAAGGTGGTTATTTGCAGTGTACGACTTCCTTAGTTTTAGCATCCAGGGTCACCGCAGTTTACTCCAATGAAAAAAATTGATTTTAGACTAAAGCCAAGAGTAATTTAAAAAAAAAAAAAAGCAATATAAAGTACAAACACAGTAGCAAATTTTAAAAACAGCAAAACACAGTATTAAAATCTGTTAATCTTCTCAAATATATTTTATTATATATTTGCTTTACAAATGGCATACCACCTTGGATAATTTTTCATAAAATTGACTAGAAGCACTTTCTCCAGGAAAGCTGATATTAAATAATATAATTCTTAAAATGCCTTTGTAAATAAATATCTCATGTTTTCTATGTACTCTAGAAGGAAAAGGCATACTTTGTGTCTTAGTCTACTAGGGTCCTTACAAAATCGCAATGCCTAGGTGGTTTAAACAATAGAAATTTCTTTTCTGACGGTTCTGGAAGCACAGCTTCCAGAAGGTGACAGCCAGTTCAGTTCCTGGTGAAAGTGTTCTTTCTGGTTTGCAGATACCCACCTTCTGACTGTGTCCTCCCAATATAGAGACAGAGTTCTCATAAGGGCACCAGCCATATCAGACTATGGTCTCTCCCTTATAACTTCCTTTAACCTTTATAACCTCCTCAGAGACTTTATTTTCCAATGTCACACTGAAGGTTAGGGCTTTAACATATGATTTTTGAGAGAACGCAAGCTTGGACTGCAAGGAGATCCAATGAGTCCATTCTGAAGGAGATCAGCCCTGGGATTTCTTTGGAGGGAATGATGCTAAAGCTGAAACTCCAGTACTTTGGCCACCTCATGCGAAGAGTTGACTCATTGGAAAAGACTCTGATGCTGGGAGGGATTGGGGGCAAGAGGAGAAGGGGACGACAGAGGATGAGATGGCTGGATGGCATCACTGACTCGATGGACGTGAGTCTGAGTGAACTCCAGGAGTTGGTGATGGACAGGGAGGCCTGGCATGCTGCGATTCATGGGGTCGCAAAGAGTTGGACATGACTGAGTGACTGATTTGATCTGATCTGAAGCAGTCAATCTATAACACCACACCATATCTTATGAAAATACTACCTACAAACATTCCAATTTAAAGAACAGATAGATGAGCAATCATTTGTGTTGTTAGAGATAGCTGGGGCTGTTGTTTGAATAGCATGTTCACAGAAGATGGCATGATATAGAAATATTGACAATCAGCTCTGGCTGATTAGACTTTACTCATGGCTTTGCCACCATTCTCTTTGTGAGCCTAGGAAAGTCCTTAAATTCTCTAGGTCTTAGTTCCCATTTCAGTAACTTAAACAAATTTTTGCTTTTCAACTGGCAAGCATAGTAAAGGAGAAGAGACATAGAATGAAGGAAAAGGGGATCTCTCTTTTATTCTGTGTTAGTTTATATATTTGACCCAAATTTTAAAGGAGAAATTTCTAAATCATGCCAACGTTCCAAATATTTACATAATACTGGAGTAGGTTGCCATTTCCCTCTGCAGGGTATCTTCCTGACTCACAGATGGAACCCAGGTCTCCTGCATTGCAGGCAGATTCTTTACAACATCTGATCCACTGAGGAAGCCTAGTCTATTAGCAAAAAATATGGTGTTCCTTAATACTGCTGCCCTTCCACAGTGACCAAATCAGTCTTCACTTGATTTTTGTCTTTCTAGTCTCTCTTTTTATCCCCTGAACTTGGAAAGATGATACAAGATTTAACTCAGTATTTACTAATGGGTTCATCATCTATTTCATGTTGGTAAACCTGGTTGACAACAGTGGAGAGAAAAAAAACAATGGAAACAAAAGATTAAAAAGTAAATAATAACAGAGTTACTAACTGAGGCTGACTTTATGGACATCAACATTTCTAATCCATTTTTTTTTTAATTGGCTTGAAGAAATACCAGTGGAAGAAGATCTTTAAGATATGCTCCAAAGCAACCTGGTTTTCCTTGGCCATAAAGAAGACAACTGGTTCACATGCTTATACATAATACATTTCAAAAACAAAATAACCTCCATAGTGTTTTCCCACTTTTTATAGGAAGAAATTGTACCGAACCTTTCCACGGAATTAAAGATGGGTAATATACTCTCTATTCCCTCCACATGTGTTTAGTTTCCTAGTGAAATGACCAAAGACTTTAGACTTCCCTGGGTGTGTTGACAATAATCTAGGCAAAGTCCAGTGAGTATGGCGAGAGTGGGTAGTCTCACTCAAAGGGAAAGTAACTGGGTCATCCATGAAATCATATTTGAGACTCAGTACTACATGTGTCCCCAGCTCATTCTTTAGAAAGAGGAGTTCCATGTCATGAAATGGCTAACAAATAAGATCATAAAAGTAGTGTTGTGCCTAGAACTATCCAATGGAAGGGAGGGATTTTCAGGCCATTTGTAACCAATGAGAAGCATAAAACCATCTATCACAGTCTGTCAATTTAACCCCATGGATGAGTGTATCATATGTACCTTCTTAATATTGATATATCTCCAGAGCATAGCATAATGATTGGTGCACACATTTCTTTTTTGTCTAACTTAGCTCAATTTCTTTATGAAGGTACCCTAGGCACACTGGGTTTTGTAAAGCACATTGAGTGCTATCTTGTGGTTAGTATGGTATTCAGCATCCATTCATTCCTTTTTCTTGTGTACTCTTCTGTATTACAGGTTCCAAAAACCTAAGAACATTATAGCCCGCATTTCCTTGAAGCTAAAGTTCTAGCTAGGGAAAACTAATGCCTTCTAATGAGATGCACTTGAGCAAGATTGGAAGTCAGAAGTGAGATGACGCTTTGGCTCTTTCTTTTAGTTAGCAAGACTGGAAAGGGGGAGCTTATCTCACTCAGCATCTGAGGAGTTAGTCTTTAATGTCATCTGATGTTGAGACAGCTGGACTAGTGGTGTGGCAGTATTAAATCATCAGCCTCCGCCTTAGTGAGGTACATTCGTGGATGCACTGGCTTCTTTTTTTGGCTGATTCCTTGATTATCCCTGTGGAGAATATTCTTAAACTCAATATTGCCAATAGTACTCCATTATTGTCTTTCTTGCTGCTTTGTTTATTCAAATTCAATCCTACCTCCTGGCCAAGATTCACAAGCTAGTAAAGATAAATCCTTTCTTGGCCCCATGCTGAGAGTCTCCCAAAATAGTGACTTGTGTTCATAGATAATGCTGCTCAGCTATGCTCTAGTTCTACAGATTTATTTTCAGCACAAATTCATTCGGTGACACATTTTTCTGGGATGTCATTGAGATGGTTTTGAATAAGATGGGCAAGACCCTTGTTTTAATGCAGTTGCAGTGAGGAAAACAAAAATGTATTTATAAACAAAGAGGATAAAATTAGAGATAAACATAAAAATGAAAATTAGGCACCATAATATAAGAGGGAGAAGGATTATTTAAATTGTGGGTGATTGAGCTGAGTTCTGAAGGATGAGCAAAAGTTAGATAAAGTACTAAGCAGAAAGCGTGTCACTTGAAGAACCAGTACATATGGACACTGTAAGATTCAAACAGACTTGGTATATTTGTACAAACAGAGCAGTCAATAAGACTGGAAAGTGGTAAGGGAGGGAGAGAGTTTTACAAACTGAAGTTGGAAAAATAGGTAAGGCCAGATGACATAGATCTAAAAGGCTGTGACCAGAAGGAGAAACATTATTTCAAGACGGAAAGCTGTCCATTTCTCAGTAAAGGAAGTGATATGATGAGACTTAATTTTTAGTAAGATTTTAGGCTGCTGAATGAAAATGGACTGTGAATCTGTTCAGTAGTGGAAGAAGGGGTACACGTATTTAATAATGATCTTGCAGGAGTCTAGGCCATTTGTGACAGTGACCAAGGCCAGAGGTCTGCCTGTGGAGATATATATATATATATATATATATATATATATAGTTATAGGTTACTTTACTTTAATCCAAGTAATTGGATGAATGTGGTGAGGTTTGTTGAGATATAAAGGATTCAAGAAGCAAAAGATTTGGGGAGATAAAGGAAACAAGACACTTTAGAGCAGGAAAAATAGACCAAAGAGCAAGCAGTAAAATGATGTAAGTGTTCTGGCAATGTCCCACTGTCTACAATTATGACAGACATGAGCTTGGGAACTAAGCAGGTATGAGTTAAAATCCTAAAACACCAATTATTCTCTTACCCTAGACAACTTACTTGTCTCTTCTAACCTTGATCCCTTCCTCTGGAAACTATAATAAGAATACCTACTGTACTGCATATAGATTCTTTAAGGATTTAATAACATAACAAATGTAAATCACATAGCAAATGTTAGGGAAATAATAGCTTTCTTGTTTGGGTCCACGACAAAGTAGTTAGTCTGAAAAGGTATATTACCTAAAGCAACTAAAATTTCTAAATAAAATATATATTCTTCTCAAGTGCATTTTTCAAATGTGGTACTAAATTGACAAGTAGCTAAGACACATACAGAAGCCAAAACCTAAAATAAAAGCTGGACTCCAGTGAAATAAATTTGCTCCCAAATGGATTATTTGGGGACCTTAGTGATTTTGCTCTGCTGAGGAGCGCAACAGAAAGGAGACATTGCATATAGCCCATGAGACAAGGGCGATCTATGCCTTTTGCGTAAAACCAGACCCCAAGGAGTTAAGAGTTGCCCCATTCTATGGGAATGTGCAGCAGGGAAACACTCTCAGTTTCACTTTGAGACTGTATTGAAGAGGAAAAAATAACTCTCCCCTGGGGTTTCTGATGCTAAACAAAATGTTCTGTTTCTGGATCATGATCAAATTTCACCTGTCACCTAAAATAGACTTTATATTACCATAGTGTGCCATGTGGATTAAGTTAACCAGCAAAAACAAACAGGAATCCTCTGTGAGAGCATGGGCATTTAGCCAACTTCAGGATTTCTAGAGGTAAACATTCAATAAACAGGAGCCCCAGTCAAAAATTTTACTAGATCAGTAGTTATTATCATTATGACATCATGACAACAAAGAAGGATCTTGTCAAGTTTGGCTACAGGGTTCTGACCCATACATAGAAATACTTTCTTAACCTCATTTTTATTTATTTATTTTTTAATTTTTATGGAAATGTAGTTGATTTACAATGTTGTGTTAGTTTCAGGTATATAGCAAAGTTTTATATATACATATACACACACACACACACACACACACACATATATATATATATAATAACACTTTCAATTTCAAAGGGGAAAATGGGGAGATGTAATTTAGAAATTTGGAATTAAAATATACACTCTATTATATATAAAATAGATACCCAACAAGGACATACTATATAGCACAGGGAACTGTATTCAATGTCTTGTAATAACTTATAAGAGAAAAAATCTAGAAAAAAGTATATGTTTATATAAGTATATATATTTGTTGTGCTTAGTTGCTCAGTCATGTCTGACTTTGTGACCCAATGAGCTGTTGCCTGCCAGGCTCCTCTGTCCTTAGGAATTCTCCAGGCAAGAATATTGAAGTAGGTAGCCATTCCCTTCTCTGGGGATCTTGCTGACTCAGGGATCGAGCCCAGGTCTCCTGCATTGTAGACAGAGTCTTTACTATCTGAGCCACCAAATTTATTTTCTTTGTCTGAGTCTGAGTCTATTTCTAAGTTCGTTTGTATCTTTTTTTAATTTTTTTTTTATTTTTTTAAATTTTATTTTATTTTTAAACTTTACATAATTGTATTAGTTTTGCCAAATATCAAAATGAATCCGCCACAGGTATACATGTGTTCCCCATCCTGAACCCTCCTCCCTCCTCCCTCCCCATACCATCCCTCTGGGTCGTCCCTGTGCACTAGCCCCAAGCATCCAGTATCGTGCATCGAACCTGGACTGGCATCTCGTTTCATACATGATATTTTACATGTTTCAATGCCATTCTCCCAAATCTTCCCACCCTCTCCCTCTCCCAGAGTCCATAAGACTGTTCTATACATCAGTGTCTCTCTTTTTTTTTTTTAGAGTTCACATGTAAGTGGTACCATGTGATGCTTGATTTTCTCTATTTGACTTACTTCACTCAGTATGATAAACTCTAGGTCCATTCATGTTGCTACAAATGGCATTATTTCCTTTTTATTCCTGAGTAATATTCCACTGTGTATATAGACCATATCTTCTTTATCTATTCCTCAGTTGATGGACATTTAGGTTGCTTTTAGTTATTTCTTCATTACTGCAAATGCAGAATGATTAAAACCTAATCCATGAATCTTCCTTCCAGCCTGGTCTTCTGCTTGCTCGTCCTTTGAGTGAGTTCTACCTACAATCACTGCGTTACACAGTTCAGAAAGCTCAGCCTCAGAGCTCATGCAGCACCCACCACTACCTGCCTCTTTCCCCAGGGATGTCATGAAATTCTCTCCAAAACTCTATTCCTTCACACTTGCTCTATTTGCCTTTGTATGCTCATCATGTATTGCGTGCTTCATAATAAGTTTTTAAGAAATATTTGCCAAAGATATGAAAAAAATTCCTGAAGTTGGCAAGCTGAAAAGCTAAATAAAATACAAATTAAGAATTTGTTTGTGACTATTCAGTGACTAAAACAGGTTTAATTAAAGACCAAGGTTCCTTTGTAAAACTATGGTAGTCCTAGCATTCATGAGACACTACCTTAAGGGAAGAACTTCATTTTGTGCCTCTAAATATTCATAAAACCTGAGTCAATGACTGAATTGATCCCTTATTTAGATTCTCTAGAGCACTACATTTCAATTTTTGATGAGAATTTGCCATGGATATTCTCTTATTTTGGAAGTAGCATCTTCTGACAACTACACCTTGAGCTATGATCTGTATTTTACTGACATGTTTATGAAAGGAAAGCTCCTTGGGGCAAGAACTTTGTTTTATTCAGCACTATTCAAGCTGATCTCTTTTGTGCTGGATATACTAGCGGCACCTTACAAAGAACAACAACAAAAATAGTATCGGCTCACCTTAGCTAATTCATCTATTCCATTAATAATTAATTTTAATTTTGTTTAATTAAAGTTATGAGGTGGGCTGAGCTGAAGACACACCGAGATTGTTTGAAACCAAAAGCACTTAGAGCACTGCAGATTCCTACAGTGCCCACACCTGGAATCCCCAAATGTGTTCTTCCTTTATTAATTTCTCTGGCAATAATATTAAGCCATGTTTAATTTTATGACCGAAGTTGCAGAATTTCAAGGATTTTTGAACTTCAAGGAGTTCAAAAAATAAGATATTGATCTGACCTAAAGATGAAAAATTTCTACCAGACACAGATGTCGAACTTTATCAATATTTTTCAGTGTCTGTGTCTAATTAAAAACAGGGTTACTCCAAAATCAAACTGGGTGAGATAAGCAGTGGGCAGAACATGTGTCTGAATATGATGGACAGTTCACATTTTAAATGAGGTATGTAGGCCTCTGTTTATTTTCTTTTTTCCATTGAGAAGTCTGTCTCTGCAAATTTATTTTCAGACCAAACTGTACCAGTCTTCGCCATGAAGAAATGACATTACATGGAGAAACACTTTTACATTTATAAACACATTGTCCTTGCAGTCCAGATAATAGATGACCTCTATTTAATTATCCCTTATACTTTCAAAGGATTTTTCCTTTCTTACATCACCTGTTTCAAGAGCATCGTCATGTTGCCAATTCCAGCCTGTGTGCATACGTGGACAAAGAAGCATAAAGAAGGTAAATGGAACCCAGAAGGCAGTTACATTACTAATATGACTTCTCATTGTGTGAAACCCAGTCATCACTGCAGAACTGCCCATTCCTCTTCCCCAGGGGAGCCTCGGGCCAGGACATTTTTTTCCAAGGAGGCTTCTGTTCCCGTCCCTCAATCGGAGAGTCCTCATTTGTCTTCTTTCTCTTCTGTCAAGGGCCCTGTAGCCACGGGATACTAGGAAAATATGCTGTTTTCTTAGTTAAATGCCAAACTCAGTTAATTACCTTTACCTTCACCAGTCCTATGCGAACAAATGGAGATACACACACACACACACGCACACAATCTTGGATTACACATATGGAAGTTTAAGTATAAGCTCCATATTTACCTTTCACTCTCCAGATACTCAAACAGAATAAAGAAGTCCAGGAACTTCTGTTCCTCCAAAGCTGATATAGGAAAAAAAAATGCTTAGACATAAAATTAGGTAGCATTTTGCCTTTGTGAGACCACTAATTTATTTAACTAACTACCTGGATAGGCCCCTTTAACACACAGGTGTGAACTTTTGCAGAAATCAACACCAGCAGAGGGTCCGAGGTGTGGCAGAGAATGAAGTTAGTGAAAATTGGTTGTGTGATTTCTTTTTATTCCCTTTGGTTTCTTCTCTAAGAGAAAAACAAAGAAAAAAACAAAAGGAAAAGCAAAATAAAATAAATTTAAACTAGATGACTTCTAATGATCATTCTAGTCCTAATATTCTCTGATCCAGTGAGGAAAAAGTTTCACTTCCCCACAGAACGGAGACACAATTATTTGAGAGGCCCTTAATGCATCTGAAAGTGTTTCTTGGAAACAGAGTCAGTATATCTGCAGTCTCGCCCGAGGGCAAGATAAGTCCTTTACATCTGGAAGAAGGCGATTTTGGACTAAGCGGTCCTTGAAGTTGGCACAGCTACCACGCACTCAGGATGCTATGCAGTGGAAAACTCACCTGTTTCAAGAAAAAATGATTCCTGGAGTGTTCTCTTTGTCCTGAAAGTCTTTTTATAAATTCCCAGATTTTTCAAACCTTGCCCTTTAAGGGAAGCAAAAATGAAACAATAGAACCATAACAGCCGTTTGCCAGAGTTGCATACTTTGGACAGCAAGGTCCTTTTCAAATGCTCGGCAACTCTGCTCATTTCCCGGTAGACTTGATCTTAATCACAAGCTTGATTTGACACGGTGGGTCCTGGATAAAGAGCAAATCTAATGCAATGTATGAAAAGAAGAAGCACCCTGTACATCTGCACAACCTCAACCTCTTCACTCCGAACCCATTTCAGCACAATCCTCTTCCTTCAGAGTTCTGTTCTTCTAATTAAATTAATCCAGATTTGTTTAGCAATTTATTGTTACTATGTGCAAAGGCCTGTGGGATACAAGGAAATTACGACCTCTGCCTTCAAGACGTGCATAGTCTATTTGGGGGAAACAGTTTTATTACAATAACCAGAGTGTAAGGTGCTATCTGCAGTGGTAGAACGATCTATGTGTGTGCTTAGTCGCTCAGCCATGTCTGATTCTTTGCAACCCCATGGACTATAGCTCTCCAGGCTCCTGTGTCCATGAGGATTCTCCAGGCAAGAATACTGGAGTGGGTTGCTATGCCCTTCTCCAGGGGATCTTCCCAATCCAGGGATCGAACCCTGGTCTCCCACATGGCAGGCAGGTTCTTAACTATCTGAGCCACCAGGGAAGCAATCTATAAATCACATGATCATGGGACTACAGAGGAGAAATTGCTTTTCCCTGAGGGTAGTAAAAATTGGATTCTGTTATATGAAGACCACAGAAAAGAGATGATATTTGATCTCAGCCATGATATGTTTGATGAATCAATTACAAGAAGGTATTAAAAACCTTTTAAACATGAGCCTAGTTTCAAAAATGTACCTTAACTAAATTCCTTGAAGAATGATTCCTAGTAGTTTATAATTATAGAACAGTCAAATTCTAAACACTCTGACACAAACTGCGGCATGGGTTTAAGCAGAGGAGGAATTCCAGGCTGGGAAAATTATGGAAGCCATTTTCAGTAGAGCTGAAATAAGAAATAAGACGAAATAAGAGAAACTGATATTTGCTATGTGTTTACCATTCTTTCTACTGTTGCGCACTTGTGCATGTGTGAGTGTGTGTGTGCCTGTGCACGTGTGCCTCTGTGTGTGTGTATGCGTGTAGTGAGGAGCATGTCTACCTAAGGGCATTAGGAAGATGTGAGACGTGAGCGTGGCCAGGCTCAGGGGACAGTGATGAGATTTGTCTGACTGAGGGACAGGAATATGTTGGGAGGTTTGGGGAGGGCAAAGTGAAGCACAGGGGTTTGAAATTGGACCTAGTTGAAAGGAAGGGATTCCTTGGAAGCTCTTGGTGGGGCGGCAGGTAATATATTATCCAAAGGCTCTTCTGGCAACCTGGTGCAGGAAGGGCTTAAAGTAACAGAGGACATGGAAAGGCAGGGTGAGTGGCAATAATCCAAGACTGGTGGTCTGGCTAGGCTGTTAGACAGAGATGGGGTAGGAATAGAAGGGAGGTATTTTTTTTTTTCCTATTTGCCTCAAGTGAAATGTGGTGACTTTTGGCTAGAGATATGAATACTAATGTATTTTTATCCTCACCACCTGCTCCTCTTTGTGAGTTTATAGCAATGAAAGATGACATACAAAAGACAATTCTGAAAAAGATGAACAGCTCAATTTTTATCAAGGCCTTTTCTCAGGCTTTAACATGGTGAAAGAGAGAGTTGTAAAAGTTGAAGTTATCACAGTGAAAAGAGAGTAATAACTAAAACAATATGCTTAAAATTAATAGTGAAAAATAAATAAACCATTAACCTCCAGGAAGCTGATTCTTGATGAACAATTCCTTCTTACAGCTAAGACCTGAATATCCTATTCTGTGCACAACGCCCCTGGCCTGGATACTCAGAGGAACAAGGGCCTCAGCAGGGTGTTGTGGTTAGGAATTCAGTCCCCAAATCAGCTACCTGCATGCAAACACTGCCTCTGAGAAGCTGACTGACCTTTGACGAAACCCTTCTGTTAGTAAATGATGGTAATAATATCTAACTCACAGGAGCATTGCAAGAGCTAAGGTATGAAAAGATCTGGGGAATAGTGCCTGGCACATAAAGAGCTATTAAATGATGGCTGTTATTTTTTCTTCTGTATCAGAGGTATTATTAGATAGTGTTATGAATCGTTTCAAACCTTTTCATACCTTCACATGCTCCTACTCCTCTACTCCTAGTAAGATCACCTCTTGTTAAAATCAACCACTAGTATCTATCCCCAAGCGCATGCTATTTGTATATCATTTAATTGTCTTCATACAGTCCTCTAGAATTCTTTGTCTCCATGAGTAAACTGACTACTAGGAATTTAAAATAATTTTCTCAAGATCACACCACTATTATGAGCTGGAGTATGATTTTGAGACCTTTGCTAAAATATTACAAAACATTCTGTTCTATTATTTTCTGAGGAGGAAACTTGCACCTGGAGAAGACATACAATAGCTTACTTTATTGTTGTAGAGAAGGGACAAGGGTACACCAGCCTCTAGTAGAGTATATTGCATACCCTGTGGGGGAAAGACTGAAGGGCAAAGTCCATAAAAGGAGACTGTATCCATATGTTCTGTGTCATATGTAACTTCAAGTACAATCTATCCAAATCACTGGGCATTGAAGTGACTGACCAAATATATCTCCAACAAAATCTGACAAGGAACATCAAATTCCAGCATCTTTTGCTGACTGTAGACAGTGCACCTCCTCCCTGGGAGAGATGATAAAATCAGCTCACAATACCCCAGGTTGAACTGTGTGATTAAATGAAATGACCAGGCATTTTCACAGGAAAAAAAAAAAAATTATGTGCTATTCTATCTTAATGATATATATTCAACAGCTGATGAATGGAAAAACAACATGTGGCATATCCATACAACAGAATATTATTCAGCTATAAAAGGGAACAATGTACTGATTTTTTTATGCCATACCATGGATGAACCTTGAAAACATTATGCTAATTTAAAGAAGTTGGTCACAAAGAACCACATATTGTACATTCCATTTATATGAAATGTCCAGACTAGGAAAATCTATACAGCTAGAAATTAAGCTAGTGTTTTTGCTAGGGCTGGAGAAGGGGGAAACTTGGAGTTACAAACTTTTCACTCTGTGTGACAGAAGTTGTGAGGCATTAAAAGATGGAGGGAAATCAATTTACCCATAATTATAAGCTTCCTCTTGGATCTCAGTCAAAGTAATGATTGTATGATCATGACTTTAGTAGAGTCTTTTCATTTTTTACTGGACTTTGACCATACCTATTAATTTGTGGAGCTAAACACATTGCTGTGAGGATTTGGGGATGATAGCTAAGGGTGTGTGGTTCCTTTTTTAGTGAAATAAAAATATTCAAAATTGATTATGTTAAAAGTGGGCAGTAGATATGTTCTTATTAACCATACTCCCAATAGGGCAGAGAATAGGAAAGATAAACTTTGTTTCTTATGCCTCTTGTCCCAGGCCAGGTCAGCTTGTTTTCACATTCTTCTTTTTTATAGCTTTTAAATCTATGACTGGTCTTACAGCTGATGCTGTAAAATGCTCTTATTTTAAATCAACATTCTCTTAAGAAATGTTGACGACGACTAGTCTCTAGTTTTCATCCTTATTTACTTCACTTTCCCAAGCCTCAGTGTTTCCTCTGGCTCCCGTGCCACTAATTCCTCGTGTGGACTTGTCGACACTTCAAATTATATCCAACTCTGCTGCCTCCAATATATTGGCTAGCCAATGTATACACACTTAGCTCTTTTAATCTCCCTCATAAGTAAATTCCTCAGCCCCTTAATCACCTCCGCTACTCTTCTCTGAATCCTTTCCAATGTGTTGACATCTTTTTGGCACAATGGTGCCCACAGCCATATGCCTTTGGCACCCGCTCCCCTTGGCCTCCCACCAGAAATGGAACTTGGCTGATGTCAGAACAGAGAGTAAGACATATTTATTTGATTTAGCTTTTGATTATGTTCACTTCTTGGGATGATGGTTGATTACTAGGGATGAGGTTAGCCAGCTGTTGGAATTCAGGTCACGTTGATGACAAAGAGGGGTTATGTGTGAAGAACAACAGCATGTAACTTGTGTTTCTTCCAGGAGTATTTTCTTTCTAAAACAGATAAAATCAGGAGCTTTGGGAAATAGTCATATTTTAAATTAACATCTGAAAGATGGTTTCTATTTCTATAGCTTGAATTTCAAAATTCAATTTTCAATAATTCTAGAATTTTGAGATTAGAGAAATTTAAGATTCTTGTAGGGAGAAGACTGTCATAGCAAAATTAGCTGGGGCAGATGCTTTCAACATTAAATTTTTATGAATCATTTCTAGGTTAAAAATTCTTCATTCCATTCAATGGAAGTTGTGAGGAATTCAAAGTTGTGGGGAAATCAACTTATCTGTGTTTTAAAACAACCTTCTGTATCCCTTTCTGCAATACTGATTCTATGACTCATGATATTGATCATATGACCTTCACTTTAGGAAATATTTTCCATTTTTAGGTTCTTTGACAGTATCTATAAGTTTGTAGAATGCATGCATAGTCACTCAGTTGTGTCCAACTCAGTTGTGACCTTTTGGACTTGCCAGGCTGCTCTGTCCATGGGAATTTTCAGGCAAGAATATTGGAGTGGGTTGCCATTTTCTTCCTCTAGGGGATCTTCCCAATGCAGGGATTGAACCCACATCTCCTGTGTATCCTGCATTACAGGCAAATTCTTTACCCACTGAGCTGTCAGGAAGCTCAAAGTTTGTAGAGTCAGTCTTACATTTTTGTACCTAGTAGCATGGTTTCTCTAATGATAAATCATATGATATTTTACATTCTTTGAGAAAGAAAATACATGTGCAAATGAGGTATGTATTACTAAATTTATAATACTTATAAATTTAAGATGTCTGTGACAAAGTTCACTTATTCATTCAACCCATATCCATTGAGGGCCTACAAGATCCTTGGCACTGCCTTAGACACTGGGGCCACAATACACATAAGATCTGGTTTGACAACAGGAATCAAATACAAAAATAATCACTGATAGATTGTAAGGGGAATAAAAATGGCAAAATTCCCTGTGTCACAGGAAGACAAATATGAATAGTTTCCTTCTTAGGCATAGGAGAAGCCATCTATGTTGCTTCCAGAGTATCTCACTGAGGGCATTGAGAGACATGAATCTCCTTCATGAAAGGTTGCACGTTACCCAGAGCATTATGAAAAATACATATTCCTTTGGTATAACATGGTTTAGTTATCACAATTGGCAAGCCAAGTCCTGTCTCTGAGAGTGACACCAAGAGACCATATTGCATTTGCTCAAGTGGGATATATTAATCTTGCCAATGTACAAGGCAGATGTTCAGCCTGGGATTGGGAAAAATAAGAAAAAAGAAACTTGCTATTAGAGACAAATGGTGTCAAATCCAGCTGGAAGTGATGGAGTGCAGGCAGATGGGCATTCCCAGGGGTAGGAAGCATGGAAAGATCTTTCACCGGTCATCAGGAAAAAACGAATCTGAGGCTAAAGCTAGAAAAGGAAATAAATGAAGTACTCAGCTGCTATTGTTCCTTTTCTCCTTTTCAAACAGAAGATGATACTCAAAAGTCAAAAAGAAAACCTGCAGAAAACTGCTCAGAGTAACCTCTTGGGCTGTTGGAGTGTAAGTTCTGTATTCTAGATCCTACCAAAGGGGATCCTTAACTAACCTAGAAGCTTGGTTTTACTTTCTTTGCTATGAGCCAGCTCTTGTATTCTCAAGTTTTGGATTTTTCTCTGGATGTGGAAAGTCTTCTTGGGAACCCTCTAGAGGTCTTCCAGGAATTCAGCATTACCTTCTTTCCTGGAAACTCAAACCAACCCAGTGCTCCTTTGCCCATGTGGTCCCTTTAGCTTCTATCAGTCCAGGATATCAGAATGTGAGACCTGTCATTCCTAAAGGCTCAGCATGCTCTCAGAGAGGATGACAGCATACGAACAGAGGGTGAAAATCTAGTTAACTTAGACATTTCCTTACTCATAGTCCAGGAAGTTATTTTAAGGGTTAGCCTTTCAGAATGTGGGTGACTTTTGTGTGATCCCTTCACTCCTGATCTATTTATCAATCTCTCATCTCATAGACCAGCTTATACAAAACATTCCACTAGTCAGAATCTCTGTCAGAAGAAACTCAACCCTCCCTGCACCTGTCACCATCAGAAACACTGTACAAACTCTAAAGGTTCACATCATCATCTGGTTTCTTCCTCTACAAGTCCTAGAACAAACTAGTAGAATGTGGTACTATAAATTGTAGCTATTATATTATTCCAAGCAGTCGTCTGACATTCACTTCCGTCAGCTAGATTCTAAGGGAAAACCATATGGAAATGGCTTCTCAGATTTTAGTTCCCAAATAGATATATGGACACAATGCTTCTCTTATAGGATGACCTGTTAAATGAACATCATCCAAACATTACCTTTCCTCTAATACTTTCCAAGCAATGTCATATTAGAGCAAAGAACTTTCCTACCCTTGTCCTGGAGGAACAATGAATTGTTTTTGTGTCCTTCTGCTCAAGCTGAGGGGTGACTCAACAACATCAATACACAAGCATGGAAATGGTCCACACACACCACCAGAACACCACTTGAACACTGAATGGCCTTGCCTTGTTTCCAATGTATGGTTCTGACTCTCGCTAACTTCTTTTGATTCTGGGCAATCTTGTGATGACAGGGAATGTGAGGAGATGACATTTCTGGGTTTGCCCTTCCTATCATGCCAGTGTTAAGGTGCTCACTCTCCATCTCATATTCCAGTCTTGAAGTCTTTATGATCTTTACCTCATCAATCACCCTCAAATGTTTCCACTAAATTCAAAGCCTGACTTAACTTTCAGATTATGCCTCTACATCCTCCTATACCAGCCTCTATGTTCTTACATGGGCCATTAAACTTCTGGCTACCCCTTAGGGATGACATTTTCTTCCTTATGCATGAAGCCAGTCTAGATCCCCTGTACCTGCACTATGGGATGGTTCTCGTCCCAATCTAGACCTGTCAGATAGCAGAGCATTTTCCACGCTCAGACTGACCCACAATTGGGTCTGGGCATGCTTCTCTGGTAGTTCAGCTGGCAAAGGATCCATCTGCAATGCAGCAGACCCGGTTCAATTCCTGGGTTGGGAAGATCCACTGGAGAAGGGTTAGGCTACCCACCCCACTCCAGTATTCTTGGGCTTCCCCTGTGCCTCAGCTGGTAACGAATCCACCCACAATGAGGGAGACCTGGGTTCAATCCCTGGGATGGAAAGATTCCCTGGAGAAGGGAAAGGCTACCCACTCCAGTATTCTGGCCTGGAAAATTCCATGGACTGTATAGTTCATGGGGTCACAAAGAGTCGGAAACTACTGAGCAACTTTCACTTTCATGTTGATAAAACAGAACCAGGAAGGGAACATAAGAGCGACTGACTGTGGTAAATCAGACACAGTGTAACCTGATGAGTTTTGCTGATGGATTTGTTACTGTGTTCACCAGTGGAGGTTCTTCTTGTTTAAGCACCTAATAAATGCAAATAATGACAAGGATTTTTCAAAAGTTCTGTGCTACTACCATTTATTACGGAGCTCATCACATCACTCTGAATGAAAGCGAAATCCATGCACTTGTATGTTTCAAGGTCAGTTTTGAGTCATCTGATGGATAAAGTCACATTAGAATTCCCATGATCTTTCATCTCTATCCCTTTCACAGGACTCCCAATAATATTAATTGGAACTGAAAAATATCTACAAATTTATAAATTCTCTATATGTGCAGAGTAGTTCATGGTTTACAAACTGCTTTCATGCACAATACTTCATTTGAGCCACACAAAACTCCCTATATGACGGTTTTAATGTCCCCATTTTTCAGGTGAAGACAGTTTCAAATTGGTTTTTGTGATTTACCCAAGATCATTCAGAAATGCAGCTGTGAGTCCATCACTTTTTATTATATATCTCCTACTTACAGTAGATTTTTAACTAAGAAAGTTGAAATGTAGTTATTTTTTTTTAGTAAAAAGTAGAATCAATTAAAATATTTAATCAATGGTATCAGTTTCTCCTTTCTTACATGTTAGTACCACGTATTTTGTTTATTATTAGTTGATTTCTTCTTCATTATTACATACTTGTGAAGTTGTGGAGTATTCTCATTAGTATCTTATCTAAGGCCAATGATTTGTGAAAACTGAACTTTAAAAAAATATCCCCTTACCTGACTTTAAATCAATAACAGCTCTGTCTCACTTTTTCATTACCTCCCAAGTGTCCCAATTCTCTCTCTTTATTTTTTTCTAGTTAAAAACCAATTTAAAAAGCATTTCAGTAGCTCTACCATTGTAGAATTCTTGTTGTAATAAAATAAATAATTTAAATTTGTTGGCATCGAATGCTGGAAGTCCTCAGGGCACCTTAATGAAAATACAAAATGATACCAATACTGCATCATGCCCTGATTACTACCCCAGAGCGAGATCAGACAAACCTGCCAAATGACTGCAAAAAGAACGATTCCAAATTAAAATTAAAAACAACAATCACACAGGAAAGGCATTAGCTTTACTCTGAAGAGTAATGGATTTCAGGTCTCTAGCTACAGATGATGGATTCAGGGAAGGAAAAACAGCACCCAAGATGCTAAGATTTTCTGCTGTCAAAATGTTAGTCCTTGACTGGGTGTTAGAAAATATCTAATTCCGTTCTTTCAAATTTGTCACCAAGAAACTGACGCATGGAGAGGTGAAATGACTTTCTTAAGGTCCTGTGGCTAATTAGAGCAGGACTTGACTGGTACCTGTGCTGACACTGATACCAAGTTTGGCATTTTCCCACTGTTCTGTGCCATCTCTAATCTGTTTGCAACATTTTGAAGATCTACTAATTTCAGACTACTAGATACTGGCCTTAAGACACACACACACACACACACACATACATAAAGTAGGAAGTGGGGAAAGTATGAGAGAAGAGGGTCAGGGAAGGTTTAAGCAAACAAGGTGAGTGAGGCATTTGCTTTGGGTGCAAACTTTAAGGGGAGTAAAACAATTCAGTTTTCAACATACAGAATATTATAACCCAATATTTCTTAAAAATCAAAATGAATGCAAAGCAACCATTCTGTATTAATTTTGCACCCCTAATTTGTACCTGAAGCAAGTGTCTTATTAGTCTCTGGCCCCTCACTTGCCTCCCCCCAGTACTGGGCCTGGGAATGACTATTCTTTCTCTTTACAGCCAGCAGTTCACTCCCCCAACTGGCAAGGCTTCCTTGTTGACACTAGTACTTTTATTTTTGGAAATTCTACAGGGTAAGCCCCTCTCTCCATTTGCAAAGGTCAGAAACATGGAGCAGGTAGGGTCTTTCACTGTGTGTTGGTTTTAAAATATGTCAAAAAGTGCTCTGACACTCTTCTCTTCAAAAAATGGAAGCTGATCTCTCTCTCCCGGAGTGTAGGCTATCCTTAGTGAGTGGCTGATTTCTCTCTCCTGGAGTGTAGGCTATCCTTGGTGACTGGCTTCTAATGACTAGGATGTGGCAGGAGTAACCATGTGTGGTTTCTGATCCAAAGCTTCAGGAAACAGACAGCTTCATCCTGGCTTTCTTTGGGATCACCTGCCCAGGGGAAGCCTACTGCCTTGTCATGAGGACACTCAGGCAGCACGGTTGAGAGGTTCATGTGGTAAGAAACAGAGGCCTTCCACCAATAGCTACGTGAGCGAACCATCATAGAGGCAAATTCACCCAAAATCTATGTAACACTATTATTTTTTATTCCTTTGAAAGATAATTGAAATAGTTTAGTTTTGCTTCTATTAAGTAGCTTTAGCATGTTTAAATTATTTTGTATTCTCTGTTTAATTACATGTGTTCAGTCACTCAGTTGTGTCTGACTCTTTGAACCATGCCAGGCCTGTAGCATGCCAGGCTCCTCTGTCCTTGGAATTTTCCAGGCAAGAATACTGGAGTGGGTAGCCATGCCCTCCTCCAGGGAATCTTCCAAACCCAGGGGTCAAATCTGCGCCTCTTTTGTCTCCTGCACTGGCAGGCAGATTCTTTTGCATGGTACTACCTGGGAAGCCCAATCACATAAATAACAATAGCTGATTTCCTTAATGAATAATAACAATATTTTTAATGTTTAGATTTTTGTCTTATAGATTCTATATTATTTACATGATGAGCAGATCACTTAATAAGTAGATATAGTTTACACACAGTAAAATGCAGATGGTTTCTGTATACAGTTAGATTGCAAATAAATTGATGTGTAAACAACACCCCTATGAAGATAAAGAACGCTTACATCACTGTAGAAAATTCTCTCCTACCTCTTCTCTTGCTTACACCACAACTCCACCCTGAAGCAACAACTGTTCTACTTTTTATCAGCATCAATTGAGTATACCTATTTTATAACTTCATGTAAATGAAAACATGTACAACATGTAGTGTGCACTTTTTAATGTTTAATTTGTTTTGAGATGTATCTATGTGCGTATTAGTAGCTCACTTTCTGTAATTGAGAAGTATTGAATACTGCCTCATATGTTTATTTAAGTTTTGCTTTTGTGGATGTATGGGTTGCCTGCAATTTAGTGACACTGTGAATAAATCTGCTATGAACATGTTAACAAAGTTCTTGGGGTGTGCATATGTTTTCATCTATCTTTGGCATATATATGGCTAGGAATAGACCTGATGGGCCTTAGGGTAGATAAAACAAATCTGCCAAATATTATTTCAGAGTAATTCCACTCCAACCATTGACAAAAAGGGCTCCAGTTGCTCTGCACCACAGAAAAGTTTGTTTAAAGTTTAAATTGGAGTTTTCATATTTATTTCAGCAGTTTGGGAAACTAAGATAAGAGAAGGGAAAAATACAGATAGAGTTTTTGAGAGGCTATGCACTTTGTTGAGAAAATTCCTTTACTAATTTGAAGGAACTGAAGAGGTGAAGAAAATAGTATAAAATAATTGGTTCATTGTGCTCTGTAAAAGAGATTATTATTAAGAAAGGACTTGTCCTATTGGTTTGAAAATCTCCCAGGAAGTCAATATATAATGTTCTCTTTCTTGGAAACTTATGGAAAATACACACAATTCAAATTTCCTATTGACTAGATCAATCAATATTCTAAAATGTATTTCAAATTATGGAAAATTTGGAGGAAGAAGGGAGATGAGAGACTGGAGTTTTGAAGAAAATAGAACTTGCAAGCCTTAATACTTTTTCTAAAAATTCCATGAAATAAGTTAGTCAACCAACCACTCGATCAAAGCCTCTAGCTACATTTATCATGTATTTTGTTTATTTTTTAATTGGAGGATAACTGCTTTACCATACTGTGTTGTTTTCTGCTGTACAAAAACATGAATCAGCCTATGTGTGCATGCTAAGTCGCTTCAGTCATGTCAGACTCTTGTGATCCTATGGACTGTAGTCCTCCAGGCTCCTCTGTCCATAGGGATACTCCAAGCAAGAATACTGGAGTAGGTTGCCATTTCCTCCTGCAGGGGATCTTCCTGATCTAAAGGTCGAACCCATGTTTCATGTCTGCTGCATGGGCAAGTGGGGTCTTTACCACTAGTACCATCTGGGAGGCCTATATACATATACATACATGTGTGACCTTGCTGTTCATAGAGAAACAAGTGTGAAAGTGTTCGTTGCTCAGTTGTGTCTAATTCTTTACGACCCCATGGACTATCACCCACCTGGTTCTTCTGTCCATGGAATCCTCCATGCAAAAATAGTGGAGTGGGTAGCCATTCCCTCCAGGGGATGTTCCCAACCCAGGGATCGAACCTGGGTCTCTCACATTTCAGGCAGGTTCTTTACCATCTGAGCCACAAGGGAAGTCCGTATGGAAAGAGACCTTATACAAATAATTGTTAAGTACTAAAAGGTAGATGTTAAATATTATATCTGTTTTTCACTTGCTGTTGCAATATAAGACACTAACGGGTTAAAACAAGACAGAAGGGAAATTGAAAATAAATATAGAAAGTGACAGAGACCTTTTAGTCACAAGAATTTCTAAGATAAAAATATTCTTATGTTTGTTGATCAAGTAGCAGAAAGAAGGAAAATCAAGAAGTAATGGGAATGATGGAGATTAAGGTAGATTAACTGAGACATCCACTCTATTTAACAAAAGGTGTCAGGATAAAGAGGTGGGGAACAACTGTATTTATCCTCTAAGCAGGTGTATTAGAAACATGTAGGGTTATTGGGGCCCACTGATAATTTGGGGCAAACATCTGGCAAGCCTGAGAAGTGACCTCTGCACTGTGCTTATTCAACCCTGATTCCCAGAGGTCACAGAAACATACCACAGGTGCACATATCACACTTTGCATAGTAACTTTCCTGAAATAGGGATATTAAAAGCAAATAGATGGTAAGGAAGGAAGGATGCAAGATGGATTGCCATTATATAAGCATTTTGTCACGGGCGCAAGAGAAGACAGACCCATTCGATCTTTTGTAGTGACAGAGACGAAGAGGTGAAAGTATGAAACACAGAAGTTTAAACATCCAGCTTATTTATGGCCTTGTACATTCAAAGATAACCACAATTTTTAGAAAGCAGCACTATATTTTATGGGTGTCATCTTTGAAGAGTCGGTATGCAATAAAAACAAAATAAACTGAAGTGCATATTGGGAATAAGAAATTTAAATAGTAGTAGTGTGGTGTGGAGTTCATTTCAAGGGAAAGTTCCTGTCCTGGGACCAGAAAAGGAGCTGAGGTAGTCACAAGAAAGAACTTATCCAGAAGTGTGTTCATCCTTGGCCTCTCCCTCTCCTATACCAGGCAAGTCTCCTTTCTCTGAAGCCAAATATTAATATGCCTCATTGGAAAAAAATAGTATAAACACTACTAAGAAAAAAAAATTCCTGGGGTCTACAAGTAGGCAGTGAAAGCTGGTTACTAATGTGAGGAATACAGCACCCACCAGGACTATATGGGAAGGATCAAAACTAACAGTGGACAGGGACAGGTGGGATGGCCCTCGTCCTTGGTGTGAGCCACCTTTGATTCACAGGTTAAAATATACTGGGCAGACAATGCTACCCATTAATCCTCATTCAGAAACAAATCTAATAAATCAGTCCCATGAGAGACGAGCAGGTGAACATTCATTTGTAGGGAACATACAGATGAACATGGGAATACGGATATCACTTGGAGATCCTGATTCCAATTTTTTTAACTGTATACTCAAAAGTAAGATTGCTGGATCATGTAGTGGTTCTATTTTAAATATTTTGAGGAAATTTCATACTATTTTTCCATAGAGGCTGCACTATTTTTCATTCTCACCAACACCGTGCAAGTGTCTCCATATCCTTGCCTACACTATTGTTTTGCTTTGTTTTGTTTTAACAATAGCCGTTCTGACAAGTGTGAAATGACAATTCATTGAGATTTATATTTGCATTTCCCTGAATTATTAGTGACCTTGAACATTTCTATGATGAATCTGTCATCATGTGTATGTCTTCTTTGGAGAAATATCCATCCAAGTCCTTGTTATCGTTGTTCAGTTGCTAAGGGATGTCAGACTCTGCAACCCCATGCGCTGTAGAATGCCAGGTTTCTCTATTCTCCACTGTCTCCCAGAGTTTGATCAAATTCCCGTCCACTGAATTGGTGATGCTATCTAACCATCTCATCCTCTGCCTCCCCCTTCTCCTTTTTCCCTCAATCTTTCCCAACATCAAGGTCTTTACCAATGATTTAGCTCTTCGCATCAGGGGGCCAAAGTATTAGAGTTTCAGCTTCATTATCAGTCCTTCCAATGAACATTCAGGGATGATTTCCGGTAGGATTTGCTGATTTATTCTTCTTATTGCCCAAGGGACTCTCAAGAGTCTTCTCTAGCATCACAATTCAAAGCATCAATTCTTCATCGCTCAGCCTTCTTTATGGAACAACTCTTAACATCTGTACACGACTATTGGAAAAACCATAGCTTTGCCTATATGGACCTTTGTCAGCAAAGTGATGTCTCTGCTTTTTAATATACTGTCCAGGTTTGTCATAACTTTCCTTACAAAGGGCAACTGTCTCTTAATTTCATGGCTGCAGTCACCAACTGCAGTGATTTTGGGGACCAGGAAAATAAAATTTGTAACTGCTTCTACTTTTTCCTCTTCTATTTGCCATGAAGTAATGGGACCAGATGTCATGATCTTAGATTTTTGAATGTTGAGTTTCAAGCCAGCTTTTTGACTCTCCTCTTTCACCTTCATCAAGAGGTCCTTTTGTTCCTCTTCATGTTCTGTCATTAGAGTGGTATCATCTACATATCTGAGGTTGTTGATATTTCTCCCAACAATGCTGATTAAAGCTTGTGATTCATCCAGTCTGGCATTCCTCATTGTGTACTCTGCAGAGAAGTTAAATAAACTGGTTGATAATATACAGCTTCGTTATACTCCTTTTCCAGTTTTAAACCAGTCAGTTGTTTTGTATCTGGTTTCAACAGTTATTTACTGACTCACATGCAAGTGTCTCAGGAGACAGGTATGGTGGTCAGGTATTCTCATCTCTTTAAGAATTTTCCACAGTTTGTTGTGATCTACAACGTCAAAGGCTTTAGTGTACTCAATGAAGCAGAAGTAGCTGTTTTTCTGGAACTTATTGCTTTCTCCATAATCTAATGAACATTAGCAATTTGATTGCTGGTTCCTCTGCGTCTTTGAAATCTAGATAATATATCTGGATGTTCTAAGTTCACATACTGCTGAAGCCTACCTTGAAAGATTTTGAGCATAAACTTGCTAGTATGTGAAATGAGTGCAAATTTATGGCAATTTGAATATTCTTTGGCATTGCCCTTCTTTGTGTTTGGAGTGATAACTGACCTTTTTCTGTCCTGTGGCCACTATTGGGTTTTCCAAATTTCCAGTCCTGTGCCACTGTTGAGTTTTCCAAATTTGCTGAGTGCAGCACTTTAACAGCATCACCTTTTAGAATTTTAACTAGCTCAGCTTGAATTCCATCACCTCCACTAGCCTAGTTTGTAGAATTGCTTCCTAGGTCCACTTGACTTCACACTTCAGAATGTTCAACTGCAGGTGGCTGACCACACCATAATGGCTATCTGGGTCATTAAGACCTTTTACTGGAACTCTGCATTCAGTTGGTTTTATATTTTTCTTTCTCCCTGCCTTTCACTTATCTTCTTTCCTCAGCTATTTGTAAAGCCTCCTGAGACATTTTGTCTTCTTGCATTTCTTTTTCTTTCAGGTGGTTTTGGTCTCTGCCTCCTGTACAACATTTCAAACTTCTGTCCATAGTTCTTTAGACATTCTGTCTTCCAGATCTGATCTCTTGAATTTATTCGTCACCTCTACTATCTAATCATAAGAGATTTGATTAGGTCATTCCTAAATGACATAGTGGTTTTCCCTACTTTATGCAATTTAAGCCTGAATTTTGCAATATGGAGCTTATGATATGAGCCACAGTCAGCTCCAGGTCTTGATTTTACTGACTGTATAGAGTTTCTCCATCTTTGGCTGCAAAGAACACAATCAACCTGACTACAGTACTGACCATCTAGTGATGTCTATCTGTAGAGATGTCTCTTGAGTTGTTTGAAAACATACTATGACCAGCATGTTCTCTTGACAAAACTCTGTTAGCCTTTGCCCCACTTCATTTTGTACTCCAAGGCCAAACTTGCCCATTACTCCAGATATCTCTTGACTTCCTACTTTTGCATTCCAAATCCCTTTGATGAAAAGGACATTTTTGTTTCTTTTGGTATTAATTCTAAAAGATGCTGTATGTTTTCATAGAACTGGTGAACTTCAGCATCAGTGGTAGGGGCATAGACCTGAATTACAATGACACTGATGGTTTGCCTTTGAAATGAACTGAGATTGTTCTGTTGTTTTTGAGGTTTCACCCAAGTGCTACATTTCAGGGGCTTCCCTGGTAGCTCAGTTGGTCAAGAATCCACCTGCCATGCAGGTGACCATCTATAACACAGGAGACTCATGTTTGATCCCTGGGTCAGGAAGATCCTCTAGAGAAGGCAATGGCAACCCACTCCAATATTCTTGCCTGGAAAATCACGCGGATAGAGAATCCTAGTGAGCTACCTTCCATGGGGTCACAAGAGTTGGATATGACTTAGCTACTAAACCACCACCACCACCATTGTATTTTGAACTCTTGTTGACTACAAGGGCTGCTCCATTTCTTCCAAGGGACTCTGGCCCACAGTAGTAGATACGTGAAGAGTGAAAACGTTAGTCGCTCAGTTGTGTCTGACTCTTTGTGATCCTATGGGCTGGGATCAAACCTAGGTCTCTTATATCTTCTGCATTGGCAGACAGGTTCTTTACCTCTAGTGCCGCCCAGAAAGCAATAGTAGATATAATGGTCATCTGAATTAAATTCACCTATTCCTGCCTATTTTTGTTCACTGATTCTTAAGATGTTGATTTCCATCTTACCATCTCCTGCTGGGCCACGACCAATTTATGTTGATTCATAGACGTAACATTGCAGGTTCCTATGCAATATTGTTCTTTACAGCATCAGACTTTACTTTCACCACCAAACACACCCACAACTGATAGTCAAAAGTTTCCACTTTGGCCCAGCTACTTCATCCTTTCTGGAGCTATTAGTAATTCCCTTTCCTTCTTCCCCAGTAGCATATTGGCCATCTTCTGACCTGAGGGATCGTTTCTGGTGTCATATCTTTTTGCCTTTTCATACTGTCCATGGGGTTCTCCAGGCAAGAAGACTGATGTGGCTTGACATTTCCTTTTCCAGTGGGCCACGTTTTGTCAGAACTCTTCACTATGACCTGTCTGTCTTGGGTGGTCCTGCATGGCATGTTTCATAGCTTCATTGAGTTTTGTAAGCCCCTTCACTATAACAAGGCTATGATCCACGAGTGGTCCAAGTCCTTAGTTCATTTTAAATTTTATTACTATTTTGTTTGTTTGTCTTACTATTGACTTGTAGGAGTTCCTTTATATTTTGTAGATTACCCTCATTAGATATATGAATTGCATATGTTTTTCTCCCATTGGTTATCTTTTCACCCCATTGATTATTTTCTTTGCTGTGTAGAAGTCTTTTCAGCTTTAAGTATTCCCACTGTGTGTGTGTGTGTGTGTGTGTGTGTGTGTGCATGCACGCATGTGCTTTTGGTGTCATATCCATAAAATCATTACCAAAACCAAAGTCATGAAGATTTTCCATTGTTTTCTTCTAAGCGTTTTATAATTTCAGGTCTTATGTTTGTCTTTTATCCATTTTGAGCTGATCTTTTGCTTATTGTATAAAATATAGCACCAGTTTTGTTCTTTTTCATGTGAATATCTAGTTTACCCAATGCCATTTGTCGAAGAGACTTTCAGATGTACCTTTTCCTCATACTTGGGTGAAGAAGAAAGGAGAACTGAGTAATATGTAACTAAGTAGTGAGGATCCCAGACAGGAAGCAGGTTACTTAAAAGCACTGTGTGATATGTAATGGCAGGCAGAAGCTGCCAGCATCTCAGAGAGCTCTGTCTAAGCTGTGGGTGGGTGAAATTCACAACCTTTCTCTCTGCAACAGTGGCTGACCTATTTAGATTTTTATTTACATGACATAGTAACATATAGAATTTTGTCTATATATTAGACTGGGATATATATAGATATATCTGGGATAAGTGAGTAGAATAATTAGAGGGTATGTAATAGTGAGGCAGGAGGTTTATGGGGCGCCCCTCAGTGTAAAGCCGTGGAGATTCATTCCCTATGGACCAAAACTTCAAGACAAGAATAGTGGGACAATTAAGGGAGAGGCTGAGCCCTGCCCAAACCATGTATTTCTTGTTCTCAAAGTCAGGACACCTCTTCAACCACACATGCACAGAAAAGGCTTTTGGAAGTTAAGGGGGGAGTTATGTCGAGGGATGTTCTCTACCTATATGCCTTTTTGATAAAATCCATCTTGACTAAGAGATGCTTACACACATGTAGAAGGATCCTGAGCTATACCAAATATGGACTATGAACCAGACAAACCAAAATGATTGGCCAAAATAAACCTGAAAGAAACACACCATAAAAATAAGTCAAACTGCTACAAGGACACGATTCAGAGACTCTCCCTCTGAGTCTGCCAGGGTGCCTATCCACATGTACTATACTCTTTTTCCTTTTAGCAAATACTTTACTTGCTTCACTACTTTCTGTCTTTGTGGAAATTCTTTTCTGCAAATCTGAAGACCGGAGCCATTGTTGCTCACCTCTGGTCTAAGGGCTAGGATCTGGTGTTCTCACCACCGAGGCCCAGCCTCAATCTCCAACTGTGAACCCATACCCCACTCGAAGTCATTGCAGGCTGAGACCACCAAAGATCAATCATATCTGCTCCTGATCCAGCCTCTGGGCTGGGAGATGGTGAGCTGTCTGATATGGAAATAGTGATAAGAGGTAAAGAAACCCTGAGCTATTCTCAGCTTTGAGATTCAATGGGAGAGTCCTAGGCTGGGAGTAGCAGCAGCAGAGAAATGAAGCAAGTCCCTATGACTCTTGCAGGAAGGAATGGCTCCCCTCAAATCCTCAACCTACCTTTTGTCTGTTAAAAAACTTTGGTCAAAGAATAAATTTAACCAGAGAAGTGAGAAAATGCAGAAGCAAAGGAAAACAGTCAAATAAGACCAAATAATAATAGTTTAGTCTTTAAATGAAGTCAAGGACATTTAATTCTTCTTCAAGGATTATGGATAATAAGCTGAGCTACAGCCTTTGAGCTGTTGTGTAGATACTGAAACCCCCACTAGGTGGAAGAAGTTAACCATATGATGACCAGACTGTAGCCATGATATGTTACTGCAATTTCAATAACTGGCCTCAAGAAGTTTATAACGAATGGACCCTGGAACTGGAGATTAACTCTACTTAAAGTAATCAAGATGATGCTGATCAAATCACCACATGACTAACTTCCAGCTGACTGTCAGACCTGACTGTGCTCTTTCTCCATGTAGCCTCCTCCCTCTGCCTGTACACCCCTGAAACTCCCCTTTAAAAGCTCTTATCCTCTGATTGTTTGTAGGAGAGTTGACCTTTGAACATGGGTCTACCTTATTCCCCTGGCTACTGGCCTCTGGAATAAAGCAAACTTTCCTTCCCACCAATCTGGCCTCTCATGTATTGGCTTTTGAGTGGTGAGCAGCTAGACCAGAGTTTCAGTAAGAGCAAAAGCAGGTAGGTAGAATACCAACAAGTAAGTACCAAGGTCTAGAAAATCAGGACTTATCTCAGGGACCTGCCATTCCCAGAGGGAGAAAGCCAATTCTGGACCATAGTCATGATTCCCTTGACATCTTGAGAAATGCTTTAGAAAAGAGAGAGAGACATGCATGTTGAGGCTCAATACTTATGCAGATGGGAGCACAAGAGCAGCGCCCTCTGTCAGTTAATGGTGATCTGTTTCATGTGATCAGTCATAACCTCATGAATGGGGTATTTTCAAATTAAATTATGGATAGTTATGGTATGCTATGATTTGTAAAATTCATACAACTCTTAAACAAGAGGCAGACATCTGGATTTTAGACATAAACAGGAACCGTTGACTCTGAAATAGTCATTTCCTTTCTCTAGATATCATATTTCTTCCCTACCAACCAGTCAGTTAAAATAGAGAAACTCTAAGCTTCTCTTTATTTTTACATTCATCTAAGTTTTATTCTCTCAATTTAGTGTACATGTGCAAAATTCAACACTATCAGTTAATGGGGCATTTTCCTACTGATTATTTATTTCTATTCGTCTCCATACATGTCATATATCATACTGACACATATTCACTCGCACATATATCTTTAAAAATATACTGAGTTCAGTTACATATTGCTGGCCACTTTTCTCTAGGGTCTCAAGTTACAATATCTTTTCAGATACCATTTAGAGTCATTGCTGAAAATGGAGGTGGCAGGCATGACTGTCTCCTCATCCAGCAGCTTCAGCTTTTAATTTGAGAATATACAGCGTCCTACTCCCCTTGCTAATATCTTAGTGTCACCCTGACTCCTGGAAAATCTGAAACCTTCCTACAGTTTTTTTTCATAACTTAAAGGCATTAGCTGAATTATCATGGATCACATATCTGCACAATGTAAGACGAGGTTTCATTTAACATAGATATTTACATTAAACATATCCAGAATAATTATTTCTGCTGGAGCATTGATGGATCAACCAGTGGAAATTTAATAAGAATATTGTCTGTCCTTGTAAGAGATATTCCCTCTCTGCTGCAAAGGTGGGACCAGAGCTCACTGTATCATTCAGTCTTGTCAGAGAAGATGTTCTGTCACTGATTAAAGACCTGCATGTCCTCTTTAGTCACAAAAACATTTCATGGGGTAACCTTGTTTCTGTCTTAATGGATTCAGGCAATGTAATGAGAGCTACCAAAGTGGACATGAAGAAACCCTTTGAGAGACAGAGCATGTCACTTCTCACTTACTCACTAATGGCAGTCCCTCCGGGGCTGAGTGAGCCCTTCTGGGCAGAGCTGGAAGAGTCATTATAATGCACCTGTGCTCCTTCCTTTCTTCAAACGCAGCAGAAAGGCACCAGAAGAGATTTTGTATTGTTGTAAGGAACATCAAATACAACTCACAGGCATCTTAGTCTCATCAGAACTGTCCGATAATATAGTATCAGAGAGAAAAATAATACCCCTGAAATGTGCAATGCATACTTTACCTTTCCAAAGTAATTTCTACTACTATATATAAAACAGATAACCAACAAGGACCTACTGTATAACACAGGGGACTACATTCAATATTTTGTACTAACCTACAGGGGAAAAACATCTGAAAAAAAAAATGTTTGTATAGCTGAACCACTTTGCTGCACAAACTGAAGCTAACAAAATGCTGTGAGCCCAAATCAACTATGCTTCAATGAAAAAATTAAAAAAAAAAAAAAAAATATATATATATATATTTCTATCTCTGAGTTTCCCAGATAGGTAAATATAGAGATATTTGACATTGTATATATCAAGCATATATGTTATATATATACATATATATGTTTTATATGTACATACATACTAATTGTTTTATATGCACATGTATAAAACAATTTAATACCTGAGATGATCAAGCTGTGATGGATGCAGAACAAATAATTTTATTTCTAAGTAGGAGGGAGGGTCAAGAAAAAAAAGACTGATTTACTGAGAGTGCAGTTTTATTCTATGGCTTTTACCAATTTGAAGAAGCAACTAATTCTTAAACTATATGGTAAGCACATTTAACTGTTCTAGGATTTTTCTCATGCTTCATGAAAACAGAGATCATAACTGGGAAACCAACTGTAAAATTAAAAGAACTAGATGTTGCCAATAAAGACCATCATTTCAGGAAAATAAATTTGTTTCTTGGAAGCTGTTCTTGAATATATGCTTGAGGTGCCCACAAGAAAATTAATTCAACCGAGAAACAAATTGATCTTGCTTCACTGGTTTATATGAACAGAGTAAAATACACACCAACAAGTTATACCACTTAATAACTTCTTGTTTCCTATAATGAATCAATGACAAGATCACCTTGAATTACTGTATTTTGAAATTGTATGTACAAAGTACCCTAGAACTATAGTTCACAAACCAGATTATGGATTTCATTAAGGACATCTTCAAAACTAATAGAATCAAGGTAATCAGTGTTTGTGTGGTATCCTTATCCATCTTATTTGAGAATTTGGCTTTTGATGGTATATTACTATCATTTGTATGGAGATAAAATAAAATTGTACAATATGATATTGTTGTTGGTGTCTGGAAATGTGTTATTTTGTTCTCTGAAGACATTTTATTGGATCTTATAGAGTAAAAAGAAGCTCATCTTTGCAGGCCTTGAATTCTTCCTGATTATGGTTTCAAAAGTTGTTTGTAACTTTTTTACTAAAATTATATTTATATTATATATAATATACAAATATAAATATTATATATATATAATACATATTATTATATGTATTATGTAAGGCAAGTTGTATTCTTCATTCTCTCAATTTGTAAAAGTTAACATTTAGTGCATTTCTGTCACATAAGCTTGGGGCCATCATAGAAGGTGACGAAATAAAGCTTAAGCAATCTTCCTGTTAAGGGTTTCTCTAAAGTTCTTTCTTCTTTGCTCTAGGGGAGCAAAGCAAATCTCCCTTGACCATGGCCAATGCAGAAGTGGACCTCCTTAAATAGGGATGTTATTTCCAAATAGTGAATGAAGTTGGGGGAGAGGCATAGATTAATCCTAAACATGTGAATCCAATAAATATATAACAAAAAGGGGAAATATATGCACTGTGTTACCAGATAAATGCATGTTGAGCATTATCCTTCCGGACTCCATTACTGGGAAATCGCAATAATTTTAAAAGTCTGCACTTTAATGTTCTAATATAAAAGATATACTGAGCAAATCAGTAATACAAATTCAATCCAAGAGAAATGTTTAGGTATCAAGGAATGACAATTTACAAACTCCCCAAAACAATAATTTCATTATTCAAAATATTAATGACTAATCATATTTTCAATACCTTCCTCTAAATAAAAATTATTTGAAAAAATACCTTTGCTATTTTTCTACTCTAGACTTTTTTCCTATAAGAAATATATTTTGAACTTATATTACAGATTTAAATTTTATAAATTCAAACTGGAATTTATGTTTGGCTTAATTACATTTTTAGAGTTATAACTGCATTTTCTAATTGTGTTAAATAAATCCCACTAAAGATGGTACTCTTTATGTCATATTTTTTTAAATAATGGAATTACAAATCTCCTATAAGCATAAAATTATAGAAATCAGAAGAGACCCCAAAGTTCATTTGTCAGGAGTTGTTTTTTTTTTTTAATATTTTATTGCAAAGTGAAAAATGTGTTCTTTATATATTCTATGCTATGCTAAGTCACTTCAGTCGTGTCCAACTCTGTGCGACCCCATGGACTGCAGTCCACCAGGCTCCTCCGTCCATGGTATTCTCCAGGCAAGAGTACTGGAGTGGGGTGCCATTGCCTTCTCCGTTATATATTCTAAAGACCCCTTATTTGAAGTAGTTTGCATATTCCATATTTGGGAATTAGCTATCTAACTTACTAATGTTCAAAAATTAATATCACATGCATAATTAATTTAATGCATTAAAATGATATTATATAATATTTTTATTAGCTGTGCAGTCTCATTCCAATATTTATTTCTGTTGGTGATGGTGATTTAGTCGCTAAGTCATGCTGGACTCTTGTGACCCCATGGACTATGACCCACCGGGGTCCTCTGTCGATGGGATTTCCCAGGCAAGAATACTAGAGTGGGTTGCCATTTCCTTTTCCAGGGTAACTTCCCAACCCAGGAACCGAAACCTGGTTTTCTGGACTGCAGAAAGTCTTTTGCATTGCAGACAGTCTTCTGCATTGTAAGCAGATTCTTTACCAGCTGAGCTTAAGTCAGGTGAAAATGTTGCAGAGAATAAGCCAATTCTGACCTCACTCCAATTGTTCAGTCATTCAGTCATGTTCAACTCTTTGAGACCCCATGGAGTGCAACACACCAGCCTTCCAGGCTTCCCTGCACTTCACTATCTCCAGTAGTTTCCTCAAACTCATGACCATTGAGTTGGGGATGCCATCCAACCATTTGTCATCCTCCTTTCCTCCTGTCTGGAATCTTTCACAGCATCAGGATATTTTCCAGTGAGTCAGCTCTTTGCATTTTGGATTCTTATATTGACTATGATGGCTACTCCATTTCTTCTAAGGGATTCTTGCCCACAGTAGTAGATACAATGGTCATCTGAGTTAAATTCACCCATTCCAGTCCATTTTAGTTCATTGATTTCCTAAAACGTCGATGTTCACTCTTGCCATCTCCTGTTTGACCACTTCCTATTTGCCATTATTCATGGGCTTAACATTCCAGGTTCTTATGCAATATCGCTCTTTACAGCATCACACTTTACTATCATCAGTAGTCACATCCACAACTGGGTGTTGTTTTTGTTTTGGCTCCATCTCTTCATTCTTTCTGGAGTTATTTCACCAGATCTTCAGTAGCATGTTGGTTACCTACTGAACTGGGGAGTTCATCTTTCAGTGTCCTATCTTTTTGCCTTTCCATACTGTTCATGGGGTTCTTAAGGCAAGAATACTGAAGTGGTTTACCATTGCCTTCTTCAGTGGACCATGTTTTGTCAGATCTCTCCACCATGATCCATCTGTCTTTGATGGCCCTACATGGCTTGGATCAAAGTTTCATTAAGTTAGACTAGGTGGTGATCCATGCGATCAAATTGGTTAGTTTTCCATGATTCTGGTTTTCAGTCTGTCTGTCTTTTGATGGAGAAGGATAAAAGGCTTATGGAAGCTTCTTGATGGGAGAGACTGACTGAGGGGTAAACTGGGTTTTGCTCTAGTAGGTGGGACCATGCTCAGTAAATCTTTAATCCAATTTTCTGTTGATGGGCAGAACTATGTTCCCTCCCTGTTATTTGATCTGAGGCTAAACTATGGTGGGGGTAATGAAGATAATGGAGACCTGCTTCAAAAGGTCCCACGCATGCACTGCTACTCTCAATGCTCCCAGCACTGCAGCAGGACACTGCCGACCCACACCTCTGCTGGAGACTCCTGGACACTCTGGGTCAGTCTCTTGTGGGGGTCACTGCTCTTTTCTCCTGGGACCTGGTGCAGGCGAGGTTTTGTCTGTACCATCCAAGAGTCTGTTTCTCCAGTACTGTGTATGTTCTGGTGGCTCTATGGTGGGGTTAATGGTGACCTCTTCCAAGAGGGCTTATTCCATTTCCTGGTCTACTGCCCCCAGAGCCCCTGCCCCTGCATCAGTCCACTGCTGACCTGTACCTCCTCAGAAGACACTGAAACACAGTTCTGCCTCAGTCTCTGTGGGGTCTCTGGGTCCTGGTGCACACAAGGTATGTTTGAGCCCTCGCAGCGTCTCTGGTGGGTATGGGGTTTGATTCTAAATGCAATTTCGCCCATCCTACCATCTTGCTGGGGCTTCTTTGCTCTTGGACATGGGCTATCTCCTCAAAGTCGCTCCAGCTGCACAACTGCCACTTGAACATAGCCCAAGGACACAACATAAACTGATTAGTATCGAATGTAACCAAGATGGCAGACAAGACTAGACCTTGGTCCTCAGTCAGCAAGTGAAATGACACACACAGAGGTGTCTTGACAGTTCCATAGCACTGTTAAAATACCAAGGAGTGGGTGGTGGCCCAAATCCTGGAAATCTCCACCCATTCCCCACAATAGTTGGAATAATCCTCCCTCTCATTAGCATATGAAACAACCCAGCCTATAAAAGCTAAATTTGCCAAATTTGGGGGCTGCACTCTGTGATGGCCCACAGTCTGTCTGTGGAGTGTGCTTCTCTCTGAATCTGAATAAATATACATCTTACCTATCACTTTGTCTCTTACTGAGTTCTTTTTGAGGTGAGACATCAAGAACCTGAGCTTCATTAAGCCCTGAAACCAGGTACCATGGGTTTTGGCTGGGTTTGAGTCCCAGCCACGTGGGTTCAAGTCCCAAGCAGAGTTTGGCTGCATTAGAGTCCCAAGCCAGGTTTTGGCTGGGTTCAATTCCAACTGAGTCCCAAACTGGGTTTTGGCTGGCTTCGAGTCCAGTAGCACATGGATTCAAGTCCCAATCTGTGGTAAATGGTTTCAACTTCATTACAAATAGAGGGAGAAACAATGGAACTAGTGACAGACTTTATTTTCTTGGGCTTCAAAATCACTGCACATGGTGACTGCAGCCATCAAATTAATAGATGCTTGCTTCTTGGAAGAAAAGCTATGACTAACCTAGACAGCAGAGTAAAAAGCAGAGACTTTCCTTTACCAGCAAAGGTCTGTATAGTCAAAGCTATGGTTTTTCCAGTAGTCATGTTTGGATGTGAGAGTTGGACCATAAAATAGTCTAAGCACTGAAGAATTGGTGCTTTTGAATTGTGATATTGGAGAAGACTCTTATGAGTCCCTTGAACAGCAAGGAGAAAAAAATCTTCAATCCTATACAAAGACCTGACTCATTAGAAAAGACTCTGATGCAGGGAAAGATTGAAGGCAGGAGAAGAAGGGGACAACAGAGGATGAGATGGTGGATGGCATCACTAACTCAATGGACATGAGTTTGAGCAAGCTATGGAAGATGGTGAAAGACAGGGAAGCTTGGAGGCTTCATTCCATGAGGTTACAAAAAGTTGGATACAACTGAGCAGCAACAAGGTTTATCATAAGTTTTCTTTCAAGGAGTAAGTGTCTTTTAATTTCATGGCCACAGTAACCAATCTAAGTGATTTTGGAGCCAACAGAGTAGAAGCCAATTCTGACTCCACCTTGGAAACTGTTTCTTGACTTGCTTTTCATTTCTTTTGTAATTACAATAATATATATATTGGCCTGTCTCAGAGGACCCAGCCCCTCTGCTTGACTGTAAACCTTCTCCCTTGTCTCATAGAGAGATAATCTGGCCCCACCTGTAGTGAATAGCAAGATTAACACACCTCTTACAAATGCTGACCCTTCTTGAAGATGTTTTGCAAGACTGAAGACAGTTTTTACTTTAGTTCCTCACTGCCTCTCTCTCTGTACTCTGTCTTTTGACTTTAGTTCCTCATTACTTCTCTCTCTCTCTCTGCCTCTATAAAAGAACCTGGCATCCAGGCCTTGACAAGATGGTTACTTTGAGACATTAGTCTGCCATCTTTTAAAGCTTTTCAAATAAAGTCATATTCCCTGCCTCAACACCTCATCTTTCAGATTCATAGGTCTGTTGTGTGGCAAGCAGAGTGAGACTGGAGTTGGTAACAAAATGCTAAAATAATTAATGACATTCCCACAATTTTTATAAAGTCTAAATTCAAACTACAGATCTTCATCAGTTTAGTTCAGTTCAGTCACTCAGTCGTGTCCGACTCTTTGCGACCCCATGAATCGCAGCACGCCAGACCTCCCTGTCCACCACCAACTCCCGGAGTTCACTCAGACTCGTGTCCATCGAGTCAGTGATGCCATCCAGCCATCTCATCCTCTGTCGTCCCCTTCTCCTCCTGCCCCCAATCCCTCCCAGCCTCAGAGTCTTTTCCAATGAGTCAACTCTTCGTATGAAGTGGCCAAAGTACTGGAGTTTCAGCTTTAGCATCATTCCTTCCAAAGAAATCCCAGGGCTGATCTCCTTCAGAATGGACTGGTTGGATCTCCTTGCAGTCCAAGGGATTCTCAAGAGTCTTCTCCAACACCACAGTTCAAAAGCATCAATTCTTCGGTGCTCAGCCTTCTTCACAGTCCAACTCTCACATCCATACATGACCATAGGAAAAACCATAGCCTTAACTAGATGGACCTTTGTTGGCAAAGTAATGTTTCTGCTTTTGAATATGCTATCTAGGTTGGACATAACTTTCCTTCCAAGGAGTAAGCATCTTTTAATTTCATGGCTGCAGTCACCATCTGCAGTGATTTTGAAGCCCAACAGATCTTCATATTCATTACAAAATTTAAAAAATTAGGATTAAAAGAGGAAAATACTTAAGTAATATATTTTATAAGTAAAAGTCTGAAGGACTTTCTTAACATAGCATTGTTATTAACATGGCAGTGCAAATCCATTTACTTCCCTGGGGCTTTCTGAAATCTTTCCCTGCACACTATTTCCTTAGGAAAGACGACAGGACCGAATGAGGATGACTTCAGTTCAACTTTAATTTTGAGACCTGATACTGTGTTTTGTTTGGGAGGAAGTACAGGGATAGGTGATTTTGAACAGGTCAGCTCTAGACTTCTGGGGCCCTTATTTCTTTTGCCACTGAGATGCTGAATATGTAAAAACCAGAAGCCTGGTTTTTACACCAGACAAAATGCAAAAACAGAAGTCTGACTCTCAAATTGCAGCAGCAAGCCCAGGAAACCAACCCATTATCTACAGTGGGTTGGTTTCTCGAGCTGATTGCTGCAGGTTGGGGGTCAGACTTCTGTTTTTACCAACCTAAGAAACCAGCCCGCTTTCTACCTTGTAAGTCAGACTTGCAGGAAGGCACACCACTCACTAATTCTAGTAACAATCCAGGAAGCCAAAAAATAATGTTTATCCAGTTGCCTCAGAATGACAAGGACTTGGTTAATAACTGACAGCTTCCATAATTTTTATCCTTACTTCCAGTTGGGAACCAACCAGACCAATTAGATAAAACAACTACGTACCCCAAGCAATCATATAGGATGCCCCACTTCTAATGCTACACCATGCCAACAGCTTCCAATCAGGGCATCATCTGAAACCTCCCCTTTATTCTACAATAATGTTTTACCACTCATATTCTTTCATTTAAGTCTTTGCTAAACAAGTGGAGCCTGATCCCATTGTTATTATTCTAAGCAGACTTTACTTGTTCTCATTTGATTAGTCTTCATTTACATCCATACCTTTGACCCACAGTGTAAAGTCACAATATAGTTAGATCAGAATCAGAAAAGGAAGCTAAGTTATCCAAGATGCAAAAGTAATAACTTCTTTCTGGTTAACGTTAGGGAAGCCTTCATGAAAGATTTTACATCTGAACTGGGATAAAGCAGTAAATTTGGCCTAGAGGCCAAATAACATTTTTGTTGTTGCTGTATGTTATTGTTGCTACTGCTTTTCCATCATTATCTAATTAATGTCATTTAAAATCCCATTATCCTAAGATTGTAATTGATCAACATTTTAATTGATCTGACTCTAAATTGGTTTCAATTTTAGAATTTGTCCCACATTTATTTAAATAGCTTTGCATATCTTTATATGTGAATCTTTGTAAGTGGTTCTTGTGTTGAATGGCCTTCTTTGGAAAACAGGATTGCTTGGGTAGTAAACATCCCTATTGAAACTAATTTTTCAAATGTTCATGGGTTCTCATAAAGTGAGAGCTATTTTAAGCTTTATTTTCTTTCCCTTTCTATACTGTCAAAGTACATCAAAGCCAAGACCTCATACTACTGGAATGAATTTGAAAAACCAAGTCTAAGAAAATTGACCTGAAGAGAATGATAAAACATTCAAACCTGTTCTTTCAAAAATAAACATTGAGCATGGTTGCAAGTGCATATACCTTTAAGTAATGTTTCTGGTGGTAAGCAGTAGGAATTTCCATTCAATTAGTTAAAGTAAAAGCACATTCTCAGGGGCTTCAGACTTCAGCATAAAGATGTAAAGAGCTGTGAGTAACACTTTTCCAACCTTAGCAACTAAGAAAAACTGGAAGAATAGCAAATTAGTGACTTTTATGAAAGCCTTCAGAGAACTGAGGTTGTAGGGCAAGCAACTGACATAAAGTATAGACAGAAATGGACACCTGAGGGAAGCAGGGACACTTGAGCATTTGTATAACTGGGTCAAATTTCACCTAACAAAATACAAGCCTGTAAATCAATTTAAGTGGATATTTTGAAAAAATATAGCTAACAGTAGAGTGCGAGCTATTATAAGAGTGTGGAGCTCTGAAAGGACACAAATATAGATTCACACATTCTTGCAGGGTTTTCCTCCAAGAACCCCAACCAGGTACCTAAAGGAAAGATTTAAAAGAATTCTGAGATGTGGCTAAAGATGATAAAGTATAATATATATACATTACGGAACACTACTCAGCCATAAAAAATAATGAAATTTTCTCATTTGTAAAAACATGATGGCCCTCAAGGGTATTATACTGAATGAAATGTTAGAAAAAGACAAATACTGTGTGATATAATGTATATGTGAAATCTAAAAGTACACAAGCAACTAGTGAATATAACAAAAAAGAAGCAGACTCACCAATATATATTAGAGAACAACTGGTAGTTACCAGCAGAAAGAGGAACACAGGGAGGGCAACATAGGGGTAGGTTACTAAAAGGTACAAACTATTAGATATAAAAGAAGCTATAAGAATGGGCTTCCCTGGTAGCTCAGCTGGTAAAGAATCCACATGCAATGCAGGAGACCCTGGTTTGATTCCTGGGATGGGAAGATCTCCTGGAGAAAGGATAGTCTACCCACTGCAGTATTCATTGGCTTCCCTGGTAGCTCAGACTGTAAAGAATCTGCCTGCAATGCAGGAGTTCAGTTCAGTTCAGTTCAGTCACTCAGTTGTGTCCGACTCTTTGAAGGAGACCTGGGTTCAATCCCTGGGTTGGGAATATCACCTGGAGGAGGGCATGACAACCATCTCCAGTATTCTTGCCTGGAGAATCTCCATGGACAGAGGTGCCTGGTGGGCTACAGTCCACTGGGTTGCAAACAGTTGGACATGACTGAGTGACTAAGCCCAGCACAGCAAGCTACAAGAATATAATGCACAACACAAGGGACAGAGTGAATATTTATAATCACTATAAATGGAGTGCATGTGTGGGCAGTCTCTCAGTCATGTCCAATTCTTTGCGACCCCATCCCATGGACCGTAGCCTGACAGGATCCTCTGTCCATGGAATTTTTCAGGTAAGAATGGTAGAGTCAGTTGCCATTTCCTACTCCAGGGGATCTTCCCAACCCAGGGATCAAACCACATCTCCTGTGTCTTGAGTTGGCAGAAGGATTCTTTATCACTGTGCCACCTGGTAAGCCATAAATGGAATACATTCTTTAGAAATTGTGAATCACTATGCTATACAGGCAATGGCACCTCACTCCAGTACTCTTGCCTGGAAAATCCCATGGACGGAGGAGCCTGGTAGGCTGCAGTCCATGGGGTCGCTAAGAGTCGACATGACTGAGCAACTTCACTTTCACTTTTCACTTTCATGCACTGGAGAAGGAAATGGCAACCCACTCCAGTATTCTTGCCTGGAGAATTCCAGGGACGGGGGAGCCTGGTGGGCTTCCGTCTATGGGGTTGCACAGAGTCGGACACGACTGAAGAGACTTAGCAGCAGTAGCAGCAGGAGCAGCATACTGTACATTTTTAAATCATATAATATTGTACAGTAACTACTCTTCAGTTTAAAAAGAAAATGAAAGAGAACCCCAGAAAGTTCCCTCTTGATGCCAGTAGTGAAAAAGAAGAGCAGATATTAGCAAACTCTGCCAAGTCCCAGCTTACCATTCTTTCCTATGGAATAAAATCACCTGGAAAGGGAGTGGCAACCAAAGCATCCAGAGACATGTATGGAACTTTATATCAGTTGGGGAAGGGAATGGAAGCTAGCATGAAAATTTTGCACTTTATTTCCTCTTTCTTCCCTAGGGAACAAAAGCCTTCATCTGCAAGGGAATAAGGATGTGGTATCAAAATATATAGCCTGAAAGCCCTGGTGGGATCCAATAGAAGTGTTGGATAGCAATGAAAGCAAATTCTAAGCAAAATAACAACACAGAAAAATGTTTTCATCTTGACAAAGAATAAAACTTATCTTTTAAAATAACTTAAAAAATTATGAAACAGTGTTCCTAAAGACAGCAAGAGAAAAAGGTGCTGACTTAAGAAACTTTGGAAACTAGTAGGATATGTAGGAGTAAAAGCAAAAGAAATTGTTCATAAACACAATATTCTAGTTGATAAATTTATGTTCCCCAGGGGTAGAAGTTACCAATTGTAAAACCACTGTACAAGTATATTGGAATGGAACAATTAAACAGATGGATGACAGATGGTAGGATCTAGGTTTCTTACTGATAGAATGGAAAGTTACAGATAAGCAAGGAAAGATTGCTAGAATGAACCATCTGGTAAAGGACCGGAGTTACATTTACAGATATCAGTATGATGATGAACTACTGTTTCACTTAATAGAAATAGAAATAAATGGTTACATATAGAAATATATACATGTTTGCATATATATATATATATATATATATATACGTATTCATTACTATATGTGTGTGTGTGTATGTGTGTGTGTATACAGTAAGGTTATGCTCAAAATCCTGCATGGTAGTCTTCATCATTACATGAACCGATAATTTCTTGATGTCCTAGCTAGATTTAGACAAGGCAGAGGAACCAAAGATCAAATTGCCAAAATTAGCTGGATCATAGAGAAAGCAAGGGTATTTCAAAAAAAAATCTACCTCTGTTTCATTGACTATGATAAAGACTTTGACTGTGTAGATCATAACAAACTGTGGAAAACTCTTAAAGACATACAAATAAAGGACCATCTTACCTGTGTCCTGAGAAACCTATATGCCAGTTAAGAAGCAATGGCTAGAACCTTGTATGGAACAGTTACTGGTTCAGGATTGAGAAATGAGTAAGTCAAGGCTGCTTATTGTCACTCTGTTTATTTAACTTATACTCAGAGCACACCATAAAAAATGCCAGGCTGGATGAATTACAAACTGGAATCAAGATTCCTGGGAGAAATATCAACAACCTCAGATATGCAGATGGTACCACTCTAATAGTAGAAAGTCAAGAGGAACTAAAGAACTTCTTGATGAGGGTGAAAGAGGAGAGTGAAAAGCTGACCTGAAATTCAACATTAAAAAATTTATGGTCGTGGCATCTGTTCCCATCACTTCATGGCACATAGAAAGGGAAAAAAGGGAAGCAGGGACAGATTTCCTTTTCTAGGGTTCTAAAATCACTGTGGATGGTGACTGCAGCCATGGAAGAGAAGACAAGTGCTTTTTGGAAGGAAAGCTATGACAAACCTAGACAATGTATTAAAAAGCAAAGACATCACTTTGACGACAAAGATCCGTATAGTAAAGGCAATGTTCTTTCCAGTAGTCATGTAGGGTTGTGAGAGCTGGACAATAAGGAAGGCAGAACACTGAAGAATTGATGCTGGAGAAGACTCTTGAGAGTCCTTTGGACAGCAAGGAGATCACACCAGTAAATCTTAAGGGAAATCACCCTGAATACTCATGCAGTTCAGTTCAGTCACTCAGTCGTGTCTGACTCTTTGTGACCCCATGAATCACAGCACGCCAGGCCTCCCTGTCCATCACCAACTCCCGGAGTTCACTCAGACTCATGTCCATCGAGTCAGTGATACCATCCAGCCATCTTATCCTCTGTCATCCCCTTCTGCTCCTGCCCCCAATCCCTCCCAGCATCAGAGTCTTTTCCAATGAGTCAACTCTTCGCATGAGGTGGCCAAAGTACTGGAGTTTCAGCTTTAGCATCATTCCTTCCAAAGAAATCCCAGGGCTGATCTCCTTTAGAATGGACTGGTTGGATCTTCTTGCAGTCCAAGGGAGTCTCAAGAGTCTTCTCCAACACCACAGTTCAAAAGCATCAATTCTTCGGTGCTCAGCTTTCTTCATAGTCCAACTCTCACATCCATACATGACCACAGGAAAAACCATAGCCTTGACTAGATGGACCTTTGTTGGCAAAGTAATGTCTCTGCTTTGAATATGCTATCTAGGTTGGTCATAACTTTCCTTCCAAGGAGTAAGCGTCTTTTAATTTCATGGCTGCAGTTACCATCTGCAGTGTTTTTGGAGCCCCCAAAAATAAAGTCTGACACTGTTTCCACTGTTTCCCCATCTATTTCTCATGAAGTGATGGGACCACATGCCATGATCTTCGTTTTTTGATGTTGAAAAAACCAACTTTTTCACTCTCCTCTTTCACCTTCATCAAGAGATTTTTTAGTTCTTCTTCACTTTCTGCCATAACGGTGGTGTCATCTGCATATATGAGGTTGTTGATATTTCTCCTGGCAATCTTGATTCCAGCTTGTGCTTCTTCCAGCCCAGTGTTTCTCATAATGTACTCTGCATATAAGTTAAATAAGCAGGGTGACAATATACAGCCTTGACACACTCCTTTTCCTATTTGGAACCAGTCTGTTGTTCCATGTCCAGTTCTAACTGTTGCTTCCTGACCTGATAACAAATTTCTCAAGAGGCAGATCAGGTGGTCTGGTATTCCCATATCTTTCAGAATTTTCCTCAGTTTATTGTGATCCACATAGTCAAAGGCTTTGGCATAGTCAATAAAGCAGAAATAGATGTTTTTTTTGAACTCTCTTGCTTTTTCGATGATCCAGCAGATGTCCAGTCAATACTCGTTGGAAGGACTAAAGATGAAGCTGAAGCTCCAATACTTTGGCCACTTGATGTGAACAGCTGACTTATTGGAAAAGACCTGATGTTAGGGAAAGATTGAAGGCAGAGAATAAGAGGGCAATAGAAAATGACATGGTTGGATGGCATCACCAATGCAATGAACATGAACTTGGGCAAACTCCAGGAGATGGTAAGGGACAGGGAAGCCTGGCATGCTACAGTCCATGTGGCTGCAAAGAGTCAGACAAGACTTGGTGACTGAACAATGGAAACAAACATAATATGCACACAAATGTGTGTATATTTCCCTGCTGCATCAGGTAAGAGGGCTTAAGAGTAAAGACACTCCAGTAGCAGTGTGACACTCAGCATTCAGATCTTAGTTTCCAAAATAATTCTTTAACAAAAGGAACCAGGACTTCTTGAAAAAAAAAATGTCTGATACTAGCACTTGGGTAAGAAGTATGCAAGATGTACCTGGACCATCTTATAATACTAGGAAAGAAGAAAGTGAGAGGTGAGAATATATCAAAAGAACATTTGAAAAACCTCCCAGTTGTCAAAGCTGAAAATAATATATTTCTACATAAAGCCACCTTTAATACAAAGAAATAGATAATCTAAAAGTTAAAAGATGAAGAAAGATACGCCACAGAAGCATTCATTAAAAGATAGAGGGATGAATGTTGTTTCCAGTTCCATGTACAAGAAGCCTGGAAGTCATTTCCTCTTCTTGTTGTCCAGTCCCTTAGTTGTGTCCAATGTTTTGCTGCCCCGTGGGCTGTATGTATCATGCCAGGCTTACCTGGCCTTCACCAACTCCCTGAGTTTGCTCAAACTCATGTCAATTGACTGGTGATGCTATCTAACCACATCATTCTTTGCCACCCATTTCTCCTTTTACTTTTGATCTTTCCCTGCAGCAGGGTCTTTTCCAAGGAGTTGGCACTTTGCAATAGATGGCCAAAGTGTTGGAGCTTCACTTTCATCTTCAGTCCTTCTGCTGAATATACAGGGTTGATTTCCCTTAGGATTGACTACTTTGACCTCCTTGCTGTCCAATGTACTCTCAAGGGTCTTCTCCAGCATCACAATTTGAAAGTATAAATTCTTCCATGCTCATCCTTCTTTATGGCCCAACTCTCACATCCATACATGCCTACTGGAAAAACCATAGCTTTGACTATATGAACCTTGTTAGAAAAGCAAGAGTCTTTTAATTTCATGGCTGCAGTCACAGTCCATGTGACTGTGGATGTCTAGCTCTGTGGATGTCTAGCTCCAAGATGTCTAGCTCTAGGTGAGTGATCACACCTTTGCAGTTATTTTGGTCATTAACATCTTTTTTGTGTAGTTTTTCTATATATTCTTGCTACCTTTTCTAAATATCTTCTGCTTCTATTCGGTCCATAGTTTCTGTTCTTTATTGTGCCCCTCTTTGCATGATATGTTCCCTTATTATCTCCAATTACTTGAAGAGAGCTCTAGACTTTCCTATTCTATTGCTTTCTTCAATTTCTTTGTACTGTTCACATAGGAATGCCTTCTTATCTCTCCTTGCTATTCTTTGGAATTCTGCATTCAGATGGGTGTATCTTTCCTTTTCTCCTTTGCCTTTTGCTTCTCTTCTTTTCTCAGCTATTTGTAAGATCTCATGAGACAACCATTTTGTTTTTTGCATATCTTTTTCTTGGGGATGGTTTTGATCACCGCCTCCTTTACAATGTTACAACCTCCATCCATAATTCTTCAGGCACTCTTTCTCTCTCAGATCTATTCCCTTGAATCTATTTGTCACCTCCACTGTATAATCATAAGGAATTTCAATTCAATTCAGTGCAGTTCAATTCAGTTGCTCAGTCGTGTCCAATTCTTTGTGACCCCATGGACCGCAGCATGCCAGGCTTCCCTGTCCATCACCAACTCCCAGAATTTGCTCTAACTTGTGTCCATCGAGTTGGTGATGCCATCCCACCATCTCATCCTCTGTCGTTCCCTTCTCTTACCTTCAGTCTTTCCCAGCACCAGGGTCTTTTCAAATGAGTTATCTCTTCACATCAGGTGGCCAAAGTATTGGAGTTTCAGCTTCTGATGAATACTCAGCACTGATTTCCTTTAGGATGGACTGGTTGGATCTCTTTGCAGTCCAAGGGACTCTCAAGAGTCTTCTCCAACACCACAGTTCAAAAGCATCCATTCTTCAGTGCTCAGCTTTCTTTATAGTCCAACTCTCACATCCATACCTGAATACTGAAAAAACCATAGCTTTGACCAGATGGACCTTTGTTGGCAAAGTAATGTCCCTGCTTTTTAATATGCTGTCTAGTTTGGTCATAGCTTTTCTTCCAAGGAGCAAGCATCTTTTAATTTCATGGCTTCAGTTACACATCTGCAGTGATTTTTGAGCCCCCTCAAAATAAAGTCTCCCACTTTTCCATTGTTTCCCTATCTATTTGATATGAAGTGATGGGACCCAATGCCATGATCTTAGTTTTCTGAATGTTGAGCTTTAAGCCAACTTTTTCACTCTTCTCTTTCAACTTTAATCAAGAGGCTCTTTACTTTCTCTTTGCTTTCTGCTATAAGGGTGGTGTTACCTGCATATCTGAGGTTATTGGTATTTCTCCTGGCAGTCTTGATTCCAACTTGTGCATCATCCAGTCCAACATTTCTCATGATGTACTCCACATATAAGTTAAATAAGCTGGGTGACAATATGCTCCTTTCCTGATTTGGAAGCGGTCTGTTGTTCTATGTCCAGTTCTTACTGTTGCTTCTTGACCTGCATAGAAATGTCTCGAGGCAAATAAGGTGGTGTGGCATTCCCATTAAGAATTTTCCACAGTTTGTTGTGATCCACACAGTGAAAGGCTTTGATGTAGTCAATAAAGCTGAAGTAGGTGTTTTCTGGAATTCTCTTGCTCTTTTGATGATCCAGCAGATGTTGGCAGTTTGATCTAGTTCTTCTGCCTTTTCTAAATCCAGCTTGAACATCTGGAAGTTCACAGTTCATGCACTATTTAAGCCTGACTTGGAGAATTTTGAGCATTACTTTGCTAACGTGTGAGATGAGTGCAATTGTGTAGTAGTTTGAACATTCTTTTGCATTGCCTTTCTTTGGGATTGGAATGAAAACTGATCTTTTCTAGTCCTGTGGCCACTGCTGAGTTTTCCAAATTTTTCTGGCATATTGAGTGCACTCCATTTCTTCTCAGGGATACTTTCCCACAGTACTAGATATAATGGTCATCTGAATTAAATTCAGCCATTCCAATGCATTTCATTTCACTGATTCCTAAAATGTTGATTTTCACTTTTGCCATCTCCTGTTTGACTATTTGCAATTTACCTTGATTAATGGACCTAACATTCCATGTTCCTATGCAAGACTGTTCTTTACACCATCAGACTTTACTTCCATCAGCAATCACATCCACAACTGTGCTTTGTTTTTGCTTTGGCTCCATCTCTTCATTCTTTCTGGAGTTATTTCTCCACTGATCTCCAGTAGCATATTGGGCACCTACTGACCTGGGAAGTTCATCTTTTGGTGTCATATCTTTTTGCCTTTTCATACTATTCATGGGGTTCTCAAGGCAAGAATACTGAAATGGTTTTCCATTGCCTTCTCCAGTGGACCACGTTTTGTCAGAATTCTCTATCATGACCCGTGCATGTTGGGTGGCCCTACAAGACATGGCTCATAGTTTCATTGAGTAAGATAAGGCTGTGGTCCATGTGATCAGTTTAATTAGTTTTCTGTGACTGTGGTTTTCATTCTGTCTTCCCTCTAAGGGATAATGATAAGAGTATTATGGAAGCTTCCTGATGGGAGAGACTGGCTGTAGGGGAAATTGGTTTTTATTCTGATGGGCAGGGCCATGCTCAGTAAATCTTTAATCCAATTTTCTGTTGATGGGCAGGGCTGTGTTCCCCCCCTGCTGTTTCACCTGAGACCAAACTATGGTGGAGGTAATGAAGACAATGGTGACCTCCTTCAAAAGATCCCGTGCAGACACTGCTGCACTCAGTGCCCCTGACCCTGCAGCAGGCCACTGCAAACCCACGCCTCTACTTAAGACTCCTGGATACTCACAGACAAGGCTGGGTTAGTTTCTTTTGGGGTCACTGGTCCTTTCTCCTGGGTCCTGGTGCACATAAGATTTTCTTTGTGTCCTCCAAAAGTCTGTTTCCCCAGTCCTGGGTAAGTTCTGGTGGCTCTATGGTGGGGTTAATGGTGACCTCCTCCAAAAGGGCTTATGCCACAGCCAGGTCTGCTGCATCCAGAGCCCCTGCCCCTGCAGCAGGCCACTGCTGACCCGTACTTCCATAGGAGACACTCAAACACTCAAAGGCCGGTCTGGTTCAGTCCCTGTGGGGTCTCATGGTATGAAACGGTTTTGTTTGAGCCCTCTGAGTGTCTCTGGTGGGTGTGGGGTTTGATTCTAAATGTGATTTTGTCCCTCCTCCCATCTTGCTTGGGCTTCTCCTTTGCCCTTGGATGAGGGGTATCTTTTTATGGTGGGATCCAACATTCTCCTGTTGATGGTTGTTCAGAAGCAAGTTGTAATTTTGCACTTCTTGCAGGAGAAGATGTGTGCATATCTTTCTACTTTGCCATCTTGATCCAGGGAAACCATAACAGATTTAATCTAGGTCACATAAGGATATATATACATACTTCACACACTGCTGAAATCTAGCTTGATGGATTTTGAGCATAACCTCGCCAGCATGTGAAATGAGCACAACCGTATGGTAGTTTGGGCATTCTTTGTCATTGCCCTTCTTTGGGATTGGAGTGAAAACTGACTTTTTCTAATCCTGTAGCTACTGCTGAGTTTTCCAAATTTGCTGGCATTTTGACTGCAGCACTTTAACAGCACCATCTGTTAGGATTTGAAATAGCTCATCAGGAATTCCATCACCTCCACTAACTTTCCTTAGGAATGCTTCATGCTCCAGGATGTCTGATTCTAGGTGTGATCATACCATCGTGGTTATCTAGATCATTAAGACCTTTTTTATATAGTTCTTCTGTATATTCTTTCCCTCTTTTCTTAATCTCTTCTGCTTTTGTTAGATCCCTACCATTTTTTTCCTTTATCAGGCCATCCTTGCATGAAATATTCCCTTGATATCTCCAATTTTCTTGAAAAGATCTCTTGTCTTTCTTATTCTCTTTTTCTCCTTTATTTCTTTGCATTGTTCATTTAAGCAGACACTTCTTATCTCTCCTTGCTATTCTCTGAAAGTCTGCATTCAGTTGGTTATATCTTTCCCTTTCTCCCTTGCCTTTCACTTCTCTTCTTTCCTCAGTTATTTATAAAGCCTTCTCAGATAGCCACTTTGCTGTCTTGCATTTCTTTTTCTTTGTGATGGATTTAGTCACTGCTTCCTGTCCAAGGTTACAAACATCTATCCATAGTTCTTCAGCCACTTTGTCTATTAGATCTAATCCCTTGAATCTATTCATCACTTTCACTGTATAATCATATGGGATTTGATTTAGATCATACCTGCCTGGCCTAGTGATTTTCCCTACTTTCTTCAATTTAAGTCTGAATTTTGCAATAAGAAACTCATGATTTCAGGAGCAGTCAGCTCCTGTTCTTGTTTTTGCTCACTGATAGAGTTCTTCTTCACAACATGCAAAGATTTGAAAAGATTGAAAAATCAACAATTTTCCTTGAATATTTAAGAGAGAGAAGGACACAGAGTAAACCTTGCCTCCAAAATGGAGAGACAGAAAAGTTAATACAGGAATCACTGCTTACCAGAGAGCAGATTAGAAACAGAAACCACTGTAGGAACTAGTGGCAGAGTAGGAAAACCTTAGCTGTAATTGAAGAATTGCTGGAGTCTCCATCTGAATGAATCTGAGACTGAAAAACCCAAGGGAAATGGAGTCATGGAAGGCCTGCACAATATTTTGAAATTTATCTTCATGAATTTGACCAGTTGCCTATAGTGAACCCTGGAGAAAAATTCCTTCATGCTTCCAGCAGTCAAAAAGGAATCATTTTGAAACACACCAGAGCACTTATGGCTTCCCTGGTAGCTCAGCTGGTAAAGAATCTGCCTGCAATGCAGAAGACCACAGATCTTCCTGGGTCAAAAAGATCTCCCAGAGAAGGGTTGGGCTAACCACTCCAGTATTCTTGGGTTTCTCTGGTGGCTCAGATGGTATGTAATCTGCCTGCACTGTGGAAGACCTAGGTTCAAACCCTGGGTTGGGAAGATCCCCTGGAGAAGGGAACCCACTTCAGTATTCTTGCCTAGAGAATTCCACCCATGGGGTCACAAAGAGTTTAACAGTATTGATCAACTTTCACTTCAAGAAAAGAGCACTTCTTTCTTCTTAATAAGGAAGAAGGCCTACCTTCAGGGAAAAACTAGTTAACTAGAGCCTAACCTCTTGGGATACTCTCAGATCCTAACTGTCCTGGGGGAAGGGAAATATTCAATGCCAGTCAACAATAGCCTCCCATGTTGGAAAATGGAAATATCCAATCTCAGCCCACTCTAATCATCTGTACCATTTCATAAAAAGAAAACTGAGAAACACCTGTGAAATTTACAATCCTGAGGCATAGCATCAACTGAAGAACTGAGAGCTAATTATAGGACGGTAGAATACTTCTTTCCCTCTTACACTTCACCAATACATTACTAAAGACATATTTATAGAAGTTCTTTTACCTGGTATATCATGTCTATCTATCAAGAAAACATTGCAAGATATACCAAAAGGTTATATATATATATATATATATATATATATATATATATATATAATTTGAAAATCAGAATCAGACACAACAAACATGTTGGAAAGATCAGACTGACAATTTAGGCCAACTATGATTATATAGCTGGATGAGATGATTGAATGGTATCACGGACTCAATGGACATGAGTTTGAGCAAAGTCCAGGAGATGGTAAAAGACAGAGAAGCCTGGTTTGCTGCAGTCCATGGAGTCACAAAGACTCTGACATGACTGAGGAACTGAACACCAAGAATGATAAATATGCTTGGAGCTATAATGGATAAAGTAGACAGCATGCAAAAATAGATGGGCAGCATATGCAGAGATGGAAATACAAAGGAAAAAAGCAAAAACAAAAGTTAGAGGCAAAAACACTGTAACAGAAATGAAGAATGGATTTGATGTATTCAAGTAATCAAAGCTATGGTTTTTCCAGTAGTCATGTATGTATGCAAGAGTTGGACCATAAGAAAGGCTGGGTGTCGAAGAATTGGTGCTTTTGAACTGTGGTTTTGGAGAAGACTCTTGAGAGTCCCTTGGAATGCAAGGATATCAAATCAGTTAATCCTAAAGGAAATCAACCCTGCTTGTTCACTGGAAGGACTGATGCTGAAGCTGAAGCTCCAATACTTTGGCCACCTGATATGAAAGGCTGACTCACTAGAAAAAAGACCCTGATGCTGGTAAAGATTGAAAGCAGGAGAAGAAGGGGATGACAGAGGATGAAATGGTTGGATGGCATCAATGACTCAATGGACATGAGTTTGAGCAAGCTCCAGAAGATGGTAAAGGACAGGGAAGCCTGGCATGATGCTTTCTATGGAGTCACAAAGAGTTGGGCATGATTGAGTGACTGAACAATAGCAAATTCATAGAAAGGACACAGTTGAGGAAAGAAACTGTGAACCTGAAGAATATAAATAAAATCCTCAAAAAACAAAAAGCAAAGAGAACAAAACCTAAAAAGAACACATAGAATATCCAATTACTGTGGGAAAACTGTAATTGTCCGCAATGGGAATATCAAAAGAAGAAGCAAGAGAGAAAGAAACAGAATAAACATTTGAAAAAATAATGACTGAAATTTTACCCAAATCAAAGTCAGACACAAAACCACTGATCCAGGAAGCTCAGAAAACACCAAGAGGATAAATGCCAAAACAATTACAGAAAGAAAAACTATACCTAGGAATATGATTTTCAAGATGCAAAGACAAAGGAAATCAAAGATAAAGGGGGGAAAAAAAATCCTGAAAGAAGCCAGAGGGAAAGGTGTTTATCTTACCTACTGAGGAACAAAGGGACAAAGATAATAATTATATCCAATGTCTTCAGGAACATGCAAGCAGGAAGAAAATGGAAAGAAATATTTAGTGTTTAGAGAAAAGCCCCATCAACACAGATTTCTGTACCATGTAATATTATTCTTCAAAAGCGAAGGAGAAATAGGCTCTAGAGGAAACAATAATTGTAGGAATCTGTTGCCACCAGACCTGCACTGCAAATAATGTTCAAAGAAGTATATTACAGAGAAAAAAAGTAATATACCTCAGAAATTCACTCTAAAAAATTAAGGAAAAATTACGGAACAACATCAAAGAAAGAATAAATGAATATAAAATTAAAACTTCTATTTTTTGTATTCTAAAAGCAAGCAAAAATATAGAGGGAATGTTTATTCTGGAAACTTTGACTTCAAGACAAGAAAGAGTATCACAGATAGAGAAAGATTTATGTAATTATAATGGGATAGTCTTCAAGATGGCATAATAATCCTAAATGCCCATGAAACAAGCAGAGCTTCAAAGTACATAAGGAAAAAACAGATAGGCCTGAAAAAAGAAATAGACAACTTCACAATTACAGATGAAGTTTTCAACATTTCTTTCTCCATAATTGACAGAATAGGCAGAAAATTCATAAATGATATATATGTAACCTAAAAAACTCAAGTAATTTGATCTAGTTGTACTTATAGAACACTTAAACAATAGAAGAATACACATTCTTCTCAAGTGACCATGGAATATCCATCAAGATAGAACTGAAACCATGCAACTCAGATTTGGGCTTGAACCCATGGTCTTTTAATTGAGATCACACAGATGGTCTCAGGACTTAATGAGGCTCAGGTTCTTGATGTCTTATCGTGGTAAGAATCCAGTGAGAAACATTGATGGGTAAGAAGTGGATTTATAATCTTGAGAGAGAAACACAATGCACAGATAGAGTGTGGATCATCTCTGAAGGCTGTGCTGTGCTCAGTTGTGTCCAGCTCTTTATGATCCTGTGGACTGCAGCCCACCAGGTTCCTCTGTCCATGGGTATTATCCAGGCAAGAATACTGCAGTGGGCTGCCATGCCCTCCTCCAGGGGATCTTCCCAACCCAATGATTGAACCCAGGACTCCCGCATTGCAGGCAGATTCTTTACTGTCTAGTTAGTTTTTATGTACTGGGTAATCTTATAGGCTAATAAGTGGGAGGATTATTTCAACTATTTCAGAGAAGGGATATGGATTTCCATGAATTGGGCCACTGCTCACTTTTTGACCTCTAATGGTTGGGCTCAGAACTGTCAAGGTTCTGGTGGATAAGTCATTTAGTTTACACATTACAGTGAGCACATAATAAGGCTTAAGGCTACTTGAAGCTGAATTTTCCAACATCTTGGACCTAGTTGGTACTAATCAGTTTTTATCATGTCCTATGGCTATGTCACTCTTTTAAAAACTGTGCTCTACTTCCTTCTCTCCTGTTTCAGAACAAATAGAATTTAGAAGCAGAAATAATGCAAAGTATCTTCTCAGATCATAACACAATTAAATTAGAAGTTGATAACAAGTGTCTATAAAATCTCCAAATATCTTAAATTAAACAATATAGTACTAAATAATCAGAGCACAAAGAGGAAATTTCAAATAAAATTTGTAAAACAAACAAAAAAAAATTGAATTAAATATAAACTAAAATACAAATCATTGAAATTCATTTAGCAGCAAAATTATAGCCTTAAGAGCACATGATAGAAAAGAAGAAAGGTCTGTAATCAGTCATCCAAGCTTCCTCATTAAGAAATTAAAGAATAACAAAGTAAACCTAAAGCAAGCAGAAAGAATGTAATACTGTAATAAGAGTAGAAATAACTGAACTTGTAAACAGAAAAACAAAAGGGAAAATCACTTTTTAAAAAGCCAATAATTTGAAAACAATAAAATTGATTAATTTTTAGTTAGCATAATCTTTTAAAAAGTAGAGATGCGTGTTGCTAATATAGATGAATGCACAAGTAAAGAGTTCGCATGTTGTAACTAAAAATTGTGCATGTCGCAAAGAAAACTGAAGATCCCAAGTGTTGCAACTAACACCCAGTTCAGACATATAAATAAATATAAATAATAAAGGGTAGTGAGAGAACATTATGAGCAATTTCATGTTCATAAATTGAACAACTTAGGTGACATGGCCACTTCATTGAAAGTCACAACTATCCGAATTCACTCAAACACAAAAATATCACTTGAATGTCTTCTATCCATTAAAGCAATTGAATTTGTAATTAAAATCATTTAAAAATACACCTTAGAACCTAATAATTTTGCTGGCAGAATGGAATGGGGCAGAGCTTTCCCAAGGACCCAAGTGAAGGAGGTCAGGTAAGGACCCTGAGCAATTTTAAACTTGCAATGTAGGCAAGACACAGTAGAGCTTGCTTCTGGCCTGATTATGCTTTCAATTACCCCGGGGCTAAGTATTTCTCAAGTGTGGAGCCTAGGGAGATTTGGAATCTCAAACCTATCCTCTGCAATAGCATTTCTCAGGAATCCTCTAAAGAGAAAGTGACATTGCCAGGATAATTTTGAAGAACATTTTATTTAGCTACAATTCTGCTGTCATTTTCTATATGTTTGGTATTTCACTCCCCTTTTGATTAATAGAGACATTCTCATAAATAAAAGATCTTGGTCTCTTGAAACTGTCTGTCTTGCTCTCTTATTTCTCCTGTGAAGTCATAATCCCCCATTTGTGACATCACTGTCTTCACTGCAATCAACAGTGATGCTTCAAGCTGGGGATTAAATGCTCCAGAAGAGGAAGGCTTTATAAGAGCAGAGGGACTCTCAAGGAAAAAAGGTTCAATTAGCATGGAAATGGCTCTTAAAAAAAAAAAAAAAAAAAGATGTGGGGGTAGAGGGGCCAGAGCAAGGGATGAGTAGACAGTCCCAGTGACTGGAGTGGTTTACTTTGAAATAATTACTTTGGTCTTCCTCTTAACTCTAGCTAAAATAGAAATCATCACCCTCTTGAATGAATAAATATTCAATATTAAGGAAACACTGAAAATTATAACCAACTAAAGGCTGTGGGTTATAAATATGGATGTTGTTCCTCCATCATAATTTCCATATGGGCCTGTTAAATTGACCATGGTCAAAGAAACATTAGAGAATGCGGTGGTACAAGAATCAGTTGTGTTTCTAAATATACGTAATTTGTCCTGTCCTCCCACTTCAGCATCGCTTTGTAGCAACCTTCAACCCCATCTTTAATTCCTCTAGGGTTTATTAGCCTTCCTTTAGTTTGTTAAAATTTCTAAGCTCTTTTCCACTTCAGTGTTTCACTCTCTGTTGCCCTTCATCCAGGAATACTCTTCCTCCACCCTCATTCCAAGCCTTGTTCTGTTAATCATTCAAGTCCAAACAATAATGATACTTCCCCTGAGAGTTCTGCACTGAACCCTTGTCACTCTCATCTACATTTGTTGTTGTTCAGTCACTCAGTTATGTCCAGCTCTTTGCGACCCCATGGACTGCAGCACACCAGGCTTCCCTGTCCTTCACCATCTCCTGGAGCTTGATCAAACTCATGTCCATTGGATAAGTGAATCCATCCAACCATCTCATCTTCTGTCATCCCCTTCTCCTGCCTTCAATCTTTCCCAGCATCAGGGTCTTTTTCTAATGAGTCAGCCCTTCTCATCAGGTGGCCAAAGTATTGAAGTTTCAGCTTCAGCATCAGTCCTGCCAATAAATACTCAGGATTGATTTCCTTTAGGATTGACTGTTTGATCTCCTTGCAGTCCATCTCAAGAGTCTTCTCCAACACCACAGTTCAAAAGCATCAATTCTTTGACCCTCAGCCTTCTTTATAGTCCAATTGTCACATCCATAGGTGACTACTGGAAAACAAAAAACAAAAAACCCCCAAAACATAGCTTTGACTATATGGACCTTTGTTTGATCTCAATGAACCTTTATATTTCCTAGTAACCATCATGATTCTAATATATGTTTATGTGTTTGATGTTTCTGTATACTGTCTCCTTTAAATAAGTTCTATTTTTCATGAATGCAAGAAACATATCCACTCTAGTAGTGCTACAATTCAGTACTAAGGACAAAACCTGGCAGACACATATAGTTGTACCACATTCATAAAGAAACCAAGATTGTACGGCTTCCTTAAGGGATTCTGGAGAAAAATCTCTTCACTGAATGAAGATTAAATGGCCTCCAAATTCATATCAAGCTATACATCTATGTGGGACATCCCAGGTGGCACTAATGGTAAAAAACCCACTTCCCAATGCAGGAGACATAAGGGACATGGCTTTGATCCCTGGGTTAGGAAGATCCCCTGGTAGGGGGCATGACAACTCACTCCAGTATTCTGTGGACAGAGGAGACTGGTGGGCTACAGTCCTTAGGGTTGCAAAGAGTCGGACATGACTGAAGGGACTTAGTACGTAGCATGCATATGTCTTTATAGTTCCCAAAGTAATTCTCCTAGTTGCTCTCATCACATGTCTTCTGTTCTTTAGTGTTTCACAATGAAAATGAGCACAGATATAGAACCCAATTAAAAAAAAAAAAAAAACCCAATAAAAGGAGAGGGTTTCATTCTGGGAATTATTTATATAAATATTTATAGGGAATATATATGTATAAGTAGGTTGACCAAATAATCTATCAACTAATAAGAACTATGTCATGTGTAAAGGGGAGTACTATCTATAATTATGATACAACAATAAACCAGAATTGTCTTATGCTAATTGGACATATGGTCACCTTATGTATCAGGTATTTTGGTAAACCTTAGAGAAGATATATATAGAAGATAAAATGTTTATCTTTAAATATCACATAGTATATTGGAAAGGTGGTATACATAAACTCATAACTATAAAGTGATACATTTATCTTCTCAAGAGGGTTATAGATAAAGTGCTGTAGATATGCAGAGTAAATATCTCTGAAGAGATCAATGACTGTTTCCAAAGAGTACAAATTATGTTAATCATGTACTGACAGACTAATTCTTCAAATAATCCCATATAACATGATACAAACATATTAGACTATTCCACATCAATGCCTTAAACCAATTTAACTTATGGCTACAAGATACACTTGCAATGTAAAGAAAGAGAAGAGAGTTCTAGACTATATATATATTCATATATTTGAGGCTTATCTCTCAAACAAGATACCCCATAGGAAAAGACTTGCTTCTTTTCTTGTCACCTTTACACACTATCAACAATTTTTTGGTTCCCTGAACATCCACAGTCACATTGTGTTGATTAATTCGTTGTTTAACTGGGCTAACCACAAAAGATTGTTTGTCATGTCTAGTGATATAGACAAATGTCTAGTGATATAGACTGTTCCCTGGTGGCTCAGAGGATAAAGCATCTGCCTGCCATGCGGGAGACTCGGGTTTGATCCCTGGGTTGGGAAGATCCCCTGGAGAAGGAAATGGCAACCCACTCCAGTATTCTTGCTTGGAGAATCCCATGGAGAGGAGCCTGGCATGCTACAGTCCATGGGGTCGCAAAGAATCAGACACGACTGAGCAACTTCACTTCACTTCACTTTAGTGATATAGAATTAGACCAGTAAGATAATATATCCTCCCTCCTTGTTTTTTTTATAAAATATGATTATCACAGAATTTATAATTCTGAGTATGATGTTGATGAAACAAAAACGTTGTTCCATTACTGGAAGCATCAATGGTCCCAAGCAGCACAAAGTTGGCCCATACTGGGTCTGAAATAGGGCTGTTAAATCTTACCCAAAGATATTACTTTTTTAGAATTTTAAACTTATACTAAGTCAAGTTGGACTCAAGAAGATCACGGATAAAGAAGCTTCAGCTTGGAAACAAGAAATAACTTGTCTTTCAGATACCAAGTAGTAGAATGTGGCAAAACTCTAATACCCTGAGTCCCAGTTGAGAATATCTTTCATGCTGCCTTTCATTAGCGAGTCCCCCCATTGTAACAAGATACATGACGTGTGGCTGCTAATTTAGCATGTACTTTTCCAGCAGCTCTAGGTATAAATATATTTCTGTTACCATTGTCTAATGAAAAAGAAAGCATGTATCCTACCCCCTACAATTTCTCCCCATCTTATCTATGCATGTAGAAGTCTTTAAAATTTATGGGGATCAAATACTTAAAAAAAAATATCTAGAAATGTCACCAATCTTCAACTTTCATTACCTTTGAATCAAAGGTATAAGAAATCGGAACCCTAAGGCAAGGCAATGAAAGCTTAATTGCTCTAGAAATATACATCCTATTGTATTGTCAATTTGGCTCTAAGAAATTCAGGCAATCTCAAGTACTCAGGGAATTGAGAAATAGAATTCTCTTTAAAGAAGGATGAAGAAACACTTAGCTTAATTATTTCTTTACTTTTCAGCTTGTCGTTATTAGAAGTGGTGTTTGGGAATTTGGTCAGTACTTCTGCAGAAGACAATGTTTTGCTTCCCCAAAGCATCATCGTTGTCATCCTCATCAACAATAAATAGTAATATAACAATTACCAAGATGGATATAGATATCAAAAGCTGATCTAAGTTGATATGCATGTATAATATTTAATCTTCACAAATGTCTTATGAAAGAGGTGATACTATTATTCTCCTTTTACACATCAGGAAATTATGGCTGAATGCACAGTTCTAGCTGCTGAGAACACAAGTAGGCAAGTTCCCCTAGACAGCTTGTATTATTCATTGATTTTGTCAGTGGATGGCTTAAGTGATAGAGCTATTAGATGAAGTGCAGTCCCAAAGGAGAAGGTGCTATGTTTGCAAGGGCAGTCGGGGAAAACGACAGGATGAGGATGCCCTTGGTTTGCTCATGACGTTGCTAGGTAGACGTTTTAGAGATTTCTAAAATAGTAGCCATTTGTGGGGAAATAAATTAAAAGTGTGATGTTGGTGGCTGGAGTAAGAATGAGTGGACTGAATTTATAGGAGTGAAAGATTTATACAAAGCAAAAGTGATGATGGCAACAATGTGTAAAGTGTATAGGTCAGTCATTAGGACAGTTGGATTCTCATTAAAAATGTTCCATCAACCAACTGTGTGACCTGTAACTTTCTCATCTGTAAAATGAAATACATTAACTAAATGACTTCTAAAATTCCTTAAGTATTAACAAATTCTATGACTTTATATTACTATAGAAATATTTTCTCACTTTACTGATAGAAAAAATAAGCTCTTCTAGAAATGACTTTTCAAGTTTAACACAAACCAATAAGCAACAGAACTATGTCTAGAACTCAGACCTTTTGACATCTACCTCTCAAATAGAGAAAAAGGAAGACACAGTTTGGGATACATTATTTACCATATTCATTTATTTTAAGAGGTAGTCAATTAACAATGTAAATATATTCAATAAACATTTAGATAAATTTAATAAGTAATAAGTTCATATAAAACCACTCATTTAAAAGTGGTTTATTGTTTGTTTGTTCATTTTTTAGTAAGTGTAACATATTCCCTGGCAACTCAGTGGTATAGAATCCTCCTGCCAATGAAGGAGACTTGGGTTCTATCCTTGGGTTGGGAAGATCCCCTGGAGAAGGAAATGGAGACCCACTGCAGTATTCTTGCCTGGGAAATCCCATGGACAGAGGACCCTGGCAGGCTACAGTCCATGGAGTTGCTAAAGACTAGTTAGTACTAGTTCAAGACTTAGCACTAAACAACAACATATCAACAGCTATTTTTAGACTGTTTGTCCCTCAGTTTTGTTTTTTTTTTTTTTTTTTTTCTTTAAGACAAAATCTGAGACTGGCTAGACAAATTGGAAAACTAAGCCTCAGAATTCATTATTTATCCTAAATGGCATTTTTCTTTCTTACTGTTTCTTTCATACTATTTGAAAGCAGAATCATATCCCCCAAAGTTGATGTGGCTTTGAAAAAAAGAAAAACAAAAGGAAGGGGGAAAAAAGATTCCAACACTGATCCTGCAGTTGTTCTCACAGTGCGATTTACCCATCAGAGCTGAAAATAACCTATATTTTATTTCCCTTATTTTTAGAAAACTGCCATGGACACAGGGGTGGCCGAGTGGCCAGCTGTGCCCTGAAATGCCTGAAGCCATCACAATCAGCGCTCCACTGTCTGAGGCTCTCAAAATGAAACACTTTGAACACTCATTCAAAGGTGTGAAAGCATGAAATTGGCACAATGGTCAGCTACTGCGGCACTTCCCATATTTTTGCACTGCCTTCTGCTTCCCTTGTCTGCCCTTTCCACTCTCTGTCCCTTGATTCTGACAGTTCTTCAAATATCTGCTTAAACAGCTGTGGCAGCCTGGGAGAGAGAACTGGAACATTCTTAGACAGTCTCTGTCTTGAAGAATACTGAGGGGGAAAAATACTGCATTCAAATTCCCCGAAAATGTTTCCTTAGACAATGGATGGAATAGATCTGAGAAAGGCACTACATACACATCGATACATTAGTGTACAGGTCACTTATTGGTTCAAAGAACCTCCACCTTAACCCACCTTCTTGAGTGCTGAGTTGCTTCAGTTGTGTCTAAGTCTTTAGGACCCTATGGATTCAATCCATGGGATTTTCTAGGCAAAAATACTGGAATGGTTTGTCATGCCCTTCTCCAGGGGATCTTCCCAACACAAGCATAGAACTAGTGTGTCTTATGTTTCCTGCATTGGTGGGTGGGTTCTTTACCACTAAAGTGAAAGTGAAGTTGCTCAGTCATGTGTCTTTGCAACCCGTGGACTATAGCCCACCAAGCTCCTCCATCCATGGGATTCTCCAGGCAAGAATACTGGAGTGGGTTTACCACTAGGGTCACCTGAAAAGCAATGTTCTCATTGTCTTTCCAATCCCATTACTCATGCCCCGCCTTTCAACTTGATTCAATTAGGATATTCTGTCTAGGGCTTTGGGATGATCTCACCTACCTTGTTTCTATAGTAGAATCTAGCCCAGTCCATGCCGTGATGTGTCTTCAATATGTTTACCTCAGTGTATTGTTGCATAAATTAAAGTCCAGTATTTCACTCAGCAACTATTTTTGGAAAAGTTGCTCCAAATGAGCCTGTACATCATTGACTTTCCAGAGATTGCCATAGGAAATGCACCCTCATCTTGCCTTTACCCATTATTCCAAGAATATACTCTGTCTTCTTTTATATCAGTCTTCATTCCAGAATTTACTAAACACCATTCCTACAGGATGCTTCTATCACTAGTTCAATATTCTTTAGTGCATTTTCATTTGTATAGACATGTTTTTTTTTTTTTTTTTAATTGTCCTATGTTGTTTTTAATTCTCACAAAATTCTTGTTTCTTCATAATCCATTTTCATGCATGCATGCTTAGGCACTCAGTCATGTCCAACTCTTTGCATTTTCACACCACTTCAGTTTCTTGCAGTAACCAAGACCATCTAGGTTTTATTCCTCAGGCATGAGAGGTTCCTGGAGAACAATGGAAGACAAAGATTCAATTCTCAGCTTCTAAATCAGAAAAAAAAATTTTTTTCCCCAAAATTCAATGTGGAAAAAGAGGGTTTTGAATATCAAAACTACATCTACACAATAAACAACTATTATAGGAAGAAATATTTGGAGGGAAAAGACAATATATTTTTTTCTGGACTTGATAAATATTAAATGAGCTGCAGGAAAAATGAACATCAGAGGGGAAATAAGAATTACATGTTGGAAACTGTTCCCAGGAAGAGGCAACATTTCTATTAGAGAAAATCTACTGATTATTTGTTGTTTAGTCCCTAAGTCATGTCTGACTTTTGTGACCCCATGGATTATAGCCTTCCAGGCTCCTCAGTTGATGAGATTTCCCAGGTAATTATAATCCAAATAAAAAGAACATCAATGCACATTATTTAAAATACAAATGAATCCTTCCACTGTCAGAGAGCTATAATTTACCTCTTGTGTTCTCTCCTTTTTTTGACTTTTGGAGTTACTTAGCCACTAAGTTTTGTCCAACTTTTTGAAATCCCATGGACTTCATCACATCAGGCTCCCTTTCCCTTCACTATCTCCCAGAGTTTGCTCAAATTTATATCCACTGAGTTGGTGACGCCGGCATCCTCTGCCACTCCCTTCTCCTTTTCCCTTCTATCTTTCCCAGCATTAGGGTTTTTTCTAATGAGTCAGCCCCTCACATCAGGTGGCCAAAGGATTTGAGCTTCAGCTTCAGAATCAGTCCTTCCAATGAATATTCAGAGTTGATTTTCTTTAGAATTAAGTGGTTTGATCTCCTTGCAGTCCAAGGCATTTTCAAGAGTCTTCCCCAGCATTACATTTCAAAAGCATCAGTTCTTCCATACTCAGCTTTCTTTATGGTCCAGTTCCCACATCTGTACCTGACTACTGGAAAAACCATAGTTTTGATTATACGGACCTTTGTGGGCAAAGTGATGTCTCTGCTTTTTAACACACTAAGTTTGTCAAAACTTTCCTTCCAAGGAGCAAGCATTTTTTAATTTCATGGCTGCAGTCACCATCTGCAGTGATTTTGGAGCCCAAGAAAATAAAATCTGCCTTTGCTCCCATTTTCCCCCCTTCTAATTGCCATGAAGTGCTGGGACTAGATGACATGATCTTAGTTTTTTGGTTTTATTTTTCCTTTTAATATTGAGTTTTTGTTTTTTGTTTTTTCCCTTAAATATTGAGTTTTAAACCAGCTTTTTCACTTTCTTCTTTCACTTTCATCAAGAGGCTTTTTAGTTCCTCTTCATTTAATGCCATTTAGAGTGATATCAACTGCATATCTGAAGTTGTTGATCGTTTTCCCAGCAATCTTGATTCAAGCTTATGCTTTATCCAGCCTGGCATTTTGCATGATGTACTCTGGATATAAGATAAATAAGCAGGGTGATGATATATAGTCTTATCATATTCCTTTTCCAATTTGGAACCAGTCCATTATTCCATGTTGAATTCTAACTATTGCTTCTTGACCCACATATAGATTTCTTAAAAGACATATAAGGTGGTCTGGTATTCCTATTTCTTTAAGAATTTTCCAGTTTGTTGTGATCCACACAGGCAGAGGCTTTAGTGTAATTAATGAAGCAGAGGTAGATTTTTCTTTTTCTTTCTTTTTTACAATTCCCTTGCTTTCTCTATGATCCAGGCAACGTTGGCAACTTGTTCCCTGGTTCCTCTGCCTTTTCTAAACTCAGCTTGTACATCTGGAAGTTCTCAGTTTACATACTGCTGAAGCCTAGCTTGAAGGATTTTGTCACAACCTTACTAGCATGCGGAAATAAGACGAGTGCTACAGCCAGCCTTGGATGATATTTGGTTATGTATTTGTTATCTGTGCTTGATTATAAGTCAGTTGGAAATAACAGAGTGTCTTATTCATCTTTGTACAATCCATAATCACTTACCATAGCAGGCTCCAAGTCAATCATACACAAATAAAATTGAACTTGTGTTCAATACCCTGATCACTCACTAGACTCAGATATGTGAATAGCCTTCCTGTGTGTCGCCTTTGTTTTTCATGTATCTGTCTATGTATGTATGTATGTGTATATACACACAAATATGACTCTGTGTGTATAAGTATGTGTGTGTGTGTGTGTTTATGTGGCGAAGGGATAGGGCCAGGAGAATAAAATAAAAAATAAAGTTGTTTAATAATGTACCATTTAAGATGCTTAAGAGTTCAGGGTGCAGAAAACATGCTTGAAATTAGAATTTGAAATAAAGAAAATTAAAAATAAAGAAACTCAGTAAGTATTTAGTAAGTAAATACTTACTAAAAGCAGTTTATTTTTTTAATTTAAATTTGTTTATTTTAATTGGAGGCTAATTACTTTATAATATTGTATTGGTTTTGCCATATATCAACATGAATCCACCATGGGTGTACAAAAGCAGTTTAGCTTCTGTTAATTCAGTGGCTCCATATTGACATATGAATCACATTCCTTCTGTCTTTTACATGTTTCTGATTTTACATAGTTCTTTCTCTGTATGCTGCCCTTGTCTTTTTCCTATGTCATTCATTGTTACAATGAGCATCATACTCCTTGGTGTCACAGACAGCAGGACAACATGCAAGAGAAGAGGGAATATTTCTTCCACATGTCCCTTTGTACGAGTAAAAGAACCTTTCAGAGACGTTCCCCAGTAAGATCTTCCCTCACTCTTTCATTGATAATAGGCAAATGTTATAGTAGTCTCTGACAAAGTCACTGGGACCACCACAAATTTCTTCAATTATGAGGATTTATGCAAGTCTCCCTGAGGAGGGTTGAAGGGTTGAACTCTCCAGGAAAATGGGGCTTTGCCTTCAAGGAAGAAAGTGTAATGGCAACAGTGTCTGATAAAAGTACCAACAACAGCAACCATAGTGACACTAATGGTAACTAACATTCTTTGAGTTGTTACTCTATTTGAGACTATGTGCTAAACAGTTAAGTATATTGCTGCATTCAATAAACATGGCAACCTTGTAACAGATAAGTATACTGAAACTCAAAGTACTGAATAGGTATGTCCAAGGTTACAGAGATAATAAATGACAAGGGAGAGAGCAGAGATTTAAAGCCAAGGCTGTCTGTCTCCAAAGCTATCACTGCTTCTGGTGTTCTACAGTGAAGACTATGAAAAAGCATATACTTTTGAAGCCTCGTTAGAGATGTGCTTCACAAATTCTGTCAACTATTTGCTGGAGCCACCACAGCCACTTTTTAAAGCATGTAATAGGCTTATCTAAACATAGTACTTGCTGATTGTAAACTTTCTTCTAATAGAAATATAAAAGCTGCTTTCAAGTCTCTCTCCAAGCCTACCCATTAATGATCTGTTTTAGGGTCACTCGAAATCTGGATGTCTTTGTCAATTAAACTGAGTTAGAGGAGGCTAGAAAGTGGACAGAGAGGATGGTTCAATCTAATGCATGAACTTGTGAAATTTGACCATGACTCATTTCTTCTCCTGAAAGACAAACATTACCATTAGGGAATAGCAACACTGTATCCTCACACAGTTCTTTGCAAATTGCTGAAGGCAGCTTCCACTAAATTACCCATCCCTGGAGCTTCAAACCAGCGCTTAGATCTCATTTGAAGAGGAAACAATCATTATATGTGGGTGTTATCTTTTTAATGACCAAACTCACATGGCTTCATAAAATGTTTGAGACTTTCAAGCTGATCTTTCCTCCATACCCCTCCCTCCAGATCCAAATGCTTATCTTTCTACTTATCCATGCTTTGTGTTTAGTAGCTGAGAGCTACTGAGTTTCCTGAATGTTTCTTTCCTGACCTCTTCTATCTCAAAGTCATCTTGCAATTCCAGAATTTTGTGTAAAGACACAAGTCAGTTCTTGGCTCTATACTGACAAGTTGTCCAATGACTGTTTAAGGTATGGAAGCTAATGCTTATGTAAACCCGAAGAACACTGAGGGGAGGGGTCAGATGGCAATTCCCTTCCAGTATTACCAACTATATCCTGGTAAATGACCTGGCCCACGATAGATGTTCTGTAGAAAATATTTTCTCATTTGTATTAATTTATCTATTACTTAATTCAATAATCTATCTTTATCTTGGAATAAATTTTGAGGTAGGCTATAAAGCAGTTTGGGAGGGGGTGGGGGGCCTTGGTGGGGGCAAGTGTGAGGGGTGGGTTGGAAACATTCAATATTTCTAGATAATCAATAGTCTAGAAGTGGCAATAATTAAACATTTACCAATCCTGTAGAATAAAATTTTGCCCACTATTTTCACTTGTCTGATATCCTGACTCTTTTTTCTCCCTTTTCTTATTTAATGTTAGCCAAATGATAGACATTGTCCCCTATTCAAAAGAAAAACTAATAAAGATTTTTAAATGCAAGGAAAACTATCAAAATGTCCACATTATTTTACTGAACTAAAATACTAAAAGATGCAAGTGATGAATATATCCATCAGCTACTGGATGCATTGATGAGATAAAAAATTTCAACATATTCACTTGCCTGCATTTACTCTTTTCTCTGGTACTGTGGCCTCAAGCTGCTTACTGCAAATTAGATTTTGCCTTAATATGCTAATGTTGAATAAGGGAATTGTGCTCTAAATAATTAAGTTGTGAAAAGTACAAAACTAAAGCAATCTATTAATGCAATATGAACATCCCTTGATTATATTTGCAGAATGAATTTACCTGGTTTAAATGGTGAATTAGAATTGAAAGATAAATTGAAATTTAGAAGAAAATATAATAAACCACCACTGTCCTTGTTTTCTTTTTCTTTCTTTCTTTTTTCCGCCTCTTTGGCTGCTTTGGATATCAGAGTATACACTCTGTCATACTACTCACAGAAGAAAGCATACTACTCACAGGCTGCAAGTGGTGTCTCTTGTTTGATTTTTACCACCATTACCCATTCTTGCTCCTTTTTGTACACCCACCAGAGAAGAAATGCAACAATTCTGTTGCAGCTAATGAGGGTTGCTTTGTTTGTAATTGTTCTTGTATAATTGTAGACTGATGTTTTATTAAATGGATTTTTACATCATAGAAATGGTTTTGTGTAATATTTAGGTATTTATTCTGGAGGTGTTCACGCAGTGGCCAAGCAAAACTGGAAGGAATCTGTCTCTTCCTTTCACAATTCTCTGATGGAAATTAACCCAGATATACAATGTTTCATCCATTGTCCCAATAAGGAGTTTTATGAGAAATGTTCTGCTCCCTAGGAAAGTAATTTAGAAAAAATAAAGAACACTATCCTTTGTTAGAATAGGATCCCTTGGTATCAGATCAGATCAGTTGCTCAGTCATGTCCGACTCTTTGCGACCCCATGAATCTCAGCACGCCAGGCCTCCCTGTCCATCACCAACTCCCAGAGTTCACTCAGACTCACGTCCATTGAGTCAGTGATGCCATCCAGCCATCTCATCCTCTGTTGTCCCCTTCTCCTCCTGCCCCCAATCCCTCCCAGCATCAGAGTCTTTTCCAATGAGTCAACTCTTCGCATGAGGTGGCCAAAGTACTGGAGTTTCAGCTTTAGCATCATTCCTTCCAAAGAAATCCCAGGGCTGATCTTCAGAATGGACTGGTTGGATCTCCTTGCAGTCCAAGGGACTCTCAAGAGTCTTCTCCAACACCACAGTTCAAAAGCACCAATTCTTCGTTTGGTATAAACTGAAGCAAAAGGTCAATCCAAGCATGAAGACCATGGAGGGCATCTGACTTGGGCCCTTAGGATCAGGAATTCCATTCTCAGATCCAGGACACTGCAGAGTAAGGTTTAACAGAACATGAGAAATAGTATGGGAATTCATGGGTTAGGTCTTTGTCTACTAATTCCCAGGTTTCCCTTATGGTAATGATGGCTCTGTCTTGAAGATTACCGAACAGGGTCCCCTAAGGCTCCTGACTCTTATTCTCTATGGGCTGAGATTGTGGGTGGGAAGATTGACAGGCAGGTGGTGAGTGGAGCTAGGGGAAGGAGGGACCTTAAAGAAAAGTTAAATAGACAGAAAAGCACACAATGCAGTGGCATCAAAGACCAGCTCTTGGGAAGACAAGTTAGTCCTCCTCTGGTAGGCATATGAATATATATACCCTGAACAACCCTGACTGTGAGAAGGTTAAGGGAGGGGACAACAAAGTGAAAAACAACCAAATAAATAAAAGTCAACCAAATAAAGAGTCATAAATATGTTCTGAATTTCTCATAGTCTCCACACTATCTATTCTGTTTCCTTGAAAAATTGAATTATGATTCTTGAAAATCACAGCCTTATTGTATTTTTCCATGGCCTTGCCTTAATGGGTGATGAATCATTAAGTAGGACCTGTCACAGACAAAACTCCAGAGCTGGCACAGCCCATTTTCACCCTGCTCACTGCAATTAAGCCCTTATTTTTGCTTCCCCATCTATCTCATTAGTACAGATTCAAAACACAACTAACAACACCAAGTTTCATATTTGCATATAAAGACTTACTAAATGTATCTTTCCTGACTTGAAAATTGGAATTGTGAGTGCGAAGGATTTGATTCATGAAATCTGAATACCTGGGTTTGAGGGCCCCCCCTGCAGCTGTTTGATTTGCTTTCATTTCTTTAAGTTGAGCAACTGGATCGCCTTATCCATGCCTGCAAAATGGAGTTAATGTTGCACATTTCCAGAGTTAAAAGAGTAAAATAAAATACACGAAAGGCTTCCTAATGTCTGAAAGACACATACATGCACATCAGTGTTTACATAAACCCTTCATGTCATGTTTTGAAGAGTCCTCTAATGGCAGATACTCAGAGTACCTTGTGCGTCTTTTTGGAGTACTCACCCTCAGTTCTCAGTTGGTACTATGCTTTATGATTTCAGACTCAGCTAGTCTTATAATCTAAGAGGATATCACACATCCTTGTTCTTAAGAAGCCAGCCTTCCAGAAATCTCCATAATGTCCCTTCTCCTCCTGGGAACTCAAACTCAACTCCAAATTACTCTCACTGAATTACTGTTTCTAACATTTTCCTCTACTGAACAACTTTTATTACTTACCAGGTGGCGCTAGTGGTAAAGAACCTGACTGCCAATACAGGAGACGTTAAGAGACTTGGGTTTGATCCCTGGGTTGGGAAGATCCCCTGGAATAGGAAATGGAACCCACTCCAGCATTCTTGCCTGGAGAATCCCATGGACAGAGGAGACTGTATGAGGAGACCCCATACCGTCTATGGGGTCACAGAGAGTTAGACACGGACTGAAGTGACTTAGCACAGCACAACACTAGACAGCTTCCATTACTTTCCAGTTTCTACAGTATAAAAGTCTGGACAGAGATCTCACTCATTCCATGAAATCATCAAGTATCCCGAATGTTATTTTTTTCTACTATAAATTCATATTTGTACAACTCCAATGATGCCATCATGCTTTCTTCTTTACTCTAGTGATGTTTTCCTATGTGTTTCCTATGTGTTTCCTTCAGGAGCTGGAGGAGAAGCTGCAGATATTGTGTGTTTCACTCATGCATTTCAACGGCACCTACGTTACTGCCCTGCAAATAAAAGTTACTCTCCCATTTTTACTGATATTAATATTAATGATAATTCCGTGTGAGTCTGAAGCTATACCTAGTTATGTGCACCTATCTCAGATGCTTAATTAATGCTATTATATCACTGAATGCTGAATAAGTCATTTAGGTAAATTGTCCATAGAGCAAACACAAATCATTTTCTCTTCCAAACATGGATACGTAGGTTCATGAATTTATTTCAGAAATATTTCAGAGAGAGACAGAGACAGAAAAAAATATATATGTATATATAAAGACACACATATGTGTATATACACACATATACACAGAGACAGAGAGACAGACACAGACAGACAAACACAGAGAGAGACAGAGACAAAGAGTTAGAGCCAAATAGACAGAGGGTGGTGGGGAGAGATTATACCTTAACAAAGGTTCCTGCTGTGCTGGCCTTATCATCTGTAAAATGAAGGGATGCCATTTCAGCTAATAAAGGTTTTTCTTTTTTAATTTAATGTCATTGTTACCAGCTTATGCTCTGTTAAGACTTTCTTATTCACAAGTAAATGAGGGAAACAAGTATCTAATAATCTCAAACCCACATACATTGATGCCTAATATTTTCTACCCTGGAATCGGTGAAATGGTCTGAATATGCAACCCGAAAAGGTCAGATTGTCCACGAATATAATTGGACCCACCATCACATTGTAATTAAAGCCGCAGAAGGTTCTTACATGCCACCTTTCTGTCTCTCAAATGCAGAGGGAAACATGGGCTTCACAGACCACAGGAAAATGCACTGATTAATTACACGGTGATGTGATATTATTCCTGCCAGGATAGTCCCTCTGAAATGTCAGAAGGATTAGAAGTGCCACATCTTCCTCCCAGACTCTAATCTTAAAGGGCCCTAGGATGAAAACACAGCAATTACGTTCATAGACTGTGTCAATTTTACAATAGAAAAAAGAGTGTTCCCAACAGCAAATAATTATAGCACTGCTTAATGATTGATTTAACATAGAAAACCCATCTAATTCCTTTTGTCATTACAATCTACAGTACTAACAATCTAACAATGCTGCCTTCGTGGATAGACATTACATTAGCATTAAGAATAATGCTAATACAACACGCGGTTTAACTTGTTATATTGTGAGTCGGCACTGCTCCCTCATACACAGTTATTAGTGTAGCACACCTTCTGAGTGAGACCAACCAGCTGAGAATTTGCTTTTCAGCATCTGTGCTAATGCATAAGAGCATTGTAACCTAAAACCATCTCCTGCATATTTCATACAGCAGGAGAGAATGTGTTCTCTGTTTTCCTAGGATATAATTCCAAAGTCTAAAAAAAAAAAACACGTAAGCTCTAGCAAATAGATCCATGATGATTCTGAAGGGATCCCTATGTGGATGACATGCACATGCAACTCTTACAAAAGATTACCTATGGACATTTAAGTCGTCCAGGAGTCAATAAGCGCACTACAGTCTAAAAAAAAACACAAGAAAACAAAGCAGTCCTGGGAGCTCTGAGGCTTTCTTGTGCTGAGTGATACAGGGACCATAAGATCATTCCAGAACATTTAGAAAAGCATTAGGAAAAATAAAGAGAAGAGTTAGCTTTCTTTACAGTATTTTTCAGGAAGTTAGTTGTATGCGTGATTAAGGATTTTCCAAATGCTTTTTCTGTCACTACTTCAGGAAATACCTTCATGTGTACTCAGCTGCTTAAAGATCTTATTCAATCAGTGGCATTACTGATTCATCTACTCCAGAAACTACAAATATTTCCTGAAGGCCTACCTGTGCGAGGTGATGGGCAAGAAAAAACAGACACAAGAGGCAGGCTTCTTGTTTGACAAGATAGGGACTGTGCACGGACACATGTCCCGTGGATCTTGATATGCACACACATCATTGTGTTGGCTCCATAGAGAATATGTTAACCCTGGACCTTTGTGAAGGTGTGAAGTTCCAGGTTTCATTTTGTCCAGTCGAGGCTCAGTTTTTCCATTGGCACAAAGATGAGAGTGCTTCTAGAATGCTCAGGTAGTCAGACTATCTACTTTAAATCCAGGCTCACCCACTTAATAGACGTGTCTCCTTCTGCAAGAGAGCTAATCTCTCTATACCTCATTTACTCATGTGTAAAATGCGGATAACATCTGGGCCCCCCAAGTAGGCTGTTTATGAAAGATAAGTGAGTTAATTCATGGAAAGACCTTAGACACTTAGACACTCGGTACTCACTACTACTCCTATCACCGGTGGTAAGTCTAATCTTCTAGTGCTTTAGTGTATTTAAATCTCTTTATTCTGACTTTATTTAGCAAGAGTCTTCTGACTTTCAGTACATCAATCCTTTATGTTTTCCTTTGAGAACAGAAGGAGTAGATGTATAAATACATTTATTAATTCCATTAGACTGCTATCTTTTATTGAAAGTATGTAATTCAGAATTCTGTTTTCCATTTTTTGCTTCAGTGAAAATAATTGATGATAGACAGCCTGTTCCTGATAAATCAATAGTCTCTGGATGTATCCAGATTTTGGATCTCTTGAATATGGAACATGAATACAGACTATAAAGTCATGACCACTGAAAAAGCGTGACTCAGTCTCCAGCCAAATCTCCTAGTACTACTCTTAAATTTCAAATTGACCTTTAGCATTGTTAATATGAATAGAAATAATAACATATTGAGGTAGATCCCTCTTCTCATGTCTCAGAGGGAGCTACTTGGTAGTAACTTGGGGAGGGATCACTGATGGAATCAGAAAATCAAACCTTCCTAAGGCTGCCTTATGCTAAGCAGTTATCTCTCACTGCAGAAATCCATGTAGATTCTTCCACATAGAAATCCACATAAATTCTTCTTCATTTTATCTGTATGTCACTTTCTCTCCTTCAATTTCCCTCTTTTTCTTTTGCACATAAACTTAAAAACAAAATCTACTCAATCTCCTCTGAGAAACTTCACATGGTCTCACAGTGGGGAGGGAAGCTAGTGCATAGGTGCCTCCCTGTATCTTAAAAACTTGGTCTCAAATTTTTGCCAAAATCTAATGGAGCGATTTGGAAGATGGTAGAATTAGGTTCTGTATCTTGGAAACTCTTATTCAAGAAGGTAGTGTAGGTGTTACAATTTCAGTGCTTCCTCTACATCAGAAAAATCAATGGGCGACTTAATTTACTTGATTGTTTTTTCTCTGAATATGTCAATTTGATGTAAATATAGTCCCCTATTAGCGCAACTTTTTTATTGTCACTTTCAATAAACTGAGAAAGATGAGAGGAGGGGAAAAACTCCATCATATGGAGAATTTGATTCTTTATGTCTTTCCAACTAGTTTTATTTTCACTCTGAGTGGTGATGCCGCTTTGATTATATTATTTAGAAACGCACATTCTCTCACTTCCTTGAAGAGACGTAGAAGTATGGATTCACACTTCATGCTACCATTCTCTCTACATTGAAATTAATAATTTCACAAATATAATTATGTTACAATCCTTATCACAACCCTATATATAACAGAGTTTGGACAGGGCTGGTGAGTCATTATATGGACCCTACCTCCCATTCCCATCTTCACCATCTTAGTTGAATTATTTTGAAAAACATTGTTTTAGATTCTAGAATAGACAGAACTAGAATAGGAACCAAGGGATTTTTATGGTAGGTAACCTTTTCTCCACTCCACACACATATACTGTGTCAACTCAGCGAAGTAGAGCTGTCAACTAGAGATGGGAACTGGGATATTAGGTGGGGGTTTTCAGAATGAGCAATGAAGGTGCCCATTTCTGGGCTAGACTAGTGTTGCTGCTGGGTTTGGGGGCGATGCTCTGACTTCCCAGTGCGTAGAAATTACATATAGAGTAGAGAGAATGAAAAATATATATAATGAAGGTTTTCGACTTGAACTTTGAAATTTGTTTTTCTCTTTTATAAATCAGTGATGGTGATGAAAGTATAAACTTCTGTTGACATGCATTCCTTACCACATGAGTTTTGTTTTCCTCTCTGAGTATTAGATTCTGAGTTTGGTCATCTGCATTCGGTCTCAAGTCTGTGTAAATAATGATTCTCTTTTTTCTCTCCCCCCACCCAAATAAGTTATTTTCCCAAGGCTTATTTAGATGACAGGATGAATAATGCACTGAATGTACATTATGTCAAAATATGCCCTTTGAGAGAGTAAAGATGCTCCATGTATTATTAGCAACAATAACTGTTAATAATATCATTATGTCACTTCAAATCACCGATGTAAAGGCAAACTGGGTACAAAGTTGACTTCAGAGAAGATTCTGATAAGGTAAATGCAGGATTATACTGAGACAAGCATCCAGGATAAGATCTTCTGCAATAATATTCTGACTTCTTATGTACCTCTTGGTCATATCAATCATTTCTTCTCCAGTCAGGCCATTCTCCAATTCCATTTGGCTGATCAGTTCCAACATGTACAATCTACTTCCATGGTTCTGTTCACCTGGAAAGCTCTCCTCACTCTATTACCAGCTAACCAAGTGATATGCATCTTTCAAGACCCACTGTACAGACCCACCTTCATTCTTGAGGACTTGTACACTGCATTTCTTTTTATTGGTACCACCTCAGTGCCAAACACACTGCCTGGAGCACAGAATTGTGACATTCTTCTCAAATAAATAAACAGAAACCTAGTTTCCCAGACTCTTGGTATCTTGGAGTATCTAAAGAACTTATTTTTCCTACTTTGGATTTAGTGATTAATTTAGTTCTTCTATTATGTTTGAGTCTTCTCTCTCAGATGACAGTATGTCCATGAATTCATCAAGATATGAAAATCTGTATGTTCACCTGACACTTTCCAGGCATTTTTACTTACAACCTTTGTCTAAAATGCTCAAGGATGGAATTTCATATATTACTAGTTTCCTTTATAATTCCTTTCTTCAATTTAAAGTTGGTATATATTAAAGATTAAGTATTTCCAGAAGAATAAAGGAATAGGGGTGTGTGTGTGTGTGTGTGTGTGTGTGTGTGTGTGTGTTTATGCATGACTTGAAGACTAGTCCCTTAGACACCAACTCTAATGAATCCAAGTTGCTCATTTCTTCAAGTTATTTTTCTGATAGGAAATATCTAAGCAACATTCATTCTTTCTGTATTTTAACCAGTCACTCCATTTCACAGATAAAATGGCCACAACTTTAAAGAGAGTTAGGCTGTACTTATAGTTGTATTCAGACTTGATTATTTGAAAAACTTGAATTTAGTTGAAGCATACTTTAGCTGTATTTCTCAGACATAGCACTCTGCAGACAGGCTAAGCACAGAGGTGCAAAATCATGAGGTTTTATGTTTCAGTGTGGCCAGAAGGCTTGGATTGATTTTTTTCCTGAAGTTGCTACTACTTCCTGTTTCACACATCAACTTGTGTGTTTAGCTCTTGCCAGTACAACTGGATTTTTGCTGAATTTATACTTCAGGAGGGACACTAAGTAATATATATTCCCTTGGACTGAACCCTTCTACAGACTCAAATTTACTGGAAAGTTTAGGAACATGGAAAACCCATGTCAATACTCGTAATCAATTCTACTTTGTCAGTACATAGGCACACATTTTGAAAATGAATTATTCTTAAAAATTGCTAATATGAACAAAGAATTTTTGTGATGAGCAACACAGTCATTTCAATGAACAAGAGAGAGAAAGAATAGCAGAAGAAGAGAGGGAGGAAATGGGTAAGCCTTCAACTAGAACCACACCCAACTATGGGGAAAATGAATCATTTCCTAAGAGGCCTGAATACCAGGGTGAGAAAAGCATCAGATCACAGGTCAAATACAACCCGCAGACATACTTCAGCCAACAAAGTGCTGCTTTGATTTGTCTTCTGTTTCTAATGGATTGTGTGCCCTAAATTGTGAGACTCTCACTCTTCAGTTCACCATAGGTCCCTCCATTCCCTGCCTTTCATCCTTTGAGAAGCACATTTACATCACTTGGTGGGCCCTGTGGGCTAAGGCTTGTGCTCCATTAACTTGTTAGGATTGGAACTGAATTGTGAAATCTGAAGGTGGTTCAGTGCAGAGAGTCTAAACAGCATCTCTAAATTCTTGTCTCAGGTTGCTATTAATTGAGTCATTTTGGGTGAAAATCCTTGAGTTTTACTTTCTTCTTCTGATACACAGTGTGTATTTGATAAATGCCTAGGAATGAGCTAAGATCTCACCTGGCAAAGTGAAAATCTGGAACCCACCTGACCCACATGGATTTGTCTTCATTCACTAAAACACATGGGCTTTCTAGGTTAGATCCAGTTATGTTACCTCTTAGCTGACAACATTTTTCTGTGAGTCAATAGGAGAAAGGATTAAGAGTTTTGTTTGAGGTCATTGCTGAGGGGCTAACTTGAATGGTGCCTGCATGCTTCAATTAGAGACAGTCATTGAATTCAGAGTGACTAAGCTTTTTAGAATTTAATTGTCTTAGCCATGGAAATAGATGAAAGGTACTCATTACTTTAATCAAAAGCCAGGTAAGAACAATTTTCTCTTATTTTTAATGTCTCAATGTGCTTTAAATACAGCAAATTTTGCGTGAGGAAAAAAAAAAAACAAAAACAGTTAACATGAAAGTTGTAACTGGGAAAAGTGCTATGAAACCATCCGATCTATTCATCTCCACAGCGATCTCTTTCAAAAGTGCTTATCTCTGCTGCTATTATTACAATCGCAGAACATGACAGCAAGCTGCCTATCAGAGATAAAGCCCAAGGCTTCAGAGGCAGCTGGAAATAACACAGCTTACAGTGTCGCAGTATCTATGCACCTTCCCCTCGCCTTGCCTCAGCTAGCTCTAGAAAACACTGTGAGCAGAGAAAATGATGTTTGCTTTTGGTTTCTCTTCCAATTCTTTCATACTCCTTCTCAATGCCCATTTACAGTCCTCGCTCCCTTCTTCCCAGTGATCCAAGATTATTTTTCATCAGACTCCATCTGACTCTGCATCAGATTCCACGTCTTTTCTGTTACATACAGGATAACATCTGCATTGTAAGTATCAGGGGTGATATTTTAAATGCCACATGCTTTGCTCCTTGTTTGTACAGAGTATTTTCCATTTATCCTTTTATCTACTCTCTTTCAATTCTCTCTGTCCAGGGCTCCATTGCCTACTGGTTTTTAGTTAGGTTAGACCAATGGGAGGCACTAGAAAAAGATCAGAATATAAGAGAAAGAAGAAGATTGGATGTCTATTTGTTCCCTTGATCCCTTCCTGCTGTGCCACCGGTTGGCAGCAGTTCCACCCCTCTAATTAGAGGCCACAGCCTCTAATCCAGCAGTCCCCCTTCTTTCCCAATTTTAATAACTCTTCCCCTTCCCAGACCCTGCAGACCAGAGGGTGGTGTGGCTCCTACTGTTACTGATCCTGTCATAGTCAATGCCTGGTTGGCTGTCCTGAATCCACTCTACGTGTTCATCAGTAGCCCCTTCATTAAATGAGCTTTCAGTACACTTTTAAAGGTGCTATATTCTTTCTGCCAGGCTAATGACACATGTAACTGCATATCTCTTCATCGGTTCTGGATTTGGGTAGCTAAGAAGTTCTGGCTGTCTTGAACACCAGAAGTTTGTGCCCCAGTTTTATTCAGCCCTTCACATAAATGTCACTTCCTCTGATGAGACTTCCCTGACCACCCTCACCAGTTATAATCTGCTCGTCCTGCTGTGATTTCTTCACAGCACTTATCATCAGTAGTCCCTCCCACTAGCATATCTGCCATAAGAAGGCAAATCCATGTCCACTCGTTGCTTCATGGAAGCTCATCTTCAGCATCTAAGACAAGATCAAGAATGCAGTAAGCATTTAATTAAGAACCTCTGGTGCTTCTTCCTTCCGCAAGCATTATTTACTCCCTTGAAAATGGCTCTTTTCAAGAGAAGCTCCACTTAGGCAATGCTTGCTGGAAGTCATAATCCAAGATGGGGCTGTACCATGCTTCTGGTTGTGTTGGGTGAAGGTCAGAGTTCTAGAACCCCAGCTCCATGTATATGGCTCAAACATAGGCAAGTAAGGCCAGAACTGCTACTGCCACTTCCTATAAATGCTAAAACCTTAATCTCCACAATCCTGAAGAAAGTCAGTTTTCCATTAATTCACCTTTAAAATGAATGTGAATGTAAAATGGGAAAAGAAAAACAATTCTAATGTATTTCAGAGAGTAAGGTGAAAAGTGGTCGTGTTTCACATGTAGTCACTTGTACTAAGATTGGTTCACTCTCCCCTTTTCCCAAATCCTTTAACATTTTCACCAATTGTCTCACCAGCGCTGACGTTCAGCTTCATTGTCTCCTCCTCTGCCTCTGCTTCCTCCTCCACATTGCCCTTCCTGGCCCACCCCCCACTCCACACAAATGTGATTTTCCCTCTCCTTGTCTTAAACTGTAAACTAAACAGTTTAGTGTGAGGCTAAAATCAGTCTCATACTTTTCATTTCCTTCTTCCTTTTCCTTACATTCCCTGTGCAGTCAGAGAAAGGAGAGTACAGTCTGTAATCTGAGAACAACGTCTTCAAGGCAAGGCAGGCACACGTCTGGATAATAGCCCTGTGAGTGACTAGAGGCAGGGTCTGTGTATTTATAAGAGTCCCGTGTATTTTTAACCAGCAGGCATCAAGGTCTATAACCACATTTTTCTAGGAGCTGTACTCAGCCCCGTGCCGGCCACACTAAAAAGCTCATAAATAACTTGGATCAGAGGAAATTGGAAAACGATAACTGCACAAATACAAAGAGAATTTTTATGTTTTCCAACCCCCAAATGGCATTCACAGGTAGTTTCTCCTTGGCCATAAGTCACCATTGCTCAGAGAGTTATTAGAACTTTCCAAAGGGGGTAAGAGCAGTCAGATTTGGGAAAGGCAAGGCTTACAGCCCAGATCAAAGTGGTGCTCCTTTATCTAATTTTGAATACTCCTCTTATAAGCCAACATTTTTTCCTCCACCTTCAGTTCCTCGATGCTAACTTCTGCTGGCCTGCAGAAAGCCTCCCTCCAGGAACTGAAGTTCCTAGGTGGTATCCAGAAGGGTTGCAATCTTCAAAGTAAAGTCTCCTCCCCAATTCCACCAGCAATGCACTAATTGCCTGGTATTTAGCAAACAGGTGATCAAGTGAGTTCCCAGTATAACTAGTGACTAATGGATGTACTGTATCAGACTAGAATGGGTAATGATGTAAAAGGGAGACTGGTAAAAACAAATACATCTCTAATTCACATTTTCATGAAGATACAAGGAAAGAAATGTATATTTTGGAAGAAATAAACTTTCCCACAAGGGCATGTATTTCACATCATGAGGGCAGGTGACTCCTTGCCTCTGCATGAAGCTTGCATTGGTACTGGGTGGAGTGATGTTACATTACCCATGTAAGAATGATAAACAGTCCCAATGTATGGAATTCTTGATTTGGTGGGGATGGAAGAAACAAGAAATATTTTCATTAAAATGGAAAAGTCAGCAATTTTGAACACAAATCAATAGATATGGGCTATGGAAACCTTAGAAGGATCATGTTTCCTCCAATCCCCTCACCTCACTCCACACTAACTTTGTCATTGCAAATCTCCTGGCCAGTGGCTACAAATGACAGAATAATCTTATCATGTGGGTGAAGAAATTTTGAAAACAATATTAGGGCAATTCTTTGAATGAAAGTGTTAGTCTCTCAGTTGTGTCTGACTCTTTGCAACCTGATGGACTGTAGCCTGCCAGACTCCTCTCTTCCTGGAATTTTCCAAGCAAGAATACTGGAGCATGCAGTCATTCCCTTCTCCAGGGGATCTTCCCAACTCAGGGATCGAGCTTGGGTCACCTGCATCGCAGGCAGATTCTTTACCATCTGAGCCACCAGAGAAGCCAATAGAGATTCTTTTTTGTTGTTGTTCTCACAGGTTTATCAGTTCAGATCAGTTCAGTTCAGTCGCTCAGCTGTGTCTGACTCTTTGCAACCCCATGAATCGCAGCATGCCAGGCCTCCCTGTCCATCACCAACTCCCAGAGTTCACTCAGACTCACATCCATCAAGTCAGTGATGCCATCCAGCCATTTCATCCTCTGTCGTCCCCTTCTCCTTCTGCCCCTAATCCCTCCCAACATCAGAGTCTTTTCCAATGAGTCAACTCTTCGCATGAGGTGGCCAAAGTACTGGAGTTTCAGCTTTAGCATCATTCCTTCCAAAGAAATCCCAGAGCTGATCTCCTTCAGAATGGACTGGTTGGATCTCCTTGCAGTCCAAGGGTTTACAGGGGCTCCATATTATTTATTTAACACATTAACCTATTTGTTATCTACATTTTTCCTAAACTGTTATTTGTGTATTGGTATCATTTATGACATCTTGAAATATACACAATTTTAATTGTTATATAGCCCAATATGTTTTACTTCTTTATAGTTTCTGGGTTCACTTTTTATGTCAGTTTGGTTCAGTTCAGTTCAGTTGCTCAATTGTCTCCGACTCTTTGCCACCCCATGGACTGTAGTACACCAGGCTTCCCTGTCCATCACCAACTCCTGGAGCCTACTCAGACTCATGTCCATTGAGTCAGTGATGGCAACCAACCATCTCATCCTCTGTCATCCCCTTTTCCTCCTGCCTTCAATCTTTTCCAGCATCAGGGTCTTTTTCTAATGAGTCAGTTCTTAGCATCAGGTGGCCAAGGTATTGGAGTTTCAGCTTTAGCATCAGTCCTTCCAATGCATATGCAGGATTGATTTCGTTTAAGATAGACTGGTTGGATCTCCTTGCAGTCCAAGGGACTCTCAAGAGTCTTCTCCAACACCACAGACCAAATGCATCAATTCTTCAGTGCTCAGCTTTCTTTATAGTTCAACTCTCACATCCATGCATGACTACTGGAAAAGTCATAGCTTTGACTCAGTTCAGTTCAGTTGCTCAGTTGTGTCCGACTCTTTGCAACCTCATGGAACACAGCAGGCAGGCCTCCCTGTCCATCACCAAATCCTGGAGTTTACTCAAACTCATGTCCATTGAGTCGGTGATGCCATCCAACCATCTTATCCTCTGTCATCCCCTTCTCCTCCTATCTTCAATATTTCCCAGCATCAAGGTCTTTTCCAATGAGTCAACTCTTCGCATGAAGTGGCCAAAGTATTGGAGTTTCAGCTTCAACATCAGTCCTTCCAATGAATATTTAGGACTGATTTCCTTTAGGATGGACTAGTTGGATCTCCTTGCTGTCCGAGGGACTCTCAAGAGTCTTCTCCAACACTACAGTTCAAAAGCATCAATTCTTCAGGGCTCAGCTTTCTTTATAGTCCAACTCTCACATCCATACCTGACTGTGGAAAAAACATAACTTTGATTAGACAGATCTTTGTTGGCAAAGTAATGTCTCTGCCTTTTAATCTGGTTGTCTAGATTGGCCATAACTTTTCTTCCAAGGAGCAAGTGTCTTAATTTCATGGCTGCAGTTACCATCTGCAGTGATTTTAGAGCCCCCCTAAATAAAGTCTATCACTGTTTCCACTGTTTCCCCATCTATTTGCCATGAAGTGATGGGACCAATTGCTATGATCTTAGTTTTCTTAATGTTGAGTTTTAAGCCAATTTTTTTACTCTCTTTTTTACTTTCATCAAGAGTCTCCTAAATTCTTCTTTGCTTTCTGCCGTAAGTGGTGTCATCTGTATATCTGAGGTTATTGTTATTCCTCCTGGCAATTTTTTATGTCAAGGCGAGCTTTAATCCATCTGGATATTACTTTTGTAATGATCTTCTATTAAAATTTGAAATTATTTAAGTATTTTTTGAGACTTTCTTATTCTTATTTGTCGTGTTTACCTCTTTTAGTAGCTGTTACTGGATCCAGTGTGTGCTGAGAATGAGTGAATTAGTGAAGGAAGGGTGAAGGGCTTAATAAGAGCACAGCTTGGAAACAGTATAGATATATGGACAGAAACCTGGACCTTGGCATTTATCTGTGATCATTTTTAAGATATATGGTGAAAAGTTTGATAGCTGTTTCTGTTAAGAATACTATACTTTCTTTGTTCCACGAAAAAAAAAAAAAAAAGGCAAGGATTAACCTCAGTCAAAATGATTTCTTTAAATTTTGAAACAAAATGGGTGCAGTCATGTGTGACTAAGTCTGTGCGATATTCTTAGGATTAAAAATATTCATTAATAATGGGAAAAAAGACTTCCTTGCATAGGAATGAATTAGTGCCCCTTCATGAGATATAGAGCCTGCCTTCTATAATAAGCCTTTTTTATAGTCCAGTGCTGTTCAGGGCTGGGACGAGGCTATGCTTTCTGAACCCCCACATTCTCAAATCACATTGAACACTTAAAAATGGTTTTTCAAGTAGGGATTAAAAATAAATCAATCTTAGACACTGAATTCATTAGCAAACTTAAATGCCAACAGAGCATTTTATAACTTGGGTACCCCTCTACCCAAAAAAATAAACAATAAAACCTCAGAAAACAACAACCTCGATCTCCACCCCTTTAGGTTTTTTAAGGTGTTTGGAATTCCACCATTAAAATCCAATATGTGGGGGGTTAAGAACCGAAATCCTTTCAAACTCCCCTGAGAGATGCCAAATTTTACACCAGAATCATTTAATAAAAATGATAATGGTAGCTAACACTTATTGAGGGCTTAAGATGTGCACGAAACTCTACTAAGCATTAGTATTATCTCCTTTAATCCTTACAATAGCCCAATGAGGTAGGTATTACTATCATCCTATTTTATAGATAAGGAAATGGGAATTTTCTTCTTGTGGTTCAATGACTGCCCAGTGTCACAGCTGGAGTGTGATAGAGCAAGGACTCCATCCTGACATTTTACTCACTTAAATGCCTATGTTGGTATAATCAAGAGTTCACACCATGGGCACCGTGTAGTAGGCACTCTTACCCTGCTCATCGTGGGCCAATTGAGGAAGCAGGGTATTGAAGAGCCAGGGGTAGAGCCTGGATGAAAGTTTCTGGGCAGTTTCAGGTCCCAAAATAGCAGAGACAGGCATACAAAACATGGTTTCTACCATCCAGTTGGTTTTATTCCAATATAGCCTTAGTAGGCCCAGTAGAATTTCAGAAAGTGCATCTCATCTGTAGCTGTCTCTTGCACATGTTGTCTCCTTAAATACTCATCTCCTTAAATACTCAGGAGTCTGTCTGTAGTTTGTTGCTCTGCCCACAGAAGACATGGATGTTTATTGGTGGGAAACTGCATTTTTTTCTTCCCCCTGTTTTCCCTTTTTAATTTGGGTGATGCTGAGTTTGGTCATTTGGTCATCGTGTCTTTCCAGCTTGGAAAGTGTTCTAGGCTGTGCAAGTAACTTTTTCTTGTCAAGCAAGAAGATGGCACTTACTAGATATCAAAGTATCAGTGACTTCAGACCTCAAGAGCCACAAGCAAATTAGAAGGTAGCCAAGAGGGTTTAGTTGATTTGTTCTCAGAAGCTTAAGAAAAAATAGCTAAAAATTAATTTTGGGAAAAAATAGTTAATGAACTTTTTTTTCATAGCGTTTTCTCTCCTTGTCTCTGCAGATAAAGACAGTCACATGGTTTATTTTCTCCATCATTGCAGAATGAAGTAGAGGTGTGTGTTCTGCAAGGTGGAGGCTTGTGTTTCTTCCCAGGTTGGACTTGAACAAAACCCATAGACCTGTCCCTGCTCCCTGTGCAGCTGAGTAGCTATTATTCCCTGAGAGGACATGGTGCCTGGTCAAGCCCAGCCCACCAGAACTTGGCCTCAAGACTTACAATATATGCCAATTATTTTGGTGGTAGTAGTAATTTTCCATGGGCTTGACAAGTTTATAGAAGGAGATATCAGCAAGGAGATGGAGGTAATCCTAAGAAATTCCCTGATGGAGCAAAAGCAATCCTTCATAACTGATTGTTGGAGAGAGAGAAGGAGGAAGCATTGCATCAAAGGAAAGCTATGAGCTCACAGGGATGGGGGGAGATGTAGAAGTTGAATACCAGGGAGTGCTGGGCACTCTCAAACTTCCACACTGAAGGGTCAATCCAGAGTTTAGATATGATTGGGGCTGGGTGCTGAAAGCAAAGTTGTGTTACCCTCTACCACTTCATAGAGTAGGTGGAAGTGGTGTCTTACTGCTTTTTTTTTTTTTTTTTTCATGTATGGAGCAATATGGAACAAACAAAGAAAGAGTATGTCTATGGCTTGATTTATGTGCTCTGTACATCCAAAACATGGCCTGTCTGGATTAGTTGACTGTTAACAGCATATACTATAGTCAAATACATCCTTTTGTTGCACAGAGAAATGGAAGCTTGAACTGGCTCGTTAAAATAGCCCAGAGCTTCAGGGGCCCTAAACAGCTCCCACCAAACAACAATTTGATGGGCTAAGGGTAAATGAATCTGCAACGAATAGATTATATTGCCCCTAATGAAGATGCAAGTTTACAGAAGTTCACTGGGCAGTGATGTTTTGTGGCATTTCCAAGCCAGGCACACTTGCAAAATTAATCAGGATATTTAGAAATAAAAAGCCTATCTGGGTGTCTGCAGCAGCCATGCAAAGCACTTCTTTTGTTTGGGGAGCCTTGGATGTAAAGACTGGAGTCTGTTTATTATATTTTGCTATTTGCCATGTCTATCCAATGACCCAAATGCTCCATTTCATGCAGTTTAATCTCGGACCAAATGCCGTTAACTATCTGAGAATGACTTCTGATTTTTCCACAGTTTCCAATTGAAGCTGTAATAGCTCCTTATTCTAAGTCTCTGACCAGGTACTGTGAGAAATCACCACGCTTCACTGTGGGAGACAGAATTGAGGGAAGGGCCGACGCAGTGACTTTAGAAGCTTCCATCAATGAAAAGAGATGATAAAAACGGGCAGTGATGGGAAGCAGCATAAAGTGCATTAAAAAAGGAACAGTGGTCATTGCAATTCAATAGCCAAACCCACAGAAAAAAAGGAGAATAACAAAAAGCTTATCCTCAGTATTCAGTGAGTTTGTTTATGGCTTTGTAGATGACTGCTCCCTTGGAGCATTCCAACACACAGCAAAGCCCAAATTCAGGAATATGTGTGTGCTGGGCTTTACAGTAAAGAGACTGACTTTTATTTTAGGGAAATGAAGTTACTGCTCCTAAGATAAAGGAAAGTTTTACAATTTCTATTTGCTTTGAGTGAGTTTACAACTGCATCAATAAATTAAACAAACAGAATGACAGAGGGTCAGCAGGCCTTTTCTTCCTTTTTTTTTAATTCGAAGAGGAATTTATGGTTTTACACACAATACTAAGGTCATAGGTCCCAAGCAATTGGAAACCAGGGATGTGGTTCTCAGAAAGTAATATATAATATCAACCTCTTAGTATGGTCCTCTGTACAAATGTCGAGATGGGGGATGCTACTGGCTACTGACTCCTGCAATGGGTCCATTCAAATCAGCATCCACCCACCCAGGGATAAACAGGGTTGAGCGATGAGCTGGCCTTCCTTGCTCATGACTTGTTCTAAATAGACAAACTGCTATTTGATACTCAGGATCAGCCACAGAATCTTACTTGTCCAAAGTTTCCAAAACCCCTCTTTTTGTGATCTGTGGCTTAGATGCAGGAGGACAGTGAATTGAAGGTAAGATCTGGCTGTCCCTTCTCCTCTTCCCTGTGTTGAGTCAGCCCAGTAGTCCCCCAGTGGTTAGCTTGACCTCTTACACTTTGAGATTCTACCCACAAAAGGACTTGACTGGCTACATAGAGATACAATTGTCTTCTTACCCCAACTCTTGGTGGCCATAGGACACACAATACGGGTAGCTGAAGAGATTCCTTTGTTTACTCACAGGTCACAGGATCCTCCATGGTCAGCTCAGGCAGAGATTTGTCCTAAGCCAGGTCCAGCCATGTATGTAGGTTTTACACCTCGTATGCTAGAGACCTCAGCCATTGCAACTCTTCTTTGCCATGGAACCCCCAGTAGTTCTAGAGTTCCCAATGTGTTCACAATAGAATTAAAATTTGAAAGCAACAGTTTTCCTTGGCAATTCTCTTCATTTATTTCAGGCATTTTGAGGCATTATTTCAAGATGAGGTTACAAACTGCCAGAGGGTGAATGTTGAAACTCAACATGGGCCTTCCTGGTTTGGGGCCCACATGACCAGCTTTTCCATGGAAGCTGTTGCATGAGGTCATGGGGTGCAGTGCACAGGGATGTTACTCCTGCCCCCGTGAAGCTGGTGAATCCCAGTGTTAGAAATATGCTGGTGGCAGGACTATGAGGTGGGTCGTGCAAGGCATTCAGGAATCAGCTGTAATTCTTATTCTTTTATTTTTTTTTAATTTTTAAAGATTTATCTATCTAAGGCTTGTTGGGTCTTTGTTGCTTTGTGGGCTTTCTCTAGTTGCAGAGAATGGGAGCTACTCTCTATTGTGGTATTGTTATTTAGTTACTAACTTGTTTTGTTTTCTTAATATAAATGTATTTATTTTAATTGGAGGCTAATTACTTTACAATATTGTATTGATTTTGTCATACATCAACATGAATCCACCACGGGTGTTCACATGTTCCCCATCCTGAACCCTCCTTCCACCTCCCTCTCCATACTTTCCCTCGGGGTCATCCCAGTGCACCAGCCCCAAGCATCCTCTATCATGCATCGAACCTGGACTGGCAATTCATTTGACATATGATATTATACATATTTCAATGCCATTCTCCCAAATCATCACACCCTCACCTTCTCCCACAGAGTCCATAAAACTGTTCTATACATCTGTGTCTCCTTTGCTGTCTCGTATACAGGGTTATTGTTACCATCTTTCTAAATTCCATATATATGCGTTGCTGCTGCTACTCCTGCTAAGTCACTTCAGTCGTGTCCGACTCTGTGCGACCCCACAGATGGCAGCCCACCAGGCTCCACCATCCCTGGGATTCTCCAGGCAAGAACACTGGAGTGGGTTGCCATTTCCTTCTCCAATGCATGAAAGTGAAAAGTGAAAGTGAAGTCGCTCAGTCATGTCTGACTCTTCGCGACCCCATGGACTGCAGCTCACCAGGCTCCTCCGTCCATGGGATTTTCCAGGCAAGAGTGCTGGAGTGGGGTGGCATTGCCTTCTCCGTATACATGCATTAGTATACTGTATTGGTGTTTTTCGTTCTGGCTTACTTCACTCTATAAAATAGGCTCCCAGTTTCATCCACTTCATTAGAACTGATTCAAATGTATTCTTTTTAATGGCTGAATAATACTCCATTGTGTATATGTACCACATCTTTCTTATCCATTTGTCTTCTGATGGATATCCAGGTTGCCTCCATGTTCTGGCTATTACAAACAGTGCTGTGATGAACTGCGATGGGCGTGCTAAAGTGCAGGCGGCTGCAACGGGCACGCTAAGTGCGGCCGAGAGGAGCTACCCCACGTTGGAGGTCAGGGGCAGAAGCCGGGAGGACCCCATGCCCGAAGGTCAGCGGCCAAGAGGAGTTACCCCACGTCCGAGGTCGGGGCAGTGGCCGAGAGCGCCAGACTGTGATGGCACAGGAACAGCCGAGAGGAGTTACCCCACGTCCGGGGTTAGGGGCGGCAGCCGGGAGGAGATACCCCACGCCATTAAGCCCGAGGCCAGGGGCGGTGGCCGGGAGGACCAACCCCAGGCCGTGGCTGCTCGGGCACAGGAGGGCCTAGAGGAGCTATCCCACGTTGAAGGTCAGGAAGGGCGGCAGTGAGGAGATACCCCTCGTCCAAGGTAAGGAGCATTGGCTATGCTTTACTGGAGCAGCTGTGAAGACATATCCCACGCCCAAGGTAAGAGAAACCCAAGTAAGATGGTAGGTGTTGCAAGAGGGGATCAGAGGGCAGACACACTGAAACCATAATCACAGAAAACTAGTCAATCTAATCACACTAGGACCACAGCCTTGTCTAACTCAAAGAAACTAAGCCATGCCCGTGGGGCAACCCAAGATGGGCGGGTCATGGTGGGGAGATCTGACAGAATGTGCTCCACTGGAGAAGGGAATGGCAAACCACTTCAGTATTCTTGCCTTGAGAACACCATGAACAGTACGAAAAGGCAAAATGATAGGATACTGAAAGAGAAACTCCCCAGGTCAGTAGGTACCCAATATGCTACTGGAGATCAGTGGAGAAATAACTCCAGAAAGAATGAAGGGGTGGAGCCAAAGCAAAAACAATACCCAGCTGTAGATGTGACTGGTGATAGAAGCAAGGTCCAATGCTGTAAGAGCAATATTGCATAGGAACCTGGAATGTCAGGTCCGTGAATCAAGGCAAATTGGAAGTGGTCAAACAAGAAATGGCAAGAGTGAATGTCGACATTCTAGGAATTAGTGAACTGAAATGGACTGGAATGGGTAAATTTAACTCAGATGACTATTACATCTACTAGTGCAGACAGGAGTCCCTCAGAAGAAATGGAGTAGCCATCACGGTCAACAAAAGAGTCCGAAATGCAGTACTTGGATGCAATCTCAAAAACGACAGAATGATCTCTGTTCATTTCCAAGGCAAACCATTCAATATCACAGTAATCCAAGTCTATGCCCCAACCAGTAATGCTGAAGAAGCTGACCTACAAGACCTTTTAGAACTAACACCCAAAAAAGATGTCCTTTTCATTATAGGGGACTGGAATGCAAAAGTAGGAAGGCAAGAAACACCTGGAGTAACAGGCAAATTTGGTCTTGGAATAAGGAATGAAGCAGGGCAAAGACTAATAGAGTTTTGCCAAGAAAATGCACTGGTCATAACAAACACCCTCTTCCAACAACACAAGAGAAGACTCTATACATAGACATCACCGGATGGTCAACACCGAAATCAGATTTATTATATTCTTTGCAGCCAAAAATGGAGAAGCTCTATACAGTCAACAAAAACAAGACCAGGAGCTGACAGTGGCTCAGACCATGAACTCCTTATTGCCAAATTCAAACTTAAATTGAAGAATGTAGGGAAAACCACTAGACCATTCAGGTATGACCTAAATCAAATCCATTATGATTGTACAGTGGAAGTGAGAAATAGATTTAAGGGCCTAGATCTGATAGATAGAGTGCCTGATGAACTATGGACTGAGGTTCGTGACATTGTACAGGAGACAGGATCAAGACCATCCCCGTGGAAAAGAAATGCAAAAAAGCAAAATGGCTGTCTGAGGAGGCCTTACAAATAGCTGTGAAAAGAAGAGAAGTGAAAAGCAAAGGAGAAAAGGAAAGATATAAGCATCTGAATGCAGAGTTCCAAAGAACAGCAAGAAGCGATAAGAAAGCCTTCTTCAGCGATCAATGCAAAGAAATAGAGGAAAACAACAGAATGGGAAAGACTAGAGATCTCTTCAAGAAAATCAGAGATACCAAAGGAACATTTCATGCAAAGATGAGCTCGATAAAGGACAGAAATGGTATGGACCTAACAGAAGCAGAAGATATTAAGAAGAGATGGCAAGAATACACAGAAGAACTGTACAGAAAAGATCTTCACGACCCAGATAATCATGATGGTGTGATCAATGACCTAGAGCCAGACATCCTGGAATGTGAAGTCAAGTGGGCCTTAGAAAGCATCACTACGAACAAAGCTGGTGGAGGTGATTGAATTCCAGTTGAGCTGTTCCAGGTCCTGAAAGATGATGCTGTAAAGTGCTGCACTTAATATGCCAGCAAATTTGGAAAACTCAGAAATGGCCACAGGACTGAAAAAGGTCATTTTGCATTCCAATCCCAAAGAATGCTCAAACTACCGCACAATTGCACTCATCTCACACGCTAGTAAGGTAATGCTTAAAATTCTCCAAGCCAGTCTTCAGCAATATGTGAACTGTGAACTTCCTGATGTTCAAGCTGGTTTTAGAAAAGGCAGAGGAACCAGAGATCAAATTGCCAACATCTGCTGGATCATGGAAAAAGCAAGAGAGTTCCGGAAAAGCTTCTATTTCTGCTTTATGGACTATGCCAAAGCCTTTGACTGTGTGGATCACAATAACCTGTGGAAAATTCTGAAAGAGATGGGAATACCAGACCACCTGATCTGCCTCTTGAGAAATTTGTATGCAGGTCAGGAAGCAACAGTTAGAACTGGACATGGAATAACAGACTGGTTCCAAATAGGAAAGGGAGTACGTCAAGGCTGTATATTGTCACCCTGTTTATTTAACTTATATGCAGAGTACATCATGAGAAATGCTGGGCTGGAAGAAACACAAGCTGGAATCAAGATTGCCAGGAGAAATACCAATAACCTCAGGTATGCAGATGACACCATCCTTATGGCAGAAAGTGAAGGGGTACTAAAAAGCCTCTTGATGAAGGTGAAAGTGGAGAGTCAAAAAGTTGGCTTAAAGCTCAACATTTAGAAAATGAAGATCATGGCATCCGGTCCCATCACTTCATGGGAAATAGATGGGGAAACAGTGGAAACAGTGTCAGACTTTATTTTTCTGGGCTCCAAAATCACTGCAGATGGTGACTGCAGCCATGAAACTAAAATACGCTTACCCCTTGGAAGGAAAGTTATGACCAACCTAGATAGCATATTCAAAAGCAGAGACATTACTTTGCCAACAAAGGTCCATCCAGTCAAGGCTATGGTTTTTCCTGTGGTCATGTATGGATGTGAGAGTTGGACTGTGAAGAAGGCTGAGCGCCAAAGAATTGATGTTTTTGAACCGTGGTGCTGGAGAAGACTCCTGAGAGTCCCTTGGACTGCAAGGAGATCCAACCAGTCCATTCTGAAGGAGATCAGCCCTGGGATTTCTTTGGAAGGAATGATGCTAAAGCTGAAACTCCGGTACTTTGTCCATCTCATGTGAAGAGTTAACTCATTGGAACAGACTCTGATGCTGGGAGGGATTGGGGGCAAGAGGAGAAGGGGACGACAGAGGATGAGATGGCTGGATGGCATCACTGACTCGATGGACATGAGTCTGAGTGAACTCCGGGAGTTGGTGATGGACAGGGAGGCTTGGCGTGCTGCGATTCATGGGGTCATGAAGAGTCGGACATGACTGAGCGACTGATCTGATCTGATCGGATCTGTAATCAACATTGGGGTACACATGTCTCTTTCAATTCTTGTTTCCTCAGTGTGTATGCCCAGCAGTGGGATTGCTGGGTCGTATGGCAGTTCTATTTCCAGTTTTTTTAATGAATCTACATACTGTTCTCCATAGTGGCTGAACTAGTTTGCACTCCCACCAAGTGTAAGAGGGTTCCCTTTTCTCCACACCCTTTCCAGAATTTGTTGCTTGTATGCTTTTGGATAGCAGCCATTCTCACTGATGTAAAATGGTACCTCATTGTGGTTTTGATTTGCATTACTCTGATAATGAGTGATGTTCAGCATCTTTTCATGTGTTTGTTAGCCATCTGTATGGAGAAAGCAATGGCAACCCACTCCAGTACTCTTGCCTGGAAAATCCCATGGATGGAGGAGCCTGGTAGGCTGCAGTCCATGGGGTCGCTAAGAGTCGGACACAACTGGGTGACTTTACTTTCACTATTCACTTTCATGCATTGGAGGAGGAAATGGCAACCCACTCCAGTATTCTTGCCTGGAGAATACCAGGGACGGTGGGGCCTGGTGGGCTGCCGTCTATGGGATCGTACAGAGTCGGACACGACTGAAGCGAATTAGCAGCAGCAGTATCAGCAGCCATCTATATGTTTTCTTTGGAGAAAAGTCTGTTTAGTTCTTTGGCCCATGTTTTAATTGGGTCGTTTATTTTTCTGAAATTGAGCTGCAGGAGTTGCTTGCATATGTTTGAGATTAATTCTTTGTCAGTTGCTTCATTTGCTATTATTTTCTCCCACTCTGAAGGCTGTCTCTTCACCTTGCTTAGCGTTTTCTTTGTTGTGCATTAGCTTTTAATTTTAATTTGGTCCCATTTGTTTATTTTTTCTTTTATTTCCAATGTTCTGGGAGGTGGGTCATAGAGGATCCTGTTGTGATTTATGTTGGAGAGTGTTTTGCCTATGTTCTCCTCTAGGAGTTTTATAGTTTCTGGTCTTATGTTTAGATCTTTATCCATTTTGTGTTTATTTTTCTGTATGGTGTTAGAAAGTGTTCTAGTTTCATTCTTTTACAAGTGGTTGACCAGTTTTCCCAGCACCACTTGTTAAAGAGATTGTCTTTTCTCCATTGTATGTTCTTGTCTCCTTTGTAATAGATAGGTTGTCCATAGGTGCATGGATTTATCTCTGGGCTTTCTATTTTGTTCCACTGATCCATATTTCTGTCTTTGTGCCAGTACCATACTGTCTTGATGACTGTGGCTTTGTAGTAGAGCCTTAAGTCAGGCAGATTGATTCCTCCAGTTCCATTTTTCTTTCTCAAGATTGCTTTGGCTATTCGAGTTTTTGTTTTTTGTTTTTTTGTATTTCCATACAAATTGTGAAATTATTTGTTCTAGCTCTGTGAAAAATACCATTGGTAGCTTGATAGAGATTGCATTGAATCTATAGATTGCTTTGGGTAGTATACTCATTTTCACTATATTGACTCTTCTGATCCATGAACATGGTATATTTCTCCATCTATTAGTGTCCTCTTCACTTTCTTTCACCAGTGTTTTATAGTTTTCTATATATAGGTCTTTAGTTTCTTTAGGTAGATACATTCCTAAGTATTTTATTCTTTTTGTTGCAATGGTGAATGGAATTGTTTTCTTAATTTCTCTTTATATTTTCTCATTATTAGTGTATAGGAATGCAAGGGATTTCTGCATGTTGATTTTATATCCTGCACCTTTCCTATATTCATTGATTAGCTCTAGTAATTTTCTGGTGGAGTCCTTAGGGTTTTTTATGTAGTGGGTCATGTCATCTGCAAACAGTGAGAGTTTTACTTCTTTTCCAATTTGGATTCTTTTATTTCTCTTTCTGCTCTGATTGCTGTGGCCAAAACTTCCAAAACTATGTTGAATACTAGTGGTGAAAGTGGGCACCCTTGTCTTGTTTCTGACTTTAGGGGAAAGGCTTTCAATTTTTCACCATTGAGGATAATGTTTGCCATGGGTTTGTCATATATAGCTTTTATTATGTTGAGGTATTTTCCTTCTATTCCTGCGTTCTGGATAGTTTTTAACATAAATGGATGCTGAATTTTGTCAAAGGCTTTCTCTGCATCTATTGAGATAATCGTTGCTAATTTGCTAAGTCACTTCAGTCGTGTCGGACTCTGTGCGACCCCATAGATGGCAGCCCACCAGGCTCCGCTGTCCCTGGGATTCTCCAGGCAAGAACACTGGAGTGGGTTGCCATTTCCTTCTCCAATGCATGAAAGTGAAAAGTGAAAGTGAAAATGAAGTCACCCAGTCGTGTCTGACTCTTAGCAACCCCATGGACTGGAGCCCACCAGGCTCCTCCATCCTTGGGATTTTCCAGGCAAGGGTACTGGAGTGGGGTGCCATTGCCTTCTCCGATTGAGATAATCATATGGTTTTTATTTTCAATTTGTTAATGTGGTGTATTACACTGATTTATTTGCAGATATTGAAGAATCCTTGCATCCTTGGGATAAAGCCCACTTGGTCATGATGTATGATTTTAGTTGCTAACTTGTGTCTGACTCTTTGCGACTCCAGGGACTGTAGCCTGCCAGGCTCCTCTGTCCATGGGATTTCCTAGGATAGATGATGGGAGTGGGCTGCCATTTCCTCCTCCAGGGGATGTTTCTGATTCAGGAAACAAACCCACTTCTGCGTTGCAGTGTAGACTTCTCATTGCTGTGGTTTCTCTTGTGGCAGAGCATGGATTCAAGGGCATGTGGGCTTCAGTAGTTTAAGGTCAAAGGCTCTAGAGTGCTGGTTCAGTAATTGTGGCTGCATACAGGCTTAGTTGATCTGTTGCATGTGGGATCTTCCTGCAGCAGGGACCAAATCTATGTCTCTTGCATTGTCAGACAGACTCTCAACTACTGGGCCACCAGGGAAGTCCCGTAATTCCAGTTTTTAAGGGGCCCTCTCAGAAGTAAAATGGTGTCTTGTCATTGCTTGACCCCTCTGATCTCAAGAGACTGGGACTTTTACTTCCTCCTGGGAGTAGACTCTTCTCTGAACTGTGGGCCCCAGTCTCATCATATAACTACATCTGTGGAGGGAAATTTGGTGGATGTCAAGTTCACCTATCTTTTAGGAGCCAGAAGAGCAGGTCCAAGGTAAGATGAGTGTTTATAGCATCAAACCCTCTTCCTGGTCTCTGCTAGTATCCTTTAACCCTGAGAGCGGGCGTTCTAACATCACCTCTTTAGGCTTTTCTCTTTTCCTATTCTTTGAATATTCAAGATGTTGCAGTCTAAACAGTTCAACAGTTGTTGGCCTCATGGGCTACCTGTATTGTTTTGCATTCTCCTCAGCCCCAAGTGCTACACTGGGGCTACAAGTGCTACAAGCAAATAATAACAGAGTGAAATAAAGCTCCACTTGATGTTTCTTTCAGTGGTATGAACTCCCAAACTTCATCACCTCTGAGATATGAGGGGCTCACACTAACCTTTAATTGGGTTGAGAGTTCAAAATCCCTTATATAATTTCCTATTTACAAACATTTTTGTAAATCTCAGAAGCAAGAGAAATACATGTTAGATTTTTAATTGAACTACAAGTCTCTATTTTTACATGTATTATAACAGAACCCTAATGTGTTTATCAAGGCTGGCCCACCCAAACAGGAATGGTCCTTGTAGAAATTCCATCAGGCTGTGATTCTGAAGCCAGTTGACTAGGATGGGTGAGTTATCAGAAACCTACTCTGAGCTTCCTCAAACTTTATTTTTTCCCCGATTTTTAAATTTCTGCCTGTTTGTGGTAGAAAATACATTTGTAAGGCATTGAGAAGGTCTTTTTAAAAAATTAATTAATTTATTTTAATTGGAGGCTAATGACTTTACAATATTGTGGTGGTTTTTGCCATACATTGACATGAGTCAGCCATGGGTGTACATGTGTTCCCCATCCTGAAGCCCCCTCCCACCTCCCTCTCTATCCCATCCCTCAGGGTCATCCCAGTGCACCAGCCCTGAGCACCCTGTCTCATGCATCAAACCTGGGCTGGAGATCTGTTTCACATATAATATATATGTTTCAATGCTATTCTCTCAAATTATCCCACCCTTGCCTTCTCCCACGAGAAGGTTTATTCACCAGGACAGGTGGTCAGTGGAATGCAGGTGAAAGTAAGAGAGATTAAGGGTGTCATTCAGGTGTCTGGGGAGCAATATGAAAGATAATGCCAGTGACTGAGATGTGGAAAGCTGAGGAGGAAGCCAGCTCTAGGGCACACGTATGAAATGGTTTGGTAATGTCCACCTGAAGAATATTCTAGCTCATCTGCCTGCTGGGCAGTCTGTTTACTTTCTTATGTCTGAGCTGATATACTCAGCAGGGACAGTCTCATTCAGTTAGTAATCACAGAAATTTCCATTTCCTGATTCAGAAAATGTGCTCCTGGTACCATTTCTACTCCTAACTGCTACTATATAACTCCAAGCAATACTGGCACTGCAGGCTATGACCTTTGTGAAACACACTTCAAATAACAATTCAATCTGCAAATTATAAAGTGATGAGGATGTTGAACAGGTCAAGGCCAAGGGCAGAACTCATTGTCAGGCCACTAGAGATCTATCTTCAGGTTAATGCTGATCTGTTGATTAGCTGCCCTTGTGTGTGGTCATCTAGCTGGCTACAAGCCAGTTCACATTTATACAAAATAATCTAAGAAGTCTAGCCAAGTACTGAATTGAAATCCAGATACTGTGTATTTAGGGCATCCCCCTTTTGACACACCTATCTGGTATCTATGTCCAAAACCATGTCACAGGGCAATATTGGGGACTAGAATAGGATTCTCATGGCAAAGGCAAAATGACAGGAAAGTCAGAGAGGCATGGGATGTGAAGTTGAAATCAAGCATGATGTACATATCTCTGTAGCCTTGAGAACATGAGAGGCAGGAAGTTCCTTGAAACAACCTTCTAGGAACTGAATACAGGCACATTGGGGTGGCAGAGGGACTAACAGTGACCAGGGGAAATGATGCTGAGTCCACTGGAAGGTCACTGGCAAGAGGAAGTCTCATTTCCCCAGACTTCCAATCAGTGTCAGTCAAAGCACACTGGGACTGAACTTTTCTATGTGAGAAGCACTGTGAGCACTGCTGTGGAGAAAAGAAGCTTGTTCTCAACACTTCCTGTCCAGCAAGGGGAGGACAGGAAAGGCTACTATTCCCTGACATGTGGGGAGTCTACATGTAAGAGTGCCTGGGGAAAATTAGAGTCCCTCTTATGAGGAAGGGGTTCATGGAAAGGCCAGCTAAGGGAGGGGACACTTCTGATGGGCAGTTAGGATTCACTTAAGAGACAGGGCAGATGTAATGAACTGTGCTTTCTTCAGTCTACTGACTAATTAAAATCCTATTAAATTTCTATGTTCTTCCCCACCCATAAATATTTCATAGATGGTTAGAAAGATGCAGTAGAAAAAACTGAAAGACTGGAAACAAGGTCCCCAGGGAGCTTCTAGTTCCCTTAGTCCCTTGAGTCAGTCACTAAACTTCCTTGAACTCAAGTTCCCTCATTTGTCAATAGGTGTTCTGGGTCCCAGTATGCTCATATAAAAAGAATGTTAGTGGGATCCAGCTGCTCATTTAATTGGCAGTACTGCACAAAGCTGAAAGTATCTATGATTACAAAGTATTTGATCATCCCTCTTAGCTGCCTGAAATTCCCCAGTTCCCAATGAATATACAGCTCCTGTTTTCAGATCCATAAACACTGAATGTTACTATCTATTTTCTCACCAAGGATCTGGGAAAAAATTCTGTCCCCCAGTGGACCATCTAAAAACATCTGAGTAACTTCCTTTCTTATTATGACTTCCTGTCTGCAGAAGGCCCTGCATGTAGCAGGCATTCAAAACCTTTTTATTGAGATGTCATGAACTGAGAGAACTCTAAGGACCTGGTAGTACTTTTAAACTTCGGTGCCATTCATGGGAGAATCAGAGGGGTGTGTGTGTGTGTGTGTGTGTGTGTGTGTGTGTGTGTGTGTGTGAGAGAGAGAGAGAGAGAGAGAGAGAGAGAGAAACACATAAAGAGAGAGGTTTATTCTTCCATATAGTAGAAAATTCTTTGTCCTTTGCTTTTCTTCTATTTTGGAAATATTTGATATCTGTTATTGTTCAGAATCCTTGGTTAAAGTGGGGATGTGAAAAATTATAAAAGAGACAGTTATAGAGCTATTCATAGTAAAGGAAAAATGACTACAACCACTGATGTGTTGATGAAATCTCAGAATTGGTCCAATAGGTAAACCAAGTAGGTTCAGTTCAGTTCAGTTTAGTCGCTCAGTCGTGTCCTACTCTTTGTGACCCCATGAATCACAGCACGCCAGGCCTCCCTGTCCATCACCAACTCTTGGAGTTCACTCAAACCCACGTCCATCGAGTCAGTGATGCCATCCAGCCATCTCATCCTCCGTCGTCCCCTTCTCCTCCTGCCCCAATCCCTCCCAGCATCAAAGTCTTTTCCAATGAGTCAACTCTCCACATGAGATGGACAAAGTACTGGAATTTCAGCTTTAGCATCATTCCTTCCAAAGAAATCCCAGGGCTGATCTCCTTCAGAATGGACTGGTTGGATCTCCTTGCAGTCCAAGAGACTCTCAAGAGTCTTCTCCAACACCACAGTTCAAAAGCATCAATTCTTTGATTTTCAGCCTTCTTCACAGTCCAACTCTCACATCCATACATGACTACTGGAAAAACCACAGCCTTGACTAGACACACCTTTGTTGGCAAAGGAATGTCTCTGCTTTTGAATATGCTATCTAGATTGGTCATAACTTTCCTTCCAAGGAGTAAGAGTCTTTTAATTTCATGGCTGCAATCCACAATCAGCAAAAACAAGACCGGGAGCTGACTGTGGTTCAGATCATGAACTCCTTATTGCCAAATTCAGACTTAAATTGAAGAAAGTAGGAAAAACCACTAGGCCATTCAGGTATGACCTAAATCAAATCCCTTATGATTATACAGTGGAAGTGAGAAATAGATTTAAGGGCCTAGATCTGATAGAGTGCCTGATGAACTATGGAATGAGGTTCGTGACATTGTGCAGGAGACAGGGATCAAGACCATCCCCATGGAAAAGAAATGCAAAAAAGCAAAATGGCTGTCTGGGGAGGCCTTACAAATAGCTGTGAAAAGAAGAGAAGTGAAAGCAAAGGAGAAAAGGAAAGATATAAGTATCTGAATGCAGAGTTCCAAATAATAGCGAGAGAAGATAAGAAAACAAGTAGGTTAAACAAAATAAATTTAAAAATACAACAAAAAAGCAAACAAATCAGACTCCAGCATTTCTTCCATTAGAAGCTATTATCTGAAAATTGTGTTGTCCAGCAGAGTAAAATTTGGCCCCAAGAGGATGTGGACAACACAGAACATGGACAGTCCTAACCTGACCTTGCTATAAGTGTAAAAAAGGACTGGATTTTGAAGGTTTTGCATTAAAAAAGAATACAATATATTTTATTGATTTTCCCCCCTAATTGCACACTGATATTAAAATATTTTGCATATACTGGACTAAAAATGTATTTATTAAAATTGATTTTACCTTTTTTAATTTTAAAATGTGACTATGAGAAAATATAAAATTGAAAATAAAGCTGACTTTATATTACTACTGAGCAGAGCTAATTTAAAACATCCCAACTATGACCTTCATAGCTCTAGTAATACAAATGCCCTTCTTATTACAAGGGAGATACAAAGGTCAGAGATGCAACCTTGGATCACTAGCTGCTTTAAAAACATTGCAGATAGAGCTATGGGCTTGAAGATTAAGGGTAGTTAAGTAGCAAAGAAAAAGTGAAAAACTACCAAACAGTTTGAAAGAACCTTTTCAAAAAGTCACTTTGTCATGATGTATGACATGGGACACTTTTACATATTGTGTGAAATTTTAAATTTTATACAAAAAATGTGTGCTTGCCTTAGAGAATTGAAATGCTTGTGTGTGTTTTTTTAAATAATAGAAGCTAAAATTATATTTTAAATTGCATCATTATTTTTACTTTATAAAATAGAACTGGTAAGATGAACAGCTATTTTAATTGCATTCTGCTCCAGTGAAATCCAGAATTTAAATATGTGTGTATATATGTGTATATATTAAAGTCATAGCTCTAGCATTTTTATTGGTCTGACTAGTGAAAAATGATGTTTTTTGCTTTTTGCAGGAATATCTTGAGCAGAGCAATAATGATCAATCCCTGATGAATGTAACAATGGCTCCAGGCCATCACTGAGGAATGGCAAGAACCTCATTTTTATAACTTTGTTTAAACACAATAGAGGGGATTTTGTTTGTTGGCTTTTCATAAAAAATAACTCCAGTAAGCCTAATGAAAAATTGAGGCAGATTCATCAAATGTGTTTTTCTGACTGAGAGTCAGGATTTTATAGCTCTTATTTTCTTTGCAACTTCCTCATCCTCTAATTTAACAAAAATTTCTTGAGCACCTCTGTCTGGTTTGTACTAGATAGGGAAGACACCAAGGTGGAGAAGTTATGGACTGTAAATTTTAGGAAGAGTGAATTTCTATTCCTAAACCACTTCAAGGACCTTAAAAACATGTCTAATTTTATTACCTTACTTTACATGTGGAAGAACAGAGATCCAGAGTGTGAAATGACTTGCTCAGTGTCACAGAGACTGTTTTGATGAAACCCAGTGCTAGAAGACATGTATTTTGATCCCCAGTCTCTCTTCTATTAAAATATGTTGTTTTAGTTTAGAGAGTAACTTGTACAAAGACCAGTCCTCTTTCTTCTTCTTCTTTTTTTTTTTCTATCTCATGCTCTTCTGATGCATATCACTTACTTTTTTCCAAGAAATGCCTCTTCACAGTGAAGGCAATAATTGTATTTGGAGGATTACTCTAAACAGAACAAATCCAAGCAGAGAGCAGCCCTGGGCCCTCTCCATAGATCACAGCTTATGGCAGCTCCCCCAGGGAACACAGAAGCGCTTGGACCGGCTTTAAGTTTAACTGCATGTCACCATGATGTACGGTGTCTTTGGTGTTTGTATATCATGGAGTGGAAGGGGTGTCGCCCATGGACGGAGAGCATCCATTCTCCTCTCCTGACACTGTGCCTTTTCCCCAAACAAGACATATCTGTGCGATTATAATCTTATCCAGCCTGGCTTGCTCCCTCCAGAGCTCATCTGCAGTTAGGGGCAGAGTCAGTCAGCATTTTGTGGAGATAAGTTTTAGGGGGCATGCTTTGGGAAACAATGAAAGAGATGTAGCACTGAGAATATAGAAGGGTCTCCTGCGTGCACTGCTTTCAGCTTCTTGTTTCCATACCAAATGGCTTAATTTTTATTTGCAAGGAAATGTAGCAATTAAGAGCAAGTCCTCAAAATCATTCTTTTCTGGGTTCGAATCCCTCATCAACGACTTCCTAGATGTGTCACTTAGGTAAGTTACTGAACACTTCTTTGCTTTAGTTTCCATACTGCAAAATGAAGACTAATGAAAACATTATTTACTTCATGCAATTACTGAGAAGAATAAGTGAATATATACAAATGAAACCCAAGTCTAGAACACAAAACTTACATTGGCTTGGTAGGTGTTGTCATTATCATCCTTTCGTACTTAGGACTTGGCCAAGATATCCTCAGTACAGGCATAAAATTGAAGAATCATCTTTTTAGTAAAGAGCTGGTACTTCAGAACTCATCTTTCCATATTAGCTGGAGAAGAGATAGTAAATTTCCCAAAGAGATAATCCAGGAAGAAATTAATCCGTTCAGTCCTTTCCCCATTCATTCAGTCATCTAGCCAGCCATCCAATCATCTCCTAATTGTCTTATTGCCTTGGAGTTTTACCAAATTGAATGTGCTTTAGGACTTACTGTTTGTTGGCTTAATAATAGATCTCTTGCTTCCTAATGTGCTTAGTCACTCAGTCTTGTTCAATGATTTGTGACCCCATAGACTATAACCCACCAAGCTCCTCTATGGGGATTCTCCAGGCAAGAATTCTGGAGTAGGTTGCCCTGCCCTTTTCCAGGGGATCTTCCTGACCCAGGGATCCATCCCAGGTCTCGTGCATTGCAGGCAGATTCTTTATCATCTGAGCCAACAGGGAAGCCCATGGTCAAGGCTTAAGGTCAAAGGCAAGAATGGCTTGTTCCCAAAGGCATAACCTGTGAAGAGACAGCCTAAATGCTGATGGACGTCTGGTCAGAACTTGTGTTTCATCTGACCTTTTCTATATTATATATTATAAATAATATTACAGCCTGTACGGGTCTTGATTTTACCCAGGAAGAATATGATCATGTGGTTATCAAGCGGTTTGAGTGGGTATTTCATCACAGAAGGGTAACTCTTCTCTAGCCATGCTGGGTTTCAAAAAGAACACCTTGAACACACTACTCTAAGTTTAGTTTCCTGAAAAGAGCAAAAAAGTTTGACATCATCTCCTTTTCACTGTCTCTTTGTTAAATAAACCCTTTGACAATATAACTGTTGCCTAGAAATAACCCTGAAAGACTTTTAAGGGGTCTCTAGGTGAGCAAAGCCCTTGAGTCCTCCCTCTTCTCTGGTTTGCCACCTTTGGAGACTTTCTAAAGATGAGGTATTACCCACTTTCATCAGTGGAACAGAAACATCTTAGATGACCCTTGTCCTTCTTTCTTTATACAATGTTCGAAATCATAATATCTATGGTTTCTATACCACAAAGTTCTGGCTTGGGGGCTTCCCTGGTGGCTCAGTCTGTACAGAATCCTCCTGCAATGCAGGAGAACCAGGTTCAATCCTTGGGTCTGGAAGATCCCCTGTAGAGGAAATGGCAACCCACTCCAGTGTTCTTGCCTGGAGAATCCTGTGGGCAGAGGAGCCTGGTGGCTACAGTCCATGGAGTTGCAAGAGTCGTATACAGCTTAGGGACCAAACCACAACCACCTACCACACCCAGGTTTCCTTGGTGGATCAGATGGTAAAGGATATGCCTGCATTTCAGGAGACCCAGGTTCAATCCCTGTGTCAGGAAGATCCCTTGAGAAGGGAATGGCTCCTCAGTCCAATACTCTGACCTGGAGAATTCCATGCACAGGAATCTGGCAGGCTATAGTCAATGCGGTCATAAAGAGTCAGATATGGCTGAGTTACTAACACATACACTTAGATACTACCCTAAATTGAACAGTATTCTTCAGGTATAGTGGTCTTCTCTGCCTGCCAGAACTGTAAATCCCAAAGTTGGAGTACTACTTCTTCCTAATTATATGTTTAATCCAGTGACTAGCACAGACTAAGTATACAATAAAGATTTACTCAATGGTAGAATAATAGATTGTTAAAATCAGAAATTTTAAAAATCAAGATAATTACCTAATCTTTATCCTAGGTCCAATTTATATTATGATTCTCATTACCAAAATAATTGCCAGAATAGCCTCTCTTCCTAGCATGTGGAAATAGTGCTCTGTGTGGAATCTACCAGTGTCTTTCCTTGAGATTCCTACATCACTTCCTGGTGACTCCATCCACCTGCAAACATTCTGAATAACAAATACAGCTCATAAACTAAGCTATCACACATGGTAAAATGCCAACTGTTCTCTGCAGGATAGACTCAAGGGAGTGAACCAACAATTACTCATGCTATAGAGTCACCCAAACAATCTTTCACCTACTTTATTCCTTTTGTAAGAGAAAGAGAAAAAAGATGGCTCATCTAAACATGCTGATGCTGAAAAGAGCACTGACGTTTGTTTTCCGAATGATGTTTGACTGTGAGTGCTCAATAATTAGAAATATTTAATGCAGTCAAATATCAGCAAGTTAAAATTGTTTTCTGCTTAAGTCTTGTCATTTGCCAGAAAAGAAATGATATGTTAGACATGTTGCACTCGTTCTCAGTATGATAGCAACTAAAGTGGCTTAAAATTGGATTCATTTATAAAGCTGGACACTATTAATATCATTCCCTGCATGACGGTAATTCATTTTACTCTGCTTTGTCTCAGAAGCAGTAGGGGCTCCATTCCTTATATTCAGTTTGCAGTCCTAATTAAGTATTCATTATAGAATACATATTTTTTCATTTAGGACTGAATATCAAACATTTATGTGCTGTTTTATACTTGTTTACTATTAGGTCAAGGTAGTGAGGTGCTGCACATCTAGCAGTTGTGTGTCTTCAACCTGTAAGATTAAAGCTCAGAAGGAACTCAGAGCAGCAATGTGTCTCTCTCTCAGTTCTTATTTCACTGGTATTTCACTAATAGGCTGAAAATCTAACTGAATGTTACTAAACTGGTTCCTTCACTGAAAATTAGAAGATGATGCATGGGTTCAATGAAAAGTTGCCTGATACGTGCAGAAGTTGAATGTGAGATTCTACAGGTACCTGCCTCTGAAAACTTTCACTATTGGTTGTTGAAGTGGCTAAGCATCAAAAAAGAAAAATATAGCATGGAGAGGTTTAATTGAATAAAATTAAGCCAAATAAAATGTAACTAGAATGTGTGGGACACTGCCATCTCATGAGATGTTAAATTATGATGGCATGTTATAGCAGGAAGAGTTTACAACCATCATAATCTAATCTTTGACTTGATAAGCAATGGAATATGTATACATAATAATAGTACAAATTTGGTATTTACATTATGCTTTCTCTTTGGGAGCTCAAATGACCCTAGATAATTTGGTCTATTCAAGATCACATTCTCATCATCATCAGTAAGGGAAAGCCAACATTTTCAAAGACTGAGCTTAAAATGTCCACATAATCAAAAACAATCACAGCCACAAAGAAATTGAGATCACTTGAAAACTGATTCTCCTTCAAATTCATATGGCAATGGCCCAAATGAAATCATAATGGAAACTTGATCCCATAACACTTCTTAAACAATTGTCAGATATTTCCTGAGAGTCCATTATGTACAAAGTTCTTTGTAGTTGTGAAAGAAGAAGGAAGAGGGAAAGGAAGAAAGGGAAAAGTCATTCTTAGTTGTAAGTTAATCACAATCCTATTAGAGGGATAAGTTACAAACATAAAGTTAGTTAAATAATAATAGAAGATATCCATATATGATGCCGCAAGGCAAGATATGTTCTGTTGGTAAGGACAATGGTTGTTATAATTGTATAGGTGGAAGAGACTACAGTTATCAAGAGGGAACTGAGAGGGCTGCTTAGAAAAGGGAGTTCCTTGTCTGGGCCTTAAGGATTGTTAGAAATGAGAGCAAATGCCCTTAGGCCAGAAGGTAAGTATGAAGAAAGGAAGGTCTACAATATAATGCAATAATTGTTGGGGCACCAAATCTAGATTGGCTTACTAACTGCAAAGGGCACAAGATGAGTAAAAGAGAAGATGGACTGGTAGGATTGTTGAAAGTCTGAATAACGTGCGAAGAATTTAAGAGTTTATCTTCTAGGAAATGAAAAGAAATTGATAGTTTTGCAGACAGAATTAAAGTGTTATATTCAAAAGACTTAGCTTGCTGCAGATGTAATTAATTTGATAAGGAAGAGACGGAAGGAAAGAAGATGTCAGATTGTTGCTGGAGCACTGAATGGGATAGTAAGAGCCCAGGGTGAATCTGCGGCAATGTCAAAAACAAGAACCACTGCCTTACACAGAAGGAAGAACCTGCTGGGCTCAGAGACTCAAGGATTTTTATAGGTCAAGGCACCAAAAGTCCAAAATTGATACTCAAAGGAAAATAACTGGGTAATACTCATTTATTTACTTCTTTGCTAATTACTGGTTTATTGACATAGCTTTTCCAATTAATATCCTGGTTCCAATCTGTGAGGCTGAAATATGAATATTTCCACATGAAATCTTTAGAGTTTTCCCATCACTGAAAATTCCTGGTATAGATACATTACAAAGTAATTCATGCAGTGGAGCAAGGTTTCTATATCTGAAAACACTACCTATAGTTGGGGTCATCTACTTTAGGACTTCTAATATTCCATTTCTTCACTCCAGAATTGAGTCAATGTATGTATCTTTCAAAAGCTTGCAATATCTTCCAATTGGCCTTTTAATTATTTTAGTTTGTTTGTTTCAATGTTTCTGATTTTCTTCTAGCTTTAAATTTTTTTTTGAAATCACAAATGAGTAAATATGGGCCATTACAGAAGTATCTCATCTGAGCGACTGCTTGGCATCATATATGATGCTACGCAATTCTCTTACAGAGCCTCCTTCTTTCTTGGTCATGGAAGAAATGCTCCTGTTTAATTCATGGAAGATTCCCAAACACTGCCTAGAAAGTCCCTCTGGCATCACTGACTGTCCTGCCCCATTTTTCACCTTTGGAGGTCTTTACACACATCAGCTAAATTCATTCTCTGGGGCCTCTGTGAAGATGGTGACTTTACAAATTCCTCCTTTGACAAATTCCTCCCTGGGGAGACATTATGGATGTTGATGGGGAAAATGCATCTTGCCAAGATTATAGCCCACTCAGAATGTGGAGCCTAAGAGTTTGGAAGCTCAGCAGTGCCTTTTAGTGTAGAGATTTACTTAAGATTCAACAGCAAATGGTTAGCTAATGTTTACAGCATGGATACACAATTAATAAATGCAAAAATTGTGTGCTTCACTTTTATTTCCAAAGTGAATAGCATGTTTGTCAAAGCGAGAAACTTTGCTTTGATTATAAGCTACAGGTAATGAAAATCTGTTTGTGTTTCACAAATACATTTGATTCTAGTGGATTGTATTTCCCATCAGGGAATCAGGTTCAGCAAATATTTTCACATGCTAGCTCTTCAAATCAGGCAGAAGGTTATAGTGGCCTAGAATACAATAAGCTTAGAGAATAGAGGTTTGAGCAGACACTAACTGGTAGAGTTCATAATTGTTCTTCACTGGAATTTATAAGGACCCAACATTAGAGTGCTAACTGTAGAACATGCATATTGCCTACATTTGGGGGAGGGGTAATTTCATGAAACTATCTCTACATCCTTTTAACCTTCTTCAAATATCATAGTAATAGCTCTAAAATTATCATGGCCTTTATGTTGAACATGAAGGACCCATTTTGAAATATTTTGACCCCACCCCAAAAAAATGGAATTGCAAATAGAATATAGCAGGGAGGGTTTCGAACATGTTTTCAGGAACACAGGCTCTGCAAAGGAATTGTAGCTAGGAATCCAGGCACATGGGAGTTAAAAGCTTGTTATTCAGCCCCTTGAAGCATATCTTTCTACAGAGTCAAGAAGAAATTGGCTACCAGAACTAGCAAGATATATTTTACCCTTGATAGGGGAGTGAGATGAATTTTCCAGGGTTAGATTCTAGAATGAGCTAAAATATCCTACTTATATAAACCAAAGAGAAAGAGGGTCTGCTTGAAAGAAGGCTGAAAAAGAATGAGGGCTACTTTTTCAGTGAAGGCAAGATATATTAAAGGCAAAGCTTAGTATTAATGGTCATAGTCTTAATTCATGAGGATCTGCTACTGAATATTCTCACATTGTGGGGGTTGTAATTAAAACAGAGAAAGCAGAAACATTTGTATATTTTGGCTACCATATTTTTAAAAATCTTTCCTTGAGCTGATTCATTAAAAAAGAAGGAATAATCTAGAAACCAAAACCCCTAGCAGCACGCCCTCTCAACAGAGAAAGGGTTGAGGGGGTGATGAAGGATGATAAACAGGGCTGGTTGATAAACACTGATCTTAACTCATTTCTCTTCTGGTTTGTTTGGTGTTGCTTGTTTGTTCTACTCGGCCTGTTAAACAGAAGTGTAAAAGTTCACCTTGTCTTATAAAATTTCAACTCAACTTTATACTTTGACCAGGGAAACTTGTCTAAGATTTTGATTTAGGGAATCTCAGAAAAACGAAACACAAAGAAATAAGCTGTTTGTCCACTTACACCTTAAGATCACACCTCATAACTGATACAAAAACACTTCTTTTCCTTTGCAACTAGCAGTCTGAGATCTTGAGTAAGTCCTGTTTTTATTGATATGTTGGGACAAAGAAGGAAAAATCTCTGTTAATCTATGACTCTCCCCTGATACTCCCAGATTCACAGGCTGTTTGTTTATAAGCCCTCATTGTTATGATTCATATCATTTGATAAACTATAGTCTGAAAGACATGGTATTCTTTAATTTTTATTCCTTACCCCAAAGGTATTTTCCCCTAAATCTCTTTCTCTTCTTCTATTGTTCTGCCAATATTAATGTATTATTTATTCCTACAGATTCTTTCAACTTTTTATCTAGAGTTCCATATTCCATGGTTGGATGCAATCATTTCTTGAATTTCATTCCCATGATTATTTTAAGATCCTTCCCAAATTCTCTAAGAGTGTTATTATTTTAAACCAGCAGGAAATGTAGAGCACGGTTCATTGCAGTTTCCTCTCAAATACATGTTGCCAAAGTTAATCTTCCTAGAACTCCTCTCAGCTCTAAAGGAGTAGACCGTGATGCCTGCCATTCAGGAAGCCTGAGAGCACTTAGTCTAGAAGCTTTCCTAGAACTTGCTGTTAATAGTCTAATTTCTTCTCTATTCACTAGGCAAAGTGGAATTTTGAAAATATTTGTCAAAAAACAACAAAAAAAGACGTGAAAAGGACAGTTTTGTAGAGTCTCTCTCCCTCGTTAGTGAACTGGAAGTGTGAACTCTGAGACATTAGAATTGCGTGCTTCTCAGAGTTTGTATTTGGTGAAAAACAACCCAGGTGGGCCTCAAACTGACCCTTACCTATAAAGTAAGTGAGAAATAAACTTTTACTGTGTTAAGCTTGTGTCGATTTGTTATCACAGCGAAGCCTAGCCCAGCCTCACTAACACAGATTTTAAATATTTGGTTGGAAATTGGGAAATGTTTCTAAAACACGAGATGTTGTCTATATACAGATGAATAGATGTGAGTCTATGCATGGGTATCTGTGCTTACACACCACTGACCTACTCTTTGACCCCTTCCCACAGCCTCAGTACCTTCATCTCTAAGATAAGGGTGGAGTTAGAAGTTTCTTTAGCTTGAAATTTCTTTGAAGATTGCCTGATGCTTATCCAAAACAATCTTGCGTTTATTCAAGTCTTAACATTTTCTGAAGTCTTTTTAACCTAAGAACAAAGCTCAGGGCTTGGAAGACTCTGATTTTAAGTTCATCCAAACCATCTCTTTGTTGCCTTTGCCCCCTTTAAGAAAATTCCAGATGAAAGCATAAATCTGCCACATGAACTGATTTGCTGCACAGCAAGATAATTCTTTTAAGTAGTTTCTATTATAGGAAAATTAATTTCAAGGCACTTCATACAGTTCTGGTAAAATCCTTCCGCTCCACGGGGGTCCATGAGCAACATTAACTGTGCAGCATTTGCTGGGTATGCCTCGTTATGACTTGGTGCAGTGAAGGATGTTTTTAAATTTTTTTTTTTAAGTTGAGCTCTTTGAAAATGCATTATTTTTGTTCTTATCCCTGCATGAACATTTAAGGGAAACTAGAATTTGAGATATTTTTAACAAGGACAAAATATTTTTCCTACTTCATGTAAAGGAACAGGAAAAATTTCTCCTGATAAAACTTTGTAGCTTACTATTTTTACATAGACATTGGTATAGCACTGGTTCACTTGAGGGGGTTATGAAAAGCAAATACAGAATCCCATGTGCTAAGGAACACACAAAGTTTGAATGGTTGATAACGAAGAACACCACCTTCATCCAGCTATCACTTGTCTAGCTCCCTTCATTCTCTCAGAGGTGTTCTCGAGAGAACTACATACAGAGTCTGCACACAAATTTTTATCTAGAGGCTGTTTCCTGGAGAATCAGACGTAGGAGCTAGAACATACAAAATGATCTGGCATGCAAAAGGTTTAGTGGCTTGACCCCATTAGATGTATTCTCTGTCTAAGCGTCTTTCCTAATGCACTCTCATCCAAATGCTTTTGGCTTCTCCTGTACATCTCGCTTTTTCACAATATTCCCTTTGCTTACGGCATCCTTCTTTGCCTCTTCTTCTAGCTCACAGGAAGAGCTGTGAACTCCATCTCCATATTTTAAGGATCAGTAATATCCCACATGTTATGTATCACCTCTGAATGCTATTGGAACTGATATTAGTATTATTTTACTTTATCATAAGCTGCTTTTTGATACAGACTATAAGCTCCTTGGGGCAGAGACTCTGAACTTTTTCTTGCTTTTCTCCCTTACAGCCTCTTTCACAGTGCTGATATATAGTGGTTTTTCAACATGTAGTTTTTCTTGTTTGTTTCCATAGGGCTTATCAAATTCTGCTATATCTCATGAGGTACTGTACTCTCATTACATCACCAGAGTTGGATATAGTTTTCAGGGAGAGGTAATTATAATGGGCATATGTGAATAGAAGATACATTCCCATATTGTGCATTATTTATATTAACAAGCCATGCATTTATGTTCTACAAACCAATTAATACACTGTAGATACAGCAGTCATTTTTACCCAATCAATGACATTAGACATTCAACAATAGTCATCTCTTGCAAGAAATCTCCCCATGAAGTTTTGTAATCTCTGGTGGCCTTCCACATGCTATGGCACTTGGTATGCCTCTAGACTTGTTTAATATCAAATCCAAATTTCTATGGGATACATTGATTTTACTTTCTGATGAAATATGAAGTAAAAGTAAATGTTTTATTAAAAATTTAACATTTAAAAAGTACTTCTACAATCTTTTATTCTGATGATTCAATTTGGCAGAAACCAGAAAATATCCTTTGTATTCCATTGAGAAACCGAAGTAAAGGCAAGGGAGCACCATTGTTTTTGGAAGAACCCCTATTGTTTCAAATACACCCCATTTACCATCCCGTCTGGAACCTAGAAAATATCAGCTAGTTTGAGCCAATGACTGTTCTTTTCTTAATGGCCAAGATGTTTCCATCTCAGTCAACATTGTTTTCACTGCCAATATCTCCCTCTCAATGACCAGTGGCAGAGAAGATATTTAGAGTTCTCTTAAAAAAAACAAAACAAACAAAAAAACTTGTTTTATTTGGAGGTACTGCCTCTGAGTCTCAGGTCCTTCTGACATGGGAAACATTTTAAACAGCTCTGACTGCTGCAGTATCATGAAAATCTTTACAAAACAAATTGTTGTTAGAATTAAGTGATTGATATAAGAGGTTGGGAACCTAGATTTTATGAACTAAGTCACAAATACCAACCTGGAAATATTTACAAATAGGCTGTCTTTGTTTCTGCTCAAAGTGGAGCCAGCAATTACAACTTGGAGAGCAAGCATCATTTGCCCCAAAGCAGATTCAGGGGGGCCTAAAGTTGCCTTTTTTTCCATGGATTTGAGTCCAGATTGGCTTATTGAAGCAACACGATTGCTGTGTATCAACTGGATGTGTCATGTTGACCAGATAGCTTGGCCCACTTGACTAGTTTTTTGATTTATATGTTAAGCAAAAGTGTGATTTACACTTTTTAATAAGAACTCTTTCAATTTTATGCTTCATTTTTCTATATCTGAGGGCTCAAGAAGAGAGAAATCATATGACCCAAGTGGGATATTGGTCTTAATCTATTAATCTGCACTGATATATTATCCCCACTCCAGTCTCACACTTATCTTTTTCATCCCAAGTAAGTGAGTTAGACAAAAGAAATGTCTCCTTCTGTTTGTAGAATTTATTTCTGATTAGGTTTTTCAGTTCCTTCTACCACATGCAAATGTATGTGTTCCAGTCTGGTGCAGTTTGTTGAATGAAGATAATCTGATGTTCTCGGTAGGTCATCTAGGAACAGGTCATACTTTTAAGCTTCCTCCTATTGCCTCTACCTGTTCATCCTTCTTAAGAAAAAGAAAACGAATTCTTTAAAGGGTTAACTTACATAAATAGCCACGCTCTGTGCTAGAAAGAGGCACCCCAGGTGGCACTGGTGGTAAAAAAAAAAAAAAAAAACACTTGCCAATGCAGGAGACACAGGAGGTGCAGGTTTGATCCCTGGGTCAGGAAGATCCCCTGGAGTAGGGCATAACAACCTGTTCCAATATTCTTGTCTGGAGAATCCCATGAGCAGAGGAGCATGACAGGCTAAAGTCCATAGAGTTGCACAGAGTTGGACATGACTGAACTGACTTAGCAAGCACACACATGCTAGAAAGGCAGGAAATCTTCCAAACCAGGAAACATGACCCAGAAACAAGAAAAAAATAAGAAAGATAAATGGAAACTTCTCTTAGTTAGGTGAACTTACGGGACTTTTCTCTTACATTTTTTTTCTCCTTCCTATGGGCCATGAACTAAAACTTGCTTGGAAACAAGCCAAACTGTAATTTCATGAAGTATATGTTTGTTTTTTCCCTTAACTTTTAAATGAGGAAAACAATAATAAAATTGTCAGAACCTTTATTTTCATCACCAGAAGTTCAAGCAAAGATCACAAGTACTTTTAAGGAAACAATCATGATTAAAGCAAAGAGCAATGGACTAGAAGTCAAAGACAAGAAATCTAGTTTCAAGGGTCACTAATCAGGTATGGCCAGGGCAAGCCATTCTCCATTTCTTCTCTTGACCTCAAATTCCTTAACTGCACAAAGAAGGGCTTTGGGGCTGAAACTCTTTCCAACTTTTACTGGGCTATAATTGTGGTCTCATTCCAGTTTTTCAGACTGGTGTATCATCAGAAGTATTTCTGAGTTTGTGGTGCTCAGTCTTGACTTTCCCAGCCTCTGGTTTCTCACTGAATTCCTTCCTCAGGAGTATGTCTTTTTCCAAGGCTGGAATATAGGGCCCTGACATCAGTTTTTGGATTTAGGGAAGTATGTGACATACAATAATTTCACCTGAGATGAATCTTGGGTAACCTGTTCCTTCCCACTGGGTTCTCTGCCTTTTATACTCTCAGTGTAATAAGAAAGAAAAATAGATGAATATAACTTTGCCATAATTCTATGTAAAAGGCATTACCAACTCAATGGATATGAGTTTGAGCACGCTCTGGGAGATGGTGAAAGACAGCAAAGTCTGACATGCTGTATGCAGTTCATGGGGTAGCAAAGAGTCAGACATGGCTGAGTGACTGAAGAACAACAAAAGAGACTCTCGTATAAGGGTATATTTCTGTGCTTTGGGTTAGGTCCTTCTCTCTAGGCTTCTGACAACATTCTATGCTTACATGCTCATACGTTGCCTCTGATGTGTGTAATTCTATTCATAGCCCAGGTTTCTTGCAGTTACATCCATCCGACACCCTAACTCTGAAAAAAAAAGTTTAATATTCAACCAGGAATTACATTCTTAAAATCCTTAATGTTTGCAGTTGTGTCTGTCAAAACAATTGGCCATTCACCAACTGTGATATTTCTCTCCTTTCTCCTAACTCTCATGCTGTTTCTGAATTTGATGATTCCCATTCCACTTTAAGTTAGATGTAGAATTTAGAGAAAGCAAGGGATACAGGGATAGAGGATCACACTGCACACCTTTGGGAGGTCCTTATACCTCTGTGGAGGAGGAGAGTCATGCACTCGTACAGCCCCACTTTTCAATGCTCCCTATTTTTGACATTTATAAATATATCAAATGACCACTCCCAATCAGGCTATCCTTTTTTATTCAGGAGCATTCTTTCACACAATGTGCTGTATTCAGGGTTTCTCTCTTCACCTTCCTGTACATCAGAATCAGACCCATTGTCTGGCATATTTTGGAAATGTTCAATTGCATGACTCCTGCACTCATGCATAATGGCAGCAGCTAAATGATTTTTTCTGTGCAAGATTCCATCCTCCTTCCTTCTCTTGTTTTCCTCCTTCACCCCACTCTCCATCTCTTTTTAAAATTTTCCTTCCTTTGCCTTTATTTGTTTCCTCTTCTCTACAATCATAATTTGCCCATCTACTTTGAGCAAGATGCTATGGGAATGCTCACTGTAGCAGCAACATGACTCGATCTTGAGCTTCTTCCTTGGGGAAATGGCTCTGCAGTGGAGACATGGATGTGGCACAGGGCATCGGGCTGTAGGATGGTACCAGGTGTGAGAGCTGTGGTGGCAGCCAGGAGGAAGCAGATCTATAGGTGAGATTCCCAGAAGTGACACTTGAACTGATTCCTGGAACAGCAGAACTTTGGTAGATGAACAAGTTGACAAAAGTATTCCCCAAGGAGGGAATGCCCGGTTTAGAGAAGCAAGAGGGAAAATATCATGATCTAGGAGAACAGGTGGTTTTGCATTGCTAGAGCAACACTGTAGTAGTAGAGCAGAGAAAATGAGATTGAAAGACTCTACTTAGGGCACACATTTGTTTTTGAATAGGTGCTTCCAAAGGGATGAACAGAAAAACCTTACAGAAAAGAATTCAAATTAGGGTCCCTATTGCTTTTCTATTCACCCCACAGAAATGACTATAAGTCCAAACAAAAGGCCAAATGAGATAAAAGGACACTCTCAGTCATCTTATTTATGACAGAATCCTTGTCTCTGTTTGACACAAACTGGACCCAAGCTGGTTATTATATGCCAATTCATTTCTGTTTTATGAAATATAGAATCTGTGTGTATGTTCATATTTACAAAATATATCATTTATATAAAAGATTCTGTGTATGCTTCGTTGCTCGAAAGTGTCTGATTCTTTATGATCCCATGGACTGCAGCCCACCAGGCTCTTCTGTCCATGGAATTTTCCAGGCACAAATACTGAAATGGGTTGCCATTTCCTCCGCCAGAGGATCTTCCTGACCCAGGGGTGAAACCTACATCTCCTGTAACTCCTGCTTTGCATGTGGAGTCTTTACCACTGAGCCACTGGGGAAGCCCACAATGGGCTTCTGTTGTGGGAAAGATTTCAATCTTCCATTACAAGATTTTACACAATGATATATATGTTTCAAAAAGAAATTGATACAAAGAACATTCATGTAACCATTGCCAATTTGGTTTAATATCATATTATTATTAATAATATTTAGTGGAAGTTGTTTTTAAACCATATTTAGCAAAGAGGTCACTAATGAGAACAAAGGTCCAGATGAGAAAACAGCCACATAGCAGACTCTCTGTATATCCACAGAGCACCTCATTAAGACACAAAATCAGTAACTTAGAAATAATCATCTATTCACCAACACGCATATAAGGAATGTGTGTTAAATGTCCGGTAGCATGTATAGTGTTGAGCTCACAAAGGTGGTTAAGACATTCAGAAACCCATACTAGTAGCATCCATGGGTAGAATGTCTGTAATAAGGTTCTCATACAGAAACCATTCAAGTCTTTTGCTTCTGCAAGATTTTTTAAAATTCAGTTCAGTCTCTCAGTCGTGTCTGACTCTTTTCGACCTCATGAACTGCAGCACGCCAGGCCTCCATGTCCATCACCAACTCCCAGAGTTCACTCAAACTCACCTCCATCAAGTCGGTGATGCCATCCAGCCATCTCATCCTCTGTCATCCCCTTCTCCTCCTGCCCCCAATCCCTCCCAGCACCAGAGTCTTTTCCAATGAGTCAACTCTTCGCATGAGGTGGCCAAAGTATTGGAGTTTCAGCTTCAGCATCAGTCCTTCCAAAGAACACCCAGAACTGATCTCTTTTAGAATGGACTGATTGGATCTCCTTGCAGTCCAAGGGACTCTCAAGAGTTTTCTCCAACACCACAGTTCAAAAGCATCAATTCTTTGGCGCTCAGCTTTCTTCACAGTCCAACTCTCACATCCATACGCGACCACTGGAAAAACCATAGCCTTGACTAGACGGACCTTTGTTGGCAAATTAATGTATCTGCTTTTTAATATGCTGTCTAGGTTACCCCTTATCAAACTGCAACCCAGCTTATTGGCAGGTCTATGAGGGGAAAACTCAGCAGTGGCCACAGGACTGGAAAAGGTCAGTTTTCATTCCAATCCCAAAGAAAGGCAATGGCGAAGAATGCTCAAACTACCGCACAATTTCACTCATCTCACATGCTAGTAAAGTAATGCTCAAAATTCTCCAAGCCAGGCTTAAGCAATACGTGAACCATGAACTTCCAGATGTTTAAGCTGGTTTTAGAAAAGGCAGAGGAACCAGAGATCAAATTGCCAACATCCTCTGGATCATGGAAAAAGCAAGAGAGTTCCAGAAAAACATCTATTTCTGCTTTATTGACTATGCCAAAGCCTTTGACTGTGTGGATGACAATAAACTGTGGAAAATTCTGAGATGGGAATACAAGACCACCTGACCTGTGTCTTGAGAAATGTATATGCAGGTCAGAAGCAACAGTTAGAACTGGACATGGAACAACAGACTGGTTTCAAATAGGGAAAGGAATACGTCAAGGCTGTATATTGTCAATATGCAGAGTACATCATGAGAAATGCTGGGCTGGAAGAAGCACAAGCTGGAATCAAGATTGCCGGGAGAAATATCAATAACGTCAGATATGCAGATGACACCACCCTTATGGCAGAAAGTGAAGAGGTACTAAAAAGCCTCTTGATGAAGGTGAAAGAGGAGAGTGAAAAAGTTGGCTTAAAGCTCAACATTCAGAAAACGAAGATCATGGCATCAGGTCCCATCACTTCATGGCAAATAGATGGGGAAACAGTGGAAACAGTGTCAGACTTTATTTTTTTGGGCTCCAAAATCATTGCAGATGGTGATTACAGCCATGAAATTAAGAGACGCTTACTCCTTGGAAGAAAAGTTATGACCAACCTAGATAGCACATTCAAAAGCAGAGACATTACTTTGCCAACAAAAGTCCATCTAGTCAAGGCTATGGTTTTTCCAGTAGTCATGTATGGATGTGAGAGTTGGACTGTGAAGAAAGCTGAGTGCCTAAGAATCAATGCTTTGAGCTGTGGTGTTGGAGAAGACTCTTGAGAGTCCCTTGGACTGCAAGGATATCCAACCAGTCCATTCTAAAGGAGATCAGCCCTGGGTGTACTTTGGAAGGACTGATGCTAAAGCTGAAACTCCAGTACTTTGGCCACCTTGTGCAAAGAGTTGACTCATTGAAAAAGACTCTGATGCTGGGAGGGATTGGGGGCAGGAGGAGAAGGGGACAACAGAGGATGAGATGGCTGGATGGCATATCTGACCCAATGGACATGAGTTTGAGTGAACTCCGGGAGTTGGTGATGGACAGGGAAGTCTGGTGTGCTGCAATTCATTGGGTCGCAAAGAGTTGAACACGACTGAGTGACTGAACTGAACTGAACTGATGAGGGTTTTAACTCAACGTTCAGAAAACTAAGATAATGGCATCTGGGCCAATCAGTTCATGGCAAATAGATGGGGAAACAATGGAAACAGTGACAGACTTTATTTTTTGCAGCTCCAAAATCACTGCTGATGGTGATTGCAGTCATGAAATTAAGACACCAGCTCCTTGGAAGAAAAGCTATAGCCTAGACAGCATCTTATAAGGCAGAGGCATTACTTTGCTGACAAAGGTCCATCTAGTCAAAGCTATGATTTTTTCTGTAGTCATGTATGGATGTCGGAATTGGACCATAAAGAAAGCTGAGCGCTGAAGAATTGATGCTTTTGAACTGTGGTGTTGGAGAAGATTCTTGAGAGTCCCTTGGGCTGCACGGAGACCAAACCAGTAAATCCTAAAGGAAATCAGTCCTGAATATTCATTGAAAGGACTGATGCTGAAGCTGAAATGCCAATACTTTGGCCACCTGATGCAAAGAACCAACTCACTAGAAGACCCTGGTTCTGGGAAAGATTGAAGGCAGGAGGAGAAGGGGACGACAGAGGATGAGATGGTTGGATGGCATCACTGACTTGGTGGGCAAGAGTTTGAGCAAGCTCCAGGAGTTGGTGATGGACAGGGAAGCCTGGTGTGCTGCATGCAGTCCATGGGGTCGCAAAGAGTCAGACATGACTGAGCGACTGAAGTGAACTGAACCAGGGGTGATTTGGTAACCTGTCCTACCCCTTGGAATGATGAGTCAACAACATCAACCTCCTTATGTACTTTATAGTAACTGAATGTGACAGCAACTACACTAGAGAGGTAAAGTTCCAAATGTGACCCTTAAGACAGCCCTTCAGTTAATACACGGATGTCAAAAGTACTAATTCTCCTTGGCTTGAGGAAGAGATACCCCAATAATATTCCATGAAGTGTGTCAGCTTGAGGTCCACTCTCTGTTTCTTAATTCCGGTTCTTGGTGGGAAACCCATCATAAATACCTTCCAAAGGGAAGGGGGCTTGAGAATCTAGATGGATATAGAAAGTGAAGTTGAAAGTGTTATTCTGCTCAGTAGTGTTCCACTCTTTGCAGCCCCAGGGACTGTAGCCAACCAGGATCTTCTCTCTATAGAATTCTCCAGGCAAGAATACTGGAGTGGGTTGCCATTCCCTTCTCTAGGGGATCTTCCCAACTGAACCAGAGGTGATTTGGTAACCTGTCTTACTCCTTGGAATGGTGATCAAACCCATGTCTCATGCCTTGAGACGTGTTCTTTACAGTCTGAGCCACCAGGGAAGTTTGAGCCACTAGGGAAGCCCATTCATGGAAGAAAATTTTAAATATTTCATCTTACTGTGCGATGGCTACTTTATTGCTCTTTTGGTTTTTTCAACCTGCTGATAGTCAGCTGGATCCAATTCATTTATTCAAAAGTCTGCTGTCTGAGAGTCTCAGGTCCTCTCTGTGGCCTTGGCTAGAACTTCCCTGGAAAAGCTGCCATTTCCCCCTTGATTCTGTTTTCTACCAGTAATGCCAAGCTGTTGTTGGTATTTGGAAGACTATAGCTGACAGACCCCTGTTTGCTGGCTTTTCTGGCTAAGTGCTGGGTGAGGCCTGTGGACATCCTGTGGGCTGTGTCTCTGAGGAGGGCAGTAGGCATGCGGACGGGATCATAGCCAGTGCACGTGGCACAGCGAGGTTGTGCCGGTGCAGCATGGCCCCCACCCGCAGGAAGGCAAGTCGACAGCAGCAGGATCTTCATATATAAAGAGCATGGCTCTGCATCCCCTAGGTCTCTGTATTAAAAGGTATGTGTGTGAATCTTGTAAAGGTGCTCAGTCCTTACATTCCTCTGTGGGCATGCACGATGTTCCCCACATGGGTGTCTTACAACAGAATTTGTGATGATGGGGACTGTGGCAGCAAGAGTGTAGGTGTTAGCATATGACTATCAGTGCTAAGGAGCCAGCAGGATGGACCCCAGTGTTCGATCAGAGCAGAAAAGTCTGACATGTGTATCAACCAGTCATCAGAGTAGGCTGACCACAAATACAGAAGTTTGTTTCTATAGCCTATTTGCTTAAAGGGTTAACATAGAAAGAGCTATAGAAAAATTCACTTCAGTTCCCAGGAACAGAAAAAAAAATGATAAATTTCCCCATAAAAAGATGCCTCGTATGAATATTCCTGACTCTAAATATGGAGTGCTGTCCATGCACACATCCTCGTGAGAATGACTGTAGGAGGGGAAATGTTAGCTACGAACTTTCCTATTTTCAATGAGCAGCTTCTCTTGGAACTAGATTGCTGTTATGAATGGTGATGATTTTCGTTTACAACAAAATGTTGGACTGTAATTATTTCCTGGTATGAATTGCTTCCTCACTTCATCCCCCCAATTAGTTGACCTTTTGCTTCCTACATATTTTTGTTGTTACTTCAATATTCTGGATAAATAGCTTGCTTGTGGGTAGAACTGTTCTTCAGCAATTCTGATAGATTTTTTTCTTTCTCTTATAAATTGCTCAATAAAATTCAGGAACATAAAAAGGGCACCAGAAGTTATTAAGGGTGATATTTTCTCAAACTATATTTGATTGCCTAGTGGTTCATATCAAGATAAAAGGGTTTGTACTAGCTTAACAAACAACAAGCTTGATTGCTTGCTGTTTTGAGAGACTGGTTGCGGCATGCTCAGAGGCTCAGTATGGAATTTGTTGGGAAGAGAGTAAGGGTACCTATCCTGTACTCTCCCTAAGTGACTATTGATGATTTTCTCAGAGTTAAGGAAATATGTTTTCAACGTTCCCTTCTCTAGTTTCTACAAGTACGCCTGTAGGCAGAATGGGTAGAGTGAGAGGTGCTAAAACAATAAGGCCACGCATGTTCATGTTCAATCAGCCAAGCCATAAAACATTAATTAAACATTGCTAATTAAACATTAATTAACTTGGTGTGTGCCCCATTTCTGCCAGTCACTGTGCAAACAATTGAAGAAAAACACAAAATCCAACCAAAGAAGAGAGATCAAAGTATATGGCAGGATGCTATCAAACAATAATATTGTTTAGTCATTAAGTCATGTCCAATTTTTCGCAGCCCCATAGACTGTAGCCTGCCATGCTCCTTTGTCCATGGGATTTCCCAGTCAAGAATACTAGAGTGGGTTGCCATTTTCTTCTCCAGATAAAACAATATAGGGTATTGTAATTTAGAACCAGGCTATTTCAGGTTTAAAGTGCTAAGGAGGTTTGCACAAGCACAAACGAAGAAAAAAAGAAGTCTTCCTGGAGGAGAGGGTCCATGAAAGACGGGTGGGATTTAGTCACACAAAAGAGGAAAGGATAGTCAACTCAAACGGGCAGGAAAGCATGAGCAAACTTGTACCACCTACTTCTGACTGATGGCACTGCCATAGTTAAATCATATCTCCATTACTTTCTCCTTGTTCTTACTTCAAGTCCTCCTTGTGCTGGGTGAGTGAACAGGTTTCTATTTGCTGAATTCATTCTATGTAATAATAAAATAATCTTGATCCTTAATGTGAATTTAAAAAAAAAAGAAATTGATTTTTAGCTTCAGAAATCTCGATTAATTGAGATCACTTACAACTGCCTGGCAGTTTGAGATTTAAAAAGCCCTCAGGCAAAAATGTGCAGGGACATTAGAAGGTGGTATTGCGTCCATTCTTCCATCTCAGGGCATAATCTTTCTCCTTGACCCACCCACCCAATTCTACCACTTGTCAAAATCAATCAATGCTTCCCTGAATTGTGCATTAACAGAGAAGGAGAAAATAAAAACTCAAAGGGCAGGAAATAAGTCAGGGTACCACTGAAGTCCTGAGCTAAGAATAAACCAGCAAATCATAAAAACAAACAATAAAGAATAGAAACCATGGCGTAGACTGTGAAATTAGGGTCCTCCTAACTGTTGTTTTTTAGGTTTTGATCATAGTTACAGGTGGAAATAAAACCCATAATGGAAAGAAGATGGAGTATGGTTTTGTGTCTGACAGATTGCAGTGCATACAAACTCACACACTTGCTACTATTTACTTATGCATATGTGCTATCATTCATTCAAGAAAATATTATTGAATATTTACTATGCATCAGATAATGTTCCAGATATATTTGGAATACAAAAATAAATCTGGCAGAGACACTGTGTAACAAGGAGGCTATAACTGCAATTCATTTTTTAAGATCTATGAAAATCATGGGTATGGGGATACAGAAAGAGCATAAAGGAAACAGTGATGCATCTTAATACAGCTTACAGAAGGTTGATGACAGAGCAGGTCCAAGAAACTTTAAGGTGGTCAAATGAGTAGACTTTCAACCTACTGGGAGAAGGTAGAAGAAAAGGACTACAGAATAAATCTCCCATAAGGCGTATCATGAAGAGAGGCAAAGAAGTCTCAAACAGAAAAATATGCAGGGAACACTGCAAGTGGTCAGCATGGCTGACCTCTGTGATATGCTCCAACTTGCAAAATCAAGTTAAAGCAGATAGTTAAAGGAAGTTAATATCATACTTAAGAAGCCAGTTATTCTCAAACCTCTTCAAAGTAAGTATTTGATGAGATCCAATGAATAAAAGAGATAATAGGAAACATGATAGGATTTAGGCTGGAGGAGTATTAGAAGACCTTCCTCTACTTATCCCCTTGTTCACTGTCTCATGGCTGCCTTAGAAGTATAAGCATGTTTTAAAAATAATAGATTTGTACCCATTTATGTACTGGCCAATCTACTCACCTATTACTATTATATCTGAAAGGTCTTTATATTTTTAAACAATAATAACTTTATGATAATAATGCTTAACCTTGGGAACTCCTTCTATGCAGCTGCAGAAACAAGGACTAGATTTAGCCTAATAGATGAAACAATCCCCCTACAAAAGATAGAAAAATTATATGCAACAACAGTGTTTGAGTCACTGGATATTAGACAACAAAAAAGAGTGATCCCTGAACACTGGAAACAAAGCGGTGAGTGCTATAATCATCCTAGCTGACTGACTTAGGAGAGTTTTCAGGCCATGCATTGGGGAAAGAGAAACGAGCTGATCCTAGAAAAAAAGTCTGAGATATGCAGAGAGAATTGAGAATTGAACTTGGGAGGCCAATGCAGCTAAAATTCAGAGAAGAGAATAGTGATAAGGACATAGCAATACAGAGAGAATCCTGACGGTCTGTAAGGGGTTGGCCTGGAATAGCCAACTGAGTATTGACAAGCAAATGAATGTGGGAAAACTGCTTGAAACAAGAGAAACAAGCATCCAAAAATAAATAAATAAATAAATCAGAGGCCATAATACTCATCCAGGACAGAGAATAGTCTGTCTAACCAGTTAAATGGAAAATCTTGAAATTCATTGGATATTGAGGAAAATATCCAGAAGGGTGTGGCTCTGTAGTAAGGAATAGCACCTCAATATTGAACACTACCCTTAACTCACATTAAAAAACCATAGAAACAATAACTGAGAGGCTCCAAATATTTTTGAGTGATATACTTTAGTCTCAGATCAAAGTACATTTATAAAATTGCATTATGTCCAGCACCTAACAAGATGAAATTCACAAAGTCTGGTAGCCAACCCAAAATACCCAGGCATGCAAAAGAGCATGAATATAGGACTAATGATGAGAAAATCAATCAATTAAAATCAACCCAGAACTGACATAAATGATAATAATTAGCAGACATTAAATGATTTATGTTCAAAAGTTAAAGACATGGATAATCTTACAAAATGTCTCAAATCAAACTTTGTTTTGTGAGATGGAAACTGTCTTGGATGGGTTTTATGGCCTGAGCCAGACATCCTGGAATGTGAAGTCAAGTGGGCCTTAGAAAGCATCACTATGAACAAAGCTAGTGGAGGTGATAGAATTCCAGTTGAGCTATTCCAAATCCTGAAAGATGATGCTGTGAAAGTGCTACACTCTATATGCCAGCAAATTTGGAAAACTCAGCAGTGGCCACAGGACTGGAAAAGGTCAGTTTGCATTCCAATCCCAAAGAAAGGCAATCCCAAAGAATGCTCAAACTACCACACAATTTCACTCATCTCACATGTTAGTAAAATAATGCTCAAAATTCTCCAATCCAGGCTTCAGCAATACGTGAACCATGAACTTCCAGATGTTCAGGCTGGTTTTAGAAAAGGCAGAGGAACCAGAGATCAAATTGCCAACATCCGCTGGATCATGGAAAAAGCAAGAGAGTTCCAGAAAAACATTTATTTCTGCTTTCTTGACTATGCCAAAGCCTTTGACTGTGTGGATCACAATAAACTGGGAAATTCTGAAAGAGATGGGAATCCCAGACCACCTGACCTGTGTCTTGAGAAATTTGTATGCAAGTCCGGAAGCAACAGTTAGAACTGGACATGGAACAACAGACTGGTTCCAAATAGGAAAAGGAGTATGTCAAGGCTGTATATTGTCACCCTGTTTATTTAACTTATGTGCAGAGTACAACATGAGAAACGCTGGACTGGAAGAAACATAAGGTGGAATCAAGATTGCTGGGAGAAATATCAATAACCTCAGACAGGCAGATGACACCACCCTTATGGCAGAAAGTGAAGAGGAACTAAAAAGCCTCTTGATGAAGGTGAAAGTGGAGAGTGAAAAAGTTGGCTCAAAGCTCAACATGCAGAAAATGAAGATCATGGCATCCGGTCCCATCACTTCATGGGAAATAGATGGGGAAACAGTGGAAACAGTGTCATACTTTATTTTTCTGGGTTCCAAAATTACTGCAGATGGTGACTGCAGCCATGAAATCAAGAGACGCTTACTCCTCGGAAGGAAAGTTATGACCAACCTAGATAGCATATTCAAAAGCAGAGACATTACTTTGCCAACAAATGTTTGTCTAGTCAAGGCTATGGTTTTTCCTGTGGTCATGTATGGATGTGAGAGTTGGACTGTGAAGAAGGCTGAGCACTGAAGAATTGATGCTTTTGAACTATGGTGTTGGAGAAAACTCTTGAGAGTCCCTTGGACTGCAAGGAGATCCAACCAGTCCATTCTGAAGGAGATCAGCCCTGGGATTTCTTTGGAAGGAATGATGCTAAAGCTGAAACTCCAGTACTTTGGCTACCTCATGCAAAGAGTTGACTCATTGGAAAAGACTCTGATGCGGGGTGGGATTGGGGGCAAGAGGAGAAGGGGATGACAGAGGATGAGATGGCTGGATGGCATCACTGACTAGATGGACATGAGTCTGACTGAACTCCGGGAGTTGGTGATGGACAGGGAGGCCTGGCGTGCTGCGATTCATGGGGTCGCAAAAAGTCAGACACGACTGAGCGACTGATCTCATCTGCTCTGATCTGATACATTATAGAGGAAAAAAAATAGTGAACCTGAAGAAAACAATTTTCAAATGAATCATAAAATATGATTTTAAAAATGCAGACACTTTGTTATAAAACTCAACATTCAGAAAACTAAGATCATGGCATCTGGTCCTATCACTTCACAGCAAAGAGATGGGGAAAAAATGGAAAGAGTGACAGACTTTATTGTTTTGGGCTCCAAAATCGCTGCAGATGGTGACTGCAGCCATGAAATTAAAAGACACTTGCTCCTTGGAAGAAAAGTTATGACCAACCTAGACAGCATATTAAAAAGCAGAGACATTACTTTGCCAACAAAGGTCTGTCTAGTCAAAGCTATAGTTATCCAGTAGTCATGTATCGATGTGAATATTGGACTATAAAGAAATCTGAGAAGAATTGACGCTTTTGAACTGTTGTGTTGGAGAAGACTCTTGAGAGTCCCTTGGACTGCAAGGAGATCAAACCATTCAATCCTAAAGGAAATCAGTCCTAAATATTCTTTGGAAAGACTGATGCTAAATCTGAAACTCCAATACTTTGGCCATCTGATGTGAAGAACTGACTCATTTGAAAAGACCCTGATGCTGGGAAAGCTTGAAGGTGGGAAGAGGAGGGGATGACAAAGGATAAGATGGTTGAATAGCATCACCAACTCAATGGACATGAGTTTGAGTAGGTTATAGGTATTGGTGATAGACAGGGAAGCCTGGTGTGCTGCAGTCCATGGGGTCGCAGAGTCAGACATGACTGTGTGACTGAACTGAACTGAACTATTTTAGGTCTAATGGAAGTCTTCAAAGAAGAGGAAAAACAGAGGGAATAGAAAAGCAGATTTTGAAAAATGATGGTAAATAATTTCTGGAGTTGATAAAAAGTATAAACCCACAGAATCAAAAAGCTCAATAAATTGCAATCAAAAGAAACATGAAGAAAATGACACCAAACCACATTATAACTAAACTGTTCAAAATCAGGAATGAAGATTAAATCCTTAGCTGGAATAAGAAGATATGGTACATATAAAACAGCAAATATAAGGGTGGCAGATATCTCATCAAAGACAATACAATGGAGGAGATCTTGGAGAAAAACATTAGATCATTAAAAGGAAAAAAAATCAACCTACTATATAATTCACTTGAATTCTATACCAAGTGAAAAATATTTTCCAAAACTGAAGGTGAAGTAAATAATTTTTAAGATTGCAAATGTTGAACCAATTCATCAGTACTACACCCATATTACAAAGCATGTAAAAGGAAGTTGTTTAAGAAGACAGAAAGTAATACTACAAGGAAGTACAGATCTGCACAAAAAAAGTGCCCCTGAAATGATAACTATGAACTAATCGTAATTTTCCTTTTATTTAAACCTCTTTAAAAATAATTGTTTTTTGTGAATATAGATGGCATGATTTTTTTAGAAAGCAGTTTAGCAGCTTCTTAAAAACTTCACATATATCTATTACATGACTCTACCATTCTACTCCTAAGTATTTACCTAAGAGAAAATAAAGCTTATGTACTAACTTGTACACAAATATCTGTACACTAGCACTCAGAACATTTTCCTCTATAATATCTAAAACTTGGAAATTGCCCAAATGACCTTTAAAAAATGAATGGATAAACAGTTTGTGGAGTATTAATACACAGATTGTTGTTGTTTAGTCGCTAAGTCATGTCTGACTCTTTGGCATGGACTGTAGCCCACCGGGCTTCTTTGTCCATGGGATTTCCCAGACAAGAAAACTGGAGTGCATTCCCATTTCTTTCTCCAGGAGATCTTCCCGACCCAGGGATCAAACCTGTGTCTCCTGCATTGGCAAGTGGATTCTTTACCATTAGTGCCACCTGGGAAGCCCACACAAAATACTACTTAACAATAAAAATGAGTGAACTGAAAATTAATGAATACACAATCAACTGGAAGAATCTTAAAATAATTACCCTGAGCAAAATAAGTTAGATGAAAAAAAGAAAAAGAGTACATGTTGTGTGAGCTTCCATTTACAGAAAGCTCTGGAAAATACAAACTAATCCATAGTGACAGGAATCATAGTGGTTGCTCGGGGAGGTGTGTGGAGGAAAGACAAGAAAGAGAAATTACAAAGGGGTACAAGGAGACCTTGTGATGTGATAAACATGTTCACTACATTGATGGGGTTGATGAATTCATGGGTATATGTATCAAAATGTATCAAGCTGTACTTATAAAATATATACAGTTGATTTTATGTAAATTATAACTAAATAAGCTGTTAAAAATAATACCTGAGTGTTGCCTTTTACTTGTTGTTTAGTCGCTCAAGTCATGTCCGACTCTGAGACCCCATGAACTGCAGCACGCCAGGCTTCCCCGTCCTTCACCATCTCCTAGAGTTTGCTCAAATTCCTGTCCACTGAACCACAGTATCTCATCTAATCATTTCATGGACTTTGATAGCATTTAGAGAAGTTACTATGATTTTGGCTCTTCAGAAAAGGAAACAAAGTCAGACTAGTGTTAGTTGATGAAACCACACGACTTACAAGTATCAGGCAGAGGCAGATCCTCACATTCTGAACTCCGGTGTTCACTGCCATGTTTCTACTACAGACTGAAGTGCCTACAGAAAACCTTGGCCAGTGATCTGGTGATACTGGTCATTTCTCACGTCCATCTTTCCATACAGTTTGTGAAGATTAGCAAGCTACATCAAATAATTCCAAATTGCATATGCTACCTAACTTTAAGAGTATTTGTCTTTTTTGCTGCTGCACGTTTTCATGATATTTGCAGCAAGTCAGATATCTAGGATTTGTTAAGAGATGGCGTCTGGCTTGAGTTTCCTCAGATCTCCCCAGGCCTCTAAACTTATAGCTCTTGTCACTGCTTTTCATTTAACAGTTAATTATCTATTTCCCCAGATGTGTCTCATATTGCCACTCTTATGATTATATAACTCCTTTTGTTTGGCTTTTTAATCCCAACAACATCAACTCAGTTTTACATTCCTTTAAAATAGAGATAGTGGATATGCTGGTTTGCTTCCCTGCAAAACATGTCAATGGGCCTCTGTGCAGTCTTTAACTTTTAGTATATGAGCAAATAATTTTTGTTGATGTGGACACTGATTTTTTCCTTCATGTGCAGATATTTCATGAACACTTTATATAGTCTTTAGCTTTTCCTTGCCTCACTCCTGCACTATGAAATCCCAAGCTGCTACTTACACTTTCCACAAAATAATTAACATTTTCAGCTATAAGTTTAATTTTTATCTCACACTCCATTTTTTAAAAGTAGAAATTTCAAGCAAACTCATAAACGTAAGAGCAAGGTGAGATAATTTTGTGGAATAAGGCTAAACTGATATCTATCAGAAAGGGATAAGAAGAGAATAAATACATGGAGCAATTCTTCTAATCAACACAAGGACTAGAAATTCACCCCACTCCAGTACTCTTGCCTGGAAAATCCTATGGATGGAGGAGCCTGGTAGGCTGCAGTCCATGGGGTCACTAGAGTCAGACATGACTGAGTGACATCACTTTCACTTTTCACTTTCATGCGTTGGAGAAGGAAATGGCAACCCACTCCAGTGTTCTTGCCTGGAGAATCCCAGGGACGGGGGAGCCTGGTGGGCTGCCGTCTATGGGGTCACACAGAGTCAGACACGACTGAAGTGACTTAGGAGTAGCAGAGGTTATTATGAAAAAAAACTGGAAATTTTTGTCCATCCAGTTTTGGTCCTTTTATTTTTGAGTTTTTATTTTTATCTGGAATTTAGGAAACTGTTTCAAAATATTTACCATGAAGAAATTTAAGCTTTGTTTAAGCTTTCAAATTGGATAGTTGGTAGCATTCACAATAGCACAAGCAAGTCAGAATGATCGGGTTCACTAGTCAAGATGCTCAGCTGGGGGTCAGGGTTAGAAGGGATGAACCAAACCCCTTTTCCACATCATTAAATCCTGGGCCAGCAGTGGGGAGGTGCCCTGTCAGTCTCCCTCTGCCTTCATTAACCCTTGCACACTTAGAAACTGTGCTCTGTTGCTCAAGTCTCTTAGCTCAAGTCCTTTAGAGAAAACTCCATGAAGGAACAACATGGATTTATCATTTATGAATTATTCATCATTATCATTATTAGCTCTCATAATTCCAGCCACACTGCTCATGTGGCTCTGTCTTTTTGCTTAAGTCATATAAAACTCAGCTGACAAAACATTAACAGGCATACCGTGGGGAATTGTTGGGGCCTGGTTCAGCTGATTAGAGATGCCTCCAATTCTACTTCCAGTGGTTTTGTGTACATATAACTTTGTCTGCATCTTTAAAGCACAAAGTTTACAAAACAGTGAAGAGGATCAAGGAGGTAGCTTGAAGACAATGAGTGTTCTCACGCGAAAACCATAACATCCAGGCAGGATCAGCTTCATGAGCGGCAACAACACCCACCACTCACCTTCGGCCTGTGGTGCAGCGGAGACAGGGAGGGTGGCCAATGTGCAGTAGGATGATAGGCCATTTCCTTTTTCTTATGACCTCTCAAGCAGTCAAAGGTTTATGGTGTCAAATCCTCAGTTCCTTTGTTATCCTAAATGTCATCGACACCGATCCATTGGTTCAATTAGTTCTAGCCTCATAAAATTTCAAATGTTTATGTTAAAGTTTCCCTCCCAGCCTCTGGCCCCTTATTACAAGTGTTCATCAAATTATTTTCTCCAAGTCAACTGGAAAGGGGATGAACTGAGAGTGTAGCTTGGGAAGAGAGGAACTGTCAGACCAAGGGATCCAGAAGAGCTATCCTGCTTGTAACCCACTGCTCCGTGTTCCTACCTCCAGGAGCCCCACTGGGATTCTTAACTGATGCGTCAGGTTTCAGTGAGAAGCAAGTTTCTGCTCTATAGTGTAAGCTTAACCTTATGGCTATTTCTTTTTCTACCAGTACATGCTAAAAATCTAGGAAGAACTATTTCCAGGGGTACTATTAAAAGGGAAAATATTTTTCCTCGGGCCTTTTGTTTTAGAAGATGAAGAAAGAAGGTAGTGCCTATTTATAGACCTTCAAGTTTGCTTTATCCCATTTAAGTACACAACAAGCTTGTAAAGGGAATATTATTGAACTCTTTTTTAAGTGTGAGTGAACAGGAGGAAAAAGTTGTTTGCACTCTCTTAGAGTCCCTGGCTGAGTTTGAAAATGAAACTGGCAACAACAGTTTTACAGGAGAAAAGATACAATTATATTTAATGTAAATTTTACATAAGAGAGCAGACTTTATAAGGAAATGATGACCCCAATAAATAGTTAGACCTGAATATTTTATGAGGAGTTGGCAGTCATGGAGGCACATGACGGGTTAAGGAGTATGAGATGTAATAAACTGGGGGAAACTTCACAGGGCCTGTCTGAATTCTCCTTGCTATCCTTTTGTTTCCAGAGATGAGGGCTCTTTCTTCTTGGTTTAGGGAAGTCACGCCTCACCAGAAAGTTCTAGGACCTGATCCAAGGAAGAACAGCAATAGGGTGGGGAAGAGAACAGGGACAAAGTCAGAGTGAAGACTTTTTCAGTTTCAATATGCCAGGAACTGTGTACTGAGGTAAGGTATCCTGAACTCCCTCAGAAGAAACAGACTCAGTTTGGTGGTCCATTCATTCATTTGACAAATATTTAATGTGTCCTTACTAAGTGCCAAGCACTGTTACATGTGGAATACACCAGTGGAGGAGGGGGTGAGGGAGATTGAATTCTCTTTTGTAAGAACATTGCACTGTCATGGAGAAAGTCACCAATTATAGTCAGCGGCAGAGAGAGGTTTTGAACTGTTTTGTCCCCCATGTTCGCTTGTTGTTAAGTTACCAATCAGTGATGCAAAGTCAGGAAGTTCATTTACTATAAAGCCAAGGTCTTTCTACAAAAATGGCCCAAAGGTCGATGATTCTAGTAATGTAGGATGGAGGAGGAACCACATACATCTGTTTTCCCTGGCTCTGTAGGTCTATTTCCTTAAGCCTGGGTTTCCTCTGGAATCTGGTTAGTTTGCAACCGAAAGCGAAGGGGACTGCCAGGTCAACGCGCATGTGCTAATGGTCCAAGTGCTATAGTGTTTGGGCTGATGGGAGGGCTCTGCCTCGGAAGGGTCTGGTTTCCCCCACTCAAAGGACTCCTCAGCCTTGAACTTCACTGTAACTGATGTGCTGCAGGGACTGTATTTTCTTCTGCTTCTGAGCAGCAGCACTGTGTGCCCTCCGGCATGGCTGCCATGCCAGGGCAAGGGAAAACTGTGTCCTGCCCCATCGTAAGGCTTTCATGAGGAACTTCCAAATACTGAATTTCCTCTGAATTGGGGTGAAGCAGAATGGAGATTATTAGTAAACCAGGGAGGGATTGGAGTCTTGGAGCTGAATATTGGTGAACCTGCTGGTAGGTTTTACAGACACAGGTGTGCCCAAACTCACTCACACCTATACATACACACATACACACACACACAGACACAGAACCCTGGGTGGAGTGGGGAATTAGTCAGTGGAGGCCTGACAAAGTGCTTCCTACACATGCTGTTCTGTCAGGCGGCACAGCTTCTTGGGCTTCAGAGGTAATTACATGGATTTTCTGTCTTGTACTTGCAAAAACACAGCCCAGCACAGCACTGCCGCTGCTGGCTCGTCACTGACGAGGCCTTCGGCGGCGCTGGCAGGCAGCAGGCTGCAGGAGAATGTTTACATGCTCTCTCTTAAGAATTGAAACCCTGAGAAAACACAGCAGGTACCAGTGGAAGGAAGAGGGCAAGAGTCAACACAGTGGGAAGGATGTGAAGTTTATTTTGGATAACCAAGAAGGACACTCCAGACGAGGTGGGGGTGTACAAAAACGGGGAGATTGCTAGAGAGAAGGCTGTGGTCATGAGTGTATTGATGAGTTTTATTTTCTTTCCCTTCATCCATCAGCATAATTAGTTGGCCAGTAATATCCATTTTGCTTTCAATGGATATATCCATCAATCTAACACTTATTAGTCCTGCGTGTCCCAAATTCCAGGCTGGGCAATCTGTGTTTTCCTGGGATGGGGATCAGGCATAAACCACAGCCACTACTCACAAGGACCTTACATGGAAATGGGAAAATGGTCACTCACTTCAGGAAAACCGAAGAGAAGGTGGTCAGGGATTTGTGAAGAATTGGAAATGGAGTGCAGACCTGATATCAAGTCTCTACCTACTATATGGAGATGTTTGCTCTACTAGTCTTTTTACACAGATTATTACTAAGAAATGGAATGCAGAATCAGGGATAAATAGGAGGCAAAGGTACTAGGGTATTTCACCTTATCATGAGCAAAAAGGAACAAGGTGTAGATGACGGTAAGTAGAAAAACATCCTGAAGATCTCTTGTGTGTCTGAGAGACGGCCAGCATAATGCAGTGAGGAGCATCAGAACCAGCATGCAGTCTTCCATGCCCACCTTCCCTGTATATTGCATGGGGGCTGACACATAAGCTGAGTGAATGGAAAATCCCAGATCTGAAGAAGACCCATCTTCTGCCTGCAGAGATGACTCTGGCGATTATATCAGGATAAGATCATAGCTACCAATGTTGACCACGCATGGATTTCTGAATTTCCTATTCCTATTGAGTTAAGTTTGGGGGCTTCTATGTATCCCTGCTTATCCTTGGAATGCTGATCCAAGTCCTGTGGAAACCTTGATATCATACATAGCATAAAGAGTTAGAGGCTTGGACTTAAGGATGGGTTTATGACTTTGCTAGTAATTGGGTCTGTGATTTTGAATAAGACACTTCACTCTCTGAACTTTTATATTCTCAAATCATTTAGGCATTCTTAGGCCCACATCACATGTTTGCCATGATTGGTAGTTTCCTCTGACTTAAACAACTTGTCAGTCTCTTGAATTTCCAAGTTCATACCTCTCTCTGGGTCTTCTCTTAAAGCGTTCTCCTCAAATGCTTCCCACTCTTTCTTAGTCTATCAAAGCCTGGACATGTCTCTGGGCTTGACTTACGGCCACTCCCTACTTGCAGCTTCACCATCTCTTCCAGTTTGTATTTCTTTTCCTCCTCTGAACCCCTAAAGTGATGCCTTAGTCCAAGTACTGAAGTCTCCTGCATACGAACCTTCAAATTAGGAACTTTCAAAGCTGCAAATGTGCATTTGCATGTCCAATTGTGTAAGTTACTTTACATATTTGATGAACAATGTCCTGTGTGTACATCCTCTACAAGTCACTCTGCTTTTATGTACTTTACTGAACAGAACTATATAGAATACAGTATAGTACAGTATGGCTTCCCTGGTGGCTCAGAGGTTAAAGCATCTGCCTGCAATGTGGGAGACCTGGGTTCGATCCCTGGGTGGGGAAGATTCCCCTGGAGAAGGAAATGGCAACCCACTCCAGTATTCTTGCCTGGAGAATCCCATGGACAAAGGAGCCTGGTGGGCTACAGTCCACGGGGTTGCAAAGAGTTGGGTATGACTGAGCGGCTTCACTCACTCACAGTATCTTTATTTCAAACCCAGGATATTTGGAAGCAAACATGAAAGCTGGTGGTGATGTAGCTGGTACTGTACCATACCTTTCAAGGTACTATACTGTAAGAGTAAAACTGTTTTCGTTATTTTTTGTTTTTTATGTATTATTTATATGAAGCGTATTATAAACCTATTACAGTATAGTACTAAAAGCTGATTGTTCTGATTGTGCTAGTTGGGTACCTAGGCTAACTTTGTTGGATTTTCAAACAAATTGGACTTACAACACAGTCTTGAAATGGAACACGTTCATATGTAGGTGATGTACTATAGTTAAGGCCTGGAGGCCACATGATATTATACTGTTATACTTTAATAGTTATATTTGTGCTTTTTTCTCCATGTTTCTAAGAGTACATGGTATATTAAGGCACTGGATAGAGACTTAGAAAATTGTTATTGATGTTTTTTATTGCATCTCTCAGGGGACTGGATATGATTAGGAATAGCAACCAGATTTAGATTAGGAGATATGTGTACTGAACCAGGAAAAAAAAAATAAAAATGAAACAATGACAGGAGTCAATATGAATACTTGTTAAAATGATTCTTCCCCAACCAGTCTAACAAATTCAGACTTCTTATTCATTCTGTTTCTCTGCTGATTATCTTGTCTTTCTGCTTAAAGATTTCTCAGCTTTATCAGTAACATAATTTTAAAAAAAATAATTGAACCTCAAAGTTCATCAAAAGATAAATGTCTTACCTTTTGATAATTCATCTATCTATCTATCTTTGCAAATTGAGTCCTGAAAAACAGATTACTATTTCAACTTATCAAACTTTATGGATCATGATTACTTAATGAAATAGTTGCTATTTTACTCCCACTTTAAGTATTATACAACTGATGCACAGGAAGCTTAGGTAACAGCTTCAAGTTTATGTGGTTAATAGGGTTTGTTTAACTAAAATCTAGGTCTTTCTTACTTCAGTCTCTTCATCACTCAAAGTTCATCAGTTTAATAAATGTAAAAAGCAGAATTAAGTATCCCCTGAAATTAAAAACAAAAAAAATCAGAGATACCATGGGAACATTTTATGCAAAGATGGACACATTAAAGGACAGAAATGGCAAAGACCTACCAGAAGCAGAAGACATCATTCAAGATGCTCCTATTGTTACTTTTTCTGCCCTTGATAAAATATTCTCAGAGAAATGTTAATATATCTCACTATGATTATATATTTATTTTCCTTTATGTTTCTTCTGATTTTCACCTTACATATCTTTGTTTCTTGGTTGTTAGATGTTTAATGGTTTACAGTGTTTATCTTCTTTGTGAATTGTACCTTAAATCATTAAAATATTCATCTTTGTTTTATTTAAAGATAAAGGTTTTTTTAAAAAAATAGGATACCAAAAAAAGAGAAGAAAAAGAAGAAGCTGAAGCGCCAATACGTTGGCCACCTGATGTGAAGAACTGATTCATTGGAATAGTCCTGATGCTGGGAAAGATTGAAGACAGGAGGAGAAGTGGATGAGAGAGGATGAGATGGTTGGATAGCATTGCCAAATCAATGGACATGAGTTTGAGCAAGCTCTGGGAGTTGGAGTTGGACAGGGAATCCTGGTTTGCTGCAGTCTATGGGATTGCAAAGAGTTGGACATGACTGAGTGACTGAACTAAACTGAACACTCACCTAGAACCAGACATGCTGAAGTGTGAAGTCAGGTGGGTTGTAGGAAGCATCACTACAAACAAAGCTAGTGGAGTAATGGAATTCCAGTTGAGTTATTTCAAATCTTAAAAGATGGTGCCCTTAGTGCTGCACTCAATATGCCAGCAAATTTGGAAAACTCAGCAGTGGCCACAGGACTGGAAAAGATCAGTTTTCATTCCAATCCCAAAGAAGGGCAATGTGAAAGAATGTTCAAACCAGTATAAAATTGCACTCATTTCTCATGCTAACAAGGTAATACTCAAAAAATCCTTCCAGCTACCTTTTAGCAGTATGTGAACCAAGAATTTCTAGATGTACAACCTGGATTTAGAAAAGGCAGAGGAACCCAATATCAAATTGCCAACCATTATTGGAAAAGAAAAAGAAAAGGAATTCCAAGAAACATCTATTTATGCTTTATTGACTATGCTAAAGTTTTTGGCTGTGTGGACCACAATAAACTATGGAAAATTCTTAAAGGGATGGCAATACCAGACCACCTTACTTGTCTCCTGAGAAAGCTTATGCAGGTAAGAAGCAACAGTTAGAACCAAACATGGAACAATGGACTGGCTTAAAATTGGGGAAGGAGTCCATCAAGATTGTATATGGTCACTGTACTTATTTAACCTCTATGCAGAGTACATCATATGAAATGCTAGGCTGGATGAATCCCAAATTGGAACCTTGATTGCCAGGAGAAATATCAACAACCTTAGATATGCAGATGATACCACTCTAATGGCAGAAAGTGAAGAGAAACTAAAGAGCCTCTTGATGAAGGTGAAAGAGGAGAGTAGAAAAAGCTGGCTTAAAACTCAGCATTCAAAAAAATGAAAATCATGGTATGTGTTCCCATCTTTTCATGGCAAATGGACAGGGAAAAAGTGGAAACAATGACAAATTTTATTTTCTTGGGTTCCAAAATCACTGTGGACGGTGATTGCAGTCATGAAATTAAAAGACATTTGTTCTTTGGAAGAAAAGCTATGACAAACCTAGATAGTATATTAAAGAGCAGAGATATTACTTTCCTTATAGAGGTCCCTGTAGTTAAAGAGTCTGGTGGGCTATGGTCCATGGGATTGCAAAGTCTGACATGACTCAGTGACTAAGCCAGCACCACCATGGTTTATATAGTAGTAATGTACGGGTGTGAAAGTTGGATCATAAAGAAGGCTGAGCACTGAAGAATGGATGCTTTTGAACTGTGGTGCTGGAGAAAATTCTTGAGAGCCCCTTGGACATTGAGGAGATTAAGCAAGTCAATCCTAAAGAAAGTCAACCCTGAATATTCATTGGAAGGACTGATGCTGAAGTTGAAACTCGAATACCTGATGGAAAGAGCTGACTCACTGGAAAAGACTCTGATGCTGGGAAATATTAAGGGCAAGAGGAGAAGGGAGCGGTTGAGGATGAGATGGTTGAATAGCATCACTGACTCAATTGATATGAATTTGAACAAATGCCAGGAGATAGTGAAGGACAGGGAACCTTGATGTGCTGCATTCCATGGGGTCACAAAGAGTCAGACATGTCTTAGCAACTGAACAACAACAACAGTAAGCAAAATTAAATAATTTATTAAATATACAAAAACATGAGTAGAGGAATTAGTGGTTTGGAGTTCAGAAAATGAAGTAGAAACAATGATTTGAGTGATTTGGGAAGAGTTTTGCAGAAGTGAGAAGTAGGTTTCTATACTACCTAAACAACTATATAAACAGTACATTTTTGTAGTATAAAGACGTTTAGTATATTTAAGGTACAAAAGAAAGTTCCTCAAGTTAAAAATAACAACAACGAAATAGAAACCGCAGAAAGTTTCAAGTGGACACAGATAATGTAAAGTTTTACAAAGAGGAAAAGATTCCCTTTGGGTGCTGTGATCACTCTTTGCAGTCACTAGAGTCCCATTTGTAGTACTGAAGAAGTAACTTGACATAGACTGCAATGGTAAATGACTCTGCTACAGAGCAATAATTTACAGCTATGTTCATTGCTTGCAATAGCAGTGTTCGAAGCAATTGTGTTTCAGATTGTCTATCCCTCTCTCCCCTCCCCTCTCCCTGTCTCTCACGCTCTCTTTCCCTTCCCTCTCTATCTCTCCCTTGTCTTTCCTCTCAGTCTCTTTTGTTTTAAAATAGTTTCCCTGTAAGGGTGGTAGCTAAAATGCAAACATTTATTTCTTCTCTTTGCTCAAAGTCCATTAAAGTGACAATTCAGGAATAAGTCCACAAACCCAAAGAAAATTAGGCAGGATGAAACACCAGACTAGAACTGTCAACAAGATTTTTTGAATAAACAGATTGGAAGACACTGCTACTACTGCTGCTAAGTCGCTTCAGTTGTGTCCGACTCTGTGCGACCCCATAGACGGCAGCCCACCAGGCTCCCCCATCCCTGGGATTCTCCAGGCAAGAACACTGGAGTGGGTTGCCATTTTCTTCTTCAATGCAGGAAAGTGAAAAGTGAAAGGGAAGTCGCTCAGTCGTGTCCGACTCTTCGCGACACCATGGACTGCAGCCCACCAGGCTCCTCCGTTCATGGTATTTTCCAGGCAGGAGTACTGGAGTGGGGTGCCATCGCCTTAACAGTACATTTAATAGATTTAGAGAATAAGAAGTCTGATTACCCGTATGTATTGTGCAGTGCTTAGTCACTCACTCGCTTCAGTCATGTCCGACTCTTTGTGACCCCTTGGACTGTAGCCCACCAGGCTTCTCTGTCCATGGGAATTCTCCAGGTGAGAATACTGAAGTGGGTTTCCATGCCCTCCTCCAGGGGATCTTCCCAAACCAGAGACTGAACCCAGGTCTCCCGTATTGCTGGTGGATTCTTTACCAGTAGAGCCACCAGGGAAGCCCATGAATACTGGAACAGATGGTTTATCTGTTCTCCAGGGGATCTTCCCAACCCAGCAATCAAACCAGGGTCTCCGGCATTGCAGGAAGATTCTTTACCAACTGAGCTACCAGGGAAGCCCAATTACTAGTATAGGGGGGAAAAGACATAGAAAGAATTTTGATTCACTCTGCAAAGCCCAGTTAGTAACTGGAGTCACCAGATACTTTTGAGGTTGAAGATTTCAGGCTGGCTTTGAAAACTCAGTGGATTTTTTTGGAATTTATAAAGTGAGTAGTTAGAAACCAAGATTCCATCTCAAAATCCATTCTCTCAGGAGAATCTGCCTCCTCTAGCCAGAAGAATAAAGGAAGTTTACTCTTGATAGAAGATGCATAACAGTACACTTGACTCAGAGATAACAGGCAAAGTTGAAGGATAAGGTAACAGTCTATCCTGAAAATTAAAAAAAAAAAATCTTTTTAATCTCAAATGTACTGGGGTATTTCCCATGTCTATAGTTCTCTTCCTTTAATAAACTTTCCAAATTGTGAAAGCCAGGCTTCTAGTCCACAGAATAAGACTAGACTATTATTCTAAAAGGAAAAGAATGCAATCCTAAAGGAATATTATTATAAAGAGGCTCTCCAGCCCAAGAGAAAAGGTTTATAGATACTGACCAAGACAATGGGACAGAAATCTCCCCATCATATCACATGGTGGTGATAGCCACATCCAACAAGCCCTAACCATGTCATTGATAGTTTTGATCAGGTGATTTTGAGTATAGATAATATCCAAGTTTCACCATATACTTGTTTTATTTCGATTTTAAGTAAAACATATTACATGAAAGACAAGGACAAAGAGAGAAAACAAGCATCAAGACAAACTAAATGAAATAGAGACAAACCAGGAATCAGCAGAAAACTTCACTGAACTCTAATTGAGTCTTCCAGGAAGCATAATTTATTTATTCATTCAACAAATATTCATTAAATGGGAGCATAAAGCGTCTATGCTGGTCAGTGTTCTCAATACTTGGAATATGTAGATGAATAGCTCTTGCTCTTTTGTACCTTATATTTGGTAGGTGAGAGATAATATGAAAACCCATGAAAACAGGAATCAGATGTTATAAATAGAATTATTTAGAAAACAGTTACATATGTTTGAAAATGCCTGTGTTATATAAGAACAATAAATAGAAGAGTTGGAATCAAAGTTAAAAAAATCTCTTTTTAGACACTTAAAATTATAATGAGACAGAAAATATAGAAAGATGAAAGATAATGAAACATTTAAACCAGAAGGCCAAATATTCAATGAGAATACAGAAAGAGAGAAAAGAGAAAGTAAAATATGGGTGGGAAAGAGGAGTTATTAAAATGAAAATAAGTTAAATTTTCCTAGAACGGAGGGATGTGCTTCCAGATTGTAAGGAGTCATTATATCCAAGACAGGGCATATTTTAATGAATTTTCTGAATACTGTGTATGGATTTTCTGAATACAGATCCTGTAAGCTATCAGCAAGTAACAGTTGGTCCCATGCAAAGGACTGGGAGTTAGAAAATATGAGATTTTGCAAATGCAGCATCAGAACTGGGAAGGCAAGAGACATGCTTTCAAAAGTCTGAGGGAATACTGTGTATAACTGGAATTTACTCCTGGCTAAGCAATACATCAAAAGTGAGAATGGAATGAAGATTCAAATGTGAAAAAACTCAAGTAATTTATTTCCCATATACCCTTTCCTAACAGGAAAATGAAGTATGTGCTCATCTAATCTAAAGAAATGAAAACAGATGGAAGAAGATATGAGGACTGTTAAAAAGTAGACAATTAACAATTTTAAAATATTTTAAACTATTTAATTATAAAATAGTGGAATATGGCTCAGATGGTAAAGAATCTGCCTGCAAAGCAGGAGACTGGGATTCAATCCCTGGATTGGGAAGATCCCCTGGAGAAGGAAATGGCAATCCATACCAATATTTTTGCTTGACAAATCCCACGGACAGAGGAGGCTGGCAGGCTACAGTCCCTGGGGTTGCAAAGAGTAGGACGTGACCGAATAACTAACACACACACATTTATCCTGTAAGACATGCCTCAGATCAAACCACAGTTTTAATATTGTATATACTCTTATTTTCTGTCAAATTAATCTTTCAAAGAAAATCTCCTACTCAAAATCCTTACTTGTGCAGTGTTTAAGGATAAATCTAAATTCATCAAGGTGATTTTATAAAGTTTATAATTATAAAAATTTATGGTTCACCTCTCTTTCCTTCATATCACCCAGTGACTACCTTTTGTTTAGTTGCTAAGTCATGTCAGACTCTTTGCGACGCCATGGACTGTAGCCTGTGAGGCTTCTCTGTCCATGGGATTTCCCAGGCAAGAATACTGGAATATGGAATTATTAATACTTGTGGCTCCTGAAAAGCACTATGCTTCCTTCCTTGCAGTTGCTGGTTCCTCTGTCTGGAGCAACTGCTCTCCTTCCTGAGTGGCATCTTCATATCTGTTAGGTTCAAGACAAACTCCATCTCTCCCTGAAGCCCTCTCTCACCCTCAGCCTTACTTAGCCCTGACACTGGCAGGTGTCCTTTCTTGGCTCTCATGACACATGTGTTTCTTTTATCGAGGCATGCACTCACTTCATGTTAGTTTATTTTTCTTCCTCTTCCAAAAGAATGCGATCTTCTAAAAGGTGAGACCCATGTTTTATTAGTTGATAAATTCTCTTTTCTCAGCATGTTATCTAAGCTCCTAAGAGTTTCTTATTTAATCTTCAAAATGATCTTGAGAAGGAGGAATCCTTTACCACACAAGGAGCCTGAAGCTCAGAGAGAATTAGTGCCTTGCATGATATCAAATTCTAATAAGTGATAAGATCAGATTTAAATGCAGATCAGGACCCTGTAGTTTTTCCTTCACCTTGCTAGGACATACTGGATGCCTGAGTAATGAATCTTTACAAAAGGTCCCCGGGGTGGAATACCTTGGGTCTAGTTTTGATTTGACAACAGCCGACTATATCATATTCAGCAGATCATTTTGTTTTCCTTTCACAGACTCCCCATTGGGACTGAGGGCCATGTTTCTCCAGCTTAGATGCCTATTCCTTGTCAGTGGCAGGCTACTCAACACAATGATTGTGAAAGCTCTGTGAAGTGTCCAAAGTACACAATATGAGGTGGTGGGTTTTAATTGCACCCTGATCTATATTTGGATGCTTGAAAAGGAATTATCTTTAATATCGGCCTTCATGCTTATATTCTTCCAAACAATTCATACTTTCTCTCTTTGACATCTTCCTTCTAGCCTGCCATATACTTCATTTTCACAAAGATAATGTTATGTTTCTGTGTTATTACTTCTTGACAGTTTGGATGAAAATAAAGGAAGACTACTATTAATATTATTAAAGCCGTTTAAATTACATCTCCATCTTAAACACTGCACAGAGTTAGTAGAGACAATCAGTATTAGAAGATGGCAAGAAGCAAAATTAGGCAGGCGAGATGTTTTATTTGAAAACTTTTAACAAAGAATCTTTAATAGGCGGGAACTTAAAAAAATTAAATCATGTTTTGACAGTATTCATTTAATACAAAGAAATATGTTGGAGTATATAGAAAAGTCATTTTTAAAGACAAAAGAAATTTGACACAATATAGTTTAAAAAGATTTATTTTTGTTGAAAAATGGAATTCTCTCTATATTATAGCTCTACATCCTATTACTTCCATTTGATACTGAAAAATGGAAAAAGATAACTCATATCTAAAGAAACATTGATTCCAATGCATTTTCCATTCAAACAAACAGTCTTCTCTCAACAATGAAATTCATATAAAAAAAGTGCATTTTTTCCATTTTCCTCCTTTTATTTATACATCCACAATCGGACAAGCCATAACACTATCTAAACAACTGTATGCATTAACAAACAAACACAGATCAATAGCCATAATTTGACACACATGCACCGTTCTCTATGAAAACATCAATAGTCTGAAAGCTGAGTGGGCATAGCTGGAAAAAATATGCTTCACAGACACAATGTTGGCAGAAGATTAAATAACCAGATGTCAGGGAGAAAAAAAAAATTCAATGAAACTAAATGCATATTGGAAATGTACAAGTATTCTGTAGAGCTAAACTGTTTGGTATTAATAATAAGAAAATTATCTTCTACTTGCAGTCATTCAATTACTGTGTGTGCAAATATTTTGGATTGGATGTTTCCTATTCAAATATATTATTATCTACCTAAGGAGCCCTGTTGGAAGTCTAGGCGGAACTAGGATATGAGCTGCACAATGCAGTCCAATCTGAAAACAATATCTTAAGCTGCTATAGAGTCTTTCATAAGCAAAACCACAGATGACTTGTGTCATTCAAATCTATAGCGCAGTGATGGAGCAATGAAAAGGGAATATATAACTTAGTAACGGGCTCAGGCAGCTGAAAGAAGCCAAGTTTATGTAGAGCATTTGATTGAAAATAGATGAAATTCAAGAGTGTGTCAACTCAGCCAGCACCTACACAAACCAAAAAGCAAATAAGCCATTTGCCATTTTATTATAAGGCAGTATGGATGTGGATAGGGCAGTGCACCAGGAACAGGAGCCATACAGCATTTTTATCATTTTCCAATGTTATTATATGGAATAATTCATTGTAATTACACGTGACAGAAGACAGTGTAACTCCTATGACAATTTTATTTTAAGGGTTGACTCTTAGCTTTCCAGCATGCTGAAATTGTCAGAAGTGACCATAGCAGGTGAAAATACCTATTTATCTTAGAAAACTTTTAATTCACTCTTAAACAATTGCTGTATTGTAGGTCTATAAGCATTTGCTTCATGCACATCTATAGTTCTATGATTCCTGAAGTTGTTTAAAAAATGCAATCTCATTGTTTTCATAAACTTCATACATATAAGGAGGGAACACAATACATTAAGCTGATCCACTTGCTTATGTACATGCTAGATGTCAGAGTCTGTCTAGAAAATCAGAGAATGAGGAGAGGAAATGGACTGTGGGATGCGATTTAATATTGGATGAAATTACATAGGTAGAAGAAGACATGAATAGAGAGGCTATCTTCCCAGAGAAAAACAACTGAGAGGAAAACAAACCATCATTTAGGATAGAGACATTAAGATAGATATGAGGGATTCGGACCAGAACATAGAAACAAGGGTAGATGTCTAGGAATGCATCAGAAAATCAAGGTTTCATACTGATAATACAGATTTAAGAATGGATACCAAGATAGAAAAATGGAAGGCAAAGATCATTCAGTTCAGTTCAGGTCAGTTATTCGTTCATGTCTGAGACTCTTTGCAACCCCATGGACTGCAGCACATTAGGCCTCCCTGCCCATTACCAACTCCCAGAGCTTGCTCAAACTCATGTCCATTGAGTCTGTGATGCCATCTAATCCTCTCATCCTCTGTTGTCCCCTTCTCCTCCTGCCTCCAATCTTTCCCAGCCTCAAGATCTTTTTCAGTGAGTCAGTTCTTCTCATCAGGTGGCTAAATTACTGGAGTTTCAACTTCAGCATCAATCCTTCCAATAAATATTGAGGATTGATTTCCTTTGGGATGGACTGGTTTGATCTCCATGCAGTCCAAGGGATTTTCAAGAGTTTTCTCCAACACCACAAACTCTCACATCCATACATGACTACTGGAAAAACCATAGGTTTGACTAGACAGACCTTTGTTGGCAAAGTAATGTCTCTGCTTTTTAATATGCTGTCTAGGTTGGTCATAGCTTTTCTTCCAAGGAGTAAGCATCTTTTAATTTCTTGGCTGCAGTCACCATCTGTAGTGATTTTGGAGCCCAAGAAAATAAAGTTTGTCACTGTTTCCATTGTTCCCCTATATATTTGCCATGAAATGATGGGACAGGATGCCATGATCTTAGTCTTTTGAAAGTTGAGTTTTAGGCTTTAAACTTTTTCACTCTCCTCTTTCACTTTCATCAAGAGGCTCTTCAGTTCAAACTACCGCACAATTGCACTCATCTCACATGCTAGCAAAGTAATGCCTAGAGCATTAGGATTGGCATAATGTAAAAGGGGAATACAAGGACCAGAGTGTATTTTAAAAGTTACCCAAATGTGTAATTCCCCTTGCCTAACAGGTATCATGAGCAAGGACGTCCCTGGGCATCCAGTGGTTAGAATCCACCTTGTAGTGCAGGGGACATGGGGTTGAATCCCTTAGTTGGTCACTAAGACCCTGCATGCCTCAACTACTGAGGTCTACAAGCTCTGGAGCCTTTGTGCCACAGCTGAAGAGGCTCTGCACCAAGTGAAAGATCCTGCATGATATAAGGAAGATCCCACATGCTGTAACTAAGACTCCACACAGCCAAACACATAAATAATATATAAAGGAACACACACACACACACACACACATATATGGATATGGGCTTCCTAGGTGACTCAGTGGATAAAGAGTCCACCTGCAATGCATGAGATTCAGGCAGATGTGGGTTTGATCCTCAGGTTGGAAAGATCCTTTGGAGGAGGGCGTGGCAACCCACTACAGTATTCTTGTCTGGAGAATCCCATGGACAGGGGAGCCTGGTGGGCTACTGTCCATAGAGTCACAAAGAGTCAGGCATGACTGAAGCAACTGACACATGCACCCATAAAAGTATATATATATATATATATATATATATATATATATATATATATAAAAGAATATCAGCAAAAGATTGATAGATTTAGGTAGATAGAGGATGACAGTGGTGGTGGTTGTGGTGATGTAGAAGAAGAAAGACAAATAAAAAATTTTAACATAAATCAGTAAGAAAAGCATACCAATTAAATTAACAAAGGACAGGTACAGAATGCAACTATACAATAACCACGCTTAACAGTATTCAACCTCACTAGTAGTAAACAAAGAAATCCTAAATAAGGTAAGCTAATTTGTTATCCATCATTTTGGGTAATACTCTCTAAAGATACACCTGCACTCTCCCTATCAGTATGATACATTAGGACATTTACAGAGGAAAAAAACTTAGACTTTTGCATCCTTATTAACTATTTTGAGAAATTCATTCTATGTAAATAATGGTGGGCTTATGCAAAAATTTAACTACATATTTTAATTTTACAATACACACGAGGCACACCCTAACCTCTCAACTGTTCGTATATATTTAGCAGGGTGTTTCAGGGAATTAACCTGACAGTTAGGTCTCTTTGCAGACAATTGGTGAAGTGACATCTGCTCCCAGCCCTCTTCATCTTCTTCACAAGTTTTAAGTACATGGACAGATAGAGAATTAGAGGTAGGCGCCACAGACCTGGACTGCGTGCCGGCAGAAAGAGGCTGTAGAGAAACGTCAAGACATTGATCTGAAGAAGACTGTGTGAGACCCTAACTTAGCTGCACTTCTTGGGGTTTCTGGAGACAAAGTTCAATTAGTATTTAGATCAAATGTGAGAACTGGCTATAGTATAGTGATACTTTTACACAGCTTGAGGTTTTAGAAATGTTGAGGAACTTAGGAGAAAAGCAGTCCCAGGAAAGGGGGGCTATGTTGACAGGGGAAGGCTGGTAGCCATGGCAGCAGTAAGACATTACCCTGTGAAGCCTTCAAAAAACAGGTATCACCCGAGACTGAAATGACGAACACATGAAAGACCTTTCTGGGTGGACATGAATGACACATCTGGGAATCCAGATAGCCTTTGGGATTGAGGATACTCTTGTAGGTAATAGTAACAAAGAAAGAAAGAAAAAAAAAAAAGCATTGACTGAAAACATTGTCAAAATCAGCAAACGACATTTCTCATAGCAACCCCAAATAGAGGCCATAGCCTAATGCCATGCAATTCCAAAGTTGAGGTCAAAGAAAGAAATAGTATTTCTGGAATAGTGAAAAGCAGTAACTTTGAGATTTCTCATGAATATCCTCCAATAGGGACTTAATGAACTATATGGCATTTTCCCCCGTGTTTTTAACAGACATGTTGTAGAAAATAGGGAATATGAATGTGTCTCTAATGGAGATGTGGAGAAGGCAATGGCACCCCATTCCAGTACTCTTGCCTGGAAAATCCCATGGGCAGAGGAGCCTGGTAGGCTGCAGTCCATGCGGTCACTAAGAGTCGGACACGACTGAGCGACTTCACTTTCACTTTTCACTTTCATGCATTGAAGAAGGAAATGGCAACCCACTCCAGTGTTCTTGCCTGGAGAATCCCAGGGACGGGGGAGCCTGGTGAGCTGCCGTCTATGGGGTCACACAGAGTCGGACACAACTGAAGTGACTTAGCAGCAGCAGCAGCTAATGGAGATGAAAGCTCTGGCTCTAAACATTCAGTGGGACAAACAACTCAGTTTGCAGAAAGGGTGAATACTCACTTAGTAGATTAAGTGAACCCACCTAAAGAAACTATAGCATCCTAAAGGCAGAGGAGGAGATGAATGAGGGAATCGTGATAAACCTACTGGGCCCAGCAGACTGGAGTCGAGCCATGGCTACACTAAGAACTCATATGGTTTTTTAGCTGGCTCACTCCTGCTGATATTGATAAACACTTTTTCCCCACATATAGGAACCAGAACTTGGTCCCTTACAGAGCATAATAAACATCACTCTGTATGAACTCATGCCTGTCCCCGCATATGTCCTCAAGGTATAAACAAAGTTAGTTAAGAAAATAAATACTCAAATTTCAAGTTCTAGCTCAAGGGAGAAACCAATGAGTTCTCTGATCTTGGGGGAAGTAGTAAATTTCTCTCTCTCTTATACACACACACACACACACACACACACAGGAACACATACTATATAAGAGAAAATGGAAAATATTGACAACCTGCCCAAGTAAGAAGCTGCAAAAGAATAGACAGAAAAGAAAGGGGAGATTGTGGGGTTAAGAAATAATAGAAAAGTAGCAAGGAGATGAAAACACATTTTAAAAGTTCAGATTACAGACATAGAAAGAAATTTTGAGAAATTTACAGGGATGACAAATGAAAAAAAGCAAAATGCAAGATTATAGCAGAAGGAGAGCTGATATCTGATTTATTGGTGAGAGAGGTGAAGACACTCTGTATCCTTGAAGTGTATCCTTAACAAACATAACAAAAGACACTCAAAAATATTGGAGAATTAGTTCTTTAACCTGAAGAAAATGACTCTTTAAATCAAAATATGCATAATCAGGGATAATTTAAACAGAATATTCAATAATGTGAAATAGCTTAGATCAGTAATTCTTAAAATTCAAGCATAAAGGTAAGAGTATTTTGACCATCCAGAGAAGATAAGCAAATTATAGACAAAAAAAGCAATACTGGGCTGGCCTCATGCACCTTGACTGTCAAACATTTGTGATGAGAAGCCAGGGGAACAAAGCTGCCAAATTTTGAAGGAAAAGAAGTAATATTATACACTGAGATTTAGTTCAGAAAGGAAAGAAACAGGCAGTCTTTCAGAGAGTTTAACACACATGATCTCTTCTTGAAAACACAAACAATGACAGTCACAAAAAGAAAATGTCCTAAATATTAATTTCAGCAAGTTGAAAGATGAATCAAAGATTTCAGTAATTATAGAAGGCATGCTTTTTAAAAGATGTCAAAGTTTCATTAAAGTTATTTAAATATAGAAATAATAGTGGGAGGTTTTTGAATTAAAAAAATATTCAAAATGACAGAAAGAAATTACCCTAAATCTCAGTAAACATAATCAAAATTAATACATCACATTATTATTTAGAATCTGGAGAAGAAAAGTGTGATAAGTGAGACTGTTACTTCCCTTTTCTTTCTTGGCATGGAGGAAATCAATAAAACCATAAACTGAAATGTGAAATTTTATTTTATATTTTTAAATTTTATTTATTTTAATTGAAGGCTAATTACTTTACAATATTGTGGCTATTTTTGCCATACATTGACATGAATCCACCATGGGTATACCTGTGTTCCCCATCCTGAACTCCCCTCCCACCTCCCTCCCCATCCCATCCCTCTGGGTCATCCCAGTGCACCAGCCCTGAGCAGCCTGTCTCATGCATCAAACCTGGACTGGCACTCTATTTCACATATGATAATATACATGTTTTGATGCTATTCTCTCAAATCATCCCACCCTTGCCTTCTCCTATAGAGTCCAAAAGTCTGTTCTTTACCTCTGTGTCTCTTTTGCTGTCTCACATATAGGGTCATTGTTACCATCTTTCTAAATCCCATATATATGCATTAATATACTGTATTGGTGTTTTTCTTTCTGATTTATTCCGCTCTGTATAATAGGCTCCAGTTTCATCCACCTCATTAGAACTGATTCAAATGCATTCTTTTTAATGGCTGAGTAATACTCCATTGTGTATATGTACCACAGCTTTCTTATCCATTCATCTGCCGATGGACATCTAGGCTGCTTCCATGTCCTGGCTATTGTAAATAGTGCTGTGATGAACGTTGGGGTACATGTGTCTCTTTCAGTTCTGGTTTCCTCGGTATGTATGCCCAGCAGTGGGATTGCTGGGTCGTATGGCAGTTCTATTTCCAGTTTGTTAAGGAATCTCCACACTATTCTCCATAGTGGCTGTACTAGTTTGCATTCCCACCAACAGTGTAAGAGGGTTCCCTTTTCTCCACACCCTCTCCAGCCTTTATTGCTTGTAGACTTTTGGATCACAGCCATTCTGAATGGCATGAGATGGTACCTCATTGTGGTTTTGATTTGCATTTCTCTGATAATGAGTGACGTTGAGAATCTTTTCATGTGTTTGTTAGCCATCTGTATGTCTTCTTTGGAGAAATGTCTGTTTAGTTCTTTGGTCCATTTTTTTGATTGAGTCTCTTATTTTTCTGGAATTGAGCTGCAGGAGTTGCTTGTATATTTTTGAGATTAATTCTTTGTCAGTTGCTTCATTTGCTATTATTTTCTCCCATTCTGAAGGCTGTCTTTTCACCTTGCTTATAGTTTCCTTCATTGTGCAAAAGCTTTTAAGTTTAATTAGGTCCCTTTTGTTTATTTTGCTTTTATTTCCATTACTCTGGGAGGTAGGTCACAGTGGATCCTGCTATGATTTACATCAGAGAGTGTTTTGCCTATGTTTTCCTCTAGGAGTTTTATAGTTTCTGGTCTTACATTTAGATCTTCAAACTATTTTTAGTTTATTTTTCTGTATGGTGTTAGAAAGTGTTCTGCTGCTGTTGCTAAGTCACTTCTGTCGTGTCCAACTCTGTGTGACCCCATAGATGGCAGCCCACCAGGCTCCCCCATCCCTGGGATTCTCCAGGCAAGAACACTGGAGTGGGTTGCCATTTCTTTTTCCAATGCATGAAAGTGAAAAGTGAAAGTGAAGTTGCTCAGTCGTGTCCGACCCTCAGCGACCCCATGGATTGCAGCTTTCCAGGCTCCTCCACCCATGGGATTTTCCGGGCAAGAGTCCTGAAGTGGGGTGCCAGTTCTAGCTTCATGGTGATTGACCAGTTTTCCCAGCACCACTTGTTAAAGAGCTTATCTTTTCTCCGTTGTATATTCTTGCCTCCTTTGTCAAAGATAAGGTGTCCATAGGTGCGAAAGCCTATCTCTAGGCTTTCTATTTTGTTCCATTGATCTATATTTCTGTCTTTGTGCCAGTACCATACTATCTTGACAACTGTAGCTTTGTAGTATAGCCTGAAATCAGGCAGATTAATTCCTCCAGTTCCATTCTTCTTTTTCAAGATTGCTTTGGCTATTTGAGGTTTTGTATTTCCATACAAGTTGTGAAATTATTTGTTCTAGTTCTCAAAATTTCTGTTTTTCTTAAACGTATGTTGTCGTACAGTTGCTCAGTTGAGTCGATTCGTTGTGATCCCATGGACTGTAGTATGCCAGGCCTCCCTGTCCTTCACTGTTTCCTGGAGTTTGCTCAGACTCGTGGCCTTTGAGTTGATGATGCCATCCAACCATCTCATCCTCTGTTGCCCCTTCGTCTCCTGCCCTCAGTATTTCCCAGCATCAAGTCTTTTCCAAAAAAACAGCTCCACATTGGAGCTTCAGCTTCAGCATCAGTCCTTTAAATGAATATTCAGGGTTGATTTCCTTTAGGATAGACAGGTTTGATCTCCTTGCTGTCCAAGAGACTGTCAAGAGTCTTCTCCAGTACCACAGTTCAGAAGCATCAATTCTTAAGTGCTCAGCTTTCTTTATGGTCCAGCTCTCACAGCTGTACATGACTATGGATGGGAAAAGATGCTATGATCTTAGTTTTCTAAATGTTGAGTTTTAAGCCAGCTTTTTCACTCTCCTCTTTCACCTTCATCAAAAGAATTTTTAGTTCTCTTTCACTTTCTGCCATTAGGGTGGTGTCATCTGCATATCTGAGGCTAATGATATTTCTTCTGACAATGTTGATTCCAGCTTGAACTTCATCCAGCTTGGCATTTCATATGATGTACTCTGCATAGAAGCTAAATAATCAGAGTGACAATATACAGCCTTGACATCAGTTCAGTTCAGTTTCTCAGTCGTGTCTGAGTCTTTGTGACCCCATGGACTGCAACATGCTAGGCTTCACTGTCTATCACCAACACCCAGAACCTACTCAAATTCATGTCCCTTGAGTCAGTGATGCCACCCAACCATCTCATCCTCTGTCATCCCCTTCTCCTCTCTCTTTCAATCTTTGCCATCATCAGGATCTTGGAGTACAAAATGAAGCAGGTCAAAGACTAACAGAGTTTTGCCAAGAGAACACACTGGTCATAGCAAACACCCTCTTCCAACAACACAAAAGAAGACTCTAAACATAGACATCATCAGATGGTCAATACTTAAATCAGACTGATTATATTCTTTGCAGCCAAAGATGGAGAAGCTTTATACAGTCAGCAAAAACCAGACTGGGAGCCAACTATGGCTCAGATCATGAACTCCTTATGGTCAAATTCAGACTTAAATTGAAGAAAGTAGGGGAAACCACTAGACCATTCAGGTATGACTTAAATCAAATCCCTCACAATTATACAGTGGAAGTGACAAATAGATTCAAGGGATTATATCTGATAGACAGAGTGCCTGATGAACTATGGATGGAGGTTCATGACACCGTACAGGAGGTAGTGATCAAGACCATACCCAAGAAAAAGTAGTGCAAAAAAGGGAAACTGGTTCTCTTACAAGGCCTTACAAATAGCTGAGAAAGAAGAGAAGCTAAAGGCAAAGGAGAAAAGGAAAGATATACCCATTTGAATACAGAGTTCCAAAGAATGGCAAGGAGAGATAAGAAAGCCTTCCTTAGTGATCAATGCAAATAAATAGAGTAAAACAATAGAATGGGAAAGACTAGAGATCTCTTCTAGAAAATTAGAGATACCAAGGGAACATTTCATGCAAAGATAGGCACAATAAAGGACAGAAATGGCATGACCTAACAGAAGCAGAAGATATTAAGAAGTGGCAAGAATACACAGAAGAACTATACAAAAAAGATTGTCATGACCCAGATAACCATGATGGTGTGATCACTCACATAGAGCCAGACATCCTGGAATGCGAAGTCAAGTGGGCCTTAGGAAGCATCACTAGGAACAAAGCTAGAGGAGGTGATGGAACTCCAGTTGAGATATTTCAAATCCTAAAAAATGATGCTGTGAAAGTGCTGCACTCAATATGCCAGAAAATTTGGAATACTCAGCAGTGGCCACAGGATTGGAGGAGGTCAGTTTTCATTCCAATCTCAAAGAAAGGCAATATCAAAGAATGTTCAAACTACAACACATTTGCACTCATCTCACACACTAGCAAAGTAATGCTCAAAATTCTCCAAGCCAGGCTTTGACAGTACATGAAGCATGAACTTCCAGTTGTTCAAACTGGATTTAGAAAAGGTAGAGGATCCAGAGATCAAATTGCCGACATCCACTGGATCATTGAAAAAGCAAGAGAGTTCCAGAAAAAACATCTATTTTTGCTTTATTGACTACACCAAAACCTTGACATACTCAAGTCCTGGGCCACTACTGAGTTTTCCAAATTGGCTGGATATTGAGTGCAGCCCTTTAACAACATCACCTTAACAGTATTGTTTAAAAAAGTAGTATATCTTTCATCAATTTTTTAACTTGCTCATCATTGCAGTTTCAATTATACACTTTGTTTCTGCTAAATTCATATGAAAGAAGATTAAATATTTTTTTGTTTTTAAAAATCATGCATTTATAAGATCCCAGATTAATGAAACCAGAACTCCCTTATCCATTCTATCCCTGTCTTTCTCTGTGTCTTTGTCTCTTATCTCCTCCCTTCACATATTCGGTGAGTACTTGGACATTTACTGTTTTTTTTTATTATTTTATCTTTTTTTATTATTTGACTTTTACAGTATGTATGTACATGTATGCTTGGCATGTGTGTGTGTGTGTGGTTATAACAATCAAACTTGAATCTCTTAAGGAGCAACTTCATTGGGAAGGATTATGGGAGAAGGGCCTTGTCACAGAGGATGGAGACTATTGCAATGGGAAGAGTTCTGACCATGAGATCTGGCATTACCCCAATTGTTCACCAAGAAGAGTTTCTCTTTTTCAAATAGGTGCAAACAAAGGAAGAAGGAACTGGATGTGGGGAAGCATAAAACAGGGTGAAGTGAAATTGGACAGTAGATCAGAGAACAGTTTGCCCTGAGGCTAGCCCATATCTGGAGGGGCTGGCTGTATTTGCTGTCCGCTTTGAGAGTGGGTTAAATTCAGGAATGTGGGAAAGAGAAAATCTTAACCAGAGTTTGGTTAACAAACTTTAGTTAGCAAGTTGGTTAACGAGCTTGTGGGGCAAGCAGTTCAATTAATCTTTTATGAAGCAAAGAGTGGCAATTTGGAAGGTCTCTACCTGGCCTTGACATAGGTAAATGAGGAGACATCCATTAGTTTTATCAGCTCATGTGAGGAAGAGTGGTATGTTACCATTTTTCTGAAACACAAAGTGATGGATGTATTTCTTAACGTTCTTTATTTTCCAGTATCACAAGGTTCAAATAAAATGTAACACTGTCCATATGTGGTGAGTATGTGTGTCTGTGTTTGTGTTATGTGTGTGTGTGTGTGTGTGTGTGTGTTCAGTTCAGTTCAGTCACTCAGTCAGATCCTGCAAGGCCTCCCTGTTCATCGCCAACTCCCGGAGTTTACTCAAACTCATGTCCATTGAGTTGGTGATACCATCCAACCATCTCATCCTCTGTCTTCCCCTTCTCCTCCTGCCTTCAATCTTTCCCAGTATCAGGGTCTTTTCAGATGAGTCAGTTCTTCACATCAGGTTGTCAAAGTATTGGAGTTTCAGCTTCAGCATCAGTCCTTCCAATGAATATTCAGGACTGATTTCCTTTAGGATGGTCGGGTTGTATCTCCTTGCAGTCTAAGGGACTCTCAAGACTCTTCTCCAACACCACGGTTCAAAAGCATCAATTCTTCAGTGCTCAGCTTTCTTTATAGTCCACTTCTCACATCCATATGTGACTACTGGAAAAATCATAGTTTTGACTAGATGGACCTCTGTTGACAAAGTAATGTCTCCGCTTTTTAATATGCTGTCTAGGTTGGTATATGTGTGTATATATTTGTTATTGTATATATATATATATATATATATATATATATATACACATACACATATACATATATATACACATATATATATAATATATATTTTATATATATACCCATATATGTATGTGTATATAATCTTACTAGATTATATAAATATAAAACAAAACTTACACAATAAAAACTACTTTAAAAGAATGTGAAAATTAAGTCACATAAACAGTTACAGAGTCAATAAAATCAAAGCAGACTTCTGTTTCTGCGTAATTTTGAACATATAATACCCAACAATCAATCTCACAGGTGAAATTCAGCTAAAGAGTTGATATGGATATTGTTTAAGTATTTCTATTAATAACTTAAAAAAAATAAAGGTATAACTAAAAATGCTACATCATGAAATTCTCAGTGTCCAGAAACATGGCCTCTGGCAGCAACCCATCTTAGGAGTTAACCATGCCTACATATTTATGGCACTGCCATAGGATAAAAAATAAAATATTGACACATTTATTTTTTAATTCATGTTTCTACTCTTTGAAGAGATATTTATAAAATATCCTTTTCTCTTGTGTCCAGTGGAGAGTATAGGAATGAACATGATATATGCTATGCTCTCTAGGGGTCTTTGACCTCCTCTTTGATTATAAGCTCCTGATGTGTTAATGATTTAAATAAGAATACAAGACGGTAACATAAAAATGCCACAGGAGAAACAAGTGTACAGGACAAACTAAGTGTAAAGAAATTATTTACTATTAGGTTGGGGTAATAAAAAGAATAGTGCACTGTGAGGCAAGCCAGTGCAGATTCTGCTTCCTCTATTAAGATGCATGTGGAGATTCAGTTGAGAGAACAAATGCACGTGCAATATCTGATTGGTGGCAAGTAGAATAAAAAAAAAATGAAGGAGGAGCATAAAATATAATAGGTAAGGGATGAAGTTGTCTCCTATAATAGAAGGGATCTCAGACTATGGCCCACATTGGGGCATACCTTTACTGACCCCAGTGTGTTGTTTCCTTCCAGTGATTCAGACATGCCGCCATGACTGTCCATGGCTGGAGGCAATTGCATGCCCATTAATCTCAGCCAGTATTTTCCTTTCTTCTCTCTCACAAGGTCCAGGATAGACTCATTATCAGTAGGGATCAACAGACATTTTATCACAATGTGGCCCTGCCAACTGCTGCCTGCATCATATTCATTGTGTAACTGTATCTATTTCAAATGAAGTTTGAACTGTTATTCTTTACTTTGTCATTTGGCTGAGCCTTGATGCCTTTTACCTTGGCTTTCCAGCTAATCCATTCTTCATTGTCTTGGTAAGACCTCTTACTTGTATTTACTGCTACAACTCTATGTATGTTCGCATGGCAGATTGGAGTCAACCACAAATAAAAATGCACACCTTCTACAGATAAAACCTCTAAAACAATGAATATCTGGTTAAACGTATCTCCTGATACTAGTTATTCATTTACACAGAATTTTATATCAAGCAAACTGATTATAATCATATTTTTTCCTTCTCCCAGCCTAGCCTCATGGATAATTAACCCAAAGCACAGAGACATTTGGTGACTGACATTTAGCTTCATACAGGAAAGAAAATTATCTCTATGTCATTCATCTATCTCTCCTTCTACGCGTTTACATTTATACTATTCCTGTCTTTACTGCAGAATGTCCCTTCCCTGCCACACTATTAACATATTTAAGTTTCCTCAATTTTAAAGCATCATTGAGCTTTAAATGCTGAATTGATTGAAATATAGCTTTTAGATGCTAATGGAAGATATAAATATACTGACCAAGTTTTATTTTTCTTTTAATTAGAGTGTAGTTGCTTTACAATGTTGTATTGTTTTCTACTGTACAACAAAATGAACCAGATAGACATATACATTTATTCCCTCCTTTTTGGATTTCCTTCCCATTCAGATCACCACAGTACATTGATTAGAGTTTTCAGTATTATCCAGTATGTTCTCAATAGTTATCTATCTTATATGTACCATCAATAGTGTATATATGTCAATTTCTTAAATATACACTTTAGATAGTCATACATATGTAGATTCATATAATGTTAAGTGTCAAAACTCAGTAGTTTGTAATGTTACAATCGCAAAACAGTATATCCTCATCCTCATAACTACCAGTCTTTCTAGGTCAAATTCAAATGTCTGCATATCTAGGAAGCATTTCCTTTTAGCCTCACCTGGAAATGATTTCCCTCTCCTTAAAAATGCAATCACACTTGTTTATTTATTCCTTACATGACATTTAAGCGTACTGCTTATCTAACCAAGCTATGCTCTTTTCATAGGAACATTAGCATAGAAAATAGAATAGCTTACATCCCCAAGCATTTTTACCTGAATGCGATAGATACTCAATAAATATCTCTTGCCTGTCTAAACAGAACCACAATGGCAAATTAATTTCTGCCAGTTAAGTAAACAAATGTTTTGCTTACACAATGTCATAGGTCTTTTCTACTGATGTGACTCTTTGGGTGTTGTAAATATTTGGTCATACCAAAGTCTTTTTTTTTTTTTATCAGTTACTGTTCATTATGTTCTCACAATACATTTGGGTTCTCACAAGTAAGCAGTAATTATAAACTTAGAGTTAGCTCTAATCAGAATCCTTTCCATCAGAAGGTACCATATATCTTCCTTTCAGAGGGCTTTCAAGACCAAGACCAAGTGAAGTCGCTCAGTCATGTCCGACTCTTTGTGACCCCATGGACTGTAGCCTACCATGCTCCTCCATCCATGGGATTTTGCAGGCCAGAGTACTGGAGTAGGTTGCCATTTCCTTCTCCAGAGGATCTTCCCGACCCAGGGATCGAACCCAGTCTCCTGCATTATAGGCAGATGCTTTACCATCTGACCTAGAGGGCTTCACTTTACTCTAATCCCAGGGGAGTAGTGAGCAGGGGGAAAAATTATATCTTCTACTGCAGCCTCAGAAGGAAAGTGGAAACAGAAAAGGAAATTTGTAGTCCTGGCTCACAGCACTATATTTAGATGGGGAAAAATTGTCTGGTACACTCTTAAGGTGACTGATCTCCCTTTGGCCCCACAAATGGACTAGATCACTTGACTTTCCAAGTCTCTACATCTGGTTTTAGAAGTTTGATGTCATATTCTTTTAGAATCTCTACTAGTAACTACTCTGTGAAGTTGTTATTGTAACTTTCCTTGGTATCATACTTTCACTTGGGCAGTTTAAATGGAAAAAGATAACTGAGTGTTTTTAATGGTGAAAAAAAAAAAAAGAGTAAATGAAAATTCTAAAACCTGAATTAAAAGATACATGAAACTTTCCTCTGGGTTTGGTGGGTGCATTTAGCTCATGATTTGTATCATGTGGTATTTACTTTCCTCTTTCTTTGTGATACCCTCTGTTCCACACCAACCCTATCCTGACAGCCCCCAGTGCTCCTGCTGTAACTGATATTCTCAGTACCTCTGGCGACCTTGTTGTTTAGTAGCTAGAAGAGCATTTGCCAGTAAGTATCTAAGAGTCAGAAGATGTTCTCTGTTTTTCACTACTCATTAAGTCTGTTCCCTGTGTCCCAGACCATCTGCACCCCTGGCCAGCTAATATAATAAGCATATTCTTGTAAATGATACTGATGGTTAGTGAAATGACACCCATAGTGCATTGTACGAGTCTTCAGTGTATTCACGTGAGGATGGACTTCAGAGAGCATCATCTTGGGTAAAGAGTTAATTCTCTTTGCTTTCAGGTTCCACTTCATCCAGCAGTCCATGGATCCATCCTGTTACAAATAGAGTAGAAGGGGAAATACAGCTCAGACCTAGTCTTCAGAGATGTTATTTATAAAGCTACAATTTTTTCACCTTCTTAATTAGTCATTGCCCAGCCCCTCGCCAAGTACAATAGTTGTCCACTATGCATTCCTTGGTGCAAACTGATACAAATACATTCCTAATTTGCTATTTTCTTAAAAATAAATCATAATTTCTAATTTTTGTCTTTTTAGTGTTTTATGTCTCTTACTTCCATTCATATTCATTGACTCATGGAATTTTACAGCTGGAAGGGACCTATAGATCACTTGGTTCAACTTCTTTCTTTCATAAGCTAAAAAAAACAGACATATTAAGCGGTTTATTTCAAGATCACCTACTAATCAAATAAACAAATCCAAATGAAACGTAGTGAATAGAATGCTGGGTCCAATAGAATTACTTGAGATCATTTTCTTTTGAAGTATGTTTTCTTTAAGAAGTTGCCTTTAATGATTCCATATATAATATTACTGCAAATATTTGAATAACTTTCTGCTTCTTAGCCTTCTAAAATTTACAGGTTATTGCAAATATTAATGGAAAAGAATTCCACACTTGGGTACCAGCTTATTTGAAGGCAAAACGATCTACATATTCATGCTGGCTTTGATAGCCTGGCATGTCTCCAGCACACAGTAAACAGATGATACCGAAGACCTTTATTCCAGATGCTGCATTTAGCAGGGTGGTATCTAATACATTAGAGATGTTTTCCCAAGTTTCTCCCTGTTAAAATAATTCATAATGATATCAAGGTCAGTGCAAGCTGAGGCTATTTGTTCTGAAGATACCAGACATGCAAGGTAAACCTCCTAGGAGACTATTACAAGCCATCAACAAAACGCCCGCTAAGGATGTAAATTTTCATTCTCTCTGTAAATCTTCTGCTTACATCTCTCATGGCAACCTCTGTCCATTCATACTCAACACTTCCTGACTCGGTCCTTGCATGGACTTCAAGACAGAACATTTACTGTATAATTTACAAAGCTGTTTAGGACTCAGATCCACCTAGGAATTTCTATAAAGCTAGAAAATAAATATTTCTTCCATTATCCAAATATGAGATGCCAGACTCAAGGCATCAGACCTTTTCACTCAGAAGTGTCAAAGCAAAGGATGTGAAATAATTGGAGTATGTGTACTAAAAGCTGTTATCCAATCTCCTTGAGGAAATTAATTTTTATGTCCTTCTAAGTTGAAGAAAATTAAATCCATTTGATAAACTTCATGGGATATGCCCTTGTTCCAGGGTCAGATTCTCCAGGGTTGTATTTATTATAAAACTTTAAAAATCAACTATAACCACTGGAAATGTGATAAGCATCTGACATTGCATGTGGCAATATAATTCCTATAAGAATAAAATATATATGCACTTCTTTTAAAAATATCATATATATGTAGTTTATATATGAGTGTGCATTATGCATATGTGATGGAGTTATCTATTCAGTTATCTCTGTAGATGAGGCCATATACATGGCACTAAGTTATCTGTGAGCTTCTGAGAGGATGGTCAGGGAGGTGTGAATAGTGGTGAGGGTAGCTTGGTATCCATTCTATGACCAACCTTATGTAGAGAACAGTCCAGCTAAAATGAACAGTAGGTAGTGGGTAGAAGAACTGTTTTCATGATGGTTTCATAAGGCCAAGGAGAATTCATGGCAAAGTAGAGCACACTTGGATTCTAGAAGGCTTTGCTGCCCTGCTGCTGTTCCATTATGTGATGCCTGCCGAATGAGTGATGACTGAATTTTTGCAGTGTTGACTTACCTCAGTCACCTTGAAGTTAGTGGGGCAGAGATGCACCCCAAGGAGGAGCAGGATGGGCAGAGGCAGCCCAGCTGAGGCTCCACCCCCAACTGTGGGCAAGCAGACACATGAATAAGAGGCAAGGGCAGGTATTTGAGAGGGAAGCTTGTGAATGTACTTGAGACACATCTGTGGAGTCCCCAGAATGACTGGAGAACATTTTGACTGTGTTGGGCCATGTATCCATGACCTGACTAATAATATGCTGGCACTGCAAGGAGGCTGGATAGATTGTTTCCAATAATTCCAGTCCTTATTCTTCCTTTCTTTGACTAGTGCCTCGAAACTATATGAGTAATGGTGTTTGGCATGCTCTCTGAGACCTCTCTCCAACTGTTTTCTGCCTATAAAACTTCACCCCCAAATCATCTTTAAATTGTAACTTTTAGTTTTATTTTCAGTGGATAAATCAAGCACATTCCACAAGTCCAAATATTAACAAAAGGGAAAGAATGAAAAGTAAATCACCCCTTCTTCCCCTTAACCTTCTCAGAAGTACTTATTATTATCAGTTTCACACATGTCCTTCTAGAGAAATTCTATGACTATCACAGACTTTAAAACATCTCTTGAGTGTACTGTGTACCATATTGGATAAAAATGACCCAAGCACATATACGGTGGTCAATATATACATATTGATTAATTGAAAGGAGAGATTATCTCTGTGTTTATCAGGATCATAGAATCCCAAGGACAGTTAAAACTGCAGAGGTGATAACACTGATGGCAGACTCTCAGGGAATGTATATAGCTAAGCACAGTAACACACAGCTTCTATGCTCCTAAAAGTAAAGAGTTAACTGTTGGGAAATTCAAGATAAATTATGCTATGGAGAGTAACAGACCCTGAAAAAGGAAGCTGAGCTCTGGCATTTTACACCTTGCGGAGACAAATGCTTTGCAATGTGTATTAAAAGCAGTCTTTGCGATCAAGATTTGGCAAGTCACCCAGAATCCTTAACTTGCCCACCATGGCAGAAATCTCATTATGTATAACCTTTTAAATGGGACCAGAGAAACATTTTCAACTTGATTCTCATTGAGCACAACCTCTACCTGGAAGTGCAGTCCAAATGGAGACAAAGTGTATATTATTTTTGCATTGGACATGTAGTGCCAAGAACACTGTTTCCACTGTTCCTTGTTTTTTGAGAGCCAAGTAGCTAGCACACACTCTCTCTTTCTCTATCCCTCCCTCCCTTACACACACACACACACACACACACACATATATCCTAGAGGCTTTTTTTACACTAGCTGGGCAATGATTTTTGCAAGCATGGCCCCAATGTGAAGGTCTGCCACTCAGTTTGACCACAGTAGATGTGGTAAATTTTAGTTTTTATCTCCTAGGGGCCCTATCTGGCAGGTATACTTAAGAACATGCAGAGACAACTTCTATTTTGTGGTGATAATTTTCATAGTTGTTTGTGAATTTATCTTGTCTACCACCCCAGATTATCTCATTTGCTCATGCTCACTTATTGATAGATCACGCTTTCTGTTCTAATGCTTGAACCTCTATTGCGCTCTTTCACTTAAAACAGTCTTACAAACCACTGCTAGCTACTTTGTCCAGGCTTAGTGTTAGGTGTTGTGAATTAATATTCTAGTCATCATCACAAAAGTCCCATAAGAGGCCTGATTATGACCATTTTACAAACAAAGAAATGAAGAAACAAATAAAGCCATTTGATAAGATGTTGTACACAAGTTGAAATCTGTATTCAATCCTTGCAACTCCAAGAAGGAAATTTCAGTCCAGTTCAGTTGCTCAGTAATGTCCAACTCTTTGCAACTCCATGGACTGCAGCATGCTGGGCCTCCCCGTCCATCACCAACTCCTGGAGCCTATTCAAACTCATGTCCATTGAGTTGGTGATGCCATCCAATCATCTCATCCTCTGTCTTCCCCTTCTCCTCCTGCCTTCAATAACTTTTCCAATGAATCAGTTCTTCACATCAGGTAGCCAAAGTATTGGAGTTTCAATTTCAGAATCAGTCCTTCCAACTAATATTCAAGACTGATTTCCTTTTAAGACAGATTGGTTGGATCTCCTTTCAGTCCAAAGGGCTTTCAAAAGTCTTCTCCAACACCACAGTTCAAAGGCGTCAATTCTTTGTTGCTCAGCTTTCTTTATAGTCCAACTCTCATATCCATACCTGACTACTGGAAAAACCAAAGTTTTGACTAGACAGACCTTAGTCAGCAAGGTAATGTCTCTGCTTCTTAATATGCTGTCTAGGTTGGTCATAGCTTTTCTTCCAAGGAGCAAGTGTCTTTTAATTTCATGGCTGCAGTCACTATCTGCAGTGATTTTGGAGCCCCCCAAAAATAAGGTCTCTCACCATTTCCAATGTGTTTCCCCATCTATTTGCCATGAAGTGATGGGATCAGATGCCATGATCTTAGTTTTATGAATGTTGAGTTTTAAGCCAACTTTTTCACTGTCCTCTTTCACTTTCATCAAGAGGCTCCTTAGTTCTTCTTTGCTTTCTGCCATAAGGGTCGTGTCATTTGCATATCTGAGGTTATTGATATTTCTCTTGGCAATTTTAATTCCAGCTTGTGCTTCATACAGTATTTCTCATGATGTTCTCTGCATATAAGTTAAATAAGCAGGGTGACAATACACAGCCTTGAAGTACCCCTTTCCTGATTTGGAAATAGTCTTTTGTTCCATGCTTTTTGACCAGCATACAGATTTCTCGGGAGACAGGTAAGGTGGTCTGGTATTCCCATCTCTTGAAGAATTTTCTACAGTTTGTTGTGATCCACACAGTCAAAGGCTTTGGCATTCAATAAAGCAGAAGTAGATGTTTTTCTGGAACTTTCTTGCTTTTTGGATGATCTAACGGATGTTGGCAATTTGATCTCTGGTTCCTCTGCCTTTTCTAAATCCACCTTGAACATCTGGAAGTTCACGGTTCACATACTGTTGACAAGGAAAAGGACCTGATAAAACTAAATCCCTATTATGTGTGAAGTGATTGTATGAATACATCTCTTCATATGCAGACAGGCACGTAAACATATGATTTCTTTTAACGGATGTAATGTTAGGCATCTTTGCACCTTAAATTTTTGTACTGATTTAATATAGAGAGATAGTTAGAGGTTTTCACTTGTTTCCATAAATAACCATTTGCATTAGTAGGTAAATGAAGGATGAAAGAACTCTTGGATTGGTTGACTTCAGGATTATATAATCAATATATTCTATAGCAAATTTTTATTTAGTGTGCACCATGCTGCTACTAGGCAGCTAATAGTGGGGAATGCTGAAGATTCAGGGATGAAATAAAGAAAACAAACATCTGTCCTTATGGAGCTTCTGGTCTTGAAGGGCTGAATCAGGAATTGGCAAATGTTTTTGTAAAAAGCCAGATAACAAATATTTTTGGCTTTGTGGGTCATATGATCTTTACTGCAGTTAACTCTGCCCTTGTAGTGCAAAAACAGTCTTAGAAAGTATGGAAAAGAATGGGTATGGCTGGGTTCCAATAAATAGATAGTTATGAACATTGCATCTTAGTTTCATGCAGTTTTCATGGGCTACAAAACATGATTTGTCTTTGATTTTTTCAAACATTTTAAAATATAAAATGCAAGCATACTTTCCCAACATGATGAAGTCCACTTATGAAAAACTCCATACATGTACAGTGTATGTAATGTTAGTCATAATGACATTAGCTAACATTCTCAATGGTGAAAGATGGAAAGATTCCCCACTAATATCTGACAGGGATACCCATTTCATTACTGCTATTCAGCAATGTACTGAAATTCCACTCAGAGCAATTAGACAACATAAAGAAATCAAAAAGTATTCAAATTGGAAAGAAAGAAGTAAAATTATATCTCTTCTCAGATGCCATGATTCCATATATAGAAAATCCCAAATGATACATACATTAAAATCTGCTAAAACTGATACACAAATTCAGTAAAGTTTCAGGGTACAAGATCAACACACTAAAACTAATTATGTTTTCATATACCGGTAATGAACAATTCTAAAGAGAACTTAAGAAAACAATTACATGTGTAACAACAGTCTAAAAAATAAAATACCTAAGAAAAAATTTAACCAAGGAGGTAAAAGATTTACACGATGAAAAAAACCACAAAACTGATAGTATAACAAAAACTGCTGACAGTAATAGAAGATCAGTGGAAAGATAGCCCATGCTCCTGGATTGAAAGGTCTACTATTAAGAAGTCAAAGCTACCAAAATTTATCTACAGATTCAAAACAATTTCTATGAAAATTCCAGTGGCTCTTTTTGGCAGAATTAGAAACTTCCAATTCATTTTAGAATTTTAAGTTGTCCGAAATAGCCAACAAATTTGAAAAGAACAAAAATCACCCTTTTTTATTTCAAAGAAATCACAAAATGACAGTAACTATGTATGGTACTGGCGTTAGAATAGATATTCAACCAGACCAATTTAATAAAATGAGAGTCCAGAATAATTCCATATGTCTATGACTGATCAAACCAATAACTCAATAACAAAATGATAAGCAACCCAACTAAAAATGGGAAAAGAACTTGAAGGGCCAAAGGAATTCTTTATCCAAAAACAATATACAATGGACCAATAAACACATGATAAAATGCCAACATCATCAGTCATCCGGGTTCACAAGGCAAGAATGCTGATGTGGTTTGCCATTCCCTTCTTCAGTGGACCAGTGAAGTTTTGTCATGACCCACCATCTTGGGTGGCCCTACATGACATGGTTCACATGACCCATCCATCTTGGGTGACTCTACAGACCATGGCTCATATAGTTTCATTGAGTCATACAAGGCTGTGATCTTTGTGATCAATTTGGTTAGTTTCCTATGATTGTGGTTTTCATTCTGTCTGCCCTGTGATGGATTAGGATAAAACTTTTCTAAATCTGGATTTCTAAAAGTCAGAGGAACCAGATATCAAATTGCAAACACCTGTTGAATCATAGAAAAAGCAAGAGAGTTCCAGAAAAACATCTACTCTGCTTCATTGACTACACTAAATCCTTTGACTGTGCAGGTCACAACAAATTTTGGAGAATTCTTCAAGAGATGGGAATATCAGACCACCTTACCTGCTTCCTGAAAAACCTGTATGCAGGTCAAGGAGTAACGGTTAGAGTCATACAGGGAACAACAGACTGGTTCCAAATTGGGAAATGAGTATGTCAAGGCTGTATATTGTTACCCTGCTTATTTAACTAATATGAAGAGTACATCATGAGAAACACCAGGATAGATGAAGCACAAGCTGGAATCAAGATTTTCAGGAGAAATATCAATAACCTCAGATATGCAGATGACACCACCATTGTGGCAGAAACTGAAGAGGAACTAAAGAGCCTCTTGATGAAGCTGAAAGAAGAGAGTGAAAAAGTTGGCTTAAAACTCAACATTCAGAAAACTAAGATCATGGCATCTGGTCCCATCATTTCAAGGCAAATAGATGAGGAAATAATGGAAACAATGAAATACTTTATTTCCCTGAGCTCCAAAATCACTGGAGATGGTGATGGCAGCCATGAAATTAAAAGATGCTTGCTCCTTGGAAGAAAAACAATGACAAACCTAGACAGCATTTTAAAAAGCAGACATTATTTTGCCAAAAAAGTCTGTCTAGTCAAAGCTATGGTTTTTCCAGTAGTCAGGTATGGATATAAGAGTTGGACTATAAAGAAGGCTGAACACCGAAGAATTGATACTTTAGAACTCTGGTGTTGGAGAAGACTTTTGAGAGTTCCATGGACTGCAAGGAGATCAAACCAGTCAATCCCAAAGGAAACCAACACTGAATATTCACTGGAAGGACTGATGCTGAAGCTGAAGCTCCAATATTTTGGCCACCTGATGCAAAGAGCCAACTCATTAGAAAAGACCCTAATGCTGAAAAAGATTGAAGAAAGGAGGAGAAAGGGTTGATAGAGGATGAGATGATTGGATGGCATCATTGATTCAATGGACATGAGTTTAAGCAACCTCCAGGAGATAGTGAAGGACATGGAAGCCTGGCATTCTGCAATTCATGGGGTCACAAAGAATAGGACATGACTGAGTGACTGAACAACAGCATCAGTCATTTAGGTAATGCAAAACAAAACTTCAGTGAACTTCACAGTCACTTAGATGGCTGTAATATACATATATATATACATATATAAATATACATGTAAAATAACAAATATTTGAGAGTGTATGGTGAAATTGGAACTTTTGTATATTTCTGAATAAAACATAAGATGATTCATCTGTTGTCGAAAACAGTTTGGCAGTTCCTCTAATCAGATCAGATCAAATCAGTTGCTCAGTCATGTCCGACTCTTTGTGACCCCATGAATCGCAGCACGCCAGGCCTCCCTGTCCATCACCAACTCCCGGAGTTCACTCAGACTCATGTCCATTGAGTCAGTGATGCCATCCAGCCAGCTCATCCTCTGTCGTCCCCTTCTCCTCCTGCCCCCAATCCCTCCCAGCATCAGAGTCTTTTCCAATGAGTCAACTCTTCGCATGAGGTGGCCAAAGTACTGGAGTTTCAGCTTCAGCATCATTCCTTCCAAAGAAATCCTAGGGCTGATCTCCTTCCGAATGGACTGATTGGATCTCCTTGCAGTCAAAAGGACTCTCAAGAGTCTTCTCCAACACCACAGTTCAAAAGCATCAGTTCTTCGGTGCTCAGCCTTCTTCACAGTCCAACTCTCATAATTTGCCATATGATCTCATAATTTTAGAATTAAAACTAAATATTCAACTCTATGTATATTCATGTTCACAGCAGCACTATTCATGATAGCCAAAAGATGGAAATAGCTAAAACATCCATGACTGAATGAATAGGTAAATAAATTGTAAATATACATTTAATAGTGAAATAATTTAATAATGTGTGCTCATAAGTCACTTCAGTCATATCAGACTCTTTGCAACTCTATGGACTATAGCCTGCCAGGTTCCTCTGTCCATGGGATTCTTCAGGCAAGAATACTAGAGTGGATTGCCATTCCGTCCTCCTGTGGATCTCCCTGACTCAGGGATTGAACCCATGTCTGTTGTGTCTCCTGCCTTGGCAGGCAGGTCCTTAACCACTAGTGCTAACTGGGAAGCCATATATAAATATCAAAATAATATGATTTAATAATAATATATTAACATTTAGATTTAGATTTATAAATAATATATTAATATGATATATATATTAAAATAAATAATAAAATTTTCTCTATATATTATTTCATAATAAAAAGGAAAGAGGTCCTGATATACTACAATATGGATGAAATTTCAAAGTAATATGCTAAGTGAAAGAAGTCAGACATAATAGGTAGCACATAGTATGACTTCATTTTTATGAAATATCCAGGATAGATCATCTATAGAGACAAGCTGCAGGTCAGTGGTTACCAGGGGCCAAGGAGAGAGGAGAACAAGGTCAAACAACTTAACAGGTAGTACTTCAGAATGCTGGAAATGTTTCAGAACTAGACAGAGGTGGTGGTTACACAGCTCTGTACATTTATTAGATACTACCAAATTGTCCATTCATGTTATATGAATTTCACCTCAATTAATCATTTTTTTAAGTGTGCTGACCTCTGAGTATACCAATGGTTCTTAATTCCACTACATATTAAAATTACCAGGAAAGCTTTTAAAAATGCCAATGGCAAGGCTATATCTGAAACCAATTATGTCAGAATCTCTAGATTTGGGACACAGAGATCAGCATTTCTCTTTTTAAGATGCCTGCATTATTGCAGTGTGTGATCAAGTTTGGAAACAAGTGGTCTAGACCTGTGATTTTGAAATATTGTTCTGGGACCAGTTACATCAGCATAAACTGGTAACATGTTAGAAATTCAGACTCAGAGGCCATTCCAGAGCCATTGAATCAAAAACTCTGAGGAAAGAGCCAAGCAAATTGATATTTTCATAAGATTTTCAGATAATTCTGATGCAAAGTCAAGTTTGAAAACTACTAGTCATGCTAGAGTCTGTCTTATCTTGGCCTTTGATGTGTATAGAAATCATCTTCCAGTGGTCATGTATGGATGTGAGAGTTGGACTGTGAAGAAAGCTGAGTGCCAAAGAATGGATGCTTTTGAACTGTGGTGTTGGAGAAGACTCTTGAGAGTCCCTTGGACTGCAAGGAGATCCAACCAGTCCATTCTGAAGGAGATCAGCCCTAGGATTTCTTTGGAAGGAATGATGCTGAAGCTGAAACTCCAGTACTTTGGCCACTCGTGCAAAGAGTTGACTCATTGGAAAAGACTCTGATGCTGGGAGGGATTGGGGGCAGGAGGAAAAGGGGATGACAGAGGATGAGCTGGCTGGATGGCATCACTGACTCAATGGACATGAATTTGAGTGAACTCCAGGAGTTGGTGATGGATAGGGAGGCCTGGCATGCTGTGATTCATGGGGTCACAAAGAGTCGGACACAACTGAGCGACTGAACTGAACTGAACTGAGGGATCTTTTAAAAGTGGAATCGAGATTCAGTTATTGTAACAGGACCTGAGATTCTGTGCTTCAAGTGAAGTCTCAGGTAATAGAATATTTTTTTATGACTCTCTAATTGCTTCCAATATGTACCCAAGATTGGAAACCACTAGTCTAGAAAGAGAAATGACCATTAAACAAATAACAGCACAATTCATCAGTTAATCATAATTGTGCAGTAGTTTTCACTTATTTTTCTATTTTGTAATCAGCAATTGAATCAGAGTTACTAAGTGCCTATTTAAAGCATGTGCCAGCTTTTGGAAGTAACATTTTTGGGAGTAGCTCATATTGCCCTCAAAGGTTTACAGTCTCCTCAGTGAAACTTCAAAGTGAGCACAGAGTGATGACTGCAAAGGCATAGGAATGCACCAGATAAGCCTGCTGTGGTGGAAAGGGGATTCCACACAGCTCTCAGGTAGCATTTTGTCATAGTATTGTTTAATGAGCTTTTATGCTATGGTAATCCCTGGTGGCTCAGCGGTTAAGACTCTGCCTGCAATGAAGGAGATGCAGAAGATGATGATTCAATCCCTGGGTCAGGAAGATCCCCTGGAGGAGGGCATGGAAACCCACTCCAGTATTTTTGCCTGGAGAATCCCTTGGACAGAGGAGCCTGGTGAGGTTCAGTTCATAGGGTCACAGAGTCAGACACGACTGAAATGACTGAGCGTGCGCACACACACACACACACAGTCACATGTAGATATGTAAGTATACCACAGTCAAAGTCAAAACACATTTTATAGACTATTGGATATAAAACTGTATTCTGTGGTATCTTCGGGTAGGATTAGAGGGGCTTATTGGTGCTTCAGTGGCTGTTGGAGAGGAAGAAAAGAGGCAGGCCAAAAAAAAAAAAAAAAGTGCAGAGCAAAAGAAAAGAGACAAGACGTGAGACTCTGGGTCCTTTACACCAATTTGCGTTAACTCTCTTGCCCTAGGTAATGTAGGGGATCCTTGCTGAGATCTGCTTTCTTTTTTCCTTGTCAAGTAAAATATATGTGAGTGTGTGTATGTGTACATCTTAAATATATATGTATACATTACAACAATTATCTCAACTTATATGTGGGTACAAAGATTTAGTATGAAACAATGGATTTCAGTAGATTCTCAGTCATTTTGCTCAGCGTTGGTGCATTTGAAACATATTGAAAAATAATGTTCCAGCCCAACCTATTTGGTCCATGTTGGCCTAAGCATCATGCGTGCATTTCTCATGTGATTCTCATGTGTACTCTTGGGTAGAGACTCCTAGCAGAAGCCATGACATTCTCTGGAGTATGAATGGACATGATTGTGGAATGCATTCCTGGACCCTCAGAACACCAAGAGGCCTCAAGTAAGCAGTTTTGTAGACAGACTAGGAAAGAAAAAAGAGGGAGTATGGACAGAGCCTTTTAAACAAAGAAACAGATCTGGCAACACAAAAGATTCATTTGAAGAATCAAGCCAGGGATTTTGACCAAAGGTGAGCAATAGCAAAAGGAAGAAATACTGGTTTGAATAATAGATAGGGGTGGTATTTTCTAAACAGCATTTTAAAATTATACCCATAATACTACTCTCTTCAAAAGCCTGTGCCATGAAATTCTCATGGAGCAACTGTTCTGCCACTGGAACCTCTGATTTCCATTTTCTTCCAATGTTTTTGACAGAACCAAGTACCTGTGGATGACTTTCCTCGAGTCCCATGGTGATTTAGGGACTTAGAATAAACACAGGACTTTAGTTTCCTGTCTGGCACTTTTCATAGACATGACATCCATTTTGAGATCTAAAAAGAAAAGCAAAATAATAAGAGCTATAAATTAAACTCTTCCAGAAAATTTTCTTGAAAGGCGCATACAACTGATAAATATGTCAGGGTATAAACATTATTATTTTGCCTTCAAATGAAGCAAAAATTATAGAATTTATTCAGTGATTTCTAAAATGAGAGTAAATATGTATTTTTTGCTATGACTTTCAGTACTCTAAAGGAGCTTTCACATTAAAAATTCACTCATTTTGTTCAATGCACCTATAGATTTTCTTCCTAACTTAGAGCTGCTGGATCCTTCAAGATAATTCCCTCTTAATGGATAGGAAGAGGGTCTTTTTCATGGATTACTTCTGATAAATCTAATTTTTAATAGTATAACAGAAATCATAATTCCTTAGAAGTCTTCATTTTTAGAAACTTTAGTATGTAAATTCTTAGATTTATGTGCTGGTCTTACAGTAACAAATTGTAAGAACTTCACCATAGAAGATACCTATGGGCACCATGGGAACCGCAGGAAATACCTAGCACAAAACTCCTCTAGGCCATGGTCAATCACTGACCTACTCATTCCTTCTGAACACGCTTCAGCCCCTTCCAGTTCATAGTTATTTTTCTATGCTCTCTATGGGCAAGGATTGCAAGACACATTGGCTCTCCTTGAGTTCACAGCCTCTAGAAAGTCTGATACTGCTCATTTAGCTCACATATCACACTCTTCAAGTTTTGTTGACATGAGTTACTAGAGCTTAAGGATGGCAAGTTTCACTAAAGCAAAGCAGAATTTGAATCTTAAAGGCAATGGGAGACTAGAAAACCAATTGGAGTAAAAACTCATACATGGATTGCAAAAATTCATCAGAAAGACTGAATCAAGAATTTCCAGATCAAAAAAATCACATCCTATCTGTCTCTGACTAGTCAGCATCTCTGACTGTACTTAGATTTTGAATTTTGATTTGTTGTTCCAAAACTCTTTATTATTAATATTGTATGCCGAATTTTTCTAGAACCTGTAATGGAACTATACCTAAACTTATTCACTACACAAAAAACACACCATGAAAAGTTAGATATGGCATACAGAACACCAGGGTAATGTGCCAGAAGAGAGGTATGCAGTATTAGGTTTGTGCCATGGTTTAGCAACTTCACCCTGCATGGCCTGAGTTGAACATTAGTTTAACTGAATGTTCTCTAAAATTGCATGTACTTTATCCAGTGAAGGTAGAAACAGTAGAAAAGATTGACTGATTATTCCAAATGCAAATCTGATTACAAGATTGATGTTCAATAAATGTGAATTATTATTACACAGTTGTGAGTATGTAGAGGCATTATATAAGATTAATTATGTAAGATGAACAAACAAAATGTTTCAGTTCTAGATCCTGAATCTAGTAAAAGTGTTGTCAGCTCCTTGAACAGTAAAATAATATTCCATTTGTCTACTAAATTTGACTACTTTCAGGAAAATGACCTTAAATATTTTAGAAAACTTGAAAGAGCAAAAAACAAACAAACAAATTCTGGTTTGAGATACATTTATATTTGACTATTAAACCAGCCAGAGAAGGCAATGGCACCCCACTCCAGTACTCTTGCCTGGAAAATCCCATGGATGGAGGAGCCTACTAGGCTGCAGTCCATGGGGTCGATAAGAGTCGGACACGACTGAGCGACTTCACTTTCACTTTTCACTTTCATGCATTGGAGAAGGAAATGGCAACCCACTCCAGTGTTCTTGCCTGGAGAATCCCAGGGGCGGGGGAGCCTGGTGGGCTGCCATCTATGGGGTTGCACAGAGTCCGACACGACTGAAGTGACTTAGCAGCAGCATTAAACCAGCCAGAAGTCTCATTTCTGGGTCATTCTAATTATGTGAGTTTTAGTTCATTTAGGTAACTTATGCTTAACTCTGCTCTGATAAAAGTAGAACATTTTGTTATTGTGTGAGAAGGTAAATTAATTGATAGAGACTTGACTCTATGAACTAATTGTGGAAGCAAATTCTTCAGTAGGGAGTTCAATGTATTTCCTATTTGCCAAGGCAGATGAAGCATACGGGTAAGTAACCAATTAATAACCATTTAATAATCAATTAATTAATTAATAACCTCTCTCACCATTTAATAAAATTGGAACATTTTTCATTCATAGCTGAGACAATTTTGTGAATGTTTGCACTGTTAGGAATGTATTTCCAGAGACTACTCCTATGTACCTCTCTGGATTCAGTAGAACTCTACTCTGTTTCAGGGCTGGAGTTAAAAAAATTACTTCTTGGGGTGGGGCTTATAGGTATCAGGGCAGACATATGGACCAGGCCCATCACTTTGCAGTCAGACCAGTGTGGTGCCAGCCCCCTGTCATCTTTCACTTTGACAGTGTGGAGGGCGCTTTTGCACTTGATCTTTGGAGAAAATTCAGTTGGTGCCACTACCCTCTATTTCTCTCTAGTGCTCTGCTCAAGACCACTGTTTGAAGAAACAGGAAGTGTAAAGGAATAGAGTTTATCTAACATCTAATGAAAGAGAAATGTAAACAAACAAGCCTTGTGTCACCATTTCAGATGAGGAAAACAAGTAGAGGTATTTCCTGCAGTGGCAAGAACAAAGCCAGGTGAAGGTCCCGCCCCAGATCTTACTTTTGCTTTAAAAGCTGTGTTTAATTGTTAGTCACAATGCACTGTGGGCAGAACAATTAGTTGTATCTATATTAGATCTAAGCTGTAATTATTTGTTACATTAATCATGGCTAGAGTGAGAATTTAATTAGTCACGAACATTAAGAGAATTTTTCTGAAGTGAAAGAAAAATGTTTTCTGTTGTTTGGCGATCTGATTAGAGGGCACCGTAGCCAGCTGGTAGAGCTGGAAGGGCCAGGACCTTCAGGGTTTGCTCTCTATTTACTAAGAAATCTGAATCCAGCTGACCTCCTGTCACTTTGTGTTATGCATCCAAGGGGCAAATCCCTGTGCAGTTTCCTCAGTACAAGTAAGGGACTTGGGATGTCATCTCGCATTTCAGATGGGCTATCTACTCAGTTCTTCTTCTACTCAGTTCTTATTGGTCTCCTTTGTTTATTGTATATCTCTGTTTTCATGATGACTAAGATATTATCAGAGAAATTCCAGGAAATGGGGAAGGAAATGCCCAGAGACAAGTCCACGTGGATGTAGATTAGTATTTATCTCTGTGTAGTATTCTGAAAGGAGTAACTGGACTTCTGGCATTCATCTAATCACACATAGCTAACATCCAGTGTCACAAAGCTCTGCAATCTGTCCCTGCTATTCAAATTAGAAATATACAGACTCTGGTGGGGGGTCCGTAGGGGAGGAAACAAAGTGTAAATGTGGTGGCTGTGATAGTGTGGGCCACGATGTTTGATAATGTGGCACATTTAATGAGTCACATACGTAGAGCTGTTATCACCCCAAACAGCTCTACCCTGCTGATTCCAGTGAAAACTTTTAGACAAACTCAGCGTTCTTTTGCTCATTACACTGACCTGTCAGAAATGACAACTTGGCCCAGTCTGGTTATTCCATGCTGACAAGGTACCATTCAGGCTTCACGGCAATAATGTCAGCTTTTAAAGGTGCAATGTACTTAAGGAAGCTCATTTCTATGATTTGGCCAAAAAGAGCCATTTTCCTTGTCAGTGGTGAGGAATGCCTTAGTTTTCTTTAAATTAGGAGTCGTTTTCATGGAGATTGTTCCTGGGAAAACCTGCAGAAAGGAGAAAAGCTATTTTTTGAAAGGTTTAAAATAATTTAGCCTACTGAGCAATGGTGTGATTACCTGGTGGTGTGTTGAAGATAGCCAGGGATGCTCTGCTCTGTCTAAAGCAGGCTTCAAAACTACCAATAATGCAAAAAATAAAACTTCAATTTGGACTTGAAGAGTATGCAGTGTTCCCTGCAAGCCGAGAGTGGTGAGTTGGAAACTTTTTTCTATGCAGTTTGGGGCATATGCAGATTCTATTCAGAACCTGGAGCAAGGCCAAAGTGACAGTATGACAAAGTGCTATACTTCTGGTCTGGAAGCATATTTCTCCTTAGTTTTCCCCAGGAAGAAGGGACAGAGAGAATATTAAAGTTAGCACTGAGCTTTATTTTTACAACAGATCCAGAGTAAATGTAAAGAAAATTGGCAATGAGCTACCAAATTGGAATAGGAGACAGGAAAACAGAAATAAACTGACAATGCCTTCTTTGATTTTTCCCATCAATGCAATGTTGTTTTTGAGTCCACTCGTATGCCAAGTCCTTGGCAGAACTGGAATTATATTTTGACATTTAAATTTGAATTGTCTTTATTAGTTTAACATAAGTAGATAGGTAGATAGATGGAAAGAATTGCTTTTGTATCAAGGGTGCCTAAGCCTTCACCAACACTAGTGGATTCAAAAATTCAACTCTAGTGCCTCATGTTTTGTTTTTGATTTTGCTCCCTGTTTCAAGTTCCATGATTCATTCTAGAACTGATTGATGTCTGTCTAACCAACTCCTATGGTGAGCTACACTGAGGGTTCAAAGAAAACTCCAGAAACAACATTTAGATTTTGGTTAGGGATTTTGTTTGTTGGTTGGTATCTTTTTAAATATCCATTCTCTATTTTAATATAAGAAAATTTGGGATGGTCTCTACATTCACGTCATACTCAGACTCTAAGTTTCTGAGTATGGCCACCCAAATATTTTCATGTGAGGAAACATGGGATGACCCAAAACACCTTTCCAATCCCCATACTTTCTTCTATTTTTCAGTTCAGAAACTAGAGTCTTCCCAAATATTCATGACCAAAGTATATGAGTCAAAACTTCTACAAATATGCATGGTAAGATTGCATTCATTACCTGGATAACTGAAGGTACATTGGATCTGTAGAATTAGGTTCTGTAATTATACTTTTTATTATTTGGACCTAGTAGTCAGTCAACCAATACACTTATATTAAGAAGTTAGTACTCCTGTGCTCTAGAAAAGAGTATATTATCTTCAAAATCTTATTACATAGGGGAGGCTATACTGAAACATAACAAATAACAAGAGGAAAACACTATTTGATGAACAGGTGCCTATGCCTGTTTTAGACATCTAGGTACAGGAGGTTAAAAAATGTGGAGGAAGATAATGGTGTTCGTGACTGCCTTAAAAACACAAACAAATTTGCAAATGTGTACTCAGAAGACATTCCAGGAAAGTGCTACTGTGAGTAAAAGTTCATATGACTTGTATCTGAGCTTCTCTTGTGGCTCAGTTGGTAAAGAATCCACCTGCAATGTGGGAGACCTGGGTTTGACCCCTGGGTTGGGAAGATCTCCTGGAGAAGGGAAAGGCTACCCACTCCAGTATCCTGGCTTAGAGACTATACTATCCTGTATAGTCCATGGGGTCACAAAGAGTTGGACACGACAGCGACTTTCACACATGTATCTGGGGAGAGGGAATTTTGGTTGAATGGGCTATTTCAATTTTGAAATAAACAATATTGAAAGGAAAATGTGGAGCTTCCATGGAGGCAGCATTGAATGACAGAAAAAAGATTTCCTTGGGAAGTATGGTGATTTTTAACAATATTAATTTTTCAACCAATAAATATTATATATATTTCCATTTGTTTGTCATCTTCACTTTCTTTCCTCAATGTCTTATAGTTGTCCAACTACAAGTCTTCTTGTACTCCTTGGCTAGATTTTTTCCTAGGTATTGTATTCTTTTTGATGCACTGGTAAGTAGAATTGTTAACTTAGTTTATCTTTCTGACAGTTTCTTATTAGTATATAAAAATAAAGTAGACTTTGGTATATTAATATTAGATCCTTCAACTTTACTGAACTAACTTATTCTAATAATTTTTGGTGGCACATTTAGGAGTTTCTATATGTATAGCATTGGAGAAGGCAATGGCACCCCACTCCAGTACTCTTGTCTGGAAAATCCCATGGATGGAGGAGCCTGGTAGGCTGCAGTCCATGGGGTCGCTAAGCGTCGGACACGACTGAGCGACTTCGCTTTCACTTTTCACTTTCATGCATTGGAGAAGGAAATGGCAACCCACTCCAGTGTTCTTCCCTGGAGAATCCCAGGGACAGGGGGGGCCTGGTGGCTGCCGTCTATGGGGTCACACAGAGTTGGACACGACTGAAGTGACTTAGCATAGCATAGCATAGCATAGCGTAGCATATGTACAGCATCATGTCATCTGCAAACCATGACAGTTATACTTCTTCCTTCCCAGTTTAGTCCTTATAGTACTTTTTTTAGTCTGTTGCCCCTACTAGGATTTTTAATACTATATTGAATAAAAGTGATGAGAATGGGCATCCCTGTCTTATTCCTGATCTTAGAGCAAAAGCTTTCAGGTTTTCACTATTAAGGACAATGTTTTCTCTAGTTTTCTCATACATGGTCTTTATTAAATGAGGCATGACCCTCTATAACCATAGAGAGTTGAGAGTTTTATCATAAGTGAAAGTTGAATTTTGTCAAAATTTTTCCTGTATCTTTTGAGATATTCTTATAATTTTTTTTTTCAATTTGTTAATGTGGCATATCAAATTCTGTTGATTTGTGGAAATTAAACCATCTGCAGCTCTAGCATAAATCCAATCTGATCATTGTGGATGTTCCTTCTAGTGTATTGTTGCTTTGTTAATATTGTCTTTTAGATGTTCACATCTATGCTTATCAATGATACTTGACATTTACCTATCGTGTGGTATCTTTGTCTGGTTTTGGTAACAAGCTAATCCTGGCCTCATATAATGAGGTTGGAAGTGTTCCTTCCTCTTCAGTTTTTTTGAAATATTTTGGAAAAACAAGTGTTAACTCTTCCTTAATTATTATTATTTTTTTTTTTTCAGAATTCACATGTGAAGCCATCCGATCCTGAACTCTGGTCTGCTTGGAGATTTTTATTTTTAGCTGATTCAATTTTTACTGATAATTGGCCTGTTCATATCTTCTATATCTCTTGGCTCAGTCTTTAGAGATTTCACATTTCTGGGACTTTGTCCATTTCTTCTAGGTTGTACATTTTATTAACATACAGTTATTCATAATAATGAGCTTCCAGGCTGCACTAGTGGTAAAGAAACTGCCTGGAGAGGTAAGAGATGCAGGTTTGATCCCTAGGTCAGGAAGATCCCCTGAAGGAAGGCATGGGAACCCACTCCAGTATTCTTGCTTTGAGAATCCCATGGACAGAAGCCCCTAGAGGTCTATGGTCCATAGGGTCGCAGAGTCAGACACAACTGAAGCGACTTAGTACGCATGCATTTATAGTAATATCTTATGATCCTTTGTATTTTTGTGATGTAGGTTGTAGCATCTTTTTCATTTTTGATTTAGGTCTTCTCTCTTTTTTTCTTGATGAATCTGGCTAAAGGTTTATCAATTTTGTTTATAATTTTAAAGAATCATCCTTTATTTTTATTGATCTTTTCTATTGTTTTATAGTCTCTATTTCATGAATTTCTGTTCTGACTTTATTATTTATTCCCTCTACTAACTTTGAATTTTCTTCTTCTTTTCTCTTCTTTTTATATTTCCTTTACGTTAAGTAAAATTAAATTACTTGAGGTTTCTCTTATTTACTGAGGTAGGTTTGTATAGCTATTAACTCTGCCCTTAAAACTACTTTGTCCTATAGATTTTGAGCCATTTTGCTTCTGTTTTCATTTGTCTCCAGCTATTATTAATTTTCTCTTTGATTTCTTCAGTTCACTATTAATTGTTGAGTAGCATATTTTATCGGAGAAGGCAATGGCAACCCACTCCAGTATTCTTGCCTGGAAAAATCCCATGGACGGAGGAGCCTGGTGGGCTGCAGTCCATGGGGTTGCGAAGAGTCCGACACGACTGAATGACTTCCCTTTCACTTTTCACTTTCCTGTATTGGAGATGGAAATGGCAACCCACTCCAGTGTTATTGCCTGGAGAATCCCAAGGACGGCAGAGCCTGGTGGGCTGCTGTCTATGGGGTCGCACAGAGTTGGACATGACTGAAGCGATTTAGTAGCAGCAGCAGTAACATATTTTAAAAACCTCTATATGTTTGTATATTTTGAAGGGTTTTTTGTTTTAATATTTTATTGCTAGTCCCACGTTTTTGTGGTCAGAGAAGGTGCTTCATTATTGTTTTAGTTTTTTAACTTTATTGAGACTTAGTTTGTAGCCCAGCATGTGATCTATCCTGTAAAATATTCCATGTGCTCTTAGAATGTGTATACTGCTTCTTTTGAATAGAATATTCTTTTTATCAATAGATAAATAGATACATAAATTCTGCCTATCTAATGTATCATTTAAGGACAATTTCTTGATATACTTTCTGTCTGGATGACTTGTCCACTGATCTGAGTGAGATTTAAAGTCTCCTAAAAGTGAAAGTCACTCAGTTGTGTCTGACTCTTCATAACCCCATGGACTAAACAGTCCATGGAATTCTCCAGGCCAGAATACTGGATTGGGTAGCCTTTCCCTTCTCCAGGAGCTCTTCCCAACCCAGGGATTGAACCCAGATCTCCTGCATTGCAGGTGGATTCTTTAGCTGAGCCACAAGGGAAGCATAAGAATACTGGAGTGGGTTGCCTATCCCTTCTCCAGCAGATCTTCCCAACCCAGGAATTGAACAAGGGTCTCCTGCATTGCAGGCAGATTCTTTACCAACTGAGCTATCAGGGAAGCACTAAAGTCTCCTACTATTTTGTAATGGGCTTCCCTGATGGCTCAGTGGTTAAGAATCTGCCTGCTAATGCAAGAGCTGCAGGAGACACCAGTTTGATCCCTGGGTCTGGAAGATTCCTGCGAGGAGGAAATGGCAATCAACTCCAGTTGATAAATGCCAGGATAATCCCATGAACAAAAGAACTTGTTGGGTTAGAGGCCATGGGATTGCAAAGAGTCAGACATCACTAAAAGACTGAGCATGCACATACTATCATGTAGTCAACTTTCCCCTTTATGTTTTTGTTAATATTTGCTTTATGTCAATAAATGCTTGAGAGAATTTGGAGACAAGGGAAACTACATACATTATGGGAATGTAAATTGGTACAGCCACTAGGGAGAACGATATGGAAGTTCCTTAAAAAGTAAAACTAGAGCTACCACATAACCCTGCAATCCCACACCTGAGTGTATACCCAGAGAAAAACATGGTCTGAAAGGATTCATGCATCTCAGTGTTCACTGCAGCACTGTTTACAATAGGTAAGACATGGAAGCAACCTAAATGTCCATGGACATAGCAATATATAAAGAAGATGTGGTACATATATATAATGAAGTATTACTCAGCTATTAAAAAATAATTAAATAATGCCATTTACAGCAACATGGATGGGCCTAGAGATTGTCGTCCTGAGTGAACTAAGTCAGAGAGAGAAAGATAAATACTGTATGGTACCCCTTATATGTGGAATCTAAAAGAAATGTTACAAATGAACTTGCTTACAAAGTAGAAAGAGATTCATAGACTTAGAGAATGACTTATGGTTGCTGAGGGGAAAGAATTTTCAAATACTTTGGGATGATCATGTACACACTGCTACATTTAAAATAATGTATAAAATGTATAAAATAATGTATAAAATAATGTATAAAATAAAATTTATAATCGACAAGGACCTAATGTATAGTACATAGAACTCTGCCAGTGTTATGTGGCAGCCTGGATGGGAGGGGAGTTTGGGCGAGAATGGATACATTTATATGTATGGCTGAGTCCCTTTGCTGTTCACTTGAAACTATCACAACATTGTTAATTGGTTTAACCTAATACAAAATAAATGCTGGAAGGGATTGGGGGCAGGAGGAAAAGGGGACGACAGAGGATGAGGTGGCTGGATGGCATCACCGACTTGATGGACATGGGTTTGGGTGAACTCCGGGAGTTGGTGATGGACAGGGAGGCCTGGCGTGCTGCAATTCATGGGGTCGAAAAGAGTTGGACATGACTGAGCGACTGAACTGAACTGAACTGAATACAAAATAATAAGTTTTAGAGAATATTTGCTTTATATATTTAGGCTCCTATATTGGGTGCATGTGTATTTACAATTATTATATCTACTTGTTGGACAGATACCCTTATCACTATATACAGTCATTCTTTGTCTCTTGTTACAGTCTTTGCTTTAAAGTCAATTTTGTCTGTCAGTTTTTCCATTTCCATGAGATATGTTTTTTTTTTTCTAATTCTTCACTTCTAGACTATGGATGTCTTTAGATCTGTATTTAGTCATTTATAGGCAGCCCATATATAGAATTTGTTTTATTTTATCCAGTCAGCCACTCTATGACTTTTGATTGAAGCATTTACTTTACATTTAAAGCAATTATTAATAGGTGTGCATTCATTGCCATTCTGTTGATTGTTCTCTGTTTCACAGCTCTTTTTCATTCCTTTCTTCTTCTTTTACTCTCTTCCTTTCTGATTGATGACTATCTTTAGTGTTATGTTTGGATTCCTTTAGACTATGTTTTTGTAGTCATTATAGGTTTTTGCTTTATGGTTAATATGACATTCATACATATTTTACTCATGATTATTTTAAGATGAAGAGCTCTTAAGTTTGAACACAATCTAACAGCCCTGCATACTTGTTTCCCTCCCTCTAAGTTCAATGCTTTTGCCACCATATTTTATATTTTGGTTTTGTGTATCCCTTAACTACTTACTGCAGATGGACTGCAGCAGGCCAGGCCTCCCTGCCCATCTCCAGCTCTCAGAGTTTACTCAAACTCATGTCCGTATCTATAAGACTGTTTATATTTCTGCTTCCAATCCGAGTGAAATCCTTGCCAGGTAGATTATTCATAGTTGCTTTTTTCCCCCTCCTTTTATCACTTTGAATATATTGTCTCACTCCCTCCTGGCCTGTAGTTTTTACTAAAAAGTCAACTGATGGTCCAACGGCAGTTCCTTGTGTGATGCTCTTCAGTCACTAAGTTGTGTCTGACTCTTTTGCCACCCCACGAACTGCAGCATGCCAAGTTTCCCTGTCCTTCACTATCTCCTGGAGTTTGCTAAGACTCATGTCCATTGAGTTCATGATGCTGTCCAACCATCTCATTCCCTGATGTCACCTTCTCCTCCTGCCCTCAAACTTTAACAGCATCAGGATCTTTTCCAGTGAGTCAGCACTTCGCATTAGGTGGCCAAAATACTGGAGCTTCAATTTCAGCATCAGTCCTTCCAAAGAATACTCAGGATTAATTTCCTTTAGTATTGACTGGTTTGATCTCCTTGCAGTCCAAGAGACTCTCAAGAGTCTTCTCCAACACTACAGTTCTAAAGCATAAATTCTTTGGTGCTCAGCCTTCTTTATGGTCCAACTCTCACATCTGTTTATGACTCCTGGAAAAACTGTAGATTTGACTACACAGACCTTTATCAGCAAAGTGATGTCTCTGCTTTTTAATGTGCTATCTAGGTTTGTCATAGCTTTTCTTTCAAGGAGCAAGCTTTTTTTTTTTTTTTTTTTTTTTATGGCTGCAGTCACTGTCTGCAGTGATTTTGGTGGACAAGAAAATAAAATCTGTCACTGTTTCCATTTTTTCACCATCAACAGAATATGCCATGAAATGATGGGACCAGATGCCATGATCTTAGTTTTATGAATGTTGCTTTAATCCAGCTTTTACACTCTCCTCTTTCATCTTTATCAAGAGACTCTTTAGTTCCTCTTTTCTTTCCACCATAAGAATGGTGTTATCTGCATACGTTTGTTATTGATAATTCTCTAGGCAATCTTGGTTCCAGCTTGTGATTCATCCAGCCTAGAATTCATACACCCTTTGTATGTAACTAGCTGTTCTTCTCTTGTTGCTTTTAAGATTATCTATCTTGAATTTTTCCATTTTAAATATAATTTGTCTTGGCATGGTACACATGCTCAGTTGCTCCAAGGCATGCGGGATCTTCCCAGACCAGGGATTAATTCCATGTCTCCTGCATGGAAGGCAGATTCTTAATGACTGAGCCACCAGGGAAGCCCCGCTGTGTATTTTTTGGCTTCCCTGGTGGTTCTAGGTGGTAAGGAGTCCACTTATGATGTGGGACACCCAAGTTCCATCCCAGGGTTGGGAAGATCCACTGGAGAAGGGAATGGCAACCCACTCCACTATTCTTGCCTGGAGAATTCCATGGACAGAGGAGCCTGGTGGGCTACAGACCATGGGGTTGCAAAAAAGTCAGACACAACTGAGTGACTAACACTTTCTTTCTTCTCTATCTTGAATTTTTCCATTTTAATTATAAGTTGTCTTTGTGTGGACCTCTTTAAATTTATCTGTTTGAGAATCTTTGTGTTTCCTAGACCTGAAACTCTATTTTCTTCCTCAGGTCAGAGAAGTTTAAAACTATTATTTCTTCAAATAAATTTTCTGCCCTTTTCTCTCTTCTTCCTCCTGGAACCCCTATAATGTGAATGCTGCCCCAGTGATCCCTTAAACTCTCCTCATTTTTAAAAAATATTGTTTCTTTTATTCTGTTTAGTTTAGAGATTTTTACTACTCTTCCTTATCTTCCAGTTTGTCTATCCATTCCTCTGTATCATCTAATCTACTGTTGATTCATTCTAGTGTGTGTGTGTGTGTGTGTGTTAAGTTCAGTTATTTTATTCTTCAGTTCTATTTGGTTTTTCCTTATATTTTCTAACTTTTCAATGTGCTGAACCATTCCTATCCAGTCTTTATAATTATTATCTTGAACTCTTTTAAATAGATTGTTTATATCCACTTTGTTTAGTTTTTTGGTGTTTTTTTTTTTTTTCCCTCCATTAGGAACATACTCCTCTGTCTCTTCATTTTGTCTAATTCTCTGTGTATTTCTGTGTATTAGGTAGCTCAGTTACATTTCCTGACTGTGGAGAAGTGGCCTTATATAGGAGATGTCCTGTGATGCACAGAAGCTCATCCCCCTCTGGTCATCAGAGCCTTAGGGGTACTCCTTATGTAAGCTGCACGGGCCCTGATGTTGTAGTGAGGCCAACTACTTTGTGTGTTCTGCTAAGCGGGTCTGACTTCTTCTGACTTCTCATTGGCTTCTAAGTCATGCTCATGAGGTGGTTACTGACCCACCAGGGGCAGAGCTGGTTCTAGCGTATCTGATTGCACTGCTCAAGGGTTTCTGGGGCTCAGGCTGGGTCACTAATGGGTAGTAAGTCCTCAACATTAATTGGATAGAAGGAGCACTCCAAAATGATTTTGTCAGGAGGACATTTGTTTTCTTGTAGATAAATGGCTGTCCCAAGCATTTATGTCCTCAGGGGAGTTCCACGGACCTTTTGTTTTTCAGGAGGCTCTCCAAGATCTGTAAGTGGTTCTGACCCAGGCTTATTTCAAATTACTGCCTTTGTGCTGGAATTTGGAGTATGTGAGATTCTGTGTGCACCCTTTAAAATTGGAGTTTTTCTTTCCTACAACACTCCAGCTCTAGCTTATTCAAGCCTCACTGGCCTTCAAAGTCAGAGCTTCTGATAACTTGTCTTCCTCCTGCAGTAACCTGTGGTGTTGCTCAGACCCTTTGTTCCTTGGGGAGAACCTTTCCTATTATGATTACTGTCTTATTTTTAGGTCACCTACCTGGGAATGTGGATCTTGACTATGGTGTGTCTCTGCCTCCAGTACATCTCCTTGTAGTTCCTTTATATCTTTTGTTGTGGAGAGCCTTTTCTGCCAGTCTTCAGGTCATACTCATAGAGAGTTGTTCTGTAAATAGTTGCAATTTTCTGTTCCTATGAAAGGAAGTGAGCTCAGAGTTTTTCTACTCTTACAGGCTTGGCCACATCGCTTTAGCACTGCCATTTTACTATACTGTCTGTTTACTTTCCCTTACATTGTTGAGAATATTGAGAGTTTATGTTTAATTATTTTTAATACAAACACAATTCTGTGGCTCAATACAGTTTCAACTTTCATTATGTGTCTTTGTTTCTCATCTTTTTAAAGCCATTGATTTCTATTCAATTATTTTTTATTTTTAATATAAATTTATTTATTTTAATTGGAGGCTAATTACTTTACAATATTTTATTGGTTTTGCCATACACGAACATGAATCCTCCACAGATGTACACATGTTCCCCATCCTGAACCCGCCTCCCACCTCCCTCCTCATACCATCCCTCTGGGTCATCCCAGTACACCAGCCCTGAGCATCCTGTATCATGCACCGAACCTGGACTGGTGATTCATTTCACATATGATATTATACTTGTTTCAATGCCATATTCAATCTTTTTATTCAAAACCACTGAATGACTGTGTTGTTGTAAGATGCAATTGTGATGCTGAAGTAAAATGGTTAATTTCTATTCACTGGGGACTTATAATCTAGGTGACTTGCAAAAGTCTGTCTCTATTTAGTGTTTGCTTAGAGCTGCCATCAGACATACAAGTCAAGATAGCAAAGTCAGTGATCAATTTGTAATCTCCAGAAGGTGTTCCACCTCTTTTGTGTAAGATCATGAAGTTAATATTACTTGTTAGTACTATCATTAATAATAGCAGTGCTCCTTTATTGCATGTAGGGATTCACAGATAAGAAAATATTTTCACATATTTTACTTCATTGAGTGGCCTTATTTAAAATTGTCACTAGACATCTCTAGGCCTTGTTCTGTCCCAGTCTTCATCTGGGACACATGAATGCATTATATATGACCCATGGCTGTGGAAAAGAGTGTTCAAAAATTTTAAAGAAAGAGTTAGGGTTTCAGATCACAGTATATTCCCTTTTTAAATCATGTATTTAACTTTTTCAGCATCCTTCCATGTATTTTCTCCCATTTGATCCTCATAAGTTTATTTTTGTCATGAAGTATATTTACATATTATTCATATTTCCAGTTTTTCTCTCATCAAATGAAACCAACAAAACTTCCACAGGCATTGCATATCAATTTCTTATAACCCAATACTGTCAAAATCATTGCTCCACCTAACCTACCTCACCTACAGTTCTGTAATAATAGTTCACCATTCCAGAGCCTTCCTTGGATTCTTACTCATGGATATGCATCAGTAATTTTCAAATAATCTGTCTCAAAGATGGTGCTTTTCCCTTTTCTCTTTTAGTGAGAAATAAAAAGAGTTTTTTCCCCTACTTATATCTTGAGAGTTTCCTATTTTTTTTAAAAAAATAATTTTTGCTAGTTAATTTTAAGCTTAAAAAATATGCCATGGGGAGACTAAGTATGCATTTATTTTCCAGTGGACAGGCACAAGCTTTCCTTACATGGAAAGTTCTTTAGCTAGTTATGGTATCTCTGCTGTGTTTGATTTATTTTGCTTCCTTCATTCTTAAAGAAACTTATGTTTTTTAATATCTCTTCATGAGATAGGTCCAGTGACTTGGAATCTTCCCTGCAGTGTGGAGGACACTGGTTTGATCCCTGGTCCAGCAAGATCCTACAAGCCGTAGAGTAACTAAACCCACGTGTCACAGCTACAGAGCCTGTGCTCTAGAGCCCTCGGGCCACAACTACTGAAGCCCATGTGCCTCGAGCCCATGTGTCATAACAAGAGAAGCCACTGCGACAGGAAGCCCGCACACCACAAGGAAGACCCAACACAGTCAAAAATAAATTAAATAAATTTAAAAAAAGAGTTCACTAAACTGACATAAAAAAATCTCTTCTCCTGGAGACAGCATGATCATTCCATCAGGGATAGAAGAGCTCCTAGGTATTATACTCTTCCATCTTCAGTTAAAACACAAAATATTAAATAACTCTGAATACTATGCTTTGTTCTTTTTCTCCTGTATGTGATTCATATGATTCTTTCTGAATGTATCCCTGTGTTCCAGGGAGCCTTACATATTGGATGAACTCTTTTATGAACTACACTAAAACCAGTGGAGTCATGATATGCGTTTAAAAAAACAATTCCATTGATACCACATATAATATTATTATATAATATCTCTATATGGTTTTCTGTTTATGCTTTATTCTTTAAGTTTAATTTATCATTTTTTCTTTCTAATTTTATATTTGAAACTATATCCAAGAAGTTCCGATTTATCTTACATATTCTTTTTTGCTTTAAGTCCTAGGCATATATTCTATTTTATTCCTTCCTTTCTTTCTTCTTCCTGTCCCTCTTCCTTCTCCTTTTTGTTTATTTCTCTTTTTTTGTTATTTTTTCATTATTATGAAATTATGCTTTTATTCCCTCTACTCTTTACTTCTTTATCACTTTATCATGGTTTCATGGTGATTTCTTTTCCTCTACCCCAGTGATTCTCAACAACTTTGACCTCAAATGACATTTGGTGGTATCTAGTGACTTTTTGAAGTTCCCAGATGGCACTAGTGGAGAAGAGCCCTCCTGTCAATACAGGAAACAAAAGAGACACAGGTTTGATCCCTGGGTTGGGAAGATCCCCTGGAGAATCCCACGAATAAAGAAACCTGGCAGGCTACATGGTCCATAGGGTCTCAAAAATTTGGATCATAACTGAAGTGACCTAGCACTGACACTGTGACTTATTAGGATTTCTCTGGTGCCTCAGAGGTAAAGAATCTGTCTGCAGTGCAGGAGACCTGGTTTTGATCCCTGGGTCGGAAAGATCTCCCAGAGAAGGGAATGGCTAACCATTCCAGTATTCTTGCCTGGAGAATTCCATGGACAGAGGAGCCTGGTGGTTTGCAGTCCATGGGCTCACAAAGAGTTGGACATGACCAACTGACTAATACACACACAGTCACATTTTTGTTTGTCACGATTGGAAGAGGGGTACTACTGGCATCTAATGTATAAAGACAAGGGAACCACCAGAACAAAGGATTATCCAGTTCAAAATGTTGGTAAAGTCAAGATTGAGAAATACATCTTAATCTTATCACCATTCTAGTGTCCTATCCACAAACCACAGCTGCTTCTAGCTAATACTCCACTACTCCTTTTTAAACATTTTCAGTGTAGTTTTCTCAAATGTAGCATCCATTTGATGAGTGTTTCTATACATAACACATAAAATGAAAGCTTCCATAAAACATTCAGGTTGGCATAAAGGTTTTATTTTTATGTATCATATCTGCTGTCCTGAATCTATCCAGATACCAATTTTAATGTGGTTGTGCCACTGATTATTGGTATAGGACATAAAAGAAGACTGTTACACCATAAAATAAATATGCAAAAGTAAAATGAAGAGTTTAGAAAATTCATGCTTAGCCTCTGATTCACTCCCTTTGCCCCTGAGTTATAAAACTCTTATGGTGGTATTTTGGGAGGATAAACCTGTCTGTCTCCCTATCTATAAGACTGCCTTTGAGCCCTAGATCTCATTTATCTTTTCATCCTCTGGCTGAGTAGGACTTTATAGTAGTAATTCTGAGTAAACATGTTTTCAAATAATATACCATGATAATCTCTGACTTATTATTCTTATGACTTAATCCCTTTCCCAGTCAACTACTGATTATGGTGGTTTAGTTGCTAAGTCATGTCCAACTCTTGCAACCCCATGGACTAGCCTTCCAGGCTCCTCTGTCCAAGGGATTCTCCAGGCAAAAATACTTGAGTGGGTTGCCATTTCCTTCTCCAGGGAATCATTCTGACCCAGTTATCAAACCCGAGTCTCCTGCACTGCAGGCAGATTCTTTACGACTGAGCTACGAGGGAAGCCCTGAGACATTTTACATGAACTTGTCTGACACACCACATAATTACAAGGTCTTTATGGGAAAATTACCTAGACAAATAAAAATTTGTCTTTTTTTTCCCTAATAAATATGCACATCACTTCTCTCTTTTATCATCTTCCATTATTTATCTTGTGACCAATAGAAATTTTCCACTTCTTTTTGACTTACAGCTGGGTCTTCTCAGTATTTCCAGAATTTTTATTAGTATTTGTTGTCTCAAATCTCTAACACTTTCTTCACTGTAAAATATAATTGTTAAGTCTATTTATTTTAATGTTCTAGTCATTTCATTTCTTTCCAATGCACAGCTGCAAAGAAGTATTCACTTTTTTTCTCTATGTTCTTTCAAAAATGTCTCAAATCACCAACACTTTCCCTTAATCAACTATATAATACTTGAATTTTAATGATGATTTTTGAAATTTCTCAGATAGGTTTTCTAGTGTGAATCCATAATTTTATACTTCTCCATAATGGTTTTCCTTCCTTCTATAAATATACCATTTCAGCAGTGTTTTAACCTAGAATTTTTTTATTCCCAAACCAACAATCCTTTGTTCAATTATGATTGCATTCTCTAAACATCTAGTGGCTTTGCTTTTTCTTTTCTTTTCTTGATTTTTTCTTCTTTTTAAATCTTGACACTATCTACATAAATTTCTCTTACGCTTTATTGTTTTATCCCCCACATCTATGTTTTATCTATGTGCTCTGTGCAATATTTCTATACTTTGGAATGTTTATTTTTTCAGTAAAAACTGTTTTAATCCCTGATGTTTGCAAGTTACTTACATGTTCAACACAAACTTATTTAAGTATCTTCTCAATTCCTTAAAAAAGAAAAGCTATTATAAAATACCATAGCTTTCATTTTATATTATAAAATATTATAGACTTGCTGCTTGTCAATTCAAAAATTATTTCCATCATCTTCCCCCTTAATGACAGAATTTATCTTCCAAAATGGTACAGAAAATGCCAAATGCTAGCCATTCCAATCTTCAGATCTTCATTACAGCTAAGGATGCTTCATAAGTCATTTCTAGCCAGAGACGGATATGAGGGAGTCAGCTGAGAAGATTCTTGAAAAGGCCATCTTTTATAAAAATAGCAGAGAGATTTTGAGGAACCCCTTCTCACTGTCAGTCTTCTAATCTTGGATATTATCTTGTGAAGAAATGATGCTTGGCACTAATGCTCCTTTGGCTACAGGGAGATTTTTGTACTCCAGAGCAGCAGAATACAGTGTTGTGGGGGGAAAAAAAAAAGCTTGGTTCTTACTAACATTGTTATGCCTCAGAACAAATAATTTATGATGATACTTATGATGCTGATAATAATGGCTGACAATTTTTGGAGGGTTGACTAAATGTCAAGCATTTTATAGTCTTTACACATATTATCTAATTCTCTACATAACCCTAAGTGCTTTTAAAATCTATTTTACATCAGAGGAAAATAAAGAACAGAGGGGTTAAGTAGCTTGCCCATGGTCACAGACCTAGTCAGTGGCACAGCTGGAATTTAAGCCCTGACAGGCTGGCTCCATAGTTTATATTCATACCATTAAATTGCACTTTCTCATCAATCCAGGGGTCATCTGTTCCAGACTTTGTAGTATGTGAGATAATTGTGTCTAGGCTGTATAAGGCACTGTCATCTAACACTCTTCTTTTAAGTGAAAGCTCCTTAACATAATGGTTCTTCAGTCTATTGCAGATGTCAGTTTTCCTACTCTACACCCTTTAACTAATTAGTTCATTGGAAATCATATTCCCTAACACAGCTTGTATAAATGAGCCATCTTAAAGTCTGTCTTTCTACCTATTTCTGTTATGTATACTGTCTGCTACTTACCCATTCTTCTACTATTCCTCCTTCTGTTACCCATTTCCACCTACTTTTGTACAATTGCTTTTGTTTTCTTTCTCTCTACAACATGTTACTTTCTGACTATTTTCCTTATTTCTTCATTCTTAAAATTCAGACCAACTATCTCCTTGGGGGGATATCTGGAAGGACTCTCTCTTCATTGCTGGCTCTTTTCAGGTTCTTACATTTGTTTGTCTCTGACTACTCTGACTTTCCCCCAACTTTCCCTTCACAACTTCATCCTCATTACCCTTCATTATATTTTCTGAAACTCTCATCAATCGTTTTCAGTAGTATGCTATTAATAACTGGTGAAATCCTTAAATGCAGGGACTATCTTATGTACTTACTACTTTATTATTTAGGGGGGAGGGTTTGCATCCCTAGAGAAGCCAACATCTGCTAGGAGCTCAGTGATGCCTATGGAGAAGGCAATGGTAACCCACTCCAGTACTCTTGCTTGGAAAATCCCATGGACAGAGGAGCCTGGTAGGCTGCAGTCTATTGGGTTGCAAAGAGTTGGACATGACTGAGCGACTTCACTTTCACTTTCATTTTTCACTTTCATGCATTGGAGAAGGAAATGGCAACCCACTCCAGTGTTCTTGCCTGGAGAATCCCAGGGACGACGGAGCCTGGTGGGCTGCAGTCTATGGGATCACAGTGTCAGACACGACTGAAGCGACTTAGCAGCAGCAGCAGCAGCAGCAGCAATGCCCATTAAAAGGAAAAACAAATGAGTGGACAAGTTAATGAGACTAAGAAATTTCCCTGCATTAATTTTAGCAGATGCTACCAACTCCCATGGCACCCCACTCCAGTACTCCTGCCTGGAAAATCCCATGGACGGAAGAGCCTGGTAGGCTGCAGTCCATGGGGTTGCTAAGAGTCGGACACGACTGTGCGACTTCACTTTCACTTTTCACTTTCATGCATTGGAGAAGGAAATGGCAACCCACTCCCGTGTTCTTGCCTGGAGAATCCCAGGGATGGGTGGGCTGCCGTCTCTGGGGTCGCACAGAGTCAGACACGACTGAAGCGACTTAGTAGCAGCAGCAACCAACTCCCAGACTTTCTCTCTCCCACGAAGAGCCCTAGCGTCCATCTATCGTCCTTAGTTCTTTCTTATAATTTTATTTTCTTGTGAAGTTTCAGTAGATGTGTTCTTTTTGTTCCCAGAAGCTATCCAGAGTTACCTTTACAAATGATTCTTATTCTCTGGACCTAAAACCTTTTACTTGATTGTACCTTTTACTTAAATGATTTCCTGAGCTTCATCAGTAGCTGATCGTTAGATGTCCTCAGTGCAGCTATAATTCATCTCGGTTCTTAAATGAAAAGTGCCCATAGGCACTGCTTCATCCTCAAGCCAGTGAACAGGGTCTGTAGCCTTGGCCATTGAGTGGAATCATCACCAAGTTCTCCAAACAGTATTGGTCCTTTTACTTCTGATGCTGTCTCTACAAGAAATTCAATTTATCTTCTCATCTAATGCTCATATCAAATTTCTTGTGTCCTAGATTTTGAATTATAGCAAATATGTGCTTTGGTATATCTAACAGAATTAGTAATCAGAGTCCCCACCAAGTGACCTCTTGCCAGGCCTCTCCTCGTGTCACTATTTTTCACACATCTTCCCACAACATGATTCCTCTCCATGCTAGAAATATTTTTGTATGTTGATCTTTTCCTCTTCCTCTTTTAAAGGACACTCATTAAGCCTGTTTTCTTTCTTTCACTATCATCTTTTCCTTTTTTTTACTTCCTCTCCACTTTTATTTCTATCACAATTGTTTGATTTTTCTGTTTGTATTTTTTCTAACATTATCAATAGTTTTATTATGTAATAATGATAACTAATGTTGTTACTGTTATTTATGAAAACCCAATAGTAAGCCAGGTTTTTTTTTTTGTATGTATATATTTGTATGTGTGTTTGTGTATTTTAAACTTAGAATGGCTAAATAAAATTTTAAAATGAGAAAACTAAGATTTAATATTTAAGTAACCGACTTCAGACCATATCTGATGATAAATACGTATGAATGTATATATTTCACTTAGTTCTCATATTTAATGTACCTCATAAATGACCAATGAGATGTGTTATTTTTTTAATGAGAAAACTGAGATTTGGTGAGACTGACCTGTAGACAGCATACTGAACATTGTGTGTTTAGTTGCTCAGTTGTGCTCAATTCTGCAATCCCATGGACTATAGCCCTCCGGGCTCCTCTGTCCATGGGGATTCTCCAGGCAAGGAAACTAGATTGAGTTACCATTTCCTCTCCAGGGGATCTTCCCAACCCAGGGATCGAACCCAAGTGTCCTGCATTACAGGTGCGTTCTTTACCATATGAGGCAATAGGGAAGACCATACTTAACACTGGATAAATGTAAACATGTGGACACATGGAGTCCAGGAAAGAGTTTCTGGCTGAAGCTTGAGGCTACAGATAATAGACATCCACTCCCATCTTGCATGTCTCTACGCATTATGAACCTGAAATTCAGATGTGTAAACTTTGTATTTGGTACTACCTGCAATTCTGAAAAGTGAAGAAATTCTACTCAGCTCTTTAGGTGAATTTTGAACTGACAGGGTGTGAGCATAAGCATAATTATACATTAGTGTTCATTTTCTAAGAAGAGATTCCAAGAGTGTCTTTTCTAAGGGTGTCACTTGCTCTGGGGTTTGGGGTAGTGGTTGTTAGATGGTAATTTAGGGGATTTAGGTGCTTCTTCACAAAATGCAACAGTGAAATTATAAATAGTGACTTACTGAAGAGGCCAAATGTATTGTTGATTCTGTTCATGACACCAATTGTCTTGCAGTATCTCACTGTGCGCACTGTTAACTTAATTCATGATAAGCAAGGCTTGAGCTAAGAGGCTGGAAGAAGACTCAAGGGACGATAGGAACTGAAGATGCATTTATTCTCTCCTGGATGGTGCAGCAGCTATAGCAGCAGACATAACACAACATAACATAAGTGCACACAACTCTTCAGCACTTTTCCAGACGAAGCTTATACAGGCGTACCGCACAAAGTAACCTGCAACCAAGTGAGTACCTCGTGATGTGCATGTGCAGTGCCACAAGTGATCTCAGCTATTACACAATCATGTGACATCATTGTTTACAGAACATGGAGCAAGAGGCTATGACAGTGTGGGGTGAGAGAGCCTGACAGGCATCATCTTGGTAATTTCCCCACATTCCACCCTTTCAGGGTCCCTTGCCTCACAGTCTGCACACAGTCCATCTTCCATGATATATCCTCAGCGAGTAGCACCAACACTTGAAGCTATATCTTGCAACAGCAGTAGATGCTATGACAACAGTTCCATCCCCATCACATAGCAAAACCAACCCAGTGCCAGGTATCACCTGGAACTCATGTCACAGTACCAGCCTCACAGGACTAGAAGAGACACCCACTGCATGCGGAATGCCTTTATCTTTCATAGCCAAGTCCAGTCCACCCTCTGTCCTTGTGAAATTGCAGGAAAACCTCCACAAAGGCAACTCCACCCCTTTGGGGTTTTTTATTAAGGACCTGAAAACCCCCCTAGAGGTGCCGGGCCCACCCCTTTGAGGAGGGGATTTTTGTGGCATTCACAGCCCACCCACATGATCCCAAATGTGTTCACACTGTTCTAAATCTGCAAGAGAATCAGAGGTTAGAAGCACATCATAGGATACAGACTTCATATACTATTCTACCCAGTCTACATGACAAGACACAGACTAAATCTACATTATTTGGCTGTCCTAGCCATCAATGTATGCACTAGGACTGGGAAACTGCTCTGGCTTGCCATAACCAAAGCTGCATTCAGGACCAATGTCAACCAAGGCCATTACTCTCTGTACATTAGCTAGTGACCAGCAAATCGCAAGTTCTACATGGAGCCTCCAGTCCCTGCTTGGGCTTTTCAGAAGGGCATTTTGGTCTGAGCCAAAGATGCAGAAAAGGGAAACATCTAAAGGAACATCCTTGGGCACCATGTAATCTTTTAGCTGAACCACCCATATTTCTTGCTGTAGGTGCTTCCCAAACCTGGTAAACTGCTGCCTCCATAGCTCTAGGAGCAGAGCAGTGGGCTATTTGTAAATTTTATTCCTGTTAAGTCTCACTGCCAGCAAACCAGCCTACATTTGCATTCTCGTCACCTGGATGGGGCCATTACCAGCTTGGGCCCTCTTCAGGATCTTCACACTTCGAATCTGTTTACCTGCTGCCATCCCTCTATTTCTTCCAAGCTAGCCACCATCAAGGTCACCTCATAGATGGGGTGCTCCTCATGGGATGAAAGAAGAGCAATCAGGGATCCAAAAATGGTAGATGGGGCATTGTTCAAAATGGTATCTTGAATGCCTCCAGTAAAACGCTTGTCATCTCCGCCTCGGGTACCTGGGTTATATAGCAACTGCTTGAGGCCCAGTTCTCTCACCACTTGGATCAACTCAACATAGGTATGCCATTTACTTACAATATCTAGGAGCTCTCTGGTGTTTGACCACATATTGCAGATGGCAGTGTTAATCCATTCCACTGGGGTATATGTTTGGTTACACAGGCCTTGCATGGGTCACTTCGCATTCTGCAAACTTTGTCTCAATGAGGGGTGAATGGTTATAGATGCCAACCATTCTATTTCACCCCTAGAATACAGGGTACTGTCCACCCCTGTGTCCCAAAGTCTCAAGAGCCATGCTGCCAAGCTTCCCCTTCCTTTTTCTGAAATTGCATACCCAAGTTGACCAACTTCACCTGAGTATATGGTCAATGTGTCATGAACTCAGTCACCTTGGGGGCCCCTTGAGGATGTCTCCCCTGGACCATAGGCTGCTCCTACTTCACTTTCTGCTGCACAATGAGCCTTGCTGCCAAGCGGGGACCTGCAGTCTGATAACATCCACCATCACTGTTAATAACCGCCTCACTGTCAGAGTCACTGGATTCTTCGGGGCCATAGGGTTCTTCTCTAATGCCACTATACATTGCTCTAGTTCTTCCAAGCATCTCTGCACATTGTGCACTGGTGTGGCATCACAAAGAACAAGATCCATATTCACCTTTAGGGCAGTCAGGAAAATCCACCCCACGGTGCCAGTGGCAGTCTGAGCCGCCTTGTTTGGCAAATGGGAACTCACCATCTGTAACATCTTTTCAATGCTATCTGGTGACCACTGCTTCCCAGTCTTCCACTGGAGCCCATGCCAAGAGAATCACGGCCACGTGGTATCACATGCTCTATGGCAGCCACTGGCTTCCTCCATCCAGTGGAGCCTTGGTCTTCTCTGCCTGCCTGGTATCCTGAGGACTATGAAATTATATTTCTAATCCTGTTTGTGACACCAACTGTCTTGCTGTATCTCACTGTGCATACTGTTGGCTGAACCCACGGTAGGCAAGGCGTGAGCTAAGATGCTGGAAGAAGTCTTGAGGAACCGTAGGAACTACAGGCATGTTTATTCTCTCCTGGTTGGTGTATAGCCATAGCAGCAGACATAACATAACACAACATATCCCTTCAGGACTTTTCCAGGTGAAGAGTATGCAGGTGACTGTACAAAGTAGTCTGAGACCAAGCAAGCATCTCATGACACACATGCACAGTGCCATAAAGTCATTATTTACAGAACATGGGTCAAGAGGGCAAGAGAGTGTGTGGTGACAGAGCCTGCCTGGCGCCAGCTTGTTGATTTCCCCACACCATAGTATAAAATTTGACCTGTTCAGCAGTTAAAACAGTGCAGAAAAAAAAGCTTATAGGAACAAAAGGTTGCAGAAGGAAAATTAGGCCTGAAGTCAGCATGAAGGTTTCTGTATGGTTTACATTCTCATTAATAGGAGAGATGAGTGTCTGGGATCATGAATGGATCTATAATCTATATGGCATCTGACCTCCACTTAATACAAAGTAGCACTCTAATACTTAATACAAAGTAGCACTCATAACCATTTCTGAGATTATTTTAACCCTATATTATGAATCATTAAAAACTGTTGCTAACTGACATGCATTAGTATATTTCTGAGACAGGAAAAATCCTATTGTGGAATACATACTGCAGTATATATATATATATATATGTGTGTGTGTGTGTGTGTGTGTGTGTGCATTTGGCTTCGCATGCCAGTTTTCTCTAGTTATGGAGAGTGGGGACGGCTTTTTGTTCTGGTGCAAAGTCTCTAAGGTGTGAAGGCTTCAGTAATTGCAGCACACAATTAGTTGCTCCATGGCATGTGGGATCTTCCCTGACTAGAGATCAAACCCATGTCCCCTGCATTGGCAGGAGGATTCTTAACCAGTGCACTGCCATAAAAGTTCCCAAAATAAAAATTTTGAGTCTAGAATTTCATCTGAAACAACATCCACTATGAAACCATTCATCTGAATATTTGGCACAATGTATTTCCAGTGCCTTTTGTACCATAATGTGTTTTTCCTGGATTTAGAAATATCTAGATGCAACACTGACCCTGATACAGAGCCTGGAACACTTGGTTTGGCATCCAAAAATTAGCCCAGTAGCTTGTGATTGAACATCATTATTACCCTATCACATGGGTTGCTCTGAAGTTGTCCTCTAAAGTTATGTTTCTTCACATGACATTTTCAATAGAAGAGTATCTCCTCAGTTCAGTTCAGTTCAGTCATTCAGTCATCTCTGACTCTTTGCGACCCCATGAATTGCAGCACGCCAGGCCTCCCTATCCATCACCAACTCCCAGAGTTCACTCAAACTCATGTCCATCAAGTCGGTGATGCCATCCAGCCATCTCATCCTCTGTCGTCCCCTTTTCCTCCTGCCCCCAATCCCTTCCAGCATCAGGGTCTTTTCCAATGAGTCAACTCTTCGCATGAGGTGGCCAAAGTACTGGTGTTTCAGCTTTAGCATCATTCCTTCCAAAGAAATCCCAGGGCTGATCTCCTTCAGAATGGACTTGTTGAATCTCCTTGCGGTCCAAGGGACTCTCAGGAGTCTTCTCCAAAACCACAGTTCAAAAACATCAATTCTTCGGCACTCAGCTTTCTTCACAGTCCAACTCTCACATCCATACATGACTACTGGAAAAACCATAGCCTTGACTAGACGGACCTTTGTTGGCAAAGGCATGTCTCTGCTTTTGAATATGCTATCTAGGTTGGTTATAACTTTTCTTCCAAGGAGTAAGTATCTCCTAAGTGTGGTTAAATGTGTGATGTTTCTCTAAAGACTATCTTAATAGTTAGGATTCACATAATTTAAAAGCATGGTGAAGACTTAACGATTTTTTGCCCTTTCCCACTGTAACATATATAGGAAATGAAAAATTCAAGGAGACATTATGTACTAAAAGACATATAAAATGTTGGTGGAAGTCTGCTCAACAGGGTTAAGGAGCTCTTTCAGTCTTCAATTGGTAAATTTACCCTCATTTCTTTAACAGTTGGAAAAGTTCAGTTTTTCTCTTAAAGAGAAGCTACTATTGATTTCTCCAAAATCTGAGTTGTTTCCTATCAGAGAGATATGAGGAAAAGGTGAAAAAATGAACAGAGTTCAAAAGATAATCACAGCCATCAAATTATCTGTTTATCAGAAATTCCTGGTTATAACATGGAATGGCAATGATGATAGTATTCAGCTTGGACATAGAGGAGAACAGCTTCAAAGTTTATAGAAATAAGGCAGCTAGCCAAAACAACTAAAACTCTTGGGATTGATCTGCATATATATCTCTCTATCATCTATCTATCTATTATCTATCCATCCATCTATGTTTGTATCTAATGACCTACTAATAACTATCTATATTCTTAATACATTTATGAACTAACAAGCAAGAGAGTCTTCAGATGATGAAAGATAGCAATCCACAAATTAAAGACATCAAAAGAATATCCAGCAATATATATATATAAGAAGAAATCTCCTAAACACTTCCTAATTAAACTACAAAACACAAAAAAGAAGAGAAAATCAAGGAGTAAGCATAAAGGGGAGAGAGAGAGAGAGTATGACTACTTTCAAAGAAACAAGAATGGCAGGTGACTTATCACCACCAAAGAGAAGCAAGAAAAGAAGAGAATGAGGTACTGGGGGAATATAACTCTAACATATCTGACAAATACAATGACTTGAATAGAGGACGTCTTGAGTTCAAAGTCCTTGAATTAAGCCACGGTGCTATTATGCCTTGATTTCAGCCAAAGTCAACTAAATATGGAATTTACTGATGAAGGAAAGAAGGATGATGACTTTCATCATTGGCTATAAGACTAACACTGCATTTATTCTCTTTCCCTCAGGATTAACACTTCTCCCACCTTCATCATTTTTGCCTGTATCAAATTTCTTCTCAATTTCCCTTAGTTTGGATTTTGAGTAATCATTCATTTATTTTTATTTGTCACCATCTTCTTCCTTTGTTTCAATAACTTATTAGCAATTATTTCTCATAATGTCAATAAGGGGTGATCTCTGCTCTTCAAGTCAACAGTGATTAACACATGCCAATGTCACTATTTGTCATCTTATCACTAGAAAAATAAATTCCATGTATTACATTTCATATTTCCTAGAATCTCACTACAGATTCTCAAAAAAAAAAAAAACCTAAATTTATTCTTTTAACCTCCAAAAGGAAAATATAAATTAATAACTAAAACAGCTTTTTCCCCCATGCAATGCTTTTAGGGACATTACCTAACTTGATCCTCATAATGATCTATCTTGTGAACCATATGTTTTCTAACTTTCATTTTATCCGTTAAAACATTGACTTCAGAGAGTTACATAATTATCCCAAGTCACACAATAATTGAATTAAAGCTAAAACTTAAGCCATTTGAGTAAAAATCCCATATACATTTTAACCTACCAGTGAAACTCTTCCTATCATACCTGATTTATGTTCAAGGAGTTGGTTTTCTAAGGAACAGTCAACATATAAAAGCTACAAGCTTCAGTAGTTTTTTCCAGAAACTTAGAAATGGAACTTGTAAAGGTATTAATATTATACCTCTCCCCCTCCTACTTATAAATGCAACAAGCTGATTATTATGATGATACTTCATTCCACTAAGATCTGAAATAGGACAATGAAATCATGATACTTAGCACTTGTATAGCACTATTCATCTTTTGAGCTCCTTACAAACAGTAACTAATTAAATCAGGGCAACAGAGAGTTCACTGTTCAGGTGATGCACATGCACACTAAAAAAAAAAACCACAGAAAAAAACAACTTCAGAATTAAGATGCAGAAGAAAAGTGACGACTTGATATCCAGATGGAAATTGTACAAGGGGTGGTAGTGAGGGATGAGAAGACATTTTAAGAAATCAAAACCTCTTCTCCTTCTGAGTTGTCAATATGATCAGCCTTTGAATACAAGCTGCTGTCTTGTAAGGGAATTTCAAATAGGGCAAGAAATGGAAGCTAGTGGAGTGAAAAGAAAGATCAGATAAGAAAACTAAACTCCATGTTGAATTCCACTGCTAGTAGATAGTCCTTAAGATGGGAAAAATAATGATTTGATTATCAAAGAAGGAGAACATGCAGCTCATTTGCTTTTGTGTTACCTAAAGTTTCTCCCTTGAATCTATTGTTCAGCAAAATGTGTCCTGGTGGCTGAATAGAGCTGCTGATTACTCTCTTCTTAGGAAGACATGTTGGGACAGGTACGGACAAAGAAAAAAAAAATTCAGTCTTGTATGATTTTTTCCTTTCCTTTGATTCAGACTACTCTGAAAAGTAGCCATGAGGCCAGGTCCTGTGCCTTCAGAATTACTAAATGATACTCATTCCTCATCATGCTCTATAACAACAAAATAGAAGGCTCATCATGATTGGCATTTATAAAAAGATATACATTTTTTCCCTTCTCAACTAGTTGACTCTAGTTTTATGCATTTATCTCCTGGGTTCAATACCAGAGGCATCATAAAAATACAGAAACAATCAAAATTCTCATCTCTATTGCAGAATCTGTCAGTAATTAGTAGGAATTCCGATAGTGATAGTGTTTTTGTCTCCACAATTGTCACAGAAGAATGGGATTTTGGTATTGGAACTTCTGTCTCTCTGCCCAGGTCTGAGCAACTAAGACTCATAATATAGTTCAAATTCTAGCTCTGTAATTTGCTAACTGAATGGTGATAGTAGGCAAGTATTCTGATTTTTCTGATATTCATTTTTTCCAAATGCAAACTGGAGACCAGGTTTAATTTAATCATGACATTTATATAAAGCTCTGCATTACATGTGACAGTACAAACATGGAAGACAATTTCTCCTCTTTCAGTTCAGTTCAATTCAGTCACTCAGTCGTGTCCGACTCTTTGCGACCCCATGAATTGCAGCACGCCAGGTCTCCCTGTTCATCACCAACTCCCGGAGTTCACTCAAACTCGGGGCTCACAATTTGATGGAAATGACAAATAAACAAACACATCAAAATATGGTTCATTAAACTTTTACTGGGTTCTAAAGCCCAGGGGAGGGAACTCTGAATTGAAGTAGAAGGTGAGCTAAAGGTATGCCAACAGATATTTAACAATCAGATCATGATTTATATACGTTTGCTTTTATTATGATTCTTACTGATACAAAAGTTATACAGTAAACCATAAGGAAAAAATTAAATTACCAAAAATTCCTTAAAGTTCTTTGATTCTAGGAGGAGAACCTACCACCCAAAATGAACCTCTTTGGCATTAGGATTACCTTGTCTGTTAACTGCAGGTTTAAAACAAGAGTAAAAGAATGAGTACTAGAGTAATAAGAAGACTAAAGGAAGAATGGTAGAGTTGTGTATAACCAAGATTCTAAGAAAGATACAAAAGTGATAGCATAGGAAGAGAAGAGAAACAATAGAGAAGAGACATGTGCCTGTGGAACGGAACCCAGAGGAAAAAGGAGACTGTATGAGCAGACATCTATCTGTTCTGGGGAGTACGCAGTTAGAAGCACAAATAGGTTGCTTCAACCCTGGGGTACTATGTGGGGCAAATGAGCACCCCTGGCTGTTAGAGTACTATTTGGACAATCTGAATGCTGTGGGAAACCTGAATTCCACACATGAGGAACTAACTCACACACATGCTTGGCCTTAAGGCAGGGCAGAAAGAGGTATACTCTAGCAGCTGCCAAGTGAACCCGAACAGACCCACATCAAGACATATCATAATCAAAATGACAAAAGTTAAAGAGGAAATTCAAAAATCAGAAAGATAAAAATAAAGTCACATGAGGGAACCCCTAGGAGGCTATCAGTTGATTTCTCTGGAGAAACTTAGCAGAACAGAAAAGAGTGCCATGATACATGCATCATATATGCAAAGTCCCGAAAGGGGAAAAATATGCAACCTTGGATATTCTACCTAGAACAATTATTATTTAGAATAGAAGGAGAGACAAAGAACTTCTCAGGCAACAAAAATTAAAACAGTTCATCAATAATAGATAAATGATAAATGGCCTTCTCTAGATGGAAAAGAAGGAAGAATCTACAGGAAAGGAGACTTCCACTAGCAAAGGCAAATGTATAGTAAGGAATGAAGATCAACTACTTACATAAGTCATTACAAATATTAAAAGACAAAACAATTGTAAAAAGCAATCGTAACTACAATAAATAAATAGGTTTAAGCATAAGGATGTAAAATATTACATTAAAAGCACAAAATATAGAGGAGTTAGGTAAAAAATACAGATATTTTACAATGTGTCTGAACTTAAAGGACTATCCATATAAAATGAGTAGATAGGGCAATATATATATAAACCCCGTAGTAACCAGAAATCAAAAACCTACAATAAATACACACACACACACACACACACACACACACACAAGAAACAGAAAAAAAGGAAAATCATCAAACTTCAAAGAAAGAAAATTTTTAAAAAATGAACAAAGAACTACTAAAATAAGGAAAACAAGTAATAAAATGGCATCAAGTACATACCTATTAGGGCTTCCCTGTTGGCTCAGTGATAAAGAATCTACCTGCCAATTCAGGAGACACAAATTTGATCCTTGGGTCAGGGAGATTCCCTGGAGAAGGAAATGGCAACCCACTGCAGTACTCTTGCCTGAGAAATCCAATGCACAGAGGAGCCTAGAGGATTATAGTCCACGGGGTTGCAAAAGAGTCAGACATGATGTAGTGACTAAACAGCGATAACGTACCTATTAATTGTTACTTTAAATGTCAGCAGGCTAGATGCTCAAGTCAAAATCAAAATGGGTGGCTGATTAGATCAAATGAAAGCAAAACCAAAACAAAAAACAAGAAAAATTGTACTGCTGTATACTGCTTAGAGGAAACTCACTTCAGAGATAGACACACATAGACTGAGAGTGTTGATAAAGATGTTTGATGCTTGAAATGACAATGAAGTGAAGGTAGTGATACTCATATTAGGCAAAACAGACTTGAAAATAAAAGTAACAACAAAAGAAAAGATACTATATAAAAATAAAGGGTTCGTATAAAAAGAAGATATCACTCTCACTAATGCATATGCTCCCAATGCATAGACACATAATATATAAAACAAATACTAACAGACAAAAAAGAAAAAACATGAAAGTAATACAATAGTAATAAAGGAATTTAATACCTTACTTACATAGAAGGAAAGATCACTCAGATAGAAAATCAATAAGGTGGCAGTGGTTTTAAATGACACAGTAGACCAATTAGACTTAATAGATATCTGCAGGATATTTCACCCAAAACCAGTAAAAAATATATCTTTTAAAGAGTAAATAGAACTTTCTCCAGGATATACACCTTCTAGGCCACAAAATAAGCCTTAATAAATTAAAAAAAATAAGAATTACATCAAGCAATTTTTTCTCAACCACAACTGTATGAAACAATAAATCAGGTTAAAAAATAAGACTGGGAAAATAATATATGGAGATTAAACTACGTGCTGCAAAAGCAAACAAAACCAACCAACCAACCAATAGGTCAAGGAAGAAAGCAAAGAGAAAATCAGCACAGCAGTTCAGTTCAGTTCAGCTCAATTGCTTAGTCATGTCTGACTCTTTGTGACCCCATGGACTGCAGAATGTGATGGCTTCCCTGTCCTTCACCAACTCCTGGAGCTTGCTCAAACTAATGTCCATTGAGACGGTGATGCCATCCAGCCATCTCATGCTGTTGTCCCCTTTTCCTCCTGCCTTCAATCTTTCTCAGCATCAGGGTCTCTTCAAATGAGTCAGTTATTTGCATCAGGTGGCCAAAGTATTGGAGTTTCAGCTTCAGCATCAGTCCTTTCAGTGGAAAGATTGACTGCTTTGATCTCCATACAATCCAAGAGGTTCCTAAGAGTCTTCTCTGACACCACAGTTCAAAAGCATCAATCCTTTGGCACTCAGCTTTCTTTATAGTCCAACTCTTACATCCATACATGACTACTGGAAAAACCAGAGATTTGACTAGATGGACCTTTGTTAGCAAAGTAATGTCTCTGCTTTTTAATATGCTGCCTAGACTATACCAAAGCCTTTGACTGTGTGGATCACAATAAACTGTGGGAAATTCTGAAAGAGATGGGAATACCAGACCACCTGACCTCCCTCTTGAGAAACCTATATGCAGGTCAGGAAGCAACAGTTAGAACTGTACATGGAACAACAGACTGGTTCCAAATAGGAAAAGGAGTACGTCAAGGCTGTATATTGTTACCCTGCTTATTAGCTTCTATGCAGAGTACATCATGAGAAATGCTGGGCTGGAAGAAGCACAAGCTGGAATCAAGATTGCCAGGAGAAAGATCAATAAACTCAGATATGCAGATGACATCACCCTTATGGCAGAAAGTGAAGATGAACTAAAAAGCCTCTTGATGAAAGTGAAAGTGGAGAAAGAAAATGTTGGCTTAAAGCTCAACATTCAGAAAATGAAGATCATGGCATCTGGTCCCATCACTTCATGGCAAATAGATGGCGAAACAGTGGAAACAGTGTCAGACTTTATTTTTCTGGGCTCCAAAATCACTGCAGATGGTGATTGCAGCCATGAAATTAAAAGACACTTACTCCTTGGAAGAAAAGTTATGACCAACCTAGATAGCATATTGAAAAGCAGAGACACTACTTTGGCAACAAAGGTCCACCTAGTCAAGGCTATGGTTTTTCCTGTGGTCATGTATGGATGTGAGAGTTGGACTGTGAAGAAGGCTGAGTGCCAAAGAACTGATGCTTTTGAACTGTGGTATTGGACAAGACTCTTGAGAGTCCATTGGACTGCAAGGAGATCCAACAAGTCCATTCTGAAGGAGATCAGCCCTGGGATTTCTTTGGAAGGGATTATGCTAAGGCTGAAACTTCAGTACTTTGGTTACCTCATGCAAAGATTTGACTCATGGGAAAAGACTCTGATGTTGGGAGGGATTGGGGGCAGGAAGAGAAGGGGACGACAGAGGATGAGATGGCTGGATGGCATCACTGACTCGATGGACGTTGAGTCTGAGTGAACTCCGGGAGTTGGTGATGGACAGGGAAGCCTGGCGTGCTGCGATTCATGGGGTTGCAAAGAGTTGGATGTGACTGAGTGACTGAGCTGAATTGGACTGAGGTTGGTCATATCTTTTCTTCCAAGGAGCAAGCATCTTTTAATTTCATGGCTGCAGTGATTTTGTAGCCCAAGAAAATAAAGTCTGCCACTCTTTCCATTGTTTCCCCATCTATTTGCCATGAAGTGATAGGACCAGATGGCATGATCTTAGTTTTTTGAATGTTGATGACCTGCATACAGATTTCTCAGGAGGCAGGTAATGTGGTCTGATATTCCCATCTCTTGAAGAATTTTCCACAGTTTGTTGTAATCTACACATCAAAGGCTTTGGCATAATCAGTAGAGCAGAAGTATATATTTTTTGGAATGTTCTTGCTTTTGTTTTTATGATCCAGTGGATGTTGGCAATTTGATCTCTTGTTCCTCTGCCTCTTCTAAATCCAGCTTGAATATCTGGAAATTCTCAATTCATGTATTGTTAAAGCCTGGCTTGGAGAATTTTGAACATTGCTTTGCTAGTGTGTGAGATGAGTGCAATTGTGCAGTAGTTTGAACACTGCTTGCAATTGCCCTTCTTTGGGATTGGAATGAAAGCTGATGTTTTCCAGCCCTGTAGCCACTGCACAGTTTTCCAAATTTGCTAGCATACTGAGTACAGCACTTTAACAGTATCATCTTTTAGGATTTGAAATAGCTCAACTGGAATTCCATCATCTCCACTAGCTTTGTTTGTAGTGATGCTTCCTAAGGCCCACTTGACTCCACATTCATGTTGTTTTCTTTTTTTTCAATCAGTATGAAAAATCAGAAAGTACTTCCAAATAAATGACAGTGGAAACATGAGACTCAGAAGTTTGTGGAATGAAACAAAAACAAGTAAAGGAAAGAAGTTTGTAGAGATACAAGCCATCTTCTTCCTTAAGAAACAAGAAAAATTTCAACTAAACCACATACCATGTACAGGAATTAGAAAGATAGCAATTAAATTTAAGAGTCCATAGAAGGAAGGAAACATTAAATATCAGAGAAAAAATAAATAGAGATAAAAACTGTAGGAATGATAAATGAAACTACAATCTGGTTTTTGAACATAATAAACAAATTTGATAAGGCTGTAGTCTAGTTCATCAAGAAAAAAGAAGACCCAAAATTAAAAATGAAAGAAGAAAAATAACAATTGATGCTACAGAAATATAAAAAATCATGACAATATTATGAACATTTATTCTGAAAAAAAACTGGATAACTTAGAAGAAATAGACAAGTTCTAGAAACATAACAGTGCCAAGACATAAGAAACAGAGAATTTTACTACATTTATAATAAAAGAAACTCTCAGGAAACAAAACTCTATGACAGATGACTTCATAAGGAATTATACCAAACATATAAGGAAGAACTAGTAACTAACCTTCTCAGGGTATTTCAAAAAATTGAAGACAATGGAACACTTCATAATTCATTCTAGGAGGCACCATTACCCTGATACCAAAACCAGAAAAAGACACTAAAAAACAAAAAAGAAAATTCCAAGCCAATATCTGATGAATATAGATGCAGAAATATTCATTAAAATATTATCAGCTTAAATCCAATAACATATTAGAAGGATCAAACACAATAATCAAATTGGGTTTATACCAAGGAATCTAACAATGGTTCACAATTCACAAATCAAACAATGTGGTACACTACACTGATAAAAGCAACGATAAAAATTGCATGATCCACTCAATAGATTAAGAAAAAGCTTTTGAAAAATTTAGAATCCATTTAGGGTAAATACTGTCATCAAATTTGGTACAGAGAAAACATATCTCCACACACATGCATGCATTGTAAGACACTTCAATTGTGTCTGACTCTTTGAGACCTCATGGACTGTAGTCATCCATGCTTCTCTGTCCATGGGGATTCTCCAGTCAAGAATATTGGAGTGGGTTTCTATGCTCTTGTGCAGGGATCTTCCCCATGAAGCCACAGGTCTTATTTCTCCTGCACTGGCAGGCAGGTTCTTTACTGCTAGTGCCACCTGTTATCTCAACATAATGAAGACCATTTATGAAAAATCCAACTCTTATATCATTTGCTGTTATTATTTAGTTGACAAGTCTTGTCTGACTCTTTTGCAGTCCCATGGACTGGAGCCTGCCAGGATCCACTCACTCTCCATGGGATTCCCAGGCAAGAATACTGAAGTGGGTTGCATTTCCTTCTCCAGGATATCTTCCTAACCCAGGGATAGAGCCCATGACTCCTTCATTAGTAGGCAGATTCTTTATCAATGAGCCACCACAGAATATCATATTCAATGGTAAAAACCTGGAGGGCTTTCCTATAAATTCAGAAACAAGACAAGGATGCCCACTTTCAATATTTCTATTTAACATTGTATTGGAAGTCATAACCATGGTGATTTTATAAGGAAAAAAAGTAATAAAAGGAATTCAAATTAGAAAGGAGGAATGAAAACTGTCACTATTTGCAGATGACCTGATATTATATATATATAAAAAACCCTAAAATTTACTTTATATATAAAACCCTAAAAGTTTAGTCTTAGAACTAAAAATGAATTCATCAAAGTTGCAGGATAAAAGATTAATATAGAGAAATTAGTTGTTTTCCTATAAAATAAATATGAAATATCAGAAAGATAAGTTAAAAAAAAATCTTGTTTAGAATCACATCAAAAAGGGTAAACTACCTAGAAATAAACTTAACTCACTGATGATAAAAAGGCCTGTAGTCTGAAATCTATAAAATATTGATGGGTGATATTGATAATCATACTTAAATGGAAAATTATTCCATGTTCATGAATTGGAAGCATTAACAGATTTAATGCAATATTTATCAAAATACCCATATCATTTTGCACTGAACTAGAACAAATAGCCATTAAATTCATAGAGAACTACAAAATACTGCAAATTGTCAATCCACATAAAATAGAACAAAACTGATGATATCACCCTCTCAAGCTTCAGAATATACTACAAAGCCACAGAAACAAAACAGCATGGTGTTGGCAGAAATAAAGGCAAATAGATCAATCAAACAGAAAAGCAAGCCCAGAAATAAGTCCACATATCTGTATTCAGTTAATCTACAGCAAAGAAGGCAAGAATATACAATGTAGAATAGATAATCTGCTGAATACGTGGTACTGAGAATTCTAGACAGTTATAGGGAAAACAATAGATTAGAATATTTCCCCTCACTGTATACAAGCTAAACTCAATGTGGATTAAAGACCTAAATGTAGGACCTGAAACTCTAGAATTCCTAGAAGAGAACACAAGTCAAACACTCTTTGTCATACATTGCATCCATATGGATAAGTTCAGACTGACACTAGAAAAATTAGGAATACCTTATTTATAACAGTACTTAAATGTGAATATGTATTCATGAAACAAATTATTCAATAAGCTGAATAATTTCAATGATAGTTATGACCTTATAAATAAATATTTCAAAAATATGACTCAGTGAGAAGTATAAATTTGAGTACAGGTATTAGAGCACTGTCAAAAAAGTTCGGTCTTAGTTTAGACTGAACTGGAGAAATAAACTAAAAATGAGATGCCTTTTAAAAAAAAAATCCTAATTGGAATGGTCAGTATTTGTAATCTTTTAAAAATAATACTAATTTATAAATCTCTGCATGTAACAAAGTGGGTATTTTAAGGATTAAGTTTTCTCTCTCCTGAGCTGCAAAAAGAAATGAGTGGGCTGCTGAACTACACAGCCTAGGGTGCTGTCCCTTCAGTGAGGGCATAGACACACAATGTTCAGTGAGTACAGTAGGCACAGTTCAGAGATTACAGAGCACTCGAGCACCTCAGATCACTGTCTATGCATGGTAAACCTTTGTGCTTTACTCTGAAAAAAACTGGTAAGCTAAAAAAAAAAAAAGGAAAGAAAAAAGAAGAGAGAGAAAGAGAAGAAAAAGAAACAAAAATAGGATCTAATTAAATCTAAAAGATTTTGCACAATGAATACAACCATAGGCAAAATGAAAAGACAACCTGTAGAATGGGAGAGAACAGTCATAAGTGATATGACTTTTAACAAGGAGTTAAAATCTAAAATATATAAACAGATCACACAAATCAATAAAAAAAAATCAAACAAACAATCCAATAAAAAAATTGGCCAAAGATTTGGATGGACATTTTTCCAAAGAAGATATACAGATTGCTAACAAGCACATGAAAAAATGCTCAGCATCACTAATCAACCAAGAAATTCAAATCAAAGCACCACTGAGATATTACCTCATACCTTTTGTATTAGCTATCATCAAAAAAGACCACAAATAACAATTGCTAATGAGAATGTTGAGAAAAGGGAACAATTATAAACTGTTGGTGGAAGTGTAAATTGGGGCATCCATGGTGAAAAAAATATATATTTTTTGAGATTCCTCAAAACATTAAAAATAGAATGCCATATGATCAAGTAATTACCCTCATGGTTATATATCCAGAAAAAATGAAAGCACTAATTCATAAAGATACATATACAAAAATATCCATAATAGCACTAATTGCAATAGTCAAACTTATATGCAGAGTACATCATGAGAAAAGCTGAGCTGGAGGAAGCAGAAGCTGGAATCAAGATTACTGGGAGAAATATCAACAACCTCAGATATGCAGATGACACCACTCTTATGGCAGAAAGTGAAGAAGAGCTAAAGAATCACTTGATGTTCTTTGGAAGGACTGATGTTGAAGCTAAAACTCCAATACTTTGGCCACCTGATGAGAAGAGCTGACTCATTTGAAAAGACCCTGATGCTGGGAAAGATTGAGGGCAGAAGGAGAATGGGACGACAGAGGATGAGATGGTTGGATGGCATCACTGACTCAATGGACATGGGTTTGGGTGGACTCCAGGAGTTGGTGATGGACAGGGAGGCCTGGCATGCTGCGGTTCATGGTGTTGCAAAGAGTTGGACATGACAGAGCAATTGAACTGAACGGAATTGAAACCACAGAAGCAATCCAGGTGTCCATTAATAGATGGATGATTTAAAAGATGTGGTGTATATGCAAAATGCAATGTTACTCAGCCATAAAAGGACAGAATTTCTGCTATTTGCAGCAATGTGACTGCATATAGGGAATATTATGCTTACTGAAATGTCAGACAGAGAGAGACACTGTACAATATCACTTATATGTAAAATCTGTATGTTATTGTTAAAGTGTTGCACTCAATCATGTCAGCAAATTTGGAAAACTCAGCAGTGGTCACAGGACTAAAAGAAGTCAATTTTCCTTCAAATCCCAAAGAAGGGCAATGTCAGAGAATGTTCAAACTACTGTACAATTGTGCTCATTTCATATGCTAGCAAGGTTATGCTCAAAATCCTTCAAGCTAGGCTTCACCAGTATGCGAAACTGAGAATTTTCAGATGTACAAACTGGGTTTCAAAGAGACAGTAGAAGCAGAGCTCAAACTGCCAATATTTTCTGGATCATTGAGAAAGCAAGGGAGTTCCAGAAAAATATCTGCTGCTACACTGACTATGCTAAAAACTTTGACTGTGTGAATCACAACAAACTGGAAAATTCTTAGAGAGATGTGAGTACCAGACCACCTTAACCTGTCTCCTATGAAACCTGTATGTGGGTCAAGAAGCAACACTTAGAATCAAACATGAAACAACAGACTTGTTCAAAATTGGGAAAGGAATACAACAAGGCTGTATATTGTCACCCTGCTTATTTAACTTATATGCAGAGTGCATTGTGTGAAATACTGGGCTGGATGAATCACAAGCTGGAATCGTTTGCCTGGAGAAATATCAACAACTTCAGATATGCAGATGAAAGCACTCTAATGGCAGAAAGTAAAGAGGAACTAAAGAGCCTCTTAAGAATGAAAGAGTAGAGTGAAAAAGTTTGCTTGAAACTCAACATTCAAAAAACAAAGATCATGGTATCTGGTCCCATCACTTCATGACAAAAATAAGGGGGAAAAGTGGAAGCAGTGATAGATTTTCTTGGGCTAAAATCACTGCAGATAGTGACTACAGCCTGAAATTTAAAAAAATAACAATAATAAATAAAATGAAACACTTGCTCCTTGGAAGGAAAGCTATAATAACCCTAGAAAGCATATTGAAAACCAGAGACATCACTTTGCCAACAAAGGTTCATGTAGTCAAAGCTATGGTTTCTCCAGCTGGCTGAGACAGTAAAGAATCTGCCTGTAGTGCAGGAGACCCAGGTTCCATCCCTGGGTCGTGAAGATCCCCTAGAATGTAATGGCAGCCCATTCCAGTATTCTTGCCTGGAGAATCCCGTAGAGCCTGGGGTTGCAGAGTTGGACATGACTGAACAACTAACACACGTGGTTTTTCCAATAGTCATGTATGGATGTGAGAGTTGGACCCCTAAAGAAGGCTGAGTATGGTGGAATTGATGCTTTTGAACTATGGTGCTGGAGAAGAATCTTGAGAGTCCATTGGACAGCAAGAAGGTCAAACCAGTCAATCCTAAAGGTAACCAATCCTGAATATTCATTGGAAGAACTGTTGCTAAGGCAGAAGCTCCAATACTTTAGCCACCTGATGTGAAGAGCCCACTCATTGGAAAGGACCTTGTTGCTGGGAAAGGTTAAAGGAGAAGGATGTGGCAGGGGATGAGACTGTTACATAGCCTCACCAACTCAATAGATATGAATTTGAGCAAACTCTGGGAGATAGTAGAGGACAGGAGTCTGGCATGCTGCAGTACATGGGGTAGCAAAGAGTTGAACATGGCTTAGTGACTGAGCAACAATTCCTTCTCTGTACTAAAGTAAGAGTGGCCAAGTCAAAAGAATCTCATCAATGGAGAAATCAAGGACTTAAATCTGCACAATGACCTTAACTTGGTTTACTGTGCTTTTCCTTTTTATCTCCAGCAACAGGCCTCCAAACACACCCCTCCCCTAACCTTAAGAACCTAGATAATTGTATAATGTCAAGTATTTTAAAAGTTATGAGTTCATATATTTATTACTGTGGTTTAAGTATAGTTTTGGCTTCCCTGTGGCTCAGCTGTAAAGAATCTGCCTGCAATGCACAAGGCATAGGATACACAGGTTAAATTCCTAGAGGAGGGCATGGTAACTAATTCCAGGGTGCTTGTTTGGAGAATCCCATGGACAGAGGAGTTTGGCAGTCAAAAATCCATAGGGTCGCAAATGTCAGACATGACTGAAGCAACTGAAGCAATTAAAAGACAGTATGTTTTTTATTTCATTTTTTTAAATAATAATTGTGCTGAACAATGGATTTATAGACTCACAAATTTCTAAAGATGTAACAGTTGGCTATAACAAACTAGTGTGGACTGACTAATTGACTTCATTATACCACTGAGGATGAGGAAAATTTTTGAATCCATAAGGTAGCTGCTGAACAGCCCACGTGAAGATGATGGTGAAGAGCGTTTCTCCAATAGAAAACAAATATGTGCAAAGAATGAGAGGTGAAAGATAGCATGAAACCTATGGATAACAACAAATAAGATAGGGCTTACTATGTTATCTGTTAGTCCTCACAAGGATCAGTGATATGAAGTATGTGAAAGTGACTCTTCCACAATAAGTATTTGGAGTTTAATGATAATATTTTTAACTATACCTATAATACACAAAAGACCTCATCACAAAAACACTATTAATATTATACATGATTCAAATGTATTTAATTTTTTAAGAAAAGATAGCAAGGCCACTTCATCTACCTGACTCATTTTAGCATAGTTTGAAATGGAGACTCTCTTCTATTTCTCTGAAGAGTGTATGGGTTTTGGGTTTGTTGATATTTTCAATGCTAGTGAGAGTGAAATAGATTGAGAGAATCACAAATTACTCAGTTACAAGGCATAGTAACTGGGACCCTACATCTGCCTGGGAGAGGGTCAGTAGTGCTCTTCAGGCAAGGACTCAAGCTGGAAATTAAAAAAAAAAAATTCTTCCTAGATAAACGGTGATTTGAGAGAGCAGTAGAGATCATAGGGTGGGGAAAGGACAGAAGAAAACACAATGTATGCCAGAAATTTGGCCCCTGGTGATCTCATTAGATGTTAGAATTTTTTGATAATTGAAATTTTTGCAATAGTTGGAAACACACACACAAGCACATGTTTAAATATTTATATGTTATTTATATGTCCACAGTGCACTAAAATTTAGATTAAGAAAATACCATTGATTAGCTACCTAAAATCTATTCCTAATATTGTTCTCCTTTGTTTTCCTCCCACTATAGATATTAAAATGTTTTACAGACTCTTGAAGATAACAATGACTCTGTGACCCAGTGTGGCCCATAGAGCATAGGCAGATATCTGTTAGAATGGGGGAAAGACATCTGGAAAGGGTTTATTTTCCCGATCAAAAAAGGGACACATAGAACTTGTATGGATGTTCTTATTTATCCTCTTTCTCCCTTCAGTAGAAATGTGATATCTGACACTGAGGGCAATTGTACTGCAATGCTGACATAGTCAAGTATAAGGGAAATGCAAAACAAACTCACCTTGACCATGAGCTACCAAACCAGAACCAACAGTCACCTCCTCTCAACTTCCTATAATGTGAGAAATAGAGCACCATGCCTTCAACTAACAAGATTTAGGGTTAACCATATGATAAGGTGCAGATGAAACAGGTACTGGAGGTTCATGGCATACGTCAGTGTTAACTTCTTTTCCACCTCTGCCCTCAGTGGATTTCTTAGCCCAAATTATTGGTTGTGAGTACAAAAACCAAAGCCAACCAAACAAAAAGCTTTAACTTTCTTGGTAAGAAGATTTCCTGAGTCAATCAGTGGTCAGTCACTGGAACTCAAGAGAAGGAAATTTGGCCAGAATTCAAAAAGATTTGGAACAAAGGAACTTCTTTTCATAGGCCACATGACTTGATCTTTCATTTCTGCTTCTTCCTAAACACCTGCTTCATTTCTTTCTCCTCTCTCTCTCTCTTCCCAAAGTCCATTTTCATCTGCTTCTTGATTGTTATCATTTTGAGCACAATAAATCAAATAGATGACAAGGCTTGCCCCTGGATATCTTATGTGCCACTTTGGTATCAAAGCCAACGTTTATCACTTTATCTCAGAAAATAGATTCTCTAATGTCTGAGCCTATGGCTATGGCTGCCATAAAAGGAAAAAGTATCACACACTGGATGGCTTAACTAACAGAAATTCATTATCTTACAGTTCTTAAGGTCCATGATCCAAGTGTTGGAAGAACTGGTTTCTTCTGAAGCCTCCCTCTTTGGCTTGTAGATGGCTACCTTCTTGCTGTGTGTTCACTGGTCTTTCTTCTGTGGGACTACTATTCCTGGTATCTATTTTTATGTCCAAATTTCCTCCTCTTATATGGACATCAGTCAGGTGGGATTATGATGCATCCTCACAGTCTCTTTCTAACTTTGTCCACTTTAAAGAACTTATCTCCAAATACAGTCACATTCTGAAGCACAGGGATTAGGGCTTCAACATTTGGATTCTGGGGGAATACAATTCAGCTTATAAAAAACAATATTAACTATTTTCACTTTTGGGTAAAAGGCCCATCCTGTGACTTAAGTTGGAAGGAATGTGGCACGTAGGCAGCAAAGAAAATAAAGCAAAAAAGCATTTGGGACAAAATGAAGGAAAGGATCAGCAACTACTTCACTTGCTTCTTGCTTACTTCTTTCTTGTAAAAATTGCTACCCTCGGCAGAGAGATAAATCAAATTATTAATTAGTTTATTAGATGGATAAGATGGATAAATTTAACTTTAGGTATATATTATAAAGTTAGACACTATGATGAGGTTGACCTGGAAAGAATGATTATTAACTTAACAAATGGCTAGAGGAGAGGGTACTTTAGTGGTCTGGAACAACATCAGTAAAGGCAAGAGGCAGAAAGAAAGAATGACTTCTTCCAAGAAAAGCAAGTATATTATTTTGACACAAGGGAATTTGTGCAGAGAGGAATGACAAGCAAAGTTGGAAATATAGTTTGGGATAAGATTGTCAAGACTTTAGATATCATTGTAATGTGTATGTGCTCATGCAGTCTTGCAAGAGTTAAGCTGAACACTTTTCTGTTGGAATTTTCTGATGTCTCTGAGTTGGCCATCTAAGCTCTCCTCCTGAATTAATACCAGGTTTGGGGTGACCTGGAAGGTCAACGCTTAAGATAATTAGTACCAAAGAGCTGCACTCTTGCCATGCTGCCATTTCAGCCTTCTCACAATCTAGCAATTTTTCATGATAAATTGAATCTAATAACATATTTTTGCAGCCAAGATACATGGTGGATCATTGTCTTGTCACTTTGATAAAATGTTTGTGGGTTTTTTTTTTCCCCGCTCTGGTCTAGACTTCACGATAGAGCAGGTGAAAAATCTACAGTTATGTCAAATCAAACACAAATATAACAGTTTTCTGAAACATGGACTTGAAAAAAAATCATTAATTTTCTGAGAAAAATAATCCATGGACATCACCTGTGCTTCATGATTTAAAATTTATTTATTTGTGTATTTCAATTTTTAGGGTTCTTTTAGAGATAAATTGCTGCGGCTGTGAAATATGTAAATGAGAAGCAACACTGACTATGCATGGTACCCAAAATTTATTCAAGTGTATTGAAAGTATACTTAGGGTATTCTTAGGATAAACCTATGCCCTATATAAATATAGGTCTTCTGTGATTCCAAAGAGAGTTTTGTATAGTGAAATGGATCACAGAATAGAGTGCACAATCCAGCAAATGGGAGGAGTCTTGGCTCTGTCAGTTAACTCATGTGATCAGGGTCCAGTCATCTAGCCTCTCTACACTCAATTTTTGTCTCTGTATGTGTACTATAATGCTGAAACTAGAAGTGAACATAAAACATAAAATGAGCTTAGCACAGTGTCTGACACATAGCAAGTGCCCATAAATTTATGTATTTATAAAATGTCTTTTCTCTCTACATTCAAGATATCCAGTTTAAAATGGGTGATGACTTTAGCTTTTGTTTTTAATGAGTAGAATGAGACATTTTCATTTTTCTCTTTGAAGATAAATACTATATAATTTAAAATCATTTAAAAAAATGTCTTCTTGGTCATAGGCACTTCTGTTGCAGAATTTAGGTATGCAGAAGAGCTAGCAGGGAATGGCAGCAGTTAGCTGAGATGTGCTTGAGGCCTTGGGCATCACCACTGCCATCCTTGAGCCAGCTGTCTTTGCAGCTCACACTCCAACTCTAGCTGTTGCCTGGTATTGAGATGTCCTCTCCTACCAACAAGACCACGTGCTTGTTACATTGCAATTTTTAACTCAGCACCTTCCTCACTGAGGCTCCCTCCTGCTGTGTACGTGTGTATGTTAGTTACTCAGTCGTGTTCAACTCTTTGTGACCCCACAGACTGTAACCCACCAGGCTCCTCTGTCCATGGAATTCTCCAAGCAAGAATACTGGAGTGGGTTGCCATTCCCTTCTCCAGGGGATCTTCCCAACCCAGGTATTGACCCTAGGTCTCCTCTACAGGTAGAGGAACAAGCAAGAATCTTGCAGCAAGTAAGACTCTACAGGTAGATTCTTTACCATTTGAGCCACCAGGGAAGACCTGTTGGTGGATTGTATTAGCAAAAGAGGGATATACAGGGCTAAGCTGTTCCTATCCTGACCGTTAGCTTCCTAGAGTGTCTGTAGGGTTTCTTCTCGTTGCCATCTCCTGCTCCCATGCATGTTGCCGACTGTGCATCCAAAAGCTACTGGAATTATTCTTAGGATGAAATTTCAGATTTGATGTCTAACTCCCAGCTCAAACCCGATGAAGAGTCAAAGCTAGGATTGAGTTCAGTTTAAACACGGTACAGAAACTATAGCTAAAAACTAAGAAATTCTGCAGTTTGCATATGTTTAACAGAACAATGGAAAACAATGTTCATTTTATGGGAAAGTAGGAGGTCATTTTATAATATAAAATGCTACTGCCACCACCCTTTCTTAGTGTCAAGTGTATCTTCTATAAAGTCATCAATGTCAATCTCTTCTTTTGGCAAATGGAAACATAGAATTTCAAATTTCTCATTACTAATTTATCTTTATAATATCTAGTATCTTACGCCTTACATTCATCTCTAACTTTGTGTTCTTATGGAAGACTTTAGCAAAATGATGCATCACTTTGGGTAAATTTGCGTTGTTTTTTATTTTGTTTCTTATTAACAGATTGAAAAATCTATACTATTTGAAATTCTAAACTATGAAATCAGTCTTTTATATAAATATAGGACTATTCAGGTAACCCTGGATGATTATTGGTAGTCTGTGTCTCTTAAATGATTCATCCACTTTACCTATATTGTCAAATTTATGGATAACTTTTTCATAGTTCTTTCTATTATCTCTTAAATATATGTGACGTGATGATATTCTGTTTATGATATTGGTAAATGTCACGGTAATTTGATAAGGATCACATTAAATCTCTATAAGACTGCTTTGTTAAAATGGCCATTTTAACAATATTAATTCTTCCAATTCAAGAGCATTTCTTTGAATTATCTTCAATTTCTTTTATCAGTGCTTTGTAGTTCTTAGGGCATAAGTCTGTCACCTCCTTGGTAGGTTTATTCCTAGGGTTTTGTGTTTTTTATGTGATTTTAAGTAGGACTTTAGTTTTACTTTTTGTTTTTTTATATTTCATTGTTAGTGTAAAGAAATGCAACAGATAGCTGTTTATTAATCTTGCACACAACTACCTTGTTGAATTTATTTGTTAAATTCTAATAGTGTTTGTAAGGAATCCCTAGGGTTTCTGTGTTGAGTATTATATGATTTGCATATAATGACAGTTTTACCGCTTCCTTTCTGATTTGGATATTTTGTATTTCTTTTTACTATCTGATTGCTATAGCTAGGACTTCCAATTCTATGTTGAATAGAAGCGGTGAGACTGGGCATTCTTGTCTTGTTCCAGAATTTAGAGGAAGGCTTTCAGCTTTTCACCATTTAGTATTATGAGGCTGTGGGGTTGTCGTAAATAGATTTTTATAACCTATTTATAGCTTATTTCTCTTCTCTATTTATTTTAACATTTCTTGCAAAGCACGTTTACTGGCAATGGGTCCCTTTAATTTTTTCTTTTCCAAGAAAGTCTTCATTTCTCCTTCATTCTTAAATAAGTTATAAGAAGAGAAAAATAATGTAGATTAGAAAACTGAATGTATGCAAGAAAGGAAGAACATCAGAGAAGTAATTTAAGAAGTTAAAATATCTTTTATTTTCTTACTTTTAATTTATGGAAATAATTAATTCTTGCCTAAAGTAACAATAGTAAAAATGTACTGAGTTATTGTAACCATGGGTAAGTGAAATTGGTAATAGAAACATCATAGTGAAAGTTGCTCAGTCGTGTCTGACTCTGCAAGCCCATGGACTATACAGTTCATGGAATTCTCCAGGCCAGAATACTGGAGTGGGTAGCCTTTCCCTTCTCCAGGGGATCTTCAAAGCCCAGGGATTGAACCCAGGTCTCCTGCATTGCAGGCGGTTTCTTCACCAGCTGAGCCACAAGGAAAGCCTGAAACATCATAAGGGATGGGGAAAAAAGAACTTGGGAATATGGAATGCTCTGTTCTAAAATATCTGCATTCCCTGTGAAGCAGTAATTATTTGAAGACAATGTGGATTAGTTAAAAATATATATTGCAAATTCTAGGCAAAAAACAAAATAATTTTAAAATATGTATATTGATATCCTTAGAGTGGATATAATCTAGAATCATAGTTAATAATCAATTAAACCAGAAAAGGAAGAAATATAGAAGAAGAAAATAAAAAGAACAAGTTCAAGACATTAAAAAATAAAGCAGCTACAAATACGATAGATATTATAATAGCTTTATCAATAATCACTTTCCACGGGAGTGGTCTAAATACGCCCCCTTCAAAATAAAATAAAATAAAACAGAGATTATCAGAAAGGATATAAAAACAACAGATGACTATTTGTTACCTATATAAAAGAAAAAGAAACACCTCCTTTATAGGCGTGGATGAAGATTTGCCGTGCTAAAACTAATCAATATAACATTGGTATCAGTTCAGTTCAGTTCAGTTGCTCAGTCATGTCTGACTCTTTGTGACCCCATGAACCACAGCACGCCAGGTCTTCCTGTCCATCACCAACTCCTGGAGTGTATCCAAACTCATGTCCATTGAGTTGGTGATGCCATCCAACCATCTCATCCTCTGTTGTCCCCTTCTCCTCCTGCCTTAAATCGTTGCCTACAACATTGGTATAGGTATTAATTTTAGACAAAGCAAACCAGATCAAGGAAACTAATTAGAGATTTAAAAAAAATTGCATAATGAAAGGTTCAGTTCACTGAGAAAATATAAAAATTCTACACATGTATGCACTGCACAACAGTGTTGAAATACTATAGCATAGACAAAATTGAAAGCAGAGTGAAGGGAAATTTTTATAAAGTTTAAAAATAAAGTGAAAATTTCAATCTCCTTCTTTCAGTTATTGATGGGTCAAACAGATAATGTCTATCCTTTATTCAGCCTCTTAGTTATGTCCAACTCTTTGCAACACCATGGACTACAGTATAGCAGGCTTCCCTGTCCTTCATTTTCTCCCAGAGTTTGCTCAAACTCATGTCCATTGAGTCAGTGATACCATCCAACTATCTCATCCTCTGTCGCTCCCTTCTCCTCCTGCCCTCAATCTTCCCTAGCATCAGAGTCTTTTCCAATGAGTCAGGCCTTCATGTCAGGTGCCAAAGTATTGGAGCTTCAGCATCAGTCCTTCAAATGAGTATTCAGGGTTAATTTCCTTTGGGATTGACTGGTTTGATTTCCTTGCTGTGCAAGGGGCTCTCGGGACTCTTGGCTAACACCACAGTTCGAATCATCAATTCTTTTTCACTCAGCCTTCTTTATGGTCCAGATTGCACATCCATTCATGACTACTGGAAAAACCATAGCTTTGACTATATAGACCTTTGTCGGCAAAGTGATATTTCTGCTTTTTAATATGCTGTCTAGATTTGTCATAGCATTTATTCGAAGGATCAAGTGTCTTTGAATTTCATGGCTGTAGTCATCATCTGCAATGATTTTGGAGCTCAAGAAAAGAAAATCTGTCACTACTTCCATTTTTTTCTGCTTCTTTTTGCCATGAACTGACGGGACTCAATGCCATGAGGCAGAAACATTTGACAAAATTCAACATTCATTCATAAGAAACACAAAACAAAGCAAAAACATTATTTATATACATAATCCCAAGTTAATATTAAATGGGACAGGAAATAAGGGGATGGCACTGGATGACTTCTCTAGATGTCTCAAGAACTTAATGGCAAATTCAGCAATTGGTGAACAGATGATGGTGAAAGACAGGATTGTGATGGATTTGGGGAATGAACCCCAAGCAAATTCTAACCCTTTCCTTGGAATTCTTTAGATTAAGGGATAAATTTGTCAAGGATTTAAAAAGTTATGGTTCATCTGTGTCTCCATTGCTGCCCTTCAATAAGTTCATCAGTACCTTCTTTCTAGATTCTACCAGTATGTGTTACCATACAATGTTTATTTTTCTCATTTTGATCTACTTCACTCTGTATAACAGGCTCTAGGTTCATCCACTTCATTATGACTGATGTAAATACGTTCCTTTTATGGCTGAGTAATATTCCATTGTATATATATGTACCACAGCTTCTTTATCCATTTATCTGTTCATGGACATCTAGGTTGCTTCCTTGTCCTAGCTATTGTAAATAGTGCTGCAATGAATATTTTGGTCCATGTGTCTTTTTGAATTATGGTTCCTTCAGAGTATATGCCCAGTCTATGACAGTCTAGAGTGGTGGATTGGGCTGGAAGGTTGGGGGTAGAGTCAAGATGGGGGTGGGATGCATATACCTATTGCTGATTCATATTGATGTATGACAGAAATCAACACAACACTGTAAAGCAATTATCCTCCAATATTGTAAAGTTTAAAAATAAATAAATAAATAATAAAAATACTTACCCCCCAAAAAAAAATTAATAAATTTTTTAAAAAGTAAAAGACAAAAAAAAGTTATGGTACAAAACAAATGACAAAGGTAAATGTAAAATCAATGATGTTTGCCAAGAATCACTCATTTTACTAATAAGGAAATGTAAAGATAGGAGAATTAACTAACAGCTGCTTTAATGAACACTGTGTTCAACCAAGGCTGAATTACACTCTTCTAGACTTACTTCATCAAGTGTCCACTCACTTCCTCACATCACTGCATCATAAATCTTCAGTCATCTCTCTGGTTGAAAGCAACTTACAGGATAATTTCAAGTTATCAGGGGCAGTACAACAAGCACTAAATAGAAAATCAAATAAACTTTCTTATTTCTTATTTTCTGCATGTGTTTCAAGAAATAGTGTGAGGAAACCATTGAAAAGACCCATAAGTGTACTGTTCATCCTGCTAATTATGGAGCTTATCATACTTCTCAGTAAACATGTAATTATAGCAATCATTATTTATTAAAATACTCCCCCCTCTCTCTCATGTTTTGCTACAGCTAGAGATTCTGGGAAAAGTATACAGTTAATCCTAATTATTTATAGAGTAAAAAGCAAAAACTCTGGATTTTTAAAGTGCTTCAGTGCTTTTGAGTAGAGACTAACCATGACATAGGAAAAATGGTCAATAGAATAGGGTTTCATTCTGTCTCTGTAATTTTTTCACTCTGATCAAGTCATTTCATTTGACTAGGGTTTCATTCTGTCTTCACTCTGATCAAGTCATTTCCTTTGACCCTCAGTTTTATTTTCTGTCAAATGGAGGTAAAAATTCATGCCAAAATCTATCTGGTAGCATAAAATGATGAATATAATTAGCTATTTGGACAAGTATAAAAGTTGCATGGAATTTACAAGGAAATGAGTAAGGATTAAGTTACAATACTTGTTAACACTATTATAGTTCTCCAAAAGGGAACTACAGTTACACTGCTTTTATGCATGTCTAGACTCTTCAGATCAATGTCCCATAATTTATAGTATTATATACTAGCTTGAATTGGTTGTGTTTCATTCTTTATATCCAACCAATATTGAAAACACCTAACTTTCTCATATCTTGCTGATTTTACACAAGACTCTCTGCCTGATTTGAAATGCTCTTGATCTATCTATTCACTTGGAAATTTTCTATTTATGCCTTAAGTCTCAGTTCTGTGAATCCTCTGCAGACTCATCCAAACCAACTCTGTGACTTTACCCTCCTGCCATTAACAATATTCTTCAACTATATGTTCCTTCAGCACAGGAAATATGCCTTTTCATCATTATATGCTTGTGAAATTCATTGTAAATCTCATGTAACATAACAGGTCATCTATATATAGATTTAATTTTTTATTGAGGAATAATTGATACATGATAAATTGCATGTGTTTAAATGGTAGGTGTTGCGAGAGGGCATCAGAAGGCAGATACATTGCAACCATAATCACAGAAAACTAGTCAATCTGATCACAGGGACCACAACTTTGTCTAACTCAATGAAACTAAGCCATGCTGTGTGGGCCCACCCAAGACGGACGAATCATGGTGGAGAGGTCTGACAGAATGTGGTCCACTGGAGAAGGGAATGGCAGACAACTTCAGTATTCTTGCCTTGAGAACCCCATGAACAGTATGAAAAGGAAAAATGATAGGATAGTGAAATAGGAACTCCCCAGGTCAGTAGGTGTCCAATATGCTGCTGGAGATCAGTGGAGAAATAACTCCAGAAAGAATGAAGGGATGGAGCCAAAGCAAAAACAAAACCCAGTTGTGGATGTGACTGGTGATAGAAGCAAGGTCCGATGCTGTAAAGAGCAATATTGCATAGGAACCTCAAATGTTAGGTCCATGAATCAAGACAAATTGGAAGTGGTCAAACAGGAGATGGCAAGAGTGAACGTCGACATTCTAGGAATCAGTGAACTAAAATGGACTAGAATGGGTGAATTTAACTCAGATGACCATTATATCTACTTCTGTGGGCAGGAATCTCTTAGGAGAAATGGAGTGGCCATCATGGTCAACAAAAGAGTACAAAATGCCATACTTGGATGCAGTCTCAAAAACGACAGTATGATTACTGTTCGTTTCCAAGGCAAACCATTCAATATAACCTATAATCATAGGTTTGTGATCCAAACCTATGCCCCAACCAGTAATGTTGAAAAAGCTGAATTTGAATGGTTCTATGAAGACCTACATGACTCTTAGAACTAACACCCAAGAAAGATGTCCTTTTCATTATAGGGGACTGGAATGCAAAAGTAGGAAGTCGAGAAACACCCGAAATAACAGGCAAGTTTGGCCTTGGAGTATGGAATGAAGCAGGGCAAAGGCTAATAGAATTTTGCCAAGAGAACGCACTGGTCATAGCAAACACCCTCTTCCAACAACACAAGAGAAGACTCTACAGATGGACATCACCAGATGGTCAACACTGAAATCAGATTGATTATATTCTGTGCAGCCAAAGATGGAGGTCTATACAGTCAGCAAAAACAAGACCGGGAGCTGACTGTGGATAAGATCATGAACTTCTTATTGCCAAATTCAGACTTAAATTGAGGAAAGTAGGGAAAACCACTAGACCATTCAGGTATGACCTAAATAAAATTGCTTATGATTATACAGTGGAAGTGAGAAATAGATTTAAGTGACTAGATCTGATAGACAGAGTTCCTGATGAACTATGGACAGAGGTTCATGACATTTTACAGGAGACAAGGATCAAGACCATCCCCATGGAAAAGAAATGCAAAAAAGCAAAATTGCTGACTGAGGAGGCCTTACAAATAACTGTGAAAAGAAGAGAAGTGAAAAGCAAAGGAGAAAAAGGAAAGATACAAGCATTTGAATGCAGAGTTCCAAAGAATAGTAAGGAGAGAAAAGAAAGCCTTCCTCAGAGATCAATGCAAAGAAATAGAGGAAAACAGCAGAATGGGAAAGACTAGAGATGTCTTCAAAAAAACTAGAAATACCAACGGAACATTTCATGGAAAGATGGGTTCAATAAAGAACAGAAATGGTATGGACCTAACAGAAGCAGAAGATATTAAGAAGAGGTGGCAAGAATACACAGAAGAACTGTACATAAAAGATCTTCACGACCAAGATAATAATGATGGTGTGATCACTCACCTAGAGCCAGACATCCTGGAATGTGAAGTCAAGTGGGCCTTAGAAAGCATCACTACGAACAAAGCTAGTGGAGGTGATGGGATTCCAGTTGAATTATTCCAAATCCTGAAAGATGATGCTGTGAAAGTGCTGCACTCAATATGCCAGCATATTTGGAAAACTCAGCAGTGGCCACAGGACTGGAAAAGGTCAGTTTTCATTCCAATCCCAAAGAAAGGCAACGCCAAAGAATGCCCAAACTACCGCACAATTGCACTTATCTCACATGCTAGTAAAGTAATGCTCAAAATTCTCCAAGCCAGGCTTCAGCAATACATGAACCGTGAACTTCCAGATGTTCAAGCTGGTTTTAGAAAAGGGAGAGGAACCAGAGATCAAATTGCCAACATCCGCTGGATCATGGAAAAAGCAAGAGAGTTCCATAAAAACATCTATTTGTGCTTCACTGACTATGCCAAAGCCTTTGACTGTGTGGATCACAATAAACTGTGGAAAATTCTGAAAAAGATGGGAATACCAGACCACCTGACCTGCCTCTTGAGAAACCTATATACAAGTCAGCAAGCAACAGTTAGAACTGGACATGGAACAACAGACCGGTTCCAAATAAGAAAAGGAGTACGTCAAGGCTATATATTGTTACCCTGCTTATTTAACTTATATGCAGAGTACTACATGAGAAACCCTGGGGCTGGAAGAAGCACAAGGTGGAATCAGGATTGCTGGGAGAAGTATCAATAATCTCAGATATGCAGATGACACCACCGTTATGGCAGAAAGTGAAGAGAAACTAAAAAGCCTCTTGATAAAGGTGAAAGAGGAGAGTGAAAAAGTTGGTTTAAAGCTCAACTTTCAGAAGACGAAGATCGTGGCATCCGGTCCCATCACTTCATGGCAAATAGATGGGGAAACAGTGGAAACAGTGTCAGACTTTATTTTTTTGGGCTCCAAAATCATTGCAGATGGTGATTGCAGCCATGAAATTAAATGACGCTTACTCCTTGGAAGGAAAGTTATGACCAACCTAGATAGCATATTCAAAAGCAGAGATATTACTTTGCCAACAGTGGTCCGTCTAGTCAAGGCTATGGTTTTTCCTCTGGTCATGTATGGATGTGAGTGTTGGACTGTGAAGAAAGCTGAGCACTGAAGAATTGATGCTTTTGAACTGTGGTGTTGGAGAAGACTCTTGAGAGTCCCTTGGACCGCAAGGAGGTCCAATCAGTCCATCCTAAAGGAAATCAGTCCTGGCTGTTCACTGGAAGGACTGATGCTGAGGCTGAAACTCCAATACTTTGGCCACCTCATGCAAAGATTTGACTCCTTGGAAAAGGCCCTGATGCTTGGAGGGATTGGGGGCAGGAAGAGAAGGGGATGACAGAGGATGAGATGGCTGGATGGCATCACCAACTCGATGTACATGAGTGTGGGTGAACTCCGGGAGTTGGTGATGGACAGGGAGGCCTGTCGTGCTGTGATTCATGGGGTTGCAAAGAGTTGAACACGACTGAGTGACTGAACTGAAACTGCATATTTAAATGAATTCTGGTGTATATGTATGCAACCGTGAAGTCATCACCACACTTAAAATTGTGAACATATTCATTATGTAGGTCTAGTTCTGAAATATATATGTTGAGTATGTACTCCATGCCAGTGATAGCAGACTTTGTGTGCACAAAGATGGACAGGATGCAATCCCTATTCTTAACAGGCTTGTTCTCTGGTCCTGATTCTAGAATAGAAATGACTTTTCATATTCATCAAATATAGTCTATTGTATGTCAAATTGTCACTTCAGTTCAGTTGAGTTCAGTTACTCAGTTGTTTCTGACTCTTTGAGACCCTAAGGACTGCAGTATGCCAGGCCTTCCTGTTCATCACCAACTCCTGGAGCTCACTCAAACTCATGTCCGTAGAGTTGGTGATGCCATCCAACCATCTCATCCTCTGTCATCCCCTTCCCCACTGCCTTAAATCTTTCCCAGCACCATGGTCTTTTCCAATGAGCAAGTTCTTCACATCAAATGGCCAAATATTTGAGCTTCAGCTTCAACATCAGTCCTTCCAATGAATATTCAGGACTGATTTCCTTTAGGATGGACTGGTTGGATCTCCTTGCTGTCCAAGGGACTCTCAAGAATTTTCATCAACACCACAGTTCAAAAACATCAGTTATTTGGTGCTCAGCTTTCTTTATAGTCCAACTCTCCCATCCATACATAACTATTGGAAAAACATTAGCTTTGACTAGATGGACCTTTGTCAACAAAGTTATGTTTCTGTTTTTTAATATGCTGTCTAAGTTGGTCATAGCTTTTCTTCCAAGGAGCAAGTATCTTTTAATTTCATGACTGCAGTCACCATCTACAGTGTTTTTTGAGCACAAGAATATAACGTTTATTACTGTTTATGTTGTTTCTCCAGGTATTTACCCTGGGGTGAAGGGACTGGATGCATGATCTTAGTTTTTTGAATGTTGAGTATTAAGCCAGCTTTTTCAATCTTCTCTCTCACTTTCATCAAGAGGCTCTTTAGTTCCTCATGACTTTCTGCCATAAGGGTGTTTTGATCTGCATCTCTGAGGTTATTGATATTTCTTCCAGTAATCTTGATTCCAGCTTGTACTTCATCCAGATGACCTATAATGTACTCTGCATATAAGTTAAATAAGCAAGGTGACAATATACAGCCTTGACATACTTGTTTCCCAATTTGGAACCAGTCTGTTATTCCCTATCTGGTTCTAACTGTTATTTCTTGACCGGCATACAGATTTCTCAGAAGGCAGGTCAGGTGATCTGGAATTCCCATCTATTGAAAATTTTACTCTACTCACTCCAGTATTCATGGCTTCCCTTGTGGCTCAGCTGGTAAAGAATCCTCCTGCCATGCAGGAGACCTGGGTTCTATCCCTGGGTTGGGAAGATCCCCTGGAGAAGGGAAAGGCTGCCCACTTCAGTATTCTGGCCTGGAGAATTCCATGGACTGTATAGTCCACGGGGTCTCAAAGTGTTGGGTGCAACTGAGTGACTTTCACTTATCACACAGTGAAAGGCTTTGGTGTAATCAATAAAGCAGAAATAGATGTTTTTCTGGAACTCTCTTGCTTTTTCTATGATCCAAGGGATCCAGGTCAAATCCTGGATGTGTGTATATTTCTAGATAAATGGCAGGCTATCCTCAGAAGCACTTCATAGAATGAGGAGCAGGAGATCCCAGAAACCCAGAAATGAGGCCAGGGGTAGAATCAAGGTTATATCTGCAAATCATGATGAAGTACTATGTTGAAATGGATTAACAGTGGAGAAATTAGGCTATTAGTCAGAATGAAAATAATAAAGATGCAACAAATGGAATTGATTGAAAAACTCATAAAATCGAATCCAGAAATACTGCTGAAAAGATAGTATGCACTTTCACGTGTAGACTTCCATACACTTCTGGGCCAAGCCTTGGGTAGATAAGATTTCATGGGGCTTCATAATAGCATCTGAATGATTTCTCTGCCTAATATCTATATCTAACTGATTTTGACTTCAACCTACAACTTTGTGCAACTGAAAAATATATGTAACTTTTACTCTATGCTTCTAATCAACTGAGTATCTTCTATTTTCTTTACCTACTGAAGCTCATAATATTTTAATTGCATTCTCAAATTGCTGTCTCAGAATGTTCTTTCCATTCTGATTACATTCACCACTCTTTGTTTCTTTTCAGTATCTTAGCTATCATTCAAAGAATAATATTGATCTGAGCTCTCTGTTGATACCTTCTACACTCTAATCACCATTTCCCCCTCTTTTCTTTCTTCCCAAACATAATATTGAGTATTTGGACTACCCAATTTATCTCCTTGTTATTGTCAGTTTATTCCAAAGGCTGTTCATTTCAAACCATCTTGCTTTGGTTTCAGTTGAATTCTTGTATATAAGTTTCCTCTACAACAGGATTTATGAGCACCTACTGTACAGAAAAAGCATATCAACAGTGTCTTACAGAACAGTTAATTATATGCTTACAGGATCCCTGTTTATTATGGATATTTACAATCTCATATCATTTCTCATATGTATTAAGAGTAGTTTAGCGACAGGCCTCAAGCATTCTCATGGCTTCCAAACAAGGAGTTGTCTCCCTCCTGAGAGAGGTGAATCATTGAAAGCAATGGGCAAGGAATACAAGTTAAAGCAATGTGGATAGACCTTGAGTGAAAACAGGAAGATTTAGGACACCTGTAGAAAGACAAGTCAGCATTATATAGAGACGAATTAATACTTTGGGATTAAACTGTCTGTGAAGGATAGAAGCATGGCAGACTAAAAATAGGCACGGAGTAATTCAGAGGCTAATCAGGCTCTGTCACAGATAAAATTAATAAGTAAAAAAAGTTTTAACAAGACATTAGCCATCTGAGCAGCCCAGAAGGCTTGGGGAGGGAGATGGGAGCATTATGGCTGAAGCATTAACATCACTGTTATTAGCTTGGTGATGATTAACAGGATGTGGCCCCAGAGGGAGCAAGGTGAGCCTTCATAGGACAGCACTATGTCAGAGGATGATGGTCTCAAATTAGATAGCAAAGGTGAACTGTCTGTCAGGAGGGACATCAGGCCCAAGGACACAAAAATGGAACTGGATGAGCCAGAGCAGGAATTAGAGTTATATCAGAGAAAAATACAAGTCATATAAAATTAAAGCAAAACATAAAATTTGTGACAGCTACACCTGTTAGTCTTTGCTTTCCATTCCATTTCATTTTGAGACTATTGGGCCAATATTTCTTTTGGGTCCACCTTATTCATATTTTATAATAGTGAGTGAATTGAATCTATGAAGAAGAAATCCTAAGAACTTCATAATTGATTCATCTAGGTAACAAGAGGAATGTTTGATATCATCTATCATCAGGAGAAATTGATCAAAAATCTTTGAGCTTCGAGTCTGGTGCTAGGTGCCATGGGAAATGAAAAGGAAATCTCAAGCCTAGCTTTTCACAGTAGCTTACAAGGCAGTGGAAGCAGAAACACCAACACAGATTAAAAATACTGTTAAGTACATTAATAACTGCTGACAGTTCTATGAAATTTGAAAATATAGCCTTTTGGAATATGAGTATATTCTGGTATATTTAGAATACCCAAAGTGGGATTAATTGGTATGGAAATTTTTCTCACAAATGAAGATTTATAAGTATTAAGGAGAAGGGACATGATTTGATGGAAAGGAAATAGTAAACTGTAAAAGGCTGGTGAAAGACTTAAAATCCAGAGGTATTATGTGGATGGATTAAATTTGTTTGCATTTAATCAAACTTCTCTTTGTGTTTTGTAAAGTTGGACACAAATTCTTAGAAACAAAATACTGTATTATTATATCAGGTTTCTGTAACTTGTATCAAAAAAAAACCTTACATGTATAATATCATATATGAAATGAATCACCAGTCCAGGTTCGATGCACGATACTGAATGCTTGGGGCTGGTGCACTGGGACGACCCAGAGGGATGGTATGGGGAGGGAGGAGGGAGGAGGGTTCAGGATGGGGAACACATGTATACCTGTGGTGGATTCATTTTGATATATGGCAAAACCAATACAATATTGTAAAATTAAAAAAGAAAAAAAAAAACCTTTCTAATAAAATACACATTTTATCAACCAGCATAATTTCTCTGAAACTCCAGAAACATTTTTAAATACAAGTTATAGAAAGCTGTTTAAAATGGGCTTCAGTTCAGTTCAGTTCAGTCGCTCAGTTGTGTCTGACTCTTTGCGACTTCCATGGACTACAGCATGCTAGGCTTCCCTGTCCAATACCAACTCCTGGAGCTTACTCAAACTCATGTCCATTGAACTGGTGATGCCGTCCTACCATCTCATCCTCTGTAATCGGCTTCTCCTCCTGCCTCCAATCTTTCCCAGCATCAAGGTCTTTTCCAATGAGCCAGTTCTTCACATCAGGTGGCCAAAGTAATAGAGTTTCAGCTTCAGTATCAGTCCTTCCAATGAATATTAAGGACTGATTTCCTTTGCGATGAACTGGTTGGATCTCCTTGCAGTCCAAGGGACTCTCAAGAGTCTGCTCCAACACCACAGTTCAAAAGCATCAATTCTTCAGTGCTCAACTTTCTTTATAGACTCTCACATCCATACCTGACTACAGGAAAAACCGTAGCCTTGACTACATGGACCTTTGTTGGCAAAGTAATGTCTCTGCTTTTTGATATGCTGTCTAGGTTGGTCAATAACTTTCCTTCCAAGGAGTAAGTGTCTTTTAATTTCATGGCTGCAGTTACCATCTGCAGTGATTTTAGAGCCCAAGAAAATAAAGTCTCTCACTGTTTCCATTGTTTCCCCATCTATTTGCCATGAAATGATGGGACCAGATGCCATGATCTTAGTTTTCTGAATGTTGAGCTTTAAGCCAACTTTTTCACTCTCCTCTTACACTTTCATCAAGAGGCTCTTTAGTTCTTCTTTGCTTTCAGCTGTAAGGGTGGTGTCATCCGCATATCTGAGGTTGTTGATATTTCTCCCAGCAATCTTGATTCCAGCTTGTGCTTCATCCAGCCCCACATTTCACACAATTAACCCTGCATATAAGTTAATGGGCTTAGAGTATGAACTAAAATGGGCTTAGGGTATGAGAAATAGTATAATATATAGTTACATAACACATCTAGAAATGGAGAATCTTCAGATCTCACACAAGATTCTAACTCTGTTCCTCTGTGAATTTATCTCAGCAATGCCTCATTCTATGTATTCATTTAGTCTTCTATCATGCTTTCAAGATTGCTGCCAAAAGCACATATTGTAAGAGAGCAAGAACCTTACTTCCCAAGTATAGTTCCTAAGAGAAAGAAAATATAATTGACTTTTGAAAAAAGTGGGTTTGTACTGTACAGGTCCATTTATACATAAATTCTTCTCAATATAAATAGTACTGGAGAAGTGGAGGAATTGTGATATAGTTGAGACCCACATCCACACGTGGGGGACCCAATAGCAGGGGAATAATTTTAATTCCAAAGATTCTGCCAAAGAAGCGAGAAATCTGAGACCCACATCAGGCTCCCCAGTCCAGGGTTCCTGCACCAGGAATTAAGCCCCTAGAATGTTTGTCTTTCAAGGCCAATGGTACTTACTTTCAGGAGTCCCAGAGGGCTGGGGAAATTAGAAACTCCCAACTCTTAAAGGACACATATACACTATGTGTGCATGCTCAGTCGTGTCCAGCTCTTTGTGACCCCGTGGACTATAGCCTGCCAAGCTCTTCTGTCCATGGGATTTTCAGGAAAGAATACTGGAATGGGTTGCCATTTCCTCCTCTAGGGGATCTTCCAGACCCAGGGACTGAACCTGCTTCTCTTGTGTCTCATACATTGGCAGGTAGATTCTTTGCCACAGGCCACCTGGAAAGTCCTAAAGGATACATGCTGTGTCACTTGAGTTGTGTCTGACTCTCTGCGATCTGTGTACTGTAGCCCACCAGGCTGCTTTGTCCATGGGATTCTCCAGGCAAGAGTACTGGAGTGGATTATCATTTCCTTCTCTAGGGATCTTCCTGACACTAGGATAGAATCCCTGTCTCTTATGTCTCCTGCATTGGCAGGTGAGTTTTTTACCACTGCCACCACCTGTGAAGTGACACACCCCTTCCCCCCCACCCCTCCCACACACAAACGACACATACAAAATCTCAAATGCTTTAGGACCCAGGGCCAAAGCAGAAGTTTGGAGAGAGTTTGGGTTGGACCTACCTGCTATTCTAGAGTCTGGAGAGGCAAGAGGCAACTGCCAGGTCACCCTGGGGACACAGACACTGGCAGAAGTCACTTTTGGGGGATCGTTCTACCATGTGAGACTGCTGCTGACAAGCATATTTTGGAATGCACATTCTAGTTTATTAGACTCAGGGCCCAGCTCTGCCTCTATCCAGTATCCCATAGACACCAGCAAGGGGACATCTCAAGCCAAACAACCAACTTGGAGAGGAAAGAGCCCCACTCACCAACAGAGAGACTGCCTTAAGAACCCCCTGAGTCCCTTTGATGTGGCCTTTCCTGTAAGAGGGCATAGAACCTGATCCCGTAAACTAGTGCAAGGCACTAGACCCAGGACCCCTAGATGCCTTTAGCTAGAGACCCCTGGGCTCAGATTCACCCACCAGTGGGAAGTACCAGGCCCAGAATCCCTGCCCCTGTCCACCAAGAAGCCTACTCTAGTCTGGGGACCATCTTGACCCACCAGCAGATGGACACCAGTCACAGGACAGCCACAGTCCCATAGCCAGTGAACTCAGCCCACTTACCAGCAGGCCAGCACTTGCCTTGTGACTGGCTGGATCCTGATCCCCACCTATCAGAGAGCCTGCTCTAGCCTAGGACCAGACTCGTCTACCAGCAGGGCAACCACAGTCCCACAGTCAGTGGACCCAAGTCACCCACTAGCAGGCTGATAGCTTCTCTGGGACTGGTTGACACTGCCCTACCCACTGGAGGCCAATAAAAGCTTTAGGAAACCTTGGACACTTCAGCCAGCTGTGTCAGTTGGGACCAGTTCCATTCACTAGTGGTCTGACACCAGTATTCTTGCCTGGAGAATCGTGTGGACAGGGGAACCTGGTGGGCTGCAGTCTATGGGGTCGCAGAGTCAGATGCAACTCAGGTGACTTAGCATGCGTACATGCATTGGAGAAGGAAATGGCAACCCACTCCAGTATTCTTGCCTGGAGAATTCCAGGGACGAGGACCTGGTAGGCTGCCATCTATGGGGTCACACAGAGTCGGACACGACTGAAGTGACTTAGCAGCAGCAGCAGCAGACACCAGCTCTAGACCCCTGAGCTCTGTAGACAAATCCCAGGACCCAGCACAACTTACCAGTCATCTGGCACTAGCCCCAGTAACTGACTTCACCCACCAGTGGGTAGACATTCACCAAAGGGTCTCCTGAATTCTGAGTCTGCCCAAAAATGAGTCAGTCTGAACCCCAACAAACCACTATCCGCCCCCAACCCCACCACAGTGTTCTATAGCCAGTTTCCTCCATGGTTTGGCTGCCTCAACCAGAAACTGGAAGCATCTGCACAGTTCAGGGCCTGTCAACCAACTGGACTAGGGTCCAATCAAGCCCTGACCGGGTAGTCAGCTACCATAATAGTAAGATCCATGTGAGAACAGTGAGCTGGAAGTAGAATAATGGAAATCACTGATGCTGAAAAAAAAAAAAAGAGCAGGGGAAAAAAAAAAAAAAAAGATAGTTTGATACCTCTGGGACAACACTGAGTGTGAGAATATTTGCATTTTAGAGGTCCCAGAAAGATAAAAGAGACAGAGAAGGGCTGAGAAGATATTTGGAGGTATAAGTGATGAAAGCCTCCCTAAACCTAGAGGCTTTCCTCATGGCTCAGCTGGTAAAGAATCTGGCAGCAATGCTGGAGGCCTGGGTTCGATCCCTGGGTTGGGAAAATCCCCTGGAGAAGGGAAAGGCTATCCACTCCAGTATTCTGAAATGGAGAATGTATGAGCTGTATAATCAAGGGAGTAGCAAAAAGTTGGACATAACTGAGTGACTTTCACTTTCCCTTAGTCTGAGAAAAGAAATTTACATCCAAGCCCAAGAAGCACAGAGCATTGCAAACAGGATTAATCCAAAGAAGATCACACAAAGATAGACTGTAATTAAAATGTCAAAAAATTAAAGCTAAAGAGACATTAAAAGCAGTAAGGAAAAAGCAACAGGTTGCATACTAGGGAATTCCTATAAAACAATCAGCTGATGTTTTAGCAGAAACTGTAGCCAAGAACACTCTACCTTGCAAAGCTCTCATTCAGATTTGATGGAAATATAAAAAGCATTACAGATAAACCAAAGCTAAAAGGGTTCGGTACCACTAAACTGACCTTATAAGAAATGCAAAAGAAACTTATGAAAGTGAAAAATAAAAGTCTACAATTAAATGTATGAAAGCTATAAAAGGAAAAACTCATCAGTAAAGGAAAATATATAGTAAAGGCAATAAATTATCCTTGCACAAAGCTAGTAGAAAAGCTAAAAAGATAAAAGCAATATAATTATCTACACCAACAATAAGCAGTTAAGAGATACATAAAACATTTAGATATATAATATGATTGCAAAAAAAGTAATCATGAGGGTCAGAGAGAACAAATGCATCACTGTTAAAATACATTTGAAATTAAGGTATCAGCAAGCTAAAGCAATCAGATAGATAGGTTGGTAGGTAGATAGAGAGAGAGAAACTTCATGATAACCACAAACCAGAAATCTATAATAGTTTAAGTACAGAGAGAAAGGGGTCTAGACATAACACTAAAGATAGTCATCAAATCACAAGAGAGCAAAAGAAAGAATAAAAAAGAATTACAAAAGAAACTGAAAACAAATTACAGAAAGGCAATGAGAACATAAATATGACCAATCTGTTTACATGTAAAGAGACGAAATGTTCCAGTCAAAAGATTGAGTGGCTGAATGGATACCAAAAAATGACCTGTTTACATGTTGTCTATAAGAGAGTTACTTCAGACTTAAAGACAAACACAGACTGAAAGGGAGGAAATGGAAAAAGATATTCTATGGAAATGGAAATCAAAGGAAAGCTGAGGTAACAATACTTGTATCACACAAAATAGGTTTCAAAAAATAAAGAAGACATGGCAATTATAAATATGTATGTAACCAGCATTCTGTGTGTACCATGCTTAGTCACTCAGTCATGTCTGACTGTTTTCGACCCCATGGACTGTAGCCTGTCATGTTCCTCTGTCCACGGGGATTCTCCAGGGATTCTCCATACTGGAGTGGGTAGTCATGTCCTGCTCCAGGGGATCTTATCAACCCAGGAATAGAACCCAGGTCTCCCACATTGCAGGAGGATTCTTTACTATCTGAGCCACCAGGGAAGCCCAAGAATACTGGAGTGAGTAGCCTATTCCTTCTCCAGGGGATTTTTCTGACCCAGGAATTGAACTGGGGTCTCCTGTATTGTAGGCAGATTCCTTACCAGCTGTGCTACCAGGGAAACCCATGTGCCCATCATACTACTACTACTAAGTTGCTTCAGTCATGTCTGACTCTGTGTGACCCCATAGACGGCAGCCCACCAGGCTCCGCCATTCCTGGGATTCTCCAGGCAAGAACACTGGAGTGGGTTGCCATTTCCTTCTCCAATGCGTGAAAGTGAAAACTGAAAGTGAAGTTGCTCAGTCATGTCCGACTTTTCGTGACCCCATGGACTGCAGCCTACCAGGCTCCTCCATCCATGGGATTTTCCAGGCAAGAGTACTAGAGTGGGTTGCCATTGCCTTCTCCATGTGCCCATCAAAGGAACACTTACAAATATAAAGTAAATATTAGCAGAAATAAAGGGTGAAACTTACAGTAACACGATAGTAGGGGACTGCAATACCCCACTTAAACGAATGGACAGATCTGCCACACAAAAAATCAGTAAAGAAACACCGGTCATATATGACACATTAAAATGTATATATTAATATTTTTAAAATCAATCAATGTGATATACCACATTAACAAATTGAAGAATAGAAAGCACATGATCATCTCAGTACATGCAGAAAAATCTTTTGACAAAATTCAGCATCGATTTATTATTAAAAACACTCCAGAATATGTCTATAGAGGAGAGATTCCTTAAAATAATAAAAGCCATATATAATAAGGCCACAACTAACATCATTCTCAATGGTAAAAAGTTGTAAGTATTTCCTCTAAAATCATTAGCAAGACAAAGATTTCCACTTTTGCCACTTTTATTCAACATTGTTTTGGAAGTCCTAGCCATCAGACAAGAAAAAGAAATAAAAATAATCAAAATTTAAAAGGAAAAAGTTAAGCAGTCATTATTTGCAAATGATGTGATCCTATACATAGAAAATCTGAAAGACACCATCAAAAAAAAAAAAAATACTGCAGATCATAATGAACTTGGTAAAGTTACAGGATACGAAAGAAATCTGTTGCCTTTCTCTACAGTGTGAACAACCTATAAGAAACAGAAATGAAGGAAACAGTTTCATTTGCAATTGCATTAAAAAGAATAAAATACCTAGAAATAAACCTATCTAATGATGCAAAAGATTGATAGTCAGAAAACAGTAAGACAATGATAAAAGCAATTGGAGATGTTGCAAACAGATGGAAAGATAGACCATATTTCTTGACTGGAAGAATTAATACTGTTAAAATAACCATATGAGCCAAGGCAATCTATAGATTTAACACAATCCCTTCAAAACACCAATGAAATTTTTCACAGAAATAGAACAAGTAATTTTAAAATTTGTATGGAAACAAAAAAGACCCAAAATAGCCTAAATAATCTTGAGAAAGAAGAACTGAGCTTGAGGTATCAGACTCCCTGACTTCAGACTATACTACTAAGCTACAGCAATCAAGTCAGTACAGTGTAAAGTGCTGGCACAGAACAGATATATAAATCAATGAAACAAAATATAGAGAGCCCAGAAATAAACCCATGCTCTTCTGGTCAATTAATCTACTACAAAGGTAGCAAGAACATACAATGAAGAAAAGACAATCTCCTCAATAAGTGGTGCTGGGAATACCAGATAGCTACATGTAAAAAAAAAAAAAAAATTAAATTAGAATATTTTCTCACATCTACAAAAATAAACTCTAAATGTATTATAAACCTCAATGTAAGACCAGAAGCTTTAAAACTTATGGAAGCAAACAGGTAGAACACTCTTTGACATATGTTGTAGCAATATTTATTTTTTATCTGTCAAAGCAAAAATATACAAAAGCAAATATAAGCATATGAGATCTAATGTAACTTCAAGTTATGTGTAGCAAAGAACACCATTGACAAAATGAAAAGAAAGACTATCAAATGGGATAAACTATTTGCAAATGATATTATTTATAAGAATTTAATATCCAACATATATATGAAGATCATATAACTCAATATCAAAAAGCAAACAACCTGATTGACACAAATGAGGAGACCTGAATAGACTTTTTTTAAAGAAGACACACAGATTGTCAAGATGAAGACACTCACCATTGCTAATCATCAGAGAAATGTAAATCAAAACCATAGTGAAGTATCACCTCACACTTGTCACATTGGCTATCATCAAAAAGACCAAAAATAAAAAGTGTTGTCAAGAAAGCAGAGAAAATTGAATTCTACTACACTTTTGGAGAAGGAAATGGCAACCCACTTCAGTATTCTTGCCTGGAGAATTGCATGAACAGAGGAGTCTGGCAGGCTACAGTCCATGGGGTCGCAGAGAGTCAGACATGACTAAGCGCCTAAAGCACCACCACACTTGTGGTGGGAATTTCAATTGCTGCAGCTACCATTGGAAACATTATGGAGACTCCTCAAAAAGCTACAAATATAACTACATATGATCCAGTAATTCCACTCCTGGGTATGTATCCAAAGAAAACAAAAACACTAATTAAAAAAGATACACAAAGTAAGCCAGAAAGAAAAACACTAATACAGTATACTAACGCATATATATGGAATTTACAAAGATGGTAACGATAGCCCTGTATATGAGACAGCAAAAGAGACACTGATGTATAGAACAGTCTTTTGGACTCTGTGGGAGAGGAAGAGGGTGGGAAGATTTGGGAGAATGGCATTGAAACATGTATAATATCATGTATGAAACGAGTTGCCAGTCCAGGTTCGATGCACGATACTGGATGCTTGAGGCTGGTGCATTGGGACGACCCAGAGGGATGGTACGGGGAGGGAAGAGGGAGGAGGGTTCAGGATGGGGAACACGTGTATACCTGTGGCAGATTCATGTTGATATATGGCAAAACCAATACAATATTGTAAAGTTAAAAAATAAAATTAAAAAAAAAGATATATGTACTTTAATGTTCATTGTAGCATTATTTAATATAGCCAAGATATGGAAGCAATCTAAGTGTCCATCAATATAGGAATGGATAAAAGAAATGAGCTTTATGTATACATAGAATGAAATAATTACTCAGTCATAAAAATAATGGAATTTTACTATTTGCATCGATGTGGTTGAACTTGAAGGGTATTACACTTAGTGAAATAATTCAGACAGAGAAAGGCAAATGCTATATATCACATATGTGTGGGGAAAAAAACAAACAAACTAGTGAATATAACAAAAAAGAAACAGACTCAGATATAGAGAACAAAATAATGATTACTGGTGGGGCAAGTATAGGGAAAAAAGTACAAGGTAAGGATAGGGGATTAAGAGGTACAAACCATTGTGTATAAAATAAATGAGCTAAAACTACATATTTTCCAGCACAAGTAGCCAATATTTTTAATAACTTTAAATATAGTATAATCTATAAAATATTGATTCACTTTCTTGTACACATGAAATTAATACAATATTGTAAATAGACTATAGATGCATTAAAAACAACTGGAGAAAGAAACAGCAACCCACTCCAGAATTCTTGCCTGGAGAATCCCAGGGATGGGGGAGCCTGGTGGGCTGCCATCTATGGGGTCGCACAGAGTCGGACACAACTGAAGTGACTTAGCAGCAGCAGCAGCATTAAAAACAAATAAAGCTATATATATAATGTTTGTTATAAGAGTATAATAATGAGTCTAGTTTATATGCATAACTATGGTTGACTGAATTATGATATAATCACATTATGGATTACTGTGCAATTATTGTTTATGGTATCCTGATATTAAAATAAATCTAAGGTATCATAAGAGATATTAATACTCACTAAATATTATATTTACTCTGGTTTCTAATATTCTTTGCAGTTAGGTGAGTCCACATGATTTGTTCTGGCCAATGAACTTAGAAGCAGAGTGGCATGTCTCTTCTTGGCTGAGATAGTATAAAGTCCATTTCTAACTCTCTGGTTGCATTCCTATGACAGCAAATAAGGATGGTGCAATAAGAGGATAGTTTTCTGAATAACTCTGGAGCAGACAAGGCACCTTCCCCCAATCCCTGAAATATGAATGAAAAATTGATTTTATTGGGTTAAGCTACTTAATTTGTTACTGCAGTATGACTTAGTCACTTCTAATTAATATTTACTGGCAAGAGAAAGGAGAAGGCAATGGCACCCCACTCCAGTACTCTTGCCTGGAAAATCTCATGGATGGAGGAGCCTGGTGGGCTGCAGTCCATGGGGTTGCGAAGAGTCGCACACAACTGAGCATCTTCACTTTCACTTTTCACTTTCATGCATTGGAGAAGGAAATGGAAACCCACTCCAGTGTTCTTGCCTGGAGAATCCCAGGGTCAGGGGAGCCTGGTGGGCTGCTGTCAGTGGAGTCACACAGAGTCAGACACAACTGAAGCAACTTAGCAGCAGCAGCAGGCAAGAGAAAAAAAGAAAAGATAAATCTCAGGACAAAATTTCAAGAATATTTTTCTAAATATGTTAAGTTATAGATGTGTGTGTGTTTACTTATACATGAATAGAAACATATCAAGGGCTAATAATTTTTATCTCTAAGGATGGGAAGTGAGAATTTCAGGAAAAGAAGATAGAACATGACAAGAGATGTTATGGTTCTACATTGCCTGAATTTTTCAAAAACATATATTCATGTATTGTGTATGTAAAAGTTTTCTTAAAAAATAAGATCAAATTGTTTCTTAAATATAAAAAAATAATTTTTATATATGTGTGCCTAATATTTCTCATGTTTTAACCAAAAATAATTCTGGTTAGCAGCTGTGATTGGTAGTTATGAAAGTAAAAGGGGGTCAAATATGAGGAATACTTCAAAATACATTCAGTTTTGCAAGGCTCTATTTCCTTCACGCCTGTATGCTGTTAGGGTACCTAGATGGCCTTTTAGAGAGTGGGGAGTTGATTGCAATTATACGTGCCTGACTTTGTCCTTTACTTGTCACATTTTTATATAAAATGTAGGGGCCCAAACCACTCCATCTTCATTGGGTGATTGTTCCAGGCCAAATCTATGTTATTTCTGAAAAGCTGCAAGAAATGTAAGGTATAAGATAGCTGCTGTATCTGGGTAATATCTTGCCCATGAGACATGTGCAACTGTTGATGTGCGTTACTCTGTCAAAGCAACCAAAGTAGATACTGATAATGAAAGAAACAGATACCAAGAACTCTCACAATTTACTTGTGTCTTGGAAAATTTGCCATTAAAATATTTGCTAGTAGAGTGCTGTCAATGTGCTTCTAAAGTGTCTGATTTTCTAAACCCTGATAGAAGAAAAACTAGGCAACTCAGCAGCTTCAAACAAAAAAATGACTTATTTAGGTATTTACAGGACTGACTGAGGTATCCCATGCTGAGGTAGAGCAGGTACTTGTCCTACAGGATGGTTGCATAATGGGTTTTAAATTTCCTGCTTGAAATTTTATGAATAGCATTATCATTATTTTAAAAAGCTTAGTTTAATATTATCTTTTGTTTATATCTATATAAGCATATTTAATTTCTATTAATAAAATCAAGCTCAGATACTTGAAAATATGAACTAATGATCAAATTTTCTACATGATGGAGAAAGGAATTGGATTGTGTGGCCTTCCTGTGACAATTCTACTATTGGGTTTGATTGTTTTGAATTTTGTCATAGTTTGGAAAAATTTGATGTTTCTAAGAGAGTATTTTGGAAGAATTTCATTCATTTTCTTTTTATTTCAGTCTGTCAAACTCACTTTTCAAGAAAGATGAATACTATCCTCTATAAAATATACCTAAAGTGATGTGGTGCAAGACTGGACTTTACAAAGATTTTGGAATGATATAATGCAAAGAGAGAGTGTATAATAAATTGCCCATAACTTCTGATGGGATTCCCTGGGAGTTCAGCTGGTAAAGAATCCACCTGCAATGCAGGAGACCCTTATTTGATCTGCTGGAGAAGGGATGGATAGGCTACCCAATCCAGTATTCTTGGGCTTTCCTGGTGGCTCAGCTGGTAAAGAATCTTCCTGCAGTGCAGGAGACTTGAGTCTGATCCCTGGGTTGGGAATATCCCCTGGAGAAGGGAATGGCTACCCAATCCAGTATTCTGGCCTGGAGAATTCCAAGGACTGGGGTCACAAAGAGTTGGACACAACTGGGCGACTTTCACTTTCTGATCTTTGATGAAAGATGAAACACAGATAGTTTGTGTCTTTTAGGGTACAGTAGCTTTTTTGCATCAGTATATTCAGTTCAGTTCAGTTCAGTCAGTAAGTCATGTCTGACTCTGCAACTTCATGGATTGTAGCACACCAGACTTCCCTGTCCATCACCAACACCAGGAGTTTGCTCAAACTCATGGCCATTGAGTCAGTGATGCCATCCAACCACCTCATTCCCTGTCATTCCCTTCTCCTCCTGCCTTTAATCTTTCCCAGCATCAGCATCTTTTCCAATGAGTCAGTTCTTCACATCAGGTGGCCAAAGTATTGGAGCTTCAGCTTCAGCATCAGCAACGGTCCTTCCAATGAATATTCAGGACTGATTTCCTTGAGGATTGACTGATTTGGACTCCTTGCAGCCCAAGGGACTCTCAAGAGTCTTTTCCAACACCACAGTTCAAAAGCATCAATTCTATGGAGTTCAGCTTTCTTTAAGGTCCAACTCTCACATCCATATAATACTATTGGAAAAACTATAGCTTTCAGTATAATGACTTTTGTCAGCAAAGTAATCTCTTGGATTTTTAATATTCTGTCTAGGTTTGTCATAGCTTTTCTTCCAAGGAGCAAGTGTCTTTTAATTTCATGGCTACAGTCACCATCTGCAGTGATTTTGGAGCCCAAGAAAATAAAGTCTGTCACTGTTTCTATAGTTTTCCCATCTATTTGCCATGAAGTCATGGGATCTGATGCAATGATCTTAGTTTTTTGAATGTTGAGTTGTAAGTCAACTTTTTCACTCTTTTCTTTCACTTTCACAAAGAGGCTCTTCAGTTCCTCTTAGCTTTCTGCCATAAGGGTGGTGTCATCTGCTTATCTGAGGTTTTTGATATTTCTCCCGGCAATCTTGATTCCAGCTTGTGCTTCATCCAGCCTGGCCTTTCTCACGATGTACTCTGCATGTAAGTTAAATAAGCAGGGTGATGATATACAGCCTTCACATACTGCTTTCCCAATTTGGAACCAGTCCACTGTTCCTTGTTCGCTTCTAACCATTGCTTCTTGACCTGCATACAGTTTTCTCAAGAGGCAGGTTAAGGTGGTCTGGTATTTCCACAGTTTGTTGTGATCCACACAGTCAAAGGCTTTGGCATAGTGAATAAAGCAGAAGTATCAGAAAAACCAGTGTATTAGAAGAATATTTGAGATTTTTAATAAAAAGCAAGCGATTATTAATTTTAGGCTATTTAAAGTATCAGAAGGCATTTTTTTAATATGGCACCCAAGTAACTGTTGCTTTCAAAAGCACTGCTGATGCCTAAAGGAAAAAAAAATGTGAAATTAATAGCTAAAAGAGCTACTTGGGACTAAATGTAAACTGACAAAGAGTACAAACTCTTTACTTCACAAGTGATTTTGTTTTCATCCCACAAACAGAGGAAGCTTTACATATAAAGGAAACCTGTCTATTCAACTAATCAAGTCAGTCTTTCTGGGTTTAATATTCATTTCAATGATTCTAGATCCTTCAATTCATTTCTAGAACTTATATATTTCCACTAGAGTCAATTTATAAATTATAAAGAAATCAACACAGGTATCATAAAGTTATACCTGCCCTCCCCATATGTATTTTGTCAAATATTTGAAAATCCTTTATCTTTCTCTGAAGTTTTACACTAGATTTAGAGTAGACTTAACTCCAAAAGTGTTTTCCATAAAAATGTATCCTCAATTTAAAGATTATCCTGAACCTTGATTTAGCTGAGACTGAAGAATATTTACACTAAATTGCTACTCATTCTATTATGATAAAAGCCAATAATGATGTTTAAAAAAAAAAAAAACAGTCGTGTGTCTGTATCTGTTTTATTTTCTTAAGAACCATTGTTAATTTGGAATATTTATTTAGTCCATATTATTTGTGAAGCAATCATTTCAGCTTATAGTTATATTCTGCTAAAAGGTAAGATTGAAACTATGTGTATTATTTCAGCTCTCACACAAAATGAGCTTGGAAGTAACCCTTACCACACACAAAGAGACACACCAAAAAAAAAACAAAAAAAAGGAGCTGAATTAACCCCAAACCAGTGACACTTCTTGGATCCACGAGAGAATTGAGGTTGCAAGGCCAATTGCCACAGCAAAACTTGAAGAGACAGGTGAATAAAGACAGATAGTTGAAGTCAACTCACCTAAATGCAGAAACCACTGGAGACACAAACTGGTAGAAATGCTTAGAAAGTAATTTTGAGGAATTATTGACGGCTCAGTGCATATAAGCTTAAGAATGAAAAACTCTTGGTGACTGCAGATACAGAGGGCTTCCCAGGTAGCACTAGTGGTAAAGAAACAACCTCCAATGCAGGAGACACAAGAGACATGGCTTCAGTCTCTGGATGGGGAGGATCCACTTGAATAGGAATTGGCAACCTATTCCAGGATTCTTGCCTGGAGAATCCCTTGGACAGAAGAACTGATGGACTGCAGGGTTGCAAAGAGTCAGACATGATTGAGGGACTTAGGGCACACACAGATATAGAAGGGTCCCACACTTTTGTGGATTTTACTCCCAAGTATCTCACGAGGTTATCATGGTGAAGAGTCAAGGAAAAATTCTGTATTTATTTGGTGGGGGGGCCTCAGGGGGAGAGGAAAAGTAATCATTTTGAAATACATCCTGCATAGTCTTCATAATAAATACATACTTTCTAGTGAGAAACACTTTACCAGAGACTTATCTAAAATAGATGGGAAGTCCAAGTACCAAACTATAGTCCGTATAAACTTTCTGTCTTACCTAAGGAAGGTAGAAAGAAATTTTTGTGGAAATTCAAGCAATACAGGTTCACTAAAGATTAATCATAAGATTATAGGATGTCTCCCTCCACCACTTCTTATTACAATATTAACATGACTTCAGTAAGAGTGAATTACAACTAATACGGCCGTAAGGCTCAGACTCAAAGAAGATGATATTCTTTATAAAGACAAAAGCTAGAATATTAAGTGTATTTAAGATCTGTGACACTTACAACTATAGTTAACATTAAACACAGCTCAATTTCTAGCTAGATTAACATAAAACTCCATACTAAAGGCCTATTTAACTTCAATCAGTTCAGTTCAACCAGGCATGTCTGACTCTTTGTGAACTCATGGACAGCAGCATGACAGTCTTTCCTGTCCATCACCAACTCCCATAGCTTACTCAAACTTATGTCCATTGAGTCATTGATGTCATCAAACCATCTAATTCTCTGCCATCCCTTTCTCCTCCTGCCTTCAATCTTTCCCAGAATTAGGGTCTTTGCTAATGAGTTGGCTCTTGGCATCAGGTGGCCAAAGTATTAGAGTTTCAGCTTCAGCATCAGTCCTTCCAATGAATACTCAGGACTGATTTCCTTTAGGATTCACTGATTTGATCTCCTTGTTATCTAAGGGACTTTGAAGAGTCTTCTCCAACACCACAGTTCAAAATCATAAATTCTTCGGCCCTCAGCTTGCTTTATGGTCCAACTCTTACATCCATACATGACTACTTGAAAAACCATAGTTTTGACTAGATGGAATTTGTAGCACAGTACTGTCTCTGCTTTTTAATATACTGTCTAGGTTGGTCATAGCTTTTCTTCCAAGGACCAAGCGTCTTTTAATTTCATGGCTGCAGTCACCATCTGCAGTGATTTTGGAGCTCCAAAAAATAATGTCTGTCACTGTTTCCATTGTTTCTCCATCTAAATGGGGAACTGTTTTCATTGTTTCCCCTATTTAAATAGCTAAATAAAGACTACTTAGTTCCTATTATTCAATATATCATATCTATCTTTCAACAAAAATTTAGTGGTAGTAAAGAAATACCATCTGAAAGGACAAAGGTTAGAACTAATCTCAGAAATGATAAAGATGTTGGGATTATCAGGCAGATAATTTTAAATGTCTCGGGTGAATCTATTGAGTGCTCTAATTGGAAAAGTAAATAACAGGTGAAACATGTGTACTATACCAGAAAGATGGAAATTCTAAAAAAGAATTTAAAGGAAACGCCAAAAACACTGCAAGAGAAATAAAGAATACTCTTACTCTTGATGGGCTTATCAATGACCTTAGTACAACTAAGTAAAGAATCAAAGAACATGTAGATATATCATCAGAAACCTCCCAAATTTAAACAAAACTTTTTTTAAAAGAATTAAAAAAAAAAAAAACAGAATAGAACATACAAAAACTGTGACACAGTTTCCAAAAGAGTAACATAATTTTAATTGGTATACTAGAAGGAAAATAAAGAAGAAATGAAGCAGATGAACTTATTGCTCAGAACTTTGTAAAGTTAAGAATAAAAATTTAATAAATTATTTAGAAGATGTACAGAACATCAAGCAAAATAAGTAGCAAATAAAGGACTCCTAGGCATTTAATACTCAAACTGCAAAGTAAAAACAGAAAGAAAATATTGAAAGAGGCCAGAGGGAAAGATCTCTTAACCCACAGAGAAAATGGATATACATTACAGAGGGTTTTTCTCACAAATCTTGAAAACAAGAAGTAAATTGAGTAAAATATTTAAAGTGTTAAGAATGCCAATGCAGCATTCTATAACCAGAAATGCAAAAGTAGAAAATCAAGAGAAACCTGGAGTAATAAGCAGGTTTGGTCTTGGAGTATAAAATGAAGCAGGGCAAAGGCTAATGGAGTTTTGCCAAAAGAATGCACTGGTCATGGCAAACATCCTCTTCCAACAACATAAGAGACAACTCTAAACATGGACATCATCAGATGGTCAATAATGAAACCAGATTGATTATATTCTTGGCAGTTGAAGATGGAGAAGCTCTATACAGTCAGCAAAAACAAGACCAGAAGCCACAGTTGAGTGTGGCTTAGATCATGAACTTCTTATTGCAAAATTCAGACTTAAACTGAAGAAAGTAGGGAAAACCACTAAGCCATTAAGATATGATTGATTATACAATGGAAGTGACAAGTAGATTCAAGGGATTAGGTCTGTTAGACCGAGTGTCTAAAGAACTATGGACAGAGGTTCATAACACTGTACAGGAGTCAGAGATCAAAACCATCCCCAAGAAAAAGAAATACAAAAAGACAAAATGGCTTTCTGAGGAGACTTTACAAAAAGCTGCAAAAAGAAGAGAAGCTAAAGGCAAAGGAGAAAAGGAAAGCTATACCCATCTGAATGCAGAGTTCCAAAGAATATAAAGGAGAGATAAGACAACCTTTCTAAAGGATCACTGTAAATAAACAGAGGAAAACAATAGAATGGGAAAAGCTAGAGATTGCTTCAAGAAAATTAGAGATACCAAGGGAACATTTCATGCAAAAATGGGCACAATAAAGGACAGAAATGGTATGGACTTAACAGAAGAAGAAGATATTAAGAAGAGATGGCAAGATACACAGAAGAACTATACAAAAAATATCTTAATGACCCAGATAACCACGATGGTGTGATCAGTCACCTAGAGCCAGATATCTTGAAATGTGAAGTCAAGTGGGCCTTAGGAAGCAATATTGCGAATAAAGATAATGGAAGTGATGGAATTCCAGATGATCTATTTTAAATCCTAAAAGATGATGTTATGAAAGTGCTGCACTTAATATGTCAGCATATATGGAAAACTCAGCAGTGGCCACAGGACTAGAAAAGGTCAGTTTTCATTCCAATCCCAAAGAAGGGCAATGCCAAAGAATGTTCAAACGACTGCACAATTGCATTCATTTCACATGCTAGCAAAGTAATGCTCAAAATTCTCAAAAGCAGGCTTCAAGGGTATGTGAACTGAGAATTTCCAGATGTTCAACCTTGATTTAGAAAAGGCAGAGGAACCAGAGATCAAATTGCCATCATCTTTTGGAACATACAAAAAAATAAGAGAATTCCATAAAAACATCTACTTCTTCTTCATTGACTGTACTAAAGCCTTTGACTGTGTGGATCACAACATACTGTGAAAATTCTTAAAGAAGTGGGAATACCAGACCACCTTACCTGCCTCCTGAGACACCTGTATGTAGGTCAGGAAGCAACAGTTAGAACTGAACATGGAACAATGGATTGGTTCAAAATTGGGAAAGGAGCTCGTCATGATTGTATATTGTCACCTTGCTTATTTAACTTATAGGCAGAGTACATCAGGTGAAATGCTGGGATAGATGAAACACAAGCTGAAATCAAGATTGCTGGGAATAATATCAATTACATCAGATAGGCAGTTGACATCACCTTTATGGCAGAAAGTGAAGAGGAACTAAAGAGCCTTTTCATGAAAGCAAAAGAGGAGAGTGAAAAAGTTGGCTCAACTTTCAAAAAACTTAGGTCATAGCATCAGATCCCATCACTTCATGGCAAATAGATGGGGATACAATGGAAACAGTGACAGAATTTATTTTTATGGGCTTCAAAATCACTGCAGATGGTGAATACAGCCATGAAATTAATACATGCTTGCCCCTTGGAAGAAAAACTATGACCAACCTAGACAGCAAATCAAAAAGCAGAGACATTACTTTGCTGACAAAGGTCTGTCTAGTCAAAGCTATGGTTTTTCCTGTAGACATGTATGAGTGGGAGAGTTGGACTATACAGAAAGCTGAGCTTGGAAGAATTGATGCTTTTGAACTGTGGTGTTGGAGAAGACTCTTGAGAGTCCCCTGGACTGCAAGGAGATCCAATCAGTCCATCCTAAAGGAAATCAGTTGTGAATATTCTTTGGAAGGACTGCTGCTGAAGCTGAAGCTCCAATGCTTTGGCCACATGTTCTGAAGAGCCAACTTATTAGAAAAGACACTGATGCTGGGAAACACTGAAGGCAAGAGGAGAAGGGAATGACAGAGGGTGAAATGGTTGGGTGGCATCACTGACTCAGTGGACATGAGTTTGAGCAAGCTCCAGGAGTTGTTGATGGACACGGAAGCCTGGTGTGCTGAAGTCTATGCGTTTGCAGAGATGAGCAGCAATAGTCAGAGAAGTATCTTTCAAAAGTGAATAAGAAATACAGACTTTTTTCAGACAAGCAAAAGCCGAGGAAATTAATTGTCAGCAGATCTGCCCTGTAAGAAGGATTAAAATGTAGACATTCAGAGATAAGGAAATTCCATAGATTAGACAGCTGTATTTGCATATAAAAGAAAAACTTTGGAAAAGGAATTGTTGTTATTCAGTGGCTAAGCTGTATTCAGCTCTTTGCAACCCCATAAACTGCAACACACCAGGCCTCCCTGTCCCTCACTGAAGACAAAATAAAAAAATATTCTTTCTGATTGTCCATGATCTAATAGGAAAATAATGCTAGCTTAACAGTAAACACATCCATCATTTCACATATTTGTATCTGTGTGTGTGTGAACATTTAAGTTATCCTCTTCACCAAAAAAGCTTATTTAAAGTAATAAAAGTATTAAAGTATTTTATTAGTATAGCACAAGAGGAAATGAAATGAATAAAAATGATTTTATATGCACTAGGAATTATCTATCTTAATGTATTAGCACTATCCCTGAATAGTATAGTATTATTAGAGAATAAACTTAGATTGGTTGCAAAAGATATATTTCAAACTCCAGGGAATCCACTAAAAAAGTTATATAAAACAAGCACAACAGATATGCTACGGGGAGGGGGGGATATATATATATATATATAAATTTATCAGTTAAAACCAGAAAGGGGGAGAAAAGGAAAAGGAAAATAAAAGAACAAGTGCAATGAAGAAAAACAGTTATAAAAGTTAAAAACATTGTAGATTTAAATCCAGCTATATCAATAATTACTTTCATTGTGAATGGTCTAAATCCATCAATTAAAAAAAAATGACTGGGGGGAAGGTATAGTTAGAAGTTTGGGATGGACGTGTACACACTGCTATATTTAAAATGAGTAACCAACAAGGACCTACTGTACAACACATGGAGCTCTGCTCAATGTTTTGTGGCAGTCTGAATGGAAGGGGAGTTAGGGGGAGAATGGATACAAGTATATGTATGCCTGAGTCCCTTCGTTGTTTGCCTAAATTATCACAACACTGTTTTTTAATCAAGTATATCCCAATACAAGAAGAAAAAAAAAAGACCTAACCATTGCATGGTAACAGTATCTATATCTATATTTAATGTGTGTGTTACTTAGTTATCTCATTAAAGACTGTTTACTGTGTGCTAAGTCACTTCAGTCATGTCCAGCTCTTTGCGACCCCATGGAGTATAGCCTGCCAGCCTCCTCTGTCCATGGAATTCTTCAGGCAAGACTATTGGAGTGGGTCGCCATTTCCTCCTCCAGGGGATCTTCCCAACTCAGGGACTGAACCCATGTCTTGGATTGGCAGGTGTTTTCTTTACCACTAGCACCACCTGGGAAGTGCCAGCAAAGAGTAAGAATGCTTAATGAAACAAATTCATGTATTCACTACTGAAATACTTCTTTATAGCTTTGTTATCCCTTTTTTCTCTTTTAGGTAAAAAAGTACAACCACTAAAATAAATCAAAATATTAATGTTAAAAAAGTGAAAACTGACAGAGTGGACTAAAAAGCAAGATCCAACTACATATTGTCTGTGAAGAGGCCTACTTTAAATGTGAAGACACAGATTACTATCTAAGCAAAATAAAGCTAGAATGGTTCAGAGGTCAGAAAAAACAAACTTCAGAACAAGAGATAACAAGGGATAAAGATGAACATTGTGAATTGATAAAGGTGTCAGACACCTAAGAAAATATAGCAATCCTTAATGTGTATACATGTAATGAAATATCTTCAAAATACTTGAGGCAAAAAAATATATATTACTGGAAAGAAAAATGAATAAACCTATCATCTTAACTGGACATTTCTATACTTTTCTTTCAGTGACTGATAAATCAATCAGGAAGAAAATCAGTAAGGATGTAATTTATCTAAATGACTTAATCAACTTATTGACATTTATAGAATACTCCAAACAACAACAGCAGAACATTCTTATTAAACTCACATAGAACATTCACCAATAGAGAGCACTTCCTGTTCTGTAAAACACATCTTAACCTTAAAAAAATAGATCATACAAAGTATGTTCTCATACCATGATGGAAACAAACTAGAAATTAATGACAGAAATATCCCTGGGAAGTCTCCAAATATTTGAAAGTTGATCAACACTCTTCTAAACAACACATCTGAATAAGGAGTCTTTAGAAAAATTAGAAGTTATTTTAACTAAATGAAAATAAAGATAAAACTTACCAAATTTTAAGGAATTCAGAGATGGCAATCTTTAGAAGGAAATTTATCACAATAATTTCACAAATCAGGAAAGAAAAAAGACCTCAATTATGTAAGAGAGAGAGAGAAACGATTTAAGCAAATGGCATACATAGGAAAAATAATACAAAGTAGAGCAGAAAGCAATGAAATTGAAATCAGGAAAACAATACAGGAAATTAATGGAACCAAAAGTTGATTCTTTGGAAAGATAAAACATTTTGTAAATCTCTATACAGGCTGGCAAAATTAAACAGAAAAATCATAGATTTGTAATAGAAGAAATGAATGAGGTATTGTCACTATTGAGGTCATGGGCAAAAAGAATAATAAAGCAATATTTGGAACAATTCTAAGCCCACAGATTTGATAATATATGTGAAATAGACCAATTATTTGTAAGGGAGAGCTACCAAAACTAAAACAAAGACAATTTTCATAATCCCATATCTATATTAAAGATATTGAATCAATAATCAGTTAACATTCAGATCAGAAATCTTCCAGCAAAGAAAATCCCAGGTCCAGGAGGCTTCACAGCTGAATTCTATAAAAAATTTAGAGAAGAGCTGACACCTATCCTACTCAAACTCTTCCAGAAAATTGCAGAGGAAGGTAAACTTCCAAACTGATTCTAGAGGCCAACATCACACTAATACCAAAATCTGACAAAGATGCCACAAAAAAAGAAAACTGCAGGCCAATATCACTGATGAACATAGATGCAAAAATCTTTAACAAAATTCTAGCAATCAGAATCCAACAACACATTAAAAAGATCATACACCATGATCAAGTGGGCTTTATCCCAAGGTTGCAAGGATTCTTCAATATCCACAAATCAATCAATGTAATACACCACATTAACAAATTTAAAAATAAAAGCCATATGATTATCTCAATAGATACAGAGAAAGCCTTTGACAAAATCAACATCCGTTTATGATAAAAGCTCTCCAGAAAGCAGGAATAGAAGGAACATACCTCAACATAATAAAAGCTATATATGACAAACCCACAGCAAACATTATCCTCAATGGTGAAAAACTGAAAACGTTTCCCCTAAAGTCAGGAACAAGACAAGGGTGCCCATTTTCACCATTACTATTCAACGTAGTTTTGGAAGTGTTGGCCACAGCAATCAGAGCAGAAAAAGAAATAAAAGAATCCAAATTGGAAAAGAAGAAGTAAAACTCTCACTGTTTGCAGATGACATGATCCTCTACATAGAAAACCCTAAAGAATCCACTAGAAAATTACTAGAGCTAATCAATGAATATAGTAAAGTTGCAGGATATAAAATCAACACAGAGAAATCTCTTGCATTCCTATACACTAATAATGAGAAAATAGAAAGAGAAATTAAGGAAACAATCCCATTCACCAATGCAACAAAAAGAATAAAATACTTAGGAATATATTTACCTAAAGAAACTAAAGACCTATATATCAGATCAGATCAGATCAGTTGCTCAGTCGTGTCCGACTCTTTGCAACCCCATGAATCGCAGCACACCAGGCATCCCTGTCCATCACCAACTCCCGGAGTTCACTCTGACTCATGTCCATAGAGTCAGTGATGCCATCCAGCCATCTCATCCTCTGTCGTCCCCTTCTCCTCTTGCCCACAATCCCTCCCAGCATCAGAGTCTTTTCCAATGAGTCAATTCTTCGCATGAGGTGGCCAAAGTACTGGAGTTTCAGCTTTGGCATCATTCCTTCCAAAGAAATCCCAGGGCTGATCTCCTTTAGAATGGACTGGTTGGATCTCTTTGCAGTCCAAGGGACTCTTAAGAGTCTTCTCCAACACCACAGTTCAAAAGCATCAGTTCTTTGGCACTCAGCTTTCTTCACAGTCCAACACTCACATCCATACATGACCACAGGAAAAACCATAGCCTTGACTAGATGAACCTTTGTTGGCAAAGTAATGTCTCCACTTTTGAATATGCTATCTAGGTTGGTCATAACTTTCCTTCCAAGGAGTAAGTGTCTTTTAATTTCATGGTTGTGGTCACCATCTGCAGTGATTTTGGAGCCCCCCAAAATAAAGTCTGCCACTGTTTCCACTGTTTCCCCACTATTTCCCATGAAGTGATGGGACCAGATGCCATGATCTTCATTTTCTGAATGTTGAGCTTTAAGCCAACTTTTTCACTCTCCTCTTCCACTTTCATCAAGAGGCTTTTGAGTTCCTCTTCACTTTCTGCCATAAGGGTGGTGTCATCTGCATATCTGAGGTTACTGATATTTCTCCCAGCAATCTTGATTCCAGCTTGTGTTTCTTCCAGTCCAGCATTTCTCATGATGTACTCTGCATATAAGTTAAATAAACAGGGCGACAATATACAGCCTTGATGTACTTCTTTTCGTATTTGGAACCAGTCTGTTGTTCCATGTCCAGTTCTAACTGTTGCTTCCTGACCTGCATACAAATTTCTCAAGAGGCAGATCAGGTGGTCTGGTATTCCTATCTCTTTCAGAATTTTCTACAGTTTATTGTGATCCACACAGTCAAAGACTTTGGCATAGTCAATAAAGCAGAAATAGATGTTTTTTTGGAACTCTCTTGCTTTTTCAATGATCCAGTGGATGTTGGCAATTTGATCTCTGGTTCCTCTGCCTTTTCTAAAACCAGCTTGAACATCTGGAAGTTCATGGTTCACGTATTGCTGAAGCCTGACTTGGAGAATTTTGAGCATTACTTTACTAGTGTGTGAGATGAGTGCAATTGTGTGGTAGTTTGAGCATTCTTTGGCATTGCCTTTCTTTGGGATTGGAATGAAAACTGACCTATATATAGAAAACTATAAAACACTGGTGAAAGAAATCAAAGAGGACACTAATAGATGGAGAAATACACCATGTTTATGGATTGGAAGTATCAATATAGTGAAAATGAGTATACTACCCAAAGTAATGTATAGATTTAATGCAATCCCTATCAAGCTACCAATGGTATTTTTCACAGAGCTAAAACAAATAATCTCACAATTTGTATGGAAATACAAAAAAACCTCAAATAGCCAAAACAATCTTGAGAAAAAAGAACGGAACTGGAGGAATCAACCTGCCTGACTTCAGGCTCTACTACAAAGCCACAGTCATCAAGACAGTATGGTACTGGCACAAAGACAGAAATATAGACCATTGGAACAAAATAGAAAGCCCAGAGATAAATCCACGCACCTATGGACACCTTATCTTTGACAAAGGAGGCAAGAGTATACAATGAGGAAAAGACAATCTCTTTAACAAGTGGTGTTGGGAAAACCGGTCAACCACTTGTAAAAGAATGAAACTAGAACACTTTCTAACACCATACACAAAAATAAACTCTAAATGGATTAAAGATCTAAATGTACAACCAGAAACTGTAAAACTCTTAGAGGAGAACATAGGCAAAACACTCTGCGATATAAATCACAGAAGGATCCTCTATGACCCACCTCCCAGAATATTGGAAATAAAAGCAAAAGTAAACAAATGTGATCTAATTAAAATTAAAAGCTTCTGCACAACAAAAGAAACTATAAGCAAGGTGAAAAGACAGCCTTCATAATGGGAGAACATAATAGCAAATGAAGCAACCGACAAACAACTAATCTCAAAAATATACAAGCAACTCCTGCAGCTCAATTCCAGAAAAATAAATGACCCAATCAAAAAATGGGCCAAAGAACTAAATTTCTCCAAAGAAGACATACAGATGGCTAACAAACACATGAAAGATGCTCAGCATCACTCATTATCAGAGAAATGCAAATCAAAACCACAATGAGGTACCATTTCACGCCAGTCAGAAGGGCTGTGATCCAAAAGTATACAAGCAATAAATGCTGGAGAGGATGTGGAGAAAAGGGAATCCTCTTACACTGATGGTGGGAATGCAAACTAGTACAGCCACTATGGAGAACAGTGTGGAGATTCCTTAATAAACTGGAAATAGAACTGACATATGACCCAGCAATCCCACTACTGGGCATACATACTGAGGAAACCAGAATTGAAAGATACACATGTACCTCAATGGTCATCGCAGCACTGTTTATAATAGTCAGGACATGAAAGCAGCCTAGATGTCCATCAGCAGATGAATGGATAAGAAAGCTGTGGTACATATACACAATGGAGTATTACTCAGCCATTAAAATGAATACATTTGAATCAGTTCTAATGAAGTGGAAGAAACTGGAGCCTATTTTACAGAGCAGAATAAGCCAGAAAGAAAAACACCAATACAGTATACTAACACATATATATGGAACTTAGACAGATGGTAAAGATAACCCTGTGTGCGAGACAGCAAAAGAGACATAGATGTATAGAACAGCCTTATGGACTCTGTGGGAGAGGGAGAGGGTGGGATGATTTGGGAGAATGTCATTGAAACATGTATAATATCATATAAGAAACAAATCGCCAGTCCAGGTTCGATGCATGATAGTGGATGCTTGGGGCTGGTGCACTGGGATGACCCAGAGGGATGGTATGGGGAGGGAGGTGGGAGGGGGTTTCGGGATTGGGAACACGTGTATACCCGTTGGCGGATTCATGTTGATGTATGGCAAAACCAATACAATATTGTAAAGTAATTAGCCTCCAATTAAAATAAATTAAAAAAGAAAGAAAGAAAGAAAAAGAAAGCACCATGCCTAGTTTGTTTCACTAGTGAATTCTAACAATTATTTAAGGGAGAAACACCAATTATTAATAATATTCTTCAGAAAATAGAAACAGAGGGAAGCCTTCTTATTTTATAAGGTCAGCATTACCTTAACACCAAAACTAGACAAAGATATTATAAGAAAGGAAACTATAGGTGATTATGTTTCAAGAATCTAAATCAAAAATCTTCAGAATATTGGAAGTTGAATTTAGTAATTTATTTAAAATTATATAGCTCAACTAAGTTGGATTTATCCTAGGAATGGCACTATTTGAATATAAATTAGTATTATCCACCATATCAACAGGCTGAAGCAGAAAACCATATGATCATTCCAATTAATACCAAAGCAACTTCTGGTAATGGATTAGACTTGAAGATATCAGTATTAACTCGTGTTTATACAGGTGGTTACATTTATAGAAATGTTTATAAATATGAGCTTGTATACACACATATGTTTTCTTCTTCTATCAGATGAGAGGGCCTGGATGCAAAGGTGATCTGATATCAACAAGCTCACCAAGGGCTCAGATCTTGGTTTCTAATACCATTTTCCATTAAAAGGAACCGGGGCTTCTTAAAGAAATGGCTTATTCTAGGACTAAGGCAATAAATACATAAGATGAGCCTGGAACATTTTGCATTATCAGAAAGTAAGACGGTAACTGCAGCCATGAAATTAAAAGATGCTTACTCCTTGGAAGGAAAGTTATGACCAACCTAGATAAAATATTCAAAAGCAGAGACATTACTTTGCCAACAAAGGTCCATCTAGTCAAGGCTATGGTTTTTCCAGTGGTCATGTATGGATGTGAGAGTTGGATTGTGAAGAAAGCTGAGCGCTGAAGAATTGATGCTTTTGAACTGTGGTGTGGAGAAGACTCTTGAGAGTCCCTTGGACTGCAAGGAGATCCAACTAGTCCATTCTAAAGGAGATCAGCCCTGGGTGTTCTTTGGAAGGAATGATGCTACAGCTGAAACTCCAGTACTTTGGCCACCTCATGTGAAGAGTTGACTCATTGGAAAAGACTCTGATGCTGGGAGGGATTGGGGGCAGGAGGGAAAGGGGATGACAGAGGATGAGATGGCTGGATGGCATCACCAACTTGATGGATGTGAGTTTGAGTGAACTCTGGGAGATGGTGATGGACAGGGAGGCCTGGCATGCTGCGATTCATGGGGTCGCAAAGAGTCGGACATGACTGAGCGACTGAACTGAACTGAAGAAAGTGCTATTAAAAAAGAAGAATGATAGTATTATCTCTGAAGGCATAGGACCAAATTGAAAAGGTTCCCAATAGTCACAGCTGGAAAAATATGAGAAGCAAAGTCAAATAGTAGTATTGGATTATAACTCAAAGTGTAAAATAAATATCCACAATTCATAATTATATACATATATGATTGAATGAATAAATCATTAATATTAATGGGGGAGAAGATCTGAACCCCCCTGCTGAGGAATTCCAAATAACTTATGTAGATACTATGTCCAGAGAAGGCAACGGCACCCCACTCCAGTACTCTTGCCTGGAAAATCCCATAGACGGAAGAGCCTGGTAGGATGCAGTCCATGGGGTCACAAAGAGTCGGACATGACTGAAGTGACTTAGCAGCAGCAGCAGATACTATGTCCTTAATGAAGGGAACAAAAATTCTAACCCCTTTAGTGTGAGCTCTGCATGGTAACTTCCTTCCAAAGAATAAAGTGTGGAAAGGCTTGAAAAAAAAAAAAAGTTTCCAGTGGAGAAATTTCTTAAACCACTTCATCCATCATGTGATTAGAATCAGTATTGGTCATGGTAATTAATGTTGATAGTATGTACTTTGCTATTATGTGATGAAAATGGCACTTCTATGTCCTTTAAAAAAATACATAATCTCAATTTAGTCATGAGAAAAGCATCAGAAAAATGCCAAATGAATGGCGTGCATCCCAGAAAATACCTAGCTAGTACATTTGAAAACTGTCTTGAAAATATGGAAATTCTGAGAAATTATCCCCAGCCAAGAGGAGCCTAAGGAGCCATGACAAGTAAATGGAATGTGATATCCTGGACAGGATCCTGGAAAAGGAAGAGATATTGGGTAAAAACTAAGAAACTCTGAAAAGAAGTATGGACTTTAGATAATAATGTATCAATTTTGGGTGATTATTTGTAATAAATATAACTTGCCAGTGTATTATATTAATAATCCTTTCTGCTATTACAGTTTCACCCCTTTGTTTCTATGGGGTTCTACTGGCCCTGAAAAAGTTATCCATATTTGTTTGTTGCTTATTAAATATTATAAAGGGACATCTATTATTCACCAGATAGGCCCTAGATAGGAGGATACCCAACTTTATCCACCTGTGATGGTTGATGATTATGTTCAGCATGAGATGTAAGGAGAGAGGCAATGCCCTATCAATTATTATTTATTTCCAACTTACCTATGTTTCAGCAAACAGCCCAAATACAGGGGCACACTCAGCTGGGCACTTTTAGGATAACTTCTGTCTCTTTTGCTCCTGCCTTTATATGTCTGAAAACAGTCTATCCCCAAACACTGTGTCTTATCTACAGGTGTGACTCAAGACTCTTCCGACATAATGTGATTGAAGGTTTCTCGTGTCAATGACTGTTATTCTGTTATTGTCATCTTTCTAAATCAGTTCAAGTCTCCCAGGGAAATGGAACCATTGACCAAAAGCCATGTTAACAATGATTTAATGAAATTGCCTGGTTTCTTCTCAGCTCACCATTCCCCAGTGCCAGCGCCCAGCCTTTCCCCAACCTTCTTTTCTTCAGAATACCTTCCTGTGTATGCTCAATATTGTGCTCAATGGGTTCAGTGCTGGAGTTTTATTCTATGCTTTTAATTACACTTAAATATTCACAACACTGAGGTTGCCGTAGCAATACCAGCCAGGGAAATATTATAGTTATTTAGTGCATAGTTCACAAATCTTACATCACTTCTCCATTCCCTTCCTGCTGAAGGTTGAAAGTTCATCATATAATGTTGCTTTGAGTGAATGAGCTAAGATCCTCTGTTTTCTAAATATGGGGCTTTATGTGGTAGGAAGGTCAAAGATTTATCTCAAGCTTATGAGATTTGGAGGACTTTAGGAGAAGAGGAAACTACCCCATTCCTCTTATTTATGAGTGTCTTTGAACCTAAGAAAGGTCTCATTTGTATACATCTAGATAATCTATCTATATATTTAAGGAGTTTCCAAAGCAAGGCAGGGGAATGTAACCTTGAAAATAATATAAAATAGCTGTATTGCAAAATGTTGTAAATATTAGTTGAACACAATGAGACATTTGCTAGGGGCTGAGGAACCAGAAAATTGCAAGCATTTAAGAGAAATATCTCTTACTTTAAATTCACTTGCAGTTCCTGGTGACTGAAAGCTGCTAAAGGAAAAGAGAAAACAATAACGGCAGCAACAAAATCCCTCATAAGTTTAATAGCCACCCACTGATTGTAAATGTGAAGAGAGAGGACCTCTCCAAGCACAAAGCTGAAATGCAGAGGGATCCACCTTTATTAAAGTCCCTGACCTCCTGCCCACTAATGGACAGGCTCTAAAAATCACACACAGCAACACTTTGCAATGTTGTTTTTAGAACTTAATTTTCACTTCCTGGAATCAAGCCTTTGTCCTAGTCTCCAAAATGTTTTCATTGTGTTTTTCCTAATCCTGATTGCCTTCAGTCAAAATTATGTTATTATTCAAAAACAAACAAACAAAAAAGCTCATAAAGAAAATTTTGATAATCCAAGATTGAGTATCCTGGCCAATCTGACCCTAGAAATACTTGTTATCCATTTTCCTTCCTTTCTGGAAAGCCTGATTTTTCAGGTGTTAAAAAATAAAGTATTTTGCAATGATATGAAGCAGAAGTCAGAATTTGTTTTTGAGATGACTTTACAACTGCAGCTGCATTTATAAAGGAACCTAGTAGAGTATGCAGAAAAGATGGAGGAGCATGTCATACAATAAATTTGGAAATTAAGTCCTCTTGGCACCTGTTTCAAGAAATATACACTTGTAGTTGTTTACTCATATGTATATAGGCTGTGTCTTACTAGGACATAGTATATATGTTGAAAAGGAGGATAAAAGCAGAATTGAGTTGGTTTATCAACTGCTGATGCCATGATCCTGGACTTCACCTTACAGAACTGTGGGAAAACAAATAGTTGTTGTTTAAGCCATCCAACCTGTTGTATTTTGTTATAGAATCCCTAACAAACTAGCATAATACCTAAAATAGAGTTAACAGATAAAATGCACAATGTCCAACTAAATCTTCATATTAAACAATGCTCTTTGTTTGTTTCTTTAAGTATTAGGATGTCTCATGCAATATTTAGGACATTCTTATACCCCAAAAAGTTGGAGAAGGAAATGGCAACTCACTCCAGTGTCCTTGCCTGGAGAATTCCATGAACAGAGGAGCCTGGGAGGCTACAGTCCATGGAGCTGCAAAGTATCAGGCATAATTGAATGACTACTACTACTAACACCATGGACAGTAGCCCACCAGGCTCCGCCATCCATGGGATTTTCCAGGCAAGAGTACTTGAGTGGGCTGCCATTTCCTTCTCCAGGGGATCTTCCCAACCCAGGGATCGAACTCGGGTCTCCTACATTGCAGACAGACGCTTTTACCCTCTGAGCCACCAGGGAAGCCCAATGCTACTAACACCACAACACAACAGGTAACTGTTTATATAAATCCAAATTTAACTGGGTATACTATATTTTATTTGTTGAGTCTGACAATCAAAATCTATGGGGAAGGCTTCACAGAGGAGGTGCCATTGAAACTATATTGGTGGGAAGATAAGTGCCCTGAGGCCAGAGAAATCAATATGAGCAGATCCCTAGAAAATTTTCAATAACTTTCCCCACTGTGTTTATACTATCGCAAGTGTTTATACTATTGCAATCTTTTTAGTATTTAAAAATGACAATTTAATTAGATATGGAAAAAAATAATTAGATATGGAAGACCTAGCTATCATCTATCATTCAATGATTTCTAAACCTGGGAGCTTTAAAAAGTACATCAGTTTTGGGGAGCTTACCTAGAGTGATGGATCATTAGTTTAATGTGACTAAAAACAGGTAATTAGCTCAATTGAAACACATCTTACACCCATAAACCAAACTGAACAGACCGAGATCTGTTCCCTGGATGGTCTCTTTACATGAATCCGAAACCTTGATAAACCCTCTGCTGAAGAGAAGGCCATGTTATAATGGCCCCCTAGGAATCATATCTATACCTTTATTTTTTTTAATAAAACTGCATCAGAAATTTTTAACATTTTCTTAATAGGCTGAATTTAAATAAGGATGTATATATATATGACAACATATTTTCCCTTAGCCAAATTTTAGAATAATCTCATAATGCTCTATCCATTTTGTTAGGGAGGTAAACATAAATAGAAAAGCTTGAATTTTTGCTTACAAGTTTAAAACTATTGTTCCTTCATAGTGGAGGAACCCTTTAATCTTGATAGAGCCACATGTTACAGACATGGGACACTATTCAAAATGAATGTTATACAACTCAGTGTCTGTTCAACTATTGCTTGCAGAATTTACTCTGTCTGAAAGATATTTTACAGCTTATATATTAAAATTCAGAAGAGGTCAGTTGGTAGGAAAGGAAATGTGAGTAACTGTTCCTGTTGGAAGATAAAGAAATTGGCCGACAGTAATGAACATCTATGTCTATTTTTCAAAGACACTGGGCTGAGAGGGGAATATTACAATTCACCATCATAGAGGATAAGTAACAGCAGAAATGACAAGTTGAGACCAGGAAGACAGTATGTAAGAGAAAATCCACATTGAGTATAAGAGTTAAAGGGATCTACATAGTCAGACACACACATTAAGACTGGATACATTGGGGCCATTCACATTACCCTGACACTTAGAAGTCTCCCTTCCTTTAGTAAATAAATTTATTACCTTTGAAGGAGACTTCTTGACTCAAATGAGGCTCCTGGGACTTCTAATCTCAATGGTTTCTCCTTTAGCCCTAAGAATGGGTGTGGGTGTGAGAAACAAGCAAGCCAATCAGAATAACACATCTTTGTGGCCAGTTTGGCTCAAGGATGGCAAAGGATATATGCCAGGTCAATTAAACATCTCCTGGGAATTTTTTATATGGCCCCTCAGATAAAGAAGGCATTTCCCCCATGAATAGCCAGGTGTAAGGCTGTGACCTCAGAGCTGTCAGTGACTATGCTCCTTGCAATGTGCAGAGGCCCCCAAAATTGAGGCCAACATGCATTCAGAATATGGGTAAAGAAAGGCATATAGTCTATGCCATGTATCTTCTTCTCCCTCTCTCTGTCCCTGTATCTTCTTATAAGCACACACAGACACACACAGATAAACACACCTGCACATGCACAATTGGTGAATCTATTTGGTTGACCTTCTTGAGGGCTCTCTTGCAGCTCAGTTGGTAAAGAATCTGTCTGCAATGCAGGAGACCCCAGTTCGATTCCTGAGTTGGGAAGATCTGCTGTAGAAGGGATAGGCTACCCACTCCAGTATTCTTGGGCTTCCCATGTGGCTTAGCTGGTAAAGAATCTGCCTGCAATGTGGGAGAACTGGGTTCAATCCCTGGGTTGAGAAGATCTGAGAAGGGAAAGGCTACCCAATCCAGTATTCTGGCCTGGAGAATTCCATGGACAGTATAGTCCATGGGGTTGCGAAGAGTCAGACACAACTGAGTAAATTTCACTTTCACTTTTCTCGAGGGCTCTCCTTGTGAGTGGGTGTGTGTGTGTGTGTAAACATGCTTGCTCATACGTGGTCCAGTTAAATGGGCCAACTGATTATCCTTTTTGCTTGAATGGGTTTGTATTTGATTCTGACACTGACAACCAAGAAAAGTCTTGACTGATTCTGAGGATTGGCTTTACATTTATGTGGTCATAAATTTATTTGAATCCTGCCACATGACATTCTAGTTGACCTCCAGTTATTACAAGGAAGGAAAGGTTTACCTCAATAGCTTTCCTTCTGTATATGGAGTCATTTTTCCTTGAGCTTCTACCTTTAGTTCCAGTAAAACAGAACCTAATGTTGCAAGGATTGGATGAGGAATGGATATTCAATGAACTGCAGATTGTTCTTTCTAAAACATTATCATGCATGACTGAGCCTGCCTGTTTGTGGTCTCTTAAGGATGCTTGGAATATTACTATATTTGGATCATTGCTCAAGCTTCAGTTACTACCTTGAAATTTACTCTTTCCTCCTCTCCTCTTGACTGAATTCTTTCTAGTTTACAGTACTTTTCCTAGGGCTTCTCAAAATAAGGAATTCTTTTCAATCTATATCCAGTTGTTTATCTTTGAGGATATTGTATTCTTATACATCTTCTTCAATTAAGTATGTACCATTTTTCATAAACTGAGGAAAGGATAAATTGTCTTTTAAAACTAGCCTCTAATTTTTTTCCTTCATGGGGAATTATTGTGAATTTGAAATTTAAGTGAAAATTTCATATTGGAGGAATAGTCACATAGACCATAAAAAACAGCAGTCCAGGAGGATCAGAAGCTCTAACATCCTGATTTTCTTTTGGAGAGACAAGCCATTAAAGTAGAAGGTGAGAAGAAGTGGAGAAGACTGCACACTTATTTATAACCATTTCCTAAATTCTACATGACTCACAGAATTCCATATTTCCTTTACTCTTCACTCTGCGTGAGCTTGGCCTTTGACTGAAACATTGCCTTCTTTAAAAAATTTTTAATTTAGCTTAATTTTTTAAAGGATTTCTGCCTTTCAGAAATCCAATTAGATTTTTCCAGGACATCTGTCAGTCAAGAAGGAAAACAGCATTTCCAGTGCACATTCACGGAACTGGAATCTTAATCTAAGGCGGAACCTTGGGGGGTTCCACAGAAACAACACGCCATGCTCATCTGGGCTTCGTAATTCAAGAGAACTGGTCATTCAGCTGCAGTTAGAAGAAATTTCTCATCCAGATATCAGCAGTTATCCTCTCAGTCCAAGTGACAGATGGTAGGAAAGCAGTCTTCTCAGCCCAGGATCTTGGCTTCTACATCTATGAAGATACTTCCCATCAGGCTTCTTGGAGTATTCATAGTTCTGCAGGCTTCAATGTTATTGAGAGGATTGGAACCCTTTTGCCTCTGTCAGGCCTTGCTCCTTTCTTATTCAATGCATCTTTAATCTCCTTTCACCAAGCTCTGTTCAATTAAACAAGTAGAATATAGAGTTAAACAAAGAGGATATATGTATTCCATTGTTTGAGATACACACACATATTTAGACTATTGCTAGGCTCTGAGGGAATAAAGCAAAGAAGGCAATGGCACCCCACTCTAGTACTCTTGCTCGGAAAATCCCATGGATGGAGGAGCCTGGTGGGCTACAGTCCATGGGGTCGCACAGAGTCGGACATGACTGAGCTACTTCACATTCACTTTTCACTTTCATGCACTGGAGATGGAAATGGCAACCCACTCCAGTGTTCTTGCCCAGAGAATCCCAGGGACAGGGGAGCCTGGTGGGCTGCTGTCTATGGGGTCGCACAGAGTCAGACACAACTGAAGCGACTTAGCAGCAGCAGCAGCAGAGGGAATAAAGTAGTGCAGAAAATCCTGTAAACTTAGGAAAAGAGAAATAAACAAAACTTGCTTATAATTAAGGCATAAAAAAGCTCTTTAACCAAGCTGACCTCTGGAGTACTATTTTCACGTTGGTCTTTCTTACTAAACTCTGAGTTCCTTGAGGTCAGGGGCTTTGTTTTATTCACATGGTCATTCTAAACAGACTTGTAATACATGCTTGCCAAACGAATGAATAAATTAACCAATTATTGGAATAATTGGCTGATAAAATATTACTGACATACTCTAAAGGTACAGCCTCATGATTGAAAGAAGAGAGAACTTCAAAAAATTTTTTATTTATTTTTTAACTGGAGGATTATTACATTACAATATTGTGATGGCTTTTGCCATATATCAGCATGAATCAGCTATAGGGATACATGTGTCCCCCTCTTCTGAACTGCCCTGCACCTCCCTCCAAACCCCATCCCTCCAGGTTGTCACAGAGCACTGGCTCTGGGTGTCCTGCTTCATGCTTCAAACTTGCACTGGTCATCCATTCTATATATGGTAATGTCCATGTTTTAATGCTATTCTCTCAAATCTCCTTCTCCCATAGAGTCCAGAAGTCTATTCTTTACCTCTGTGCCCTCTTTGCTGCCCTGTACATAGGATCGTTGGTACCATCCTTCTAGATTCCATATTTTATGCAGTATTTGTCTTTCTCTTTCTGACTTAACTCTGTACAATAGGCTCTAGGTTCATCCATGTCATCAGAATTGATTCAAATGTGTTTATTTTTGTAGTTGAGAAATATTCCACTGCTTATATGTACCACCACTTCCTTATTTTTTCATCTGCCAATGGCCATCTAGGTTGCTTCCATGTCCTAGCTATTGTAAATAGTGCTGCAGTGAACATTAGGGTACATGTGTCTCTTTCAATTCTGGTTTCCTCGGTGTATATGCTGAGCAATGGGATTGCTGGGTCATATGGCAGTTCTATTCCCAGTTTTAAATGAATCTCTGCACTGTTCTCCATAGTGACTGTACCAATTTGCATTCCCACCAACAGTGTAAGAGGATCCCCTTTTCTGCACACCTTGAAAGAAGAGGGAACTTTTAATTGATGAGGACCCTCTGGATTCTTAAAGGCATAAAATAGTGTTGAGGGAAATTCTGGGCTATTTCAATGTAAAGAATGTGTTAGAGGCATAGCTACTAACCCAGACTAAACAGTTTGCCTGGATTTCAGGTTCTGTTGTGACCCAAGGCCTGGAGGATTCTTTTTTTCCCCACAAAGTCTCCACAAGCACCTCTCCCCATGCACCTCTTTGTAAGACCCTAATCCCAGAGCATTTTTTATCCTGGTTGTTATTGTGCTAAGTCTTAACTTCAAGGTTTTTACTGCCGAGTTGGAGCTCTGTTGACATTATACAGACTTAGCCTTCATAGGAAGGAGACATTCTTATCTTGCTTGTATTACATGCCTGACCATACACTGCAAAGACCTCAGCTGTAAGGAAGAACTCCTACAGTTTGTGACAATTGCATATAACATGACAGGAATCCTACAAACACATACACACACTCACTATATTTCATCAAAATTGAAAATTTATATTTTTATGAGTTGCATAAAAGTAAAATAAATTTAAATTTTAAATATACATTTCCCATCTTTTTAAATAAGCTGTAGTATAAATTTATCCATAAAATAGCATTTGAGTTCTATGTGACAATCTACATTTTAGTAGAAACCTCTTGACATCCAAAGACTAAAGTGTCTTGGGAAGTTGACATTTATGGGCAGCATCACAGGGACACAGGGCTTCTCATAACCCACAAGATTCGTGTTTGACAGCTTTATGATGGACATAATTTTGAGGCACATAGAACACCAGTGCTTTATTTGCATTTCTTTTTTGGTTAAACTTGTAGTTATCTTTTTCCCTCAATAATTGAAATACCTACCAATGAAAGTATTAAAAAATATCTGAAATATTAAATAAAATCTCATAATATATTTGGTGTATAGCCCTCCACAAAGTATTGATTAGGCATAACATCTCCTATGGCCTATTGGAAATATGATATATTCCTGAGATTTGTCAGTTTCTATCCCCTGAATTGTTTTGAAAGATTGTGAAGGTTTGTGTTCTGTTCTGTTACATACTAACATAATAAATTTTTGTCTCAATGCAATAACCACTAAGTGTCTTTTGAAGACAGTAGGGATATAAGCATTTAACTTTAAGTAGCTACTTTTAAGTAGCAACCTTGCAATAAGTGGGTGGATGTGTTCAAGCAAATCTAAGTTGGTAAATTCCCAGGCAATGATGAATTTATCTGAACTCATTCCCCATCCAACAGTTGGCATGTGTGCTGTAATGTAGATTGTAAAAGGCATCATTTTTTTTTTTAAGTTTCAGTATATAAAAAAAAAAAACAGAAATATGTGTCATAGAATCAAAGAAATGATAGATCAAAGAAATGCTTGTGTTATTAATATTAACCTAAGTATCCCCAAATCCTCCTAGTCTATAACTATCAACTGGGGGATTTTGGCATGTATAACTAGGGAATGTCTATGGGATTAAGATGGTCAGCAAAGGCAAAGGCACAGGTGAGAAAGTGACCTGCAAGCAGAGAATCATTAACTGAGTGCAAGCCATTGAAGTGAAAGTGAAAGTTGCTCAGTCATGTCCGACTCTTTGTAACCCCATGGACTATACAGTCCCTGGAATTCTCCAGGCCAGAATACTAGAGTGGGAAGCCATTCCCTTCACCAGGGGATCTTCCCAACCCAGGGATCAAACCCAGGTCTCCCACATTGCAGGTGGATTCTTTTCCAGTACAGCCACAAGGGGAGCCCCAAGGAGGAGCCAAGCAGTGTATATTCTAAGCAGAGAATCATCAGGGTAAAGGCTATGGAGTGGAAATGAATGTGGAATTTTCCAGAAATGAAAGAAAGACCCTGTGGTGAAGACTCTCTGGAGCAAAGATGAGAGAGACACTGATTTAAGTTATAAAGAAGGAATTATGAGTTTGAAGGCCATATTCTACATATTCTAATCTCCATAAGGCATTATTGAGCATACTCAACTTGATCAGATTTATTAAAAGGAACAATAATCCTCAAGAAAGTTGGGAAGGCCAATATCAAGATTTATTGCTGTGTGCATTTTCTTTTCTCTACTTCAGTACTCAGGTCCCAGGAAGATTACTTTTGTGAATTAGACTCAGACATCACAAAAGGATGATCTAGAGTAAGCTCACCTTGTGAACCCAGGCTAATTCATGTAATCTTTGACTAGAAGCTTTTTAAGTGCATTCATACTCATGTTTCATTTAGTTTCAAGTCTTTCCTTTGAAATTGTGATTATGTTATTGCTAAGTCTGAGCATGCCTTCTAAAGGAGAGCAACATGGAGAAATACAACATCAGTACTTGAGGAGTAAGGAACCAGTATCATTACTGGATAAATTATTTCAGGATGGACTCAAGTGATACTTTCTGGAATAACATGTCTTTGCTGGCAAATACTGCACAACTGATCAATCAATCCCATGGTCAAAATTCAACTGAGTTTCTTGCTTTCAGAAGGCGCATTTCCAACTTCTGGGAAAATACATGAGGATTTCCTGACTTCAGTATGTTGAGGCTAATCATGCACTTACTCTGAAAAGAATGTGTGCTATGGTGGTATCTATGCCTCCAAACATCTTATGCCAAAAGTGAGGTGCCAGTGCTTCAGTGTTCAGCCTCCAGTGATGCTACCTGTGGACTCACTGTGTCCTTATTTTCTCTATGCTATAAAATTCCAAGGCAAAGACCACACGCATATCTTGGATCCTAATTTTTTTATTAAAATTTACTTCTTCCCTAACATTATGTCATAAATCTGACTACTTAGTAGTTATTAGCCATTACTAACATGTTTGTTAAAAGAAATCTCACCTTGAGTCAAGACATAAAGAAATACAAATATCTAAATGCAATATAGTGTTTTCTCATTAAATTTAAATGGTTTTAAATAACTTTTTGACTTAATCTTGATTTTCTTTCCAATGCTGAGGAGCAAAACACCTTCAACTACTTTTTCATGAGGACAATTATTCAGGATCTCATAGTACATGCTGCTGTAAGAACATGAAGAGAGTTAAATAGGCACTCACACTGACCTTGAGTAGTTTATGATCTAAGTAGAACATTATGATGCAGAAATATATCTTCAGGGAATGCATTAGAGACCTTACATTACTTATGTGTTTAAATTATGTGTGAGCAAAAAGGTAAGGGAATTTAATTCAGTGATGAAGAAGGGAAGAACTTCAGTTTGAGGGAAAGCATCAAAGATTTGCAATGAGCTTGGGAAGACTTTTTGAAGGATAAGCTGTTTTAGAAGTGTCTTTCTAGAAAGAAAACAGTTTCAATGAATTGAATCTAGAAATTTCAAGCATGAACATTTATCTTAGGACAAATCTTGGTAGCAGATAGCAGATAGCTGAAGGATATTGTTCATGAATATATTGGCCGAGAAAACAATGTGATGGAACTGTATGAGTTTGGGTCAGCTATGGACATATTTACCAGGGAGGCTAGACTCAAACTATATGTTAAAGGATATACAGAAAATGGACCATTGTAGAAAATAAAGAGGGGTCATTAAATAAGATAATTAAAAAGCAGATATATTTAGAGAGACTTAGCGAAATATAGAACTTTAAACTGGGCGATTGAGATTCATAAAGGCTACAGATAGGTCTGTGTAATTGTCCATTTTAAAGCAAAAATTCTGGTAAGAAGCTAGGAAGTATGCCACTGGAGCATACTTCTGGTCTGGGTGCCTATCGCCTGCAAGCCCATATTATTGCCAACTTCCTTTTTGTCCCTCTCATCCCTTCTTCCGTGTAGTGTGTCTTCTTCAAGATGAATGTAACACTCCCATGTTCTGAATTACAGAATGTGCTCTGGTTTGTACCTTGTTTCCAAAACACTGTCATACGCAAATTCAACCAGTGACAGTTATCAGCTAGTACCCTACATGCATGCCTGCTAAGTTGCTTCAGCTGTGTCTGACTCTTCTTGACCCTATGGACTGTAGCCCACCATGCTCCTCTGTTCATGGGATTCTTCAGGCAAGAATACTTGAGTGGGTTGCCATTTCCTCCTCCAGGAGATCTCCCCTACCCAGGGATTGAACTGTGTCTCTTACATTTCCTGCATTGGCAGATGGCTTTTTTTTTTTTTTTTAACCACAAACAGCACCTGGGAAGCCCCTGAGACCATAAGATTCACCCAAATAAAACTAGGTGAACAGGCTGAGGTCAAAATTACTGTTTTCACAATGATTGGTCTTGTTCTGCTGCTGCTACTGCTAAGTCACTTCAGTCATGTCCGACTCTTAGCGACCCCATGGACTGCAGCCTACCAGGCTCCTCCATCCATGGGATTTTCCAGGCAGGAGTACTGGAGTGGGGTGCCATTGCCTTCTCCGGGGGTTTCATTCTACCCAAAGATAAATACATTGTGATTTGTAGTTGGAATTCTTACAGCCTAGTCAGATCATCCAAACTTAAAGAACAAACAAATTCAAATGCTGTTTCTAATCCTTTACATTTAAGAAATTATCTTTGTTTTAAAAGCCCAACTCATCCTTTCATACAGAGCTTCCGTTGAATATTTTATTTGACAATTACAAATCTCTCCTCTGAAAACCCCTCCTCTGGCTGCCTGAGTCTGTTCTTCTTAAAACTTTGAATTAAATTCTGCTCAACAAATAGTTCACATGAAACTTTATATAGGTATCTGAGCCTTAATCTTTACTATCTCTTCCCTAGAAGTAGTCAGCACATAGCAAGGGGATTGTTCATATTTAATCAGTTAAATTCATTCAGATATGTGAGCTGTCTGTCTCAGATTTTACTAATTGGAGTTATCTTGGCATGAGCTCTGAGCCAAATCAGTCCATAGATAAAGTGCAATGAACGTCTTCCTCCAACTTACTGCCATTGGGAAAATGGCATCAAGTTTTCTGCCTTATGAATGAGGATGACAACTTTTTGCTGCTTTCCCCTTTCATTCATTTCAGGAAAAAAAAAATGAGGCTAAGAAATGAAACTCTTTGAACTGCTTGGAAGAAAAATCTTACTTAAATCCTCCATGTTATCAACCAAACTACAAACTTGAAAAGCTTAGTTGTGCTTTGAAACTTCAAATCCACCACATTGATGAGTAGTTTCAGCTTCACAAATCATATCTTCCTCCTTCTCTCATTCTCAACATCTCCTGATCCTGCTGAGGTTGTGGGGAGTATCACAGGAACAGAATTGAGGAAGGAGATGAGATGAATGCCATGGGGGAACGTTCAAATTCCTCAAATATTCTAGAACTTCAGTTACATCTTAGAAAATAAATTAACAGTTGAACAGAGAAAATGATTGGTGTACTCTATCAAGAATAAAACTATTAATACTACTTTATCAACTTGTCCTCAACTGTTGTTGCTGTTGTTCAGTTGCTAAATCACGTCTGATTCTTTGAAACCCCATGGACTGTAGCATACCAGCTCCCTGTCCTTCACTCTTTCCTGGAGTTTGCTCAGATTCATTTCCATTGAATTGGTGATACTCTCTAACCATTTGATCCTCTGCCATTCCCTTCTTCTTTTGCCTTCAATCTTTCCCAGTATCAGTGTCTTCTGTCGGAGCTATTTTATTCCCTTTGCGGAACATCAGAAAATGAGTACCAAACAAGTTTTCACCTCTAAATGTTATGTTTTTGTCTCTTTCCCCTGGCACTCTGTTTTTTCCAATCCAAATTAATAGTACATTTATATTATTTCAACCTAACAAAGGAATCAAATGAATGTGCAACCAGAAATTAAAAAAAAAAAAATCCTGGAGAAATAAAAGTAAAGTTGTATTATTCCATATATGAAATGATTGATCCTGTTGATCTCCACAATTAAACACAAATTCAGGTTTTTTTAAAGTGTTTGCTTGTGCTACAATATTAACTTCCTACCTCTACCATCTCCTCTCAGAGTTTTAAAGACGAGCAAAGGTGCCATTTACAAAAATGACAGTGAACATTATGTCCATCTTCCCCTTCAGCTTACACATGGAGAAGTAGGCAGAATCACTCTGAAGGTTTACTCACGACAGGAGAAGAGACATAAAAGTTTGATGACAAAGTAATTTTAAGAAATTAACTTTGGTTAATTTATTTGACCTTGCTTTAAGAGGTGCAGCTATGCTGAGTCCACAGAGAGCTGCAGCCAAGCAGTGCCTTGACTAAGTGATGCTTTAGCAAGTGCAGTGGTTTACTATGATTGTTCTTTCCTTCCTCTACATAGGATGGTGCGTCTTTTTTCTTACATTTCCTTTCTCAGAGTGTAAGTCTGCTATTTTCCTGGAAATATTGATGTTTAGTCTCTTTCTGATAGGAAAATTAACATGTTAAGAGTCAGTTCAACCACAGATTTTGCCACCATCTGAAATCATTTTTATCAATCCAGCTGTCATGCATGGGTGTGAGTACATTAAGGAATACATACTCAAATATTAAAAGTGGAATGACCTTCTATTATATAACACTGACCTCTGATAAGAATAGCTACATCATGTTGCTGAGCAAAGATTTTCCTATTCTAACATGCTCTAAGGAAATAATTTTTTAATCCAACTGTGCAGTTCAGTTCAGTCGCTCAGTCGTGTCTGACTTTTGTGACCCTATGAACTGCAGCACACCAGGCTTCCCTGTCCATCACCAACTTCTGGAGCTTGCTCAAACCCATGTCCATTGAGTTGGTGATACCATCCAACCATCTCATCCTCTGTCATCCCCTTCTCCTCCTGCCTTCAATCTTTCCCAGTATCAGGGTCTTTTCTAAAATGTTGGCTTTTTACATCAGCATCAGTCCTTCTAATGAATATTCAGGACTGATTTACTTTAGGATTGACTGGTTTGATTGCCTTGCAGTCCAAGGGATTTTCAAGCATCATCTCCAACACCAAAGTTCAGAAGCGTCACTTCTTCGGTGCTCAGCTTTCTTTATGATCCAAATCTCATGTCCATACATGACTACTGGAAAAAACATAGCTTTGAGTAGACAGTTTTTTTGACAAAGTAATGTCTTTTTTTTTTTAATGCTGTCTAGGTTTGTCATCGTTTTTCTTCCAAGGAGCAGTGCCTTTTAATTTCATGGCTGCTGTCACCATCTGCAGTGATGTTGGAGCCCAAAAAATTGAAGTCTCTCACTGTTTCCTTAATTTCCCAATCTATTTCCCAGAAAATTATGGGACTGGATACCGTGATCTTAGTTGATTGAATGTTGAGTTTTAAGCCAGTTTTTCACTCTCCTTTTTCACTTTCATCAAGAGGCTCTTTAGTTCTTCTTCAGTTTCTGCCATAAAGGTGGTGTCATCTGCATATCTGAAGTTATTGATATTTCTCCTGGCAATCTTCATCCCAGTATGTGCTTCATTGAGCCCAGCATTTCACATGGTGCAATCTGCATATGCAGATGACACCACCCTTATGGCAGAAAGTGAATAGGAACTAAAGAGCCTCTTGATGAAAGTGAAAGAGGAGAGTAAAAAAACTGGTTTACAGCTCAATATTTAGAAAACTAAGATCATGGCATCTAGTCCCATCACCTCATGGCAAATAGATGGGGAAACAATGGAAACAGTGGCTGGCTTTATTTTTGGGGGGCTCCAAAATCACTGCAGATGGTGATTGCAGCCATGAAATTAAAAGACACTTACTCCTTGGAAGGAAAGTTATGACCAACCTAGATAGCATATTCAAAAGCAGAGATATTAGTATGTCAACAAAGGTCCATCTAGTCAAGGCTATGGTTTTTCCAGTAGTCACGTATGGATGTGAGAGCTGGACTATGAAGAAAGCTGAGCACCAAAGAATTGATGCTTTTAAACTGTGGTGTTGGAGAAGACCCTTGAGAGTCCCTTGGACTGCAAAGAGATCCAACCAGTCCATTCTGAAGGAGATCAGCCCTGGGTGTTCATTGGAAGGACTCATGGTGAAGCTGAAACTCCAATACTTTGACCACCTGATGTGAAGAGTTGACTCATTTGAAAAGACCCTGATCCTGGGAAAGATTGAAGGCAGAAGGAGAAGGGGACGACAGAGGATGAGATGGTTGGATGGCATCAGCAACCCAATGGACATGAATTTGAGTGAACTCCGGGAGTTGGTGATGGACAGGGAGCCCTGGCATGCTGTGGTTCATGGGGTTGCAAAAAGTTGGACATGACTGAGAGGCTGAACTGAACTGAATCTGTATAAGTTAAATAAGCAGGGTGACAACATACAACCTTGATATACTCCATTCCAATTTGGACCCAGTCCACTTTTCCATGTCCAGTTCTAACTGTTGCTTCCTGACGTGCATACAGGTTTCTCAGGAAGCAGGTAAGGAGGTCTGGTACTCCCATCTCTTTAAGAATTTTCCACAGTTTGTTGTGATGCACACAGTCAAAGACTTTAGCATAGTCAATGAAGCATAAATAGATGTTTTCCTGGAATTCTCTTGCTTTTTCTATGATCCAAATGATGTAGGCAATTTGATCTGTGGTTCGTCTGCCTTTCCTAATCCAGATTGAATATCTGGAAGTTCTTGGTTTATGCACTGTTGAAGCCTAGCTTGGAGAATTTTGAGCATTACTTTGCTAAGAGTGTGAGGTGAGTGCAATTGTGCGGTAGTTTGAACATTCTTTGGCATTGTCTTTCTTTGGGATTGGAATGAAAACTGACCTTTTCCAGTTCTGTGGCCACTGCTTTATTTCTCAAATTTGCTGATATATTATGTGTAGCACTTTAACAACATCACCTTTTGTAACTGAAATAGCTCAACTGGAATTCCATCACCTGCACTAACTTTGTTCGTAGTGATGCTTCCTAAGGTCCACTTGACTTTACACTCCAGGATGTCTGACTCTAGTAGAGTGATCACACCATCATGTTTATCTATAGTCACTTTCTGACATTCCCAATCAACTGTATTTTCCTTAATATTCTAAATGACCTTTGTTGATATTTATTATTATTAACATTTAATTGTTCAAAGAATAACGTGATGAGTTCCTTGAGCTTACTTATCTCATGCATACAGTTTTTAGTTCTGAAGAGCACAGAAAGCTGGAAATGCCAATAGCCTATTCTGTCTACCCCCAAAACCAGGAAAGGGACTGGCTAGGAAGTGAAAAACATTTAAAGAATAACTGCTGTATTGCAGCCATAGAAAAATAGGGTGTTCTACTCATCTAGTCTATGGGCTTCCTTGGTGGCTCAGACAGTAAAGAGTCTGCCTGCGGTGTGGGAGACCAGGGTTCAATCCCTTGGTCGGGAAGATCCCTTGGAGAAGGAAATGGCAACCCACTCCAGTATCCTTGCCTGGGAAATCCCATGGGTGGAGGAGCCTTGAAGGCTACAGTCCGTGGGGTTGCAAAGGGTCAGACACGACTGAGTGACTTCTCTTTCACTTTCACTCATCTAATTAGAAAAGGCTGATTAACAAGTCTAGACTTCTTCTTCTTTTTTCTTTTTTAATATAAATTTATTTATTTTAATTGGAGCCTAATTACTTTACAATATTGTATTGGTTTTGCCATACATCAACATGAATCCACCACGGGTGTACACTAGACTTCTTCTTGACTTCTATTTTTTTTAGCAAGTTTAAGAACATTTTATTTGAGTAAAACTTATTTGCAATGTTGTATTAATTTCAGCTGTACAACAAAGAGAGTCAATTATACATATACGTATATATCCACTCGTTTTAGATTCTTTTCCCGTACAGGAAATCACAGAGAATTGAGTAGAGTTCCCTATGCTATATAGTAGGTCCTTATTCAGTTCAGTCACTCAGTCACGTCCGACTCTTTGCGACCCCATGAATTGCAGCATGCCAGGGCTCCCTGTCCATCACCAACTCCCAGAGTTCAAACTCATGTCCATTGAGTAGGTGATGCCATCCAGCCATCTTATCTTCTGTTGTCCCCTTCTCCTCCTGCCCCCAGTCCTTCCCAGCATCAGAGTATTTTCCAATGAGTCAACTCTTTGCATGAGGTGGCCAAAGTACTGGAGTTTCAGCTTCAGCATCAGTTCTTCCAAAGAACACCCAGGACTGATCTCTTTTAGAATGGACTGGTTGGATCTCCTTGCAGTCCAAGGGACTCTCAAGAGTCTTCTCCAACACCACAGTTCAAAAGGATCAATTCTTTGGTGTTCAGTTTTCTTCACAGTCCAACTCTCATATCCATACATGACCACTGGAAAAACCATAACCTTGACTAGATGGACCTTTGTTGGCAAAGGAATGTCTCTGCTTTTGAATATGCTATCTAGGTTAGTCATATGTTTCCTTCCAAGGAGTAAGCATCTTTTAATTTTACGGCTGCAATCACCATCTGCAGTGATTTTGGAGCCCCAAAAAATAGTCTGACATGGTTCCTAGTGTTTCCCCATATATTTCCCATGAAGTGATGGGACCAGATGCCATGATCTTATTAGTTATCTATTTTATATATCACAGTCTATATGGCAATACCAAACTTTCAGTTTATCCCTTTCCACCCCTTACAAACTCCAGAAGGTGGTAAGGGACAGGGAAGCCTGGTGTGCTACAGTCCATGGGGTCACAAAGTGTCAGAAATGGTGACTGAACAAAAATAACAACACCCCTTGCATCCTGGTAACGATGTTTGTTTTTTATATCTGTAACTCTTTTTCACAATAACTCTGTTTCACAATAACTCTGTTTCACAATAACTCTGGATCACAATAAACTGTAGAAAATTCTGAAAGAGATGGGAATACCAGACCACCTGACCTGCCTCTTGAGAAATCTGTATGCAGGTCAGGAAGCAACAGTTAGAACTGGACATGGAACAACAGACTGGTTCCAAATAGGAAAAGGAGTACATCAAGGCTGTATATTATCACCCTGCTTATTTAACTTATATGAAGAGTACATCATGAGAAACACTGGACTGGAAGAAACACAAGCTGGAATCAAGATTGCCGGGAGAAATATCAATAACCTCAGATATGCAGATGACACCACCCTTATGGCAGAAAGTGAAGAGGAACTAAAAAGCTTCTTGATGAAAGTGAAAGTGGAGAGTGAAAAAGTTGGCTTAAAGCTCAACATCCAGAAACGAAGATCATGGCTTCTGGTCCCATCATTACATGGGAAATAGATGGGGAAACAGTGGAAACAGTGTCAGACTTTATTTTTCTGGGCTCCAAAATAACTACAGATGGTGACTGCAGCCATGAAATTAAAAGACGCTTACTCCTTGGAAGGAAAGTTATGACCAACCTAGATAGCATATTCAAAAGCGGAGACATTACTTTGCCAACAAAGGTCTGTCTAGTCAAGGCTATGGTTTTTCCTGTGGTCATGTATGGATGTGAGAGTTGGACTGTGAAGAAGGCTGAGTGCCGAAGAATTGATGCTTTTGAACTGTGGTGTTGGAGAAGATTCTTGAGAGTCCCTTGGACTGCAAGGAGATCCAACCAGTCCATTCTGAAGGAGATCAGCCCTAGGATTTCTTTGGAGGGAATGATGCTGAAGCTGAAACTCCAGTACTTTGGCCACCTCATGCGAAGAGTTGACTCATTGGAAAAGACTCTAATGCTGGGAGGGATTGGGGGCAGGAGGAGAAGGGAATGACAGAAGATGAGATGGCTGGATGGCATCACTGACTCGATGGACGTGAGTTTGAGTGAACTCCGGGAGTTGGTGAGGGACAGGGAGGCCTGGCGTGCTGCAATTCATGGGGTCGCAAAGAGTCGGTCACGACTGAGTGACTGAACTGAACTGAACTGAACTCTGTTTCTGTTTTGTATATAAGTTCACATGTAAGAGTTTACTCATGGGAAAAGACTCTGATGCTGGGAGGGATTGGAGGCAGGAGGAGAAGGGGACGACAGAAGATGAGATGGCTGGATGGCATCACTGACTCGAAGGACGTGAGTTTGAGTGAACTCCGGGAGTTGGTGATGGACAACAAGTTGGAGATGGTGAGGCCTGGCGTGCTGCAATTTATGCGGTCTCAAAGAGTCGGACACGACTGAGCGACTGAACTGAACTGAACTGAACCCGTTTTTAAGATTCCACATGAAAGTGATATCATGTGATGTTTGTCTTTCCCTGTCTGGCTTGCTTCACTCACTATGACAATCTCTAGGTTTATTCATGTTGCTGCAAATGGTGTTCATTTGTTCTCGTTATGGCTGGGTCATATTCCACTGTATATATGTACCACATTATTTTATCCATTCCTCTGTTGATGGATAATTAGGTTGCTTCCATGTCCTATCTATTGTAAATAATGTTCCAATGAACATTGGGGTGCATGTAGCATTTTTGAATTACTGTTTTCTCTGATACACACCAGGAGTGGGATTGCTGGAACATATCGTAACTCTGTTTTTTTAGATTTTTAAGCAGTCTCCATGCTATTCTCCTTAGTGGCTGTACAAATTTGCATTCCCACCCACAGTATAAGAAGGTCCCCTTTTCTCTACACCCTGTCCAGTATTTATTGTTTGTAGATTTTTGATGATGGCCATTCTAACTTATGTGAGGTGATACCTCATTATAGTTTTGCTTGGCATTTCTTTGATATTTGGTGATACTGAGCATATTTTCACTTGTCTCCTGGCCATCTGTATGTATTCTTTGGAAAAATGTTTACTTAGGTTTGTCATCCATTTTTTAATTTTATTTTTTAATTTTTTTATTGAGCTGTATGAGCTGTTTTTATATTTGTTGTTTTCTACATATGCAAATATTTTATCCCATTCTAAGGGCTGCTTTTCATCTTGTTTATGATTTCCTTTGCTATGCAAAAGCTTTTTAAGTTTAATTATGTCTCATCTATTTATCTCTGTTCTTAATTTTTGTTACTCTAGGAGGTGAGTCAAAAAGATATTGCTGCAATTTCTGTCAAAGAGTGTTATGCCTATATTTTCCACTAAGAGTTTTGTAGTTTTTGGCCTTACATTCAGGTCTTTAATCCGTTTTGAATTTATTTTTGTGTACGTTATTAAAGAGTTTTCTATTTTTTTTTTCATTTACCTGTAGTTGTCCAGTTTTCCAAGCACCACTTTTTAAAGAGGTTGTCTTTTTTTGCATTGTATATTCTTGCCTCCTTTGTCATAGATAAGATGTCCATAGGTGTGTGGGTTTATCCTTAGGCTTTCTACCCTGTTCCATTGATCTATATTTCTATTTTCTGTATGTTTTTTTTGATTACTGTAGCTTTGTAGCAGAGTCTGAAGTAAGGAAGCCTGATTCCTCCAGCTCCATTTTCCTTTTTCAATTTTTCCTTTTTCAGTATTGCTTTGCTATTTGTAGTCTTTTGTGTTTCCATGCAAACTGCAATTTTTTAAATTCTAATTCTATGAAAAATGCCATTTTCAATTTGAGAGGATTTCATTGAATCTGTAGATTGCTATGGATATTATAGTCATTTTCACAGTATTGATTCTTCCAATTAAACACAAGAACATGTTATAGTTTTCCATCTGTTTGTGTCCTCTGATTTACTTCATCAGGTTCTTACGGTTTTCTGAGTACAGGTCTTTTGCCTCCCTATGCAGCATCATTCCTAGATATTTTCTTATTTTTGTTGTGATGGTAAATAAGGTTGCTTCCTTGATTTTTCTTCATGGTCTTTCATTATTAGTACATAGGAATGCAAGAGATTCTTATATATTAATTTTGTAACTTACAACTGTACCAAATACACTGATGAGCTCTAGTAGTTTTCTGGTTGCATCTTTAGGGTTTTATATGTATAGTATTATGTCATTTGCAAGCAGCAACAGTTTTAATTATTATTTCAAATTTGGATTTTTTCGATTTATTTTTCTTCCCTGACTGCTATGTCTAGGACTTTCAAAACTATGCTGAATAATAGTACTAAGAGTGGGCATTCTTGTCTTTTTCCTGATCTTAGAGGAAACGCTTTCAGGTTTTCACCTAAAACATTGAGAATAATGTTTGCTGTGAGTGTGTCCTATATGACTTTTATTATGTTAAAGTAGGTTCCCTCTATGCCCACTTCCTGGAAAGGTTGTTTTTTTTTTTTTTTTTAATCATTAATGGGTCTTGAATTTTGTCAAAGGCTTTTTATTCATCTATTGAGTTGATCATATGGTTTTTATTCTTCAATTTGTTGATGTGATGTATCACAGTGATTACTTTGTGGATATTGAACAATCCTTGAATCCCTAGGGTCAATCCCATTTGAATATGGTTTATGATCCTTTGTTTTGTTGGATTCAGCTTGTTAGTATTTTGGTGAAGATTTTTACATCTATGATAATCAGTGATGTTGGCTATAATTTTCTTTTTTGTCATATCTTTGTCTGGTTTTGGTATCAGGGTGATGGTGGCCTCATAAAATGAACTTCAAAATTTTCCTTCCTCTACAATTTTTTTTGAAGAATTTTAGAAGGGCAGGTATTAACTTTAATCATTTTTTTAAATTTATTATTTTTTTTAATTGAAGGATAATTGCTTCACAGACTTTTGTTAGTTTCTTTCAAATATCAACATGAATCAGTAATAGGTATACATATATCTCCTCCCTCTTGAACCTCCCTCTCATCTCCTTTCCTATTCCACCCTCCTAAGTTGTTACATAGCCTGAGTCATACAGCGAATTCACATTTGCTATCTATTTTACATATGGCAATATAAGTTTCTGTGTTACTTTCTCCATGCATCTCACCCGCTCCTTCCTTCCCCAGCCCCACCATGTCCATAAGTCTGTTCTCTATGTCTGTTTCTCCATTGCTGGCCTGCAAATAAATTCATCATTACCATCTTTCTAGATTCCATATGTATGTGCTGCTGCTGCTAAGTGTGCGACCCCATACAGGGCAGCCCACCAGGCTCCCCTGTCCCTGGGGTTCTCCAGGCAAGAGCACTGGAGTGGGTTGCCATTTCCTTTTCCAATGTATGTGCTAGTATATGATATTTATCTTTCTCTTTCTGACTTACTTCACTTTGTATAGTAGGCTCCAGGTTCATCCACCTCATTATAACTGATTAAATGAATACCTTTTTATGGTTGAACAATAATCCATTGTGCATATGTACCACAGCTTCTTTAACCATTCATCTGTCAGTGGTTGCTTCCATGTTCTAGCTATTGTAGATAGTGCTGCAGTGAACATTGGAGTACATGTGTCTTTTTCAATTTTGGTTTCCTCAGGGTATATGCCTAGTAGTGGGATTACTGGGTCATGTGGTGGTTTTTTTCCTACTTTTTAAGGAATCTTCATACCATCTTCATAGTGGCTGTATCAGTTGATATTCCCACCAATGGTGCAAGAGGGTTCCCTTTTCCCCACACCCTCTCCGGCATTTATTGTTTGTAGACATTTTGATGATAGCCATTCCGACTGGTGTGAAGTGATATTTTATTGTAGTTTTGATTTGCCTTTTCCTCTTAATAAGTGACGTTGAGCATATTTTCATGTGTTTGTTAGCCATCTGTATGTTTTCTTTGGAGAAATGTCTGTTCAGGTCTTTTTCCTATATTTTGATTGGGTTGTTTGTTTTGCTGGTACTGACATGCATGAACTGTTTAATATATTTTGGAAATTAATCCTTTATCAGTTGTTTCATTTGCTATTATTCTCCCATTCTGAGGGTTGTGTTTTCACCTTGTTTATAGGGATCAAGACCATCCCCAAGAAAAAGAAATGCAAAAAAGCAAAATGGCTGTCTGAGGAGGCCTTACAAATAGCTGTGAAAAGAAGAGAAGTGAAAAGCAAAGGGGAAAAGGAAAGATATAACATCTGAATGCAGAGCTCCAAAGAATAGCAAGAAGAGGTAAGAAAGCCTTCCTCAGTGATCAATGCAAAGAAATAGAGGAAAACAACAGAATGGGAAAGACTAGAGATCTCTTCAAGAAAATTAGAGATACTAAGGGAACATATGATGCAAAGATGGGCTCGGTAAAGGACAGAAATTATATAGACCTAACAGAAGCAGAAGATATTAAGAAGAGGTGGCAAGAATACACAGAAGAACTGTACAAAAAAGATCTTCATGACCCAGAGAATCACTATAGTGTGATCACTCACCTAGAGCCAGACATCCTGGAATGTGAAGTCAAGTGTGCCTTAGAAAGCTCGTGGAGGTGATGGAATCCCAGTTGAGCTATTTCAAATCCTGAAAGATGATGTTGTGAAAGTGCTGCACTCAATATGCCAACAAATTTAGAAAACTCAGCAGTGGCCACAGGACTGGAAAAGGTCAGTCTTCATTCCAATCCCAAAGAAAGGCAATGCCAAAGAATGCTCAAACTACCACACAATTTCACTCATCTCACACGCTAGTAAAGTAATGCTCAAAATTCTCCAATCCAGGCTTCAGCAATAAGTGAACATTGAACTTCCAGATGTTCAAGCTGGTTTTAGAAAAAGCAGAGGAACCAGAGATCAAATTGCCAACATCCACTGGATCATCGAAAAAGCAAGAGAGTTCCAGAAAAACATCTATTTCTGCTTTCTTGACTATGCCAAAGCCTTTGTCTGTGTAGATCACAATAAACTGTGGAAAATTCTGAAAGAGATGGGAATACTAGACCACCTGACCTGCCTCTTGAGAAATCTGTATGCAGGTCAGGAAGCAACAGTTAGAACTGGACATGGAACAACAGATTTGTTCCAAATAGGGAAAGGAGTACATCAAGGCTGTATATTGTCACCCTGCTTATTTAACTTATATGAAGAGTACATCATGAGAAACGCAGGGCTAGAAGAAGCACAAGCTGGAGTCAAGATTGCCGGGAGAAATATCAATAACCTCAGATATGCAGATGACACCACCCTTATGGCAGAAAGTGAAGAGGAATTAAAAAGCCTCTTGATGAAAGTGAAAGTGGAGAGTGAAAAAGTTGGCTTAAAGCTCAACATTCAGAAAACGAAGATCATGGCTTCCGGTCCCATCACTTCATAGGAAATAGATGGGGAAACAGTGGAAATAGTAGCAGACTTTATTTTTTGGGGGGGCTCCAAAATTACTGCAGATGGTGATTGCAGCTATGAAATTAAAAGATACTTACTCCTTGGAAGGAAAGTTATGACCCATCTAGATAGCATATTAAAAAGCAGAGACATTCCTTTGCCAACAAAGGTCCATGCAGTCAAGGCTATGGTTTTTCCAGTGGTCATGTATGGATATGAGAGTTGGACTGTGAAGAAAGCTGAGCACTGGAGAATTGATGCTTTTGAACTGTGGTGTTGGAGAAGACTCTTGAGAGTCCTTTGGACTGCAAAGAGTTTCAACCAGTCCACCCTAAAGGAGATCAGTCCTGGGTGTTCATTGGAAGGACTGATGCTAAAGCTGAAACTCCAATACTTTGGCCACCCATGCGAAGAGTTGACTCATTGGAAAAGACTCTGATCCTGGAAAGGATTGGGGGCAGGAGGATAAGGGGATGACAGAGGATGAGATGTCTGGATGGCATCACCTACTCAATGGAAATGAGTTTGAGTAAACTCTGGGAGTTGGCTATGGACAGGGAGGCCTGGCATGCTGCAATTCATGGGGTCGCAAAGAGTCAGACACGACTCAGCAACTGAACTGACTGACTGATAGTTTCCTTTGCTGTGCAAAAGCTTTTAAGTTTAATTAGGTCCCACTTGTTTATTTTTATTCCTATGTCCGTTACTCTAGGAGATGTGTCATAGAGGATGTTGCTTTGATTTATGTCATTGAGTGTTCTAAGTTTATTGAAAAGGCTATCTTTGCTGCATTGTATATACTTGCCTCTTTTGGCAAATAAAGGCACCCATAGGTGCATGGTTTTATCTCTGGGCTCTCTATCTTGATCCATTGGTCTATATTTCTGTTTTTGTACTAGTCCCATACTGTCTTTGTGACAGTAGCTTTGGAATATAGTCTGAAGTCAGGAAGATTGATTCCCCCAGCTCCATTCTTCTTTCTCACGACTGCTTTGGCTGTTCGGGGTCTTTTGTGTTGCCATATGAATTGTGGAATTTTTTGTTCTAGTTATTTGAAAAATGCCATTGATAATTTCATAGGATTGCATTGAACCTGTAGATTGCATTTGATAGTATAGTCATTTTCACAATATTGATTCTTCCATTCCAGGAACATGGAATATCTCTTCATTTATTTATGTCACCTTTGATTTCTTTCATCAGTGTCTTATATAATTTTCTGTATACAGTTCTTTTGTCTCTTTAGGGAGGTTTATTCCTAGACAGTTTCTTATTTTTTGCAATGGTGAAAGGGATTGATTTCTTAATTTCTCTTTCTGATTTTTCATTGCTAGTATATAGGAATGCAAGTGATATCTGTGCATTGATTTTGAAATCCGTGACTTTGCTAAATTCACTGATTAGTTCTAGTAATTTTCTGATAGTATCTCTAGGGTTTTTTATGTATAAAGTGAAAATCACTCAGTCGTGTCTGACTCTTTGCGACCCCATGGAGTATACAATCCACAGAATTCTCTAAGTGAGAATACTAGAGTGGGTAGTCTTTCCCTTCTCCAGGGGATCTTCCCAACCCAGGGATAGAACCCAGGTCTCCCACATTGCATGCGGATTGTTTACCAGCTGAACCACAAGGGAAGCCCACCAATACTGGAGTGGGTAGCCTATCCCTTCTCCAGTGAATCTTCCTAACCCAGGAATTGAACCAGAGTCTTCTACATTGCAGGTGGATTCTTTACCAACTGAGATATTAGGGAAGCCCTTTCTATGTATAATAGCATGTCATCTGCAAACAGTGAGAGTTGTACTTCTTTTCTGATCTGGATTACTCTTTTTTTTTCTTTCTTTCTTTCTCTTATTGCCATAGCTAGGACTTTCAAAACTATGTCAAATAATGGTGGTGAGAGTGGATGCCCTTGTTTTGCTCCTGATCTTAGAGAGAATGCTTTCAGTTTTTCACCATTGAGAATAATGTTTGCTGTGGGTTTATCATATATGGCCTTTACTATGTTGAAATAGATTTTTCTATGCCCATTTTTTGAAGAGTTTTTATCATGAATGCGTGCTGAATTTTGTCAAAGGCTTTTTCTACATCTATTGAGATTATCATATTTTTTAATCTATTAATTTGTTAATATGGTGTATCACATTGATTGATTTGCATATATTGAGGAATCTCTGCACCTCTGGAATAAACCTGAGTTGATCATGGTGTATGAGCTTTTTAAAGTATTGTTGAATTCTGTTCACTGGAATTTTGTTGAGGATATTTGCATTTATGTTCATCAGTGATACTGTCCTGTAATTTTTGTTGTTGTTGTTGTTATTGTTGTCTTTGCCTGGGTTTGGCATCAGGGTGATGGTGGCCTCGTAGAGTGAGTTTGGAAGTGTTCCTTGCTCTGCAATTTTTTGAGAGAGTTTTAAAAGGATAGTCATTAGATCGTCTCTAAATGTTTGATAGATTTCACCTGTGAAGCCATCTGGCCTTGGGGTTTTGTTTTTCTGGGAGATTTTTGATCAGTTTCCATTTCAGTGCTTGTAATTGGGTTGCTCATAATTTCTTTTTCTTCCTGGTTAAGTCTTGGAAGGTTGAACTTTTCTAAGAATCTTTCCATTTCTTTTGGATTATCCATTTTATTGCCATATAGTTGCTCATAATAGTCTCTTATAAGCCTTTGTATTTCTGCACTGTCTGTTATAACCTCTCCTTTTTCATTTCTATTTTTTTGATTTGATTCTTCTCTCTCTTTTTCTTGATGAGTCTGTCTAAAACTTTGCCAATTTTCTTCAAGAAACCAACTTCTTGAAGAACCAACTTTTAGTTTTATTAATCTTTACTATTGTTTCTTTTATTTCTTTCTATTTTATGTCTGATCTTTTGTTTATGATTTATTTCCTTCTGCTAATTTTGAGATTTCTTTGTTCTTTTTCCAGTTGCTTTAGGTGTAAAGTTAGGTTGTCTATTTGATGTTTTTCTTGTTTCTTGAGGTAGGATTGTATTGCAATAAACTTCTCTCTTGGAACTGCTTTAGCTGCATCCAATAGGTTTTGAGATGTCATTTGCTTCTAGAATTTTTTGATTCCTAGAAGGAATTTTTTTTTCCTTTTGATTTCTTCAGTAATCTATTTGTTATTTAGAAAAATATTGTTTAATCTCCATGTGTTTGTGATTTTTACAGTTTTTTTTTTCTTGTATGATTTCAATTTTCTTAAATTTACTGGTTTGATTTGTGACCCAACATGTGGTCTATCCTCGAGAATGTTCCATGTGCACTTGAGAAGAAAGTGTATTTTCCTACATTTGGATGCAATGTCCTGAAGATAGCAATGAGATCCATCTGGACTAATCTGCCATTTAAGGCTTATGTTTGCTTATTAATTTTCTATTTTAATGATCTGTCCATTGCTGTAAGTGGGGTGTTAAAGTCTCCTACTATTATTGTGTATTGTCAATTTCTCCTTTTACGTGAGAGTTTGTCTTATGTATGGAGGTTCTCCTATGTTGGATGAATAGGTATTTACAATTGTTATGTCTTTCTCTTTAATTGATCCCTTCATCATTATTCAGCCAGTCTTTTCCTTTTGGCTGGAGCATTTAATCCATTTACATTTAAAGCAATTATTGATATATATGTTCCTATCGTGGGTTGGTGGTAGCACAGACAATAAAGCATCTGCCTGCTATGCAGGAAACCTGGGTTCAATCCCTGGGTTGGGAAGAACCCCTGGAGAAGGAAATGGCAACTCACCCTAGTTCTCTTGCCTAGAAAATCTTAGGGATGAAGGAGCCTTGTAGGCTACAGTCCACGGGGTCGCAAAGACTTGAACATGGTTGAGCGACTTCACTTTCACTTTCATTTTCCTTTTGCCATTTTGTTAATCGTTTGAGTTTGTTTTCGTAGATCTTTTTCTTCTCTTGTATTTCCTGATTATATAAGTTCCTTTAACATTTGTTGTAAAGCTGGTTTGGTAGTACTAAATTCTCTTAAATTTTGCTTGATTGTAAAGCTCCTGATTTCTCCATCAATTTTGAATGAGATCCTTGTTGGGTAGAGTAAACTTGGTTGTTGATTTTCCCTTTCAGTACTTAAATGTGTCTTGCCATTCCCTTCTGACCTGCAGACATTTCTGCTGAGACATCCACTGTTAAACATATGAGGTTTCTGTTATATGTTATTTTTGCTTTTCCTTTGCTGTTTTTAATATTTTTTCTTTGTGTTTAATCTTTGTTAATTTGATTAGTATATGTCTTGGCATGTTTCTTCTTTGGTTTATCCTGTAAGGGACTCTTTGTACTTCTTGGATTTGATTGACTATTAACTCTCCTACGTTGGGGAAATTTTCAATTATAATCACTTCAAAAAATTTGCATACATTTTTTTTTCTCTTCTTCTTCCAGGACCCCTATAATTCGAATGTTGGTGTGTTTAATATTTTCCCAGAGGTCTCTGATACTATCCACAGTTCTTTTCATTCTTTTTACTTTACTTTGCTCTTCAGCAGTTTTCCACCATTCTGTCTTCCAGCTCACTTATCTGTTCTTCCGCCTCACATACTCTGTTATTGTTTCCTTTTAGAGACTTCTTAATTTCAGTAATTGTGTTGTTTGCCTCTTTATGCTTATTCTTTATTTCTTCTAGGCTTTGTTAATTGATTCTTGCATTTTCTCCATTTTACTTTTGAGGTTTTAGTGTCATTTTTTACTATCATTATTCTGAATCTTATAAAGGTAGTTTTCCTATTTCCTCTTCATTTATTTGGACTTGTGTGTTTCAAGGTTGTTCCTTCATTTGCAAAGTATTTCTCTGCCTTTTGATTATTATTTTTTTTAACTTATTGTGTTTGAGGTCTCCTTTTCCCAGGTTTCAAGGTTGACCTCTTTCTTTCTTTTGCTTTCTTCCCTCGTAAGTTTGGTCTAGTGGTTTGTGCAAGCTTCAGGTAGGGTGTGACTTGTGCTTGTGTTCTCTTGGGAGGAAGTGATGGGCTTTTTTTCCCCCTCTGATGGGCAGGGGTGAGTGAGGAGGTAATCCTTTTTGTTGATGATTTGGTTTGTGTTTTTATTTGTTGTTTGAATGAGGTGTCTTGCACAGGATGTTACTGGCAGTAGGGTGATACCCTGTCTTTTTACAGTGGTTGCCTTTGTGGGAGTTCTCACTATTTGATACTCCCTAGGGTTAGGGGTTCTCTGGTAGTGCAGGGTCAGCACTTCCACTCCAAAGGCTCAGGGCTTTATCTTTGGCCACAGAATAGAGATTCCAAAGGTGTTTTTTTTATGACATTAAATGGAATTAAAATAAGTACACAAAAACAAGAAACAAAAGAGTCACCCCAGACAAATGGCAATTACAAAATCAGGGAAATAATAACTAAAATAATGGAATATACACACATACATATACACACATAAACAAAGCCAAAGCTGTCCAAAAAATATAAAGTAAAGTAGATTGATCTGGCAAACAAAGGAAACCAAAAATGATGTCCACCAGTTAAGAACAAAACTAACTAAGGCACAAGATGGAAAACAAAACCAAAGCAAGGGGCCATCTGGGGAGTAAAAGAATAAAAACAAATTAAACTAACAAATATGATGATAAAAAGAAAGAAAGGAAAAAATAATAGAAATTCAAAGTTAAATATGAGTAGATAAAGATTTATATAGGAAAAGCAAAGGAATAAATGTAGAAAAATAATAATAAAATTTAAAAAATTATTTTTCTACATTTATTCCTTTGTTTGCTTTTCCTACTGCTCTTTTCCCATTGCAATTAATCCTTAATGTATATAAATCTTTATCTACCCATAATAAAAATATAAAAAGATCTAATAGTACTAATGAAATCAACAACTACAACAGAGGGAAAAATAAGGGGAAAAAAGGAAGGAAAAATAGAGAAGAAAAAAATCAAAAAGAATCTACAAAACTAGTCAAAATATAGAATAATAAATGTTTTTCTTGGGTCTCCATTGTTAGCTCCCTTTCCCTTGCTGGGAGTCACAGTCCACCTCACCTTCCTAGGACGTCCTCCAACACTGGACTGGTCTCTAGACCTGCTGTGGGGGCAGCTCAGACTCTAATCTGGTTCTTTTCCTGTCTGTTCTTGCCTCCAATGTTGACAGCTGTCAGAACTAGTGTGTTTTCTTTTGTGGGAACTCTCATTGTTCTTTTATATATTCCATAGACACTGAGTCTACCTAGTTGATCATGTGGATTTAATCTGCAGTTTGTATAGCTGGTGGGAAGGTTTTGGGTCCTCAGAAGGCAATGGCACCCCACTCCAGTACTCTTGCCTGGAAAATCCCGTGGATGGAGGAGCCTGGTGGGCTGCAGTCCAGGGGGTCACGAAGAGTCGGAAACGACCGAGTGACTTCACTTTAACTTTTCACTTTCATGCATTGGAGAAGGAAATGGCAACCCACTCCAGTGTTCTTGCCTGAAGAATCCCAGGGATGGGGGAGCCTGGTGGGCTGCCATCTATGGGGTCGCACAGAGTCGGACACGACTGAAGTGACTTAGCAGTAGCAGCAGCATCAACCCTGCCTGTGGGTTTCAAGTGTGGTTTTATCTCCACCTCTTCATGTGGGTCGTCAACAGGGGTTTGCTCCTAAGGCTGCTCTGGAGGACTTGGCCTGCTCCAGTGAGGGCCGGGTGTGAAGGTGGAACAGTTGCTTGGTTTGTAGGGCCCTGGCAACACCAGGTACTCAGGGGGGTTGGCTTAGGGCAGCAGGAAATATGGTGTTCTGCAAGGGCATGGCAACCCATTCCAACATTCTTTCCTGGAGAATCCTCTGGACAGACAACCCTGGCAGGCCACAGTTCACAGTATCACAAAGAGTTGGATACAACTGAAGTGACCCTGTATGCACAGGCCTGGGACTTTCTTTAGCCTCTGGCAGTTCTGCCCCAGTGGGGATCATGCATGGAGATGACACTGTTGCTTGGATCATGGAGACCCTGGCAATGCCAGCTACATAGGATTGCCTGTGGCTATTGTCACAGGAGATGTGGTGCTATTAAGGATTTTTCTAGTCTGTAACAGTTCTGCTCCAGTGAGGATTGAGCATGAAGGTGGCTCAGCTGCTTAGGTTGTGTGACCTTGGAGGTGCCAAGTGTGCAGGGACACTGACTGCCTCAGCTACAGAAGCTATGGCCTTATCAGAGCCTTTTTCTAGCCTCTGTCAACTGACAAGAAGAAGATCTCTTTGGCTGGTCCATCTCCATTGCTCTGCCTGTTCATGCACTTAAAGTGTTCCCCTGACTGGGCTCCTTCTCTGTTGCCTTGCCCATCAGACCCTTAAAGGGGCCCACTGACTGGAGTCCTACTCTGTTTTTCCACATGTCAGGTGCTTGAAGGGCCAGCCTCCCTATTCTTCAGTTGCCAGCGCTGGCATGTGAGGAGAAAGAGGCTATGGTGATGCCTACACCTCCTACACATAACTCAGAAGTATCACCTTGCCTCTATGACTGCCTGGTTTTCCTCCACAGGCATTTCCCACCACAATCTCCTCTCTCACATCCCCTTGGGCCATTTCCTCACAGTCAGCAGCAGACCTCACCCTGAGATTGCTCCACAGTTCCTACACTTCAGCTCCCAGCTGTTGTGCCTTCTGATGGAAGGGGACTTACATCACTGTTTGGGGTATGTATGACTATGGAAAGGACTGTCTGATTCTCATTCCATTTAGCCTATCACAGATCAGCTGCTTCACTCTCAGCCTCAAATGTTTCTCCTCTGTTCCAAACAATTGCCCTCGTGTGATGAACAAACCCCTGCTTCAGTTCCCCCACCCACCAAGGGCAGGCACAGTCCTACTAATTCTCTTCTTTTAGCCCCTACTTCCTTCGTTCTACCAAGTTCTGCATGGTTCTATATATTCTTTGCTTGTGGTCAGGAACTTCTGCCCACTCTCAGCTGGTATTCTGCAAGCACTTTTGTCTGAAAGTGTATTCCTGATGTATCTGTGGAGAGAGATGTACTCCACATCCACCTACTCCTCTGCCATCTCCCAGGCAGGTATTGTGTGAGTGAGTGAAAGTCACTCAGTTATGTCTGACTCTTTGTGACCCCATGGACTGTATAGTCTATGCAATTCTCCAGGCCAGAATACTGGAGTGGGTAGCCTTTCCATTCTCCAGGGGATCTTCCCAACCTAGGGATAGAACCCAGGTCTCCCACATTGCATGTGGATTGTTTACCAGCTGAGCCACAAGGGAAGCCCATGAATACTGGAGTGGGTAGCCTATCCCTTCTCCAGCAAATCTTCCCAATCCAGGAATTGAACCAGGATCTCCTGCATTGCAGGTTGATTCTTTACCAACTGAGCTATGAGGGAAGCAGGTAGGTATTAATTCTTCACTAAATATTTGATCTAATCTGTCTGTGAAGCAATCTGGTTTGTGATTTTGCTTTGATGGAAGAATTTTAATCATAGTTTCAGTGCTCATATTTTCTTACTTGTTCATTTCTTTTAGGTTATCCATTTTATTGGCATGTAGTTGCTTGTAGTAGTCTAATAATCCTTTGTATGTCTGTGATGGCATAACTTTTCCTTTTTCATTTTCAATTTTATTGATTTGAATCCTCTCTCTTTTTTCTTGATAAGTCTGACTAAATGTTTTTTAATTTTGTTAATCTTCTCAAAGAACCAGCGTTTAGTCTAATTGATCTCTGCTATTGTTTGTTCCTATTTCATTTATTTTTGTTCTGATCTTTGTGATTTCTTTCTTTCTACTAACTTTAGGTTTTGTTTGTTCTTCTTTCTCTAGTTGTTTTAGGTGTATGGTTAGGTTGTCTGTTTGAGATTTTTCTTGTTTCTTGAGGTAAGATTACATTACTATAAACTTCCTTCTTATGATTGCTTTTGTTGCATCCCATATGTTTTGATCACTGTGTTTCCATTATCATTTGTGTCTATGTATGTTTTGAGTTCTCTATTTATCCATTTATTATTTAGCATCATAATGTTTAGCCTCTATGTGTTTTTTTTAGAAAGTTTTGTGTGTTTTTTTTTTTTTTTCTTCCTGTAATTGATTTCTAATTTCATAATGTTGTGGTCAGAAAAGATGCTTGGTATGATTTCAGTTTTTTTTTTTTTAATTTTACTGAGACTTGATTTGTGACACAAAATGTGATCTTACTGAAAATTTTGTGTGCACTTGAGAAGGAAGTTTATTCTGCTGCTTTTGGATGAAATATCCTATAAATATCAATGAAGTCTCTCTATATAATGTGTCATTTAAGGCTTTTCTTTCCTTGCTAATCCTCTGTCTGGATGATCTGTCTATTGGTGTAAGTTACAGTACTCCACTATCATAGTGTTACTGTTGAAATCCCCTTTTGTGGCTGTTTGCATTTGCTTTACATATTGAGGCGCTCCTATGTTGGATGCATATATATTTACAGTTGTTATATATTTTTCTTGAATTGATCCCTTTATCAATGTAGTAACCTCCCTTGTCTCTTTATTTTAAACTCTATTTTAATATAAAGTCTTTTGTTGAAAAGTAATTTTGCCTGATATGAGTATTGCTATCCTAGCTTTGATTTGATATCTATATACATAGAATATCTTTCTCCCTCCCCTCACTTTCAGTCTGTATGTGTCCCTATTGCTGAAATGGGTTTCTTTAAGACAGCATTTATATGGGCCTTCTTTTTGTATACATATAGCCAGTCTGTGTCTTTGGTTGGAGCATTTATTCTATTTACATTTAAGGTAATTATCCATATGTATGTTCCTATTACTATTTTCTTTATTGTTTTGGATTTGGTTTTGTAGGTATATTTTCTTCCTTTCCTTTTTGCTCTCTTTTCTTGTGTTTCCTGCATAGAGAAGTTGCATTAGCATTTGTTGTAAAGCTGGTTTGGTGGTGCTGAATTCTTACCTTTTACTTTTGCTTATCTATAAAGTTTTTGACTGGGGCTTTTCTCCTGCCCCAATCTTTTCTTCCCAGGTAAAGAACCTTCCTGCAATGCAGGAGACCCAGGTTCAGTTGCTGGGTTGGGAAGATCCCCTGGAGAAGGAAATGGCTACTGACTCTGATATTCTTGCCTGGAGAATTCCATGGACAGAGGAATATGGTGGGCTATAGTCTATGGGGTCTCAAAGATTTGGATACAACTGAGCAACTTTCACATACATACGCATAGCTTTTGATTACTCTGTCAAATGTAAATGAGAGCCTTGGGTAGAAAATTCTTAGTTATTGAATTTTTTTTTTCTTTCATTGCTTTAAATATATCATTCCACTCCCTTCTGGCCTGCAGAGTCTCTGCTAAAAAATAAGCTGATAACCTTATGGGAATTGCTTTGTATATTATTTGTTGCTTTTCTCTTGTTGGTTTTAATTTTTTTTGTATTTAATTTTTTAATGTGATTAATATTTGTCTTAGCATGTTTCTCCTTGAGTTTATCTTGAATGGGACTCTCTGTATTTCCTGGACTTGGGTGATTATTTCTGATTATTAGGGAAGTTTTCAACTATAATCTCTTCAAATATTTTCTCAGGCCATTTCTCTTTTTCTTTTTCTGGACCCCTATAATTTCAATGTTGGTACATTTAATGTTGTCCCATAAGTCTCTGAAATGGTCCTCTTTTCTTTCTATTCTTCTTTCTTTATTCTGTTCTGCAGCAGAGGCTTCTACCATTCTGTCTTGTAGGTCACATATCCATTCTTCTACCTCAGTTATTCTACTACCAACTTCTTCTAGTGTATTTTTCATTTCTTTTACTGTGTTTTCCATCTTTGTTTGCTGTTTAGTTCTTCACGGATTTTGTTAGACATTTTTTGCATCTACTTGATCCATGCCTCCATTCTCTTTCCAAGATCTTAGATATTTACTAACATTACTCAGATTTCTTTTTAAAGTAAATTGATTATGTCCTCTTCATTTTGTTGTTCTTGTAGGTTCTTAACTTGCTCATTCATCTGGAAGATCGTCTCATTTTTTTTTTTCAGACTTACTGTGTTTATGGACTTCTTTATGCAGGCTGCAGGGTCATAGTTTCTATTGCTTCTGGTGTCTTCCCCCAGTAGGTGAGTTTGGCCCAGAGACTTGTGCCATCACCTCCTTGGTAGGGGGTTTGATTGGTGTTGTGGCAACCAGAACCTGTCTTGGATACTGACTGGGGCTTCCTCTTTGCTCTGTGGTTCTTACTGCCCTGCAGGGGCAGGGTCTGCTCCCTACTTGTTAGAACATAGTTCACCTAGATCTGTTTCTTAGCTTATTTTCTGATTTGTGATGTGAGGTAGGTGGTACTAAATCACTCCCACTGGGAAAGAAGTCCCTGAGTAGTCCTCCTCTGGAGCTGTTTGCTATGGATGTGCTCTGTTTTGTCCATCTGTACCCAGGCTCACAAAATACACTATAGTTGGCACTGCTCTCAGTTTGACTTAGCTGTGGGTATGCAGGCAAGTGGCCCTGGTGACTTTCAGGAGTTGTTTTCACCAGGCTACTGGCACGGATCCACTAAGGTCAGGTCCCAAGAATAATTCTCTTGGACCCGCATTAGGAGCTATGGAGAAAGTTCAGACTCTCGCCTGGCCCAATCCTCACATGTATGTGTCCGCAAAGTCCACAGCTGCTAGGGTAGTGATTCCCAAACTTTTTGCACCAGGGACCAGTTTCATGGAAGACAATTTTTCCAAAGACTGGGAGGTTGGGGGAGAATTTTCAGGTGGTGCTAGTGGTAAAGAACCCACCTGCCAATGCAGGAGACATAAGAGACACAGGTTCAATCCCTGAGTCAGAAGATCTCCTGGAGATGGAAATATACAACCCACTCCAGTATTCTTACCTGGAGAATCCCATGAACAGAGGAGCCTGGCTATGCGTGGGGTTGCAAAGAGTCGGACACAACTGAAGCAACTGACAATGGGAGGATGGGGGATGATTTTAGGATGATTCAAGAGTGGTAAGGTCTGTGCTCCTATGATAATCTAATGTTGCTGCTGATCTGACAGGAGGTGGAGCTCAGGTGGTAATGTGAGCATTAAGGAGCGGCTGTAAACACAGTAATACAGATGAAACTTCTCTCACTTGCCTGCTTCTCACTTCCTGTGGTGTGATCTAGTTTCTAACAGGCCATGGACTGATTCTGATCTGTGGCTTGGGGGTTGGGGACCCCTGTGCTAAAGAGAGGACACAAATTCCCAATGTCAGGGGTGAACTGCTCTATCATTGCAGATACTTCAGTCATCAAAAATATAATAAAGGATAACTATAAAATATTTTATACACATACATTTTAAAACAAATAGATCTTTACTTTGAAAACACAAACTACCACAATTCACTCAATATGAAATAGATCATTCGATTAGTCCTACTAATCAAATTGATCTCAAAACTTTGCAGCTCCATAAGGAGAAATCTCCTGACCTACATGATTTCTTTGGAGAATTATACCAAATGATTAAGGAGGAAATGATATGAACATTTTACTAAGTAGAGACATCATTTTGCCAACAGAGGCCCATATAGTCAAAGGTCTATACAGTTTTTCCAGTAGTCTGCTACAAATGTGAGAAGTGAACCATAAAAAAGGCTGAGCACCAAAGAACTGATGCTTTTGAATGGTGATGCTGGAGGAGACTACTGAGAGTCCCTCAAATAGCAAGCAGATGAAACCAGTCCATCCTAAAGGAGAACAACACAGAATATTCATTGGAAGGACTGATGCCAAAGCTAATGCTCTAATACTTTGGCCACATGATGTGAAGAGCTGACTCATTGGAAAAGACGCTGAATCTGGGAAAGACTGAGGGCAGGAGGAGAAGAGGGCAACCAAGGATGAGATGTTTGGATGGCATCATTGACTCAATGGACATAAGTTTGAACAAACTCTGGGAGAGAGTGAAGGACAAAGAAGCCTGGCTTGCTGCAGTCCATGTGGTAGCAAAGAGTCAGACACAACTGAGTCACTGAACAACAAAAAGTAGATGCTGAAGGAATGCTTTCAAACTAAGTCTATGAGGCTAGCATTGCTCTGACATAAAAACCAGATAATGACATTCAGATCAGATCAGATCAGATCAGTCGCTCAGTCGTGTCCGACTCTTTGCGACCCCATAAATCCGCAGCACGCCAGGCTTCTCTGTCCATCACCAACTCCCAGAATTCACTGAGACTCACGTCCATCAAGTCAGTGATGCCATCCAGCCATCTCATCCTCTGTCGTCCCCTTCTTCTCTTGCCCCCAGTCCCTCCCAACATCAGAGTCTTTTCCAATGAGTCAACTCTTCACATGAGGTGGCCAAAGTACTGGAGTTTCAGCTTTAGAGAAAGGGAAAACTATAAATCAGTATCTCTCATGAATATTGATGCAAACAAAAATCTTCAAAAAAAGTAGCAAATTAGATCCAACAATGTATAAAATAATTATTGATCATGAGGAAGTAAAGTTTATTCCATGGATATAAGGCTGATTGGGTGTTCAAAAATATGTGTAATCTACCATACTGGTAGGCTGAAGATGAATTATTTATAATCATATCAACTGATGCATGAAAAGCTTTTGACAAAATTCAACATCCATTTATGATAAAAACTTTCAGAAATGTAGGAATAAAGGAAAATTTTCATAACTTTATAAAGAAAACCTATGGAATAGCTGTAGCTAACATTATACTTATAATAAAAGACTAAATACTTTCTCCCTAAGATCAGGAACAGGCAGGGATATTCAGTCTCACCACTTTTATTCCACATAATTCTGGAAGTTCTAGGCAGTGCAATGAGGCAAATACACAAATATATAAATAAAGCTAATAAAGAAGACACAAAATGTCCCTATTTACAGACAGCATGATTATTTATGCAGAAAATGATGAGTTCTACAAAAGAGCAAAAAAGAGAAGGAAACATGAAAAAAATAGAAGAAATGAATCCTAGAACTATTAAGAGGTTCAACAAGGTCACAAGATGTAAGATAAGTTTAAAATAACTGATGCTTACAAGCTTACCATAAGATATTCATTTGTCTGAAATTTCAGATTTAACTGGGTCTTCTATATTTTAATCTGGAGTCATTTGGCAGAAGACATGTCCTATGCAATGTTTCTGTGGCATGGAGCCCATGATACATTGAGGAGTAAAAATGTGGACATATACAAGGCACAGCAAACAAAATAAGGTGTATTTATCCCAGTTGTTTAGTCTTATAAACACAACCTCTGCTTTGAGACTGGAGTATGTGAGCCCACACACCTTACTAGTGTTCTTTCCATGACAATTCTTCACAGAGAAGGAAGAGATACGTGTGTGTTTATGCAAAAGCAGCATTTCTTTCAATGCATTACTTGGCATACAGACTTCTTACTCTTCCTTTTTCTTTCCCTCTCATCTTTGCTCTTACTTTCTCTCTCTCTCTCTTTTTTTTTTTTTTTTAGTTCTCTAATGCAATATTCTATGTGCTAGTGGAACTTAGAATTGAAGTAAAATCTGGGTTTCAAAAAGTAATAATTTCTATTTATTCTAGAGTATGCCTTATAAATTATTTATTCCTATTATAATATTCCAAGAGCTCTTTCTTCCCTCAGTTGTTCATAAACACCCCTTTCAGAGCTTTAGCTTGACCCCAAGCATACTGGAAGATGAGTCATCTGAACTCCCTCTCGAACTTGTTTGCACAAATCTGTCCCTCCATTCCATGAATTCTAGAGATCATATACTCAAAGGTTGCTAGTCTTTGAAAGCCCTACAGAAAATAAAATATTATTTAGAGTTTTTTTTCCTCTAAGAAATGGAGCAGGGTTTGCATACCAAAGGACATTGTAAAGCACATATTGGAATCTGCAGAGGCATCTTCAGATGCTGTTCATGTTGGAGGTAGCTGAGCTATTCCTGCCCTCCCAGTGGTGCAAGGCACAAAATGTCATGTAGACATCATCAAGAATGAGACTTTGGCTTATCAGTCATCTCTGCCACTCTTAAGTCTGCTCTGGGTATTGTATGTATCAGGTATCTCTCCTATCAATTCATCTGAGTCTTTCTTTTGTAAGAGCGACTTTCTTTTCTCTGAGCTATTGCTCGCCTAGAATTTTCATAATAAACTTGAATCAAAATGAACAATCTGCAAAATAATATAGAATGACAATGCACTGTACCCTCTCATCTTGGCATCACACAAATAATGAAAGTGAGTGATAACATAGTCTGTGCAGTACTAGGCACTGCACTGTTACAGACTCATACAAAGGAGCCCCACAGAACTTGTGAAGCAGGAGGCCAGTGGCAGCTGTGAACATTTTGTGTTACTTGACACCATAACCATTCTTTAAAGTTTAGAGCAGGGTGACCAGAAGTCTATGCCTATTGCACATGCTTACAAACAAAACCAGAGGCTAGATTAAAACATTTTCCTTTCCTCATCTTGCCAGCCGGTGACAAGGACGAAATCTTCTATCCTGTTGTCTCTTGATATGAACCTTATGGTGTATGGTGTATATTTTTAATCTGAGTGAAAAGGACTTTACCAGATACTAGCAACTTTTATGAAACTAAAACCTTCACATTTATTTCTTATGTAGGAGGCAGGAGGCATTGGTCATAAAAAAAAAAAAAAAAAGATGAATAGGTACAACTTTGAAACTTACTCAAGAGAGCCACTGCATTGCCAAAAATAATGAGAGTGGTGCCTGGTGCTGGGATTGGCATGTGGTATGGACGCTCAATAAACATTTATTGAGTGAATGAGCCAGAAAGTAAGTGGAAAGCTCTCAAAACAAGCTTTCCCCATTTTATGATTTTGCCAACATGAAGCATTCATGAACTCATGAATACTTTCAGCTGAAGATGATGTTTTACAGTATCAGGAAGTTCTGCTTTTTTACATCTGTGTTCCCTTTTCCAGTGCTCTGAGCTACCCACAGTACCTCATTATTTTATATCTGGATGATTTGATAATGTGTTAGAAATTTCCCCTACTCAATTGCTTCCTCTTTTCAGGCTATCCGCTCTGAAGTTGGCCTTCACAAAAGCTAGCTTCTTATTTCTAGTACAATTTCCCATAAACATCAAGTACTCTTTATTGCCTATAGGATATAGTCCAAACTCTTTAGGAGAGTTTTTGACCCAAACTACAATATAACTATGTACTTTGTCCACACATTGCTTCTAATGCAATATTACTAGTCTGTTCATTGTGCTCAAATGTATCCTTTCTCACAACTTTGTCCTAAACTTTCTTTAAATTTCATCATTAGCTCATCGCTCTTCTCCATTAGATCTCTACTTCCAGTTTTCAGTGCCTTGTGATCCCTTTCCCTTAGAAATCCCACAGGATTTATATTTGCACTGCTGATGTGGCATGTTTCACACCTTATCTTTCACTGCCATGTATCTAGATTGCAAGCACCTGCTTTGGGACTCTGCTTTATAATTTTTAAAAAATATTTCAACTCTCAGAATAATTTTGTTCATTTAATGGGGTCTCAAGAAAATGTTTGCTTTTCACTCCCCACCCCCAAAGTCTTACATCTCATGATTCAGTGAGACATATTTCCAGAACATTATTGCAAATGCATGGCCCACTCTTGGCAGAGAAATGATTTCATCTTTGGATGTGCTGATAGATGGTCAGCTCTCAGGACTTGCCATGTCTATTACCAACCGATAGTCACAAATCTTATTTCTTATGCCTGCTTGCACTTTATGCGCATGGAAGAAGAGGCACCAGCTCAGAAGGCCTAAGTCTCCATATACCAAATTATATCTTAAGTGTTGCAGTTAGCAACAGGGCTCAGCAGGGGGATTTTGTTCCCATCTGAAAGCTTGACAGCAAAGAAATCCTGTATGCTTGTGCATGTGATACAGACCAGCGAAGCTTTAGCTGAGGTATTTATTTTCCTCTTGGAAGCCACTGTGGTTAGACTGAATAATGTAGAAGTGTCTTGGTGGCCTCCGTACTGATAGAAAAGTATGTTATTGTTTGTATTCTATAACTGAAAATAAAAAGGGTGCCAAAAAGAGACGGCAAAAACACTAGACTTCTTTTTCTTTTCGTTAGTATATTTTTTAACTTGAATGTGAGTTGCCTAATTTTTTTAAATTTTGTTATTGATTTATTCAGTAAACCAACATATGCCCCAGATACTCTATGTATAAAGCTATATGCTAGACAGTAAAGAATGGAGGAAGATTCAGAGGAGAAAAATGTTTCCCATATTTCAAAAAAGTTGTCAATACAAATACATAATTATGAGACAAATTTCACAGATAACTGAATTGATAACCTCAAGATCTATGCTCTAGAATCAAGAGTCTAAATCATGTTGTGATTTGAACTTATGGGGAGGCATTGGGAAAACCATTCATTTTCCCTGAGTCTCAGTTTTCTCAGTTTTAAAACAACATGATATTAGCCTTTTTGACAAATACATAGGATAGTTATATACTATTTGGTAGGTGAATACTTTATAAATTATTAAATGTAAAATGAAAATAAAATGTGTTTCTTGTGCCTGTTATAATAGATACTGAGGACCAAAACTGGGAGTTGCCCAAGCCAAGAAGTGTGGGTAAGAAAGGATTTTTAGAAATAACATTATTTAGAAAGAGTTACTGAAGATGCAAATGGTTATTACTTCAATAAAGTGGAAGAAGAAAGATATTTTAAGTTGTAATGTATATCACAGAATTGTCCTAAAATTCTATATTTAAGCAAAATAGTGGTGATGCATCTTAGGTATCAGAAAAAGTTAAAATATCTTTATTTGGCTCAGTTTAGTGTTATGTGCTAAGGATATGCTAATGATAAACCATGCACCATTTGGCCTCTAGTTTTCAAAGTGAGGGAGATCATTACATTAAATAAGAGTTTGACCAGAGGGGTGAAAACTTGAGTCTGTGCACATTTTAACTGGTTTTTCCCTGTCTCTAATCAGATATCTCTCTTTCCCTTTTAACTTCACTTAGCATTTTTTAAAATTCCAACTATATTTTTCTGTCTCCCTTCTTCCATTTTTACCAGGAGATTTTGCACTGAAAATTATCCAGTCTATGTGAATCATTATAATAATAATAATAAAAAATAAAAGAAGGCTTATTTAGAACCTAAAATCTTAAACACAGTTTTGAGTTTTATAAAACATGCTAACAAATATTACTGCCAGGCCTTGGGTCATGCCATAGAATGAACTCCAGCATTATGGGGTGGAAAGGGAAAGATCATGATCTGAAATAAATGTGTGTCATATGTAAAGGAGACTTTGTCAAAATAGGGTGTTCTATAGTCAGCACCTGCAAGATCAATTAGAGGAGGTGGGCATGTCTAAATAAGTCAGCCGAGCACCACAGTGGACAACCTGGCACATTTATCTCAATATTTAGAGTCAAATAGGATAGTAGGCTGGTACAGTGGGGAAAGCATTTCTATCGTTAGGAAGTTCAGTGAAGTCAGAGTTTAAATGCTAGAAGAACCAAGGTGCTGGCTGTTCCTCAGGATCCAAGCCAAGCACAAGATATAGTGAATTACTAAACACTCAGATTCATTTCCTTCTGTGCCTTTTTTATGCTCTTTTCTGTCTCCCATGCTGATGCTCACCTCCCACTGCTACCTTGTCTAACACATTGTTCGAGAAGCCTCTCAGAACATCTGCCAGGCTGACTCAGCGCTTCTAGTTCTGGGACCTCATAGCATCTTTTAAACATGCCATTTCTATATTGCCTTTCTCACTAGGCTGTGTCTCCTTCCTCCACATCTCAGGACCTGGTACTATGTCTTGCACACCATAATATCATTCAATGTTTGAAGAGTAAGATGCATGGATATATGGATGGAAGGCTGGATGGATGGACAGAGAGACTGATGGATAGAGACAACTCCAACTTAAGATAAGTGGGTGGGAATAAAAGCTGGGCATAACATGCCATTAGAGGATGACATTAGAATTGGAATTTAGGTTAAGCTTAGGAAGTTTGCTTGAAACTCAACATTAAAAACATAAGATCATGGCATCTAGTCCCATCACTTCATGGCAAATACAAGAGGAAAAATGGAAGCAGTGACGGATTTTCTTTTCCTGGGCTCCAAAATCACTGTGGACAGTAACTGAAGACATGAAATTAAAAGACACTGGCTCACTGGAAGAAAAGCTATTACAAACCTACATAACATATTAAAAAGCAGAGACATCACTTTGCCAACAAATATCCGTATTGTCAAAGTTATGTTTTTTTTCAGTAGCCATGTATGGATGTGAGAGTTGGAACGTAGAGAAGGCTGAGGGCTGAAGAAATGATGCTTTCAAACTGTAGGGCTGGATAAGACTCTTATGAGTCCCTTGGACTTCAAGAACACCAAACCAGTAAATCCTAAAGGAAATCAATATTCACTGGAAATGTTGATACTGAAGCTGAAGCTCCAATACTTTGGTCATCTGATGAGAAGAGCCAACGTATTGGAAAAGACTGTGATGCTGGGAAAGACTGAAGGCAAAAAGAGAAGGAGCAGCAGAGGATGAGATGGTTAGATAGCATCATGACTCAGTGGACTTGAATTGGAAGAAACTCCAAAGATAGTAGAGGACAGAGGAGCCTGGCAGGCTGTAGTCCACGGTGTTACAAAGACTTGGACATAAATTAGCGAATGAAAAACAAACAGGAAACATCAAAAATGGTGTTATGATGACTTTCAAAATGTAGCAAGTCTCAGTACATTTATAGTTCCTGGATCAAGATTGGTTCAAAGGCACAGCTGAGAAGGTTAAATGAGTTTTCAAAGCCCCAGAACTAGTAGATGGCAGAGATGAATTAAAATACAAGTCAATCTGACTCTGCATATGCATGACTTTTATTTATCATTCATGTCATTTCCCTAGGACAGAGGAAATAAAGCACATTCACAATTAAAAAACCTCAAAGTATACAAACTTGTAATTGATGATGCCAAGAAATCATAATTTTAAGAAACATTCCTTTCTGAAAATAATAAACAAGCATAACATTAATCACCAAGTCAATGGGCATGAGTTTGAGCAAACTCTGGGAGATAGTGAAGGACAAGGAATCCCACTGTGATGCAGTTCATGGGATCACAAAGAGTTGGACACGACTTAGTGACTGAACAACAATAACAAAACAACCAAGGTGTCCATCGGTAGATGAACGATAAACAAACTGTAGTGCATCCCGACAATGAATATTACTCAATATGATGGAGCACGGTCTGGTCAAATAAATACAATGGAACAAATGGAAGCTGAATTTCTTACTGTTGGAGAAATTTGAATAATGAAAATGGAAAAAAAATTGTATGAATTTATTGTTACACTTGGAGGTATCAGTGCAAATTAATGAAGAATGGATAGATAGATAGGTTGATAGATAATGTGTGTGCACATGTGTCGGGGAGATAAATTCTCTAGTTCTGTCCATTGAAAAGGTCTGTGGAAAGCAATAATGCAGTAGCATTGAGAACACCTACAGCCAAGATTTTGACTTCTATTATTCTCCTACTAGAAGAACCAGGGATCTTCATAGAAATTCCTGATTCTAGGGTTGGGGTAAGAACAGTGTAAAAGGTGGCTTCTGTCACAATGAAAAGATGTGCTCAAAGATGGATGGGAACTGGTCATAAAGATACAGATATCAACTTCTGTGATCTGCTGTTAGGCAATCTGGAGCAATTTAAATATCAAATTAAGTGATTTTGTTGTTCCTTCGCTAAGTTGTGTCTGACTTTTTGTGACTCCATGAACTGCAGCTGATGAGATGGCTGGATGGCATCACCGACTCAATGGACATGAGTTTGAGTAAGTGACAGGAGTTGGTGATGGACAGGGAGGCCTGGTGTACTGCATTCCATGGGGTTGCAAAGAGCTGGACACGACTGAGCGACTTAACTGAACTGAACTGAACTGCAGGATGCCAGGCTTCCCTATCCTTCACTATCTCCTGGAGTTTGCTCAGACTCATGTCTATTGAGTCAATGATTTCATCCAACTATCTCCTCTATTGACCCCTTCTCCTCCTGCCCTGAATCTTTCCAATCACTAGGATCTTTTCCAATGAGGCAGCTCTTCGCATCAGGTGGCCAAAGTATTGATAGTATGAGATTAACTCTTAAAAAGGTAAGCATGAGTTCATAGGGATATAAACAAATTAATCAATAGAAAGTTTTCTGTGAGATAAAATATTAACAGAGTTTCAAATAACCTTCCCTCAAAATCACTTCTATTTACAAAGGGAAAATAATATACTCATGGTGCAGAAGCTTGGCAGACACCCTAATTTTGGGGTCAACATGAATAAAATCATCAATGGTGCAAATTGAAATCGTACGTTATACCTGATATGATGTAGTGAAAGTCTGATCTGATAGTGACAAACTTCAAATATAATCTGGAGAATATTCTATAAAATATCTGTCCTAAAGTGTAACATGTAATTCAGAACTAGATCCTTTTGCTATAAAAGACTATTAAGACAACTGATGAAAGTTGAATGAGGTCTGAGTATGAGAAACATTGTATCCATTTTAATTCTCTCTTTTTTTTTCTTTTTAGCTCAAAGCAGCAAGACGAGAGCACTTTAATAAGGTTTCCTGACCTAACTCTAACTTTACTTTCTTATTTATTTATTTTAAATTAATTAATTAATTTTAATTGGAGCATAATTACTTTACAAAATTGGAATGGCTTTTGCCATACATAGATATGAATCAATGTCAGTGCACATGTGTCCCCCCATCCTGAACCCCCTCCCGCCTCCCTCCCTACTCCATCCCTCTGGGTTGCCCCAGAGCACCAGCTCTGAGTGCCCTGCTTCATGCATCGAACTTGCACTGATCATCTACTTTACATATGGTAATATATATGTTTCAGTGCTGTTTTCTCAAATCATCCCACTCTCACTTTCTCCCACATAGTCCAATTCTCTGGTTTTTATTGCTGTATTGGTTTGTATAGGTGAATTTCCTTGTAAGAAATAAATAATAACATATCCAGGGCTGAAGCAGCATCTGTTTCGCAACTCATTACAGGAAAATCTTCTCAGTAATCCACTTGCAAATGTCTGTAAATTTGAAATTATTAATATTTTATTTTTATAATTATTATTATTATTTTTTTTTTAGCAAAAACTAATTTCCTTTAGTCTCCAAACCCAGACACATTTAAAATCTTGACAGTTTTGAGCAGTTCATTATCCATTTAACTGGCTCTGGTCTACATTTGTAAAGTTTATATTTTGTTTTGGAACTTCTCATTTGTACCTGATATCTTAAGATCTTGAAAGGAATTACATTTAACATGCATTTTTGCAATTTAATAATGAATCAAAAACTTAATAAATCCTGACATAAATTAAAATCATTAAAATCACCAGGGATCTTAAAAGATCTTCTTCTCAATCAGTCAATTACTGGACTTTTGCTTGGCAACTATGTATTCAATTGTGAGTTACTGGTACACGGTAAAGAATGTGTACACAGTTCTTGGAATGTAACACTTAATGACTAGATCTAACCGACACGATTATCTCAAAATTTTATGGTAGTTTTCAATGTTCTCTGCTACCAGTGAAAGTGATCGGTAGCAGAAAAAGTTGAAAACTATTAATTACATAAATTTGTTTAACTTGAAGCCATTCAATGTTTTCTATTTTTTCACATAAATATGATAAAAAAATTTTAAATGAAACACTATTTCTAGAAAAATGGAGTTCTGTTTTCCCTAGAAATAAGTATATTTCAGCCATTTGAGTTTTAGACCAAAGAAATACGATTACACTTACATTTGGCTATTTTTGTGTTCCAGAAATTCAAACCTTCTGCTCAGATAAAGAAACCATGTTTAGGTCAATGTATCTCCTTGATACTTTTCTCCTAAGGGTACATAAGCTACTTTTCATATGAAGATTATAAATGTGATTAAAAAAACAAACAAAAAAACTTTCCCACTGAATCCTGCTGTTTAGTACTAAAACATTCAGGTTTCAGTTTAAAATTGTCAACTTTGATAAATAAATGGCCAAAGCTTCTGTAGTCAAAAAAGAGAAGGAAAATAAAGACCTGAGTTCAATCCTTGGTTTGGAAAGATTCCATGGGGAAGGGAATGGCTACCCACTCCAGTATTCTTGCCTGGAGAATTCCATGGACAACGGATCCTGGAGGGCTTTATCCATGGAGTCCTAAAGAAGTGGACATGGCTGAGCAACTAACACTTCCAAAGGAATGAAATGGGTATGAAGATACTAAGAAAAAGTGAAGTATAAAGAATGATATTTTCTCTGATTTCTGTAAGTTTATTTTTTTTTTTTGATAAAATTTCTGATTTCTGTAAGTTTATAATATCACAAATTCATAAATATAAAACAAGTTTAAATAACTGAATCTTAGCCATTTCATCAAATTTCCAAAAGTCAAAAAGCAGTGTAATTGCCTATTACAGTCAGAAAATTCTCTATATCCAAATGCAAATTTTTCCTTGAACTTCAAATTAACTGCCACATTCTTCTATTCAAATGAGGCACAGAAAATTCAAGGTTATCATAACTAGAGGACCATAAATTAAAACCACAATGAAATAGCACTACAGATCCATTAAATGCGTAATATTAAGCAAACAACAAAAACAGACAACAAAGTCAACTATTATCATATAGGCAATGATGTGAAGGTACTGGAAATTTTATGTTAAATTGCAAAAGAATATAAAATTGTACATTTTCTCTTTTTTTGTCTAAGAGAAAACAAAGCATAAGTCCATACAAAGATTTCTACACATATGGCCACAGGAATCATATTTTTTAATAGCCTCTACTAGAGAAAAAACATTGTCCATCTGCTGATAAACAAACAATTTATGATGTATACATGCAATGGAATACTACTTAGTAATGAAAATTAAATAAAATTATATAAATTAAATTATACAAAATTCTAAAAGAATGCTAAATGTATCCATGGGCTTCTGTATAAGGAAAAACACGTTGACAAATGGGAGGATTATAAGGAAGGATTACAAATGAGGAGCCTTTAGGGATGATGAGTGTTTTTTATCTTGATTGTGGTATTATTTCATAAGTATGTACACATACCAAAACTCAGCATATTGTGCATTCAGTTCAGTTCAGTCGCTCAGTCGTGTCTGACTCTTTGCGACCGCATGAATCGCATCACGCCAGGCCTCCCTGTCCATCACCAACTCCCGGAGTTCACCCAGACACGTCCATCAAGTCAGTGATGCCATCCAGCCATCTCATCCTCTGTCGTCCCCTTCTCCTCTTGCCCCAATCCCTCCCAGCATCAGAGTCTTTTCCAATGAGTCAACTCTTCGCATGAGGTGGCCCAAGTATTGGAGTTTCAGCTTTAGCATCATTCTTTCCAAAGAAATCCCAGGGCTGATCTCCTTCAGAATGGACTTGTTGGATCTCCTTGCAGTCCAAGGGACTCTCAAGAGTCTTCTCCAACACCACAGTTCAAAAGCATCAATTCTTTGGCGCTCGGCCTTCTTCACAGTCCAGCTCTCACATCCATACATGATCACAGGAAAAACCATAGCCTTGACTAGATGAACATTTGTTGGCAAAGTAATGTCTGTGCTTTTCAATATGCTATCTAGGTTGGTCATAACTTTCCTTCCAAGGAGTAAGCATCTTTTAATTTTATGGCTGCAGTCAACATCTACAGTGATTTTGGAGCCCCCAAAAAATAAAGTCAGACACTGTTTCGACTGTTTCCCCATCTATTTCCCATGAAGTGATGGGACTGGATGCCATGATCTTTGTTTTCTGAATGTTGAGCTTTAAGCCAACTTTTTCACTCTCCACTTTCACCTTCATCAAGAGGCTTTTTAGTTCCTCTTCACTTTCTGCCATAAGGGTGGTGTCATCTGCATATCTGAGGTTATTGATATTTCTCCCGGCAATCTTGATTCCAGCTTGTGTTTCTTCCAGTCCAGCGTTTCTCATGATGTACTCTGCATCTAAGTTAAATAAGCAGGGTGACAATATACAGCGTTGACGTACTCCTTTTCCTATTTGGAACCAGTCTGTTGTTCCATGTCCAGTTCTAACTGTTGCTTTCTGACCTTCATGCAAATTTCTCCAGAGGCAGATCACGTGGTCTGGTATTCCCATCTCTTTCAGAATTTTCCACAGTTTATTGTGATCCACACAGTCAAAAGCTTTGGCATAGTCAAGAAAGCAGAAATAGATGTTTTTCTGGAACTCTCTTGCTTTTTCCATGATCCAGCGGATGTTGGCAATTTGATCTCTGGTTCCTCTGCCTCTTTTAAAACCAGCTTGAACATCAGGAAGTTCACGGTTCACATATTGCTGAAGCCTGGCTTGGATAATTTTGAGCATTACTTTACTAGCGTGTGAGATGAGTGAAATTGTGTGGTAGTTTGAGCAATCTTTGGCATTGCCTTTCTTTGGGATTGGAATGAAGACTGACCTTTTCCAGTCCTGTGGCCACTGCTGAGTTTTTCAAATTTGCTGACATATTGAGTGCAGCACTTTCACAACATCATCTTTCAGGATTTGAAATAGCTCAACTTGGATTCCATCACCTCCACTAGCTTTGTTTGTAGTGATGCTTTCTAAGGCCCATTTGACTTCACATTCCAGGATGTCTGGCTCTAGGTGAGTGATAACACCATTGTGGTTATCTGGGTTGTGAAGTTCTTTTTTGTACAGTTCTTCTGTGTATTCTTGCCATCTCTTCTTAATATCTTCTGTTTCTGTTAGGTCCATACCATTTCTGCCTTTATCGAGCCTGTCTTTGCATGAAATGTTCCCTTGGTATCTCTACAAAAGAGTCCGAAATGCAGTACTTGGGTGCAATCTCAAAAACGACAGAATGATCTCTGTTTATTTCCAAGGCAAACCACTCAATATCACAGTAATACAAGTCTATGCCCCAACCAGTAATGCTGAAGAAGCTGAAGTTGAATGGTTCTATGAAGACCTACAAGACCTTTTAGAACTAACACCCAAAAAAGATGTCCTTTTCATTATAGGGGACTGGAATGCAAAAGTAGGAAGTCAAGAAACACCTTAGTAACAGGAAAATTTGGCCTTGGAATACAGAATGAAGCAGGGCAAAGACTAATAGAGTTTTGCCAAGAAAATGCACTGGTCATAACAAACACCTCTTCCAACAACACAAGAGAAGACTCTATACATGGACATCACCAGATGGTCAACACCGAAATCAGATTAATTATATTCTTTGCAGCCAAAGATGGAGAAGCTATACAGTTAGCAAAAACAAGACCAGGAGCTGACTGTGGCTCAGACCATGAACTCCTTATTGCCAAATTCAGACTCAAATTGAAGAAAGTAGGGAAAACCACTAGACCATTCAGGTATGACCTAAATCAAATCCCTTATGATTATACAGTGGAAGTGAGAAATAGATTTAAGGGCCTAGATCTGATAGATAGAGTGCCTGATGAACTATGGAATGAGGTTCCTGACATTGTACAGGAGACAGGGATCAAGACCATCCCCATGGAAAAGAAATGCAAAAAAGCAAAATGGCTGTCTGAGGAGGCCTTACAAATATTGTACATTATAAACATGTAAAATTTATTTAAGATAAATAAAGTAAAATAAATACATAATACTACAGAAACAAAATGAATAAAGCTAAAGCTTAGCTTCTCCCGCTCACAAGGCATTTATGCTTATATTTCCTTTCAGTTCAGTTCAGTTGTTCACTTGTATCTGACTCTTTGCGACCCCATCGTCTGAAACATGCCAAGCCTCCCTGTCCATCACCAACTCCCTGAGTTTACTCAAATTCACGTCCATTGAGTCAGTGGTACCATCCAACCATCTCACCCTCTGCCGTCCCCTTCTCCTCCCGCCTTCAAACTTTCCCAGTATCAGGGTCTTTTCCAACAAGTCAGTTCTTCACATCAGGTGGCCAAAGTATTGGAGTTTCTGCTTCAGCATCAGTCCTTCTAATGAATATTCAGGGTTGATTTCTTTAGGATTGACTGATATAATCTCCTTGCTGTCTAAGGGACTGTCAAGAGTCTTTTCCAGCACTACAGTTCAAAGTGTCAATTCTTTGGTGTTCAGCCTTCTTTCTGGTCCAACTCTCACATCCATACATAACTACTGATAAAACATAGCTTTGATTATACAGACCTTTTCCAGCAACGTGATGACTGTGCTTTTTAATATGCCATCTAGGTTGGTCATAGCTTTTCTTCCAAGGAGCAAGCATATTTTAATTTCATGGCTACAGTCACCATTTGCAATGATTTTGGAGCCCCCTCAAAAATAAAGTCTTTCACTGTTTCCATTGTTTCCCCATCTATTTGCCATGAAGTGATGGGACCAGATGCCATGATCTTAGTTTTCTGAGTGTTGAGTTTTAAGCCTATCTCCCTAATACATGATCATATAAGGTTTCAAGGGTGCAAAGTATGGTTTTTATGTGGGAGACCATGACCTGAGCACAAAAATTGTGATGGTGTAAATGTAGAAAAAGTGGGGGACAAAACTTGGGAAACAATAGAAGTTAGTGGATAGAAACAGCAGTAGTTTTCTTGGTTTGAGTGCACTGATTTCAGATTAATTTTGCCTCAGTTTTGGCGGGTGTAAAGATCCATCTTAATTCTTAAATCTAAATTTCAAGTTCCAAACCAGTTTTCTTCCATAGAGACCAGTGCTTGGGATGGTATTGCTATTTCCTTTCTTCTGATCCTTGTTTGTTCTGCCTCAGGAAACCCTATTGGAAGAATTATGACTGAAAAATTAAAATATAGGCATTTTTGAGTTGCAAGTAATAATATCATCAGAATGGCCATAAAAGTTACACTCTAATTCCTAGTATGTGATACATCATTGGAGATCCAACTGATCACTAAAGCAGAATTCACTGCTTTGGCTTTTGAGTTTTCATTTAGGTTCATAAGACTTCTGTATATTCAACATCAATCAGCTGATAAACTATAAAAATTACTTAAAACACATACTATTATAAATTATTTTTTTCTTTTTTTTAACATTTGTTTGCTTTTTTTAAAATTTATTTTAATTAAAGGGTAATCACTTTACAATATTGTATTGGTTTTGCCATACATCAACATGAATCCACCACGGGTGTACACGTGTTCCCAATCCTGATCCCCCCTCCCACCACCCTCCCCATACCATCCCTCTGGGTCATCCCAGTGCACCAGCCCCAAGCATCCTGTATCCTGCATCAAACCTGGACTGGCGATTCATTTCTTATATGATATACATGTTTCAATGCCATTCTCCCAAATCATCCCTCCCCTCCCTCTCCCAGAGTCCAAAAGACTGTTCTAAACAAAAGGATGCCTGGTATCATTGAAAAATGTGATCCTTGCATATGTAAATAATAGAATGTATGGGTTCTAAGAGGTCCTTGGTAAAGGAAGATAACTTTAAATCAAATAAATAAATGTAGCTGCTTGTTGAGATGTCTGGGAGGAAATAGCCTGAGAGTCACTTTGCTCAGAAATCTGGTGTGGAGTTAGAACATGTGGAGTTGGCGCACAACTGCCTTCATGTTTGAAATGGTTCGTGTTCTGTTATCTCTGGTCTAGTCTAGCACAGATGGGAATTGTGGAAACCCAAAATATCATAACAGATACCACAGTGCCCCAAACTAATATATTGTGATATTGGCAGAAGAGTTAATAAATTATTTTATTGTTTACTGCCATCTAGTTAAATTTAAGTATATGTCACAAACTGTACTCCCCTTCTCCCAATTCTTATCAAGATTACTTTGTCTTGGAAAGCTGTCAGTATTTAAACTCATAGCTTTTACTATCAGATGAAAACTTAATGGCTGTCAAGCCCTAATTATTCATTTTATAGATGCTTTTTGCTTTGCTTTATGTAAATGAAATAAAATTATTTGTTTGCCCCTTTCTCATTCAAATATAACATGTTTAAAATGTAAATAACCAGAACAGAACTTGAAATTCAGGGTGCCTCCATAAATGTATCCCATAGAAGATTGAAATAATGACCTCAATAAGTCTTAGCAACATGCCTGAGAAGGTTGCAGAAGGTTCTTGGCAAAATTCATCTTACATTTGGTAAGCTTTGCTTTCTCTTCTCCCTATTTTTGTGTTGATATAGTTTCAAATCCTTTCACATTCCCCACTATTCAATTTGGAAGGTACTTTAATTCATGTTTATCTTTCAAAATATTGTGTCCATGACTCAGAACAGTATAGTGGGCATAGTTGGATCTAAAAAGAAGAGATGGGTTCTGTGCTTGGCTCTCAAAAGAGAATATGAGGTACCCATTTAGTCTTCTGCCTCAAAATCATATTGTTTCAATGACATTGATTCATTTCCAATGAATTAAACAACTCAGCACAGACTCACATCTGCCTGAAAAGGATATCTTATGTGTGGTGTGATTCCAAAGAATTAATTTTAATGCCACAGAGGTTGTAATTTTCAGGGATGCATGTTTCCTAGCTGGTCTGTTTCATCCTATGGGTTTGTTTCAGTAGTATAAGAGGGGCTTGTCAAGTCTGATATAAAATTTAACAATGCAAGACAAGGTCTTCCAGAGTCATTCTCATGTTAAATCTAACACAGAACTTGTTTATAAATGGATGCAATTGGCTTTTGCAACTTTATTCTCCTAGATATCAACATAAACTGATTAGGGCCAAATCCTCCAAAGGAGCATCTTTTATTTTCAACATAGAGTGGGCAACATGACTGCATTTGTGTGATTCTTTCTAGAAACTAAATGTATTTTCCTTTGCCTCCCAATCCCCAGGGTAGGAGTTTAGTGTCTGCTGAGTTTTTAACATAGATCTTCCCCTGATTTAACAAAAAACTACCTCTTTCACATTTCAACAGGTTCCTCTGAGACCCAGCATTGTAGATTTGTTGAGAAAGCCTGTGTTTAATCTTCTGTCCAATTCCTGATGTTTTAGATTTTAATTTTAGATTCTATTCCTTTTCTACTTTTGATTCCCACCCTTTTCTCTCTCTCTCCTCTCTCTCTCTCTCTTTTTTTTTTTTTTTTACCCCTCTTTGTCTCTTTTCCATTCCATCCAAAGGGCACTGCACATAATATTACAGGAACAAACATACAAATTTTAATGCAGTGCATACACCTGCCTGTTTTCAGATTTAAAGCATCCCCTGGGCCTTAATTGTGTCAAGCTGTGCAGGTTCCCCCAGACCACCAGAGCTAAGGCATCTGTTTTACTGTTTCCTGATTCAGGACCACGGAGAGTTCCCAACCTCTTGGCCTCCTGTCCTGGGTTAAATGAAATCACTTCAAGGCTTGACAATTTCTTCACCTATGACCAAATATAAACTGTGATATTAAAAAGCAAGCAGATAATTTGGAAAAAAAAAAAAAAAAGCTATGACAGTTTTCTTCTTTGTCCTTGTGGTTATTTGCAGCCTATAAGACTTGTGAATGTGTCAGATGGATCTGTTTTCTTGTTTTTTAATAAGTGTACTCTGAGTCTTTCCTTATCTTTTATATATATATATATATATATATATATATATAATCAGCAGCTACTCCTCAAGAATGCTTAATTCACGCTCTAAAGAATACTGCCTGTCTTTCTCTGTATCATCACACCAGGTTAGAGGGCATGTTTCAGAGCTGCAGAAGGTATGCATTTTGAAAAATATTTTTCCTCATCCCCTAATACCAGAGGTTCTGATATTCCCATGAATACACGAACACACTTGTCTCGAAACTTCATTGATTTGGGTTAAGAATTAATACTTTAAAACCACAAAATACTAAGATGTTAGAGAGCAATAGAGGACCTCTTTCTCTCTCTCTCTCTCTCTTTTTTTTTTTTCTGTACATTGCTGTGATGAAATAAGAAGTGGGTTTAAATTTTGAAGTTTACAACCCCTTAACTATTTTTAATCTCAGCTTATGAATTACAGACTGTTATAAAGGAATTATTTACATTAGTGTAGAAGTTTAGAAAGACTTACAGGAGGCTGAGGAACAAAAATTTCTTCATTTCTATTAAGCAGTGATTAGTAAGCACTTAGGATTGATTTTATCATAATTAGGGAGATGTTTTTGAGGAATATTTCTCTATTTATTTGTGTACCTTTTCTCTGGCCTCAGATAAAAGACAATTTTTCAGACTTTATTCCTAGAAGGAGAGAATTGTCACACTAGAAGGAGCCTTAGAGTTAATTTCACCAGTAATGAGCCTGAGACCCCAAAGATCTTCCTAGGTCACATGGAACTATAACCTTCTTCTTCTTCCAGGCTCCTGGTCTTCCATTCTGCACCATCACCTAACTGCCCTGAAGAAAGTGGCCTGGATACAAAGGGGAGTATCACTTTCACTGTGAATTCATCTAATTCCTTGATTTTAGGCTACCTTCATTTTGTAAAGGAAGGTAGAGCAAGTAAGCAAAGAGTTATCTCAGTATTTCAGAAGCTTATACAAAATTTAGGGTTAAGTACAGTTATAAAAATGGATTAACATTTGAGAGCTTTCTTATGCAAACCTTTCCTGTTTTTGCAACACTTGCCTGCTGACAGTGGCAGAAAAAATGAGTTTTGCTCTGTGGCGGTGTTGTTCCAGCCTAGTAAAAGGTCTTATGCCTCAAAAGTGCACAGACTCGACCTGTACTTGGCATTTTTCACTGCCAGCAAAACCAGCAAAACAGCAGATCGTGCTTGGGAGATGTCACTTGAGAAAGAAAAGGCACAATGGGCTTCATTTTTTCATCAAAATTTCCTTGGAAATAAAAGACGAGTTTCCAGAGGCAGAGATTCTCAGTTTGTATAGCTGTGAGGCTGCTTAGGGTAAAGTCACCAAAGGATAAGACTTGGTACTTATTGGACATTTGGTGATTTCTCTTTAAGCCTTTTTGCTTTGTAATCATCTCTCCCCAGCACTAATCTACCCCATTCCACTCTGACCAGGCACACACACAGTGATGGGCTTCAAAAGGAGAGCAGGAAGGCAGGATGAAAAATGTGGCTTTAGGGCATGGGCAGAAAAAAGGAAGAATCTTATCAAGGCAGGGACTGAGGAGATCACATATGCGTCTGGTCAGAGCAGGCAGATAAGGTGTTGGCCAACAGCAGCACCCCAGTCCCCTGTTGGAGATGAAGCTGATGAGGGCTTCTGCTATGTTTTACACCAGAGAGCAGCAGGTCTGCGTGACCGATGGAGGCATGCGGTGGACCTGTGAACCACAATTAAATGGTGCAGGGTTGATTCAAATGCTTGCATCCATGTGAGCTTTCACCTAGACTACAAGATGCTTTCTTCACTAAATTGTTTTATACATTTAAATGCTATCTGATACTTAAGAAAACAGCTTTTTCAAAGAAAGGGCTTTAAAGTGTTTTCTTTAGTGTACAATATGAAGGGTGTTGTGCTATGCAAAGAAATGGGCAAATGTTTATAATCCTTATGTAGGCACAATTGGATAGGAACAAACAAAAACTCAATTAAAAATACACATGTCTAAGCAATTTTTACATAAAAGAAAAAAAGACCATTTGTTTTGGATTACCTCACAATTATAATATCTGGGTAATTAAGGGACTTCTTATAAACAGAATAGACCTGTGGCGGATTCATTTCGATATTTGGCAAAACTAATACAATATTGTAAAGTTTAAAAATAAAATAAAATTAAAAAAAAACAGAATAGAAAAATAAAGGATACACAGCCAAGGAAAATAGAGATAAATAACAGTTTATAGAAGTTATGCACCATGGGCCAGGAACATTGACATTATGTGGGAATTCTTTAGAATCTCTGGCCCCACCTAAGACCCACTGAATAAGAGTCTGCATTTGAAAAAGATCCAAGATGATTCATACAGACATTAAAACTTGAGAAACAGTTGTTTAAATGACCAAATGAATCAAAGAAATGCTGAAATTACAAAATCACTTTATCTTTTTAATAATTTTATTAAAAATTATTAATGATTTTATTGAATGATTTTAATTATTTTTGATTTATTTTAATGAATTATTATTGATTTTATCATGGCTCAATTCTAACTGAATTATGCACGTGACTTCAGAGAGCTGAATACAGATCTACCCTGAAGTCCCATGGGGAATGAGATAGTGACCACTTGGGGAAGAATTGTTTGCAAGGCTGTTTATAACATCACAATTCACAATCACAATATCAAAAAAATGGATTATAGACTGGTGGCCAGTAGTACTAAGCAAGACACAGACTCAGATAGAGGGTCCAAAACTGAAGTAGGTATAATTGTTGAAAAGGTGATCAATCAGAAGGATCATAGAATTGGCTTGGAGTCCGTCTAATTCACTGTCCACAGCTTTGAAACCCAGACACATGATGAGATCTTCATGGTGAAAGTAGTGATCCTTAAACAAGGCCAAGCAGAACCAAAGTCACCAGACAGTTGCCTAACTCTCAACTATGAAAGCTGTGCTGAAATTGATGGGATAATAAGCAATATCTGTGATTTGGGGAAAAAATAATATTGTCTAGCTTTGAGAATCAGAATTGACTCTAAAGTTCATGCTGCAAAATCTGTGGTAGAAAATTAGTATAGAGGCCAAATTGCTTATTCCAGGACTAGGATTCTAAGGTAGAATTTATTACATTAGATGTTCACAAAGCAAACCACAGGTGGGTCTCAGAGTCTATACCCAAAACAACAACAACAAACAAACAAAGAAGAATGTCAAGGTTGTAGGAGATAAAAGAGTAGAAAGGAGTTGAGAACTCTTCTTGGATGCAATAGTAGAGGTTGATGAGACTGAAAGTGAGTTGAAAGAGGAAACTTTGTGCAACTATGCTAGGCCATTCTGTGGAGAGAGAGACAGACAGAGAGATTATAGGATTTGGCTCATGTGTTATTGTTGTTGGTTGGTTCATTTGGATCATGCTGTTCAGCCACTCAACTGTGTCCAACTCTGCAATCCCACAGACTGCAGCATGTCAGGCTTTCCTGTCCTTCACTATCTTCTGGAGTTTGCTCAAATTTATGTTCATTGAGTCAGTGATGACATCCAACCTTTTCATTCTCTGTCACCTTCTTCTCCTGATTTCATTCTTTCCCAGCATCAGGGTCTTTTCCAATGAGTTGGCTCTTTGCATCAGGTTGCCAAAGTATTGGAATTTCAGCTTCAGTATCGGTACTTCCAATGAATATTCAGGACTAATTTCCTGTAGGATTGACTGGTTTGATCTCCTTACAGTCCAAGGAACTCTCAAGAGTCTTCTCCAGCACCACAATTCAAAAGCAGCAATTCTTCAGTGCTCAGCCCTTCTTTACAGTCCAACACTCACATCCATATATAACTACTGGAAAGACCATAGCTTTGACTATATGGACCTTTGTCAGCAAAGTGGTCTCTGCTTTTTAATAGGCTGTCCAGATTTGTCATAGCTTTTCTTCCAAGGAACAAGTGTCTTTTAATTTTATGGCTGTAGTCATCATCCACAGTGATTTTGGAACCCAAGAAAATAAAATCTGCAGTATTTTCATTTTTTCCCCATCAATGTTGTATGGAGGTCTATAAATCACATAATTTGCAAACTGGGGAACAGGGAAATCCAAAGGTATAATTCTGCCTGAGTTCAGAGGCCCAAGAACCAAGAGCTCCAATGTCTCTAGGAAGGAAAAATGAATATTCCAGCTCAAGAAGAGGGAGAAAATTGGCCCTTCCTCTGCCATTTTGTCCCATTTGGGTTTTTGACAGATTGGATGATGCATGCCTACACTGATAAAGGTGATCTCTCTACTCAGTCTGCTAAATCAAATGCTAATCTCTTCCAGAAACACCCTCCTCACAGACACAACTCCATTTTTTTTTTTTTTTAACCAGCTATCTGGGCATCCTTTAGCCCAATCAGGTTGACACATAAAATTAACCATCACAGACCCTTTGAACATCATGTACATCTTTGTTTTTTTCAGGTGATATTTACAGATATCTAGCTCCATAAAATGATTGCCATGAACAGAAGGGTAGACCAAGCAAGTGGGTTGCTGCTTAATCTTCCTTCCTCTTGATCTTATAATAATTCATTTCCTTAGTGCCAGAAAACCTCAAATCTTCTCACATTACTACCTTGTTTGTGTGTGGCTCATGTCTGACAGCTCCTTAGTGTCAGAGGTAAGCCTGATAGCTGTGTTTCTTCCCCTCATCCAATGCTTTATACACTTCATTGTATAGTCTGCTGGAATTGGCACCTACTGGGACAGCACCTCTGAGAGTTATTTTTGAGAATCTTATATCTTCATGCAGATAACTCCAAGTGTTGCAAACTGACTGTTTCTTATGCTGACCCTGTCCTCTGACCCACAGCACCACCACTCTGGGGGCATGACTGCTGGGTCAGCCTCCTCAGCCCAGGATCTAAATACCAGCTCTCGCTGGGATATATGCTCACTTGGAAATTAATTTTCAGGATCTCTACCCATCAAAAAATACCTAATGACAAGTCAAAAATAGAGCCTATAATCACTGAACTGAATGTGTCCACAGAATTTAAAATTCTGTCATCTTTTACTCCTCAAGACCTTAGGTCTCTATGGGGTCTGCAAAGACAATAGGTCTGTATTCCATGGTGACTAGAATGACTTAGAGGTTAGAACACAATTGTAAAGGAGTGGAAGGGGTATGTGCAGGGAATGAGTAAAAGAAAGAGCAAGATGAAGTTGAAGTCATGGGAATTAATTTCACAGGAAGGTTGTTATTGCCCCCTTTAGCAGCTAAAATTCACATACAGGCACATCTTAAGTAATGTGTCGAGCTGTCCGGAAGATAATTTGAATCCTGTCAAGGCAAACAAGAATATGCTCACAAATTCAAGAGCAATATATGTGCAATTTGCACAACATCAATTTCTTTGGTTGTTTTTGGATGGAGCCATCACCATCAATTAAGTTAGTGACTCTTTGATTCAAATTACTTTTTGACATGTAGTCAACTAAATGGCTCACACAAGCATTATTTTCTGCAGGGTTCCCTAGGCAGTCATATAGTAAATGTAAACAGGTGGGAAGGCAGAACAGCACTGCTGTAGAAGCAGCCTCCTCCCTGCTGCAGCAGAGAGAATAATAACATGAAGAAATATGGAGGCATTATTAGATGGCCTGGAATAAGGCTTCTGAAAGGAGAGATTTGCATATTTATTACATCGTGCTACTGATTCAATATTTCTCCACTTGAGGTTGTCTCTTAACCCCACATCAGGCTGTTATAATCAGGTATCAGAGGTGAAGCAAAGGTAAGGCTGCCTCTCCAGTCATAGAAGGAGAGCATGCCACAGTAAAAGCTTGACTTGGTAGAAGGGTGATGGAGAGGAGTGATATTACTAACAATATCAGTGAAACAAAGCTTCAGGGAGTCAACGTGTATTTAGAGTCCTGGAGGTGAGAGAGGATTATTTCAGAGGATAAAGACAGTGCTCAATAAAGAAATGCATGAAATGCGAGATTGGCTTCCAGCATCATTTTCATTATCAGGATCAACATCAGTATTACAATCAAGGCCAGTGTCATCCATATTCAACATAGGCCTGGCCAAGGATTTCAAAAGACTGAACAAATTCTCAGATATTAGGAATTACTCAGTCCCATGCTTAGATGAGCCCACCTTGAGATTAAGCAGGGACTCCATATATTTTGTTCATAGCACATTCCCAGAACCTACACATATCTGATACGCGGTAGGTAAAAAGTATATAACAAAACAAGGCTCTAATGGATAAAGTCTGAAAAAATCAAAGAATGAATTAACTCTCTATCTGGTTGTTAGCACAAAGGAAACCTAAATTCTGATCATTCTGATTTTGCATTAATCAGCTATATGACCTTCAGCACCTCTTAAGTTCTGTGAGGCTCTCTTGTACCTCTCTTTAAAATGGCATGGGAACACAAACCTTGACCACCTTGGGCCATTGGAAGGGTAACATCACAGAATCCAGGTGAGAATAGCTTGACAATCTGGGAACACTGAACAAAGTAAATCGCTGTTTTTGTTTTATCATCACTTTCCACAGACACTGGTTCTTAAAAAAGAACATTTCTAAAGGGAGGAAGCAGTGCAAATCCCTTAGCTGCCTGCACCACAGTCCAATTTGATATTTCTTATGCACAAGATAAAATGCTTCATGCTAAGATATACAATTCCAATACCTTTGTGTTTACTGGTTTATAAAATTCAGGAGCATAAAATCCCAAGTTTCCCTGGGTTTTTGCCAAGCACAGAATACAGATGGAAAGCTGAACATTAAGCCTGTTATGCCAAACTTAAATTTGACCATAAATTGCCAGATAGTTTCAGTTCAAAGGAACATGGCAGTATTATCTTTAAAGCAAATTACAACTGAAAACCAGAAACCAGGGCAGAAAAAAAAAAGAAAAGAAAACTGACAGGGAGGAAAGTGTTGCAAAAGAAACAGGGACAAGGCAGTGTCCATTTTCAGCTCAATCCAAATGTTCATTTATGTTATCTCATCTTTTCTCTTACATTAAAATAACTTTTACTTACTCACTCATTAAATAAACATTTACACTATGCCCCCTAGGCCCATGGCCTATGGAGGTCATAATTAAAAAGGCAGACTTATTGCTCTGTATTAGAGTTCTTAAACAGAAAGTAAACTCAGCTAACTTACGCAGAAAGAAAACTTGCTGTTAGGTTAGAGGAAAGCTCTGGAATTTTCTAAAAGGCTATGAGGAAGCTCAAGATTTTGCAGCAGATACACACAGTGTATTCGGAACAGATGGGATCCTGGACGCCTGGCAGTTGAAATTCTCTCCATTTGCACCAAATCCTACTGTTGGATTGAATACATCAAAATCACGGCCTCCATTTGTGTGACACGATGCTTAAAATCTACAGTCATGAGAAAGAGAGTCAGACTGAAAGCTTCAATGTCTTCATCCCTTGTCTGAACCTGGGTAGTGAGCAGAGGAGTCTGGTGGAAAGGGCCAGAAAGAATCCAGCTTTTATGCAGAAAGACAGCCTTTGGATGGACAGATGAGCTGAGCACTCATGTAAAAGCAGGAGGGTAATTCCTAAGGAGACCAATGTGCTGTCGGGATCAGGGCGGTGCCCAAGCAGTGAACGCAACTGCTCATCTTCACATTTCCTGTGCCTTACTCAAACACGAGTGTACCACACCAGCAGGGACAGGCATGAGTAAGCAGTGCCAGAAATCTGAAGTGTAGAGAGAGAATGGAGTTCAGAGAAAAGAGCAATGAAGGAAAGTGTTACATGAAGGATGATATTTAACATCAGAAAAAATTTAGCCTCGACACTGAAAATCATCCTTGTTTACTGTTCTCATTTTGCTGGTTCTCTGAGTTGTAATGGTCTGTGAATATCATTCTGCTCACTATCAGGAGTGACTCACTTTTACCAGTCAAACGGGAAACAGGATCCTTCTGGGGCTCTGTCCTCCACAGTTCTCCCCTCATTCATTCCCTTTGGTGGGGTCTAACATGTAACCAGGTGGTCACAGAACAGAAGCATAAGGGTTGATGAGGAACACTCATTTCAGTTGAATTTTGCTCTGTCTTTCCCTAAAATGTAGAACAAATATTAAGCTCCAGAGAATTTTAAAATTCAGAATGCTCATGTTGGACCAATAAAATTTGACAAGAGAAGTAGAAAAATAGACTGGAAATGATGCCTTTTAAAACCAGTGAAGTCAAATAATACAGCTAAGGAGTAAGAAGAATCCCTAATATAAATTCTGATACCATCCACAATGAACCCAAAGTCTTTGAATGTGAAGATTCGTTTATTCCACAGATGTGTAGTGGCCTCTGCCAAGTGCAAAGCCCTTTGGGAAAAAAGTGAAGAGAGAGATAGTTGATACCATCCAAGGCCTCTCCACCTACAGGTGGGGAATTACATATTGAAGGTATTCATGAAAGTAGCAGTGTTTTCTAGAGCTTACTTGCATCAACACAGAACACTGGGGATGGGAGAAATTTTAAAGAAAGTTCTTGAGTTTTGTGATTTTGTTTTTCAGTTTCATTTCAGAGTTCCTGATAAGCTGACTGAACCACCTTTGTTTGAGGAAATGAGGCAAAGAGCAATTCAGTTGTAAAATGGTTTGAGTGAAAATTGCCCAGTCATGTCTGACTCTTTGCAACCCCATGGACTGTAGCCCACCAGTCTCCTCTGACCATGGAATTTTCCGTAATTCCATGTAATTTTGCCAGAATAATGAAGTGGGTAGCTGTTCCCTTCTCCAGTGTATCTTCCCAACCCAGGGATCGAACCCAGGTCTCCCATATTGCAGGCAGATTCTTTAACATCTGAGCCACCAGGGAAGCCCAAATGGTTCAAGGAAGTGTCATTATTAGCAGTAAGTCAGGTAGAAGGAGGTATAAAGAAGGTAGCAAGAAGGTATAAAGAAAAATCCACATGAAGAAATTATAAATGAGCAGGTAAGGTGTAGGTACGGGAGATGGAAGAGATTTGGAGGAAATGGTGCATCCAGGAAGCGACAGCAGGGAGAGGGTGAGGATAGATACTAAACATCCATTACCTCACTGAGTTCTCCCAAGAAGCATATCAAGCAGAACGTGTTACTTTTACATTTTACACATGAGAAAACTTAGACCCTATGTTTATTAACATATCTATTCTCTTAGAATGAATAAATAGTAGTATTTCTTCATTTAGGGCTACACGGCATTTTTCTTCATCCCAATATCATATTGCATTAAAATCATTGACTTATGTTTCACTCCTAATGCATATGATCTTCTGGGGTGGGGGAACCTGCTTGTGTATATTTGAATAAATGAAATAAATTAAACTGTTATTAATTTATTTAGAATATAGTATAGCATTATTTCCCATCCCCCCCAAAAAAAACAAGTTTCAGTAGTGATCTAAGAGACCTCTGACTTTTCTTCCATATGTATCCTTATTCTAAAACTTTTGCCCTTCAGTCTCTTCTTAACCATTTAAAGTTGCCCTTACTCTCCTCAGTCTTATATACCATACCCAACCCACTATGGCCTTTGGGACCTTCTGATGCAAGTTAGCACCATCCTTTTTCTGATTACTGGACAGATTTTCTAAACTCATCTCCCTTCTCTCGGGTGAGTCTCTCAACATCAAGAATGATCCAAATGAAACTGATCAAATCATGGGACCCCCCTGCTTAAAACACTGCAGTGACTCCTCAAGGCCCTCAAGGTAAAAGTCTGTACACTGGCTAAGAAGGTAAACGGTACGTCATTTACCCTCCCCCCGTCTCTCTACTCTTCTCCCCTAGTCTGCTCCGGGTACACTAGGCACAGTCCTGCTCCATGGCATTGCACTGCCTCTTCCACCCACCTGGACTTCTCACCCTAGGTATCCATGAATCTAATTCCTTGCCTCCCTTGGGCTTTTACCTGATTTCAGGTGAATGAATGTATGGATTCTCCCTTTGAAATAAAATAAAATTTTACTCTTCTCTAAATTACAGCCTTGAAGATTCTGAAGAAGACGTCATAGACTCTATTCTGTCTAAGCTCTCTGTCTCAACTGCTCTTCCTAGGGTGTGGTTTTCAGGTCCTCTCATCTGAAGATTCACTCTAGATTTCTCATGTCCTTCTCAAAATGTGACTCTTCACCTTGAATACTTCATCAGTAAGATAACCATTCCCAAACTCATCAGATCTTGACTGACTGAGTAAACCAATCATAAACCATACCAAGATCACTAAGATTGACAATCGAATTTGTTAATTAATTTTGAATCCTTTGTGCATTAGGTCCACAAAATTATGATTTTCAGAAGTAGTTTAGTTGTCAGTCAGGTACTGACTGGAGCCTATATGCTATAATTTTTTTAAATATATATATATAATTTTATTTATTTACTTTTGACTGTGCTGGGTCTTGGTTGCTGCAGGGGCTACTCTTCATTGCAGTGCACGGACTTCTAATTGTGGTGGCTTCTTCTGTTGTGGAGCCACGGGCTCTCGGGCACACGGGCTTCAGTAGTTGTGGCATATGGGCTCAACAGTTGCAGTTCTCAGGCTCTAGAGCACATGCTCAATAATTGTGGCACACAGACTTAGTTGCTCCTTGTCATGTGGTATCTTCCTGGACCAGGGATCAAATCCATGTGCAGATTCTTTACCACTGAGCCACCAGAGAAACCCTGCTTTAAATATTTTACTTCTTTATGGGGAAGAAGGCCTTGTTGTACAGATACCAATTCATGTATGGGTACTGGTTCTTTCTGTTCCTTGTTGCAGCATGCTGCAGTCATGCCTAGTGTGTTTCAACAAAGTAGTATCTACATGAGGCTGCAGGTCAGGCCTTGCAGGGCTAGGGTAGATATTTTAAGACTTCTGAGGAGTGAAGGCCCTTAGGGAAACCTAGCCACTGTCAAAGGAGCCACTCATCAGCCAGACCTTTGGAGGTTGATGGCCAGTTTGCTTATGACAAGTGACTGACAGGCTGTGAAACTACAGGGAAGATATATACAGTACACACATGGACGCGGATTGATTAAATCAAATGGACGAGAAAGGGCATGATGGTTGAAAAAGCAGTGTATGCAGTTCTACCCCCTCCACAAAGATGGCCTAGATTAAAATAAATGATAGATGTGTAAATGATAAGTGATCTCACACCACTGGCATGAGGCTATGTGCACGAGAAGCAGATGAGATGAAAACCTTTTTATTTTTTTTTCCCCAGCTATGATGAACTAATCAAAGGAGAGAGCATTAATTAAAAAGGAAATGTAAATTGCCTTTATAAGGGCAAGACACCAAATCTGGAGTCACTGAAGCATAGTATACGCGTGTTGTGAGAGAATAGTTTCCTTTACATCTTGCCCTTAGCAACCAAGGAAGACAGAAGTTATTCCGGACCTTGTTAAGGATAGAGCCAAGTTCTCCATGTAAGAAAGAAATCAACAAACATCTAGGATTGATTTATCATAATATATTCAGATAAAAAATGTTCCTCAGGGTATATGTGGGGGAATAGCATCTCAAGAAGCTAATATTCTTTTTAAAAAGTCTAGCTTTAAGAATGCAAATTATGCAATAAATTGAAGCTTCTAAAATGTTATTAACAATAGTCATAAAACCCTACTACTATGAAAAATTAGAGGATATTGTATTTAATTGAAAGATGTAAGGAATGAATGCTGACTATAGTCATCCTGATAGAAGTCTGGGATTCAAAACCAGACAAAGACTGGAGGTGATGGAGTGAAAATACTAAGATGTACTCTCAAGTGTTTGAAAAGTTCAGAGGACATGTTAACTGGGTAGCTAGAAATATACGAAGGAGAGCTAACATTTGCAGAAATAAATGAAATAAAATTACATAAAAATTAAAAATTCTTCCATCCATCACAATTCTTGACATCTTTACACAATTGAAGATCATGTGATGATGAAGTTGACTATGAAGAGAATGATTTCAATGGTAACACAAGTAGATTACGGCCATTAACAAAATATTTTTCCCTTTGGTAGAAATTTGGTCACTTCTGGAGGAATCACAGCATGGAAGCATGGAATCACTAAATCTCTTTAGTTCAAGAGGAAAAGAAAGAAAAGGATGTTAAACCTCATGTTCAATAGGAAATCCATTATCTTGGTCTTTATCCAAATTGTAATTCAAGGTACACACTAAAATCCCTACCTCCTCTGAAAGCCTTTCCAATATTAAGTAATATGGCACATGTTCATAAAATAAACTCACACACATGTACACACACAATGCATCTACACACTAATCCATATGTTAATGAGCATCATATGCCTACTCCTTATATCTTTTTACCCTCATCATTCTCTTTCCATTCATTTCTCATGCTCCACATTGCGTATTCTTATGGGAGTTTCTATTGACAGTACTAAAACATAATTCTTTTTGCACAAACCCTCCAGTGCTTCTCATTTCACTCTGAGGAAGGCTCTTCCAGTGACCCATAAGACTCAATTCAACCTCTGCATTTACCACTCTGCATCCCCCTCTCCTGTTCTTTTCCTGTCTCTTATTCTGGCCTTTTTCGTATTCCTCAAACACCCTAGACTTGTCCTTGTTTCAGAGTCTCTGCTTTGAACACTGTTTTAAAACTTTTCTTCTCTGTTTTAGGTATTTGCGCAAACATCACCTTCTTGGTGAAAATGTCCCTGACAAACTACTTAAATATAATCTGACTCCCAACCTTCCAAACCCTACTTTTTTACTTCATCTCTCTCCGTAGCACTTCCTAACATTCCAGATTTTTTCATATATATATATATATATATATATAGAGAGAGAGAGAGAGAGCACAAAGAAAATAGAAAATAAAACAGAAAATAAAAAATGAATATATATATTCATTTTTTATTTTTATTTTCTGTTTATTCTCTTTTCTTATCTTCTTCTACCTGTTCCCGCTTCTTTGTGCTACTAGAATTCAGCTTCATATTGACATACACTTATCTACTATGCGGATGGCTGCATCCCCAGTGCCTAGATGAATGTACATTCATTGAGTTGATAAAGCACAGCCCCCTCCCACACACATAGTCTTACACACACACACACACACACACACACACACAGATACACAACCTTATGAGAAGGTGATATAGCCTGTCTTTTTATGGATTAAGAAAGGTGACCTAGAAGATAAGCAACTGGCCTCAGATAACAAAGGGATAGTTGAGACTGAATCCAGGGAAATCCAGCTTTGAAAGTGAACCTATAGGTTTGCCAACATACATGTTCTAGAATGTTTCCAGTGACAGTATTTATAATAACACTAAAATGTCTATCAACGGTAGAGTGGAAATATTCACACAATGGGATGCTATGCAGTTATGAGCTTACTTTGAGGAAAAGAAACCAGAGCTCAAAAGTCCACATTGTATGATTCAGTTTATGCATAAATGTACATGTGCAAATAAGCAAAGAGCAAAGGACAAAGCGGATTCATTTTGTTAGGGTCAGGATGGTGCTCACTCTCCCTGAGGATGGTGGTAATGGTAGGGAGCAAAAGGGAACAGAGATGAGCCTTTCAGTTCAGTTCAGTTCAGTTCAGTCGCTCAGTCATGTCTGGTTCTTTGCAACCCCATGAATCACAGCACGCTGGGCCTCCCTGTCCATCACCAACTCCCAGAGTTCACTCAGACTCACATCCATCGAGTCAGTGATGCCATCCAGCCATCTCATGCCTTTGGGTACTATTAACATTCTCTTTTTGATCTGGATAGAGGTACATATGTTTAGTTTGTAAAACTTTATTGATTTTTACCCTTATGATATGTGCATAATACCATGTGTGTGTGTGTGTTAGTGACAAAAAGGCTCCTGTTACGCATACTGTTTATAATTATCTCCAAATGAATGCAGGTGAGACTTATGGACAAGGTGAGATCAGCCTACCTAATCACTGGACAAAAGTGATGGGGCAGTTACTCCTATGACTGTGCTTCCTTTTGTAAGACTGTATTACAGGTTATAGCAGATTGGAAATTCTCCTGCTGACTCTGAAGAAGTAGCTGCCCCCCTGGAAGAGAGCTGTGTGCCTAGTTCTGAAGATGATCTAGAAGCTTTGAGTGACCCTGGACAATTGCCAGCATGAAAACGGGACTTCAGTCCCACAGCTGAGTAATTTAATCCTGAAATAGCCTGTATGAGTGATAATTCAAGAAAGTCAAGCCTGTAAGAGTCAGGTATTAACAATGGGAAAGAAGCATCACTGTCTTATCTCTCCCACATTGAAATATTTGTATAAGATCCTTTCAATTTGGATAGAGTGAGTCATTGAATATAGGAAGACAAATGAACTTGGCTTTGCGACAAAAAAAGAGGTAATTTTTAATAAGCAAAATTAGTATTTGATTTTATTATTCAATATTTAAGACTTACTAAAAATGCGACTTTATTCTGTACTCCAAATTACTGAATGCAAGCACATCAGTTATATATATATATATATGCTGCTACTGCTGCTGCTAAGTCACTTCAGTCGTGTCCGACTCTGTGCGACCTCATAGACGGCAGCCACCAGGCTCCCCCATCCCTGGGATTCTCCAGGCAAGAACACTGGAGTGGGTTGCCATTTCCTTCTTCAATGCAGGAAAGTGAAAAGTGAAAGTGAAGTCGCTCAGTCGTGTCTGACTCTTAGCGACCCCATGGACTGCAGCCTACCAGGCTCCTCCAGGCAAGAGTACTGGAGAGGGGTGCCATTGCCTTCTCCTATATATATATATATATATTTTATAACTGAATGTAAACATCAGTTATATATGTGTGTGTGTGTGTATACACACATACATTTGTCTTCATGAATATAACACTTCCACAACCCAATAAAATAGTTTGAGAATTTTATATAGTTAATGAGAATCAGAGTTAAATTTTGTATTCAGAAATGGTATTATTGTCCATTACAAGTTTTATGATTCTAATGAGAAATAAATAAACTTAAGCCATTAACATGAGCAAGATGGACTTCAACCTTTTGTTCATAATCACAAAAGCTCGGACTAGACCTGACAAGAGTCCCTTAAACAGCACGTGCCTGGGTAAGGAGACAGCCCTGTTCACTTCTGACTGCTCAAACTGAAGCTCTGGGCCTTTCTATTGCGTGTTGTCCTATGTTAATTCTCTGCCTATAAATTAATATTATTCCATGCCTCGTCCCGTCTCTTCCTTCTCTTTTCTCTTTGCTTCTTTTTCCCTTCCTTCCTCTTTCCTGCTCTTTGTCCTCTGTGTCATCCCTTGTAGAATGAGGTGCTTTAGGGGAAGTTTCAAAATATGGGACCCTTTTCTGTGTCATCCTCTATGGTGGGAATAGTACCGATGGGACCTGACAAATTACTCTCTGTGGAATGGACGAAGGAAAGGATGAGCAAACAAATGAGCGAATGACCTGTGTCCTCTGCTAACAAGACTTGGACCTGTTCTCAGGGGCAGTGGCTCCATCCAATGCCGCCCATCTGTTCAGAGTCCAGGTAGCCGCCAGGTCTCCCCTCCTCGTTGCTTTACCCCAGACCCAGGTGACAGTGATGGAGCTGACAAGATGTCAGCTGACCCTTATTGATTATGCATGATCTCATTAGTAAAACCTTGGCCCAGTGTGACCTAATCCTTGCTGGGAAAGACTGTGATATACGAGGACCAGCACTTTGTCACTTGAGGTTAGGCAAACAGGAAGACCGCTTAGGACCTGGGGTGCTGAAAGACACAACCCCTCCTGCTCTGGGAAGGCGGCAAGGAGCATAAAGCACACAGGCCCTATGTGGGTCAGACAAGTCACTGAGAGCCCATCCTGGCTGCGAAGCTAGTTATTTATTTATGTTTGTTTGCTAAAAATGCATCTGCTCTGGCAGCCCTGGGACACTTGTCCTAGTAAATAGCTAAATCAGAAATGGGGCAGAGAGAAGCGTGGCTGGACCAAACGTGCTGAGATCCTTGAGGTCTGAGGCTGTTATTCCCTTTGGTACAAGGGACGTGTTCTAACGTGTCCCATCCCCCACCCCTGCTCTCTATCCCTCAAAAAGACAGCCTACCACCATAGGCTGGAGAGATGAAGCACTTCACATGTGAGAACACTGAGCCCTAAGGAACAGAAGCCGAATGGAGCTCAGCATCTGACCAGATCAGGGCCACTACCAGCACCAATGGCTCCACTGTGTGAATTACATTAAAAAAAAAAGTAAAATAAAAAAATAATATATAACTCTTCTTCCACGAGGAAGATCTGTCAAAAGGTACCGCCTTTGTGCATTACATGAACTGTGCAACTTTGTTCCTGAGTTCTGACCACAGTGGGACTGACCCAGTCTTGTTCTGGGGAACTCCAGTCATAAACAGGCCATCCAAATGAACAGCCTGGGCTCGCTGAACCATTGCGCACAGTGACTACGGAGGCATAGTATTTTGAAACTGTGGCATATTTATTTCATCTGGAAGCAAGCATGTGGTTCCATTCCTGCTGAGCGAGGGACAAAGTCTTAGAGATAACCAGTGCTATAATCACCCCAGTTAAGTTCCTGAAAGAAGAGTAGGGTGACCTGAAGGAATTCACCCCAAAGTGTTTGTCTACACTAAAGAGAAAACATAATTTGTGTCTAGAAATAGGTGGCTCTCCCACTTGAAGCACAATCACTTACTCTTAGCAGGGAAAAAAAAAAGTCCCTCCCTTGTTTCAATCACCCTCTTTATTAGGTCTCTCCCTTGACTGAGCCAATCAGGGAAGAATCATCAGTAAATATCGCTTATTAAATGCTTGGGTCAGGTTATCTGCCTGTCAACCAGAGGGGGTGGGCGTGCACTGGGGCCATGGCTGCTGAGTGAGCATTCTTGGACTCCCCACACACACCTCAGCAGAACCCAGTCTTTAATAAGCATTGTGTGTTGCTGCTCTTTTTAAAATGATTGAATTATGGCTTTTTATGGCTCTATAAAAGCCTTTATTAATTTGGGGAAGCTTCTGCATCTTCCAATCCTGTCCAGTCTCTTCCGGGAGGTTAAATTATTTATGCAGCTTCCAATTGCTATGTTGATGGTGTTCTTTAAAGAACAACGAGCAGGACTCTCTGTTTTCCATGAAGTTTGTGGGGGGAGGTTATAGAGGGAGGGGCAAGAAGGATATGGGTATCTTGAAAGGTGTCACCTCAAAGACCTCATGGGGAGACAAGGGAGGAGACCTCATGATGGTCAGTGGAATTGTTGGGACAAGATTTCAGCTCAGGGGGAAGGGACAACGAACTTTAACAGTATCCTCTCTTGAGACATGCCCACGTGTGTTTTCATGCACGAGTGTGTGTGTGTTAGTTCTTCCACCATGGTTTTCTGCTGATGCTTCTTAATAGAAGAATAAAATATGGTTTGTATAGAACTCATTCTACCTATGGTGTGCTTTCAAACATACTATCTCATTTTTATTTTTAACCCCCTATCATTGTGCCTGCTGCTGAAGCAGCTATTTTACCATGTTCATTTCATGGGTCACGAGCCTCAGAATGGTAGTGTCACCAAGTACTGCGTCGCTCCCACCTGACCTCTCTGAAAAGCAACCAGACCTTGTGGTCCCAAGTCTGGCTCTGTTTCCGTGATAGCTCTGTTCTTCTAGCTGTTGGCAGCTGAAGGGACACTTCTACCTGCCATCACTCACCAAACTCTCTCCCACCTTGTACACATGTACATACACACACGTGCAATAACATACACACACGTGCAATAACATACACAGGCACACAAGCACTTATAGGCCAAATTTATCCATCCTCCTGTCTTACTATTTGCCCAATTATCCCAAGTTCCTGGAGCTTGCCCACCCCCCCCCCCCCGCCCACCACACACACACCTGTTGTTTTCAGACAAGAAAGCCTGCTGATTATTCCCTTTCCTTAGTCTACACAGTTCTTTTGCGCAGGTTGATCTACTGATTCCTTCAAGGCCTGGCTTAAAAGCCACCTCTCCCAGGATCCTTCCCTAGATAACCCCACCCTATGCTGCCACCTTTTCTGAATCAGAAGGGATAGAGTAGAGGAGAACATGGGTGCCACCCAAGATCAGAAAATCCACTTGCAAAAGCTAATCAAGTCACTTCCTCACCAGGAGCCTCTAACCCATGAACGGGAATACCAGCCCTGCCCTGTCCATTTCACAAAGATGATCTTAGGGACAAATGAGAGAGTGCATCAAGAAAGGACTATAGGACTTGCAGACCACTATGCATGTTTTATACACTCGTGACCCTTGCTATGAGAAATAGAAAATAAATAAGAGTGATTAAGAAAGGCTGAGTTTGTCAGAGAAGGCTCTAACAGTCCTGTTAGCTTTGAACTGGTGAAGGGCTGTGGGAAAAGAGTCTAAGAGGGAGGAGGCCGTGAGTGAGGAGGCAGAGACAGGAGGCAGCATGACTTTTTACCAAGAGACTGGCCATAACAGGAGCAGCTGATGAGAGTAACAGCTGGTCTGACTCTTTCTTCAAAAGAAGAAACTTCTGAGAAAAAGATTTGAGTGGTGAACAGTAAAACAAGGGACCAGGCAGGGTAAACTGAACAGCCCATGTGCTGGGGACTAGGAAAAATCTTATTACTAAGATTATCAGCATAAAAACGGCAAGGCTGGCTTGATGCTGACTATTGAGATGCTTTATATGAGAATATATAGGGCTCCCCAGATATTATGACAACCTGAGAGGAGGATTGACTTTAGAAAGCTGTACAGATGGGGCCAATTTATAGTGAATGGGCCGAGGAATGACCAGCCCATAGGGCAGCTCCAGACCCTCTATTACTGCAGTTCCGAAAAGATCACGGCACAAAGAGAGCCCCTTTACCTGAGTGTGTTCTCCTCAACCTTACACACACACACACACACACACACACACACACACACGCTCGCTCGCTCTCTCTCTCTGTCTCTTTCATCAGGACCAGCTCCACAGAGTCAAAGAAAATCTGTGCACATAAAGGCTTTGAAGAACACAGGGTCAATTTAAATATACAGGACATTTTCAATGCTCACTAAGGTGATAATTTTAAAAGTTTTCAGGCTTCTTAAATTTCACTGAATCTGTATAATACTCTATCATGCAGCCACTCAGAGGGACTAATTTCTACTAACACAGTCGAGTCCTGTATTTTCTCCTTTTGTTTCCCTTCAACTCCTCTCCATCTTCCCCACCTTAGTTCATGGTTACACTTTATCTGTTATTTCCCATGTATAGCATTTCAACTGGTCAACCTGCTTTTTAACCCCTACCTTTATATGACTTGAATACCACTCAGAAGCTCCTGCCTTCCTCAGTGACCCTGTCTCTGCCATCTGCCACTAGCTGTGACCTGTAACCCCTCCCCAGATTTCTGCTCCATCCTATGGCAGCAGCCCAGGTCTCACCTGCAGAGATGAAAGGTGTAGAACCAACCTCTTCACACCAGAGTATTTGATACAAAGAGGTGTTATTCAGGGATAATTATCATATGAAAAACTCTTCATATTCCCCTCCAATATTTATTCAAATCTATGTTATGTGAGGCGCCAGAGACACAGAAACAGCACAGAGCTCACATTTTCACATGTTCAGATTCTAGTGTGAGAAGACAGACACTAAAATGACACATCCATCAAATCTCAAGTGATGGCATTTCTGATGTCAGGGCAGAAATCAAGCATTTTTAGCTTGGGTAGAGATTCTTTTTTATGTGCTTAATGGTATTCTTCATATTGTCAAAGTTGAGTGAGGACGTGAAGGGAATATTGGGCCAAAGACTTTACTAAGATTGAGAACAGAAGCTACCCCCATCATCTTCCTGCCCCTCAGATGTTTCTGCTGGTTATTCATTTGTGGATGTGTTTTATGTCAAATTGAGCCCTGAGAGAAGGCAAAAGCTTCAGCTTAAAGCATGTGTGTAGAATCACAGGAGTAATGTATCAAGTTTGTGAATTCCAGAATGATTATATGTACAACTGGCCAGGCAAATGGTGCAATTGATCTAGCCACGACCACTTGGAGATTTCTCTTTATGTCCTTCTCATGTGCCTGAAATTTGGAAGGAAACAGGAAGCTTGGCAAATCGGGACTTGGCAAATTTTCCCAGTCTGTTTACCAAAATCTTGTTCTAGGTCCTTTTGTGAAACAGTCATGCAGGGGACCATGTGGCTATAGATGTGAAGGTAGGACCTGAGAGACACGTGTTGTGTCTGAGTTGACTTTACGTGAACACTGAGCAACGGCTAACTGAAACCAAAAGAAAATATTTTTTTTCTAAAAATGATATAAGTCCCTGGGGAAAATGGCATTCATTTAAGAGTCATTCCATTCAAAATACTCAGTTTTAAAATTAATAGACATTTTGAGGGAAGACTCCTCAGATAGTTACTGTCTCCATCCTCCAGAAAGTCTCTGTTTAGACACAGAAAGGCCACTGAGAGCTGGTCCAGAGCTGAACAAGGTCTGTTGGCAACACATTTCAGAGGAGATACCAGAAGGAAAGGCACATTGAGAAAAAGCAAAGGACACAACCCCTTCCTCTTTACGCATGGCAAATCAATTCAGGGTCTTTCATTACCACCTGAAAACCGAATGCACATGTGAACAATAAACTTTAATCTGGTTGACAACACTTTTTTAAAAAATGCACTGAAAGCAAGTTTCAGCAGCCTGACATACTTTATGACACTTATTAAAAAGACACACTTGTAAGTCAATTAACCTGGCCAATGGTATCTTTTAACTTGTTTTCTAAGAGGAAAGGCAACAGCAAAAGGGCAAAGTTTCCATCTAGAATGTTCTAAGTTGATTTCTTTTCCCTTACAATAAAGGCCACTGACCTGAGTTCCAACTAATATTTGTGAGCCCGCAGTTCACCTGCCTGCAACAACTGTAAAGTTCAAAAGAGGAGCTTATGGGTGTCCTTTCTTGAATTTTACATTTTATTCAAAGAAGAATTGAGACTTAACCTATAAAGAAATCAATTTATGACAAAATAGGTACAATATGGGATTTAAAATAGAAGCACAATGTATAATATTTAGTTAGCAAACATTTCTTTAGTTCATACTAGAAATGTTTGTATTGAGAGGAAAAAAATCTATGTACTTAAAAAAAAATTGTTTCTAAGGATATGATACACCCACCCCAGCCAAAGAACTCCCAAGCACCAGTAAATACGTAAATTAGCAATTAAATAAATAAGACTTTTTTTGATTCCTTGTATTTTTGTTTTGCTTTTCATTTCCTTAAATTTTGTAATGGATAAAATATTACAAATTTACTATGTAGTCTTTACTCTCTGAAAATTGTATTATAAGTGTAATTATCTTAGAAATCAATTCATTATAATTATTTAAATTCCATAAATTTAGCACAACAAAAATCGTAGCTGCCCCAAAATGCTTGCTAAGAGTATTTTAGTTGCATATAGCTCTTTACTGCAAAGTCAAGTACAGTTGGCCTTCAGGGAGCACTGCAATTTTTTTTTTTTTTTTTTTTTGTACACAGATGAGAACAAGTGTTTTAGACTTTCTTTGCTAGTGAGCTTCCTGCTCTTGACTGTTGATATATTCGGGTCCTTCTGGCTAAGCCTTAAGGCCTTGGGATTGGAAAGGCTCAGGAAGGGAAAACAGCTTATTCATATAGAGATTAAAAACAAGGGGAGTATTGATCTATTTACTTAATAGTCCAGGCCTAAAACTGAATAAGAACAAATTTCAACAATTTAGAATTGGAGGAGAAATTGGGTCCCAACTCCTCGTGGCCCTATGAGATTGAGATTCACAGATACAGATGTTGAAATGCACACTTCCTGGGTGTAAGGTCATTGCACTCCCTACTACGTTTACATTTATCTGAATTGAGACTATGAAATAACTTTGCTGCGTTCATTTTTTTTTTTTTTCACATAAACTTTGCAAGCCATAATTGAATTCCTACTAAGGTAGGATTTTGTGACAAAATCAGTTGCCTGCAGGGATGCAGCGCTATGCACAGTTAACCCTGAGGGGAGGAAGACACCAAACGCCTTAAATGCCTTCATCCTGTAGCCTAATTTTTGTATTCAAGTCAGTCACTAAATGATATCTCTCTTTCTACCCCACCTCCCAGTCAGTAAAATAAACGATCTATTGCTAGAGTCAAGCAAGCTTTCAGTTACAAACTATTTTCAATTTTTAGTGAATAAAAATACGTTCTTGTAGACTTCAAATAATTGTGAAAGAAAAAAACAGTTTTTGTAATTGTTTCTCAAAATGTGTATTTTAATAAGTTACTAGGATTATCTCTACTTGTACATTTTCTGCAGAAGTTATAAGGAAAAAGTTTGACAAATCCAAATAGCCACTTCAGACTGGCAATGTTTAAAAACAAATTCAAGAACAAATGACATATTTTGAGAAAATGTATGCGATAGTTTTAATAGGCAAATGATGAATATCCATAATACACAAAGAGCTTACTCAAATAAACTACAGAAAGAAAACCTCAAGGAATAACAACAAATAATATGAAGTTGGTATTTTAAAGAAAAAATAAAAACAAATGTGCATTAAATATATGGCTACCGCTATTTAGTTCCTAAGTCATATCCAACTCTTTGCAAGCCCGTGGGCTATAGCCCATCAGGCTTATCTGTCTATGGGATTTCCCAGGCAAGAATCCTGCAGTGGGTTGCCATTTCCTCCTCCAGGGTATCTTCCTGACCCAGAGATCGAAGCCACATCTCCTGTGTGTCTCCTGCTTGGCAGGCAAATTCTTTACCACTGAGCCACCTGGGAAGCTGATAAATATATTAAGATACTCACAAAACATGGTAACACTTTAAATCTATTAGACTGCCAAAAATTAAAAGAACAAGAATATTGAATGAACTTTATCAAACACATATCTTCTACATTATTGGCAGGACAGTAAATTATCAAGACTTGTTTTGAAAATCATTGGTAGACTATGCATGCTCAGTCACTTCAGTCATGTCCAGCTCTGTGATCGCATGGACTGTAGCCCACCAGGCTCCTCTGTGCATAGGATTCTCCAGGCAAGAATACTGGAGTGGGTTGCCATTTCCTTCTCCAGGGATCTTCCTGACCCATTAATTGAACCCACATTTTTTATGTCTCTTGCATTGGCAGGAGATTCTTTACCTCTATTGTCACCTGGGAAGCCTGTCTATGAAAATCTTAAATTTAAATGTGAAAATTGGTCACATTATGCTACTTTCAGATATCTACCTTATGTAAATATCTACGCAAATGAGCAAGAGTGATTGACTGACTATTCATTCTTTTAAAAAGCAAGATTGAGACCCTCTATGTGTCCATCAACAATAAAAAGGAAAACTGAGTTATAGAATATCCAGTAGGTGTAGGGTCTGGAGTCATTTACCAAAAGGAGGACAGTTTTGTGTGTGGTCGTGAAAGACTGTCATTCAGTTCAGTTCAGTCGCTCAGTCGTGTCCGACTCTTTGCGACCCCATGAATCGCAGCACGCCAGGCCTCCCTGTCGATCACCAACTCCCGGAGTTCACTCAAACTCATGTCCATCAAGTCGGTGATGCCATCCAGCCATCTCATCCTCTGTCATCCCCTTCTCCTACTGCCCCCAATCCCTCCCAGCATCAGAGTCTTTTCCAATGAGTCAACTCTTTGCATGAGGTGGCCAAACTGTCATTACATTCCAACAATTCTGAAAATTGAAAAGACAAATTTTTCAGCACTATGAATAATATGAACTATTTTCTTTAGAAAAACCTTAGTGAATAAATGTGCCTGAAAAACCATAGATGATACCACTAATACTTGTCAGGGCTTCCCTGGTAGCTCAGTGGTAAAGAATCCACTCACAAAGCAGGAGATGCTGGAAATGTGGGTTTGCTCCCTGGATTGGAAATGTGGGTTTGATCCCTGGATTGGGAAGACCCCTTAGAGGAGGGCATGGCAACCCACTCCATTATTCTTGCCTGAGAATTCCATGGATAGAAGAGCCTGGAGGGCTACAGTCCATGGGGTCACAGAGAGTTAGAAATGACTGAAGAAACTGAGCACAATACTTGTCACTTCAAATAAAGTGTCAGTGAGGATTTCTGCATTTCTCTATTGTTTGACTGCATTATTGAGCCCAGGGCTTCCTGGTGGCTCAGCGGTAAAGAATCTGCCTGCAATGCAGGAGACACGTTTCCATCCCTGGGTCAGGAAGATTCCCTGGAGAAGGAAACAGAAATCCACTCCAGTATTCTTGTCTGGGAAATACCATGGACAGAGGAGACTGGTGGGCTATACTCCATGGGGTCACAAAAGAGTTGGACACGACTTAGCGACTGAACAAATATTGAGCCTATCCTGTATTTATAATTAAAAACTACTATTAAACTTTATTTCTTTATTCAAGGATGCACAAATAACTGTGGAAAATATCTTAGTAACTAACTCTCCTGTTCTTAAATCCAAATGCCTCCTTCTAGAGCTGCTTCTGTTATTGTAGCAGTCCAAATATCCATCTCATCAAGCTCTTCAGTGCTCAAATGTTATCCATTCTGCAGCTGGAAGAGCTCTCATTATTTTTGCATGTAGAAAATATGACACCTGAAGATGAAAAGAAAAAAAAAATCTCATTCAGCTTTTGCAGCTTTATAGGTTTTGGAACATCGTTATCAATAACTGTAATATAAACTAAGCAGATGTTTCTATAACTCTACAAACTTTCTTATCGTTTTCCAGCAGACATTCTGCAGGGCATGCTTTTTAGATACAAAATATTAATTGATAAAGGAATCTGGCCAAAGAAACTCAATGAAGCACCATGTCCTACAGTCTTTAAATATGGATGGACAAATATGCAGACAAAAGAAATAAAAACTGCTATAAACACCTCACAAAGTTGCAACAGAAAAAATTGGCTCAGGAGAGTACAAACATTACATAATTTTTAAATTAATTTTTATTTGATCATAGTTTCTTAACAATGTTGCTAGTTTCTGCTATACAACAAAGTGAACCAGTTATACATAAGGCTTTAATATAATTTTATTCAAATCTCTGATATATTTTTGCAAAACATGTTTTGTTGCCTAGTGATGGTGATAAGTCATTTGTTTTTTGACTAGCTCAGTGAAAGAAGCATGACAGAACTCTTCTAGACAGTAATAGATAAATATCTGTATGCTATTCCCCCCAAAAATGTTTACATATATTTCCTCATGATACCGTTAGATGCCTTTTCAAAGAACTGAAGAAAAGTTAAAAAGAAAAGTACCCTGTATTGAAGCTGATGCTTTAAAGAAGAAGACAGAAAATAAAAAATATAGCACAGGATAGTGAGGTTGAAACTACAGAATTATTGGCTAGGATAGAGTGATATCTTTTGAACATTTCTTGTTTTTTAAATCTACAGAATCGATTGCTAACAGAAGTATGAAGAAGTGAAAAGTGTCTAGAGTTGTAGATAACATTATACATACCCTCCAGAAATCCCTGAATAATAAGAAGCCAGGTTCTGAATCAGACAATGTATATAAACTCTTTTTCCCTCCTCAGAATGTTTACTTACAACTACAGAAGAAAATAAATTGGAAATCTTTACTTTCAAATGGAAAGAATTTTGTTGTCAGTCAGTTCATGCTGCTGCACATATCCAGATCAGAAGGCAAAAAAGTCTGCGAGCTGGGAGCACTATTATAGTATTTGACTAAACTGAAAAATAAAGTGCTCAATTAGAATTTGATGTAAGGACAGGTTGTAGAAATGCTGCAGCCTACAGATTATTATTAGTACTCCGTCCAGCCTGTCACTATTTTAAGCATCCCTGTGCAACTTCAATAAGAAGGCATCTTTACTGACATACTTTGTTTTTCTTGTCACAAAGTTTGATTCCTCTAAATTCAATGGCATGTAAGTTTTTGGCTATTTTGAAATATATACAAATCATACACAAATATATTCTTACAAATAGTTGCAATATATTGGGGTTTCCCTGATAGCTCAGTTGGTAAAAAACCTGCCTGCAATGCAGGAGACCCTGGTTTGATTCCTGGGTCAGGAAGATCCACTGGAGAAGAGATAGGCTACCCACTCCAGTATTCTTGTGCTTCCCTTGTGGCTGAGCTGGGAAAGAATCTGCTTGCAATGGGAGAGACCTGGGTTCAATCCCTGGGTTGAGAAGATCCCCTGGAGAAAGGAAAGGCTACTCACTCCAGTATTCTGGCCTGGAGAATTCCACGGACTGTATGGGGTCGCAAAGAGTTGGACATGACTGTGCAACTTTCACTTTCATACTTTAATTTTTTCTAAATAAGGATTTTCTACATCTCCTTGGTGGTATGAAATATCAGAAGCCCCTATAATGCGGGTTTTTTTTTTTTTTTTTTAACTATACTGATGAGAGTTGAATTGGGAGCCCTTTACTGATCCTGAGGCTTTTGTTCCCCCATGGCTGGAGGCTTTCACTGGCCACTCTGATGCTGATGGGCCATGTCTTCCTGCCAAAGATGCTGAAACAGCATATTTTGTGAGATCATCTAATGAGCCAGAGCCAACTGTGGGCTGTGAACCACTTTGAAAGGGTGGGGGTGATTCACTAGGACAGTCTCATTGAGTAGCCCTGGAGAATGCATAAAGAAATGAATTTGCACACATATTTAGATGCTTTTCTGTGATGCTCAATATGACCAACTTGCCAGATGCTCATAAGCCTATAGTGATCTGAACCTGTGAACTTTAGGAACAGGTAAATTACAGTCAACCACATTTATTGCTGGAAAAAATAAGTGATGATGTCATTTGAAAGCAGAGCCCCTAAAGAAGAATGGTTGCATCAGGACTGGAGCAGGTGTGAAGAAAAATGACAGGCCTGATTTCTAACTTCTCCTAAGCTTAGAAAGCCTTTCTTCCCTTAGAAAGAAGAAACAGCTCGCCAGGTGGATTTACTAAGCTCTAGTTTAGGGGGAAATAACCACAAACAAACAGCACCAAACATTTCTGACAAATGGATGGCTTTGGCACCTGAGGTGCATAAGAAGGGAAGGGAAGGATAAAAATGGACACAAAGGTAGAAAGGGACCCAAAATGAATAATGAAGAATGAAAGCAATCTGAAAAGAACACCTGCTAGACTGACAACAGAAGAGGAACAGGAGAGCAAAGTAAGATAAATGCTCATCTTGGAGATATGCAAGATGGAAGGAAGGGGAGAAAAGGCAAGTATGAGCCAGTGATATAAATGAATTACACAGGAGCAGGCTTGTTTCAACACACACTTGAATCAACACTATGCAAAGATCTATGATAACCACCCCACCGTTTTGTCGATGCTCAAAATAAGCCAGAGTAATCAGGAGAAGTGATGGCAAGGCCTAGGAGTTGGATCCATCTGTCTTTTCCTTTGCTGGCACTGTGGTTATTATTATTACAGTAAACCTGTCACTATTCAATGTCCACAGCTGTAAGTCATTCTGCATAGTTGAGTTTCCCAATAAATGAAGCTTTGCCAATTTAAGGACTGAGAATTTATGTTAATTCTTTAAACTGAATCTTTTGTTTTAATAGATTACAATCTATTTCACTGCTATTAATGTTAGTCAGTTTTCCTTGGGCCCTGGCCAAAGTAGACCCCAACAGCTAAAATGTAGCTTTGTGTTAGACGTCTGTTTACTAAATCACTGCAGCTTTTTTGCCTTTCTATTTTAGTTTTCATTCAAAGATGATTCAAGATTCATCTGTCCTAAATTTTATTTTTCTAATAACTCCACTTAGGTTTCTTTGTAGGTTTAATTTTACAAGCTTTTATCAGCCCTTAGCTACACAACATACTGTTATTGTTGTTTTTGCTAAACCTTACCTATCTTTGTGGATCATTACATGTTTGAGGAAAGATATTAATTTATAGGATTTCATGAAAGAAAGGGGAATTCAGCAGTCATATTATAGAAACAGTTTTACAAATGAGGAAAATGGGCTCACTGAGTTATTTTCTTTGCTGAATGCCACAGAGCTAAGTAGGGACAGATAGGAAACTAGTACACAGGCACCCCAAAATCTTCCCTAGTGGCCTCTTTTTAATGCAAAATATTAGTTCATATTCTGAACCTTTTCTGCTTTACTTTAGAAAGAAGGTAGTATGAAGTATAGAAGTGATCTTGAGGTATGGAGAAGTGTTCAGAGCCTTCATTATCCCTGACTATAAGATGCATATGGTAGTACATGATTCATAAGATCTGTAATGCATTTACCACAAGCTTAGTTTAAACTAATCTGTGTTCATCTAATCTGTGTTCACCCCTAGATTCCTCTACAGGATTAGCAAGGGATATAGTTGCTTTAAAAAAGAATGAGAATATATTTTCATTTCAGACCTGGCATCATCCTAGTAAAGACTCACTTTAGGAAAACAACCATAGAGTCTTCAAAAGAGGTACAAGTGTCACTAGGAGGAGAAATGATCTGCAAATTAATAATTTTACTTCTGCCAGTCTGCTATTCTCTATCCCAGGTCCGACTGGCTTATGTCTGATTTATAAGGAGATGGGCAAACAGGGGGATAAAACACAAAAGTTCTATTTCAAGTCTTCTGAGGAGGGTCCTCATGTACCAGACAACATGAACAGATTTCCAGCTCAGTGTCCACTGCAAAGGTTGAGGAACCATCAGCTTTGCAGATGTTTCACAATCAATCAACCCTGGGTATTTATGTCCCCAGTGCTGACATCAGTGGCATAATTGTCCTCCAGGGAATATCACTGACATTGGTAGCAGTATTGGCGGCCTGGGAAGTAAATACCATCACTTTTCACTGTTCACTAATACTTCTGATATTAACTAAGCATCTTTCATAGTCCAGGCATTTGAAAGATATTGCTGATAACTCATCCTCATTATTTTACTATATTGGGGTAGTGGAGGAAAAAGCCAAATAAACCGTTGAGAACAGTGCTGTGTAGATAATGGTAATGCATGTACTGGGTGCTGTGGGAGTATACAGGAAGCACATCTTATGCCCATTTGGAGGTGTACGGTGGGAGTGGGACACTTCCTTGAATAACTCAGCTTAAGGTGAAACCTAAGGATGATGGCCGACATTCTACAGGGAAGGTTATTCTAGAATGAGGAAGAAACTGAACATTGGTATGGAATGAAGAGAGAACATAGCATCTGTAGGCAACATAAGAAAATTTAGTTGGGCTAACAAGTGATCTGCCTGATAAGGATGTGATGATAAGGCTGGAAGGAAAGGAAGGGGCAAAATATTGGATCTCTATGCTCAGAAAAACAGGGCATCACTAAAAAGCTTTAAGGAAGTATGGCGTGATCATATTTGCTTTTTAAAAATTAGTGTTGATATCATACAGATAAAATAGATTGGAAAACTATCTATGGGGGCCATTTCAGTCATCAAATTGAAAGATGTCTATTTAGGAGGCTGTTTTCATGGTTGGAGACAGAAAATGTTGATTGGGGCAGAATTGTGGTGAAGATGGTTTGGGGAAATAATTGTGATAGTAGGTAGATTTACAGTCGTAGTTGGTAAGATTGGCTGACTAGTTGGATGTAGGGTATGAGGGAAAGCTAGAAGTCAAAGAAGAGGCTGAAAATTGAAATCAACCTCTTAGATAAGGTTATTGAGATGATACGAGGTGGGATGATGGAATAACCAGATCAGGAGGGAAAGTAATGACGAGAGGCATATTGCAGTCCTGGTTGATGTAATGGGCATAGTTAGAATAGTCAGAAGTCTTGTTGTGAAGCGGTTGTCAGCGGTACAGGAGGAAACTGAGAAGGCAGAAGTAGAGTGGGATGATGGGCCATGCACAAAGTGCTCGCCCAGAAGATGGGGCAGGTCAGCAAATGTTGGTCACTCATCAGGAATTCTCAAAAGTAACTGGAGTGGATTTAAGGGAGGAGATTTGAAGTTCTTCTATTTGTGCATTGAGGCAGAGCCATATAAAACTTATTCTTGTTATCATGGCCTTATTATAACCCTCTTCTAGAATGGCCCATGGAGCACAGTGATCCATAAGTCAATGTTCTGGAATAGGTGATCAATAATTGTTAGCTTCTTCATTCTCACTCTTCACCTCACAAAACAAAGTTCAAGCCTAAGAATTCAATAGGCAGTCAACAGAGCATTTTGATATAAAATTGATTGGTTGATTTAGAGACAAAAATTAATCTGTATTTCTACAGCTTGAAAAAATGACAAGCTTTCTCAGTCCACTATTTTCTTTGGTTGTTTAGTATCAAAGTAGTTTGATGGCTTCTTTTAGTCCTTTTAGGAAATTGCACTTTGGGGACTGGTAAAAAAATATAGACTTGGTAAGATAAGCAAAACTGAATAGATCTTGATTTTTCATTTGGAGATTTCCATGTCAAACATGTCTCTGTCTGCAGATTGAACGACAAAGCCACTGAAACAGAAACCAACTCAGATTTGCTGCCATTGCATCTTGAGAAGCACAGAAGGATTCAAGACCACTCAAAACAAACCAAAAAGAGAGAAAAGCCTCTAAGCCTTTTTTAAAGGTTTTAGAAAGGAAAAGGAATGCTAAGCGATGTGAATAAATACAGACATACATAGACATACACACCTTTTCTAAAACACATACAAAAAATTTTAAAAGAACCTCCAATTTCTAATGCTTTGGGAAAGTTCAATGAAAAGGAAGATCCATTTTTGTCTCCATCTCTAGCCAGATTCACCAAGAGAGGGAACTGACTCCAGGTATAGATTCTGAGGCCGTGTTTGGCACTGCTTTGAAAGTTTCTTTTTGTTTTCTGTGTCTGGCAGATTCACTCCTGGGTCCTCCAGCAAATCCTGCCTTGTCACTTCAGGATATTTACATAGAACAGTTAATAAACAATAGATGATAACCAGCTATTCAATCCCTCCATTGCAGAAGTTAGGTGATCGTCTCCAATGTCCAGAAAATAATGACGATGGTTAATATTTTGATTACTTACTTGTTAGGCACAGTTCTAGCTGCCTGACATAGATTTTCTCATTTAATCCTCACAACGACATAAACAACCCATTCTTATTGTTGTTGTTCAATCACTCAGTCATGTCTGACTTGTTGCAACCTCATGGACTGCAGCATGCCGGGCTTCCCTTTCCTTCACCAACTCCTTGCTCAAACTCATGTCCATTGAGTCAGTGATGCCATCCATCTACCTCATCCTCTGTCATCCCCTTCTCCTCCTGCCTTCAATCTTTCCGAGCATCAGGGTCTTTTCCAATGAATTGGTTCTTCGCATCAGGTGGCAAGAGTATTGTAGCTTCAGCCTCAACGTTTGTCCCTCCAATGAATATTCAGGACTGATTTTCTTTTAGGATTGACTGATTGGATCTCCTTGCAGTCCAGGTGATTCTCAGAAGTCTTCTCCAATCAGATCAGATCAGATCAGTCGCTTGGTCATGTCCGACTCTTTGTGACCCCATGAATCGCAGCACGCCAGGCCTCCCTGTCCATCACAAACTCCCGGAGTTCACTCAGACTCACGTCCATCGAGTCAGTGATGCCATCCAGCCATCTCATCCTCTGTCATCCCCTTCTCCTCCTGCCCCCAATCCCTCCCAGCATCAGAGTCTTTTCCAATGAGTCAACTCTTCGCATGAGGTGGCCAAAGTACTGGAGTTTCAGCTTTAGCATCATTCCTTCCAAAGAAATCCCAGGCCTGATCTCCTTCAGAATGGACTGGTTGGATCTCCTTGCAGTCCAAGGGACTCTCAAGAGTCTTCTCCAACACCACAATTCAAAAGCATCAATTCTTTGGCGCTCAGCCTTCTTCACAGTCCAACTCTCACATCCATACATGACCACAAGAAAAACCATAGCCTTGACTAGACGAACCTTTGTTGGCAAAGTAATGTCTCTGCTTTTGAATATGCTATCTAGGTTGGTCATAACTTTCCTTCCAAGGAGTAAGCATCTTTTAATTTCATGGCTGCAGTCACCATCTGTAGTGATTTTGGAACCCAGAAAAATAAAGTCTGACACTGTTTCCACTGTTTCCCCATCCATTTCCCATGAAGTGGTGGGACCGGATGCCATGATCTTCGTTTCTGAATGTTGAGCTTTAAGCCAGCTTTTTCACTCTCCACTTTCACTTTCATCAAGAGGCTTTTGAGTTCCTCTTCACTTTCTGCCAGTTCAAAAGAACCAGTTCTTCGGTGTTCACCCTTCTTCATGGTCCAACTCTCGCATCCATACATGACTCTTGGAAAAATAATAGTTTTGAGTGTATGGACCTTTGTTAGCAACGTAATCTCTCTGTTTTTTAATAAACTGTCTAGATTTGTCATAGATTTTCTTTCAAGGAGCAAGCATCTTTTAATTTCAAGTCTGTAGTCACTGCCTGCAGTGATTTTGGAGATTTTGGAGAAAATGAACTCTGTCACTGTTTCCACTATTTCCCTGTCTATTTGCCATGAAGGGATGGGACGAGATGCCATGATTTTAGTTTTTTGAATGTTGAGTTTTAAGCCATATTTTTCACTCTCCTCTTTTACCTTCATCAAAATGCTCGTTAGTTCCTGTTAACTTCCTGCCATAAGGGTGGTGTCATCTGCATATCTGAGGATATAGATATTTCTCCCAGCAATCTTGATTCCAGCTTGTGCTTCATCCAGGCTGACATTTCACATGACATACTCTGCATATAAGTTAATAAGCAGGGTGACAATATATAGCCTTGACATACTCCTTTCCCATTCTGAACCAGTCCATTGTTCCTTGTCTAGTTCTAGCTGTTGCTTCTTGACCTGCATACAGGCTTCTCAGGAGGCAGGTAAGGTGGTCTGGTAGTTCCATCTCTTTAAGACTTTCCCACAATCAGTGGTATTATTATCTCCTTCATTGTACAGATGAAAACCTAAGACATGGAGCATGTAAATCCCTTCCCGAAAGTCTCATAAGAAGGATGGATTAGAAACAGGGTCAGTACCCACGTTGTCAGTTTCTAGAACCAGAAAATTCGAATTCACTCTGCTAAAAGAACATCTAATTTGAGAAGCCAGTAATTCAACTCAGGTATCCTTGAAGTGTGATTTCTTAAAATCCTAATTATTTATTGATGGACTAATGATAGTTACTCAGTATAAGACTCAATTTTCAGGTTCAAACTCAGTCTCTCTGAGGATTACCAGAACACAGAGGCGTTGCCTCTGCCGTCAAGAATTTATCTTCTAGCTCTACAACTCCAGAGCTCAGAGGTTAAGGTTGAAAAAATCAGTGTCGGTGTCACAGACTTTGGCATAAGACACACACAGTGACATAACACATACTTTGACTTCGTGGATCTATTATCAGCAAGCTATGTTACGCCATTTCTTTTTAGAATTAGGCCAAAACTCCTCACACAGTTAAATAGGATTTAGAAATTCTAACTACCAAATAGCGACACAGAAATTGGAAAAAAAAAAAAAAAAAGATGATGTATATAGAACACTTTGCATTACACTTGGTTTTTTTAAACTGTAGCTATTATTATCATCATTATTGTATTATTTGGGCTTCTCTGATAGTTCAGTTGGTAAAGAATCTGCCTGCAATGCTGAGCAACTTTTACTTATTGCATTATTTACACTTCTAACAACATAAGCAGTAGTACAAGACATTCTATAATAAATTCCAAGCTAGTGACATGTACAGTGCATATTCCAGGAAGTTGGCCACTAACCTTCTTTCTTCCACAAAATTCTCCCCAAGCGAGAATTTTCAGAGGGATACAATTTTAAGAGGCAGTCACAAAGTGAGGACGAACTGAACACTATCTGAAATGATTTTTCCCACCTCTGAACTTATACCTGTTTAATGCCCCTAGTGTCTTTTTCTTTAAGACTTAGAGTCAAATTGTACTTTATAACATTTCTTATATAATTATTTAATCTCTTAATACTATTTAACTGTTCACCTGTTTGGGTGTTGGCTACCAAATGATTGATTAGTTCCCAAGGGAAGGGACTGTATTATTTTTATATCTGTATGTTTTGCACTGTCTGATACATGACACTGCACATTGAAGACACTAGAAAATGTATTTGTTACTTTTGATTCTATTTAATTAATTTGCCTACATTTGATTTTATAATAGGTACTGGAGAATTTTCATAGGCAGTTAATGCCTTCCATTCTTCTGTAATTACATGATTCCATTACATTTTTCATACTGAAAACTTAGAGAAAGTGAATTGTTTAGCACTGAGCTAGTTGGCCTTTAGAAAAGAAAGACTATTTAAAAAGACTATTTAAAAGACTATTACTAAAAAAAAAAAAAAAAACTCAGAAAAATCTAACATTTTATTGTTTATCTAAAATATTCTAAGATAATGTTAACAATATATAATTTTGAGGCCTTTTAAAAACTTCTCAAATAAAGTTGATGGTAGAAATGAGTATCTTATGTTTTGTTCACAGTTTCACATTTGAAGTCAACTATTCTGGAGGGGAAAGCATATCACTGCGTTCATGTATCAGATGTGAAAGCCTTGAGGCATCATCTACATGAAGAAGAAAAACAGAAAAATAACTTATCCAGCAGAATAACAGTGATGACTACTCATCTCTGTTGGTTAAGTCCAAATAAGCTTAGTTTTATTTGATTATTTTTACTGCTGGCATTGTTTTGGCATTAGCAACCATTTAAAAAATATTTTGCTTTGTCAATATCTATAATAATTCTATTAAAGACAGTGAAGTGAAGGTGGGCAGAGAGTAGATGCAAGAGGCATGGAACCTGGAGCTGCCCTCAGAGCTTTCAGTTAAACTGAGGAAGGGGCTTTGGGGACAGAGCAACGTCTGCCCACGATTGACGAGGAGACCGCTCTCATGTGGATTATGCTTGCAGTGATTGTTGGGAATATCTACAAACTGTTAAGATATTAAATGAGCTTCATTTAAATAGTTTGTCAACTTGTCTAATTATCTTACTAGACTTGTCAAAAGAGACTGAAATCATATAGACCAGAAAGATTACTCCATCTCCTATATGGTCTATGACATGGTCTAAGAACACAGTTTTTACCATTTCTTTGCCGTGAAAACCATTTACAACAAATTGAATAGAAGGAAAGTTTTAATTCTTTATCCAATTTATCCAAACTACTTAGCTTTTCAGAGTAATAATTTCTTAGTCTATTTCATTAATTCCAAAGGGTACTAGGCTGTTTCAGGACAAACCTGGGGAGCAGTTATGTTGCTTAGGGGAATCTTCTATAAACAAGGAGAACAAAAATGACCAGACCTCACTGGTGATCGGTGACATTACAGATATCCACAAGTTCATGCAATCCAAGGTGCTCAGAGTCAACAGCTCGACTGTCTTTGCAATGCAGAGTCATATGGCGAAGAGTTTAGATAGCCCTGCTGTATGGAAAGTTTTCCAAGAATTAGATTTTTGAAAAAGAACAAAGTATTCAGTGTAGAATACACACACGAACACATAAAAAAGACACTTATTTGAAATGACTGTATGTAATTTTTAAGGAGTTGGCAAAAGACATCTACGTTTTAATGAGCATTTACCCTATCCAACCTCAAGATACTAACTTGTTTTAAGCACTGAGTCAAGGAGCATAGTGGCTTGCTTGAGGCTCCTTCATTAGTTTGTGCTGGAGCTGCAATTTGTACCTAAATGATTGTACTCTTCCTATGTTTCTCAGATTACTTACAATTAAAGTGAGGAGGCTAAAATGCAACAAAAATACAAATTACAGTAACCTGTGAAACTGCTTGTAGTCTTTCAAAAAGCAAGAGGAAGATATGTGATTTGATACTGGAGATCTTGAAAAAGTGTGAGCTGAAGGCTTGGATTGTGAAACCCAAATCTCAAAACAGCCCAGCACATCAGAAAATATAATTATCTTTCCTTTTTCTCACCTTTTTGGGGGGCACTATTAGCAGATATAGAATTTATTATACATACCGTAAGTGATTTGCCATCAAGTGGTTTACTAATGGAAAAGATAAATGTGAATATACATTAGGATGAGAGAAGTTGATAGGAATTTGGACACTGGGATCAGCATTTTATCCGTTCTCTATTGAGATCATATAAAAATGAGTAAGCACATCCTGCTTTCCTCTTTCTCTGCATCCTGTCTTAGCAACATAAATACTAATTGGTTGCTATGGTGATCTCAAGCTTGTAACTAAAACTGAGGTATCTAGGTAACAGTGTCTAAAGGTGAGAATGATAAATGCTTCAACTCTGGGGTTTTGTAAGGAGATAGTGCTGGCATATAAAAACTGGCAAATGTAGCCTCAGCTCCAAAAGACTGGTAAATTTGTTAATTTTATCCTCATCATTTCTGACTACATCAATTCATCTACCTACAGAGGCTGGATTGCCTTCATATAAGTTAGTCTCTGAAGTTGACAACTTCCATAAACTTGCAGTCAATGAGAAATACCAGTTATGGGCAGAATTTAGCACTTAATACACTTTTTATTTTATTGCTGAAAAGGGTTCAGCAGCACTAAGATGATTTAAGCCATCAATGAGATGCAGTGGAAACAGCCTAGTAAAATCATAGTCAGTCTGTGCCTCCTCTCTATGACTCATAGGTTTATTAAGAAATCTCATTTTTTTAGGGTCCAAAGGATGAACAACATCTCTCCAAGTCAAGGCCTTTGTGCTTTAATCGGTGGTGGCCACCAATCAGCTGCATAATGTGTCACCAACCTTTCCAGGTCTCTGTTTCCTCATTTATAAAGGGATGATAACTGGCCTCCCTCCCAGGACTGTTATGAGGATTAAGGACTGAATTCTTCTAAAGCACTATTCTAATACAAGTGCTATATAAATGCTAAATACTAACCTATGCTTTTAATTTTATTCACTCTTCACATTTGAAAATTATAAAGAGAGTTCTGTGGTTACAAGGGTTCAAAAGAGAATGCTTTTCTGTAGAAAATAAATGTATATATGTGACCCCATGGACTATACAGTCCATGGAATTCTCCAGGCCAGAATACTGGAGTGGGTAGCCTTTCCCTTCTCCAGGGGATCTTCCCAACCCAGGGATCAAACCCAGTTCTCCCATATTGCAGCTGAGTCACAAGGGTTGCCCATATATATTTATATACACATATAAACAGGTATACTTATATATATCTATTGATACATAGAATGTTATATCTGCTTGCTTATTTAATTAGTTATGAAGATATAGAGTGGGGCTTTTTTATTGGCTAGTGGCTTTAAAAGTACTGACAGAATTATCATGTAACAATTAGGAAATTGGAAAGTTTCCTATATCTTATTTAGAAATGGAACAAGGTCAAATAACCCTATCACACTTCCTGCCCTCTCCTCAGCCTATGAGCAAAGGAGGACATGTGGATCGTCTGCTATGTGAGTAAGAAGGAGAGTGCAGTGATCCTTCTGTCTCTATCTCAAATCAAGACAAAGGGGAGGGCACGTATCTGCCCCACGGAAACAAATACGGTGCTCGAAGCATAGAAGGAAATCACTTAAAACAACACATAAACAAGGAAAGGATGCTTATTTTTCTTTTTACTTTGTTGGATGTATGTGTAAGCTGGGTCTACTTTGATTATTTAAACAATGAAAAATAAAATTGGAAAGGACAGAGTGGAGAGAAGGAACCTCACTGAACAACCTCTACTCCTACTGTTTGGCTTGGCAAAAGCATATGAGTTTTTCTTAGCTAAAGCAGCTATATGGAATCATGTTTTAGCCATCTTGCCAGTATGTGACCCCAAACAGCTACTATTGGCCAAGGGAATTTGAACAGCAAAATGCTAGCAGGCAGACCCACAGGACAAGGGAATAAGGAAGTCTAGTGGGGTTACATCACATGGGTTCATCTCTAACAGAGAACTACATAGTGAAGAATTCTTGCAGAATCTCCCAAAGGTATAAGAAAAAAAAAAAAAAAACTTCAAATAAGAGTTTAGTCCCAGTAACTACACTCCAATAAAAAATAACCAAAATAATAATAATAATAAGCGTAAGCTTATTTTTTAAATCAAAATACATACTACAGAACTCAATAAACAAAATGTATATATAACCTAAAAACTAGCTGTGGTATATTAGGCAGCTGGGTTTATTAGGTAAAGTAGGGGATGATCAAAGCAATGTTACTATAGAGTTGGAGTGAATTATAACATAGAAACTTAAAAGACTGAACAGAGTCCTGTAAGAAAATAAATATTACAAATCAGTAAATCAGATATATGATTTTTTTTAATTTCTAATACAATGAAACAAATATTTTGAACATGGTTCTAACCAATTCTTTAGACCGACCCCATCATATCTTAATATTTAACTAATTTGATAGCCTTCATATCACTGATAAATAAAATGAACAGTGTCTGCCTATAAATATTTTAAGTGGTAATAATGTGACAGATGTTACATGAAGACCTTGTCACAGATCATGTTATTTAATGCTCACAAAAATTTTATGGGATGTACACTATTATTCCTGTCATACTTGGGGAAACTGAATTCCTGAAACCTTAAGTCACTTATTGAAATTAGAGCCAAGGTAAGTATAATAGGTTTAGTTGTTTTGCTGTCTAATTGAATAGACCTTTTTGAATTCCATTGTCTATGTGTGCCTAGTCCCTCAGTCATATCTGACTCTTTGTGGCTCCCTGGACTGTAGCCTGCCAGGTTCCTCTGTCCATGGGGATTCTCCAGGCAAGAATATTGAAGTGGGTTGCCATGCCCTCCTCCAGGAGATCTCTCCAACTCAGGGATTGAACTCAAGTATCCCACATTACAGGGGGATTCTCAACCATCTGGGCCACCAGGGAAGCCCAAACATTTTTCTAAGGCAGGGTCCACAGGTAACCCGGGGATCGAACCCAGGTCTCACTCTGCAGGTAGATTCTTTACCAGCTGAGCCACCAGGGAAGCCCTGGAGGAAGCCCTCCAAGAATACTGGAGTGGGTAGCCTATCCCTTCTCCAGTGTCTAAGAGCAGATCATTAAGATGGAAATATTGTTTTGCTTTCTCATAAGATTATATCTTTTGATCTTGCTCACAATAAATATCTTTGTTGTTCAGTCACTGCGACTCTTTGAGATCCCATGAACTGCAGAAGAAAGCCTTCCGCAGTGATCAGTACCAAGAAATAGAGGAAAACAATAGAGTGGGAAAAACTAGAGATCTCTTCAAGAAAATTAGAGATACCAAGGGAACATTTCATGCAAAGATGGACTCAATTAAGGACAAAAATAATACAGGCCTGACAGAAGCAAAATCTATTAAGAACAGGTGGCAATAATACTCAGAAGAACTACACAAAAAAAGATCTTCATGACCCAGATAATCACGATGGTATGATCACTCACCTAGAGCCAGACACCCTGGAATGTGAAGTCAAGTGGGCCTTAGGAAGCATCACTATGAACAAAGTTAGTGGAGGTGATGGAATTCCAGTAGAGCTATTTCACATCCTAAAAGATAATGCTGTGAAAGTGCTGCACTCAATATGCCAGCAGATTTGGAAAACTCATCCATGGCCACAGGACTGGAAAAAGTTAGTTTTCATTCCAAAACCAAACAAGACAATGCCAAAGAATGCTCAAACTACCACACAATTGCACTCATCTCACATGCTAGTAAAGTAATGCTCAAAATTTCCCAAGCCAGGCTTCAACAATATGTGAACCATGAACTTCCAGATGTTCAAGCTGATTTTAGAAAAGGCAGAGGAACCAGAGATCAAATTGCCAACATCCCTTGGATCATAGAAAAAGCAAGGGAGTTCCAGAAAAACATCTATTTCTGCTTTACTGACTATAGCAAAGCCTTTGACTATGTGGATCACAACAAACTGGAAAATTCTGAAAGAGATGGGAATACTAGACCACCTGACCTGCCTCTTGAGAAATCTGTATGCAGGTCAGGAAGCAACAGTTAGAAGTGGACGTGAAATAACAGACCGATTCCAAACAGGGAAAGGATTATGTCAAGGCTGTAATTTGTCACCCTGTTTATTTAACTTAAATATAGAGTACATCATGCGAAATGACAGGGTGGATGAAGCACAAGTTGGAGTCAAGATTGCCAGGAGAAATATCAATAACCTCAGATATGCAGATAATACCATCCTTATGGCAGAAAGCGAAGAGGAACTAAAGAGCCTCTTGATGAAAGTGAAAGTGGAGAGTGAAAAAGTTGGCTTAAAGCTCAACATTCAGAAAACTAAGATCATGGCATCTGGTCCTATCACCTCATGGCAAACAGATGGGGAAACAGTGGAAACAGTGACAGACTTTATTTTGGGGGGCTCCAAAATCACTGCAGATGGTGACTGCAGCCTTGAAATTAAAAGACGCTTGCTCCTTTGGATAAATTTATGACCAACCTAGACAGCATATTAAAAAACAAAGACATTGCTTTGCCAACAAAGTTCCGTCTAGTCAAGGCTATGGTTTCTCCAGTAGTCATGTATGTATGTAAGAGTTTGATTTAAAGAAAGCTGAGCATCAAAGAATTGATGCTTTTGAACTGTGGTGTTGGAGAAGACTCTTGAGAGTCCCTTGGACTGCAAGGAGATCCAACCAGTCCATCCTAAAGGAATTCAGTCCTGAATATTCATTGGAGGGAATGATGCTGAAGTTGAAATTCCAATACTTTGGCCACCTGATGAAAAGAACTGACTCACTGGAAAAGACCCTGATGCTGGGAAAGATTTAAGGCAGGAGGAGAAGGGGTAGACAGATGATGAGATGGTTGGATGGCATCACCAACTCAATGGACATGAGTTTGAGTGAATTCCAGGTGTTGGTGGTGGACAGGGAGGCCTGGCCTGCTGCGGTCCATGGGGTTGCAAAGAGTTGGACATGACTGACCAACTGAACTGAACTGACTGAACTACAGAACTGCAGGCTTCCCTGTCCTTCACTATCTCCTGGAGTTTGCTCAAACTCATGTCCATTATGTCCATGATGCCATCCAAGGATCTCATCCTCTGTTGTCCCCTTGTCCTCCTTCCCTCAATCTTTCCAGCATCAGGGTCTTTCTCAATGAGTCTACTCATCACATCACTTGGCCAAAGTATTGGAGTTTCAGCTTCAGCATCAGTCCTACCAATGAATATTCAGGATTGATTTCCTTTAGGATTGACAGGTTTGATCTCTTCGCTGTCCAAGGGGCTCACAAGAGCACCACTGTTTGAAAGCATCAATTCCTCGGCACTCAGGCTCTTCCTTAATCCTGAGGCAGAGATGTGGCTGAAAAAAATTGACATCACACATCAAAGCAGTTTGAGACCACTACAAATATATGATTATAAAACCTCATCTAGGCCCTGAATGCTGCTAGAAAGACTTACTAAGGCATTTAAAATAATTTAAGTCCTTTTGTAAAATAGCACTTTTTAAAATTGACACATGGTTTTTAAAGTTCTTCAACACATTTCCCCCTCAAACTTAAGAAGATGCAACCAGTCTTTTTTGCTGAAGGAGCTATCAGCTGGAAATTGTGTTTTCTCTTTATATCAATGATAAGGATTTTGAGCAGAGTTTTTCAGGAGGGATAAATGAAAGAGCAGGAAAATATCTATAGACCTTCCTTCTACAATGGAGTTATTCTGTCTTTTCTTGAATTGCATAATGTGTATGGGTTGGGCAACACTAAATCTATAGCTTTAATTTATCGTACAGAGATATATAACAGTTATTTCTTTTTAAATGATTTAAATCAGTGCTTACTAATTGTGGAGCACAGAGCAAAAATATGTAAAAGAAAATAAGTGTGCCATCACAAACCAGATGTTCGGTGACAATCATTAGGTGCTACAGGCAGCACGATGGATAAGGTACCTACTTTCAATTACAGAAGCCTGGGTCTGATACAAAAGCTACATGAACAAACATGGATGAGTAGAGTAGACAATTTGACTTTTTGGCTGATACAAGCATTGCATTTCAAGTGATTGTAAGATAAGTGAGTTTCCTTTTTCTTTTTGTTTGCATCCAAAGGCAACTGATTGCAATGCACTTCTTTAGTAAACTAAAATGGCAATATCATACCATAATTGGAAATATAGTATTTGGTATTTCATAACATGCTTCCCTGAATTATAACCACAAACAGTGGGAAACAATCATTTGGTGATACCACCTTTACATAAACTAAGCAGGCTTCTTTTACTGCAGGCCTTCTCAGGGCATTTAGAAGGCTGATGTGAATGTCACATCTGTTAGATGGGACATAATGCTTCCCAGTGTGCTTCTTGTTCACTTATTATTCGTTCAGCCAATATTGTTGAGTGCCTGTGTTAGGTGACACACTGTGTTTGGGAGTACAGAGAAAAGGGGACAGACAGACAGACAGCCTCATAAACCTGGTAAGATGCTTGACCTACAGGGAAAGGAATAAGACAACTGCTACCTTTCTGTATTGTTTCAAGGCAAGGAAAATGTTAACTAGAGAAACGTTTGTGAGATGAAGAGTGGGATTATCAGCAGGAAGCAGACATCTGCCTACCTTTCTTGTTTCTGATAATTAGCCATCATCTGCACACTTTCTCATCTTCTCTGTATTGATCTTTCATCATATAATGGCCACAAATAGCAAAAGGAAGGCTTAATAACAAACATTAAAATGAATAAATAATTACAGACACTAATCTTCCTCAACCAACTGATTATTTGTTCAGTGACACTGTTACATAAACGAGGTTTACATAATTTAAAAGGACATTGTCATGCCATTTTTATAGCTATTTTTCTATTTGTCCTTGCTTCTGATACCCTTTAAAAGGAATGTAAAGATATAATTATTGCTGCATATGTAGGGACAGAGGCAATGGCTTTATAAAGATAGAGGAGGAGTAATTTAAGCCCAAAATACACATCAATTTGGAATTTCAGATGCAATTTTTACTTTATATTCCAATGTTTTGACCCATTTTATAATGAATGTGATATTACCTCCTTAACAAGTCTGATGTTATCACAAAATATCCCATTTCTGTCTTCATTTGATGCTGTTTTATAATCTATCTTTAGTCACCATATGGGTATTTTTGATACTCATTGCCTACACATATACTTCATTTTTAAAGTCTATTTTTTGGTATTTTGAGAATAAATTTTTATGATGTTCTTGCAGTATACTTTAGAAAAAATAATTTCTAATGACTGGCCTTCAAGAATTGTTTGCTTGTCCTCTGAAGCAGAGCCTGGGTGGACAGAAACAACAGCCTGCAGCCCCCATGCTCAGCCTGTTCTGGCCATGGTTATGAGAGCAGGATCAGGAAGAAATCTTGTTAATCCAGAGGCCAACTTTAGAAATATTTGCTAAAGCAAAGTAGGAACCACAGTTTTGAACAAACTGTCTTAGGACCCCAGAGTTCATTTTTACAATATACATAAAATACACTGTGAAGAAGATATAAACAACTGGCACTTACTATTAAATACTAACATACTTATGGAGTACCTACTATGTGCCAGGAAAATTCTCTCTTATGTCTCTCTTCCTGTGAATCAGCGCTGCCACTTCTCGTTCCTCCTCTTCTGACCTGTCATCATTAGCTTTTTGAGAGTTTTCATTTCTTTGTTGACATTCATTTTTGGCTGTGCTGGGTCATCGTTGCTGCGTGAGCTTTTCGAGTTGCGGCAAGCGGTGGCTGTTTTCCGTTGCGGTGTGCAGGTGTCTCATTGCAGTGCTGTGGTGGAGCACAGTCTTTAAGGCCATCTCCAGGAGTTGCGGCTCCTCGACTCCAGAGCACAGACTCAGTAGTTGTGGCCCATGGCTTCGTTGCTCCATGGCACATGGGATTGTCCTGAATCAGGGACCAAACTCTCGTCTCCTTCATTGACAGGTGGATTCTTTACCACTGAGCCATCAGAGAATCCCCATCTTTGATTTTTCTAGCCTGCGATTTCACATAACTCGAGTATGAACAAGGGCAGTCTATCTTGGATCTCTTAGCCCCAAATTTACATAACATTTCAGAAGAACCTTAGAGCTGAACATGCTGATTTTCCCAATTCTAAATTCCTATCAGGGAATTTGATTGGAAGAGTGTAAATTTTTTTTTTTTTTTGACTCTGTTCGTGGGCCCCAAGTATGGTGATATACATATATAGATATTGACACTGATTGGATAGATAGAGACAGCGATAGAGAGATGAACATACATATCAACTACTGATCATGGCAGGAGAACTCTGAACAGGAATTCTCCCCAAAGAGTGGAAGAGTTAATACCGATAAATTAGGGTACTTGGACTGAAAGTTAGAGAAAGACTAGAGGCAGATTCCTGTGCTTTCAGGCCAAGTAGCAAAACGACCTTTTTCCAAGCTTTACATCTAAAACCAGCAACCAGCAGAGAAATCATCTCTTTCAAGTCACTTTTTTTTAGGGACAAGTTCAGCTTTGCCAAAAACAGCTTGGATTTCTTCTGGTGTGTCATTGACCAGGGGTGGGTCAGAAGTGCATTTTTAACCAGACCATAGATACGAAAGTAACAGGTCCTGTGACAAATACCATGGTTGGCTGATGAGTCAAAATATGTTCCTGGGTGGAGAAATAGGTTTCATTCCCCTTCATCATTTGATGAATACAGATAACATTGGAAGTCTGTTAGAAAAGGCAGCTTAAAATCTAGTACTCCTTACCATGTTATTCTGCCATTAACTTTTCTCCTGCTTGGACTTAACAAAAGTAATACTTGGTGGATTCCTTAGGTGGACTGAGAGCCATGGAATGACAGCCCGGTCAGTGATCAGCCCAAGATTCATAATGTTATAGTGGGTGTCTGGTTTCATTGTAAATAGCGCTTACTATGAGTGTGTGTGAATTTGCATATGCATAACTTTATGTACAAATATAGGGCATTTTTAAGCCCCTTTCTCATGAGCACTCTAAAATACCTCATGCAGCTACAAAATGTCCACAGGAAAAAGTATTTTCATACAAATAAATAAAAATATGTAAAAGGATGTTTTGAATAAAAATCCCTTCATGGCTTGAGATTTGGTCTTATTTTGAAATGAGGTCAGCCTGGTTGGGTTTTGAATTTCAATAGAGACATTTTGCATGGCTCTCTGAGTTACACAAAGATATTTTAAATGTTGGGAAGAAGAAAGCCCCTCACAGATAGCAGCAGGAATCACACTGGCAGAGTTGAAGGAAGTTGAGAAACAAATGCAAAATGAGGAGAACAAATACATATTTTCTCTCAGGGTGTTCAAAGAACAGGAGAATAAAAGAAACACGGGAAGATGGTCACAGAGGGAGCTAATACTGCACCTCCAGAGACAGTGGGGCTCCTGGTGAAACATAAGAAACATAAGGCACTGGGTGTAGAAGGGTGTTCAGGTATTCATTGGCCCAGTGTGGAGCAGTGGCAAGAACACTGTGCTGATAACTTGATCTCCTGGGGTTTCATTCTATCTCTGCTAGTATTGAATCTTTTGACTTTGGGCATGTCATGGCATATATCTAGGAGCCAAGTTTTCTCATCTATGAAATGAGAGTTTAAGGTGAGCATAAGATGCATCTCATGGGCTTCCCAGGTCGTGCTAGTGGTAAAGAACCAGGCTGCAAATGCAGGACACATAAGAGACATGGGTTCAAATCCTTGGTTGGGAAGATCCCCTGGAGGAGAGTATGGCAACCCACTGCACAATTATTGCCTGGAGAGTCCCATGGACAGAGGATCCTGGCAGGTTATAGCCCATATGGTTGCACAGAGTCGGACATGACTGAAGCGACTTAGCACCTGCACAGGCAAGATGCCTCTCAGAGCAAACTCAGTTCATGAAAGAGATTGGGTCAGGGAACATGTATGCCTTCCGTTCCATTCATACCACCTTTGCATTAAGAGAATGGCACTGAGGCTGTGGCATACACCAAATGGGCTCTTGGACACCAAGTTGATTGATTGAAAGGGGTACCAGCAAAACTGTTGAAGACAAAGGCCTTTGATAAACAAATGGAACAAACAAATAGAACATCACAAGGCAAGGCAGTTGGGCAAAAACATATCATGGTGGCTCAGATTGCAAAGAATTTTCCTACAATGCCAGAGACCCAAGTTTGACCCGTAGGTCAGGAAGATCCCCTTGAGAAAAGAATATCAGCCCATTCCAGTATTCTTGCCTGGAGAATCCCAGGAACAGAGGAGACTGGCAGACTACAGTCCGTGGGGTTGCAAAGAGTTGGACATGAGTAGCGACTAGTGCATTTTCACTTTATTGAAGTGATGATTTTCAAAAACTTCCAGAAATATACTTGAAATTACTTATGAAAGTATGCGTGTGTGTGTGTGTGTATGTGTGTGTGTACGCGTGCGTGTGTGTTAGTCGCTCAATCGTGTCTGACTCTTTGCTACTCCACAGACTGTAGCCAGCCAGGCTCTTCAGTCCATGGGATTCTTCAGGCAAGAATACTGCAGTGGGTTGCCATTCCCTTCTTCAGGGGATCTTCCTGACCCAGGGGTCAAATCTGGGTCTCTTACATTGCAGGCAGTCACCAGGGTCACCCATGATCCTTTCTAAAGATTGTGATTCAATAAGATCTAGATTGGAGCCTGAAATCTGTCTGTAAAGATTTCCCCATGCAATTCTTTTGAGCTCCCCAAATGATAATCCAAACCCTAAACAAAAGATTTTTTTATGAAAAATCTATTGTATTTCTCTTTTACACATATACACATTCTTTTTTTATATTATTTTCCATTATGGTTTATCACAAGACATTGGATACAATTCCCTGTGATATACAATAGGACCTTGTTTATCCATTCTAAATGTAGTGCTTTGCATCAACCAGCCCAAACTACCAGTCCATTCCTTTCCCTCCCCACGCTTCCTTACCAACCACAAATCTGTTTTCTATGTCTATAATCTGTTTCTATTTGTTCAGTTCAGTTCAGTTCAGTCACTCACTCATTTCCAACTCTTTGTGACTCCATGAACTGCAGCATGCCAGGCCTCCTTGTCCATCACCAATTGATGGAATCTACCCAAACCAATGTCCATTGAATAGGTGATGCCATCCAACCATCTCATCCTCTGCCATCCCCTTCTTCTCCTGCCCTCAATCTTTCCCAGCATCAGGGTCTTTTCAAATGAGTCAGCTCTTCACATCACGTGGCCAAAGTATTGGACTTTCAGCTTCAACATCAGTCCTTCAATGAACACCCAAGACTGATCTCCTTTAGAATGGACTGGTTGGATCTCCTTGCAGTCCAAGGGACTCTCAAGAGTCTTCTCCAACACCACTTTTCAAAAGCATCAATTCTTTGGTGCTCAGCTTTCTTTATAGTCCAACTCTCAAATCCATATGTGACTACTAGAAAAACCATAGCCTTGAAAAGATGGACCTTTGTGGAAAAAGTAATGTCTCTGCTTTTTAACATGCTGTCTAGGTTGGTCATAACTTTCCTTCCAAGGACTAAGCATCTTTTAATTTCATGACTGCAAACACCATCTGCAGTGATCTTGGAGCCCCCCAAAGTAAAGTCAGCCACTGTTTCCACTGTTTCCCCATCTATTTTCCACGAAGTAATGGGACCGGAAGCCATGATCTTAGTTTTCTGAATGTTGAGCTTCATGTCAACTTTTTCACTCTCCTCTTTCACTTTCATCAAGAGGGTCTTTAGTTCTTCTTCACTTTCTGCTATAAAGGTGGTGTCATCTGCATATCTGAGGTTATTGATATTTTTCCCGGCAATCTTTGATCCCAGCTTGTGGTTCCTCCAGCCCAGCGTTTCCATGATGTACTCTGCATATAAGTTAAATAAGCAGGGTGACAATATACAGCCTTGATGTACTCCTTTTCCTATTTGGAACCAGTCTGTTGTTCCATGTCCAGTTCTAAATGTTGCTTCTTGAGACCTGCATACAGGTTTCTCAAGAGGCAGGTCAGGTGGTCTGGTATTCCCATCTCCTTCAGAATTTTCCACAGTTTATTGTGATCCACACAATCAAAGGCTTTGGCATAGTCAATAAAGCAGAAATAGATGTTTTTGTGGAACTCTCTTGCTTTTTCAATGATCCAGCCGATATTGGCAATTTGATCTCTGGTTCCTCTGCCTTTTCTAAAACCAGCTTGAACATCTGAAAGTTCACGGTTCAGGTATTGCTGAAGCCTGGCTTGGAGAATTTTGAGCATTACTTTACTAGCATGTGAGATGAGTGCAATTGTGTGGTAGTTTGAGCATTCTTTGGCATTGCCTTTCTTTGGGATTGGAATGAAAACTGACCTTTTCCAGTCCTGTGGCCACTGTTGAGTTTTCCAAATTTGCTGACATATTGAGTGCAGCACTCTCAGAGCATCATCTTTTAGAATTTGAAATAGCTCAACTGGAATTCCATCACCTCCACTAGCTTTGTTTGTAGTAATGCTTGCTAAGACCCACTTGACTGCACATTCCAGGATGTCTGGTTCTAGGTGAATGTGAGTGATTACACCATCGTGATTATCTGGGTTTTGAAAATATTTTTTGTACAGTTCCTTTGTGTATTCTCCCACCTCTTCTTAATATCTTTTGCTTCTATTAGCTCCATACCATTTCTGTCCTTTATTGAGCCCATCTATGCATGAAATGTTCCCTTGGTAGCTCTAATTTTCTTGAAGAAATCTCTAGTCTTTCCCATTCTATTGTTTTCTTCTAGATAGGTTCATTTGTGCTGTATTTTAGATTCCACATATAAATGATATCATGTGATAATTGTCTTTCTCTTTCTGACTTGCTTCTCTTAGTATGATACTTTTAGTATGATAATCTCCAGTTACATCCATGTTGCTGCAGATGACATTATTTTGTTCCTTTGTAATTACTGAGTAGTATTCCATATATATATATATCAGATCAGATCAGTTGCTCTATTGTGTCCGACTCTTTGCGACCCCATGAATCGCAGCACACCAGGCCTCCCTGTCCATCACAAACTCCCGGAGTTCACTCAGACTCATGTCCATCGAGTCAGTGATGCCATCCAGCCATCTCATCCTCTGTTGTCCCCTTCTCTCTTGCCCCTAGTCCCTACCAGCATCAGAGTCTTTTCCAATGAGTCAACTCTTCGCGTGAGGTGGCCAAAGTACTGGAGTTTCGCTTTAGCATCATTCATTCCAAAGAAATCCCAGGGCTGATCTCCTTCAGAATGGACTGGTTGGATCTCCTTGCAGTCCAAGGCACTCTCAAGAGTCTTCTCCAACACCACAGTTCAAAAGCATCAATTCTTCAGTGTTCAGCCTTCTTCAAAGTCCAACTCTCACATCCATACATGACTACAGAAAAAACCATAGCCTTGACTAGACGGACCTTTGTTGGCAAAGTAATGTCTCTGCTTTTCAATATGCTATCTAGGTTGATCATAACTTTCCTTCCAAGGAGTAAGCATCTTTTAATTTCATGGCTGCAGTCACCATCTGCAGTGATTTTGGAGCCCACAAAAATAAAGTCTGACACTGTTTCGACTGTTTCCCCATCTATTTCCCATGAAGTGATGGGACCAGATGCCATGATCTTCGTTTTCTGAATATAGAGCTTTAAGCCAACTTTTTCACTCTCCACTTTCACCTTCATCAAGAGGCTTTTGAGTTCCTCTTCACTTTCTGCCATAAGAGTGGTGTCATCTGCATATCTGAGGTTATTAATATTTCTCCCAGAAATCTAGATTCCAGCTTGTGTTCTTCCAGTCCAGCATTTCTCATGATGTACTCTGCATATAAGTTAAATAAGCAGGGTGACAATATACAGCCTTGACGTACTCCTTTTCCTATTTGGAACCAGTCTGTTCCATGTCCAGTTCTAACTGTTGCTTCCTGACCCGCATACAAATTTCTCAAGAGGCAGATCAGGTGGTCTGGTATTCCCATCTCTTTCAGAATTTTCCACAGTTTATTGTGATCCACACAGTCAAAGGCTATATATATATATACTATGCTAAGTCGATTCAGTCGTGTCCAACTCAGTGCGACCCCATAGACGGCAGCCCACCAGGCTCCCCCGTCCCTGGGATTCTCCAGGCAAGAATACTGGAGTGGGTTGCCATTTCCTTCTCCAAGGCATGAAAGTGAAAAGAGAAAGTGAAGTCGCTCAGTCGTGTCCGACTCTTAGCGACTCCATCGACTGCAGCCTACCAGGCTAGAGTACTGGAGTGGGGTGCCATTGCCTTCTCCACTATCTTCTTTATCCATTCTATTGTTGATGGACATTTGTGTTGTTTCCATGTTTTGGTTACTGTGAACAGTGCTGTTTTGAACATAGGGACACATGTATCTTTTTTTTTTTTTTTTATGGAAGGACTATATTTATTTTATTTATTTTTTTTTCAATTTTAATTTAAAAAAATTATACATGTGTTCCCCATCCTGAACCCTCCTCCCTCCTCCCTCCCCATAGTGAAAATGAGTATACTACCCAAAGCAATTTATAGATTCAATGCAATCCCTATCAAGCTACCAACAGTATTCTTCACAGAGCTAGAACAAATAATTTCACAATTTGTATGGAAATACAAAAAACCTCGAATAGCCAAAGCTATCTTGAGAAAGAAAAATAGAACTGGAGGAATCAACCTACCTGACTTCAGGCTCTACTACAAAGCCACAGTTATCAAGACAGTATGGTACTGGCACAAAGACAGAAATATAGATCAATGGAACAAAATAGAAAGCCCAGAGATAAATCCACGCACATATGGACACCTTATCTTTGACAAAGGAGGCAAAAATATACAATGGATTAAAGAGAATCTCTTTAACAAGTGGTGCTGGGAAATCTGGTCAACCACTTGTAAAAGAATGAAACTAGAACACTTTCTAACACCATATACAAAAATAAACTCAAAATGGATTAAAGATCTCAACGTAAGACCAGAAACTATAAAACTCCTAGAGGAGAACATAGGCAAAACACTCTCTGACATACATCACAGCAGGATCCTCTATGACCCACCTCCCAGAATATTGGAAATAAAAGCAAAAATAAACAAATGGGACCTAATTAAACTTAAAAGCTTCTGCACATCAAAGGAAACTATTAGCAAGGTGAAAAGATAGCCTTCAGAATGGGAGAAAGTAATAGCAAATGAAGCAACCGACAAACAACTAATCTCAAAAATATACAAGCAACTCCTACAGCTCAACTCTAGAAAAATAAATGACCCAATCAAAAAATGGGCCAAAGATCTAAATACACATTTCTCCAAAGAAGACATACAGATGGCTAACAAACACATGAAAAGATGCTCAACATCACTCATTATCAGAGAAATGCAAATCAAAACCACTATGAGATACCATTTCACACCAGTCAGAATGGCTGCGATCCAAAAGTCTACAAATAATAAATGCTGGAGAGGGTGTGGAGAAAAGGGAACCCTCTTACACTGTTGGTGGGAATGCAAACTAGTACAGCCACTATGGAGAACAGTGTGGAGACTCCTTAAAAACCTGGAAATAGAACTGCCTTATGATCCAGCAATCCCACTGCTGGGCATACACACTGAGGAAACCAGAAGGGAAAGAGACATGTGTACCCCAATGTTCATCGCAGCACTGTTTATAATAGCCAGGACATGGAAGCAACCTAGATGTCCATCAGCAGATGAATGGATAAGAAAGCTGTGGTACATATACACAATGGAGTATTACTCAGCCATTAAAAAGAATACGTTTGAATCAGTTCTAATGAGGTGGATGAAACTGGAGCCTATTATACAGAGTGAAGTAAGCCAGAAGGAAAAATACCAATACAGTATACTAACGCATATATATGGAATTTAGAAAGATGTTAACAATAACCCGGTGTACAAGACAGCAAAAGAGACACTGATGTATAGAACAGTCTTATGGACTCTGTGGGAGAGGGAGAGGGTGGGAAGATTTGGGAGAATGGCATTGAAACATGTGAAATGTCATGTATGAAACGAGATGCCAGTCCAGGTTCAACGCACGATGCTGGATACATGTATCTTTTTGAATTATAGTTTTGTTTGAGTATATGCCCAGGAAGGGGATTACTGTATCATATGGTAATTCTATTTTTTTGTTTCTGAGGCACTTCCATACTGCTTTCCATAGTCTGTACCAACTTATATATCTACCAACAACGCAGGAGAGTTCCCTTTTCTTCACACACTCTCCAGCATTTGTTATATGTAGACTTTTTACTGATGGCCATTCTGACTAGTACAAGGTGGTACTTCACTGTAGTTTTGATTTGGATTTCTCTTAAATAGTGATGTTGAGCATTTCTCCATGTTTCTACTGGTCATCCTTAGGTCTTCTTGGAGACAAGTGTCTGTTAAGGTCTGCTGCCCATTTTTTGATTGGGTTGTTTTTGTTGTTGTTGAGTTGTATGAGCTGTTTGTATATTTTGGAGATTGAGTTCTTGTCTGTTGCATATGCAGATATTTTCTCCCTTTCCGTATGTTGTCTTTTAATTTGTTTATGGTTTCCTTCACTATGCAAATGCTTGTAAGTTTGATTAGGTCCTATTTGCTTATTTTTTTATTTTATTTCTATTACCTAGGGAGACAGACCCCAAAACATTGGTACAATTTATGTCAGAGAATATTTTGCCTTTGCTCTCTTCTAGGAGTGTTATGATGTCATGATTTATGCTTAATATCTTAAGCCATTTTTAATTTATTTTTGCATATGGTGTGACACTGTGTTCTAACTTCATTGATTTACATGCAGCTGTCCAACTTTCCCAGCACCACTTGATGAAGAGGCTATCTTTTTCCCATTTTATATTACTGCCTTCCTTGTCAAAGATTAATTGACCATAGGTGTGGGTTTATTTATGGCCTCTTTATTCTGTTCCATTGATCCTTATGCCTATTTTTGTACCAATACTCCACTGTTTTCCTTGCTGTAGCTTTGTAGTATTGTCTAAATACTGGTGGAGTTATACCTCCTGCTTTTCTTTGTTGTTGTTGTTCCTTTGTTCACTCCCCTGTCCAGGATAGTTTTAGCAATTTTGGGTCCTTTATGGCCCCATAAAGAAAATATGACTAACATGATTCAAACTAAAAAAAAAAAAAATCATGCCTTTGTCATCATCTATCTCTTTGTTCCATAAAGCCACAGTGAAAATTCTGTATAATTTGAGGCTGTGTTGCAATACATTATGTATTTTGTTATTATTCAGTTGCTCAGTCATCTTTGCAACCCTATAGACTGCAGCACACCAGGCTTCCCTGTCCTTCACCATCTTCCAGAGCTTTCTCAAACTCATATCCATTGAGACAGTGATACCATCCAACCATCTCATCCTCTGTCATCTCCTTCTCCTCCTGCCTTCTATCTTTCCCAGCAACAGGGTCTTTTTTTTCCAATGAGCCAGGTCTTCAAAACAGGTGGCTGAAGTGTTGGAAGCTTCAGCATCAGTCCTTCCAATGAATATGCAGTGTTGATTTTCCTTAGGATTGACTGGTTTGATCTCCTTGCTGTACAAGGGATTCTCAACATTATTCTCCACCACCACTGTTCAAAAGCATCAATTCGGTGCTCACCCTCATTTACGGTCCAACTCTCACATACATACAGGACTACTGGAAAAACAATAGCTTTAACTATACGGACCTTTGCCAGCAAAGTAATATCTCTGCTTTTTAATATACTGTTTAGGTTTGTCATAGCTTTTCTTCCAAGGAGCAAGCATCTTTTAATTTCATGGCTGTAGTCACTGCCAGCAGTGATTTTGGAGTCCAGAAAGTAAAGTCTGACACTGTTTCCTTTGTTTCCCCATCTATTTGCCATGAAGTGATGGGATCAGATGACCCAATTCATTTTTTTGAATGTTGAGTTTTAAGCCAGTTTTTTCACTCTCCTCTTTCACCTTCATCAAGAGGCTCTTGTCATCTGGATATCTGAGGTTGTTGATCTTGTCATCTGCCTGTCTGAGGTTGTTGATATTTCTCTGGGCAATCTTGATTCCACTTCGTGCTTCATCTAGGCTGGCATTTCACATGATGTGCTCCACACATAAGTTAAATAAACAGGGTGACAATATACAGCCTTGACTTACTCCTTTCCCAATTTGGAACCAGTCTTTTGTTCCATGTTTGGTTCTAACTGTTGCTTCTTGATCTGCATACAGGTTTTTCATGAGACAGGAGAGGTGATCTGATATTTCCATCTCTCGAAGAATTTTTCACAGTTTGTTGTGATTCACATTGTCAAAAGGTGGCTTTCCTTGTAGCTCAGTTGGTAAAGAATCCGCCTGAAAAGCAGGAGACCTGGGTCTGATTCCTAGGTCAGGAAGATCCCCAGGAGAAGGAAATGGCAACCTACTCCAATATTCTTGCCTGGAGAATCCTATGGACAGAGGAACCTGGAGGGCTACAGTCCATGCTTTCACAAGAGTCGGACATAACTTAGTGACTAAACCACCACCACCACACAGACAAAGGCTTTAGCATAGACAGTGAAGCAGAAGTAAATGTTTTTGTTTTTGTTTTTTCCTGGAATTTTCTTGCTTTCTTTATGATCCAAAGGATGTTGGCAATTCAATCTCTGGTTCCTCTGCCTTTTCTAAATCCAGCTTGTATATCTGTAAGTTCTCGGTTCACATGCTGTTGAAGCCTAGCTTGGTGGATTTTGAGCATTACTTTGCGTATCTGAGGTTATTGATATTTCTCCCAGCAATCTTGATTCCAGCTTGTGCTTCTTCCAGCCCAGCGTTTCTCATGATGTCCTCTGCATAGAAGTTAAATAAGCAGGGTGACAGTATATGGCCTTGACATACTCCTTTCCCTATTTGGAACCAGTCTGTTGTTTCATGTCCAGTTCTAAGTGTTGCTTCCTGACCTGCATATAGGTTTCTCAAGAGGCAGGTCAGGTGGTCTGGTGCTCCCATCTCTTTCAGAATTTTCCACAGTTTATTGTGATCCACACAGTCAAAGGCTTTGGCATAGTCCATAAAGCAGAAGTAGATGTTTTTCTGGAACTCTCTTGCTTTTTCGATGATCCAGTGGATGTTGGAAATTTGATCTCTGGTTCCTCTGCCTTTTCTAAAACCAGCTCAGATATGCAGATGACACCACCCTTATGGCAGAAAGTGAAGAGGAACTAAAAAGCCTCTTGATGAAGGTGAAAGAGGAGAGTGAAAAGGTTGGCTTAAAGCTCAACATTCAGAAAACAAAGATCATGGCATATAGTCCCATCACTTCATGGGAAGTAGATGGGGAAACAGTGGAAACAGTGTCAGACTTTATTTTTGTGGGCTCCAAAATCACTGCAGATGGTGACTGCAGCCATGAAATTAAAAGACGCTTACTCCTTGGAAGGAAAGTTATGATCAACCTAGATAGCATATTGAAAAGCAGAGACATTACTTTGCCAACAAAGATCCATCTAGTCAAGGCTATGGTTTTTCCAATGGTCATATATGGATGTGAGAGTTGGACTGTGAAGAAAGCTGAGAGCTGAAGAATTGATGCTTTTGAACTATGGTGTTGGAGAAGACTCTTGAGAGTCCCTTGGACTGCAAGGAGATCCAACCAGTCCATTCTAAAGGAGATCAGCCCTGGGTGTTCTTTGGAAGGAATGATGCTAAAGCTGAAACTCCAGTACTTTGGCCACCTCATGCGAAGAGTTGACTCATTGGAAAAGATTCTGATACTGGGAGGGATCGGGGGCAGGAGGAAAAGGTGACAACAGAGGATGAGATGGCTGGATGGCATCACCGCCTTGATGGACGGGAGTTTGAGTGAACTCCGGGAGTTTGTGATGGACAGGGAGGCCTGGCATGCTGCAATTCATGGGGTCGCAAAGAGTTGGACACAACTGAGCAACTGAACTGAACTGAACTGAACTTGCTATTATTTGGAATGAGTGAAATTGGATGATAGTTTGAACATTCTTTGGAATTGCATTGCCCTTCTTTGGTATTCAAATGAAAACTGACCTTTTCTAGTTTTTGGCCACTGCTGAGTTTTCCAAATTTGCTGGCATATTGAGTGCAGCACTTTAAAGCATCAGCTTTAGGATTTGAAATAGCTTAGCTAAAATTCTATCACCTCCACTAGCTTTGTATAAGGCCCACTTGACTTCACTCTGCATGATGTCTGGCTCTAGGTAAGTGACCACGCCATGATGGTTATCCGAGTCATTAAGATCTTTTCTGTATAGTTCTTTTGTGTATTCTTGCCACCTCTTCTTAGTATCTTCTGCTTCTGTTAGTTGCATACTGCTTCTGTCCTTTATTGTGCTTATCTTTGCATGAAACTATATATATATTATGTATAGCTTTTGTATTACACTATCTACCATACATAATTAAACATTATAAACTCAAGCAACATAAAACCAATATATATATAAATGAGTTTCACTGATCTTAAGATGATGAGTGATTTTAAAATTATTTCTTCATATTTACCTTTGTTCTAAAATATCTCAAAGGCTAATCTGACTTAGGGCATGGCAACTAGGTAGATAAGTTTGGCTTCATATCTTGTCTTTTCTCTTTCCTATGGGCTAGTTTTATTAGTAGTAATATAGTATATTACTATTTCAAATGTACATTTTACTGTATTCTTCTTTAGTGCCTTAGTGGAAATCACAGGAGGAAAAAGGTTTAAGTGAAAAGTGTTAAGGCAATGAATGAAGGGGAGACAAGACAAGATGCATTCAAAAGGGGAGAAAGAAAAAGAGAAAAGGAAGACAGAAAAGCTAGAAGGCAAGAAGTCAAAAAGAAACAGACTCATTTGAAGAGGAACTCTTCTGATCCTGGTGCAATAATGCATTTGGAAACACATCTGTCTGGGAAAGGAAAATAACACATCATTTTAGTCCAAAGTTTGCGGAGGTTTGTGGATGGCAACCAGAATATAGCATCAGAGGACACTTCATGTTCTAAGTTGTGAAGTTGTCACATGCTAAGTTGTCTCCGTAAGAAACACTCCAATCAAGAAACACAATATCTTCTAAATCTAGATAAGGCAGAGTTTAAGAAACACACAAGTTGCTGTGATGACACAATTGTTTCCTAGAAACATGTCTTCCATTTGGTGAAATGATTTTGAATTAGACCTGGTAGCTGCTTATCAACAAAATCTCCTGAAGCTCAACATCAATATTACTTTAATTTTTTTTTTTTTGCACAGAAAAGTTGAAAATCAGATTCTCTAATATCATATAAGTAATGACCCCAAAATGGCTTGATTTGCAGGAGACCAGATTGTAGAAATGTTCATAACACCTCCCAGCCGTGTAGTTTCCCCAAATCAGTTTTACATAAATATAAAAATTTGCAATCTGCCTGTTAATATTAATGTGCTCATTTGTGGATGAGTTTGAAATAACATGACACATCTGGGACTGGCCTCATTGACCCCTTTGGTAGTGGTGATTCATTAAGTGGTCACTCCTTGAAACAGCAATATCTGCTTGAACAGCTATTAACATTTTGAGACCTTACCTAATTATTTATTGCTTTTGAGTAGAAATATGCATCATGGTTAAATAAAGGCAGATTTTTCCTGTGTTTCTCTGTGTCTGTATGAGCGTAAAGCATAGACAGAGAGGCCAGGTGGGCTGCCCTCTATGGGGTCACATAGAGCTGGACATAACTGAAGTGACTTAGCAGCAGCTGCAGCAAAACATGGACATGGGAGTGACTTGAGCTGAAATAGATAAATCTGGAATAATCCATCTGATGTAATAATGTAGGGGAGTTGGAATGGATGGATTTACAAATGACTTGTTAAAAGAGGTCTTGTGCAGAACTTGAATCCACTCCATATTCATCCATTCAATACATTTTGGGGGACATGTGCCACATTCTATTATTTTAGGCATTGACACCATCATCCAGAGAACAAAAGAGAAAAATCCTTGATTTCTTAGAGACAGAAAGTAAATAGTTGAGCAAATAACTGCAGAAAGTATCTGGTGATTAGAAGGTGATGGGTCATGGGAGAGAGGGGTGAGAAAAAGGTGATTCAGGTACTTTCAACCAGATTCTCAGGGTAGCCATCTTGAATAGGAGAAATTTGAGTAAAGACCTAAGAACATGAAGGATATTATGTGATACAGATATTTGAGAAAGAAAATCCACTGAATCCTTGATGTATTTTAGAGATAATGCCAAAGGGTTTTTTGATAGATTGGATGTGGGATGTGAGATAAAGAATAAAGATAAGGATAATTGGGTAACTCCAAATTTTTGCCTCTTTTTGATGACCCAGCGGCTAAACAGTAAAGATATTGGACCAAAGCTTTGTCCTTTTTAGGCTACTTTATTAGAATTGAGATGCAAATAACTATTCATGTTTCATACAAGCATTTTTTCCTTGTGAAATATTTTGATAATCATTTGGATATATTTCTACTCAACACAGGTGTCCTCACTTATACACTCTTGATAGACATTCGTCCAAACATGTGCTTGACGGAATTAACCAGATTGTAAAGCATAACAAACGAAACCTAGATCTTATCTATGTTTAGGCATGTAATTTAACTCATCTCTTTTCCCTTTTATTTTAATAAACTGAAGAATTCTCACCTTTACGAAAGACCTACTTTTTTAAACAGTTGAGTGTTTAGTCTGTGTTGAGTAACTATCTCAACTCACATGTCCTAGAAGCTTTGAGTAGTAAACCTTCTGATCACTTTATTATATATGAAGAATCCAAGGCTTATGGACCCTTCCACCATATAGATATTATATATATATATATATATATATATATATATATATATATGATTTAAATGTTTGTGCATGTGTGAATTATAATGCACACAGAAACTGGATAGTTTGCAAAACATGGATAGTTTTATCACAATTTGATAGATGTATCACAATATAAACACCTATGTAACCACTGCCAAGATCAAATGAAGAAAATGAACAGTACTCATCCCCTAAAAGCGCCACATCCCTTTCAGTCAGTGCATTTTACTTCTTCCAGGATTGTCAGTAGTTGCACAAAATTATTTTTCTTCATCATTTTATCACAGAAGCGTAGATTAGCAAAGAATACAGTTAAGATCTATATGCTTTGACATTTACACAGATCATATCTTGCAACATGAACTATTTTCTACTTGATATCTTTCCTTAATATAATTTTTCTGAGGGGGTTCATCCATGTTGTTAGACATAGTTGTATTGTAGTTCATTTATTTTCTGTGCTTCCTGTTACTGCATTGTGTAACTTCAATCACAAGGTATTATTTCATTCTACCATTAAACGATGTTTGGATGTTTTCCTGTTTTCAACTACTGTGAAAAATGCTGCTCCAAACATTTTTGGTACTTGTGTTTTGATGCAAATTGCAGTGATTTCTGCTGGATGTATGCTTAGCAGTAGAGCTGCCAAGATAAAAAAATGTGTATTTCCAATTTTGCTGGATGATGCCAAAGAGTTTGATAAAAGATTTTCACTAAATTATGCTCTCACTAACACTGTAGGAGAAGGCAATGGCACCCCACTCCAGTACTCTTGCCTGGAAAATCCCATGGATGGAGGAGCCTGGTAGGCTGCAGTCCGTGGGGTCGCTAGGAGTCGGACAAGACTGAGCAACTTCACTTTCACTTTTCACTTTCATGCATTGGAGAAGGAAATGGCAACCCACTCCAGTGTTCTTGCCTGGAGAATCCCAGGGACGGGGTAGCCTAGTGGGCTGCCATCTCTGGGGTCGCACAGAGTCGGACACTACTGAAGCGACTTAGCAGCAGCACTGTAGGAGACTTCCTTGTGCAACAAATCCTTCCTAATATCTTATATTGCTATTATTTTCAGTTTTAGGTACTGACACAAGATCATAGCAGTAATTTTTATTTTAACTCTCATTTCCCTGATAGTAGTAAGGTTGAATAATTTTTCCTACCTTCTACATTCTCTTACCTGAAATACCAATTTTAATCCTTAGCTAACCTTTCTTTTAGATGGTTAGTATTGTTCCTATTGATTTGTAGAATATACTCTGGATTTTTAAATACGTTCTAAATCAAGATCTCCTTCAAGTGTCATTTTCCATGCAGTGAATTGCCTTTTTAAATATCTGAATACCTCTTTTTAATCAAATTCATCCATTTTTTCTTCTAGGGTATCATTTTTTGACTCCCATTAAGAATTCAGACATTATTTCTTCATTAAGGGTTTAGGTAGAATTAAGTCATGAAACCATCTAGGTTTTGAATTTTCTTAAAATATTGCATGTATCCATTTGGATGAGTTGTGTTTTTCTATTTTTTTTAATTTTTATTTTATCTAACTTCTAAAATGTATTGACAATAATGTATTTGGAATATCTTCATATGATTATTTTAATGTTCTAGAGTCTGTACTGATGTTCTGTGCCTTATTCCTGATATTGATTATTGGTGTCCTCTCTTTGTCTTAATCAGATTCTCAAGGTATTTATTGATTGTTCTGTTAGTTTTGTCTCTAACACACACACACACACATACATACACACACACACACACACACACACACACACACACACACACACACACACACACAGCTTTGTGCTGTCCTGAGAGGCTGTCAAAAGTTTAGCTCTACCTCCCAAATTTTTGGTCATTCCTTACTGCTGCTGCTGCTGCTAAGTCGCTTCAGTCATGTCCGACTCTGTGCGACCCCATAGACGGCAGCCCACCAGGCTCCCCCATCCTTGGGATTCTCCAGGCAAGAACACTGGAGTGGGTTGCCATTTCCTTCTCCAATGCATTGAAAGTGAAAAGTGAAAGTGAAGTCACTCCTTAGGGACCTGATAAATGCCTTTAATGAAAGAGCGACTGTAAATGCCAAGTTCAGCCCTCCCCTAGATTCTCCCTGGTAATTCTGCAATTTCTTATTACCTCACTACTTTTGAGTGCACTAAAAATTTTGTTAAGGCAACCTAGCCTTCTCAGTGGAAGCACAATTTTTTAAAACTAATAATTAATCCTAAATCAGTTCACTCCAAAATTTGTTCACTTTCTACCCTATACCAACACCAAGATAAAATCAATACCAAAATCAAATGCCTATCATATTCTGGCTGGTATCTTTTCTCATTATTTTGTATCTATTTATCTTATCTCTCAATATATTCCTTGTGGTTCTCTGTGTGATGTAAGCCTTATTCTCTTGGAACATGCCCAAACTCCTTCACACACACACACACACACACACACACACACACACACAGAGCACCAAGCTGTGCAGAGAGTATTCAGTAACCCTTATTGAATAAAAATGGGTCAAACTTAATAAAGAGGGGAGTTTTTAAAGGTTATTTCTGGCTATTCAAACCAATCAACTGCTCCACAACCTAATTCTCCAACAGTCAACTGATTTTTGTATGGTGTGAACAATGCTTGAAAATCCAGCCCAAGAAAATAGTACATATTGACAGTTTGAAAAATTCTTCCAACCTTAATCCACAAGCCCCCTCAAAACCACCAGCCCAAACAACCCAAAATGAATGGAGAATGTGGATTGAGGAGAAAGCACTGTTCTCCGCCGTGATGTTCTTTGCAGAACTTGTGTGAATATTATCAGTAAAGAGCAGTCCTAAATGTCCTCCTTTTAATAGACAGCTTCTTCTTTTTGCCGTGTTACATCCTTTCTGACTAGGTTTCTAAGCTACAGCATTGGTTTCTGATGATTATTCATATCATCATTATTTCAGACTAAAAGCCTTTAAGTAAATAACCACGACTTGAAACATTGTAGAGGATAATTCTTACATAACACAAACTTCATTATATGGATCTGTCATTCTCCCCTCCCTTCTCCAATTCCTTTCAATCCAATTTTTTTGTCTACTTAGTAATGTTACTTCTTGTATACTTTTACACCATGTTCAGTATAAATGGTATAATTAGCAGTGGAAAATATTTTGTTGTCTTCCTACATTTATTTATGTTCAAAGGATCATGTAAAGTTCTGCTACATTAAAATTTAATTTGAAGGAAAATGAGTTTTGTTCATTTCTCAATGTAAAGCCCATTTCTGTTCAGCTTGTATGAATGATAAAATATTATCAGCCCATGTTTTTTCTATTTGGTTTCTAGGCATTTGTGTAAACTAGTTAGGAAAAGCAAGTGTTGCTTTGTTAGGAATGTGTTCAAAGAAGTATTGTAGAGACATATTTTATTCTGGGCACCCTGTCACCATGTCGACAGGGCCCAATCCATTATTTAGCAGTTAATTTGTTAATCGATTGACCAATTGGTTCTGGGATTTTTTTTTTTTTTTTTTTACTCTTAGGTTACCAAAAAAAAAAAAAAAACAAGGAAAGAGAGAAAACAACAACAGCCAAAAAGCCTCTTCTGTAGGGCAAATTTAAGGAAATTGCATCAGAATCGAAAATGTACTTGTGTTTACAGATCTAGATTAAATCTGACACAGATTGGCAAACAATGAAAAAGGTTCTCTCGCTTGGAGCATAAACATTTTGAATCTCACCAGCCTGTTGTGAAATCTCAGAAATAAAGTAAACCGAATTGCCCTTCTGGGGTGGATGTGAGAGTACAAGAAGAGAGGGGTGCAAGTAACCTTGCATTTTCTATAAGTCCAGATTTTTCTCTCCAAGGTCAGAGAAAGGCCAGGATGTTTTCTATTCTTCCAGGTCCTCTTACAGGTTCCATTTTGCCCTTCTTTCTTTCAATCTTAAGCTGAAAGTGGTAAAGAGTGAAGAAATGCCCTGTGAGTACATATACACTCATACCAAGGGTGCTTGTAGCATCTTAAGAAGGGAAGGATTGTGAAATTCACAATTGAAATTCATTTATATGGGTGATCAGATGATTGTGTGTGCAAAACAATAAATCAATTGGTTGCAATTGCTATTAATGATTTTAATAAAAAATGCAAATTGAGTCAATTAATTTTTATGTAGTAAATTCTTTTTTTCTCTTTAGGTTCATTTGCATTTATTTTTAACTAGATACTTTCAAGTACTATGAGGGATGTGTGTGTGTGTATGTGTATATAAAGAGCAAAGTTCTTTCTTTCCTCCCCTAATTTTTCCCCTCAGTTCTTACTCTGTATCTTTTCCATGCCATTCCTTCTTTGTCCACTTTGTTAGTTTGAGGGAATCTAATTTGTGAGATATTCTGTCACTTTTCCTCAGGATTTGGTATTATGCCAAACATAAAACTGGAAACCTAGCTACCTGAACACACACACACACACACACACATACACGTTCTTTTAGCCCTTGGTGATGGTCCAGATTTTTGCCCCTGTGCCTTATCTGCTCTTCACTCATCTCTCTATAAAGACAAAGTTAAGTTTGCCTTGAGTTCACCTCCACTTTCAAGCTCCATCCAGACTACATCCCCCACTGCCTATAGGGGAACTCCAGAGAAAATGTTTCCATAATTACAGAAGATAAAGTTCAGCACTTGCTTAGTGTCCCTTAAATCAAAATTCACCCAAGGGAACAAAGTTACTGAGCTGATGCTAAGTAGAAGAATTCATTTCACTCTGCAACTACATTGCATTCTAAAGACCCCAAAGACCCTCAGGGCCAAAAACACTCCATCCACCTATAGTTGCACAACTAATCTCTGATAAGGGTAGTGTTGAACTTTAGGAAGTATAACCAGGATAGGAGTGTGAACAGTAGGGCATCCTGTTGAAAAGTAAAAAGTGTGTTTAGTGTAATTTTCAAGAAAGATGATCAAGGCCTTTGTCATTTGAGCCCATGAATGTCAGCAACTACCTCTCTAGAAACATTACTGTAGCTTTCAAATATCATTTAAAAATTATATTCCTCTGCTCACCCTGTTCCTGCTTTCTGGAATGAAGCCCAATCCCTGAAGTCAGTTTGACTTCTACTCACTGCTCTGTGCTTCACAGATGTCAGCTTTTCTGGGAAGCCTCTCTGAACTGTTCCCCACAGTCCTATATACACATTCCTATTATCAATGGCATTATGCTATAATTTAACTCTTACCATGTATGTTTGTTATCCCCTTTCTGCAGCATTTGTCTCAGCACCAAGTTAAAGAGCTATTTGAAGCTAGGGCTCAACATTTCATCTCTATAGTTTTAACCACCCTGAGCTCCCAGTGTGCAGTAGAGCCAAATTTTCAGAGAGAAATGACAAAATTCAGTATTTGAAGAATTACCTTACATCAGTAAAGAGTAATATTTGCAAATGCAAGTTACACTCATTCATCAAGTTCAGGGCATCCACTTAATCCTATTCTTTCCTGATAACGCTCAAATTTCTTTAGTTGACTTGAATTTCAGGACCAACAACAGCCTCTTGGTTCTAGAATCTAGAAGAAAGGTGAACAAAGTTTGACATGCATTCAAGTCTCCTGAGGCCTTGTTAAAGCACAGGTTGCTGGGTTAAGCCCCAGAAGTTCTCATTCAGTGACCTGAGGTTGTGTGTGTGTGTGTGTGTGTGTGTGTGTGTGTGTGCGTGTGTGTGTATGTTAGTTGCTCAGTCATGTCCAACTCTTTGTGACCCCATGGCCTGTAGCCCTTCAATTCCTCTGTCTGTGGAATTCTCCAGGCAAAAATACTGGAGTGGGTAGCCATTCTCTTCTCTAGGGGGTCTTCCTGACTGAGGGATCTAACCTGGGTCAATGCAGGAGCATTGAAGGCAGATTCAAGAAGGCCCAATTTGAAATTAGGGTCTGAGAATTTACATTGCAGATGGTGTAAGATGACTCAGGTTCAGAATCACTGTTCTAGAATGCAATTAGCTGCAGCTTCTACCTATGGGCAGGCATTAGAGTTGGCCTCAGTCCTTAGAGCCTGGAGGTTTTAATTCACTCCTCACACTCTGGCTTCATGATGGTCCCAATTATTATTTTATTTTTCTAGAATGCAGGAGTGGTGAGATGGTCAAATAGCAGTAGGGAAGGGTCTTTGTTTTGTTAGCCTTATGCGAGTTAAGGGTATAAGAGAATATTTGTTTTCTTAGGCATTCTTCTCTTGGGACTTATCTATCAACCCTAATCCATGTAGTTACAGCAGAAGGACTCTTTGTGGCTTTATATATATGCTATGCTATGCTAAGTCACTTCAGTCGTGTCCGACTCTGTGTGACCCCATAGACGGCAGCCCACCAGGCTCCCCCGTCCCTGGGATTCTCCAGGCAAGAACACTGGAGTGGGTTGCCATTTCCTTCTCCAATGCATGAAAGTGAAAAGTGAAAGTGAAGTTGCTCAGTCGTGTCCGACTCTTAGCGACCCCATGGACTGCAGCCTACCAGGCTCCTCCGTCCATGGGATTTTCCAGGCAAGAGTACTGGAGTGGGGTGTTATACACACACACACACACACACACACACACACACACACACATATATATATAAAATATATGACATAATTCCCAGGAATGTGGTTGATTGGTCCAGGAATGAACATCTGGATACAACTAATGCAATCACTCTCTTCTGAGAGAATATGAAATTGTCCTCTGAGGCTCACCTTCTTGTGGCTCTATTTTGAACAAAGAAGATAAAACAGTACAGCATTTACCAGCCATTTTCTATTTGATGACCTGAGATACAATCCAGACTATTGGAGGGAGAAAGGTGAGGAAGGCTAATTCAAGCAGAGCAGATATAAGAGGAGACCAGAGGGTAGTGATGAAATCTCAGACCCAAACCCATGCCTGCCCTTGTGCCCTATGGCACATTCTGACCAATTATGACAAACTCTGCTTTTCACTTAATTGATCTTAATTTATTTTTCAATGAACAAACTAAATAATTTACCATCCCAGGACATCCTTCTGTCATAAGCCAGAATACACAAGAAAATCCTTTGTTAACTTTCATATTTAGCAACATTTGTACAAAGTATCCATTTATTTCATTTTTAAAATATAATTGGTTACTTTGTGATAGGAGAGCTCTGTGATATTTGTGAACTTTCTCTAGAATTTCTTAGGCCATTCTCATGATTCTATTCTGTTAGGAATTTTACTACATAACAATATATTACTTAGATATGTTCAATTAAACAAATGTCTTCTACTTCATGACTTACTCTGAGAAAGATTATTTTGACATACAGTCTGGATTTAACTATGGGAACAAAAAACCATGAATGGATCAGACACAGTGTAACTCAGAGTAAGAAGGAGAAAGAGAATAAAAGGTTAAAGAGACAGGAGAATTTACCCAATAGCATTTGAGGAAAGTGGGAGCATGGGAGAAGTGTGTGGATGTCAACCTGAGTCAGCAGCTCAATGATGAGCAGATGACATAGTCCAACTCTCAAAATTGCCCTGGAATGGATTAGCATAACTAAAAGACATTGAATGCATGTCTTATGTGTAGGACCACTCATTCCATTTGATCTCCAAGACCTAGTTTTCATCCCACATCCTCTGAGAAGTGTTCCTTCATTTCCCCAATTCAGACTGATTACTAGCCCAAATATCCGCATTAGTTATTGCATGTAACTGCCATTAGGTTGGGAGTTCTAGCCATCTCATAACATTTTCACAATTTTTTCAGCTGACATTTTGTGTTTTTTATTTTAGATTCACTTGTTTTTGTGTGCTCAATAAGTTAGCAAACACATAAAAATCAAAGTACCAGTACTTTACTATGTCTATCATTGCAAACTTCACAGATATCACCAACCCAGAAGAATAAATGCTTGAATTATGGAAGAACTAAAATGATGCAATTTTAGAATCTAATGTTGAAAGCTAGAAGTTATCTAGTGTAGCATTTCACCTCCAAACTCTTTATTGAATATTTATGTGCTCTTTACTATATCCAGTTTGGCTGAATTGATTAAGGGGCTTAGTTACAAAATTGTTCAGGATAATTTTACAGTTGGCTAGCTATTTTGAAAATGTGTTAACATTTTTAAAACACCCAGACTAGTAACTAGTAGTTCTCTTGGGCATGTAACTAATAGAATAGCAACTTCTAGCCTGGTGGGCTACAGTCCATAGGGTCGCAAAGAGTCAGGCATGACTGAAGTGACTGAGCTCACACAAGCACGCTCATAGTAACTTGTAGGGCTTGCCAGATGGTTCTAGTGCTAAAGAATTTATCTGCCAATGCAGGAGATGCAAGACACACAGGTCGATTCCTGGGTCAGGAAGATCCCTTGGAGAGGGAAATGGCAACCCACTCCATGTATTCTTGCTTGAAAAATTCCATGGACAAATGAGCCTGGCAAGCTACAGTCAATGGGGTCACAAAGAGTCAGACATAGCTGAGCACACATGCAGGCAAGCCATAGTAACTTATAATATATAAGGACATAACTCTATCCTTATAAATATAAACACACACGCATTCCTTCTGGGAAGGAATATATAGACAGGGGACACATATATACTATGACAGTTTAGAGCATTATTTTCACATAAGTATATATACACACATATGTATATGTGTATATGTGTGTGTGTGTATATATGAGCATATGTATATGCACACATGTATATATATGAAAGAGTAGAGTGAAAAAGCTGGCTTAAAACTCAACATTCAACAAAACTAAGATCACGGCATTCAGTGCCATCACTTAATGGCAAATAGGTGGGGAAAAATGGAAATAGTGACAGACATTATTTTCTTGGGCTCCAAAATCACTGTGGATAGTGACTGCAGCCTTGAAACTAAGACACTTGCTCCTTGGAAGCAAAGCTATAACAAACCTAGACAGTGTATTAAAAAGCAGAGACATCACTTTGCCAACAAAGGTCCATGTAGTCAAAGCTATGGTTTTTCCAGTATTCACATATGGATCGACATAAGGATTTGAACCATAAAAAAGTCTGAGAGCCGAAGAATTGATGTTTTCGAACTGTGATGCTGGAGAAGACTCTTGAGAGTCCATTGGACAGCCAGGTTTTGTCCCTTGGACAAACCAGTCAATCCTGAAGGAAATCAGTCCTGAGTATTCATTGGAAGGACTGATGCTGAAGCTCTAATACTTTGGCCACCTGATGTGAAAAGCTGACTCATTGGAAAAGACCCTGATGTTAGGAAAGATTGAAGGCAGGAGGAGAAGAGGGAGACAGAGGATGAGATGATTGGATGGTATCAGTGACTCAATGGACACAAGTTTGAGCACTTCATGGGATAGTGAAGAAAAAGTAAGCTTGGCATACTGTAGTCCATGGGGTCACAAAGAGTAGAACATAACTGAGACTGAACAACAAAAAAATGAATTACTTGGAGGTGTTGAAGTCAGATATGCACACAATATTAAACATACACCCACACAGACTCATCTTTCACTCATTATTTTCAAGATCTTGGATCACATAGTTTCACTTGTCCCCATATACAGATAATGCAGCAAGACAAATACAACTATAATAACCTGAAAACACTACAACCAATTCCAAACAGTGAATAAAATATATGAAAAATGGTTATTTTAGACTCATTATTACAGAGACACAAAATCTCCAGTAAAGAAACATTTATCCCAACAACTTGTTTCTTACCATAGAGGAAACTTGAACTGAGTTTCACAAACTTTGCATCAAAGTTGAGTCTCTCTTCTAAAGTGAATAGAAAACAGTAGTCAATCCTTATCTATCCTCAGCTCCTGGGAAGTCAGAAATTACAATATCCATTTTCAGCAGTGCAAATTGAGTGCACTCATGACCCGAATGTCATACCGAGCCATGAATTGACCTCTTTCTTGACCTGGGCCTTTGTGTTTTCCTTCAGGCAAAAAGAGAATCTGCCAGACATCATTAAGCATGATTTCTTCCTCCAACAGGCTTTCAATCTAAGCTGTATTTTACTTAGAATCCACACACAGGGGAAAGCAACAGCTCAGAGCCCCGCTAGAAATGAGCAATAACATTCAAACGAAAATTGGAAGCTGAAGATCTAATCATTAACAACAGATGGTTCAACTTGAATCCAATAAACAAGTTTTGTTGTTTGCTTTCCTTTCCCTCCATATCCCCTTGAACTTCATGTAAGCGTGTGTGCATGTAAGAGTGCTGGGCCCTACGTCAGCAGCATGGATGACTCACCTGATGCAAGGGAAGCTTTTATGGCCCAGCTGGAATCTTTTCAACTTGAAACACACTTGATAGTCTGATGTAGAAAGCAAGTCCAAGTCTGTAGCATGTCTGCTCTATTTGTTTTCTTTATGAGAGTTTAGCGACTATAGTGTCCCTTAATGTGCTTTGACAAAGCCTCTTTATCTGGTCGTATTCCTGTTCTTTGTTTGGTCTCCAGCCAGGGCACTTGCTTTCCTGAAATCACAAACGCAGAGGGCATTTGTCATGCCTGCCTTGGCTTTATATTCTATTTTAAAGAAGAACTTGAGGATGCTATATGAAGAATACCACACTAAATAATATGATGAACATTGGAATTCTATATTAGAAAACATCAAAATCAAAATAGGTGAATGTGGTCCCCAAAGTGTAGCTTCTGGTAAGCAGATAATCAAGTTTTAGATTTTTTTTTTTTGTTACTAGGCATGGTTCAGTTTAGTTCAGTTCAGTTGCTCAGTCATGTCTGAATCTTTGTAACAGCATGGACTGCAGCACGCCAGGTTTCCCTGTTCTTCACCAACTCCTGGAGCTTGCACAAACTCATGTCCATTGAGTCAATGATGGCACCCAACCATCTCATTCTCTGTCATCCCCTTCTCCTCCTGCCTTCAATCTTTCACAGCATCAGGGTCTTTTCCAATGACTCAGTTCTTTGTATCAGGTGGCCAAAATATTGGAGTTTCAGCTTCATCATCAATCCTTCCAATGAATATTCAGTATTGATTTCCTTTAGGATTGACTGGTTGGATTTCCTTGCTGTCCAAGGAACTCTAAAGAGATTTCTCAAATACCACAGTTCAAAAACATCAATTCTTTGGCACTCAGCTTTCTCTATAGACCAACTCTACATCCATACATGACTACTGGATAAACCATAGCTTTGACTACACAGATCTTTGTTGGCAAAGTAATGTCCCTGGTTTTAAAAGTGCTGTTGTTCATAGCTTTTCTTCTAAGGAGCTCCTTTTCTTCCAAGGATCAAGCATCTTTTAATTTCATGGCTGCAGTCACCATGTGCAGTGATTTTGGAGCCCCCAAAATAAAGTATCTCATTGTTTCCATTGTTTCCCCATCTATTTGCCATGAAGCTATGGGACTGGATGCCATGATCTTAGTTTTCAAATGTTAAGTTTTAAGTCAACTTTTTCATTTTCCTCTTTCACTTTCATCAAGAGGCTCTTTAGTTCTTCAATTTCTGCCTTAAGGGTTGTGTCATCTGAGTATCTGAGATTATTGGTATTTCTCCCAGCAATCTTGATTCCAGCTTATGCTTCATCCAGCCTGGCATTTCAAATGATGTACTCTGCATATAAGTTAAGTAAGCAGGGTGACAATATCCAGCCTTGGTGGACTCCTTTCCCAATTTGGAACCAGTCTGTGGTTCAATGTCCTGGTCTAAATGTTGCTTTTTTACCTGCATATAAATTTCTCAGGAGGCAGGTCAGATGGTCTGGTATTCCCATCTCTTTAAGAATTTTCCACAGTTTGTTGTGATTCACACAGTCAAAGACTTCGGCATATTCAATAAAAAAGTAGATGTTTTTCTGGAGCTTTCTTGCTTTTTAGATGATCCAACAGCATTTGGCAGTTTGATCTCTGGTTCCTCTGCCTTTTCTAAATCCAGCTTGAACATCTGGAAGTTCAAGGTTCATGTACTATTGAAGCCTGGCTTGGAAAATTTTGAAGAAAACCTTGTGTGCAACAGGACCCAGGAGAGAGAATCAGTGACCCCACAACACTGATCCAGACTTGCCTGTGAGTGTCCAGGGGCCTTTGGCAGAGGCACGGGTCAGCAGTGGACTACTGCAGGGTTGGGGGCACTGAGCACTGCAGTGCATGCATGGGACCTTCTGAAGGAGGTCGCCATTTTCTTCATTACCTCCACCATAGTTTGGTCTCAGGTCAAACAACAGGGAGGGAACACAACCCCACCCATCAACAGAAAATTGGATTAAAGGTTTACTGAGCGTGGCCCATCCCATCAGAACAAGACCCAGTTTTCCCCACAGTCAGTCTCTCCCATCAGGAATCTTCCATAACAATCAGATAAAACTAATCGAACTCATCACATGGACTACATCCTTGTCTAACTCAATGAAACTATGAGCCATGCCCTGTAGGGCCACTGAAGATGGACGGGTCATGGTGAAGAGCTCTGACAAAATGTGGTCCACTGGAGAAGGGACTGGCAAACCACTTCAGTATTCTTGCCTTGAGAACCCCATGAACAGTAGGAAAAGGCAAAAAGATATGACACTGAAAGATAAACTCCCCAGATCAGGAGGTGTCCAATATGCTACTGGAGAAGAGTGGAGAAATAACTAAGAAAGAATGAAGAGACTGAGTCAAAGCAAAAACAACGCCCAATTGTGGATGTGACTAATAATGGAAGAAAAGTCTGATGCTGTAAAGAGCAGTATTGCATAGGAACATGCGATGTTATGTCCATGAATCAGGGTAAATTGAATGTGGTCAAACAGGTGTGGCAAGAGTGAACATTGACATTTAAAGAATCAGCGAACTAAAATGGACTGGAATGGGCAAAATTAACTCAGATAATCATTTATCTACTACTGTGGGCAAGAATCCCTTAGAAGAAATGGAGTAGTCCTCATTGTCAGCAAAAGAGTCTGAAATTCAGTTCTTGGGTACAATCTCAAAAATGACAGAACAGTCTCTGTTCATTTCCAAGGCAAACTATTCAATATCACAGTAATCCAAGTCTATGCCCCAACCAGTGATGCTGAAGAAGCTGAAGTTTAACAGTTCTATGAAGACCTATAAGACCTTCTAGAACTAACAGCCAAAATAGATGTCCTTTTCATCATAGGGGACTGGAATGGAAAAGTAGGAAGTCAAGAGATAACCAGAAATAACAGGAAAATTTGGCCTTGGAGTACAAAATGAACCAGGGCAAAGGCTAGCATAGTTTTTCCAAGAAAATGCACAGGTCATAGCAAACACCCTCTTCCAAAAACACAAGAGATGATTCTACACATGGACATCACTAGATGGTCAATACCAGAATCAGATTGATTATATTCTTTGCAGCCAAAAGTGGAGAAACTCTATACAGTCAGCAAAAACAAGACTGGGAGCTGACTGTTGTGCAAATCATGAACTCCTTATTTCAAAATTCAGACTTAAACTGAAAAAAGTAGGGAAAACCACTAGACCATTCAGGTATGACCTAAATCAAATCCCTTACAATTATACTATGGAAGTGACAAATAGATTCAACGGATTAAATCTGATAGACAGAGTACCTGAAGAACTTTGGACAGAGGTTCATGACATTGTACAGGAGACAAGACCATCCGCCAGAAAAAGAAATATAAAAAGGCAAAATGGTTGTCTTAGGATGTCTTACAAATAGCTGAGGAAAGAAAAGAAGCTAAAGGCAAAGGAGAAGAGGAAAGATATACCCATTTGAATGCAGTTCCAAAGAATAGCAAGGAGAGATAAGAAAGCCTTCCTCAGTGATCAGTGCTAATAAAGAGAGAAAAACAATAGAATGGGAAAGACTAGAGATCTCTTCAAGAAAATTAGAGATGCCAAGAGAACATTTCATGCACAGAAGGGCACAATAAAGGACAGAAATGGTACGGACCTAGCAGAAGCAGAAGATATTAAGAAGAGGTGGCAAGAATACACAGAAGAACTGTACAAAAAAGATCTTCATGACCCAGATAACCTCGATGGTGCCATCACCCACCTAGAGCCAGACATCTTGGAATGAGAAGTCAAGTGGTCCTTAGGAATCATCACTATGAACAAAGCTAGTGCAGGTGATGGAATTCCAGCTGAGCTATTTAAAATCCTAAAAGATGATGCTGTAAATGTGCTCTACTCAATATGCCAGCAAATTTGGAATACTCAGCAGTGGCCACAGGATTAGAAAAGGTCAGTTTTCATTCCAATCCCAAAACAAGGCAATGTCAAAGAATGTTCCAATTACCTCACAATTGCACTCATCTCACACACTAGCAAAGTAATGTATGGTGGGTATATCTTTAATATTTGTAGAATGACTTATCCTTTAAATCATGCATATAAAATAGTTCCAAAGTTATTTTATGTATAGTCTATTACTATATCCTTAATATCCAAATTAGTGAGAGCAAGTGGTTGCATAAACAGTGCAGTTTATTTAAAAAATAAGTCTTATTATTAATTAATCATTTGCACAAAAGTATAGAAAACAATGAGGTACAATTCCTTTCTAAACATTGTTGTTACTCTCTACAGCTCCTTTAGGTGAGAAATCAGCTGAGGGAACTTTTTCTGTATTTGTGTATGCCTGCTCAGTTGCTTCAGTCATGTCCAACTCTTTGCAACCCTGTGGACTGTAGCCCATCAGTCTCTGTTCTCTGTGGGATTCTCCAGGCAAGAATACTGGAGTGAGTTTCCATGCTCTCCTCCAGGGGATCTTTCCAACCCAGGGATCAAACCCGTGTCTCCTGCATTGCAGGCTGATTCTTTACCTAGTGAGAAAACTGGGAAATCCTTGCTTTATTTAGATAAACCCAAATCTTAGTCTGCTTAGCTTAAAAAGTGTTACCTAAGCCTCAATCCAAACCTTCTATTTGCCCAGTGGTCATATATCCAGAGCTCCTCAGAGTCCTTTCTACATTATGGAATCTTCCTCTAGTCATTATTTATCCACAGGATATGGAGGATTTTTCAAAATCTTCTATTGGCTATTTTTTAGCTCTTATGGATTTCATCCCTGATTGCCAGGCATTTATTTACACAAGGATTTTCTCCCTCTAAATCATAAAGGTGCATGAGGCCAAAGAAACATGAAAACTGAAGGTTTCTCTGTCTAAACTCATTATCATAACAAATAAGAAATAACATAATTTACATTGCCCAATTTAGTTAATCTTGGTTTAATGTTTATGCTGTGTTATTCAGAAAATGTGTTGTTTCCTTTTTACTTAACTTAAATCATATTGCAAAATTAAATTCAGTAAGTCACAGACAAGGAGGAAATCCTCACAATACATATACCCAATAAAAGATGTATATTCCTAACACATGTAGAAATCTTCAAATTAGCAAAAAGACAACCCAATTAAAATAGGTAAAAAACATAAGCAATCATTTGACCAAAATAAGTTAATTAATTAATGCATGCATGCATACATAATGCAATAAGTATGTGACAAAAGTCATGAGGAAAATCCACTCTAAATTTGTCAAATGGCTAAAATGAAAAGACCAGCAACATCAAAGATTGGCAAGAATGTGAAGCAAGTGGAAATCTTTTACATTGCTAATGTGAGTGTCGAACATGTTAGATGACTGGTGATTATCTAAACTTATGATTTCTTTATCACTGAGCAATACCATTTCTAGGTGTATTTTGACAAATTGTAATTTATAATGCCTTTCTTCCAGTCACTTCACTTATGAAATTGTTTGCATGAAAGTCAAGTGTCAATGACTTCACAATCCTGGACTGAGATATTCTTGGAGCTCTAGTTTTTATTATATTATTATTATTTTTACTTTACAATATTGTGTTGGTTTTGCCATACATCAACATGCATCAAAAGGAGCAATGTATGGTCATTGAGGTAAAAGGGAAAAGAGAAGAGAACTGATTCAGACAGAGGCCCTTTCCTTTCCAAATGATTAATTAGGATTTAGGATTTGATTGGGGGGAGGCAGAAAATAGGAGTCATTCTGGCCTTCTGTCAAAAGTTGAGGGGACCAGCATTTGGAAAAAGTGGGAAGCACAGACGAGGATTTCTGGGAAGTTCTCAGTATCAAAAAAGACTTCTTTGTCCCATTGCAGAGAAGTAGACCAGAATTAACATCCAGCTGCAAAGAGAAGAAAGTAAGAGAAGTGACACACGCTATTTCAAGATCCAGGACGTGCCACCTTGCCTTCAAGGCCAAGCTCTGACAGCAGTCGACTGCTAACTATTAAGTTCATGGTAGTCACAGGTAGACGCTCCTGAGAAGGCAGACCATGAAGCCAAACAAAAACTCAGGCATCTTTTGGAGGGAGTTTACCCCAGACTCTCCAAAACTTAGGAGTGGAAACAGCAGACCATCATTTCTTCTCTCACAAATGCGTAAGAAGAGTTCTCAACTTCAGAAGACAAACTAGAACTTTTGTGTCAGAAGAACTCAATGGTTGGAATTTTTTACATTCTACGTATATTTCTGCTGATTATTAATCTCAGTAAATTTCATTCCCAGGGATACTAAGGTTAGCTGCCATATTTTTTAAAACAAAGTTTTGAAAATCTCTGCCTCAATAATGAAGCTTGGATATTGTCAGTCACTTGCTGATCAATGATACTAGTCATCAATGATTAAGAAAGAGGAGTACTGATTGGGAGAAAACTCAGAGGGTTTCTTGGTTTGACTGTTTTATTTTTTTTTCTCTCATTTCTTCCTAATAGTAATCAAGGTATCAAACTTCAATTTTAAATAATGACATAATTATGAGCAATAATCAACTGTTGCAAACCTATCATGCTGCTGCTGCTGCTAAGTCACTTCAGTCATGTCTGACTCTGTGTGACCCCATAGACAGCAGCCCACCAGGCTCCCCCGTCCCTGGGATTCTCCAGGCAAGAACACTGGAGTGGGTTGCCATTTCCTTCTCCGCAAACCTATCATATTGGTGGCTAATTTCCAATGGCTTATTAAAATCAATATTTTTTTTCCCATAGATAGTTGGATGATCATAATGCTAATGTTAAGCCCCTTGAGGAAAGAGGCAAGTTTTACCCGTGGATTTACTCGTAACCCTAACATGTTGACTGAAACATCATTGGCTCTCAGCAATAATGAAAAGAATAAATGACTACTTAAAGCTGACTGTGTTGCTGTTTCTGACTCTTCCTGTTGTTTTTAAGCAAGAAGATTATGCATTCCTGCTTTCAATACTTTGAATGAACTTGTAATGCTTATATTTGACATAAATCTAGCTTTGACCCATAAAATGTAGAGAGACATGATACTGAGTAGAATCTCTGCCAGACACTGTGTGACTTCAGTGACCTTGTTCCTGGGAAGGAAGCACTCAGAACCCAACATGATCCCAAGCAACATGCACTGAGAGATCTGCTGCTGGTATGTAACTTGAGCAGCAACTAGATCTTCACTGTTGAAGTAACTATGATTCTATAGGGCTGATGTATGTATTCCATTCATTAGCTGAATAGGCAGGGAAAGTGTGTCATCGGTTGAATGCCTGACGTAACTCAAAGCTGTGTTTATCGGTGATAGATTTTATGAAACTGTTTAAGCAGTTCAATAGCCTTCCCCCACTTACAGCAAATTTAGGATAGGGTCTTTTGTACTCAAGCAAGTAAAAAAATATGACTGAACATCCAGATTCAGGTCAATCATCAAGGCATAGAACAGAGTAGATTTTCACACAAAAGGTAAGAAAAAGCATCAGGCCTAAGACAATTGTGCCAACCAAAAATTCTGGTTAGAGTTTTGTTGTTATAGAGGAATAAAACTGTGTAATATGCTATGAAAATTTATTAGTGTTTGTTTCTTTTTGCCTAGTTGATTTCCTTATTGACTTAATCTGTATTTTTTCATAGTTTCTTAACAAAGTTACTGTAGGAAAGTGTTGTATACTCTCCTGCCAGTTTGATTGAACTACAGGGATAAGAAGCTTTTCATTCTGACCTGATTTACTGCTGACAGTGGTAGTTACAATTTTTATTGGAAATTTTTTTCTGAAGAATTTTGTTCCTAAAAAAGACATTTGTCCACAAGTAACTTTTGCTCAACTCAGACAGCATAAGGTGGTATATAAGCTTATGGGAGTTGGTGTTGGACAGGGAGGCCTGGCGTGCTGTGATTCATGGGGTCGCAAAGAGTCGGACACAACTGAGCGACTGATCTGATCTGATCTGATCTGAAACTTATGTGAGTGGGTCCACATTTCTTTTTTATTTTATACCTTCAGTTATCCTACATTTTTTCTGTATTTTGAGGGGTTGAAACTTTCATCTATTTTTTAAAAAGTGGGACAAAACAAGGACTAGGACAATATCCTTTGTAATAAATTGAAAAGGAAAAAAAGATACTATCCTTAAATTTTGGAATAGAATCTCTCCCTCAATCTGATTGGTATAATTTTGGTCAACTTTCCTCTCAGGATCATCATGTGTGGAAACATCATGACCTGATTGGCTCAAACCTGGATGCCTGAGCCCATCACTAATAAGAGGGATGGGATTTTGGTCAGCTTTTTCTGAACTGATGAACCATGAGGGTGATCTGTCATTACTGGGGGTTCATTGGTCTTGGAGAAGGGGCCATGTATGTGAGTAGGTAACCTGAATAGGGTTCATTTTACTGATGGTGGTTGTGGTTTAATAACTAAGTTTTGTCTGATTATTACTGACACCATGGACTGTAGTCCAACAGGCTCCTCTGTCCATGGGATTTCCCAGGCAAGAATACTTGAGTGGTAGCCATTTTCTTCTCTAGGAGATCTTCATGACCCAAGGATCCAACCCACATCCCCTGCATTGCAGGCAGTCTCCTGCACTGCAGGCAGATTCTTTACTGACTGAGCCACCAGGGAACTTTACTGATATGGAGCCTAAATGCTGAGGAATACAAAATCAAATGAGTGTGGTAATCATTTTTATTATTTTCTTCCAAAGTTTTTCTACTTGTCTTCATAATAAATTACATATTCACTAAATACTTGTCTCTTTACTATCCCTCTTGAGTATGTCTGCTTTTTAATATTTATATGTGTATATTTTTCCCTCTGCCAAAGATATGGTTTTATAACAGATCTGCTTATTAAAGTTCTAGTGAGTGAAGTGAAAGTCGCTCTGTTGTGTCTGGCTCTTTGCAAACCCATGGACTTTCACCCGCCAGACTCCTCTGTCCATAGAATTCTCCAGGCAAGAATACTGGGGTGGGTTGCCATTTCCTTCTCCATGGGATCTTCCCAAACCAGGGATTGAACCCGGGTCTCCTGCATTGCATGCAGACTCTTTACCATCTGAGCCACCAGGGAAGTACACAAAAATGACGCAGGGCAAGCGGGTTATGCGAATGGCGTAGTAGTAGTTGCTCAGTCCTGTCTGACTCTCTGTGACCCCATGGACTGTAACCTGCCAGGCTCCTCTGTCCATGGGATTCTCCAGGCAAGAATACTAGAGTGGATTGCCATTCCCTTCTCCAGAGATTAAAGTTCTAAATATCCTTCGAGTCCCAGTTAAATTATCTTCTCCTTGGAATCTGTCCTGATCATTTCAGCCCACAGTGATCTCATCTTCCCATGACCTGTATAGTACTTGTTGTCAAAACTATGAATTTATTAATTAATTATTTACTGTCTTATGACATAATCAGTACCTGACATTGCTATGGCTTACCATTTCATTAACCTTTATGTGTGTTCTAGTCTTGCATTCCATATTTTCCTACAATATTTGACTTCCAAGGGAAAAAACAAAAAGACTATCTTTTTCATTTAAGATCATTTTTGAAATTCTCCACTAAAGAGCTTGCAAAGTCATATGCATAATTTGTTTTTTCAATAAATAGAGTGATAGAATTGCTAACTAAAGAGGTGGGAAAACACTACTTAAAAATTCTAATAGTACTAGAACTTCTATAAGTACAAATTTCACACACACACACACACACACACACACACATACAAAGCTTTTTTTATGACAGCCTGCACAAACAAAATTTGAAAATGAAATGATTATCCTTCATCTTCTAAGATGGTTTGAACAAGCAATGCCCACTTATAGAAAAGCTCTATCCTTGTAATAAAGGGTTCATTTAAACATTCACTCAGGTTTGGTTATTTCTACAACTCAGGTTCATTCTAATCATATATAATAGATCAGGTTTTGGGGACTGATATTAAAAAACACTAGGGTTTCCTTCACTGAGATTTTTCCTCTGGCCCTGTTTGCAAGAATCACAGTTGAGTCCTAGAAATGCTTACTAGAGAACAGTGAATAAAACAACAACAACAACAAAATGAGATTGCATTTGTTTTTCATACATGAAGAAGAGATAAATTGAACTTCATTAATTCATCAAATATTTATTGAGTACTTACCATTTTCTAGGCTTCCCTGGAAGCTAAGGTGCTAAAAGAGTCAGCCTACAATGCGGAAGACCCAGGTTTCATCCTTAGGTCCAGAAGATCCCCTGGAGAAAGGAATGGCTACCCACTCCAGTATTCTTGCCTTGAGAACTCCATGGACAGAGAAGCTTAGCAGGTTATAGTCCATGGAGTCACAAAGAGTCAGACACAACTGAGCATCTAGTACTACCATTTTCCTATTTGAAAATTAAACAAGTAACATTCTAAGTTTATACTTAGCTTTAAATCAGTGGCTTTCCCAAGATTATACAAAGAAGCAATATCAAGGAAAAGCCTGAATTTCAGAATTTTATTGTCTTTATGTACACTACCTCCAGAGAGTCCCCTTGGCCCCTCACACATTTTCCCGTATTTTCTGATGACCTTAGGTGTGAATGCTCATGATGGCTGGTGGGGACATTGGGTTGTCCGTGGTCATGAACTTCAGCGAGGGTAGCTGCTCCACCTGCCTTGTCTCCCTCCTGTATACAATCATTGGATGGAAACGCATACCTGACTTCCTTAGCTGAGGGTCTCCAGCCAGTGCTCATCCTACTAACTCATACAACTCTTCGATCTGCCAGTTAGTATAGCCCACCCTCCAGCCAAAGTTTCTTCCGGGTACTGTTTGAATCCAGGGACCCATTCTGGGAGGGCTCTGGAGTTTATTTCCAGTCTGTTTCCAGTCTTAATTTCATATAATTGATCTTAGAAAATGCAATTAGACAACATAAATTATTCTTTTTTGATTAAATATTTAAGCACAACAGAAACAATGAATATCCTAAATGCATTAATTTAAAATATTTCTCTAAGAAATGTGAGATTATTTTTTCCCAGAAGTGAAAAATTATCTGTAAAGAATGCAATAAAAATAAGAAATATTTTAAGTTAATTTGTGAACAGAATAATAGAAATGGCTGTATTACTGTGTTACAAATCAATTATATTAATAATGAAACCTTATACAAGTTTACTTTTATTTAATTAGTTGCATCAGTATGTGCTGTAATTGTTAATGCATCACAGTATAAAAGATGAAATAAGGTTAAATGGCAGTTCCCAAAACATGTATATTTTACAATGTGAGGAAAAATCACAGCAAAATATCATAAATAATGTAAACTATCTTCTAAATTGTTATTTTTGTTAGAAATCATTTGTGGGTGAGGAGAGTGAAAATAATAATAATTATAATAATTTCCAGAAATATTTTCTCCTCCTCCTCCCGGTTAATATTTAGATCATAAATGATCAGACTGAAAGTTCTCATGCAATAACTAATTTACCTCCCCCATTTTAAAAAATAGAAAACGAGGATTCTGATGCCTTCAAGGAGTGAAGAGATTTGCTCAAAGCCATCCCAGTACTTAATTTATTAGAGAATAGAATTAGAACCCTGATTTTATGAACTCTCAGACAACACAGGGTTCTTCAACTTTATAATGCTTTCTTCCATTCTCCAGTAATGATTATGAAACATACATTTCTCTTTGATTCTCAGAAATTTCCCCCTATGGCTAACACAATTTACTTGAAATGTGAGAACATAGTACAAAATAAAAGTTGCATTGAGTCACAGGGAAATAAAATCTTACCCTATTTTGTGCTACTAAGTACAGCTGATACTTTGGATGCTGAAGGGTGATAATTTAAACAAAATTGACACTGTGCTGTTTTTATGGATTTCTAATGCATTTCATCTTGGGTGCATTGGACATATTGTTGTCTTGGCTTACGCTGCACCTAATAGTGCAGTTTGGAAATTTACACAAATTGAGAACTGCAGAGTTCCTTCTTCAAACGGCAGACGGCACAAAAATGGTTATTTCCCTCCCATATTTAGTTAGCTTGTTTACCAAAAATGTGTTTAAGGAAACAGAGAGCAATAGTTAATTAAAATTGACTTAATACTCTTTTCCTCTTTATAGATAGTTTATTGGCTGATTTGTTTTCTTAATTTTTTGACATTTTGATTAAATCATTTTCTCTGTATTTGTAAACTTTATCAAATGGGCCTGTCTTCTACTGGAACTTAAGACCACATTCTGTGGAAAGTTATACACACACACGCATATACATGCACAAGCTCACAACCAAAGAACAACAAAACAAAACCTATAATCGCTAAAACAAAGATGAAAAGAATAAAAACTCCATAAGCACAATATAAATAATATTAAAGGGAAACATTGGACTTTCTTAAAGTTTTCTTGGATCATCTGAATATCCTGCCCACTGTATTTTGTGCTTATATTTTCTTTTAAGTAGGAAAAAAAGAAAAAGACCCAATTATTCCTTTGCCGGTTAGTATAGAGGAGGTAAGTATATGTGTATCCCTTCATTTCTGTCCCCATCTCTGTTTTCTGTCCTGCTATGTTATTGCTTTTATCTTCTAGAAAACTATATTTTCTCCAGAATAGGCAGGGTAAAAATGTGTCTATCTTTGGGATTTTACGAACAATGAAGATGACAATGTTCTTAGGATCCCAATATGTGTGATCTGGGTACAGATTTGTTTTTCATAATTTATCAATCTAGTTACATGAAAATTCCCCCAAACATATAAACACTGAGAGCTAGAGTTATAGTGACTTGCATATATCGGAAGAAATTAAAAATAACTCTCCTGTCTCTTGTATAGGTAACTGGTTCAGCAGGTATTCTCTGGGTGGAGCAGACATGTTTAGGCTCTGCCTCTCTCATGGCAGGAGAATCCCAAAATGCACATAAAAGGACTTCAGATCCAGCATCAGGTAGCAGGGCTTCTGCTTGCAATGAACGTACACAGGGCACTCTCGCAGGGTCTCAGTTGTATGAAAAAGTCAGATCTTGGTTTTGGCCTATAAGTAATTCCATGTCTTTTGTGACTTTTGATATAGAGAAACTAATGTAAATTTTAACACGTACTGTCATGATTCATTTAATTATTTATAAAATAGTGGCCTGCCATAAATATATATATATATATATATATATATATATATATATATATATATATTTTTTTTTTTTTTACCCTGTAAAGGAAAATGGGGTGGAATATTTTACTGAGATTGGCTCGGGAAAATCTGAGTCACTAATTTTATATAACAACAACAAAAAAAGGATATTAACCTAGTTATACTAAGGATCTGAGGCAGCTAACAAAAATTGAGAAGTTTAAATAAATACAAATAAATAAGATAGTTGAAATAAGTGGGAAATACATATGCACAATGTCCTAGTAATATTTGTGTAGAAGATTGTCAGGTTTGGTTGTAAGCATCCTTGCAGTTCAAGCAAAGAGACTATAGGCACAGTGTACATAATGCACATTCAGGTATTTGTTGACTTGATGGAGTGGCTGTTTCATAAATTATTAGCAGCTTTGTAACAAAAGTTAATAAATCACATCAAATACTTTTACATGGTGTTTGAACATCTCAAATATGGTGCATTCCATGATCTGTCCTCAGAGTATTGAATGCAATACTGAATGTAAGAAACTAGGTCTGTCTTTTCAAAAGTTATTTTTTGCATTAAAATATGAGACCTGTAGCCTAAAATTAATGGCTTCTCAAAATAAAGGATTTATCTAAGATCATAAAAGTCCATCTTTAAAAATAATTTTAAAGTAAAAATAAAATGTATAAAGCTAAATATAAACCAATTATAACTTGCAAGTAGATTTTCTGTTTGCCTTTTCATACTGTTCATGGGGTTCTCGAGGGAAAAATACTGAAGTGGTTTGACAGTCCCTTCTCTAGTGGATCATGTTTGTCAGAACTCTCCAGCATAACCTGTCCATCTTGGGTGGCACTACAAGGCATGGCTCATAGATGCATTGAGTTAGACAAGGCTGTGATCCATGTGATAAGTTTGGTTAGTTTTCTGTAATTGTGGTTTTCATTCTGTCTGCACTCTGATGGATAAGGATAAGAGGCTTGTGAAAACTTCTTAATTGGAGGGACTGGCTGTGGGGGAGTTTGGATCATGCCCTGATGGTCCAGGCCATGCTCAGTCAATCTTTAATCCAATTTCCTGTTGATGGGTGGGGCTGTGTTCCCTTCCTGTAGTTTGGCCAAACTATGGTAGGGGTAATGGCTATATGTTATGGGTTATGGTGGTAAAGGCAAGCTCCTTCAAAAAGACTTACACCAGCATGCCACATCATAATTAGGAAAGGAGTATGTCAAGATTGTATATTGTCACCCTGCTTATTTAACTTATATGCAGAGTGCCTCATGCAAAATGCTGGGCTGGATGAAGAACCAGCTGGAATTAAGATTGCCAGGGGAAATATCAACAAACTCAGATATGCAGATGACACCACCATTATGGCAGAAAGTGAAGAGGAACAAAAGAACTGCTGACGAAAGTGAGAGAGGAGAGTGAAAAAGCTGGCTTAAAACTCAACATTCAATTAAAATAAATAGATTTATATTATATAAAAAAAAAACAAAAAAACAACCTAAGATCATGGCTTCCGGTCCTATCATTTCATGACAAATAGATGGGGAAACAATGGAAACAGTGACAAACTTTATTTTTTGAGCTCCAAAATCACTGCAGATGGTGACTGCAACCATGAAATTAAAAGATGCTTGCTCTTGGAAGAAAAGCTATGACAAACCTAAACAGCATATTAAACAGCAGAGACAAGAATCAAATGGAATCAAGATGGCAGACAAGACTAGACCTTGATCCTCAACCAGCAAGCAAAATGATACACCCAGAGATGTCATGACAGTTCTAAGGCACTGTCAAAAGACAAAGGACTGGGCAGTAGCCCAAATCCTGGAAATCACCCCTTCCCCAAAATAATTGGAATAATTCTCCCACTCATTCAGTTCAATTCAGTTCAGTTCAGTTGCTCAGTCATGTCCGACTCTTTGCAACACCATGAATTGCAGCACACCAGGCCTCCTTGTCCATCACCAACTCCCGGAGTTCACTCAAACTCATGTCCATGGAGACAGTGATGCCATCCAGCCATCTCATCCTCTGTCATCCCCTTTTCCTCCTGCCCTCAATCCCTTCCAGCATCAGAGTCTTTTCCAATGATTCAATTCTTCGCATGAGGTAGCCAAAGTACTGGAGTTTCAGCTTTAGTATCATTCCTTCCAAAGAACATCCAGGACTGATCTCTTTTAGAATGTACTGGGTGGATCCCCTTGCAGTCCAAGGGACTCTCAAGAGTCTTCTCCAACACCACAGTTCAAAAGCATCAATTCTTCGATGCTCAGCTTTCTTCACAGTCCAATTCTCACATCCATACATGACTACTGGAAAAACCATAGCCTTAGCATATGAAATTACCCAGTCTATAAAAGTTAACTGTGGCACATTTTGCAGCCACACTTGCCCTCTGAAATGGCCCAAACTGTCTGTGGAGTGTGCTTCTCTCTGAATCTGAATACATCCATTTCTTACGTATCACTTTGTCTCTCACTGAATTATTTCTGCAATGAGACATCAAAAATCTGAGCTTTAATAGGCCCTAAAACCAGGTACCATGGGTTTTGACAGGGTTTGAGTCTGAGTCATGTGTGCTTGATTCCCAGGCGGGGTTTTGGCTGGGTCTGAGTCCCAGGCATGTGGGTTCAAGTACAAGGCAGGGTTTTGAATGGGTTCAAGCACATGGTTTCAAGTCCCAATCTGAGGCAAACAGTTTCAAAACCAGTCGATCCTAAAGGAAATCAATCCTCAATATTCAACAGAAGGACTGATGCTGAAGCTGAAACTCCAATGCTTTGACCACCTGATGCAAAGAACTGACTCATTACAAAAGACCCTGATTCCGGGAAGGATTGAAGGCAGGAGGAGAAGGAGATGACAGAGGATTAGATGGTTGGATGGTATCACTGACTCTATGGATTTGAGTTTGAGCAATCTCTGGGAATTGGTGATGAACAAGGAGGCCTGGCGTGCTGCAGTCCACTGGGTCGCAAAGAGTCGGACATGACTGAGCAACTAAACTAAGATTTTCTTTTGCTGATTGTCTCCTTATTCTAAAATGGATTGAATATTTTGACTGAATCAAAATATTCAGTAATGTCAGGATATTACAAAGACCTGATATTTCCCTGTGGTTAGGCAAAGCTTACTTGAAATTGATAAACTAATTTTTATATGTATTGGCATGCCGTCTTCCTTACATAAAATACTGCAATTTTTTATCTGGGTGACCTAAACTATCAGATAAAAGTGGAAAAGAAGGAAACAAGAGAGGACTTCAGGAAAACAAAAAGCTAATTGTCAGTGATGACATCTCAAAAGAATTCTCTATTTTCTGATCTAATTTCCTCTTAATTAAAGTGACTGGAACAATACCATGTGCTTGGGAACTCAGAAACTGATTAGCTCCCACAAACTTGTGTTTTGGTTTCAACCTGTCCATTAACCAACCTGACACATGTAGGTAATCAACAATTATCGGTCTTTCTCTTTGAGAAATACTCTCATTATCTCAGAATTTTTATTTCCATTTTTGTAAATGTGGGATTTAGTGAAGAAGCTAAATTTTCTTCCAATAACCACATCATTCAGTAGAAGAATGCAGTTGTAGAAGTGGAATCAACAATACATGTGGTCACAGACTGTTTGGAGAGGTCTGTATTCTAGAAACTAGGAACCTGTTTTTAAAGAGTTTGTGATATTTAAGAACACCCCATTTGTGAGTAAGTTTACTTTTTCCTAATGCTAGTTCAATTGGCTCCAAAAACATTGAATGGTGACACATTTTAAAGGGCATCTCAGAATGACTTTATCAAAAATTTGTAAACTGATTATATACAGATCCCTTTTAGTTTTTCTATTTAATTAGTGCTTATAGAGGAAGAACTATGCTCAGAGCACTCTGCTTAGTGCTAGAAAGGGGAGTGAAGGAAATGAAGTTGTAGGGCACATGGCCACATAGGCTTTTAACAAATAATTAGTTTATTGATTATTTAATTACAGCTGGGATCATAAAGAGAAAATACAGGGTGTTATGAAAATGAATAATAGAGTACTATGATAAAGTCTCAGGTCAAGGAGAGCTTTTTAAGACATAATATTAAATCAGAATCAGTTCATTTCAGTTTAGTCGCTCAGTCGTGTCTGACTCTTTGCAATCCCATGAATTGCAGCATGCCAGGCCTCCCTGTCCATCATCAACTCCCGGAGTTCACTCAAACTCACGTCCATCGAGTCAGTGATGCCATCCAGCCATCTCATCCTCTGTCATCCCCTTCTCCTTCTGCCCCCAATCCCTCCCAGCATTAGAGTTTTTCCAATGAGTCAACTCTTCACATGAGGTGGCCAAAGTACTGGAGTTTCAGCTTTAGCATCATTCCTTCCAAAGAATACCCAGGACAGTAGAACTCAAAGCTTCATCAAGACAGGTCCTGGCAAGAGTGTCCTTTTCTTCTACCATTGTGAGAGGCACTTCGCTACTTTGTTGTAGTTGTTGGGGTGGGGGTGGGGGGAAGTGAGGCATACCAACTTACTTTCCCAGGTTTTCTTCCTGATTCTTTCCTTCCAGCCTAGCAAGGAAAGGAAAAAAAAAATCATATTTCTGTATATTTCATGAATTTCCAGAATTTCAGCTCCCCGCCAAATAGAATGGCATTCAGCACATCAGGTACTACGCCAAAGTATTTGTTCCACAGCCTTTGCCTTAAAGGGTGCTCATTCAATGATTATTGAGTGTATGTTGCTGCTGCTGCTGCTAAGTCGCTTCAGTCATGTCCGACTCTGTGCAACCCCATAGACGGCATCCCACTAGGCTCCCCTGTCCCTGGGATTCTCCAGGCAAGAACACTGGAGTGGGTTGCCATTTCCTTCTCCAATGCATGAAAGTGAAAAGTCAAAGTGAAGTTGCTCAGTCATATCCGACTCTTCACGACCCCATGGATTGCAGCCCACCAGGCTCCTCTGTCCATGGGATTTTCCAGGCGAGAGTACTGGAGTAGGGTGCCATTGCCTTCTCCGATTGACTGTATGAGTTTTCTTACAAAATTTTGGATAATCCTGTCTACCAAATCATACAAGATAGGGCTATCAGATCCAAAGAAATTAAAGGATAGGAAGTTTTATTGATGCTGTTTAAACATTAGTATGGGAGAGTGAGGAATGTGGCAAATCCTTTTTGGAGGATGATTATGATCTCATCCATCTAGATTTCCTAATTTATAAATCGATCCATAACTTGTTTGGTATGTATTAGTTCATGTGCATTTGATCTCTCTAACTAGATTAACTAAAAATATTTTAAACACAGGGATCATATCTACCATTATTGTATCTAACATAGAACCAACTATCTATTGATATACAGGCTTGGGAAGACCGGGAAAGTGACTTGAATGGTCCTTGACAGTTGAGACTTCTTTTTCCCTAGTTTTTGTACTACTTTCTTTTTTTTAATCACATGAGATCAGAAATGAATTATCAGTAGGTTGCTATGTCTTTGTAAAAATCCTGAAAACGATGGAGCTGTGTGTGTCCTAGATGTTCATTTGCTAGTTCAAAATCGTGAAGCTCTCAGTTGCAAATGTCAGCAATATACATGAGTGGCCCAACTGTTGCTCCTACCTCCTACGTCCCTTCCTTCCTGGTGGGTGTCTCCTTCTGAGAGAGCTACATCTGCCTTTGGAACCCTTCTGGAGTAGATGGGGTGGGGGGAAAATAAAGATGTGTGCTGTTGTTTTGCATTGTCAGATAGCAGGATTCGTGTGTGTGTGTGTGTGAATCTTAGGAAAGTACCAGTTTCCCTTTTTCTGTCTGCCTCCTTCTCTCTCGGTTCTTTTACCTCTTTTCCCCACCACCATGTAAGTGCACACTGCCTTTCTTTTTTTTAAAATGAACAAATATGAGAATGAGAGGCAGGAATTTACTGTGGCAGATTTTTGAAAGAATACATTTCTCCACTTTCTTACTTGCTACACTCCAAAGACAGCCCACATACACAGATGTGACAACTTTTTTGTAAAGCTAATTTGAGCGAATGCCTGTCTGGCAACTTACTCTGGGAATAGTTACAATTGCCCAAACTGAAATTCTGCCTTTGTAGAGGTGACACTGATGGCGTGTTATTACTGGATACCCAGAAAAGAGACACTAGGAGAAGAAAAAAAAAAAAATTAAAAAAATAAAAGACATGAAAGTGAAATACACGTAGTTTTGTTTTTGAGGATCTTTGTTAATGGGACTAGAATAGAGGTGCTTGCCCAAATGTGACTCTGCTCTTGTAAAAATAGCTGTCTGGGAGGCATCTGGCATTGACTGGATTAATTTGTGAGCTTCTTTGTTTTCCTTGATAAAGACCTTCCACAAATACAGCAAAAAAAAAAAGGAGTAGATATAAGGGTCTCCACTAAAGATATGAGTGAGTGGGAAAGAAAAGAGGTGCCTCTCATTGCCAAATTCATTTTTAATGCTTTTCTTTTCCCCTTTGTGTATAATTATTTTTATCTAATTTTTCACATTGGTCATTCAAAATAGAGGGTGTGCAAGCAAACTCATAATATATTGGGTGAAAGATAAGGCTATTGCCAAACTATTTGATAAAGGAAGGTGGGGCATTTGCAGAGGGAGAAGAAAGAACCCTTTCTCTGTCCTGATTGTACATTCTAATTGGACACCATTCACTGGACAACTGCACTCCTTTCTCCCTTTCCACCCCTTCTCTGCATTTTCTCTTCCTTTCTTTCCTTTATCTCCTTGTGCTTGTTCTTTAATCAATGCAGCTTATATTTATATTTCTACTTATTTAATGCATTGGGGGATGTGGGGAATGCATAATGCATTTGTGGAGAACGTAAAGAATATTATATGCTGCTCTTGCCCTCAGGAGTTTGCTGCTATTTGGGAAGACATGATATATATGCATGAAATGTTGAATAAAGATTCAAGATTTGAATGGCAATATAAGAATATAAATCAGATGAGCAATAGTTACTATCAGCTTTTAGTTAAGAGATCAGTGGAGACTGGATGGTCAGAATAAGCTTTGTTAACTTCATCCCCTTTTCTGGAACACTCACTGTTAATATATACACTTTGAGGCTTTATCTATTTAACTTATAATTCTTTGCCAAATTATCTTTCCAAAGATTTCCCAAATATTCCTCAGCCTTCCAATTTTGAATAACTTTATCTTCTTCTGTGAAGAATCCTGTAGTCTTTGCAGCCCCCCAGCATATCCTGCTTCCCTGAATTACTCTACATCAGAACCTCTCGACCACATAATAAACAATGGACAGCACGTCATCTACCCTGTACTTTGTTTCTTATTATATATTTAGTCCCAACTTTTCCCTCAAAATTTCTATTGTTTTGAGAGTAGGACTCCATTTTGTACTTCCTATACTACTCATAGCACAAAATATATCATCTGGTCTACCCTGTTTTCCAATATGTATTTACTCGGTTGATTTTTAACCTGAAGAATTTGAACAAATTCCCGTCTTTGAGGCTATCCCATGCCCTTTCCACATCTAATATTCAATGTGGTTTTGTTTCTATTCCTTGAAGCCTAATCATTCTTACAGATATTTAAGGAACACTTCTTATTTGTAATGATCACATGAGGCATAAAAGCAGTCTGGGGAGATGAGTGAAGTTCTCATGAAGTTTAATGACCCCAAAAGGTTACCACTTGCTGACAGCAGCAGGATTGCTATGTAGGATACATTTTCAGGAGGGTTAACTTCTTTTACAGCTTTTAAGACCACCTCAGCTCTCTGAATCAGATGGAGCCTTTAATATTCATTTTTCACTATTTTATTTAAAGCCACTTTAAAAAGCTAGTCAATAGAGGGCATGACAAAATGATCTCAATGCTCCGCCAGACTCTGTCATTCTAGAATTCCAAATATCAACACACACATATATATGTACAACACATATACTCACATACACGCAAACACACTGGATTCAGTGGAAGGTGACTAAGTTCAACATTTCCTTACAGGCACCCTATCTCTCAGATCAGCACCCCAATTTTATCCTTCTCTGTGCCTCATAGGCTCAAGTTCTGTTTGGCAAAAGAACCGGAACAATTGTGATTCCTGGGAGAGTATCTAAAACGACAGTTGCTGAAAGGTTACAGCAAAATCTATTAGAAAAGAAAAGTGGAGGGAAATCAGGTGAGCTCATAGAAGAAAATAAGGAAAGATTGGCTCCCTTTTGGGATTAGGTCTAATTAAGGTGAGCAAGCAGCTGGGCCTGTTTGGAATAACAATTGTGCTAGCATGTCACTTTTTTCTGCTTAGTTGAAATTTATATAGTTTGGGAATGGTGGATATAAGAAAATTAGAGCTCATTTAGAATCTGTTGAAAGGACAGTGTGCCTTCATTATTAGTTTTGCATCTGAATTTTCCTGGGGCAGTCCTCTCTCTGTTATAGGTAATGGATTTTTCCCCAGATGTAATTGGATGAGTTTAATTTTTTCTTTCATTACCTGTCGAGGAGGCCTATGCCCCTACTTCCCTTTGTGTTTTATTAGGACTGTAACCCCTATTTAAATAAAGGCTTTGATTGTGCTTATATACGTTCAATCAGCACTTTCTGATTGAATAGTTCTGGTCACACAATGCTCTTGCCTAGCATTTTTTACTAATTACATTTTCGCCCTGGCTGGGTATGGAGAAACCTCTGATGATGTTTGTTTGCTGCTTTTGATTATGCTGGTGATTTGGTCTGCCCAGAGTGCCACAGGACTGAGAAAATAGATCTTCAGACAACAGTCCTACTGGTCTTGGATGGTGACTTGATCTGATCTTGTCTTTTACTGAAGGGATAGAAAGCTAAGTCATATGCTGATAAATGCTTAACAAGCAGTTCTAAATAAATAAAGAAGACAAATCTCTATCATAGCTTTCACTGATTTCCATGGTGTAAATATTCCCACCATGGCTGATTTCAACATGATATAATCGAATGTGGAGCTGAGAAGAGAAGCACACAATCTGATATCCAGGTCTGGCGTGTGCAGCTCCAGCACATGATGAAAAGTCTCAGTTACACACCTGTCATTGAGGCCATGTACCTCATCATCTTCATATCACAATTAAGATGGATACTGGTTGTTAAGCCAATTTAATTAGAGTATAATTTCAATGATTTATATATTTTGTCACTAAAGGCATTTTAAGGTGATTCTTCTGCCTGTGCTGAAAAGTCAGAAATATGGTTAAATTGTATCATCTTAAATCAAATGAACATGTTTCCTGAGAAATTTTTATTTATTTATATATTTCATTCTTTTCTAATATATTAGCAAGCATCTTAGTAGATGTATTGTACCAGGAGTTTAAAGACCTTAAATTTAGCTCAAGCCATGATTAAAATCATCTGTATCCTTGAGAAGGAACTCATTTAATATTAGGGCATCACCAATTTACTCCTCATTTTAGGAAAGAGAACAATAGTTCAATCACAACCTCTCATAGAAAGCTGCTCATTTTCACCTGGATAGTATTATAAATTCTTTTGAATAGATGCCTGATATTTTGTCTTTATCTGTCCTAAAGCAAACTTTTAACCAGAAACTCAAGTGATAACATGTTTATATATATATTATGTCTGTAATATAACATGTTGATAGATTTTACTGGAAGGCAGAAATCAAGCTTTGTTCATCTTACATATCCCTCAAAATTTAGCCCAGGAAACTGAACAGAGTGAGTACTCAGCATGAGTGGAATGACTTAGTGACTGATTCCTTTCCTGTTAGACAAAAATTGGTGTGGAAACAGGAAATAATTCAAACTACAATCTTAAAAAAATTAAAAGTGCGCCACCAATGATAAACATTTGATTCTTGACAGTACGTATTTTCTAATGCTAGCTAAGGACTAGAATGGAAAAAAAAATAGTTTTTAATAGGTTTAAAAGCAGGATTAAACTTTATGTTAGGTCTATATACCTTACAAATGCATTTTCTTTGACAATATCCCAAATAGCTAAAATCACATCAATTAAGTTTAATTAATATTCATCTTTAACTATGCTATAAATGCAATGACTTTTCTTCAAAGTGGGAGGGATATCCCAGTGAGCTGAGATTTTTCTTTTTTGCTTCCAGGTAAGCCCCCGACCCCATTGCATCAGGCCCTCCAGGCTTTGTGGAATAGACAGACTTATGGTTCAATCTTAAATGAAGTGGAGTGTAATATGTTGGCTATGCTGTCTGGTGAGGGCATCTATCGCTAAGAATCTCGAAACTAGGCCTTTCCTTCTGAATCTTGTCAGTCCACCTTTTTGTTTCCTTACTTTCTTTCATAAAATAGAACAGATAATAACTACTTTGCCAGTATTAAGTAGAGTATGGAAAAGAAAAAAGGCTTTAAAATATAAAAAATGCTGTAACATAAAATAGCCTTAAATATAATATTATATGTAATAATATAATATAAGATAAAATATTATAATTAATCCAATGACTAATCTTCAGGCAACAAATCTAATTATATATGGTCAGTATAATTTAAAAGATTATTGTGTTCAATTGCTAAGTCCTGTTCAACTCTTTGTGATCCCATGGACTGTAGCATGCCAGGCTTCCCTGTCCTTCACTACTTTCTAGAGTTTGTTCAGACTTATGTCCATTGAGTTGGTGTTTCTATCTAGCTATCTCATCCTTTGCTACCCCCTTCTCCTTTTGCTTTCAACCTTTCCCAGCATCAGGGTCTTTTCCAGTGAGTCGGCTCTTCATATCAGCCAGAGTTCTGGAGCTTCAGTTTCAGCATAAGTCCTTCCAATGAACATTCAGAGTTGATTTCCTTTAAGATTGACTGATTTGATCTCCTTGAGTCTCCAAGGGACTCTCAAGAGTCTTCTCCAGTACCATAGTTCAAAAGCATCAATTCTTCAGTGCTCAGCCTTCTTTATGCTCCAAGTCTCATGTCTGTATAAGACTACTGAAAAATCTTACTTTGAGTATACAGACCTTTGTCCGCAAATTGATGTCTCTGCTTTTTAATATGCTGTCTGGTTTTTCATAGCTTTTCTTCCAAGGAGCAAATGTCTTTAATTTCCTGGCTGGGCTCATAGCCCACAGTGATTTTAGAGTCCAAGAAACTAAAATCTGCCACTGTTTCCATTTTTTTCCCCATTTATTTGTTTTGAAGTGATGGACCAGATGCCATAATCTTAGGCTTTTGAATGTTGAGTTTTAAGCAGGCTTTTAAAAGGCAATGAATGAGTTGAAAATGGAACTGGGTCTGGAGTTGTCAGTTTCTAGCAAATGGTGGACTAAAATAGTGCTGACAGCCTTCCACTACATGCATGTCAATAAAGTGAAAGGAAATAAAATATGACCATAAGATCCTCAACAAATGGCCGAGTTTGTAAGAAAGAGAAATAATCACTTCCCCAAAGCTAAGAGACAAAGGTGAAGATAAGAAGGCCGGTAGCAGCACAGATCTTGAATTTTAATCTACCTACAGAAAGATGGAACTATATCATGGGCCTGAGATAAGTAAGAAATAAAAGCTGAGCCTTTCTGAGCTGAAACTAGAGCCTGCCTGCCACAACCCAGGGAAGAATGTTCTTTGTGCTGTTTATATAGTGAAGTGAAAGTTGTTCAGTCATGTTTGATTCTTTGCGACCTCATGGACTGTAGCCTGCCAGCTTCTTCTGTCCATGGAATTCTCCAGGCCAAAATAATGGAGTGGGTAACCATTCCTTTCTCAAGGGGATTTTTCCAACCCAGGGATCGAAACCAGGTCTCCTGCACTGCACGCGGATTCTTTACAGTCTGACCCACCGGGAAATCCCACGCTATTTATATAAGTGAAATGTAAAACATAAGTAAGCAAGAAACAGTTTTAAATTAAAAGAATCCAAAGGTATAAATTGGTAAATAGTAGCCAAAGTAAATCTCATGTAACTTTCTTAATATTAATTGAAATATTTTATAGTAAAAGAAAAGTAAAATAAAACAACATTGTTGGGTTAAAAAAGGCTATTAATTTTATGACTTTCAGGTCGTAAGAAATATATTACAATCCTGAAAAACAGCTTCAAAATATGTTGATCAAAGACTGACAGAAATATAAGGAAAATCCAAAATTAAATTTGGAGATATTAAACATAATTCTCTGAGGAATTAGTAGGTCATCAGACTGAAAATAAATAAAGATTATTTGTATTAAGAGGTTTTTGAGTTGATGGAAATAACTGAAACATGCCAGGTTTCTATTTATTTAAATGGATCACTTAGCCAGTACAAAAGAGTTATTTGTAAAATAAAAATTTTAAGTAATTGATGACAAAACAACATATTTGTTATTTATAGATGCTATCATTGTTAGCATACAATAATCAAGGAATGAGAATGTAGAAGTAATTTGCTATAACTAATAAGATATTTCAGCATAATTATGCAAACTAAATTACACGAATATACAAAAATGGTGGTGTTTCTATATGTTAGTAGTGATTAGATACTTTAGTTTCTAAAAAGATATAATCTATAAAGGATTCTATAAAGTACTTAGAATTAAATCAAATAAGAGATATATAAAAATTAAAAAAAATTAAAAGGTTAATAAAGAAAATAAATTAATATGATATTATAAGAGAGATATACCAAGTTCATTATTGGAAAATTTTAATAAGACAAAGATGGAGATTTTCCATAAATTAATCCATAAGTAGCATGCAGTTTCTAACACTCTGAAATATTCTTCCAGTGATATCAGACAAGCTGATCGTAGACTGTATTTATAAATGGAAAGGACAAACAACAGTTGAAACAATTGAAAAATTAAAAACAAAATAATGGGAGCTTAATCCACAAAGACTTAAGCTAAAGCAATAGTTATTAAGAGTTTGGTTGACAATTAGTAGAAAATAACAGAGAGTGCCAAAGTACAACCACCTATAGATTGGAAACTAGTTATACCACAAAGGAGGTATTACCAGTCAGTGGGGAAATGTTAAACAGTTGGGAAATAGTGGATAAGTTATTAAGTGGGTTGTAAACACTGACTTTCCAATTGAAAACTTTAATTCAATTCAGCTGGGTTAAAATACAAAATGTAAAAACTAAAATAAAAAGAAAATCTAGAACATCTTTATGATATCCATATATGATAATATTTAAATTAAAATGAAAATTATACATTGAAAAGGAACATATTGATACTTTGTCCCATTAAAATAATAACAGATTATTCCTATGACTAGCCAATGAATTGATGTGATGTGATGCTGTCTATACCTAGAACACAGAAAAATGTTCCAAACCCTTAATAAAGTGTTCTATAAATGAATAAAAATTTGAACAAATAATTCGAAGAAAAACACTATCTGCAAACAAGAGCAACAAAAAAGATACTTAACTTTACTACTTAGAAGGGGGGTTCAAATCAAAAGAAATTTAAAATTTCTGACCTTCCAGATAAACAAAATTAGACAAATATGTGTTGGTGAACATAAATTAGGAATATAAATTACTACAAATTCCAAGTCCAGCCACGTAAATTTTAAGTCCAGTCATACCTGTGCAGTGTAATTTGATACCACCATTTTGAAGAGTATGTGCATAAAATTGAAAACAGTCAAAACTACCCATACTTTATGGTATGTCCATTCCACTTCTGAGTATCTTACCCCAGAAAACATCTGTCTGGTCTTGGAATAAAGGAGATTCATGGAAACATAATGCTGTGAGACTATGTAAGACTGGGAAGAAGGGTGTTGTTTTGCTTATCACTCTTACAAGAGCAGAATATCAAACATTATTCTTACAATGAAGGAGTATGTGGGAAACTTATATCAACTTGTTTCAACATGAATAAGCATGAAAAACATAATATTGAGTAACTTCAGTTGAAAATTTAAATACATTTTTAAACCAAATGAAACAATAATTTATTTTGTTTATGGAAATACACATAAGAAGGAAAACTATAAAAGCATGCATGATTATATATAGAGAGTGGTAGTGTTAGAGAGATTTCCAGAATAGTGATTACTTTCAGAGAATGAAGAAGAGGAAATTGATGGGGTAGTGGTTGGATTTACATTTTTTTTTTTTCATTAAAACTGAAAAGGGAAATTCTATTTTGGACCTTAAAACTGAAGTTATTTTACATGTAGCACCATGCAAAGTTTAGCAATGACTAAATTTGCTTTTGTTTTCCCTTTCATGAAGAATGGTCTTAAGAATGTCCAATGACCATGGACAACACTGGCATCCTTCAGACACATTACATTACATTACAAAATGCTGGACTGTGGGCTTCCTTATTGGAAGACAGGATTATTCTATAGCCTATATGTCAAGAGATCATATCTGGGAGACATTTGAATACTGAATATTTCAAATAACAGGGGACTTAGCATTCAGATAGCACCCACTCAGTCCTTTTTTTTTTTTTTGAAAGCAGAGACATATTTAATTGCCATAACTCAAAGACTTTTTGGAGACTAGTGTGGGGAAGAATGTCAGACATCCCTCCAAGTCATCACCAGGGGCAGCTAACATAGACCTACAGAACTAATCAAAAGAGCTCTTCCGATCACTATCCAGTTGATGTCTAACACTGAACAAAACGCTTTCATTTATACAAACAAGGACAGGAAGTACACATGTACGAGATACTGTGAAAAAATAAATTCCCTAGGAAAAAAGAGACCTAGCTAACAGCAAAGAGTCCCCTCGAAGATTCCATGTGGCTTGTAGAACATACATTTCATCGGGAACTTCTGATAAAACAAAATATTGTAAAACATACTGTTTTCAGAATTTGCTTTTTAATATTTAACCATATACTGAACACCCACTCAGTCTTGAGTGGGTAGTCTGTTATAAATATATTTTGCTGACAGAATATCTGACTTGTATATGAGCTTCTCTACAGGCTTTCTGGAAAAACAAGGTTAAATATTGTATGTGGCAGCTTTTCTGATATCTGAAGTTCTCCACTTAGTGTTTTCTTCAACCTGCTTTTCAACAGAATCACACCTCTGCTTGCAGATCCCTCATGGCCCTCTGCCCTCTACTTATGCTATTTGTTACAAGCACTTTCTAGAATAAGGAAGAATCCCTATGTAGAGGGGTGGATGACACTAGACTTTGTAAGTCCGTCCCTTCCTATACTTTACCATTTAAAGCAATGTCCTGGGAGATCAAGTCGGTATTTTGGTTGTTATTTTTTCACCGGTTATGTTATTACAAGATGACGCAGCAGTAGGTGGCTATGGCAGATCTCTACGAGGAAAGCTCTAGCCGTGGCTGTCCTATTGTACTTAAAACAACCTACATCCCTCCATACATATGTATATAGGCAGGAGACATGGGCAATTTTTTTTCTCATATCATGAATAATTTTAACAGTACAGACGTCTGACTTTGAGTCAACAACCAGTTTCAGACGAACGCAGTTGCAGCCAAAGAAAGTTTCTAACTAAAATTAGCCACTTTTCATATTTAACAAACTACTGCCTGCTGTATTTCCTGTGATCTCAGCTTTCCTCTTCCTCTCATATGGTCACATGTAACATTGACTCCTTCACTTCCGTCTCTATTTTCTTCTTGGCTTCTCTAAGTGTAAAACTTGCAGTTCCTCCTGCCAAATGACTTTCCAAGGCTGCGTCTAGGATATGCCAAGCCAACTCAGGCTCACATTCCTTCCCATATTATCCTCAGATTTCAGTGACCATAAGTCCCTTTGCCCTTAACACGTATCCAAGAAACTCATGGGAGCCTCACATAAAAACAAACAAACAAATAAAAACACATTGAGGGCAAGAATTCAAAAAAGATCTCTGGGCACAGCCTCAGGCAGATGATAAGTTGAATGTTTTAAGAACTATATCTCATTTAATCTTTATAAAACATTCTGCGATATCTGTAATTATTCATATATTACAGATGAGGAGCCTAAGCAATTTTTTCATGACATCAATAAACCCTCAACTATGTTCATTTTGTTTGACTCCTTGGAAATTAGACCACTGTCTTATTCAGCTTGACTGGTGTTAAAAATACCATACACTGAATGGCTTAGTTGACATATGTTTAATGTTCAAAGTTCTTGAGGCTGAGAAGTCAAAGATCAAGGAGGCAGCAGATCCGGCTCTGATTAGGACCTTCTTTCCTTCTAATGATGCTCACCATCTTGCTGTATCTTCACAGAGTGAATAGAGGAAGCTCTGATATCACTTCTTCTTATGAGTGCTACTCTCGTTATGGTGGCTTCAACCTCAAAGTGAAAGAAAGTGAAGTTGCTCAGTCATGCCTGACTCTTTGCAACCCCATGGACTGTAGCCTACCAGGTTCCTCCATCCATGGAAATTTCCAAGCAAGAGTACTGGAGTGGGTTGCCATTTCATTGCCACCTACAGGACCCACATCCTAATATCATCATATTGGGAGTTAAAGTTTCAACATATGAATTTGGAGGAGTCACATTCAGTCCATGGCAACTGTGTTCTGCTTATTTTAAGTTCAGTCGTGGCTGTGCTTCTTTGACTAACCCTGTTCTTGTGCAGTTTGCTTGCCCTTAACAGGAATTGTCCTAGTTTACATGAATCATCTATCACTGAAAATACAGAGTAAGCCCTGGACTAATTGAACTGATGGCATCCTGCTCTATAGATAAGCTTTTCCATGACTGTGGTTGATGGATGAGAGAGAGACTTTGGGAATTTTATTAAGGAAACATTTATTTTGGACTGCAGTCCTCCATCTTCTGTCTTATTATCCAGCCTCAGAACTCTTGTGTTCTCAGCATCAGATGGCCCTCAGTCAAGAATTTTCATTCAAGTTTTTAATTGATTTTGGAGGCTGTGTGGTACTTGGGTGTAAAGTATAGCTTCTGGGATCTAAGAGTCTGGCTTCAAGTTCCATTTCTACGATCTATTAGATCCATGAGTTTACATAGTACCTCATCTCAGGCCATTGTTTCCTCATCTGTTACCTGAAGATACTAATAGCATCTACTCCACAAAGTTGCGGGGAGGATAAAATGTATAAAACTCATAATTTAGTTTGAAATAACAATTTACTCTGAATAGAGGCTACAGTTTCTCAAGGTTCTCACAAGACCATACATTGTGGCATTTGATGAATCTCATTTTATTTGAATATTAAGCAGTAGACAAGTTTCCCACACAGTTGTATGCTATTGAAATGCTTCTTTTATCTCCAGAAAGCAATTCTAATTATGGTAAATTTATAGACTACATGGGAATTATAATCAGAAATGCTTAAATACTTAACTGGTCTGGTATGTTCTGCCTTGTTTCCTCCTCCAATGTGCAAAATTGTATCCTGTAGAGCTTGGGAGTAGGCAAACAAACAAACTGACAAATATCCTGTTACTTTCCAGACCCCAATCTTCTCATTTGTGTCTGAGGGACTTGAACTAGAACCTTAGTAGAATATAACAAATGTAGCTTCTGCTTTAAAATTCTTACATATCTATGAAGATGATTATGTTCCCAATTATGTTCATATTTAACAAACATATCTTTATATACTTGTTATCACTTTAAAAAAATCTAAAATGTGTATATAGTTAATTGGGCTTAATTTTTAAAGTGCTTTCAAAGACAAAAGTTAAAAGTGTTTCACTTTAGGCTTGAGTCATTTTACATTGTAAATCATAGTTTCTGGTGAATTTAACTTCGGTGCCAAGACCATGTCCTTGGATCAGTTTCACAGAAGCATGTGAGAAGGCTGATGTGTGGGAGTGACTGAAGGTTTTGCACATAGAAGAAACTGATTCCTGGGTGTGCTTAGAGATGTTGCAAAGTGTCTATTGTGCAGTGGGGCTTGCTGAGAAAGAGTACAAGGGCTCCTACCATTCTTGGGGCCACAAGGGTTTATGCACTGCTGCAGACATTGGGTCTTATTCTCTCATGGAGTCTTAAATTCTCTCTTTTAAATCTAAATATTTGCATGGCTCTTCAATTATGCCATTTTTCTTAATTTATTGGCCTGCCTATTTTTAACATATGATAAAAAATATTAAAAAAATATGTATCCTATTCTGCTACAACCACAAGCTACTGTACTCTTTCTCTCACCATCAAAGCTCTTGCATGCACTGTAGCACTAGGGTTCACTGCTGAAGAGGCGACATGTTCTCCCAAACTTTCATTCTTACAACTTGCATGCTAGGAACTTTCTTCCCACCATAAGTATTGAGAAGACAACTTCTGCTTCCATCCTTTCACTCCCCTTTCCTTAGCAGAGTAAAAGTTAGAACTCCAGATATCTGTTGGGTAGAATTAATGCATCAGCTGATTGATGCTCACCTTAACCCTTCACCTTGCATGGGCAGAAGTAGAGTAGAGGTGTGGAGGAGGGGGTCAATATTCGATCCACAGATTCACTGTCCTCATTAAAAGGATCCCGAGATTTAGACTGGAAACTTCCCAGAGACTGGACAAGGAGTACTCAGACTGATATTTCAGAATCTCCATGAAATGGTCCTGAACTGCATTAAAATCTAGCACACAGTGTTCTTTAAAGAGTTCTGTGTTTGAATAAGTAAACTCTTGTGCTTCAAAGACACCCAATGCTTTCCTTGAATTTTACCTTTATTTAAGGTATTTCTTCTCAAAAAGTTTCACTTCTAAGTTATTTAGACATTACATTTCTGTCTTTTCTAAACTATAATGGCATAAACTCTTTCTCAATCAGAATTATTACCTTTATTCTACATTTTAATTCACATAACTGTTTTTTACTACAAGACTAAAAGCTTCTTTTGGTTTTGTGTTTGTTTTATAAGCTTCTTGAATATACAGGACCTACAATTTATTCATTTTATCCTTAAACGTGCCTGACTTAGCACCTTGAAGACAGTAAAAACTCATCATTCACTACTTAATTGTTATCTGGGAATTAAATTTTAATGTCTGAGAGTTCATTCAATTCTAGCTGAGAAAGATGTGGATCAAGAAATACCACCTTTCTTTAGACCAGACAGTCCAAGTTTTGATTATTTATCTCATTTTTTCCTGACCAGTCTTTCTGCTAATGAATAACCAATATTTATCAATCTCCACATCCTCAGACTGGAACATCATTTTCATATGTAGTGAAATTGTCAATAGATTTACAAAAACTCAAAGATTTTGCCAAGTTGCCATACTAACTTTTTTTTTTTTTTTTACATTCAGGGACAAGAAAGGGCTTTGGTCAGAAAAATTACTACTAGTCTAAGTTCCCTGCCTTCTCCATTCTTCCTTTCCCCTCAGTGTTTTCTTTCCATTCCCTTGATGCTTTAATTCCACTTATTGGCCCTTGCTTTTCAGAGTCTCTCACTGTATTAATATTTAATCCAGAAAGAGAAACACCAATGCAGTATATTAGCAGATATATATGGAATTTAGAAAGACAGTAACAACAACCCTATATACAAGACAGCAAAAGAGACACAGATATAAAGAACAGACTTTTTGACTATGTAGAAAAGGCGAGGGTGGGATGATATGAGAGAATAGCACTGAAACATGTATATTACCATATGTAAAACAGATGACCAGTGCAAGTTTGATGCATGAAGCAGGGCACTCAAAGCTGGTGCTCTTGGACAACCCAGAGGGATGAGGTGGGGAAGAAGGTAGGAGGGGGTTCAGGATGGGGGACACACGTACAACCAAGACTGATGCATCTCAATGTATGGCAAAAACCAGGACAATATTGTAAAGTAATTAGCCTCCAATTAAAATGAATAAAAAAAGAAAAAACAACTCTCAAGGGCCATACTTCCCAGGTGTGCTCTTTTATTACTGTCACCTATTGAAATCATTTTAGCCTGGGGAGAATTTTTTGTTGTTACATAAATTAACCCATTTATTATAGGCTAGCAACATTATCAAATGATGGCACTTCTACTGGTCCTTCAGTTCCTTCAGTCTTCTGATGGCAGGCTTCAAAGTGCTACAGAAGTGGTGCTGTAGGTCCAGGCACCTCCAGCTACTGTTTTCATGCAGGAACCACAGTGCCAAATGCCCATACTTCATCTCTTCATCTTCGTTTTGCCACAGAAGAAGCAAGCGTACTTGGCGTGCTATCTGATTTCAATTTTCTTCACCATTTTCCCAAGAGAGGTATTATAACAGGTCTTGTATTTGCCCATAATCCAACTTTCTTAATGCATTTTGCCAGGTCTGAACCCAGAGAACTGTAGAGCATTTTCATTTCAATATATCATGCTATGTTTATCCTGCAGAATCTCTTCCCCATGCTTAATCTGTAGAAATAGTTGAAGAGATCAATAAAAATAAAAATGAATCCAAAACATATTAAAATTAGTGTAATATTCTTAGGGAAGTGGAAACCGTGTGAGATCCTTTCTGAAAGGAGGAAAGCAGAGGATAGGACTATAGGGCAAGCCACAGTCTTGGGTCAGTGGTGGAGGAGTCTCTATAGGAAATATGGAGTGAGCTGTTTCCTAAGTGGTGGGATTTGGAGCAGGGGAAGGACAAGAGCAGACAGCCATGCCATGAGTTGTGGTACTAGAGTAGAAGATGTCACACATCTGTCACTGATCTCTTCCATTGCCACGGTTCTGTGATAGCAAAGTGGCTGGTTGCCTGAAGGAGACAGTATACACTCTAAGATATCTAACTGATAACAAAGCAGCTCACCAGGTGCTGGTGATGTTTGTGAGAAATAAAAGGGCAACAAAATCAAATCTTTATTACTGAGTTTAACCTGCTATTCCCCTTTTTGACTGTATTACAGAATGCAAGGCAAAGCAGAGCCTCTGGATCATTTTCCCAAGAAAGCAGCCTGATCCAAAGATGTAGTAAATAGATGTACAGGGTATTTCAACTACAAAAGTGGTGACAAAATCAAGGCTCACTACAGTTTGTGAAAGAAGGAAAATGCACTTCCACAAATAAAATAGATTTTAGCCAAGGTTAAAAAGTCAACAACTAATAGACACAACATCTGGGAGGTATCAGAGATAATATTTCATCTAAAAAACTGGGATCAAGAAAATAGATCTAAGTAAAGAACTTAGATATAAAATATAATTGATTAAAAAAATATTCAGTGAGTATCATGATACAAAAAATGAGCACAGCAGACAAGAAAGTTAATGATGTGGAATGCTTTACCTAGTAATTGTTAAAGGAAGTTTCACATGATGTTAAAGAGATTATGATTGTGTAAATAAGAGTAACAAGAGCTAGGAAGGAGCCATTATCATTAAGCTAGGTCATTACTCACATTTAGGAAAAATAAAAGTCGGGAAACTATACACACATATTTAGTGATTCTTCTTTCTCGTTATTTAAATATATATTTAAATAGATTATGTATTTTACCATATATTTAAGTAACAAGGTAGCAGAGTATCACTGGGGCTTCCCTGAGAGCTCAGCAGGTAAAGAACCTGCCTTATAATGCAGGAGACACAGGAGATACAGTTTCCATTTCTGGGTTGGGAAGATCCCCTGGAAGAGGAAATGGCAACACATTCCAACTCTTGCCTGAAAAACCCCATGGACAGAGGAGCAGATGAAGAACCAAAAGAAGAAAATTATTCAGGGATGTGGACCTCCATCTTCCACTGGTGAAAATGTTTGCCAGTTTTGAAATTACCAGCAGAGAGTTTGAAAAGTTCTTTTGACATTCATGGGAGGCTATATGATCAAAACATTAACAGTTGGCATGCAAAGCTCACCATGGGTAGAATTCTTGGTAAAATCCCAATACATTAAATTATCCAAAGAACAAATCTCAAGAAATTCTAAAGGGCTGAAATCATAAACAATATGTTCTCTATCATAATAAAATTAAGCTGTAAACCAACATGAAATAAATAAATAGATATGCTTCAAATTAAGATATATACACTGAAGTATCAAAAAATCATTGAATAACACAAAATGGATGCCAGAAAACACTTTGAGCTGAATGATAATAAAAATATTACATGCCTTAACTTGCTCATTCAGTGATTAAGGAAAATTTTATAGAATGAATTGTGTACATTTTTTTAATATTCTCATTTTCCCCTAGATTTATTGAGATATAATTGACATATAGTATTTAGTAAGTTTAATGTTATATAATGCGTTTATTTCATATATTTATATATCATGAAAAGATTGACACTATAATATTAGCTATCACCTTCATCATGTTAATAAATTTTTTGTGGTGAGAATATTTAAGATTTGCTCTCTTAACAAATTTCAAATACATACTACAGTATTGTTGAGTATAACCACCATACTATACATTAGATCCTCAAAGTATTTGTCTTATAATTGAAAGTTTATACCCTTTCAGCAGCATATCCCATTTCCCCATTTCTCAGCCTCTGATAATCACCATTCTACTGTCTATTTGAACTTAATTATTTTAGATTCTATATATAAGTTATATCATACACTATTTGTCTTTCTCTGACAGACTTATGAAGGTCCATCCATATAGTCAAAAATGGCAGTGTGTGTGTGTGTGTGTGTGTGTGTATCCATCACATCTTCTGATTCCATTCATCTGATGTTGGACACTTGGGTTGTTTCCATATCCTGACAATGGCTATTGTGAACAATGCTGCGGTGGACACAGAGATACCTATAGCTCTTTGACATTTTAATTTCATTTTCTTTGAGTGTATACTCACATGTAGGACTGCAGGGTTACATAGTAGTTCTATTTTTTAACATTTTGAGGTGTCTCTATACTAGAGATGACATTTCATTGTGGTTTAAATTTACATTTTTCTGATGATTAGTAATTTGAGCAACATTTATATTAGTTTAAAAAAAATCAGGGAAAGCTATAGTTCATTTATTAGAATTAATGCATAAGTTTAGACGAGTTGCTGGATACAAGGCTAATATACAAAACATAATTGTATTTCTATAATTGCAATAGAGTTATATAACCAAATTAACAATAAACATTGAGAAATAGTAAAGACTGGAAATAAATCTAACAAAAGATAGGTAAAGTTTCCACCCAGAAAGTAAAACATTACTAAGACAAATTAGATACCCTACTTAAATAAAAGCAGAGATCACACATCTTTATGGGCTAGAAACTCTAAATATTGTAGAAATGTTGAATTTTTCCCAATAATGAAAATTTCTTAGATTTTGAAAAGAACTTGAGAATCTGATTTTTTATTAATTTTAACCTTTTTATTTTGTATTGGGTATAGCTGATGAACAATATTGTGAGTTTCAGGTGAAAAGTGAAGTGATTCAGCCATATATATATATACATATATATATATGTATATATATGTATATATGTATATGTATATATCTACACACATATATCCATTCTCCCCCAAACTTCCCTCCCATCCAGGCTGCCACATTATAGTAAGCAGAGTTCCATGTGCTATATATTAGGTCTTTGTTGATTATCCATTTTAAATATAGCAGTGTATACATGTCTATCCCCAGTTCCCTAAGTATCCCTTCCCCCTGGCAACTGTGTTTCCATTTTGCAGACTAATCCTTGTTATCATGTCATTTGCAAACATTTTCTCCCAATTTGTGGATCACTTTTATGTTTTGTTTATTGTTTCCTTTTATGATCAAAATCTTTTGAGTTTAAGTAAGTCCCATTTGTTTATTTTTTTTTAATTTCCATTATTTTGGGAGATGGGTTGAAAAAGATACTGCTGCAATTTGTGTCAGAGAGTGTTCTGCCTACATATTCGGCTAGGAATTTTACAGAATTCAGTCTCACATTTAGGTTTTTAATCCATTTTGAGCTTATTATGAGCTTGTATCTGACACAAGATGGTAGAGTATAAGGAAGGATATGTGTTCATCTTCTCCTGTGAGAACTCCAAAATTGCAATTAACCATCGACAGGATAATTCTGGATCCCACCAAAAAAAGGTACCCCTCATCCAAGGGCAAAGGAGAGGCCACAACAGGGTAGTAGGAGGGGAAAAATTGAGTTTAGAATCAAACCCCATACCCACTAATGATGCTTGGAGGGCTCAGACAAAACCTTGTGCATATCAAGGCCAGAACCCAGGGACCCCACAAGAGACTGAGCCAGACATGCTTTGAGTATCTGAGTATCTTCTGTGGAGGCATGGGTCAGCAGTGGTCTGCCATGGGGACAGGGACTCTTGCTACAGCAGATCTGGGAGACATGGTGTGAGTCCCACCAGAGAACCATTGAGCAGAAAACCTGCTCAATCTGAAGAACAATTACACCAAAAAAGGTCTCTCACTGTTGCAAAAGTTCTAGGGCCCATAATAGATTTCCCGACCTGGAGATCCAGCAAAGAAACAGAACCCCCAGGGAATTTGACTTTGAAGGCCAATGGGATTTGATTATAGAACTTCCAGAGAACTGGGAAAAAAGACCCTTGGAAGGCACAAACAAAATCTTGTGCACAGCAGGACCCAGGAGAAAGGAGCAGCGACCCCATAAGAAACTAAGTTAGACTTGCCTGTGAGTGTCCAGGAGTCTCTGGCAGAGGGGTGGTTTGAAAGTGGCCTGCCATGGGGTCAGTAGGTTACAACAGTCCTGGCATAAGTCCTTTTGAAGGATTTTGGCCTCAGGCCAAACTACAGGAGGGAAATACAGCCCCACCCATCAATAAAAATTGGATTAAAGATTTATTGAGCATGGCCCTCCCCATCAGAGCAAGACCCAGATTCCCCCACAGCCAGTCCCTCCTACCAGGAAGCTTCCACAAGCCTCATCATTATCCATCAGAGGGGAGGCAGAATGGAAACCATAATTACAGAAAACTAACCAAACTGATCACATGGATCACAGTCTTGTCTAACTTAATGAAACTATGAACCATGCCCAAGATAGACGGGTCATGGTGGAGAGTTCTAACAAACCGTGGTCCACTGAAAAAGGAAATGGCAAACCACTTCAGTATTCTTGCCTTGAGAACCCCATGAATAGTATGAAAAGGTGAAAAGATATGACACTGAACAATTAGCTCACCAGGTTGGTAGGTGCCCAATATGCTACTGGAGAATAGTAGAGAAAATGCTCCAGAAAGAATGAAGAGACTGAGTCAAAGTAAAAACAATGCCCAGTGGTGGATCGAACTGGTGATGGAAGTAAAGCCCAATACTGTAAAGAACAGTGTTGCATGGGAACTGGGAATGCTAAGTCTATGAATCAAGGTAACTTGGAAGTGGTCAGACAGGAAGTGGCAAGAGTGAACATTGACATTTTAGAAATAGGTGAACTGAAATGGGCTGGAATGGGCAAATTTAAATCAAATGAGCATTATATCTATTACTGTGGGCAAGAATCCCTTAGAAGAAATGGAATAGCCCTCATAGTCAACAAAAGAGTCCAAAATGCAGTACTTGCATGCAATCTTAAAAAAGAATGATCTCTATTTGTTTCTGAGGCAAATCATTCAATATTCAATATTCCAAGTCTTTGCCGCAACCACTAGTGACAAAGAGCTGAAGTTGAATGGTTCTATGGAGACCTAAAAAAACGTCTAGAACTAACAGCAAAAAAAGAAAACAATGTCCTTTTCATCCTAGGGGACTGAAATGCAAAAAAAGGAAGTCAAGAGATATCTGGAATAACAGGAAGTTTGGCCTTGGAGTTCAAAATGAAGCAGAGTAAAGAATAACAGAGTTTTACCAAAGGAATGCATGGGTCATAGCAAACACCCCATTTGAACAAGACAAGAGACAACTCTACACATGGACATCACCAGATGGTCAATATCAAAATCAGATTGATTCTTTGCAGCTAAAGATGGAGAAGCTCTACACAGCCATCAAAAACAAGACTAGGAGTTGACTGTGGCTCAGACCATGAACTCCTTATGACAAAATTCAGACTTAAGTGGAATAAAATAGGGAAAACTACTAGACCATTCAGGTATGACATAAATCAAATCCCTTACAATTAAACAGTGGAAGTGGCAAGTAAATTCAAGGGATTAGATCTATGGACAGAGGTTCCTAATATTGTACAGGTGATGGTGATCAAAACCATCCCCAAGAAGAAGAAATAAAAAAAGGCAAAATGATTGTCTGAGAAGGCCTTACAAATAGCGGGGAAAACAAGAGAAGCTAAAGACAGAGGAGAAAAGGAAAGATATATCCATCTGAACTCAGAGTTGCAAAGAATAACATGAAAGATAAGACAGCCTTGCTAAGTGATCAGTGTAAAGAAATAGAGGAAAACAATAGGATGGGAAAGACTAGAGATCTCTTCAAGAAAATTAAAGGTACTAAGGAAACATTTCATGCAAACATGTGCAAAATAAAGGACAGAAATGATATGGACATAACAGAAGCAGAAGATATTAAGGTAAGGTGGCAAGAATGCACAGAACTATTCAAAAAAGATCTTGATGTCCAAAATAACCATGAAGGTGTGATCACTCACTGAGATCCAGATATCTTAGAGTGCAAATTCAAGTGGGCCTTAGGAAGCATCACTAAAAACAAAGCTAGTGGAAGTGATGGAATTCTGGATGAGCTATTTCAAATCCTAAAAGATGAGGCTGTGAAAGTGAAAGATGATGTTGGCACTCAATATTCCAGCAAATTTAGAAAACTCAGAAGTGGCCACAGGACTGGAAAAGGTCAGTTTTCATTCCAATCCCAAAGAAAGGCAATGCCAAAGAATGTTCAAACTATCACAAAATTGACACATCTCACATGTTAGCCAAGTAATACTCAAAATTCTCCAAGCCAGGCTTCAACAGAGGCAGATTTAAAAAAGACAGAGGAACCAGAGGTCAAATTGCCAACATCTGTTGGATCACAGAAAAAAGGAAGAAAATTCCAGAAAAATATCTGCTTCATTGACTATGCTAAAGCCATTGACTCTGTGGATCACAACAAACTGTGGAAAATTCTTCAAGAGATGGGAATACCAGACCACATTACCTGCTTCCTGAGAAAACTGTATGCAGGTCAAGAAGCAATAGTTAGAACCAGACATGGAACAATGGACTTGTTCCAAATTGGGAAAGGAGTACATCTAGGCTGTATATTGTCACTTTGCTTATTTAACTTATATGCAGACTACATCTGTGAAATCCCAGACTGGAAGAAACATAAGCTGGAATCAAGATTGCTGGGAGAAATATCAATAACCTCAGATATGCAGATGACACCACCCTTATGGCAGAAAGTAAAGAGGAACTAAAGAGTCTCTTGATGAAAGTGAAAGAGGAGAGTGAAAAAACCAGCTTAAAACTCAACATTCAAAAAACAAAGATCAAATTATCCAGTCCCATCACTTCATGACAAATAGATAGGGAAACAATGGAAACAGTGACAGACTTTATTTTCTTGGGCTCCAGAATCACTGAAGATGGTGGCTGCAGCCATGAAATTAAAAGACTCTTGCTCCTTGGAAGGAAAGTTATGACCAATCTAGACAGCATATTAAAAAGCCAAGACATTATCAACAAAGGTCCATCTTGTCAAAGCTATGGTTTTTCCAGTAGTCAAGTATGGATGTGAGAGTTGGACTGTCTGAGCTGTTGTTGGAGTCTCTGAGCTGAGTGCCAAAGAATTGATGCTTTTGAACTGTGATATTGGAGAAGATCCCTAGAGTCCCTTGGACTGCAAGGAGATCAAGCCCATCAATCCTAATATCCTGAATATTCATTGGAAAGACTGTTGCTAAGCTGAAGCTTAAATACTTTAGCCACCAGATGCGAAGAACTGGCTCATTGGAAAAGACCCTGGGAAAGATGCTGGGAAAGATCGATGCAGGAGGAGAAGGGGATGCCAGAGGATGAGATAGCTGAATGGCATCCCAGATTTGATGGACATGAGTTTGAGCAAGCTCCGGGAGTTAGTGATGGACAGGGAAGCCTGGGTGTGTTGCAGTCCATTGGGTTGCAAAGAGATGGACATGACTGAGTGACTGAACTGACTGGAACTGAGCTTATTTTTTTTTTTTTTTGTATGGTGTTAAAGAATTATCTAACTTTGTTTTATTTATTTATTTATGTATTGAAATGTAGCTGTCCAATTTTCCCAGCAGCATGTGTCGAGGAGAGTATCTTTTCAGCATTGTGTGGTTTTCCCTAATTTGTCACAGGGTAATTGACCATAGGTGCATGGGTTTATTTCTGTTTTTTCAATCTTGTTCCATTGATTTTAAAATATATATGGAAATTCAAAAGACCAAGAAGTTTCAATTGTGAAAATATAAGGCAACTTGAGGAGGTTTAAGTTAAGCTAACTATAAATATAAAGTAATTAAGACAGCATGATTTGGTTCAAGAATAAACAGTCTAATGGAACAATGGAGAAAGAAATGGCAACCCACTCCAGTATTCTGGCCTGGAGAATTCCAGGGACAGAGGAGCCTGGTGGGCTGCCATCTATGGGGTCGCACAGAGTCAGACACGACTGACATGACTTAGCAGCAGCAGCTAATGGAACAAAATAAAGAGCTTACAATGTGTACCATGCATTTACAAACATTCCTTTAGTGGCAAAGTTGGAACTACAGAACAGTACAAAATAAAGAGCAATTTCAATAAATAAAATAAATAAATAGAATATAGAATCAACTGAACATTTACATAGAAACTAAATGTAAACTTGACTATGACCTCATACCATACACAATAAACTGTGGATCAGTAAGACATCAAAATGTCTGGAAGACATCAAACTTACCTTTGTTACCTTGGAATAGCAAAAGAAAGTAAAATGATTTAAAGAACATAGATGTAAATGAAAAGATTTGCTTTTTATTACAATAACATTTATGAAAGGCATCAATAAATGGGTTGAATTTAATTTATACTGTAGGAAAAAAGATACTGGAAGAACAAAAAACTGACAAAAATTCTACCGCCAATGTGTATCTGTGTATATATACATATATACACACACATACATATATTCTTCAAAAACTAACAAAATTGAGAGTTAAAAGAAAAATAGCAAAATACTTGAATAGCTACTTTTCAAGACAATGTCAAAATGGAAAGCAAATACGTGAAATTATGCTCAAATTCATTAGTAATAAAAGAAATGCAATGAAAACAATAATATGATACCATTAAATAACCACCACAATGTCCAAAACTAAAAATATAAAATACATAACATTTTTTCTTTTTTTTTATTCTCTAAAATCTAAGTGTTAACATTAAATTTTTTCAGGAGATTTGTCTGGTTTTGGTTTATTGATATTCCCCTAGAATAGGGACAATTTTTGGAGGTTCATTGAAAAAACAAGAGAATTCTAGAAAAACATTTATTTCAGCTTTATTGATTATGCCAAAGCCTTTGACTCTGTAGATCACAATAAACTGTGGAAAATTCTGAAAGAAATGGGAATACCAGACCACCTGACCCTCTTCTTGACAAATCTGTATGAGGGTCGGGAAGCAACAGTTAGATCTGGACATGGAACAGACTGGTTCCAAATAGGAAAAGGAGTACGTCAAGGCTGTATATTGTCACCTTGCTTATTTAACTTATATGCAGAGTATATCATGTGAAATTTTGGGCAGGATGCAGCACAAGCTGGAATCAAGATTACTGGGAGAAAAATCAATAACCTCAGATATGCAGATGACACTACCTTTATGGCTGAAAGTGAAGAGGAACTGAAAAGCCTCTTGATGAAAATGGAAGAGGAGAATTAAAAAGTTGGCTTAAAGCTCAACATTCAGAAAACTAAGATCATGGCATCTGGTCCCATCACTTCATGGCAAACAGATGGAGAAACAGTGGCAGACTTTATTTTTCTGGGCTCCAAAATCACTGCAGATGGTGACTGCAGCCATGAAATTAAAAGACGCTTACTCCTTGGAAGGAAAGTTATGACCAACCTAGATAGCATATTCAAAAGCAGAGACATTACTTTGCCAACAAAGGTTCGTCTAGTCAAAGCTATGGTTTTTCCAGCAGTCATGTATGGATGTGAGTGTTGAACTATAAAGAAAGCTGAGCACTGAAGAATTGATGCTTTTGAACTGTGGTGTTGGAGAAGACTCTTGAGAGTCCCTTGGACTGCAAGGAGATCCAACCACTCCATCCTAAAGGAGATCAGTCCTGGGTGTTCATTGGAAGGACTGATGCTGAAGCTGAAATTCCAATACTTTGGCCACCTGATTCAAAGAGCTGACTCATTTAAAAAGATCTGATGCTGGGAAAGATTGACGGCAGCAGGAGAAGGGGACGACAGAGGATGCGATGGTTGGATGGCATCACCAACTCAATGGACATGAGTTTGGGTAAACTCCAGGAGTTGGTGATGGACAGAGAGGCCTGGCATGCTGCAGTCCATGGGGTTGCAAAGAGTCGGACATGACTGAGTGACTGAATTGAACCCACATTCACAATCTTGTGTTCTGCTTAGCCCACAATTTTAAGGGTAATAGCAAGAAATTTATCCAATTTTTTTTCTGGGAAGATTTCTATAAAATTAAATTTCATTTTCATCTTAAAAAATAGTTTGATTTTTGTTGAGAGATTTTACAGTACAGGTTCAACTTGACATTAACATTTCACTGTTGATAACTGTCTTAGTAATATAATCTGTTAAGAGTCGATATGGTAGAATTTCCTATGTCCTCTTAGTTCTAGGCTGTCTGAAATTGATAAACCAAGGCAATAATGAATAACATAATCAGCCCATTCAGTCCAATTAATTAATCCTTTTTTCCCATTAAAATTATTTAGATTTTTCCCTATCATTACTGTCTTATTTCTATTGCAAATGCCATTGTAGTTATTACTGGAGGAGAGCATGGCCACCCATTCCAGTATTCTTGCCTGGAGAAACCCAATGGACAGATGAGCCTGAAGGCCTACAGTTCATGGGGTCACAAACAGTCGGACATGACTGAGTGACGAAGCACAACACCTATATCTATGCACAGGAATGAGAAGGAAGCATTTGTTATCTAACCCTGGAGGTCTAAATATCTTTGATGTGGAGATAGAGAAGACTTCAACCAGTGTCAACAATAAATATCACTATCAACCAGGAGGTTTAATTTATTATCAGACCACTCACATTTTGTGACTTAGACCTTACCTTCTTTCCTAATATGCATCACTCATTAAGGCACATCTGTAACATCTAAATATACCTCTTATGTACCAATCTTCTCATTCCCAGTCCTCCATACAGTTTTCACATTCCTATGAATCTATTTTTTTATTGCAAATTTTAAGTAAAACAAACTAATTTAGACATGGAGATGATAGTTATCAGCTACCCTAAATTGTGAAATTTCATATACACTTGGATTGACAAAATTGTACACAATTTATTGGCTGTTAGACATTATATAAAGAGAACTCAACTCACTGTTTATATATTTACAATTGGTAACATTAATGTGCATTTTAATTTACTAGATCTCTAAAGATAAGATCTATGGTTAAGTTTGCCAGAAGACTAATTTCAGAAGGCTAAGACACAGTGGAATTTTGGCCACTCTCTGGATATCCATTTTCAGCCTTCATATCCTGACATTTGTCATCATAAGCTTTGAAACATGTTTTTAGTAGCACAGTTAAAACACTAAAACTTGTCAAAATTTAGAGCAAAATAAAGCTTATTCATATATCCTGATTTATCATGACATTTTCACTAAATTGTCACTGAACCTTTTCTGGAATGGGTATTGTAGAATAGATATAAGCCAAGAATTGTACCTATTTAGGAGGGAATACAAAAAGATTTAAAATGGAAGGATAACACAATGGAAATATTTGAATGAATAACAAATGGATGACTGTTCCATGTATACAGGGATTATCAGAGCCCATGGCTTCCCACTTTTCCTTATCTTCTCCTTCCAGAGTATAGGTAAGAGTGTTTTGATGTCTGACCTGTTGTCTAGCTTTTATATTATGTAATTTATGTAATGCAGTCATTAGATACAAACACTGGGGATAACAATAATGCTGTCAGGATTGTTCACCACATTCACCAACATATCTTAACTTGAAACATAAATATAAGCTGAAATTTCATTTTGTCTGTGACTCAAAAAGAGAATGATTTATTCCTAAAATCTAGACAAAGGCTATCTTGGAACATGGTGACTGCAGTTCCAGAGAATTATGGCAAGGTAATATTAATTTTTTCAATCAAGATCCTCATCTCTTGTTAGTAATATCTCACCACATTAACATATTAGGATCCCATTGCATTGTATTAATATTCATATCATATCAGAATTTATTGTTGCTTATACAGTGTTAAAGTCATATCGCATTAGTGACTTTCATATCAGATTAGTGAAAGTGGATCCTAATAAGACTTTCATATTCAATTACTAAGGTAACAGTTTTGTCTTTCCAAGTCAGTTCTAACTGGAGCCCAGAGCACAAATTGATAAATGTGATAATAAAGCAATCTTTCTGGCTGAAGATGGATGGCCCCTGGGACCCGTGGAGCTGTGAAAATAGGACTTGAATCAAGGGGCCACAATTCTGATGGGAAAGAAGTTCAACCCTTTGCCTACATGGCAGCACTTCTGAACTAAAGGCTGTATGAACATAAGAAGCTAGAAACACAGACCTTGTCCTTGGTAATTTACTTTCCACTCCTCTTATCCTGTTCCAGTCTGATAATTTGAGCTACAAAAAAAAAAAAAAGAGCATAGGTGAAAACGTTTTATGAAAGTGGTTAGTGTCTTCTTTTGTCCCAGAAATCGTTCAAATTTTACTTCCCTGGTGGCTCAGACGGTAAAGCGTCTGTCTACAATGCAGTAGACCCAGGTTCGATTCCTGGGTTGGGAAGATCCCCTGGAAAAGGAAATGGCAATCCACTCCAGGACTATTGCCTGGAAAATCCCATGGACAGAGAAGCTTGGTAGGCCACAGTCCATGGAGTAGCAAAGAGTCAGACACGACTGAGCAACTTCACTTTCTTTCACTTTTCTTTCTTTACCTAACATACGGATCCATGGGTGAGATATTTTGGGACATACAAATGATTGCAAGGACTCAAATACTGCTATATTGTTATTCAAATTACTAGGTTAAACTTAATCTTGACACCTATGGCAGGATATGTAAGAAATAGAAACTATGAACATATCCGTATATTGATCTGACTTCACTGGTGGCATGAACTGTGCTTTTCTCACCTTTTAATTCTAACATCTCTTCTCAGCACCTGCTACATTACATGCATTTCACATGCACTCTTTGGCAAGGTAAATTAGTAGAGCTCATTTGGGTGCTGAGACCAGAAGTCAAACCAGTCATAAGTGTCATTTGGTAGGAAAGGGCAGGATTTCTCCATCAATTAGGAAAACATTCATACATAAATTACGCATGCACATATGTGTGTGTGTATCAATTGTTTTGTGTCTCTTTCTGCAATCCTTCGACATATAGTGTATTAGATAAACTTTCTAAAATTTCTTCTGCATTATCTTTCTTTTTAAACCTACCCTGAGTCAAAGGAGGGGATTACTATTTGCTCCATGTCTTTTTTAAAAAATTAGTGAATGTTAAAAGAGTTTGCTCAGGAGACTGGGAGAGCTGTGTCTTGGTGGACAGGGGTCTAAAGTACACTGGAATTTACTGAGAAACTTGTTTGTAAAGATTATTACTTATTGCTGTTTTCTTACAAAAGTATATTTTGGAAAGTTGTATACTGTCAACTAAACTGCTTTTGTCTAAAAAAAAAAACAAAAAACCACAGTAATCTTTCTTGGAGTCTTAATCCCTTCTTTTCTCAGTTTCCTTTCTCGGTATATTACCATATTCAAATTCTTTCTAGTTTAAGAGGAAAAAGAAAACCCTCTCCTCCCTTGACTCAGGTCTTCACTCACACTATCATCCTCCTACCTCTTTGTACAGCTGTGTATATTTAAATATCTAGACATTTATGGTCTCAATGTCATCACTCATCAGCCTACCGCAGTCTGTATTATATTCACACTCCATTGAATGCTTCCTTTTGTGATCAACAGCAGCCCCCAGCGTGCTAAAGCAAAGGGACAGCTTTTCAGTCTATAAATTCTGACCTCTCATTCCATTTGATACTTTTTTCAAATTCACACTCCTTGTTTGATCTTAGGTCTTTTAGATCTTATGGCATCACTTTACTCTGGCTGCTGCTTCTTCTTCTTCTTCTTCTTCTTCTTCTTCTTCTTCTTCTCTCTCTCTCTCTCTCTCTCTCTCTCTCTCTCTCTCTCTATATATATATATATATATATACATATTTCTCATTCTGCTTTGGGGTCATATCTTCAAGTTCTCTTCTCTGCACAGTCAACCTACTTGATTAGATACTGTTCCTTTTGTTTGATGGTTTCAAGCTTTAGTGTGCATGAAAATCACCCGGAGAGCCCGATAAAACCCCAAACACTGGACCCCACCTTAGTAATTTGAACTAGAAACCCAGGGGATATTTTGTCCATCTCCCTCTCTAACATTGCACCTTCCTTTCCCTCCACTAAACTCAATCCATTATAAAGTCCTAATGCCTTTAACTTATAACTGAGGAAGTCTTTTCTATTAATAGTTGTCTGGGCCACTGCTTGTTTGGATTAAGCAACAGCTCCTTTAATTGTTCTTTTCTGTCTAGGAAATTAGCCGTTAACATTCTAGCTAGTATTTGTTTTTAATTTACAAATATTTTGACAAACTTTTTTTTTTAATTGTGTCAATTTAAAAGAAAATGATAGAGAATAGATAAATTAATATTTTACAAAGAAGAGGGTACATGATTTTCCAGGACCACAGAACAATTTAGCTAAATCATCTCTCCTATGAATTATACTGGATTTCATAGGGAGAGAATGAAAAATAATAAAGTGGTATATTTTAAAGAGCTGCAACTACTCTTATCGCATATTACATGTTAGGAACTGAGGTTTAGAAGATTCAATAACTTCAAGGATTTCACAATAAGAAGAGGTAAGACTGAGATTAAAATGAAGGTATGTCTAACTCCAGAATCTGTGCTCTTAATCCCCTTACTTCTGAATAGTCCTTGGTAATGGCAGTTTCCTTCTTGAAAGCTGGCAGTTCTTAATTATAACACTGAATTATGAATTCTCACTTAGAGCCTTAAAATGCCATTCATACTAGCAATAAGTGTTAATTCTGGCTATTGCTCCTATAGTTTACCCCTCTCTACATCTGTGTCTCTTTTGCTGCTTTACATATAGGGCCATCATTACTGTCTTTCTAAATTATATATATATGCATTAATATGCTATATTGCTGTTTCTCTTTCTGACTTAAAGTTATTAGCCTCCAATTAAAAAACAAAACAAAACAAAACCCTCTCTAAATAGGCCAATCCTATGCTCAGAAAAAAGCTATCCTACCCTGGGCTCCATCATCCATGGGGTTATTCCCCTGTTCCTCATGCAGGATCAAGCCACTCTCCAACATTTTTTTTTTTTTTTTTTTAAATTAAACCCTTCTTCACAGCTTCCTGATTTATAATGATTTCCTTCTCATTGTCCCCTAAGTTTTGTTTCTCTGGGCACTCATTTGTTTTGTAAGGCATTAGTAGCTACATTTGTAACAGTTCATAGTTTTACCTGTAGCTGTATAGTAAGCAATGTGAGAATAATAGTTGCTTCTTTCTGTTCTTGGTGCTGTCATGCAATGCCTAGGTCAGGAGGAACCACAGCTAGGTAGGTGCTCAGCAAGGCCAAGCTGGTTAGATAGGTTTCCTCTTGGTATAAGAATCATTATACATTTATATTTTCCTTAAAATACTGTCAGTTAAATAGCATTTCTAAAATCTGCAAATCACTAAAGGACCCAGGGTGGTGGTTTACTTTAATCTTAAAATTATAAATAAATCTGTTTGCTTATGCAACTGAGATTTATGACTTTATTTGATCGAGCAGTTTCCTTATAACTCATGTGTCTCTTCTTCTTAGCTGGTATTGTGAGAAATTCTGGAGTGTCCCTCTCATCTGTTGGATACTTCTCTTTGATAGAAAAGGCAAGACACATTTGAGTCTGGGACGAAGGGTTAATGGTTTCACCAGCAGAAATCTCTTAAAGATTTGAGTTGCTCCCTGGCTTAATAAGGTCTCTCTCTCCTAACACAAACCTGGCCACATAGCTTTCTGTGAGGTGGTAGATCTGGTAAGCTGGTCATATGGAATAAAAATCCCATCTAGTGCAGAACACAATGGAGATTTAGAGACTCTGTCTTTAGGGCCCAACAAAGACCTGGGAATCTTGTTTAATAACATTATCTTCTTCCTTTTAATTTCTTTGCAGAACAATTTCTGAAAATTGAAATCCTTTATCTAAGAGCCAGAGATCTTAGCTTTGACCCAGTTGCCCTTTAAATATGAATAAGAGTTGGTGTCTAATGCTATCTGTCTTATATTTACCTGGTCTACTTGACTGCATACTATTTTGTGGTGCTTTTCTTGAAAGACAGCTTTCTTCTCTTATCCTCAGTGAATAATTTTCTTTTCAGCCTACGGGACTTTAGAGACATATTTTCAATTTTTTTTCATCTTACTAGTTAGGTCGAAGTTATAAAGGTTATCATAATTATAATTTGAATTCATTTCATGTCTTTGGTTAGAATAGCATTATTTGAATTATCAACTGTTGTTTCAAAAAATAGGACTTTACATTTTAGTTTCATTCCCCTGTAGTATTTAATCAAGGACTCCTCTTGTCAATCAATCAGTTTATTTGCATTTATATTACACTGTTCAGGAAGGGGTGTGTGATTGTGTAACACACACACACACACACACACACACACACACACACACATACACGTTCTCCACTTCTTCCACTCCCGATTCTTCTATCAAATGGTAAAAGTGCAGAGCAGAGCTAGAAACTGACAAACAGCCAGGTGTCTAACTTTAAAAAATTGGCAATATCAAGCAATGAAAGACTTTTATTTCATGTGAGATAGGGTTAGGAGCTAAAAGGCAATTACAAGTTAGGGTTGGAGTTAAAAATCAGATAGAATTCGGGTAGACAGAAAGTCTTTGCAAAAAGATAAGATGATGGAAAATATAAGATTTTTTGATAACAGCTGTGAAACTGATTTATTCAAATAAAATTTTTATTTATCAAAAAATACAAATAATAATTGTTTTGTTGTGTCCAAATCTTTTGTGACCCCATGGACTGCAGCCCTCTAGGCTAGCCTGTCCATGGAATTTTCCAGGCAAGAATATGGGAGTAGGTTGCCATTTCCTTCTCCAGGAGATCTTCCAATTCAGGGATCAAACCCACATCTCCTGCACTGACAGGTGATTTTTTTTTTTTCTTTAATCACTGAGCCACCTGGGAACTCATAAGTAATAGTAGAGGACATTGAATGAATGAACATAGTCCAGGTGTCTCCACTTGACCTCTTCATGATAGAAAAGAAACAGTGGAGAGAGAGAATGAAAAAAAAAGAATGAATGTTGGGTTACACTCTGAGGTCGGCAGGTTATACCTAGACAATTAGATTAACTATTATCACATCCCCAGAGCTGTGGCAGTAAAGGACTGTGAGATCGGACCCAAGTCTGGTTTGAAGCCAAAAAAAAAAAAAACCAAAATGCAAATGCTGGATTAGCTATATAGTAACTCTCAGTTCTTGGTTACTTTTTTATCCTCTCTGGAATCAAGATTCCTCCTCTGAAAAAATATCTTGTCAGGTTATTTTGATAATTACATAAGCTTAGATACAAATTAACAAAATACAATAGTAATTGTTGCTGTTCAGTCACTAAATTGTGTCCAGCAGCACAGGGGCTTCCCTGTCCTTTATTATCTTTGGAATTTGCTCAAACTCATGTCCATTTAGTTGGTAGTGCCATTCAACCATCTCATCCTCTGTCTCCCACTTCTCCTCCTGCACTCAATCTTTCCCAGCATCAGGGTCTTTTCCAGTGAGTCAGCTCTTTTCATCAGGTGGACAAGTATTGCAGCTTCAACTTCGGCGTCAGTCCTTCCAATGAAAAATCAGGCTTAATTTCCTTTAGGATTGACTGGTTTGATCTCGTTGCAGTCCAAGGGACTCTCAAGAGTCTTTTCCAGCACCACAGTTCAGAGAATCATTTCTTAGGTGCTCAGCCTTCTTTATGGTCCAACTCTCATATCTGTACATGACTCCTGGAAAAACCATAGCTTTGACTCTATGGACCTTGGCCAGCAAAGTCACGTCTGCTTTTTAATACACTGTCAGGTTCGTCAAACCTTTCCTTCCAAGGAGCAAGCGTCTTTTAATTTTGTGGCCGCAGTCACCATCTGCAGTGATTTTGGAGTCCAAGAAAATAAAAGCTATTTCCACTTCTTCCCCATCTAGTGCCATGAAGTGGTGGGACTAGATGCCATGATACTAGCTTTTTGAATGTTTAGTTTTAAGCCAGATTTTCACTCTCTTCTTTCACCCTCATCATAAATATTTCACAAATTTGAGGGTTTTTAAAAATTCTTCTTCCAACTACAATGAGGTATCCTCACACTGATCAGAATGGCCATCATCAAAATGTCTACAAACAATAAATGCTGGAGAGAGTGTAGAGAAAAAGGGAACTCTCTTACACTGTTGGTAGGAATGCAAACTGGTACAGCCACTATGGACAACTGTGTGGAGATTCCCTAAAAAACCAAGAATAGACCTGCCATACAACTCAGTAATCTGAATGTTGGGCATACATCCCAAGGAAACCAGAATTGAAAGATACACATGTACACCAGTGTTATTGCAGCGCTATTTACAGTAGCTATCACATGGAAGCAACTTAGATGTCCATTGGCAGATGAATGGATAAGGAAGTGTGGTACACTTATACAAGGGAATATTATTCAGCCATAAAAAGCAGAAGTCAGTTCTAATGAGGTGGATGAACCTGGAGCCTATTAAATGGAGTGAAGTATGTCAGAAAGAGAAAGAAAAATACAGTATATTAATGCATGTGTATGGAATTTAGAAAGATGGTACTGATGACCCTACCTGCAGAGCAACAAAGGAGACACAGATGTAAAGAACAGACTTTTGGATTCAGTGGGAGAAAGTGAGGGTGGGATGATTTGAACAAATAGCACTTTAACATATGTAAAATAGATGGCAGTGCAAGTTCAGCGCCTGAAGCAGGGCACCCACAGCTGGTGCTCTGGGGCAACCCAGAGGGATGGGGTGGAGAGAGAGGTGGGAGGGGAATTCAGGAAGTGGGGGGACACATGTATACCTGTGGCCGATTTATGTTGGTTTATGACAAAAACCATCAAAATACTGTAATTATCTTCCAATTAAAATTAATTAATTAATTTAAAAAATTCTTCTCCCTTTCACCTCTACTTTGGTTTATGTGTGGTGATGGACCCCCATCTTATGGAGTAAGCTAGATTTATTTTAGGATATCTTTCCAACAAAAATACAATTCTTCCACAACACCTTCCTAAATGGTTAAGTATACTTTGTTATAAACATTAAATCGTTCTGAGGCATTAAAATGAAAATATAAATTACAAATAATGAAATGTATAATATGTATTTTGATAAATATTGATTTTGATAAATATAAATTGCCTCAAAATGTCAAGTATCATGATTTAATTATTTCACCAACATGGTTTCTTCTGGGAATATGAATGTGTTAAAATCAATAGTAGTGCATATACATTCAATGTTGCTATTAATATATATTTTTAGAGGTGTCAATGATCCCTAATAGTCCTACTGTCTTTTTATGAAAAGCATCTACATAAGATACAAAGTTCCCAGGCCTAGTCTTCCAGCTTTGTGAGTATTCCCCCATGTCCCACTTTGTAAATGTTCATTTGCTTGTAATGGCAATTTATGTCACTGTGCATTATACGGATGGCCTAATTCAAGGCCAGTCATCCAGTGGAGATGTCTTCACTTCAAGGGAAGTTGGTTAATGGTTGGAACCAGGATGTTTTATTGTACCATTTCATTGAGCTGTATTTTTTACAATATCTTTTTACTGACTGTACCTAAAAACATTTTATTATATTTAATCATATACACTCATTCTCATTAGAAGGTTATCATTCCCCTTGTAGCTCTACCTTCCTAGTGCCAGCAATGCTTTGGGTTTCTTAATGCTGCACTAAGAGAAGCACTGGTTTATAAATTAAAATCCTTATTACTCATTATATGTCCTGTGATTTAAATAAATTAAATGTACCATCTTTCACTGAAAGAGATAGAGCCTCTGGTCAGGGCCTAACTTATGTGGAAGTAGACAAGCCATAGAATTTTAGAGGTTCCAACAGCCTCTCCCATGTTTCTCCCAAGCTAGTTTCTCCAACTCCACATGCAACTGCTTTTTACATGTTAGTTGATTCCTAACATAAAATTGCAACCCACTCCAATATTCTTGCCTAGAGAATCCCGTGGACAGAGGAGCCTGGTGGGCTGCTGTCCATAGGGTTGCACAAAGTTGGACACGACTGAAGCGACTTAGCATGCATGCATGCATTGGAGAAGGAAATGGCAACCCACTCCAGTATTCTTGCCTGGAGAATCCCGGGGACAGAGGAGCCAGGTGGGCTGCCATCTATGGGGTCGCACAGAGTCAGACACAACTGAAGCGACTTAGTAGCAGCATTCCTTCAAAAGACCTTACTGATTTTCAGTCCATTCATTTGCTCATTTACTCATTCATTCAGGCCTTCACTTCCCTGGTAGCTCAGACGGAAAAGTGTCTGCCTACAATGCAGGAGACCCGGGTTCGATCCCTGGGTCGGGAAGATCCTCTGGAGAAGGAAATGGCAGCCCACTCCAATACTCTTGCCTGGAAAATCCCACGGACTGAGGAGCCTGATAGGCTACAGTCCATGGGGTCTCAAAGAGGTGGACACGACTGAGCGACTTCACTTTTTTTCTTTCTTTCTTCTTTGGAACACCAATCATATATTATGGCTTCTGTTTGTGTTTTCGGATTCAAAGATGAAATGTATTAACATTCAACAGAATGATGTACAGTGCAGTCACAGTATAAAAAAATTACAAAACATAACTTTAGGAGCTTTAATAACTAAATGAACAAAATGTTTCTGGAACACAAGGAAATGTCAGGGCTTTCACTGAGAAAGTCATAGGTATACAGGTTATCACAAGTGGCCAACTTGACTAAAGAGAAGCATAAGAATAACATGTAGAGAAGAGGTGTGAGAGATCCTGGCATGTTCAAATAAGAGCAAACTGGTTTGAGTAGATTTAGCAGCTTGTGAAATTGGAAAGAAAGGCTATATGGTAAGTCATTGTGTGGGATCAAAGTGGGTGAAAGTTCAGGAATGGGGAGTGAGTCAGAGTCAGATATAGGCTTATATTGTGATTATTATTAGTTATGATAATAGTAAATACTGATGTATTTTGGAGCAACGGTATTATTATAAATATCAACATTCTTTGTGCCAAAACAGCTTCTTTAAATCGAATATCTGATGTGTAATATTGTTTCTACTGCATGCATCCTAGCATCTACCTCTTGCCCCTTTATTGTCCTATAAAAAGCATTGACTTAATCATTCCCATCAAATTTGGTGATACAGTGTTACTGTCATCAACTCAAAATCATCTGAAAGAATGAATGAAAGAAAAAGTGAAAGCCACTCAGTCATGTCCAACATTTTGTGAGCCCATGGATTATACAGACCATGGAACTCTCCAGACCAGACTACTGGAGTGGGTAGCCTTTCCTTTCTCTAGCAGATCTTCCTGACTCAGGAATCAAACAGGGGTCTCCTGCATTGCAGGCGGATTCTTGACCAACTGAACTATACTTATTAAAATCCTCTCATGAAAGAACAAGTGAGACTAAAAACTGAAAGAAAAAATCCAAATTTTCTGTCAAATTCCCTCCAAAACTTATTTTATACCTAAAATCCACATAGCATAGAATAACTTATTGATTTAATTACGGAGAAAAGTTATGACCAACCTAGATAGCATATTGAAAAGCAGAGAAATTACTTTGCCAACAGAGGTCTGTCTAGTCAAGGCTATGGTTTTTCTAGCAGTCATGTATGGATGTGAGAGTTGGACTGTGAAGAAAGCTGAGCACCGAAGAATTGATGCTTTTGAACTGTGGTGTTGGAGAAGACTCTTGAGAGTCCCTTGGACTGCAAGGAGATCCAACCAGTCCATTCTAAAGGAGATCAGTCCTGGGTGTTCTTTGGAAGGAATGATGCTGAAGCTGGAATTCCAGTACTTTGGCCACCTCATGGGAAGAGTTGACTCATTGGAAAAGACCCTGATGCTGGGAGGGATTGGGGGCAGGAGGAGAAGGGGACAACAGAGGATGAGATGGCTGGATGGCATCACTGACTCGATGGACGTGAGTCTCAGTGAACTCCGGGAGTTGGTGATGGATAGGGAGGCCTGGCATGCTGTGATTCATGGGGTCACAAAAAGTCAGACATGACTGAGTGACTGAACTGAACTGAATTGAAAGTTTATATGAAATTTAAAAGCAAAGATTCACCAAAAATTAATTTATTAAAAAGCACAGAGTTTATGGGTTTAAGATTTTTCTAAGTCAAAAATGTTACATTGAAAATTTTCATTTTAAAATTTTAGTCACTTACTATTACTTTTAATTTTAGGGTCTATATCATACTTCATTTTTTTTTAAATGTGTCTTAGCCAGCAGTTAATGTCTTGTGAGGAAATCACAATCTTTCCTCCAGGTTATATCTAGATTCTCCAAAGGTGGACTAACCATCTTATTTCATTTGAATTGTATGTCCAGTAGAAGATTCACTTCTCTTTACCTGTTCTGTTTTTCTATTAGTAGCTCAGAGATACGTACTTCCAGAGGTTTTGCAAATTTTCATTATATACATATCTTAAAATATTAATACCAATTTTACACATTGTGCCTTGTTATTCTTTTCCATTTGTTATTTTTCACATTGATTTATTTCTATGCTTATTTTTATTTTATTGTCCCTCAGTTTAATATGTATTGCATCATATTTTCTACAGGCAACCTAAAATCTATTTTGTAACTAAATAAGATAAAACAAACACAAAGAGTGGTATTCTTCCCATAACACTAGCCATAGAAAACATGGCAGTGTGCTTTTCTATTTTACAGATGAGTTTTGAAATTAAATGAGATAACATGATTGGGGATGCAGCCAAACAAGAATGGAAAGTGTTAGTCGCTCAGTCATTTCTGATTCTTTGTGACCTCATGGACTGTAACCCAACAGGCTTCTCTATCCATGGAAATCTCCAGACAAGAGTACTGGAGTGGGTTCCATTCCCTTAGTTGAATACTAAAGGGTAACAGATGGGTGTGTGCTTATCAGCTGTTAATTTGGCCACGAAGCCCTGTGTTCTATGTATGAACAGTGCTGCACAATTTAATAAGTAATGACAATAACCATGACAGGCAGGAGAAGAAAATTATAACCAATCAAGGAAGAAAAAAATGACACCTGTATTCCACAAAATCAGGACAGGGAATCTGGCTTGCCATCAACAAGAGAATGCTGGGAATTTAACAATTAAAGGCAGTTTCTCTAGAGACTGGGGACTGTGTCTTCCTGCACTTTGCTAATGAAGTATAATTCATTTTACCTCACCCCCACCTTTAGAAATCAAAAGTTCAAGCATCTGTATCAGACACATTTGAAAGGTGAGGTCTCCTCTCTCGTTGCAGTACTGTGTCTCCTCTTCAGGGAGCATTCTCCTGTTCTATTAATTATTGTGCTTGGATGACATTACTATTCATGGACTAGCATCTCAAAATACTTGACTTAGCACTGGGTCTGGAACTAATACTAATAAGTTCAAGGTTGAATAGTGGTTGAAGTTTTATTTATTCTTTTCTCTCTCTCTTCTACACACAAAGAAAGAAGATAGTTTTACTCATAATTCAGTTGCCTTACACTTCTAGAGAGAATTTAGTCTGTTGATTCATTAGTGAGAGTGTCATAGAGAAATGCACCTTTGAGACATTACTAAGAAATGGAAAAACCCAATTCCAAATTCCCATAGTCAATCCAAAGAGGAGGTATAAAAATGAAGACTTATTTAATTTGTTATAATTTTAATATGATTTTCAGTAATATGCATTTTGGAAGCAGAAAAACTTTTGTTAACTAGTCTGGAGCTGGTGATTTCAAATGTGCTCTATTGGTAAAAGGGATATTGGTACTTGAGGTAAGATTAGAAGCAAACATAGTAAGCTATGCTTTTTAAGCAAACATAGTAGGCTACATCCACTCCAGGAAGACACATGTTCTTTAAAGTAGCCAACAGGAAAAGCTATTGTATCATAATAACCAAAGAAAACCCAACTACTAATATTATCAAGAAATAGGTTTACTTTTCCTTTGCAACAGAAAATGTGCTGGCATTAGGTTACCTGTTCTAATAAAAACAAAAGTGAAAGAGAGTGAAGTCGCTCAGTCGTGTCCGACTCTTTGCGACCCCGTGGATTGTAGCCTACCAGGCTTCTCTGTCTGTGGGATTCTCCAGGCAAGAGTACTGGAGTGGCTTGCCATTTCCTTCTCCAGGGGATCTTCCCGACCCAGGGATCGAACCTGGGTCTCCTGCCTTGGAGGCAGACGCTTTAACCTCTGAGCCACCAGGGAAGCCCCAAAGTTATGTGCTATTTCTTGCTTCACTATGCAGATCACATTGGCTTTTGACTACTATTTATTGTCCCATGGTCACATGATGGTTGACTCACCTAAAGGTATCACTTCGTATTCAAGGCAGAGAAAGGGAAATTCAGGTGGGGCCAGAATGGATCCTCTTGTTTCTTTTCTTCTAACTGCAAATATAAAAGACCCTGAGACATTTATACTTTTGCCTTCAGTAACTGGTTTTCATGCCTCTCTCAACTGTTAGACCGGACATATGACTTTATATATCCTATTGTGGGAGTCGAACAAGGGAGAAGGAATTGAGATTGAAGTGGTTCTGTAACCAAAAAGGACCCTATGGGACCTTCGCAGGACAGACCCCCACCCTTTGTCCTCCACTTGCCTATTGTTTGTAGAAAAAAATTAGGCTCCTAGGCCTTCCTGAGTTTTCAAAGAATACATGTAAAGAGAGAAGTATGGAAATGCGGAAACAAAAGAACAGTCAAGAAAGACAAAATAATAATAGTTTAGTAATTAAAGTCAAAGAGCTTTAGTTTCTCTTCAAGGACCATAGATAATATTCTGAGCCATATCTATCCTTTGAACTGTTTTGCAGACACTGAAACCCCCGCTAAGGGAAGAAGTTAATTATATGCTGACCACAAGCATGTAGACCCCAGGCCTGTTGAAAGCAGAAGGTTGATGATGTTGATTCCTAATTAGTTTACCACCAATCAGAAGGTCATCTACTAACTGAGCACTGCATCCTGCAAACCTCTACCTCACCCTATCTTTAAAATTCTGTCCCTGAAAGCCCCTGGGGAAGTGCAGAGCTTTTGAGCATTAGCTACCAGCCTCGTTTGGCACCTGCAATAAATACTTCATTCTCCATCACTATAATCTGCTGTCAGTAAATTATCTACACTGCATACAGGTGAGCAAACCTAAGTTGGGTTCAATAAAAGTGCTGACCAAAGAAAAGTGTCATCATGAACATGGAGTCAGTCCAATAAGGTTTTATTGTTTCAAATTCTTCATTGTTTAATAACTGCATTTTCAAACACATTTTCCTTGGAGCAGAGAATCAGGTCTGCCTTCATTTAGTATCATTTAGCATAATGCCTCTCAATACACATCTTGAGTAAATGAATTAATGAGTGAAAAAATGAACCAATACAATTTTTCCACTAGGCACCTATTGATTATTCTATGTGACTCTCGAACAAAGAGGAGTGGATGGTGGGCAAATGGAAAACTGGCAGTTAAAAGTGTGAAGCAGATGGAACATACTTTTTCTTTCTAGTGGATGAGGTGGTGCAAACTATTGTTGAAGGAAGAACAGAGACAGACGGAAGGAACTATATATTCTCGTCCAGTCCAAGTCTTCCCTCTGCTCCAACAATCCAAAGACTGGGTTGCTTCTCACAAATACTATGGCTTGAATTTGGTGCCAAGAGCCCAGTCCTTTCCCTGACTGATCTTTCTTCTGCTCAAATCCGCAATTTCTTCCTGACAGCCTAGTCCCTTCATACTCTTTTTTCTCCAATTCTGATAACTGTCATTCCAGCTAGGGGAAAGTTTTCTATAAAACTTAATTAGTTTTTCATTAATTAGTTTGTTTAATAAAGTTTTATTTTTATTCCTTTCACCTAATATTTATAACCTATATGTCAATCTCCAAAACAATACCTCCATCACTGAAATTGTAAGCCATCTGTCAGCATATCAAAACTTCCAGATTTCAGGAATTTTCAGTGATTTGATTTTTGAGAGGCAGAGTATAAGGGTTGCCTTATGTATTTTATGTCTGGGAAGTGATACGATTGTGTTTCTTGTATCTGTTGCTTAACTGAACATCTGTGGAATGACAGGGAAAGACATCGGGTGTGAATAAAGTAAGGAACATGACTAAAATTCTCCTGAATTAGTAATTCCGTCACTAACAGTTGAAAAAAGAGTAGATGGGGTAGCTTCACTCTGTCCTCAGGTTTGTACTTATTTTCTGCTCTATAACTTGTACTTTCTCTAATCTCATGCTAGCATCGCCCACCTCATTCCTTGACTTACTTATTTTCTTAGGTTCACCAATGTTTTTCTCCCTACTATCCAAACAAATTATTTAAATTACTGTCACACGTTATACATTTAGAGCTGTCATAATCATTATTGAGGTTAATCAGTTGAGTGATACTGTGAATATGATCAATATGATTACTTCTCTTTTATGGAGTTAAACTAACATGAAAGTGAAGTTGCTCAGTCGTGTCCGACTCTTTGCGACCCCATAGACTGTAGCCTACCAGGCTCCTCTGTCCATGGGATTTTCCCGGCAACAGTACTGGAGTGGATTGCCATTTCCTTCTCCAGACGATCTTCCCAACCCAGGGCTCAAACCCTGGTCTCCTGAATTGTAGACAGACAGTTTACCATCTGAGCCACCATGAGATTAAGCGGGATCAAACCAATAGTGAGGCCAAAACTTAGACCTGGGTTTTCTCAGTCATGCTATGCTAAGTCACTTCAGTCGTTTCCGACTCTGTGCGACCCCATAGACGGCAGCCCACCAGGCTCCCCCGTCCCTGGGATTCTCCAGGCAAGAACACTGGAGTGGGCTGCCATTTCCTTCTCCAATGCATGAAAGTGAAAAGTGAAAGTGAAGTCCTTCAGTCGTGTCCGACTCTTAGCGACCCCATGGACTGCAGCCTAACAGGCTCCTCTGTCCATGGGATTTTCCAAGCAAGAGTACTGGAGTGGGGTGCCATTGCCTTCTCCGTTTCTCAGTCATAAACAATGCTTGTATAAATTTTTTTCTTTTACATACATAAAAAGTTTTATATACATAAAAATCACATGAAATATCAGACACCTTATGAAGCTATCACTTGAGATTTGAGCTCACCCTCCCTTTAAAAAATACATTAAATGCCAGCTCAGTCTCAGTTTGAGTTAAGCTATATTTGCTTTTTCAAGGGTTAGACTTTTCTAGGCATGTCTGGTAGACCGGCAAAATAGATTAAAGAAAATATTTGGGGGCTTCCTAAACTCTAAGGATTCTGCTAGGAAGCATTTCCCCTTAAGGAAGTTTTTTTTTTTTTTTTTTAATGAAGTCTAAAGAGATCTTTATTTTTAAAGACTCTTAGTAGGAAATTGGAGAAGGAAATAGCAACCCACTCCAGTATTCTTGCCTAGAGAACCCCAGGGAAGGTGGAGACTGGCGGGCTGCCGTCTATGGGGTCACACAGAGTCGGACACGAATGAAGCGACTTAGCAGCAGCAGAAGCAATAGGAAATTATAAAATTGTCACAATTCAGTTCAGTTGCTCAGTTGTGTCCAACTCTTTGATACCCCATGGATTGCAGAATGCCAGGCGTCCCTGTCCATCACCAACTCCTGGAGCTTGCTCAAACTCATGTCCATCGAGTCTGTGATGTCATCCAACCATCTCATCCTCTGTCATCCCCTTCTCAACCTGCCTTCAATCTTTCCCAGAATCAGGGTCTTTTCCAATGAGTAAGCTCTTCTCATCATGTGGCCAAAGTATTGGAGCTTCAGGTTCAGCATCAGTCCTTTCAATGAATATTCAGGACTGATTTCCTTTAGAATTGAATGGTTTGACCTCCTTGCAGTCCAAGAGACTCTCAAGAGTCTTCTCCAACACCACAGTTTCAAAAGCATCCATTCTTCGGCACTCAGCTTCCTTTATGGTCCAACTCTCACATCCATACATGACTACTGGAAAAACCATAGCTTTGACTGGACGGACATTTGTCAGCAAATTAATGTCTCTGCTTTCTAATATGCTGTTTAGGTTGGGCATAGATTTTCTTGCAAGGAGTAAGCATCTTAATTTCATGGCTGTGGTCAGCATCTTCAGTGATTTTGGAGTCCAAGAAAATAAAGTCTGTAACTGTTTCCATCGCCTCCCCATATATTTGCCATGAAGTGATGATTGGAAAAGACCCTGATGCTGGGAGGGATTAGGGGCAGGAGGAGAAGGGGATGACAGAGGATGCAGTGGCTGGATGGCATCACTGACTCGATGGACATGAGTTTGAGTGAACTCCGGGAGTTGGTGATGAACAGGGAGGCCTGGCATGCTGTGATTCATGGGGTCGCAAAGAGTCGGACACAACTGGGCAACTGAACTGAACTAATGGGACCAGATGCCATGATCTTAGATTTTAGAGTTTGAATACTGAGTTTTAAGCCAGCTTTTTCACTCTCCTCCTTCACTTTCATCAAGAGGCTCTTTAGTTTCTCTTCGCTTTCTGCCATAAGGGTGGTGTCATTTGTATATCAGAAGTTACTGATATTTCTTCCTACAATCTTGATTCCAGCTTGTGCTTTATCCAGCCTGGCATTTTATATGATGTGCTTTGCATATAAGTTAAATAAACAGGTGACAGTATACAGCCTTGACGTATTCCTTTCCCAATTTAGAATCAGTCCTTTGTTCCATATCCTGTTCTAACTGTTGCTTCTTGACCAGCATACAGATTTCTCATGAGTCAGGTAAGATGATCTGGTATTCCCATCTCTTTAAAAATTTTCCACAGTTTGTCATGATCCACATAATCAAAAGCTTTGGCCTAGTCAATAAAGCAGAAGTAGATGATTTTCTGGAACTCTCTTGCTTTTTATATGATCTAGGATCTTGGCAATTTGATCTCTGTTCCTCTGCCTTTTTAAAACACAGCTTGAACATCTGGAAGTTCTCAGTTCACATACTTTTGAAGCCTGGTTTGAAGAGTTTTGAGCATTACTTTGATAGCATGTGAGGTAAGTGCAATTGTGTGGTAGTTTGAGCATTCTTTGGCATTGTCTTTCTTTGGGATTGGAATGAAAACTGACCTTTTCCAGTCTTGTGGCCACTGCTGAGCTTTCCAAATTTGCTGGCATATTGAGTGCAGCACTTTCACAGCATCATCTTTTAGGATTTGAAATAGCTCCACTGGAATTCAATTACCTCCACTAGCTTTGTTCATAGTGATGCTTCCTAAGACCCACTTGACTTTGTACTCCAGGATGTCTGGCTCTAGGTGAGCGATCACACCATGATGATCATCTGGGCCATTAAGATCTTTTTGTATAGTTCTTCTGTGTATTCTTGCCATCTCTTCCTAATATCTTCTTCTTCTCTTAGGTCCATGCCATTTCTGTCCTTTATGGTGCCCATCTTTGCATGAAATGTTCCCTTGGTATCTATAATTTTCTTGAAGACATCTCTAGTCTTTCCTATTCTATTACTTTCCTCTATTTCTTTGCATTAATCACTTAGGAAGGCTTTCTTATCTCTCCTTGCTATCCTTTGGAATTCTGCATTCAGATGTGTATATCTTTCCTTTTCTCCCTTGCCTTTCATTTCTCTTCCTTTCTCAGCTATTTGTAAGGCCTCCTCTGACAACCATTTTGCCTTTTTGCATTTCTTTTTCTTGTGGATAGTCTTGATCAGTGTCTCCTGTACAATGTCATGGACCTCTGTCCATAGTTCTTCAGGTTCTCTATCAAGTTTAATCCCTTGAATCTATTTGTCATTTCCACTGCATAATTGTAAGGAATTTGATTTAAGTGATACTGAATGGTCTAGTGGTTTTCCCTACTTTCTTCAATTGAGTTCTGAATTTTGCAATTAGGTATTCAAGATCTGAGCCACAGTCAGTTCCTGTTCTTGTTTTTGCTGACTGTGTAGAGCTTCTCAATCTTCAGCCACAAAGAACATAATCAATCTGATTTTGGTTGACCATCTGGTGATGTCCATGTGTAGAGTCGTCTCTTGTGTTGTTGGAAGAGGGTGTTTGCTGTGACCAGTGCCTTCTCTTGACAAAACTCTGTTAGCCTTTGCCCTGTTTCATTTTGTACTCCAAGGACAAACTCGCCAGTTACTCCAGGTGTCTCTTGACTTCCTACTTCTGCATTTCAGTCCCCTATGATGAAAAGGACATCTTTTTCTGGTGTTAGTTCTAGAAGGTCTTGTAGGTCTTCATAGAGCTGTTCTACTTCAGCTTCTTCGGCATTAGTGGTCGGGATACAGACTTGGATTACTGTGATACTGAATGGTTTGCCTTGGAAACAAACAGATATAATTCTGTAATTTGGGGGATTGTATCTAAGTATCGCATTTTGATCTCTTCTGTTGACTCTGAGGGCCAGTACATTTCTTCTAAGGGATTCTTGCCCACAGTAGTAGATATGAATTAAGTCATATGAATTAAATTTGCCCATTTCAGTCCATTTCCGCCCTTTCCCATCCATTGAATTAAATTTGTCCGTTTGCCCATTCCATCTTGGAATTTATGTAGGCTGTTCATATTGGAAGTATCTAGGTGAGGCATACATAAGCACTGTTTTTAGTATTTTTACAGCTTCTCTATAAGTCTAAAATTAGTTTAATGTGAAAAGTTTATTGCTTTCACATCTGGGTCACATTTTTTGATTTATCAATTTACCACTTTTTGCTTTAACTCCTCACTCAGAAAATTTGTTCTTTACCTTGTCATTTATAGTGCTTTGCTTTAATTATTAGTTAAATGCTTATAGAAATATGAAACACAAAATACATGAACTAAGATGAAGAAGTCTTCTATAACTTTTCAGAGCTCCTATCTGAAAGCAAAATTGTCTTTTGAAGTATGTTTTTATTCTGCTTATGGGCCATTCATTCTAGAGCATATAAAATATGTCTTCATGGTGTTTTATTATTAACTAAAACAGTATTATTAGCTTTGTTTTGGTAGCGTGAACTATTTGTGAGCAATTAAAGTAGAAAAACAATCTTGACATGTATAAAATACCTAGAATTGTTCCATTTCAGTATATAATTATTAAAGTTTAGTTTAGTCCTGCCTGGTTACTTTTTGACACTTATCTATTTGCCATTTTATCTTGAATAAATTCGACTGTTGTAGTTTTCAATTTACCTTCCAAGAGAACAGGTAAAGTCTCACCTGACTTTTAGCTGTAAATAGTTGTAATTCTACCATGAATGTTTAACAATCTAATTTCAAATAATGAGAAAGATGGATGGAGGACATATTCTTCTGGAGGATCACTTATCAGGCTCTGAGATCATGTTTCTGGTTAATCCTATGCTTATTTTTTACATTTAAATTTCCTGATATATTTTCCCAGTTTCCAAACATAACAGATTGGCTAAGATAATGGACTCCAGAGCCACAGCATTTGTGTTCAGGTGAGACACTGAGGAAAACCAGACCACCTGACCTGCCTCTTGAGAATCCTGTATGCAGGTCAGGAAGCAACAGTTAGAACTGGACATGGAACAACAGACTGGTTCCAAATAGGAAAAGGAGTACGTCAAGGCTGTATATTGTCACCCTGCTTATTTAACTTACATGCAGAATACATTATGAGAAATGCTGGGCTGGAAGAAGCACAAGTTGGAATCAAGATTGCCAGGAGAAATGTCAATAACCTCAGATATGCAGATGACACCACCCTTATGGCAGAAAGCGAAGAGGACTAAAAAACCTCTTGATGAAAGTGAAAGAGGAGAGTGAAAAAGTTGGCCTAAAGCTCAACATTCAGAAAACTAAGATCATGGCATCTGGTCCCATCACTTCATGGCAAATAGATGGGGAAACAGTGGAAATAGTGTCAAACTTTATTTTTCTGGGCTCCAAAACCACTGCAGATGGTGATTGCAGCCATGAAATTTAAAGACGCTTACTCCTTGGAAGGAAAATTATGACCAACCTAGATAACATATTGAAAAGCAGAGACATTACTTTGCCAACAAAGATCCATCTAGTCAAGGCTATGGTTTTTCCAGTAGATGTGTATGGATGTGAGAGTTGGACTGTGAAGAAAGCTGAGTGCCGAAGAATTGATGCTTTTGAACTGTGGTGTTGGAGAAGACTCTTGAGAGTCCCTTGGACTGCAAGGAGATCCAACCAGTCCATCCTAAGGGAGATTGGTCCTAGGTGTTCATTGGAAGGACTGATGCTGAAGCTGAAACTCCAGTACTTTGGCCACCTTATGCGAAGAGTTGACTCATTGGAAAAGACTCTGATGCTGGGAGGGGTTGGGGGCAGGAGGAGAAGGGGACAACAGAGGATGAGATGGCTGGATGGCATCACGGACTCAATGGATATGAGTTTGAGTGAATTCTAGGAGCTGGTGATGGACAGGGAGGCCTGGCGTGCTGCAATTCATGGGGTGGCAAAGAGTCGGATGCGACTGAGCGACTGAACTGAACTGAGACGCTAAGATTTCCTACCTATGTGAACTTGCACAAGTTACGTAAGCCCTCTGCACCTCAGTTTTCTCACACAATAAATAACAGTCAAACAGTCATATTTCCCCCATAGTGACATTACGAAAATCAAATGACTTATAGTTGGTAAAGACTTAAAACAGAGTGCCTGGTATCCCAAAAGTATGATACCAGGTTTGCTAACTAAAATGCCTTAATTCATTCTGGATTTGGTGTAATTACATGACATTTATATATTAATGCAAGGATGTCATTGTTAATTTTTCTCTTGGGGGCATTGAGGGGGCAGATAAATCAGAGTGTCTTGAGTAAGGATTTGATTAAGAGTAAGTTACTTTTAGAAAATTAGTCAAGTTTCTAGAGAATTATAGAAAGCAAGAAAATTTATTCTAGATTCCCCCAAAGACCAAGCTCTATTCCAAGATGAAGTGGCATACTTCAGGGCAGATTTTGTTTGCATCCGTGTGTCTGTGTGTATGCATACATGTATATATATACATTTTTTTGATGTGCTGATGTCTGGTCACAGACTGTCAGTGGCCATTTGAGAACTGGCAGCTCTTTCCTCCTCTTCGTTCTCCATTGTCATTGTTATTGACATTGTTATAATTTATATTCATCTGATTATCAGACTGTGGAGGCTGACATGTCCAGGAGAACTGGGTTGAGCACAAGAGCTGCTTCTGGAGTGAGATAAACAAACAACAAACAAAAAGACTTTTCGATTCAGCAGTTCCCCAAAGTGTATGATTCATATATGAGTCATTCTCATGAAGTGGATAAAAATTCCCATTTACAAAGACAGAAATTAAAATAAAATTGTTTTTAATTTAGCAGACAGAAGAATGGGATGAAATATCGAGCTCAAGAGGATTCTTCTGAAAATGGATTTCCAGCAGAAAAGTTTCACCCCTCTAAGCATAGAGATGCAAATTTTGCATTCCATAAGCTAATCAAGACTTTTTCCGGTTTTTTTTTTTTTTTTTTGGCAAGAAAACAAAGAAAAACCAGTCTAATCCTGAGTAAACCTGGCTTTTTCTTACTTATTGGGTCTCACAGGAAAAGCAGATTGCAATGTTTAACTCTCTAATATATGCAATAAAAGATTTCAGCGATATGTCAAGCTGACTACTTAGCCATTCAACTCCTTTCATATTATACATATTGCTATGCACTGTCGCTTGAGATTACTTTGTGCAAGAAAGCTTTGTTAGGACAGGGTAATTTGATGAATGTCAAAGCCAAATGTATATATGGAGATAGAGATATAAGGGATGAGGCCAACCTGATTTCTATTTGACTCCCACACAAATCACATTTTCAATACAATTCAATGAATCACTGTTAGATGCTAGGCTGGTGGACATGACACATTCTGGACATGGTTAGGAAGACAGATTAGGGATATTTCAAATATGGCCCCTTGAAGGGCATATTTTGAAAAAAATCAGAGAGTGTAATACTGTATTATTTCTGCAGTATATTTTAATCAAAATATTTAAATGAAAATTCCTCTATAGTGTTTCCATGAAAACATTGCTCTCTTTGTGGAGAGAGGCCATCTTTCATGACTTTTTTTTTTTTTTTTTTTCATATTTCTAGGATAGAGTTTAGCTAAGTTCATAAAGAGATGGTTTCTGCTTCGTGAAATATTCATTCATGACTGGTTTGGGGAGCAACCATAGGCAAACTCCCCTTCAGCTCTGCCATGTGGGGAAGGGCTCTTGGAGAACACACATGGTTCCTGTTTAGTGAACAGGTCTGCTTTGCATGCAAAGGAGAAGAGGACTTGCAAATAGCACAACACTATTGGATTCTTGGGGTTGAACTGTTGGCCTGGGTCTCTATATTTAATTTATATGTCTTTGGATGTCCCATTTCTAATATTAGGGCTATCTTTCTGGAAAAGGTGTTGGCAGATGAGGCCAGGCCACTGGGATGCTGAGAGAATTTTAAGAGTCCTCAACTTAAGATTAATTATTGCTACCTTATGCATCTCTTATGCCTGATCCCAAGGTTCTGAAAAATAGAAATATTTTTGCATTAAATTATTTTATATATACTCTTTGAATTAATCTAACATCATCACTCTTCCTTGCTGATTCTATATTCTTTTTTTTGCTTATTGGCTTTCCTAACTGAGGGTATTATCAACTATCATATGGAAATCATATGTAGGAACCTTAATATGAAAAAGGTATTGTAGGTCGGGGGCTGACGCCGAGCGCCCAGCCCGCGGTGTCGGCGGCGCGTCGGCCTCAGTGCGCCGCCGCCGCCCGGGAGCGTCGGCCGGGCGGGCCGGCACTGAACCGAGAAGATGTCCCTGTACAATGACCTGGGAGTGGAGACCAGTGACTCAAAAACAGAAGGCTGGTCCAAAAACTTCAAACTCCTGCAGTCTCAGCTCCAGGTGAAGAAGGCAGCTCTCACTCAGGCCAAGAGCCAGAGGACAAAACAAAGTACAGTCCTTGCTCCAGTAATCGACCTAAAGCGAGGCGGCTCTTCGGATGAGCGGCAGATCGTGGACACTCCACCGCACGTGGCTGCAGGCCTCAAGGACCCTGTTCCCAGCGGGTTTTCTGCAGGAGAAGTTTTGATCCCCTTAGCTGATGAATATGATCCCATGTTTCCTAACGATTATGAGAAAGTAGTGAAGCGCCAAAGAGAGGAGCGACAGAGGCAGCGGGAGCTGGAAAGACAGAAGGAAATAGAAGAGAGAGAAAAGCGGCGTAAAGACAGACATGAAGCTAGTGGGTTTTCCAGGCGACCTGATCCAGATTCTGATGAAGATGAAGATTATGAGCGAGAGAGGAGGAAAAGAAGTATGGGCGGAGCTGCCATTGCACCTCCCACGTCTCTTGTGGAGAAGGACAAAGAATTACCCCGAGACTTCCTTGATGAAGAGGATTCACGACCTCGCTCACAGTCTTCCAAAGCTGCTATCCCTCCCCCAGTGTACGAGGAACAAGACAGACCCCGATCCCCAACCGGCCCTGGCAACTCCTTTCTCGCCAACATGGGGGGCACGGTAGCACATAAAATCATGCAGAAGTACGGCTTCCGGGAAGGCCAGGGTCTCGGGAAGCATGAGCAGGGCCTGAGCACAGCGCTGTCGATGGAGAAGACCAGCAAGCGGGGCGGCAAGATCATCGTGGGCGACGCCACGGAGAAAGACGCAGCCAAGAAGTCAGATTCAAATCCATTGACTGAAATACTTAAGTGTCCTACCAAAGTGGTCCTACTCAGGAACATGGTTGGTGCAGGAGAGGTGGATGAAGACTTGAAAGTAGAAACCAAGGAAGAGTGTGAAAAATATGGCAAAGTTGGAAAATGTGTGATATTTGAAATTCCTGGTGCCCCTGATGATGAAGCAGTACGAATATTTTTAGAATTCGAGAGGGTTGAGTCAGCAATTAAAGTTGTTGTTGATCTGAATGGGAGGTATTTTGGTGGACGGGTGGTCAAAGCATGTTTCTACAATTTGGATAAATTCAGGGTCCTGGATTTGGCAGAACAAGTTTGATTTTAAAAACTAGAGCCTGAGTCATCTCCAGCGATCCTTCAGCGAGCTGCAGACTGAGCAGAGGAGAACAAGGCGTCAGGGGGCCTTCATGGCTATGGGTGCAGAGACTCTGTAAGACTTCTAAGATATATGTTGACTGATCCCTTTTTTATTTTGTGGTTTTTTAATATAGTATAAAAATCCTTTAAAAAAAAAAAAAAAGAAAAAGGTATTGTAGTATTACAGTATGGAATGGTCTGTTTGGAAAGACCTTGGCATCTATTATGCTAAATTCTTTAATTTACAAGTGAGGAAACTGAAAAATGATTTTCCCTTCAGTCACAAAGCTACTGCAGAAATTGTCTAGACTAGGGTTTCACATGGGCATCCCCTGTGGCTCAGCAGTTCAGAATCCACATGTAATGCAAGAAATGCAGGAGATGCTGGCTTGATCCCTGGGTCAGGAAGATCCCCTGGAGGAGGGTATGGCAATCCACTCCAGTATTCTTGCCTGGAGAATCCCATGGACAGAAGAGCCTGGTGGGCTGCAGTCCATACGGTTGCAAAGAGTCAGACATGACTGAAGCAGTTGAGCACACATGCACGCAGGATTCCACATACTTCTCCTGACTAAATTCACATAACATGATTGCTTTGAGTGAGAATTATTATAAGTATGTCATTATGAATGTATAACTATGCCTTTCCAAACTACACACTTTGTCTCTAACTCTCAAAACTGGATATCCAGGAAATTCTAAGCCCTTTTGGAATCACCTAAAAGGAGGTCTATACTACTCAGTAAAAAAAGAGAAGAGACAAAATTATGTATCTTAGTTGATCTGTTTAAATGTGTAGACAGTGTAGAATTTTAAAGCCTGGATTCTGTACTAGAATGCCTGCTGAAAATCATAGCTCCAACCAGTTATATAACACATCTATTCCTGAGTTTTCTCACCTGTAAAGTTGAAGTAATAATAGCACCTAATTTAGTAGGGTTATTGTGAATTTTAAATAAGTTAATGTAGACAATGAACACCTGTGTAAAACACATAAAACAGTACATGGTCTATAGTTACTGTTATAAAATATCAGTTGTCATTATTATCAACTAGTTGCTTGGATCTGTAGGAGGAGAGACAGTGAATACTTTTGTCATATAGGTGACTGCTGCTGCTGCTGCTAAGTCGCTTCAGTTGTGTCCAACTCTGTGTGACCCCATAGACGGCAGCCCACCAGGCTTCCCCGTCCCTGGGCTTTTCCAGGCAAGAACACTGGAGTGGGTTGCCATTTCCTTCTCCAATGCAGGAAAGTGAAAAGTGAAAGTGAAGTCGCTCAGTTGTGTCTGACTCTTAGCGACCCTATGGACTGCAGCTCCTCTGTCCATGGGATTTTCCAGGCAAGAGTACTGGAATGGGTCGCCATTGCCTTCTCTGATATAGGTGACTAGATAGGACCAAATCTCCCGTTATCCATTCTTCTGTCGATGGGCATTTAGGTTGTTTCCATGTCTTGGATATTGTAAACAGTGCTACAATGAATATTGAGGTGTATCTATCCTTTCAAATCATATTTTCTCTGGATATATGCTGAGGAATTGGATTGATGATAAGATATGGTACACATATACAGTGAAATAATAGTTAGCCATTAAAAAGAAAGAATTAAAAACATTTTCAGCAACTTTGATCAACCTGGAGATTATCATATTAAGTGAAGTAAGTCAGGCAGAGAAAGACAAATATCACTGATATCACTTATAGGCAGAATCTAAAAAGAAACACAGAGAAGGCAATGGCACCCCACTCCAGTACTCTTGCCTGAAAAATCCTAGGGACGGAGGAGCCTGGTGGGCTGCAGTCCTTGGGGTCGCTGGAAGTTGGACACAACTGAGCAACTTCACTTTCACTTTTCACTTTCATGCATTGGAGAAGGAAATGGCAACCCACTCCAGTGTTCTTGCCTGGAGAATCCCAGGGACGGGGGAGCCTGGTGGGCTGCCGTCTGTGGGGTTGCACAGAGTCGGACACGACTGAAGTGACTTAGCACAGCATAGCAAAAAGAAACAAGATACAAATAAAATTATTTACAGAACAGACTCATGGATTTAGAGAATAAACTTTTGTTTACCAGGATGGTAAAAATGGTGGAGAGGGATAGATTGGAAGTTTGGGATTGACATGTACACATTGGTATGTTTAAAAAGATAACCAAGAAGGACCTACTGCATAGCACAGAAAACTCTGTTCAATATTCTGTAGTAATCTAAATAGGAAAAAAAATTGAAAAAGATGTGTGTATATGTATAACTGAATCATTTTCTTTACACCTTAAATTAACACAACATTGCCAATCAACTATACTCCAATATAATATAAAAAAAATTAAAAAGCTAAAGGCATCAACCAATCAATACATAAACATATAAACATAGTGTCACCAAGAATGTGTCCATTTGAGAGAGGTGAGGAGGGCTGGGTCAATATCTACAAGTATCTAGCAGTACTTGATATAAAAAGATTTAAGAGGATATTTATAATTGATGCAATGGAATAACTTGATATTTGGTGATTTATGATTGTTGGTGGTGGTTTAGTCACTAAGTCATGTCTGACCTTTGGAATCCCCTGGACTGTAGCCTGCCAGGCTCCTCTGTCCATGGGATTTTCCAGGTTAGAATACAGAAGTGGGTTGTCATTTCCTTCTCCAGAGGATCTTCCTGACCCAGCAATTGAACCCAGGTCTCCTGCATTGCAGGCAGATTCTTTAACAATTGAACTATGAGAGAAGCCCTAATTTGTGGTTACCAAATATGAAAGTAGAGGTAGTGGTAGATTAAAAAGTTGGGATTATATATAACACTACTATATATAAAATAGGTAACCAACAAGGGCTTAGTATATTGGAACTATACCTAATATTTTTTAAGTAATCTATAAAGGAAAATAATCTGAAAAAGTATAGATATATATGCATAAATGAATCATTATGCTGCACATCTGAAAATAACATAATATTGTAAATAAATATGCTTCAATAATAATAATAAAAGTAAAATATATATATGTGGTTGATATAATGGATTATAAGAAATCATAATTTCTTCAAATTTCATGATTGGTATTCATTTATTCATCCACTTCATAAAGATTTAGTTGTTGCGCACTAGATCCCAATTGCCATTCTCTGTTCTACATAAACTCATATCAACATTTGGGAAAGGTCTTTGTCAAAAACTACTCTCAGGCAAGTCAAAGCCAAAAACACATGGAAAAGAATATTTTTTACCTTGGCAGTGTAACCTGATCCCAAGCCTGTTCTTTCTCTGATATTCCTAGCTGTCTATTTTAGATATTCTTTTTATAAAAGCACAAATGAACATCTGTTTGTGCATTTCCATGGGGAAATAAAAGCATTAATATTTCAGATTGCTATCACAGCTCTGTTAATAGCCAGACATGCTATAGATAGAAGTTTATATCCACTAGAAGTTGGTTGGCTTTCAGAAAAATACACAGCAAGTATAAATACAAATATAACTAATGCACACTGACTCAGGGTTCCTGTTCTCCACAGGGCATGGATTAGTACAGCAGTGCTAGAGTCTATGGGTTAGGTACTTAGAAGAAGGCAAATGGAGAAGGTGGTGGCAGAGGATGAGGTGGTTAGATAGCATCACTGACTCAATGAACTTGAATTTGAGCAAACTCCTGGAGATAGGGGAGGACAGAGGAGCCTACCATGCTGCAGTCCATGAGATGGCAAAGAGTCAGACATGACTTTACAACTGAACAACACAACTTAGAAACGAGAATATCATTCATGACCTACCCTTGAGTCCACACTATCTTTGTTAGACTTTTCTTACTTCATGGGTTTATGCCTTTCTTAATCAGATGACTTTGTAATATCTTGAAAATAAAGCCATTTCTTTGGCTTTTCTTGACTCACATGGAGTAGGTTTTGGCATAGAGTACATATACTTGGATTGAATAGCGATTAAAGCTACTTCTGCAGCAAGAAGTATATATAAAAGAGAGAGATTGAGAAGTTTGTAAAATCCAGAGAAACAGGGCTACCCACAAAGCTATATGGAGGAGGAATATTACTCAAGTGTTCAAGACCCAAATCGGGTGGCTTAGCTTTATCTACAGATCTCCTGCTTTTACTTCAGTAATTGTGAGCGATCACCTTCTCATGGTCTGTTATGGAATCTTCTTCAAGTTCATCCAGGATTGTGCTCTTTGGTTTCCTTTGGCAGTGTGCCCTGACCCTAGACTCTAGTTGGTGCCCATTCCTTTTTTCATTAAGGACATTTTCCGACTTGCTGATTTTCCGGGAGACTCATCTTAGTACAGGACAAATGAAACATAACCCTGAACACTTGCAGAAAGCTGTGCAGTAGTAGAAGGGGAACTCCCTAAAATAATGTCTGGGTTTGAATAAACTGGATAGTAGCTCAGTATATCTCCATTGCACAAGCATCTGGTGAGCATAAAGGCATAAAGTGGTAACATGGAAATAACATATTACTAGAATAGTTGGGCTCTATCAGTTATTACTTAACTTTCCTGAGCTTCTCTTTCAGGAGAAAAAAAAATGTAGCAGTAAGTTTTTAAGAAAATTAGAATGATTTTGAAAATACAATCAATCAGTAAAATTTCTAAAGTGTCTGCATAGTACTTGGCACTCAGTAGATGCTCAAAAATACTTACTCCTTTCTCTCCTGCATTGTCCATACCATGTCTTAAAGGGCTGATAATCATCACACAAGAATATGTCAAGGTAAATAATTCAGTAGTACCCAGTAAGCTGGCTTGTTTATGCAACTTTATGTTATACTCTTGAAGAAAGAAATGGCAACCCACTCCAGTATTCTTGCCTGGAGAATTTCAGGGACAGAGAAGCCTGGTGGGCTACAGTCCATGGGGTTGCAAAGAGTCAGACACAACTGAATGACTAGCATACACATCCATGTCACACTCTAGTCTGCTACCAAGGCAGTTGGGGGCTTCAAGCAGGGGCTGGGATGGGAGTGAGAAGGAGAAGCATGTGAGGAGCAATGAGTACATACTGCAGAGGCACAGAGATGGAGGGGCAAAATAAAGTCCTGGGATAGCAGGCAGATTAGTGTAAGTCATAATCAATCTATAAAATATAGCTTCATTCTTGTTTTCACTTCAGCCTACAGGTAGAGATCTCATTCCTTTGTCTTTCAGCTTTATAATGAGTGGAAAGTGGTGGTTGGTTGCTCTGTCTTACAAATGACAGCCCCAGTCCCTTCTTTTTTTTATTTTATTTTTTTATTATAAATTTTTATACCTTTCTTGGGTTGCTATTTAACTTTTCCTCATTCAGGAGTATTAGACACTAGTATATAATTTAAAGGGTGATCTTGACAAGCTGAGTAAACCCTGGACCAACAGGTAAGACTAGGAAGCTCATCTCAGTGGTTCTGACCCACTGCTGCTCCTCATGCTCCCAGGAGCACAGCCTCCCCTATGTGTCCTTCTAAAGATTCATTTCCTTGCACATATGTGTGAGTATAGTGAAAGATGGAAAGGTATCCTGCAGAAGTGCTATAGTTGCAACTTATGCTAGTCAATTGGGAGCAATGTAGGCAATGGCCAGAATTATAGAAATTAATGCCTGAGGCAGGTGATTATTATAGTGGTATCTTTCCAGCTCCCTGTACAACCTTCACTAGGTATCTTCATGGGAAAGGGGATTGAATACCTTTCATGATAGAAGGCCCTAAGAATCTAAGTATTCTTAGTCATTCTGTGGAAATTTCTAACTTTTTTCCCTCCTGTAGTCAAATGCTCCTAGTATTGCTTTACATCACACTTTTCCTTTATTAAAAGACTAATGAAAGGTAATCAAGGATGCCAAGGAGCACCACACAATCCTTCACTTTATAAGTGAGAATACAGACCAGAAGGGATGCATCTGGCATCAGGCACTGGTTGAGGACAAGGCAAAATCCAATTTTATTGCTACCTGTAGCAATATTTTTATTTTCCCTTTTGTTCTTAGTTTTATCAACCTACATGGACACTAGCTGTGGTCAGTGGCCATGTCTTCTCCTTTTGGAGAAGAACTTCAGTGTGAAATGGTTTCTGTGATATTACAGCAGATCATTCAAGGATTCCTTTCTCTCCACCACTGTTAAACTAGGGCAAGCATATATTTTCACAAATACCAGTCAGTTATCATCTACTGGCTAGAGAAACCTCCACAATTGCTTTGCCTGGGCCTTCTGAGGTTTTCAACGTGACTGGGGATGTCCTAGCTTTGGGAACAACCTTGCTGCCGGTTGTATCCTTCAAACACTGGAGATCTAGTCTAAAGAATGTCAGCTTTGGTGCCACAGTGCAAAGAAGGGGCTCCCCAGCAGCAGAACTAGAACCACATAGATAAACTCCATTCCAGTTCACACAGCTCTGTGAATCACGAGCACACAGAGATGCTTCAGGTCCCTGCTGAGCTGAGACTACAGTAGTTCTCCACCTGAACTCACCATTCATTTATCTTCCACTTTTCTAAATCAGTCAAGTGTTCACTAAAAAATGCTATTCTTTTATCTTCTGTTGTTACTTTTTAATTCTTTATTACATGATATGGCTTAATCCCCTGAGCAGACTGTGAGCTTACTGGTGATAGAAAAGATACTATTTATGTTTGTCTTCCTTACCTCACCTCATATTATATCTTGTATAATAATGTCAATCCAAGAGTGCTCAGTCATGTCTGAGTCTATGGACTGTAGCCCACCAGATTACTTTGTCCGAGGGGTTCTCCAGGCTAGAATACAAGAGTGGGTTGCCATTTCCTCCTCCAGGGGATCTTCCCAACCCAGGGACCAAACCTGTGTCTTCTGCATTGGCAGGCAGATTCTTTACCACTGAGCTACCTGAGAAGCCCAATAATACATACCCATTAATTAAGAATCAGTGAAACTGTTTTGAATCTGATTTGAACAGGTGGTACCTCCTTTAATATATCTTGAGTTACATGTTATTTTCTTAGCACAAAGAGAGGGAAGGATTGTTCATCTCCTAAATACACAGCTAATATCTGCCTATTGTATTAGGAAAGATTAAACAAGTAAATTAAATTAATAGCTAGTATGTATCAAGCACTTGTGTATCACATACTATAATAAGAATTGTATGTGTATTACCAACATCAACTTAAAAATGAGCAGATTATTAATACCAGCCTTCACAGGTCGATTGTAAGGGTTCAGTGAGAGAATATCCTATAAACAATAAAACATTAGATATGGATTGTGATGACAATGAGCATTTTATCATAATGGTTAAATTTTACTTTGGAATGCTAAAAAACCTATGAGGTGAGACACTGAAAGAGTAAGTTTCAATGAGGGAATATCTACCATAGGAAAAAAGTCTGGGGTCCCAAGGATAAGGCACAGATTTTAGCCAGAGAGGAAAGAATAGAACAAATGAAGGGTCCCCAAAATATATTTGAAATTGCTAGCAAATGTTAACCACTTTCTATTTCTGCCTAGAGTCACTCCTGTTCTTTCTTTAAAATTGTGAACAATATGCCTTTGATCTTGCATATTTTTCTTGATCCAATCATTGTTTTCTTTTAAATCTAGTTCCACTTTTCCTGAGGGCTGCTGATTCAACAATAGGTCTGAATACTCAAGTTTAAATGATATATATTTTAACTTGTTTTTAAAGGAAAGCTTTGTAATTCCTATAAGAAATGAATCATTAATTCTGTCATGACATTATATATGAAATCTACCCAGGAGCTCCCAAATGCTCTCCAATTCACAGGAGACTAAAGTTCAGCAAACCAAGCTGATGTAGTATTATATTTGCCCTTTAAAAAAGGTCAGAATATTGTTCAATTGATGCCAACATCCATGAACTAAATGAAAGGGGGCTTGAGAAGATTGGATGTGGTTAAGAGTTTTACAGAATTCATGAGGCTCCTTAGTCACTGTAAAATAAAACTCCTTAAAAAAACCTTATTGACAGTAATCCTGGGAGTATTTTGACATTGGATATGGGCAATCAACAGAACAATTTTTATTGGGTTTGGATGGGTAAAGCTGTTTTTAGTTTTCAAAATTCATAGCATGGTATATTTCCCCCAAATATCATCATTTTTATTTTCATAAGGAGCTAAGAAAGCAATGAGACTTGGGTCATATTTAAGCCTATGGCAGACTTAGAGTTAATAATACTCAGGATCTGGAGATGTAATTTGGCATTGAGACAATTATATGAATGTTTAAATGATTTAGCTTCCTACTTTTGGCAAGGCCAGAATGTATCTTACAGCCTTTAAGGTACACTATCAGCTGTAATGCTTTAGTTTTTTTATGCTTTAATATTTTTCTGCATCGTATGTTATCTTTCTTTAAAATAATGTTATCAACTTTTAATGCCTTTATATATATTTTAATGCATTTATATATATATATATATATATATATATATATTTAAATGACAAATTGTAGTTAAAATTCATAATGAGAAATGTTAGGACCATGATTCTAGTTTCTACTCCCTGGTCAATAGATTCCTATCCTTTTAGTCTCATTTTTCTTAACTTACATATTTTAAAATAATCTGTGTTTATTGCACTGTTTTTCGTGTACCACACAGCATGTGGAATCTTAGTTCCCCAACCAAGGATTGAATTTGTGCCCCCTGCATCAGAAACATGGAGTTTTAACCACTGGACTGACAGAAAAGTCCCTACTACTATATTTTGATGGCAATTTTTGCTGTGATAAATGGTTCTCTGTCACTGGAGATAGGGACTGAATACCCTTATGGGCCTCCTGTTTGTACTCCCCCTTTCCTCTACCTCCCAGTACGAGCATGCCACAATCAAAGATCACAGTTATCCTCACTATGTATATTATTCTCTCAGAATTTTTATGACTGAGCTTCTTCAATATTTTGTCATGGCAAGAGGTAGTTATTAATTCAGATGATAACTTCATTCCTAATAGGAAAGATTTTTTCAGCATTTAGCCTGGAATTGATGCATATCAATTTTACCCTTATACCATAAGCCAGAATTCAAGAACATAAATATATCTAACTGGAAGGCTGGACAGTAGAATCTAAGAGGAGTCTACAGGAAATACCAAAAAAGGGATTTGTTGAAAGCTTTCAGCAGTTTTTGTCATATCTTCTTTCCACTTCCCCCTTGTTCTTGTTTCAATTATTTAACTGAGTTTGGAAGAAAGAAGAAATACACTGAGACAATTAGATACTTAATGGACTAAATAAGTAAGTGTTAATTGCCCAGTCGTGCGGGACTCTTTGTGACCCCATGAACTGCAGCCCACCAGGCTCTTCTGTTCATGAGATTTTCCAAGCAAGGATATTGGAGTGGGTTGCCATTTCCTTCTCCAGGGGATCTTCCTGACCCAGGGATCAAACCCGGATCTCCTGCACAGCAGGCAGATTCTTTACCGACTGAGCTACGAGGGAAGCCTTATGGACTTACTGGGCTATGTTCAACTAAAAGTTTCATACTGTATTTCCTTCCTTGCTTCTTTTTGTCTTCCTTCCATCTTCCATTTCTTTCTTTTTTTTATTTTTAACTTTCAAATATCTTCCAGGAAAGAGTTTAATTTTATCCCCTCAATAACATGTTTTCTCAGTAGGGACATGTTGATTACTAACAGAACATGTTACATCAGAGGCTTCCGTGATGGCTCAGATGGTAAAGAATCCACCTGCAATGTGGGAGACATGGGTTTGATCCCTGGGTTGGGAAGATTCCCTGGAGGAGGGCATGGCAACCCACTCCAGTATTCTTGCCTGGAGAATCCCCGTGGACAGAGGAGCCTGGAAGGCTACAGTGCATGGGGTCACAAAGTGTCAGACACAAGCGACTAAGTACAGCACAGGACTGTAATTCAAAAAGGTTAAGCAATTTTCCTGCAGTTCACACAGAAAAAAAGTTGAAGTTCATGGAAAAACAAAAACAAAAACTTTGAAACTTGCCTACCTGATTGTGACCCCTGACCTGATCTCTTCCAACAGCATAGATCAATATGCATTTTTTTTCTAAATAAAAGCCATATAAAAATCTGGAGAGACTGATGTCAAAATGTAATTTATTGAGTAAAAATGACCCTATTATTTTCACTCAATATCTTGACGTGGCACTGTACCTCTTCAATCTCATTTAATTGCTCTCACCATCACCTGATAGGTGAGATTTCATGTCAGATTCAGAGGAGAAGCTGAAGAAAGTTCTCATTCTCAATATAATTGGATAAAGTAAAATTAAAAAAGAAAAGCTCTCAAGATGGCCCATTAAACATGAATCAATATAGCAGAAACTGAGACCTTCCTTGCTAAGGGAACATATAAGCAAGTACGGATAGGAGTTTCATGTGCTATTTAAAAAAAACCAGAGCCAAACGACAAATAAAGTCTGGCAACAAATGTGCTAGAAAAATGACTTGAAATAATATATAATCTACTTCTCTCTTACTATGTTAACTGTATGTCAGCATAATAGACTGTCTAATAACCCCATTACTCCAGTTAACCATAGCATTTCAATAAGCATATAAAAGAACAAAGGAAAAGTAAATTTGTTAAGCCCAGAACTAGGCACTGAGTCTATCTCATTCAGTGTTCATAACTCTCTGTGTGGGTACATATATTCTCATTTTTAAAATGACAAAAATAAAGATGGAAAAGGTTAGAGAAACCTTTCATTGTCTTTTTGAGAGAGTCATGGAACAAGGCCCAGTGAAGAAAGAGATCAGGAATAAGGGACTGGGAAAAGAAAAGCCCTGTGCAAAAGACAGCAGGGAGAATAGATGCTCAAGAGAGACAGATGTTTAAGGGAAAAATAAAATATGATTAGTGAAGAAGAGCTGAGCTATAATTGTAGCTCTTGGTAAAAATCATGGGTGACTAAACTGAAGAGGTGGTATCTGAAACAAATAGAGTTTGCAATGGAGATCTTTTCTAATCAGCATTCAGCAATCTATTAAGGTCTTGACCTAAGGCTTGGTCTACACAGTGCTCATATCTCCTAGTAAACAGAGAAATAAAGTCAGTTGTTTGGATGTTTGTCCAAGCCTAGGAATGTAGACACCTCTCAGGACCTGGAGAGTGGGGTTGCATTAAGAACTCACAGTTCTGATGTTGACAGAGAAGACTCATTGCATTTCTTCATTCTTCCTTCATTCATTTTTAATGGGAAAATATTCTTTTCTGTTTCCAATTGTGCCTATATTCATAACAAAATTTTCCATGACTACTCCTTCTATCTGCACTTTTTGAAACTTTCTGCCCTCCTATCTGAATGTTCTGCTTTTATTAAAAGTGGCTGCTTTAAAAGATGCCCTTTTCTTAATGAAACCCACCCCGATAGTCTTTGTTGCCCTATTTCTTCCATTTTCTTCCCTCTCTGGCACATATTTTACCTGGTACCCATAAGTGCCATTTTCCCTTGCTGTCATTTAACCCATGGTTCATTATTCGCTCTTCTTTTAAATGCATCCATGTTAATTTCCTCAGAATGTCCTTATTGCCAGCTGGCCTCTTCCCTGCAGATTTCCTGTGGCCAAATGTCACACCTAAGTGCCTGCACCTTTGGTGATTTCTCCCAGCATTTGTTTAGACCCTATCCATCATTATCTCACAATAAACAACAGCTTTGCAAATGGAGAGCAAGGCTTGCCCAGTGATTGATGTTTCTGTATGCCTGTCTTTTCTCCTTGTGAGAATCACATGGGTCCCCTCCCTTTATTTTGAGGACTCTGGCTGTACCTGCCATAGCTCATGGGAAAACAAGGCTAAACTGCAAATACCAGGGCCCCTCTTCTTTTTCTCTTACTGCATTTCCTTATCGGTTGTGACAATATGCCACAATTAATGATAGCAGAAATACCCATGTTTGATACCGCATGCATCACACTTAGGCGTGATGGATTAGCAATCAAGGAAATTAATTCTGCCATTACAAAGTAACATCTGAACTTTGAAGTTAGGCAATTGCATTGTATAAGGTTGAGTTATGAATTCAGCTATAAATATAACATTAGGCAAGCTTATTTAGGAGCAGAATAGTTTCAATATTTTAGTTTTTCAGTTTCTCAAAAAATGGTTTATAATTCTTTTCCACCAAGCTCCTTCAGTTTGGACTGATACAGGATTATCAGATTTTTTGTGTTAAACAGTTAACAGTTAAACAGTTAATTATTTTGTGTATTTTTGACCAAGTAAATAATATTTCTAATAGATTGTTCATGACCACAGGTTCTTAAAAAGCCAGTCCTTTCTGGCATGAGTCATTTTGCTTTTACAGAAGGCATCAGGTTTATTATAGCATGCTTTTTACTTGAGAAGCCCTGGAACAAGACAAGTCAACGTGGTTATCTACATTTCCTGTAATATTTCACCTTTGAGGCTATTTTATATACTTTTATACTCAAAATGCAGCTTTTGAAGATTGCTTCCACCTTTCTCACAGACTGGATTCTCATGTCTAGAGCTATGTTCAGTTGGAACCAGTCTACACCAACTGTGAGATTGCTGGAGCTGCCTGGTTGGCTGCAAAATAAAATATCTAAACCAACAATGCTTAAGCACTGTAAAATATGGAAACGAATCAAAACACATAAAAATCTTCTACTAAGTGCATTAATACATGTCATGAAATGACATGGACTGAGGTCCCATGGACTGAGGCACACCAGCTTTCCCTGTCCATGACTACTGTAGAAACCATAGCTTTGACTTGATGGGCCTTTGTCAGAAAAGTAATGTCTCTGCTTTTCAATATGCTATCTAGGTTGGTCATAGCTTTTCTTCCAAAGGGCAAGCCTCTTTTAATTTCATGGCTACAGTCATCATCTGCAGTGATTATAGAGCCCGAGAAAATAAAGCCTGTCACTTTTTCCATTGTTTCTCCATCTATTTGCCATGAAGTGATGGGACCAGATGCCACGATCTTAGGATTTTGAATGTTGGGTTTTAAGACAGCTTTTTCCCTTCTCTCTTTTGCTTTTATCAAGAGGCTCTTTAGTTCCTCTTCACTTTCTGCCATAAGGGTGGTGTCATCTGAATATCTGAGGTTATTGATATTCCTCCTGGCAATCTTGATTCCAGCTTGTGCTTCATCCAACCCAGCATTTTGCATGATATGTACTCTTCAAATAAGTTCAATAAGCAGGGTGACAATATACAGCCTTGCTGCACTCCTTTCCCAATTTGCTACTAGTCCATTGTCCCTTGTCTGGTTCTAACTTTTGCTTCTAGACCTGCATACAGATTTCTCAGGAGGCAGGTTAAGTGGTCTGGTAGTCCCACCTCTTGAAGAATTTTCCACAGTTTGTTGTGATCCACACAGTCAAAGGTTTTGGCATTGTCAGTAAAACAGAAGTAGATGTTTTTTCTGGAACTCTCTTGCTTTTTCTGTGATTCGATGGATGCTGGCAATTTGACCTCTGGTTCCTCTTCCTTTTCTAAATCCAGCTTGAACTTCTGAAACTTCTCGGTTTATGTACTCTTGAAGCCTTGCTTGGAGAATTTTGAGCAGTACTTTGATAGTGTGTGAGATGAGTGCAATTGTGCAGTAGTTTGAACATTCTTTGACATTGCTTTCCTTTGGGACTGGAATGAAAACTGACCTTTTCCAGTCCTGTGGCCACTGCTGAGTTTTCCAAATTTGCTGACATATTGAGTGCAGCACTTTCACAGCATTATCTTTTAGGATTTTAAATAGCTCACCTGGAATTCCATCACCTCCACTAACTTTGTTTGTAGTGATGCTTCCTAAGGTCCACTTGACTTCACACTCTAGCATGTCTGGCTCTAGATGAGTGATTACACCTGGGTCATTAAGATCTTTTCTGTATAACTCTTTATGTATTCTTGCCACCTCTTCTTCATATCTTCTGCTTCTGTTAGGGCACGATGGACCTTTATTGTGCCCATCTTTGCACAAAATGTTCCTTTGATACCCAATTTTGTTGAAGAGATCTCTATTCTTTCCCTTTCTATTGTTTCTCCCCTATTTCTTTGCATTGATTCCTGAGGAAGGCTTTATCTCCCTTGGTATTTTTTAGAACTCTGCAATCAGATGAGTAATCTTTCCTTTTCTCTTTTGCCTTTAGCTTCTTTACTTTTATCAGCTAAGGCCTCCTATCAGTAAGGCCTCCTCAGACAATAATTTTGCCTTTTTGCATTTCTTTTTCTTGGGGATGGTCTTGATCACTGTCTCCTGTGCAATGTCACAAACCTGTGTCCATAGTTCTTCAGGCACTCTGTCAATCAAATCTAATCCCTTGAATCTATTTGACACTTCCACTGTATAATTGTCAGGGTTTTGATTTAGGTCATACCTGAATGGTCTGGTGGTTTTCCTTACTTTCTTCAAAGATCTGAGCCACAGTCAGTCAGCTGCTGGTCTTGCTTTTGCTTACTGTATAAAGCTTCTCCATCTTCGGCTACAAAGAATATAGTCAATCTGATTCCAGTATTGATCATCTGGTGATGTCCAAGTGTAGAGTCATCTCTTGTGTTGTTGGAAGATTGTGTTTGCTATGACCAGTGCATTCTCTAGGCAATACTCTGTTAGCCTTGCCCTGTGTCATTTTGTCTTCCAAGGCCAAATTTGCCTGTTGTTCAGGGTATCTCTTGACTATTTACTTTTGCATTCCAGTCCCCTTTGATGAAAAGGACATCATTTTTTGGTGTTAGTTATAGAAGGTCTTGTAGGTTTTCATAGAGCCGTTCAACTTCAGCTTCACATTAGCGGCTGGGATATAGACTTGGATTACTGTGATTTAATGGTTTGCCTTGGAAACGAACAGAGATCATTCTGTCATTTTTGAGATTGTACCCAGGTTGTGCATTTTGGACTCTTTTGTTGACTGTTAGGACTACTCCATTTCTTGTAAGGGATTCTTGCCCACAGTAGTAGATATAATGGTCATCTGAATTAAATTCACCCATTTTCATTCACTGACCCCTAAAATGTCAATGTTTACTCTTGCTATCTCTTTTTTGACCACTTCCAATTTACCTTGATTCATGGACCTAACATCCCAGCTTCCTATGCAATATTGTTTTTTTTTTTTTTTTACAGTCTCAGACTTTAATTCTATCACCAGTCACATCCACAACTTGGTATGAGTCTCATAGTGGCTTCATAAGTTGATCATCGTCAGAGAGATCAAGGTTATCAACATTTGATACTTAAGTAGACTGCAGTCAGATGCCAAGTACATTTGTAGCAAATCCAAGTCTAGAGCTCAGAATCCTGTACATTATGCCCAAAGTACTCTTTAATTAAGCTTTTATATTTCCACTCTTATCATTTGATTTAAGAACCTCAAATTGAATGGATGACCCACATAAATGAGCCATTGAAATTATATCAGCAACAGAGAATTTCCTGACTGTCCAGTGGTTAGGACTTGGCACTTTCACTGGCAAGGGCCTGAGTTCAGTCCCTTAGGACTGAACTTAGGACTTAGGTAGGGGAACTAAGATCCCACAAACTATGCAGTCAACCAACAAATAAATAAAAATATATCAGCAGGAAAGGAAGATTTATAGCATATGTAAAAAATTTAAGAGTATTTTTCCAGAAACAAAACATCAGCTTGAATAGAACTAAACAATTACTTTCTTGACCCATTTTCTTTGAGCTTGGTATTTTAAAAATACTTAAAATTATATTTTAAATGAGAGTAACCAAGAGTTTCACCTCTTTAAGACACAGCTACTCCAGAATTTAGAAATATACCTTTTTCCAACCTAGATATCATATTAAAAAGCAGAGACACTACTTTGCTGACAAAGGTCCATCTAGTTAAAGCTGTGGTTTTTCCAGTAGTCATGTATGGTTGTGAGAGCCGGACTATAAAGAAAGGTAAGGGCCAAAGAATTGATGCTTTTGAACTATGGTGTTGGAGAAGACTATTGAGAGTCCCTTGGATAGAAAGGAGATCCAACCTACCAATCCTAAAGGAAATCAGTCCTGAATATTCATTGGAAGGACTGATGCTGAAGCTGAAACTCCAATACTTTGGCCACCTGATGCGAAGAACTGACTCATTGGAAAAGACCCTGATGCTGGGAAAGATTGAAGGCAGGAGGAGAAGGGGATGACAGAGGATGAGATGGTTCAGTGTCATCACCGACTCAATGGACATGAGTTTGAGTAAACTCTGGGAGTTGGTGATGGACAGGGAAGCCTGGTATGCTGCAGTCTATGGGGTTGCAAAGGGTTGGAATGACTGAGTGACTGAACTGAACTGAACTGGTTGTTCCAAGGTGGGTGCCTTTATTTTTGTGTCCATTTATTCTTGACCACTTGAAGTCTCACTGTAAATGGAAAACCAATCATGAAATAAATAAGATTTGAAGACAAACATAAGGTAAAGAACTGAAAAATATATGTAAGTCTTGTTTCCCGATCAATCAGTTATGGTCAGTCATGTGACCATGATTATGCTGTCATCTTCTTCACAGGTATTTGATCAAGATGGGGATGAAGAGCGAAGGAGCAGGTTTCACTGCACTTGAAAAATGTAATTTTTATTCCCCAGATTGACAACAGCCTGATTTATGTCCAGGGAGTCAGGTTAAGTTCTAAATGTTAGTTTCACAAAGTGATATACTTCTTTAAAAGCACACATGGAATCCCTCTTCACATAAAGAAGTGTATTGCCCAGAACACGTAAGAGGATAATATCACTGTGTTATTACCAACATTGCAGCATTATTTATATTTCTAAAAGGCATATTCTTTCAGATTACTTTATTCTGACTTATAATTGCATAATATAAGTAAGGTTAGTGTGTATATTTGTGTATATTTTTACACATAAGCTTAAGAGGAGTCTTTTAAAGTTTTCATCATACCCAGACTTGTTCCTCTAAAATCAAATTTAAGTTGAATGTAAATATACTGTGCAATTTTGTTCAAAGCACAAACCAGACGTTGCTTATATTAGCAGCTATCAGTGACAAGTAGAATTAGATATCTGTGAAGCAGCAAGTTTGTCGATTGTCCATTGTGCCACAACAGGTGGAGAAGAGAAGCATCCTAAAGGTCAACTTATTGTTGTTCAGTTGCTAAGTCGTGTCTGACTCTTTGTGACCCCATGGACTGTAGCTCACCAGGCTTCTCTGTCCACAGGTTTTTGTTTTTTTTTTTAATGCAAGAATACTGAAGTGGGTTGTCATTTCCTTTTCTAGGGGATCTTTCCAACCCAGGGATCAAACCTGCATCTCCTGAATTGCAGGCAGACTCTTTGCCACTGAGTCACCAGGGAAGCCCAAAGGTCAATTTAGGATGAACAAGATCATAGGAAGGCAAAAATGGCTAATGGGAAACTTTAAGTTTCATGCAATTCTCTTCCTGTCCCTTTGCCCAAGCAATAAGCTCACTTCCCTCCCTGTCCAAGGGCTACTCCAGTCTCTGCTTCCTTTCCATAAGCTGTCTTCAGATTGTAAACCTACTATTTATTTTTCTTTCTTTCTTCCTCCCTGCCTTCCACTTTCCTCTGTTCCTCACAACAAGTTATCCGATGGCAGCCCAGGAATCTTCTTAGATGATGCTTTATCCCTTTTAACTAGACTCTTAGCCCTTCAAAGAGATGGTTAATTATCCTGACAAAACTTTCAGCAGGTCATAAAAGAGTGTGAAAGTCATATGATAGAGAAGAACCTCCTTTCCTCATTAGATAACATAACATTAAACATTAAAAAATTTTTTCACTCAACCTTCTAATTACATACATTATTGAAGGGTGGTTAAAAGTATAGCTACCAGAATTATAATAGTTGTGTTCAAATCTTCACTTCTCAAGTTGCTAGCCAAATGGTCCTAAATCAGTTATTTAGCTTCTGTGCCTTGATTCCTCCAGCTGCGAAATGCAAGGGCCAGCAGTACCAACTTTAGAGAGCCATTATAGAAATCCCGAGGACAGAGGAACCTGGAGGGCTACAGTCCAAGGAAGCACAAAGAGTCAGAGCCTGACTTAAGTGACTAAACACCGACAACAACAATAATAGAACTCAATATCTCAATATGTAAAAAGTACTTGAAAGAATGCCTGACATAGAGTACAGCACATACAGGGTTTACAGACATTATTGTATGAAATCATTTATTTCATCCTCAAGCAATGCTATTGATGGGTATTAAATTTCTTGCATGTGATCATGTATGACACAAGTTAAAAAGCTGGGCAGTGTTTCAGTCAGCATTTGAATTCAGACTGATTCCAGAAATTCCCATCTTTCCATGATGATTTTAACCATTTAAAGGCAATACTTCCCTTTATGTGGAGAAAGCCTAAAGTTACACCTAACAAAATTAGGTTATTTTGAAATCATCTTTCATGATCAAAAGATATACAGGGTATACAGGGGCCAGGTGTGATCATGCCAGCAACCCTCCAGTCACATTCTGCAGAGAATTGTGCTTGTTAACATGACTCAATTTATTTTTGTAAAACGTTGGTGTATGTCTTGTGTAACATCAGCTTCCTAAATGTGATTCCCATAACTGATGGATGTTAAATACAGATGTACAGAGACCACCCTTACAGTAACCCTGTCTCAGGAGAATATGAACCCATTCCTAGAAATAAGCAGAAAAAATCCCCTGATGATACAATAAATCGTCATAAAAATCCCAATATAAACGGTACTTGGGCTTTCCTTTCAACTCTTACTAACTTTGATTTAGTATATCACACTTGATTATCTGCTTATTCAAAACAAAGCATATTTTAAGTTTCAAATTAGAGAAAAGATGGAGGTTTTGTTTGAATCAGCAGACTGACATTTGCAGTAAATTATAGTTAGAAACAATAAGTTAAGGTGTTAGTTGCTCAATCATATCCAGCTCTTGGTGACCCCATGGACTATAGGCCCACTGGGCTCCTTTGTCCATGGGATTCTCCAGGCAAGAACCTTGGAGTGGGTTGCCCTTTGCTTTTCCAGGGGATCTTCCCAACCCAGGGATTGAACCTGGATTTCCTGCACTACAGCCAGATTCTTTACCGTCTGAGTCACCAGTAATAAATAAAGTTACACACACAAAAAAATCAGACCAAAGAGAAAGTATATATTTCCTGAGAGCAGGGAAATAGTTATAGTGCTGTTGTTTATCAAGCAATGGTTAAATAATGTTTAACGTTTTCTGGGATCAGACAGTTTAGGAAGATCTTGATCATACATACTATATTGAAATAAGCTGATTTTTGATTTGTGAAACTAGATTCCAGTTATGCAGAAAATACCTGTGCTCTTAAAACTCCAGATAAATTAAATGATAATTTAATATGTTCTGTGTAGAACCCAGCTGTTCTATGGTGATGGTTAAGCATATATATTTTCTTGTTAAACTGAACACTCATTCAAATAGAGATTGAAATTTCACAAAGAGGTTATTCACAAGAAACATTGGCCACTCTTGATAATATGCTTCATAATTAGTTTTATAGCTATTACATTTAATGTTCAAAGTAGAGACAGGATGTACCAGAAATCTGGAGGCCAGCAGATACTGTATGCAGTACAGGAAATAACTTCTGAAATAGTATTCTTCTATTCTGCTTCCTTAGCTCATAATTTGGTTCTGATTGAGAGAGAGAGGGAAAAAAAAATCAGAAGATTCAGAGGTTCAAATTATATTAGCACTCAAAAGTTTGGATTTGTTTTCAAATATCCTGGGCCTGAAAATGTTGGCTGGAAAGGACAAGGAAAACGCTGTTTCTTCACAGTGTTTCTGGCAGTTCGACTCCTGCTCCTGGCTGGAAGTTCAAGTGCAGAGACGCATGAAATTGAACAACGATGATAATAAAAACTTTTCTGAAACCATTTTGAGGTGGCAAAAATGTAGGATTTTAGGTCTATCTAATCTGGAGAAATGGCTCAGGTACAATTTTATAGTCAAATGGGTTCATCTTCTTTCCTTCTTTCTCATTTGGTTCCCTTCACGTGATAATTTTACTCTTGTATTAAGAATTCAAACTTCAGCACCACTGAGCTGATACCTGCTAATTATTTGGACTCTGATTAGTTCATTTGTTGGCTAGCAAGACCCCTTTGTTCTGTCCTTTTTTGTGTGTGAGCAAAAGGAATTTCAATTCAATGAATCTTACCCTGTGCTCACACGTGTGCTTTGAATATTCTGTGAGGGGAGTGGTGAAAGTTATTGGACGAAGGGCAATGAAGTTGGAAGATTATCTCCACATGTCATTACTTCTAGACCTTCTCCTTTGTCTTATTAGTGAAGAATACAATGTTAGAATCTATATCCAAGCATTCCCTGGGGCCATTGTCTTTTCTAGAGAAAGAATCTCTACATAAAAAGGGTAGATACATTAATCATAAAATTTTCCAGTGAATATTAAAATTCTGTCTTGCAAAAGGGAAAACTAATGAAATTTTATTTGTCCTTCATTCAGTCTGGCTCCTTTCTTTCTGAAGACCTCTAAGCATTATGTCTATGCTTAGAAATAGTTATGAATAGGTTATGAAATAGGTTATGAATAGAGATAGGTTATGAAAAGAAAGTTTTCTTGGATAGAATAGTAAAGGTGAGTGAATGAGTTATTAGAAATCATAATCTTACAAGAGATTTAAACTACATTTATGTAAACAGATGGTAAACATTACCTATCTGTTACTATTTTAAACAAGGAAGGTACCCTCCTATGAAGCAAACCCTACTATGTTAACATCACTGAGAGAGTCTCTGGGGCCATTTTGGTACAAAGTTTTCCAATTATGTGTAATACATGATTTAAGATGGCACAGATGAGAAGTGATAAACAAAGGACACATTTACTCAATTAAATATCCATGATTTCATGAAGAATTACCTCCATTTCTAACATTATTTTCCAAAGTCAATCATATATGGTCAAGATCTATAAAACTTCCTGTTTCTTGAAGCTGCAAAATATAGAAGACCCTTTAATATTTTGCACATGGCATTTTGTGTGGTCACATAAATGCTCTGTTCATTTTCCTTCCAGACATATTCATTTAGTCAGGGATTATTTTTATATAGACGGATTATGGTGATTAGAAGTTTCCAAAGGAGTTTGCACTCACAATAAATACTGATGATTTTAGCCTACTGAGAAGTTGTTTATAGCAGTTTGTTTTCCTAGCTCGAGTCCATAAGTCTAGTTTTAGAAGCAGCAGGGCCAATAAACCACAAAAGAACTATTTTATGGGCGACCCAGTAACTCGAATTGCTAGAAAAAAGGAGAAAGTAAAGAATTTCAAGAAATGACCACTATTGACCAGTTCATATGGTGTGTGGTGTTTGCCTTCACTGGTGGGATAATTGAACCAGGGGACATCAAATCCATAGCAATACAAGGCTTTCCTTACAAGACAGTTAATGCACCATCAATCAACTAGTAGGAATAGTTTCTGTGTTGCAGTCTAAGTATGTTTTCATTCAGCTCATTTGCACTTCAAAGCTGAAGTCGATAATTCAGGCCCAAGTAGGTGCAATTTGGGCTATTTCCCTTTTGTAGCATATGAACACAAGCTGAGAAAATCTCTAAATTCATTTGCACAGGGCATTACTGGCCAGAGTTGGCAAAGCAGAGAAGCTGCTCATTTCCTGTAGGTAAGTATTATTGCTATGAATAAATCCTTTGAGAGCTCAGGGCCCCAAGTAAACATGGTTTGCTCTCTATTGGTGATCAGTGATTTTATTACATAAAACATAAGGATACTCTTTGTTTTACAACAGATCTTAGAATCTTATCTTAAGCAAAACACTTGTGGGCTGAATTAACAAGCCCAGCCCATCATCTTCATGGATTAAGAAATGTTTAGTCAGTACAAGGAAGGAAACCATGAAGGGAAAGGTGAGCTCTGTCTAGGTCAGAGACAAAGTCGTTAGATTATTATCAGGAAGTAAAAGCAGCAGCAAAGTGGTGGGAAAAGGCAATTACAGTCCTCTTTATTCAAATAGCATATAATGAAAACTATCACAACCACTGCAGTACGGTGTAACACCTATGGTATGTTTTGTTTCTGGCACTTTGTTCTCTGTTCCTTTATTAAATTCGAGATTCAAAAAAAAAAAAAATGTTTGTGTGTATGAGACCTCATATTCCCAGTTTTGCAGGGCAATTCTGCAAAGTTGGTCCAACATCACACTCTGTCTATGCACACTTGCTATAATCAACAAAGTTACTTACTATTCACCATGTTAGAGGATTTCACCAGCCTTATTATTTCAAGCTACTTATGAAGTTCTGTGAGAGATGATCCCATTTAAAGGAATTGGCCAACCCATTGAGTTAGGGTTTTTTGTTTGCTTGAGTTATTTTTAAACCAACACTTACTGTGTGCCCTTTTTGTGCCCCAAACACTTTGGATGCATGATATGACCTCATTAAATCATTTCAAGATCCTTGTAGACTAATACTGTGCACATTTTACATATGAAAATATTAGAAAGATTAGGTAATTTCTCCAAAGTTAAGTCTTTTATAATATTCATATTGCCTCCCATGCCAGTGACACAGGATAATACACTTGTAATATTTGGGATATATACCCATGTCTTCTTTACCAAGAATATGAGCATTTTCAAAAGAGATAACACAACTTGTGATGATCCTGTCTGGTTTCTCACATTCTTCCTATCTTGGCCTTCCCCCATGTAGCCCAAATTTATGTGTACTCATTCTCCAATACTCATTTCTATTCAAGTCAAATCATTTCTTAATGTCTTCTTGAATACCCCATGCTCAGCTAAAGCTCCATGTGCTTCTTTGCCTGGAATTCCACTTCCTTTATCTTCCCATCATTGAATACCAAGCCTGAGACTTTTCTGGTGAACCATCCCTTCTCCCCCACATCACTTTGCTCCAAAACAAGCTTCCTTTTCTCAGTTTCATGCAATTCATAGTTAATTTCATTTGGTGTGCTATTGCTTTCTTTTAGTTCATGTTGAAACATTTTCAATAAATCTTTTCCAAAATCTCAAACCTATATCTACAATAACCTTATTCACATCAAAGCAGAATGATTATTTATAATCTTTATTGAGTGCTAGACTTCTCTCTTTTTTAAAAAAGAATTACTTATTTATCATTGAATGTGCTGGTTCTTTGTTGCTATACGTGGACTTTCTTGGGTGCAGCGATAAGCGGGTACTCTTTATTTCAGTGTATGGTCTTCTCATTGTGGTGGCTTCTCTTCTTGTGGAGCCCAGACTCTAGGTGTGAGGGCTTCAGTTGTGGCAGTGCATGGCCTCAGTAACTGTGGCTCATGGGCTCTAGAGCACAGTCTCAGTAGTTGTGGCACGTGTCTTAGTTGCTCCACAGCATGTAAAATCTTCCCAGACGAGGGGTCAAACGAGTGTTCCTGTATTGTAAGGCGGATCCTTAACCAGTGGACCTCTAGGGAAGCCCTAGACTTCTGCCTTACACTACGTTAGAGACATCTCGGAAATGACCATGGAGATAATCTGTGAAGTATAAATTATTGTGATCATTTTACAAGATGAAATGGAGGCTTGAGGCTTGAGTTAATTGTCTAAGACAATACTAGGACAACCAGGACCCATGCATAACTCATTGTCCCCAAAGTTCATTTTTATCTCACATTATACTAGCTGTTTCCCCTCCAACATATACATATATGTGTGTACATATATACACACACATATATATATATATACATGCATATATATTCATCCTCTCATGTTCATGTAACATCCTCTTCATGTAGCAACATTAAAAACTTTAAATATTTTAGTAAAAAAGCAAACAGAAAGTCTAGAAAGGTCTAGAAGGAGTTTCTGCAGATACTGTCAGGCACAGTGGCCTGATTTGAGAGGGCAGATGACCTTCCTTTGGCTGTCTCTAATGAGAGCCTCAGGGGGAGAAATATGCACATCAGGGCAAGGTGAGCTCCCAGATTCCCCTAGAGCCAACACATTGGAAAAGACCCTGATGCTGGGAAGATTGAGGGGAGGAGGAGAAGGGAACGACAGAGGACAAAATGATCGGATGACTTCATCAACTCAATGGACGTGAGTTTGAGCAAACTCAGGGAAATAATGAAAGCCAGGGAAGCCTGATGTTCTGCAGTCACTAAGAGTCGGACATGGCTGAGCCTCTGAACAACCACCACCACTCCTCCGGAGGGTGTTTGAAGAGTAATTATGACCTACAGTGCTGCAAGAATAAGATATTTTTAAGTAGACATTTCCACAATGACTCTTTTAAGTTTGAATGCTTTCCTTTGTTTCAAAATTACTGCCATCATCTAATGAAGAGAAACAGGTTAAATTAATCAAAGTAAAATTTTAGACTGAACATCAAAAAAAATCTGCTAATAGTGAGATTCATTAAACTCTATTAGAAGCCCCTTTGATTGAGTCATTTAAAAGAAGACTGAGTTCCCCCAAGATGATTCTGAGAAAACCCCAGGCCAGGGGAGAGAAGCAGATGGAGCCCATAAGCCCTCCAGTCTCTAACGTGGGTGATTTTTATTCTGAATTCCCTCATTTTGCCTTCTTGTCAACAAATCCTGCCATCATTTCACTCACATCTTTGCAGCGTTTTTCCAGAGCTGTTAACAGAAATCATTTCACAGAGAGTGGGAAAGAATGTCATTTTGTCATTTTCTTGGGGGAGTGAAAGGGAAAAGCAGGTAGTCTCTGCTTTCTGAGGCTTTCATGAAGAAAAAAGAAGAGGAAAGTGAGGCCTGCCAGCTCATGGTGTGCAAGAAAGAACTTTCCTTGGCAGTGCTATGCAAAAATAGTAACTGGAAACTCCTCAGCCAGCCTCTCTCCTTATTAAATAGAAGGAAGGACAATTTGGGACCATATTAACACCCCCAAACTTACTAGCACTAATGAGCTGCATGAACTTAATCATTACATTATATCTGAAGAGTAAGAGGAACTTTAATGATCATCAGGTATAATCTGCTTCTTAATTCAGGAACTCCTTTTAATTACAGAATTCCTATGAGATGGCCATTGGAAGCTCATTATTTCATTGAATTTTCCATCCCATGGTTAGTTGTTTCATTTGTTTAAAAAAAAGTCACCCTTTTATTGATCTAGGACATTTATTCCTTAGTACTTGCTTTCTCCTTTGGAATAATAATAATGTATGAAGAAAAGAGTGATAATGATGGTGATGAATTGCAGCATTTTTTCTATATATTAGGCATGTAGTACAATTTTTCATAATTTTATATTCTTTTGTAATCAGAAAAATCTAAGATTATAGGCATTTTTATTAGTCTCTATTTTACACAAGGAGGGATTGAGACATAATTCTACAGTGACCTTCTTGAGGTCATATAACTAATAAATGGAGAATTAGAATTTGTACCCAATTCTGTTTGATTGCAGAGTTCAAGCTCTTATGTGTTCTGCATACTGGACACACACAGATACATACACACAAAGCCTCTAGCTCCTTATTATACACATTCAAAATACACTGTCCATTCATTTCTTTTTTTTTTTTCCCTAAATTGCATATCCCAGTTTCTCTAAGGATTCCTTAATTAATATGACTTTCCACCACATGATCATAGTTGATTTTATTGTAGAAGTTTCTAACTTTCCTTCCTAGAGTGTGGAAGCTTAAATTGGAAATAATACTGAAACGTGTGGTTTAAGTGCAGAACATAGAAGATTTTATCACCATCCTTCATCACTTTTCCAAATCAAATTCCTGCATCTGTAAAAGTTATTAATAGCAAAGATGATAATTGACATTAGAAGAACACCAAAGTACAAAGATGTAGGAGATAAAAAATTCTTACAATTGAGAAGATTCTATTTGCAGGTCAGAAATTCTTGTTATTTACTGGAAGCATCACCATTTTTTTATGCAAAACTGAGCCTACACTTCTTTTATATGATTTCCTATTCTATTTGAGGACACGGAGCTCCCTGCATCTGCTGAAATTTGGTGTGAATGTGCTTTCAGCTCAGCTGCCCAAGGCGCAACCACACAGCAGGGGTTCCATTCTTATGTATTTAAGAGCCCCACTGTAAACTTCTGGCAGAAGCAATGTGCTAAGAAGAGCTCAGCCTTTCAGATTAGTTAGAAAGTGAAATAAAAACTAGGTGTGACTGTCTTCAAGTGACCAAGGTAAATCAAAAAGTAGGAGATGCCTAAGCGTTATTCCCACAGCCATAGTGGGAGACTGGGTTGCCACAGAAGTCACTGGCTGCTGAAGCCTTTGTCTGGAACTGTCAGGAAAGCTCTGATTCTGATGTGGAAATTGTTCAAAGACTGAATAAGGTCTTTGAGAAAGCTCCAGGGGTAGGTAGGGGAACTACGATAGTATGCTTTCAAGGAACTCATGCACAGTCCAAGAAAATAGCAAGGCCAGTGCCAACAGAAGCAGACAGACTTTGTTAAAAGAGGAAACTAGTAGTAAAGGTGGTAATTACAGTAATAAAGTGATTTAATGTATAATGGAATAATATCAGTCAAACATGGAGATAAGTAAAAAGTGGGGGGCTTTGGAGTTAGGGTATTATTATGCTTTCCTACATCATTTTCCATGTGACTTGATGCATATGACAATAAGGATCCTCAAGAAACTGCCTTGGGCAAGGTATCTATTGAAAGGAAAATAGACACCATTCAATGTCAGAAGTTCTAGGCTACAGTTTTGATTATTAAGTATCACTGTGGTTGGAGGCACTTTTATGATTAGATTAATAAGTATATATAAACAAACAAACAAAAAAGAATAGTGCAGAATGTATTAAACTAACTCTCCCTTGTTTCTCCTTTTCCCTCTCCAACTAGCTAGACCTTGTTCTTACTTTCTAAACTTTTGCATCTTGTAGAAGTTACATGCATGACTCTAAGCAACCTACTGATATGCCTTTCTTTTTTCTGACTTATGAAATTTAAGCATTATTTTTCCTATCTATTGAAAATGAAGATTTAGCTCATCTATATGACCTCAACTGCCACTTCTCCACTTACCTTTTAGCTAATTTTTCAGTTTTTCAATTGACTAAATCTTTAATGTGGTTTTAGCAGTACACACAATAAAATTGGAATGCTACAGAAATTGGCATGGCTGAAGGATGACATGCGACTTTGTGAAACATCCATATTTTTGTGGGATATTATTCAGCCTTAACAATAATGCAATTCTATCACAAGCTACAACATGAAAAAATTTTGAAAATATAGTGCTGGGTGAAATAAGCCACACACCGAAGGACATATGTTGTATGATTCTATTTCTATGAGCTACCTAGAGTAGTCAACCACCTAGCTGGGGGTTACCAGGGGCTAGGAGAGGGGGCTGTAAGCAGCTGTTGATTAATGGGTAGAGAGCTTTAGTTTGGGAAGATAAAAAAGTTCTGGAGATTACTCATACAACACAGTAACGCAACTGAACTGTACACTTGAAAGTATTTCACGTGTTAGTCTCTCAGTCGTGTCTGACTCTGCGACCTCATGGACTGTAGCCCACCAGGCTCCTCTGTCCATGGAATTCTCCAGGCAAGAATACAGGAGTGGGTTTCTATGCCCTTCTCCAGGGGATCTTCCCCACCCAGGGATCGAATCCCGGTCTCCTGCATTGCAGGCAGATTCTTTACTGTTTGAGCTACCCAGGTATTTAATACTTTAAAGTATTAAATTTAAAGTATTAGATTGGTGAATTCTGTTAAGTATATAGTACAAGCATATGGTATATAGGTATAGTATATAGTATACTTATATATAAGTATATAAGTATAGTATATACATATACAAGTATATAGTACATATACATATATATGTATATGTATGTTAATTGCTCAGTTGTGTCCGACTCTTTGCAATGGACTGCAGCCCACCAGGCCCCTTTGTCCATGAAGTTCTCCAGGCAAGAATATTGGAGTGGGTTGCAAACCACTCCAGTGTTCTTGCCAGGAAAATGACATGAATAGCAGAGCTTGGTGGGCTACAGTATGTGGAGTTGCAAAGAGTCAGAAAGGACTGAGAGATTGAGCACTCAGGCACACATTTGTATATATATCTTCATTGTTTAACTTCTCTTATCTTTTGACTTCTTCCACATTAACGTTTATGCACATCTTTTCAGTCTTTATCCTCATTATATGAGTAACTGCATGTACAAGCGTTTTCAAAAATATGTGTAGAAACAATTGTAGATATTGGTGGTATTTACAAATCCCTCCCCCCGCTCCCGCCCTCCCCGCTTTTCTATTTTCTATGCATTGGGATTATTGTGTTCAGAGCCATTGCGGCTGATGGAAGCCAAGTGACCAGCATCATTTATCAGTGAATTGAGTGGCAAGGAAGTGAGCCGTTCTCAGATCTGGGCATTTAACCAAAAAGACCTTGATTCTTTGCCACCGCAATGGTAAAGTTTGGATGGCTGTTTTTTCCTTTTTATGCTCTTAAGTTTTCCTGAGGTTACTTCTTAAGAGTAGAGACTTTTCACCCATCCATTTATGTAATCAGCATACCCTTCAAACACAACTATTAATGTCTTTTTCCAGATATGTGTGATTTTCCTGTGTTTTATTTTGCTTGTTTCTTCCCTTTTGTATTGTATTTTCTCATTTCAGACTTCATATTTATCAGATTTTATATATCCTTGATTGTTATATCTCTTCTATATCTTATCACATATTTCCCACTCTGTCCATTTTGTTCTATGTATAGAGTTTCTTGACTTTGATCTCTTTTTCTTTTTTTATCACCCTTCAAGTCCTAATGAAAGTACTAATTAGATTTTTTTCAAGTTTCTTCTTTTCAGTTTTTTTTTTTTTCCTGTTTCCACTGGGACTGTTTTATCTATTTATTTTGCCAGTTGAATGCTGCTAATTTTCTTTATATGCTTGAGTGATTATAAGTTACTTGTGCATATTTAAAACAGGAGATATTGAACTGACATTTCCAGGTAGTGGATTGGGTTTTCTCTGCCGTTCTATTATGTAAGCTTGTTTTCTCTGCAAAATATTTTCTTTAGTCATAGGGGCTGATCGGATCAAGTAGGCACTCAAATCACAGGGATACAGTCTTTTGATAAGGGATTACCAAAATGGGACGAGCTTTTATTTTGTGGTACCAGTATCTAGCTAGTGGTCCTAATTCTCCCCAAGCAATGCGCTACATTCCTTTAATGTAGGGACTGTTTTGCTGTTTTCTCTTTCCTTGGGTTACTGTGAGCTCTCCTGTGCTCTTGTTACATCCAGGAATGTGGGAGACAGAAGAGGGGTATGGACATGACTGGTTCCTTATTCTAGAAGTATTTTGGGAGCTCTCTATTCCTCCCACTCATCAATTTTGGCTCACTTTCATGATGTCATCCTCCATACTTATGAATTTTACTCCAAAAGGCTTTGGGATTCTGCCTGAAAGATTAGCTTTTCCTGCCATCTCTTCTTATGTTAATTTTGGACTATAGATTCCTCAGTCCTCTTTGTTCAATTACATGTTTTTCATCCATTTCCATCTCTCAGAAAAGCTTTAAACCTAATGTTGAATGATGGCCCTTCTCCCATTCTCTTTCCTTTTAGGGTTTATAGTTTTAATTCTGTTTTTATTCTTCTCTATTTTAATGAGAACTGGAGGAAAATGGAAACATTTGAACACCATATTGAATCAGAGATCACCCTGTTCACTTGCAGTGAAAAGAGCAATGCACTGAATTTTGTGTATCTGTGATGGATCAACTATGTTCTCATTGAAGGTCATACATGATGAGTTTAGGTTCCTAAAACACAGGTAGATATTTCCAGTGTTTTCTGGACGCATCAACACCTTCTCATGGCTTTTAAGTTGTTTGAAATGAACATGTAGGAAAATAGAAAGTGGGTGAAAACCAGAATTTGAATCAACAGCTCTTCTTCTTACAACACCTTTATATTTTATTTATTCATTTATTATTTTGGAAAAAGTTGGATATAACCAATACAAAATTCCATTATTAAACTAGCAGTTCTGGTTTTCAATGGTTCTAATTGCAATGACTTGTTGAAAGGAAACTAAAAAATAATGAGTAGTATGAGAAAAACTAAAACATTTTAATAGATTTCCTCTTTGCATTTCAGAAGATATTGTGTCTCAAAGAATCTTGAATTCAGGTTTTATTCTTGTAGTTTCCTGCCTCTAAAATTATTTCTCAAGTCGTTTTCCTCAGCTCTTACAAGAATACATCTGTGCTTCTGAAAAATATTCTCACAAGTGCTTGTGGGTGATTTATTGGTGCTTATAGCCATCCTATTTTAAGTGTATAAAATCGTGACTGCTCCAAATGTCCAGAGTCAACAACAGTGTGGTTTTCATAATTGGCCCAGACCTTCCTTCTGTCCCCCTGCTTTTATTAACTCACCCTGGTTTTGCCCTCCCTAAACTTATAGGCTCTTCATGATGAAGTCTGCCTCCTGATATATCTCAGCAGACCTTTCTCTTTGCTATCTCATTTGGATCTTTTCTTAATATCAACCTTGTCTCTCTTATACAAAATTTCATGTCCAAACTTCTTTTGTGTTTATTTTATAATTATTTCTTTCTTTTTTTAAGATTGGACTGATGGATAGAGTCCCCTGTGGAGGGGGAGGAGGGGCAAAAGCATTTTCTCCAATACAAACTTTATACATCAAGTCAGAGTCAAATACTAGACTGTATCCAGGGAGAAAGACTGCATCACAGACAAAGTAGGTGTGATGAAATGTGTGAAGTGCTGTGAAAGTAAAAGTGAAAGTGAAGTCACTCAGTCGTGTCTGACTCTTTGCGACCCTGTGGACTGTAGCCCACCAGGTTCCTCCGTCCATGGGATTCTCCAGGAAAGAATACTGGAGTGGGTTGCCATTTCCTTCTTCAGGTGATCTTCCCAACCCAGGGATCGAACCTGGGTCTCCCACATTGCAGGCAGATGCTTTACCCTGTGAGCCACCAGGGCAGCCCTTGGAAGCTGTAGCAGGGACAAACTGGCTACAAAATGTCAACTGAAAGTGGCCTAGGTCATTATCAGAGACAATTCAAGTTTAAGTCGCCTACTACATATTATCTATTGAGAGAAAATACAGATGATTTAAATGTTTATCAAACAGCCAATACATATATACTATGGAGCCCATTATAGTACAAATTATATAAATTCAATAATGACTATAAGGAACCATCCTCAAAGTAACTTGATTATCTGGTAGAACAGAGATGTCATGGAGTGATGGAAGAGAGGAAAGGGATGACTATACTTTGTAAGTGCAGTAGGATTTTTTTTTTTTTTAAGAACTGAAAGTAAACAATATGTTTATGACCATAGTATTTTTTTTTAAGTATTCTGTACCCTAACCCTGGATCCATAAAATTAAGTCAAATCTTACCTACACTGGGGAGCTCAGAGGAGAAATTACATGGCCAGCTTACTAGACAGCTCTATCATGGCTCAAGGAATGGCATAACATAGCATACAGTTTCCAGTTATTAAAGTGTACTTCTGGGTGGTCAGAGAAGAAGTTCCCGCTAATCACCCTTTATGCTTATGAAATGAGAATACTTTCTTAATAAGAATACTTCAAGTTAGACCATCTGGCAAGTTGTCTTGCCTAATTACAACTCCAAATCTTTTGACTGACTTTTCTCATGAGAGAATTTGAAGTTAACTTTTCTCCTTGGTCAACCCTCTTTGAAATCTAACAAGAACCATAAATCGCCAGTGATTCTTCCAGCCAATTCTGTCTATTTCTTTAGACAACTATGCATTTCAAAGCAATCTGTTCACTAATGTGTTTATTTATACACCTACAGTGTATTTTGTTTACAATAAAGTCTCCTATTTAGCCATTTGCCAAAGGAAAGGTCATTCTGCGGTTCTGTTGCTCAGTTGTGTCTGACTTTTTGCAACCCCATGGGCTGCAGTATGCCAGGCTTCCCTGTCCATCACCAATTCCTGGAGCTTACTCAAACTCATGTCTGTCGAATTGATACACTCTGTGGTTAATGTCACTCATTATTAGAGTGAATATCCCAAACACCTTTATATACAGTTCAGTTATTTTATTCAGCAGAGCTGTTTCTTTGCTCATAATCAGAATACATCAATTGTAGCCTTTTTGAGTGAAGGCTAAGCTGCTTCAGTTGAATCCAACTCTCTGTGACCCTATTTACTGTAGCCCACAGGCTCCTCTGTACATGGGATTCTCCAGACAAGAATACTAGAGTGGATCCCCATTTCATTCTCCAGGGGATCTTCCTGATCTAGGGATCGAATCCACATATCTTATTTCTCCTGCATTGGCAGATATGTTCTTTACCACTAGCACCACCTGGGAAGCCTGTTTAATTTTTGAATTTTGAGACTGAATGAAGTGTGAGGAAGGGCAGGACATTAAAGCCAGTGCTGTTAACGTGAGCACTGCACAATTTTTAAGAGGTGGCATTCACACTGCAGACTGCAGGGAATGGGACTCTGAAATCCTATAGAGAAGCTTTACACCATCTCTGTTCTTTAGTCAAATACAGCAAAACACCGAGTTTCTTTAGGGAAAGCTAGCATACCATTGCTATCTAGAACAGAAAGTTGCATCAAATATTCAGGTTATACCATATTGTAACATAAGTATATCTATAGGGAAAAAAGAAAATAATGTTTAAAATTGAAATTTTAGTCTCCTTCACCGTGGAAATCAAACATTAATGATTCATTAAATTATCAAAGATACAATAAATATATATTATGCACAGCACATTCTGTTAATGCAATCAGTTCAGTTCAGTTCAGTCAGTAAGTCATGTCAAACTCTTTGCACCCCGATGGACGGCAGCACAACAGGCTTCCCTGTCAATCACCAACTCCTGGATTTTTCTCAAATTCATATCCATTGAGTTGGTGATGCCATTGAATCATCTCATCCTCTGTCATCCCCTTCTCCTCCTGCCCTCAATCTTTCCCATCATCAGGGTCTTTTCTAATGAGTCAGCCCTTCGCATCGGGTGGACAAGGTATTGAAGCTTCAGCTTCAGCATCAGCCCTTCCAATGAATATTCAGGATTGATTTCCTTTAGGATTGACTGGTTTGATCTCTTTGTTCATGCCATGGAAAATTCAATAATGAGTAAGACAGTGATCTCAAAGGAACCAAGGATCCAGCAGAAGAAAGAAACAGGTGCACGTTTGATGGAGTGATAAAACAGAAAAGGGGTGGTATGAGTTCATCTTAACAATCTAACCTTAGGATTAAAACAGAAAATGTTTTTATGACATAGACTAAAAATTATATAAACCAGAAGCATAACTGATGATAAATATCTTTGCATTCACAGAGCTTTCAGATGTCATTGAATAGAGAAGACTTTGTGTCTTTATATATGATATTGTGTGGCTTTAGATAGAAAATAGACAAGAATGTGTTTTAAAAATATATAAATATGAGTGGTGAATACAGTGCATGGTTAGAAATATTGACAGGTTATAAAAAATAAATAAATGATACATGATAGATAACAACATAGATAGAGAGATAGATAAAAGGAGAGCCAGGAAGATTAATAAAGTATCCATTGTAATCTTAGGGTTATATCAACAACTATGAAGCAGAATTGATTAATTATACTTCTGGTTCAAGGAGGAGAAATAGAAGGATGTATGCTCATCTCCTCCTCTGAAAGCACCAAAATTGCAACTATCTGTTGAAAAATCATTGATAGAAAGATGCTGAAATCCACCAAAAAAAGATACCCCACACCCAAGACAAAGAAGTCATAGCAAGGTGGTAGGGGGCACGATCACAACTAAATCAAATCCCATACCTGCTTGGTGGGTGACCCATAGACTCAGTTCAGTTCAGTTCAGTCACTCAGTTGTGTCTGACTCTTTGCAACTCCATGGACTGCAGCATGCCAGGCTTCCCTGTCCATCACCAACCCCCAAAGCCTACTCAAACTCATGTCCATTGCATCAGTGATGACATCCAACCATCTCATCCTCTGTCATCCCCTTCTCCTCCCACCTTCAATCTTTCCCAGCAGCAGGGTCTTTTTCAATGAGTCAGTTCTTCACATCAGGTGGCCAAAGTATTGGAGTTTCAGCTTCAGCATCAGTCCTTCCAATGAATATTCAGGACTGATTTTGAGATTGATAGGTTGGATCTCCTTGCAATCCAAGGGACTCTCAAGAGTCTTCTCCAACTCCACAGTTCAAAAGCATCAAGTCTTCGGGGCTTAGCTATCTTTATAGTCTAACTCTCACATCCATACATGACTACTGGAAAAATAATAGTTTTGAGTAGATGGACCTTTGGTAAAGTTCTGACAAAATGTGGTCCACTGGAGAAGGGAATGGCAAACTACTTCAGTATTCTTGCCTCTAGAACCCCAGGAACAGTATGAAAAGACCCACTGACTGGAGAACAATAATACCAAAGAAGTTCTCACACTATTGTGAAGGTTCTGAACATCATGTCATGCTTCCCAGCCTGGGGACCTGACAAAGAGACTGGGTTTCACCAGGAAATATGGCCTTCAGGGCCAGAGGGGTTTGATTATAGGCCTTCCAGAAAACTGAGGGAAACAGAGACTCCAGACTTGGAGGGCACAAACAACACTTTGCATGCACCAAGACCCAGAAAAGAGGAGCAGTGACCCCACAGAAGATTAAACCAAAATTACCTGCTAGTGTTGGAGGGCCTCCTAAGGAGGTGTGTGTCGACAGGACTTCACAGGAATGAGGGCACTGGAAGGTCTCCCTTGGCTAAAAACCCTTGGAGTTTGCCATTAATCTTACAATAGAGCCCAAAGACCCCAAGGCTGGGTCACCTCAGGCCAAAGAACTACCAAGGAGGGAGTGAAGCCTCTATCCACTGGCAGATAATTGGATTAAAGCTTTATGGACCAAGGTTCTGCCCACCAGAGCAAGACCCAGTTTTTCCCACTGCCAGTTCTTCCCATCAAGAAGTTTACACAAGCTTCTTAGCTTCATCCATCAGAGGGCAGACAGAAGAAGCAAGAAGAAGCATAGTTTCACAGTGGCTAATATAAAAACCATACTACATAAAGTTAATCATGATGAAAAAGCAGAAAGTTGTGTCCCAGATGAAGGGGCAACATAAAATCCCAGAAAAAACAACTGAATAGAGGTAGGCAACTTTTCGGAAAAAAAAAATTCAGCATAATGATAGTGAAGATAATCCAGGTTCTCAAGAAAAGAATGGAGGCAAAGATTGAGAATATAAAAGAAATGTTTACCAAAGACCTATAATAACCAAGGAACAAACAAAGATGAATAATACACTAGAAGGAATCAACAGCAGAATAACTGAGGTAGAAAAATGGATAAATGACCTGGAGGAAAGAATGGTGTAAATCAGTGCCACAGAACAGAATACAGAAAAAAGAATGGAAAGAAATGAACACATCCTAAGACCTCTGGAGCAACATTCAGTACAGTTCAGTTCAGTCACTCAGTCGTGTCCGACTCTTTGCGACCCCATGGATTGCAGCACGCCAGACCTTCCTGTCCATCACCAACTCCTGGAGTTCACCCAAACCCATGTCCATTGAGTCAGTGATGCCATCCAGCCATCTCATCCTCTGTCGTCCCCTTCTCCTCCTGCCCCCAATCCCTCCCAGCATCAGGGTCTTTTCCAATGAGTCAACTCTTCGCATGAGGTGGCCAAAGTACTGGAGTTTCAGCTTTAGCATCAGTCCTTCCATTGAACACCCAGGACTGATCTCCTTTAGAATGGACTGACTGGATCTCCTTGCAGTCCAAGGGACTCTCAAGAGTCTTCTCCAACACCACAGTTCAAAAGCATCAATTCTTCAGCGCTCAGCTTTCTTCACAGTCCAAATCTCACATCCATACATGACCACTGGAAAAACCATAGCCTTGACTAAACGAACCTTTGTTGGCAAAGTAATGTCTCTGCTTTTGAATATGCTATCTCGGTTGGTCATAACTTTCCTTCTCTCTTTAAAAGGAGTAAACGTCTTTTAATTTCATGGCTGCAATCATCATCTGCAGTGATTTTGGAGCCCCTCAAAATAAAGTCTGACACTGTTTCCACTGTTTTCCCATCTATTTGCCATGAAGTGATGTGACCATATGCCATGATCTTCGTTTTCTGAATGTTGAGCTTTAAGCCAACTTTTTCACTCTCCTCTTTCACTTTTATCAAGAAGCTTTTTAGTTTCTCTTCACTTTCTGCCATACGGGTGGTGTCATCTGCATATCTGAGGTTATTGATATTTTTCCCAGCAATTTTGATTCCAGCTTGTGCTTCTTCCAGCTCAGCGTTTCTCATGATGTACTCTGCATAGAAGTTAAATAAGCAGGGTGACAATATACAGCCTTGATGTACTCCTTTTCCTATTTGGAACCAGCCTGTAGTTCCATGTCCAGTTCTAACTGTTGCTTCCTGACCTGCATATAGGTTTAAACACACCAAATTCACATTATAGGGGTCCCAGAAGGAGAAGAGAGAGATAAAGGACCTGAGAAAATATTTTAAGAGATAATAGCTGAAAACTTGCCTAACATGGGAAGGGAAATAGTCACCGCATCAAGGAAGCACATAGAGTACCAGACAGGATAAACCGAAGGAGGAACACACTGAGACACGTAGTAATCAAACTGACAAAAATTAAAGACAGAGATAAAGTATTAAAAGCAACAAGGCAAAACATACAAAGGAATTCACATTAGGCTATCAGCTAATTTCTCAACTTTACAGACCAGAAGGGAATAGCATAATATATTTAAAGTGATGAAAGGGAAGAACCTGCAACCAAGAAATCTCTACCCAGCAAGACTCTCCTTCAGATTTGATGGAGAAATAAAAAACTTTCCAGACAAGCAAAAGTTAAGAGAATTCAGCACTACCAAACCAGTTTTACAGAGAATGCTAAAGGAACTTCTCTAGGCAGGAAACAAAAAAGAAGGAAAAAAAAAAACTACAGAAAATCCAAAACGATTAAGAAAATGGTTATAGGATCATACATATCAATCATTTCCTTAAGTGTAAATGGCTTAAATCCAACTAAAAGACAAGCACTGGCTGGGAAGATGAATATATGTGCATGTATGCACTTCCACTTACCACATCACCCTGCCTGATCCCCTCAAATTCTATATAATTATTTTATATTCTTAAAGTTAATAATGTTCCTATTATACTTACAGTTATATTTATCATTTATTTTTTTGCCTGGCTATTGATTGTGAAAACTAATAAATGTCATTTACTATTTTTATTATGTAACTATTATTCACTTAATACCATTGTACCATGATTGGTCAAGAGAAAAATAATAGAACTGAATTTCACCAAAATTATGATCTAATAGAAAAAACATGTAATCACTTTTTAAAATCCAGTTGCATATCAGAATTATCTTGCTTTTTCTTTGAAAAATTCAGATGTTCAGGTATTGCTTTTTTGCTCCAGAGCTCCAGATATGTTTCTAATGAACAGTCATGTTTAAAAACAACTGGATTATATGATCATCTTTTACCTTTATCTAGTTTGTTTCACTTTTTCTATTTCATATTCAGCGCTCTCATTTCATTCAGTTTGTTGTTGTTCAGTTGCACAGTCATGCCCGACACTTTGCAACCACATGGGCTGAAGAATGCCAGGCTTCAATGTCCTTCCCCATCTCGCAGAGCTTGCTCAAACTCATCTCCATTGAATCGGTGATGCCATTCAACCATCTCATCCTCTGTCATCCCCTTCTCCTCCTGCCTTCAATCTTTCCCAGCATCAGGGTCTTTTCCAATGAGTCAGTTTTTCTCAGGTGGCCAAATATTGGAGCTTTAGCCTCAGCATCAGTCCCTCTAATGAATATTCAGGATTAATTTCCTTTAGGATGGACTGGTTAGATCTCCTTGCAGTCCAAGGAACTCTCAAGAGTCTTCTCCAACTCCACAGTTCAAAAGCATCAATTCTTTGTTGCTCAGCCTTGTTTATGGTCCAACTGTCACATGCCTACATGATTACTAGAAAAATCATAGCTTTGACTGGTTGGACCTTTGTCAGCAAATAATGTCTTTGCTTCTTAATATCCTCTCTAGGTTTAATCATAGCTCTTCTTTCAAGGATCAAGCCTCTTTTAATTCTATGGCTGCAATCATCATCTGCAGTGATTTTGGAGCCCAAGAAAATAAAATCTTTCACTGTTTCTATTGTTTCCCCATCTGTTTGCCATGAAGTGATGGGACCTTATGCCATGATCTTAGGTTTTTGGATGTTGAGTTTTAATCCAGCTTTTTCACTCTCTTCTTTCACCTTCATCAAGAGGCTCTTTAGTTTCTTTTCACTTTCTACTTTTAAAGTGGTATCATCTGCATATTTGAGGTTATTGATATTTTCCCGGGCAATCTTAATTTTAGTTTGTGATTCATCCAACCTGGCATTTCGCATGATGTACTCTGCATATAAGTTAAATAAGCAGGGTAACAATTTATAGCCTTTACATACTCCATTCCCGATTTGAAACCAGTCCATTGTTCCATGTCCAGTTCTAACTGTTGCTTCTTGAGCTGCATACATGTTTCACAGTAGGCACGTAAGGTGGTCTGGTATTCCCATCTCTTTAAAAAGTTTCCAGTTTGTTGTGATCCACACAGTCAAAGGCTTTAGTAAGTCAATGAAGCAGATGTTTTTCCTGGAATTCTCTTGTTTTTTCTTTAATCCAATGAATGTTGGCAATATGATCTCTGATTTGTCTGCCCTTCGTCATTTTTTCCAATCTTCCTTTTTTTTTTTCCTTGCTGTTCTTCCTCAAACTTTTGCCAAGTGTAGTAGAAAAGTTATATATATATATACACATATACACATTCACACACACACACACACACACACACACACTATATATGCGGAGAAGACAATGGCAACCCACTCCAGTACTCTTGCCTGGAAAATCCCATGGACGGAGGAGCCTGGTAGGCTGCAGTCCATGACGTCACTAAGAGTCAGACACCACTGAGTGACTTCGCTTTCACTTTTCACTTTCATGCATTGGAGAAGGAAATGGCAACCCATTCCAGTGTTCTTTCCTGGAGAATCCCAGGGATGGGGGAGCCTGGTGGGCTGCTGTCTCTGGGGTCGCTCAGAGTCGGACACGACTGAAGCGACTTAGCAGCAGCAGCAGCAGCATACTATATATGTGTGTGTATAATATATATATTTTAGAAAACTTACATATTTTTGCTTAAAAAATTGACATTTTCATTCTACTTGTTTGACTTAGTATGAATAGAAAGCTAGATTTCTAATTAAAAATAGATATGTGATAAACAACACAGGTTTACTGTATAACATAGGAAACTATAGTCAAGATCTTGTAATAATGTATGATGGAAAATAATTTAAAAAATAATATATTTGTATTTGTGTAACTGAATCACCTTGCTGTACTCTGGAAATGGTGTTAGCCAATTATATTTCAATAAAATACATACATTTAAAAAAAAGAATTGATTGATTCAATACATATAATTTTATTTCTGTTTTGAACATTAAATACAATGGTGTTTGTTTGGACCAAAAGCTAATTTTAATCTCTGATTTTCCAATGATGTGTTTACATTTCACAAGATGTAAGTTTCAGTGTAGAATTTCCTTATGCCTGAAAAATGTCATGGTGACAATTTTATCAAAGTCTTCAGTAAGCTAACTTTTTTTGAAAATTAAAGAAAAAATAGAATCCTGACTAATTTCTGTGCTTATTGTTCTTCCAATTAATCTTCCCTTTTTCTACTTCATAATGTGTAACCAATAAAGACCAAGCTTTCTTCAATATGTTCGTAATGACATTTGTATACCAGGCAAAAATAAACATTGATAAAATAAAGCTAAAAATCATTTTTTAATTGGCATATAACCTTGTTTCCCCCCCATTCTTTAGTCTTCTCTTCAGGAGAGCTCAAGAATTTGATTCAATCTGGAGTTGTGTTCCGCTACACTAGCTCCCCGAGCTAGCCAATTATCTATGAAGGTTTCTTCTTGGATGCCCTCAGTTAGCTCTGTTCATTCAATGGAAAACTTGTGGTACTGAATTCATTCTAAATGACAGGCAGAAAAATCTGTACTACTTGAATGGCAACTTAAATATACAATGCAAGGTATTTGATTTAACTTAAATTAAATTAATTTAGTTGTCAAAGCCCCAACAAAGATGCTTAGTGTTTCATGTGGTATCTCCTTGATATATAGATGAGTGTGTGTGTCTACAAGAGAAAGAAATACTGTACAACTGTCCTATGCTTTTGCAATGAAAGCTATTTTTGCTGTTTTCTTTTATAAAAAATGAGAAAAAACAAATGCATATTAACTTATATGAAGTTGCAAAATATGATAGATACTATATCATTATAAGTTACATTACCTAACTTCCAATACTGTGTCTTAGAATTGCTTCCCTCTATTTAGAATTCTATTGTGATCATCCTTAGACTGTGCATCTACCAAGCAGAGCACACTGAGAGAACACTTGTCTCTGGTGTTTCATCTATCACAGAGATTCAACCATTCAATAAATCTGTCAATCAGATGCCAAATCAAATCTGATGATTTCTAATCTACCCAGTTTTATGCCAAATATGATAGAAGATATGAAAGCATAAGACATAGTTCTTGTCCTCAAGTAAAAACTCCAAGAGTGGCATTTACCTTCTTGGAAAATCCAACCCCTTTTTCTTTGACACATAACTTTAAAAATGACAATTTGAGAATGACTAAGAGTGCTTTAGGAAGTTTTAAAAGAGAGTGTAACTGAGGCGACTACACAAAAGATGTGAGAAATGAAATATCTTGCAGTTTAATATAGTTGATTTCCCTCGGGAAGAAGTGTCCTCACCACAAAACTGCAAAATGGATGGCAGACAATGGACAAGAGATCTTATTAGTGAGAAATACAAATGTGGTGATAAAGAGTTGAGGAAAGGAAGAGAAAACAAAGAGCAAAGTGTGTTGGATATTCATACAATAAAAAAACTTTACCACAAACTAGAATGATGTTTTCCTAAAAATGAAAACTCTAGAGAATCCCTAACAACTTTATTTCAACATAATTTATTAGTAGCAGTTGAACCATAAATATATTGTTCAAAGGTAACTTCTTTGATGATATTTTAGTGCAATTTTCCCCATTCTCCTCTTCACCTGCACCTCCTTACCCCACAGAGGGATACTGGAGGTGCAAGAATATGGTGTCAGGACCTGTACAGTATGTAGGGGGTCACTGAAAATAGCATGTGAATATGTGGAGGAAAAAGGTTTCTGAAAAGTCATATCATAAAACTGAAAATCACTTAGTTGTGTCTGACTCTTTGCAACCCCATGAACTATACAGTCCATGGACTTCTCTAGGCCTGAATACTGGAGTGGGTAGCCTTTCCCTTCTCCAGGGGATCTTCCTCACCCAGAAATTGAACTGGGGTCTCCTGCATTGCAGGCAGATTCTTAAAAATCATATCATAGGGAAACACCAAACCAAAATGAAATGAGTATTTTTTAAAATGTCTTTTGTACAGCAATTCACTTTTTAATCAACAGGATGAATATATGGGAAACCAGAGAAAAGCAAGAAAATTTGAAGCAGAAGTGGTAGACAGTAAAGAGATGCCAAGCATTCCCTAAAGGATATTTGCAATGAATGTTTCCAGGAGGCCTCTGCTGTGAGTGGGAAGGTAGCTCTGGAAACCACCCAGCTTGTATGAGGAAGTTGCACTGAACATTCCAACAGGATAGGCAAAGACAAGAAAATAAGTCCAAGGGTATCATTTTCACTGTGTACAATTTGAATTGGCTTCAAGACTCAAGTTTCTTATAAATTAACTTTATTCCATAATTCCATACTAAATATTGGGACATTCAGATCAGATCAGATCAGTCGCTCAGTCGTGTCCGACTCTGCGACCCCACGAATCGCAGCACGCCAGGCCTCCCTGTCCATCACCAACTCCGGGACATTAAGACCTTTCAAATTGCTAAAATCAGAAATCCAGTTAATACTTCTTACTTCCCATGAATCTGTAGCGCTGATTTTAGAATTTAGCTGTAGACTGGCTTATATTGCTTTCTGTGTGCTTTGTAATGATCAGTCAACTTCAGTCCATCCTGAGTGTGTATCTGTCAATGTGTGCAAGTATAAAGCAAGAATTGGCCCCTGTCTTTTAAGGAATTAATTATCTGGTGGGTGAGATAAAATTTACAAGTATTAAAAAATAAATGATCATCTCATTACTGTTGTTTTCTCAACATGTAGAACTTACATTTACTTGTCACATGGAAACACATGAATGGTGTCTTAGAACACAAAAATATGGCTAATCACAAGGTGCATATGCTTAGCTCTTGGAAAATTCTCTAATTTGTTTATGTATATATGAATGTATAAATTTCTTGCTTCTTTCAGAATCAACTCTCTATCAAGGCATAGACTCTCTATATATACAACTATCTTTAACATTTTTGCTACATTTTTTCTCTTACCTGTGAAAGTTACACACACACATATATATATATATATATATATATGGATGTGAGAGTTGGACCATGAAGAAGGCTGAGCACCGAAGAATTTATGCTTTTGAACTATGGTGTTGGAGAAGACTCTTCAGAGTCCCTTAGACTAACTGAAAGGAGATCACACCAGTCAATTCTAAAGGAAATCAATTCTGAATCTTCATTGGAAGGACTGATGCTGAGGATGAAGCTCCAATACTTTGGATACCTGATGCGAAGAGCTGACTCTTTAGAAAAGACCCTGATGCTGGGAAAGATTGAAGGCAGGAAAAGAAGATGGAGGATGAGGCAATTGGATGGCATCACCAACTCAATGGACATGAGTTTGAGCAAGATGATGAAGGACAGGGAAACCTGGCATGTAGCAGCCCATGGGGTCACAAAGAGTTGGACATGACTGAGCAACAACTATACATATACACACACACACACACACACACACACACACACACACACACACATATATATATATATATATGTATATATATATGTATGTATGTATATAGCTTCCTAGGTGGCACAGTGGTAAAAATCTCCTGCCAGTGCAAGGGATGAAGGAGATGTGGGTTCAATCCCTGGGTCAGGAAGGACCCCTGGAGCAAGAAATGGCAACTCACTCCCATATTCTTGCCTGGAAAATTCCATGGACAGAAGAGCCTGGTGGGCTACCATCCATGGGGTACAAAGATTCAGACAGGACCAAGTGAAAGAACACACACGCACATACAATTTTCTCCTAAAAGTAATTGAGTATGTGATGAAGAGCTGAGCAGAGCCCCACAGAGCTGGCAAGGCCCTGCAAATGGTGGAGTTATCGCTTACTTACTGAGTGACAATCCAAATATTATTTGTGGCGGTTCCTCAAGAACAATCAGTATCAAATTAAAGGGCTGCATAAATGTATCTGCTATAATTTTTAATTTAAGGCTTTGAGTACCTGGTGTTTAAATACATATGTATTTGGTTACTAGAGCCGCCAGAGTACTCAGCCTTCTGTGTGAGAGAATACTAAATGCACCATATTTATTTTGGTGTTTCTCTGCTGGTCTACATGGTCCCCTTCCTACTCTTCCCACTCTTCATTCATATGAACCTTGCTTTTGAAGACCACAACTTGAGATTGTAGGTGAGTTGTTACTGACTATCCACTCTTACTTTGCCAGCTGTGTCCTCCTTGTTTCTACATCTAGTTGACTAAAGAAATGTTCCATTCCTAAGAAGAGACAGTGACTTTTGACTGATAATAAACACTGGTCCAAATGAGTATATCTCATTCCAAGTCCTGACTCCCTGCAGTTTGCAGCAGGTAGGAGACTACAAGAGAGAAAGTGAACCATGGATCCAGGCTGGACCAGCATTGTTGCAAACAGTGTCCACTGTTGACAATGCAAAACAGCTAATCCTAAAGTAAAAACCCAAACAAACAAACACAAAAGATCTCTTGAGGTTATAGATCACAGTAGTGCCATCTATTTGGGCATTTTTAATATTTTAATCATTTGCTGATTTTTTAAAATTCTATTGGCATACTTTCAAATGTAATTGGAAATGACACAACCTACATATGGATTGTTAAAATGTATATATATATATATATATATATATTCCAAATAAATGACCTGCCTCTTGAGAAACCTGTATGCAGGTCAGGAAGCAACACTTAGAACTTGACATGGAACAACAGACTGGTTCCAAATAGGGAAAGGAGTACATCAAGGCTGTATATTGTCATCCTGCTTATTTAACTTATATGCAGAGTATGTCATGAGAAATGCTGGGCTGGATGAAGTACAAGCTGGAATCAAGATTGCCAGGAGAAATAGCAGTAACCTCAGATATGCAGATGACACCACCATTATGGCAGAAAGCCAAGAAGAAATAAAGAGGCTCTTGATGAAAGTGAAACAGGAGAGTGAAAAAGTTGGCTTAAAACTCAACATTCAGAAAACTAAGATTATGGCATTTGGTCCCATCACTTCATGGCAAATAGATGGGGAAACAGTGGAAACAGTGAGAGATTTTATTTTCGGGGGCTCCAAAATCACTGCAGATGGTGACTGCAGCCATGAAATTAAAAGACACTTGCTCTTTGGAAGAAAAGCTATGACCACCCTAGACAGCATATTGAAAAGCAGAGATATTATTTTTCCGACAAAGGTCCATCTAGTCAAAGCTATGGTTTTTCCATTAGGCATGTATGGATGTGAGAGTTGGACTATAAAGAAAGCTGAGCACCAAAGAATTTATGCTGTTGAACTGTAGTGTTGGAGAAAACTCTTGAGAGTTCCTTGGACTGCAAGGAAAAATCCAACCACTCCATCCTAAAGGAAATCAGTCCTGGATATTCATTGGAAGGACTGATGCTGAAGCTGAAACTCCAATACCTTGGCCACCTGATGTAAACTGACTCATTTGAAAAGACCCTGATGCTGAGAAAGATTGAAGGCAGGAAGAGAAGGGAACGACAGTGGATGAGATGGTTGGATGGTATCACTCAATGGACGTGAGTCTGAGTAAACTCGGAGTTGGCGATGGACAGGGAGACCTGGTGTGCTGTAGTCCATGGGGTTGCAAAGAGTCAGACATGACTGAGTGACTGACTGACTGTTGTATGCATATATATATATATATATATATATATATATATATGGAAGTGAAGATTGTAACCTAATGTTCAAGATATGAAAACAATAATAGCATTTTTAGGTACCAAAATATGAGTAAAATATACAACCTAGGTTTCTAAATGACAGAAATAGGTCTGATATAAGGGTAAAGGCAACATTTGCATTTTGTAAGAAATGATAGGTTAATTTGTTTTTTATTCATTTATTCATTCAAAACCTTGTTACTTAGCTCTATGATGAATACTTTGCTGAGTGGTAACCATTAAATGTAGTTTGTTTTAAAGCAAGGTCTGAATGATTGTAATGCACAGATTTGCTGCATGCAAAGTACAGAAATTCATTCCAATAATGCATGTGAACTGGTGATATCTTTAAATAATAAAATGCTAAACACAAGCATATAGTCTGGAATTCCCACATGGCAGTGGTGGCTAGGGAAGGCAATTAAGAAGGTGAAATCATGGTAGTAGTCGGCACTTGATCGTAAAAGAGGCAACTTCAAGATGGCAGCATCACCTTGTCTGATTATTAATAAATAAATATTGACGTTAATTTAGCACTTTCCATCTTCAAAGCACTTTACAAATATTAATTAGTCCTCTTAGGACTATTTGAAATATAATTTCTGAAGTTTGCATTTTAATAGGATATTCATGATGGTGTTTTTTGGCTTCAAGTACAACAGCTTTTTTTTTCAATTCTCAGAATTTGTTTTTTTCTGGTATTAAAGTTAGTAGAATGAAGGTAGCTAAAGAGCCATTCCGGAAAAGGTTATCTCAGGACATTGAGTTTGGAGTCAAGAGGAACTGCATTTGCATTTTCCCACAGTAATGGACCAAGATCAGGGTTCAGTTTTCCTAAAGACCTTTGACCAGGGAGAGGTACTTTTCGGTCATCTCATGAACCCATTTTTGCACTCAAACCTTTGTGCAGGGTGTCATCCTTACTTGGAACTGCTACTCAAATGGCTAGCAGCTTTCATTCTCCTTTTGCTTACTGATTCCTAGGCATCTAGGTTTTATATTTTATAACAGAAAAGTATTCCCTAAATTCTAGCTTTCTTTTTATCATCCAGCAAATGTTCATTAAGTTAACAAATCAAAATAAAATCATAGATGCTTATCTTATAGCTCATAGAATAAGAAATTCAAGATTATATGAGTAACCACATAATGTGTTATTCAAAAAATACTCTTTTTTAAAACAGTTTTTCATTTACAAAAAATTGAGGGAAAGTTACAGATGGTTTTGATATACTCCCTCAACACCTCCCCTAGCCCTTCCTATAATGAACATCAGCACGGTACATTTGTTAGAATTGATGAGTCAATAGTGATGGTGATGATGGTGGTGGTTTAGTCACTAAGTCCTGTCGGATTCTCGACCCCATGGACTGTAGACTGCCAGTCTCCTCTGTCCATGAGATTTCCTAGATAAGAACACTGGAGTGGGTTGCCATTTTCTTTTCTAGGGGATCTTCCCGACCGACCCAGGGATCGAACCCTGGTCCCCTGTGCTGCATGTGGTCTCCTGCACTGCAGGTGGATTCTTTACTGAGTCACTAGGGAAGCCCATCAGGACTGATACATTATTAGTAACTGAAGTCCATAGCGTCCATTAGAGTTCACTCTTTATGCTGTACATTCTATGATTTGACAAATGTGCAATGACATATATCCACCATTACTGTATCACACAGAATAGTTTCTCTTGCATGTCCTTGTCAGTTAATAAGAGTTCGACTTCTCTGTGACCACTTACCTTTGTTCCAGACACACCAGCACTTCAAGAAGGTTATGTCCCTTTGGTGACGCTTGTAGAAGCACTGCACCATCAGTCTTCTCAGCTCCACTGAGCAGGGAATTTTTCTGTCCCTGTAGAAATGCATTTCATTCAGCCTTACTTGAAGATAAGACCGGGGTCTAAGGGTTGGCGATGAAAGGGAGACATTTGCAATTTAATGCCATTTGACTTATAAGAGGTCTTCCCAAATAGATGTGCCTGTCATGCATCTTGTCCAATTAGGGAACATCCTGTCACCTTCTTTTTGTTTGCCATACCTATTACTTCCCTCACTTCTGCAATGTCCAGAGTCATCACAGGGTCCACTATAATATCCACTCTGTCTGTGCAGCTACAAATGATTCTACTAATCATCGGTAAGAGATTCACCTCTGTATTTTGGATAAGCAGCTTGTCTAACCAAAATAGATATACTGGCTTATGTCCAATTTTCTAAGATCCACAAACCTTTGCTGGACCATAATCCCACACTTAGTACACAAGAGCAATCTTTCCGTCTCAACATAGGCGTCTAATTGCTTTGTGGTTATTTGTCTATGTCTGCTCCCCTTCTAGACTGTAAGCTACATAATGGAAAGAAATTATTGTTCTTATTTACTTTACTTACTCTTGAATTCCTCAATAATTTAAACTTCGCCTGCTACATGATAGAGACTCAATTTGGGAATGGGTTTAAAACCAAAACAAACAAACAAACAGATTTTTAAAAAGTAGATACAAGGAGAATAAATAAACTAGAAAATCAACTTTATGTAATGCTTCAAGGAGATGATTTTTTAACAACGTCTAACTTTACTATCCAATCCTCATCCTTAATGAATGTGTAATAGCACAGAGAAGATGAAAAGAAGGCAAGGGTATGTTCATGGCTTGCAATATCATCGCATAAAACCTTAATCAAAATATTGTATGTACCTCAAATTCAGTCCCCTTTTGTCCTTGAAGATTACCTCTAAATGCCACTTTTAATCACTAAAGATAAAGACACTGATGACAACAATGGCAATTTTTCATTCCCCCAGTGAGAGGCCCCATTCTATTCACCAATGGAGGAAATTTCAGGCACTCTTTAAAGAACCTCAGAAATATGCAGAGATTCATGGCTTTTAGAGGATCATTGTAAATACCTCCTGTTTACCTTTGGGCATCCTCTGGAAACCTCTCTCTGTTACCCTCCTACGTCTGAACCAGGCACCTCACCTAGGCCCCTGCTAGCATGGTGTAGCCTCTCTCATTTTTGTCTCACTCTAGATTGCAGTTGCCTGGCTATTTGTCCATTTTCTCCACCAGGCTTCAGGCAACATTAAGACAAAAAGTCAGTTTGCTTTGCTTACTATATCATATGCTGAACTCAAAGTCTGGAATATAATATGGGGAGGAAGGGAGATAGGGGAGGTAGGAAACAAGGCAAGAATTAGATGCAAAAAAGTAAAAAAAAAAAAAAAAAAAGGAATTCAGGAAGGCAAATCTCACATCTAGAAATAATAAACTTTCTCTAACAAACCCTGGAACATTAAGGTTTAACTGCTTCTCCTAGAATTTTGATTGCACAGAGCTTTTCAGGAAAAACAAAATGCCAACCTAGCAAGGGAAACTAGCTGGCCCACACCTCCTCTGGAATCATCCTTGACACTATGATTAGCCTTGATTTTGCTTTCCCATCTGTTTGATTTATATTAGATGACAGTGGATTAACTGACCTCAGCTATTCTTTACTGCGGTGTTCCATGGGATAGTTAATCACTATAGCCAGATATGGAGATGTCCCCAGCACTAACAACAATGTGGCCTGTGTTGTGTGCATTGTTTCACTTTGGGTGTGTTTCCTTTGTTGCTTCTGGACTATATGTGATTGTTTTTATCTTTTTTATCATCTGAGATGAGTTTAACTAGCTTGTACCCTGTTGGCTTTATTATTCATACAGGGTAGACTGTCTCTTTCCATTTAACACTTATTTTCTTATTTTATACCTGGCATATGTGTGTATTATTGCTCAAATTAATTGAAGACAGGGACCATGCCCTATATTATGGCTTTATCATTTCCTTTAGTGGCTAAGTTAGTATGTTGAACATAAAGGGTCCTTGATATTTTTTTTTTTAAGATAAAATCTATAAAAAGTAAAAGGAATTTTCTTATCACAAACAGAAATATTTATAATTCAACTCCTATATGCTCCTTGAAAACCTCCAAAATCCTGAGATTTATGTTAAGAGTTTAAGATATTCAAGAAATGTTTTCAAAAATCAGTGGTTATACTTGTACGTGTACCATTTGTGTTTTCATTGAGTCAAAAAATAAAGTGCTTGCTTGTTTAGTTTTGCTTGTTTTTTGTTTGTTTGCTTTATGTCAGATACCGAACTCAAGAGTTAAAAGATGTTATTACAAAGCTTGAACTCTCCTTCTCTGTCACCACCCATGCAGACCTACTAGGCTCCACTCTCACTGATGTCCTAAATGGCATCTTAGCAGCAGAAAAGTCAGAAACAAAAAGCTCCAAGTTCACAAGATTTAAGGGCAAGTTATCAGGAGTTGGACTAGAGCCCCAAACCATACAGGCTATAAGGTCAGAGCTTAACTGTTTTTCCATTTTATTGCTCAAGGACAAGAGAGCTTGATGCATGAGACTCCAGCACCATAAACTGTCTACCGAGGTGGCCATTTTATCATGTATGGTTGCGAGTTGAGTACTGACCACACAATTTAAATCGACAGCAGCCGGGCCCTGGTGGAGATGTGAGAAGCGATGTCACACACAACATCCTTTTCCTAATTATTGGGACCCAGACAGGTGGCAGGAAGGGAATGAGGGGTGAGGTGTGGGGAGAAGGAGGGGCGGGGAGGCACAGTGACATTTCCCATCTCAGGAGTACAAGATTCATTACCTCTGATGAAAAGTCACCAGGCTGCGGTGAGTCCTGACATACTCCGTGACAGGAGAAAGTGACATGGCCGTTTGACATTCAGGGCTAGAAGGTTGCCGGTCTGTAATCACTAGTTAAAATTGAATCTTGTACATTGCACCCTGCCAGCACAGCTCAACTCTTGATAATTATTTGGATGCTACTGTATTTGGATTTTATTTCCCCAGCAGAGAGGGGAAGTTGGATTTATAGTGTACTGCTGGGTTAAGATTGGAACAAGCTAGATCTTTTTTATGGTTAATATGGCAGAGCCAAATAAATCTAGAGGTGCTTTTTGTCCCCATTTTAATTTTAAACCCCTTGGGGATGGGGGTGGGGAGTCACAAAAGAATCAAAGAATGAGTCTTCTAATTTTCCATGAACAAGCTACAATTCTGTCTGTGCTAATGTTTTTCTCCTTTTTTCCTTTCAATTCATGATGCTTTAAACCAGCCATCTGGACACGAATGGGGCTGGGAAACACCATTTTGAAATAGCTATAGCCTAAGTAGCCACATGGATGAGGACATAGATGGTCAATGCCACTTAACAACCACTTCTTTATCTGGGGGTCAGGAAAAGGACAAGGGAAATGTTTTACAGAGGGTCATTTTAGTATAATTACAAAGTGGCCTTGAACTGTTGATTTGCATACAGGCATGCTGTGATTCCAACAAGAATATTCTCTCCTCTCATTCCTATTCCAAGGCATGAAAGCTTCCATTCTTTACAGGAGCACAGCCTGTATATTCACCCCATTAAGCCCAGAAGGATCCTGGATGTTAGCTTGACAGGCTCAGTCTAACATTTTGAGGGGTCACAAGCCACATGTTCTTAAAAGGGAAGAGTGATCACAAGAGGTAACTTTATGTACTGACAGAATATTGCATTGCCTGTGCACAAGGGTTTAACTGTGCTTTGGGAAATAGGCAAACTGGCCCCATCTAAGATATCTTTGCCAGTGTCTAAAAGCCCATTATTAGAAAAGTATCAATTTAAATAAAAGCATTGTGTTTCCAAGGGTTCCAAAGTAAGTCACTGTTTCTTGGAGGAAAAACAAACAAACAAACAAAAATATATATATACTTATATTTATATACTCAAATACTGGCATAGATAAAACATGGTGGAAATTTTGCTGGGAAAGTCTGATAGGCTCTGATCCAAGAGGGCTCAAGAACTGACATTCATTGTTTTGGGGGATTCACTCTGAACCCAGAACTCTCAGCCTTCCTCCAGCTACAACCTAATTTCTGAGAGTGAACTGTGATCTCATTACTTACAAAGAAGTCTTATCACTTGCTCATCACTAAGTTTTAGGATTGATATGAAAGTGAAAGTAAAAGTTGATCAGTTGTGTCTGACTCTTCTTTGCTACCCTATGGACTATATAGTCCATGGAATTCTCCAGGCCAGAATACTGGAGTGGGCAGTCTTTCCTTTCTCCAGGGGATCTTCCCAACCCAAGGATCAAACCCAGGTCTCCCGCATTGCAGGCAGATTCTTTACCAGCTGAGCCACAAGGGAAGCCCATGAATACTGGAGTAGGTACCCTATCCCTTCTTCAGCGGATCTTTCTGACCCAGGAATCCAACCGGGGTCTCCTGCATTGCAGGTGGATTTTTTACCAACTGGCCTATCAGGGCAGTCCTATAGAATTGATATATGGAACCAGAATTCTGATTAATCTAATTCACAGTGAGACACAACAATGCAACAGGATTTACATGTGAAAGTCACATGACTAGTGCAGACATAACAGATAAACTGGCTAAATTCCAAACAAAAGGAATTGTAACCAAGTGATCACCAGGGAAGTAGAAATGAATCCAACTCTTCACCTTCTTACTGAGAGAGCAGGTATAGCCAAGGTTGTCTTCACCAATTGTTTTTATGCCTGCTAAGTCACTTCAGTTGTCTGATTCTTTGTGACCCTGTGGACTACAGCCTGCCAAGCTCCTCTGTCTATGGAATCCTCCAGGCAAGAATACTAGAGTGGGTTGCATGCTCTTCTCCACAGGATCTTACAAGACAGGGACTGAACCCACGTCTCTTATGTCTCCTTCATTGGCAAGCCGGTTCATTATGCCTTAAGGAGGTGAGATATTCAGTGTCCTCAGTGTAAGGTTCCCTTTCTTCTGATAGTGCTGAGATGGGCTCTGCCAATCCTTGTTTTCTCTCTTCTCCTTTGTTCAGTCTTCAACAGTAAACATCACCCACTGTATCCCTCTCCCACTTTGTACCAGAGAGATTCTATTGACATCAGAGCTCACTCTCAGAAAGTTGTCCTATTTTTCTGTTTTCCTAGTCACTTGCAGACATAAACATTTTAGGATGAATATATTAATTGCTTATGTTCATCCCACTAGAAAATCCAATGATAGAAAATCTACTGATAAAAACTTAAGGACAGGGTTTTTTGTTTTTTGTTTTTTTGTTTTTGTTTTTTTTTTTTTTGTAAAAAGCAAGAATTTCTGAACAGGGAAAATCTAGGAAAGTACCTGAGTCTTGAGAAACTTGGCAGTCGAATGATAAGGCTATTTGGTGAAAGGACATGAACAACAACTTAAGGAGGTTAATATAGAACAAAGAAGAGAGACAGAAAAACAAAAAGGAAAAAAAAACATATATCAAGAAGGCTGAAATTATGTCTATAATCTCCTAATGGAAACAGAGAAAGGAGTGTTTTGGACACCATGGTTGCTGAAATGATGATCCCCAGGAGTAGTAAATCTGGGGTACCTGTGTTGGTTCGTGAGTGTGGTTAAAGGAATAAATCAACTTGTCAGTCATATCATATTTGAGCTGTTCCTAAATGTAAAGATTGGAACAAGGGCAATTTCTTTTTTTATGGGCCTCAATTACCTTTGGTTAGGAAGAATAACCTCAATTAAGCCATAAAGCAAAACAACAAAGCTGCAGCTAATAATGGATTTCATCAACAGTATTGCCGCCGGCAAACTGAAGAGCAGTTTCCATATTCCCAGGGTTGGGAAAGGACCTCCTCCTCTTCTCCCCCAACCAGAATCTCCCATATCATACATGGTTCACTTCAAGGCCTCCTCTTTCATGAATCTCTCTATTTAACCCTTAGAGTTGATCTTTCCTTCCCTTAATTTCTATAGAATTTTATCTTCTTATGTAAACATATCACATTATTAGATTGTAAAGTTATTTCTGTATTTATACATCTTGCTTGAATGAGCAACTATAGCCTGAAGGTAAGAAGTTTCTGACACCTAAAGTTAAACTTTTGACCTCCTGGAAACTCAATTTTCTTAACTATTAAGATAAGGAAATGAGACTATGGACCTCAGAGGTCACTTCGAGCTCTAAGATTCAACTGAAACTGTGGTGTGCTTTTCGAACTTCTCCTAGAAGAAAAATATTTTTTTCTTTGTTTAATTTGTGCAACTCTGTGTTTGTTCAGCCCAGTGTGAGCAGAACACTGTAAGAGCAATGCTTGATACTAGACTCTAGGCACACCACAGATACAGCCCAACGCCAGCCTTCCATATGCGGCAACGTCAGCTAGATGTGAAACCAGCAAAATTGTCTTGTGGAGTGACTGCTGGTTCTGCAGCTAGGATATAGGAACTCTGTGCTTTGTGGACTCAAAGTGTGTGTGTGTGTGTCTTTGACCTTCCATTTTAGAATACTGTGCTACCAGACTCTTTCTAGCCTCGTCTTGTTTATACGTATTTCTGAGGATATCAAGCTGTCTGAAGCCTTCTACTCCTACAGCTCCCAGTTGTGAGCTTTTCCCACAGCTTTTGATGCAATTAGCATCCTGGAATATTGAACAGAAGCAATTTCATCCTGCAATCAAGAATACTTCAGCTATGGTTAGATGTGAGTTATTGCTGCACACAGAAAGAAAGCTAGCCTATGAGAGGTAGCACTGCTCACAGGTAAAAAGAACATAAGCCTGCCAACATCTAGAAGAGCATGGCTTGCCTTTTGATAGTATGATTATTTTAATATGCATACTAGTGTTCTTTTGAAGAATATTGATTATGTTCATTGGCATCACACAATTGGGGATAAAATCATCAATATTCCATTGAACAGGGGAGATGGGGATAGAATTTGTGGCAACCTCAAGTGAAGCCTAAAGATTACACCACTGGATTTGGATAGATTTTCTTTACTTTCCTTCAGATTTGTATGTTACCCAAAAAGGAAGAGTTGTGTTGCTAAGTTGGGTTAGAGTTTAGTACCCATTTTAGGAATACTAGGAATAGGAATCTTCTTTTTCCCATACATCCCCTGGCTATGCTATCTGATCATTTAGCAGGAAACACTTTCTGCCTTCCTGGGGGCTGTTAATTCAAATGCAGAGGGAAAACATGGGTTTGCCTTTTGTGCCACTCTCTTAATCAAAGTGATTTTCTGAAATGCAACTGTAGAAAATAGACTCTTTTATTTTAGGATCAGCAGCAGTTTTTACAATGTTAGGCAAACCTGAGCCCCTCCTTAAAATGTCAGGAAAACAAAAAACCATCCCCACCTGAAAGCCCTCTTGTCTTGAAAGGATTTTTTCGGCTGTTTCCCTTAAGCTGCTTTCTCCTTCTGTGCAACTTCCCAATCCCATTCACAAACTGTTGCCATGGTAAATAATTATATCACAGATGAATTGTGTACACTTCCTTTTCATAGCTGGAAGAGAAATTGTAGAGGAAAGGGGAAAAAATCAAAATCCTTTAAAATTACAGGGGAGATAGCTGAGGAAAGATTGCCTCCTCGTTAACATAATTAGCTCCATGAATTATAAATTGGTATTAGAATTTGCTCTTCATGACAAAAGGAGTAATTATATTTACTCATGTAAAATTAAACAATACCAAAAAAATTAATGGGACTCACCAGAAGCTCTCTTGACATTATCATAAAATTCAGAGATCTGAATACCCCACAAACTGAAGTGATTTAAGTAGCATAAACTTTAATGCTGCTCAAATGTACTATGTAGAAATATATCTCCTGGCTAGTTTATAATTGTAGTACTCCATGTTCAGTACACACAAACATACATACAGCAGTAGCAACAACAACAACAGCAATAACAGCAAGCTCTTAAATGCTTTCTTTCCATAGACTGATGCACAGAAAAGTCCAGATGTGGAAGTAATTTCCACAGAAAATACTTTTTTTTGTATTGACTATTCTAAAGTCAAAGCTTCCAGACTAGAAGGTAACCAGTTAAACAACTCTCAAATATCTCTAAAAGAGGGGCTGATTGAGAAAAGGCTAATTCGTCAAACTAGCTTTGCACACCCAGAAAGATTTCCCATAGGACAAAGGTCTCCAACCTCCAGAGTCTAGTACCTAATGATCTGAGGTGGAGCTGATGTAATAATAATAGAAGTAAAGTGCACGATAAGTGTAATGCCCTTGAATCATCCTTAAACCAGCACCCCCCCACACACAGTCTATAAAAAAATTTGTCTTCCACAAGACCAATGATTACCAGCATTCAACTATACGAACTGTATGAAACAAAACAAAGAAAACACTTACTTGTATCCAAGTAGAGGAGTAGAGGAGCCTGGGGTGAATTCAGGTGTCTTTGGAGAAAAGCTTGACTCATACACTACTTCAGCCATCAAGTTCATCTGGGGGGATCCACAACTGTACACGGCTTGTTAGGAATGGGAGGAGGAGAACAGCAAATAGAACTGCAAGATGTTTTCTATACTTCCAGAATTTATAAATCCTAGAAACCCAGCCTTGCATTTAGAATAATATGCAGCCAAAATGAAGCTTAAAGAATATGACAAAGTGATTAAATCGTATGTTAAGTGCAAAAGCAAGTTATAAAATTGCTATTCTAATGATGCCTGGTGTGTGCATATGGGATGACAATCTGTCACTGCTTTTCCTCCTGACCATCCTTCCTACTCCAGGACTTCTGAGTCTAGTTTGATTCACTTTGCTATTTAGAAGTACCATTGAATCTGTCCTTCACTTTGTATCTGAGAATGTTAATCCAGGGCACTCAATAGGACAACTAGGGTGGTAGGGGTGGGGAGGAAGCCACACCTAAGGGAAGAATCAGGATCTTCCATTTCAAGGTACCACCCAGAGAAACATTAGGAAACAGATGGTGCACTGAAATTGAGTCATCAGGAGACATTAATAAAGCGGGGTATTCAGAAAAATGCAGGCAGGTTTAAAGAAAACAACAAGGGATAATGCACTATCCCAGGATTAGTGACAGTAAAGTGTCCTCACAAACCCTGAAGGAATAAAAGGAGTATGTGCTTACCAGAACTTTTAGGGAAGCTGTAGGCTAGGAACACCAAGCAGGAGTTGTGGCCTTTGGTAGTAGGACACATCCAACCTGTGGCAACTTGGCCAGACAGTAGCAAGAAGTATGAATATTCCAATTTGACACTCCTGCCCTTTAGTCTTCTGCAGGTACCTTCCATTGGCCAAGCTCAATGCAAAACCAGAGGCAAGGTTTTTGTTTTTGTTTTAATGTATTTGCTTTGGCTTATAAATATTATTCTCTTTGGGCACAAAGCGTGATGGAAAAGGGTGAGGGGTAGATCTAGAGAGATCAGTAAGAAATCGCTAACACAAATAAGTAAGAGACTGGGAGACAACTTTTTGAAAGATTAGCAAGTTTTTCACTCTAGAAAACTATTTCCAAATGAAAAAATTTGTCATTAAATTAAAAAAATTATAATGTTGAAAATCTGGCATAAATATTTATTATGGACTATATTACTTTAATGGTAAATGGTTTTGAACCCAATGAATCATTCAGCTTAGTAAAATATATTTAAATTAATTTTTGAGGCCTCAGTTGCCTCACCAATAAGACATTTTCAACAGCAATTTTGTTATATGAATAAATGAATGAAAGAATGAACAGTGGAACTCCCTAGGAAAATTCTCCCTCTCAGTGGTAACATCCTTGATTAGATTTTGCTAGTTTTTTATTCATGATCTTGCTTTCCTCACCACAGTAGTCTCCACCACTTTTCATATCCAAAGAGATTAGTTTTGTTTTCCTCCAAATAACATGCCTTGAGGCTCATGGTAAGTTTTACAGTAAGGCCATTGGGGAAAAATAGTATTTTCTAATGATGTGGCATAGTTGATTTTTATTTAGAATTACTATGTTATCATTTGTAAATAACTCATTAAATATATGTGCCATGATTATTTACTGCGAGGAAAATTGATACTCTCTTTTTCCAGGCTAACAAACTGGTATTAAATATATAATAGCAAAACGATTTTTTGTGTAATAGGTCATATTAAATTCTGTCCTTTTAAAAATGACTCTCTGCATTTGTTTCCTAGACTATTTATCTAATGTATTCTATAAATCTCTCTTTTTTAGCATATGGCTCTGATTTTATTAATACCACAAAACCACATAAAGGTTTTTAATAATGAAAATTGTCTTTGTCACTTAGAGAGACTAATGTTCTCAATGTTGTAGATATTAAAAACCACCAGAGAAGAGGAACTAGAGTTAAAGAAAGAACAAAGTAGGAAACCATTATTTATTTTTAGATGGTAGGTGTGATAAAGTGTAACGATACACAGACAAAACCATGTCAAACTGGTAATGGAAAAGGCATGACATCGATACTGTCACATATGTCCCTTTCCCATGGGAGACACCGCAGACAGATCATAGCACTGCTTGTCCTCATGCATTGTCCTTGATGCGGTTTTACCATATTGCTTCTTCTGGTGCTATCAGCTTTCCAGTCCTGATGGATCAGAGCCAACCATGACTTCTGCAAGTGCCCAAAATATCAGACATGTCCATCCAATATCTCATTTTCCAATGAAAATAACCTTTAGCATTTATATGTTAATTCTCTGTAATAAATGAATGTGCTTTTCTTTTCTATTATGTTTACATTGAAAATGTAGTGCATGGATATGATTTACAATTCTAGAACTTATGTAACCTCATTCAGGGATACTCACATTCACTGAGAATCATCAAGCAAGGGAGTTAGAGAAACCAAGTGCAATTTTATAATAATAATAACTGTGAAAACTTTTGTGACTGTGGTAAACACTTAACTGTGGTAAACATAATTTCATCCTTTTCAAAAATGTGAAGTGTTATTATTCTAACTTTACAGTTGAGGAAACTGAGATTCAGAGGATTATGTAAATTACCCAAGAATACTCAGCTAGTACCCAGTATGAACTCTACAGTCATGATAAATATCCATTTTTGAGGACACAAATTTCATAATAATGGTTAAAATAAATATCATATTAATCAATAAGTTGGATTCAGAGAAGATAAGTGAATTTCCCAGGCCATGTAGGTGCCAAAGTTTCAGCTGAGGATTGAATACTAGTCCACCGGATTCCTGAGTTAAGGTATGCTTTATCTCCACCTCCACCAAATAAAGTGGTGGAGGCACCTCTGCCTAATAAAGTCATGAATTTAACAATTCTGATTGGATTAACTTCTGAATGAAAACCTAGGGAAAATTTGACTATATACTTCTTTGAGTCAGAACCTGCCTCCTCTTCCATTCCTTTGAGATGGGTTGGAGTTTGGTCAGTAGTAAAAGTACATGATGTAAAAGTGGAGTGAAAATCAGATCATACTATAAATAAGCAGACAGTGTACAGCAATGTTTGAAACAATATCCACATTCACATCTCAGCTCTCCGTATCCTGGATAAGGAACTGCCTCCCAAACAAATGTTGCTGGAGGTCTGCATGGCATTCAGAGTGGCTCCTTGCCTGCTGGTTGAAATCCTCATCAGGGCGAGTTCCAAAAAGAAGTTACCCACCTAAAGGCTGTCGACTTCTATTAGATCACACTGTGCAATAATTTCAATTTTCATGTTTCTGTACCATAAAAAAGGGGGGAAAAAAACTTCGTATGTGCCAAAGCTTAGCTGCCAACTGTTGGTGGGGGGGGGGATTTGATTTCTATTGAATATTGCATTTTGGAATGAAAGAAAACATTGTCTAAATGAAGCTGAGGCTCTCAGTCACCTATGCCTGTACTACTGTGAAATCAATTATGTGGGCTCTTTCGAAAGTTACTGATTGTAGCAAATTGAATGGCCTTCATTTCAGCATAATTTGGAGAGGTTGATGTAATCAGAGACCTTACACCACGGTGAAATACAAGATTCGTGATATTCAGATGGTTAAAAAAAAAAAGCCTCAGTGGTTAAGCTTGCTCTGTACCTTCCGCTTACTGGCTGTAATGCGTTCCTAAGTACAAATGAAATTGTTTTGATGAAGGCGGTGATGGTTCTGAAGGGATGTGTGAAGGGGTAAGGGACTGGAAATAAGGTTGCTGGAAATCGCACTCTTGTCCTCATGTGCAAGGAGGCTGCAGAATCTAATCCTAGACCTAATTGGCTATAAATGAAACACTTTAATATCAAATCTTAAGGTATGCCCCAGAGCTGAGGTTCAAGCATAGATGTGAGGAGAGGTGAAATGCTTGATTTTTCTGGCTATGATGTTTGTTCCACTTCATTCTTTTGGAAGTCTAAAAGCCTAAATAATTGCTCTCCAAATTATAAATTGATTCTCTCTAACCTCAAGACAGTGCTTGACTTGAGAAAATTTGTAGTAGGTTTGGTTTCATTGCATTTACCTAAATGAAAATTGTTGTGTGCACTTACACATGAGAAGCAGCATGTTTGTAATCAAACGTTCTATTTTGTAATAGGTCAGTTGTCACTGCCAGTGCTGAGACTTGTTTGCTTTAAATCAATGGCAAAGTGATCATACTCCATCAAGGGTCTAAGAGTTATGTGAGCACGGGTTGGCCTTTGGGAGGGTGAAGATGCTAAACAGAAACTTACTTCTTACAAGGTGTTTGCGACATTTTCTAGCTTTGAGAATTAGTGTGGCTTTCAGCTTCGGAGCCAGGCAGCAGAGTAATCTCCCTTTGTATTCAGAAAGTTTAGCATTTGTTCTTTCCTCAACGATTTCAAAAAGCCCAATTTAAGAACAAAAAAATTGATGACAGTTTTTCTGTAACACTGAAAATAGATCCCTCATTTGAACATAGTTCTTACTCAGAGTTAAGAGAGCTTGACATAGTGAGGAAAAGAATCTGGGTTCAATCTTCAGTCCTTTGCCTTGAATCCATGGTTGGTTGACCTGGCTGAACTTCAGTGTTTTCACTTGCGTGTGGGATCAACTGTATAGGTAAAGTGAAGGATTAAATTCCAAAATGAAGGTGTTTCAGTGCATTTTCTCATAAAGATGAGAAAATATCAGTTAATATCCATTCAACTAATTTGCGAGACCTCTAAATGCAACAGTCAGGTTTTCTCTTTACAGAGAACATTTAATACATATTAGGTTTTTCAATTATTTCTTGCTTGAAATAAAATATCTTACAAGGAAAATGGATTGGAGTTCAAAAACTCTTACATCAATCCCAGATCTAACAATACAATCTTAAAAAAGATTTTTTTTTTTCTGGGTCTATAAATGAAAAGGTATATTGAAAAACATTTATAAAGGTTTCTTTTAGAACTAAATTCTGTGATATAAAATTTTATTTTTTGAAATATAAAGTGAAATTCACCAGTGTTTTAAATGTAAATGTGTATATGCATTTATCTATTAATGCATGCATGCATATCATATTTTTGGATGCATGTGCATATGTCCTAAGTTGCTTCATTCATGTCTGACTCTTTGTGACCGTATTCACTGTAGACCGCCAGGGTCCCCTGTCCATGGGATTTCCAGGCAAGAATACTTGAGTGGGTTTTCATGCCCTCCTCCTGGGGATCTTCCCAACCCAGGGATCAAACCCACATCTCTTATGTCTCCTGCATTGGCAGGTGGGTTCTTTACAACTAGCTCCAAATGGGAAGCCTAGTTTAGATACCTGGTATCAGTTGGACAGCTTCCATGTATGAGGTCTAACAAACATACACGTACTCACATGTAAACTTTCTATATTTCTAATTGCTTTCTTTTTAAAAATAATATTGAATTGTATGGGCTGTTTGTGTGCTTTGGATATTAACCCCTTTTCAGTCACATTGCTTGCAAATATTTTCTCCCATTCTGTAAGTTACCTTTTCATTTGTTGATTGTTTCATTTGTTGCGCAAAAGCTTTTAACTTTGATTAGGTCCCATTTGCTTATTTTATTTCTTTTTTCTTGGGAGACTGATCTAAGGAAATATTAATACAATTTATGTTTGAGAATGGTCTATCTTTTCTTCTAGGAGTTTTATAGAGTCATGCCTTATATTTAGGTCTTGGTTATGGTGTGAGGGAGAGTTTTAATATCATTGATCTGTACGTAGTTGTTTAGCTTTCCCAACACCACTTGCTGAAGAGACTGTCTTTTCTCCATTGTATATATTACCTTTGTTGTCATAGATTAATTGACAGTAGATGTGTGGGCTTATGTTTGGGCTCTCTATTACGTTTCATTAATCCATGTGTTAGTTTTTGTGCCAATACTATATATTCTGTTTTGATTACTTAGTTTTGTAGTATTGTCGGACATCTGGAAGGATTATCCCTCCAGTTTTGTTATTTTTCCTTTGATTACTTTGGCAATTCTGGTTTTTGATGGTTCCATATATATTTTTGGATTATTTGTTCTAGTTTTGTGAAAAATGGCATGGGTATTTTGTCAGGGATAAAATTAAATCTGTAGATTGCTTTTAGTAGTATGGATACTTTATGGATACTATTTTTTGTCAGTTCAGGAGCATTGGATATCTTTTTATTTCTTTGAATCACTTTCAATTTACTTTATAAAAGACATAGTTTTCAGCATTGAGGTCTTTCACCTCCTTGGTTAAGTTTATTCTTATATACATTTTTTTTTCTTTTTTTAATGAAATTTAAACTTGATTTTTTTTTTACTTTCTATTCATGATATTTCATTAATAGTGTAAAGAAATACAATGGATATATGTGTATTGATCTTGTATGTTGCTACCTTACTGAATTCATTTATTAGCTCCAAGGTTTTGTGTGGAGTCTTTAGGGTACTCTAACTTCTATACTTTTAAATTACTTGAAGCAAGATACTGCTATCACACGTTATCCTGATTTTAAAATGTAATATATTTTATTGAGAAAAATATTATATTATCAACTAAGGAAACAATGGAAATTAAAAAGCAGTGAAGAGGTAAAGCACAAAGATTTTTTTTTAATATTTAGTATATGGTGTTAGAAAATAATTTCTTCTTCTGACAGAAGTTTTACTAAGGAGACAGAAGAGCTTACTGGGGAATACTTTCTTGATCCTGGATCAAGATACATCTGCTGGTATGTACCAGATCCTAGTGCAGAGAACTGAGAATGAAGTCATTCAGTTTTAGTAGGAATCAGTATGTGCTAGATATTACTAAACAGCCTAGCTTCTTCAAGAAATAGAATCAATAGGAGATATCTATATCTATGTTGATGATGCTTAGTCACTTTTGTCATGTCCCACTCTATGTGACCCTATGAACTGCTGCCCACAAGGCTCCTCTGTCTGTGGGATTTTCTAGGCAAGAGTACTAGAGTGGGTTGTCATTCCCTCTTCCAGTGTATCTTCTGACCCAGGGACTGAACTCTAGTCTCTGCATTACAGGCAGAGTCTCTATGTCTGAGCCACCAGGGAAGCCCCATCTATATCTATAACTAATTTATATCTATACTGAAATCTGTAGCTCTCTGTATAAATATATCTAATGTTATTCCTATGGAAAAAAGTTTAAAAACAAAGAAATGTTAATAAATTACACTACAGGGGAGTTTTTAATTTTCTCAAAATAAAATTATTTTAAAAAAAAGAAACCCAGCAATCTCTGCATCTTTACATAGTCTGTACTAACTTTACTCTATTTCTATATTGTAATAGGTTCTAGTGGATTTCTACCTTGCCCTGTATTTTTTACTTTGCATACAGAGAAGTTACACACATAAACAAAAGTGTATGGCATAACTTTTGCTTGAGATTATTTTATAATCATCGAGGGAAGAAAATCAAACACATACAAGTATTGGAGAAAGAGTAGACTCTATTTAATCCACTGCTAGATTTTCTGGGGTAGCCAGAAAGAATCATAAAAAGCAGAGTCAGATAGAGCTTAAAATATTTAACCAAGGAGAGATTGGGACATGAAATGAACCTTAAGAGATACCTTGAAGCAAAAGGGCAGGAAAACATCCCTGCCATTAGCAAAACACACATTTAAGTTGAATGATGAGTGGAATAGTGTATCCTGCATTAATGCTATTTTAAAATTCTGTCTGAAGCAACTGATGTCTTGAATTAAAACACAATCTAACCACGTTCTCAAAAAACTTCTTAAAGACTCAGACAACCACAATGGTGTGGTCAGTTACCTAAAGCCAGACATGCTGGGGTGTGAAGCCAAGGGTGCCTTAGGAAGCATTACTACTAACCAAGCTAGTGGAGATGATGAAATTCCAGCTGAGCTATTTCAAATCCTTAAAGATGATTCTGTTAAAGTGTTGCACTCAATATGCCTTGCTCTGTACACCTCTCTTAACACATTCAATCCATCTGATAATCAAAGATATGAAGCATTTCAGCAAATTTCTTTATGTAAATTCAAACATTACCAGTCTACCTTTTGCTCACCTGCTTCATTAGGCTATGATTATTGTCCTTGAAAATAAATGTATTGGCTGCATTTATTCCCACCCAGTATCTGTGTTAATTCAAAAATAAATGCTATCTATATTATCCAGATCAATGTATCTCACTTTAAAAATGCCAAGCTATATTGCTTCATATGAGTCATATGATAGGGTCTACCAATCTAGTCACAATGATTCACCTCTAAACTGTCAGGGTTTTGATTTTTTTTCCAACACAATATTGAAAAGATAAGAGAAAAACCTACAATAATTATAAAAACATTATTTCTAAAAATAGTATTTTCAAAACACAGAATTCTCCAGTAATAGAATAAGTCATCTCACAGGTGCCCTGTTAATGAAGACATTCAAAGAGAGACGGAATGACTTTTTTGTTCCTTCCAGGCTACTGGAAGAGAAATTGTGATTTAGACCGGGTTTGGACTACAGGACTTTTGTTTCTAGCTATTCTGCTCTAGCTTCTCACTACTTCCCTTGACTTTTAAACTTTTAAACTCAGTTTCCTCATCATTTAGATGAAGATGAAAAACCTATCTCACTTTGTTTCCCTTAAGGATTCAATTACATAGTACCTTAACTCTTCCAGCTTAGTGCAACCTCTGGAAATGTTGTAATCCCCACCCCATGTCACCTTCTTTATTAGCTTTGTCAAAAAATACAGTCATTCTCAAATGCAAAAATATAGCTAAATGCTAATACCACCAAGATCTTTTTTTCTGACTCCCCTAGTCAAAAGTACTTTCCAACTCCAATAATAATTTTATTTGTCCATCTTCATTAACACTTACCACTATCTAAACATGTATTTAATGTCCTCCACTTCATCGTCAACTTCTTGAAATGAAGAACCACAATGCGATTCACCTAGGTATCTTCAGGAAATGAATAGTATAACATCAGTAATGCACATTTATTGAGGATTAATATATGTCAGGTGCTCTTCTTGGCTATTTTACTCTTCTCAATAATCCTATATCAAAAAGTAGTATTATTCTTAGTTTATAGAATAAAACAAAAAACAAAACCCTGATATTTAGGAAAGTTCAGCAACTTGCTGAAATCACATAACTACCCGAGACTTTGAGTGTAATTTTGAAACAAGACTGATCCCAGAAGTCATCTCTTAACCTCTATGTTATAAATGTGGTGGTCTTGGCCTGAATATAGCCTTTGGTAGTGAAGATTCATTCTGTGATTTCTGCTGTTAATAAGCCTGTTTATTTTAAATAGGCAATAGAGAGATTCCTAGATGGAAATTGTCATAACATTTTCATATAGGGGTGGGTGGATAGTAACAAAAGAGCTAACCAGAATATAGTGGTGTCAACTAGGAAAGGCTAGATCCAGACATAACAGTTGGGAAGTCCCATGGAGAAGATAGGCTATGAAGGAAGACTGAACACTGAGTCCAGAGAGAAGAACTTCTGTGTCCAGAAAAGTAGCCACTATCACACAGATCCAATAGAGATAAAGGGGAGCATCTTAAAAGGCAGATGGAGCATGGACATGTTTCAGGGATAGAACTGTATGCAGAAATCCAATAAGGTAGCATATGTGGTTCAATTCTATGGCTCATCAGTCTCTCAGAGGAAATTATTAGAGGAAGGTACATCTCTGGTCCTAGAGGAAATATGTATTGAGACAGTGACAAAGGTTGAGACTTTCAGGCAGGGGTCTAGTAACTGACCAAAAAGAAAAAGAACACACTAATTGCATCACAAAATCAAAGTAGACATCTTGTGTTCTAGAAAAATGTAGAAGGACAGAGACAAATTATAACTGTTGTTGACATAATGCTCAGACAAATGAAATAGTTACATATTAAAGCCAAACTCTTGGTGGAATTAAATATGTTCATTACAGTTAGATAAATAGATGGTTGTACACCTATCCATATACTTTTTCTTAATTTATTTATTTTAAATTGAAGGATAGTTACAATATTGTGTTGGTTTCTACCTTATGTCAACATGGATCAATAATAGGTATACATATGTCTCTTGCATCTTGAGCCTCCCTCCCACCTTCCATTATCTATAGACTTTTCAGGGAAAAGTACTAGGCAGATTCTGATAGGCAAATTTCATAGGGAGAGTCAAACTGACTTACTGAATCCTAATGAAATTAAGGCAACATCATATTTTAATATAAACACCTAAAAGAATTCTCTAATAGGCCTATAACCAAGATGCTCTCTCTGATAGCAAAAGACAGAGATTGTACAGAAATAATGGCATTATTTCTTCTTCAATTATAACTTGGCCTTTCAAATTTTATCATTCTCAAAAGAACTCAGATTTCTTGGTTAAAGCACAGTTTGTGGGTCTCAACTTCAGAGTATCTGATTCAGTATGTTTGTGGTGAGTTCTAATACTTCGCATTTCTAACAACTTTTCAGGAGATACTGTTGATCTCAGAAAGAGATCACAAGTTAAGAACCTCTGAGTTCTGGTAAATGTTATAGGTTCCGAAGTATTACTAATAACAATGGATCCAAAATGTCACCAGCACCAAATAGGGAGTAGAAAACACTGGCAGAAAACAAAGAAACCAAAGCGTACTTGCCCAAAGATGATTTTTTTTTTCATGGAATTTGAGATGTCTGAAATGTGACCATATTCATAAATTCCTGGATTCTGATACTTGCTTGTTCATATCTAGGACATAAACTACAGCTCTCAGTCTTAGTGGTCTAGATTTTTGTTTGAAACTATAGTAACTTCCAAATATATCCTTAGGTAGACTTCTACTCCAGAGTGATTTTGTTTCCACCAACACATTAATGTGACATTTTAAAATTGTCTTTCCATGAAATTGGGTGTCTTCCCAAATACCCCTGTTTTTATAATTGTGCATCTGAATTTACTTTTAAAAAAATTACTTTTAATGTGAGAAAAAGTATTGACAAATGAGGGCGTCTCAGGTGGTGCTGGTGGTAAAGAACTCACCTGCTATCATAGGAGGCATGAGACTTGGGTTTGATACCTGCATAGGGAAGAGCCCCTGGAGGAGGGCATGACAATCCACTCCAGTATTCTTGCCTGGAGAATCCGACGGACAGAGGAGCCTGGTGGGATGCAGTCTATGGTGTCACAAAGAGTCAGAAACAACTGAAGTGACTTAGCATGCATTGACAAATGAAATGGTCCTGAACAGAAGTATTAAGAAGGGGAGTGAGGCACAATCATATTTCTATAAAGATTAAGATAAGTCAGGACCCATAGTTACCGGCAATGTCAGAGTTGAGAAGCAGGTGTCCAGCATTAATCCACGTAGACTCATGACATTAATGGGAGTCTTGTGGCTTTATTCCCAAGCACTTCTTTGAACATTTATCCCAAGATATGAATTAATACAATGTAGTTCCTGTACTGCTGGGTCTTATTGCTTAATTAATGTGATCATAATGACAGCGGGGAACTCTAAATTTTCCATGTCACTTCATGTCCTATAAAGTTTCAGTAGAGTAATGAGCTTCATAAGAAGATGAGTCATTTGCATTTGAAGGTTTAAGTGACAGGCTTAGAGGCATTGTCCACCATTAAAAAGAAGCTATGCAAAGATATTGGTTGACAAAGGCATATGATGTGTAGCATATTCTAATATTTATGGTTAAGCATCTTGGAGCAAATTCTAATAAATAACCTATTCATTTGTACCATATTTCCATAGTACCCCTAAGAAAGAAATGATGTGTTAACCTGATATACCAATAACTATTATTTTTCTTTTCAACAGGTAGTTATAAACTATCCCTATAAGCAAGCTATTACCCTTTAGCATTCTGTGTGTGGTGGAGTCAAGGCAGAGGTGGAGTAAGTCAAGTAAATATGCATGCTGCTGCTGCTGCTGCTAAGTCGCTTCAGTCATGTCCAACTCTGTGCGACCCCATAGAGGGCAGCCCACCAGGCTTCCCTGTCCCTGGGATTCTCCAGGCAAGAACACTGGAATGGGTTGCCATTTCCTTCTCCAATGCATGAAAGTGAAAAGTGAAAGTGAAGTCGCTCAGTTGTGTTTGACTCTAGCGACCCCATGGACTGCAGCCTACAAGGCTTCTCCATCCATGGGATATTCCAGGCAAAAGTACTGGAGTGGGGTGCCATTGCCTTTTCCATATATATGCATACCTTCCCACAATTTTGTACAGAAACATTTTCCTCCAAGTTCTTAGATTTACTGTTGTTTTCCTGTATTTGTCCTATGTGTCATCTGTAACATTTGAGACCATGACTCTCTCTTTTCCTTCTTAAATTTTTCTTCTCCCTGTTTTATAATGACAAAGCCTTTTGTCCTTCTTATGTAACCCTGACACTACTCTTATCCTTTGACTATCTCTTATTAATATAACCATTCAATACAAGATGTCTCCCTAGGTTATGCTCTTCACCTTCCTCTCTGCTTCTTCTTTAATATTTCTTTGTGTTATCTCATGTATTTGCACAAACTTGAACTGTCACCTACAAGAAGGTAAGACCCCAAAAAGTGTATCAGAGGATCATAAAGTAAAATATGCAACTAAAACACACAAGACATGCAATATTCCATGGGACAACAGTCCCATGCTGTATTAAGGAAAACCACCTCTGCACTAGTGTTTATCAAGGTAATAAAAGAGATTTTTCACAATAAAGCTAATATAGATAAGCTGAAATAATTCCTTCCTTTCATACTATCCTGCAGCATGGTACATCACGTTCCACTTATGAGTTAAAGGAACATCAAGATATTTGGAAGGGTATCCCTTAGGTTTCTGTACTAGAATTATGCATACTTGATGTTATAGGAAATCATTTATCTGACTTATTATACACTCTGCGGTCTAAAAGACTTTATATGGCCTCTATTTCAAAATCTAGTGTGATTCGAAGAAGGAATGATACTCTTTTTCCAATATACAGGTTTATATCATAGTGAAGCAGTATACTGTTTTAATTGCATGGGCTATCAAGAAACGATCATCACAGGATCCCAAGTTTTTGGAGTTTAAGATTCACCAGGAGCTTTAAAATAAAAACTGGAATGGTCTCTGTAGACAACAATATGAAAATTGTTGAAAAAATTAAGAATAGAACTACCATATGATCTAGCCATTTCACCCCTGTGAAAATATATGAAGAAAATAAAAACATTAATTCTAAAAGTACATGCTCCACAATGTCACAGCAGCATTATTTGACAGAGCCAAGATATGTAAGGAAATTAAGTGTCTATCAACAGAAGAGTAAAGAAGATGTGATATGGAGTACTAAGTCAGTCTCTCAGTCATATCTGACTCTTTAAAACCCCATGGACTGTAGCCTGCTAGGCACCTCTGTCCATGATATTCTCCAGGCAAGAATACTAGAGTGCATTGAGATTTCCTTCTCCAGGGGATATGGAACATTACTCAGCAATAAAAATAACAAAATTCCATTAACAAATAATAAAATTCTATGTTGTTGCATTTGCTACAACATGGGCAGAACTAGAGGGTATTATGCTTCATGAAATGTCAGAGAAAGACAAATAATGTATATTATTAATTATATGTGGAATATAAAAAATAAAACAAATAAATAAATATAACAAAACATAAACAGACTCCCAGGTATAGAAAACAAACTAGTGACTGCCACTAGGGAGAGAAAATGGGGAGGAAGGCCAGATAGTGTAGGAGTTTAAGTGTTACAAACTAAAAGTATGTCAAAAATAAATAAGCTACAAGGATACACTGTACAGCATAGGGAAAATGGCCATTATTTTATAATAACTTTAAATGAAGTTTAATTATCAAAATACTGAATCACCAAGCTGTATATCTGAAATTAATATATTATAAACCAACTATCACATCAGTTCAGTCAAGCAGGCATGTCTGACTCTTTGCAACCCCATGGACTGCAGCACTCCAGGCTTCTCTGTCCATCACCAACTCCCAGAGCCTACTCAAACTCATGTCCATTGAGTTGGTATTGCCATCCAACCATCTCATCCTCTGTCGTCCCCTTCTCCCACCTTCAATCCTTCCCAGCATCAGGTTCTTTTTAAATGAGTCAGTTCTTTGTATCAGGTGGCCAAACTATTGGAGTTTCAGCTTCAGCATCAGTCCTTCCAATGAGTATTCAGGACTGATTTCCTGTAGCATGAACTGATTGGACCTCTGTGCAGTCCAAGGGACTCTCAAGAGTCCGCTCCAACATCATATTTCTAAAGCATCAATTCTTCAGCGCTCAGCTTTCTTTATAGTTCAACTCTCACATCCATACATGATCACTGGAAAAACCATAGCTTTGACTAGACGGACCTTTGTTGGCAAAATAATGTCTCTGCTTTTTAATATGCTGTCTAATTTGGTCATAACTTTTCTTCCAAGGAGCAAGCATCTTTTAATTTCATGGCTCTAGTCACCATCCGCAGTGATTTTGGAGCCCCCAAAAATAAAGTCACCGCCACTGTTTTCATTGTTTCCCCATCTATTTGCCATAAGTGATGTGGCAAATGGAAGTGATGGGACCGGGTACCATGATCTTAGTTTTCTGAATGTTGAGTTTTACGCCAACTTTTTCAATCTCCTCTTTCACTTTCATGAAGAGGGTCTTCAGTTCTCCTTCACTTTCTGTGAAGGGTGGTGTCATCTGCACATTTGAGGTTATTGATATTTCTCCTGGAAATCTTGATTCCAGCTTGTGCTTCATCCAGTCCAGCATTTCTCATGATGTACTCTGCATATAAGTTAAATAAGCAGGGTGACAATATATAGCCTTGACGTACTCCTTTCCCAATTTGGAACCAGTCTGTTCCATGTCCAATTCTAACTGTTGCTTTTTGACCTGCACACAGATTTCTCAGGAGGCAGGTAAGGTGGTCTGGTATTCCCATATCTTGCAGAATTTTCCACAGTTTGTTGTGATCCACATAATCAAAGGCTTTGGCATAGTCAATAAAGCAGAAGTAGATGTTCTTCTGGAACTCTCTTGCTTTTTTGATGTTCCAATAGATGTTGGTAATTTGATTTCTGGTTCCTCTGCCTTTTCTAAATCCAGCTTGAACATCTGGAAGTTCATGGTTCATATACCGTTGAAACCTGGCTTGGAGAATTTTGAGCATTACTTTACTAGCGTGTGAGATGAGTGCAATTGTGCGGTAGTTTGAGCACTCTTTGGCATTGCCTTTCTTTGGGACTAGAATGAAAACTGACCTATTCCTTTACTTTAACTTAAAATACTTAAACTTAAAAAATATGATCAGTATATAATCCTCCTAATATTTGGAAAATAAGATATTCAAATGCACAAGAAGAAACAGTGTAATTTCCATTCCTCTGTGGCTATGATTTTGATGCCATGAGCTGTTGAAAACACAGATTCAGACATTCTTTAAACAAGTCAGATACAAAGCACAAAAATGTACCTCATCCTTGAGACCTGGGTGCCAAAAATTGTCTAGTCTACTATGTTTATCTAATACTAGGAATGGAGTGCATAAAAATCTAAAAGACCTATATGTACACCACAAAGTGAAGGAAAATCTGGGTCTTACTACAGCTTCATAAAATTAAAAGCAAAACTAGAAGAAACCAGAACAATACTTATAAAAGATGGTTCAATTATAAAACGATGTATATAAGCAATGGCAAGCCAAATAGAATATAAATATACAATATAAAGGATAACATAATCAAGGATATTTTATTGTTCTGAAAAGTTTTGTTCTTAAACTTTTGTACATTCTTAATGGGTCCAAAATCAGCCCTAATAGAGAGAACAGAACTAATTCTCAGACAATAGATGGGAATATAAATGCTAGAGACCTCTGAAATTGCCAGGCTCAATCATCTTCATTTGAGTCATGAAGAACCTGAGGGCTAGATAGTGAAATCACCTACACTGAAAAACATAGATTATTAAAATCACACTTGGAACAAAAGCACACCACCTAATTTCCAACTCAGCTCTCTAAACTGTCAGCTGAGACTAGTGATAATAAAATCTGAAGAGTTAATATTAAATGTGCAAATATGTATAAAAAGGAGATTTATACTATTTACCCTTTTCAAAGCCTTGGCTGTACAAAGGGCATTAAATCACAGACCTTAGATATACAAGAACAGGAACAATATTATCAGGTCATAGACCACATTTCTTACTTACTCATTTCTGCCTTATGATTCACTTAACCTAACATTCATCCCTCACCCAATATATTATATATTTCTAAAGGTTCTTCTGTTTTCTGAGCAAGGCTACCATGGAAATCTTGGCCCCAAATGAAAACAAATGATCATTTGATGAGGCATTCACCTTGAAGAAATTTTGCTCTGGACTACTTGAATTAAGATCACCACCTATACCACTGACAATCAATAACAGTTTGGTTGCTTAAATCTCTAGCCAATGTACTTCTTTTTGCAGTAAAATATCTAACTCAAAAATGGAATATATTTTATTCAATAAAGTAATTAATACTTTCAAAAATTAATTGCTATTATTTTGTGTAGCTCTCTAGCCATTTAAAATCTCATGCACTTTTTTGGTAACTATTCTCAAACCAAACACTAATCTGTAGGCCAAGCTCTGAAGCTGTTTTGCAATCTCATGAGTCATTTGGAAGTGCCCAAATGGGTCCCATGTGGATTCTTTATGTTGCAACAATTCATATATTAAAAACATGATGTGAGACTGTTTCAGTTAGCAAAATCTAAGTGCAGCAGAAAAACAGATGACATATGTTATTGTCATATGTTCCCTGTGAGATAACAAACTTTTGTATATCATCTCAAGCCTACATGTTAACCCCTGCTGCTAGGCCTAAGGCTTGATTACATAGGGTCGATGTGCAAGAGACATAAGAGGCTTGGATTTGATCCATATGTTGAGAGGATTTCCTGGAGGAGGGCATGGCAACCCACTCCATATTCTTGCCTGGAGAATCCCATGGACAGAGGAGCCTGGTGGATTATAGTTCATGAGATCACATAGAGTCAGACACAATTGAAGCAACTTAACATGCATGCACACACGTGATCTGTTATAAGATTCCACAGAAAATATTTCTATAAAGAAATGGGAAAACCCTCCCATTTGGAACCCATCTGACAGGAAGTCCAACCTGCATAGCTAACCCAACAACAAAGATTTGATTTAAAAAAAAAAAATGATCACCCAGAAATCAAAGACTTAAAGTCTGAGGCCTCAGGAGGAGTCAGGTACCATAAGTAACACATAAGAGGAGTTTCACTGAAAGTTTTTGGGGATCTTGTAATATAGGTATTACATTCTTAAGATTCCTCTAAATAGGTATAATACAAAGTGGTGAGAGATGGACCACACTTCACCTTGGAAACAGGTGAAGTTTGAACACTGTAGGCATCTATGAATTTGGATTCTCACCAGCAGTGTACATTGAAGCAGTCCAAGAGATGGTTTCTAGGAGGGATGTGCCTAAGATCACACTGTTCAGTGTTGCAGCAGGTACGCTCAAAATGAGATTATGCAAACTGGGAAGAGAGTCAGTTCAGTTCAGTTACTCAGTGGTATCTGAGTCTTTTCAACCCCATGGAATGCAGCATGCCAGCCTTCCTTGTCCATAACCAACTTCCGGAGCTTACTCAAACTAATGGCCATCGAATGGGTGACACTATCCAGCTATCTCATACCCTGTCATCTCCTTATCCTCCTGCCCTCAATCTTTCCCAGCATCAGGGTCCTTTCTAAGGAGTCAGTTCTTTGCAATAGGTGGCCAAAATATTGGAGCTTCAGCTTCAGCTGAAAGAAAAGTAGCAACACTTGAAGAAAAGGCAACTCTGTTTTAGGGAACTTCTGTAATGCCTGACAGAGAGGTGATTATAGACATAGGTGTGATGCCCCCTATTAATTCTTAGATGTTCTCTAGGAAAAACTGCAGAGAATTTCAACTGAATTAGGTAGAGGACAGAAACCCATTATACAATCCATATATCACTTTATACAACCCATATTGCTACTGCTGCTAAGTCGCTTCAGTCATGTCCGACTCTGTGCAACCCCGTAGACGGCAGCCCACCAGGCTCCCCCATCCTTGGGATTCTCCAAGCAAGAATACTGGAGTGGGTTGCCATTTCCTTCTCCAATGCATGAAACTGAAAAGTGAAAGTGAAGTTGCTCAGTCGTGTCTGACTCCTAGTGACCCCATGGACTGCAGCCTACCAGGCTCCTCTGTCCATGGGATTTGCCAGGCAAGAGTACTGGAGTGGGTTGCCAATGCCTTCTCCGTACAACCCATATATATATGAGAAAAGAGCTCTCATATATATACAAAAGATTTCTCATTACTAGAAGTGATATAGGGGTTGTATACAACCCCTTTATCACTTCTAGTAATGAGAGCTCTTTTGTACTCACAAATTGGTAGGACCAGAGAAACTTCAGTTGATGTAAGCTCTGTCTCCTAGCCAGCTATGGGCATTTATACACCTTGTAGCATCTGTTTGAGTACTTTTAATCAAAATCCCAGTTTTTACATCCCAAAAAGGCAAAGCCAATATTCTGAAGTAAACTGTTACTTGTCTACCTGAGTCCACTATGATCTGACTTTTCTCTGAATTTGCATGTCAGTTATCATCTCTAATATCCATTTAGTAAGCATTATTATAAACTCATTTCTGCTATTACTTACATTACAATTCTCCAGTGCCTAAAACTGCAGAGTTAGGTTTCACAAAAGTAGGTTGATCTCTCTTGTGTATGTGTGCTGACTCTTTGCAACCCCATGGACTGTAGCCTGCCAAGCTCCTTTGTCCATGGGATTATCCAGGCAAAAATACTGGAGTTGCCATTTCCTCCTCCAGGGAATATTCCTGACCCAGGCACTAAACCCACATCTTGAGTGGCTCCTGTATTGGCAGGCAGATCCTTCACCACTGAACCACTTGGGAAGCCCCTGATTTCCCCCAGTAGACTGCAAATGCTGAGATTGTTGGTGCTTGTCTTTATTTAGCTTAGAGTAGTTTCCAACATGTGTGACAATGTAGAGACTCAAAAACTCTCAAATGGATGCATGAATGGAATATTTAATTTTCCACCATTGAGGCTATTATGGTCTTACCAAAGGACATGCCCAATGCTGTAACATGGTTTGGTTCATCTATTTATTCTGCATTATAGACCCATAATAAATAAATGGCTAAATTCTTCCTCTCAGTAGAATGTGGTGATTCCCTGGGACAATTATTCATTTGTCAGAATTATATTTTGATAAAAGTACAAAGAGAAAGGTGAAAAAATGGGCAAAAATCTGCTGATAAATTTAAAAATTTTTACTAAAATCACAGCAGTAAAACAGCTGAAGCTCAAATGTAGAGAATCATGTCTCCTGAAAATAAATATCCCCCAAGCTCATAAACACCAAGGCTAGTGGTCAGGAATGAACAGATGTTTATTGCCTCGCGCACCCTCTGCTACTCTGGGATAATCTCTTAAATATCCCAAATCCAGTTTGAATTTAAATTAGATTCATATTTTCTTTCACGATTATTCCATTAAAAATATCATATGATTAGCCAATTAAATGGAGGAAAAAATCAGTAGGAGAGCAATCCCCTTTAATATTTTCAATTAAGATGTAGTGTGGCCAATAAAAACGGCTTACATTTTCATTTTATGGGTACCTATGGAGAGCATTATGACACAAATGACTCAGAAGAAGGTAATCGTTTCAAAATATATTGTAGTGGAAGACTGTAAACAGTGCAGTGTGTTAGCTTACAGGGGATGTGATGAAAATATAAAGTTTTTTTCAAAGGGGATTCATGTTTATTTTATAGTCTTTTAGGGTGCTTGTGCCTGCCAATTTGCAGCACATATTTCTAAAATGTCATGGACTGTTTTCTCCCAGGAAAGGGTGGGAAGGTGAGAATATACCCATTAGGGGATAATATGTTTTCAAGAAGAAGAGAGTCGTGTAGCAACTCCATCCTGTCTGCTGCCTAGATTTGAAATGGCACTTCACCGGGGCATAGTATAAAGTCTTATTTTCTTATAGGACCATAAGAAGAAGACTGAAAGGCTGGGGCTACGTGATGTCAAATGCAGCAAGGAATATGGAAAATTTCTAATGTTCAGCATAGCATCATGCATTTTGAATCTATAACCACTGAAATTTGGACTGAATTATTTCATTTTCTCTGACTTCTTTTGACTCTGTGACTCCAATTAATATCAATATCAGTACTTCTTAATGGTCTTAGTATGTCATAGCACACTTTTACAAGCTCTCCTGTACATGTGATTTTATTGAATTAGAATAGCAATGATAAAATTCTCATGGGCAGGGGAAGGTCCTCAATTCTCTTATATTAAAAATGTTTAACATAGTTTGGTTTAGGATGTGTATAGTTGATTTTGACTGAGAGTTTAGCAATAACTTATTGGCTAAAAATCTATCCTTGCACATAGAGGTTTCATATTTAGTCCTCTGTGTAAAAGCAAACCAATAGTTGAGAATGCTTCTCAATAAACTAAAGGAGTAATACAAAAAATAGTCAAAGTAACTAGAATTAAAAATATATGCATTTAATAACAGAATGTTTTTAGTTTTAAAAAAGTTTAAAAATGTGCTTATCATGTGTCAGATACTGTACAAAATTTTTAATATACATCTGTTTCACATTTCAGTGAGACTGGTATTGTCATTAGAATCAACAAAGACCACATAGCTAGCACACAGCAGCAAGTTGGAGCTAGAGACATATTTGTATGTAGCTTATACTGTGGGTATATGTGTTCGACACTGCACAGGAAGGACTGGAATAAACAAAGGTGAGCAAGTAGGTCAAAATCCCTTCCCTCATGGAGTTTGCATTCTATTTTATTTTTGTTATAAACTGGGTATATTTAAACCTTGTTCGTTCCCCAAGCTATTTCACAAGATTTCTCCTATTTTCAATGAATTTGATGAATAATTAAAAGTCTGAGGGAGAACACTGAACTGAAACCTCTTCTTTCCCTATATCTCATGCCTATTCAAAATGGGCCAATGCTTTCTATTTTCATGTTTTCTCAGTAATATATAAACTACATCAACATTTGATTCAAATCCTGGACTTCAGGGATGAGTTAGATTTATTTTTTGCATACAGAAAATATCAGGAGAATACTACAATCATTTTTGGCCACAGGCAAAAATAAAAGTTAGAAGTTTGTTGTGTTCATTACTCTTCCCCTACATATTTCTTAAATGATTGTGTTATTTATTTTCAGAACTGTCATATAGAAAGTATCTTAACTCTATTCACTTAAAGAGTTGAAACATCATTCCTCAGAGGAAGACTTTAGTGTTCATAATGATCCAGTTTTTAAGTGGGAGTATGTGGCACGCTGAAAGGGAAATTTCAGGTATGACACTGGGTAGGAAAGACATTTACAAGTCTGGAAATCTTCAGTGCTATCCTTAACATAATGTTGTATAAATAATAAATGACATGATCTGCACACACAACTTTAGCAATCTTGTGTTTTCTTTATCTTTCTTTGTCTCTGCCCACAAAAGCTGGTATGTATTTCCCAATTAAGATGAACTTGTTCAAGTTTTCATATGTTTGTTCTGCTTATCCTACAGTGTTTATTTGCAACTAATCATACTATTGTAAGATTGTAAGGACGGCAATAGCAACATGTGCTTTTTAAATAGATTTCTAAGTTTTCTATGTGTTTATATGTCTATATATACGTGCGTGCTAAGTTGCTTCAGTCATGTCTGACTCTTTGCGACCCTATGGACTGTATAACCCGCCAGGCTCCTCCATCCATGGGATTCTCCAGGAAAGAATACTGGAGTGAGTGGCCATTCCATTCTCCAGGAGAGCTTCCTGACTCAGGGATTGAACCCATGTCTCTTATGTCTCCCACATTGGCAGGAGGGTTCTTTACCACTAGCATCACCTGGGAAGCCATATGTATTGGTGTATAATGGCCTTAGATAAGATGCATCTGAAGTGGCAAAATTTTGATTAGGTAGAGTAAGATATAAACTGAGGACTTGTACTGTGAATGTATAAGGCGACTTACTGTCATGGACAAAGGCGCCTGGCAGGCTGGAGTCCATGGAGTCATAAAGAGTCAGACACGACTAAGTGACTTATTTGTCTTTTAATATTGGATCTTTTACATACAAGTTACAGTAACATAACCTTGGTCTCAGTTTACCGACCTGGAATACAAATACATACCTCTTTGAATTCTTTTTTTTTAAATGATACATTTTATATAAAATTTTTAAGCATAGTTTCTGGTACATAGAACAGAGTCTGCGTGTGTGTGTGCTATGTCACTTCAGTCTTGTCTGACTGTTTGCAACCCCATGGACTGTAGGGCACCAGGATCCCCTGTCCATGGGATTCTCCAGGCAAGAATACTGGAGTGGATTGCCATGTCCTCCTCCAGGGGATCTTCCCAACCGAGGGACTGAATCCGCCTCTCTTCGGTCTCCTGCATTGACAGGTGGGTTCTTTACCGTTAATGCCACCTGGGAAGCCCAATACCAACATTATCTTTGTCATCACGCAGTTGTCTTACATGTTAAAGCATAGATAGAATTTTGGTTATTTGACAGCAAAACAAATGATTTACTGTTATCCATTCTTATGTCACTTAAAACTGTCATAACATTGAAAAATGACCATAGATGTTGAGAAAATGGACAGTTGTATGATCAACATGATTTGAAGACCCTTCAACTAAAAAAAAAAAATATATATTCCTCACACCAAGCTTGACATTCTTTCTTTCAGGTCATTTATTCACATTATCATGATTCTAAAATGTTAATTGGCTGTGGTTTCTGATGAGGAAGTTACTTTGTGTTAAAATGACTCTGTATACAGAAAAATCTCTCCAACCTATGTTATAGTCATTTCCCCGGTACAATGAGTGTATGACTTTGTGATCAATGTGTATGATTTTGCAGATCAATCTAAGGTCTTCTGTTTTTAAAGTATGTGTCTTACCTCTGCCTTGTCTGTCAAAAAAGGAGATTGGCAAGATTGTTGAATTAAATCTGGATTTAGTCCTAAAGCTAGTCAACATTATAACGAAGCAGGGCACAAAGTTCACCATTCTAATTTATATATTTTCTAATTAATTTCCATATTTTTGGTACTCAATCATTGGCCCAATGTCAGAATCTGAATGTGAAGACTTTAAAAGAGCTTCCTATAAGATTAGCTCTTTACTTCTGACCCTGTTTAATTGTCAACTGCATCTTATTTTACTCTGTTAATTAACTTTATTTCACAGCTTTACCACAATCAAAGAAATTACTCCTTTTTTAGCTTCTTCCTCCTCAAAGAATAGATCATTTTAGTGAGATATTAAAATGGAGACAAGCCAAACATATGCTTACTCAACTATTATTGACCTGGATTTAGGAATGGCAACCCACTCCTGTACTCTTGCCTGGAAAATTCCATGGACAGAGGGGCCTTGTAGGCTTCAGTCCATGGGATTGCAAAGAGTCGGACACGACTGAGGGACTTCACTTCACTTCACTTTAAAATTAGTAGGATGACTTGGCAACGGAAGGATCAAAATTGAGGTCGAAATAAGCTTTTTAAAGAGAAACTTTATGGTATTCTTTAAATTCTAAGTACCTGATATAGAACATGTTCTTAAAATAATCTAAAGAATGGATGACTGAATGGCTCAATAAATATAGCAGGCATTTTATAATCTGTTTATGCATCTATTTTTCACTATTTGCATGAACTTTAACATTAATAAATCAAAAGGTCCTGAGCCTTCGTTTACATACCTGCAATTTGGAAAAATAGTATTTCCTAAACAGTCAATATGTTCAAGATCAAATGAAATAATATAATGAAATTGCTTTGAAAATTGTAAAAGTAAGGTACTTATATTTTGACAGTTATTTAAAAAAACGATCACACCCTACAAAGATGCTCAGTTCAGTTCCATTCAGTCTCTCAGTTGTGTCTGACTCTTTGCGACCCCATGGACTGCAGCAAGCCAGGCCTCCCTGTCCATCACGATCTCCTGGAGTTTACTCAAACCCATGTCTATTGAGTTGGTGATAACCATCTAACCATCTCATTGTCTGTTGTCCCCTTCTCCTCTCACCTTCAATCTTTCCCAGCATCAGGCTCTTTTCCAATGAGTCAGTTCTTTTCATCAGGTGGCTAAAATATTGGAGTTTCAGCTTCATCATCAGACCTTCCAATGAATATTCAGGATTGATTTCCTTTAGAATGGACTAGTTGGATCTCCTTGCAGTCCAAGGGACTCTCAAGAGTCTTCTCCAACACCACAGTTCAAAAGCATCAATTCTTTGCTGCTCATCTTTCTTTATACTCCAACTCTCACATCCATACACGACTACTGGAAACACCATAGCTTTGACTAGTTGGACCTTTGTTGGCAAAGTAATATTTCTGTTTTTTAATATGCTGTCTAGGTTGGTCATAACTTTTCTTACAAGGAGCAAGCATCTTTTAATTTCATGGCTGCAGTCACCATCTGCAGTAATTTTGGAGCCCCCCAAAAATAAAGTCTCTCACTGTTTCCATTGTTTCCACATCTATTTGCCATGAAGTGGTGGGACCAGATGCCATCATCTTAGATTTCTGAATGCTGAGTTTGAAGCCTTAAGCAAGTGTCCTTTGTGGTGCAGGCAAAGTGGAGGCGAGCAATAGCAGGGCGGGAAGAGCAAAAAGTTAGTTTCTCCTGGACCTATGTCCTCTCTTCATAGAATCAAAGCCTTAATCTATTATTAATATATTAATACTATTTTTATAATCACAGACTAGGAGAAAATATTTGCAAATCACATATTTGGTACAAAACATGTATGCAGAGTATATAAAGTGCCTCTAAACTCAACTAAGCAAGCCACTCAATTATAAATGGGTCAGTATGTGAGCAGAATAAAAATTTTAAAATATACATGCCAACTAAGAATACTTTTAGCACTTTAAAAAATATTCAAAATATTCAACAAGATTTGTTATCAGAGAAAGAAGGCTAAAATTTATGAAAATAAATTTAAAAGATTGTCAATATTTCAAAATGGGCCAAAGATCTTAACAGACACATCACCAAAAATATATATACAAATTGCAAAAAATGTATGAATAGACACTCTACATTGTACTATCATCAGGACATGAAAATTAAAACAATAGTGAGATTGCACTACACACCTATTAGAACAGCCAAAATTCAGAATGCTGAGAAGGATGTTGAACCACAGAGATCCTCATACATTGCTAATGGAAATGCAAAATGAAACAGTCACTTCGGAAGACAGTTTGCTTCTTACAAAACTAAGTTTACTCTTATCATACAGCCCAATAACTGTACTCCATGGCGTTTACTAAAAGGAGTTGAAGACTTACGTCCACAAATAGTATGACATTATTATAACATGTCATTTTACATTTGTCTAAACCTATAGACTGTGTAATACCAAGATTGAACCCTACAGTAAACTATGGACTTTGGGTAGTTATGATATGTCAGTGTAGGTTCATTTAGTCATAATTCATGTACCACTTTGGTAGGGGATGTTGATAATGGAGGAAGATATACATGTTTGAGGGAAGGGTTTTATGAAACTCTGTACTATCCTCTCAATTTTGCTGTGAACCTAAAACTGCTCTAAAAAATAAAATAAAATATAAATATAAAAAAATGAGAGCAAATCTAACTCTCATATCCTACTGATTAGAGTAAATCACAGATCAGTTCAGTTCAGTTCAGTTCAGTCGCTCAGTCATGTCCGACTCTTTATGACCCAAGAACCACAGTATGCCAGGCCTCCCTGTCCATCACCAACTCCCAGAATCCACCCAATCCCATGTCCATTGAGTCGTTAATGCCATCCAACCATCTCATCCTCTGTCGTCCCCTTCTCCTTCTGCCTCCAATCTTTCCCAGCATCAGGGTCTTTTCAAATGAGTCAGCTCTTTGTATCAGGTGACCAAAGTATTGGAGTTTCAGCTTCATCATCAGTCCTTCCAATGAACACCCAGGACTGATCTCCTTTAGGATGGACTGGTTGGATCTCCTTTCAGTCCAAGGGACTCTCAAGAGTCTTCTCCAGCACCACAGTTCAAAAGCATCAATTCTTCAGTGCTCAGCTTTCTTTATAGTCCAACTCTCACATCCATACATGACTGCTGGAAAAATCACAGTAGTATTGGAGTAAACCATTTTGCATCCCCATTAGAAATCAGCTTATCAGCTTCTTATAAAATTGAATATATATTTATCATGCAACTCAAAAATCCCACTCAGGTATTTATCTCAGTGAATTATAAAAGTATGTTCTCTAAAGTTTATGGAAGTTTTATTTATTAATCACCCCAAATCAGAAACACCTCAAATGACCTTCAACACGTAAATGCATAAATGTTTTCTGTACATTCATGCAACGGATCACCACTCAGTCATAAAAAAGAAATGTACCAGTGATTCAGATAACATAAAGATCCTTAAGTGCATTTTGCTAACTGAAATAAGTGGGAAGAAATAAGCCACAAATTGTATACTTTTAATTTTTTAAATGGTGTATAGTTCTGTAAAACATGAAACTAAATTATCAGTGTATCAGTAGTTGCCAACATTTAGAGCACCATAATAGTTTCTCTACAAAGGACAATAAGAGTACATTACGGAGGGAGCAGTACAGAAGTTGAACTCTATGGCACTGTGATGATGTATGTGTGTTCATTTGTATATGTTGGAAGATGAAATTTCATCATTCAAGATAAAATCAGATTGTGACAAATAACTCTAACAGTATTACAAACTAGTAACATTACTGAAGGAAGTATGTAAGAATGGAGCTGATTAAATAAACTTTGGGATAGCTTTTATTTTATTCAAAATATTTTCTAATATTGAAACAAAAGTTAAAAAGGAAAATATATACTTATATTCTTCATAATTTTATAAGATAAATGTAATATACATTTACTCTAAATTTATATATAGATAAAACATTTTTTTGAGTCACAAAAATTTTAGAATTGGATTGATGCCTAGTTATCTTTTTGTTATTCCTTTGTTTCTTAAATCCATTGTACTAAGATATCAAATGATCAGATCAGATCAGATCAGATGCTCAGTCATGTCCGACTCTTTACGACCCCATGAATCGCAGCACGCCAGGCCTCCCTGTCCATCACCAACTCCCAGAGTTCACTGAGACTCACGTCCATCGAGTCAGTGATGCCATCCAGCCATCTCATCCTCTGTTGTCCCCTTTTCCTCCTGCCCCCAATCTCTCCCAGCATCAGAGTCTTTTCCAACGAGTCAACTCTTCGCATGAGGTGGCCAAAGTACTGGAGTTTCAGCTTTAGCATCATTCCTCCCAAAGAAATCCCAGGGCTGATCTCCTTCAGAATGGACTGGTTGGATCTCCTTGCAGTCCAAGAGACTCTCAAGAGTCTTCTCCAACACAACAGTTCAAAAGCATCAATTCTTTGGCACTCAGCCTTCTTCACAGTCCAACTCTCACATCCATACATGACCACTGGAAAAACCATAGCCTTGACTAGACGGACCTTTGTTGGCAAAGTAATGTCTCTGCTTTTCAATATGCTATCTAGGTTGGTCATAACTCTCCTTCCAAGGAGTAAGCGTCTTTTAATTTCATGGCTGCAGTCACCATCTGCAGTGATTTTGGAGCCCACAAAAATAAAGTCAGCTACTGTGTCCACTGTTTCCCCATCTATTTCCCATAAAGTGATGGGACCAGATGCCATGATCTTCGTTTTCTGAATGTTGAGCTTTAAGCCAACTTTTTCACCCTCCACTTTCACTTTCATCAAGAGGCTTTTGAGTTCCTCTTCAGTTTCTGCCATAAGGGTGGTGTCCTCTGCATATCTGAGATTATTGATATTTCTCCCGGAAATCTTGATTCCATCTTGTGTTTCTTCCAGTCCAGTGTTTCTCATGATGTACTCTGCATATAAGTTAAATAAACAGGGTGACAATATACAGCCTTGATGAACTCCTTTTCCTATTTGGAACCAGTCTGTTGTTCCATGTCCAGTTCTAACTGTTGCTTCCTGACCTGCATACAAATTTCTCAAGAGGCAGGTCAGGTGGTCTAGTATTCCCATCTCTTTCAGAATTTCCCACATATTTATCAAATGATGAATATGTTCAATTAAAAAAAATTGAGCTTTGCTTTGCAATGCAATATATGATATATTTTATGAATACTCCATGTGTCCTCGGGGTGAAGATGCATTCTGTGATTGTTTGGTACAGTATTTATATATATCATTTGGGTCAAGCTTGTTATTTGTACTGTTCAAATCTTCTATATAATTTTACTGATTTTGTTTTTTTGTTTGTTTTTTCTAATGTATATAGAAAAAAATATCTTAAAATGGCCCATTATAATAATGAATTTGTTTCTTTTAATCCTTTGTTTTTGTATATTTTAATTTGCGATTACTTTTTGTGTTTTGCTTTGGAGGACTTGAAGACTTAGAATTGTAATATATTTCTAAAGGACTGATACTTTAGTCGTTATACACTGTGTCCTAACCAGAGCTTTGGCAGCATGTCACAAATATTTGTATCTTGTGTTTTCATTTTAAATCAGGTCTAACTGTTCTCAATTTGTCTTCATTTTTAAAAAATTTTACCCATGTGTTGTCTAAAAGAATATTATTTAGTTTCCAAATATTTATAAACCTTCTAGAAATATTTTTAAGTATATTTCTTTTTATTGTCCCAGTATATGCTCTATCTTGGAAAATGGTCTTCATGAACTTAAAAAGGATATATATATTCTGATGTTAATGGTTGGAATGTTCCATAAGTCAATTAAAATTTATCGATCAATATTGCTGTTCATGTTTCTGTATCTTTGCAAATTTTCTAATCTTTCAATTATTGAAAGAGGGATATTAAAATATATCAATGCAATTAGATGTGTCTATTTCTTCTCAGTGTTCTTTTAACTTTGTCTTTAATTTTATTTAAACTTTGAATTTCTGTTACTGGTTATATAAGCCTTAATGATTGTTGTGTTCTCCTGATATAGAATCTCTTTGTTATTGCAAAGTGATCTTCTTTATTCCTGGCAATTTTTTATATCTGATATATTGAGGCACCCCAGTTTTATTTTGAATGATGCCAGCTTGTTGTGTTTTCCCCATCCTTTACTTTTATTTTAATGTGGTAGTGTCATATCAAAAAGTACATTTCTAACAGGCAACACATAGCTGGATTCTCACTTTTTAATGCCTTTAAATTATTTATAATTAATGCAATAATTTACATCAGGTTTAACTTTTTAATTTTGTTTTTGGATGTTTATCCTATTTATAAATTTTTCCCTTTTAAAAACATTTTCCTTCCTTTTTTGAATTAGATTTCATTTTGTTTTCCATTAAATCACATTTGTCAGCTTATTAAGTATGCCGTTTTTTTCAGTTTGGGAGATTATTTTAATCAGTTTTTATTAATTTATTTATTTTAATCAGAGGCTAATTACTTCACATTATTTACAAATGTTTACTAGATATAAAATTCTAGATATTTACTAGGTATAAAATTCTAGAATGGTAGTTATTTTGCTTTGGTCAGTTTCATTGGTCTTTTGTTTTTCATTGCATCAGTGTTTGATATATACTCTAATATCCTACATTTTGTTTCTCTGTATATCATGGGGACTTTTTCTAACTAGATTATTTTAAGATTTTATTTATTTTGAGAAATGTGTTTATCATGTGCCTTGGTGTATGTTTTGAAATCATTTTGTGGTTGTTTCTAAAAAGCAGGTTTGCAATTTTTATTACATCTGGTAAACTTTGGCCCTATTTATTCAATTATGTTTCTCTTCCTTCCCAGTTTCCTCTTCTCTGTGGACTCCCATTACACTTGAAGTTCTCACTGTTTACTTTGCTCATTATTTTTTCCCTCTACTTTCATCTTTGATAATGCCCCTTGCCATGTATTCAGGTTCACTTATCCTTTTCTCTACAGTGTCTAATCTGTCATTAATCTCTTCCAATATATTTTCAACTCAGTCATTATATTTTTTTTATCTAGAGCAGTTTGATTTGCATCTTTGAAAATATCTTACTCATTTCTACTTAACTGTTAAACTAATGTAATGCAAATATATTATCTATTTCAATATCTCTGCTAATTTCAGTTCTGGTCAGTGCTAATTAACTGATTTTTATTTTCACCATGGGTCATAATTTTCTTTGGTTCTGTATACCTGATAATTTCTGATCATATGAAAGCTATATTAATTCATCTTTTTTGAGTGGTGAATATTTTTCAATCCTTATACTTTTGAGCTTTCTTTCAGCACATAGTTACTTAGTGAAGTGAAGTCGCTCAGTCATGCCTGACTCTTTGCGACCCCATGGATAGTAGCCTGCACCAAGCTCCTCTGTCCATGGGATTTTCAAGGCAAGAGTACTAGAGTGGGTTGCCATTTCCTTCTCCAGATACTCAATTACTTCAGACCATACTTCTGAAATGTTAGATGGGGGCCAGAGCTGTGTTTAATTCATGGCTAATTATTTCCCACTACTGAGGCAAAACCATTTTGATTACCCTAGTATCATAAGAATTACTCCAGTGTCACATGAATTATTAATTTTTCCAGTCAGGCTGGTAAAACCAGGCTCTATATCCGGCTGTCTTTTAGAGTCACTTACTCGTCTTTCTGTTCTTTTTGGTAGTTCTTTCCCTGAACTCAGATAATTAACTCATGTGCATACATTGATCTGTCACACTGAGTACTCATATCTGCAGACGTCGGAATTCTCTCACTTTACAGTCTCAACTCTAAGGTGCTCTGTCCTGCAGGCTCTACTGCTTTGATCTTCCTGGGCTGTCACTCATAATGTCTGTTCGGGTTTGTCTGAACTACACGTCCTTGTACAGCAGCCTAGAAATTCTCCCAAAGGCAGTAATCTGGGGTAATCAAAGGGCTCACTTTGTTTTACTTTTCTTCTTTCAGGAATCACTGTTACCTATTTTTTGATATCTAGTGTCTTAAAAAATTATTTATTGCCCCATATTTTTTGTTGTTGTGGTTGTTTTTCCTTAGGAGATGTAAGGAAGGGTTCAGGTGATAGGGTAGTCATTACCATTTGTTTCTTGGCCAGAAAGAGAAATACAGGTTAACTGGGCTATTTTAAAAGTTTATAACTGACATCATTTCTTCTAGAGCATCAATATAATATTTAACTTATCTGAGGGTGCTTCTAAAGTCACCTTTTATGAAGCTGGTTTTGTTTTTAGATCTTTAGGATCCATGCCTTATCACTTAGGTCTTTATATATATATTTCCATTTTCAACACTTTCAGTTCAGTGCAGTTCAGTTTAGTCACTCAGTCGTGTCCAACTCTTTGCGACCCCATGAACCACAGCATGCCAGGCCTCCCTGTCCATCACCAACTCCCGGAGTCCACCCAAACCCGTGTCCATTATGTCGGTGATGCCATCCAACCATCTCATCCTCTGTCGTCCCCTTCTCCTCTGGCCTTCAATCTTTCCAAGCATCAGGGTCTTTCCAAATGAGTCAGCTCTCCACATCAGGTGGCCGAAGTATTAAGTACTATAATTGTTAAAGGCATACCTGAAACTGTCTTTGGATATATGCTGGTTTTTATTGGAATCCTATAACTTTATACAATTAAATTTAATTTCATAATCTTAAAATTTCTTTAATTTTGAGACTGTGTTGTACTTCTTTTCTACCATTCATAGCACCAGCAAACTTTATAAGTACATAGTATATACTTGGAGAAGGCACTGGCACCCCACTCCAGTACTCTTGCCTGGAAAACCCCATGGACAGAGGAGCCTGGTAGGCTGCAGTCCATGGGGTCGCTAAGAGTCAGACAGGACTGAGCGACTTCACTTTCACTTTTCACCTTTCATTTTCATGCATTGGAGAAGGAAATGGCAACCCACTCCAGTGTTTTTGCCTGGAGAATCCCAGGGACAAGGGAGCCTGGTGGGCTGCCGTCTATGGGGTCACACAGAGTCAGACACGACTGAAGTGACTTAGCAGCAGTATATACTTTGTAAATAAACAGTTTTATTGCCAATAAAAAACAGATTTAGATTTAATATAGAACAAATGACATTAAATGATACCTGCCTTGCTTTAATTTTCAATTCTGTGAAATTATAAGATTTACCATGCTGATAAAATATATATAGTACTTTAAACATTACAGCCTTAAATAATAGTTGAGAATTGTGTAAATGAAAAGTACCTCCTGGGGATTTCACAGCAGGATAGGCTGTCTTATACCATGTGACAGGCATACTTTATGATCTTGTCTTTCTCAAAGGAGAATATGAAACTAATTCTGAGCATCTCAAGAGAAAAAAATATTGGCATTTAATTAACACCATAAGGCAGACAAACATAGCTCAAGTGATCTTTATCTCTGATGTTTGCCTTGGATGCTTGCAGGAATAGAAAGCTTTCAACAATTTTATGCTTTTTGTAGTACCCCTTTAAGGTACATTCAGGCATCATGCACATAAGCTACACGCATAATATGGCTTTATTTATGGAGACACTTGCTGGGGCTTGTAAGAAGCTGTTTGTATATTATTATTCAAATATCAAAATGATTATACTGTGTTATTTATGTAAGCACCTCTGGGAGAATACACTTTTCTTCTATGAAAAATAAAATTTAAGTCATCCCTATGAAAAGTGCTATAGTAATTCATTCAAAAGCCTTGATACAATTCTACAGAATTTTCAGAAGCTAGTTGAACTGACTTTGTAGGTAATTATTGACCTTTTAATGTAATGTATATTTTATTTTGGTACCATAGAAATAGAATAAAAAAATTAGATTATTTGATACAAAATGAGAAAAATGGTAATTGCTCTTTTGATAAATATTCTAGGAAATAATTTTTATCACTTTCTATGTCTCAAGTTATAATAAAAATATAATAAAATTTCTATGGATAAATCATCAAACATTACTTGAGGTCATTTTATGGTAGTAATGGGAGAGCAAGCAGATAATTAAATAAATGAACCAAAAAATATCAGACAGTGACACATAGATAATTTTTTAAAAGGTGACATTATGTTGGGTACCTGATAGATAGGTTTGATTTTGATTGTGTTATCACAGTCAGGAATTTCTGACGAGGTGCTATTTAAACGAAAATCTAAATGATCAGAAGTGAATTATAGGATAATAAGTGGAAAGACTTCTTTAGGTAAATAAATTAATTAACTCAAAGACTTTAAGGTTACGTACTAGGCAGGAAATTATTAATTTACTATTATTTAACATATAAAAATTACCTCAAAGTGCTTGTTTAACCGGATTGACAAGTTTTCTGCTTCATCAAGTCTGTTAAGATCTCAAGCTTAGACTTCACTTGATTGAGATTCCACGATATTTTGGCTGTATCATGTACAGCACAAGGCTCTTATGAATGGTAAGTTCAAGAAAGACATTCTAGAGAATCACACATAGGTTTTTCACTGACAGCCTAGAAGTGATGTTTCATTCCTGCTTACATTTCATTGGCCAGATCTTGTCAAACATCCCATTCAATTGCCAAGGGAGGTTAGGAGTAAAACTTCATCTGCTTAGAGTCAGAAAAGAACTAGGTATTGATGAACTATTATAATATCTATCATAGATAGGAAACAGCTTGAACAATTTGCAGAACAGAAAAAAAATGGAGGGTGTTAAAGTGTAGGGATGAGGAGAAAGTCCTATGAGGTGATGTTAGAAATAGAGATCAGAATCTCTTAAGGATTTTGTAAGCCAATAGTTAGTTGCTTGGATTATCAGAAGTGCAATGGGAAGTTACTGTATGCTTTAAAATGGTCTTGTGATCATAGTCATATCTTTAAAAGATCAATCTGGATGGTAAGTGGAATATGGATATTGGGCATAATAAAAAGGGCGATCAGTAAGAGGTCATTGAAATGTTGTAGGAGATAGATGGATATGAAAGTTAATAGTAAAGATCTAGAAAAGTGGAACCATTTATAAAGTGTTATAGTTAAAATTGATCTCCCAATGGATTTCATGTGACAGGAAAGAAAATATTTATATTTCTGTCTTGAGAAATGACATGATAACTGTTGGTATCTGAGATGGGGAAGACATGTAGGGAACCCATTTACAGTATAAATCCACAGGTTTTTTTTTTTTTTTTAATGTATGTATAATAGGTATATCAGTGATTATTAAAGATTTGTTGAATAGATTCTGTCACTAGTTATTCAGGAGGTCACTGAGGATGGAAATACAGATTTTTTGTGTCTTCAGCATGCAGATGGTATTTACAGCCATAGATAGGAATTTACCTATGAAGACCTGATGGGTGTTATATAATTGGTTTACTGTTGATATGGGACTAGAAACAGTATCTAGGTTCTCAGTCTTAACATTTCTTTCATTGTTCAATGCATTTTTCTGGAACAAACTGCATACACATTTTCATTGTTGCAAACAGCATGATAAAATTTCCAGGGAATGTGCCTTAAAAATGGCCTGCCTTACTCTAGAATCAATAAGAAACTGTTTTTAAGACAGCTGCTATTTTCTGGTGCAGAATGCATCTCAACATTTCCTGGGTGAATGGTTCTGGAGGCTGCTTCATGATTACATTTTATGTTACTTATTGAAGGACCCACAATTACTATGCCATATTTCACAGAAAAAGATGATTCTGTTGACTCTCCATTGACAAAGCTTCTGAACTAGACAATTGGTTTTATTTAAATGTCCATATTGTCTTGCCTAGTTTCTTAAGGAAAAAACTGAATACGTAAGATAAGAAGTCTCTGTAATCTCTACCTACTCAAATCCTATTTAACAGGACTCAAGTCTGAAGCTCAGTAAAACCTCTCTATGATATTCTGTGTGTCTCATTTTGATGTGAAAATATTCAAATTCAAATTATTAATCTGATGTTTTTCATATATATACATATACATATATAAGTATGTACATGTATTGGTGGTGTTTGCCCAGTTGTGTCTGACTGTGATCCCATGGACTGCAGAATGCCAGGCCTCCCTGTCTCTCATCATCTCCTGAAATTTGCCCAAGTTCACGTTCACGGCATCATTGATGACATCCAGCCATCTCATCCTCTGATGCCCTCTTCTCCTATCTTTTATGTATATGTATGTATATATACATACATAGTTGGACTGTGAAGAAGGCTGAGCGCCGAAGAATTGATGCTTTTGAACTGTGGTGTTGGAGAAGACTCTTGAAATTCCCTTGGACTGCAAGGAGATCCAACCAGTCCATTCTAAAGGAGATCAGCCCTGGGATTTCTTTGGAAGGAATGATGCTAAAGCTGAAACTCCAGTACTTTGGCCACCTCATGCGAAGAGTTGACTCATTGGAAAAGACTCTGATGCTGGGAGGGATTGGGGGCAAGAGGAGAAGGGGATGACAGAGGATGAGATGGCTGGATGGCATCACTGACTCGATGGACATGAGTCTGAGTGAACTCCAGGAGTTGGTGATGGACAGGGAGGCCTGGCGTGCTGCGATTCATGGGGTTGCAAAGGGTCAGACATGACTGAGTGACTGATTTGATCTGATCTGATGTATATATATATATATATATGTATAAAACTTCAGATTAATATTTTGAATTTTGCATATTTTCACAGACCCCTGTGTTATTCCTTAGTAAATTATTAGTGTGTGATTTCTATTTGAAGTATCCCTTCAAATTTCCTAGCCTATCTTAGGTCACATAATAGGTAGGCAATAAACTTGGTATTCTGAATATGTTTTTTGTACACGCAAGTGCATATTTTTGTGTATGTGTGTATAAGGGGCAGAAAAAAGAAAGGATAGGTGTCAAAATGCAAATGAGTCCATTAAAAAAAGGCATTCATTTTATTTTGGAGGGCTTCAAAATCACTGCAGATGGTGACTAGAGCCATGAAATTAAAAGATGCTTGCTTCTTGGAAGAAAAGCTATGACCAACCTAGACAGCATATCGAAAAGCAGAGTCATTACTTTACCAAGAAAGACCTGTCTAGTCAAAGCCATGGTTTTTCCAATAGTCACTTATGGATGTGAGAATTGGACTATAAAGAAAGCTGAGAGCCGAAGAATTGATGCTTTTGAACTGTGGTGTCGGAGAAGACTCTTGAGAGTCCCTTGGACTGCAAGGAGATCCAACCAGTCAATCCTAAAGGAAGTCAGTCCTGGGTGTTCATTGGAAGGACTGATGATGAAGCTGAAACTCCAATACTTTGGCCATCTGATGCGAAGAGCTGACTCATTTGAAAAGAGCCTGATGCTAGGAAAGATTGAAGGCGGGAGGAAAAGGGTATGACAGAGGATGAGATGGTTGGATGGCATCACCGATGTGATGGACATGAGTTTGAATAGGCTCCGGGAGTTGGTGATGAACAGGGAAGCCTGGCATGCTGCAGTCCATGGGGTTGCAAAGAGTCAGACATGACTGAGCGACTGAGATGAACTGATATATTTTAATTTTTATAATATATAAATAATAAATGCATTTTTGAGCATTTTGAAATTCTAAAAATATCCACAGAATTGTATTTTAAATAGCTCAGGGCTTCCCAGGTGGTGCTAGTGGTAAAGAATCAGCCTCCCAATGCAAGGTACATAAAAGGCTTGGTTCAATCCCTGGACTGGGAAGATCCCCTGGAGAAGGAAATGGCAATCTACTCCAATATTCTTCTTGGAGCATCCCAAGGACAGAAGAGCCTTATGGAACGCAGTCCAAGGGATAGCAAAGAGTCAGACACAACTGAGCAACTGAGCACATACAAATATTTTGGAATTTTTAAAAGATCTATAAATCATACTATTATGAAATTGAAACTTATATTACTTTTTTTAGATCAAAAATCAGCCAAACATTAGCAATTTCAAATGGTTTAAACTAATCTAGTTATATTTTTATATGTTGATATCCCATAATACATGATGAACATATTTTCTGCAGGGAAATGATTCTCAAATATATGACTATAATTGGTTGTTCAGCACTCCTGATTAAGACACTGATTTATTCACCAACTTAAATATTGTTAATCATTTATTTCTTTTGTATTTTTAATAAATATGATTTGCTATTTTTCTAAATAAATCCCAATCTCTATGGATTATCATTATTTTTATATAATCCTAACAAAGAATCACTAAAGTATATTATCATTTCTAAGTTCCTTGATTCAACTTGGCAAATATATACCTTGAAATGTGTATTAATTTATCATTCTATTTGAAAGAGAAAAAAATGTGTTTTAATGTACCTACTGAGTACCTTTTCTAATGCAGTGAAACCAAATTATATAATTTACTTATCTTTAATAATGATGGCAAACATTTTTCATATTTTATTAGGTATTTTCTGAAATACATTTATAATTTATTATTTTCTCTTTTGTAAACTTAGAATTTTCTCACTTTTAAAAATCTTTCACTGTATACAAGGTAACTAACTTTTTCTGAAAGATTTAAACATATTTCCAAATTTTTTATTTATCTTTAAATTACTTTGTTAAATTTTAAAATACAGAAAAATAAAACTTGGGGTGGCAAAACATATTAATATTTTCCTGTATATTTTTTTAAAATCAGCTTTTACCTGATTATTCAAATGTTTGTTGTTCATATAGGTTTGTTACTTATTCAAATAATCTGCCACAAATTTGTTTTCAGCCAGATATAAAATTGCCAACATCAGTTGGATCATAGAAAGAACAGGAGAGTTCCAGGAAAACAACTACTTCTGCTTTATTGACTACACCAAAGCCTTTGACTGTGTGGATCACAACAAACTGTAGAAAGTTTTTAAAGAGATCAGAATACCGACCACCTTACCTGCCTCCTGAGAAATCTATATGCAGGTCAAGAAACAACAGTTAGAACTGGACATGGAACAAGAGACTGGTTCCAAATAAGGAAAGGAGAACATCAAGGCTGTATATCATCACCCTGCTTATTTAACTTATATGCAGAGTACATCATGTGAAATGCTGGGCTGGATGAAACACAAGCTGGAATCAAGATTGCTGGGAGAAGTATCAATAACTTCAGATACACAGATGACATCACCCTTAGGGCAAAAAGCGAAGAGGAACTAAGGAGCCTCTTGATGAAAGTGAAAGAGGAGAGTGAAAAAGTTGGCTTAAAACAACATTCAAAAAACAAAGGTCATGGCATCTGGGCCCATCACTTTGTGGCAAATAGATGAGGAAACAATGGGAACAGTGACAGACTTTATCCTGGGGGACTCCAAAATCACTGCAGATGGTGATTGCACCCATGAAATTAAAAGATGTTTGCTCCTTGGAAGAAAACTATGACCAACCTAGACAGAGTATTAAAAAGCAGAGACATTACTTTGCCAACAAAGGTCCATCTAGTCAAAGCTATGATTTTTCCAGTAGTCATGAATGGATGTGAAAGTTGGACCATAAACAAAGCTGAGCACCAAAGGATTAATGCTTTTGAACTGCGGTGTTGGAGAAGACTCTTGAGAGTCCTTTGGACTGCAAGGAAATCCAACCAGTCAATCCTCAAGGAAATCAGTCCTGAATGTTCATTGGAAGGACTGATACTAAAGTGAAACTCCAATATTTTGGTCACCTGATGTGAAGAACTGACTCATTGGAAAAGAGCCTGATGCTGGGTTAGATTGAAGGCAGAAGGAGAAGGGATGACAGAGGATGAGATGGTTGGATGACATCACCGACTTACTGGACATGAGTTTGAGCAAGTTGGTGATGTTGGTGAGCAAGTCGGGAGTTGGTGATGGACAGGGAAGCCTGGTGTGCTTCAGTCCATGGGGTCACAAAGGGTCAGACATGACTGAGCGACTGAACTGAACTAAATGTGCATTGACTCTAACTTTATGTTTTTAATCAAACATCTCCTTTTCATTTTCAAATTATATTTATCAGTTATATGGGAGTTTAGCTTTATAGTATATTATTCCTCACATAAATATACACATGACAGTTGCAGGTAAATTATTTTATTCTACATTAATTTTGGAAAATTATTTTCATTTCACATTTTGTGTCAAAAGAAATTCATATCAAGTAATCTCCGTATGAATATTTTATTGAGTGAGATAGAAACTGCAAACAGGAATACTTAGAATTTGAAGTACTGAAACTGGTAAGAGGCTCAGAGGCATAATGTCATAAGAAGTCTTATAAAATGAAAATGAGGAAGCTGTTTAACCATTACAATGATTGCTTATTGCAAAGGGACTGTCCTGACAGCATTAAAAGTGATTTTTTTATACCATTTTAGAAAGAACAGTTAAATTTATTTTTTATTATCTGAGGTATTTGAAAGAAATAAACTAAGCTTTGCTTACATAACTTAATCGATTTTGTATACTCAGGGAGTCTTCAATATTCATCTCCACTTTCTTTTATTTTGACAATTATAAGTCATTTGTTATCTCAAATACTGAGAAACAAGACTTACTAACATTATTTGTCTTTGAAAATAATTATTATGGCATTTATTTTCAGAAAGTTTTAAAAATCAGTCTTTCAAGGTCAACATTGTATTTACCAGGCCATTTTTGCACCATTGCCTAAGTAACTGAATAAATCAAGGCAATCCTATAATTATTGTGATTATTTATTGATAATTACAATATAAATTACATAAAACATTTTGCAAAAAATTGTCTTTATGGTATTGTTAAGTGTTTTAAGTATTTATGACACACAGACATGCTGTTTGAGGCAACAGATATTATTAATTCTTGAGTTTAATTCTGAATAATACATTTTATTTTCTACGTACAAAATTAAGAAATGCTATATGTGGTGATAATTTTTCTCCCTTTTTCCATCAGTTGCTACTTTTAATATTTTATGTCTTATTGACTTGGTTAGAACTTCCTGAAAAATACTTTAGCAATAATAATGGTTACATTTATTGAGAAATCTAACATTGGAGGATTGTCTTTAAGCTTGTAATTATTTATACATCTTTAATTTGATGGTGAAACACACCTATATTTTTAGTTATTTACAAGTAATTTAATACTATTTCAAAGAATTAGTATTCAAAGTATAAGTAACATACATCTCCCTACTGACATTTTTGTGCAATATGCTTATTGATTTTTAAATGATTAAATTATACATTTTTTAAATATTCAATTGCAATTCTGGGATAAGATTTCTTTTCTTAGAATTATTCATCTGATACATAGTTAGAATTATTCAATAAATATTTTATTAAGATTTTACCACACACATATATACAAAAAAATTGAAGATTGAAATGATTATTATCTGTGTAGTGTAAGTTTCAAAAATTATTTGGAAAGTTTTGAGATTTTTTTCATTTTCTCAAACAAATTATAACTTGTGGAAACCTTTTCTTACCTGAGAATTTGAAGCAACTCAGTGGTAAAACTCTTTCCTTGTGGGAAGTTAAATCTATCACAAGTTTGTCAACATCTTTCATGATTTTTTCATTATTCACCTAATGTATTACTATGATAATCATATTTTCACAGGAAATTATGCATATCAAAAAGCTTATCAATTTTGTAATGTGTTATATGTATACAGTTTTATAGAAACTTTTTGAACTTTGTCTTAGATTATTTTGTTTATTCTCTCTTTCAGTCAGTTCAGTTGCTCAGTCATGTCCAACTATTTGTGATCCCATGGATTGTGGCATGCCAGGCTTCTCTGTCCATCACTAGCTCCCAGAACTTGCTCAAACTCATGTCCAGTGAGTCAGTGATGCCATCAACCATCTCATCCTCTGTTGTCCCCTTCTCCTCCCGCCTTCAATCTTTCCCAGCATCAGGGTCTTTTCAAATGAGTTGGTTCTTTGCAACATGTGGCCAAAGTAGTGGAGCTTCAGATTCAGCATCAGTCCTTCCAATGAATATTCCAGACCAATTTCCTTTAGGATTGACTGGTTTGATCTCCTTGCAATTGAAGGGATTATCAAGTCTTCTCCAACACCACAGTTCAAAAGCATCAATTCTTTGGCTGTCAGCTTTCTTTATAGTCCAGCTCTCACATCCGTACATCTCTTTAAAGTTTCATAATTTTGTGCATTTTTATCTTGCTTTAAATAAGCAGTTTTGAATTTGACATACATGCCTCATGTTTTTTTTTAACACATTTATTAATTGTTTTATTTTATTTTTTCTGTGAAGAGGGTTGTCATATTTGGAAAGGAATTTAGCTATTCCTTTCCAAAGTCTGTGACAAAATATATATTTCAGTACTTTTTATGTTTTTAATAATGAAAGAATGTGAAGCTATAAATGTAGTTTGGAAAAACTCTATGCATTTTGATCTCTATTTATTTTGAGTTTTCTTTTAAAAATAATTTTAAAAATTAAAAATCTTACTATGTATTTTGTTTGGACTATGCTCTAAATTTTGTTCTATATGCTTGGCATATTTTAATAAGTTGTCTTATTATGGAGATGACAAGAAAATATAAGTGAAGAACAGTTGAACAACAGTAGTTCTTCTTTGAGATTTCCTGCTGACTCAGACAGTAAAGAATCCACCTGAATAATATATATATATATAGAAAAGTTTATATTATATATATTTTTATATACACACCTAAAATGAAGTTTAATTTGTAAACTAGGCACAGTAATATTAAAAACAACAATAATAAAATACAACAGTTATAAAAATATACTGTATAAAAGTTACATGAATGTGGTCTCTCTTAAAATATCTTATTGTATTATACTCTCCTTTCTTGTGATGATGTCAGATGATAAAATGCTTATGTGCTGAAATGAAGTGAGGTTAGTGGTACTAGGGCACTATTGATCTCCTGACAATATGATGGAAAGAGGATCATGTAATTCACATGATCTTGGATCACTGAGATAAGGTAATACCAATGGATGGAGTGGGGAGCTGTGAGATTTCACCCTGTTACTCAGAACAGTGTGTAATTTAAAAGTATGAATTGTTTATTTCTAGAATTTTCCATTTAATGTTTTTAGACCAAGGTTGACCATGGGTAAATGAAGTCATAGAGAGACTGTAGATAACATGGCCCTATTTCAATATGTCCAAGGTTATAAGATGCTTACTCTGGAAGGAAAGTTATGACCAACCTAGATAACATATTCAAAAGCAGAGATATTACTTTGCCAGCAAAGGTCCATCTAGTCAAGGCTATGGTTTTTCTTGTGGTCATGTATGGATGTGAAAGTTGGACTGTGAAGAAGGCTGAGAGCAGAAGAGTTGATGCTTTTGAACTGTGGTGTTGGAGAAGACTCTTGAGAGTCCCTTGGACTGCAAGGAGATCCAACCAGTCCATTCTAAAAGAGGTCAGCCCTGGGTGTTCTTTGGAAGGACTGATGCTAAAGCTGAAAGAGTTGACTAACTGGAACAGACTTTGATGCTGGGAGGGACAGGGGGCAGGAGGAAAAGGGGACAACAGAGGATGAGATGGCTAGATGGCATCACTGACTCCACGGACGTGAGTTTGAGTGAACTCCGGGAGTTGGTGATGGACAGGGAGGCCTGGCGTGCTGAGATTCATGGGGTTGCAAACAGTTGGACACAACTGAGTGACCGAATGAACTGTACTGAACTGAAGGTTATAAATTGAAGTGATGTGCCCAAAATATTAAGTTAAGCAATTTACATGCACTTGCCTGCTGCTGCTACTGCTAAGTCTCTTCAGTCGTGTCGGACTCTGTGCGACCCCATAGATGGCAGCCCACCAGGCTCCTCCGTTTCTGGGATTCTCCAGGCAAGAACGCTGGAGTGGGCTGCCATTTCCTTCTCCAATGCATGCAAGTGAAAAGTGAAAGTGAAGTCGCTCAGTCGTGTCCGACCCTCAGCGACCCCATGGACTGCAGCCTACCAGGTTCATCCGTCCATAGGATTTTCCAGGCAAGAGTACCGGAGTGGGGTGCCATTGCTTTCTCCATGTACTTGCCTAGAATGTTGTTTTGGAAGGGGACAGTTATCCAAGAGTAATTGTTGTTTTGTTTATGTCTTTATTTGTTCATGCATTTATATGTTTGATTACCTATTATAAATTATACGGAGCTTAAAATGAATGGATTTTAAGCATTCTGTCTGACAAATTTTAATAAATATGTAAACAAGTATAACCACCGTCTTATCCAACCATGATGGAAATACGGGAATTTTCACTAACCTAGATTCCCTTGAATATTTTTCAGATTTTTCCCATTCCCCAACCACTGTTTTGATTCATATCAACATATCAAATTTTATCTGTCCTAAGACTGTAAGGAAATGGACAATTTTTGTGCCTGGCTTTAGTGGCTCAGCTGGTAAAGAATCCCCCTGCAATGCGGGAGACTTGGTTTTGATCCTTGGGTTGGGAAGATCCCCTGGAGACAGGAACAGCCACTCACTCCAGTATTGTGGCCTGGAGAATTCCATGGACTTTATAGTTCATGGATTCGCAAAGTGTCAGACATGACTGAACAACCTTCACTTTTCTTTATTTAAACATAAAAGTTGATATTCCTTTATTTAGTTTTATTAATCTTCAATTCATCATTTTAACTTCTGGGGAATATTGTATGTCTGGATGTGTCATAATTTTGTTTTATCCATTCTCCTGTTGGTGGATATTTAAGTTACCTCCAGTTTAGAACTCTTAGGATAAAGTCTCTCTCAGAATACATCATCTTTTTATTTCTCTTAGTAACACTCCAAGAGAACTGATGCATTACAAGGCAGATCTATTTTAATTAAAAATAAATGATTTTTAAAATTATTCCTACATTTGTGAAAGTGAAGTCTCTCAGTTGTGTCCAACTCTTTGCGACCCTGTGGACTGTAGCCCACCAGGCTCCTCCGTCCATTGGATTTTCCAGGCAAGAATACTGGAGTGAGCTGCCATTTCCTTCTCCAGGGGATCTTTCCAACCCAGTCCTGCATTGTAGACAGACCCAACCGGGTCTCCTGCATTGCAGACAGACACTTTACCATCTGAACCTACCAGGGAAGCTACATTTGTAACTCCCCCTAAAATTTGTGAGATCCCAGTTGTTCTGTTTCCTCAAGAACACTTGGTAATGATATTTCAGAATTTATCAGTATTAATATATATGAATTGGTAATTCATAGTCTAAACTTTTTATTTTCTTATATCTACATCAAATTATTGTATTGTTTCTCTTTAACCTTTTATTTTATGTTGGAGTATAGTTGATTAACAGTGTTGTGTTAGTTTCAGGTGTGCATAAAATTATATATATAAAGAGATTTATATATTTATAAATATATAGATTTATATATATATATATATATTCTTTTTCAAAAATTTTTCCCATTTAGGTTGTTACATAATATTGAGAAGAGTTCCCTGTGCTACACATTAGGTCCTTGTTTGTTATCCACTTTAACTATAGCAGTGTGAACATGTCAATCCTAACCTCCCTAACTCTCCCTTCCTCCCCCGATAACCATAGGTTTGTTCTCTAAGGCTGTGAGCCTTTTTCTGTCTTGTAAATAAGTTCATTATCATTTTTTTTAGATTCTATATCATATGATATATCTTTCTCTGTTTATTTCACTGAATATGATATTCTCTAGGCCCATCCATGCTGCTGCAAATGATATTATTTCATTCTCTTCAATGCTTGAGTAATAGTTCATTGCACATTTGTAACTCTATCCATTTCTCTGTCAGTAGACACTACGTTTGCTTCCGTATTTTGGCTAATGTAAACAGTGCTGCAATGGAACTGGCCCAAAAAATTGCAGAGGAAGGAAAACTGCTAAACTCATTCTATGAGGCCACCATCACCTTATACCAAAAACAGGCAAAGATACCACATTAAAAAAAAAAAAGAAAAGAAAATTACAGGCAGACCAATATCACTGATAAACATAGATGTAAAAATCCTCAAAAAAATACTAGCAAATGTAATCCAACAATACATGAAAAGGATCATATACCACAATAAGTGGCATTTATCCCAGGGATGCAAAGATTTGTTTTTAATATCTGCAAATCACTAAGATACACCACATCAGCAATTTAAGAATAAAAAGCATATAATCATCTCAATAGATGCAGGGAAAACTGTTGACAAAATTCAACACCCATTTATAATAAAAACTCCAGAAAGTGGGCATAGAGGGAACATACCTCAACATAATAAAGGCCATATATGGCAAATCTACAGGTAACATACTCAACAGTGAAAAGATGACAGCACTTCCTTTAAGATCAGAAATAAGACAAGGACACTTTTATTAAAACTTTTAAAATGTGTTTCTTATCTATTATTTTATGAACTTCACAAATGTTTTGCATTTTGGTATTTTGTCTTTTTAATGAGCTGTAGGAGCTGTCACCCTGCTTATTTAACTTATATGCAGAGTACATCATGAGAAATGCTGGGCTGGAGGAAGCACAAGCTGGAATCAAGATTGCCGGGAGAAATATCAATAACCTCCAATACACAGATGACACCACCCTTATGGCAGAAAGTGAAGAGGAACTAAAAAGCCTCTTGATGAAAGTGAAGGAAGAGAGTGAAAAAGTTGGCTTAAAGCTCAACATTCAGAAAACGAAGATCATGGCATCTGGTCCCATCACTTCATGGGAAATAGACGGGGAAACAGTGGAAACAGTTTTTTTTGGGGGGGAGGGGGGCTCCAAAATCACTGCAGACTTTATTTTTTGGGGCTCCAAAATCACTGCAGATGGTGATTGCAGCCATGAAATTAAAAGACGCTTACTCCTTGGAAGGAGAGTTATGACCAACCTAGATAGCATATTCAAAAGCAGAGACATTACTTTGCCAACAAAGGTCCGTCTAGTCAAGGCTATGGTTTTTCCAGTAGTCATGTATAGATGTGAGAGTTGAAATGTGAAGAAAGCTGAGCCCCGAAGAATTGATGCTTTTGAACTGTGGTGTTGGAGAAGACTCTTGAGAGTCCCTTGGACTGCAAAGAGATCCAAGCAGTCCATTCTGAAGATCATTCCTGGGTGTTCTTTGGAAGGAATGATGCTAAAGCTGAAACTCCAGTACTTTGGCCACCTCATGCGAAGAGTTGACTCATTGGAAAAGACTCTGATGCTGGGAGGGATTGGGGGCAAGAGGAGAAGGGGACGACAGAGAATGAGATGGCTGGATAGCATCACCAACTCGATGGACATGAGTTTGAGTGAACTCCGGGAGTTGGTGATGGACAGGGAGGCCTGGCGTGTTGCAGTTCATGGGGTGGCAAATAGTCGGACACGACTGAGCAACTGAACTGAGGAGTTGTCAAAGTATTCTGATACAAGTCCATCAGATATATTTATGGAAAATATTTTCCCTCAATCTGTGGCTTATAGTTTCATTTTTTAATGATTTATTTGGAAAAGAACATATATTTTTATATAATCTTGTTTGTTGCTTTTTTCTTTTGTTCTTAGCTTTTTTGTCTTATCTAAAATCTAACCCAAGGTTACATAATATTTTCCTTTGCTTTGTTTGAAAGCTTTATACCGCAGCTATTATGTTTCAGTTTACCTATGATCATTTCAAGTAAATGTTTGTGTATGATGTCAAGTAGAGGATTGAGGTTCACTTTTTTTTTTTTTCTTCTTTCTTTCATACAGAAACCTGTTTTTCTAGGATCCTGCGTTGAAAGGATTTGTTTTATTCTTTTTTTGTATGTGTGTATTCTTTTTTTGTATGTGTGTGTTTTTTTTTCCTCCCTGTAACTTGATACCTGTACTATTTTGTTGAGTTTCATTGTATTTTTTAGGCTTATTGGTCTTAAATATAATTTTCTTACAGTATTCTTGCCAGTTTTGTAATAATGCTCCTACTCTCATTTCTAATACTGTAAGTTGTAATATTGCCTTTTCCTTATCATTCTTCCAGGTTTTTTCAATTTCCTTAACATATATAAAATTTTTTGTCTTTTGTTGATTTTTCTCTATTGCTTTTCCATTTTCTATAACACTGATATTTTTCCTCTTTTTTAAAATTTTCTGCTTTGGATTTATTTGCACAAATTTTTATAGATTTTCAAGTTGGGAACTTAAATTGTTAGTTGTAAAGAATTATTTTGTTCTAATATGAACATTTTAAAATACACATTTCTAATTGTTTTAGCTACTCCTTCTAATGGTATTATGCTCTGGTTTATTATCATTCATACTGAACTACTCTCTTATTTGCATTGTAATTTCTTCTCTGACATATTAGTTACTTAAAATAGTGTCATTAAGAACTTCCCTGGTGGTCCAGTGGTTCAGACTTGCCACTTCCACTTCAGGGACCAGAGTTTATGCCTTGATTGGAGAACAAAAGTCCCACATGCTGCATGGCAGGGAAGAAAAATAAAAATTAAAAATAATAGTGTTGCTATATTTTCAAATGAAGAGTGCATGATATGATTTCACTATTTTGAATTTGTTGAGTTTTGTTTTGTTTTTTTTTTTTTTTTGAGATGGAGGGCATATAGTACACTGTCTATCTTGGTGACTCTGCCTGTACACTTGAATAAAATGTGTATTTTGCACTGTTGAATTTAGGATTGTATAAATATCAATTTGGTAATTTTGTTTGTTTGCATTTTTAATCTTGCCTCATGACTCCAAATAGTAGTCTAGTACAATGTTGAATAGAAGTTGGGACATACATCCTTGTCTTATTCAGTCTTAAGAAAGTGTACATTCTTTCATCAAGCATAACATCCCCTGGACATTATCTGACCAGGCTTGTGGAGTTTTTCTTTCTTTAGTCATGGCCTCATACTTACTAAATACTCAAGTGGAATCCATAATGATTTGGGGAAGTCTTTCTCTAAGCAGTCTATCCATTTTGTGTTTCTACTCCACAATTTCCAGCTGCCTCAGTCTCCTGAACTCCTACTCACAACTCAGTGCAACAGAATCGCTATGTTCAGAGTGATTTCTTCCTCTTGTTGAAGTGTTATGGTTTTCCCAATGATTTTAAAATCTCCTCAACAGAGAAAGCTAGGGTTACAGTAGAGTTAATCTCATTTGTTTTCCTCTATATATGGTCTCAGTGCTGTTGCCTATTGTTAAAGAGCTAAAATTATTTTTACACACTTTGTTCAGTTCTCCAGTTGTTTATATTGGGTGGTCAAATTCAGTACTTTTTACTTCATCTTACCTAAAAATAGTTTTATCCTTTTTTATATCCTATACTAATTATTTCCACACTGAGTATTTGCTGCATTAACTGTCTATATTTAATGCTAATAGATACACATTAGAAGATTCATAAGAAATATATTTCTGGGTATCTTTAAATATGTATAATTTACTGATAAATGATTTGATGCATGAAATTGCATGATCATTATGCATTAAAAACTACACATATTTTGAAAAGACTCTTTTCATTAAAACCTAAGGAAACTGCTTTAGATTTCATATTGTCCAGAAAATAATATTTCCAATGTGTGCTTACATTTGTTACTTAATACTATCCATGCTGTTTCCTTAAAGAATATTTTCTTTTGGCCTTAATTTCCCCTTGATTTTGAGATTTGATACTTTGGTATGTAGATTTAAATTAATTTATACTAATTGTACTAATAAGTTTGTATTTTATTTTATATGCTGTACTTTTAAATATTCTTTGTATTTATAATATATTACTCTTTTGTAGTATTTGGTCACTATATAAATATGCATTATTATTTTTTAATATAAATTTATTTATTTTAATTGGAGGTTAATTACTTTACAATATTGTATTTGTTTTGCCATACATCAACATGAATCCGCCACAGGTATGATAAAATAGATTAAATTTGTATGTTAATGTGTTGAAGCTTTGTGAAGTTAAATAACACAAAAGCCTGCAACTGAAGTAAGGATTGTTAAACCCAAAGTCCATTTTTTCAAACAGTATACAAAACTTGCTTATATCAGTGATCTCCTTTATTATTTTTATTAACCGTATTTTCTTTTCATATCCAGTTATTCTGTCTTACTCCATTCTGCTCTTGTTTGTTCATTATTTAAAATATTATCATGATATTTTGTACTATTATGAAGACATATGGATGCCTAAAATTTTATTTGATAATTTTAGTAAATTAGAAATACGCTCTTATTTCAAGATTTACAAATGCATATCTTTCTCCTTAACAAAGAATTTACAGGTAGTTTAAAGAAGTATGAGTCATTTATATAACTTCTATAAGTTCTCTTGCTTATAGTCTAGTAAACCTTGTTTGTTAGTGTCTTTTGAAATTCTTGTACTCAAAACCTAAAAAGTAGAAAATGCCACAGTAATGAATAAGTATCAATAAATTCTTTTTTGTGTGAATTTATAAAATCTGCAAAAATAATACCGAATTTTTGTACCTGTCAATACATGAGGTTGTTTAGTCATTAAGTTGTGTCTGAATCTGTGCAGCTTCAGGGACTGCAGCATGCTAGGCTTCCCTGTCCTTCACTATCTCTCAGAATTTGCTCTAAAAGACGCTTACTCCTTAAAAGGAAAGCTATGACCAACCTAGATAGCATATTCAAAAGCAGAGATACTACTTTGTCAACAAAGGTCTGTCTAGTCAAGGCTATGGTTTTTCCAGTGGTCATGTATGGATGTGACAGTTGGACAGTGAAGAAAGCTGAGCACCAAAGAATTGATGTTTTTGAACTGTGGTGTCGGAGAAAACTCTTGAGAGTCCCCTGGACTGCAAGGAGATCCAACCAGTCCATTATAAAGGAGATCAGTTCTGGGTGTTCTTTGGAAAGACTGATGCTGAAGCTGAAACTCCAATACTTTGGCCACCTCATGTGAAGAGTTGACTCATTGGAAAAGACTCTGATGCTGGGAGGGATTGGGGACAGGAGGAGAAGGGGACGACAGAGGATGAGATGGCTGGATGGCATCACCGACTCGATGGACATGAGTTTGAGTGAACTCTGGGAGTTGGTGATGGACAGGGAGGCCTGGCGTGCTGCAATTCATGGGGTCACAAAGAGTTGGACATGACTGAGCAATTGAACTGAACTAGAGCAATAGCAAGTCCAATTGCTAGAATCAAATGTCCATTCAACTACAGTGATGGTTTTAGGGATGTGAATACATAGCCTAGTATTTAAACCCCTTGAATAACAAGTAAAAACTACAAACTTGAGCAATCTGGGCTATTTGCACATTTATTCTCACCACTGCCATTAACCTGGAGGTGATTTACAAGGGTCTTATCTCTCCTTGATCTATCACTCTCCACAAGTCAGATATAGTCATGCTTATTACTGGAGTTTGAATTAGCCTCATCCTGCCCATGACCCTATAAAACAGGCCTACTCAGTTTCACTGCTCCATCTCATTGGTCCCAGTAAAAAGTTTTAAGGATGAGAACATTAGCCATGTTAGGCCTGAAACCTCCATGGGCTTGCGTACCACATATTTGAAAAATGTTTTTCTTTCTCAAGTGTTACTACTATGATAACATAAATCTGAAACCACCTGTGATATTCTCGGTAACCATTCAGGGCAAGCCTACATGGGAATGAACCTAATATATTGGAGGATAGTGCTGAAAGATGGAATTGGGACAGAGTCATTAAGTCATAAACAGAAGTCATAAGTCATAAACAGAGTCCATAAATCATATACACCCCTGAATCTAGAACCATCTAGAGATAATTATGTAATTAAATAAATGCGGAGGGAGGTTTGACAAAAGGTTTTCTATAAGTGATCAAATAGTAAATATTTTAGTTTTGAAGGCCAGGTGGTCTCTGTCCCGATTATTCAATTCAGCTGTTAAAGTGTGAGAAGTCAAAGGCAATACATAAAGGAATGATTGTGCCTTTGTCCAATAAAAATTTATTTATAAAAAAGAGACAGTGGCTGCTGGCCATAGTTTTTATGACCCTGGTATAAAATAATAAATTCTTTTTTCTTTAGTTAGAATTAAGTATATATCATTCGCTGTCATAAGATGTTGGACTTAGAGAAAAACTTGCAGTGTCGTATTTGTGGAAAGTGTATCTTACATGAATATCTTCTGTAGTCACCCAACCTGCCTTTCCTGCCCTATTTCCTGCTCTTTTTTGAGTAAATGCAGCATTATAATGGGAGTAAGATAAAAGTGAGATTGTGGCTCAGGGAGGGGACTAGTAATCTCTCCATTTAGAAAGCATTGTCCTTGCAGTGGGAGGGAAAAAAAAAAAAAAAAAACAACTGCTTTGTTCTCTGACTTAATTTTCTGGGTCTCTGAGGGGGATGCTTTCTCCCCATTTTATTTCCAGGGGATCAGGCTACTCCACTGAAGGAAGTGAACAACAGGAGAGCTGCCTATTATTTTCTCAGCCCAGCTCAATTGTCTTTGTACTTAATGCCAAATCTTTTCAGATAACAGCAAAAGATTTTCTGTCAGTTGAATTTTGGGGTGTGGTGAGTTTCCACCACAAAAAAGCTATATTTTTCTGTCTTCTTTTTTTGAAAGCATTTCACCAGAAAATGTAGAGTACCTGCATTTTGAGCTGCCAGTCCAATACTGTTTTGGACTGGGGCATTGTTCAATATAATAAAATAAACACACCACACAGCTTTGGGACAGTTTTCTTTTTAGTCTGAAGTTATGGAAAATAAGAGCTTGCTTGGTGGCTCAGTAGGTAGAGAATCCGCCTGCAATGCAAGAGACCTGGGTTTGATCCCTGTGTCGAGAAGATCCTCTGGAGAAGGGAATGGCAACCCACTCTAGCATTCTTGCCTGGAAAATCCCAAAGACAGAGGAACCTGGCAGGCTACAGTCCATGGAGTTGCAAAGAGTCGGACACGACTGAACACACATACCATCATATGGAAAATAAAAGAGAGATGGAAGGGCAGACTCTGGAAGTAATTACACTTTGCCAGAAGCCCCTGTGTCCCTCCAAAGTCTCAGCAAATATACTACAAAGAGTCTGATCCAGAAATAAGTGCTGGGACGAGTAATTCAGGCATATATGTATGTATATGAGGTATTAATCTCAACCTGGGGAGTGGAAATAAAAGAAGAGGCATTAATCAGAACTCTAATCAGTGAATTCTACAATAAGGTGGATCTCACCTTATTTAGTTAGAAAAGCTCACATTGAGGCAATATCCAGGTAGTCACCATTTTCATACTGATTATATCAGGAAAAATGAGGGTAATGATTCAGATTTGGCAGCTGTGGTGTTCTCTTGTAAGAGAAACTAATAAAGGAACACTAAATCTTGATATACTTATCACATTTGGGCTGTCAGGAGTATATAATCTTCTCCCAAGTTTCTTGGATTTGTTCAGTGTAGCGTATTTCTTCAGGAAGAAAACCCCCCTCACTGCCTTTCAGAGCAGTGCCTAAAGGAACAAACCTACATCTTCCCCAATCATTGCATTTGTTAAGTGTTTAAAAAAAAAAAAAATCAAACATACATACATGCATATCAATTTACTTGGGGACAAAGCAAATTCTACATTTGTGGAAATGTTTGCAAGACATTTACTTATATGTAAAAGTATATGTTTTTAACCCATTACACATTACCAACGTTTTTTCTGATCTCAGATTGAGAGAATAAAACAAGTGAACAGGCAAAGAAAACTTTGTGTCTAAAGTGCAATACAGAGAAAAAAAAGTGCAGTACAGATAAATAGAGGTAAACATGTACATGTGTGTTTACATGCACACACACATGTGTTTAGATAATTCCTACCTAAAGCTGAAACTGATGCAGATAACTATGGTCAGTTTTACATTCTACTGTGAGCTAGCTCAGTTTACCAAGGACTGGGCAAGACAGACCATTATGAGAAGTATAGATACTATTGTCAATGTGGGTGGACTTGTGCGATTAATGGGGCTGCTAAAGGTATATCTTCTAACAACACAAAGAGAATGGAATAAGGGATCCTTTTTATTTCAGTGCTCTTTCCCATTTCAGGTCATCTGGATGCAGAGCTTCTCAAGAGTCATCATATCACTCTGCACGTGCTTTCTCTGCAGTAACCTAGAGGCCCCGGGACATTATACAATTCCCTCACCCTCAGGTGTCCAGTGGTGCTCCACTGTCCATCCCCTCAAGCTTCCTTGGTGGGGTTTTTTGTTTTACATCATTTGATTTTGGAAAGAAATAATCTGAAGGTATTTCTTCTTAAAAATATTATGGTTTTGGACTGGGCAGGGCGTGACTATGATGAAATTAGCAGAGTAGCTGTGGGGCTGGCGCTCCTGGGCTCCACCCGGCAGCCCTGGGCCTGGCACTGCCCTCCTCTTGCTGGGAGGTCCTGTGACACTGCTCATCTACTTGCTGGTGTCCTCTGACTGCTATGCCCTGGGCACCATGGGCTATTATGTGGCCATTTTTCACGGGTGCGAGGACACCGCCTTCGAGCTGCAAAACCAAATCCAGGACCCTGGAACTGACTTGACCTGCGAGGGATACACTCCTAACACCCTAACTCCATTCCCACCTGGACAGCCTGCTCTTCCGTCCCCAGATTAAAGCACCAGTATATTTTCTGGTGTTTCCATTAGGGTCTATGTGCTCTTTGAATTCTTCCCTATCAATATTGTATTCTATAACAATCGTGCTTTTGAGGAATAAAATTTTAATATCTTTGGATTAATGTAAGACTATTAGCATGAATATGTATGTATTTTATGCACACATTTGAAAACAAATTCTTAAAGATGTTGACTTCTTTATAGAGTCAGAAGAAATCTACCAAATATTAGTATGACCTTCTGAACAGAGAATGTGAGCTTCAAATGAATAAGCTTAGTTTTGAGGTTTACTATTTCTCCACCAATAGCTTGGAGAGTAGAAGTGAATACCTGAATCCAGTTTATCATTATTATTCCTAAATCTGTATTTATTTGGTTGCATCAGGTCTTGGTTGCGTGCATGGGCTCTTCATTGTGGCAGGGGCTTCTGCAGTTGCAGCTTGGGCTTCTGTCAGTAGTTGCAGAGCGTGGGCTTAATTGCCCAGATCCCATGTAGGGCCTTAGTTTGCCCAGCTAGAGATCAAAGCCATGTGTCCTGTGCTGGTCGATGGATTCTTAACCACTGGACCACCAGAGAAGTCCGTTGTTTTTCTTTAAGTCTGAAAATGAAAGACAGTATATGCGCTATGTACCACACGGGATTATCATAAACAAAATCAGATAATGAGATAATTCTTCATTATGTATTGGGCTACAAGAATTTTCACTGGAATAATTTTTTTTTTTTTCCTCAAAGAGCTCACTTCATTGACCATCTTTATATTTCACAAAAGTCACAGGAACAATTTTAGAGTCCTAAAGAGGTTTTTTTTTTTTTTCCCTACAGAACACTCTTCTCACAGATATATGCTTACCTTTTCCATCTTTCTACACAAATTTGTTCCTGATCAACATCTAAAATTGCTTCATTATTCTTATCTTCATTCCAGTAAGTTTCCTTGCCATGTTTTATTTTCATTTCTAACATGTATCGTAGTCTGATTGTATATATTTTTTCTACATAATTTTATCTCCCCAACTTGAGTTTCTTGTAATAACTGCTATAACTCCTATTTTAAAATAATGAAGTCCATTAACCTGTAAAATAATCATAATCTAAAATGTTGACTCATATAAAAATAATAAAATTTTAGTCTGTATTACTGTAGGAGAAAAATCTAGATTTATGCCCAATGGTGCCTACATTCTTTACATCAAAGTGCTTAACCAGCAATATGTAAGATTGGCCTTAACTTCAGAGATGCTTGACCTCTTTCCTTTAGCTGGGATTCATCCCTGCTAAACTCATAGTTTGAAAAAGATCTGTCAAATGTCAAAGGAAATGTTTACCATATATGGTCTTGCTGTTAACAGTTTCAGTCCAGATCTTTAAATTATATATTTATTTGTTTTAACCGGAAGATATAGGCATCAGTAGAAATGTTTTTGAGTTTTTAGAGCTCTAAGTATGAAGCCATTTTCATGGTATTCAACACTTGTATTTTTGTCAGTGGTATGCCTCTCACCAGTGACAAGAAAGTGAATTCAATCTACTTCTCTTAGAATGAAATGGCATTAATTAATTAATCTCGATACTTTGTAACTATTGTTCCTTTGTCTACTTTAGCATTGTAACTGGAAACTTTTATGGAAAAACACCACTGTATATTTTCATTCCTTAATTAAATATTTTATTGCTTCTTCTTTGAAAGCTTGCAAAAGAGGAAAAATAGGGAAGTCAAATATTGGTTACAATTGAGAGAATAAAGAAATGCTGTGATTACTATTTCCGTTGTTGAATTTAATGGCATAACAAAGTATTTGAGTAGATATTATCTGAGAGTAGATAGTGAATAGCCAAAGAACAAACACAAATTGGAGAACAACACATCTCCATCAATTGTTTTTGCTCTTGTTCTTAATGCATAGTCAGTCTTATTTTTATTGAATTATTCTCCTAATACATTTTGCGACAAGGATAAGGACCAACAGTGTACCCTCTTTCCAAAGAAATGAGAATGAGAACTTGGCATACAGAGCAGTCAGAGTAGCAGATGCTGTGTGCGTATTTGTGCATATAAGTGTCTGCTAAGTGTTTGAAACAGACTTTGTGAATAATATAATAAAAAATAGTCCTCTAGAATTTCACTTGGAAATTAAAGCTTAAAAGCAAATAAGACTGTTGTTCTCCTTGGGAGATAAATTCATCTCGTAGAGTTGTATTGAATATTCTAGGTAGAAAAGTGGTGGCACTGACATGTGCTTCTGGCTTTTGAAGTCTTAACATAAAATTGGCATCATTTAATCTCTACTGTTTCAATAAATGGTGTTGGAGGAGACTCTTAAGAGTCCCTTGGACTGCAAGGAGATCCAACCAGTCCATCCTAAAGGAAATCAGTCCTGAATGTTCATTGGAAGGCCTGACATTGAAGCTGAATCTCTAATACTTTGGCCACCTGATGAGAAGAGCTGACTCATTTGAAAACACCCTGTTGCTGGGAAAGATTGAAGGCAAGAGGAGAAGGGGACGACAGAAGATGAGATGGTTGGATGGCATCACTGACACAATGGACATGAGTTTGAGTAAACTCTGGTAGTTAGTGATGGACAGGGAGGCCTGGAGGGTTGCAGTTCATGGGGTCGCAAAGAATTGGACACGACTAAGTGACTGGACTGAACTGTTTCATTAAAGGACTTTAGATATCCGCCTGGTAAGATTTGCAATGTATCATAGAATGTAGGGTCATTTCACTTCTGTGGCAGTGTCATCAGCTATAAGTATTAAAAATAATAAAACTATAACCATTTGTATACCATATCCATAATTATGTGATACCTACAACCTGAGTTTATCAATAAAAATGGAGATTTTGTTATAAGATTATGGATGTAGTTAGGGATTAAATATTTCAAAAATGTCAGAATGATAGCAATGTTAGGAGCAACTAATATTTGTACTGGTCCACCTTTTAAGTCATTTGATATTTTTTATTTCATTCCTCCTCACAACATCCCTGAAGGGTTATGATAAACCATATCCTTCCCATTTGACATCTAGAGAAACAGAGGCACACAGAGGGGAAAGTGAATTATACTGAGAATACCCAAAAACTGAGTTAAATAGTAAAATGAAAGTTATGTTGTATTTTATAGCCCAGGTTGCTGTGTATAGTTACAATTCATTCGCTTTTTCCCCTACATTCTAAGCTGGCCTGCTACGTTTTAAGGGTAGATTTGAGGAAGCTGTTGTTTTTAATACAATTTTGTTTTGTTTGATGCTTATGTGTTTAATCATTATTGCTGCTGGCTATTGTTCCTTTTCATGTATTTTAATACTTTAATCAATGGGAATTTTATTGGTACTCGTACCCTGAGGCTATTGAAAGTGGAGGGTATATTTATTTTATAAATATACAATGGAAATAAGAAAAAGTAAAGCAAGTGGACATGGAGATCGTGTAGGTAATAAAGTGATAATGTCCTTCAAGGGCTAAGTGAAGAGGTAAGGTTCTTCCCTGATGAGACTTTGCACAAAACTCCTTGAATTAAAGAAGCTGGTTCAACTTCTGTGCACTGTTTTCCCACTTAAAAGTGTATTTCTCTCTCCATCAGAAAACATTTCAAATTCAAATTTCCTATCAGACATTAATCGGAATCACAGTAATTTCTTAAATATCTTGACTATATATTGCTAGCAAAGCTTTATACTTGATTGTTTATTTTTTACTTTATATTAAATGTAGTACCTACATTTATGCCAACTTATAGTTACCTCTGTTTGTTTCATGTCTAATTCTACATTTAATTTTTTAAATATATACTTGTCTCCGTTTACCCAAATAGATTTCAGAATCTAGAGAACAGCTGTCATACCAGATAACTTCTTTGAAACGTCTCCCAAGAAGTGACATATCCTGTAACTTCTTGATAGGTACCTGTGGGATTAACTGGAGACAGTGTATAAATCTAATATTTTCAAAGAAAGACTAAATTGTTCACTTATCATTGAAATAGTTTTCTTGTTTTTCAGTAATATGTTCAATAAACATAGAAACTGGGCAATCATCCCATCCTCATTTCAACCTCTGCCACATTTTGCAAAAGTCTCAATTCTTATATTCTGGTTCTAATAAAGACAATACCAAACTGACAATTTTTTGCCATCTATTCTATGACCATAGGACAGAGGGCTGGGTGTGCTGAAGAAACCTAACCCTAACATATCAAATGCCTAAATATGTTCTGGGGTCATCTTACCTAAATCTAAATACATGTAGGAACAACCGTTAATGTTTTAAATTTTAGTTTATTTGTCCCAACTCTCCCCTTCCTGCCCCCATCAGTTGCTGAGAGGAAAAAAAAAAAAAAGAGACGCAATTATTTCTTAGGACTTTTTAAAGATAAGGATTATCTGATTTCTTCCTAATGATTAAATTGATGGAAGTAGAAAGGTTAATGTTTGGTGGAGCTGACCTTCAAATGAAGAAGGAAGTTACCACCCTTTCTCAATTGTGCTGAAAGTTGCATTTCTTTTAATGACTCCACTTAGAACAGCAGGAAGCAAAGTGATCATCACAAACAGGTACTTAGACAAGAGTGAGAGGTTGGATGTGGACTGCTCTATTAAAACATCCACGTCTAAACAGGGCTTCCTGGAGCTTAAGTGCCCATTGCTGCAGAAGCTAGGATGCCATCTGTGAGTGCAAAACAAAGCTCACAGTCTATCTAATGAGAGGAACTGCATCAAGGAGACGTTCTTAAATAGATGAAAGATCCAAGGCATCTAATGGACAATTAGTTAACTTCATTCTTCAGAGTTTTTAAGCATCTGATAAATGGAGAAATAAAGAAAAAATGCTCCAAGGGAAACACCAAAGGGAATTAAAAGCAGTCTAAGAGGAAATGACTTTCAGGTTTTCTAAATTCTCAATATCATTCTGAGTTTGAAAGTAAAACACTTAGTGATTCTAGCCATTTTTTCCCTTTGTTTAAAATTGTGAGATCTATGGCCAATACATTGTATGTGATTAGAACATATGCTGGACCATTGTTTGGAAATATGTATATTACAGTTGGTGAGTACATTCCAAGCACTGTCAAATTTCATGAAATAATAATCAATAATGCTTTATCTGCAGTGGATCTTAAGGTTACCTGTTAAATTTTGTTATTCAGCAGATGGTGAAACTAAAGTTCAAGAGTTTAAGTGTTTTATTTTTTTTCCCTAGAAGTCAGTTTTAAATATTTGTATAATATTTTGTCTCTCCATCTCACTGTTAACTTTAAGAGTTTAGAAGACAAATAGAATGATGGTATTCTAAATTTAGTCTATGTAAATTCATTTATATTATTTTAAGGTAAGCTGTCATCAATGAGTTCTAATTTCTTGCTTCACACTAGACTAGGGTGCTTCAGTTCAGTTCAGTTCAGTCATTCAGTTGTGTCCGATTCTTTGTGATCCCATGCACCGCAGCAGGCCAAGCCTTCCCTGTCCATCACCAACTCCCAGAGTCTACCCAAACCCATGTCCATTGAGTCGGTGATGCCATCCAATCATCTCATCCTCTGTTGTCCCCTTTTCCTCCTGCCTTCAATCTTTCCCAACATCAGGCTCTTTTCAAATGAGTCAGCCCTTCTCATCAGGTGGCCAAAGTATTGGAGTTTCAGCTTCATCATTAGTCCCATCAATGAAAATTCAGGACTGATTCATTTAGGATTGACTGGTTGGATCTCCTTGTAGTCCAAGGGACTCTCAAGAGTCTTCTCCAGCACCACAGTTCAAAAGCATCAATTCTTTGGCACTCAGCTTTCTTTATAGTCCAACTCTCACATCCATACATGACTACTGGAAAAACCATAGCTTCGACTAGACAAACCGTATTGGTAAAGTAATGACTTTGCTTTTTAATAGGCTGTCTCAGTTGGTAATAATTTTCAAAGAAAATATGTAGCATATACTTGTCCTCAAGGAATGTATATCTACTTGGGAGAGAAGGATTCAGATACAAAATAGTAGAATGCAATATATGAAGAAGGACCAGCATGTGTGACCTGGATAACAGGTGCTCCCAGTGGCCCAGAAAGGAGAGGTGGCCATGAGCCAGCATAACTGGAGAGACCCTAGCAATGAGGGCAAGTTCTCTCTAAATGGCCAATTAGCACTTGATGGTACAGAAGATGGTAGACTTTAGCCACTGGTTGCAGAAGTGGGATATGTGTATATGTGGTATTAGTTAGATTGTTTTAAATATAGGATAGTTAAGCATTGTTTCAATTTGTTTAGGGGTCAGCTAAAATCACTTTTCTTATTTAGAAACTCGAGATTTGAGTCAGTGGATCCAATGTCAAATGAGGGTTCAGTTAAATTCAGTTGCTCAGTCGTGTCCAACTCTTTGCGACCCCATGAATCACAGCACGCCAGGCCTCCCTGTCCATCACCAAACTCCCGGAGTTCACTCAGACTCATGTCCATTGAGTCAGTGATGCCATCCAGCCATCTCATCCTCTGTCGTCCCCTTCTCCTCCTGCCCCCAGTCCCTCCCAGCATCAGAGTCTTTTCCAATGAGTCAACTCTTCGCATGAGGTGGCCAGAGTACTGGAGTTTCAGCTTTAGCATCATTCCTTCCAAAGAACACCCAGGGCTGATCTCCTTTAGAATGGACTGGTTGGATCTCCTTGCAGTCCAAGGGACTCTCAAGAGTCTTCTCCAACACCACAGTTCAAAAGCATCAATTCTTCGGTGCTGAGCTTTCTTCACAGTCTAACTTTCACATCCATACATGACCACTGGAAAAACCATAGCCCTGACTAGATGAACCTTTGTTGGCAAAGTAAGGTCTCTGCTTTTCAACATGCTATGTAGGTTGGTCATAACTTTTCTTCCAAGGAGTAAGCATCTTTTAATTTCATGGCTGCAGTCACCATCAGCAGTTATTAGTATTTAATACTGATATCAATAGCAATCACAGCACTGTTATTTTATTTCATCTCTTTTTAGATCCTTAACACAACCCCATGAATTAGGAACACTACTTTTTCTCATATTATAAATGAGAGAATTAAGACACAGAGAAAGCAGATTGATTCCAGGAATGTGTGGTCAAAACCACAGGATCTTAATTGTTAAATTTTATTCAGAAAATAATTTTAAGCTTCAAGAAACCATCATAGTTTATGAAGCTAAAATTAAATATTAAAATACAAGTTAGCCTCATTATCATGAGTTTTTTTTTTCCACTGTGAACAGGACAGGTGCCCCCCCAAATTTAAAATTTTCCTAAGAGTTTAAGATATTAATACCAATATAGGAATATGCTCTATTAATGTCTCCTTTCAGCCTAGCCCCAGAGATTGGTATTGATGGTGGCTGCTCCTGAATCTGGAGATAGGAATAAGCCCTGGAGAACTGTGTCTGTCATTTAAAAAGTTGCCATCTGTCTTTTTTTGGTATCTGCTGTGCTGTAGTAAGTCACAGTATTTCCCTATCCTTTCAATGACAGCTCATGGTAAGATAAACTCACCATGATAAGATAAATGGCAACTTTTTAATGAAAACCACTATGTGTGAGCTGCTTGGTTAGGTTACTGTTCTTCAAAGTGCATCTCATACCTTATCCTCTAATATCAAAACCAATGACCTATTCTTCAAAGGATTTTCTTTTCAGTTCTGTAACTTACATAATTTACTAAGTCCCCCTACCCTTTTTTTATATCCTCTCAGAATGAGACCTTGAGTGACCCTGTAACCTCAACTTCTTAGACCAATTTTTTAGGAAGTGTTTGTTGAGAAGATAAAGGCATATTTTTTACACTGTTTTGAAAATCACATTTGAGTAAGGTGGGCAAAGTAAGCAGAATGAATCATTTTTATTTATTTGAATCACTTGTCTCCTCATAAATATAAAAGTACTTTAAATAGTGACAAGACCTGGATCTAGAACTGGTTCTAATTCATCATAGCTATTCTACAGCCAGCTGGACCACAGTTTCTCTGTCTCTGACTGCCGACCTGTCAGATAGGAATGCTCAGCACAACTTGGTCTAAAACTGATATGGATTCCACATCAATGAGAGGTGCTAAATGGCCACAGAGACCTCTTTCATGTCCAAACTTATCGCTGTGGGTTTCCTGGATATTTTTTAGTGTAGAAGAGAAAAAATGACTTCATACAATATAGATGCTTATGCAATGATCAGGGCTTCCCAAGTGGTGCTAGTGGTAAAGAACCCACCTGCCAATGCAGGAGACATAAAAGACAAGGATTCAATCCCTGGGACAGGAGGATGTCCTGGAAGAAGACATGGCAATCTACTCCAGTATTCTTGCCTGGAGAATATCATGGACAGAGGAGCCTGGTGGTAGACAGAGTGCTGGACAGATGTTTATAATATTGAATAGGGGACAGTGACTAAAACCATCCCAAAGGGGGGAAAATTACAAAAATGCAAAGTAGTTGTCAGAGGAGGCTTTACAAATAGCTGCAGAAAGAAGAAAACTGAAAAGTAAGGAAGAAAAGGAAAGATGCACCCAACTGAATGTAGAGTTCCCGAGAATAGCAAGGAGAGATAAGAAGGCCTTCATTAAAATGGGCAATGCAAAGAAATAGAGGAAAACAAAAGATTGGGAAAGTCTAGAGGTTTCTTCAAGAAAATTGGAGGTATCAAGGGAACATTTCATGGAAAGATGGGTAAGTTAAAGGGTGATAAAGAACAGAAAAAATAAGGACCTAACAGAAGCAGAAGAGGTTAAGAAGAGGTGGCAAGAATACACAGAAGAACTATACAAAAAACATCTTAATGACCTGGATAAACACGATAGTGTGATCACTCACCAGGAGCCAGATAGCCTGGAGTGTGAAGTGGGCCTTAAGAAATATTACTACCAACAAAGCTAGTGGAGGTGATAGAATTCCAGCTGAGCTATTTTAAAATCCTAAACAGAGATGATGTTAAAGTGATGCACTCAATATGTTAGCAAATTTGGAAAACTCAGCAGTAGCCAAAGCACTGGAAAATGTGTTTTCATTCCAATTCCAAACAAGGGTAATGACAAAGGATGTTGGAACTACTGTACAACTGCTCATTTCAGATGGAAGTTACATTGTACTCAAAATCCTTCAACCCAGGCTTCCGTAGTATATGAACTGAGAAACTCTAGTATTACATGCTGTATTTAGAAAAGGCAGAGGAACCAGAGATTAAATTGCCAACATTCATCAAATCATGGAAGAAGCAAAGGAACTCCAGGAAAACATCTGTTTCTGTTTCATTGACTACACTAAAGCCCTTGACTGTGTGGATCACAACACACTGGAATATTCTTAAAGAGACAGAAATACCACACCACCATATCTGTCTCCTGAGAAACCTGTATGCTTGTCAAGAAGCAATAGTTAGAGCCGGAGATGGAGCAATGCACTGTTTCAAAATTGGGAAAGGAGTAGGTCAAGGATATATATTTTCACCAGGTTATTTAACTTAAATTCAGAGTATTTAATGTGAAATGCAGGGCAGGATGAATCACAAACTGGAATCAAGATTGCCGGGAGAAATACCAACAATCTCAGATATATAAATGATATGACTCTAATGACATAAAGTGAAGAGAATCTAAAGAGCCTCTTGATGAGGGTAAAAAGGAGAGTGAAAAAGTTGGCTCAAAGCTCAACATTCAAAAAACAAAAAATCATAGTATTTAATACCATCACTTCGTGGCAAATAGATGGGGAAAAAGTGGAAACAGTGGCTGACTTTATTTTCTTAGGCTCCAAAATCACTGTGGACAGTGACTGGGCCATGAAATTAAAAGATGCTTGTTCCTTAGGGGTGGTGGTGGGGGGAAGCTATGACAAACCAAGACAGCACATCAAAAAGCAGAGACATCACTTTGCCAATAAAAGTCATTATAGTCAAAGCCAGTTGAGCTATTTCAAACCCTAAAATATGATGTTGTTAAAGTGCTTCACTCGATATGCCAGCAAATTTGGAAAACTCAGTAGTGGCCACTGGACTTGAAAAGTTTTCATTTCATTCCCAAAGAAAGACAATGCCAAAGAATCTTAAAACTACTGCGCAATTGCACTCATCTCACATGCTAGCAAAGTAATGCTCAAAATTCTCCAAGTGAGGCTTCAATAGTAGGTGTTCAAGCTGGATATAGAAATGGCAGAGGAACCGGAGATCAAATTGCCAACATCCATTGGGTCATAGAAAAAGCAAAAGAGTTTTAGAAAAAAACAACTACTTCTGCTTTACTAACTATGCCAAAACATTTGACTGTGTGGATCACAACAAACTGTGAAAAAGTCTTCAAGAGATAGGAATATCAGAGCATCTTATCTGCCTCCTGAGAAATCTGTATGCAAGTCAAGAAGCAACAGTTAGAATCAGACATGGAATGACAGACTAGTTCCAAATAGGAAAAGGAGTACGTCAAGACTGTATATTGTCACCCTGCTTATTTAACTTCTATGCAGAGTACATCATATGAAATGCTGGGCTGGATGAAGCACAAGCTGGAATTAAGATTGCCAGGAGAAACATCAATAACCTCAGATATGCAGATGATACCACCCTTATGGAAGACAGCAAAGAGGAACTAAAGAGCCTCTTGAAAGTGAAAGAGGAGAGTGAAAAAGCTGGCTTAAAACTCAACATTCAAAAACAAAGATGATGGCATCTGGTCCCGTCAGCTCATGACAAATAGATGGGGAAACAATGGGAACAGTGGCAGACTTTATTTTTGTGGGCTCCAAAAGCACTACAGATCATGAGTGCGGCCATGGAATTAAAAGACTTTTGCTCCTTGGAAGAAAAGTAATGACAAACCTAGACAGTGCGTTAAAAACCAGAGACATTACTTTCTGACAAATGTCCATCTAGTCAAGGCTATGGTTTTTTCAGTAGTCATGTATGGATGTGAGAGCTGGACTATAAAGAAAGCTGAGCACCAAAGAATTGATGCTTTTGAACTGTGGTGTTGGAGAAGACTGTTGAGAGTCCTTTGGACTGCAAGGAGATGAAACCACTCAGTTCTAAAGGAAATCAGTCCTGTATATTCTGAAGCTCCAAAATTTTGGCCACCGTATGGGAAGAGCTGATTCACTGGAAAAGACCTGACACTGGGAAAGTTTGAAGGCAGGAAGAGAAGGGGATGACGGAGGATGAGATGATTGGATGGGATCACTGACTCAATGGACATGAGTTTGAGCAAGCTCTGGGAGTTAAGTTGCATGATGGACAGGAAAGCCTGGCCTGCTGCAGTCCATGGGGGTGCAAAGAGTTGGACACGACTGAACGACTGAACTGAACTGAACTGAACTGATGGTTTTTCCAGTAGTCATGTACAGAAGTGAGAGTTGGACCACACAGAAGGCTGAGCTCCGAAGAACCAATGTTTTTGAGTTGTGGTGGTAGACATGACCTTTGAGAGTCCCTTGTACTGCAAGGAGATTCAATCCTAAAGGAAATATACTCTGAATATTAATTGAAAGGACTGACGCCGAAGCTGAACCTCCAATACTTTGGCCCTCTGATGCGATGAGCTATCTCACTGGAAAATACTCTGATGCTGGGAATGATTGAAAGCAGGAGGATAAGGGGGTGACAGAGGATGAGATGGCTAGATAGCATCATTGACTCAGTGGACATGAATCTGAACAAACTGCAGTAGATAGTGTAGGACAGGGAAGCCTGGTGTGCTGCAGTCCACCGGGTCATAAAGAGTTGGACACAACTGAGGGATTGAACAATAACAAAGATCTTCTATTATTTAGATAATTGTCAATAATAGTGTGGGCTTCCCTGATGGCTCAGGGTAACAGAATCCGCCTGCAGTGCAGGAGACAAGAATCCATGGGTTCAATCCCTGGGTCAGGGAAGATTTCCTTTCCTGGAGAAGGAAATGGCAACCCATCGCAGTATTCTTGCTTGGGAAATCCCATAGACAGAGGGAGCCTGGTCTATAGTCCATAGAGTCTTAAGAGTCAGACATGACTTAGTGACTAAACTACCATCCCCACCTTAATAATAGAAGATAGAGGCTTTTGAACATTTGGAAGCATTGTGTTTTCAGTATTTCTCTCTAACTCTTCCTCTGTTCTTCTTTCACTTTCTTCATCTTTCCCTTTATTACTCTCTTTTAATTTTTGTGGAATGCCTATGGCATGGTACCAAATATAGGCCAGTCCTCTTGTAGAAGTAGCAGCTATGTGAGTGACTGAAGACTGGGGCTGTAGTTTTTCACCTCTGCCTGTAATCAGAAGTGGATACTTAACTGTATGACTTGAGTCTTATGTTTCTCCTCTTCCTTTGTGATACAAGAGCACTGGATTATATCAGTTTTGGGGAGGATTGTGAGAATGGAGTGAAATTTATGGATCTTCTGCACAGGGAAAAAAAAAGCACAATCACAAATTTACGATTATTTTGTACGTAGTCTCAGGTGTATAAGAATTTCTGGACCATAAGGCAGCCAGATTTAAGTCTATGACTTTGGATGCTACAAAAAGGAGCACAGGGGCACAGGCAGGGAAAGAGATATTTGTTCACATCCTCATGTGGTTAGTGAAAATTTGCTTTCTTTTACTAATAGGTAGCACAAAAAGCTAGCTTCCATAAACCATAAAAGCTGCCCACAAGTCATGCTAGTGTGCTGGAAGAACAGAGACCCAACTCACATTGATTTATAGATCTTGTTGTGTCTCTGCTTAGTCAAGTGTGAATTTGTTCTTCCTCCTGAAATACTACGATAGATGTCTCTGCCTGTATTTAGTAGTCATTCCTGGAGCATAGCAGGGATTAGTTTCAATCGATAGGGACTATGCTCTTCTCTTGGCCATTGTAGGCATCTGTGGCATTTGGGGCATTGCTATCTAAAAGCAAGTTCTTAGGAGGTCTTCATTTCACCTTTGTGTAATTAAGCATGCTTCAACACCAGAATCCAAAGTCTGATCATCTTATACACCAGTATCTCAAATCTCATCATAAGCATTGAACTTTGTCTTTGCAGTTAGAATTCACTAAATGATAAAAGTTCTTAATCTTTAGAACACAATCATGGGACAGTATAGGAGATTAATGCTGCTGCTGCTAAGTCACTTTAGTCGTGTCCAACTCTGTGTGACCCCATAAACGGCAGCCCACCAGGCTCCCCCGTCCCTGAGATTCTCCAGGCAAGAACACTGGAGTGGGTTGCCATTTCCTTCTCCAATGCATGAAAGTAAAAAGTAAAGTGAAGTCGCTCAGTCATGTCCTACTCTTAGCGACCCCATGGACTGCAGCCCACCAGGCTCCTCTGTCCATGGGATTTTCCAGGCAAGAGTACTGGAGTGGGGTGCCATTGCCTTCTCCAATAGGAGATTAACACCTGACAACAAATTCATGTTTTTAGCTTTTTTTTTTTTCAACCAGATATATGAGAAAATTAGCTCTTTTACCATAAAATTTTTAAATTAACTTACGCGCAGTCAAAAGCTGATGTAAATCACATATTTAAAACAACATTTATGAGTATTTTGCATAACTGGATACCATAGCAGGAGTGACAATTATATGATGGATTTTGACAAACAATTAGATTCTCTTGCATAGAATGGTGATGTACTATTTTTTTTTTTTTTTTAATGATAAATAGCTGTTTCAAGTAAGGGCAGCAGTAGCTTCCAAGTAACCAAGTTAAATCTAAGGTGCTAGTTTATGGTAAGAACAATGGAAACATAATTTTTCAAATTCCAGGAAATTATGTTTTTGAAAGATTGATAATTGTGACTGAATAAATGAAGTATGGATATTTGGGGTAACTGGATACTAGTTTATGAAATGTTCATGAAGTTAAGGTTAGTTTTACAGTCTTATGGGTTACAGGGGCATTTTTAATTCCAACAAAGTTTTTTGAAAGTGCATTTTACTAGTTCACAGGAGCACTGGAAAAGAGGCAATGGATGACAGAGAAAATTATTTTCTCATTAGCAAAGTAGTGACAATAACAGTCCCGGGCAAAAACTAAAACAAAATACAAACACTGAGGCAATTTTTTTCGTGGAATTGGTACCTTTAAGGAAAGAAAGATACATTCATATTTAGTCCTATTGAAACTGTTATTCACAGAGAAATGTGAAGCCTGGATGCCCTGTCCTCAGGAGAAGCAGCTCCTTTCTCTCAGTCACAGAATTATGCCCACAGCCTCCTCATTCATGCCACATCTTTCTGTTACCAAGTAAATGCAGCATCATTTCAGAGGGAACGGATGTTAATAAAATTAGTCGGTCACACATTGGAGCATTTATTGAGATCCTCTGGTTGTACATTTCCAGATCACAGTCGAGAAAGAAAACAACCTGTAGACCAATGAGAAAGTGCATCAAAAGCTGCAAGGGCAGCACATTTTTTTCTAATATCATCTCTTCTGGGAAACATTACCCTCCTGTGCTCTTCCAGACCATTGATTCCATTCTGAACCCATAAAAAAGACATTATAAATCAAGGAAGGAGGTGCTGGTAGAATACTATGAATGGTTTATAAGTTATTTTGTGAACAAAATTGAGACCATTAGAGCTGCTGAGCAGCCTTCTACCTCTAATCATTTTTTCCATTAACTAAGTTTTTTGCCCACTCCAGAGAGAGTGGCATGATTTTTATAGCAGTATCATATAGTAGAATTCTAAAGCATCAAACAGGCAGTGCTTACCAATTGCTACCCACTTCATATATCTTGTACAATTGTCAATGCTTAATGTGAATACCCCTTCCTTCTGACATTCTCCAGGATATAAACTACTGGTTAGATCTCTCTAATATAATAAAGTGATATAATGAAAGTGATACAAGATTAAAAAATAGTAGACATTGGTTCCAATCTTAATTCTGCCTAAAGATATTTATATAGCCTTAAGAAAAACTACTTAATGAAACTGAGCCTCAGTTTCCTTCAAGTATTAAGGTAAAGAGAAAGCCCTGTGTATCACACAGGTTTCTAAACAGAAAAAAAGAAAAGAGAGAATGCATATATGGAATGCAAAATTGAAAAACACTTTTGAATATAAAAGCAAAATATAGTAATCATCATTTATTATTTTATTGCTTTAATTATCATTTCTGTAGTGTTCTAAATTTCTACTGTCTTATTCCAATGAATTCCATGCATATAATCGGATCATGATCATATTTTTAGTTTGTAATGGACACTGATTGTTTCTGTAGCCTAGCAGAAACATCCTCTGGGTAATAGTTCCATCCTCTTCTCAGTAATAGTTTTGTAATTTCTGTCTAGGACCATGTGTTTCCTCTCATGTGTCCATAACAGTTTAAGGGTTTTCAAAGGTCTTGACTTTACATCAGAGAGATGATATGAATTAGGTATAAGCCTATCAGTGTTGCATTTATATGGCTTCAATAATCTTTTCAAGAATTGGCATACAATAACATTTTAACTGGAAATGGTAGAATATCAGTTGGGAAGGATGTAGCCCTGAAAACTACTAGCATCATCCTGTGTCTATATTAAACACATATCCAAGAACACAATCTTCACAGAAGTTGCAAAACTAAACATGAAAGACAAAAGCAGATTTTTATGAGATAGTTTAAAACCCAGTGTCAAGCTGTGACTCAATCCATTTTTACCCTGTGCTATTCAGTCATATGACCCAGTAAATACCCTTCCTTTTCCTGAGTCAGTTTTGATTATGTTTTATGTCATTTTCAAGTGAAACAGCTTGAATACAAAAAGTAAAAATAATTTTTAAATTTTATTTTTGAAAATGTAATTTTTGAATATTTCTCTGTGTTTTCAGGCATTCCATGAGAACTTTCTACCTTTATACACTTGCCTTTCACACAGCTCTCTGAGATACTCCATTTCCAGGTTAAAAATGAGGGAGATGAGAGGCAATTGCTCAAGGTCACACAACTAGTAAGAGGAAGAGCCAGTATTCAGTTACCTACCAAGCCTACCAAGAGAAACTGCACTTTCTGTCATGTAATAAGGGTTCCAATTTTTTTTTAATGGAAAAATTATTCACAACACATAATCAAGGGGCAAGAATACTGTGTGTATAATTGAAATTCTTGGACAGAGAAGCTTTAATTTAATGTCAACTCAGCCCTGGATTAAGCCTCTTTCAAGGGAATCTGGGGAAACCAGGAAAAGAGAGATTCAGTAGAGTGGAAAATTGACCTTAGATCAAAGATCAGAGATTAGGCTGTTATTGTTCAGTCACTAAATCATGTCCAACTCTTTGTAACTCCATGGACTACAGCATGTCAGTCTTCCCTGTCCCTCACCATCTCCCAGAGTTTGCTCAAATGCAGGTCCATTGAACTGATGATGGTATCAAAGCATCTGGTACCCTGCCATCCCCTTCTCTTGTCCTCAAATTTCCCCAGAAACAGGGTCTTTCCAATGATTCAGCTCCTAGCACCAGATGGCCAAAGTACTGGAGCTTCAGCTTTAGCATCAGTTCTTCCAGTGAATATTCAGAGTTTATTTCTTTTAGGATTGACTGGTTTGAACTCTTTGTGGTCCCAGGGACTCACAAGAATCTTCTCCAGCACAGCAATTCAAAAGCATCAATTCTTTGATACTCAGCCTTCTGTATGGTTCAACTTTCACATATGTACATGATCACTGGACATCTGTCAGCAAATTGATATCTCTACCTTTACATATGCTGTCTAGGTTTTACATAGCTTTCCTTCCAAGGAGGAAGTGTCTTAATTTCATGACTGTAGTAACTCTCTGCAGTGATTGTGGGGCCCAAGAAAATAAAATTTGTCACTGTTTCCACTTTCCCCCTTGTATTTGCCATGAAATAATGAGACCAGATGCCAGGATCTTAGTTTTTTAAATGTTGAGTTTCAAGACAACTTTTTCACTCTCCGCTTTCACCCTCATCAAGAGTCTTTTTAGTTCCTCTTCATTTTTCTGCCATTAGAGAAGTATCAACTGCATATCTCAGGTCTTGATTCCAGCTTGTGATTCATCCAGCTTTGTGGATACTAAAGCCAAGTTGAATTGCAGTGTGGCAAAAAGAGAGAGAATTTTTTGTCTGATTATGTTCAGGAATTCCACTAAAACATAGTTTGCCTCTGAATATAATAGGACAATTTAGAAGTTAGTAGTTTGAGTGTTGGGCTTCCCAGGTGGCTCAATAGTAAAGAATCCACTTGCCAATGCAGGAGATTCAGGAGACATGGGTTTGATTCCTGGGTCAGGAAGATCCCCTGGAGAAGGAAATGGTAACTCAGTCCAGTAATCTTGCCTGGAAATTTCCATAGACAGAAGAGCCCAGTGGGCTACATTCCATGGGATCTCAAAGAGTTGAATTCAACTGAGCATGCACACAGAGCACAGTTTGAGTGTTTACTGCCATAACATCAAACTAAACACGATGACTGTCAGTAAATCTCTGTTCAGACAGGCTGACTCAGAAGATTTGGTAGAAAACCCAAAAAAGGGAACAGAAGGGGAACTGTATGGTATGAGGCCTTCACACTTCTATCTGGTAGAAAATTAGAAATCTAAAAGAGAATGGAGAACTGATGCTGAAGCTGAAGTTCCAATACTTTGGCCCACCTGATTCGAAGAACTGACTCATTGGAAAACACCTGGTTCTGGGAAAGATTCAAGGCAGGAGGAGAAGGGGATGGCAGAGGATGAGATGGTTGGATGATGTCACTGACTTAATGGACATGAGTTTGAGCAAGCTCCTGGAGCTGGTGATTGACAGGTAAGCCTGGACATGCTGCAGTCCATGGGGTCACAAAGCACTGTACATGACTGAAGGACTGAACTGAATTGACTGAAGAGAGAATGGATTATAATCAAGAGGCAATAATTCCTATAATTCTGATTCCTTAGAAATTTTAAAAACTACCTTGAATTTCACATTGCTGCATTAGGCTACTTTCAGAAAAGTTTGGGGACTTATTTTATGCAGGGCACACAATATGCAATCATGGCTCAGTTCTCCCAATAGTTGTAAATGTTCAGCATAGTCCGATAGGGTTCACTTCTTTCTTCCCAGGTGGTTACATATCATCACTCAAAGGAATCACTTAAGATAACATTGATATATGAATTATTTTCCCTGACCAAAAGGAAACTCTTTCCAGTCAATTGATACTCAGTCTTGAGTGTTGAATATCTCACAGTTAAATTATTAGAAAATGACATTGAAAGTAGGAAAGGATTTTTTTTTCTTCTTTTACTCATCTTCTGGGTGATTTTAGTATACAGATGAATGTATTTTCAGCAACTAGAAAAACTTGAAATAAGTACTTAACAGGGGTTTTCATTAAAAATTCAGAATAATTTTCAATGTCAAATTCTAATTCCAATTGTCATTGTTATTCCATTTTAAATAACAATGGTAATTATAATCCCTTTCCTTCCTGGAGCACAAAACCAATGCTGCTTTGAAGGGAGAATTGTCCCCATTACATCTTAGTGGATTGCTGAAGTTCATTATAGTCTTTCTTGACTGTTTACTTAGGAAATAAATCTTGTCATTATATATACTGCAACTGTCACATTTAAGACAACTTTACAAAGACCTTATTGCTATTATAAACCTTTAATTTAAAAATCTATAATTAAAGAAGGCAAATATGTTATTTGAGGCATGAAGTATTGGCGATTTGGAGACACTCCAACATTTAACTTGAACTTGCTCAAAGTAATAATTTCAGAGGTGAGATATGTAGGGTGATGACCCCATAGATTCAAAAGGAACAAAATTCCCTAAGAGATATTGCCCCATATTCAGGGCCTCATACCTTTGCTTCCATCTAATCACACTGGTAGGATTTTTATCTCTAAGAACAAAGGCTAGAACAATCAAGTAGAAATGGCTTAAGAGATAGGAGGCACTTGATCAGGCCAATGTTTTGAAGACCCTTGATTGCTGATCCTGATTCCCAGTTCTTCATATTAACTTCCCTATAAATTTATCATAAAAACTAGTCAAGAGAAGTTTTCAAGGGAATCAAACTATAAATTCTTTCACTTTTTCTAGACTTCTGTCTTTAGAAATAAATATTAAAAATGGCTACCATTTTATTCAGTGCCTATTTAGCACTAGAACTCTGCTAAGTACTTTATTCACCATATACCTGGCAAGAGTCTCTTCGAATATAAAAATAAGTACTTTATATTAATACAAATGAATAAAGTATGAGAGCTTGTTATTATTTTGAATCTGAAATTGAGATCAACTTTGGATAATGGTGTTACAGTCTTTGAAACTGCACCATGACCATTAATGTTCTCAAATACACAGGGAGAGATTTTTGGAATTTCTAGTTACTAAAATCTGAAGCAGACCTAAATGTTCCAGAATGGCAATGTTCCATGGTTGTCAAAACCATGCTTACTCCCTCCAAGTGATCTAATTTCTCCTTCTCCAAGATTCAACTTCTATCTCTTCAAATGCAACTCCCAAATTTATCACTGTAACTCTATTATTTTCTTGTCTTCCAGAAAGATGTTGCCAACTTTATTTTTTAAATTTTGAAATAATTTTAAACTTACTGAAAAGTTTCAAAGATAGTACAGAGAGGCCCCAGGTACCCTTTACCCTGTTCCCCCTAATGTTAGCATCTTCTAAAACAATACTTCAATGATCACAACTGAGAAATTAACATTCATATAATGTTATTCACCAGTCTTCTACTAATGTCTTTTCTCCCTATAAGAATCTAATCTAGGATCTGACACTGTTTTTAGTCATTCTGTCTTATTCTCTTCTCATGGATGATGGTTTCTCAATTTTTGTCTGTTATCATGACCTTACTTTTGTTAAGTTACTCAGCAGAGTACTACTCAGTTTTTTGTTCTGGTCTTTTCTTGTGGTGAGACTGAGTTTAAGGATATTTATAAAGGATTAAACAGAAAGGAAGAGCTTTTCCTATTTCAACTTATTTGTATCTTATTATTCATGAGATTAAACTTGGTCACTTGCTGAAGGGGGTGTTTTTTTGGTTTCTCCACTGTAAGGTTACTATTTTCCCTCTTCCCATGCCTTGTTCTTTGGACTCCCTAAATCCTGTCTTCACTCAAATAAAGGAGAAAGAAGCTTCACTTCCTGAAGAGAGAAGTCTGAAAAAAATTTTGATTACAGTCAATCCTTGAACAACCTTAAGTGTGTTAAGGGTGACTGCACACCTGCATAGTCAAAAATCTGTGTACTGCTAACTCTGCCTCAGAAAAGATTTACCCAATGAAAGGAAGCTGAAAAAATCTGGAGAGAATCAATACTCAAACCCTTCTTGTTGTTGTTATGATTCAGTTACTAAGTTGTGTCTGACTATTTGTCACCCCCATGAACTGCAGCATGCCAGGCTTTCCTGTCCATCACTATCTTCTGGAGCTTGCTCAAACTCATGTTCATTGAGTCAGTGATGCCATCAAATCATCTCATCCTCTGTCGTCCCTTTCTGTCTTGCCCTCAGTCTTTCCCAGCATCAGGGTCTGTTCCAGTGAGTCAGCTCTTCACATCAAGTGGGCAAAGTATTGGAGCTTCAGCATTAGCATAAGTCCTTCCCATGAATATTCAATGATGATTTCCTTTAGAAATGAATGGTTTGTGATCTCCTTGCTGTCCCAAGGGACTCTCAAGAGGCTTCTCCAGCGCTACAGTTTGAAAACATCAATTCTCTGGTGCTCACCCTTCCTTATGGTCCAATCTCACATTCATACATGACTACTGAAAAACAACAACAACAACAACATAGCTTTGACGATACGGACTTTTGTTGGCAATGGTGTCTCTGCTTTTTAGCATGTGGTCAGCACCCACAATGATTTTGGAACTCAAGAAAAGTAAATCTGACACTGTTTACATTCCCCCCCCCCCCCCATCTATTTGCCATGATATTGAATGGTTTGCCTTGGAAACAAACAGAGATCATTCTGTTGTTTTTGAGATTGCATCCAAGTACTGCATTTCGGACACTTTTGTTGACCATGATGGCTACTCCATTTCTTCTAAGGGATTCCTGCCCACGGTAGTAGATATCATGGTCATCTCAGTTAAATTCACCTATTCCAGTCCATTTTAGTTCACTGATTCCTAGAATGTCGACATTCACTCTTGCCATCTCTTGTTTGACCACTTCCAATTTGCCTTGATTTGTGGACCTGACATTCCAGGTTCCTATGCAATATTGCTCTTTACAGCATCGGACCTTGCTTCTATTACCAGTCACATCCATAACTGGGTATTGTTTTTTCTTTGGTTCCATCCCTTCATTCTTTCTGGAGTTATTTCTCCATTGATCTCCAGTAGCATATTGGGTACCTACTGACCTGGGGAATTCCTCTTTCAGTATCCTATCATTTTGCCTTTTCATATTGTTCATGGGGTTCTCAAGGCAAGAATACTGAAGTGGTTTGCCATTGCCTTCTCCAGTGGACCACATTCTGTCAGACCTCTCCACCATGACCCGCCCATCTTGGGTGGCCCCACAGGGCATGGCTTAGTTTCACTGAGTTGGACAAGGCTGTGGTCCTAGTGTGATTAGATTGACTAGTTTTCTGTGATTACGGTTCAGTGTGTCTGCCCTCTGATGCCCTCTTGCAACACCTACCGTCTTATTTGGGTTTCTCTTACCTTGGACGTAGGGTATCTCTTCACGGCTGCTCCAGCAAAGCGCATCTGCTGCTCCTTTCCTTGGACGAGGGGTATCTCCTTACTGCCTCCCCTCCTGACCTCGAACGTGGAGTAGCTCCTCTAGGCCCTCCTGCACCCGCACAATGACAGAATGATCTCTGTTTGTTTCCAAGGAAACCATTCAATATCAAAGTAATTCAAGTCTATGCCCCAACCAGTAACACTGAAGAAGCTGAAGTTGAATGGGTCTATGAAGACCTACAAGACCTTTTAGAACTAACACCCAAAAAGATGTCCTTTTCATTATAGGGGACTGGAATGCAAAAGTAGGAAGTCAAGAAACACCTGGAGTAACAGGCAAATTTGGCCTTGGATTTCGGAATGAAGCAGGGCAAACCTAAGAGAATTTTGCCAAGAAAATGCACTGGTCATAGCAAACACCATCTTCCAACAACACAAGAGAAGACTCTACACATGGTCATCATGAGATGGTCAACAGCAAAATCAGATTGATAATATTCTTTGCAGCTAAATATGAAGAAGCTGTATACAGTCAGCAAAAACAAGACTGGGAGCTGACTGTGGCTCAGATCATGAACTCCTTATTGCCAAATTCAGACTGAAATTGAAGAAAGTAGGGAAAACCACTAGACTATTCAGGTATGACCTAACTCAAATCCCTTATGATTATACAGTGGAAGTGAGAAATAGATTTAAGGGACTAGGTGTGATAGATAGAGTGCCTGATGAACTAGGGATGGAGGTTCATGACATTGTACAGGAGACAGGGATTGAGACAATTCCCATGGAAAAGAAATCCAAAGAGCAAAATGGCTGTCTGGGGAGGCCTTACAAATAGCTGTGAAAAGAAGAGAAGTGAGAAGCAAAGTAGAAAAGGAAAGATATAAGCATCTGAATGCAGAGTTCCAAAGAATAGCAAGAAGAGATAAGAAAGCCTTCCTCAGCAGTCAATGTAAAGAAATAGAGGAAAATAACAGAATGGGAAAGACTAGAGATCTCTTCAAGAAAATTAGAAACACCAAGGGAACATTTCATGCAAAGATGGGCTCAATCAAGGACAGAAATGGTATGGACCTAATAGAAGCAGAAGATATTAAGAAGAGGTGGCAAGAATACAAAGAAGAACTGTACACAAAAGATCTTCATGACCCAGATAATCACGATGGTGTGATCACTCACCTAGAGCCAGACATCCTGGGATGTGAAGTCAAGTGGGCCTTAGAAAGCATCACTACAAACAAAGCTAGTGGAGGTGATGGAATTCCAGTTGAGCTCTTTCAAATCCTGAAAGATGATGCTGTGAAAGTGCTGCATGCAATATACCAGCAAATTTGGAAAACTCAGCAGTGGCCACAGGACTGGAAAAGGTCAGTTTTCATTCCAATCCCAAAGACAGGTAATGCCAAAGAAAGTTCAAACTACCGCACAATTGCACTCATCTCACACGCTAGTAAAGTAATGCTCAAAATTCTCCAAGCCAGGCTTCAGCAGTACATGAACCATGAACTTCCAGATGTTCAAGCTGGTTTTAGAAAAGGCAGAGGAACCAGAGGCCAATTGCCAATATCTGCTGGATCATTGAAAAAGCAAGAGAGTTCCAGAAAAACATCTATTTCTGCTTTCTTGACTATGCCAAAGCTTTTGACTGTGTGGATCACAATAAACTGTGGAAAATTCTGAAAGAGATGGGAATACCAGACCACCTGACCTGCCTCTTGAGAAATTTGTATGCAGGTCAGGAAGCAACAGTTAGAACTGGACATGGAACAACAGACTGGTTCCAAATAGGAAAGGAGTACGTCAAGGCTGTATGTTGTCACCCTGCTTATTTAACTTATATTCAGAGTACATCATGAGAAATGCTGTAGTGGAAGAAGCACAAGCTGGAATCAAGATTGCCGGGAGAAATATCAATAACCTCAGACATGCAGATGAAATCACCCTTATGGCAGAAAGTGAAGAGGAACTAAAAAGCCTCTTGATGAAGGTGAAAGAGGAGAGTGAAAAAGTTGCCTTAAAGCTCAATATTCAGAAAACTAAGATCATGGTATCCGGTCCCATCACTTCGTGGCAGATAGATGGGGAAACAGTGGAAACAGTGTCAGCCTTTATTTTCTTGGGCTCCAAAATCACTGCAGATGGTGATTGCAGCCATGAAATTAAAAGACGCTTACTCCTTGGAAGGAAAGTTATGACCAACCTAGACAGCATATTCAAAAGCAGAGACATTACTTTGCCAAAAAAGGTCCATCTAGTTAAGGCTGTGGTTTTTCCAGTAGTCATGTGTGGATGTGAGAGTTGAACTGTGAAGAAAGCTGAGTGCCAAACAATTGATGCTTTTGAACTGTGGTGTTGGAGAGGAATCTTGAGAGTCCCTTGGACTGCAAGGAGATCCAACCAGTCCATTCTTAAGGGGATCAGCCCTGGGATTTCTTTGGAAGGAATGATGCTAAACCTGAAACTCCAGTACTTTGGCCACCTCATGTGAAGAGATGACTCATTGGAAAAGACTCTGATGCTGGGAGTGATTTGGGGCAGGAGGAGAAGGGGACGACAGAGGATGAGATGGCTGGATGGCATCACCGACTCGATGGACGGAGTTTGAGTGAACTCCAGGAGTCAGTGCTGGACAGGGAGGTCTGGCGTGCTGTGATTCATGGGGTCACAAATAGTCGGACACGACGGAGCGACTGAACAGAACTGAACTGAAACTATGGTGGAGGTAATGAAGATAATGGTGACCTCCCTTCAAAAGATCCCATGCATGTACTGCTACAGTCCATGCCCCCAAGCCTGTAGCAGGCCACCACCAACCCACGCTTTCACCGGAGACTCCCAGAAATCCACAGAAATTCTCCTGTGGGATCACTGTTCCTTCATCCTGGGTCCTGGTAAACAAAGTTCACTTGTGCCCTCCAAGAGTCCATTTCCCAGTCCTATGTAAATTCTGGCTGCTCTATGGTTGGGTTAATGGCGACTTACTCCAAGAGGACTTATGCATAGTCACAGCCAGAGCCAGACCACTGCCACCCTGTACCTCCACAGGAGATACTCAAACACAGTTCTGTCTCAGTCTCTGTGCTTTCCCTGGGTCCTGGTACACAAAAGGTTTGTTTGAGCCCTCTGAGAGTCTCTAGTGGGAATGGGATTTGATTCTAAACACGAATTCACCCCTCCTACCATCTTGCTTGGAGAAGGCGATGGCACCCCACTCTAGTACTCTTGCCTGGAAAATCCATGGATGGAGGAGCCTGGTAGGCTGCAGTCCATGGGGTTGCTAAAAGTCGGACACAACTGAGCGACTTCACTTTCACTTTTCACTTTCATGCATTGGAGAAGGAAATGGCAACCCACTCCAGTGTTCTTGCCTGGAGAATCCCAGGGATGGTGGAGCCTGGTGGGCTGCCATCTATGGGGTCGCACAGAGTCGGACACGACTGAAGTGACTTAGCAGTAGCAACCATCTTGCTAGGGCTTCTCCTTTGCCCTTTGACATGAGATATCTCCTCACAGCCACTCCAGTGCTTACCGTCTTACTGGGGTTTCTTTGACCATGGACTTGAAGTATCTCCACATGGCCGGTCTATCGAAGTGCAGCCACTCCTCGTGACCTCAAATTGCCAACATAGGCTGGGTCATCGGAAAAGCAAGAAAGTTCCAGAAAAACATCTATTTCTGCTTTCTTGACTATGCCAAAGCTTTTGACTGTGTGGATCACAATAAACTGTGGAAAATTCTGAAAGAGATGGGAACACCAGACTTCTTGACCTGCCTCTTGAGAAATCTGTATGCAGGTCAGGAAGCAACATTTAGAACTGGACATGGAACAACAGACTGGTTCCAAATAGGAAAAGGAGTATGTCAAGGCTGTATATTGTCACCTTGCTTATTTAACTTATATGCAGAATACATCATGAGAAACTCTGATCTGGAAGAAGCACAAGCTGGAATCAAGATTGCCGGGAGAAATATCAGTAACCTCAGATATGCAGATGACACCACCCTTATGGCAGAAAGTGAAGAAGAACTAAAGAGCCTCTTGATGCAAGTGAAAGAGGAGAGTGAAAATGTTGGCCTAAAGCTCAACATTCAGAAAACAAAGATCATGGCATCCGGTCCCATCACTTCATGATAGATGGAGAACATGGCAGATAGATGGAGAAACAGTGGAAACAGTGGAAGATTTTATTTTGGGGGGCTCCAAAATCACTGCAAATGGTGACTGAAGCCATGAAATAAAAAGACACTTACTCCTTGGAGGAAATGTTACGACTAAACTAGACAGCATATTAAAAAACAGAGACATTACTTTGCCAACTAAAGTCTGTCTACTCAAGGTTATGGTTTTTCCAATAGTCATGTATGGATCTGAGAGTTGGACAATAAAGGAAGCTGAGCACCAAAGAATTGATGCTTTTGTCCTATAGTGTTGAAGAAGACTCTTAAGAGTCCCTTGCACTGCAGGGAGATCCAACCAGTCCATCCTAAAGAAAATCAGTCCTGAATGTTCATTGGAAGGACTAATGTTGAAGCTGAAACTCCAACACTTTGGCCACCTGATGTGAAGAGCTGACTCATTTGAGAAGACCCTGATGCTGGAAAAGATTGAAGGCAGGAGAAGGGGACGACAGAGGATGAGATGGTTGTATGGTATCACCGACTCAATGTACATGAATTTGAGTAAACTCTGGGAGTTGGTGATGGACAGGGAGGCCTGGCATGCTGCAGTCCATGGGGTCACAAAGAGTCAGAAACAACTGAGTGACTGAACTGAACTGAACTCTGCATATACGTTAAATAAGCAAGGTGACAATATACCACCTTGACATACATCATTCCCAAATCTGAACCAGTACATTGTTCCATGTCTGGTTGTAACCATTGCTTCTTGACCTGCTTACAGATTTCTCATGAGGCTGGTGAGGTTATTAGTTGCTTAAATTGCTTCCGTTTTTGTTCTTGGGAGTTTTTTATGTTGGTTCCTGTATCCTTTGAACATGCATCTCTCGTTTGCTTTTTTTTTTTTTTTTTTTTAGCACTTTACTTTTTAGCCCCACTAGACTCTCCAGGGCCTTCTGGCATTCTCATGCCCTTGTTCAAGATTGACACTTCTTTAAGGAATCCAAGTTCAGATCCTTTTTGGAAAACCATGTTTTAGAGATGAAGAAGTATGCTCATTGTTAGTGAATTTTCACTGATTTTGGCCACTTGCAGTAAACTTGATATGGAATGTGTGTGTTTATACTAATCAGGTAGACACATATATCTATAAGTACTTTGTTTATTCCTTATCTATCAATTTAATCTATCAATCAAAATAAATATGCATTCATTCTGTGATTTCTCATTCTGATGTATTACCTAAAGGTTCATATCACTGTTTCCCACTTTGTTCATTTTTAAATTCTTTCTTTTGCAAAAAGAAATGCTTACTATCTCTAATATATTTTTATACACCTTTCAGTTCAGTTCAGTTCAGTCACTCAGTCGTGTCTGACTCTGCGACCCCATGAATTGCAGCACACCAGGCCTCCCTGTCCATTACACTCCCAGAGTTCACACAAACTCAGTCCATCGAGTCAGTGATGCCATCCAGCCATCTCATCCTCTGTCGTCCCCTTCTCCTCCTGCCCCCAATCCCTCCTAGCATCAGAGTCTTTCCCAATGAATCAACTCTTAGCATGAGGTGGCTAAAGTACTGGAGGTTCAGCTTTAGCATCATTCCTTCCAAAGAAATCCCAGGGCTGATCTCCTTCAGAAAGGACTGGTTGGATCTCCTTGCAGTCCAAGGGAATTTCAAGAGTCTTCTCCAACACCACAGTTCAAAAGCATCAATTCTTCAGCGCTCAGCTTTCTTCACAGTGCAACACTCACATCCATACATGACCACTGGAAAAACCATAGCCTTAACTAGACAGACCTTTGTTGGCAAAGTAATGTCTCTGTTTTTCAATATGCTATCTAGTTTTGTCATAACTTTTCTTCCAAGGTGTAAGCATCTTTTAATTTCATGGCTGAAGTCACCATCTGCAGTGATTTTGGAGCCCCCCAAAAATAAAGTCTGACACTGTTTCCACTGTTTCTCCATCTATTTGCCATGAAGTGATGGGACCAGATGCCACGATCTTTGTTTTCTGAATGTTGAGTTTTAAGGCAACTTTTTCACTCTCCTCTTTCATCTTCATCAAGAGGCTTTTTAGTTCCTCTTCACTTTCTGCCATAAGGGTGGTGTCATCTGCATGTCTGAGGTTATTGATATTTCTCCCGGCAATCTTGATTCCAGCTTGTGCTTCTTCCACTACAGCATTTCTCATGATGTACTCTGAATATAAGTTAAATAAGCAGGGTGACAACATACAGCCTTGACGTACTCCTTTCCTATTTGGAACCAGTCTGTTGTTCCATGTCCAGTTCTAACTGTTGCTTCCTGACCTGCATACAAATTTCTCAAGAGGCAGGTCAGGTGGTCTGGTATTCCCATCTCTTTCAGAATTTTCCACAGTTTATTGTGATCCACACAGTCAAAAGCTTTGGCATAGTCAAGAAAGCAGAAATAGATGTTTTTCTGGAACTCTCTTGCTTTTTCAATGATCCAGCAGATATTGGCAATTGGCCTCTGGTTCCTCTGCCTTTTCTAAAACCAGCTTGAACATCTGGAAGTTCATGGTTCATGTACTGCTGAAGCCTGGCTTGGAGAATTTTGAGCATTACTTTACTAGCGTGTGAGATGAGTGCAATTGTGTGGTAGTTTGAACTTTCTTTGGCATTACCTGTCTTTGGGATTGGAATGAAAACTGACCTTTTCCAGTCCTGTGGCCACTGCTGAGTTTTCCAAATTTGCTGGTATATTGCATGCAGCACTTTCACAGCATCATCTTTCAGGATTTGAAAGAGCTCAACTGGAATTCCATCACCTCCACTAGCTTTGTTTGTAGTGATGCTTTCTAAGGCCCACTTGACTTCACATCCCAGGATGTCTGGCTCTAGGTGAGTGATCACACCATCGTGATTATCTGGGTCATGAAGATCTTTTGTGTACAGTTCTTCTTTGTATTCTTGCCACCTCTTCTTAATATCTTCTGCTTCTGTTAGGTCCATACCATTTCTGTCCTTGATCGAGCCCATCTTTGCATGAAATGTTCCCTTGGTGTTTCTAATTTTCTTGAAGAGATCTCTAGTCTTTCCCATTCTGTTGTTTTCCTCTATTTCTTTGCATTGATTTCTGAGGAAAGCTTTCTTATCTCTTCTTGCTATTCTTTGGAACTCTGCATTCAGATGCTTATATCTTTCCTTTTCTCTTTTGCTTCTCACTTCTCTTCTTTTCACAGCTATTTGTAAGGCCTCCCCAGGTAGCCATTTTGCTTTTTTGCATTTCTTTTCCATGGGGATGGTCTTGATCCCTGTCTTCTATACAATGTCATGAACCTCCATCCATAGTTCATCAGGCACTCTATCTATCAGACCTAGTCCCTTAAATCTATTTCTCACTTCCATTGTATAATCATAAGGGATTTGATTTAGGTCATACCTGAATGATCTAGTGGTTTTCCCTACTTTCTTCAGTTTCAGTCTGAATTTGGAATAAGGAGTTCATGATCTGAGCCACAGTCAGCTCCTGGTCTTGTTTTTGCTGACTGTATAGAGCTTCTCCATCTTTGGCTGCAAAGAATATAATCAGTCTGATTTCAGTGTTGACCATCTGGTAATGTCCATGGGTAGTCTTCTCTTGTGTTGTTGGAAGAGGGTGTTTGCTATGATCAGTGCATTTTCTTGGCAAAACTCTATTAGCCTTTGCCCTGCTTCATTCTGTATTCCAAGGCCAAATTTGCCTGTGATTCCAGGTGTGTCTTGACTTCCTACTTTTGCATTCCAGTCCCCTATAATGAAAAGGACATCGTTTTGGTGTGTTAGTTCTAAAAGGTCTTGTAGTTCTTCATAGAACCATTCATCTTCAGCTTCTTCAGCGTTACTAGTTGGGGCATAGACTTGGATTACTGTGATACTGAATGGTTTGCCTTGGAAACGAATAGAGATCATTCTGTCATTTTTGAGATTGCATCCAAGTACTGCATTTTGAACTCTTTTGTTGACCATGATGGCTACTCCATTTCTTCTAAGGGATTCCTCTCCACAGTAGTAGATATCATGGTCATCTGAGTTAAATTCACCCATTCCAGTCCATTTTAGTTCACTGATTCCTAGAATGTCAACGTTCACTTTTTCCATTTCCTGTTTGACCACTTCCAATTTGCCTTGATTTGTGGACCTGACATTCCAGGTTCCTATGTATTATTATGTTTTACAGCATTGGACCTTGCTTCTATCACCAGTCACATCCAAAACTGGGTATTGTTTTTTCTTTGGTTCCATCCCTTCATTCTTTCTGGAGTTATTTCTCCATTGATCTCCAGTAGCATATTGGGCACCTACTGACCTGGGGAGTTCCTCTTTCAGTATCCTATCATTTTGCCTTTTCATATTGTTCATGGGGTTCTCAAGGCAAGAATACTGAAGTGGTTTGCCATTCCCTTCTCCAGTGGACCACATTCTGTCAGACCTCTCCACCATGACCCGCCCGTCTTCTGTGGCCCCACGGGCATGGCATAGTTTCATTGAGTTAGACAAGGCTGTGGTCCTACTGTGATTAGATTGACTAGTTTTCTGTGAGTATGGTTTCAGTGTTTCTGTCCTCTGATGCCCTCTAGCAATACCTACCATTGGTTTCAGTGTATCTGCCCTCTGATGCCCTCTTGCAATACCTACCGTCTTACTTGGGTTTCTCTTACCTTGGACGTGGGGTATCTCTTCGCGGCTGCTCCAGTAAAGCACAGCCGCTGCTCCTTTCCTTGGATGAGGGGTATCTCCTCACAGCCTTCTGACCTTGAACGTGGAATAGCTCCTCTAGGCCCTTCTGTGCCCGGGCAGCCACCACTCCTTGGAGGTGGAATTGCTCCTCCGGGCCGCAGCCCCTGGCTTCGGGCATGGGGTAGGTCCTCCCAGGTGCCGCCCCTGGCCTCAGACACGGGGTAGCTCCTCTTGGCTGTCTCCCCTCAGGCATGGGGTCCTCCCGGTTTCTGCTCCTGACCTCGGACGTGGGGTACCTCCTCTCGGCCATGCTTTTTGTGTACATACAAAGTAGTCACAATCATTTACCTGGACTGCTGTGTAAAACAAATCTACCAATCAGTGTAAATTGTACAGTTATTGTTGTTTTGTTATAGTTGTCTTTAGTCTAACAGTGTTTGGTAAAAATACTATTTTACAAAATTATTTAGGTTAATTCCTTCCTTCCCTGTCCTCTTCAATGGGCCTCTGTCCTATAACTGTAATATGGTTATATTCCTCCTACCATCCTTGTTTTTTCCTTTCCATTTTTTGTTTCTAAATTTATGTTCAGCAGGTTTACATAAAATTTATAAATTTTAAGTACATTCCAATGACTCTTTACAATGTACACATGGGTATTATTTCCATGCTGTTCAAGATATAAAATATCATTGGCACACACAGTTCCCGTTTGGACCCTCCCAAGCATTACTTCACAAAGATATTTTTTTAAATGTTCATAACAATGTATTTGCTTATTTATTTTTGATCATACTGTAAATAAGTTTCTTTTGTTTTACTCAATATTATGTTTGTGTGGTTCGTCCATGTTGTAATGTGTAGGAGTGCCTTGTCCTTTTGAATTGTCGTATAGAATTTAATAAACTACTGAAGGACAGTTTACAAACAAAATACACCTATTTTTAAACATACAGTTTGAGCTTTGATACACATATGCTCTCTTTAAGATACAGAACACTTCCATAAACACCAAGATGTTCTTTTACACTACTTTACAGTCTAGACCATCTTCCCCTTCCACTCCATGCCTCATTGACCTTATTTCTTACCAACTTGGTCATTTTGAAACATTAATCTCTCGGTGTTCCTCCCTGGCTTTCAAATCTATCAATCCTTCTCCCTTACTTTCAGGATAAAATGACATTTTATGTTCTTCATGAGCTGACCTCTGTTTATTGTCACTTATTGCTCTCTTATTCATTCTACTGCCCCTCTAAACAGGACCACATACAACTGCATGAATGTCCTGAGATTTTCCTTCATGCGTTCACACAAGTATGACTTTTTCTGAGTTAAGAGCAACCTTGCATTCCCCTTACACTCCTGGTCAGCCAGTTGGGTACTTTTGATTTACCCCTTAGAACTAAACTCTGTTACCTTTTCCTCCACTTGCATGAGGTGTGAGATGTTGGCTCTCAGATGTGCATCCATAACATCTTAAGCTCAGCTCTGTCCTAATGTTTATCATATGATACTTTTGTCAATTTAAATTGTATTTTCTAAATTATTATTGTGTAAAATTTACTTTGCAGGATGTTTTTCTGTGAATATTTATACATGTATAGATTCATGTAATTATGGACATAATCAAGATGCAAAACTGTTTAATCCCATCAAAATTCTCCCTCACACTATGACTTTATAGTCACCCTCTCTCTTTTCCTAACCTCTGGCTGTGATTGATCTCACTTCCAACAGTATTGCTTGTCTTTTTGAGAATGTTATATAAATGGGTCATAGAGTATGTGTCACCTTTTAATATTGACTTTGAAATTAATTGAAGTTAGATTATATATTCATTAAATCACTAGATAATTCTTATATTTAAAAATATTTTATAGAAATCCTTTTAAATCATTTAAAAGTAGAAAATCAAAAAGATATATCTATGTTTCCATTATAATTTGCTAAACATTAATATTATTAATATCATGTTTTAATATTTTATATTATTTTAGTGTATTTCTATTACTTTTCTTTTCATCAGGACCCTATTATATGTGCACAGCCAGTATGTGTTACCCCTTTTCACAGATAGTGAAATTGAGCTCCCCCAAATAAAGCTATGGTCCTCAGTTCACAGTGTGTTACTACAGATTTAGGATCTGAATGAGAATTGGATTCCTAAATCGATTTTATTCCTACCAGACCAGGTATAATTTTCTCCTAGTGGACACTAGAGGTACTATATAAGCCTAAATCAAAGACTTTTTTTTTTTTTTTAACCGAATTTCAAGGCAATTGTCAGTGAAAGTTCAGAAAAAAAGAAGCAATAATGTTTCATATAGTTGAAAATATTATGCTTTCTTCTTTATTTGACTCTTTTGCTCCTTGATCTTTTCTTTGAACAGGATCAATTAAAATCTTTACACCCTATTAAGGCACTCAACATCCTCCTATAATCCATAACTATTGACTCTGAAACAATTATTGACTCATGCTCACAGAATTGGCAAAAATACAAGAATAAAGTCTACTAATATTTAATAAAACCCTCACTCTAAATCAGACAATGTGTTCATGTCTTAGGTTATTTATCACATTTTATCTGCTTGGAAATCAAGTGTCAGACTAGATTTGAACACTAGTCTGTATGTAATGATAGACTGGGCTGTTTAAAGGAAACAGTCTGCACTTCACTAGAATAATAGAAACATAGAAACAAAAAAATACACCATATAGATGTTTAAGTCATAATTGCTTCATTAATAATTATTATTACAAAATTGATTATAAATAACCAAGTTATTATCAGATTAAAGTGAAAATGAAAGTCTCCCAGTCATTTCGGACCCTTTGCAACCCCATGGACTATACAGTCCATGAAATTCTCCAGGCCAGAATATTGGAATGGGTAGCCTTTCCCTTCTCCAGGGGATCTTCTCAACCCAGGGATTAAACCCAGGTCTCTTGCATTAGAAGATTAAATAAAAATGTAAATTTAATATTCTATAAACTCTTTCTAGGCATTTTCATCTACTCTTAGAATTTCCCAAGCCAGACAGTGAAACAACCACTCTCCCCTTCCCAGCACCTCCCTCTCCAATACAATAGGTTACTGTATCTTGTTGTTCCTCCTCCTTTCAAGCCAGTTGAATCTGTCCTCTTTACTCAACTTCCTTGCTCTTTCCTTGGTTCAACTTCTTATAATTTTGTACTGGATAACTGAAATTGTCTTCTACCTGCTTCTCATGCCTCAAAGCTTGATGTTTTTTCAATCTATTGTCCAATATCATCACCGTGTTTATTTCTCTTAAATGTTTACCTGATTCTGTCACTGCCCTCAATTAAAATTGTCACTGAAAATTAGGAAAGAAATCTAAGCTATTAGGAGGACACATGAGTTCTCTGAATATGCTCCCCTTGAACATCATCCCTTGAACTCCATCATGTACTTGCCCATCATGCCACAGGCATTTTGAAACACACCAATTTGTTTACACAAATGATAGACTCAAAATTCAGTGCATTTAGCAACAGTTGATATATTGTCAAAATCTGCTTTGAAACCTATCAACAAGTATGATATTCATATTTTATGTATATTTTTTCTCCACAAATTCAATGCAGCCAAATTTTTCTCAATAATTGAAAGAAATCTTTGTATCTTTGTCTGGTGCTGCACATTTTAATACATATACGATATGTTCTTTTTATATGACTCCCATGTGCTGTTTTTCTCCAAATGCACAAACATTCTCTTTTTGTTTTTCTGACAAATGTTTACTTCACTTTCAAGTTGCAACCTTGCAGTTGTCTCATCCAGACTTCCTAAATCATCTTTTCTATGCACTCTGAGTTCATCTATCTTCTTTTGAGATACCATAGCATTTGGATGATCATCATACATCTTATTATTTGCTTAATTGTGACACTTTTCTTCTGTAACATTATATTTGTTCTTACTTTTACAAGATATAAGCTATACCATTGTCAAAGGTCTTATTTTATGCCTCATAATTTGTACTTAGGATGTTGCCTGAGCACAATAGGGAATCAACAAATGTTTATTTCATAAATGATTAAATAGTAAATATTATTATGTATAAATTTTGCTATGAAGCACAATCACGAAATCAAATGTTCCGATGAGAATCTCAATGGGCATATTTGTAATGCCTAATTTGTAGGAATAAATTAGATTAGAAGTTTTCTAACCTTGCTAGAAAACAGTTACTATGAGGTAGAAGCTCCTTGGAGTTTATTTATATTTGAAACCTAAGTTTGAAGAAGAGAAACTCTTCTTTTTGAGTGTACAGATGTCTCTTTTTTCAGGAGACAATAAACAGGAAACCTTCTGTAACATTTCTCAAGATCAGTCATTAGATCCCTTTAGCTAATTTAGTTCGGCCAGAATACAGTAGAAAAATTGAGGTGTAAATATTGCTCTCAATATTGAGTGTAAATAATGCCCTGTCTAGTCTTCCAGTCCACAACCTTCACAGATAAACACCTGTATAGATCCATGTTCTGCTCCCATGTTTCTTTTTGCAAAAGCTTTCATACCTGAATTGGGAGAATTTGATGTCAATTTTGTCTTGCTGTAGCTATCTTTCAGTCTAGTACTTTTGTGTCTACTGTGACTATAATTCTTTCCTTCTATTCAATGCTCTTTAAAAAAAAAATTTATATCCTTTTCTGTTTTTGTTTCTATCACCTAATCCCAATAATTCAATATTCAGTTCAGTGATCCTTCAGTGATAAAATTAACAAAATGTATGACGATGTCAACTCAATATTAAAAAGTGCCTGTAACTTTACATCTAATGTGTGTCTTCACACCATAACTCTTTTTTTAAAAAATGATTTTATTTTATTTTTTCTTAATATATATATTTTATTAAAGTATAGCTGACACAATATTTCAAGTACACAGCAAGATGACTCAGTTATACATATACATGTATATTATTTTTGAAATTATTTTCCATTATAGGTTATTATAAGATATTACTATAGTTCCTTGTGCTATACAGTAAACTTTGTTGCATATCTATTTTTTAAAATTAGAAATCCAGCATTCTATCCATACTAAGCTAAACAAGTGGAATCACATTGTCATAAATTTTTTAGTTAAGCAAAAATCATACATTTTCTATAAAATATATTATACATATCATTAATATCAGAGAAGGTGATGGCACCCCACTCCAGTACTTTTGCCTGGAAAATCCCATGGACAGAGGAGCCTAGTAGGCTGCAGTCCATGAATATACATGTATTCAAAAGATTTTCTACTATGCTTGATAAAGTCTGGAGAAAGAACATCAAAAAAAAAAAAAAAGGTGGAGAAATTAGAAAACATAAACTAAATGAAATGGGAGCATTGAATATGAAATAGAAAGTGAAACAAACTAGATAAAAGTAAGAGATCGTCATATAGTCCAGTTGTTTTTAAACATGACTACTTATTAGAAACATACATGGAAGTCTGAATAAAGAAAAGTAATACCTGGGCGTTTGCATTTTGAAACATGTATATTATCATATGTGAAATGGATCGCTAGTCCAGGTTCGATACATGATACAGGATGCTCGGGGCTGGTGCACTAGGATGACCCTGAGGGATGGGGTGGGGAGGGATGTGGGAGGGGGGTTCAGGATGGGGAACACATGTACACCCATGGAGGATTCATGTCAACATATGGCAAAACCACTACAATATTGTAAAGTAATTAGCCTCTAATTAAAATAAATAAATTTATTTTTTAAAAATTCAATATAATTCTGCTATGCATCTGGACTTTAAAAAGTATTATAGGCTTTTCTATTAAATCCTAGTTTTGGTGATATAGAGTTCTATTATTTTTTTGTTGACCAATCATGGAACAATGGTGTTAAGTGAGTAACAGTTACATAATCACAATAGTAAAAGGTGTTTATTAGCGTTCACAATTAATAGCCAAAGATATAAAAGTAACTACAATTGCAAGCCATAATGGTTACATTATTAACTTAACAATATAAAATAATTACATAGATTTGAGGGGGTCAAGTAGAGTGATGTGATAAGTGGAAGTGCATGCATACACATTTTCACCCACCAAGCCAGTCTCTGTCGTTTGGTTGGTACATTTAATCCATTTACATTTAGGGTGATTATTGATATGTATGATCCTATTGCCATTTTATTAATTGTTTGGGGTTTATTTTCTATAGGAAGGTGTTTTTCTTGTTGAGAGTTTCCTTTAGCAGTCATTGTAAAGCTGCTTTGGTGGTGCTGAATTCTTTTAACTTTTGCTTATCTGGAAAGCTTTTGATTTCTCTGTCAAATCTGAATGTGAGTCTTGCTAGATAGAATATTATTGGCTATCGATTCTTCCCTTCAGTTCGGTTCAGTTCAGTCACTCAGTTGTGTCCAACTCTTTGCAACCCCATGAACACCAGGCCTCCCTGTCCATCACCAACTGCCGGAGTCCAGCCAAACCCATGTCCATTGAGTCGGTGATGCCATCCAACCATCTCATCCTCTGTCGTCCCCTTCTCCTTCTGCCCTCAATCTTTCCCAGCATCAGGGTGTTTCCCAATGAGTCAGCTCTTTGCATCAGGTAGCCTAAGTATTGGAGTTTCAGCTTCAACATCAGTCCTTCCAATGAACATCCAGGACTGATCTCCTTTAGGATTCTTCCCTTACATCAATTTAAATATATAGTGTCATTCCCTTCTGGCTCGTAGAGTTTCTTTTGAGAAATAAGGGGATATCCTGATGTGCCGGGAGCCGGCATATAGCATATTGAGTGCATATTGCATATTGCATATTGAGTGCAGCACTTTCCACGCATCATCTTTCAAGATCTGGAATAGCTCAACTGGAATTCTATCACTGCCGGGAGCCAGCGTGAGGAAGTCCACCCGTGGCAAAGGTCATGAGGAAGGAGGCTCGGCATACGCAAAGGCGGGATCGAGCCTCAGGAGTCCCCCTGGAAATTCTCGAGCATCTACCCCCAAAACCAGAGTCTGCCTACTTTCTGCTTTGTGCTTTCACCTACACCTCTGACTTTACGGGGGTCTGTCCCCCACTACCTCTCTCTGAAAAAAGAGTTAGCTTACAGCTCCAGTTAATAATTCCTGGGTGTGACAGTGTTTCAACCTACAAACTCCTTTGGAAATCCTCTAGCCTGCCTGAATAGGTTTTTCCGGCCACATGTGATTGTTCAGAGCCTCCCAATTGTGAGAGGGAGGAGATGTTCTAAACTGTCTAAACACAGATTCCTTTGAGTAGTTAAAAGATTGATTAGAAATTGTATTGGTGAAGGGTTTTTCACTTATTGGGCCAATGTTTGCTGCTAAGTCTCCATACCCCTTACCTACTGTGTCCTTAGCAGTGTATTGACTGATATAATGGGTGTATAGAAATGTAAGTAGTAGCCTCAATGTTTGTAACCTTGGACCCTTGAGTTAATTCTTTTCTTGATTGAGCCCACCTCCCCTTTGCCCTATAGGAATGCAGCTTTGTCCAATGCTTTTTTGGAGGCTGGTGCCTGACTTTGGAATAATCACCTTTAGAGAAAAAAAAGTTTCTTAAAATGTTAACAGGCCTCCTGGCCAGAAGATGATGTAAATCACCTAAACTTTTGCATATGATAAGTTTGAAAGCCTGGCTTCAATTAGGACCAGGAACTGCTGTCCTTGCATGACTCCACCCCTTCCCCCATTATCCTCTATGCACAACTTAAGGTATAAAACTACTTTGGAAAAAAAAGTATGCCCTTTTTTTTTGTTCACTGAAATTTGGTCTCCCCATGTCATTCTTTCTTTCACCTTCTGGCTGAATTTTTCCTCTGAGGCGGGGAAGCTCGTCAAGTCAACTAATTTTGCCTGGGCTTCTAAGATCTGACTGGGGAGGCCTTAGTGTCTCCTCTCCTTCGGGACAACGAGAGGACGCCTGCGGCCTTCATAGGTGACGTAAATTCCCTGCTTTGGAATTTTATTCAACCTCTTTTCTTCACTGAACTTTCCTACTGAGCTATTCTTATTTCAGCCACTTTTCTCCACTGAATTTCCTCACTGAGCTATCTTCACTCTATTACTCTGTATTATCTTTGATAAATATTTAAATAAATAGGTCGCCTACGCCATCTCTCCTTCATATACCCTGGATCAGCCGGGGCTGGACCCCGGCACTGATGCAAGTCCCCTTGTATATTATTTGTCATTTTTCCCTTGTTGCTTTTGATACGTGTCTTTAATTTTTGTCTGTTTGATTACTATGTGTCTTGGTGTGTTCCTCCTTGGGTTTATCCTTACTGGGACTCTCTGTGCTTCCTGGACTTGGTTGACTATTTTCTTTCCCATGTTCAGGAAGTTTTCAGTTATTATCTCTTCAAATAGTTTCTCAGGTCCTTTCTCTCTCTCTCTCTTTTCCTTCTGGGACCCTACAGTGTGAATGTTGGTCTGTTTAATACTGACCTAGAGATCTCTAAGGCTGTCTTCATTTCTTTTTTTTTAAATTATTCTGTTTTATGATAGTGATTTCCACCATTATATCCTCCAGATTATTTATCCATTCTTCTGACTCAGTTATTCTGCTATGGATTCCTTCTAGTGTATTATTCATCTCTGTTTGTTCTTTAGTTCTTGTAGGTCTTCGGTAAATGTTTATTGCATCTCCTCTATTGTTTTCCTGAGATCCTGGATCATCTTCACTAATATTATTCTGAATTATTTTTCTGGAAGTTTGCCTATCTCCACTTCATTCAGTTGTTTTGCTGGGATTTTACCTTGTCCTTTCATCTGGGACATAAGTTTCTGCTTTTCATTTTGATCAATTTTCTGTAATGCTGTTTTTGTTTCAGCTGCTGTTGGACTGTGCTTCTTTTTGCCTCTTCTTTTTCCCTCTGATGGATGAAGCTAAGAGGCTTGCATAAGCTTCTTGATGGGAGGGACTGGCAATGGGAAAATCTGGGTCTTGCTTTAGTGGGTAGGGCCATGGTCAGTAAAGCTTTAATCCAATTATCTGCTGACAGATTGGGTTGCACATGTTCCCTGGTAGTTGTTTGGCCTGAGGCAACCTAGCCCTCGGGTCTACAGTAGGGTTAGTGGTGAACTCCAAGAGGGTTTACACCAAGGGGAACTTCCTGGCCTGCTGCTGCCAGTGTCCCCATCCCTGTGGTGAGCTCCTGCCAACCCACACCTCAACAGGAGGCCCTCGATCACCAGCACATAGCTTTGGTTCAGTCTCCTGTGGGAATCATTGCTCCTTTCCTCTGGGTCTTGGTGTGAACAAAAAATTTTTTGTGCCCTCCAAGACTAGAGGCTGTTTACCCAAGTCCTATAGAAATCCTATAATCAAATCCCACTGTCCTTCAAGGTCATATTCCATGGGGATTTCCATTCCCTTTGTTGGAGTCCCAGGCTGGGAAGCCTGATGTGAGGTTCAGAACCTTCACCACATTGGGAGACCTTCTTTGGTATTATTTTCTTCTTCTGGGTTTGTGGTTCCCCTACCTGGCAGGTATGGGATTTTATTTTATAGTGATTGTGCCCCTTCTACCACCTTGCTTCAGCTTCTCCTTTCTGGACATGGGGTATTTTCTTTGGTGGGTTCCAGGGAAATCTTGCTGATGATTGTCCAACAGCTAGTTAAAATTTTGGTGCTCTCACAGGAGGAGATGAGCACACATACTTTTACTCTGCCATCTTCTACTGGAAGTGAGTGCTGGTCATTTTTAATGTGTCTGATCATCAGTTTTTAAAATTTACTCTCCAATTTGGAGTTGAGTTTATCAAATTCTTCATCAGTTTTTATAAGGCAACTTTCTTGTTTTACATTTTATTCTCTTTTTGCCCTGTTTGCAGGTCTATTCTGACCCTTTAATTGGTTCTGACTTTCATGTCAAATACTACATATTTATATATGTTATATATTATATAATATAAACATAATAAATTATATACATTATATTATGCATGATATATATTATATGCACAAATTATGTACATGATAAATAATATACATATACTAAATATTATAAATGTTATATGTATATTATGTATATAATATTATATATATTATATATTATATACATATATAATATTTGACATGAAAATCAGAGCCAATTAAAGGGGACAGAATAGACATGCAAACTGTTAAAAAGAGAATAAAAAATAAAACAAGAAATTTGTCTTATAAAGACTGATTGCTTCCCTCTTAGCTTGTTGGTAAAGAATCTGCCTGTAATGCTGGAGATCAGGGTTCAATTCCTAGATAAGGAAGATCCCCTGAAGAAGGAAATGGCAACCCACTTCAGTATTCTTGTCTGGTGAATCCCCATGGACAGAGAAGCCTGGCAGGCTACAGTCCATGGGGTTGCAAGAGTTGGGCATGACTTAGTGACTAAAGCACCACCACCATATATATACATCTTCTAAAATACATAGTAATTCATTATATATATAAAATTTAATAGATATATTTATTTAATAGTTTTATCAGTTCAGTTCAGTCACTCAGTCATGTCCAACTCTTTGCAACCCCATGAACCACAGCATGCCAGGCCTCCCTGTCCATCACCAACTCCTGGAATCCACCCAAACTGATGTCCACTCAGTCGGTGATGCCATCCAACCATCTCATCGTCTGTCATCCCCTTCTCCTCCTGACCTCAATCTTTCCCAGCATCAGGGTCTTTTCCAATGAGTCAGCTCTAAACATCAGGTGGCCAAAGTATTGGAATTTCACCTTCAACATCAGTCCCTCCAATGAACACCCAGGACTGATCTCCTTTAGGATGGACTGGTTGGATCTCCTTGCAGTCCAAGGAAACTCTCAAGAGTCTTATCCAACACCACAGTTCAAAAGCATCATTTTTCTGCACTCAGCTTTCTTCACTGTCCAACTCTCACATCTATACATGACTACTAGAAAAACCATAGTCTTGACTAGACAACCTTTGTTGGCAATGTAATGTCTCTGCTTTTTAATATGCTATCTAGGTTGGTCATAACTTTCTTTGCAAGGAGTAAGCGTCTTTTAATTTCATGGCTTGCAATCACCATCTGCAATGATTTTGGAGCCCAGAAAAATAAAGTCAGCCACTGTGTCCACTGTTTCCCCATCTATTTGCCATGAAGTGATGGGACTGGATGCCATTATCTTAGTTTTCTGCATGTTGAGCTTTAAGCCAACTTTCTCACTCTCCTCTTTCACTTTCATCAAGAGGTTTTTTAGTTCCTCTTCACTTTCTACCATAAGGGTAGTGTCATCTGCATATCTGAGGTTATTGATATTTCTCATGGCAATCTTGATTCCAGCTTGTGCTTCCTCCAGCCCAGTGTTTCTCATGATGTACTCTGCATAGAAGTTAAATATGCAGGGTGACAATATACAGGCTTAACGTACTCCTTTTCCTCTTTGGAACCAGTCTGTTGTTCCATGTCCAGTTCTAACTGTTGCTTCCTGATACCTGCATATAGGTTTCTCAAGAGGCAGGTCAGGTGGTCTGGTATTCCCATCTCTTTCAGAATTTTCCACAGTTTATTGTGATCCACACAGTCAAAGGCGTTGGCATAGTTAAGAAAGCAGAAATAGATGTTTTTCTGGAACTCTCTTGCTTTTTCAATGACCCAGCAGATGTTGGCAATTTGATCTTGATTCATCTGCCTTTTCTAAAACCAGCTTGAACATCTGGAAATTCATGGTTCATGTATTGCTGAAGCCTGGCTTGGAGAATTTTGAGCATTACTTTACTAGCGTGTGAGATGAGTGCAATTGTGTGGTAATTTGAGCATTCTTTGGCATTGCCTTTCTTTGGGATTGGAATGAAAACTGACCTTTTCCAGTCTTATGGCCACTGCTGAGTTTTCCAAATTTGCTGCCATATTGAATACAGCATTTTCACAGCATCATATTTCAGGATTTGAAATAGCTCAACTGGAATTCCATCATCTTCACTAGCTTTGTTCGTAGTGATCCTTCCTAAGGCCCACCTGATTTCACATTCCAGGATGTCTGGCTCTAGGTGAGTGTGAGTGATCACACCTTCGTGATTATCTGGGTAGTGAAGATCTCTTTTGTATAGTTCTTCTGTGTATTCTTGCCATCTCTTCTTAATATCTTCTGCTTCTGTTAGGTCCCTACCATTTCTGTCCTTTATTGAGCCCATCTTTGCATGAAATGTTCCCCTAGTATCTCTAATTTTCTTGATATGTATATTTAATATATAAACATTTTATTGAGCCATGTAAATAGAATTATACCTATTACTCTTTTTCATGTAACATTTTTCAAATTCTATCTAGATTACCAAATACACTTCTGGGATTTTAATGTTCAATGTTTTTAATCTATAGTAATATGCACAGAATTGTGTTCTTCCAAAATTCACATTTTGAAGTCTCAGCCAGTCAATGGGAATTTTGAAATCTAATTGTGAAATATGAATAACCCATACTTAGAGAGAAATGATCATGCTAAAATGAGGCCCTTAGGGCAACAACCTAATCTAGTGTGACTGGTGGCCTTATAAGAAGAGGAGGAGATGCAAGCAAAGACACAGCATAGACAAAGGAAAAGGTCATGTAAAGAAGCACCATAATGGTGGTCATCTTTAATGCAAGGAGAGGACCCTTAGGAAAAACCAGCTCTAGGTGTACTTTGGACCCCAGCATTAACTGAAAAAATAAAATTCTGTTATTTAAATCATCCAATCTGTGGCTTCTTATTATGGAAAACTATTACATATGGGAGTTTATTAGATAGAGAGAGAGAGAGAGGGAGATAACTAAATAGATAGGTGGATAGATAGATTCTACATACACATGCACACACACACATATCTATTGTCACTCACATCTCCTGCTTTAATAATGGTATCTTCAATTGTAATCAACTCTCAGCAACTACAAAGAGTGCTTTAACAAACAAATTATATATAGATCCTGTGCAAGGGATTCTCTAGAACACATATCCATGAAGTGGAAAGCAGAACAATAAGGCATACGCAGTCTATATTTCACTAAGTTCTACTGGCTTGCTCATTTAACTGAAAGCATCATGTTACCCTCCTACCAGGAGCACATGAGATTTCCTTTCTCACCATAATTTAGCTAAATTAGTATCATTTGAGAGCCCAGTTTAGCAAAATCAGAAGGGTGTCAAACTGGATCTTACTGTTTTACAATGTGTATTTCTCTGATTAGTAGTGGGATGGCTTATATTCTTCACTACTTTTGACCTCTCTGTTTGTAATTACCTATTCAAATAATTTGTAATTTTTGTTTGTTTTTTTTTTTCTCTCTTTTTGTGATCCATTTGTAGCTACTCATTGTATTTTTAAAAATATGACTTTTTTTGCTGATTTTCGTCATGAGAAGTATCTTCTTTCAGCCAACCAGTTTTCTGTTGACTCAGTATTTTATCTACTAAATCCATTATATATAATCCAGTAAAATACACTGAATGTTTCCCTCATGGTTCATGATTGATTTATGTTCTTATCTATCTCCAAATCATGAAGATACTCTTCATTTTCTTTTTCTGTTGTAATTTGAATTTTAATTTTTACCTCTAGGACTTAATTAAACTGGATTTGACCTTGAAAAATGAAAAAGCAGAAATCTACATTTATCTTTCTACATACACTAAGGCAACTATTTCCAACAACATCAACTAAGCAGTCAACTTACACACACACACACACACACACACACACACACACACACACACACATTTTCCTTTCAGTTCCATTGCCTAGGAATCATTTCTATACTGGGTTTGTTAATATGGCTTTGTATTATTATCTTAATAGGATAGAATGAAGTCTATATTTTTTTCTGTTCTATTTCAAAATTGACTTAGCTATTCATAGACTTTTATTCTTTCACATAAAATTTAGTATATGTTTCTCAAATTCTTCAAAAAAGCAATTGTAATTTCTTTTGAGAAGCATTAAATTTATGCATTAATATCTTTATGATCTTAAGTCATTCAATGAACATCTTATATATCTGCATTTATTCATGGCTTTTACATCTTTCAATATATTTTAATATGTTCTCCATAAAGTCTATGCAATATTTGTTAACTTAATTTTCAGAAACTTTATTTTTTATTCTATTATCTAGTTGGCTATTCATATAGAAATGTCTTGTAGACTTGCAAATTGATCTTGTAGCCAACTACCTTAATAAAAATCTTGATATAGCTCTAATAGGTTTATCAATAAATGTATTTATATTTTTTTCACCATTTAAAAGGATTTGAAATTTATCCATTTTGTATATTCATATATTATACGAATATTTGTGTGCATGTGTGTGTGTGACTCAGTCACATTTGACACTTTGTGACCCCATGGACTGTATCCCTCCAGGCTTCTCTCTCCATGGGATTTTCCATGCAAAAATACTTGAATGGGTTGCCATTTCCTACACCAGGAGATCCTCCCGACCCAGAGATCAAACCCATGTCTCTGTGTTTCATGCACTGGTAGGCTGATTCTTTCCCACTGTACCACCTATATATCTACACAGAAATATATAAATAGATAACTGTATATATCTATATCTATTATAATGAGAAAGAAGAAATATGTATAGATCATGGCATAAGGTCCCATCACTTCATGGGAAATAGATGGAAAAACAGTGGAAACAGTGTCAGACTTTATTTTTTTAGGCTCCAAAATCACTGCAGATGGTGATTGTAGCCATGAAATTAAAAGACGCTTACTCCTTGGAAGGAAAGTTATGACCAACTTAGATAGCATATTTAAAAGCAGAGACATTACATTGCCAACTAAGGTCCATCTAGTTAAGGCTATGGTTTTTCCAGTAGTCATGTATGGATGTGAGAGTTGGATGGGGAAGAAAGCTGAGCGTCAAAGAATTGATGCTTTTGAACTGTGATGTTGGAGAAGACTCTTGAGAGTTCCCTTGGACTGCAAGGAGATTCAACCAGTCCATCCTAAAGGAGATCAGTCCTGGGTGTTCATTGGATGGACTGATGTTGAAGCTGAAACTCCAATACTTTGGTCACCTCATGAGAAGAGTTGACTCATTGGAAAAGACCCTGATGCTGGGAAGGATTGGGGGCAGGAGGAGAAGGGGATGACAGAGGATGAGATGGCTCAATGGCATCACCGACTCGATGGACATGGGTCTGGGTAGACTCCGGGAGTTGGTGAGGGACAGGGAGACCTAGCGTGCAGTGATTCATGGGGTTGCAAAGAGTCGGACACGACTGAGCGACTGAACTGAACTGAACTGACATATGTATATATGGAGAAGGAAATGGCAACCCACTCCAGTATTCTTGCCTGGAGAATTCATGGACAGAGGAGCCCAGTGGGCTGCAGTCCATGAGGTCACAAAGAGTCAGACACGAATGAGCAACTAACACACACACACACACACATATAATTTGATACATATTTGTATGTGCAGAGATAGATTTAAATATATATGTAAATATGTATAAATAAATCAAATAAATATCTATTATACATCTATTGATAGAGATAAACAGAATTAGATATATTGTCTTTTGAGTGTCATCTTGATTTCTGTCAGATTTTTTTCACAACTATGAGTTTTCTTTGACCTTCTAGCACATGCCTACTAAACAAAAGTAAAGAAAAAGGTCATCATTCATAGTTTTACTCTTTCCAATAAGAATGGAGAGAGCTTCCACAATCCCTGCCTTCCTATAAAGGCACAAATAGTTTCAAGTCCATATTTAAGTCTATCTTGAACTATGTTATGAGAACATTCTATTAATAAAATTACTGAAGAAGACTGACCATGAAATAGATACTTCAATGTCAATAGCATAAAGTTCCCCATAGTGTGATTCTTCACTTCCTATCTGATGTAACATAAATTGTAGAGATATTGTAAGTACGTATCATCATTTTAATTTTATTTACTTAATTTTAAAGGTCACTTTGCTACTGCTGCTAAGTTGCTTCAGTCGTGTCCGACTCTGTGCGACCCCGGAGATGGCAGCACACCAGGCTCCACCGTCCCTGGGATTCTCCAGGCAAGAACACTGGAGTGGGTTGCCATTTCCTTCTCCAGTGCATGAAAGGGAAAAGTGAAAGTGAAGTCGCTCAGTTTTGTCTGATTCTTAGCGACCCCGTGGACTGCAGCCTACCATGTTTCTCCGTCCATGGGATTTTCCAGGCAAGAGTACTGGAGTCGGGTGCCATTGCCTTCTCTGAAAGATCACTTTAGGATCCTCCAAATGTTTTGAAAGAAGATAAACTATGAATCTATTTTGTTTTAAGATATAGAAGCTTTGTATAAAATTGCAATAACGTTCCATATATTAGAGACTGAAAATTTTTATTGCCAACTTTGAAAATTTTTATTGCCAAATACTTGACATACCACTTGAGAAAATAAAATATCAACAAAGACACTCAAAGTTTCTCTATCTGAGAGTTTTCAGCATATGACTTTCATTCTATGTGATGCCAGTGTATTTGAGTCTAGTTGAAAATCAGTTTGTGTTAATGCAAGAAAATGTGTCAACAAAATTTCACCTTTTAACCTAGGCATTGGTCTAGATTACAAAAAATAAGCAAACAACAAACACAAATTGTACTTTACTAATTGTGTGTATGTGAGTCAGAAAAGAAATAACTGAAGACAGCTGATTCTAGATGGAAGGCTAACTCTATATGGGGTCAAGGAGGTAAGAGAGGGAGAGAAAAAAAAATGGTGGGTTGATGCTTTTGAACTGTGGTGTTAGAGAAGACTCTTGAGAGTCCCATGAACTGCAAGGAGAATCAGTCCATTCTGAAGATCAGCCCTGGGATTTCTTTGGAAGGAACGATGCTAAAGCTGAAACTCCAGTTCTTTGGCCACCTCATGCCAAGAGTTGACTAATTGGAAAAGATTCTGATGCTGGGAAGGATTGGGGGCAGGAGGAGAAGGGGACGACATAGGATGAGATGGCTGGATGGCATCACTGACTCAATGGACGTGAGTCTGAGTGAACTCCGGGAGTTGGTGATGGACAGGGAGGCCTGGCGTGCTGCAATTCATGGGGTTGCAAAGAGTCAGAGACGACTGAGCGACTGAACTGAACTGAACTGAATGTGGAAGAGCCCAGGAATTGAGAGTCAGTGAGTGAAATGAAAGTCGCTGAGTCGTGTCTGACTCTGCAACCCTGGACTATACACTCCATGGAATTCTCCAGGCCAGAATACTGGAGTGGGTAGCATTTCCCTTCTCCAGAGGATCTTCCCAACGCAGGGGTCAAACCCAGGTCTCCTGCTTGCAGGCAAATGCCTTACCAGCTGAGCCACAAGGGAAGCCCAGTGACTACACCCTAAATAAGTGTTTTACCTTAGCTGACCGCTTTGTGAGAAGGGATTGCAAAGAACATAAATAAAGGGAGGAATTGGAATTAAAAGAACTTCAGGAGCAGAGAGAACGAAGAAAGAGCTTTGCACTTTGGCACAAGTAGCCTGTGAAAGGAAATAAGAACTTGAGTTTTGGTGGCAGAATGTATTCTGAGTTGGATTAGATCCTGGGGCAAAGGAGACAATAGCAGATATCAAGGCCACGTTACCAAGAAACTGGCTATCTCAGTATTTATAGGACTACAACCTTAAATGGAAAAATCTTGACTAGTATCTGGCCTCTCATTCTTTACATAGGGACCATCTATATTTAGTTGTTCTGGAGAAAGTTAAATTTCATTTACATATTAGTATTAATACAAAATAAGTAAATGTAGCAACAATTAAAAGAAGATATACACACTTCCCAGGAGGCACTGGTGGTAAAAAACCCACCTGCCAATGCAAGAGATGCAGGAGACACAGATTTGATCCACTCCTGGGTTGGGAAGATCCCCTGGAGGAGGGCATGGCAATCCTCTCCAGTATTCTTGCCTGGATAATCTCATGAACAGAGGAACCTGGTGGCCTGCAGTAAACAGGGTCACAAAGAGTCAGACATGACTGAAGTGACTTAGCACATGTGTACATGCAGTAAGACAAGAAAAATGCAGGAAAATTTAGTAGAAAATATAGTCCCTATGTGTCTGTAAACTATAGAAGATAGATGTGAGAAAGGAAAACACAGTAAAAAGAGACTGTAAAGAGAATAAAAAAAAATGAGAGATGTTTAGGGTAGTAAACACTATCCGTAATGCACCCATAAAACAATATGTGCATAATAATACCTAAGTGAAACCAAAACAATAAAATACAATATAATACTTAAACATTTTTATTCAAGAAATTGTTCAAGAAAGGAAAGAAGCTTTACATCTATAAATAGAAAGTTTATATATATATATATGTAAAACATATTCATATATATAATTATTAGACTTTAAAAATAAATAACACATTCTTTGGGAGGCAAGACATAAAAAAAGAAAAAGATCAGGGACCTCCCAAGGAAAATAATTATAATTGTGCCTGACTTCTCTCCAGTGACAGTCAGGGCAGAAAGCACTAAAGAGTGTCTATAAGTTACTCTAGAGGGACAAAGTGAAGTCCAAAATCGTTATAGACCAATAAGCTCTTTTTCAATAATAAAGACTTACAGTAGATTTGAACATGAAAAATCTGAGCAGATAGTGCTCAGATGAGTTTTGGAAACTTTTGGAAAGTGAAAGCAAAAGGACTGGCAGATTAAAACAATACTTACATGGGAAACATGGTGACAGAATGGAATATAAATGTCAATGATCTGCAAGTGTAGAAATGAAAAACTAAAAAAATGGGTGGGGTTTGGAAGATGAAAGTAGAATAAACTTTCTGTTACCCTATTTATAATAACTGGCAATCAAAGTGAAAGTGAAAGTCGCTGTCATGTCCGAGTATTTGCAACCCCATCTAGGCCAGAATACTGGAGTGGGTAGCCTATCCCTTCTCTAGCGGATCTTCCTGACCCAGGAATCCATCCAGGATCTCCTGTATTGCAGGCGGATTCTTTAACAACTGAGCTATCGGGGAATGTAGCACCAGACTTCCCTGTCCATCACTAACTCCCGGAGCCTGCTCAAACTCAGGTCCATCAAGTTGGTGATGCCATCCAAAAATCTTATCCTCTGTTGTCCCCTTTTCCTCCTGCCTTCAATCTTTCCCACGTCAGGATCTTTTCAAATGAGTCAGTTCTTCACATCAGGTGGCCGAAGTATTGGAATTTCAGCTTCAACATCAGTCCTTCCAATGAATATTCAGGACTGGTTTCCTTTAGGATGGACTGGTTAGATCTCCTTGCAGTCCTAGGGACTCTCAAGAGTCTTCTCCAACACCACAGTTTAAAAGCATCAATTCTTTGGTGCTCAGCTTTCTTTACAGTCCAACTCTCACATCCATATATGACTACTGGAAAAACCATAGCTTTGACAAGATGGACCTTTATTGACAAAGTAATGTCTCTGCTTTTTAATATGCTGTCTACGTTGGTTGACAATCAAAAAGACCACCAAAAACTGATACTGTTAAATAGTGTACTTTTAAGCATATTTTAAAATGTAAAGATAAAAAGTAAGAAAATTATTTTATTCCATAAAATTAAGCAGAGGAGAGAATGGGAGGTGGGAAAAGAGGATAAAACACACAATAGTGAAATTTTTATATGCTAATATCAGTAACTTTTTAAAAAAGAAATAAACAGCCACTTTTAGTATATATATAACTTTTTTTATTTTGTGTTTTACATGAAGTACCAGTCAATGCTGCCTGTATATTAGAATCAAGTGGGAGGGCTTTAAAGAACATTAATGCCTGGTTTCCAATGCTACAGAGGTTGTTTTGATTGAGGTAATACTACATCATGATAAAATAAAGCCTTTTGCCCAGATAGAATAAATTCTTGTGTTTTAAAATATAATTTTATTTCTTTTAGAAAAAACTTTTAGGAAAATGTTGCAATTATCTCAAGATAGAGTATATTTTAAACAATATAAAAAACATAGGGCAATCCAAAAAGAGGTTGATCATTTTACTAATATATAAGATTTTAAAGGGGTTTTTAATAGATGGTAATAAAAATAAATAAAATACCTAAAAATAAAAAATGCAGATTTTACCTATGTTATAATCCAATTGTTTAAAATATATACACATATGTCTATACATATAATGGAAGAAACCCATACCTAAATTACTTCAGTGTTGAGTTTCAGGTGATAATCTTTCTATTCTTCTTGGCTATTCTTTTTATTCTCTTTTTAACTATTATCTTTTTCTGCAAGTTTCTATATATTGATTCTGTGTTCAAACAATTCTCATAAAACTATGGACGTTCAAAAATGTGAGTAATCCAGATGCAGTGAAGCAATTTCCCTTAGCTCCATCCACTCAAAGTCATGTCATATGATTAGGTAAACCCAGATTCTGCCTTGATACAGCAGATATCCATGAATTTAAGCCTATGTTCTGCTAAGTGGGCAGTAAATTGTTATGTAGAAGACAGCCTGAAAGGAAGTGTGTTCCACTAGATGGAATTAAACACTATAATGACAGGAACATGAATTATGTTCATAATGTAGTAACTTACTTTCTGTTCAACTTTGAAAAAGTAATTTAACTTATGTGTTTCAGTTCCCATTAAATTGATGGTAATAATCTTTCTTTGTTAACAAAGTGCTTTGAAATCACTGTGTGACAAGTAATATATTACCAGAAAGTATTCTTATTTCATTCTGCATTGTAACCTCTCAGGAAAAGGATCTATGCATCATTGTGAGTATTTTAATGTACAGTGTTGAGGGAAAAAAATGAGGGTATGATAGAGAATGATATGGAAAATACTGTAATGCTCTTCTGTAAGTCAGTGTTATGAACTCACCTTGAATGTTGAATTGACTAATAGTATTTATATCAATGGAATGACAAATGTCGGGAAGTTTCAGAGAAAGCACACTGGCACCCTATTTGTGAAGGAGGCAGGGGGAAAATAGAGGTTAATAGAACTTACTACACAAAAATAGGACTACATTTCAAAATAGGTAAAAGAATTTCAGGACAATCATACAAGTAAGAGAAAGAAGACATTTCTATCTTATAAGGATGTGAAATGTAGTTGAAGAAATTTTCAGTATAAATAAATGGGGTACCATTTTACTAAACTAGTTCCCAGCTTATGGAACATGTTCAAGAAGTGGCAGAGAGAAAATATAATTTGTAAAGAAAAGTTAAAACATAGCATGTATGTACATTTGTTTGTATGCATATTTGAATTGCTAGTGATACAAGCTCTCCCCTTTGTCATGAATACCAATGAAGCAAAGTCACATTTTTTTTTTTAATCAAGTCATTAATTGCATTGGTGTCTTCTTGGTAGAAACTTCCCCTGAACCAGAAAAACCACAAAGCTGATTAGAAACACATTCATGAATTAATCACATACTTTTATTGCTTTCCTGGGGATTTAAATTTTATAAGGAATACAATAAAAGTTAGTAAATATTTACTTATCACACATGATAACATAGGACCAACAATGCAAGACAACTTACCTGAAAAGCATTTGTAAGATCTAAAATGCTACAAGTATTTTTACGCTCACACATAGTCTCATTTGGAAATCTGAAGATTTACTTGTTTCTTCACGTGGGAAGGAAGTTGCACTTATGACTACAAATCTAAAACATCTATCCTACCACACCTCTAAAAAAATCAAGAAATAGTTGGATTGTAGGTGACATATAGAGTGACATAGTGTCACAGTGAATTCTGATAGATTTTGTTTACAACTCAACCCATCATTTGCTATTCTGATAAAATTTCTGATCAATTTTCAGAAGTTTTCTAAGACCCTGTTACTTCAGATATAAGACACTGAATTTAAAATCTGGTTGGAGAAGTAGATGAGGCAATGTGTGTATAAATGGCCGGCAAAGTTTGAGGCATTTACGATCTGTTAATAAGTATCGACTTATCAGCATATCAGAGAGTTAACAATACATCCTTATTTGAGCAATACTCAGCTAACCACAAAAGTCTTTAAGTGTCAGACTCTTCATATGTTATCATCAGGCTAAAAATATCAAATTCATACATTGCTGAAATTATCAAACGTACCTCAAGAATCAATAATCTTCATTTCCACCTTTCTTCCCTCCCACATTCTTCGCTATTTGTACCATTAAAGACAACTGCACCACATTGAACATTTACAGACTGAATTAGTCACCAAGTGTTTAAATGCTCAATCTGCCTTCTTTATTTTAATACCTCAAATAATAAGACTTGGCAATTTTATACAAGTAAATTACATGAACCATTTAATGCTGATATAGTCTTTTGTGATCAACTTCTATATAGTAATAAGATATACTGAGCTCTCTGATATAGCTGCCTAACATTGCTTTATTTAAAATTTTTTACCTTTCTATGGTTGCAAGAACTAAAAATAACATTTTAAGAGATTTTCCGTTTCCAGTTCTGCATGTAAGGCGTTTGAAAATTGCCACTCTGTCCTAAGAGCGAGTAAAAAGCTAAATAGATGGAAAATTTACAACTTTTTCAGTATGCAAAAGAAGAGTAGGAAAAGAGACAGACAGGCAGATTCAGGTTATCATGACTTACTAGGGCAGAAATTCACAGGGGGAACAGCCACAGGCACCAGGGCCAGAGTTGGAAAGCCTGAACTACAGCTGATGAGTTCGGAGATTCACTCTGGGCACAATTAAGAGTTAACAAATTCAGAGGAACTCATTCATGGGGGGAGACCCCCACAATATTTCAAGATTTACCTTTAAGATCTCAATCTGGTTTCTATGGTAAATAATAAAATTCCTCAAATGCCTCTGGCAGGGGAAAGGGGAAAGGAACCATTTTTAAATGCTCTAGAGCATTTCATTCTTCTTAAAATGCCTGCCCTCAGATGAAAGAAACCATCCAGAACCTAAGATGTTGGGACATTATCAGACCCTAAATGACATGAGAGAATTCAAATACTCAACTCCAGTCAGCTCTGGCCTCCCACATGAGAGAAAGGAAATATTGAACTTGATCCATTCTGTTCTATCTCAGGGTGGGGGAAGGGGAGGAAACAAACAAACAAACAAACAAACTGAGAAACAATTGTGAAACTTTTAGCCAATGAGCAGCATTGGCTCATTAAAAAACTGAGACCTAACTGTAACACTATAGAATGCCTCTCCTCCTTCCAGACCTCACTATCTCCTTACCATTTATACCCTAACATTTTACCAGGGACAGAATATTAGACTATAAGAAGACACCATGCAAACTGAAAGTTACAACACACAGTTTGAAGAGGCAGAATAAGCATCAGAACCAGCTTTAGCAGGAATGATGGAACTAACTCATAGGGATGTATGATTAATATGCTAAGGGTTATACCAGATACAGCAGAGAGCAAGGAAGAATATATGGGTAATGAAAACAGAGGGAGAAAAATCCTCAAAAGGACCAAAAATAAATGCTACAGATAAGATAAAAAATAAAACAAGCAACAACAAAAAATATAACAAAACTGATGAATAACTGATGGGCTTGTTAGCCAGAACACAACTGAAGAAAGAATCTCTGAACTTAAGGAGATCTCAATGGAACCCTTAAAAACTGAAGAGCAAAAATAACAGAGCCTGAAAGAAAAAAAGAAAAAGGAAAATAATATCCAAGGAACATGGACAAATGAAAAAGGTGCAATATATAAATCAGAATACAAAGGGAAAAAAAAATAAGCAGAAAAGGAAAAAAAAAAATTGAAGCAACAGTGATTGATAATTTCTCCAAATTAATGTCAGACACCAAACCACAGATCCAAGAAACTCAGAGACAGAGAATCCTAAGCAGGACATATCCCATGGAAATTACATCCAAGCATATCACTTTAAAATCATACAAATAAAAAGATAGAGAAAAAATCCTGAAAGAAACTAGGGTGGGGCAAGAAAATCCTAATTATAGAGGAACAAAGGTAAGAATTACATTCGACTTCTTCTCTGAAATTGTGTAACAAAGAAGAGACTGAAATGAAATATTAACAGTGTTGGGAGAAAAAAAAATCAATCTAGAATTCTGACTCCTTTGAAATTATCTTTCAAAAATCAAAGAGAAGCAGACTTTCTCAGATAAAACTTAGGGCTTTGTTGTCAGTAGATGTGACTTGCAAGAAATGTTAAAAGAAATTCTTTAGAGAGAAGGAAAGTAATGTTAACTAAAAAAAAAGATGCATAACTTGAGAGTTGTGAGTTAAGTTTAATTGGGGGCTAAATGAGAACTGCAGTCCAGGAGAACTGCACCCCAGATAGTTCTGAGAAACTGCTCCAAAGAGGCAATAGGAGGAAAGTCAATATATAAGATTTTGGTAGAGGCAAAGTTCAAGATCTTTAAGCACTCATTTTACAAAAGGTTTTCTGCTAGTTGCAAGCAGCTGATGTCAACATGAAGGGAGTTAGTGCTTTTCTAGATATGAGGAGATGTGAGGATTGAGATTATAAAATCTGTTCCTAAAAACATCCAACTATCTAGAGACCTGCCCCATCAGATTCCTTAGAACACAAAATGCCTCACTCCATCCTGAATGTTTTCACATTTGCCCCATCTATTTACCATGAACCCCCTCAGGGATGTTGAAGGTCAACAGCTGCAGAAGTACAAGGTTTAATCTCCACAGAGGCAGATGGCAAATGCCCTTGTTCAGTCACTGGCAATGCTCTTAGCAAGTGCCAATTTGTAGTTGACAGTAATAAGAGTCAAAAACAAGAATTTGCATAAAATAAGAAATTATGTGGAAGAAGAAAGAAGAGATGATAATTTTCCAAAAAATAATTTTTTATTATTTTAACAGATTATTTATTCAAAATAATAATTCCAGCAATCTTTTATATGTATGACATACATATACAGGATTATTTTGTCTTCATAAATTATCCATTCTGCTCATGAGGTATTATAATGCTATTTGAAAGTAGATTAATTATAAAAGTAGATTGCAAACTCTGAGGTAACCACTAAAAAGAAGTAAAGAAAGATATATAAATAATATGTTAAAGAAGGAGAGAAAATGAATAAAAAATTATTAAAACCATAAAAGAAAGAAAGAGTGTTTAAAAAAAAGAATAGAAACAAATAGAAAACAGTAAAAATTATGGTACATATTAATGTAAATATTCCAATAATCACTATGAATGTCATTGGCCTAAATACTCCAAGCAAAGGCAGATGTTGTAAGAATGGATCATAAAATAAAGCACACCTTAACAAATTATAAATAATAGAAAACATAGAATGTCTGCTCTCAGACCACAATGGAATTAGATTAAAAATCAATAACAGAAAGATAAGGAAGATTTCAAAATTAAAAGAAATAATAATACTACTACTAAATAACTTATGGGTAAAATAAAAAAAAATCTAAAGGATAATTTGAAACAAATGAAAATGAAATATAAGTATAAACATTTATGGGATGCAGTGAAAGCAATGTTTACAGATAAATGTACAGCATTGACTGCATATGTTATAAAAGAAGAAAGATCTAAAGTTAATCATCTCAGTTTCCACTACAGGAAACTAGAAAAAGAAGAACAAGTTAAATCTAAAGTAAGAGGAATAAAATAAATAATCATAAATCAATGAAAATTGAAGAAAGAAAATCAGTAGAGAAAAATCGATGAAACTAAAATATGATTCTTTGAAAAGTCAGTAAAAACAAAAAGCTGGGCTAAGAAAGAAGAAAAAAAGGAAACAAATTTCTCATATCCAAAATTAAAATGGAGATATACAGATCCTATGGACACTTAGAATAGAATAAAGCAGTGCTAGGAGCAACTATGCCCAGAAATTTGATAGCCTAGATGAAATGGAAAAATTCCTTGAAAGACACAATTTGCTAACATGCAGACTAAGAGAAATTGATATTCTGAATAGGTTTATCTTATTAAAGAAACTGAATAAAAAGTAAATGACCTGTGAAAGAGAAATCATCAGTCCTATATGGGTTCTCTGGTGAATTCTACCATACATGTTACTGTTGTTGCTTTTCATTTGCCAGGTTGCGTCTGACTCTTTGCAACTTCATGAGCTACAACACTTCAGGCTTCCCTGTCCTTCACTATCTCCTGGAGTTTGTTCAGACTTCTGTCTATTGAGTCAGTGATGCCATCCAACCGTCTCATCCTCTGTCATCCCCTTCTCTTCTTGCCCTCAGTCTTTCCCAGCATCAGGGTCTCTTCGAATGGGTTAGCTCTTTGCATCAGGTGGCCAAAGTTTTGGAGCTTCAGCCTCAGCACCAGTCCTTCCAATGATATTCAGGGCTCATTTCCTTTAGGATTGACTGGCTTGATCTCCCTGCTGTCCAAGGGACTTTCAAAAGTCTTCTCCAACACCAGAGTTCAAAGCATCAATTCTTAGGTGCTCAGCCTATTTTATGATCCAACTCTTACATCCATACATGACAACTGGAAAAATCATAGATTTGACTATAAGGAGCTTTGTTGGCAAAGTGATGTCTCTGCTTTTTGATATACTTTCTAGGTTTGTCATAGCTGTTCTTCCAAGAAGCAAGTGTCTTATAATTTTGTGGCTGCAGTCACCATCCACAGTGATTTTGGAGCCCAAGAAAGTTAAATCTGACCCTGTTTCCACATTTTTCCCAATCTATTTGCCATGAAGTGATAAGACCGGATACCATGATCTTCATTTTTTGAATGTTGAGTTTTAAGCCAGCTTTTTTCATTTTCCTCTTTTACCTTCATCAAGAGGCTCTCTGCTGCTGCTGCTAAGTCGCTTCAGTCGTGTCCGACTCTGTGCGACCCCATAGACGGCAGCCCTAGTTCCTCTTCAATTTCTTCCATTAAAGTGGTATCATCTGCATAATTGAGGTTGCTGCATATCTCAGCAATCTTGATTCCAGCTTGTGATTCATCCACTTCAGGATTTCACATGAAGTACTCTGCATATAAGTTGAATAAGCAGGGTGACAGTATATAGACTTGATGTACTCCTTTCCCAATTTTGAACCAGTCAGTTGTTCCATGTCCAGTTCTAATCATTGCTTCTTGTCCTGCATACAGGTTTGTCAGGAGGCAGATAATGTGATCTAGTATTCCCATTGCATTAAGAATATTTCATGGTTTGTTGTGAGCCACACATCCAAAGGCTTTAGCATAGTCAATGAAACAGAAGTAGGTATTTTTACTGGAATGCCTTGCTTTTTCTATGATCCAGCATATGTTGCCAATTTGATCTCTGGTTCCTCTGCCCTTTTTAAATCCAGCTTGTACATCTGGAAGATCTCAGTTCATGTTCTGCTAAAGTCTAGCTTGAAGGATTTTGAGCATAATATTGTTAGCATGTGAAATGAGTGCAATTGTATGGTAAATTGAACATTCTTTAGCATTGTTCTTCTTTGAGATTGAAATGGGAACTGACGGTTTCCAGTCCTGTGGCCACTGCTGTTTTCCAAATTTGCTGGCATAATGAGAACCACACTTTAACAGCATCATCTTTTAGGATTTTAAGTAGCTCGGCTGGAATTCAGTCACCTCCACTAGCTGTGTTTGTAGTGATGCTTCTTAAGGCCCACTTAGCTTCACACTCCAGAATGTCTGGCTGCAGATAAGTGACCACACCACTGTGGTTATCTGGGTTATTAAGAGCTTATTTGTACAGTTCTTCTGTGTATTCTTGCCACCTTTTCTTAATCTCTTCTGCTTCTGTTATGACCTTGCTTTTTTTTTTTTTTCCTTTATTGTGCCTATCTTTGCAAGAAATATTCGCTTGGTATCTCCAATTATCTTAAAGAGATCTCTAGTCTTTCCCATTCTGTTGAGTCCCTCCATTTTTCTGCATTGTTCACTTAAGAAGGCTTTCTTATCTCTCCTTGCTATTCTTTGGAACACTGCATTCAGTTGAGTATATCTTTCCCTTTCTCCTTTGCCTTTCACTTCTCTTCTTTTCTCAGCTATTTGTAAGGCCTCCTGAGACAACCACTTTGACTTCTTGCATTTCATGCTCTTGGGGATGGTTTTGGTCACTACCTCCTATAAAATGTTGTGAATCTCCATTCATAGTTCTTCAGGTACTCTGTCTTCTAGATCTAGTCCCTTGAATCTATTTGTCACTCATATAATCCTTAGGAATTTGACTGAGGTCATACCTGAATGGCTTAGCAGCTTTCCCTGCTTTCTTCAATTTGAGCCTGAATTTTGTAATAAGGAATTCATGATCTGAGCCACATTCAGCTCCCAGTCTTATTTTTCTTGACTGTACAGAGCTTCTCCATCTTCTGCTGCAAAGAATATAACCAATCTGATTTCAGTATTGATCATCTTGGTGATGTCCATGTGTAGAGTCATCTCTTGTGTTGTTGGAAGAGGGTGTTTGCTATGACTAGTGCATTTTCTTGGCAGAACTCTGTTAGCCTTTGCGCTGCTCATTTTTAACTCCAGGGCCAAACTTCCTGTTATTCCAGGTATTGCTTGACTCTCTGCTTTTGTATTCCAGTCCCCTGTGATGAGAAGGGCATCTTTTTTTTAGGGAGTCTTGTATGTCTTCATAGAATCGTTCAACTTCAGCTTCTTCAGCATTAGTAGTTGGGTCATTGACTTGGATTATGATAATGTCGAATGGTTTGCTTTGGAAATGAACCGAAATCATTCTGTCATTTTTGAGATTGCAGCCAAGTACTGCATTTCAGATTCTTTTGTTAAATATGAGAGTTACTCCAATCCTTCTAAGGGATTTCATTCCTGCAGTAGTAGATATAATGGTCATCTGAATTAAATTCACCCATATCCATCCATTTTAGTTCACTGATTCCTAAAATGTTAATGCTCACTCTGGCCATCTGCTGTCTGACCACATCCAATTTACCTTGATTTATGGACCTAACGTTCCAGTGTCCTATGCAATATTGTTCTTTACAGCATCACAATTTACTTTCACCATCAGATACAATCACAACTGGACGTCATTTCCACTTTGGCTCAGCCTCTTCATTCTTTCTGTAGCCATTTCTTGGCTCTTCCCCAGTAGTATATTTTGGACACCTACTGACCTAGGGGTTGGGGGGTTCATCTTTTGGTGTCATATCCTTTTGCCTTTTCATACTGTTCACGGGGTTCTCAAGGCAAGAAAACTGAAGTGGTTTGCCATTCCCTTCTCCAGGGGACAATGTTTTGTCAGGCCCTAACTAGCAGGGGCATACTCTTCAACTATTCAACATAGCTGGATGACATAACTGGTGCCCTGGCTGTCCCACTGCTCATCCTCATTGAGTATTTAAATCTTCACTGTCCATTGGGTGTCCATCAATGTGCTGCCAGGAGGTAAGGCAAGGGCCCTGCTGGAGTGTCTGTGAACTGGGTCCAGGAAGGCTGGAGTCAATGTTGGGGGATGCCCAGGAGTGGAGGGCACCCTGGCCTCAATGCTGCTGCTGCCCATCCTGAAGCTGATCTGCTGCCTAGGAGTCACTGGCTGTTCCAAGAGTCGCTGTCCACAGTGGCTGTTCCAAGAGACATTGATCCGCCATCTGGGAATCTTAGGCAGCCCTTTAGCTGATCCATCCCCTAGGAGCAAATGGTACCCCAGCCTCTCTGCTGGCACTGGTTGCCCTGAGAATCTGCCACCATTGCTGGCTCCATGCTATAGGAACGGAGGGCTCTGGTCAATATCCTGCTGCTGCCTCCTTTGTTCCATGTCTGGTTCTGTTTCTTCTTGTCCTGCATACAGGTTTCTCAGGAGGCAGGTAAGGTGATCTGGTACTGCCATCTCTTGAAGAATTTCCCACAGTTTGTTGCGATCCACACAAAGACTTTAGTGTGGTCAATAAATGAAACCAAAGTAAAAAATCATACCATTACTTATTTGAGTGGCTAAGTCACTGTGTTATATAGAAAAGATAACCATTTGCTTAGTATATTTGCAGAAACAAGTTTCTCTGTTTTTAGATAGAGTGTAAGGTGGAAGAGAATGAAAAGATCTGAGAGGGGATTCAGGAAGATATCAATAGGTTGGGGCGGGGGGAGAGAGAGAGGTATTTGGCAATTCAGATTGTACGAAGGCATTAGAATTACTAAAAGAAAACTGTGAACCCATTTCTGGCTCTAAAAGGCAAATGGAAATGATTTAAGCAAATGTGATTGTATTTCATTGCATTCAGACACAATAGTTATTAAGAAGAAATAACAACCTTGCTTCATGGCTACAGTTATTTTTGATCTATCACATCACTCTTTCTCTCAAAGAACTTAAAATTTAACTGAATTCACAAGCATATAAAGAGTTAAGATTAATGAAAGAGTTAAAAATGTAAGAGATTTTTACATGTCATAATTAACAACAAATGAACAGTGCAGGATACATGTGCTCTGACTTCATTACTTGATGGCAAAAGTCAGGGCAGGCTTCAGGGATGTGACATTCCTTTTGGCTTCTCTTAGAAAGTCAGCAACTGTAACAGCTAAAAATAAAAGAAGAATAAACAGAAGAAATGTATTTTAAATTAATATTCAAATGATTTTGAAATATTCAAGTGGAGCTACTGTGAGCATCAGTAATTACACCAAAAAAATGAGTAAATGTTATAATTACAACTGCAGTAAAAATTATCCAGCAGTTTCAGGAAGAGTCTCTGCACAGCATATTGATCAGCAGTTATAGGGCTTTTCTTAAGGATGGAAACAACCTGAAGAGAACATAAATTCAGTTTGTTCACATTGTAGATGTTCCAGTGACTGAGTCCCAAGACCATACAGATAGATAGCTTCAGGAATACTGGCCCCTACTGTTTATATCAGATATAATAATCATATATTAATATATTTCCTGGATTACACCATTGGGAGAAAAAATTTTCCCCATAGCTCTTTAAATTTCTCAGTTCAATCCGGTTAGCTAAGGATGTTTGGGTTAGAATCACTATTCTCCATTTATTAGCCCCAATACAATTCTAAAATCATGTTAATCACATTGCAAATATTATATCTAGGATTATAAATTTAGGTTTATAATAGTGATTGGTAGGAAGAAGAATACAACTGCCTGTTACTCTGCCTCTGTTACTTTCACTTTCGGCAATTTGACTCCTCCTGAATCCTGACACTCACTCCAATCTCAAGACCCTGGTCTTAAACACACCTGATCTTAAACACACCTCAGCTACTGGTTGTTTCTGCCTATTCTCCCCACTGGAGTTCTGTCTTTCACAGCATCCTTTAGAAAGATGGTATGGTTTCCATCAGGTTATATCAAACTCTTCAGCATTGTATTCTGGGTTCGCCCCCCATTAGTCACTACAAATGCTACTGGTATTCTTGTAGAGGACTTCAAATCGTATTAAAATCCCCAATTTACTTCCACATCCTCACTTATTGCAACCAATACATTCAACTCTCAGTGGCCTCCACAAACTCTACACCTCCGTGACTGCTTCCCTGAGAACCACACACCAGACCAACTCAGTCTTCTGAAAAGATACTGGAACCTGTAAATACAACTTCTTTCTCTAATTTATGCCTGCTTCTCAACTAATTTATTGAATTTCAATCCTGTCTGTCCAGTTCAGATTTTATGTTCTTTGGAAAAAGCTGTTTCTTAAGTATATTTGCAATCCCTATCCTCCCTAACATACTGCAATGTGTATGAATTTGAATACATATTTATTAAGTGAATAAATAGGGAAATAAGCAATTGAAATATTGAGTCTCAGGACAGCAAGGAATTCAGAGATCCTTGGAAATTTAAATGTCTTATAATAAATGTTGATGGATTGAGAATATTTGCTTTTTATATTTTACAATTGTTAGGCTGATTTAATGCAGCATAACTATAAAATTCACTTATTTTTGCTGAGATTTTAATGGAGCTTATAATCTAGTATAAGGAGAGAGAAAATAAACAAGTAAACACTCAAATAAACAAGATGATTTATCATTAATTTTTGCTACATATTTATTATACATGTTATATATCATCAGTTTACTGATGACTCTAAATTATGCAGTAGGATATAAATATGAATCTTTTCTCCAACCACTGGTTTGAATGCTGCTCAGCTAAATCTCCTTTTCCTGTCTTTTAATGACATATTGGGAAGAAACCATAACTTTCCAGTTGATCTAGCTATAATGACTCAAACCATTTTAAAACTTTAATCTTTTTTTTAGGTTTTTATTTATTTTTATTTTTTAATATAAATTTATTTATTTTAATTGGAGGCTAATTACTTTACAATATTGTATTGGTTTTGTCATACATTGACCTGAATCTGCCACGGGTGTACATGTGTTTCCCATCCTGAACCCCCCTCCCACATCCCTCCACATCCCATCCCGCTTTAATCTTAAACTCAATTTGTATCCCATTTCCTTCCCTCTCTCCAGTAGAGTCTTCAGCTGGGGACCTGGCTGAAAGAGTAAAGGAGATAAATGTATAGTATAGTTTGGCTCTTACAGTTCTCAGCCTATTCTGCCGCTGAGGTCCCTTCAACAAGGGAGCAGTCTCCTTAGATGGGATTTACTTGAAACCTGAATACCTTTTCAAGAATACATTAGCATCAGTGAAAATTTCTCATTCTTGAGGCCCACTCTCTCACCTGGTCCTGCATTTCTTTTTTTTTTTTTAATTTAAATTTATTTATTTTAATCAGAGGCTAATTACTTTACAATTGGTTTTGCCATACATCAACATGAATCCGCCATGGGTGTACACGTGTTCCCAATCCTGAACTCCCCTCCCACCTCCCTCTCCATACCATCCTTCTGGGTCATCCCAGTACACCAGCCCCAAGCTTCCTGTATCCTGAATCGAACCTGGACTGGCGATTCGTTTCTTCTTTCCAATTCTTCCCTCTGTTCAGTTAGGCACAGGGACAATTCTTAAGTCTGTTGCTGAAGGACGCTTTCACAAAATAAACAGCATGACTACTATCATTTAGGAGTGCCTTGCAGTCTCCTTGGTTTCTGGGAGGGAAAAGAAATAAACCAGGCCAATCTTCCACTTTGAACATGCCACTTTTCTTAAGACAGAACATTTTCATGATTTTTCCTTCAAATCTGCCCTTTCTCTAATATATCACCTCTCTTCTCAGTTTCAATCTCATTTACTCATGGTATGCAGGGGAAAACAGAATCTTGCTATGTGAGCATGTTAAATATTTCCATCTTATACTCTATAGCCTTTCCAACCTGGAACGTCCATGGTCTGCTTGAAAATACTTTTTTGTTGTTGTTGTTAGCTTTGGATTCTTGTTCTCGATGGTTAAACACCGGGAAATGTCCAAGTTATCACATCTATTTTTCTTTCTCCATCTTCTTTCCTTGTGAAGTTAGCAACATTTACATTTCTTTTCAGTGTTCTATTTGCATAGTTGTCACCATGGTAACAATAATCCAAGAAAAAATGATACCAATACATGCAGACAAGGGATAGAGAATGATCCAAGATCATGACAGCACAAAGATATGTTTAGGAGGATTCTCATCCCTACCTCCCACTAACCCGTAGTCCCATGGAGGCTTGGTTCTGTGAATAAGCAGCCTGATTGGGAGTACGAATCCTGCTGGGTCTTTAGAGAAACTTTCTATTTTATCAGATACTTATAGCTTTGGAGATGATAGCTCTCCAACATTCTCAGTTCAGTTCAGTTCAGTCGCTCAGTCGTGTCCGACTCCTTGCCACCCTGTGAATCACAGCACGCCAGGCCTCCCTGTCCATCACCAACTCCCAGAGTTCACTCAGACTCACATCCATCGAGTCAGTGATGCCATCCAGCCATCTCATCCCCTGTCGTCCCCTTCTCCTCCTGCCCCTAATCCCTCCCAGCATCAGAGTCTTTTCCAATGAGTCAACTCTTCCCGTGAGGTGGCCAAAGTACTGGAGTTTCAGCTTTAGCATCATTCCTTCCAAAGAAATCCCAGGGCTGATCTCCTTCAGAATGGACTGGTTGGATCTCCTTGCAGTCCAAGGGACTCTCAAGAGTCTTCTCCAATACCACAGTTCAAAAGTATCAATTCTTAGGCATTCAGCTTTCTTCACAGTCCAACTCTCACATCCATACATGGTAACAGGAAAAACCATAGCCTTGACTAGACGGACCTTTGTTGGCAAAGTAATGTCTCTGCTTTTCAATATGCTATCTAGGTTGGTCATAACTTTTCTTCCAAGGAGTAAGTGTCCTTTAATTGCATGGCTGCAGTCACCATCTGCAGTGATTTTGGAGCCCCCCAAAATAAAGCCTACCTCTTAACATATCCAAGTAACTGATAAGATGCTGAGTCATCACAAGGAAATTGAATAGGTTGAATCCTGTCATAGACAGATTGTCTGGCTTTGATCTAACCTCTGCTTGTGGGCTGCTTCACATCATCTCATGTACCTGAACCAGCTGCTTGTATCAGATTCAAGATTGGTTTAGCAAATACTCTGTTCCTGGCACATAAGTAAAAAAATGATCAACTTTTCAATAGTGGCAACAGAGCAATTTTCAGTGCTCAACTAATACTACTTCAGCCAAAGAAGGGATGACTTCTTTTGCTGTTTGCTAGAAGTAAAACAAATGGTGAAACACATTTGTTTCCCTTACATGTTTCCCAACCCCCTACCCGGATCTTGTTTTTACAAGACCATTTTTGAGATATGTAACATAATGTCTACCAATAGAGGGAGTATAAATGAAGTGTTAGTTACATATATGTTAGTTTCTTGTCAGAATTATCCAAGGTGTAAAAACTGTTTTTCCTCACCTGCATGAGCAGTTAAAGTAAAAACAAGTGTTGGTCTAACTTTCAAGATAATAGCAATTTTGTAGACAAGCACTGAATATTTTGCATTTTGGGAAGCTATTAAGTAACCTATGCAACTAAAGTCAAAGTTGACATCCAAAAAACAGGGGAAGGACACAATAGAATGGCGGATTATTTTCCTGTGGGCATTTGAAAATAAGATATCTGAATGAAATAAGTACTTCCAAGTAATGTTTTCAAAGGCAGTTTCAATGACCAGTACACATTTAAAATTGTATTTTATTTAATGCACATCTATATGTTTCTACCTATGTCTCCACAGTTACTTGGAGTAAAGATTTATAAATTTGAAATCATTCCATCTTTATATCACACACATGAATTATTTGTTTTGTTATCATCTTCATTTTACAATATAGGAAACTGAGGCAATGAGCAGTAGATAGCTGCAAGGGTGTACACAATGTGGAAAGCATGGAGGCTGTACTTGAACACAGACATGCCAGCCCACAAATGCAGGCTCTGAGGTGCTCCATCAGGCTACGAAGAGAGCACACAGTCTTCCTTTGCTGCCTATCAGAGTGTGAGGTGAGCTTGTGGACTCCGATGCCAGACTTGAGTTTCAATCCTGGTTCTGTGCCAATCACCATTACCAGTACTGTAGAAGCATTCATGTCCTTTGCCTAGATTGATGCTCTTGACTTTGAGTCTGACTCCTCACCTCCAACCCTCCCTGTGACCCAAAGAACATCCTTTTAAACTGAAAATTTGATTTTGTAATTTCTCTTAGATAATGCTTTTATGACCAATTCTCTCTCTTACTCTAATTTTACCAGATATCCAGGCTGTCTAGTCTTACTAAACTTTTTAATCTTTCTTAGCAGAACTTGTAATAAGGGTTAATATTTTGGGGTTACTTAGCTTTCTCCCCTGGAACCAGTATATTAGGTAGTTCAACTGGGCCCCGTGTACCAGGAAGACAGATCGTGTAAATTTCTACATGGCTACCTTAGAAAACTTGGAGAGATGGTGAGGGACAGGGAAGTCTGGTATGCCGCAATCCATGGGGTCATCAAGAGTCAGACATGACTTGGCAACTGGCAGAAACAACAACATTAGCAATATGAGAAGAGAGAGTTCCTGTCATAGAGTATTAACACATGAAAAATATTGATTGAATAACTGGATTAACATAGAGGAATTGGTGTTTTGGTTATATCTTGAAAAAAATTGAAGCTACATTGAGATAATTTTGATTTGTAGAAGAGGATCAAGTCTTTTATTGATTGACTACCAGTATGTGGTATAACTTGGAAGGGTAAAATAAAATACAAATAAAATTTTTATACATATTTACCTAAAACAAAAGCTATTAGGAAATAGCCAAAATACTTTAGTGAAGATCACATTGTACCAGAAAAATTTAATTTCTGCAGTAAAAGATTTGAGGTACTGCATTGGACTCACTCCCTCATATTCTAAAATATAACAGTCCAATGTAGGACAATTTATATCTTTAGGGTACTGCTTAAAGAGCCTCACTTTTCCACCAAAAAGTGATCATTTTACTATGAATTAATAATTATTATACAATTCAAATAGCAATTATTAGCATATGTGGAATATGTTATAGTTTACATAGTATTTTCAATCCCATTATCTCATTTCCAATCTCATTTCCTGATTATATTTTTTGCCAAGAAGAACATGTTTTCACTCCAACACTTCGAAATACACCTTCTTGTATAGATATACTTGCCTGTAAAACAACACTCATGTACATAACTACACACCAACACAACCACAAAGATATACACAACCTTAAAGACCATCTTTTAATATCAATAGCCAGGATAGTGGTGGGCTAGTATTGTAGTCTACATGAATATTGCTTTCGCTTATTGGTATTTCTTGCCCCCATTAAAGCTCTTGCAATTTTCTGTTCTATTTCTCTGATAGACACACAAATATAATTTTTTGATCCCTGGAGAAATGTTTAAACATTGTTTGTACTTACATTTTAATTTATCAAACATTTTTAATTGTTGCAATATACTTACTTTTATTAAACTAGTTGACTATTCTCATAGAAACATTTAAGCACACAGCAATGAATTCTTTATATAAAATATAATTGGAAAATAGAAGTCCATATGCCTTGTGCCACAGAGATGCTGATGGGTATTAGCCAGTTAATGCACATCAACCATCATATAACTGCAAACTGAAAGCACAGAATCACAATTTCCTCTAACATTAGACTGAAGAATGTCTTCTCCCAGAGTCTCACCATCACCACAGGCCAATTTAGAATGCTTAGAGGTTTCTATATTGAGTAGAATAAGTTATGGATCATTTTGCTTGCTTAGTAAAGGGGATGAAGTTGTTCTCAGAGTGTAGCCTTTAGCTCTGGGTAATGCAATGATGATAACTGAGTCCCCAGTTACCCTCCTGTTAGGTGAGCAGGGGCCCCCAAGGCCAGTGGAGAGTTTTGTTACAGTGGAATGCATATCTCAGAACACGGAGTTCCATGAGAAGGAACAGCTTGCTTCAAGTTTTATGATTGAGAGTTGAGTTCTTTTTAAGTATATGGGGAGAAAGTTGAAATTACAATTCTTCAATCTCTTCTCTCATTTACCATTATATGTGGGTGAGTGGGGGATAGAGAACAATAAATTGCAGTATTTAGAGATATAGGCTAAGCCATTTTTTTTTTGGCAGCTATGTCAATAAAGTACACACATAACATCAGTTTCCCATTACACACATCATTCACAGTCATGTATTACTCAGTAAAATGGAAAAAAAGGGAGACCAAAATCTAAAATGAGAAGAGAAATTGAAGTACAACCAGAGCAAGTAGCAGCTGAGCTAACAGCAGCCAGCACAGTGAAACATTTAGTCAGTTCTCCTGGAAAACAAGTGCTTCTGGCATTAATGACCCTCGATGTCATGTCCCAGAAAGCTGACGACCAGCTGGGGTGCAAGAATATTGGAAGCAAATTTTTCTTGCTATTCTCAGGTAATTGGAAATGAATAGATGACTGCCCCCACACATCGCCCTGCAGATGGTAATTTAGTTCAAGAGTTTTGAAGGTGAACGTTTCTGTCTGTTTGCACTGATTTTGATGTGGATTTTTCAAAGTGGGTGTGATAAGACAGTCACCATGTGGGTATATCATGAGTACAAAAAAAATGAGTGTTTTTTGAGGCTTGGATGGGGGAGAGGTCATTTACTCATCCTTCTACTTCCCTCCATGCCCAAATCTAATCACGCTTTTGCCCAATTGTTGGCAGAGATTCCAAAATGGCTATGCAATCAGCCCTAAAACTGAAAACCCAAGATTGGCAAGGGTTCATTCTGTTTCACCCAATAAGGAGATGTCTATATAGTCACAAATACCTAGTTATTTTCTAACTGTAAACGGAATCCAACTTTTTTTTTTTGCCTTGAGAAGACTGGCAAAGAAAAGCATCTTTCCTCAGAAAAAGATTTATTTTTGATACTCAAAATATGCACACAGTGTATTAATTTTAGGAAATTTTCTAAGATTTGCATTTATAAAGGTCTTTGTAAAATCCCTTGTGATCCTGGTCAGGGATTATTTTGCCAGATTTATAATCATATAAATTTTTAAAGAGCTCAACTATTATTTTGAAAACTTAGATTTTTATAATTAGATTGAAAGAAGGGTCTTAAACTAAATACTTATTTTCTAAAAGAATGCCTGATTAAATATATATATTCAGTTTTCAGTGTCTCTTGATACATAAATATCACTGTAACATATGTTTTCTCTTGTTTGTTTGATATTTGTATATTTTCAGTTCATTTTATTCCTTTCCACTTATAACTTTCATACCTCTTCCCCCCAAGTAGGGTTTATTAGCATTGCAACATGAATGACAATAAATTACTAAATTTCCACTTATCCACACATTCTACTTTTAACCTTACAAAATTAGTATTATCATAAATTATATAAAATTTAATGAATTTATATGAAAAGAATTTAAAAATATGCCTTTAGAAAATATTCTTCTGTCTCTATCCTGCTTTTCAAGCTTTACCAATAACTACTGCAACCCTCCATCATGAAAGAGAAGAAAATGAACTCTTTTTAATCTTTGTTGTTCAGCCACTCAGTCATGTCCAACTCTTTGCAACACTGTGGCCTGCAGCACACGGGGTCTCCCCTTCCTCCCTCACCATCTCCCAGAGCTTGCTCAAACTCATGTCCATTGAGTTAGTGATGCCGTTCAGTCATCTTATCCTCTATCGTCCCCTTCTCCTCCTGCCCTCAATCTTTCCCAGGATCAGGGTCTTTTAGTCTTTAGAGGTTTTTATTTTCATCTCTCATCTAATATTGTGGTTATTTATTTTCTTAGATAATTTAGTTATTATATTTATATAAGACACCTCTGCTACTTGAGTACCATTATGGTTAAAAGAAATCTCTATTACTCTCAATTATCAATAACAACAAGAGAATTAACCTACTAACACACCGTCTGACCATGTTGCATCTTTCTATTTTTTCATTAATTATATTTTTATTTTCACTTTGTCATGATTAATGTTATATAATTTTTTTTTCTAACTCAAGGGTATATCTGGGTTTGGTGGATCCCAGAACATAAATAACCTTGGCTTCTTGAATTAAATAATACAAAATTATAACTGAAAAGTACATAAGAAAGATTATTATTTCTTTTGGCTGAGAAATCACAATAAATTAGGAATGTGAAAAATAAAATAAAAACAAGCTTTTCAAAATCTCAGAAAATTGCATAGTTTTATTAACAGGCACATATTTATAATAAATGTGTTTCTCTATTTGACTTCACACTGTCATATGATCAATTATTTTTTTTTAAGCACTAAAGTATGGATAAAAAAACATAATTCAGTCTTTTTCTAGAACAGTCAGTTTACCTTTATACAGCTGGGAAACTTTCTTGCAGTTCCATAATATTTTGGTAATTGCTTTTGCTCAGTTGCTAAATCATGTCCAACTCTTTGTGACCTGATGGACTGCAACACTCCAGTCCTTCCCCATCCTTCACTATCTTCCAGGCTTTGCTCAAACTCATTTCTATTGAATTGGTAATGCCATCCAACCATCTCATCCTCTGTTGCCTCCTTCTTTTTTGCCCTCAATCCTTCCCAGCATCAGGGTCTTTTTCAATGATTCAGATCTTAGCATCAGATGGCCAAAGGTTTGGAGCTTTTGCATCAGCATCAGTCCTTCCAATGAATGCTAGAAAGATTGATTTCCTTTAGGACAGATTAGTTCAATCTCCTTGCTGCCCAAAGGACTCACAAAAGTCTTTTCAAGCTCCACAATTCAAAAGCATCATTCTTTAGTGGTCAGCCTTCTGTATGGTCCAATACTCACATCAGTACATGACTACTGGAAAAACCATAGCTTTGACTATATGGACCTTTGTTAGCAAAGTGATGTCTCTACTTTTTAATATGCTGTCTAGGTTTAATATAGCTTTTCTTCCAAGCATCTTTTAATTTCATGGCTGTGTTCACTATCCACAGTGATTTCAGAGCTCAAGAAAATAAAATCTGCCACTGTTTCCACTTTTTGTCCTTCTATTTTCCATGAAGTGAGGGCACTGGTGGTCATTATCTTAGTATTTTGAATATTGAGTTTTAAGCCAACTTTTTCACTCTCTTCTTTAATCCTCATAAGAGGCTCTTTTCTCTTGTGCCAGTACCATACTTTCTTGATGACTGAAGCTTTGTAGCATAGTATGAAGTCAGTTAGGTCGATTCCTCCAGTTCCATTCATCTTTCTCGAGATGTTATTCAAGGTTTTTTGTGTTTCCATACAAATTGTGAAATTATTTGTTCTAGTTCTGTGAAGAATACCATTGGTAGCTTGATAGGGATTACATTGAATCTATACATTGCTTTGGGTAGTATACTCATTTTCACTATATTGATTCTTCCAATCCATGAACATGATATATTTCTCCATCTATTTGTGTCATCTTTGATTTCTTTCATCAGTGTTTTATAGTTTTCTACATATATATATTTGCTTCTCTAGGTAAATTCATTCCTGAGTATTTTATTCTTTTTGTTGCAATGGTGAATAAGATGCTTTCCTTAATTTCTCTTCCTGTTTTCTCATTCATAGTGTATAGGCATGTAAGGGACTTCTGTGTATTAATTTTATATCCTGCAACTTTACTATATTCATTGATTAGCTCTAGTAATTTTCTGGTGGTGTCTTTAGGGTTTTCTATGTAGAGCATCATTTCATCTGCAAACAGTGAGAGTTTAACTTCTATTCCAATCTGAATTCCTTTTATTTATTTATTTTTTTTCTTTTCTGTTTCCTGTGGCTAGGACTTCCAAACCTGTCTTGAATAGTAGTGGTGAGAGTGGGCACCCTTGTCTTGTTCCTGATTTGAGAGGAAATTCTTTTAGTTTTTTGCCACTGAAGATGTTTGCTTTAGGTTTGTCATATATGGCTTTTATTATGTTAAGGTATAGAAAATGGCAGCCCACTCCAGTATTCTTCCCTGGAGAATCCCATGGACAGAGGAACCTGGCAGGCTACAGTCCATGGGGTCACAAAGAGTTGGACATGACTGAATGACTTAGCACATGTTCCTTCTATGCCTGCTTTCTCGAGAGTTTCTATTATAAATAAGTATTGAAACATATCAAAGGCTTTCTCTGCATCTATTGAGATAATCACAAGGTTTTCACCTTTCCATTTATTAATATGGTGTATCACATTGATTGATTTGTGAATATTGAATAATTCTTACATCCCTGGGAAAAAATCCACTTGGTCATGATGTATGATCTTTTTAATATGTTGTTGGACTCTGTTTGCTAGAATTTTATTGAGGATTTTTGCATTTATGTTCTTCAGTGATATTGGCCTATAGTTATCTTTGTCTGGTTTTGGTATTAGGGTGATGATGGCCTCATATAATGAGCTTAGGAGTTTGCCTTCTGCAATTTTCTGGAAGAGTTTGAGCAGGATAGGTGTTAGCTCTCCTCTAAATTTTTGGCAGAATTCACCCGTAAAGCCATCTGATCCTGGGCTTTTGTTTGTTGGAAGATTTTTGATTACAGCTTTGATTTCCATGCTTGTAATGGGTCTGGTACTGGCACAAAGACAGAAATATAGATCAGTGGGACAAAATAGAAAGCCCAGAGATAAATCCATACACCTATGGACACCTTATCTTTGACAAAGGAGGCAAGAATATACAATAACAAGTGGTGCTGGGAAAACTGGTCAACCAAATATAAAAGAATGAAACTAGAACACTTTCTAACATCATACACAAAAATAAACTCAAACTGGATTAAAGATCCAAATGGTAGAAACTATAACACTCTTAGAGGAAAACATAGGCAGAACACTCTCCAAAATAAATCACAGCAAGGTCCTCTATGATACAGCTCCCAGAGTAATGAAAATAAAAACAAACATAAAAACAATGTGACCTAATTAAACTTAAAAGCTATTACATAATGAAGGAAATTATAAGCAAGGTGAAAAGGCAGCCTTCAGAATGGGAGAAAATAATAGCAAATGAAACAACTGACAAGGAATTAACCTCCAAAATGTACAAGCAGCTCATGCAGCTGAATACTAGAAAAATAAATGATCCAATCAAAAAATGGGCCAAAGAACTAAACAGACATTTCTCCAAAGAAGACATAGAGATGGCTAACAAACACATGAAAAGATGCTCCACATCACTCATTATCAGAGAATTGCAAATTAAAACCACAATGAGGTACCATCTCACAACGGATGGTGACCCTCAAAAAATCTACAAACAATAACTGCTGCAGGGGGTGTGGAGAAAAGGAACTCCTTTTACATTGTTGGGGGAATGCAAACTAGTACAGCCACTATGGAGACCAGTGTGGAGATACCTTAAAAAACCTGGAAATAGAACCACCACACAACTCAGAAATCCCACAGCTGGGCATACACACCGAGGAAACCAGAACTGAAAGAGACACGTGCACCACAGTGTTCATCGCATCACTGTTTACAGCAGCCAGGACATGGAAGCAGCCTAGATGTCCATTAGCAGATGTATGGATAAGGAAATTGTTGTACATACACACAATGGAATGTTACTCAGCTATAAAAAAGAATGCATTTGAGTCAGTTCTAATGAGGTGGATGAAACTGGAGCCTATTATACAGAGTGAAGGAAGCCAGAAAGAGAAAACACCAATAAAGTATATTAATGCACATATATGGCATTTATGAAAATGATAACGACGACCTTATATGCAAGACAGCAAAAGAGACACAGAACGGACTTTGGACTATGTGGGAGAAGGCGAGGGTGGACAGTATGAGAGACTAGTATTGAAACATGTATATTACTGTACATAAAATGGATGACTGGTGCCGGTTTGATGCATGAAGCGGCACACTGAAAGCTGGTGCTCTGGGACAATCCAGAGGGATGGGGTAGGGAGGGAGGTGGGGGGGTTTTCAGGATGGTGGGACACCTGTGCACCCATGGCTGATTCATGTCGATATATGGCAAAAACCACCACAATATTGTAAGGTAATCAGCCTCCAATTAAAATAAATAATCAAAAATAAAAAAGAGGTTCTTTTGTTCCTCTTACTTTCTACCATTAAAGTGGTATCATGTGCATATCTGAGGTTTTTTTCATAAAGTATACAATTTTATATCATGCTTATCAAATTTAGGATAATCTTTAGTAGGATTTTTTCATAACAAGCTATATGCTTTAAAAACAGTTCAATTTTCTTACACTTGATAAACACTCTTTTAAATAATAAAATCACTTATTAATTTATTTGTTTTCTGTATTTTACTTGTAGCAGTGGCTGTTTTTCATTTAATTTCTTCTGGACTCCTTAGATATTAGGGCAAGATAAGTCACTGTATACAGTAAGACACAGTCCAAGGTATGATTTCCCACACATATAGATTTACTAATTTTAGCACTGATACAAATTAATGCTTTACAAGCACAGCATTTTTATTTCATACCATTTTCATCAAAAATGTTTAAAACTGTGAATTTATTATTTTATATGCTTTGTGAATATGAGAAATCACATACTTTTGACTAGGTGATGATGACAGAATGTTAATAATCAAAATTTTTTCCAGGAACCAATTCTAGCTCCATCCTTTTCAAACCTCGTTCTCTCTTACAGCCCACACAATTCTAGTGCTATGTACTTAGAGTGACAGAATATTTTTGAATTTACATTGTCACTAGACAGTGGCCACACTGGGTGTTGGGAGAGTTCTACTCTAATCCATGGAAATGACAATGAATCACACCAATATATGACATTAAATTCCATCTAAAAATATTCTTAAGTTTCTGTTAGCTAATTTCACAAAACCCCTGTGTATTTTCCAACAGAAGAGTACTGATAATAGAAATGGAAACTAAAGTAGAGGCAGAAGTCATAGCACATAGTGCTAAAGTATCTTTTTTTTCTTTTTCTTTTTTGCAAATTTAAAAATCTATAACCACATGTGAAGGTAATATTGGGAAAACCTGAATCCAAAATACACACACCCAGCCTTGGAAAGAGCACGTACGTTTGAGGGAGCCTGAATCTGAGGCTCATAGCTTCAGAGAATTGGTTCAGTGTACCTGTTACTTTTAAATGGATTCTGTGCTCATCATCTAGCCTTCTACATGTTTCTCCATTTACTTCTTGGTTGGATAAACACTACTTTTTAGTTGTTATTTAGTAAGATTTCATTGACTAATCTCTTTATAGTTTGAAAATATCTATCAATTGACCGAATCTACATGACAGTTCAGGCTGCAAAGAAAATATAAGCAATGTATTTTCTAGGAAGAAACTCGAAATAATATTGTTTCTAATTTTGACTATGTCTTTGAAGAGGTTTGAAGTCAGTCTGCCATTTCTGTCTCTCTGTCTTCTGTGAATTGATTTTTAAAGAAAAAATGGCTTATTTACCCTAAGGTTTTTTTTCTTTACCTCTGAAATCCAATAATGTTACCAGGGTGTATCTCCAAAGAGACATATATCGGTTTTCTTTACAATATAATTTTTCTTATCTATCTCTTTTAGTTCCCCAACCAGGGATCAAACCTATATCCCCTGTAGTGGAAGCACAGAGCCCTAACCACTGGACCACCAGAGAATTCAGCTTGTGTATTTTAGTCTTTACTAGAAATTTTCTTGAATTATATCTTTTTTTCCTCATTCATTGGTTGCCCTTCTACTAGAATAGCAATTATGCTTATGTTCCTTTCCTTTGCATAATCCGTTTCAACTATTTTTTTAAATTTAATTTTAATTTCCTTTTCAGATTCCTGGCTGTGTTTTCAACAGTAGTAATTCTCCTATTGTGTAGCTTCTTATATATCCTTCACTTGATTTTTTCCATATCTTTTTAAGTTATTAAATTTATGTTGTCTTAGTATTTTGTCCTTAGTGAGAAAGTCGCTCAGTCATGTATGACTCTTTGTGACCCCATGGACAGTCCGTAGAATTCTCCAGGCCAGAATACTGAGGTGGGTAGCCTTTCCCTTCTCCGGGTATTTTCCCAACTCAGGGATTGAATCCAGGTCTCCCACATTGCATGCAGATTCTTTACCAGCTGAGCCATAAAGGAAGCCTGTTTTGCCCTTAAAATATTTATGTTTTCTTTGAGAATTTGTTTCATAGTGTTAATGCTGAGTCATGTCTGACTCTTTGTGACCCTATGGACTCTATTTGTCTGTGGCATTTTTTAGATAAGAATACTGAAGTGGGTTGCTATGACCTCCTAAAGGGTATCTTGCTGACACAAGAAACAAACCCACATCTTCCGTGTCTCCTGCATTGCAGGTGGATACTTTACCACAGAGCCACTGGGGAAGTCCTTGTTTCATAGAGGTATTTATTTTAGTAAAATCGTTGGGTTTGTCAAAAATATGTCTTAAATGTATCTACATCATGGCAAATGTTTTTAATTCTTGTTCTTATCTATTTCCAATGGGTAGGTAGGTTTCCTGTTCTTCTTTATATTCATGGAAACAATTTGAATGTTAAGACTCTTGGTGTGAAGTTTAATCTTCTTGGACCAGGTGTCCACAGAGAAAACAGTGAGTCTCTGACTCAGGTCTCTGTGTGCACAAATGTTTGACTGCAAATTTATGCTTGGAAAGAGATTGAAACCTGAGGAGAGTGATCGAGACAGAGAGAGGCAGAAAGAGAGAGTTGATTTTCTACTTTTACTCAATAATAAAGTGTGGCAGCTGGGAGGGTACTCACAAAGCCCAGGCTCTCTTAAGCCCTGTTGAAAGAATAGCCACAGTTTCAGCAATATCACACCAGTACACTGTGTCTTATTTCCTCAGCTATTCCACAAAACCGAGTGAGTCCCTAAGAAATTCAACAGTCAGCCTATATACTCCAAAATTTCTTATTTCAAATATGAAACTTTTCTTCCAGTCACTGCATTGTGCAGTTTTTACAGTGAATGTCCTGCTATTCAGATCTCTCTGTGATCTTTTCCCACCTTAATCCAGCTGTCACTAAGCTAATTATGGCCATTTCTCTTACACTGATTTGGATTTACAAATCACTCCTAGATGATTTACAAAAATGTTTGTTCTTTCCTGTGGTTTTCATTTGGTTTGGGGAGGGAGAAGATGCATTCTTACTCTGCCCACATCATTTCAGATCTCTAAATAAAATGACAGCCAGAAAACTCTCCTCTGGACCAACATTTGTAAGTAAACCTATGTTCTCCTTCATTCATTTTTATCTGAGAGCGTAAAGCCCTTCACTTGAGCTTCCCATCCATTTTGCAATAGCTGATGAGAAATCAATAGAGTATTTTAGATTTTTTTAAATCTTTTTAAGTTATTGTGTGCCTAAAACTACTTAGAATGTTTATTTGTCTCATATTCTTTCATTTTTTTTTACAAATTCTTATATTCATTATTAAGATATTTTTAAAAAAAACAGAAAAACCAACCTGATTTTGTACATTAGAAAAAGTAAGTTCCATTTTAGTTGAATGTGAAAAGGCTCTTTTTTTTTTTCAGATTAAAGTTTCAGTAATAAGTTAAGAGAACCTCAAAACTGTTATATTATATTCAAATTCAATGATCTCTTCTGAACAAGAACAATACCTACTTCAAGTATTTGTGAGAAAACTCTGATACTCAGTTTAAAAATAAATGGTTAGACTAGATGTGTTGTTTAAGAAATTCAGTTAATATTTGTCAAGTTATTATATATTAAAAGTACCTAGATCAGTGTCTAATTTATAGTATTTGACCAAGATATGTTAGTTCCCTTCTCTACTCAATAAAGCTTGAGCCACATATGCCCTTGTAGGGGGAAATGAAAAATGCAAAACTCAGGTGATACTATCTTAGGATAACTGATTAGACTTCAATGTGATTAAAGAATTCTGCAATAGCAGCAGGAACAAGGAGCACAAAAGTATGTTTCTTGTTTCTTCTCTCATACTAAGTACTTCAGTAATGTCTTTCGCAATCCTCTGAGCTAGCACTTTTGTATGCCAATTGCCAATTCAGAGGCACTGTGAGGGCTGATACTGAGGAGACATGACAGCACAGAGCAGAAAGGCATCAGAATAATTTTATGCCCCTGAGTTGCCCTGTGGACATAGACACTATAAGATGTAGAAATGAGGCCATAGAATGAGGCAGCATTAGTGTCCCAGAGCCCATAGGAGTCAAAATAAAACAACTGTCAGAACCATAGTTTCTCCTCTGTCAGCTTATAGATGATGGCATGGCCATTTTGATAATAATTTTACACTACTTCAAAATTGCAAGGAAAAAAAAATGTTATTTTAGTGCATCTGATCTACTCTTTTATCTGACACCCTCCTATCCTTCTACTACAACCCTGGTCCCTTATAGAAGATACCTTTGGAGTTACAATTATTCTCTTGAATTTGTTTTACCCAGGCACAGTCTGGGTGAGAAGAATCAGTAGACAGATAGGAGAAGAAGAAATATAAGTCCCCTCTTATGCTTGATGACACCAAATGGGTTTAAGGCCTTTATCTTTCAAGTAGGGTTTCCATCAAGGAAATGCATATGACAATGAGCAAACCATCTAACACATATTCTGTGCTTGCTAAGTATATGGAATAGCACCATATACTTAAAACATCATGGATGTTTCGTGATAAAAAGACAAATATTTAAACAATTTTTAGAAGTTTAAAAATGCTAAGTCATAACTCTTTTCAATATGTTTGCAACCCATCAAAATATTCAAGATTAAAATTCACAAAACTGATTACAAACAATATTGGATAATTAAATAGAATTATTTGGCTATCAATTACACAGATATAAATGAAATTACTATTCATGTGAACTTGACATTAACATACACATTTTCTGACAGCTTTAAATAAATATTGTTATATACTCAGAAAACCCAATGTTTCTAAATGGTCCAGAAATGTGGACCCTATAACCACAATAATAGAAGATTATGGAATATTCTTTGAAAAGCAACAAGTTATTTAGATATCACAGATTTTGCTCAGTTGAGTCTAATGACTTTGATGAAAAGTTAAAAAAATGACCTTTACATTAATAGATTTTAATTCTGCCAGTCCAATCAATCCAGTGTTTGTTTTTACCTAATTTCTTAAAGTTCTCATATTTTCTTCAGACAATTTAACATGGTATCAATATTCTTAGAGTTGATATATGACATGTGTGCTCACTAGCAAATGGTAAATATTTAAATTTAAAGTGTGTCCCCAGGAGCACCATGGTAGTGTACCCCAACATTTGCTGTGTGACCTGTGGAAGAAGCATCTTTTTATTTAAAAATCTATTCATGACCTAACAAGATACAAACACCAAGTAAAAATGCCTTTTCAGATTACAGAGATCCATATCCAGTGAATTAGGTTGATTAGACGCATAAGCTGTGTGTGATGCACGCGCCCTTATGGTTTCTGCATTCTTCAGGGGTAGAGGAGTGAGTAGGGGGAGAGGAGGAGGGAAAATTGAATTCTATTTCTAAGCTAATTGTAATACAAACTGGGCTGCATCACCCTTGATTTTATAAATACTTGGGAATAAAGTGCAGTGATTGCGTAATAGTCCATCAAAGGGGTGGTTGATTAGTTCAGTCGGTTTCACATGTAGTTTAGCTATTATTTTGTACCAGAATGGAAGAATCTGAGCAAAACTGTCACCCTCGAGGTGATGGGAGGCAGATGGGAACCAAGAATCAGTCCCGGTTGTAATATGCAAAGTCTGAAGAAAGTAATAATTAATTCTTCCATCTGATGCCCTACTCTCAAGTAAATATCATTCCAAACCATGTTTCCTTAAGCATTACAAGTCTGATTCATTGGGACCTTTGGTGATTCCACCTGCCCCTCCCACTTTGATTTATTGTGTCTTGTGAGTTAGTTTCTTTTTTACCACATGAGCTAACTTGAATGTTATGTTTTACCTTAGTATCTTGTTCTGGAACTTTTCTTTAAGTGCAATTTGTTATTTCCCTCAAATTTTAGTGTTTCTAGAAAATGGTCCTCTCTCATTCCAACACACACACACACAAAATTCTCCTTCTAAGTAAAAGCCTCTAAGGTTCGTGTTGTTAGTATCTGCTGCTTGCTTCTGGTGGACAATGGACAGAGAAAGTAGTGACTAATATCAGAATCATGAGTGAAGATATGTTTTATTCATAAACTTTGTACCTCCAGTGAAATTAAAAGCAAAGTAAAGGGTCGAAGCTCTGAACCCTTTTTCCTAGAGCCTGTAAACCAATAAAGGTTTTATATTAGCTATCGATATCTATCTCTGAGTTGCCTTAATAACATCTTATTCCCTGTTTTCACCAGCCATCAATAATATTTCTGCCTGCCCGCTCAGGCCCCTATCTCTGCGTGCAATTGCATTATAAGGGTCTATAAGCCCAATTTGCTTCACATTCTTATTTTTGGAAAAGGCTGGCTGGCTTTTGTAATGAGACCAGCTGCCAAGAAGGCTTGACAGAATTTGTGGCCCATCTGGCTTATAATCTTCACTCAATATCACAGAGGCCTAAACTCTGAGACCTGCTGATAAGCCCAGGCGCCCAGGCAAGCGATGGCAGCCTTCTCTGTGATTTCTCATTAAGGGCAGGGACATCTCTCTGGGAATCTCTCATATCCTGGATATCACATAAATCCTTTTTTCATTTTCTAATAAGTACAAGGGAGTTGTATTTTTTATACTACTGTGTCTTTATGTACCCAGGTATGAGTGAATAGTCATTTGGAAATTTTTGATATTTGAATGTTTGGGGTTCCTAAAATAGTTGTTGTTCCTCCAACAGGGGGGAAATAAAACTAAAGAAATGCCATTAAATAGGTCCGAATGTGTTAAATAAGCACGTGTGCATTTTAGTTTTTAGAGGTGATTCTTTTCCCCACTAATACATTTATACACCTTTCCATCACAGTGCTATCATGTGGCACCAGTGGTTTATGGCAAACAAAAATAGAATCAATAGAATAGCCACTGATTTACTCAGCATTGATTGGCCTGTTTTCTTGGTGACTGAATAAAAGGAGAGAAAGATAAAGAACATTTTGTTGAGGATAGAGGGATGTGTGGAAATTGCATTTAAAGTGTCCTCCTTCCTCCTTAAATTGCCTGCTAAAAATAAATTTTAGAAATCATGCATAATAAATTATTATATAATAATAATTTTCTCTGTCCTGCATTTCTAGTCCTTTTGATGTTTAGTTACTCAGTTGTGTCTGACTCTTTGTGACTCCATGGACTGCAGCATGTCAGGCTCCTCTGTCCATGGGATTCTCCAGGCAAGAATCTGGAGTAGGTTGTCATTTCCTTCTCCAAAACTTAAGCAGTATTTGTTGAAAGTGAAAGTCGTTCAGTCGTGTCCGACTCTTTGCAATGCCATGGACTATACAGTCCATAGAATTCTCCAGGCCAGAATACTGGAGTGGGCAGCCTTCCCCTTCTCCAAGGGATCTTCCCAACCCAGGGATCAAACCCAGGTCTCCTGCATTGCAGGATGATTCTTTACAAGCGGAGCCATAAGGGAAGCCCTTCTACTCCTTTATGTTATGTTTATTATCCTTGTAATGCACACCCAAGAATGTCAGAAGGAAAGCTGATATAACCCTTGCCTCTGTGTGCAAGCTAAGTTGCTTCAGTCATGTCTGATTCTTTGCGACCCTATGGACTATAGACTGCCAGGCTCCGCTGTCCATGGGATTCTCCAGGCAAGAATAGTGGAGTAGGTTGCCATGACCTCCTCCATGGGATCTTGTGTCTCTTGTGTCTACCTGCATTGGTAGGTGGGTTATTTACCTCTAGTGCCACCTGGGAAGCCTCAACCTTCACCCAAGAAGTGTACAAATAGTGGGTCTGAATTCAATACTTATAAATTATAGTTGGAAAAGCTACTGTCTCCTTCAGCAGGGCTGCAGAAAGTGGTTCTATACTCTGGTAGATCTGCCTTTACCAAAGCAATTTACTTTGGAAAATTGGCAAGGCTTTATTTACTATGCTATTTATCTCCTCTCGCTTGTAGAAATTGCTTTTGCTATATTTCCTATATTTTACATGTATTTTTGATAAATTTGAAATGGTAGTGACAATAGTCTGAATAAAAATGCTCCCATGGGAAGAATCTGAATAATAACTCATCAAGACAAAATTTAAACAAGGAGCAGTCTCGTTATTTGTAGAACAGAAGACTGGATCATTCCTGGAGTCAAGACATATCAGTCAATTTTTTTTCTTATCAATAATTCACCAAAAATTGATTACGCACAGACTCTGCATCAGGTGCTATAAATGCCGTAAAGGATTAAGATTTGCATGAGTTAGAGAAACAACATCTTATTTTTCCAAAAGGAGAGAAAAAGACAGATGGAGGTTTAGAAGCTCTAGTGAAGAGGAATGATGACCCTTAACAACATGCCAATTGAAGCACATAAAACAAACAACCCCTGAAAAGCATATCCGAGACATTCATGTTGAGGGTGACTGAGAGTCCAGGCAACAAACTGTGTCCTGAGTTCAATAATAGACCAATGTATGTCAGAAAGAACCTAAATGCAGACCAAAATGGAACCTAAAAACAGGAAGAATGATTCACATCTTGAGCCAGAGTCTAAACAACTTCCAGAAAGAACTAAGGATTCTAGCATCTAGCAATGGAACCAACTCACATGAACCCAGCTCAGTATTTTAGCATAAACACAGAGGAAGAAGGCCTGATTCTTGAATGGCAGAGCTTGCAGGGGTTTCTATTAAATATTCCTGGAACCTAAAGCCAGACTGGAGAAGGCAATGGCAACCCACTCCAGTACTCTTGCCTAGAAAATCCCATGGACGGAGGAGCCTAGTGGGCTGCAGTCCACAGGGTCGCTAAGAGTCGGACACGACTGTGCGACTTCACTTTCACTTTTCACTTTCATGCATTGGAGAAGGAAATGGCAACCCACTCCAGTGTTCTTGCCTGGAGAATCCCAGGGACAGGGGAGCCTGGAGGGCTGTCGTCTATGGGGTTGCACAGAGTCAGGCATAACTGAAGTGACTTAGCAGCAACAGCAGAAAAGCCAGAAATATTTGTCATTGATGACTGCTTTCTAGAGTCTTATATTACTTTTATTTCACTCACCCCTTTAAATGACTTAGTAAAAGTAATTTCTAAAAATTCATTTGACTTAGCTGAACTAAAACAAAATCCCAATGCTGCCTTAGGGAGAACTAATTGAAGCTATTATGGTTATTGACATCTTTCTTAGGACAATCTCTCACATTTCTTTCCTAGTTCACAGGTCATTAACTCCTTTTGGTGAACAAACCACCAACTGCTCCCCTAGTTCTCTGAATGGTATAGCTTATATTGTTGGAAATGTGAATTTTCCTGTCACTAGAAAATATACCATTATTTAAGAATTTTTGTCATTTGAAAAATGCATTATTAGTTTTTTTTTTCTTTATGTATCCTCTTTATGATTTCAATGAGTCAGTCTTCTATGTTATTAGCTCAATATTTGGTACTTACTGGGTGCTCTGGAAACAATAATTAAGTCATTGGTTAATTCATTGATTGTTTAACAAACGCAGAATATTCACTTTTTAGAGTTTTAGACCTATTAATTGAAATGTTCAACCACAAAGAGTCCTGAATTGTCTATTGTAGAATGACTTTGTAATAATAACCACTTGCAAAGTTACCAAATGCAGTTAGAATGAGTCAGATCTTTAAATAAATAGGCTGTGTAAATAGTAGGCATGTGGCGACATCTTTCTACATGTGGTATCATTTTTATCATGCTCATACTATGTTTCACCCTCTTTTCGAATATAAACATGGATGACACAGAAACTTTTATTCAAACATGAACTAAGAAGATCCTGGATGAAGGTGCATGTGAGAGAAAGTGTCTTCTCTAGTGTGTGTGAGTATTTGGTTGCTCAACCTCACGCCCGAGCATTAATTTCACACTTTATTTCCCAGAAATTGAAGACAGTTAATTGACTTTTTACAACTGGTATTGAAACTTTTTTCTACTTCATGCCTCATAGGATGGGAAAACTATGCTGTTAGTGAGGCTCAATGGCTTGTCCACGAAGAGGTGACAAGTCAGTAAATAGAAGACCAAGATTATATGGGGCTTTATAATGTCATGCTTTCACTTCTATAGAGAATCACTGCAGTCGAAAGGACGTCAACAAAGATCACACTTTGGCTCTTTCTCTTAGCTAATTTTCTTTCTTAAAATTCTGCAAATTGTCTTAAATACATAAAAATGTTAGAGCAAGAAGGGCCTTTAGAAAGTGAAGGTTAGAGAAGATAAACTGTTCACATAGACGTCACCAAATCAGAATTCCAGAAAAGTTATCATTCCATAATTCTGTTCAAGATAGAACATAGCAAGATTAAAGAAGATTGGAAGTAGAGAAAAATTTTTATATTTACCATTGTGCCTATTGTGTGTCAGGCCTCACAGTAACAATTTTTATGTTTCTTAGATGACTTTTTGTTCTCATCTTCCAGCTAAGCAATGTCCTCAGTTCAGTTCAGTCTCTCAGTCGTGTCTGACTCTTTGCGACCCCATGAATCGCAGCACGCCAGGCCTCCCTGTCCATCACCAACTCCTGAGTTCACTCAAACTCATGGCCACCAAGTCGGTGATGCCATCCAGCCATCTCATCCTCTGTTGCCCCCTTCTCCTCCTGCCCCCAATCCCTCCCAGCATTAGGGTCTTTTCCAATGAGTCAACTCTGCGCATGAGATGGCCAAAGTACTGGAGTTTCAGCTTTAGCATCATTCCTTCCAAAGAAATCCCAGGGCTGATCTCCTTTAGAATGGACTAGTTGGATCTCCTTGCAGTCCAAGGGACTCTCAAGGGTCTTCTCCAACACCACAGTTCAAAAGCATCAATTCTTCGGTGCTCAGCTTTCTTCACAGTCCAACTCTCATATCCATACATGACTATTGGAAAAACTATAGCCTTGACTAGATGGACCTTTGTTGGCAAAGGAATGTCTCTGCTTTTGAATATGCTATCTAGATTGGTCATAACTTTCCTTCCAAAGAGTAAGCGTCTTTTAATTTCATGGCTGCAATCACCACCAGCAATGTCCTAGGGTGACCATTATTCAAAGGAGGAATTCGGTACTGCTGTACGTATTAAAGGATAGGGCCCAACACCAACTAACATAGAGATTTAAATCCAATCTCCACTTTCCTGTTTAGTCTGAAAAGATTTCATAAATGGAATAAACATTAGGAAATTACTGAATAAGATAAGTGAACCTTTAGGCAACTCTTGTGAGAGTTTCAGAAACAAGTACTATTTTGATAAAACAGTTAAAGCATGGTAGATATTATAAGGGTTTTTTAAAGAAATATTCCAAATCTCCTCTGTCTCCAGGCCTATGTCAGATTACAAGTCCTTATGCTCCTGAAGATAGGGGTAGTTATGGGACTTGATTCAGCCAGTCAAATGTAGTAAAATAAGGCACATTTAGGCAGCAACTTTCAGAAGTAGTGTGCATCTTGCTGGCTCTGTCTTCCTGCCTTGGCCATGAAAAACTCACACGTGTAAGGAGCCTCTGTCTTCATCCTTAAGTGACTATGATAAGTGGAGCCTCAATTGTCTTGACTCACCTGGTGATCATTCAAAAATCTTTCCTGATGAAGCAGGCTTTCCTGTCCGAAATGGTACAGATATGAAAAGCACAGTTCAAGAGAGATTTGGCTTTGATACCTGTTTCTGCCACTTATTGACTAGGTGATCATGGGTAACAATAACTGATTCTCTCTAACCTTTGGTTTCCCCACCAATAATAGTGTCGCAATAACATCAATTTCATTAGGTTTTCATAAATTAAGTGTGGTAATATTTATAAATTGTTGAGTGCCTGTTACACACTACTGAAGTATTAGAAACATCATCATTATTGTCATTATCCAGGGAGACAAGAAATTACTTTTCACAATATTTTCATAAGGGATTTTGAAACGAAGGGAACAAGGTCTATTGGAGACTAAGAAGGATCCACAATCATAGTCTCAGAATGAAAGGACAAGGAGAATGACATGTGAAGGACACATATTCCGTGTGCAGGACAGATTCTGTGTACTCTCTAGACAAGAGATGAACACAGTTCAACTGAGGCCAAGGAAGGAGGTGACTGCTTTCAGAAAAACATGTGAAAAGCAAACTAACTTCTGAGTATTATTTAAATTGTTATCTCTTAAGAAGAAGAATACTTTTCCCTTAAAATGGTAGAGCAGAATGAAAATGCCCATACGTCTTTTGTGTTTTATTCCTAAGCAGTTTCAGCATCTTGGGAATGACTTGAAGCTGCCTCAGTTAGATTGAGTTGAAGGTACAGGCGTCTGGATATGAATCCTTGTCTGACTTTATGAAACACTAATGGAGGAAGATGTTACTAAAACAGAAAACAATAACAACATCATCAAAGAACAAGTGCCTTGCAATTGAATGTCAGAAAATTTTTGAAGAGTTCTCAGCAGGAAACCTCCCACTGAGAAGCACAGTCTGAAATCACTTCCCAGGAGAGTGACTCTTAAAACCTGGATGTGCGCTGAGCAGGTGTTCCAGCAACTGCTGCCAATTGCATCCTTCAAGTCAGGAGAAAACTTCAGCAACTACTCAGAAATCTTTAAAAATAACGTGTTCAATTGGGAACTGGGAGAAAGACAACATACACAGAGGGAGAAAAAAAATACCAGCTTTCTAAAATTAATAGACTATATATATAGATAGATAGATAAAATGGATGCATGTGCGCTCAATCACTCAGTTGTGGCTGACTCTTTGTGACCCTATGGACCATAGCCCACCAGGCTTCTTTGTTCATGCCATTCTCCAGGCAAGAATGCTGGAACAATTTCCTTCTCCAGGTGATCTTCCCGACCCAGGGATCAAACCCTTGATTCTTTGGCAGGTGGATTTTTTACCACTGAGTCAGCTGAGAACTCCATGCACACAATGTGTGTGTGTGTGTGTGTGTGTGTGTGTGTATAGCTTCCCGAATATATATGGGCTTCCCAGGTGGCATTAGTGGTAAAGAACCTGCCTGCCAATGCAGGAGACATAAGAAATGTAGGTCCAGTCCCTGGATTTGGGTTGGATCCATGGGTTGGGAAGATCCTCTGGAGGAGGCCACAGCAACCCACTCCCGGATTCTTGCCTAGAAAATCCCATAGATAGAGGAGCCTGGTAGGCTACAATTCATAGGGTCACAAAGAGTCAGACATGACTAAAGTGACTTAGTGAATATATATATATATATATACACACACATATATACATATACACACACATACATATACATTCATGTTCTTCATGTAATTAATATTACCATCATTGTACTCCTTAATGTGTGTGTGTGTGTGTGTTTTCATTCCCTTTAATCAATAGACTGGAAAAGGTCATGGACCAGAAAAAGTCAGTTCTCATTCCAATCCTAAGGAAGGACAATGCCAAAGAATGTTCAAACTATTGCACAATTGCACTTGTCTCACACTCTAGCAACTCACTCCAGTATTCTTGCCTGGAAAATCCCATGGATGGAGGAGCCTGGTAGGCTGAAGTCCATGGGGTCGCGAATAGTCAGATACGACTGAGCGACTTCACTTTCACTTTTCACTTGCATGCATTGGAGAAGGAAATGGCAACCCACTCCAGTATTCTTGCCTGGAGAATCCCAGGAACGGGGGAGCCTGGTGGGCTGCCCTCTATGGGGTCACACAGAATCAGACACGACTGAAGTGACTTAGCAGCAGCACGCTCTAGCCAAGTAATGTTCAAAATTCTCCAAGCCACACTTCAACAGTACATGAACCATGAACTTCCAGATGTTCAAATTGGATTTAGAAAAGGCAGAGGAACCAGAAATCAAATGGCCAATATCCATTGGATCATCCAAAAAGAAAGAGAATTCCAGAAAAAGCATCTATTTTGCTGCATTGACTGTACTAAAGCCTTTGACTGTATAGATCACAACAAACTGTGGAAAATTCTTAAAAAGATGGGAACACTAGACCACCTGACCTGCCTCCTGAGAAATCTGTATGTAGGTCAAGAAGCAAGAGTTAGAACCAGACATGGATCAATAGACTGGTTCCAAATTGGGAAAGGAGTACATCAAGACTGTATATTGTCACCCTGTTTATTTAAGTTATATGCAGAGTACATCATGTGAAATGCTGGGCTGGATGAAGTACAAGCTGGAATCAAGATTGCCGGGAGAAATATCAATAACCTCAGTTGTCCAGATGATACCACCCTTATGGCAGAAAGTGAAGAGGAACTAAAGAGCCTCTTGCTGAAGGTGAAAGAGGAGAGTGAAAAAACTGGCTTAAAACTCAACATTCAAACAACTAAGATTATGGCATCTGGTCCCATCACTTCATGTCAAACAGGGAAACAATGGAAACAATGAGAGACTTTAATTTTGGGGGCTCCAAAACCACTGCAGATGGTGACTGAAGCCACAAAATTAAAGAACACTTGTGTCATTTATTTTTCTGGAGTTGAGCTGTAGGAGTAGTTTTTTGAGATTTTTTATATATTTTTTTATTTTTTAAATATTTTTTATATTTTTGAGATTAGTTGTTTGTCAGTTGCTTCATTTGCTATTATTTCCTCCCATTCTGAAGGCTGCCTTTTCACCTTGCTGATAGTTTCCTTTGATGTGCAGAAGCTTTTAAGGTTAATTAGGTCCCATTTGTTTATTTTTGCTTTTATTTCCAATATTCTGGGAGGTGGGTCATAGAGGATCCTGCTGTGATGTATGTCAGAGAGTGTTTTGCCTATGTTCTCCTCTAGGAGTTTTATAGTTTCTGGTCTTACGTTTAGATCTTTAACCCATTTTGACTTTATTTTTGTGTATGGTGTTAGAAAGTGTTCTAGTTTCATTCTTTTACAAGTGGTTGACCAGATTTCCCAGCACCACTTGTTAAAGAGATTGTCTTTAATCCATTGTATATTCTTGCCTTCTTTGTCAAAGATAAGGTGTCCATATGTGCGTGGATTTATCTCTGGGCTTTCTATTTTGTTCCATTGATCTATATTTCTGTCTTTGTGCCAGTACCATACTGTCTTGATAACTGTGGCTTTGTAGTAGAGCCTGAAGTCAGGTAGGTTGATTCCTCCAGTTCCATTCTTCTTTCTCAAGATAGCTTTGGCTATTCGAGGTTTTTTGTATTTCCATACAAATTGTGAAATTATTTGTTCTAGCTATGTGAAGAATACCGTTGGTAGCTTGATAGGGATTGCATTGAATCTATAAATTGCTTTGGGTAGTATACTCATTTTCACTATATTGATTCTTCCAATCCATGAACATGGTATATTTCTCCATCTATTAGTGTCCTCTTTGATTTCTTTCACCAGTGTTTTATAGTTTTCTATATATAGGTCTTTAGTTTCTTTAGGTAGATATATTCCTAAGTATCCAAAGAAGACATACAGATGGCTAACAAACACATGAAAAGATGCTCAACATCACTCATTATCAGAGAAATGCAAATCAAAACCACTATGAGGTACCATTTCACGCCAGTCAGAATGGCTGCGATCCAAAAGTCTACAAGCAACAAATGCTGGAGAGGGTGTGGAGAAAAGGGAACCCTCTTACACTGTTGGTGGGAATGCAAACTAGTACAGCCACTATGGAGAACAGTGTGGAGATTCCTTAAAAAACTGGAAATAGAACTGCCTTATGATCCAGCAATCCCACTGCTGGGCATACACACTGAGGAAACCAGAAGGGAAAAAGACATGTGTACCCCAATGTTCATCATAGCACTGTTTATCATAGCCAGGACATGGAAGCAACCTAGATGTCCATCAGCAGATGAATGGATAAGAAAGCTGTGGTACATATACACAATGGAGTATTACTCAGCCATTAAAAAGAATACACTTGAATCAGTTCTAATGAGGTGGATGAAACTGGAGCCTATTATACAGAGTGAAGTAAGCCAGAAGGAAAAACACCAATACAGTATACTAACGCATATATATGGAATTTAGAAAGATGGTAACAGTAACCCTGTATACGAGATAGCAAAAGAGACACTGATGTATAGAACAGTCTTATGGACTCTGTTGGAGAGGGAGAGGGTGGGAAGATTTGGGAGAATGGCATTGAAACATGTATAATATCATGTATGAAACGAGTTGCCAGTCCAGGTTCGATGCATGATACTGGATGCTTGGGGCTGGTGCACTGGGACAACCCAGAGGGATGGTATGGGGAAGGAGGAGGGAGGAAGGTTCAGGATAGGGAACACATGTATACCTGTGGTGGATTCATTTAGATATTTGGCAAAACTAATACAATATTGTAAATTTTAAAAATAAAAATAAGAAAATCACTCACTCAAACATTAAAAAAAATAATAATAAAATAAAGAACACTTGTTCCTTGGAAGAAAAACTATGACCAACCTAGACAACATATCAAAAAGCAGAGACATTATTTTTCCAACAAAGGTCTGTCTAGTCAAAGCTATGGCTTTTTCAGTAGCCATGTATGGATGTAAGCGTTGGACGATGAAGAAAGCTGAGTGCCAAAGAATTGATGCTTTTGAATTGCAGTGTTGGAGAAGACTCTTGAGAATCCCTTGGACTGCAAGGAGATCACACCAGTCAATCCTCAAGGAAATCAATCCTGAATACTCATTGGAAGTACTGATGTTGAAGCTGAAACTCCAATACTTTGGCCACCTGACATGAAGAACTGACTCATTGGAAAAGATCCTGATGCTGGGAAGGATTGAAGGCAGGAGGAGAAGGGGATGATTGAGGATGAGATGGTTGGATGGCATCACCAACTCAATGGACATGAGTCTTAGCAGGCTCCAGGAGTTGGTGATGGACAGCGAAGCTTGGCATGCTGCAGTCCATGCGGTCACAAAGAGTCGGACATGACTGAGCAACTGAACTGAATGAATGGTTCTGTAGCTTTTAATAATCAAATGGCATGTGATTCTCAAAAGAAACAGATCTTTAAAGTTGCAGAATTATTTAATCCAGAAAATAATCTCATAAAGAAAATTCCATATCTAGATATAAACCACCAAAGCTAACCTCTTCCCACTGATGGAAAAATGTGAGCCAGTGAGACTGGGTTGGTCACTCCAGTTGGATTACAAAGAACAATGGCAGGAATAAACAGGACCTAGTTTATGAAAAGGAAGGACTTTTATTCCAATTGTAACCTTAGTTACTCATATATCTGACAGAGATTTCCAAACTGTCCTGAGAATCAATGTCTTCATTGATCAAATAAATAAACAAAATATAGAAACTGTTGTACCTACATTACAGTTTAGTTAAAAGAATCAAGTAGAATGATGTGGTAAAAAGCTTTTAAAAATCACTAATTCCTAGCTACTGGACCATCAAAATGAAAAAACAGCCCTCAGAATGGGAGAAAAGAATCACAGATGAAACAGCTGACAAAGGATTAATCTCCAAAATATCCAAGCTGCTCACTCAGCTCAATACCAACACAACAACCAAGTCAAAAAGTGGGCAGAAGACCTAAACAGACATTTCTCCAAAGCCATATAGATATGGCTAATAAAAACATGAAAAGATACTCAACATCTCTCATTATTAGAGAAATGCAAATCAAAACTACAATGAGATGTCATCTCACACCAGTCAGAATGGCCATTATCAAAAAATCTACAAACAATAAGTGCTGGAGAGGATGTGGAGACAGGGGAACTCTTGCACTGTTGGTGGAAATGTAAACTGATTTCACCACTATGGAGAACAGTATGGAGATTCCTTACAAAACTAGGAATAAAACTATCATGTGACCCAACAGTCCCACTACTGGACATATTCTCTGAAGAAACCGTAACTGAAAAAGATACATGCATCCCATTGGACATTGCAGTACTCTTTATAATACCTAGGCCATGGAAGTAACACAGATGTCCATCAGCAGATGAATGTATTAAGAACTAGTGGTGCATATACATAATGGAAGATTAGCCATAAAAAAACACATTTGATTCCGCTCTAATTAGGTAGATGAAACTAGAATCTGTTATACAGAGTGAAGTATGTCAGAAAAGAAAAACAAATATCACATATTAAGGCATATATTGGAGAAGGAAATGGCAACCGCGCACTCCAATAGTCTTGCCTGGAAAATCCCATGGATGGAGGAGCCTGGTAGGCTGCAGTCCATGGGGTTGCTAAGAGTCGGACACAACTGAGCGACTTCACTTTCACTTTTCACTTTCACCCATTGAAGGAAATGGAAACCCACTCCAGTGTTCTTGCCTGGAGAACCCCAGGGATAGGGAAGCCTGGTGGGCTGCAGTCTGTGAGGTTGCTAAGAGTTGGACACAACTGAGAGACTTCACTTTCACTTTTCACTTTCCACTTTCCACTTTCATGCATTGGAGAAGGAAATGGCAACCCACTCCAGTGCCTGGCGAACCCCAGGGATGGGGGAGCCTGGTGGGCTGCCGTCTATGGGGTCGCACAGAGTCAGACACGACTGAAGCAACTTAGCAGCAGCAGCAAGGCATATGTATGCAGAGATGGTGCAGATATGTAGAGATGTAGAGATGGTGCAGATAAACCTATCTTCAGGGCAGCAATGGAGATGCAGATGTAGAGACCAGTCTTGTGGACACAGAGCAGGCAGAAGAGGGTGGGACAAATGGAAAGAGTAGCATTGAAACGTACACCTTACCATATGTAAAATTAGATAGCTACTGGGAATTTGCTGTATGACTCAGGGAGCTCAAATCAGGTGCTCTGTGACAACCTAGAGCGGTGGGAAGGGTGGGAAGTGGGAAGGAGATTCAAGAGTGAGGGGACATACCTATTCCTATGACTGATTCATGCCGATATGTGGCAGAAACCAACACAATATTGTATAGCAATTATTCTCCAATTAAAAATACATTTAAATAAGGGAAAAAATTAAAATGCTAAAACACTGTAAAGATGCAAGGAACTATTATTTGCTACTACAATCAATTTTGGAATGAATGAAATCACACTGAACCTGTAGCATCCCTATACTGAATCTATTCCTTCACTCCCCCTTACCTGTATAGTCTTCACTATACAGTTATCAATCTCTTGCCGCATTGGGCAAGGGTAAATTGCACTTTATTCTGTTCCCTAATTATTTTATATATGTGCATGTGTATGAATGTATATATGCATATGTATATATATATCCTTTTCTACCTCTGTGGGGGCCGCGTTTTTCTCACTTCTCCATTTATGTGGCTCCTGTTGCATTCAAAATACAGAGTTCAGGGGCTACTCATCATTAAGTATTTTAAACTAGAAACTGAGAATATTTAACAGTTAAAAGAGGTATAGTAGAAAAAAGTTGCACACTTGATTGGATAAGGTAGGTTGAAATAGAAGCTACTCCCTCAAAACAATCTATTCTGCATTTCTAACTGCCCTCCTATACTGGGTAGCTTCATAGTAAATTCAGGAAAACATGACAATTTATAGTCAAGAGTCTTACTGATTGTTTGCAGTTGTCAAAATCATGGGGTCAGTTGGAGAAAAATATAAGGTATGCATCAACAGAAAAACTTGAAAGTCTTGGAAGACTTCTTGGAAGACATAACATGAGATAAATATTGATTCACTATTCCTGATTTGCTGTTGTCTTCCTATCCAGAAACAGAGAATTAGAATAAATAAATAAATAAGAAACACTCCATTGTCCTCTCTCTTTCATATACACATAAACATTCACTTACACTCCCACACAAAGAAATACCGTTCGAGTTCTTTACTTTGATGCCTAAATTCCACATCAAACAACTTCTTCCTAGAATCCTTCAAAAACACCAATCTGCAGCCCTTTAACACTAATACATAATATCTACAAGAATGAATATTTCCTGTGCAACTCTGTTTCACATTCTGAGATTTATTACTACTGGGTATTTTATCTGTTATGCAAATATGGAATAATAGAAATGATGACCTTGACTGAATGTTAAAGGTAGAACAGGTAGTCTGACTTTTAGCCAAGTTTAATGAGAGGCCAGCCCACATCTAATTGTAGCATACCACTGGCATCCAAATCTTGACTGGGCATGGTAGTAGTAACTTCTCAGAGAGTAGTTCCCAGTTGGGTTGGTTCATGAAGACTTCCTGAGATCCATGCTATTTCTTACTTACCTAAAACCTGTAGGAAGTGAGATGTTACATTTTCTGATTATATGCCTCTGCCATTAAAGGGGAGCTTCAAATAATACATATTTTGAAGAGGGTTTTGAAAGATATCATGTGTGCAGGTCTTCTTTTAAGGGTAGAAAGACACTTACACTTGCTTGAAAGAAGAACCTTAATTTGAGGGCCGTCAACTGCAAACAGACTCCATTAGAATTGCCACTGCTGCTGCTAAGTCTCTTCAGTCGTGTCTGACTCTGTGCAACCCCATAGACGGCAGCCCACCAGGCTCCCCAGTCCCTGGGATTCTCCAGGCAAGAACACTGGAGTGGGTTTCCATTTCCTTCTCCAATGCATGTAAGTGAAATGTGAAAGTGAAGTCGCTCAGTCGTGTCTGACTCTTAGTGACCCCATGGACTGTATAGCCCACCAGGCTCCTCCATCCATCGGAATTTCCAGGCAAGAGTACTGGAGTGGGGTGCCATTGCCTTCTCCGAGAACAAGACTCCCTATTAATACACCTAATGATAATAATAGTGACAATTTAAACCATTTATGTAAATGGAACTAACATACACTATTTATGCTAATGTTACTGTGATGCCATCCAGGGCATATATACTTAAAAATAGTCATATCATCATGATTATAAAATGTAACAGGTTAAGATATAAATTAAATTTGTAGGTTAAGGTATATCTTTTGGGTTCTACATACTCATAAACTTCTGTTTAAAAAGAGCTTGGTGGAATTGTGAGCCATGAACTGACTTGATTTACCCAGTGCTGGCAGATGAACAATGACTTCAAATGCAGGCACTTGCATGAAGAGTGGCTAAGTTAGAAATATCCATACATATAGACTAATACTTTATTATAATATAAATGGATAAAAAGTGACTGTATAAGAATATTTTGTTGCTCTAATTTAAAATGCTATTTTCAGTGACAAAATACTTGTGTTAGTCACCTCAGGGTGCCATAATGAAATGCCACTGACTCAGGGGCTTAAACAACATACATTCTAGAATCCGGAAGTCCAAGAACGGGGGACCAGCATGGTTGGGTTCTGATGAAAGTCCTCTCCCTGACTTGCAGAAAATGACCTTCTTACTATGTTCTCCATGGCAGGGAGAGAAAGGACTCTCTGGCATTATAAGGTCACTAATCTCATTAGGACTCTATACTCATGGCTTCATTTAACCCTAATTACTTCCGAAAGATTCATTTCCAAATACCATCACATTGTATGCTTGGGCTTCATCACATTTATCTTAGGGGGACATAAACATTCAGTCCATAACAATTACTGTAGAGTTTTTTTTTTTTTTTTTTAATAGCAATACAATAGGTTTAAAGTGCCAGTGAGATCCACCCAACTGAAATATTTCAATGTTAAATATATATTTGAAACAGTTTTCTTAACTGTAAGCTTTAATTAATTAAGAAAAGCTAAATTTGACTATGAGATAGAAAAATGTTTCACTCAGTAATAATTTTTAAAACCTTGTGTATTTCCAATAGTATATAGCTTTGTTCTTACAGTGGGATCTTACAGGATGCTATCTACCAACACCTCTCAGAGCACCCTTATAGTAAGCAGGGATCATTTGTTATCTCAGTACTAGTTAGTACCTGTCTGTGCTTTTCTCAGTCTTTTGCCACGTCGGTGCCTCCCAGAACCACAGATGATACTAATGTATCCCACTGGGAAAGGCTGCTGAGTGTTGTCAATTCCTCTGACTGCAACACTCAAAGCTCAATCCCGGTAGAAAAATGTGTTTAGTCAGGGTTCTCCAGAGAAACTATGAATAGATATAAACACTTTTAAAGAATTTTAAGAAGTTAAGACATTGGCTCACCTCATTGTGGATGCATGGTGAGTCCCATGTCATGGCCTGGTGAGGTCCTCAAGATGGAGACTTGGGAAAAGTTGCAGTTTGGGGCCCAAGGCAGTGTATCAACAGAAGTCCTTCTTGCTCTGAAAAGGGTCCCTTTTCACTCTATTAAGGCCTTCACCTGATTGGATGAGTCCCATTCCCATTTGGAGAGTAATCTGATCCAAGAAAGACTTTCACTGAAACACCCAGTATAATGTTTGATTAATTATTCTGAGCACTATGATCCAACTAATTTGACATGTAAAGCTAACCATGATGATACTTCATGTTAAGATCTAATCTTAAATATTTTTTTAGTCCTATCCCAAATAGACTTGGATGAACAATTTTTTTTTTTTTTTTTGAGTGCTTAGCATAAATTCAAGCACTGTGGCAACGGGTACTCTTACACTTATGACTTTATTGATGCACAAGATCCTCTTGTGGGAAAAAATTTAATATTGTCTTCATTTTATGATAAGAAAATTGAAACTTAGTTGGTTTAATTGATTATGTGCAAATCAATATCCAGGTTACATCTCTCCTGGGAGATTCAGTCTTTTTCTACATTTCTGTGAATAAAATGGTATATTATTACACAGGGTTTATACACCTTCACTTGAGAGACATCACTTTGCTAAAAAAGGTCCAGATAGTCCAAATTACGGTTTTTCCTGTAGTCATATATGGATGTGAGAGTTGGGTTCTAAAGAAGGCTGAGCGCTGAAGAATTGATGCATTTGAATTGTGGTGCTGGAGAAGACTCTTGAGAGTCCCTTGGACAGCAAGGAGTTCAAACCAGTCAATCTTAAAGAAAGTCAATCCTGACTATTCATTGGAAGGACTAATGCTGAAGTTGAAGCTCCAATACTTTGGGCACCTGATACACAGAGCTGACTCATTGGAAAAGACCCTGATGCTGGGAAAGATTGAAGGAGAAGGGGATGATAGAGATGGTTGGATGGCATCATCAATTCAATGGACATAAGTTCGAACAAACTCCAGGAGATATGAAGGACAGGGGAGCCTGGCCTGCTGCAGTCCATGGAGTCACAAAGAGTTGGACATGACTGAGTAACTGAACAACAATAACACTTGCCCAGTCAGGAAATTGAGTTTGTGTGAGTCTGGAAGCTCCCATCCTTCTTTTTCTTTCCTCCCTTATACATCTCCCCCATCTTTTTTTATCATCCACTGCTTCAAGCTAACCCTGTTATACTCTGGTTGTGTTTCTATTGTTATTAATTATTGCAACTAAAATGGGATAAGAATGGCTGCCACTTCTAGTGTTCCCACATGTGTGACATACTCATACAGTTTACCTAGGAAGTGGGAATGCTGCGCATCTGACAATTGGCAAGGAATGAAAATGAAATCTAGCTCTTGCTGGAATCCTTGTGTGAAACCACTACCCTGTGCTGCCCTTCCTTTATCACACAGAAAATCAGGGTCCTTAAACCTTTATTTCAGTTCATCTTAACTAGAAAATGCTTACCAGAATGAGAGATGCATTCTCAGCAGAAGTTAGGATGTAGAAGTAACCTGACTTCCTAGACCTAGCTTAGGACCTAAATATCCACATTGCTGCGATGTTCCCCACCTCCACAGATATACATGCCCAGTAGGTCTCAGGGTCATGCTGCATGGGTTCTTTTAGAGTATTCCAGTTCCCCACAGTGAAGTCTGAACTCCAGCATCTTCTTTTCCTAGAGGACATGACTCTATGCATGATGACCCCTATATTGACCTTAGTTCAGTTTCAAACTAAGAAAAAACTCCTTGGAGCCTCGTTGTCTGTCCATGAGGAGCATTTTACAAGCTCAGATCCATTTGTCCAGAAAATAGGCTCCATGAGCACGAAGACTTCTTTCTGATTCTTTCTGTTTCTCAGTCTCTCTAATTTTTAACCTCCAGATCCTTAATGCCTATAACAGTGACTGATCCATAGAAAATACCCAATAAGGAATTTTGGAATTAATGAATCCATGCAGAACAAGTTAAATAGATATTTACTGGTTTCCCAGAATATTATAATTTAAATAGTTGGCCTTTATCCTTTGTGGGTCAGTGTCTTATTTAGTCTGTTCAGGTTGCTATAGCAAAAATACCATAAACTTAATAAATACTTATTTCTAATAGTCTGACAAGTCAAAGATCAAGGTGCTAGCCCATTCAATATCTGGTGAAGGCAGACTTCCCAGTTTGTAGACACCCATCTTCTTTCTGTAGGAAGAAGCACTTGGTAGAAGTGGCAAGGGAACTCTCTGGAGTCTTTTATTTGGGTATGAATCCCATTCATGAAGGATCTATCAACTAGATAATAATTGCCTCCCAAAGGCCCCACAGCCACCTATCAGCACACTGGACAATAAGATTTAACATATGAATTTAGGAGTGGGGTGAACATTAAGTCAAAGGCAGTCAGTTTCACATCCAGTCTAAGTTCTCTAGACTCTTAACTGCATAATTCTAGCTAATGCATGCCTACATGTTAATTCTATGTTCGAGTCGTGGTTCTAGCTGCCCTTTGGAGAGCAGAGTGTATTCAGGGTTTTCATCTACAACACCGTCATGGGCACTAACTAGCTGCGGACTATTTTGAGCCCTATAGAATCATCATCTAAGCTTTTTTTGCAATCCATTTTCTTTGATACCATCTTGAATGACAACTGATTTGCCTCCTTGAAGGTGCTCAGTTTCATTTAGCTTCAGTATGATGTTTTATGAGTCTGTTTTGAAATATAAGAAGGTGGAAAGTATAAGAGAATAAAGATTCAATCCTCTTCAGTGTAGCACTCAAAAATCATGCACAATCTGATTCAAAACTATCTTTCTAGCAAAGCTCTCCACAGTCATTCAGCAGGCACCCCCCACTTTCACAGCTCAGAGTTTCTCTCTCCCCAATAATTGTGCTTTCCTCTTTTCCCCAATCACCGAAAGCCTGCCTCATCTTTCTATTTCACTCTAATTCCTTCTTCCTTTACAATGACTTCCCTAGCCAGTCATTTTACTATTTTATTTTTGTTAATAAATAACCACTTTGAAGATGCCAAGCTAAGCTTTCCAAAGTAATGGTGGTAAAGCAGGCACAATCTCTGTCTTAAAAAAGCTTAGAGCACAGAAGAGGAAATGCAAAGAGTGAGAGGAAACACACAGACTCACAACTGTGCAGAATTCAGAGGAAGTGAGGGTTGCTCAGTCCTTGCCAGTAAAAACCATCCTTGAGCAGAGTTGGGAAGAATGAAAATATTCTTGATTGTAGAAATATCTGAAGAGTGTCTCAGTGGAGTATACTTCAGGAAAAAAAAAAAGCAGCATAGGAACTACTACCGGTCATTTGATTTGACCAGTCCTCAAAAGATCATGAGAGTGTCAAGAACAGGTTGACTGGGCCTAACCAATGGAAGAATATTAATGCCATTTTAAATAGCTTGAATTTTACTCTATAGACAAGATGAGGAAACACTGCTTTGTTAATACACAGAATAATATAGAGGAGCTGTGCTCTGCAGCAGGGGGATGGGGCATGGAGCAAACAGAAATAACAGCAAAATGAAATAGAATGGTGATCTAGCTTCAAGTTAGAAAGAATATCTAAGTACCTTTTACTGCCCCTAGTAAGACTACCCAGACACAGTTAAGCCATCCATCGCCTATGGCATCTCGCAACCTCCATAAGGGTTTAGATCACAAATTCTCCATCTTCTGCTATCTCTTTGATGGAGTATAACTCCAGGACCACCACCATCACACAGACTCCCAGTTTGTTTGATCTTTTGAATTCTTTACCATTAACACTTTTCTCTAAGTTCCATTTCTTTCTGACCCATATGATCTAAGGTACATTCTAATATACTCTTTGGACAATTCATACTGCCTGATATTGGATTTTGCCTGGTTGCAGTTTACTTTTCTCTGAGCCTCAATTTCCATATCTATGAGAAAGAAAAAAATAAACATACATAGTAATATAGTTGCTGTGAGAATTCAAATTGTGAATAAATATAAAACATTTGGAACAACAACAAAATAAAATTATAAAAACTCTCCTTGTAGAGTGCTTAAGGCTTCCCTGGTGGCTCAGTCAGTAAAGAATCTGCCTGCAGTGTGGGAGACCTGTGTTCAGTCCCTGGCTTGGGAAGATCCCCTGGAGGATGGCATGGCAACCCCCTCTAGTATTCTTGCCCAGAGAATCCCCAAGGACAGAGGAGCCTGGTGGGCTACAATCCATGGGGTTGCAAAGAGTTAGACACGACTGAGCAACTAAGAAAAGCACAGCACAGCACAGAGTCCTTAATGAATAGTACTCAGTGTTATTAGTATCTTTGGCAAAATTTCCTATAGAGTACACTTCATACTTTTTTTGACCTGAGTAAATTTGACTGTATTCTGAGACTATTGCTAATACTGTTGGAATCTGAAGTAGTGGTTTTATGCTTTATTTCTTTCTTTCTCACACTTCATATATGTCTGGTGTCTTTTTTTCTCCTCATTAACAGATTCATATCATTTTTGTTTTCTACACTAGTATCACAATCCTGAATTCTTTTGAAGAATTTGTTCCCTTACAGTCGTGCTGGACTCTTTGAGACCTGATGGACTGCAGCACACGGGCATCCCTGTCTTTTAGCATCTCAAGAGCTTGTTCAAACTCATGTCCATTGAGTCGGTGATGCCAGTCAACCATTTCACCCTCAGTTGCCCCCCTCTCCTCCTGCCTTAAAGTTGTCCCAGTGTCAGGGTCTTTTCCAATGAGTCAGCTCTTTGCATCAGTTGGCCAAAGTACTGGAAGTTCAGTTTCAGCAACAGTCCTTTCAATGAATATTCAGGACTTGTTCCCTTTAGGATTGACTGGTGTGATCTCCTTGCAGTCCAAGGTCTTCTCCAACACCACCAGTTCAAAACACCAGTTCAAAAGCATCAATTCTTTGGTGCTCAGCCTTCTTTATGATCCAACTCTCACTTCTGTACATGACTACTAGAAACAAAAGCTTTGACTAGATGGATCTTTTTTGGCAAAGTAATGTCTCTGTTTTTTAATATGCTGTCTAGATTGGTCATATTTTTTCTGCCAAGTAGTAAGCATCTTTTAATTTTGTGGCTACAGTCACCATCTGCAGTGACTTTGGAACTCAAGAAAATAAAGACTGTCTCTGTTTTCATTGTTTCCCCATCTATTTACTATGAAGTGATGGGACCAGATGCCATGATCTTTGCTTTTTGAATGTTTAGTTTTAAGCCAGCTTTTTCACTGTCCTCTTTCACCTTCATCAAGAGGCTCTTTAGTTCTTCCTCACTTTGGGCCATAAGGGTGATGTTATCTGCATAACTGAGGTTATTGATATTTCTCCTGGCAATCTTGATTCCAGCTTGTGCTTTGTCCAGCCTGGCATTTCACATGATGCACTCTGCATATAAATTAAATAAGTAGGGTGACAATATACAGCCTTGAAGTACTCCTTTCCCAATTTGGAACCAGTCTGTTGTTCCATGTCCATTTCTAACTGTTGCCTCTTGACCTACCTATAGGTTTCAGAAGAGGCAGGTAAGGTGGTCTGGTATTCCTGTCTCTTTAAGAATGTTCCACAGTTTGTTGTGATCCACATAGTCAAAGGCTTTAGCACAGTAAATCAAGCAGTAGTAGATGTTTTTCTGGAGTTATCTTGCTTTTTCTATGCTTCAACGAATGTTGGCAATTTGATCTCTGGTTCCTCTGCCTTTTCTAAATCCAGCTTGAACATCTGGAAGCTGTTTACACACTTTTGAAGCCTCACTTAGAGAATTTTGAGCATTACTTTGCTAGTATGTGAGATGAGTGCAATTGTGTGGTAGTTTGAACTTATTTGGCATTGCCTTTCTTTGGGATTGGGATGAAAACTGACCTTTTCCAGTCCTGTGGCCACTACTGAGTTTTCCAAATTTGCTGGCATATTGAGTGCTGCACTTTAATAGCATCATCATTTAAGCTTTGAAATTGCTCAGGTGGAATTCCATAACCTTCATGAGCTTTGTTAGTAGTGATGCTTCCTGAGGTCCACTTGACTTTGCATTCCACAGTGTCTGGCTCTAGGTGAGTGATGGGTGATCATGGTTATCTGGATCATTAAGATTTTTTTTGCATAGCTCTTCTGTGTATTATTACTGCCACCTCTTCTTAAATCTTCTGCATCTGTTATTTCCATACTGTTTCTGTTTTTTATTGTGCCCATCTTTGCATGAAATATTCCCTTATTATCTTTAAGTTTCTTGAGGAGATCTCAAGTCTTTCCCATTTTATTGTTTTCCTCTATTTCTTTGTGTTGATCACTTAGGGAGGCTTTCTTATATTTCCTTGCTATTTTCTGGAACTCTGCATTCAGATGGATGTATCTTTCCTTTTCTCATTTGCCTTTCACTTCTCTTCTTTTCTCCGCTATCACAATTTACAACTTTTGAAGTACAGACTATCACAGTTTACAACTCTGTCTTATTAGTTTCTTCTACAGATCTTACAGTTTAGCACTCTCTCTCACCTTTTAATCAGTCAATCTGTCTCCTTGTCTTTGCCATCATCCTTGGCAATTCAATATCTTTCTTGGATACATTCCTATCAACTACTTCTTCATTTCCTACTACCACTTGCTAGCCTTGCATTCCTATGCTTACACCTTCGATTTTGTCATTTACAACCCAACTGCTCCAGAATCTGATTTTGAACAAAGTTCTTTCTGACTCTCACCTTCTCTTAACTCCTTGACTCGGCATCTTCACCCCAGTAGCTCATGCGATATACAGCATCTTTTCTTTTCAATTAACACATCTTAAAAAACCTCTAAAAACCCATCCCCCATATCCATCCAAAAGATCTACTCTTCCCCATGCTCTTTCATCTTAGAAATCTTTAGGTTTTAACCCATTTTATACACAGATCGGCAAATTTGGCCTTGGAGTATGGAATGAAGTGGGGCAAAGGCTAATAGAGTTTTTCCAAGAAAATGCACTGGTCATAAGAAACACCCTCTGCCAACAACACAAGAGAAGACTCTACACATGGACATCACCAGATGGTCAACACCAAAATCAGATTGATTATATTCTTGCAGCCAAAGATGGAGAAGCTCTATAAAGTCAGCAAAAACAAGACTGGGAGCTGACTGTGGCTCAGATCATGAACTCCTTATTGCCAAATTCAGACTTAAATTGAAGAAAGTAGGGAAAACGACTAGACCATTCAGGGATGACCTAAATCAAATCCCTTATGATTATACAGTGGAAGTGAGAAATATATTTAAGGGACTAGATCTGATAGACAGAGTACCTGAGGAACTATGGACAGAGGTTCATGACACTGTACAGGAGACAAGGATCAAGACAATCCCCATGGAAAAGAAATGCAAAAAATCAAAACGGCTGTCTGAGAAGGCCTTACAAATAGCTGTGAAAAGAAGAGAAGCTAAAAGCAAAGAAGAAAAGAAAAGATATAAGCATCTGAATGCAGAGTTCCAAAGAATAGCAAGGAAAGAGAATAAAGCCTTCCTCAGTGATCAATGCAAAGAAATAGAGGAAAACAACAGAATGTGAAAGACTAGAGATCTCTTCAAGAAAATTAGAGATACCAAGGGAACATTTCATGCATATGTTCCATAAAGGACAGAAATGGTATGGACCTAACTGAAGCAGAAGATATTAAGAAGAGATGGCAAGAATACACAGAATTGTACAAAAAAGATCTTCATGACCAAGATAATCAAGATGGTGTGATCACTCACGTAGAGCCAGACATCCTGGAATGGGAAGTCAAGTGGGCCTTAGAAAGCATCACTACGAACAAAGCTAGTGGAGGTGATGGAATTCCAGTTGAGTTATTTCAAATCCTGGAAGATAATGCTGTGAAAGTGCATGACTCAATATGCCAGCAAATTTGGAAAACTCAGCAGTGGCCACAGGACTGGAAAAGGTCAGTTTTCATTCCAATCCCAAATAAAGGCAATGCCAAAGAATGCTCAAACTACCGCACAATTGCACTCATCTCACATGCTAGTAAAGTAATGCTCAAAATTCTCCAAGCCAGGCTTCAGCAATACATGAACTGTGAACTTCCAGATGTTCAAGCTGGTTTTAGGAAAGGCAGAGGAACCAGAGATCAAATTGCCAACATCCACTGGATCATGGTAAAAGCAAGAGAGTTCCAGAAAAAATCTATTTCTGCTTTATTGACTATGCCAAAGCCTTTGACTGTGTGGATCACAATAAACTGTGGAAAATTCTTCAAGAGATGGGAATACCAGACCACCTGACCTGCCTCTTGAAAAATCTGTAGGCAGGTCAGGAAGCAATAGTTATAACTGGACATGGAACAACAGACTGGTTCCAAATAGGAAAAGAGTACATCAAGGCTGTATATTGTCACCCTGCTTATTTAACTTATATTCAGAGTACATCATGAGAAACGCTGGGCTGGATAAAGCACAAGCTGGAATCAAGATTGGCGGGAGAAATATCAATAACCTCAGATATGCAAATGACACCACCCTTATGGCAGAAAGTGAAGAAGAACTAAAGAGGCTCTTGATGAAATTGAAAGAGGGAGTGAAAAAGTTGGCTTAAAGCTCAACATTCAGAAAACTAAGATCACAGCATCTAGTCCCATCACTTCATGAGAAATAGATGGGGAAACAGTGTCAGACTTTATTTTTTGGGGCTCCAAAATCACTGCAGATGGTGATTGCAGCCATGAAATTAAAAGACGCTTACTCCTTGGAAGGAAAGTTATGACCAACCTAGAAGCATATTGAAAAGCAGAGACATTACTGTGCCAACAAAGGTCCATCTAGTCAAGGCTATGGTTTTTCCAGTGGTCATGTATGGATGTGAGAGTTGGACTGTGAAGAAAACTGAGCACCGAAGAACTGATGCTTTTGAACTTTGGTGTTGGAGAAGACTCTTGAGAGACACTTGGACTTCGAAAAGATCCAGCCAGTCCATTCTAAAGGAGATCAATCCTGGGTGTTCATTGGAAGGACTGATGCTGAAGCTGAAACTCCAATACTTTGGCCACCTCATGCGAAGAGTTGACTCATTGAAAAAAACTCTTATGCTGGGAGGGATTGGGGGCAGAAGGAGAAGGGGACAACAGAGGATGAGATGGCTGGATGTCATCACCGATTTGATGGACATTTGAGTGAACTCCAGGAGTTGGTGATGGACAGGCAGGCTTGGCATGCTGCACTTCATGGGGTCGCTAAGAGTCAGACACGACTGAGTGACTGAAATGAACTGAACTGATACAGAGATCACCTTAAATAAATGTCCTAAAATGAAAATTGTTGAATGCCCCTCCTCTATGTAAAATCCTTCCATAACTGGCCACCGCACTTTGGGTGGAATGCACTCTGCTCTCTTTGACCTCAGTGACCTTCCATGTGAGTTCTGCTCACTCGTTCTCTATTCCTCACTCACGAAGACTCACTCATCCTGGTCTTCTTGCTGTCAGTAAACAGTTCAAACCTATGTCTTTACCCTTTCTAAAATTTTACACTGGATAGCTTTACCTGGAACCATTTTCACTGAGATTGTTTGAAATCTTCTTTTTTTCCCCCACTCAGGTCTTTGCTCAGTTGTCACCCGCTTAGTGAGATCTTCTCTGATTCGTCTTTCTATGAAAACTTGCCCTCTACCCAATTTCATCTGCTTTCCTCTCATTCTTCTTTGTTTTTTGGCCTAGCACTTACTACAAGAAACAGTTTTCTCTATTCCTTTGTGGGGTTTGTTGTTTCCTGCCACTCCCAGTTAAGGTTAGCTCCATGATGGCAGCTGCTTCCATGGTCATTATTCTATTTTTGGTGCCAAGAACAATCATTGCTACAGGATAAGCTCAATTAACACTCTTCTTTTTAAATGAATGAATAAGAAAAATGATAAAATGGAAAAACTATTTAGGAGTCTCTTACAATAATCAATAACTGTTACATCTAAAAGTAATAGCTTATTATTCATTAATTACATAGATGAATAGCATCTTGTGATTCTTTTTCTGCATTGCCAGTTTGCATTAGTAACTGACTCTTGTTATTTTATATTTGAGATAGTCCACTGATCTCAGGAGTAGGGGAGAAACTTACAGAGCAGAGTTATCTGTAGGGTAATGGCTTAGATTAACTGATTTTCTAGTGCAATTTGATGTCTTTTCATACTCATAGTAGGATGGCTCAACCCTACCTAAGTTGGTCAACTGTCCCATGGGTTCCTGTGAGCTCCAGATCTTCCAGTAACTCTGCACACTGGACTCAGCTGTAGGGGAGCAAGGAGTACTTCACATCTAACTGAGGCACCCTTGGACTTGGAGTAAGTGTGGCATAGCTGATTAATTTTGACTCAGGCCACCTGACTCTAGAATATATCATTCAAGTCAAGTCTCCAGGCTGACACTTGAGATGAATAAAGCACAAACTCTCTGACCATGCAGACCTATTCTGTACTCCACTACACAATGGTATCCTCACTCTCTAAATTCCTAGTGACAGTCATTACTGACTCCTAATACTTATTTTCTCTATTTCTTTAACTATCCTACTGATCTCCTCCCAATTATATTGCCAGTTCTTGAGGGACTGACACTAGTTTTTAAATTTTGTTTTTCTCCCACATCATTAGTACTTTATCTGTTAATTTGTACAAAATAGGTGCCCAGTAGGTAATCTTTACTAGTTTTATGCAAGTAACTATAATATTTATGAAAATAACCTGTTGGAGTGGCCACTAGCCTAAGTTAACAAAATTAAGTTACTTAGCATCAAGGTCACAACAGTGGCTCATACACTTAAGACTGAAGATATCACTGAATTCTTTTTTAGATTGAGATGTTCAGGGAGCGGTCAAAGCTTAGCTCTGTCATTGTGGACATCTGCTAAGAATGCTAAAGGTAAACAATCACCTGAAAGATATATTTGCTGCATGTAGTGGGAAACAGCAGCTCATTAGCTCTCTGCTTAGCTCGTTAACTCACCAGCTCGTTAGCCCTCTGCTCGTTAACTACTTAGCTCTGATTAGCTCTGCTCACTTCCTCCTCCTATCATTCACAGTGTGAATGAACTGTAAATCTGCCAGAGCAACAGATGGCCATTCCAGGTCCAGGGAGGGAGTTCAGGAAGTAGGGGACAGAGCCTTCCTAGACTTTGCTGACCTTGAAAATATTCCATTTCATTTAAGTTTGAAGGTTATGGCTTAACTACATCATGAAAGAAACTGGCACCATTTTATTTTAAGATGTAGAAGAGTTTCCTTAAATTGATTCCCAGGGATCACGCAAATGTGCTATTACAGGACCATGTTAGGCTGTTGGCAGTGTTTACCTAACACTCAGGAACTTTAAAACACAAGAGAACTTCCAGAGTATTTATAATGAGTCCATATTAATGTTTTGTCATGTGCTTAGTCTGTGCTTGACATGTGAGGAATTCAAAAGATGCTATTTCAGACACCATGTGGAAGAGACAGTATTTCCATGCATAAACTAGCTGCTGCTGCTAAGCTGCTAAGTCACTTCCGTCGTGTCCGACTCTGTGTGACCCCATAGACGGCAGCCCACCAGGCTCCCCTATCCCTGGGATTCCAGGCAAGAACACTGGAGTGGGTTGCCATTTCCTTCTCCAATGCATGAAAGTGAAAAGTGAAAGTGAGGATGCTCAGTCATATCCGACTTTTAGGGACCACATGGACTGCAGCCTACTAGGCTTCTCCGTCCATGAGATTTTCCAGGCAAAAGTAGTGGAGTGGGGTGCCATTGCCTTCTCCAGCATAAACTAGCAGAGAGCAATAAATCTCAGTCGTTCATCAGGAATTAAATTGATGGCCGAGGATATTTGTACTCTGGGAGTTTAGAAAAGAAAGCATATTGGTTATCAATATCAAAAAAAAAGAAGAAGAAGAGTTTCTCATTATTTAAGTTTTGCAAAATCACAAGTGTGGTTTTCATTGTCTAAGTAACCAAACTGCCTTCACGTCAACATGCTGTAGCCATGCTTTTAAGAATATTTATCTTCATAGATGTTACCCCACATCTACTTGCTAAGAGCTGCAAAATACACCATTGGTGATTCATTTATTATAGCCTAAATATTGTGCCTCCAGGTAGCTAAAACTTGAAGGGCATATATTGTCTGGAAACAATGACAAATGATGTTTTGGCATCTTCTTTTTCATCGACTTATCTACGCACACATTCATTGTATTTATATGCAATAATCCACAGAGTAGTTGAGATAGCATGTATTCCTAATGACTTGTCCTAAATCTGTTGATTGCATTGCCAATCAAGACCCTGAATAGAGATATTAGAGAGGCTGGGCAAGTTTTGATATGAGAGAAGAAGATTTAAGAAATACATAGCTAGTATTGGCACAGTGAGAGAGGAAGGGAAGCTAGGAAAACATCAGAGTACCGAGTTGCTATTGGAACTCTGGATACCTGGGTAAAAGGGTCTTGTCAGGGGTGGGGGACAGACGGTGGAAGAAGGGAGGGCTCTGATAGCCAATTTTATCTGCTCTGCACTATAGTAGATGGATGATCCTGTCTGCAGGGAGGGGCTTCTGCCACCTTCACCTGCAAGGCAGTGCCTCACTATTTTAGGCCATGCAGATACAGTCTGCTTTATTGTTACCTTATTGTCTAAAAAAAGTGTTTTGTTTTTTTTTTAAGTGAAAAGGAAATAGCAAAAAAAACGAGACCTTTCTTAGATGCCTGGGGCTCTCTTACTTCTGCTGTAAGAACTTTTGAAAAAGAAAACATAAACAAAATATATTTCCTATCTGCCCATAACAAACAGAGACTACAAATACTGTTACAACTGTAAAATGGTTTAAGGTCAATGTATTCCCTCTTCATGGCTATGAAAACCTGACCTGCATAAGGCATTAAAATTCATAACACATGAAAATTAGGGAGTCCTAGAAGCACTTTCTTCTATATAAGTACAAATTTTCTTCTGCCTACATCTAGCATTTAAAGGAAACCATCCAGATAATTAAAATGCCTATAAATGAAATGTCAAAGTTAAATGTTTTTTTTAAGTCTTAATGCTTAGGCAAAGTGAAACCTTTATTCTAAAATAATACGCTTTAAATACTAGCAGTATCTTTGAGGAAGTAGAATAATTAAGGTTTGCCACATAAAATGGGTCTATGGGTCCACGTGCTGCTCCACTCAGTAAGTAACCTTTATGAAGGGGAATGCGATAATCAGTGTGTATTTTTTGTCCTTAAATACTGCCATTATTTTAAACATGAATCCTGCTACTGTGGCAAAGCTAACTGTACAATGTACGTGAAGTAATTTAATCACACAACAGAAAACAGAGTTGTAGTGTTAGGCAGATTTTGATTTGATTTTTGTGTATTTGGTTCATTGTTTTTTTTTCTTCCACTTGTATTAGAGTGATAAATGTTACTTGTTTTCTATATTATCTCCCTATGTAAATCATGTGGGAAATAGCCTGTGAGCTGTGCCTATGTTTGGGACAAGCATGATACATCTGTGCTATGAGACAGTTTGAGTACAATTCAGTCTCTTAGTCATGATGTGGATCAATCAAGATCATGCAATAGGCTGCCTTTATAAAGCTTCTATTGCTATCCATAAGGTTTGAACCAAATATTTCACACACCACGCTTGTATAAAACCTTACACACAAACTTTATGGCCAGCTCCTTTGAATGCTAGAGTGATTGAACTTCCTTTCCTTTGTTCCAATTGGGGAAGGTCAGTCACCAACAAAAATGACCTCATTCTCACCAGAGACAACAGCATAGGTCCACAGTAAGGTCTGAGCACAAGATAAAGAAGGGATAATACATATAATCTCAATCACCTGTATTCACTCCTAGCTAATAAGGCAAGACTACAATTTACCTAAAGAACTAAAGAAGAAGAATAAGAACTAAAAAGCCTCTTGATGAAAGTGAAAGAGGAAAGTGAAAAAGGTGGCTTAAAGCTCAACATTCAGAAAACGAAGATCATGGCATCACTTCATAGGAAATAGATGGGGAAACAGTAGAAACAGTGTCAGACTTTATTTTGGGGGGCTCCAAAATCACTGCAGATGGTGATTGCAGCCATGAAATTAAAAGACGCTTACTCCTTGAAAGAAAAGTTATGACCAACCTAGATAGCATATTAAAAAGCAGAGACATTATGTTGCCAACAAAGGTCCATCTAGTCAAGGCTATGGTTTTTCCAGTGGTCATGTATGAATGTGAGAGTTGGACTGTGAAGAAAGTTGAGCACTGAAGAATTGATGCTTTTGGACTGTGGTTTTGGAGAAGACTCTTGAGAACCTTGAACTGCATGGAGATCCAACCAGTCCATTCTAAAGATCAGTCCTGAGTGTTCATTGGAAGGACTAATGTTGAAGCTGAAACTCCAATACTTTGGCCACCTTATGTGAAGAACTGACTCATTGGAAAAGACCCTGATGCTGGGAAAAATTGAAGGCGGGAGGAGAAGGGGTTGACAGAGGATGAGATGGCTGGATGGCATCACCAACTCAATGGACATGAGTTTGAGTAAACTCCAGAAGTTGGTGATGGGCAGGGAGGCCTGGTGTGCTGTGATTCATGGGGTCGCAAAGAGTCAGACACGACTGAGTGACTGAACTGAACTGAACTGACCCAAAGATCAGCAACAATTGACTTCTCTACTCTTCTCCTTTTGCTGGCTGGTGGCAGACTTCCCAATGAGGAATACACTGGGGGACAGTCCTTAGTGTTTCAGAAGACAATCCTGACTGGAGTTGGTTTTTTCCTCATCAAGAGCATTCTCTAATTTTCCTTTGATGACACCTATTCTGAAGAACAGGTGTGAGACTGACATCATCAGTCATCCATGAGGGGCTCCTACCTCTGGCTGATGCACGCCATACTCTTGCAATCACATTTTATTAGTATGGTTAAATCCCCCTTGTGTTTGAGCGACAGATAGCCAGTTGCTAAAGATAGTCAGTTCCCTTCCTGGACAATATGTGAAAAATAAAATCAAGCCACATAGTTTAGGAGGGGAGATGAAAGGTCAAATACAAAAGCTAACCTTTAACTATCTGGAATAAGTAGCAGCGAGATTGATGCTAATAAATAGAGACTCCTCTCCATGGTTTCCCAGACACAAACCTTGGACACCACTCAGCTTGAGGGGTAGTAAGTGGGACTGCATATCACTGAATTAAAATTGTGCATGTTTCAGATATAACGAACAGACTTGTGGACTCAGCGGGAGACAGCGAGGGTGGGAATGATTTGAAAGAATAGTATTAAAACATATATATTACCATATGTAAAAGAGATGACCAGTGTGAGTTCCATGCATGAAGCAGGGCACCCAAAGCTGGTGCTCTGGGGCAACTAAGAGGGGTAGGATGGGGAGGGAGGTGGGAGGCGGTTCAGGATGGGGTGACACATGTATGCCTGTGGCCGATTCATGTTGATGTATGCAAAAACCATCACAGTGTTGTAAAGTAATTATCCTCCAATTAAAATAAATTAATTAAATAATAAATAAAATTGTGCATGTTTAAGGGATAGGGGCATAGGGATAATGAAACCTTGGCTTCTGACTTGTTTCTCTGTCATAGTCACACTATGGTTTTGGTAAGAAAGGACCTGGAATAAAGGTTCTAAAGAGGGCAGAGTTATGGCCCCTGATCTGTGTGGAGACCACAGAACATCTCCTCATTTCTCACGTCTATGCCCCACTTTTTCTCCAACAGAGAGACCATGTGTCCACTTACCAGCTACTTCCCAAGACTTCTTATAAAACCACAAATATGAAAGAGAGAGAGATTATATATCAAACGTTCTAGAGGGATCAATTTCCTGTTGAGTACTTCTGAGGTGGCTCCAACATCCTTGGTCCCACCCATCCTCTTGCCCCTTGATAATAGTCAGGAATGGCGTTTATTTTTTGCCCCTTCCAGAAAAGATACAAGAATGTTATAGTAAGATAACTTGATGGATGATGGGAAATTGAATCTTTATGAATCTTGCTCAACATTGGGAAGCATGGCTAGCAATCCATGAAGGTCAAAGTTTAAACAATTCCCATGATTTTAAGAACAATCAAGAAGAAAAAAATATGCAGGAAAGCAGAGCAAATCTACCTATTTATTCTCCTTTCTAAGGACAATTGATACGGATGGAAAAATGAGATTTTCTACTATTTTTATTTGCTTTTTTCTTTGTTTTAATGAAGGAGGGAGCAGATAATATATTGTTACTCATAAGCTTTAAATTGTTATTTACTTACTTTTTAAAACTCAATTGGCAATTTAATATTTTATGAAAGTTATCCTTCATGCTACTCTCTATGACGTGAGGTTCAGTAATCACCAGCTCTTCTGGAAAGCGCCAGAAGCAGTTCACTCATGTTTGGATCTTGACTTCTGCCAATAATCAGTGAATGAAAGTCTAGGGGAGTTGGCATGCTGATGGCAGTTTGGGTGTCAAATCCAAGTTATCATTCTCCATGACCTGCTCCTACTTCTGTTCCTTGATTGTACAGCTATGACTTCTGGTTCCTTAATTGCAGCTTTTTATCCAACCACTTTCACCAGAAATCGCCATGCTCCTTATCACCTTTTATCTCTCAACAACTCACGTCTAATCTGTTACCAAGTCCTGTCAATTCTAACTGCTGAAAGTCTTTTCACTTTGAGTCATCCCAAAGACTACCATCCAGTTCAGTACCAGTGCATCTCCGGTATCATCACCAATGCTTGAATTTTACAAAGACTTTAACTGGTTGCCTTACCTTCCAACTACCCATTCCAGTCTTGTTCTCCTCACTGTAACCAGGGAAATCTCTCCACAATCTTTCTAAAATATGTCAGTGGTTTCCAAAGTCTAAGGACAAAAACACACAAACAAAAACACAACAAACAAAAAACCCAGAAAACAAACACATGCCCAAAACCTTACAGAAACTTTTATATATATACTGGCTTTGTATAATGTCACATTTTTGTGTCTCCAACCTCATTATTTGTTACTACTTACCTCAGACTACCTGATAACATACTAGAGGGCTTTCTATTCCTCCAATGAACCATGTTCTTTTTTTCTCTAGACATTTATATCTTTGGTTCTCTCTGCTCCTCTACTTAGTCTTTTTCAGGTTTCAAATTAAAGACTTTTTTTTTTTTTTTTTCCAAAAAGAAAGTTTCCTTGTTCTCCCAATTGGCTTCATTTCTGGAATAGCTCTTTCATTTGCTTATGGAGTCCAGGTGTTTCTCTTTCCATATTCATATTATTAACTCTAATACACCTTTGAGTGGAGTCTGGTAAAGACCTTATTGTCTCATTAACTCACATGCACCAAGTGCTCACCCCAGAATACACATTCACCTAATCCATGTTGTGTGAATAAATAACAGTCTCACCACAACCTCAGTCTCCACTGCGTGCATAAGTGCTAAGTCACTTCAGTCGTGTCTGACTCTTTGCGACCCTATAGACTGTAGCCTGCCACGTTCCTCTGTCCATGGGATCCTCCAGGCAAGAATATTGGAGTGGGTTTCTCTCCTCCAGGGGATCTTCCTGACTAGGGGGTCGAATCTTGTCTCTTAAGTCTCCTGCATTGGCAGGCAGGCTTTTTACCACTAGTGCCAGCTGGGAAGCCCTTCTCTCCTCTAAATGCTTTCTTTTCATCACTTTCTAGGTTCTGAGAAAACAGATACTTTTCAAACCCACAAGCTATACTTCCACTTCTATTTACCTGGACAATCAATTCCATTAAAACAGATAAATATGTTTCAGCTCTTTAATGAAAAAAGAAGAAAAGTATTAGTAAGCCCATGTCAAGAATTTAACAAGACACTCTCCATTGTCCTTTCCCACGCCTGGTACAATGAGTGTGCTCCCCATTTCATCTTTAGGTGTTAGGAGCAGTTCTACTTTGGAGTTAAAAATTCAAAGTTGAAGGATGACTGACTCTGAAACGTAGGCTTTTAATATTCTCCTTGCTGGACATCAGCCTAAGTCCCCCTTCTTTGAGTACTACTGGCAAAGAGAACAAAAGGAAACCCTAAAGTAGTCCAAACAGATAGGGCTCAGCGTTAGAAGACCTGGTCTCTAATCCTGCTCGTGAACTTGGGCAAACCATTCCATCCCTTTGGCTATGAGAACTGAAGCACAGTGGTTCTTAAAACATGTCACTGCAAACGTTATTCTTCGTATGCAATCCAAATGAGACCATTGAAAACGATCCTTGTTCCAAACTCAGCTGGTTTCTTTGCTGTAGGTTCCAGTTTGGGAGACAGGCAATGTATATCCATCCTGGGCTGCACTCCCACATCATGCCTTTACTGGACCAATTGCAGTGCTCTAGTTTTTTAAAACAGCATTAGGTATACCTGTTGATCCACATGATTAAGGAGGTCAAATATTATTATGCTCATTTGTTGTTGTTTTTTAGTTGCTAAGTCATATCTGACTCTGTGGCCACATGAACTGTAGGCTGCTGGGCTCCCCTGTCCATGGCAAGAATTTCCCAGACAAGAATACTGAACCGGGTTGCCATTTCCTTCTCCAGAGGATCTTCCCGACCCAGGAATCAAACTCTCATCTCATGCATTGGCAGGTGGATTCTTTACTGCAGAGCCACAAGGAGGTGCCTACTTAACACCTTGTTGATCCACATAATTCTAGAAGGCAAATATTCTTATGTTTATGTATTCCTTCTAATATCCTGCTAAGAGCTCTGCACAGAAGAAGGGTTTATAAATATTTATTGAGATACTGCTCTATTAGCAAAGACTCTTTGAGTGCTAATATGGATTGAGAAAAAATGACCATCAGAATACTCTTTGAGCTCTCATTCTAGTAGAGAATCAGAATAAGAAAACAGGACTTAAATAATTTTTGAAATAAGTATATTAAAATGCCCTCAGCAGTGATCAGATTTCTTGGTTTTCTGAAAGCTCCTCAGACCTTGTCACTTTGCATTTGGAGGCATTTTGGTAGGCAGGATTTACCTTGTTTTACTGAGATAAGCCAAGAAAGAGAAACTATTTGCTAGCACAATAAAACTCTTAGCATAAACACTTTAAGAAATTTTCCATTTGATTGTAGAGAAATTATTTCAGTATTAAAATAAATTCTTTTCCAATAAAAGTGCTACAAAACTTCAAAAGTTCTGTGCTTTTTCTAAAGGTAATTCCCTTAGATATTCAATTTTGATGGATCATAAGATAATTCTATTCTTTGTTTTTAATGTTGGTACAGTGAAGGGAGGCACTTAACTGTGCTATGCTCTGTATCTAAACTTTGCATGGCCCTCTGCCAATGGAGATGTCGTCTCCAAGCTTCAGCTTGCATCTTCATTGCACAAGACTTCTGGAAAGGGAAAGAGGAGAAGCAGGCAACCTCATTTGATGAAACCATCTTTGTCTCAAACCTGTTCCTGATTTATAGGAAGAATTAGCTGAACAATTGCATTTTCAAAAGGATGCATCATTTTTAAAGTCATAGGAGTGATTTGAAGCAGCATTTCAGGAAATTCAGAGGAAAAAAAAGTGAAACATGCCAGCAGAAAGTGAAGGAACATCAGTAAGAAGGAGCAAAGTAGTTATATTAACCATATTAACCCGTTTTATGTGGAATAGATGGGTATTCACTGAACTTATGTATTTGGAAATATTGTGATTCAGCAGAAAGGTGTTACTGTGGAAATGACCAGGAGAAAAGGTAATTAGATATATATAAAAGGTCAAACTATTTAAAAGATGTGAAAGATGTAAAATAGGTCATTGTGTTTTCATTGGTTTCTTCTTTTTCTCCTTTTTGTTTATATTTTGCTTATGTCGATGCTGAATTCCAAAAACTGAGCAACATCTGACAGAATAGGATTAATTTTTCACATTTCATAAAATGTTTGGAGAAAGGAAACATTGTTGTCTCTTGTCTACAGAGCACATTTATACCAAGAAAACATTGGATTAATAAAAAGGCTTGCATTTTGGAGTTAGTTAGATGTTGCTTTGAAGCCTGATATTTTAGTTATTTCAAGTAGGTCTCTTCTTATCTGAACCTCAGCTTTCTTGTTTGTAAAATAGGATTAATAAATCCTAACCCTATGCTAATACATATATACCAGTACTTAACATATAAGAGCTAATATAGAGAAGAGGTCCACCACCCATGAATTGATTGAGGGGGCCCTGCTGTCTTTAATGACGTATATGACACAATGCAGGCTGAACAACAAATGCAAGATGTAGATGCTCCTGCAAGGTTTTGAAATTGACTGGTGGCGAACTTTGGATTGTGAAGTCACTGTGAGACACAAGTTCGAGAAGGGTGGGACACAACGCTGGGAGGAAAACAAAAGGCGACGGATTCTAGAAAATTGTATCTAGTTCTTAATTCACCACCCAAATTTCTCTCCATGGGACAAACCTTGACTGAATCGCTGTGTTCTGCGCTGGCCACGCTCCCTGCAGTTCTGTCAATAAATGAGGGCTTGTTATGGGTGCACAAGTCACTCCAGAGCAGAGCCAACTGTGTCTCTTTGACACTGCTCTGTACCACAGCAGTCTGTTTTGACGTTAAAGTTCCTTCTCAACCAAATTATGAATGCTCTATTTCTCTCCATTGCCACTGTAATGAACTTAGCAGCAATTATACACAGGACTCCTTAGACTAGATTTTTTGTCTCTTTTGTTTCTCATACTCTTCTGGGTGTCACAATCCTGGAGAAAATGTGACAACGGAGCTGGGTGCGAACACAAAAGAAAGAGACTAGGAAATGTGGTGAGGACGGAAGGTAGTTAATGGTGAGAGGAAAGAGTGTATTCTTTTAATGAATGCAATACTTGAAAAGATTGAAATATACATCCTAGTTACATATTCTTAAGTTTTTGAAATGTAAAATTCAGGCAGCCGGCTCATGCAGGGTAACTAGGATTGGATGCCATCAGCACAGCAAATCCCCAGCAGTCCCTGTGAAATCTGTTTTGCTATGTCTTTCGTCGATATAGTGTCTTAACATGTTTTCAAAACACTTTTATATGTTACACACAGATCCCTCAATGTGATGCATTAGTGATAAAAACACAGTATCCCAGTTGTTCATCCAAGCGTTTTTCCCATTACATCCCACTAGCGGGAGGGGAGGGAAAGCACAACGTAAGCAACACAAAGCAATGACTTGATTTTGATTTGCTTTATTTTGATTTTATTTATTAATATTTAAGAACAGCTTAAACTTTATTTTTTTTTAAAATAAAACAATATAAAGATTAAGAATTCGGCTTCCATTGTCTCATTCAAATTCAAATTCACTAGAAGTGTAATGTTTGATAAGCTAGTCCCCAGCATTTACATCTTTTAAAGGGAGATATTATTACCTACTTCAAAGAAGAATAATGGGATTTAAAAGCATTGAACACAATATCTTCTGGCCTTTAGTAAGAGCCCCAGAATTGTTTCTACATTGCTACATACCTCAACTTACTAGATCTTATCACTGTACTTATTTTCTTATTTTTTCCTTTTTATCTATTCTTTATTCTTTTTGCCAATAAAATTTCAATACATGGTAATTAGTGGCAGACATTTTATTTTTACATATTATCTAATTGAATCCTGACAGCAATCATATAAACTAGTAATATTATTATTACAACTTTAACCGTCACTGATTAAATTCAGGAAGAACTACAGAGTTCTCATTAGCACTATACCATACTGCTTCTCACCTTAATATTTTTAACATCAGAGAAAGATTTTAAGTTATAATGCAACATTTAAGCCCCAATGGAAATGAAATTTAGAGCTTTAATCTTCTAATAGATTGTGATGGAAAGAAGAAATCATGCATATCTGAGCTTCATGGACCAGACGATGATAATTAAGAGAAAAGATATGGGAGGCTATAATAATTGTCCCTATCCCAAGGTAAATAGCTAGCACCTTCCCTATATGTAAAGGCAGTGCTTTCTCCCCCCCCCCCCCCCAAATAAACTCCCTTCATTCAAGGTTATAAAGGTAAAACAGGGCTCCGCACACAGGAAATGACTCTAAACGTTTTCCTTCCTGTTCCAGTCACCACCGCCAACTTCGCTCCTGAGAGCACAATTCTAGCACTTGCTTTCGTCGCAGGAAGCTCTCTCCCCCAGCTCTGGCTCTCACAGATTGTTGCATCTTCATAGAGGTCCATATAACTGCCAGAGACTTCTCAATGGTCTCTTTCTTTAAGATATAGTTATACTTTTGTCAACTCAATGGTACATAAGTTTGCTCACTTTCAAAGAAGTTGCCTAAAAGAAAGCTTCAAATGTTGGAGAACCAAGATGCTGATGTCAACAGATGACAAATTAGATGTCTAACAATGCAAGAATCCTTACGGTATAGATTTTAACATAATTATCAATACATTCCTTTCAGCTATTTCCCCATTTTAATTGCACACAGTTTATGTCTTTGTTTTATGTAGCTATTTCTATGAGAAGAGAATGGAAGCAGCAAGATGAAAATGAAAGAATTATGCAAAGGAATCGAAGGCTTGCCAAATACAGAATTTGTGGTTTCTACTTTGTGCATGATTTATGCATGATTACATTTTCAGTATTATCCTGCAAGCTACTTCATTGTATAGTCCCAGTTTGTCTTTCTGGTGTCTGTATTTGGATTGAGACAAATATGCTTATTTTATTTTCATTCTTGAAGTCAAAAACTTTTGGGGAGAAATATGGAATTTACTTTAAAAAAAAGAAAAAACAACTAAGCACTAGACATGATGCTTTGTGTTACTCCAATTTGATTTGATGCTGAGCGATTTCACCATCCTGGTTGGTCACCTCCTAACCTAGGCAAATGATAAAAGCGGATTCACTTCAAAAGCTGATTCCGCTTGCTTCTCAGGATTAAAATCCAGAATTTAACTGGTATCTGACTTAGCTGTGTCAGTAAAGAGGAGGGGCCACAGCTTCTTCATGTTGTACTTAGGATGTGTGTTCAGTTGCTCAGTGTGTTCAACCCTTTCAACCCATTAGACTGTAGCCCACCAGGCTCCTGTGTCCATGGGATTTTTCAGGCAGGAATACTAGAGTAAGTTTCCATTTTCCTCCTTCATGGGATCTTCCTGATCAAGGGGTGAAACCCATGTCTCCTGCTCTGCAGACAGATTCCTTACCCGCTGAGCCATTGAGGAAGCCCCATAAACTGTACCACAGGGTAAAATAAGAGGCACGGATTGGGTGGGAGGAAAAAAACCAAAACTGATGACATTTTAAGATTTATATCTGTTTATACAGAGAAGATCCTAACAGCATGTTTCACCACATAGATTTAAAAACTACTGGGCTAAAGAGAGACAGGTACAACAAAAGCTTTATATTGAGAAGAGAAAGTGAGAAAATCACATAAATGGGGAAACAAATACAAGTAAGCAGGCACTCAGAATTAGGGGAAATTCATCAACAAAAAACAGGACACTACCATCAAGATGGGCTTTAGGGATTGTAAAAGGGTTTGAGTACACTCTGCCTCATGTCAGTATATAAGTCTCCATGCTGGAAAGAGGACAAACGGTGCTGGAAAGAGGACAAATACAAAAGTTAGGATCTAGTGTGGTCCAATAGGATTGGTTTTAATAAATCCAATGTCTGTCTCCTTTTTTTAATGTTACCTGTGTTCACGTGCTTCAAATATACTTACTTTCCATGTCATGAATACCCATGCTTATCTACATCTTCTTGATCCACATTACTAACTCTCTTCCTTTAACAATTATGTTTTTCTTAAAAGTAATGTACCCGTGTGGTACATTACTACATTTTGGTGTATGGTCTATCTAAGATTCATGTTCTAAAGCCTTGCTTCCCTGATATTTTTCCCACTGAAAAATCCCTGGAAAAGTCCCATGTTATTTTATATTATTATTATTTGTATGGCTTTTTTTTGCTGTTGTTTAGAACACTGAGCATCCAGTCTACCTATGTGAAAACAAATTCTTCCTTGTCATGCAACATATTTCAAGGCCTTGACTTAGACAGGGGAAGCTGAGGACCACCCTGAGTTAGCACCAGGACCAAATAAACAAGACATACAGCTTACAGTTTGAATGGCATATGCTAATGTCTACATCTCATATCTAGCTGTGGGACCCAGATAATGCTAAGTTTTCAAAATCACCAGATTATTCTAATGTTAATTAACTGTACTTAGGCTAATTCCCTTTTTTAATTTTTTCAAAAATATATTTAGGCTGAAAGGAAGAGCTTATGTGGCTATAAAGGATCAACTGATTAAAGCCAAAGAAAGGATGGACCATTATATCCAATAGCTTATAATGGAAAATGCCATGTGACATATATGCATGTATGTGTAGATCCCTACCTATGTGTGGATATCAGTGTTAAGTTTTTTAAACCAGCCTTACAAACGACTATACAAACAACATTTCTTTTGGAAAGGTTAGTCATGAGTAGGCAAGGGCTATGCTTTGAGATATACTAAGCATCAAGGTGTTGCTATGAGGTCAATTTCCCCCATCTCACACTATAATAATTAAGCTGATTATTTACAATACCTGATCTAATTGTTGCCCTTAATCCTAGATGCTTATGTCTGTTGGAGTAAATAATAACTATCCTGATATCCAAATACTGACATACAGCAACTCCAGAAGCAAGATGGGACATCTCCCTTGATCATCCCTAAATGATGTATATTAGGTTATGAAAAGTCCCTTGAGAGTCCCTTGAACAGCAAGATGAAACCAGTCTGGAAGGAAATCAACCCTGAATATTCATTAGAAGGACTGATGCTGAAGCCAAAGATCCAATACATTGGCAACCTGATGCTAGGAGCCGACTCATTGGAAAAGACCCTGATGCTAGGAAAGGTTGAAGGCCGGAGGAGAAGGGGATGACAGAGGATGAGATGGTTGGATGGCATCACCAAGACAATGGAAATGAGTTTGAGCAAACTCAGGGAAATGGTGAAGGACAGGGAAGCCTGGTGTGCTGCAGTCCATGGGGTCGCAAAGAGTTGGACATGGCTAAGCAACTAAACAGAACAGAAGGCTGTGGGAAAAAAAAAAAAAAAAAACCATGACTTACCCTATCTCCCTCTTACTTAATTTCTCAAGACTTTCCTTAGCAACTTGTCTGCTATGGGGAAAATGTTTTCTCTTTAAGGAACATGCATGAAATAGACCAGATAGCACCTCATGCACTCTAAGAACCCATAAACAAAAATAGTACTCAGGAAATGAATGATATCTCTGGCTGCAAGATATGCATGGCCATCTTCTGATAATAGCTCAGGTCTCAGAATGCGGGCCATGTGCAGTAAATTGTTAGCAAAATTTCAATTCAATAAAATATTATCTAACTTGTCCATATTTATGTTAGCATTGCAAGAGAGCAAACAAAATAGTAGAAGAGAAAAAAATAGGCACAAATAATTGCAATGCACAGTTAAAAGAGCAACAATAGCACACACCATACACAGTTAAAAAAAAAAAATAGAGGACATTGACATAGAAAATTTCAAAAAACAAAGCATAATATTAATTTCTTCATTTTAAAAAGACACATTTATTTTGTAATGTTTATTCAAAATGAGCATCAAACAAACTACTGAAAATCGAATCATCCAGAGAAAATCAACATTAAAATTTTAGTACCTATCATTATCAGTAAATGATAGGATTCAACCAGAGGAACAGAAGGATATAGGATATATGAAATATAGGATATAGGATATGATATATAAGATCTAGGATATCACCAGTAGGATATATATATTAAAATATTCATTACAAGAATTTGGATTATGCAAATATGAGCCTGGATAGGCAAGTTCAAAATCCATATGATAGGTCATTAGAAAGGGTAGCTTTGAACTCTTGAGCCTGAACTGAAGCTGTATGTCACAGATGGAATTTCTTCTTTAGAGAAACTTCATTTCTGCACATAAGGCTCATCCAGGTTTCCTAAGTTAACCTCCTTTAAAGTCAATTGATTACAAATGTGAATCATACCTACAGGATAATGTCACAATATACCTAGTCTAGTTTTTGATTGATTAGCTGAGGACTAAAGCTTAGCCAAGTTGATACATAAATCTAACCATCATAGTCCACTTCTTGTCAACTTGTTACTGATGCATATCTTAAACCTTCATTCCTGAAGGATCTGAGTCATTAGAAACCCTGCTTTAACTTAATTATCATAGTTGTCCAATGCCTTTAATACTAGGATATCATAGCATTAAAAGACACTCTAAGGAATCTTCTATGTTCCAGACACACTCTTCCTTACATGTATTTTGTAGTGGCAACCCAATTTTCTCCATTTATCAGAATGTAGTGCTCCAGCCAGTATAGTAACACATTTCTTTGCCTATTGATTTAGAAGAAGGAGGAGCCCAAAACAACCAGCCAGCAGTTACAGCTTTCAGTTCAACAGAAGCTTTGTTATGTGAACTCATACAAGCATTCTTCCCTTTGGTACTAGGACCTCTAGACCAGCAGAGCATAATGTCAGTGAGGCAAGCCTTTTATTTTTATTTAAAATAAACATAAATTTTTATAAACTATACACTTATAAAGTGTAAATAAAATATAAAATGTTAATATAGCCTCTCCAGATTCCCTTTAGTTATTTCTATCATGATACATCTACTTCTATTCTAGGTATTGGGGAATTGAATCTATAATTTGTCATCACAATCTGAGCCATTTAATTTAGATGTTTAAGCCATTTATATTTAATGTTATTACTGATATTGTTGTTGTTGTTTAGTTGCTAGTTTGTGTCTGACTCTTTTGCAACCCCATGGACTGTAGCCCACCAAGCTCCTCTGTCCTTAGGATTTCCAAGGCAAGATTGCTGGAAATTGCCATTTCCTTCTCCAGGGGATCTTCCTGACCCAGGAATCAAACCCATATCTCCTGCATTGCTGGCAGTTCCTTTATCATTGAGCCACCAGGGAAACCCTATTACTGATATAGTTGCTTTTTAAGACAGTATTCTTGCCACACACATTTGTTGTAGGCTATTTCTTCTTTGCTTCTTTTTTCTGCCTTCTTTTGGATTGAGAAATTTCAGAATTCCATGCTATATCTTTTGCTAGCTCATACACTGTAAATGTTTGTAGTTGTCCAGGGTTTATAGTGCATATTTTTAACTCATCACAATCTATCTTATTCAAGTAATGTTGTTGCTGTTGTTCAGTCGCTAAGTCATGCCCGACTCTTTGCAATCCCATGGACTGCAGCATGCCAGCATTCCCTGTCTTTCACTATTTCCCAAAGATTGCTCAAACTCATGTCCATTTAGTCAGTGATGCCATCTAACCATCTCATCCTCTGTTGTCCCCATCTCCCCTGGCCCTCAGTCTTTCCCAGGATCAGGGTTATTTCCAGTGAGTTGGCTGTTTCCGTCAGGTGGCCAAAGTATTGGAGCTTCAGCTTCAGCATCAGTTCTTCCAATAAATATTCAAGTTTGATTTCCTTTAGGATGACTGATTTGATCTCTTTGCTGTCCAAAGGAGTCCCAAGAATCTTCTCCATCACCACAGTTTGAAAGCATCAATTCTTTGGTGCCCAACCTTCTTTATGGTCCAAATCTCACATCCATGCATGACCACTGGAAAAACCATAGCTTTGACTAGATGGACTTTTATCAGCAAAGTGATTAAAAAGCAGTACTCTGCTTTTTAATATGCTGTCTAGATTGGTCATAGCTTTTCTTCCAAGGAAAAAGTGTCTTTCAATTTCATGGCTGTTCACCATTCACATTAATTTTGGAGCCCAAGCAAATAAAGTCTGTCACTGTTTCCACTTTTTCTCCATCTATTTTCCATGAAGGGATGGAACTGGATGCCATGTTCTTCGTTTATTGAATGTTGAGTTTTAAGCCAGGTTTTTCATTCTCATCTTACACTTTCATCAAGAGGCTCCTCAGTTCCTTTTCACTTTCAGCCTTAAAGGTTATCTAAGGTTATTGATATTTCTCCCAGCAATCTTGATTCCAGCTTGTGCTTCATCCAGCCGGGCATTTTGAATGATGCACTCTGCATATAAGTTAAATAAGCAGTATGACAATATACAACCTTGACATACTCCTTTCCCAATTTTGAACCAGCCCATTTTTTCATGTCCAGTCCTAACTGTGGCTATTTGTCCTGCATATAAGTTTCTCAGGAAACAGGTAATCTGGTCTGGTATTCCCATCTCTAAGAATTTTCCAGTTTGTTGTGATCCACATGGTCAAAGACTTTAGTGTAGTCAATGAAGCAGAAGTATATGTATTTTGGAATTCCCTTGCTTTTTTTGTGATCCAGTGGATGTTGGCAATTTGACCTCTTACCTCTTCACATATATAGTTTAAGAAACTTAAAACAGTATATATCAATTTCTCCTTTTCCAGTCTTTGGATTCTTATTGTTAAACATTTTATTTCTACTTAAATTATAGCTTACACAATGCATTTTAAAATTTTGTTTTAGATAGTCAATCTTTTTGGAAGATAATTGCTTTACAATATTGTGCTGGTTTCTGCCGTACCTGAACATGAATCAGCCACAGTACTCTATTATTTTTGATATACCCAGATTTCTTCCTAGTACTATTTTCTCTGTCTGAAGGAGGGAATTTCTTTAATATTTTTTGAATTGCAGGTCTGCTGATGATGAATTCTCTAACATTTGTATGTCTGAAATTGCCTCTCTTTCACTACCATTTTTAGTTAGTATTAGAATTCTAAGCTAACAGTTTTTCATTCAGTACTCTTGAAGTGTTGGCTCTCCTGTTTTTTTGACTCCAGTTGCTTCCAAAGAGAAGTTTGCTGACTTTGTTTTCTTATTTATTTATTTGTATACAATGTGCCATTTCTTCTGGCTGCTTTTAAGATTTTCTCTTTATCACTGAAAATGAAAATGTTAGTAATTCAGTCACGTCCGTCTCTTTGTGACTGTGTGAACTATAGCCCACCGGGCTCCTCTGTCCATGGAATTCTCCAGGCAAGAGCACTGGAGTGGGTAACAATATCTTTCTCCAGGGGATCTTTCCAACCCAAGGACTGAAGACAAGTCTCCAGCATTGCAGGCAAACTCTTCACCTACTGAGTCACCAGGGAAGCCTCTTTATCACTGGTTTTAAACAATTCAATTGATTCTTCAAGCTTCACTTTTAAGTTTCTAGATTTTATTTTCTCTCCACTATTGATCCCAATAACTTCTCTTACACCACTATTGTCCCATGGATTATGAGGTTTTCCTATTCGGCTAGTTGTGATAGGAACTATTTCCAGTCCTTTGAAATTTATGAGCATTATTTGCTAAATTATTTTTGTGTATCTCTTTCCTCAATCTTCATTACTTCCTTTATATGTAAGAGGTGTTCAGTATTCAGCTGAAACATGATAAGGATCCTCTGCAGAACTCCAAATTGTTCTTCTGTGCAGTGCCTTATGCTGTAATATCTGCCTCTCTTGGCTTCCCCACACTCCCAGCTTTGTATCATCTACCTTAGGAAGACTTCAAGACTCCAATGTGATTTACTTACCTTAGGTCTAAGCTTGGAAAATTTATAGAGGCTGCAAGCTCGGATAGTTGTAGAGCTCACTTCATTTGCTTCCTGTTTCCCCTGGATCACTGCTCTTTCATGTCTAATATTTTAAGAATCATAATTTCATATCCCTTGTCTAAATTTTTAGTTGTTTCAGGTAAGAGGGTAAGTATGTTCCCTGTTTCTCCATCTTGGTCAGAGCTGAATTTTCTATAATTATATTTTTTAGATTAAAGATATATTTGTAATTTTATTTGTGGAAAAAAACATAATTGTTAAGAATATTATAGTGATTTTTACTATATTGCATTATATGGAGTTTTTCACACATTATTTAACAGCATTATTTGAGAGTAATTTTTGATATCTTTTAATAATAATTTTGGTTATATTTTCCTATGTACGAAATTGTTAACTTGTTTGCTTTTTCCTAATGGAATATTTCTAAAAGTATAATTGCTAAAACAAATTTTAAGGCTTTTAACACATATTGCTAAATTGCTCAGTTTGGTCAAGCTTCAGGTGATTTGTGAAGAATGGATAAAATGACTGTATCTGTTTGAGAAAGTAGAAACTTACAATTGTGTGAAGAGATGTTGATGATTGAGAGGAGAGGCTAGAGATAAGAATTCCAGTTAGAAAACCAAGCAGCATGATGATGATGAGAGTCTAAATTGAAGTATTGCTATAAGAATCAAGAAAGGAGGGAAGGATTTCAGAAATATTTCTGAAGCACAATCCACAGGTTCTGAAATTATTTGGATGTTGATAATCTTCGCATAATTTGACCATGGACTGAAACAGGAAGTTCTTAAGGCAAGCAAGTTTTGTATATGTGGAGGGTCATTTCATTACTCAATTAATTAATTTGTTTTAGAGTTAAATTGCATAGAAACCACCTATGGGACATTTGAGTAATGACGGTTAATACAAAGTCAGTTTAGTTAAGAGTTCCGAGCTTAAGACATTGGTTTAAGGATTTTCATATTTAGGCGAATACGTACTAGTGGCCACTTATCATGGGTACTCAACCTATAAATTTCATTTCCTAGGTAAAAATGTCTAGAGTGAGAAGATGAAAAAGCCAAGGAAAGAATTAAACTTGTGTGTACATTGTGAGTATGAGTAGAATAAAATAATTCTTAGAGAATACATGAAAGGACTGTTAGAAAGGTAAAAGGAGACTGGCATGCAAAATCCAAGAGATTGGGGGAAAAAATACTGAAAAAGGAGAAATGTCCACAATATCAAATATTGTCATAGTGGCCCAGAGCAGTAAATATTAAAAAATATCTTGAAATTGTGCAATTGTTTTAGTAAAAGTAGCATTAGATTATCTGGCTATAGAAGTGAATGGGAAGAAATTTAAGATCCAGTTTAAGTGCATGGGAAAAAAGTGAAAAACATGGAGTCTCCGTGTCCAGCATGCTAGTCTTCATCATGGGGTGAACTAGAATAAAATTTGTCCTGATCAGGCAGGCTGGTAACATTAAGGGCCAATACTTGAGTTAGATTTAGGGTTGAATCTTAAATGTAAAAATTAATTTGATTGCAGCAGACAGATTGCTAACATGTATTTGTTGATTTTAATTGGGAAGAAACTGCAGTATAGACACAGAGGTAAATGTATCATCATAAAGCTGCAGAGTCTGGAATACCTAACACTAGATTCAATTCAGATAGTATTCACTGAATACTTAGTTAACATCATGAAAAACAACAACAACAAAAGCTAGGGACTGAGGAGACAGAGTGAAGAAAGATGAAAAACAAAACCAAAAAATGGTCTTGGTAATTCTAAATACTTATTTCCTATAATCAATGTAATGAAGGAAATTTGTTATAATTATTGAACTTATATAAAGTTTTCCCTTTTTTGTTTTCCCTTTTGGCATAATGTTGTTTAGTCGCTAAAATGTGTCCAACTCTTTGTGACACTCCATGGCCTGTAGCCCGCCAGGCCCCTCTATCCATAGGATTCTCAGGCAGGAATACTGCAGTTGGTAGCCATTCCCTTCTCCAGGGATCTTCTCAGATCAGGGATTGAACCAGCATCTCCCGCATAGGAAAGTGATATCGAGAAAAGAAATGGATGGCTAGCAGGTAAACAAATATCAGAGAGGTTTGCGTTAGTTAGAGAATTAGAGAAGCTTTCAGGAGGAGGAGGCAGCCAGTTGATTCTTGTTATCAGTTCTGCAGATGTTCTAAAATGTCTAGTTAATTTTTGTCACTTATTTTAGACATGTCACCATAAAATGTGGATTCTAGTAGAGTTACATGCCACACCCCAAACATGTTTGTATAACAAGAATTCCCTAATAATTAACGCTATTTCCAAGATTGCCAACAGAACTAATAATAATTAGCCACCTATAGCCTGAAATGCAGATAAACTATCAGCTTTCCCCTTCCCAATTCATTTCTTTCCTTTGTTTAATAACACAATGAAATGACTGTCTTCTGCATGTGACATCACAGTCCCTCCCATAGCAACAGGCATTTCTTCCTATCAGACAGCAGATACGAATTCTTGAAGGAGAAAGAATATATTTATATATAAATACACTAACAACCAGCAATTTCTAGGAAACAGAAATAGAGAGGAATAGGAATATCTCATAGATAAGAGTTTCTTTTTAAATGTTAATTTTTGTCTGACTGCAAACTTTATCTTTTAAACCCTTTCTCCCATTATTATCATCATACCTTGAGTGCTTACAGCTGAACACTGGTTCACTGTGACCTTTCTGAAATCACAAGCCATCCTTTCTCTTTGTCACTGTGATAATGGAATGGATCAGATTCTTCCTGCAGACATTATAATGGAGTTCAACTGTCTATGGCATACACTAATGAAAAATGTTAAACCTTTCTCGTCTCTGCCACGTGCCACCAGAGCACACAGCAGATGCGCTGCCTGGAGAAGCCCATATGGCGGGCTGGTATCGGTGATATTTCCTCTAATGTCAAGGGAGCCTGCTGTATGGAAAGGATGCTGTGGGTGCCATTTGGAGGCTTAGGTACAAGTGCCTCAAGTAAGAGCCACTTTATCTGTCTGCTGTCCCCTTTCACAGTGCCAGCTAGACTCTCATGGGCAGCCAAGTAGTCCTTTCTGCTGTGCGACTTTAGGGTCACCGGAAGCCCTTTCACTACCCTCCACACCCTCCCCTCCATACACACGATATCTACCCATGCCCTCACATTTTCTGATGTTCCTTTAACAGTCTGGAAAATTTTTACTGAAACTGAAACTAACATATACAATGCAGATATTGCAGACAGGGTAAAACACTGACTTAAATTCTCATTGTACAGGTATCAATATAAATCATGGTATTACTTCTGCTTCTCAAAGAAAAATGCAGTGTGGTCTATGTGCCATTATAAAAATGGAGCAGCTAAAGGGGGGTGAGGCAGGGAGAGTCAAAAGTACTCTTAAATTCCATACCTAACAGCCACTAAGTAATAGTTTCATTGGTCACTATCACATATTATTTCTTTTTTTTTTTTTTGATGTTTTGTTTTTTATTTTTTATTTATTTTAATTGGAAGCTAATTACAATATTGTGGCAGTTTTGTCCTACATTCACATGAATCAGCCATGGGTGTACGTGTGTTCCCCATCCTGAACCCCCCTCCCACCTCCTTCCCCATCCCATCCCTCAGGGTTGTTCCAGTGCACCAGCCCTGAGTGCCCTGTCTCATGCATCAAACCTGGACTGGCAATCTATTTCACATATGGTAATATATGTTTCAATGCTATTCTCTCGAATCATCCCACCCTCACCTTCTCTCGTATAGTCCAAAAGTCTGTTCTTCACATCTGTGTCTCTTTTGCTGTCTCTCATATAGGGTCATCGCTACCATCTTTCTAAATTCCATATATATGCATTAATATACTGTATTGGTGTTTTTCTTTCTGACTTAATTCGCTCTGTATAATAGGCTCCAGTTTCATCCACCTCATTAGAACTGATTCAAATGCATTCTTTTTAATAGCTGAGTAATATTCCATCGTGTATATGTACCACAGCTATCTTATCCATTCATCTAACAATGGACATCTAGGTTGCTTCCATGTCCTGGCTATTGTAAGCAGTGCTGCGATGAACATTGGGGGTTCACGTGACTCTTCAACATTATTTCTCATTGTCTATATTATTTCAGTTCAGTTCAGTCACTCAGTCGTGTCCAACTCTTTGCGACCCCGTGGAGTGCAGCACACCAGGCTTCTCTGGCTTTCCTTTACCAACTCCCAGAGCTGGCTCAAACACATGTCCATTGAGTCGGTGATGCCAAAAACCATCTCATCCTCTGTCATCCCCTTCTTCTTCTGAATTCAATCTTTCCCAGCATCAGGGTCTTTTCCAATGAGTCAGTTCTTTGCATCAGGTGGCCAAAGTACTGGAATTTCAGCTTCAGCATCAGTCCTTCCAATGAATATTCAGGACTGATTTCCTTTAGGATTGACCGGTTTGATCTCCTTGCAGTTCAAGGGACTCTCAACAGTCTTCCCCAAGACCACAGTTCAAAAGCATCAGTTCTTTGGTGCTCAGCTTTCTTTATAGTCCAACTTTCATATCCATACACGACTACTGGAAAAACCATAGTTTTGACTACAAGGACCTTTGTCGGCAAAGTAATGTCTCTGCTTTTTAATATGCTGTCCAGGATGGTAATAGCTTTTCTTCCAAGGAGCAAGCATCTTTTAATTTCATGGCTGCAGTCACCATCTTCAGTGATTTTAGAGCCCAAGAAAATAAAGTCTCTCACTGTTTCCATAGTTTCCCATCTATTTGCCATGAAGTGATGGGACCAGATGGCATGATCTTAGTTTTCTGAAAGTTGAATTTTAAGCCAACTATTTCACTCTCCTCTTTCACTTTCCTCAAGAGGCTCTTTAATCTTCTTCACTTTCTGCCATAAAGGTAGTGTCATCTATGTAACTGAGGTTATTGATATTTCTCCCAGCAATCTTGATTCCAGTTTGTGCCTTGCCACCCTGGCATTTCTTATGATGTACTCTGCATATAAATTAAATAAGCAGGGTGACAATATACAGCCTTGACATACTCCTTTCCATATTTGGAACCAGGCTACTGTTCCATGTCTAGTTCTAACTGTTGCTTCTTAACCTGCATACAGATTTCTCAGGAAGCAGGTCAGGTGGTCTGGTATTCCCATCTCTTGAAGAATTTTCCACAGTTTGTTGTTATCTACACAGTCAAAGGTTTTGACATAGTCAATAAAGCAGTAGATGTTTTTCTGGAACTTTCTTGCGTTTTCATTGATGCAATGGATGTTGGCCATTTGATTTCTAGTTCCTCTGCCTTTTCTAAATTCAGCTTGAACATCTGGAAATTCTGAAAACCATACTGAAAACAGTATCTTGCGTTTTCATTGATGCAATGGATGTTGGCCATTTGATTTCTAGTTCCTCTGCCTTTTCTAAATTCAGCTTGAACATCTGGAAATTCTGAAAACCATACTGAAAACAGTACGGTTCACGTACTGTTGAAGCCTGGCTTGGATAATTTTGAGCATTACTTTACTAGTGTGTGAGATGAGTGCAATTGTGCGGTACTTTGAGCATTCTTTGGCATTGCCTTTCTTTGGGATTGGAATGAAAACTGATTTTTTCCAGTCCTGTGGCCACTGCTGAGTTTTCCAAATTTGTTGGCATATTGAGTGCAGCACTTTCACAGCATCATCTTTCAGGATTTGAAAGAGCTCAACTGGAATTCCATCACCTCCACTAGTTTTGTTTGTAGTGATGCTTCCTAAGGCCACTTGACTTCATATTGCAGGATGTCTGGCTCTAGGTGAGTGATCACACCATCGTGGTTAATCTTAGTCATAAAGATCTTTTTTGTATAGTTCTGTGTATTCTTGCCAGCTCTTCTTATTATCTTCTGCTTCTGTGTGGTCCGTACTATTTCTGTCCTTTATTGTGCCCATCTTCGCAAAAAATGTTCCCTTGGTATCTCAAATTTTATTGAGGAGATCTCTAGTCTTTCCCATTCTATTGTTTTCATCTAGTTCTTTGCATTGATTACTGAGGAAGGCTTTCTTATCTCTCCTTGCTATTCTTTGGAACTCTGCATTCAAATGGGTATATCTTTCCTTTTCTCCTTTACCTTTAGGCATTTAAATCTTGTGAGAAAATGAACACCATTAGTTAAAAGGACCAAAAGATATAAACAGACTCTGGTAGGCATGAAGTCAAGCCCTATAGATATTATATGTTACAGTTTGCTTATATGAGCCAAGGGAATACATGTTTAGGAAAAAATAATAAATTATATAAATCAGGGAAATGATGATGATAATGATTAGGTGAATATGCTCTTCTAGTTCCTCAGTGGAGACCCTACATTCAGAGGCTGGTGGCGATAAGCTGACCTAGATTTTGGTACATAATGCTGTTTCACAGAAGTTACAACAACTTTATTAGGTCTTCCAAACTTCTCTGGATGAAAAGCATATATCCAGAGTCTATATATAAAATTATATAAAATTTCTTTATTATATATAGGTTTATAGCAATGACCAGCATCTGGTCCAATCCCATCATAACTATGTGTTCAGGTGACCAGAATATGGGCACGTGCTGCCTTTTTCTTTCAAATCACAGAAACCCAAGAGGGATTAACCTGACATTCCTGGTCATGGTTTATCAACTATGCTGCACTTCAGTTTCTTTTTCAGGGACAGACTCAAACTGCATGTATGTGTGCCAAGTCAAAGGGCCAAGTGACGATTATATGGATGATTTTACCTAAGGCTTCATTATTTGCAAAATAGTATGAATAGCTAAGGTGCTTGTTTGTTTTTTTTTTAATCAGCATTTCTGGAAATTGGCATAGACAAATCACATAAAACTCAAATGTTTAGCCTCCTTCTTCTCTCAGGTCATGTCATTAAATTAATACATCATGGCACTGCTGCTTTAAGATTATATTTCCTGAATGTTCAACTAAACAATTTGTTCAGCTTATATTTACAGTTGGCAAAGAGATTGGAAACTAAACCCCACAGTGATTATCACACAGGTTTTACAGTAACATGGCCTGTGTTCAATCCCCATTTCAGACATATTTTTCATTCTACCTATGTCTTGGTTTCCTAATCTTCTCAAAGGAGATAGTAATAAAAATCCCTAGCATAAATTTGCCAAGAAAGTTAAATTCAGTAGGGCACGTGAGATATTTCCAATAATGCATGGGGCAGAGTAAGCCCTTTATAAATTTATTAGTCAACTTTTGGTTACAGAGGAAAGGTGAGATTGTTGAATGCTAAACTAAAATAAGTTCATTGAAGACAAAGACTTCAGTGACCCCTTCAAAGACTTCAATAACCCCTTCAAACACACATGCACCCTCCCCCCGCCACACACACATGCATGTACACAAGAACATAATTCAGTGTCTAACACAAAACTGAAACTTGAGGAGATTTCTGTGTTATCTGTGTTCTATAGTCTCCTATCCATATGATTGGCTTATCTATCTCAAGACTGACAACTGAACCTTTCGTTTGGAACTCCTGTTAAACAACCTTTCTAGGACAATAAGTTGATGAAGTACCACACTCCTAAAGTTGATAAAACTAAAACACTTCCTAACAATATACAAATTGGCTCTGATTTTTTGCTAGGGCTTTTTCTGGTACATTGGAAGATTTGATTGCTGGCTGGCAAGTACGCTGACTTGATGTGTGATCCTTGAGGTTTTAATCGCTTTGATCACATTCTTTTCTCACTGAAAAGTGTAGTTGTTGGCAATCACCCCTTTCCTCATTACTGCCAACTGGCTCTAGCCTGTTGTACATTTTTTTTTTTTTTATTGCTCATCACTCTAAATTTTCATAAAACCCCAAAAACAGTCCTAGCACCTTGGCATACCAACCTTGGCCATTAAGAAGATCCCTCACTGGTATAATGCATGCCACTGAAGTTTACTGTAAACAAAACTGAATAATTAACTACATTTCTGTACTATTATTATTTATATTGAGTCAACTCTATCATATTTCTGCTGAGAACAAAAAGATATATTTATATTCATTTGGGCTATCATGTATCTTTTGAGTCATTGATTGATACATGTATCCACCTAACAAATCTTTACTGAATGCTTAATATGTGTGAGGTACAGTCCAAGATCTTGAGAATACAATGATAAAGTAAAGTAAATGAGGCCCTTGATATCACTAAACACATACTAATAAAAGAGACCAACATTATCAACTATACAAACCAATGCAAAACTATAACAGTTATAATGTTCTAAAGTTGAAGTACATAGTACCATAAGTGGTAGAATTTTATCCAGCTACAGAGGCTTCGGACCTCTCACTGAGGAAATGACTGTTGAACAATGAGAGTAATATATGGAATTTAGAAAGATGCTAACAATAACCCTGTGTACGAGACAGCAAAAGAGACACCAATGTATAGATCAGTCTTATGGACTCTGTGGGAGAGGGAGAGGGTGGGGAGATTTGGGAGAATAGCATTGAAACATGTATAATATCATGTATGAAACGAGTCGCCAGTCCAGGTTTGATGCACGGTATTGGATGCTTGGGGCTGGTGCACTGGGACGACCCAGAGGGAGGGTAGGGGAGGGAGGATGGAGGAGGGTTCAGGATGGGGAACGTGGGTATACCTGTGGCGGATTCATTTCAATATTTGGCAAAACTAATACAATATTGTAAAGTTTAAAAATAAAATAAAATTAAAAAAAATAATAAGTATTCAAAAGTAAAAAAAAAAAAAAAGACTGATGATAAGGCAAAACATTTTAAGTTGGAGATAGAGAAAGTTCCAAGCTACTGAAATGCAAGGGAGGTTTGATCATAGAGTCTAAAAGGAACAAACAGAAGATGGGGGTGAATGCAACAGAAAATGTGAGGTAGATTAAGTGATAAAATAAAGTTGAAGAAGTAGTAGGTAGGAATTAAACTATGTCAAATTTTGAAGACTGAGTTTAGAAATTTAAGAACAATGAAATTTGAATGATTTTAAGCTGAAAAAAAGGCATGATTCTAATCTGTATTTTGAAAATAACACAGACTAGAATATGGGAAAGAGACACGTGGAGAAGAGAAGAGATAAAGATAGACAAGTACAGGTGTTAATATAAAAATTCTAAAAAGAAAAGTTGGCAACCTGGGCAAAAGTTGTAGAAGTGCATATGAAAAGAAACAGATGGAATAAAAATATATTTGGGATTCCCAGGTGGTGCCAGTAGTAAAGAACCTTCCTGCCAATGCAGGAAACATAAGCAGTTCAGGTTCGATCCCTGGATTGGGAAGATACCCTGGAGGAAGGCATGGCAACCCATTCCAGTACTCTTACCTGGAGAATCCCATGGACAGAAGAGCTTGGAAGGCTTCAGTCCACAGGGTTGCACAGAGTCAGACACAACTGAAGTGACTTGGCAGTACCAGCCATGGCAGCAGCAGCAGCAGGAGTAAGATTTGGCACCAACCATGCATAGTTAGTGTCAGAACAAATCCTAGTTTCCAGATTGTATATAGATGTATGATGGGGGCCTGTGCAAAGGTAAGAAATATGTAAGAAGATTACATCAGATTGAATTTTAATCATACTGAGATTGAAATAGATGAAATATTTACAGGACGAGCTGTAAGGTGAACAAATGGCTAAACACACTTGAAGTTCAGAGATATCTCACCTGAATGTGTGTATCTGTTGTTATCTTCTTATAATTGGTAATTCAAGAACTAGGGATGGATAAGCTCGTTGAGGCAGGGAGGATGCATGTATGAGTGATTAAAAAAGTGGGAAGAGGACTTTTTTCAAAGTTTGATTTTTTTTTTTTTTTTTTTTTGTACCATGAACGACAGGGCTCCCCAGTAAATTGATGACTCAATTTCTATGATAGCCTAAAACTGAATTAGACATAGAACTGGGAAGCTGGATAAAAGGTACATGAGAATTTGAGATCATAGATTTTCTAGTAGCTATAGTTATTTATTCTTACTTATCCGTGTAGATTGACTCTTTGATAATTACCTCTTGGCTTATTTGAAGATCAAAATAATAACCACTCATATATGTTAGTTTTACACCTTTTCTGCCAGTAAAGAGAGCTAGTAAAGCTATCATTCATAATGTTACTCAATGTTCCTTATATGGAGACTTCAGTGACAAGTTTTCTCCACAGCTTTTTTTTGCATATAATTCAAAATGCTTCTGACAAGTCTCCCTGCTATTCAATAAACAGGCCATTCTTTCCCTCAAGCTAACCCCTTAGAATCTCTTTAAAAAGGTAAATATATTTTCTTTGACTTCAAAGTTCTCCACTGCTTTACTCATGTACATACTTGTCAGGCTTCCCACTCATGGCTAGGCTTCCCACTACCACACTGTCTTTGCTGATTTCAAATCAACATAATTATGTAAGTCATTCTTTTCTTTCTTTTCTAGCTTCACTTCCTTGTATCTTGTAACATCTTCTCCATTGAGTATTCCCACCACTCAGATGTCTGCAATTTCATTTCTCTTTTTCAAAGGTGGGGTCTTCCTCCATGGATGGAGAGTTACATCCAAGGCTCTGGAGAAAAAACTTGTGAGCAATATGCAAAGACAGCATCTCAGTAGCTCTGAGAAAACTACTCCAAGGAGGTGGGAGGAAGAATTGAGCTACATACAAGTTTATAACAAAGACAGCAGGCAATGTGAACATCAAAATCAGGTATCAAGTTAAGGAATTTAGCATTCTATGTGTGGGAAGATGCAAGTCTCTGGGCTCACTGAAATCATTCCTTTCTTTTGCATCTCAGCTTTCTGGGGCCAAGTCCCTTTCCTTGTTCACCTTAAGGAGTGGCAGATGGCTACTTTTGGCCTTCCCCCTAAGTTGTTCAGCAGTCATCATGGTGAGTGGCAGAATCTGCTGGATCTCAGTTTTGGGAGCCCTCATTCACATTTGGAGGCTAGAAATCACTGATAGCTGTGACATTTCTTGTTTACTGACATGTCTGGAAATATTTTCATTTTACATTATTATTATAGATTTTTTTTTGTCAATAGTTATAAATTCAATAGATCTTCATTGCAATGATTTGTTTCTTTGGACCTTTGCATATATTTGTACTCACCATATCACATGTGTGAATCTCCCCTCCCCTTCAAAATTGTGGGCAATATCTTCTTTCTCCTTTGATACTCAGCACTAGGAAAGGCTGATATAGTAAGTCCTCCAAACTGTTTTTAATTAATAATATTTGAGTAAAAATGACTTCTACCTTAACGCTTCAATATGTGAGATATACCCATCTGCTTGTAGTTAAGACATGATATAGTTTGATGTCTCTCAATTCAAACAAAATAAGTTGTTAACCTAACACTCCCGGATCTCACAATGTAAAGGAAAGAGGAGGCATGGATGTAGGTAGCTGTAGTACAGGTTTCCCCTGCTATCTGAAGCTACTGTGTTCCTGTGAAATCTCATAAGCCAAATGGCTTAAAGTGAAGAGGCAATTGCTGCTGCTGCTAAGTCGCTTCAGTCGTGTCCGACTCTGTGCGACCCCATAGACGGCAGCCCACCAGGCTCCCCGGTCCTTGGGATTCTCCAGGCAAGAACACTGGAGTGGGTTGCCATTTCCTTCTCCAATGCATGAAAGTGAAAAGTGAAAGTGAAATCGCTCAGTCCTGCCCGACTCTTAGCGACCCCATGGACTGCAGCCCACCAGGACCATGGAGGTCCATGGGATTTTCCAGGCAAGAGGGCTGGAGTGGGGGGCCATTGCCTTCTCTGAAGAGGCAATTACCTAAGCATAAATCTTAACTAATGAAGGCACAAAACACATTGAGATTAAGCAGAGATGCTACTTTGGCTTTGACACAGTTCAAAGCTGTGGCTGCTTGATGAGAGACGCTGAGATGCTGAGTGTGGTTCTCTGGGAAGGAGCCACTTACACTGCTTAGGTGCTGCTGTCTCCATGATGTGACAAAACAAATGCTGAATCTGATTTTTACATTTGCCTCTTTTTTTTTTTGCAAAAGAAAATATCTTCTTCAGATTTCTGTCAGTCAATGAAAAACAGGTATTAATGTAGGTCTTTCATAAAAGTGAACTGTCAAAAAATAGATTTTTGAAGAGTAGGGAATACTTGTACAGACTAGGATTGTTTGCCTTGGGGAAGTGCTTCATTCAAGAGGGTGGTACCTTTCACTGGAGGATTTTAAACATTTCCTAATGGAAATGGAAACATTTTCAACGTGAGAAAATATACAGGCATGGAGTGTGCAAGGAGATCCAACCAGTCCATTCTAAAGGAGATCAGCCCTGGGATTTCTTTGTAGGGAATGATGCTAAAGCTGAAACTCCAGTACTTTGGCCACCTCATGCGAAGAGTTGACTCATTGGAAAAGACTCTGATGCTGGGAGGGATTGGGGGCAGGAGGAGAAGGGGATGACAGGATGAGATGGCTGGATGGCATCACTGACTCGATGGACATGAGTCTTAGTGAACTCCGGGAGTTGGTGATGGACAGGGAGGCCTGGCGTGTTGCGATTCATGGAGTCGCAAAGAGTCGGACACGACTGAGTGACTGAACTGAACTGAGAGTGTGCAAAGAATATGCTATTTCTAAAAATCCTGTGAGTCCAGGAGATTGGGGCTATCCTGCTAAGTATACAAGAATGTATAATCATGCAAAATGAGGTTGCTTTAGAATCCAGAATGAATAGTCTATAGACTATAAATAGAATGACCCTTATCCTGGATGTCTAGAATAGTTAACAGCTTTGATTAGTAACAGCAACCTTTGGTCTCTCAAAAGTACCTGGATTTAATAGCAGATTACAAGATTATCTTGTACATAAGGAGCTGTGACAATGTTGTGCAGTTAGATGCTTTCCGCAGTGTATCCAGCAGAATACAATTACTGTAAAATGTTAATAGGGACTCTGAAAAAAAAGGCTTCTGTAGACTGTTGTAAGAATACTGTATATGACTTACATCTTTTTAAAATATTTGCAATGCATCCTTAAAAGCTCTTTGGTATAGAAATTTATTTAAATGTTTTAACAATTTTTGACCACATAAACCTTTTTGTCACAGGACACAAAGGGACATCACAAAAGTGGGAATGCTTATCTATTGATTGAAAGAGTATCATAGGATAAGTGTTTATGCTGTAGAGAGATTAATCCCTAGCAAGCTAAGTCAGTAGGTGACAGACACTGGAGGTGGCAAGATAAATTATGTTTTTGATATATTTGCTTATGTTACACCTTAACTCAAGATGACAGGTTGTATTTTCCAACAATGAATGCAACAACATCTTACATTGCCCATGATCTTCCAGAACCCTGCCACTCCCCACCAAGAGCTGTAGTCTTCATCTCTTCTATTTGAGTCAAATTTTGTGGTTGCTTCAAGCAGTAAGGTGATTCACAAGTTAGGGCACATGACTTTCTAGTCGAGGGCATGAAAGAGGATAGAGTTTCTACCCAGCTCTCCCTCAGGATTTGCACTTTTTGATCCCTAAGACACTTTTTAAGAGGTCCAGCTACCCTGAATCTGTCATTCTGGAGAGACCACATAGCAATGAGAAGAGATGCCTGAATATCTCTGGCTATTCCTCTGCCAGGCTTCTGAGTCTTCCCAGGTCAGAGGCCAAACATGCAAATAAAGAAGACTTGGTGATCACTCCAGTCCAAGATACTGTGTGATTACAGCTCTACAAGAAACCCTAAGAACTATCTAACTGATCTCAGTATGTCGTCTTCCAAAACTGTTAGAGATAATAATGAGTGACTGGTTTTGTTTAATGGCACATGGTTTGTTATGGAGTATTTGATGACTGGAACATTCTTATTTATAGCAGTTTTCAAAAAGTCTTTAAACACAATTAAATAAAATGTTAAAATAAAAGGTGAGTGGACAATATGTAAACAAGGAAGGAAAAGTAGAAAGATAAAATGAAGGTAAATGTGAGGTAAGTCTGTAGCACAAGAGGTAATTTCTTTAAATTTGTTAGAGGTGATCTCAAATAACGTTCTCAACTTTCTAACAGCCATAGCCAGCTTGATATCTTACATCATCGACACTGGTCAAGGATGTAGATGGAGTCTCATGTTAGAGAAATGTCTCTTGGAAGGGGAATGGGAGGGATGGACAATGAGCACAAAACAGACAGCAAACAGAAATGCTAAGAGTTTGAAATAGGAACACAGCAAGGGAAGCAACCAATATTGGATATGAACAAGATGTGAAATTTGTATTTTATTTTATTTTTTAACTTTACAATATTGTATTGGTTTTGCCGTATATCAAAATGAACCTGCCACAGGTATACATGTGTTCCCCATCCTGAACCCTCCTCCCTCCTCCCTCCCCATACCATCCCTCTGGGTCGTCCCAGTGCACCAGCCCCAAGCATCCAGTATCGTGCATTGAACCTAGACTGGTGACTCATTTCATATATGACATTATACATGTTTCAATGCCATTCTCCCGAATCATCCCACCCTCTCCCTCTCCCACAGAGTCCAAAAGACTGTTCTATACATCAGTGTCTCTTTTGCTGTCTCGTATACAGGGTTATTTTTACCATCTTTCTAACTTGACAAAAGAGAAGAAAGAACCAAATATAATTTTGGGACATGAGCCCAGGTAACTAACAGAATGGTGCTTCTATTTGACAAAGGTGGAAAACTGAAAGACAAATGCTTGCAAAAACAATGTTATTAGAAGTTTTTCAGATGTCAGACACCCACACAGCAATATTCAACTCAGAAGGCAGACTGAAAGGAGGGAATGGGGTGAGGAACGTTGGTCAAATTGCAACAAGTTCTAAGATTTTTTAGTCATCTCCTTAATGATAACAGTTGAAGATGTGACAATCAACAAGATTGTCTGGGGAAAGTGTTTTGAGAGAGGGAGAAAGAAAAAAAAATGGAGAACACAAAATCTCTCATTGTTCCAAAATGCCAACCCCTTTATGACGAAGGAAGATAAGAGGAGGAAGGGGAAAGTAAAAAGGCCACACAAAGAGAAGAAAGGAAAGAATGAGGAAGACTAGAAGCACTATAAGAGCCTTAATCAGACTGCAAAATATTGACTTCTCCACATCGTCCAGCTGACTCAGAAGTTGAAAAAAAACTGATTAGGGTTTTTGGGAGTGCAGTGAGGGGTACCCCTTTGAATGTTCACTGGAGCCAAGCAAGGACTGTGTGGCTCTGGGCTGACTTAATCAAGCTGGCTCTGTAACCAAGATGCTGGATGTGCCACTCTGCTCCTTTAATGTGCAGCACAAACCCATTTACTTGTTTGATTTTGCTCCTTTTTGGTAAATAATTTACATAGTTTTACATTAGCTCAATTTGCAAAAATTGAGCAAACAGTGCAATTTTCTGTAATTATGCCAGTGCAAGACAGAAGTAAAGTCTGGCTGAGAGAGACTTTATCTGAACTGAAAAGACATTTGGTGGAAATGGAGCATGAGAAGAAAATGAAGATCTGCTTAAATTGGCTCTGGCCAAAGTGAGGAAGAACAGAACACAATTCAGCTAACGCTCTAACCAAACTAAAAGTCTTTGTTTTCCTTCTTCCCCACTAAGAGTTGTCAGGTGGGCATACATACACTGCATATATAGTTTTATGCCTGCCCTCCCAGAGAAGAAACAAATAACACTGTAATGGTTGCTGATGTGATTTTCTCACCAAACACATATACTACTTCTTTGACTGAATTTCTTTATTCTTCATGATGATCCTCTATTTTGCACATCTTACTCCTTTACTATCCCCAAATATCTTACAGGAACAAAAATAGGACATTAAAGATTGAAGTTCATTTTGTCAGGGGTCAGCCAGGTGGCAAGGCTTTGGCTAGAAATCCATGATGGAATTTGGAAAGGGGAAGAGGGATGTAATTGTTTACAACACTGGGCATGGGGCAGTAGGGGATGTGTTTCAAAATCCCTGCCAATCTCCGAATTGTAGAAAATTGGTATGACTAGAACTTTCAGTGTTTTCTAATTGGAATGTGCTCTTGAAAGGGATGGTTTGCTTCTATAAATTAAGGAATGAAGGTTAGCCTCCCCATCCATCTGTTAAGCTAATCTATTTAAGCAACAGGTCTGGTTGAAACTAAACTCAAAGTAGCCATTTTGTTTTTCTTGTTTATTTTAGCTTTCATAATCTGATTTGGCTGTGTCTTATCAATATCTAGCTATGGCTTTGACAAAATTACTTGCTATCTTAATACCTCTCTCTCCTGATTTTTAAATAAGTGTGCTATGTTATAGGGGCTTCCCAGGAGTGCTAGTGATAAAGAACTAGCCTCCAGTTCAGAAGCCCTAAGAAACATGGATTCAGTTCAGAAGACCTAAGAAACATGGATTCAGTTCAGAAGCCCTAAGAAACATGGATTCAGTTCAGAAGCCCTAAGAAACATGGATTCAGTTCAGAAGCCTAAGAAACATGGATTCCATGCATGTTTCAGGAAGAACCCCTGGAGGAGTGCACAGCAACTGTCTATAGAATTCTTGCCTGGAGAATCCCAAGGACAGAGGAGCCTGCAGTGTTCCGTAGGTTCCAAAGAGTCAGACACGACTGAAGGATCTTCCCAACCCAGGCTTTGAACCCAGGTCTCCTACACTGCAGGCAGACTCTTTACTGACTGAGCAACAAGGGAAACCCCCGAAATAACTTCGTATGCAGGCTATATTATAAGACCACTACACTCCTTGGCCACTCAATAATTTTTATCAGAACCTCATTATAAACATTTCAGTTAAATATAATTTTCTATACATTTAAAAGTAAAGTGAAAATAAGCACATTTTATATAAGTCGTAAGTGAAAAGATACCTTTGTACTCTGGAACTGAGAGAACAGTCTCCCTTTCTGAAAACTCAGATGAAGGATTAACCTGAACTTTCGTAAATGGGTAAACTCCTTTTAGATTCCATTCCACATCTATTTATTTTTTGTGGAATCATATAATTACTCTTTTGTATAGTATTTATGGGGCTTCCCTCAGATGGTGGCTCAGATGGTAAAGAATCTTCCTGCAAGGTGAGAGACCCAGGTTTGATCCCTGGATTGAATAGATCCCCTGGAGAAGGGAATGGCAATCCACTCCAGTATTCTTGCCTGGAGAATCCCATGGACAGAGAAGTCTGGCGAGCTGCACAATATTTACACATATTAATTATACAGTATTATTATAATGAACATCTTTTGTTTTATCTGCTCAGCATTAATCACTTCTTTGCTTATAACACCAGCCAGTTTTCCTTTGTGGTGCCATCTTCTCCCCAGTGCACAGAATTCTACTGAGGCTGTCAATTATCATGCCCCACTTTATTTAGGTTTATCGATCCCATAGACTATTCCCCTGATTTTAAGGCTATTAAACTAATCAGATAATCAGAATCTTATCTGAGGTTTTTGTATAGATTCTAGGAGAAGAAAAGTCTCTTTTCCATTTGGATAGTAACACATGAGAATATAAGTTTCAAAGAACCAGAGGCTACATTTTGAGTCACGTTGGGAAACCTGCCTGAGAATAAAATGAACCTACTGAGAGATCAAGGATAGGAGATGGAGGCAGTGAGAAGAAAAGAGAAGGAGAAAAGCAATGACCTGATTTGAATCTGGCTGTGCACACAGTCTAATTACTGCCCTTGGACTTCCCAGATACATAAACCAATATAATGTTCATTGTAGAAGATGAGAACACTGTTTGAATTACTCCTTCCCTTTCTACTACCTCCATGGGAGGTGCATACTTCCCTCTGACATTGATGTTGAGTTCTTCCCCATGACTTGTTTTGCCAATGGGATGTTAACAAATGTGATGTAAACAGAGGCTTAAAATGTATTTGTACCATTGAACTTTCCCTATAGTCTCTCTTTCATCTCCATGAAAAGTGTTACTTGTCTTCATTCTGAGCTTCATAATTTATGTTCATGGAGCAGACACAACCCATAGTATAGAGATAGCCATCCCTAGCTATATCTACACCTTAAAGCTGAGCTGTTCAGTTGAGGTCAGCTGACCTACTAACTCTTGAAAGAAAATAAGTGATTGTTACTTTAAGGCATTGAGTTTTGGAGGTGGTTTGTTACAGACCAGTAGTTGATATATATGCTTTAAAAAATATAACCTACTTTGAATCAGGAATCTATTCCTTGCTACAGAAAGAATTTGGCAAATTTGGAAATATTTATCTTTTGTCTATTCTTCTCCTAGGAAATGTTCATTTCCTTGAAATTATAGTTAATTTGAAATTTTATTATTGAGAAAATTACAGGAACTGTTTCACTTTGCAATGTTAGATGCAATAAATAGGAGAGAAGAAAAAAGAGCTGAAGAATAAACCTTGAGACCATAAGAAGTGTTGAGAAAATGAGAAGTGAGAGTGAAATGAAAGAATGAAGAACATTAGTGAATTTGTTAACTCTAGCTATGATTCCAAATTTCTAAAACTGATACCATAAACTTAAATATGATTAGAAATTATTAACTTTCCACTCACTATAACTATGCCAAGAGAAAAATGAAATGTTAAAGCTGATGGAAAACAAACAGAAAAAAAAAAATGCTCAGAAGAAAAACTAGAATACTATGAAATAATATCCAGGTACTTTATATAGTATCCTCTTGATCAAAATACAGTGCTTCAGTCTTTCTTATTTAGTTTAATGCACCTTCCCAATGGTCATAATAGCAAACTGCCACATAATCAAATAGATTGTAGAATCTGTTTGAATTTAATTGTTAAGATCAGCAAAATAATCAATTTGACAGCTAATTTGTTTTAACCAAAGAAAATGACAATCTCATTGATATTTTTTCTGGTCACCCTCTGACTAGTCAATATGATGCCCATACAAAGTGACTTTTTTTTTTTTTTAATAAAATTTGTAGGTATCTGGATCAAGAGTAGGCAAAACCAAACCTAGTGTAGAGACTGCTCTGCATCTCTAAGAGATTCTAGACTTTTAATTGAATCAGGGGCACTTGAATATGATTTCACCTGTAGAGGAAAGTCTGCATGAAAAAAAAATATATATATACCAATTAATAATACTGAAAGAAGTGATTCATGTAAGTCATCAATATTGTTTAACAAATATGTCTGCTGCTAACCATCTTCCAGAAACATGGCAAGTCTGCACTTGCCTATTACTTTGAAGCTAGGCCAGGCTATGTGTCTTACATTGGCTAATAAAATGTTAACAGAAGTGACACCTTACTTCCGAGCAAAAGTCCTTACAAACTATGTGTGACTTGCTATTTACCTGTACCCTTGTAGGTGACTAGCAACATTCAAAATTATGAAATCTCCATTAGTGCCTGATTAAAGATGACATGGAATATAAAATACTGCTGATCATAAGTGGAGACACAGCATGAGTAAGAAAGTTTTGATTTTTTGAGCCACTGACATTATGGTGCTGCTTGTTAGTGTAGAATAATCAGGCCCTGAACGATATAAGGAGGTCGTAATATTCAGTAGAAAAGCAGTAATATAAGCTGGAATTTTTTGGACATATTCCACACTGAAAATTGTCCCCTTTTCAGCAGTCAATTCTTTGATTGGACTAGAGAAATTGAGAGATTAAGTAATCTTAATTGTTTCACATATAGTCACAGAAAACTTACTACCTTTTTGTTCTCTTTAAAATAAAACCTAACCCTGGAATCCTTTCTCTGTCATGTGCGTATATTGTTGTGTGGATGAGAAGAGCTGACAGAAGATGAAGCTTTATTAATTTTAGTTATTCCTGCAGCTTTCCCTTATTACTGGTGCTTCTCCTTCGCCTCCTCCTTGGACAGCAGAGAAAGAACACTACAAAAAGCAATCTTTCACACTTAAAAGAAAGCCGATGCCCTGTCCTGGGTGTGTTGTCAGGAAAAAAATAAGCTGTGTCTCTCCAATAACTGTGAAATTCCTTTGCCCCTAGAGAGGGCTGCTTTCTGCATCTTGGCCAAGTCATGACTTTCTCTCTTTATAAATGCAGCCCTGTGATCTCCAAAGAGATAAATGATGAACAAGTTGGAGGCTATTTATAGTCTGGCTAGGAAAAACAATTTCACTTAACAAGGATGTCGGTTAAAATAATTAATGTAGATCAAGTGGACATGTGAATAGTGGAGGCTGTTGGAAAGTGATTAAATGGACAGCCCGATCCAGGAAGAAATATACTCTCAAATACTTTCTCTCAGTGACCCAGGCAGTTATTGGTGAGATGCTCATCCAAGGGTTGAAAGACCAGGCAATGCTTTTCTAGATTTCATTAAATGAAGCATACACGCGCATTGAACAAAATAGATGGGTTTGTGTTTAGAACATCTGGTCTATTCAAATGTGCTCCCCATTTTAGATCTTTGTTTGGGTTTCATTCAGAGATAACAGAGATGTAAGTGAAAAGTGTGGCTTTCATTTGGCAATGACTTATTGAGTATCTTCTACTATTTTCTTTGGTAATAAACACTCATACCACCTAGATATTGTCCTTGACTATAATTTTAAAAGGAAAACAAGAGAACAGAGATCTAACACAATGCTATTAAATGTGTTGTGAGTCCTAGATTTCAGAAGTAACATATAGCAGCCTATAGAGATCTGGTCAGAAAAGAATACATGCAAGGCATTAAATTGTTAACAAGATTAATAGAAGTGAAAAGAAGCTATCTCAGGCCTGTTGATGAGCCTGGGAAGTAAGGCAATGTTGCTGTGAGCACCCTCAGATGGTCCTCTTCTGGAGGTGAGCCTGGGAGAGTCCCATCTAACTCCAAATGTGGCCAGCCAACCCTGGGTGCAGTTCTGAACAGTCAAAGCTGAAGAGTGTGAAGAGCTTGGAGAACTAACTTTAGCCTAACAAAGTACACTGCCTCAGAAAAGGGCAGTGAAAGTCAGTTTTTTTTTTTTTTTTTTTAATATAAATTTACTTTACTCCTATGTACATATCTCTGTAGTGAAATAGAAACTATAAACTCAGAACTTATTTGTCTTTAGCACTTGTTATTTCCATCTCTGGGCTTCCCAGGTGGCTCAGTGGTAAATATTCTTGCCTGGTAAATCCCATGGACAGAAGAGCTTGGAGGGTCACAGTCCATGGGGTCACAAAAGAGTCAGACACAACTTAGTGACCAAACAACAAAAACAACAATTTCTGTCTCTAATGATTCTTTAGTTTAAAAAAAAAAAAAAATCGAAAGCTTTCTGCAGGAGTTTCTACATCAGTTTTGGGGACTGTGATGGCAGCATGTTCTTTATTTCATGTTGTCTGTGTCCCTGATGAACAGGAAAACTCTTATTTATAAGGATAATAATGACTAGAGAAAACATGTAGATCTGCTAAGGAAGATAAAGCAAGTATCACTGGAAGGACTTTACATTGCTGAAATCCTATGATGCTTTAATTCCTGACTGACAGTGGCAGATAAGTACCAATATGGTTAACCCAGGTGGCATTAGTGCCAGTTCATGAGATGCAAGAGCCATGGGTTGGATCCCTGGATCAGAAAAGATCCCCTGGAGAAACAAATGGCAACCAACTCCAGTATTCTTGCCTGGAAAATAGGAGAGAACAAGGAGCCTGGTGGGCTGCTGTTCATACAGTTGCAAAGAGCTGGACACGACTGAGCATACGCAAAGACACACACACACGCACAGAGAGAGACAAGTGAAGAATTCTTTGTAGACTCCATAACTGCAAAAGGAAGGAAGTTTCAGAGCTGGTGTGGCACTCCTGGATGACAAAGGAGACCACACTCAGGTTGAGAGTCAAAAATTCTATCCACACTTCTGTTCAGTTCAGTTCAGTTCAGTTGAGTCCCTCAGTTGTGTCCGAGTCTTTGCAACCCCATGAATCACAGCACACCAGGCCTCCCTGTCCATCACCAATTCCTGGAGTTTACCCAAACTCATGTCCATCGAGTTGGTGATGCCATCCAGCCATCTCATCCTCTGTCATCCCCTTCTCCTCCTGGCCCCAATCCCTCCCAGCATCAGGGTCTTTTCCAATAAGTCAACCCTTCGCATGAGGTGGCCAGAGTATTGGAGTTTCAGCTTCAGCATCAGTCCTTCCAAAGAACACTCAGGACTGATCTCCTTTAGGATGAACTGGTTGGATCTCCTTGCAGTCCAAGGGACTCTCAAGAGTCTTTTCCAACACCACAGTTCAAAAGCATCAATTCTTTGGTGCTCAGCTTTCTTCACAGTCCAACTCTCACATCCATACATGACCACAGGAAAAACCATAGCCTTGACTAGACGGATTTTTTTGGCAAAGTAATGTCTCTGCTTTTGAATATGCTATCTAGGTTGATCATAACTTTCCTTCCAAGGAGTAAGCATCTAATTTCATGGCTGCAATCACCATATGCAGTGATTTCGGAGGCAAAAAAAAAAAGTCTGCCACTGTTTCCACTGTTTCCCCATCTATTTCCCATGAAGTGATGGGACCAGATGCCATGATCTTCGTTTTCTGAATGTTGAGCTTTAAGCCAATTTTTTCACTCTCCTCTTTCACTTTCTTCAAGAGGCTTTTTAGTTCCTCTTCACTTTCTGCCATAAGGGTGGTGTCATCTGCATATCTGAGGTTATTGATATTTCTCCCAGCAATCTTGATTCCAGCTTGTGCTTCCTCCAGCCCAGCATTTTTCATGATGTACTGTAGTCCCATGGGAAAGTTATTTAAATCTCTGCCTCAGCTTCACCAACTACAAATAACATTTACTGTAGCAGATGACACTTTGGGAAGGAGAAGGCAATGGCACCCCACTCCAGTACTCTTGCCTGGAAAATCCCATGGACGGAGGAGCCTGGTGGGCTGCAATCTATGGGGTCGCACAGAGTCGGACACGACTGAGCAACTTCACTTTCACTTTTCACTTTCGTGCATTGGAGAAGGAAATGGCAACCCACTCCAGTGTTCTTGCCTGGAGAATCCCAAGGACGGGGGAGCCTGGTGGGCTGCCGTCTATGAGGTCGCACAGAGTCGGACACGACTGAAGTGACTTAGCAGCAGCAGCACACTTGGGGAAAGTGAAACAGTGTATACAATTAAGCTTAGGTTAACAGATGCTTTCTAAGTATTAGCTAGCTTCCTACCTAACCTGGAAATCTGTCAAAGAAGCAATCAACTGAGTTTCTTGAAAGTCAAGAACATTGGAAGCATCAAGTTCCCAAGTGCTCATCAACAGTCTCATCTGGATGGGAATCTATGTTGGATTTGGTTCACAAATTACCGCATGAACTGAGTATTTTTTTATGTGTTGATCTCTAATAATTTAAACATCTCTAACTCTGGTACAATTTCTTCAATTAAAAAGATAGTCTGACTTACCAAAAGATATAGAAAAGAAATACAATTTTTGAATTAGAGTCAGGTCTCTCTATTTTTAATCCAAAATATTTCTTCCAAATATAATAAGTGAAGTCACTCAGTCATGTCTGACTCTGCGACCCCATAGACAGTAGCCTGCACCAGGGTCCTCTGTCCATGGGGTTTCTAGGCAAGAGTACTGGAGTGGGTTACCATTTCCTTCTCCAAAATATAATAAGCACAGGAGAATTAATGTGCCAAGCCATGTGCCATGTGCTTAGCCGTGTCTAACTCTTTGCAAGCCCATGGACTGTAGCTCGCCAGACTCCTCCGTCCATGGGATTTTTCTGGCAAGAATAGTGGAGTGGGTTGCCATTTCCTACTTCAGGAGTTTGTCCCAACCCAGGGATCGAACCTGCATCTCCTGTGTCTCCTTTATTGAAGGCAGATTCGTTACACACTGGGTCATCAAAGGAAGATAATTAAAGGCAGTTCTATAAATCTAGTCCTCCATACCTTCAGTCTCCATAAGAGGTCCTCCTTCAGTCTTCCTTCAGTCTCCATAAGAGGCTGTGTCAGATGTGGCCTGTTTACAGCAGTACCCAGGTGACTCAGGGGAGGACAGGTTTCTACCTCGAAAACATGTTGTCAAGATGCGAGGAGAGTTGGAGTTAAACGTAGTCCAGCCTCAACAAGTGGAAACTCAAGAATCAAAAGTTAAGAACAGGAAGTGAAGAGTCTATACTGCCTGTAGCAGAATTGCAATGTGGGTCATGTGCCAGGATTTCAAAGTTTAGTGGAGGTTAAGTTACAAAAAGATCAGATTTGGAACAAATGAAGGGATAATAAGGAAATTTCAATGTGGACCCTAAAGCCCATGCCTGGATGTGTTGGACTAGTTTAAAGGACCACAGAACCAGGCAAATAAACACAGTGATTCTCATTTTAGTGGAAATTGTTTTAGGCAGGCTGTTTCTTCTCAAACTAAAGTAGATTGCTTGTTAGTGAGAAAATGGAGGGTCTAAAATGGGGAAAATATATGTAAAGATGAATTGTTTAGGGATATGAGGTATTGTGAAGGGCAAGTGTAGATTAAAATGAAGAGTATCATAGAGGCAAACTCCCAATGATCAAAATATTTCATAGTTATTATGGAAATGTGGAATAAAAGGGAATTAGAAAGAATCTAGGGATGATCTTTATCCAAAACAGAGTCATTTTGAATGCTTACTCAAGTCCTCACATATGTGTCCAAGCCAAATATTTTATGATCTCCATTTTTTTGAATATTAAAGTTCTTCTCAAGGGTAGCAAAACATTATACCCCTTTTAAAATCAGAAACAGAAAAATAGCTTTCAAACGAAACTCTGAAAACTGATTTGGGTACATTTTTATAATGACTGATTTAAATTAGCATCTTCCTGCTACAGCAAAAAATAAAAATCATGAAACTAAGGGTTTCCAATTTCACAACTCCCAGCCCACGCTTTGCCTCACCACCCTGGTTTTCTTTGGAGAATTTGTCTCAGACAGATGGTAGTGAGTTAACAAGTCTAGACTGTGGGAGTATATATCTGCATTTGCATCTATATGATTATATAGAATAATTTTTCACTAAAATGGCATGCATCGTTGGGATGAGCTCCAGGACTTTACGACTTCTCTCTCCTCAATTGAGTATGGCATGTGCGCAATTCACTGTGGCCACTACAAAAATTCTACCACAGCTGGAATGGAGAGCAACAGCTGCTTGCCAGCGCCCAGCAACATGGCACAACCGTTTAGAATCATAAATGAAGAAGACAGCCTTCGATAGACACTGCAGGGGGAATTTAAAGCAAGAGGAAGCAATTAGCTGAGCTGGAACAGAGCCAGGCAAGCAGGACAGGATTCTCCCTAACTTTGGGAAAGAGAAAGCAAAGTGTGGTATGTGAGCATGCTTTCAGCCTAGGCTCACAGGCCAAGGCACTAAGAGCAAGGATGGTCATTGGGATCCTCTTTGGATTGGGAAAATGGACTGAGTTCCTGATTCAATCACAATCATCTTTATTTTTAAGCCTCTTCTCCAAGTACCCACCCAACCCCAACCTTGTTTGGTTTATGAGATCTGACAAGATCACAGTTTGAGGGAAAATGTCTGTAACACTCTCTGACAGTGCTTGACTTGGCTTTTAATAGAAATGGGCAGAAATGCAGAGACCTTGTGCATTGGAACACACAAGATCGCCAGCTTTTATCACAGAAGCTTCAGAGCTTCTCTGTGGCAGCTGGAGTGGAGACCTTTGAGCTGATCCGGAAAATGTGTCTTTTCTTTCTAATGGGAGCCACCACATTGCGTTCCTTTAATTACATCATGTCATGTTGTGTTCCTGTGTGAAATGACACAGAGGAACACGTGGTGACCTAGGATAACTGTGATGAATTGCATCGTGAACAGAGATTGGCTTTGAAAGGCATCTGACGTGACAAAGCAGGTAGTCCCTATATCTGTGGAAGTCACGAGTGTCTTTCCCTGTGTACATCACGCGTATTTGAGGTTAACATTGTGTGTGAGCCAACAGAGGCTTTTTGACAGCTTTTATTTTTTATTAGTGAAGTGCAATAATAATTTTGTACTGAAAAAATAATAAAAATTATATTTATTAAGTAAATAAAAAGCAGCTTCTGTCAAAGGGATTAATTTCCCATAATCGGATTAGGTGATAGAACTAACATCAGAGAGGGGGCTCAATCTAATAGATGTTTGTTTCCTGAATTTGAAATTTAAAAAGAGCGTAGGAGAAAGTAACAATTGTCTAATCAGCCATCAGGTAGGATTATTTACAATAAGTTTCTCTGAAAATGCAATAAAGGCAACAAATAAACATCCAGATCTGCCTTGTATAATATGGTAGTCACAGTCACACGAAGTTGCTCAAAGGCAAATCAACTAATAAAATTAAAAGGCCAATTCTTAGTTGCAGTAGCCACATTTTAAGTGTTCAGTAGTCACATGTAATGTGACTACTGCTATTAGCTCAGATACATAATACGTCCATCATAGTTCTAAAAGCCCTGGAAGAAAAGAGGAAAAAAAAAAAACCCATATTTCTGATTTCCTCACATATATTGATAGGTAGACCAAAATAACCTGGGTGTTTAAATGTATTTATTTTTTTCACTTTTTATGCAGATCTTTTCATGACATAGACAAAGTTTCATCTCACTATGTGGAATTAAATGCTTATTTTCTTTTTGCTTGTTATGATTTGTAAATGATGTTTTTTTCCACTGAAATATCCAGTATATGGGCTCCTCTGGAATGCAAATGAGCATCATTATTTGTAAAACCAGATTTAGAGTATAGTTCTTGATGTTCTCAGCAGAATGGAAATGCAGACACAGAAAACCCTTTAGTATTCCCCACAAAGAGGTTAAGGTACTCACTTTTTAATTGGGAAGACCACATCCTGCAATTTCTGAGTCATGTCATTCGCAAGTCTTAACCTTCAAAGTACACCTTACCAACAATATAAAAACAACGGTCTGTGTTACTCATCCAGACACAGATGTAAATAATATTTATGCTTTAAAAAAAAATTGTTTGTAAAATACCCCTCCATAGAATAAAAGTAATTTTTTTTTTTTTGGAAATTGTGCCCAAGAAAAAAGTAAAACAGTATTAAATTTTACGTTCTTTCCAAATACATATATTTTATCCCATAAAACCTTCATGAGATGGTTATAGAAAACATTTTTCCCAACCTCACAGCTAGCAAAAAGAATCTCCCTCTAACCTCTCCCTGAAGTTAACAGTAATAGTATGACTCACTGACAGAGCCAGGACTAGAAAACAGATACTCGTACACAGATACCAGGATTCTTAAGTAGCCTGCATTTCTCACCTTGAATCCAGCTTGGGAGATCTCAGGAGTGCAGGAAAAAAAAAAATAGGGTTTTATGAATTGAGCAACAAGTAACTGCCAGCTGTTGTCTTCACATTCCTTTCACTGAATGGTTTGGCAAACAAGGGCACTGCTTCTCTCCTGAAACTCATTATTGTCAATAATGTTATTTTATTACTAAGCTGCAGCTAACTTTTTAATATTCTAACAAGCATGGGAAACTACATGACTTACTGTGCCTTTAACATTTTATAATTATAAGCTAGAAACTGTTGGAATGTGGAGGGTAAGGGTGAAGCATTGTACTGTAGCTGGGAAAAAAAAAATCAATACCTGTTCCTGAGATAGGGTACTTGACCAGAAAGGATATTGCAAGATACAAAAAAGCAGATATGAAATACTATTTCTCTAAAGTTTTTTTTTTTTAATCTTATTGCATCAGCAGTACAGAACACAGATCAGATAGACCTACAGAGACACTGTAATTCATTGTTGATTTCTTAAGATTATGTGAATTTGTATGCATTGTAAGTTGCATATAGGTTCCTGAGATACCTTGTCTCTCCAAGAATTAGCATTCTTTTTAAAATTGAAATATGCTGTAAAAGTGAATTTAACCTCCTACTTTTTGCCTAGTAAATTTGGCCAAGTTATTTAATCTCTTTGGGCTTCAGTTAACTAACTGAGGTAATATAATCTGAATAGGAATCCTTAAATCTCATTTCTACAATTCTGTGCAGCTTATAATTTTCTAAGATGACTATTTCTTCTCTGTTTCGTCTTGTTTTCAGAAAATGTTGCCACTCAATTGGGACTCGAATGTAGACTTTTATATCTAGATTTAGTCCAACTCACACACTGTGCAACTCTTCCCCAGCCGCTCTACCTCCCTGGCAACATTCATAGCTTGAGCCTCTCTAGCTCAAAAGGGCAGATTTCATACCAAACCCTGACATCTCCCTCCTTGCCCTGCTTCTCTGAGATTATACTCTCAGATCAAAGTAAATTCTGGCCTATTGACCTAATTTTCATGGAATAGAATTGAATACATTGTTAGGTATGGAAGGCTACAAGAACTGCTTCCTTGACCAGTTTTAGTCTGGTTCCTCTGAACCCTATTTTCAACTGTTTAGGCTATAGCCACTATTCCTGATGAGGCTGCCTACTTCAGATTTAACAATAATCCTGCTAAGTCAGCTTAGTGAGAATTCACTATCCACCACACCCAGATATTTGGTCACCCAGGCCTGCTTTCAGCAAAAATCCTATTATATCATTTCAGTAAGAATTTCCTATCCTCTGGGGATATTTCTCTTAGTAATTTTTCATCCACCTACCCAGCTCCCCATTCTGCTCACTGAGTTATATACCACTTGTCTTTCATATATAGATCCATTCGTTGCTGTTCAGTCACTCAGTTGTGTCCAACTTTTGTGACCCCATGAATTGCAACACACAAGGCTTCCTTGTCCTTCGCCACCTCCCAGAGTTTACTTAAACTCATGTCCACTGGGGCTTCCCTCATAGTTCAGTGAGTAAAGAATCTGCCTATAATGCAGGAGACCTGGGTTCTGTTCCTGGGTCGGGAAGATCCTCTGAAGAAGGAAATAGCAACACACTCCAGTATTCTTGCCTGGAATATTTCTAGGACAGACCCTGGAAGGTATAGTCCATGGGGTCACAAGAATGACTTAACAACTAAACAAATACCACATGTCCATTGAGTTGGTGATTACATACTGTTCAGTTCAGTTCAGTCACTCAGTCGTGTCCAACTCTTTGCGACCCCATGAACCACAGCATGCCAGGCTTTCCTATCCATCACCAACTCCCGGAGTTCACCCAAACCCATGTCCATCGAGTCGGAGATGCTATCCAGCCATCTCATCCTCTGTCGTCCTCTTCTCCTCCTATCCTCAATGTTTTCCAGCATCAGGGTCTTTTCAAATGAGTCAGCTCTCTGCATCAGGTGGCCAAAGTTTTGGAGTTTCAGCTTCAACATCAGTCCTTCCAATGAACAACCAGGACTGATCTCCTTTAGGATGGACTGGTTGGATCTCCTTGCAGTCCAAGGGACTCTCAAGAGTCTTCTCCAACACCAGAGTTCAAAAACATCAATTCTTTGGTGCTCAGCTTTCTTTATAGTCCAACTCTCACATCCATACATGACCACTGGAAAAACCATAGCCTTGACTAGATGAACCTTTGTTGGCAAAGTAATGTCTCTGCTTTTTAATATGCTGTCTAAGTTGCTCATAACTTTCCTTCCAAGGAGTAAGGGTCTTTTAATTTCATGGCTGCAGTCACCATCTGCAGTGATTTTGGAGCACAAAAAAATAAAGTCTGACACTGTTTCCATTGTTACCTCGTCTATTTGCCATGACGTGATGGAACTGGATGCCATGATCTTAGTTTTCTGAATGTTGAGTTTTAAGCCAACTTTTTCACTCTCCTCTTTCACTTTCATCAAGAGGCTCTTTAGTTCTTCTTCACTTTCTGCCATAAGGGTGGTGTCATCTGCATATGTGAGGTTATTGATATTTCTCCCGGAAATCTTGATTCTGGCTTGTGCTTCCTGCAGCCCAGTGTTTCTCATGATGTACTCTGCATAGAAGTTAAATAAGCAGGGTGACAATATACAGCCTTGACGTACTCCTTTTCCTATTTGGAACCAGTCTGTTGTTCCATGACTAGTTCTAACTGTTGCTTCCTGACCTGCATATAGGTTTCTCAAGAGGCAGGTCAGGTGGTCTGGTATTCCCATCTCTTTCAGAATTTCCCACAGTTTATTGTGATCCACACAGTCAAAGGCTTTGGCATAGTCAAGAAAGCAGAAATAGATGTTTTTCTGGAACTCTCTTGATTTTTCAATGATCCAGCAGATGTTGGCAATTTGATCTCTGGTTCCTCTGCCTTTTCTAAATCCAGCTTGAACATCTGGAAGTTCATGGTTCACGTATTGCTGAAGCCTGGCTTGTAGAATTTTAAGCATTACTTTACTAGCATGTGAGATGAGTGCAACTGTGCAGTAGTTTGAGCATTCTTTGGCATTGCCTTTCTTTGGGATTGGAATGAAAACTGATCTTTTCCAGTCCTGTGGCCACTGCTGAGTTTTCCAAATTTGGTGGCATATTGAGTGCAACACTTTCACAGCATCATCTTTCAGGATTTGAAAGAGCTCAACTGGTATTCCATCACCTCCATACTGAGGTCTCATTTTTTTTTCCTATTGACATAGCTCTTAAATAAAATCTATGTTTATTGTTTTAACTACTGTCTGACTCTTGTTATATTTGACAAATAAATCTTAAGCATCTAACAATAAAATTATTTAACAGATGAAGAAATTAAAACCCAGAAATCATTAATGATTGTCCAGTGTTCTTAAATCACTTAAAGATATACCCAAGATTAAATAAGATCTCCTGATTACTATCCAGTGTTTCTTCTCTTAGCGTATGTATCCATTTCTTAACTTCTATCCTTGGTGTATTCTTAATGTTTCTTATGTCTATAATAGGTAAAAGTTCCTTGAGGCATAATCTCTCGGAATATACTTATGTTTTGGTTGATGCATAAACTATTTCAAGTAGAATACAATGGTGAAAATTGGTATTTGAGAGCCCCACCATCCTTTTGTCTATGATAATGAAAATGTCATCTAGAAGATGAGCACATGATTGGCCAGATATTAAACACTGTCAGCTAGGGGGCCTTTATTTCTTTAATACTACTTATTTTTTATTTATAATGCTGAGAGTGGTAGTATTGTTTACCCATTTCTGTCATGTTTCATTTCTCCTCGCATATAAAGACTATTTTATTAATCTGTTTCTGGTTTAATAAGAATCTAATTCCCTAGACCACAACCAATCATTTTGTTGCTTAGAATGTTATATGTTAGAGCTAAAATGGACTTTGGCGAACATGACTTCTGGCTACCTCTTTTTATGTAAGTAAATCCTGGATTTCAGGTAGTTCCCTTAATTCACTCCCCAGATCCTTATGTGAAACACTCTGTTTTCTGTGTGAAGGTAAACATGCAAGCAAGTGATCTAGAAAGCTTGACTAGATCAGTGGATGCATAGGTGAGGTGCATACCCTGAATCTTTCATTTTTCCTATAACAGAAATATTAATTTATGCTAATAGAATCCTTTAATGAAAAACCAGTATATTCTAAAATGAACAGCCAGTTAGGTTTAGAGATTCAGTATGTGTAGAGTAAACAAAGGTGATTTTTCAACTCCTCTGACTGGCTTGATTGGGAAAAAAAAAAAAAGAGGGTGCTGAGTGTGGAGATCAGAGGGGAAAAACAAAAACAAAAACACAACTGACAGAGCCTGCATGCCCTGAACAGAAAGTAAAGGCTGTAAGTAAATATCAAAATTAAATATACGGATAATTAAAGGAAAGATAATGTAATATACCCATGACTTCCATGACTTAGACATGGACTATATTGTAAACAAACAGCAGTTTCCTTTCAGTCAAGTTATTCATGTCAATCCTTCTTTATTGTTTAGAACTGATTAGCACCACTTCCAAAATTTCTCCAATTTCATAACTTTACGTTCAAAGCAAGACATTAATCCAATGCCTGTCAAATGTGTCCCTATGGTCTGAACCTGTTACTTCACACCTGGGTGTGGAGGAAATTCTCTTGCATTTCATAGGCAGTATTGGTCACTAACTCCACTGTCCCCCACTACTCTGCACAAACCGCTAAATTTTTACTGTATTATTTAATTTTCTCATAAGCTCATAGATTTCTTACAGATGAAATAGAAATATTATTTTACATGCTTTTCTTTTAGGCTTCCCTGGTGGCTCAGATGGTAGTAAATCTGCCTGCAATGCAGGAGACTTGAGTTCAATCCCTGGGTCAAAAAGATCCCCTTGAGAAGGGAGTGACAACCTACTTCAGTATTCTTGCCTGGGAAATCCCATGAACAGATGAGCCTGGTGGGCTTCAGTCCATGGGGTTGCAGAGAGTTAGACATGACTGAGTGACTAATATTTTTACTTTCTTTTTTACTACACTATCATTTATTCATGGGTAAGACTATGTTTTATTTGTATTTTCAATACACATGACCTCAAGGAATAATTCTAGTTACTTAGCTGGTCACCACCTGTGAATCCCCACCACAATCAGTAGATCTTAATAGTAGCCCATCTATAAAAGAGAATAATCCAGAGAGAGCATAATCATGTTGAGATAATAGAACATAAGAGTTCAAGTGCAGTGAAACAGATTTGATGAAGAAAATAGAAAATTATTTGTTATTTAAAAAATTCTGCAGAATATATTGAAAATCTACTAATTGTGAAACACCTGCGGACTGGATAAAGTCATTAAACAAGATCCTTTGAATGCATTAATTATATTCAGACACAATTCATAAGATTACTTAGGCTAAAATAAAAAAAAAATATTGTTATATTGAAGCCACAGTGGTAAGTGATCAGAGAGTCTTCAAATATTATTGAGACAATATTGTTTCCAGTTACCTGAAGATCTGGTATAGCACTTTGATAAAATTAAATTAGGCTTCATGTAAGCTGAACTTGAGGTCACTATTGGTGCTCCATAAGTCCAGAATTTTGAAGGATTTACACTTTTAGTGACAATATAAGCTAGAAAAAAAAATATCCACAAGTTAGAAAAATATGTTAAAAGTAAAGCCTATCTATTTCTATGGTTATAGTCAAAGCTATGGTCCTTCCAGTACTCATGTATGTATTTGATAGTTGGACCATAAAGAAGGCTGAGCACTGAAAAATTAATGCTTTCAAACTGTGGTGTTGGAGGAGACTCTTGGAGTCCCTTGGACTGCAAGGAGATCAAGCCAGTCAATTCTAAAGGAAATCAGTCCTGAATATTCATTGGAAAGGCTGATGTTGAAGTTGAATTGCCAGTACTTTGACCACTGGATGCAAAGAGCCAATTCACTGGAAAAGACCCTGATTCTGGGAACGATAGAAGGTGGGAGGAGAAGGGGATGACAGTGGACAAGATGGTTGGATGGAATCATTGACTCAGTAGACATTAGTTTGAGCAAGCTCTGGGAGATGGTGAAGGGCAGGGAAGCCTGGTGTGCTATAGTCCATGAAGTCATGAAGAGTGGAACCTGACTGAGTGACTGAACAACAACAATTTCTATGATGCTTCTAGATGAAAAATTTTAAGAATAATAAAATAATTATTATATTAATTGAAATATACTCAGAGGAGACTCATGTTATAATTTACTATATTAAAATATAATATGTACATTTTATCTAATAATTTATAGTAATAGTCTTGCTGTTATATGATTCTGGAATTCACATTTACACATCCTACATGGAAAATGCAAGCTAAGAGTACAATGTTCCATGATTGGTAGCACTTCTTTATATTCAGAAAAGAAAACAAAATCCCTCTTTGGAGGGGGATGAAGGAGAGGGTGGGAGGTACGGAGAAAGAAACATGGAAACATACATTACCATATGCAAAATAGATAGCCAATGGGAACATGCTGTATGACTCAAGGAACTCAAACCAACCAGGGCCTGGTAACAATCTGTAGGGGTAGGATGGGGAAGGAGGTGGGAGTGATTTCAAGTGGGAGGTTACATAGGCAAACCTATGGCTGATTCATGTTGATATTTGGTAGAAACCAATGTAATACTGTAAAGCAATTATCCTTCAATTAAAAATAAATACATTTTAAAAAATAAAACAATATAAGAAAACAGAAAAAAATTCTCTCTGGGGAAAAGCATCTTCAGTTCAGTCTAATAAAAATTCATATATATGAAATTTAATAAAACAGTCATTGATAGAAAAAATTAAGTCAATGGAACTAAGAATCAACAAAAACATAAAATATGTACTTTTATCCCTGACTTCTGAAATCTAATTCTTAAAAATATATTTAAATATATTAAAGAAATTAAGGTTTGTCAAAATTATGACTAAATAACAAGAATGTTAAACAACAAAGTTGGTGAAGCAAGGAAGAATTTTTTAAAATGTTGGTATAGTAGAAAACAGTAAAGCTAATGTATAATATTCAGGCTAAGAAAAATAATGTATTAATAAAATTTACCACATTAAGAAAGCAGAAAAATAGCATGACTCTTTCAACAGACCATTTTAAAAAACACTTAATAATATTTTTCATTCATTTGTGATTCCACTAGAGAGGAGTTTGCTTAAGCTGATAAATAATATTAGAGATTTACCATCAACATCAGAGTTTCTAGTGAGTCACCTAGAATAGTTCTTTTAATTTCAGGAAATGAATACAGCTACCAGTTTATCTATTCAATGTTGTATTGGTAACTCTAGTCCACTCAAGAGAGGGTAAGAGAGAGAGAGAAGAGAAAATAAAGTAATTAATAATAGGTAATGTGGTTGCATTAAAAAACTAAAAGAAATTATAAATGTTTAATAGAAGTAATAAGAAAGTTTAGGAAATGGCTGGATACAATATTTTTTTTTAAGTTACATTAGCAAAATTAGCTTTTGAAAGACCAATGGAAATGTATAATCTATTTGTATAAAAAATACAAATTAGATACAGAATATATATGGAGGAATTAACAAAATCTTACTAAAAGATATCAGAGGAAATGTAAACCATTAGATTTCAAAAGATACAGTGCTATCCCCTGAGATGCTTCAGATGTTTATGATGGTGTTTTTGATTGACACAATGAATGGAGACCCTACTAAATATGAGGATCAAAGTTCAGAGAAGATAGTTATTTTGTACTAGGAGTATTTCTCCTACATTCTTCATAGCAGAGTATCAATAAAAAAAAGTTCTAAATGCTATGAACCATAAGAATTCTATATATGGTACTTATATAGTTTTATAATTGGAAATATAAATAAAACAGAAAAATACAGATGGCTAACAAACACGTGAAAAGATGCTCAACATCACTAATTATCAGAGAAATGCAAATCAAAACCACAGTGAGGTACCATCTCATGCCGATCAGAATGGCTGCTATCAAAAAGTCTACAAACAATAAATGCTGAAAAGGGTGTGGAATAAAGGGAACCTTCTTACACTGTTGGTGAGAATGCAAACTAGTACAGCCACTATGGAGAACAGTGTGGAGATTCCTTAAAAAACTGGAAATAGAACTGCCATATGACCCAGCAATCCCACTGCTGGGCATACACACCGAGGAAACCAGAATTGAAAGAGACATGTGTACCCCAATGTTCATCGCAGCACTGTTTACAATAGCTAGGACACGGAAACAACCTAGATATCCATTGGCAGATGAATGGATAAGAAAGCTGTGGTACATATACACAATGGAGTATTACCCAGTTATTAAAAAGAACACATTCGAATCAGTTCCAATGAGGTGGATGAAACTGGAGTCTATTATACAGAGTGAAGTAAGTCAGAAAGAAAAACACCAATACAGTATATTAATGCATATATATGGAATTTAGAAAGATAGTAACAATAACCCTATATGCAAGACAACAAAAGAGACACAGATATAAAGAACAGACTTTTGGACTCTGTAAGAGAAAACAAGGGTGAGATGATTTGGGAGAATACCATTTAAACATGTATATTATCATATGTGAAATAGATCGCCAGTCCAAGTTTGATGCATGAAACAGGGCAGTCAAAGCCAGTACACTGGAACAACCCTGAGGGATGGGATGGGGAGGGAGCTGAGAGGGGGGTTCAGGATGAGGGACACATGTATACCCATAGCTGATTCATGTCAACGTATGGCAAAAAACCCCTACAATATTGTAAAGCAATTAGCCCCCAATTAATATAAATACATATTTTTTAATTGAAAAAATAATCCTCATAAGTCAAACAAAATAAAACTTAGAAAATATCACTTAAGAATGAGGTCTACCCTTCTTTGAACAACAGAAAGCTGAATAAAGAGCATAAACCATGTAACAAAACATAGGGGATTAAGCAATCCAAAACTGGTGCAGGCATTCAAGCACTTCACCAAGAAACTTACTCCTTGTATTTCCCTGTTTCATAATGTTCAGCAAAAGCTTTATTCTATGATCACAAGGTGCTCATTTCCTCTGAGATTATTGCTACCACATTCTGAGAATTCAAAATATAATGAAAAAAAGTGGAATAAAAAATAGAGACAAAGAACCAGGGCACCAAATAGAAAAACAATAATAAATATGGTACATGTGAGTCCAAATATATCAATGATCATTTGACTGTCAATGGTAAATATACCAATAAAAAGGCAGAGATTGTTAGAATGATCAAAAAATAAAATGCATACTAACAAATTTAAAAGATTAGAAATCATGCAATGTATGTTCTCAGATCACAATAGAACTGCCTGGAAATCAATAAGAGAAAGATTAATAGAAAATCTCAAAATGCAGGGAAAATAAAAAACACATTTATAAATCACTCATTAATCAAAGAAGAAACCTGAAGAGAAACTAACAAATATTTTGGACCAAATGAAAATGAAATAATATACCAAAATTTATGGATTACAATGAAAACAGTACTTGGAGGGAAATTTATAGCATTGAATGCATATATGAGAGAAAAAAGAAGATACAAATCACTAATATTAGAGATAAAAGAGAGGACATTTCTACATTGCTATGGACATTAAAAGGATAAATGAGTACTATGAACAATTATATGCCCACAAATTTAATAATCTGAATAAAATTATACAATTTGACAAATTGTCAAAACTTACACAAAGAGAAATAGACAATCTGAATAGGCCTATTCTATTAAAGAAACAAAGCCAATAATGAATAATCATCCTAAAAGAAGGTACCGGGTCCAAATGGGTTCACTGGTGAATTCAACAAACAATTTCAGAAGAAAATGTTCTAAATCTCTATAATTTCTTTCAGAGCACAGAAGCAGAAAAAATATACCTTAATTTATTCTATGAGGTCAGCTTTACTATAATATCAAAATATATATAGCAGTACAATAAAAGAAAACTAAAGATCAATATCTCTCATGAACATAGAATGCTTGAAAGTCAACAGTAAGAAAACAGCAGCATTAAAAGTTTAATCAAAAATTTTAACAGACACTTAATCAAAGAAGATATAAACTGGTGGGTAGCGAAGAGTTGGACACTACTGCGTGACTAATGCTTTCACTTTTCATATAGTATATAAAAATTTGATATATAGTATCATATATATAGGGAGAAGGAAATGGCAACCCACTCCAGTATTCTTGCCTGGAGAATTCCATGGACAGAGGAGCTGGTGGGCTACAGTCCATGGGGTCACACAGAGTCAGACACGACTGAGGTGACATAGCATGCATAGCATCATATAGATATATTATATATAATATTATATATATGAGGCTTCCCAGGTGGCTCAGTGGTAAAGAATCCACCTGCCAAGGCAGGAGATGCTGGAGATGGAGATTTGATCCCTGCATCAGGAAGATGCCCTGTAGAGGGAAATGGCAACCCACTCCAGAGAGGGATTCCCTGGAGGCTCAGCAGTAAAGAATTTAACTACCAGTGTAAGAAATATGGATCAGATACCCAGATTAGGAAGAGCCCATAAGAAAGAAATGGTAACCTACTCCAGTATTATTGCCTAGGAAATCCCATGGACAGAGTAGCCTTGTGGGTCCCAGTCCTTGGGGTTGCAACGAGCCAGACACAACTTAACAACTAAACAATAACAACAAAAATCATATAAAACATATATATTGTGTATATTATATGTATAAATATTTTGTATGACCAACCCAGACAGCATATTAAAAAGCAAGTATGTTACTTTTCCAACAAAGGTCCATCTAGTCAAGGCTATGGTTTTTCCAGTAGTTATGTATGTATGTGAGAGCTGGACTAAAAAGAAAGCTGAGTGCTAAAGAATTGAACTTTTGAACTATGGTGTTGGAGAAGACTCTTGTGAGTCCCTTGGACTGCAAGGAGATCCAACCAGTCATTCCTAAGGGAAATAAGTCCTGGTTGTTCATTGGAAGGACTGATGTTGAAGCTGAAACTCCAATACTTTGGCCACCTGATGTTTAGAGCTGACTCATTGGAAAAGACCCTGATGCTGGGAAAGATTGAAGGTGGGAGAAGAAGGGGACCACAGAGGATGAGCATCACTGAGTAAATGGGCATGAGTTTCAGTAAACTCTGGGAGTTGGTAATGGACAGGGAGGCCTAGTGTGCTCCAGTCCATGGGGTCACAAAGAGTCGGACATGAACTTAACTGAACTGATATAATGTATAGATTCATATGTATATTCATATATATAAAGAAGATTCCACAATAAAACTCATCAAAAGAAAGCTGGAGTGATCATTTGGATATCACTCAAAGTATATTTCAAAGCAATGAATGTTATGAGATAATCATAATGATAAATGAGTTAATCAAATGGATGTAGGAAATGTTTGCATATCTAATAAAAGAATTACTAAATGCAAAATGTAAAAGTTGATAAAACTGCAGTAGGAAACACACAAAACCTTAATCACAGTGAGATTCTAATACCATATTCTGAATAATTGATTAAATGAAATATGAAGATATTCTGAGGCTTAGCCAAGATGGCAGTGAAGAAAGACATGGAGTTCTTGTCTCCCCACACCTAGAATACCTACCACACATTAGTGTGGGACCTCCAGCAGACAGGCAGATAGGAGGAGACCTACAGATGGCCAGAGACCTGACTTGAGCCCCTGAGGTGAGAATGCTGCGTCTGAACTACTGGAGTAAGAGAGAACCCCAGGGGGTCCAAGGAATATTAATTGGGGTATCCCAGAAGTCCATATCTCAACACCAAAACTCAGCTCTACCTAACGCCCCATAAACTCCATTGCTGGAAGCCTCAGGCTAAACAACTAGTAAGACAGGGACACAGTCCCACACATTAAAAAAAAAAAAAAAAAAAGATGAAGAAGCAAGTGAAAATCTATCAAAAACTAAAAACTTCAGAGGAAATAGGGAACTTATCTATAGAAAGTTTAGAGTAATGATAGTAAAGAAGTTTCAAAATATTGAAAATAGGGGGAAATGCAAGAAACAAAGACCTAGAAGAAAAAGGAATAAACAGTGATGAACAGCACAATTACTAAAATTATAAATGCTGTAGAAGAAATCAATAGTAGAATAACTGAGGCAGAAGAACAGATAAGTGTGCTGTAAGATAAATGATAGAAATAAGAGCTGAGGAACAGAATAAAGAAAAAAGAATGAAACTAATTGAGGGCAGTCTCAGACACCTCTGGGACAATCTTAAATGTACCAACATTTGAATTATAGGAGTCCCAGAAGAAAAAGAGAAAATGAAATTTTATCAGAAAATATTTGAGGAGATTATAGTCAAAAACTTCCCTAATATTGGAAAAGAAATAGCCACCCAAGTCCATGAAACCCAGAGAGTCCCATACAGGATAAACCCCAAGAGAAATACACCAAGACATATATTAACCAAAATATGAAAAGTTAAACACAAAGAAAAAATGTTAAAAGTCACAAGGGAAAAGCAAAAAATAACACACAAAGGAATCCCCACAAGGGTAACAGCTGATTTTTCACCAGAAACTCTTCATGTCAGAAGGGAGTGGCATGATATATTTAAAATGATGGAAGAGAAAAACCTATAATCAAGATTATTCTACCCAGCAAGGATCTCATTCATATTTGATGGTGAAATCAAAAGTTTTATACACAAGCAGCAGCTAAGAAAATTCAGCAATATCAAATCAACCGTACAACAAATGTTAAAGGAACTTTAGCAAGAAACACAAAAGAAGAAAAAGACTAAGAAGAACAAACTGTAAATGATTAAGAATATGGCAATAGCAAAATACATATCAATAACTACCTTAAATATAAATGGATTAAATGCCCCAACCAAAAGACACAGACTGGCTGAATGGATACAGAAATAAGACTCATGTATTTGCTGCTTAAAAGAGACTCACTTCAGACCTACAGACACATACAGAATGAAAACAGGGGATGGAAAAAGATATCTCATGCAAATAGGAGTCAAAAGGAAGCAGGAAAAGTAATATTCATATCAGACTAAATAAACTTTAAAAGAAAAACTTTTACAATGGATAAGGAAGGACATTACACGATGATCAAGGGATCAATCCAAGAAGAAATATAATAGTTATAAATATTTATGCACTCAATTTATGAGCACCTCAATACATAAGGGAAATGTTAACAACCATAAAAGGAGAAATCAACAGTAACACAACAATAGTAGGGGACTTTACCACCTAACTCACACTAATGGATAGATCATCAGGACAGAAAACTCATAAGGAAATTCAAGACTTAAGTCACACATTAGACCAGGTGTACCTAACTGGTATCTTCAAGACATTCCATCCCAAAACAGCAGAATATACTTTTTTCTCAAGTGTACAGGGAGCATTTGCAGGGATAGATCACATTTTAGGTCACAAATCAAGTCTCAGTAAATTTAAGAAAACCAAAATTGTATCAAGCACCTTTTCTGATAATAACACTATGAGTCTAGAATTAAACTAAAGGAACAAAACTGTAAAGAATACAAACACATGGCTGCTAAATATCACACTTCTAAATAACCAGTAGGTCAATCAAGATATTTAAGAAACAATTAAAAATTACCTAGAAACAAATGACAATGAAAACACGAACACCCAAAACATGGCGTGCAGTAAAAGCAGTTTTAAGAGGGAAGTTTATAGCAATGCAAACTTACCTCAAGGAAAGATAAAAACATCAAATAAACAATCTAAACTTACATCTAAAGCAACTTAGGGAAAAAAAAAAAAAAAGAAGAAGAAGAAGAACAAAATCCCCAAAGACAGTAGAAGGAAAGAAATCATAAAGATCAGAGCATAAATAAAAGAAAAAGAAATGAAGGAGACAATAGAAAAGATCTATCTAACTAAAAGCTAGTTCTTTGAGAAAAAAAAAAAAATTTGACAAACCACTAGCCAGACTAGTCAAGAAAATATATATATATATATATATATATATATAGAGAGAGAGAGAGAGAGAGAGAGAGAGATAAAGAGAGAGAGAAAAGACTCAAATTGATATAATGAGAAATGAAAAAGGAGAAATCACAACAGAAAATGGAGAAATACAAAGGTTCATGAGACTACTATAAGCAACTATATGTCAATAAAATGGACAACCTGGAAGAAATGGAGAAGTTCTTAGAAAACTACAACTTTCTGAAACTAAATCATGATGAAATAGAAAGTATGAACAGACCCATCACAAGTATTAAAATTGAAACTATAATAAAAATTTTTCCAAAAACAAAACCCAGGGTCAGATGGCCTCACACTTAAATTGTATCAAAAGTTGAAAGAAGAGCGAGAATCTATCCTACTCAAACTCTTCCAGAAAATTTCAGAGGAAGGAAAACTCCCAAACTTGTACTATGAGGCCACCATCACATTGATACCAAAACCAAAGATATCACATAAAAAGAAAATTGCAGGCCAATATCACTGATGAATATGGATGCAAAATTCCTCAACAAAAGTCTAGGAAACAGAATCCAACAACACACTGAAAGAATGGTATACCATGATCAAAAGGGATTTATTCCAGGGATGCAAGGATTCTTCAATATATGCAAATCAGTCAATGTGATACACCATATCAACCAACTGGAAGACAAAAACCATATGATCATCTCAATAGGTACAGAAAAAGCTTTCAAGAAAGTTCAACACCCATTTATGATGAAAAAAAAAAAAATCGTTCCAGAAAGTAGGCATAGAATAAACCTACCTCAACATAAAAAGACTATATATGACAAAGCCACAGCAAACATTCTCAACAGTGAAAAACTGAAAGCATTTTCTCTAAGATCAGGAACAAGACAAGGGTGCCCACTAGCCACTATTATTCAGCATATTTTGGAAGTCCTGCCACAGCAATCAGATCAGAAAAGAAGTAAAACACTCACTATTTGCAGATGACATTATACTATACATAGAAAACCCTAAAGATTCTACCAGAAAATTACTAGAGCTAATCAAAGAATATAGTAAAGTCACAGTATATAAAAGTAACACACAGAAATCCCTTGTATTTCTATAGACTAGTGATGAAAAAATCAGAAAGAAAATTTAAGGAAACAATTCCATTCACCACTACAATAACAACAACAATAGCAAAAACACCACTGCAATAATAACAAAAATGAAATACCTAAAAACACATACCTAAAGACACAAAGGACTTGTATGCAGAAAATTATAGGACACTGATGAAAGAAATCAAAGATGACACAAACAGAGAGATATACCATGTTCTTGAATTGGAAGAACCAATATTGAGAAAGTTACTAAACTATCCAAAATAATCTACAGATTCAATGCAATCCCTATCAAATCACTAATTGTATTTTTCACAGGACTAGAATAAAAAGTTCACAATTTGTATGGAAACACAAAAGACCCAAAATAGCCAAAGCAATCTTGAAAAAGAAGAATAGATATGAAGGAATCCACCTTCCTGACATCAGGCTATACTACAAAGCTGCAGTCATTAAGAGAGTGTGGTATTGGCACAAGAACAGAAATTTAGACCAGTGGGACAAAATAGACTGCCCAGAGATAAACCCACATGCCTGTGGGCACCTTATCTTTGATAAAGGAGGGAAGAATATATAATGGAGAAAAGACAGCCTCTTTGATAATTGGTGCTTGGAAAACTATACAGGTACATGTAAAATAATGAAACCATAACATTTTCTAATACCATACACAAAAATAAACTCAAAGTGGATGTGCCCACAGGCATGTGGGTTTATCTCTGGGCAGTCTATTTTGTCCCACTGGTCTAAATTTCTGTTCTTGTGCCAATACCACACTCTCTTAATGACTGCAGCTTTGTAGTATAGCCTGACGTCAGGAAGGTGGATTCCTTCGTATCTATTCTTCTTTTTCAAGATTGCTTTGGCTATTTTGGGTCTTTTGTGTTTCCATACAAATTGTGAACTTTTTATTCTAGTCCTGTGAAAAATACAATTAGTGATTTGATAGGGATTGCATTGAATCTGTAGATTATTTTGGATAGTATAGTAACTTTCTCAATATTGGTTCTTCCAATTCAAGAACATGGTATATCTCTCTGTTTGTGTCATCTTTGATTTCTTTCATCAGTGTCCTATAATTTTCTGCATACAAGTCCTTTGTGTCTTTAGGTATGTGTTTTTAGGTATTTCATTTTTGTTATTATTGCAGTGGTGTTTTTGCTATTGTTGTTGTTATTGTAGTGGTGAATGGAATTGTTTCCTTAAATTTTCTTTCTGATTTTTTCATCACTAGTCTATAGAAATACAAGGGATTTCTGTGTGTTACTTTTATATACTGTGACTTTACTATATTCTTTGATTAGCTCTAGTAATTTTCTGGTAGAATCTTTAGGGTTTTCTATGTATAGTATAATGTCATCTGCAAATAGTGAGTGTTTTACTTCTTTAAAAAATAAAATAAAATAAAGACAAAAGACTTAAAAAAAAAAAAAAAAAAAGGATTTCAATGTAAAGCCAGAATGTATAAAACTCTTAGAGGAAAACATAGGTGGTATCCTCTTTGACATACATCACAGCAAGATCCTTTTTGACCCACCCTTTAGAGTAATGGAAACAAACAAACAAAAAAAGTAAACAAATGGAACTTAATTAAACTTAGAAGCTTTTGCACAGCTAAAAAAACAGTCAACAAGATAAAAAGATGACCCTCAGCATGGGAGAAAAGAATTGCAAGTGAAACAGCTGACAAAGAATTAGTCTTCAAAATATAAAAGCAGCTCTTGCTGCTCACTACAAGGAAAACCAAACATCTAATAAAAAAAAATGAACCAAATATCTAAACACATTTCTCCAAAGAAGACATATAGATGGCAAACAAATACATGAAAAGATGCTCAACATTGCTCTTTATTAGAGAAATGCAAATCAAAACTGCAATGAGGTATCACCTCATACTGCTCAGAATGGCCTTCATTTAAAAAATCTACAAACAATACATGCTGGAGATGATATGAATAAAAGGGAACTCTCTTGCACTGTTGGTGGGAATATAAATTCATACAGTTACCACAGAGAGCAGTATGGAGATTTCTTTAAAAATCATTAATAGAACTACAATATGCCCTAGCAGAGAAGGCAATGGCACCCCACTCCAGTACTCTTGCCTGGAAAATCTCCTCGATGGAGGAGCCTGGAAGGCTGCAGTCCATGAGGTCGCTAAGAGTCGGACAGGACTGAGCGACTTCACTTTCACTTTTCACTTTCATGCATTGGAGAAGGAAATGGCAACCCACTCCAGAGTTCTTGCCTGGAGAATCCCAGGGGTGGGAAAGCCTGGTGGGCTGACGTCTGTGGGGTCACACAGAGTCGGACATGACTGAAGTGACTTAGCAGTAGAATGCCCTAGGATCCCATTACTGGATTAGAATCCCATTACTGGATACCCTGAGAAAATCATAATCAAGAGAGATACATGTACCCCCAATATTTGTTACAGCATTTTTTATAATAGCTAGGACATAGACACAACCTAGATGACCATTGATGGATACATGGATACAGAAATTGTGGTACATGTATACAATGGAATATTATTCAGCTATAAAAAACAGCACATTCAAGTCAGTCCTAATGAGATGGATGAACCTAGAGCCTATTACACAGAGTGTAGTATGTCGGAAAGAGAAAGGCAAATATTTTATATTACACATGCATATGGAATCTAGAAAATTGATACTGATGAACCTCCTTTGCAGGGCAGCAGTGGAGACACAGACATAGAGAACAGACCTGTGGACCCAGCAGGGGAAAAAGAGTGGGAAAAATGAAACAAATAGTATGAAAACATACATTGCCATGTGCAAAATAGATAGCAAGTGGGAATTTGCTATGTGACACAAGTAGCTCAACCCAGTGCCCTGTGACAACCTAGAGGAGTGGGATGGGATGGAAGATGGGCTGGGGGGAGGCAGTTTCAGGAGGGAGGGACATATGTACACTTGTGGTTGATTTATGTTGAAGTGGTCATGTATGGATGTGAGAGTTGGACTGTGAAGAAAGCTGAGCGCCGAAGAATTGATGCTTTTGAATTGTGGTGTTGAAGACTTTTGAGAGTCCCTTGGACTGCAAGGAGATCCAACCAGTCCATTCTGAAGGAGATCAGCCCTGGGATTTCTTTGGAAGGAATGATGCTAAAGCTGAAACTCCAGTACTTTGGCCACCTCATGAAAAGGGTTGACTCATTGGAAAAGACCCTGATGCTGGGAGGGATTGGGGGGGCAGGAGGAGAAGGGGACGACAGAGGATGAATGGCTGGATGGCATCACTGACTTGATGGACGTGAGTCTGAGTGAACTCCGGGAGTTGGTGCTGGACAGGGAGGCCTGGCGTGTGGTGATTCATGGGGTCACAAAGAGTCGGACATGACTGAGCGACTGAAAGGAACTGATGGAAGAAACCAATACAACGTTGTAAAGCAACTATCCTCCATTAAAAATAAAGAAACAAGGAAGAAAAAAAAAGACTGTTTTTTTTTTTTTGCATTTCAAAAACAAAAAATATGCAGAAAATCAAGTAGACTGAAAACTACCTACCAACTCACTTTAATTGATATTTACAAATACTCAACCCAACAACAATTAAATACATATTATTTTCAAGTGCACAAAGATAATTTACCAAGGAAGAGATTGTAGTTGACTACGTACTCAATCTCTCACTAGTGTCTGATTCTTTGAGACTGCATGGACTTTAGTCCATCAATATCTTCTGTCCATGGAATTTTCCAGGCAAGAATAGTGGAGTAAGTTGCATTTCCTACTCTATAGTGATTATATTGATAGTAACTATAAAGCTTGTCAATAAATACAGAATAATTCAAGTCACTATGAAATATTTTCTCTAATTACAGTGGAATTAATAATCAATTACAGAAACATGTCTGAAAATTCACAAATATCTGACCATTAAATAATGTGTTTTTAAAAATGTAGTGGACAAAATAAAAGCAAAATAAAGCTATAATGTATTTTATCTAAATAAAAATCAAAATATAACATATCAAATTGTGTAATGTCACTAAAGTTGTATTTTGGGAAAATTTTAGAATACAAAATAACTGTATTTAGGAAAGAAAAAAATCCATAACCTAAGTAAACTGTCACCTTAAAAGTATGGCTAAAGGCAAATTATTTTTTAAAAGTAAACAGAAGAAAGAAATAATAGCCACAAATGTAAAAATATATGAAACAGAAAGAGAAAAGCAACAAAAATAATGGTAACCCAAAGTTGATTCTGTGAGGCAATCAATAAAATGGATAAAACTCTAGTCTTATTAAGGAAAAGAGCAAGATGAAGAGGGGAGACACAAACTGCCAATATTAGCAATAAGAGAGAAAACATCGCTACACATTCTGTAGATACTTAAAGGATAATAAACAACTTCATGAGAATAAACTGGACAGTTCAGGTTAAATGAAAATTTTCACTGAAAGATAAGTATTATCAAAGTGTTCTCAATTGCTAATAAATCAAATGATCCTATTTATAATAAAAATGTAAATTTCATAGTTTGAAACTTTTCAACAAGAAAAACTACAGGCCCAGATAACTATTTTGGTAAATTCTATGAAAATATTTAGAAAAGAATTAATACCAATTTTACATAATTCCTGTAGAAAATTGAGGTTGATTCCTGTTCTTCAAGGCTACGTTACTTTGATGCTAAAAGAAGACAGACTTATAAAGTAGAAAACTACTTTGAAAACATGCAAAGATTCAAGACAAAGTTTAAGCAATTCCTACAATATATGCAATAGGAATGAAAATATACCACGATGAAGTGTATTTTATTTCAGTAATTGATGATTAGTTTAATATTTGAAAATAAATCATTTAATTCATGAAATTAAGAAACCAAAAAAGAAACTCATATAAGCCTCTAAGTAGACACATTTGAAAAATTTCAACATCTATTCATGATAAAGACTGTGAGCAAACCAGGAATAGGATGAAACTTTCTCAACCTAATAAAAGGTATCTATGAAAAATGTCATACTAAAGGTAAAAGGTTAAATGCCTTGCTTTTAGGATAGACAACAAAATAGGAAAGCCACTTCTCAGAATTTCTGTTCCACATTGTACCAAAACTGCCAGCTAGTACCATCAGAGTAGTAAAAAGAAATAAATGCATCAAATTAAAAAGAAAAAAATAATGATTTTTATTTTCAGACAAAATATAAATATGTAAAATGTCTGATAAAATCAACAAAGTGTTACTAGAGCAAATATGCATATTTAGTAAGGTTTCCATGAAGAAAAACCACATCCAAGAAACAACTTTGTTTTTATACACTGGCAACAAATTTGAGAAATTTAAAATTTAAATTATCATTTACCATATTGCCAAAAATGTAAAATACTTAGGGTTAAATCTGGCAAAATATTTCCAACACTTGTATGCTAAAAACTGGAAAAAAAACAACAACACATACTTAGCAAAATTCAACAACTCTTTCAAAAGGAGACCAATATTTTGCCCATGTTAGAAAACTCCATATGTAGCAAAACAAATTTCCCAGAAACTAACACATAGATTGGATACAACCCAAATAAAAATTCTAGCAGAATTGTTGTAATAATTGACAACCAAAGCCTAAAATTTCATAGAAATGAAAAAGTCCTAGAATAGCCAAAATAGTTTTCAACAAGGAGAATGCGTTTAGATTTAAAACTATCTGAACTCAAGACTTATTATAAATCTACACTTATAAGTCTACACAAGACCATGATAGTGTGGTCTTGATGAAGAAATAAACACATAAATTTAATGATCAAAATGGAGTTTGGAGGTAGTCCCACATATACAAGGAAAACTGATTTTCATAGAAGCACAAAGGCAATTCAGTGGAGAAAAAAATAGCTGATTCAAAAAATGGTACTAGAAAAATTAGATAATACTTGCTAAGAAATGAATGTTGATCAATACCTTACCATATACAAAAACTGACTCAAAATTAATCATAGAATTGAAGAAAAACTGAAAAATATGAAACATTTAAAACAAAGAGCTCCTTTGTGATCTGAGATTAGGCAAACATTAGATTCAATACAAAAGAACAAAATATTAAAGACAATTTGATAAACTGTAATTTATCAAAATTAGGAACCTAGGCTGTTTGATACATGCTGCTAAGAGAATTAATATACAAGCTTAATTTCTCTTGGAAGAAAATAATTGCAAAACACATCTCTAGTACAAGACTTTCAGTTAAAATACAAAAAAAGATCTCTTGGAATTCAGTAATAAGGATGGAAACAATCCAATAAAAATATGGGCAAATTGTTGCACACAAAATTTCAGCAAAGATGTACAGATGACAAATGAGTACAGGAAACAAAATACTTAATTCCATTTGCTATTAGAAAAATGCAATTTAAAACCACAAAGAGAAACCTCTATACACCTGTTCCAGAATGTTTAAAATTAGGAAAAGATTGAGTATGTAATAGAACTGAACTCTCAAATAGTCCTTGTGGGGATATGGAATAGTATAACAATTTGAGCAATTGTTCAGCAGTTTTCTAAAGAGTGAAACATGCATCTACCATTTGACCAAGATATTCCACTCCCAGGTATCTACTTATGATAAATGGTAAAATATATGTCCACACATGGACTTGTACATGAATATTCATATCATCTTTATTTGTAATAGACAAAAGCTTTAGTAAATCTGTATGTTCCTCAAATGGTGAATGGTTAAACAAATTGTATCCCTACACAATGGTATACCACTTGGGAATAAGAAGGAATGAACTATTGACGCAGGCAACAACATTGATGGCTCTCAAAATAATTGTGCAGAGGGAAAGAAGCCAAATAATAAAGACTACTTCCTGCAGTATTACACTTAAATAAGATTTCAGAAAATGCAAACTAATCTGCACTGACACTAAGCAGCTCAATTTCTTACCTGCTGCTGCTGCTAAGTCACATCAGTCGTGTCCGACTCTGTGTGACCACATAGATGGCAGCCCACAGGGCTCCCCCGTCCCTGGGATTCTCCAGGCAAGAACACTGGAGTGGGTTGCCATTTCCTTCTCCAATGCAGGAAAGTGAAAAGTCAAAGTGAAGTCGTTCAGTCGTGTCCGACTCTAGCGACCCCATGGACTACAGCCCACCAGGCTCCTCCACCCATGGGATTTTCCAAGCAGGAGTACTGGAGTGGGGTGCCATTGCCTTCTACCATTCTTACCTGAGGAATAGACAAAACCAGTAGGGCAGGAAAAAAAAAATTACATAGGGACACAAAGAAATTTTGGGGAGTGATGTATTTTGATTGTGGTAATTATTTTGCTTTTATACACATATTTTAAAATTTATCAAATTGTATGTTTTAAATATATACAGTTTGTTATATGTCAATTTTACCTATATATAGTTGTTAAAAAAGTGTGAATACTTCTTAAATCATTTTAAAATTTAGTTATCTCTTACTTACACCAGAGGATAGAAAATAATTTTAAAAATAAAAATAAATTTAAGCATGCCTAACTAAGCCACTCCAAGAATTATTTTCTTTTACATAAGCAAGGATTGCTGCTGCTGCTAAGTCGCTTCAGTTGTGTTCGACTCTATGCGACCCCACAGACGGCAGCCCACCAGGCTCCCCAGGCCCTGGGATTCTCCAGGCAAGAACACTGGAGTGGGTTGCCATTTCCTTCTCCAATGCATGAAAGTGAAAAGTGAAAGGGAAGTCGCTCAGTCGTGTCCAACTCCTAGCAACCTCATGGACTGCAGCCTACCAGGCTCCTCCATCCATGGGATTTTCCAGGCAAGAGCACTGGAGTGGGGTGCCATTGCCTTATATGCTAATTAATATATACAAGTCATATTTCTAAGGTACAAAATATTGTCACATGTTTTTATTACTCTTATGAAAGATGAACTATTATTTTCATCATAGTTCATCAAACCCAGGTCTGCTGCATTGCAGGCAGATTCTTTACCAGCTGAGCCACAAGGAAAGCCCAAGAACAATGGAGTGGATAGCCTATCCATTCTCCAGTGAATCTTCCAGACCCAGGAATTGAACCAGGGTCTTTGGCATTGCAGGCAGATTTTTTATCAACTGAGTTATCAGGGAAGCCCTATTTTCATCATACTTATTTTTATACATGAGGAAACTGAAATACATAGAGATTAAGTAATTCAAGGTCAATTAGCTGGTAAATGATAAATCTTGTATTGAAATGCAATAGTTACTTGGACATTAGACTCCATTCATTTAACCACTCCAGTATTTTTTTTTAAGTATTACTTTATTTATTTAATTGGAGGCTAATTACTTTACAATATTGTGGGTTATGCCATATATTGACATGAGTCAGCCATGGGTGTACATGTGTCCCCCATTCCAACTCCCCCTCCTGCCTCCCTTCCCATCCCATCCCTCTAGGTTGTCCCAGTGCACCGGCTTTGAGTGTCCTGTTTCATGCACCAAATTTGGACTGGTGATCTGTTTCACATATGATAATATACATGTTTCAATGGTATTCTCTCAAATCATCCCACCCTCGCCTTCTTCCACAGAGTCCAAACGTCTGTTCTTTATATCTGTGTCTCTTCTGCTGTCTCATATATCAGTTCAGTTCAGTTCAATTGCTCAGTCATGTCCAACTCTTTGCAATCCCATGAATTGCAGCACACCAGGCCTCCCTGTCCATCACCAACTCCCGGAGTTCACTCAAACTCATGTCCATCGAGTTGGTGATGCCATCCAGCCATCTCATCCTCTGTCGTCCCCTTCTCCTCCTGCCCTCAATCCCTCCCAGCATCAGAGTCTTCTCCAATGAGTCAACTCTTCCCATGAGGTGGCCAAAGTACTGGAGTTTCAGCTTCAGCATCAGTCCTTCCAAAGAACACCCAGGACTGATCTCCTTTAGAATAGACTAGTTGGATCTCCTTGCAGTCCAAGAGACTCTCAAGAGTCTTCTCCAACAACACAGTTCAAAAGCATCAATTCTTCAGTGCTCAGCTTTCTTCACAGTCCAACTCTCATATCCATACATGACCACTGGAAAAACCATAGCCTTGACTAGACGGACCTTTGTTGGCAAAGTAATGTCTCTGCTTTTGAATATGCTGTCTAGGTTGGTCATAACTTTCCTTCCATGGAGTAAGTGTCTTTTAATTTCATGGCTGCAATCACCATCTGCAGTGATTTTCGACCCCCCAAAAATAAAGTCTGACACTGTTTCCACTGTTTTCCCATCTATTTCCCATGAAGTGATGGGACCAGATGCCATGACCTTCGGTTTCTGAATGTTGAGCTTTAAGCCAACTTTTTCACTGTCCTCTTTCACTCCCATCAAGAGGCTTTTTAGTTCCTCTTCACTTTCTGTCATAAGGGTGGTGTCGTCTGCATATCTGAGGTTATTGATATTTCTCCTGGCAATCTTGATTCTATCTTGTGCTTCCTCAGGCCCAGCATTTCTCATGATGTACTCTGCATATAAGTTAAACAAGCAGGGTGACAATATACAGCCTTGACATACACCTTTTCCTATTTGGAACCAGTCTGTTGTTCTATGTCCAGTTCTAACTGTTATTTCTTGACCTGCATACAGGTTTCTCAAGATGCAAGTCAGGTGTTCTGGTATTCCCATTTCTTGAAGAATTTTCTACAGTTTATTGTGATCCATACAGTCAAAGGCTTTGGCATAGTCAAGAAAGCAAAATTATATCTTTTTCTGGAACTCTCTTGCTCTTTCCATGATCCAGAGGATGTTTGCAATTTGATCTCTGGTTCCTCTGCCTTTTCTAAAACCAGCTTGAACATCAGGAAGTTCACAGTTCACATATTGCTGAAGCCTGGCTTAGAGAATTTTGACCATTACTTTACTAGCGTGTGAGACGAGTGCAATTGTGCGGTAGTTTGAGCATTCTTTGGCATTGCCTTTCTTTGGGATTGGAATGAAAACTGACCTTTTGCAGTCCTGTGGCCACTGCTGAGTTTTCCAAATTTGCCGGCATATTGAGTGCAACACTTTCACAGCATCATATTTCAGGATTTGAAAGAGCTCAACTGGAATTCCATCACCTCCACTAGCTTTGTTCATAGTGATGCTTTCTAAGGCCCATTTGACTTCATATTCCAGGATTTCTGGCTGTAGGTGAGTGATCACACCATCGTGATTATCTTGGTCATGAAGATCTTTTTTGTACCATTCTTCTGTGTATTCTTGCTACCTCTTCTTAAAGGTCCGTACCATTTTTGTCCTTTATCAAGCCCATCTTTGCATGAAATGTTCCCTTGGTATTTCTAATTTTCTTCAAGAGAGCTGTAGTCTTTCCCATTCTGTTGTTTTCCTCTATTTCTTTGCATTGATCACTGAGCAAAGCTTTCTTATCTCTCCTTGCTATTCTTTGGAACTCTGCATTCAGATGCTTATATCTTTCCTTTTCTCCTTTGCTTTTCCTTCTCTTCTTTTCACAGTTATTTGTAAGGCATTCCCAAACAGCCATTTTGCTTTTTTGCATTTCTTTTCCATGGGGATGATCTTGATCCCTGTCTCCTGTACAATGTCAGGAACCTCCATCCCTAGTTCATCAGTAACTCTGTCTTTCAGATCTAGGCCCTTAAATCTATCTCTCACTTCTACTGTATAATATAAGGGATTTGATTTAGGTCATACCTGAATGGTCTAGTTGTTTTCCCTACTTTCTTAAATTTAAGTCTGAATTTGGCAATAAGGTCATCATTACCATCTTTCTAAATTCCATATCAGTTCAGTTCAGTTCAGTTGCTCACTTGTGTCTGACTCTTTGCGACCCCATGAATTGCAGCACGCCAGGCCTCCCTGTCCATCACCAACTCCCGGAGTTCACTCAAACTCACGTCCATCGAGTTGGTGATGCCATCCAGCCATCTCATCCTCTGTTGTCCCCTTCTCCTCCTGCCCCCAATCCCTCCAAGCATCAGAGTCTTTTCCAATGAGTCAACTCTTCGCATGAGGTGGCCAAAGTACTGGAGTTTCAGTTTTAGCATCATTCCTTCCAAAGAAATCCCAGGGCTGATTTCCTTCAGAATGTACTGGTTGGATCTCCTTGCAGTCCAAGGGACTCTCAAGAGTCTTCTCCAACACCACAGTTCAAAAGTGTCAATTCTTCTGCGCTCAGGTTCTTCACAGTTCAACTCTCACATCCATACATGACCACAGGAAAAACCGTAGCGTTGACTAAACGGACCTTTGTTGGCAAAGTAATGTCTCTACTTTTCAATACACTGTCTAGGTTGATCATAACTTTCCTTCCAAGGAGTAAGCATCTTTTAATTTCATGGCTGCAATCACCATCTGCAGTGATTTTGGAGCCCCAAAAATAAAGTCTGACACTGTTGCCATTGTTTTCCCATCTATTTCCCATGAAGTGATGGGACCGGATGCCATGATCTTTGTTTTCTGAATATTGAGCTTTAAGCCAACTTTTTCACTCTCCACTTTCACCTTCATCAAGAGGCTTTTTAGTTCCTCTTCACTTTCTGCCATAAGGGTGGTGTCATCTGCATATCTGAGGTTATTGATATTTCTCCTGGCAATCTTGATTCCAGCTTGTGTTTCTTCCAGTCCAGCGTTTTCATGATGTACTGTGCATATAAGTTAAATAAGCAGGAACTCAAAAGCCTCTTGATGAAAGTGAAAGTGGAGAGTGAAAAAGTTGGCTTAAAGCTCAACAGTCAGAAAGCGAAGATCATGGCATCTGGTCCCACCACTTCATGGGAAATAGATGGGGAAACAGTGGAAACAGTGTCAGACTTTATTTTTCTGGGCTCCAAAATCACTACAGATGGTGACTTCAGCCATGCAATTAAAAGACGCTTACTCCTTGGAAGGAAAGTTATGACCAACCTAGATAGCATATTCAAAAGCAGGACGTTATTTTGCTAACAAAGGTTTGTCTAGTCAAGGCTATGGTTTTTCCTGTGGTCATGTATGGATTCAAGAGTTGGACTGTGAAGAAAGCTGAGCGCCGAAGAATTGATGCTTTTGAACTGTGGTGTTGGAGAAGACTCTTGAGAGTCCCTTGGACTGCAAGAAGATCCAACCAGTCCATTCTGAAGGAGATCAGCCCTGAGATTTCTTTGGAAGGAATGATGCTAAAACTGAAACTCCAGTACTTTGGCCACCTCATGCGAAGAGTTGACTCATTGGAAAAGACTCTGATGCTTGGAGGGATTGGGGGCAGGAAGAGAAGGGGATGACAGAGGATGAGATGGCTGGATGGCATCAATGACTCGTTGGACATGAATCTGAGTGAACTCCGGGAGTTGGTAATGGACAGGGAGGCCTGATGTGCTGCCATTTATGGGGTCACGGAGAGTTGGACACGACTGAGCAACTGATCCTGTCTGATAGTATATAGCCTTAACATACTCCTTTTCCTATTTGGAACCAGTCTGTTGTTCCATGTCCAGTTCTAACTGTTGCTTCCTGATCTGCATTCAAATTTCTCAAGAGGCAGGTCAGGTGGTCTGGTATTCCCATCTCTTTCAGAATTTTCCACAGTTTATTGTGATCTACACAGTCAAAGTCTTTGTCATAGTCAATAAAGCAGAAATAGGTGTTATTCTGGAACTCTCTTGCTTTTTCCATGATCCAGCGGATGTTGGTATATGTGTTAATATACTCTATTGGTGTTTTTCATTCTGACTGGCTTCATTCTGTATAATAGGCTCCAGTTTCATCCATCTCATTGGAACTGATTCTAATGCGTTCTTTTTAATAGCTGAGTAATATTCCATTGTGTATATGTACCACAGCTTTCTCATCCATCTGTTTGCCAATAGGCCTCTAGGTTGCTTACATGTCCTAGCTATTGTAAACAGTACTGTGATGAACATTGCGGTACATGTGTCTCCTTTAATTTTGGTTTCTTTGATGTGTATGCCCAGCGGTGGGATTGCTGGGTTGTATGCCAGTTCTAAATCCAGTTTTTTAAAGACTCCCCACACTATTCTCCATAGTGGCTGTACTAGTTTGCATTCCCACCAACAGTGTAAGAGGATTCTCTTTTCTCCACACAATCTCCAATACTTATTGTTTGTAGACTTTTTCTAGCAGCCATTCTGACTAGCATGAGATGGTACCTCACTGTAGTTTTGATTTGCATTTGTCTATTAATGAGTGATGTTGAGCATCTTTTCATGTGTTTGTTAGCCATCTCTATGTCTTCTTTGGAGAAATGTCTGTTTAGTTCTTTGGCCAATTTTTTGACTGGGTCATTTATTTTTCTGATATTGAGCTGTACAAGCTGCTTGTATGTTTTCGAGATTAAGTCTGTGGCAGTTGCTTTGTTTGCTATTATTTTCTCCCATTCTGAAGGCTATCTTTTCACCTTGCTTATAGTTTCCTTCATTGTACAAAAGCTTTTATGTTTAACTAGATCCCATTTGTTTATTTTTGCTTTTATTTCCATTACTCTGGGAGATGGATCATAGAAGATCTTGCTGTGATTTATGTCAGAGAGTGTTTTGCCTAGTTTTCCTCTAGGGGTTTTATAGTTTCTGTTCTTACATTTAGATCTTTAATCCATTTTGAGTTTATTTTTGTGTATGATGTTAGAATGTGTTCTAGTTTCATTGTTTTACAAGTGGTTGACCAGTTTTCCCAGGACCGTTTGTTAAAGAGATTGTCTTTTCTCCATTGTATATGTTTGCCTCCTTTGTCAAAAACAAGGTGTCCATAGGTGTGTGGATTTATCTCTGAACTTTCTATTTTGTTCCATTGTTCTATATTTCTGTCTTTGTGCCAATACCATACTGTCTTTATGACTGAAGCTTTGTAGTATAATCTGAAATCAGGCAGGTTGATTCCTCCAGCTCCATTCTTCTTTCTCAAGATTGCTTTGGCTATTTGAGGCTTTTTGTATTTCCATACAAATTGTGAGATTATTTGTTCTAGTTCTATGAAAATTACCATTGGTAGCTTGATAGGTATTGCATTGAATCTATAGATTGCTTTGGGTATTATACTCATTTTCACTATATTGATTCTGCAAATCCATGAACATGGTATATTTCTCCATCTACTTGAGTAATATTTGATTTCTTTCATCAGTGTTTTATAGTTTTCTATATATAGGTCTTTTGTTTCTTTAGGTAGATTTAGCCCTAAGTATTTTATTCTTTTCTTCACAATGGTGAATGGGATTGTTTCCTTAATTTCTCTTTCTGTTTTCTAATTGTTAGTGTATAGGAATGTAAGGGATTTCTGTGTATTATTTTACATCCTGCAAATTTACTATATTCATTGCTTATCTCTAGTAATTTTCTGGTAGTTTCTTTAGGGTTTTCTATATAGAGGATCTTGTCATCTGCAAACAATTAGAGCTTTACTTCTTCTTTTCCAATCTGGATTCCACTCCAGTATTCTTGCCTGGAAAATCCCATGGACAGAGGAATCTGATGGGCTATAGTCGTTGATGAGGCAAAGAGTCAGGCATGACTTAGCAACTGTGCATGCAGGCAAGCACATTTTATCACTACTATATATAGCCTGCTTTATAGCAGGAAATGGAATTCTATAGTGTGTTCAAACATACACACATGTCGATTTGAGTATATTCCAAGAATATATATTTTACAAATTAAAAATCTATTAATAAAGTTCACTACTTAGCAGATCAAAGGAAAAAACCTTATATAATCATTTTATAAATGTGTTTGACATTATTCAACAAGCTTTCACGATTAAAAATATATTCTGTTTTAACACATTTTTCTCATGAAGCATATCTGTCAGAAACTAAAAAATATTGAACTTAATGGCAAAAACTTTAAAAAATCTTACCTTTAGTTTCAAAAGCAAAAAGAGTGTTCACTATCACCACTTCAGTGGTGTACTAAAGGCTTTTGTTATTACAGTTATATAGTAAAAATAAATAAAGCATAAAAGAATCAGAAAGGTAGAAAAAATATCATTAAGATTGCTTGCATTAAAAGAAATCAAAGACAATCAATAGACTATTAGAATTAGTAAAAGAGTTAATCAAGACTGTTTGCTTCTGACTATATATATATAAATTAATGTCATTTCTATAAACCAGAAATTATAAAATATCATTTTAAAGTGATACATTTAAAATAAAAAAATTCTAAGATAACTATGATTTACCTTATGTAAAATATGTCAGAACTTCATAGAGGAAATTAAAAAGCTTTATTGAAGACAGCATATATTGTAAGATTGGATTTCTCCCATAATTATGTATTGACAGACTTCCAAAGAAACCCAACAAGATTGTAAATTTATCATATAATTCATATGATAAAACTAAGGGCCTTTAATACCCAAGACAATTTTGAAGAACAAGGCTGATACCAGATATCAACACAAAATCATATGCTGAATTTTATTTAATCTAGACTATATAAAATTATATTTGTAAATTAAATTATATACCTAAATATATCTTATGGCAAACATGCATAAACTTTTACTTTTATATGTATATACATTATTTTAATGTATGTAGGCATAATGTATAAACATATATCCATATATACATACATATACCTGTGCATATATATAAAGAAAAATACAAGTGAAATAAATTGACTAAGATATTATGGAAACATTTTCCTATTCAAAGGCTGAATTTTCTGAATTACCTTTTCATTCAGAGTTATCATTGTTTATATTTTTTCTCATACTACTATTTTTTGCATCATAATGAGTGCTGGTTATTCTCATTTCCTTAAAAAGTGCTTCACTGTTACCTCCACAATTTTCACTCAAGCTGGCACTTTGTTGATCTCACCAAAAGGGATCAATAAAACATTTTCAGATAATTCCTGGAACCCATATTCTTTCCTTGAATAATTATTAAATTATTTGTTGACAGAAACAGAGAGATTATGATTATTCTGTCATGCTACCAGAAATAACAATTAAATTAATGCATAAGTAGACACATTGCATATTTCCCATCACACATGCCCTCTGGCTTAGAATGACTCCAAGATGCCATCAATTTTAACATGTGTCTTAATTGTAGAGGTATTAAAATATTAAAAAATGTATATTATAATTGTTGAAATATGGCAATGTAGACCAAACTTTAGTCTCATTATTAATCAGTAGAGAATGGATATGGACTATTCAACAAATGAAAAGATGTGTTCATGTGTGGTTATTGCATCATGATTGGTAACAATAAAAATTAAATTAAAAATCTTGGAAACAACAAAAATACCCAAAATCTGTGTGATGGATAAGTAAAGTGTTGGCCATTTCTAAATAAAGTAATTTACTGAGGTGAAAACAAATGAACTCTAGTTATATACTTCAACATAGATGACTCACCGAATCAAAAGCAAAACAGATAAATGATCTATATCTTAAAATGACAGAATAAACAGTTAAAATAAATTCAACAGAGCTATTTATAAAATATGGTTAAATCTTAAAAATAAAACACAGAAAGAAAAGTATGTAAAATATTTTGATAAATTATGATACCATAATTATAAAAATGTTTAAAAGATAACCATAAATCACACAAAATACCTAAAGTTCCACATAATGTTATAGAAAATGAGGGTATGATGGAGAAAGGAAGAGGGGAGAGGTCTTGGTCAAAGGGAAAAGAAAGAGAGAGAATGGCTACTTGTACTAGGAAAAGAGGAAACTGTGGTGATCATCTGAGGGAGATGGATTAATTTTATGCAAATACAGAGATAAGAGGGCTTCCCTAATAGCTCAGTTGGTAAAGAATCCACCTGCAATGCAGGACACCCTGTTTGGATTCCTGGGTCAGGAAGATCTGCTGGAGAAGGGATAGGCTACCCACTCCAGTATTCATGAGCTTCCCTTGTGGCTCAGCTGGTAAAGAATCTGCCTGCAGTCTGGGAGACCTGGGTTTCACCCCAGGGTTGGGAAGATTCCCTGGAGAAGGGAAAAGAAACATTGCTACTTCTACCACCAACGTCTTACATAATCTCTTTTCCAAACTCAGCATTTTCCAGGGGATATATGATCATATTTGGATGGAAAACACCTTTGGCATATTTGTTATGGCATTTGTTATTTCATAAAAGTTGAATAAATTTATTTCAAGCCCTACATTGAAGAAATAATTTTGCTGGGCATTGTGATTTAATCTTGGTAAAACAGAATCTTGTTTAGCCATTTATCTCAATAATATATATTTATCTCAAATAATATCTCATTTATCTCAATAATGCCTTGAATTCTTAAGTTGAATGTCTTAAGTTGAGTAGTCCCTTTCATCCTCATTATTGTGTTTATATGCCCATGTAGCAAAGAAGTAGCTCCTACAGATTTTGGTCATTCATCCTTGAAGGTTGAATTAATATTAGTTCCTTTAAAGAACAGAGAGCAGGGAGAATTCCAACAATAGCAGCCTATTTGGCTCTTTAAAGACTTTCTTCTGTTGAAGCAGAACTTCCAAAGACTAAGTTAAATGCCTGCCTTAAAAAAAGCAGTATTTTTTCTCATTTTTTTTGCCCTTACTGTTCAAAATGTGAATCACAATAGACCAATTAAATTATAAAAAAAAGCATACTATAAGCAATTTCACCTTCACACACTTTTGTAGATACTAAAATATGCAAACGCTTTGTGATTTACAATATTTCAGTGACACTGGTCTATTTGGCCCAGACAACAACTCAATGACAGAAGCTAGACTAATATTATGTTTCTTGTACTAAAATGAGAAAAATGAGCTCTTGAAAATTACTTTTTAAGTTGACATGAGGGAGTATTGCCACAAACCATATAAAACTGGGAGATCTTGTGAATACCTGAGGATATTAGCCAGGAAAAGCTTATTTCATTTGTTTTGTTTCTATTTTTGTACAATAATTCTTCAGGGTTCCAAATATAATCTAGTGGCTAAATCCAAAGAGCAGCAAGTAAACAGTAACATTATCTACTGGTTTGCAAACTGGCCCCATAAGCAGAGGGCAAGGCAAGATCAAAGATAGAGGCAGCCACTCCAGGTTGGTGGCCAGCAGTATTAAGAAGGGAACTTTCATTGGAGGCTTGTCTTTTGCATCTCAGTACTAGCTGGTCCCAGCTAGAATCTTAAGAATTTATAGAGACCTCAATGTGGTTCAGTGTCATACATGTCCAGATGTCTCATCAAAGCACTACTCTTTCATGATTGCACTTTTAAAACCTGTTCCCACTGTGGGAATGGTAGGCAGAGGATACATAACAAGGACAGAGGATGCATGAGGAGCCTGTTTGCCCGATCCAGTTCTGGGGTCAACAGGTAGTCACATTCAACCAACTTCCAACATTACTAAAGACTCATGTATTTTGGGATGCTTCTCTCTGGAAGACAGCCCTCCATTAATTATTTTCTAATCCTTTTACTATTTATATATCTCAGCTTTAAAAAGGTCTTTCTTTAAAGAGGACACTGGATTTTCAAGGGTAATTTCAGGACATTTGAAATGAAAAGGGTGTTGAATAAATCCAAATGATGCCTAAGTTGAATAGCGAAAAAGTTGAGAAAAACAGTTTTGAATAGTATGGGCTCTGAGGATGGAAGTAATTGGAGACCTCATTAACGTCTGGATCATACATCCTTATTGGAGTTTCACTGACCTTTCAGAAGGGAGGCTTTCAAAGGATCTGAGCGTGTGGCAATACTTTTGGACCAGGTGAGTACTTGGCATAACTGTTCAAGAGAAGGTACATAGGTTCGTTGAGGGCCACTCCTTCCATTGGAGTAAAGGTGTACATTCTGATGTCCTCTACCTTTCATTTCAAAATAACTCAGAAAACTGGTGTCTAGCCCAGGCCCCATGTAGTTGGTATGGAATGTTTAGTGGATGAATAGAGAAACATTCTGAACTAGTTCCTCTTCTTTTGACACTTCAGGAGTTTTCCTGGCAGTCAACTGGAAGCTATTTGACTTTGTGGCTTTATCTGCTGTGACAGCCATATAATAGGTATAACTGCTTCCTTTGGTAGTGCCCATGGATACCTGTAGGTGCTACCTGTAAATAGCAGAGAGTAGTAGAAGTAAGCTTTCAAAGGAATCCTCCCTCCATTCTGCTGGGAGATGACATTCAGAAAGAGTTGAGGCTGACTCTAAAATGTTGGTTCAAGCTTTACACCAACATAAATTGCTTTGGATGGGCAAGAGCTTTATATCTTTACTCTGTTGATCCAATGCCTGTCCCTCTCCTACTTAGCCCCCACACTGAATCACAGCTCACCTGTCCCTTCTCCCATAGCTGTCTCTAGAATGGAACTGTACTTTCTGAGTTTCTGTTTCCTTTGCATTCTCAGCAGAGCTGTGTACCAGTTTATTAGAAGCTTCAGATCAGTGGAAAGTAAATGTGAAGTGTTATTTTTCTCTAGTCACTGGCTCTACTATGTCTATCCACCACCCCTTCCTAACACCTCAGGTAGATCTCAAACCTTTTTGTTCAAACCATTTCATCACTTTAACAAATTAAATATACAGTCTAGTTAAAAGTTCCAAATTCCAACTAGATTTAAGTTATTGTCTTTCCCTTTCAGGGGCAAGCAGGCTTGTGACTCAAGGGAGTAGCAATGGAGTTTGGTATCTATCCTTATACTCCTCTGTTCCAGATAGAGTCTGTGGAGTGGGGGTATGGTCTTAACCTAGGACATCTTTCTCCCTCCATTTTGATAACAAAGTTTTGTTGTGTTTGGGTGCTGGAAGTGAGAATTAAGTAGAGGCTTTTTGCATACAATTTTATTTTTCATCCTCTTACAAAGGAAGAGAGGCATGAAGCATTTGTGTCTTGTTCCAGCCAGAGCTGGTTCTATCAGTAGCCGCTAACCTACCAGCTATAGATTCCATGTAAATGTGGGTGGTCTGCTTGTAGTTTGGAGTTGTGCTAAGCTTCATCCTGGCCCCTTTTGTCACTAAGAGCACCCACCAAAGAGGGACAGCCTTGGCACGTGTTACTCTCACCTTCATGACTTTGTGTCCTTGTCTAAGCACTGTCTAAGATCTTGACTTCACAGGAAACATTGAATCCTCTGCGGTTCTGTTCTGTATCTTCAGTGGCTTCAGGGAAAACTGTCACAGTTCCTAGTCATAGTGCCATTGAAATTACTCTAGTAAACCACTGCATTCAGAAATCTGCATGCTCATAAATCCCCAAGCTCTGGGAATCACTTGAAAAGTTAAGAAATCTCTCATCACACTGCTCTTCACTAGGCATTTGGGCTGCAGATTCCATAGCTAAGAAAGCCCTCCTCTAATTAAAATATCAGTCTTTACAGGAATACTTCCAAGGCTACCCTCACTTAGCAGCTGTCCACCAAAAATAGGGGTGTAACTTCTCACCACAAACACTGGACTCTCAGTCCCTCCTGGTTCCTCAACTTCCCTCTACAACTTCTGACGCTAAGAGGAGACTTGCTGAGAGGTTAGTGGTAACAGAATACACTCTGCCAGAAAACACTTGATGAGGTCCAAAGAGCAATTGGTCCTGCTTTTCCACTGAAGCTGTTCTGAAATTAGTACTGACTAATCACCCTAAATTGTCCCCAGTTTGGGGGCCTACTTGCAATTTTAGAACAATAAGAGATATCCAAAATCTCCATCCTATTCCAAAATTGTACATAGACAGAAACAAGATTCGTGGTTTATTCTAAGCCTTCCTTGGAAAAGAGAATTTTAGAGAAAGCCAAAAATTCTGATTCCTAACACAAAGTTTATAATTTCCTGAAACCCAAGGGAAGCGGTACTGGGCTTCCTCAAATGTTCTCTTTCTTTGTATGTGTGTGTAAATGGTTTTACTGAGATATAATTCACAAATGTATTTCATCCACTTAAAGTGACTCATTGGAAAAGAGACTGATGCTGCAAAAGATTGAAAGCAGGAGGAGAAGGGGACAATAGAGGATACAATGGTTGGATGGCATCACTGACTCCATGGACATGAGTTTGAGCAAGCTCCAGGAGTTCGTAATGGACAGGGGAGCCTGGCATGCTGCAGTCAAAGATTCTGACGTGACTGAGCAACTGAACTGAAAATGTACAATTGAATGGGCTTATTATATTCATGTGTATGCATGACCATCATTATAATCAATTTCAGAATATTTTCATTACCTCAACAAGAAACTCTGTGTGCCTATTTGTTTTTTCCCCCAAGTGTTTTATGAGTTAAGGACAAAGCATTGTGAGTTAGGTTAGCTCTGATTAAAGAGCTAAAGGTTTTGAGTAAAAATCTATTGGCCAAAATGAAACCAGTCTACTTCCTCACTGTATGTTTATTAGTATTTCTCTATGTACTCTCCAATATTATAATTTTTTATGCTGATATCCTCATAGAAGAGCATCTTTCTAACCCTGAACATGTATACTTATCATAGTTCTAGTATAGTCACTCGTATTTTGAACAAAACTGTTTTGGTTTTTTATCTTTAATATACTAAATCTCAAATATTATGGTATATTAAAATATTTGTACTCTCTTCAAACAATATTTGTGTTGATAAGCAATGGAACTTATTTGCATTACCTATATATTTTATACAAATAAAATTATTTAAAGAGTAATGTGCTCAAGCTTCTTTGTAATCATACAAATTTAATTATTATTAGCTTAATTTGAGATACATTGAGAAGGAAATGGCAACCCACTCCAGTATTCATACCTGGAAAATTTCATGGAAATAGGAGCCTGGGGGGCTACAGTCCATGGGGTCACAAAGAGTTGGACAAGACTAAGTGACTAACAGGATGGAAAAGAAATGCAAAAAAGCAAAATGGCTATCTGGGGAGGCCTTACAAATAGCTGTGAAAAGAAGAGAAGTGAAAAGCAAAGGAGAAAAGGAAAGATATAAGCATCTGAATGCAGAGTTCCAAAGAATAGCAAGAAGAAGCCTTCCTCAGTGATCAATGCAAAGAAATAGAAGAAAACAACAGAATGGGAAAGACTACAGATCCCTTCAAGAAAATTAGAGATACCAAGGGAACATTTCATGCAAAGATGGGCTTGATAAAGGACAGAAATGGTATGGACCTAACTGAAGCAGAAGATATTAAGAAGAGGTGGCAAGAATACACAGAAGAACTGTACAAACAAGATCTTCATGACCAAGATAATCACGATGGTGTGATAACTCATCTAGAGCCAGAAATCTTGGAATGTGAAGTCAAGTGGGCCTTAGAAAGCATCACTACGAACAAAGCTAGTGGAGGTGATGGAATTCCAGTTGAGCTCTTTCAAATCCTGACAGATGGTGCTGTGAAAGTGCTGCACTCAATATGCCAGCAAATTTGGAAAACTTAGCAGTGGCCACAGGACTGCAAAAAGTCAGTTTTCATTCCAATCCCAAAGAAAGGCAATGCCAAAGAATGCTCAAACTACTGCACAATTGCACTCATCTCACATGCTAGTAAAGTAATGGTCAAAATTCTCTAAGCCAGGCTTCAGCAATATGTGAACTGTGAACTTCCTGATGTTCAAGCTGGTTTTAGAAAGGACAGAGGAACCAGAGATCAAATTGCAAACACCCGCTGGATCATGGAAAATGCAAGAGAGTTCCAGAAAAATATCTATGTCTGCTTTATTGACTATGCCAAAGCCTTTGACTGTGTGGATCACAATAAACCATGGAAAATTCTGAAAGAGATCGGAATACCAGACCACCTGACCTGCCTCTTGAGAAACCTATATGCAGGTCAGGAAGCAACAGTTAGAAATGGACATGGAACAACAGACTGGTTCCAAATAGGAAAAGGAGAAATTCAAGGCTATATATTGTCACACTACTTATTTAACTTCTATGCAGAGTACATCATGAGAAACGCTGGACTGGAAGAAGCACAAGCTGGAATCAAGATTGCCGGGAGAAATATCAATAACCTCAGATATGCAGAAGACACCACCCTTATGGCAGAAAGTGAAGAGGAACTAAAAAGCCTCTTGATGAAAGTGAAAGAGGAGAGTGAAAAAGTTGGCTTAAAGCTCAACATTCAGAAAACAAAGATCATGGCATCTGGTCCCATCACTTTATGGGAAATAGATGGGAAAACAGTGGAAACAGTGGCAGATTTTATTTTTTTGTGCTCCAAAATCACTGCACATGGTGGTTGCAGCCATGAAATTAAAAGACACTTACTCCTTGGAAGGAAAGTTACGACCAACCTAGATAGCATATTCAAAAGCAGAGACATTACTTTGCCAACAAAGGTCTGTCTAGTCAAGGCTATGGCTTTTCCAGAGGTTATGTATGAATGTGAGAGTTGGACTGTGAAGAAAGCTGAGCGCCAAAGAATTGATGCTTTTGAACTGTGGTGTTGGAGAAGACTCTTGAGAGTCCCTTGGACTGCAAGAAGATCCAACCGGTCCCTTCTAAAGGAGATCAGCCCTGGGATTTCTTTGGAAGGAATGATGCTAAAGCTGAAACTCCAGTACTTTGGCCACCTTATACAAAGAGTTGACTCATTGGAAAAGACTCTGATGCTGGGAGGGATTGGGGGCAGGAGGAGAAGGGGACGACAGAGGATGAGATGGCCGGATGGCATCACTGACTCGATGGACATGAGTCTGAGTGAACTCCGGGAGTTGGTGATGGACAGGGAGGCCTGGCATGCTGCGATTCATGGGGTTGCAAAGAGTCGGACATGACTGAGCGACTGAACTGAACTGAACGGAATTGAAGTGACTAACACTACACTACACGAGATATTTCTGGAGATAGGAAAATAGTTATTCAGCCAGAATCACTCTTCTTTTTTTTTTGTTTTTCACCTCCTCCGTTTCCATATACTTTGACTGTACATATATATATATATATATATATTTGATTCACATACCATAATATGTAATTATATGTAAATATGTAATTTGATAATGCATAGTATGAGAGAGAGAGATGTAGAGACACCTCTCTCAACTCAAAACATTCTGTTAATTTTTAAATCCAGTTTAGTGATAGGCGTTCACTAATGTGGTTGCAATAGTATTTGATTTATAAGAAATCAACTGGCATACAATTCCTGAGTAAAACACCTATTGCATTTTAACATCCTTTGCAAGGATGTTCCAGTTATGAAAATATTTCCGTTTTGGTCCAAATTTACCCTTCAGTGCATACTCTGCAACAAAATGTTGGGCTCCTCAAGAATTTCTCCTTTACAAGAACACAATGTTACATTTTCTTTTGAGCATGTGTTGGTAGACTACTGAAGGAGAAAGGGGCTCTTCCATGGGTTTTGGGAAAGCTAGTGATTGGTCAACAATGTAGGTGTGAGAACAGCCTACAGTCCTCCGCCATAATCATGTATCCAAAAGGTGTAGTTCTCAGCAACCTTGCTACCCTAGCCTGGACCCGTGATCACTCTTTACAGATGGGCTCCACTCATGATGGGGGTCAGACAAACAGAAGCAGCACTGACAATCAGGGTGGAAATGAAAGCCAGGAAGGAAGTTGGGAACCATCATAAAGGATGTGATGCCAAAGTGGCAAGATATGAGGAAAGAAGAGTTAAATTCAGAGAGGCATAGAGAAGGGCTGAGAGGAGACCTTTCAAGCAACTAAGTCCTGCTCAAAGCATAACGAGCAAGCTGGACCTTTCTAATGCCATCAAAGCAAGCACTGACTGCTCATCGAAGGGGCTACACCTCACTGAACCAACTTATCTTGTACTGATGTTTTCTGAAAACATGTTTTGATCAAGATGAGACACTAAGTAGATTACAGGTCCTAAATTAACATGAAAATAGGCCAGCCAGAAATCTCTTCAAGTTGTATCCAGTCTAAAGATTTATAATTCTATTTTGTATCCATAATAAATAAGATTAAAGCATAAAGCAACTTCTTAAAGAACATTTAAGATAAAATTCATATACATTCACATCTGAATATAATTTATTTGTATTATATAGTAACAAAATAAAAATTCCACAGTAAGTTGTCTACACATTTTCTCTTTTTAATGCACTGTTTCTGTGTCTTTGGTTTCACAAGGCATTGCATGGGACATTGGTCTAATCACCAAGGGACACAGAATTGTGTTCAGCAAGATAGAGGTTAATGTAATAATCATCAAATGACTTGTTCAAATAATAAATATCAAAGATACTCAAGAAAGAGGGCTATGATTGGCTGGTACAATTAAAGAAGGCTTCACTGAACAGGGAGAGATCAGGTTGGATCTAAAAGAATTTGAACCTGGAGAAAAATTGTGTTTCTGAAGAAAGCTAGTTAGCCCTTAAAGAGGGTTTATCAGGATGCCATGTGGTCTGTAGAGGAAGTTTTGGAAAATCAGATTGGAAATATATAATGGATTCACACTGTGGAAGATATTTCTTATATTATTAGGAAAATTAAATTTATCATCATAACTGACTTTAGTAGCTTCACAATACATGACTAATCAATATGTGTTTTCTACAATTTCTCCCTACTTTATTGTTTTTCCCCGTCTTATTCCTGGATAGTATCCTTGCTGCAAAGTGTTATGCAATTCCAACAAGCACTTAGTGTTTACAACTCTCTCGAGTTCATTTGTGCATTGGCATCATTCCCTCCGTTTTATAAGCGGGACCTGCGGTCCAGTGTTTGGCAGCCATTGCATGGGCCATGAGTTAGTCTGTGCTTGTGTCTCCAGATTGCATTTAGATTGCTTTGCCCTGAAACACCTTCTACCCTTAACTTGGCTGAGAGTGAGCTCCCTTGGCCTTTGATTTCACTTTTCTCTACTTGAGACTCATGGTTGTGGATTTGGCTGACTATTTAGCACTTTGCTCTTCGCTATTAATCTTGCCCTGGAAAGGAAAGCTTGCTCCTTGACCTCAGATGCAAGTCTTTCAGGGTAAGCCTGCCTCTTCCCTGTGCAGGGGATATCTCTTTGCTTGACATGTCCATAAAGAAATCAATGTGACCTGCAGAACTGCTGAGGCTGGGAGATGGAGGTATCTTCATTAGGCCAGTACAATCTCTAATCAGATCTTCTCCAGTTGGCAGGAGGTGATGTGGAATTATTACTGGTCGGCTGACAGAGGAGGCCTAAGGAAGCCTGGGGAAAGTGAATACTTCTCTCCTTCCTCCTATTCCCAAGGCCACTCCCCTAACAATCGCCTGATTTCTCCTCTCATCTACTGCCAAGCCCCCTACTTTGTCTTCAGCCCAGGAAACTTCTGAAAGCGTCATTCCTCTGAAGAAGCTTGTTTCTAAATTCTCCAAAAATTTAATTCTTTGTAGAGAGCTTTTACAATTCCTCTCTGTCTTACTGTATAGTACAGGGAACTCTTCTCAATATTATATGGCAGTCTGAATGGGAGGGGATACTGGGGGAGAATGGATACATGCACATCTATGGCTGAGTCCCTTTGATGTCCACATGAAACTATCAAACATTAATTGGCTGTACTCCAATATAAAATGAAAAGTCAAAAATTTTTTTTTTCTGGTTGGTGGTTGATTGGTTTAGTCACTAAGTCATGTCCGACTCTTGCAACTCTATGGACTGTAGCCTGCCAGGGTCCTCTGTCCATGGCATTCTCCAGGCAAGAATACTGGAGTGTGTTGCCAATTCCTTCTCCAGGGGATCATTCTAATCCAGGAATCAAACCCAGGTCTCCTGCATTGCAGGCAGATGCAATGACTGAACTATGAAGTATGGACATTATAGCCATGCTTTAACTTGTTCTTTAATGTTCAATTATACGCAAGTTGGAGAAGGCAATGGCACCCCACTCCAGCACACTTCCCTGGAAAATCCCATGGACAGAAGAGCTTGGTGGGCTGCAGTCCATGGGGTCACTAAGAGTCGGACAAGACTCAGTGACTTCACTTTGACTTTTCACTTTCATGCATTGGAGAAGGAAATGGCAACCCACTCCAGTGTTCTTGCCTAGAGAATCCCAGGGACCAGGGAACCTCGTGGGCTGCCGTCTATGGGGTTGCACAGAGTCGGACACGACTGAAGCTACTTAGCAGCAGTAGCAGCAGCATATGCAAGTAAATTAATCCCTTTCATGATTGTACACCTGCAAAGACACATGGTATTCAGGATCTGAAGAATGTTCTTTTGAATATCCTGTCAATAAAATAGTCTGAAGATGGATTCACTTTTAGAACTATTAAACAATTATATACAGTCAAGCCTGGTATGAAGAGGCTAGTGAAATGATGCAATTCTTAATCAAAAACAGAATTTACTTTTAAAAGCATGGTTAGGATTTGTAAGTTGGAATTAATCACTTACGTGTCATCATTTTTGAGACTGCATTCTACCCCACATGGCAGATAAAGACCCACACTCCAGAAGGTACACAACGTCTAGAAAGGGGCATCCTTCTATTATAGTGCTTATTGAATTGTGTGATAATTTGTTATTTACATATCTTTCTTTCCATCCAGACAGTAATATCTTAGCTTGCCGTGAATCTGTGATACTCATCTTTGAACAGCGTTTGCCACATAAAATGTACACAATAAACATTTAGCAAATGCACACAATATTGACTAAAAATTACTTTAGTGAAGATGAGACAGTTAAATAGATCTATGGAAGTTTTTCCAAAATGATTTTAGTTTTCCTACGGCTGATATGGTTGTAGGCAATTTTCTTTGTTTCTTCTGATTATTATCATTCTGTGCTTTCCAATTTTTCTGAAAGAAACATGTATTATTCTGTTAAATCAGAGAAAAGACTAAACTAAACTGTCTTTTCTCTGATTTAACAGAATAATACATGTAATTAAGGAAAAAAAACCATATCTATACTGATATAAACAGTTTTGCCTCTTTATGATCATAATTAAGAGAAAGCATCAAATATAATCAAAAGTATGGTCAGTTTGGAAATGTGAATGGGTCTGATATACACTTAGTTTTCTCTCTTGAGGGTGTTAGGTGTAGATAGTCTAGGAGATTCATGATCTGAGTATTCTTGCCTGGAGAATCCCACCTACAGAGGAGCCTGGTGGGCTGTCTATGGGGTTGCAAAGAGTTGGACACAACTGAGCAGCTAAGCACACAAGAGTATGCATTTACTGTGCTTAGTCGCTCAGTCATGTCTGATTTTTTGTAACCCCATGGACTGTAGCCTACCAGGTTTCTCTGTCCATGGGTTCTCTAGGCAAGGACACTGGATTGGTAGTCATTCCCTTCTCCAGGGGATCTTTCTGACCCAGGGATCGAACCTGGGTCTCCTGCATTGCAGGCAGATTCTTTATCTGCATGCAAATTAACTTTTTTAAGGTAAGTAGACTTGTAATTTCATTGCATGCTAAATAGAGTCTTCCCTGAGTAATACAGGTGAAGTTTTTTCAGCTTGTTCACTAGTAACACTTGATTATTCCAAAATGAGAGCTTTGGAAAACTGACCCTGAATGGGAAAGATTTTAGCATCTTCCTTTGCCTTCTGTCAGTTTCTGCATGTGAACTTAATTTGAAGATGAAAATACAGGACTTTCTCCTTCATGGAATGAAGTCCGTCCTATCTCAGTCATCCACACAATGAGTCAAGAAAAACACTTGAACCTACTAATGCAATGGCGAGTTTTATTTTAATTTATCCTCATGGCCTGATCTTTGCTCTTTGATATATTTTAATAAATGTCAATTTTGAGAGAACAATAATAATTTACTCAAGTCCTTTCCAAATGCTCTTTTACATCTCATGCACAGGATTGTGGCCAATCAAAATAGTAAATGTTATAAGCAGAGTCCTACCAGCCTCCCTGCCTCTGTCATTTTTACTGAATTGTTTCTTTCCTGGGCTTTTCCTGGAGTCCCATGCAGCCCCATTTCTAGATCTTATCAGTAAATGCAGTGTCTTCCCTTTCAAAATTATCTCCCATTCTACTCAGAGGTCCAAATCTCAGCCTGTATTATAATAAGAAAATTCTTACACAACTGAGAACTGGTGAGCAAGGCTTAACATTCTAACCGGGCAGATACATTCTTTCCTGTGCCCCAAAACTCCTAGTTCAAGGATAACCTCTGACTCACTGTTTAATCCAAAGGCAGAATGATGTCCTAGTACTCAAGGACTAAAGCCCAGAGCACTCAACAAATTGGCCTAAAGAAAGTTCTTTAGTCTTATCTGCCAAAATGACTTTTACAGCTTTATTGACCAAGTCTCCTATACACTTCTTATTCCTTGGAAGAGTTGGTTACCTCATGGGCATGTTTTGATGTTTTATTCTTTCAGGGCTCACATTTCTACCCTTACTCCTTCCCTAAAATACACACTTCTAAATTCAGTACAAATGCTTTAACTTTTTAATCGACTGCCGTCCTTTCTCCTTAGGATCGTAGAATGTTTCCCTTTTCTTCTCTCTCGCAGTACTTTCTTTTATGACACTCTTCATTTATTTTACAGAAGATGGTACTACTTCCTTGTATGTATTTGAATATTAGTATAGTGGCTTGACCATAAAGCTCGACTAAATTTTAGTGAGAATTCATAAGTGTTTAAATTTTATCTTAGATGAATCAGCATTATTTGATAAGTAAAACCCTAATAATAGCATTTCTTGGGTAAGGCAAATATTTGGGGATAATTTATGTGTTTCCATATTAAATTTGAGAAAGTCATATTATGAGTGATTTTTTGCTCTTCCAAGGTATGAGGCAAGTTCTACACTGCATGTGCTATGGAGGTGCTCTTCATGTGGACACTCAGTGAGAACACAAGAAGGAAAAGCAGGCAAAGGGTTGCAAAAGGCAGGATTTCTTTCTTACTTGTATCTGAATGCTATCACGTTGTGTGTATATACCACATTTTCTTCATTCGTCTGTTGGTGAGCACCAAAGATATTTCCCTCTCTTGGCTTTGTGGATACTACCACAATAAACATGGAGTTCCGATCTCTTAGAGATTCTGATTTCATTTTCTTTGGAAGTGGGACTGCTAAACTATGTATTTCTATTTTCAAAGTTTTGAGGACTCTGCATCCTATCTCCTATAATAGTAAACCATGCAATAGTTTTAACAGAGTTATAAGGGAAAAACTATCTTTTTTCCCATTGCGTACTCTTGGTGCCTTTTTCACTTTTTTTCTTTTTTAATAAAAAGTAGACTTATAGTTAGGCTACTGTCATAAATTGATTAAAATAAAGACATAAATTGATTAAAATCTATAAGAAACAAAAAAAGTTTCTGGTAGGAAAATGCTTGTTTATGTCAACCAGTCAGGACAATTGAAATGCCAGAATTATTTTATTGTCATCAATATATAATATCCCAGATGCAACCATAGTCCATCCTTATTAATTCAATGATTAACCTTTTGCTTTAAGGACAAACTTTGGGGACTTTTAGTTTTCAGCAACACATGTGTCATGTGTCATAGAATATGGAAGTTTGTCCTTCATTTTATATAATACAAAAAGCCAATGAACTAAGAGGTCTTCTATATTTTGAAAAATTATATGGTATAAAACAACATTTAAAAATATTAACAGTATAAAGAAACTCATGCAGTGTGCCTGATGAATATTGAAAGCTATGTGAAGTATAGTTAAGAGAAAGGAGATTTCAATCTGGGACAGGGTTTTAAAAGATAGAAGTTAGAATTTGGAGAAGTAGGACTTCTAGATAAGAAAAAACATGATCAAAGGGTAGAATTATATTTTGAATATTGTGAATAAACTAGTATAACTGGTGCAGAGAATACGGTTTATAAGATAAGTTCAGATTCCCCGTGAAACAATATGCAAATATGACAAGGTCACACGTGGGGGCAATGATGGCATTCAAAAAAGCCAAGCTGTCAAACCATTTCTCTGTCCTTGCAAAAGAGCATGTCTGTCAGAGAGTTGTAAATGAGTTGAATTTGTGTTAAGTCTGGGCAGACAGGAGACTTGGAAACAATCCAATGCATGCTATTGAAGCTCACCATCCATGGCTTTCTTGATGCTCTTTCTTTTTTTGAGAATTGTTTCCAACCTCTGCTCTGATTATCTACATCCTCTCTATTCATACTTTAAGGCCCATCTTCTCAGCTTCACCTTCCCTAACTGCTCGACCCTCAATGATCTCTCCATTGTCTGAATGTCACTAGTTCTGATGCTTGATTAAAGATTTAAGATTAATTTAGCAGGGAGGCATCACATGAAGTGAAGAGGGCAATGCAGAGTGACAGAGAGGCCATTTAGAAGGTTATTTCCATATCCACATTTGAGGTAATAGAAAGATGAATGTGGGCAGAGAGACTGAAGTGGGAGAAAATACGTTAAAGAATCCACATGAATTAGCTATTGGAGAAGTAGAGAGCAAGAAAGGAAGAAATTGACAATTATTTTTTAAGTTTAGAGAATGAATTTGAAGCTATCAAGAGATTCCTAAGAAGTAGATATTTGAAGGGATGAGTCTGAAAGAGTGGTTGGAGACAGAGGCTTGGAAAGTTAAAAAAGAATGCACTCGAAAATTTGTTGAAGCTGTGGCATAGATTATGGTAGTGGCTGGGATTGGCATCCTATAGTGCTTGCAGAAATGAGGGCTAGACTTTAAGATGTGAAGGTGATCAGGTCAATCTACCTGTACTTGGGCATGTATTAATCCATTGTTAATTGTGGATAATACTCCTTTCTATGTGAAAGGAAGCCTGAGTCCACAGTACAACATTTTAAAATATTACAAAAATGCAAGAATCACCACAAATACTGAAACTGAAAAATCCACACTGTGACATTGATGGCAAAAGCATTTTTCTTTTTCTTCCTTTCTATTCATTCATTATTAGAATTTTGAATTCAGAAAGCCCAATGTCTAATTTTGATGTTTTCTAGGAATGAATGTATATTCTTAAATAAACAGCTATTCTTCTCTGTTACTTTTACCTGATATGAAGGCTTATGGTTTAGGCCAAACAGGGAAACAGGCTGATGACATTGTTATCAGTTTCTTTTTTTTTTTTTAATCCCCTTCAATCTATGCACTTTCCTATCTTCTGTTCTAAATATTAATAAACTTTTCACATACAAAATATCTACATACATATAATAAATAAGAAGTCCCAAAATTGAAGCTTTTGGGGATTTCAATTTGATTATTTTAAAAATAAAACTGCTGTCAGCTTTGTTTGTGGAGAGGGTTTAGCAGCTCTGTTTACTCTAAAAGTAATCACTTCTTGATTCAAACTGCTTCACCAGTAAATAGAATATCTTAGGACATTAATTATATGGGAGAGAAGTCAGCAAGAAGTAGCTGTTACAATTCATTACTGTACAAGAAATAGCAAGAGATGGGAGAAAATGTAAAGACAGAGATAATTGTTATTGCTTGGCCGTGAATAGGATTGGGATAGATGGATTGGAATTGGTTTATCTTTCTCTTTCATAATAAACCTGAACACAGGCCAGAGAGGGAAGTGAAGTAAAAGGAGACAGTCACCCCCAGGTTTAACGCTCTGGAATATTGCAGACAAAAGGAACACCTGGTAGCACCTTTTGAAATAAGAATATAAATTAACATTTTAACATAAAATAATTTATTTCAGTTCATATAGTTGAGGGAGACCCCATGAACTATTTTGCCTTAGGTGTACAAACTTTCCTATATAGCAGTCCTTCTCAGAGGAGATTTTATTGGGGACTAGAATATATAAAATCCACTCTGGTGGATTGCAGTGTAACTTGGTTTGGTTTTTAGTTGCATACCTGTACCCTATCTCCCTCCTTTCACTCACCCTGGCATCTTGAGGCACTCCTGAGAAACACTGGCACCATACAAACACAGTACAGAGACCCTTGAGCTAGTTATCTCCTTTTACAGATGCTAAAACCAAACCCTAGAGAGTGGCAGCTTCTTCCTGTAACTTATACCGTTAAATTGTGAGGAAACTGACTAAAGAAAAGAACCCTAAACCCAGATGTGCTCTTCCTAGCTGTATTCCTTCTACTACTTATTATATCTTAGTATAGTATCATCAGAGGGACATTTCGGTGTCATTAATTCTGTATATTCCAGTTTCATATTCAAGAAATGCCTTCTTCCTATGGGCCTAGGTTTAGACAATCTCTTCTATAATTTGATATTAATATTAGAATAGTTAGCAGGCAACACTTTGGAGAGAGAAGCAAATGATAATTTAGCCTACAGCTCTGTGATATTCCAATCCCAAAGAAAGGCAATGACAAAGAATGCTCAAACTACTGCACAATTGCACTCATCTCACACGCTAGTAAAGTAATGCTCAAAATTCTCCAAGCCAGGCTTCAGCAATATGTGAACCGTGAACTTCCTGATGTTCAAGCTGGTTTTAGAAAAGGCAGAGGAACCAGAGATCAAATTGCCAACATCCGCTGGATCATCGAAAAAGCAAGAGAGTTCCAGAAAAACATCTATTTCTGCTTTCTTGACTATGCCAAAGCCTTTGACTGTGTGGATCACAATAAACTGTGGAAAATTCTTCAAGAGATGGGAATACCAGACCACCTGACCTGCCTCTTGAGAAATTTGTATGCAGGTCAGGAAGCAACAGTTAGAACTGGAAATGGAACAACAGACTGGTTCCAAATAGGAAAAGGAGTTCGTCAAGGCTGTATATTGTCACCCTGCTTATTTAACTTCTATGCAGAGTACATCATGAGAAACACTGGACTGGAAGAAGCACAAGCTGGAATCAAGATTGCTGGGAGAAATATCAATAACCTCAGATATGCAGATGACACCACCCTTATGGCAAAAAGTGAAGAGGAACTAAAAAGCTTCTTGATGAAAGTGAAAGTGGAGAGTGAAAAAGTTGGCTTAAAGCTCAACATTCAGAAAACGAGGATCATGGCATCTGGTCCCATCACTTCATGGGAAATAGACGGAGAAACAGTGAAAACAGTGTCAGAATTTATGTTTGGGGGCTCCAAAATCACTGCAGATGGTGACTGCAGCCATGAAATTAAAAGACGCTTACTCCTTGGAAGGAAAGTTATGACCAACCTAGATAGCATATTGAAAAGCAGAGACATTACTTTGCCAACAAAGGTTCATCTAGTCAAGGCTATGGTTTTTCCTGTGGTCATGTATGGATGTGAGAGTTGGACTGTTAAGAAGGCTGAGCACTGAAGAATTGATGCTTTTGAACTGTGGTGTTGGAGAAGACTCTTGAGAGTCCCTTGGACTGCAAGGAGATCCAACCAGTCCATTCTGAAGGAGATCAGCCCTGGGATTTCTTTGGAAGGGATGATGCTAAAACTGAAACTCCAGTACTTTGACCACCTCATGCGAAGAGTTGACTCGTTGGAAAAGACTCTGATGCTGGGAGGGATTGGGGGCAGGAGGAGAAGGGGACGACAGAGGATGAGATGGCTGGATGGCATCACTGACTCAATGGACGTGAGTCTGGGTGAACTCCGGGAATTGGTGATGGACAGGGAGGCCTGGCATGCTGCCATTCATGGGGTCGCAAAGAGTCGGACATGACTGAGCGACTGAACTGAACTGAACTGAAACAACAATGGCCATCAGGTTAAAAGCAATCTCATACTAGGACATAATATACAGGTACATTAAAATATTTTGGTTTTTGTTTATTTGATTTTACTTGTTGTTCCAAATACTCCTGGCCATATGAAAAGAAGCATATTCATTGGTATATAATCCCAATGTAAATGTTCAGAATGTATGCAACAACTGCTGATGCTGCTGCTAAGTTGCTTCAGTCGTGTCCGACTCTGTGTGACCCCATAGACTGCAGTCCACCAGGCTCCCCCATCCCTGGGATTCTCCAGGCAAGAACACTGGAGTGGGTTGCCATTTCCTTCTCCAATGCATGAAAGTGAAAATGAAAATGACGTCGCTCAGTCGTGTCCGACTCTTCGTGACCCCATGGACTGCAGCCTACCAGGCTCCTCCATCCATGGAATTCTCCAGGCAAGGGCACTGGAGTGAAGTGCCATTGCCTTCTCTATGCAACAACACTGGTGTGCAAAAGTGGAAAGAAAGATCAATTGTCATGAGACACTGGATGATGGATTTGAGTTGAAGCTGAAAGTATGACCCAGGCAAGAGAGAGTTGTGTGGCTTTGTCTTTGGAAGAGTGAAGGGAAAATGAAGGAAATAAAACGCAGTGGAAGAAGATTGCTGCTGGGGCTGCATGATTTTAAGAGAGAGGATTTGGGAGAGTAAAAACAAGAAGAGCAAGGAGTCAAATACTAATGACATTGAAAGAGACCAGCTGTTCCTGCCATTGTCAGTCCTTTGGGGCAACATGTAATCCTACCAGATTGAGTTCTGAAAGTGTTACGGTTTAATAACAGGCTCTGTTCCTTGATTTAGTGAATAGAATATGAGATGAAGATGAAGTTCCTAAAGCTCCATCCTGGGATAATTTGTATACTCTAGAGTTGAACACAAGCTGGAATCAAGATTGCCAGGAGAAATATCAATAACCTCAGATATGCACCCTTATGGCAGAAAGTGAAGAGGAACTAAAAAGCCTCTTGATGAAAGTCAAAGTGGAGAGTGAAAAAGCTGGCTTAAAGCTCAACATTCAGAAAACAAAGATCATGGCATCCGGTCCCATCACTTCATGGGAAATAGATGGGGAAACAGTGGAAACAGTGGCAGACTTTATTTTGGGGGCTCCAAAATCACTGCAGATGGTGACTGCAGCCATGAAATTAAAAGACGCTTACTCCTTGGAAGGAAAGTTATGACCAACCTAGATAGCATATTCAAAAGCAGAGACATTACTTTGCCAACAAATGTCTGTCTAGTCAAGGCTATGGTTTTTCTTGTGGTCATGTATGGATGTGAGAGTTGGACTGTGAAGAAGGCTGAGCACTGAAGAACTGATGCTTTTAAACTGTGGTGTTGGAGAAGACTCTTGAGAGTCCCTTGGACTGCAAGGAGATCCAACCAGTCCATTCTGAAGGAGATCAGCCCTGAGATTTCTTTGGAAGGAATGATGCTAAAGCTGAAACTCCAGTACTTTGGCCACCTCATGCGAAGAGCTGACTCATTGGAAAGGACTCTGATGCTGGGAGCAATTGGGGGCAAGAGGAGAGGGGGACGACAGAGGATGAGACGGCTGGATGACATCACTGACTCGATGGACGTGAGTCTGAGTGAACTCCGGGAGTTGGTGATGGACAGGGAGGCCTGGTGTGCTGTGATTCATGGGGTTGTAAAGAGTTGGACATGACTGAGTGACTGAACTGAAACTGAAACTGAGAGTTGAACAGATTTCTTTACCTTAAACCCAAGAACTTGGAAACCATTTTGCATAACTTTCCTTTGATTTCCCCAATGGATGTTACATTCACATTGCTCTTTTTTATGTCTCCTCTTTCTAGATATGCCTCAGATCTCAAAGAGGAGCATTAGATATCAGGGAATACCAAATAATACCCTACTTTTCATTGTAATTGATGTCAGCTTCAGAGAAGCCTGCTGTGTCTATGTTCCACATGTATGCATGCCATGGCCATCCCCTGATTGTTCTTTTACCTGATAGCTGCACAGATCATTTACAGGTAGCTCCTTAGAGAGAGGGTCTGCATACACAGCAACGTCTTTCCTCTCATGGCAACTTTATCAGCAAAAACATTCCACTATCTCTATTGAAATATAGAAACTCTTAATATGTTATCTTAATGTCAACTGTATGAGCTTCTGCACTAGCTCTGCCATTAATACACTGAATAAATTTGATAAATCACTGAATTTATCCTGAGTTTAGGACATTTCTATTTTGGATGTGTGAAATAATTCATAATCTACAAATACAATGGATAACTTATATGCAGAGTACATCATGCAGAATGACCAGCTGCATGAATCACAAGCTGGAATCAAGATTGCTGAGAGAAATACCAACAACCTCAGATATGCAGATGATGCCACTCTAATGACAGAAAACAAAGAGAAATAAAGGCCCTCTTGATGAAGGCGAAAGAGGAGACTGAAATAGCTGGCTTAAAACTCAATATTCAAAAAATGAAAATCAGGGCATCTGGTTCCATTCAGTTCAGTTCAGTTCAGTCACTCAGTCATGTCTGACTCTTTGTGACCCCATGAATCGCAGCACGCCAGGCCTCTCTGTCCATCACCATCTCCTGGAGTTCACTCAGACTCACGTCCATCAAGTCAGTGATGCCATCCAGCCATCTCATCCTCTGTCATCCCCTTCTCCTCCTGCCCCCAATCCCTCCCAGCATCAGAGTCTTTTCCAATGAGTCAACTCTTCACATCAGGTGGCCAAAGTACTGGAGTTTCAGCTTTAGCATCATTCCTTCCAAAGAACACCCAGGGCTGATCTCCTTTAGGATGGACTGGTTGGATCTCCTTGCAGTCCAAGGGACTCTCAAGAATCTTCTCCAACACCACAGTTTAAAAGCATCTATTCTTCGGTGCTCAGCTTTCTTCACAGTCCAACTCTCACATCCATACATGACCACTGGAAAACCATAGCCTTGACTAGATGGACCTTTGTAGGCAATTTAATGTCTCTGCTTTTCAATATGCTATCTAGGTTGGTCATAACTTTTCTTCCAAGGAGTAAGCGTCTTTTAATTTTAGGGATGCAATCACCATCTGCAGTGATTTTGGAGCCCCCAAAATAAAGTCTGCCACTGTTTCCACTGTTTCCCCATCTATTTCCCATGAAGTGATGGGACCAGATGCCATGATCTTAGTTTTCTGAATGTTGAGCTTTAAGCCAACTTTTTCACTCTCCTCTTTCACTTTCATCAAAAGACTTTTTAGTTCCTCTTCACTTTCTGCCATAAGGCAAATAGATGGGGAGGAAATGGAAACAGTGACAGTCTATATTTCCTTGGGCTCCAAAATCACTGTGGACAATGACTGCAGCCACAAAATTAAAAGATGACTTGCTCTATGGAAGAAAAACTATGACAAACCCAGATAGCATCTTAAAAAGCAGAGACATCACTTTGCTGCAAAGGTCTATATAGTCAAAGCTATGATTTTTCCAATAGTCATGTATGGATGTAAGAGGTGGACTATAAAGAAGGCTGAGCACTGAAGAATTGATGTTTTCAAATTGTGGTGCTGGAGAAGACTCTTGAGAGTCCTTTGAACAGCAAAGAGTTCAAACCAGTCAATCCTAAAGGAAACCAATCATGAATATTCACTGGAAAGACTAATACCGAAGCTGAAGCTCCAATACTTTAGCCACCTGATACGAGAACTCAACTCATTGGAAAAGACCCTGATGCTGCGAAAGACTGAGGGCAAAAGAAGAAGGGGATGACAGAGGATGAGATAGTTGGATGGTATCATTGACTCAGTGGACATGAATTTGAGCAAACTCCGGGAGATAGTGAAGGACAGGGAAACCTAGAGTACTTCAGTCCATGGGGTTGCAAAGAGTTGGGCAGGACTTAATGACTGAAAAACAACAATACAATTTAACTATTTGTAGGGTTGTATTAGATAAATATGTGAAAGTTTCTTACAAAGAAGTATGGAAAACATGTTAGTATGGTGTCTTATGATTAATATCAGGTTAAGAACATAATGTATTAATATCTGCATTGTTCAGTTCTAGAATATGCATATTATATAATATTGCAAACTCTCACACTATAATTTAGCTTTCAAATATAGCTAAGTCAAATTTACAAAATGCATGGTGTCAGATTCAGTCTTTATAATGGTATACACCAGCCACCCATATAGCTCTACCTGCTTCCCTTCAGTAGAACTATCTTAATTGCCACAAACTGAGAGCAATTCACTTCTTTAACAACTGGACAATTGCTAATTTACATTTATCAAACTCACGACCTTTCTTGAACCAGCCACTTTGTAAGATTCTTGTTATCAAGTAGTATCTACTCTGTAAAGTAAAATGGCAAATTATTGCAATTAAGTCTAATAAGTAATTTCATTTAAATACATGCATAAAACAGTGGAAGCAGAGTCAAGGAAAGGAAGAGATTCATTTCTATTGTTAGCTCCTCTTAAAATTAAGAGACAAGAAACATTCATGGTTATGCTTCAAGTCTAAGCTTGGGCAGAAATTTAGAGGCTATCATGCTCCCTGCATCTTTTACTTTTTAATTTTTTATTTTATTTTATTTTATTTTACTTTTTCTCTATACTTTTTTTTAAATTTTTATTTTATTTTTAAACTTTACAATATTGTATTAGTTTTGCCAAATATCGAAATGAATTCACCACAGGTATACCCGCATTCCCCATCCTGAACCCTCCTCCCTCCTCCCTCCCCTACCCTCCCTCTGGGTCGTCCCCGTGCACCAGCCCCAAGCATCCAGTACCGTGCATCGAACCTGGACTGGTGACTCGTTTCACACATGATATTATACATGTTTCAATGCTATTCTCCCAAATCTCCCCACCCTCTCCCTCTCCCACAGAGTCCATAAGACTGATCTATACATCGGTGTCTCTTTTGCAGTCTCGTACACAGGGTTATTGTTACCATCTTTATAAATTCCATATATATGCGTTAGTATACTGTATTGGTGTTTTTCTTTCTGGCTTACTTCACTCTGTATAATAGGTTCCAGTTTCATCCATCTCATTAGAACTGATTCAAATGTATTCTTTTTAATGGCTGAGTAATACTCCATTGTGTATATGTACCACAGCTTTCTTATCCATTCATCAGGTAAAACATATATAAGAACAAAATATTTTAACTATTTTTACGTATATAATTCAGTGCCATTAATTCTACTTGTAATGTTAAGGCAGCACTAATAATATCTAATTCCAGACTTTTTCATTTGCCCCAAACAAAACTCTGCTTCCCATCCCCACATCCCATTCCTGGTAACGTCTAATCTGATTTTGTATCTATAAATTTGCCTATGTAAGTAGAATCATGCAACATTTTTCTTCTGTGTCTACTTTTTTTTCACATAGTATAATCGCAAAATATTTTTAAAGTTTCATCAATGTAATAGCATGAATCAGAACTTAACTTCTTTCTGTGAATGAAAACTATTCTATTGTACTTATGTACCACTTTTTTTTTTAATCTATTCATCTGTTGGTGATCTCTTAGGTTGTTTTGATATTTTGACTCATGGTACAGTGGATGTTGATATACAAGTATCTGCTTGAATTTCTATTTACAATTATTTGGAGGTATAGAATGAAACTGTTGGCTCATATGATAATTCCATGATTCCATTCTTCAGGAACTACTGAACTTGTATTCAGTGGTAGCATCATTTTACATTCTTATCAGCAATGCACAAATATTCCAGTATCTCCATATCCTTGCCAACACTTGTTATTTTCCTTTTTATTTCCTTTATTATAGCCATCTTAGTATGTGTAAAATGGTTTCTTATTGTACTTTTAATCTGCATTTCTCTGGTAATTAGTGATCTGGAACATTTTTTTGTGTATGCTTATTGGTAATTTGTATGTTTTATTTGGAGAAATATCTACCCATTATTGTATTTTTTAATTGCATTGTTAGTTTCGTTTATTGTTTAGTTGTAAGATTTCTTTATATATTTTGAATAAATCCTTACTGACTTATGATTTGCAACTATTTTCTCCTATTCTGTTAGTTGTCTTTTCCTTTTCTTTATAAAGGCCTTTGGTGAACAAGTTTTTAGATTTAATGAAGTCCAACTGATGAAATTCTATTTATCAATTTTTCTTTTGTTGCTTTTGTTTGTTTGTTTTTTAGTGTCATATCTAACAATCCATTGCCATATCAAAGGCCATGAAGATTTACTGCTTTAAAATGTAAATCATGGAAAACAAAAGAGCACGTGATAATGTGATGAACATGAAACATAGAGAAGTGAGGGGTATATTACATTCTGGAAGATGTGTCCCTAACAACAGTTTAGAGGATAGAAATGAAGAAAGTTCTTTAGGCAGAGTATTCTGAGTACTGCAATATCTTAAGAATTCCAAGTCAGAGACCTAGGTAATAGAAGGATGGGGATCATTGCAATTTAGTTTCACAAAATCACATACATCCATGCCTGATAGACACCAGTAATTGAGCATTAGATTGTAGCTTTCAATCCAAAATCCTTCAATAAATAAGAGAATGGGATTTTACCAAGACACAAAATGGCATAACATGACTAAGGCAAATCCATACAATTTTTCTGTTGATAATCACTGACACCATTTACATTATAGTTGTTTGCTCAAATATGATCTAAAAAAGAAAAGAAAGAGTAATAGAAGATATACTTTACTATAAAGATAGAAGAATCACATAGAATCACACTTGGAAAATAGCAGACCCTTGATGAATTGTATTATTGACCCCAGTTTTTTCACCTCTACTTGTCTACATGTCATTGCCATATGATTTTAGTATTCTTTTGACAAAAATAGAATATGTTTCCCTAAACCTTGACTTTGATCTGGGTCAAAGTATATTCCCCATCCCTTGATTTGGTTGGTAAAATGAGGTAAACGTGACAATGTGCCAGTTCTGAGCTTACACCTAGAAGGGCTTGGGTCCTTCGGCTTATCCTTGTGCATATTCATCATCGCCAGGAGCAAAAGAGTGTCTGACCTAGCAAGCTGATCAGAAATAAGATGAAAGATAAGAAGAGCAGAGCCTCTCTGTCCAAGCTAACCCAGTTGATCTTAGTCTAGATCAGCCAATACCCACAGGAAACCCACAGACACATGAATGATGATGAAGCATTTTTGCTTGATTCATTAAGTTTTGAGGTGGTTTCAATATACTGTGGTTAATGAAAGCAGACTCCTAAACTGATCTATTACAGGAATCAGAAAAATTGTAGAAACCTCTGAAAATTTCAAAAGATTGTAAGATTATTTGGACTCTATGAAATATAAACAAAATGTATAAGAAAACAACTCTTGGGATTAAAAGAAGCTGCAATAAAATCAAATTAAAAGAAAAAGGTGTTTTAAAGGTATAAAATGAACAAGCCATGTAAGAAAAAAATAAAACATTCATATAAGAATGTAATTCATGAATACGATGAACTTGAAAATCTCTCTCACAATATACAATAAAATATAAAGCAAAGAAACAAATGTGTTTCTCTCGTAGCTCAGTCAGTAAAGAATCTGTGTGCAGTTTAGGAGACCTCAGTTTGATTCCTGGGTCAGAAAGATCCCATGGTTACGGTAATCACAACCCACTCCAGTATCTTGCCTGGAGAATCCCATGGACAGAGGAGCCTGGCAGGATATAGTCCATGGAGTTGCAAGAGTCAGACATGACTTAGGAACTAAATCACCACCACAGAGAAATAGACTACAAAAAACTTTTCTTTTTCAAATAAAAAAAATTCCCCTGAATTAGAGCAAAGGGACTGAATTTCTAGATTTAGATCAAAGAGTTTTAACCATAAGTCCAAAAAATCAATGACAAGAACCCATTCTTTCATGGATTCTGACAATGATATGAGTTGTAACAATATTAAAATGTTTGTACAAACAGACTTGCAGATTAAAAAAAAAAAAAAGGAATACCAAAAGGGAAAAATGGCTTTGCCTCAGACTTCTCCTCTTCAACATCAAAATCTGGAAGACAACAGAATAAATATTACAATTCATCAGTTTGGGACAACTTTTTATTTCAAAATTATAAGATAATAGATAAATATTATAAGATGATTAAAGGCTAAAAATACAAATGTTTTTTAAATGTTGCTCAATGATTATTAAGTTGACTGAAAATGAAACAAGATTGAGAATTTAGGATAAGGCAGTTGAGGGATAATATTCTACATATCTGTTTGTAATTTTCATGGTTCTTGGCTCAGAATTTCACTTGAATTATACAATAGATTATAGGTTGATTTCTATAGAACCAGGGAAAATGACACTTCAGGTTAATCTTTTTTACACTTTTTCATAATCAGAAATGTGATTCTTTTATCAGGAAAATTCCAAAGAAACAAAAAAAAATTTTTTTCCTCCACAAATGTTGAAGAATTAAATTGCTTAGAGATTTAAAAAATACATATCGAATGACCTAGGGCATTCTATGATTCAAAAAAATAGAATAATAACCATATATAGATAGCTTCTCATGCAAAGTCTTCTCTATGAATTGCCTGTTATCAAACAAAATATTCAGTGTATTCTCAAATGCAAACAATAAAGCATAAATATTATTGTAATAAAGTATCAATTTTTTAACATTGATTACTTCTAGAATTTCTTTTGGTATTTGCAAATTTTTCTTGGTTTCCTAGGAAAACAGGTTATTTTTTATAATGAGAAAACATTTTACAGGACTCCCCTGGTGCCTTAATGGTTAAGACTCTTTGCTTCCATTTGCACGGGGCATGAGTTCAGTTCCCAGTTGGGGAACTAAGATCATACATGCCCTGTGGCATGGCCAAAATAAAGAAATAGTTAAGGCTTTATTCTGAATGTAAAATATATATTATATATATATATACACACACACGAAAGAGTAATGCAATTTCTGTATGCTTCCTCCTAGTAAGATTTTTTTGTGACCTAGTGACACCCGTATTTGTATTTTAGTGTAAAGATTTTACAACTATTGCGGAGAAGTAATGTTGGAAAAAGCAGGTGTTTCTTTAATTTTGCTGCAAGTCCTGTATTTTAATATACTGAGTGACAGCTAACTATGCTACTGATTTTATATCGCATAATGTTTAGTATTCACTGTCAAAGATAAGATGTACAAATCAACAATATGATAAAATTTTATGATGTAGTAATAATGTCACATTGTATTATGATTATTTGTAACTGCTCATCATGTTTCTATTAGTTTTTCCATGAAAAACATGCAAATATATATAAATAGCTACTATTTCCAGTGTCATTAGAATGCCATTTCCAGAGCCATTTAGCCCATTGTCTAGAAATAGGAAGTTAGGAAGTTAACAGAGTTTGAACCTTCAGAAATTAAGAACTGTAACTAGAAACTACAGAGCAGCATTTGACCTACAGTGACTGCCCTGGAGAAAATTCACCTGCACATTCATTTCCCTATCTGTGTTATTCATGAGCCCGTGGCTGGATGGTTCACTGCCTACGTCAATTACTTTTAAATAGTTTGATACATCAAATGTAGTCTAAGATAAAGTTTCTTCCTGGAACATTTGAGGATTCAACTCCAGTCAGTACCTTATTTTTAATTTGCAAGTGGGTTAAACGAGGAAATCATTGATGGTGTATTTGAAATCATATTCTCCCTGGAGATCATGTTTAGGAATGGTACCTAAAATCACTGCAGTGAAAAAAATATATATATATATTGTTTCAACTTTCTCACATCTCTAGCAATATTAGAACTTTTATTTTCATATAGTATTAAACATTAGGTTGACACATTCTTCTTTCCTCAGAAATTCAGATCTGTAACTGATTGTCTCACCCTTTCAAACATAGGTTATGGGAATTTAATGAGGCCTGATAAATAAATCTGAACTCTGATGTTTTATAAGGCTTATGATCTGAACTGACAGAGAGGTGGTCAGTTAAGATGTGGCTAAAATTGCTAGTTACACCTGTAGTAACTTTTTACTTCCTCTAAGTAAGGGTTTAGAGTCATCTATGAACTTGACTTATTCCCCCTGGTTTAGTAAGATGAATGGTAAGCAACTTAAATGAGTCTTTTATGTATGGAAAGAAGAATCAACTTCTCTTTCAAATTAGCAGATTTCTGGAAAAGAAGTAGTAAAACATCAGTAAAAAAATGTACAGAGAATTAGTCGAAGGAATTAAAAATGTACAAGCCTCCAGTTATAAAATAAAATAATTACTAGAGATGTAATATACAACATGTTAAATACAATTTATATAGCTTATGTTATACATAAAATTTGTTACAAGGGTAAATCCTGAGAGTTCTCATTGCAAGTATTTTTTTTTTTCTTCGATTTTGTTCTAAGTGATGAGGTAAACCAAATCATTATTCAGTACACCTTAACCTTATACAGTGATGTATGTCAATTATATCTCAATAAACCTAAAAGAAACAAAGAACAAAATAAAGCATGGCATATTAAGCATAAAAAAATAGAAAAGATTTGCTTCTTCTTGTGAGAGATCAAGAAAGGGATTGAGAGCAAAGAAAAAGGTGGGTTGGCAAAGTGTAATTTTTTTCCCCCTTATCACTGGTGCTCAGTGAAGGAAGAAGGGGGGAACTCAGACTCTGGGTATGGGAACACAGTTGGAGGCACACATGATAAGAGAGAGTGTACATCCCTGTCAGACATGGAAGTAACTAGATGAAGCAGAGGAGAGCCTAGTAAGGGACATATTTGGGTGGAGTATGGCCTGTGAGTCTAGCAGTAATCATATCTAACAGTCAATAGTAAATTGACCTGGTCTTAATACTATCTTAGAATGTTCACAGAATGTAGATACAGATTGGTAAACAGAGTGAAGAAACCAAGTAAAAAATGATTGTACCTATGATCTTCAGGAGTAGAGGAGTTACATAAAGCAAAACATCTACCTTTCTGAATCCATCTGACTAGCAGATATGCAGGATGTATAAACACTGCAGATTAAATATCTGATACAAGTATATATATAAAACTATGCTTTCAACACAAACTGTGGGGCTGTGATGAAAGCACTTTAATGCATTGCTGGTGTAGAGAGAACATGGCAAATCTACCACGCACGCAAAAGAGAAGTGTATTAGGGAACATTAACAAAGGAAACGATGTTTGAGCAAATTCTTTTTCAAAAGCAGTAGTAGATTAGCTGGTGTTATGAGAATTCAACAAGCTTCCTAGGCAAAGAAAGAAATTTTAAAACTTAGGAGAAAGTATATGTAATTCAGTATGATCAAGAGTATAAATAAGTAGACTATTAGCAATATGGCAGTGAGGCTAGATCATGAATAATCTTATATTCCAAGAGAAGATCTTTGTAGATCGCAGATGGTGGCCCAAATTCAGATAACAGATGTACTTTTATATTGCCCACACAGTATTTTTTAAATTAAGATTAGTTGAAAAATTTGAAGATTCAGATTTCTGCCTCTCTTGAAAAATCAGGAGAATTGTCAACACTGAGCATGGATTTGCTGGATGGCAAGAATTAACAGAAGCTGAAGAACAATTCTCTTCTTGAGGTGCACACATTTACTCCCCAGATTGCTTCTTTATTTTATGTTAACTGACTGGTTCTGCTGACTTTGGTTTGCCAAACTTGATTGAGGCCCTGGGTTCATTTCAAGATCACCCACGTTTCTTTCCATTTGGGTCCAACACCCTCTTATACCTACTTAGAAACCATTGATTCTTGCTTGAGGTTCATCATAAATTTTACCAACCCAGGTATTTTGGAACTGATTTTCTAAAGAAGAACCAGGAACTCACATTTTAAGTAGAAATAGAAGCAAGCAGAGGGGGTTTTCTTGGATAGTAAATTAGAACAATAAAAATCACTTGCTTTTAAATGATTTATTACTCTCACTTTGCTCTAGTTACAGTGTCTGACACAAAGGTAGATGCAGATTACTCTGTTAAATACATTAAAGCAGTTTCTATAAAATTATTTTCTAAGTGTGTTTCAAACATTCAAAGCCTCTGCTGTGTTCTCTAAGAGTCTCAGAGAAAAACAATAATTCTGAAAAGTGTGTGTCCTTCATTTTGAATGCATTTTAATATATCTTAGAAGTTACATCTTTTCCAACAACAGTCAGTTCTCTGTCACCAACTGTACATCCTACAGCTCAACTCGGTTCTAACGCTAAACACTGAGAGCGAATGGAGACCTGGTAAATTAGGGTTCAGTCCCACAAGATTTCTCTTATTTTAGACATTAGCCACATATGTTGGGTATCTTCAGGTCATGTGTACTTCTGCCCAAGAGACTACAAACTTGGGGGTTCCCATGACACTTGCCTGGAGAATCCCAGGAACGGGGGAGCCTGGTGGGCTGCCGTCTATGGGGTCACACAGAGTTGGACCTGACTGAAGTGACTTAGCATGACACTCCACCAATTCTGTAGAGCCACTCACAGAAATCAGAAAGGTCCTATACTTCAATTATAGTTTTATTCTCAATAATACAACACTCAAACAGTCAAACGGAAGATGAAAAGCACAATGTGAAAGGAAAGGGCACAGAGCTTCCAAGTCCCTTCCAAGAGCTCCATCATCCCAGGACTCTGATAGTCACTAACTCAGAAGATCCCCAAAACTTGTGGCTCAAGGTTTTACCGAGGCTTCATTATGTGGGCAAAATTGATTAAATTATTGGACTATTGGTGACTGAGCTTAGTCTCTAGCCCTTTTTCTCTCCCTACAGGTCTGGAGTAGGACTGAAAGTTCTAACCGTCTAATCAAGTAGTTGATTATTTTGGCTACCAACTCCCATCCTGCAGCCATCTAGGGACCTTAAGAGTTATCTCACTAGTATAATGACACTCCTATAAAAAACATCCCAAGGACTTTAGAAACTTTGTGCCAAGAATTGGGAACAAAGATCAAATATATTTATATTACCCGACAGAAATGCTTTAGGAAACAGATCTATTCATTTTTGTTGAACTTGGTATTAACCATGCAAATTTGTTATAGAAATATTTTGATAACAAATTCACATTACCTAAAACAAAATTTTGGAAATATTAATTTACAAAATAACAAAATAATCAATGGGAACACCCAGAAAGTATAATATCTTTCTTAAAATTAAACAAAAATGCAACAAAACAAACAAAAAACCTGCTGTGTCTCCAAATGCAGTCATTTCTGAGCTTGACTAAATTGTTTAGATAAAAATGTGTACTTCCAGGACTTAGTAATTTCTAACTACACCTTAAAAAAATAGAGATGACAACACATTTTTCAGCCTTCTCAGTTATGCTTCCAAATTTTAGTTCTTGGAGGCACACCAAGGCGCAGAGCAGGTGGTGATTGAGGAGGGGCTTCTGAGTTGGCTCTCCACCATGCATTACCCTGTAGGTTGGCCTGTGCATGCTAGCCAGTGGTCAGACTCTCTTTTCATTAGTGCAGTTTTACTCTTTTCATTAGTGCTAGGTTTACTAGCTAATTATTCAGAGCCAAATCCCATTGTTCTGAGAACCTGTCCTGCCTCCCAGATAGCAGTGAGGTTCGGGGAGCTGGGCTAAGGGAATTTCTGTGGAGCAGTGTTGAGCATGGTACTACCCTTTCCAGCTATGAAAACTCCTGCTAGATCAGAGAGAAAGCTAAGAATTCCAAGATGTACCATAAGTAGTTTGATTTTTAAATCCAATGAGTTAGCAGTTTGACTTATCCATAGATATTATAATTTCAACATAGAAAAGACTTTTTTTCTTTTTTCACTTCAAATACTTTTCTATAAGGTGCTTACTTTTATGTTCCTAACCCAAATAGTCATATATTGTCAAGTGACCAAGAACTTAATAAACTGGATTTTAATCAGGCTTTTTATTAATAAAAGCAGAATAATATCACACCTATCATAGCAAGTTATAGCAGCTAATAGTCAATGTTTATTGAATTAATGCTTATTTAGATCTTTATAGATAATCCTATTTGAGCACTTGATATATATCAGCTCATTTAACACTACAAACATAGGTCACGGCTATTTTTATTATTGCTGTTTCACAGTTACGAAAAAGAGGGACAAAATGTTAAGAGCTGTCCAGACTTCTAGTTTTGCTCTTTCATTTTCCAGAGGAGATCATCAAAGCTCTGATAGAAAAGCAAGCAGCAGACTTGCCTAGAGTCACCCACGTGTTCCCATTCCATTCATACAGCTTCTGTATTAAGGAATAGTGTAGGGAAGAAGTATACACTTAGGAAAATGCAATTTATTTCATTAACATAAGTTTTTGACATGTAAAATCAAATGCAGTGCAAAGCATCCCATGTGTGTTTGTGTGTATATATACACGTATTCATATATGTGCATACATGTGTATCCATGTTCACACATAAGAGGTGTGCGTGCACGTGTGTGCATGTGCACGAGTGTTTGTAACTTCATGAAAAGAGCAATAAGGCTGAAATATTTAGCATTAGTCTAAAATAGAACCATTTATATGGAGGTGAAATACTACAAGATTACACCAATTTTAATATTTTAGCTAAATTAATGGAGCTGTTTAACTTTTAACAATAACAATTTCTAATTGAAATAAATAATTGCATCAAAGAATCCTTTCTCAAGTTTTTTCTTCTTGGCACTCATGTCTGCTCCTCACGTGCACAGCTGATTCACTGTCCTCTCCTCTGTGAGTGTGCACCAGGCCCCTCAGGCCCCTTTGTCCAAATCGAGGGAGGTAATCCACTGTCCACTCAGCATCTGAAGCCTCCTGTCGATCCCTGTGATCGACTTCAGCTTCTGGAGTCCCTTTCTCCAGAGATTTCCTGGCCTGAAGCGCTGTGGGTTTCCATTTTTAAGTGCACTTACCTAAGATGCCTAACTCTTTGCACCTTGGTTCTCTTTCAAATCCTGAGTTGCTTGAAGACTGAGATACTTTCTTCATCCTGAAGGCCTCAGCAGACATTGTATAAATAAAAGGCTGTCGGTAAACTGTGGGTTTATTATTGATCTTCCACTTCCTATTGTGACACTTTAGGCAAGCCTTCTACTGGCTTTTCTTTCATAGCTTTGATGGTGTCCTCTGGAAAATGAAAGAGCAAAACTAGAAGCCTGGCAGCTCCAAGAACAGAGCAAGTGCGGACAAAGGGGAGGAAGCATCGGGATGGCTGGCTGGGCCACAACATGTGGACTTGCTATGTTCAGATGTGCTGCATTTAGGTCTCGAACCTCCTTGATGGGGTGACAGTTCTTTGTGTAAGACTACTATGGTAGTGAGAGAGCCAGATATGACTCCTGCTCTAAGGACACAGCAATGGCCCAGATCTCATCAGCAGTGACGCTTCTGGATATCATCTTGTTTGAAGTGCCTCCAATATGGAGCAAGGTCAGGAAGGCATCTGGGGACTACTAAGTTCCCCCATGGTCTGGACACTATGTCAGGAGCTTTGAATTGTTTTATAACGTAAGCCTCACAACAACTACATTTATTACAAAAAAACAAATTATCCATATTCTACGGATAATGAAATGGGAGTTTATTTAGAAGTAACTTAGTCAAAGTCAGCCAGTGAGCATTACAACTGATGCCCAAACTCAGGTTTATGTGACTTGAAACCTTGTGCTCTATTTTGCACTAGTGGTTCATAATCTCCTCAGCCCCTGCATTTGGTTTCCATACAGCTAGCTTATCCTGTGACTTTCTTGCTTTCCTTTCATAGATAGATTGGCTCATTAGTCAAAGAAACAGAGCAGCTCATGTACATGGAGGAAATTTTTAAGCAAAGGCTCAAACACACAGGGAAGCTGGTGCCACAGAATTTTATTTTCCTTTACCGAAGTACTTGATTTTGTCTATAGTACTTGGAAGTGTTCTGGCTCTTTCACTTATGTTTTGAACAGAAATGTTCACATACCTTTCTCTTCATACAGTCTCAAATGCAACAGAATGAGGTTTAAAAGCAGTGTATTCTTTGAGGCAAAATAAATTACAAGCAAGTCTCACAGATAGTTGCTGGGTAAATTGATTTCGGTGTGCAAAATGTCCTTTCCCTGATTTGTTGATAAAATTTTAATGTTGTACATGTTAGAACTATTAAACACATCCTCCAAGCATGGGGCTTTTACTGGTTGTATGGTTTCTCCTTTTATCACTTGTTTTGTTAAGATTTTCACATTACGCTGAACATTGGACAAATCATGGTGATGCAAAATAGGATAGTAACTATTACTAAAGAGACTCCTTGCATTATCTTTACTTGCTGCTCTGAGGATTAGGTTAGATCACGGAAAATAACCAGGTATACTTTAAGGAAAATTGATGAATGTAACTTTAGAACCTATTAAAATTTGGATTTAATATCAAGACATAGTCTTTCTGTGAATTTGGAGACTTACAAAAAAAAAAAAAAAGAAAAGGAGAAAACACTGCTTGAGCAGATGGACTAAATAATATTAAAATCTAAGTGGTGGTTAACTGTGGCTCTGTGGTCAATGGGAGCCTTGTTGAATCATGACTGGGCAGAATGTGTGTGATGAGGTTTAGGAGTCCAGTGCAAGTCCAGTGGAAAGCAACATGCACTAAGCGAATTATTCAGAGCACTAGTCATATATTTATTTTATTTCCTGCCATTCATTTAAAAATAGCATTCAAAGAGGACTGGAATGCAAAAGTAGGAAGTCAAGAGATACCTGGAGTAACAGGCAAGTTTGGCCTTGGAGTACAAAAAGAAGCAGAGCAAAGGCTAACAGAGTTTTGCCAAGAGAACACACTGGTCATAGTAAACACCCACTTCCAGCAACATAAGGGATGATGCTACAGATGGGAATCACCAGATGGTCAACACCAAAATCAGATTGCTTATATACTTTGCAGTCGAAGATGAAGAAGCTCTATACAGTCAGCAAAAACAATACAAGGAGCAGACTGTGGCTCAGATCATGAACCCCTTATTGTCAAATTCAGACTTAAATTGAAGAAAGTAGGGAAAACCACTAGACCATTGTGGTATGACCTAAATAAAATCTCTTACAACTATACCGTGGAAGTGACAAACAGATGCAAGGGATTAGATTGGACAGAGTGCCTAAAGAACTATGGACAGAGGTATGTGGCATTGTACAGGAGGCAATGATCAAGACCATTCCCCAGGGGGAAAAAAAAAGGCAAAATGGTTATCTGAGGAGGCTTACTAATAGCTAAGAAAAGAAGAGAAGCTAAAGGCAAAGGAGAAAAGGAAAGATATACCGATTTGAATGCAGAGTTCCAAAGAATAGCAAGCAGAGGCAAGAAAGCCTTCCTTAGTGATCAATGCAAAGAAGTAGAGGAAAAAAAAAAAAAAAAAAGAAAGGGAAAGACTAGAGATATCTTCAAGAAAACCAGAGATACCAAGGGAACATTTCATGCACAGGTGGGCACAATAAAGGACAGAAATTGTATGGACCTAACATAAGCAAAAGATATTAAGAAGAGGTGGCAAGAATACACAGAACTATAGAAAAAAGATCTTCATGACCCATAAAATCACGATGGTGTGATCACTCACCTAAAGTCAGACATCCTGGAGTCCAAAGTCAAGTGGGTCTTAGGAGGCATCCCTACGAACAAAGCTAGTGGTGGTCATGGAATTCCAGCTGAGTTATTTCAAATCCTAAAAGATGAAGCTGGTAAAGTGGTGCACCCAATGTGCCAGCAAATTTGGAAAACTCAGTAGTGGCCACAGGACTGGAAATGGTCAGTTTTCATTCCAATCCCAAAGAAAGGCAATGCCAAAGAATGTTAAAACTACCACACAATTGCACTCATCTCACAGTCTAGCAAAGTAATGCTTAAAATTCTCCAAGTGAGGCTTCAACAATATGTGAACCAAGAACTTCCAGATGTTCAAGCCGGATTTAGAAAAGGCAGAGGAACCAGAGATCAAATTGCCAACCTCTGTACAATCATCAAAAGAGCAAGAGAGTTCCAGAAAAACATCTACTTCTGCTTTATTGACTACACCAAAGCCTTTGACTGTGTGGATCACAACAAACTTTGGAAAATTCTTCAAGCAATGGGAATACCAGACCACCTCACCTATCTCCTGAGAAATCTGTATACAGATCAAGAAGCAACAGTTAGAACTGGATATGGAGCAATGGACTGGTTCCAAATTGGGACAGGAATACATCAAAGCTGTATCCTGTCACCCTGTTTATTTAACTTACATGCAGAGAACATCAAGTGAAATGCTGGGCTGGATGAAGTGCAAGCTGGAATCAAGATTGCTTGGAGAAATATCAATAACCTCAGACATGCAAATGATACCACCCTTGTGGCAGGAAGCTAAGAGGAACTGAAGAGCCTCTTGATGAAAGTGAAAGAGGAGAGTGAAAAAGCTGGCTTAAAACTCAATATTCAGAAAATGAAGATCATGTCATCCAGTCCTATCACTTCATGGAAAATAGATGGGAAAGGATGGAAACAGTGACAGACTATTTTCTTGATCTCCCAAATCACTGCAGATGGTGGTTGCAACCATGCAATCAAAAGATGCTTGCTCCTTGGATGAAAAGCTATGACCAACATAGACAGCATATTAAAAAGCAAAGACATTGCTTTGCCAACAAACGTCCATCTAGACAAAGCTATGGTTTTTCCAGTAGCCATGTATGGATGTGAGAGTTCAACGGTAAAGAAAGCTGAGCGCCGAAGAACTGATGCTTTTGAAGTGTGGTGTTGGAGAAGACACTTCAGAGTACCTTGGACTGCAAGGAGATCAAACCAGTCATTCCTAAAGGATATCAACCATGAATTTTCATTTGAAAGACAGATGCTGAAGATGAAGCTCCAATACTCTGGCCACCTGATGTGAAGAACTGACTTTTGAAAAGACCCTGATGCTGGGAAAGATTGAGGGCAGGAGGAGAAGGGGACGACAGGGGATGAGATGGTTGGATCGCATCACTGACTTAATGGACATGAGTTTGAGTAAGCTCCAGGATTTGGTGATGGACAGGGAAGTCTGGCGTGCTGCAGTCCTTGGAGTCACAGTCAGATATGACTGAGTGACTGAACCGACTGAACTGATTCTTTTAAGAGCATGGTGGACCAGGTTTTTTGTGGTGTTATATCAACTCAGATTGGTATCTGGGCCTTTGGTGCTCCCCTTTCACTAATCTGAATGCCATGCTTTCTACTCTCCAGCACCTATTCCTTTTCACTTTGACTACCTAGGTTAATTGTTACCTCAGTCAATCAATTTATATCACATGAACATCTATCTCATTTGCTAGGCATGATTACAGGGACATATTATAAGGCTAGACTTAATGGACGTGAGTTTGAGTGAACTCCGGGAGTTGGTGATGGACAGGGAGGCCTGGTGTGCTGCAATTCATGGGGTCGCAAAGAGGTGGACACAATTGAGTGACTGAACTGAACTGAACTGAACTGAGGGGCTTCCCAGGTGGCACTATTTGTAAAGAACCTGTCTGCCAATGCAGGCAACTTAAGTGACTGAGGTTCAATCCTTGGATTGGGAAGATCCCTTGGAGAAGGAAATGAAAACCCACTCCAGTATTCTTGCCTGGAGAATCCCATGAATAGAGGAGCCTGGCTGTCTACAGTCCATAGGGTCGCAAAAGTCAGACACAACTGAACTCACGTAGCATTAAAAGGCTGAGTGAAGTGAAATGAAAGTCACTCAGTCATGTCCAACTCTTTATCACCCCATGAACTATATAGTCCATGGAATTCTCCAGGCCAGAATACTGAAGTGGGTAGCCTTTCCCTTCTCCATGGGACCTTTCCAACCGAGGCATTGAACCCAGGTCTCCCGCATTACAGGCAGATTCTTTACCAGCTGAGCCACAAGGGAAAACCATTAAAAGGCTAAGAATAAAGATAAAGAAGACAACCAAGCCTCCATATTATCACAGGAGGACACCAGAACAGGAGACATTTGAATTGTAGAGGTTTTGGGTTAATGTGAGTTTTTCCAAATTTAAAACTGCCACCTACCGGTGTATTTATTTTCTATTAATAAAAATTGTATTTAAATTTAAATCAGTTTATTCAGGAAACTTTATATTCCTGAAATAAATTACTTTTTGTTCAGTTGCTAAGTCATGTCCAACTCTTTATGACCCCATGGACTGAAGTATTCCAGGCTTCCCTGTCCTCCACTATCTCCTGGAGTTCGTTCAAATTCATGTCCATTGAGTCAGTGATGCTATCAAACCATCTCATCCTCTGTCAACCTCTTCTCCTTTTGCCTTCAATATTTCTCACCATCAAGATCTTTTCCAAAGAGTTGGCTCTTCCCATCAGGTGGCCAAAGTATTAGAGCTTCAACTTCAGCATCAATCCTTTCAATGAAACTTCAGAATTGATTTCCTTTAGAATTGACTAGTTTGATCTCCTTGCAGTCCAAGGGCCTCTCAAGAATCTTCTCCAGTACCACAGTTTAAAAGCATCAATTCTTTGGCACTTAGCCTTCGTTATAGTCCAACTCTCACATCCATACATGACTACTGTATAAACCATACGTTCGACTATATGGACCTTTGCTGACAAAGTGATAACTGCTTTTTAATAGGGTGTCTAGGTTTATCATATCTTTTCTTCCAGGAAGTAAGTGTCTTAAATTCATGGCTGAAGACCCCATTAGCAGTGATTTTAGAGCCCAAGAAAATAAAATTTGTCACTTCTGCTTTTTCCCCTTCTATTTGCTATGAAGTAATGGAACTGGATGCCATGATCTTAGTTTTCTGAATGTTAAGCATTAATCCAGCTTTTTAACTCTCTTTTTCAACCTCATCAAGAGGTTCTTGAGTTCACTTCCTGCCATTAGAGTGGTATCATCTGCATATATGAGGTTTGTATAAATACATATATACACATATATATGGCTTCACAGTTGGCACAGTAGTAAGGAATACACCTGCCAATGCAGGAGACCCAAAAGACATAGGTTCGATCCCTGGGTCCAGAAGATTCCCTGGAGCCGGCAATAGCAACACACTCCAACATTCTTGCCTGGAAAATTCCATGGACATAAGAACCATGCGGTCACAAACAGCTGAACATGACTGAGCATGTACACACCACCCCCCCACACACATATTTGTATACAATTTTTTTCCCTGAATTTAAGCTGTTAAACCAGCAAGAGTTAAGATAAAGACAACAAAACTGAAGCAATATTTTGAAATTAGAGCTTTTACACATTGACAGTCTAAGGCCCTAAATCTAATGCCTACTCCAATTTTGTTAAAAAGGGATATTAGCTCAAATAGAGGGACCTCCTAACCCCCAAATGAGACTTCTGTTTTCACACAATCAGTAGCATTGAAAGAGAATTGAAAGGGAATAAATCTCTCATTATGTGATTCAGTGACATTTAATACTTCATGCATAAGCCATAGGAATGAGTAGGAACTTTGCACTGCAACTCATATTGCATAGTGTTAGTGGTACACATCCAACCCTTTAAAAAGATTGAATTATTGGAAAAGTAAAAGACAGGAAGTTAAATTAAATATATATATATAAGCAAGGGTAGTAAGCATCCATGACTAAGGTCTTCAGAAGACCATTAAACCCCTTTAAGCAGGATTTTTTCTCTAAATTCTATTGCACAGTCATCTACACTTAGTTAGCTATTTCCCTCCTGATAATGTAGTCTCATTTTGTGCAGGAAATATGTCCAACAGTTCTTTGTTACTCCCTCAGCAACCAGCACAAAAGACAAAATAACAAACAGGAAATATTACTGCATTGCAGTATATGTTGAGTAAGTAGTTACATTCAAATATAACTCAAGAGAAATTTTGCAAATAATCATTTAGTTGCTGATTAGTCACCACTCCACTCGTGACAGTGTCTGAATAAGTGCATACAGGTGGGCCTGGCTTCCAGTCCCAGACATGATAAAAGCCTCCACCTCCACCTGGAAGGAGAGTTAGCACAGGAGCTAACCTGAGTCCAGCTCACAAGACTCTTTTCAACACACTCATCTGATGTACTGGGAATATATTGTGTCTCTTCAAGAGTCTTGTCTGTCACCGAATAAGTAGTAAAATCATTCTTGAATTTCTAAAGTACTAGAAATCTATTGACATGGAACTTTGTGTAAAAGAAGGAGGGTCATTCAACATTTGGAATGTACTAAATAAAGCAGAGACTTGTGCACCTTAAGATGAGAGTATTATTCTTATAGAACCAGCTCAGAAGGATATAGACAAAGCAACGAGAATCAGTCTCACTGATGAAGAATCATATATATATATGCAATATATGATATATATGTGTATATATATATATATGTATATATGTATATGTATATATATGTAATATATGATAGCACATGCATAATATATGCTATATATTATGGCATATATGATGCCATATATTATGTATAATGCTTATGTATATTCTATTACATATTATAATGATATTTGCATAATCATTCAAATGGAAAACCACTTTAAAGGAAATAAAGTAGACTAAAAGTAGAAAGCAGCAGCCTAAGTTAAACCAAACCAACACAGCCATTTTCTGCTCTGTAGATTCCTATGATGGAGAAGGGAATGGCAATCCACTCCAGTATTCTCACCTGGAGAATCCCATGGACAGAGGAACCTGGCAACCTACAGTCCATAGGCTTGCAGAGAGTTGGACACGACTGAGCAACCAACACACACACACACATTCCTATGAGGTATACTGTAATGTATAACTGGTTTGTATGACTTTCTAGAAAATGTAATACTAAATGCTACTCAGTGTTAGAGAATGAGCTCATATATATGCATGCGCAGGCACACACACACACACATATCACTTACTTTGGCATGAAAAAGCTTTTATATGAATCCTAACTGTGAAAACTTTTCTTCAGCCTTGCCCCTCCCCCAACTCTGTTTGCAGTACACCCTCAACTCTATCTAGAGGAAAAGGGAGGTAGCCTGCTTCCATTGTTCCTTTGCTTAAGTGAGATAAGATCCTCACTCTGTACATATTTTCCCTTTATCTCCACAGTCCTTGTGTCTTAGCTTGTTCTTTGAATTTAATGACTTTATTTCTTGCTTTATTTTGCTTCTTTGTATCTCTTTGGGTTATGAGATCTTTACTGATTTCAGGAGTTGGTACTTTTTTTTCTTCTTTGAGGCCCTTTTTTGTTCATTGTTAACCGGTTGACTTAAAAATGTGTCCAAAGCATATAGGAATTTTATTTTCCTCCTTTGTTAGTTCAACTTTCCTTTAGAAACTAAGAACATCTGAAATTTATATTCATAGGTTGTTTTGTCCATTTAGTGATTCCTTATATCCATTCTCCTTCCCATCCAAAATGCAGCTTCTTTTAACAAAGACTTATATGGATGGGTCTCCTTTGTATGAGATAGCTTTGAATTAATCTGGCAGCATGTAGCTACCTCACATCTTGTTTCCTCACCAGTGAGATTATACATCATTCATCCTTGTCAATATATCACAAGTGTTACTATTTCATAGGAGGAAATGCTTTTTTGGAATAAAGCTCTGTTTCAGAATATATAGCTCTTTTCATGTCACAGGTTAGTGAGTTAGCCAAATCTCTAAGGCCAGTCTTAACAAAATTACCAACCAGTAAAATAATGATAAAGGGAAAGAAGTACCAAGATGGCTTATAATTCTAGCATTAGAAGATAACTGAAGTGAAACCAAACTAAGTGAAGTCACTGTGTCATTTCTGACAATCAAAGACCTTGCCTGGATAAGGATTAGGATGAAGACTCAGCACTTAAATATATGAGTCAACTGAATCCAAATGCAAAAACATATGCTATATGCCTAGAAATGTGCTAAGTGTTGTTGTTCAGTTGCTGTCGTGTCTGACTCTTTGCAACTACAGCCCACCAGGTTCCCTGTCCATGGGATTTCCCAGGCCAAAATACTGAAGTGGGTTGCCATTTCCTTCTCCAGGGGATCTTTCTGACCAGGGATTGAATTGAACCAGGGCCTCCTGTGTCTTCTGCATTGACAGGTATATTCTTTACTACTGAGCCACCAGGGAAGCCATGCTAAGTGTATCAAAGAATAATATATAATCACCATTTATTATCCTTGCCCATAAAAGATCTTATGATCAAGGTAGAGAATCAAGATTTAAAAACATGAATCAAGTAGAGAAGTAATCTAAGAGAAATATAAATAAGTGGGAAATGTGCAGTGGAGGTTATTTATGTCATGGAAGTCAGAGAGGACAGAGATTATCTCACAGGACAGCACTGAGAAGGAAGTAATTGTAGGAAGTTAAGGAGGCATGCAATGGCACCCCACTCCAGTACTCTTGCTTAGAAAATCCCATGGACGGAGGAGCCTGGTGGGCTGCTGTCTGTGGAGTCGCATAGAGTCAGACACGACTTCACTTTCACTTTTCACTTTTCATGCATTGGAGAAGGAAATGGCAACCCACTCCAGTGTTCTTGCCTGGAGAATCCCAGGGAGGGTGGAGTCTGGTGGGCTGCCGTCTATGGGGTCGCACAGAGTCGGACACGACTGAAGCACCTTAGCAGCAGCAGCAGCAAGGAGGCATGTGGGGCATGGTTCTATGGGGAAGGTATTCTATGGATACCTCTAGCCTGTCAATGCCTTTTGTAGACATAATTGGCAGGAAAAAGTTAATAATTACAACTAAGATATAACACTTGACTTCAATACCTCTGCAAAGCCAAGATTAAGATACTTAACTCTCATAAACTATCTTACAGCTAAACACTTTAAAATCACAATTAATATTTTTTTTTAAGTTAAGTAGATACAAGATCAAACAATTATATACCATGTCCATTTCAACTGCACTAATATAATATCTTCTTGTCTGGTACAGACTGCTTCATCCCTGGGGAATAGAGGAGCAATTTTGTAGGCACTCATGAAGAGTAAAGGCACCATTGACACCCTGTGTAACTGAGAAGGTGATGTTTTAAAAACGGATATTTCTAATATCCTCCAACTCCAACAAAACAACTTCATAATCTCCTCCTCAGATTAAGAATAATATAAATAAATACACTGAGTGCTGGATCAACTGCTCTATACATTTGTATACATGAATTGGAATTGCAAAGTAGAAGTCTTTATTCTTTTTAAAAATATATAAAGCATGGACTTACCTTGGAAAAATGCATTTATCAAGGATGATGAAAGTATATGGTAAAATCAGAAAAGCTTTGAGCAAAATCTAATTGTGAGTAAGCCCTTACACTGGGATTCAGTGAAGCTGTTCTTGGTGTTCTATCATTCTGTCGATGTTTGGAAGTACTCTTCAAAGGCTTATGTGATATAAGCTTATGTGATATAAGACCATCACATGTAGCCTAGAGTGATAAATGAAAATTGAGATGACAAAATTTGGCAAGAAAAGGCATGAAAGTTAGTGGGTTCTTAAGAGACCTGAAAGAGATGGCTTGAAACAGTCACAAAGTTTCAAAAAAATCTATGACATCAGAATTTGTTGATTATGAGCACTGCATCTCTGAAAATACCCAAACATGTTAGAAGATACTCACAGGATTTTGTGCTAAGACTCCAGAATTTGATGGGAAATCAACTACGACTGACTACTGAAACCATTAATATCACCAGTTTCTTTTGTGCCCACATAAGCAGCATCTTGTCCAAGTCACCAAACTATACAACCCTGGGGCTGAAAGACTTGGATAACTTTGACTATGTAAACGGGGATTACCAAAAAACAAAAACAATGAAAATTGGATAAGCATTAACCCCAATGAACTTCCAATGACCTTACCCCTCCACTTCTTAGGACAACCAGTCACAATTGCCTTAGTCCCATGGACACAATTTAGTTCTGTTGTGGTTGGGAACTTCAGTAGTAAATTTCTTATTTATCACCACGATTGTACAAAAGTAACCACATTCAAACCACCTACCCAACCAATATTAGTAATGTCCTTTTACTTCCTGATTAAAGTGCAAAGTGCTTTAAACATTCAGCGTAAACACATTTGTTTATTTCATTCTTAATTTGTGAGGCCACTTTGCTGGCAGAGACCAGAGTAGAGGAATCCAAGATGCATCGATTTCTTTCTTCATGACTATTTAATCGGTTAAAGTGTGCGCCACTTGCAAGTGCCAAGACGCTGGTTACATTTTAATAAATGTCCTCTTTGGTCGATCAATACTTCTCAGCCCCCAAATAAATAAATAAATAAAAGTGCTGTTCTCTCATAAGTTAATGGGGAGAAAATCTTTTTACTATCGTCAGTCATCATGACAAACAAGAATATGAAAAGTGTTAATGAAATGACCAACTGTCTATAAAATAAAAGACTTGCAAGACAGTCTCCTTTCTTCCCTTAATTTGATGAAACAAAATGGAAAATTACACTAGTGCCCATCCAGCGTGAAATGATGTTAACAAGCAGAAAACAAATGCTATAATGAAGGACTTCTAGGATGTACTATGTATAGTCTTACTTGTAAAGAGGGAATTACTGGGCAGAGCTCTAGCCCTGAGCAACATCCCACCCCCTACTGAGGAGAATCACAGCTATCATCATGTCCCTCGGGAAGCGGTGCCATTCGGCACAATACGACAAATTGATGTTCACAGCATAATAATTATCCATGTGCTGCAAACAATAGGCCACACAATTACCAACCAGGGCCATGCCCTACACAGGCAAAGTGAAGTTGTGAAATGAAGTGATTGTACACATAATTGAGGCAACAGACCCACAAAAAAGGGATGTGCACAATTTGTTATTTATTGAGTATTGTTTGGGAAAGAAGAGTTACAAATAAGTGAATTTCCCAGAACACTGAAACTTACCATTTAAACATAAAATGTCTGATTTTAAAAATGCATTCATTGTGAGCTGATATCTTATTTAAAATGTTATTAATTTATATATTAGAGAAGGCAATGGCACCCCACTCCAGTACTCTTGCCTGGAAAATCCCACGGATGGAGGAGCCTGGTTGGCTGCAGTCCATGGGGTCGCTAAGAGTCAGACACGACTGAGCGACTTCACTTTCACTTTTCACTTTTATGCATTGGAGAAGGCAATGGCAACCCACTCCGGTGTTCTTGCCTGGAGAATCCCAGGGATGGGGGAGCCTGGTAGGCTACCGTCTATGGGGTCACACAGAGTCGGACACGACTGAAGTGACTTAGCATAGCATAGTATATATTAGTAGCACATTATATATATAAGTATATACAGGTGGGCTTCCCTGGTAGCTCAGATGGCAAAGAATCTGCCTGCCAATGCAGGAGACATGGGTTCAGTCCCTGAGTCAAGAAGATGCCCTGGAAAAAGGAATGGCTGGCTACCCACTTCAGTATTCTTGCATGGAGAATCCCTTGGACTTAGGAGCTTGGTGAGCTACAGTCCATGAGGTTCCAAAGAGTCAGACACGACTGAGTGACCTACACTTCTACATATACCAATTTATGTATTTGTATAGGTATATAAACATGAAATATCTTCCTTGGTGTCTCAGATGGTAAAGTGTCTGCCTACAATGCCTACCGTGTGGGAGACCTGGGTTCAATCCCTGGGTCGGGAAGATATTCTGGAGAAGGAAACAGCAACCCACTCCAGTATTCTTGCCTGGAAAATCCCATGGATGGTGGAACGTGGTAGGCTACAGTCTATGGTGTCGCAGAGTCATACATGACTGAGTGACTTCACTTTCACTTTTCACTTTCATACATGAAGTATGTAGGTGTGATTGCATTTTTGATATCTCTCTTCATTAACAAACAAGCACATATTTTGCTAAGTAAAGGTGACCCAGAGACTACTACCTGGACAGTCAACCACATTCAGGTAACACTTCCCTGTTTTCTTCATAAGGATGACAGGGGACACCTACGAATACTGTAAGCTATTAATCAAAAGACTTGTCAGGTTTTTACATAAACCCTCCAGGTGCAAAGCAACATAAACCAAAGGGCATTCTTTAAGTAGATGGTTTAAATAGCTTGATGTCATTTCTAATGAACTTTTGTTTTTGTCTTACTAGACAGTTGAGCATAGTGAGATGCTTGTGGGACTGAAGAAGCAGCCTGATATAGTAATGTCTTTGTTGTGAAGCTCAAAACCACCGGGGCTCAAACTTTACCTTGCACTTGATATCCATGTGTTGATAGAAATCTTATTCGAATCTTTCTGAAATCCTGGATTCTGTCTACAAATTAAAAAATAGTTAAAATTCCTATCATGTTGTGATTTTTATACAATATCATCCATGCAAAAATGTTTAGCCCTTTCAATGCCATATATTAAGGATTATAAATGATAAAAAAGAAAGACTTCTAAAGGAATGGGAAAGACTACAGGAATAAAAAAAAAAAAAAAGAAAAAAGAAAAAAGGAAGAGAATCCAGGAGACACCATGCTCTTGACCATTCACAGAAAAGTCACTATTTCAGTATCAACAAATAGTTATTGAGCAACATCACACACTAAGGTTTCCCTGGTGGTTCAGCAATAAAGAATCTGCCTGCCAATGCAGGAGACACAGTTTTGATCCTTGGGTTGGGAAGATTTCCTGGAGAGGGAAATGGCAGCCCATTCCAGTATTCTTGCCTGGAAAATCCCGTGGACAGAGGAACCTGGTGGGCTATAGTCCAGGGGTTTGCAAAGAATCAGAAACTTCTTAGCGACAAAACAACAATGACAATCACACCCTAGACACAGTGCCAGATAAATTACATCAAGGAGTCTATTTTGCACCAACATCATTGAGGTGAAATTTGCATTGCCATTGTGTTGATGTAAAAACAAAACCTAGAGTAAAAGAATGCTATTTGTAATATGGGTGCCTGCAGGCTCAGTCATGACCAACTCTTTGCAACCCCATGGACTGTAGATTGCCAAGCTCCTCTGTCCATGGAATTTTTCAGGCAAGAATACTGGAGTGGGTTGCCATTTCCTCCTCCAGGGGATCTTTCCTACCCAAGGACCAAACCCATGTCTCCTGTGTCTCCTACATTGACAGGTAGATTCTTTACCATGGTGCCACCTGGGAAGCCCAAAGGTAATACAGTAAATTACAAATATATTAATTAAACATTATTTTTGGCTCTAAATCTAATGGCCTTTCACTTTCTCACAAAGCCTATATATATATATATATTTTTTTTCTTCTTCTTCTTCTTCTTCCTTGTCTTTCTTCTCTCTGATCTACTTTCTCCACCTTCTTTCGTTTTCTGAGCACTTATGTGTGAAGCACTGAAACGAGAGAATGATTTAAATTAGGTCTCTGCCCTTAGAAATTTTACAGTGCATTTGAGGACAAAAATAGGTGAAAATATACATAAAATTTAACAGATGACTTCTCCAGCAGGAATATGAATCAATTTCTACTGTTATTCATTTTTACCTCTGCCTGGAATGCCTTCTCTTCCTTTCCAGGCTCCTAACCCTAATGTTCATCTTTCAGACTTCAGGTCAGATTTATCCTTCTCCTCCATAACTATATACACAAAGACACCTTCTTACTTAGACTATTCCATGATTTGTATGCTATATTTGAAAAATCTGTTAAGAGAAAAAGTACAAAGATCTATTCTCAAAGTTTAAATTTTAGTATCTGGGTTGGGTCCTGGGTATTTGCACTTTACCAGATTCCTAGGTAATCCTGATGCTACCAATCCAGGGACCTTACTGGTCATCACTGCCCATCCCACAGCATGCCTTCAGAACTTGCCAAACATAACCCCCTTGGTCTTAGCTAATGTTCCCACTTCATATATCCAGTTCCCTCAGTCAGTTCAGTTGCTCAGTAATGACCAACTCTGTGACCCCATGGACCGCAGCACACCAGGCTTCCCTGTCCATCAGCAACTCCTAGAGCTTGCTCAAACTCGTGTCCATCAAATTGGTGATCATCCAACCATCTCATCCTTTGTCATCCCCTTCTCTTCCTGCCTTCACTCTTTCCCAGCATCAGAGTCTTTTCTAAGGAGTCAGTTCTTCACATCAGGTGGCCAAAGTACTGGAGTTTCAGCTTCAGCATCATTCCTTCCAATTATCCAATGGCTCCTTCTGACCCAGTTCCTTACTTAGTCATGTTTGTCCCTTGAACCCAAGGGATATATATATGTATATATACACGTATATATATCTTTTATTCCTTACACTTTCTCACCACTACTAATACATTATGGCAGCTAACAGTAGGCATCTAGAAAGTGCATTTTACTTGCCAGGTTGATTTACTGATGACTCAGTGGCTGATCCTTTCCCAACTCTTCAACAACCACACCCAGAGCAGCTATTGTGTATGAACTAGAGTACCATGTAGAAATGGAGGTTTGCATATGTAGATATTTGTATTGTCTTATCTAACAAATAAGATCTATCTAATATTGGTTAATATATACACCGTTCCCTCAAAAACAATCTGAATAGTCTAAATTTTCTATAATGGAAAATGTTGCCTTTACCTTATTATTTGTACAATCTCTCTTATTTTTGTGTTTTGCTAAGAATACATGAGGTTTGAATGCTGATAAATGTCATTTTTTGAGGACATAATTACTGTGTTCATGTATTACTCTTTTCATAAACCCATTTTTTTTTTGTCTGTCAAGCTTCAGAAGGGCAATTATCTAATAACAAATAAATTTAAACTATTTAATATTGTTTTAACTGACCTCTCTCTAGTGCCCATTTATTTTTTACTAGTGCATTTTAAAAATTGTTTTCATTATCCTTTCCTCTATAGATCAGAATTTAATTTGATATTTCCATGTTTGATTTTGAGAAACAGAGTTAGAATTAGTCAACTTTTTCAGGATATATATCATTGAATACAGACTACCCTTAACAATTCTGAATATCTGGTTTCAAAGACCCAATTTCTGGGTAGAACTATAACAAGTTGTTTTTTCTACTCGACTCAGCAGAGTCTGCATTAGTTATTGTTCCCGTTTACTCAGTGTTGTGCTAGACTCTCCCAGAGTGCCAATTACGTCCTGAGAGCGAGTCCACATACCACAAGGTGAAAAACAAGTTTGACAATTATCCTATTAATTTGATCTATGTTTACATGTAGACAGTCAAACCAGATAATTCAGTATGAATAATTCACCCAAAGGACTTATTATCTGGATTGGTTATCTACATAGATCAAATTAGACCCTAATAACTCCCAAATCTCCACTTTACTTTATGTCTTATAGACATAACCAAAGGTGATTCTACCTGTTATAGCCTGTGCCTGCCAACCTACCTATTTGTAGAAAAATGCATCCAACTTTCAAAGTAATCACATATTTACAAAAAAGTTATTAAAGTCTGGAAGTGTCAAAAATAGCTGATAATAGATTATTATTATATGTATTTCCCTTAGGTGTTTCAGAATGTACATTTCCTTTGTATTACCATTACTCCTGTTCTGCATTGTATGAACTCTACTACTGGTTTAAATATCTCAGTCAGAGTCCATCTGACCAGTTATATACAAATGCCTGTACTTGTCAATGAAAAGTGTTTTACATTTTGCCTTGGCTTATCTGATGGCAAGTCTGTGAGAATCTGATGGCAAGAATGTTAAGTCAATCTGAGCATATACTGTTAAAAATAATTATTAAGGCATCTCTTATTTTAGACCTCATAATACCTAGCTACTGCACTCTTCAAAGATAAAGAAGATAATATTCCTGTATCTATCATAAGAACATTTCTGAAACATAGTAGATGTTTAATAACTGAATAAGCATGAATATTGTAGGTAAAAATAACAATAAGGAAAGAAATGTAATTAGGAAATCATTAATCTCATGACACTAAAATAACTACTACTGATATTTTGGAGCAGTCTTCTAGAAAGAGTTCAATCCATACTTCATGTATTTTTAATGTTGCCTCATATTATGGAAAAAGCTTTATAAACATCTTTATTAACCAGTGTATCAAACTATTCTTCACATAAATAAATACACTTCCGAGTCTGTGAGAAACCTGGTTTATATTTTCATTAATATCTTTGTATCACTGCCATTCTTCCCACCCTATTCTGAAGCCCATGTCATTCCATTCAGGCTCTGGCACCTTATATGAACCTGCAGCCCTTTGGCCTTCTGCGTGGGCTTTAACACCTTGCTGGGCTGTCCCACCTTGAGTCCTACTTTGAATCCAACACTGAGGATTCTCTAATCACCATACGTGGACTCTGACACACATTCTGAGATGTTCCTCTGTGTGGGTGCCCTTCCCACCGGCTAATAATCTGACACCCACGTCAGGGCACGAGCACATGCTGACCTCCTTCTCTCTTTACTGGGCCTCTGACTCCCTACAGTCATCTTCCTTCTCTCGTGAATGCACTGCTAACCCTATGTGAACCATAAAGGGCACTTCTCATATGTTTATGCTCACTTTATTCTTTCCACTTGATGGCTTTAGAACCAAGTTGTTGGAAGGGAAGGGAAGGGATTGAAAGGGAAAGAGAGAGGTGGTGAAAAAGAAGAAAGGAGCTCTTCTTTTAAAAAATAACAGTAATAATTAAATATTTAGTAAGAGTCTGATTCTGTGCTGTGTTTTCTCATCTTGTCTCATTCAAATCAAGAATGCATTCCACAAATATTGTTACCATATCAATTATGTAAATGATCTTAGAAACACTGAAAAAAAAAAACTGTTCTATTATCAGAGTACAAGACTTGAAGGCAGAATTTGAACATGTACTTATCTAACATCAAACCATGTTATCAACTATAAGTTATATTACTTCTCTGCCTATAGTTTTTAGCCTTCAATTTTTATATTACTACTAAAGAAAATAATCGGAGAAGGCAATGGCACCCCACTCCAGTACTTTTGCCTAGAAAATCCCATGGACGGAGGAGCCTGGTAGGCTGCAGTCCATGGGGTCGCTAGAGTCGGACACGACTGAGCGACTTCACTTTCACTTTTCACTTTCATGCATTGGAGAAGGAAATGGCAACCCACTCCAGTGTTCTTGCCTGGAGAATCCCAGGGACGGGATGCCTGGTTGGCTGCCATCTATGGGGTCGCACAGAGTCGAACACGACTGAAGCGACACAACAAGAAGCAGCAAAGAGAATAATATCAGTTTTCCAATTTTAAATGTGTGATTTTTGCTAAATTAATGCAGGTTGACAATTCTTTGTTTTTTATTGTACTCTGATGAGTGTATTTAATTATTTTCCTATTTATTTTTATTGTCTTACCTTGTCTCAATATATCTTATTTACTTGTAATTTTCATTTAGCCAGTTAATCTTGTTTATTTTTATCCCTTTATCTTGTTATTTTGTCTTTTTATAATGTGTTGTCAAACACTGTTGCATTTTTCTTAACATATTTTAACATATTACTACAAATATGAAAAAAAAAATCACACAAAAAGAGTGACTATGAGGATGTAATGGGAACTGAACAAGAAGACCTCCTCTTAGTCAACTCTTTCTGCTTTCTACTATGGTATCTGTTTTCTCTCCATATGTAAGGTACATGACTGTTTCAAAAATAACTTTGAAAGAAGATCTGTAATAATTAAATCTCATTACAAAATGAGAAAGTCCAATTTTTTTTTCTTTTTTTAGCATAGGAGCTCACATTCAAAGCAAATCCTAACTAGAGATTACATGTATACCACTGACAAGGACTTAAACTTATGAGAGCAAATGGCAGGTAAGGAGATGGATGTAAGTCTACAGCCCTACCCACTCTAGAATTCTGCCTGAGCATGCATCACCACCAATGGAATGCTTGCTAAAGTCCAAATTCCTGTACTCATCTCCCGAGATTCTGGTTAAGTTGACCTTGGGTGAAGTCCAAACCCCCTTCACAGATCACTGCCTTCTCATAGTGAAGGGGCTTGCATAACTCAGTGACGCTATAAGCCTTGCCATGTAGGGCCACCCAAGACGGATGGGTCATACTGGACAGTTCTGACAAAACGTGGTCCATTGGAGGAGAAATTGGCAAACCATCCCATTATACTTGCTGTGAGAACCGCATGAATTGTATGAAAACACAAAAAGATATGACACAGAAAGATGAGTCCCTCAGGTTTGAAACTGTCCAATATGCTACTAGAGAAGAGCAGGGGACAGCTACTAATAGCCCTAGAAACAATGTAGTGGCTGAGCCAAAGCAGAATTGACGCTCAGCTCTGGATGTGTCTAGTGATGAAGGTAAAATCCGATGCGCAAAGAACAGTATCATATAGGAACCTGGAATACTAGATCCATAAATCAAGGTAAATTGAACATGATCAAACAGGAGATGGTAAGAATAAACATTGATACCTTAGGAATCAGTGAACTAAAGTGGATGAGAATGGGTGAATTTAATTAAGATGACCATTATATCTACTACTGTGGGCAAGAATCCTATAGAGGAAACGGAGTAGCCCTCATAGTCAACAAAAAAGTCCAAAGTGCAATACTTGTGTGTGACCTCAAAAACGACAGAATGATCTTAGTTCATTACCAAGGCATGTCATTCAACATCACAGTAATTCAAGTCAATGCTTCTAGCACCAGTGCAGAAGAAGCTGAAGTTGATCACTTCTATGAAGACCTAGTGGAGAAGGCAATGGCAACCCACTCCAGTGTTCTTGCCTGGAGAATCCCAGGGATGGGGGAGCCTCGTGGGCTGCCGTCTATGGGGTCACACAGAGTCGGACACGACTGAAGCGACTTAGCAATAACAGCAGCAGCATGAAGACCTAGAGACCAAAAAAAAAAAAGGTTCTATTAATCACTGGGTTCTGGAATACAAAAGTAGGAAGTCAAGAGATACCTGGAGTAACAGGGAAGTTTGGCCTTGAGTACAAAATGAAGCAGGGCAAAGGCTAACTGAATTCTGCCAAGAGAATGCACTGGTCATAGCACACACCCTTTTCAACAATACGGGAGACAATATCACACATGGATATCACCAAATGGTCAATACCGAAACCAAATTGATTACACTCTTTGTTGCCAAAGATTGAGAAACTGTATAGTGAGTGAAAATCACTCACTCATGTCCAACTCTTTGTGGCCTCATAGACTGTAGCCCACTAGGCTCCTCTGTCCATGGAATTCTCTAGGCAAGAACACTGGACTGGGTAGCCATTCCCTTCTCCAGGGGATCTTACCAATCCAGGGATTGAACCCAGGTCTCCCACATTCAGGTGTATTCTTTACCATTTGAGCCACCAGGGAAGCCCAAGAATGTTGGAGTGGGTAGCCCATCCCTTGTTCAGGTTATCTTCCAGACCCAGGAATCAAACCAGGGTCTCCTGCATTGCAGGCAGATTCTTTACCAACTGAGCTACCAGGGAAGGCCAGAGAAGCTGTATACAGTCAGCAAAAGCAAGAACTGGAGCTGACTGTGGCTCAAATAATCAGGTTCTCAGAGCAAAATTCAGGCTTAAACTAAAGAAAGTGGGAAACACTACTAGACCAGCCAGGTATGACTTAAATCAAATCCTCTATGAATGTGCAGTGGAGGTGGTGAATAGATTCCAGGGATTAAATCTGGTAAACAGTGTGCCTGAAGAATTATAAATGGAGGTCGATAATATGGTATAGGTAGCAGCAAACAAAACAATCCAAAAGAAAGATAAAAGCAAAAAGGCAAAGTGATTATCTGAGAAAGCCTTGCAAATAGCTGAAGGAGGAAGAGAAGCAAAAAGCAAGGGAGAAAGGGAAAAGTACATCCAACTAAACACAGACTTCCAAAGAATAGCAAGGAGAGAGAAAAAGATATTCTTCAATGAACAATGCCTAAAAATAGAGGAAAACAACAGAAGGGGAGAAACTAGATATCTCTTCAGGAAAATTGAAACTATCAAGAGAACATTTTGCCCAAAAATGGTCCCAATAAAGGACAGAAAATGTATAGACATAGTACGTGCTGTAGTGATAAAGAAGAGATGGAAAGAATACACAGAAGAACTGTACCAAAAAAAAAAAAAAAGAAAGAAAAATATTAATGAACCAGATAATCATGACGGTATGATCAGTCTTCCAGAATCAGACATCCTGGCATGTGAATTCAGGTGGGCCTTAGGAAGCACTGCTGTCAATAAAGCTAGTGGATGTGATGGAATTCCAGTAGAGCTATTTAAAACCCTAAAAGATGATGCTATCAAAGTGTTGCACTCAATATGTCAGTAAATCTGGAAGACTCAGCTGTGGCCACAGGATTGGAAAAGGTCAATCGTCATCCCAGTTCCCAAAAGGGGCAGTACTAAAGAATATTCAAACCATTAGACAATTGTACTCATCTCCCATGCTAGTAAGGTCATGCTTAAAATTTTGCATGTTAGGCTTCAGCATTATGTGAACCAAGAACTTCCAGTGTCCAGGCTGGCTTTAGAAAAGACAGAGAAATCAGAGATCAGATTGCCAACAGTAGCTGAATCAAAGAGAAAGCAAGGGAATTCCAGAAAAAGCATCTGCCTCTGTTTCATCAACTATGCTAAAGCTTTTGACTGTGTGGATCATAACACACTGTGGAAAGCTCTTAAAGAGATGCAATACCAACCCATCTTACCTGTTGCCTAATAAATCTGTATGTGGGTCAAGAAGCAACAATAAGAACCATGTATGGAACAACTGATTGATTTAGGATTGAGGAACAAGTATGACAGGGTTGTCTGTTGTCACCCTTTGTCTTTAAATTATATGCTGAGCACATCATGAGAAATAATGGGTTGGATGAATCACAAGCTGGACTCAAGATAGGAGGGAGAAATATCAACAACCTCAGATATGCAGATGATACCACTCCAATGGCAGAAAGTGAAGGGGAACTAAAGAACCTCTTGATGAGGGTGAAGGAGGGCAGTGAAAAACGTGGCTAAAAACAAAACATTAAAAACCTAAGATCATAGCATTTGGCACCATTACTTCCTGGGAAATAGAAGGGGAAAAGGTGGAACAGTGACAGGTTTCCTCTTCTTGGGCTCTGCAGACATGAAATCAGAAGGCAATTGCTTCTTGGCAGGAAAGCCATGACAAACTTTAATGGTGTGTTGAAAAGCAGATACATCACTCTACTGACAAAAATTCATATGTTCAAGGCTATAGTCTTTCCAGTGGTCACATAGGGCTGTGAGAGCTGGACCATAAATAAGGCGGTGTGCCAAAGATTTAATGCCTTCGAATTGTGGTGTTGGAGAAGACTTCTGAGAGTCCCTTGGCCAATGATGACATCAAACCAGTCAATCTCAAAGGAAATCAACCCTGAATACTCATCAAAAGATCTGCTTTTGAAACTGAAGCTCCAGTATTTTTGCCATCTAATGTGAACAGCTGATTCATTGGAAAAGTCCCTGATGCTGGAGAAGATTGAGGGCAGAAAAAGAAGTGGACATCAGAGGATGGATGGTTGGATGGCATCACCGACACAATGGACATGAACTTGGGCAAACTCTGGGAGAGGATGAGGGACAGGGGGTCCTGGCATGCTGCAGTCCACAGAGTTGCAAAGAATCAGACACGACTGGGTGACTGAACAACAATGAAGCCCAAAGATTTGTTCTTCAAACGAGCTCCCAGATGCTTCTGATGCTTCTGAGGTCCAAGGACCTCACTTTGAGTAACACTGAATTAACTTACAATCTATAGCACTCACAACCACAAAACATGGTGACACATTTCCAGTTTTTCTTTCCCCTCAAGTTCAACCATAAAAACGTTTATTACTGACTTGTCTCCCATGCCCTAGTTTTTAAAATATTTACCTTAAGGTCTTTTGTCATGTAACTGGAAGGATAAAATTGTCTGCTTTCTGTGTGTGTGCTCAGTAATGTCCAGCTCTCTGCAATCCCATAGACTGTAGCCTGTCAGGCTCCTCTGTCTGTGGGATTTTTCCAGACAAGAATATTGGAGCAGGTTGCCATTTCCTACTCTAGAGGATCTTCCCAACACAGGGATTGAACCGGGCTCTCTTGAGTCTCCTGCTCTGACAGCGGATTCTTTACTGCTAGTGCCATATGGGAAGCCCATATCAAGAGATTAAAGAGAAAATGGTGACTGGATTCCAAACTTGATTGAGTGTCACTTCACAAATTTATTCTGGGCTTTGTATGGCTAAGAATCAAAATCCATATAAGCCACCAGTAGTCTTATTTCCTACTTCTGATTGGACCCATGAGGCAAAATTTAAAACATATGAAGCTTATGCTAAAAATATGATTTAAACAATAATATGTTGTATATACTCCACATTCTTCCCCTGCAGAAATTCTTCAATAAAAAGACAATCAAAGGTGCACGCTCTTATAGATTCACCTGAACATCTGCTAGACAATGTCTAGCAACCAGCTGAAAGAAATACAGAAATTCTTCCATCTATTTCCAAATCTTGGACTTTTTTTTTTCTGTCAGTAGACATTTTAAAAGTCTCTTCCTAAGTCAGAAAAAGAAAGACATATACCATATGATACTCCTTATATGTGAAAGCTAAAATATGACACAAATTAACTTATTTATGAAACGGAAACAGGCTCACAGACATAGAAAGCAAACATATGGTTACCACAGGTAGGGGTTGGGGAGGGATAAATTAGGAATTGGGGATTAGCAGATAGAAACTACTACACATAAAACAGATAAGCAATAAGGTCCTACTGTATAGCACAGTGAGCTATTTTCAATATCCTATAATAAACCATAATAGAAAAAATATAAAAAAGAATCATATGTAAAAAAGAATCATATGTAAAAAAAAATCCTATAATAAACCATAATAGAAAAAAATATAAAAAAGAATCATATGTAAAAAAGAATCATATGTAAAAAAAAAAAGAATCACACTTTGCTATACAGCAGAAATTAACAGAACATTGTAAATCAAGCATACTTCTCTTCCTCAGAGATTTTCATTTCTTTTAGTTGCAATGTCTTTTTCTTTCATTAAAGAAAGCTGCTATACTGTACAGCTTTCCATGGAGTCTCTAAAGGAAAATGCAGGGAATGGAAGACAGGGGTTGGGGGTGTGTTGTCACACAGGGAAATGAGGCCTGCCTCACCTCTTCACCACTCACCAGAGGATCTCCCTTAGAGCAGGCACAGCAGAGACAAACTGAAACCAGATTTCATGAGTTCAGACCACTGCCAGCAGCAACTCGGGCCTGGTTATCAGAAAAAGGAGCCCAGTGGGTGTTGGCAAGGAGGTTAGCATTTTTATGAGGAATAGACTTCTACTTAAAGGAATGAATGATTAATGATTGGATTTTAGGTGGGGATATCCACTGGGGCTGGAAAAGTTTTGGAACGGAAGGAAAATGAATGAGAAATATCAAGGCAAAGTCAACTACAGAGATGTTTAATCCTTTTTGCCTCACATGTCAACACACCTCACTGACCCCTTGGAGGGATTATGGGAGTCCAGTGCTTGCTGGTGGATTCAAATCCCCAGTGAATGGGAGTCTTTATGAAAACCTGCCTTGATTTCACACCCACCTGCTAAGAGATGCTATCACCCTGCCAGCTCTCTAAAGGAGATAGGCCAGAAGGAGAGCAGGATGACAGCCCTGAAATGTGCTCTGGGTTTTACAGCTGGAAAAGACATAGATCAGAGTGGTGATTCAAGAAAATCCTGTCCCACATGGGTTCTGATAAATATGCAAGCACTAAAACATTAAGCCACCTTTGTCAGCAATCTTAGATCCTATTAGTTTTTCCCCCTTCCTGCTAAGTTCTTTTATTAGCCACAATGATAATGATGCTAATAATAATCTACTTATTCCAGCTTCTGGAATGATTCTTAATAATTTATGATCTCCATTTTTGTCTAAAATGCAGCACAATTCAGCCTGAAAAAAAAAAAAAAAAAAAGAAGAAGTTACACACAGAAAATGAATTATGCACCAAATTGTAAATATTCCATTTCTTTTGCTGATCTGAAACTCCCCAAAGAAATATGAACACTTGATTTAAAATTCAGCTGCAGTGACATTTCCTAGCTGGAAAGAATACTTGCACAAATTCCCAAGTATTTGCAAAAAAATAACTTTTTTGGTGGATACTAGTACATTCTAATGTGTTTTTAAAAACTAGCTTGGGCCTATATTCTCAAAAATGAATAAAATATTTCTTAGTGGAAGCTTGTTCTGTGAATAGACTTTTGCAACATTTCCTCCAGAAGAGACTTTGCATTGCTAAGGATGACTTTGCGATAGTAAAGAGACATGTGACAGCAACTTCCTTCCTGAAGAGTAGCAAAAGTCATATAAATGACTACAAAAATTGCACTACAGACTTAACTACTACATCTTGGCTAACTGGTAAGTTACAGCTGAAAATCAGTTGCCCATTAAAGTCTAAGAGGATATGGGAAGCCTACATGTAGGTTTCCACTGGCATTTTTAAACATTTTTGTTGTTCACTCGCCAAGTTGTGTGAGACTCTTTGCAACCCCATGAACTGTAGCTTGTTAGGTCTCCCTGTCCCTCACCTTCTCCCAGAGTTTGCCTGAAGATTCAAATCAATTAAGCTCAGAGAATTTTTTTTTTTTAGTGCCCTTTCATTTCTTTAATTTATATTTTTGTTGTTATTTCTTTAAAATTATGACAGGATTAGTTTTCATTCATGACCAGCTATATTAGATGATTTATGATGAATTGAATATACCATTCATCCAATACTTGAGGCATGTAGGAGAATAAGCAGAAAATGTAAGTTACCCACCATCCTCATTGTGGCAATTTTCTCAGAACACACAAGTAAAACCTTAAATATCTTAACACTGCAATGAACAGTTGATATAAACATCTGACTTTTTGCATATTAGCAACAGTAGGTACTCAGTAGTAACAGCTTCCTTCTGTTGGAATTATTATTATTATTTTTTTGACTATGCCCCATGATGTGCGGGATCCTAGTTCCCCAACCAAGGATCGAACCCATACCTCCTGCACTGGAAGCACAGAGTCTTAATCACTAGACCACCAGGGAAGCTGCAATAATATGAATGTATGTAGCATTCACTCAAAACAAATACAGTGACTATGTATTTTAATTTTCTGTGTGCTTTAATTAATCATACAACCCTGGAAAATGCCAAGAGTAGTTTACCCCATTTTTTTTTCCTATGGATAAACTGAGAATTACAGAGTTTACAAATTAGAATTCTAGGTTCCTGCCTCCTATCAGGAATCATAATTGATCGTCACTCTAGAGGGAGTCTAAAAATTCTTGGTGTCAGAATCACTGAGGGCTTTTGAACAATGCATAGTCTAAAGCTCTAACATGGGAAGGTGCTTTAGAATCAGAATATTGGAACCTAATAATTACATTTAACAGGTACTTCAAATTACCTGTTTCTAGGAACTTCTTCCCTAAATATCTCTGGGGTTTATTTGTTTATGCTGTCTGATATATGCATATGTATTCTTTTAACCTGGGACAATGGCAACAGAAGCAGAGATCTGGACAGACAGCCCAGATTAAAGGAAAAGATGATGATAGGTGATGGAACTTCACAGAAAGGCTTCTATGTCTGAAAGAAACGGGAAACTTGAAAGTAAAGAAAGATGGCAACAGAGTGGCCACTACAAGGAACAGCCAGGTGAGTATAATCCAGGTCTTATCCTTCTCCCAGCTCCATAAAGCACTGTCACCAAAGAATTTTAAATTAGGCAAACGTCAGTAGAATAAAACTCAGCAGATTTTTAAAATTAATTAATTAGCTGATTAATTAATTAACTAATTAATTAATAACTGGTTTCCACAAGACAGGAACTTGAAATGTAATAAAAATAAAAAAGTAAAAAAAAATTATTGGAGTATAGTTGATTTACAATGTTGTGTTAGTTTCAGGTGTGTAGCAAAGTTATTCGGTTATACATATATTCATTTTTTTTCAGATTAATTTCTCATGTAAGTTATAACAGAATATTGAGTAGATTTCCCTGTGCTATACAGTTGATCTTTGTTGGTTATCTATCTTATATAGAGAACTTTGTGTATGTTAATCCCAAGCTTATGTTTGTCTCTCCCCCTAACCCCATCATTTCCCTTCTGGTAACCATAAGTTTGTTTTCAAAATTAAGATTTACTTTTAATGTTCACTCATTTACCTTTCAAAACCCTTCTTTCCAGACCTACACATTTCAATCCCAGGCACTTTCCCAGTTCTCTGACAGCCTTTAAAACTGAAATGATAGGTTCTCTAACGATGGGATGTGAACCCAGTGATGGCCACTAAAGGATTACATATCACCTTTCAGACTCCCAAACCACCCAACACAGATGCCACCTCCCCGTCTGCATTCAGATCCTTAGATTGATGGCCAAACCAGTTCTGTTTCTATTCCATCTTACTTCTAATCAGATTGCCCTGGGATTCACAGCAATTCATCTACAAGGCCAGGACGGGACAGGATTAGAACAGTTCTCATCTCTGCTCCTTGCTTTCGGTACTGTGAGTGAGATGTGTCCCATAGGAGCTGCCAAGTCAAACTTTTCAGTTCTGTTGCCGTCACCACAGCGAGGCAGCAAGTTTTAGAGAAACTAAAGAGCCAATCGATCATACTATTTTTTGTTTTTGTCATTGTTTATAAAATAAAGCCATAGTAATTGACCTTTCTTACTTTTTGTATATTTTTGTTGTCCTTAAAGAAATAATGTTGCTGAAAAGTAAAGAGTGATCAAAAAAAAAAAAAAAAATTCACATGAAGGCTTTCAGCCCCTCCTCCAAATAATATTTTACATATGTCTTTGTGAGATAATGGAAAGAGTTTTTCACATGCTAAAATTATATGCAACACACACACTTTCCAGTGAAATGTAAGCATTATTGCAATTTGAAAACCAAATACCACATTGCGGTATTGCTAAAATCAATAAAGCTTTTGCTTTTCCCATAAGGTATATCTAATAACAATTCTCTCTCTCTCTCCCTCTCTTACTCTCCCTTCCCTTACTCCAGTTCCCCTCCCTTTTTGATCTTTTGCTTCATCAATATATCAAAAAGCAAATATGATGACTCCTCCATATATCTGCTTTTCAGATATCACTCACCTCTGACCTGTAATGTTCCAATTTAGCTCAAGTACCTTTATTTATGCTATTCCTTAGACCTATACATTTTGATCAAAGAAACGACATTCGCTATTCAGTGCCTTCAGAGAGCACTTTGCAGGTACCATCCGTTCAGAAAAAGCAGTCACCCAACACATGAGATTGTGACAAGGTATAATGTAATGGTAGTTATGCGAACCTCCAATAAACCAGTGCTACTTCACAGATTACTTGGAGAGAAAGTCTCTTAGCGTGCTTGAAGAAGTATGAAATGAATTTCATTTCCTTCTCATTTGCCTTGCTTCTGAAAGGTTTCATGCAAGATATGTGACCAACTATTATAGTACTAATCCATCCATGACAGAGCTCAATTTTCTCTGAGAATTTACTTCTGAATGGGCTTCCGAAATACTTGAAAGCTCAAAATTAAAGTACACTGAACAGAGCAGCCACTGAGCTGTGGACAACTGTCAGTCAAGAAAACCAGTCGGAACAAAATGTAAATTAGATTTTATTTTATTTTATTTTTGTAAAGTGATCTATAATGATGAGGTGGTAAAGTTTTATAGCCCATTTCCAAACAAGAACAATAAGGAGGGAAGCTGCGAGAACTGTTGTTGTGAGCTTTTCTCATTACTGCAAATGAAAACGGGAGCTTGTGTTATGGAAACTCTGGAAGGGCTGTGCAAACACTGGGGCTTGTTGCATGCACGCTTTGTTCTGGTGGATGAGGAAGTGGAGGAGGGGAGTCGCCTGCCAGTCAAGGGAGATAACGTCCATAACACAAGCCACACTCGGTGAGGACCTGTGGTCAGGGATGGACCTGTGGTCAGGGATGGCCCTGTTGGTGTTACCTGTGCCAAGGCCAGTTTTGACCCATTGAGGGGCAGGAGTTTTTAAATCCAACATTGTTTGAGTCCAGAGATTTAGGAAGGTAGGAATTCATTGACCATCAGTGGGAACATGATTGGCAGAGCTTTCATTCTAACTTGGGGAGGGAAAATTCCCAGGTACTAGGATTTGAAGCTCACATTCAGCAGAGACCTATGGCCTGCTCAGAACAGAGTGGCGATGCAAGAAAAAATAAAGCTTCCGTATGGATCTGGAAACCTAATTTTTCTAGCAAGAGCATGGTGAGGAGGGGAAGAAGATGAACAGTGATGCTTCCAGAAAGTCCCCAATTTATAATATAAGCCACAAACTCGGTGTCTGGCAAGCACTAAAAATTGAGTTGTACTTTTTCACTGAAATAAGAGAAATTCAGTGAAAAGACCTATGTAAACAATAAACACATGCTATTCTAGGTGAATTAGCTACTTCTAGAGCATTTTAATTTCTTTTTGAGAGGCATGGGCACATTTTAAGGAGGCATTGACAATTAGGGGGCAAATAGGCATGTGAATGCCTGATGATGACTTTACATGAGACTTCGATCCCCATCCTTGCAAGAAGAGATCATTCTCAAGGGAGAGTAACAACATTAACATGGAAAGTCTGTTGAGTGTGATGATGCCAAACCGGGGCAGGAAATGAAGCTGGGGCAAGATATCCTGGGATCTTACAGGGGCTGCCAGAAAAACTCATTCTGCTGCTGTGCTCCACTTTGCTTATTTGTTTGTGTTTTATAAGTAGAGGGATTTTGTTTCCACAGACCAGAAGTCAACTTTGAAGCTGTACTCCAATCGAGACAAAGTGTAGAGGGTGATTATACAGGGTTTCACAGAGCTCCAATCCGCACCATCTATCCGGGTTTGTGTAATAGATGAACGTTATAATAGGTTAACACATTTCAAAACCCACCTTACCTCTCACCTGAATGACAAAGGAGTAACCCAGGGTGCCACGGAGCCAGATGTTCTAGCATCTCTCTGTGATGACATTTCAGGACACTTGATTTAAAATGCCAATTCAATCCAGGGACCAGAATAATAGAAATCTGGCAGATTGTCTTTTTTTGTCTTATTTTTTAAAGGCCAAATTTAACATGCTTAAAACATCTTTCTAATTTAGCTGCTGAAAATAAGCTTGGACTTAACCTTGTATTTGAATACAGTAATTAAAAGAGTGTTATTTAAACCTGTTTTAATAAACTAAAAGCTTAGAAAGATCCTTTCAATAAAAGAAACATTTAGGCATTTATATAAGCATAGGATGCAAAATTCTTCCCTGGTGGCTTGATGGTAAAGAATCTTCCTGCAATGCAGGAGACCCAGGTTTGATTCCTTTGTCAGGAAGATCCCCTGAAGAAGCAAATGGCAATTCACTCCACTCCAGTATCCTTGCCTAGAAAATCCCATGGACAGAGGAGCCTGGCAAGCTACAGTCCACGGGGTTGCAAAGAGTCAAACACGACTGAGTGACTAACACTTCCACTTTTCAGGATGTAAAATAGAACCTGACATGGAAGGCCTTCTTTCCACAATTAAAATTTTAAATCTGATGTGTTTCTTCAGTGAAATAAATGTTTGAAATAAGAGTGGGTAAGAGAAGACTGGAAGGACAGAAGATAAGAATGATGTCTCCAGAAAGTTCCCAGACTATAAAAGAAACCACAGATTTAGTGTTCCTTAGTTACTGGAAACAAATACATTATGAAGCTGAAGAGAAGGAGATTTAGTGAACATATCCATAAAGATCAGAGTCTCGGTCTGATTAGACCACAGAATTTTATTTTTATTTTTCCATTTTTGGTACAACCTTTCAAGAGACATTGACAACTAGGGAGTGAAAGTATGGTGATCTGTGAAATGTGGTTGAAAGATTTGGGAAGGTTGACATGGAGAAGAGAAGACATGGAGGAGAAAGGTAAGGTGTAAGGATTCAGCAGAACCACTGGTGAAAGACTTTACTTCTACTTAATAAGGATTTTGAAATTTAAGGAATCAATAAAGAAAGGCCTTTTTCCTGTCTATATTCTAAGATTCTAACTAGGATAAGTAGCTGATGTTACCATGAGGTAGAGGAATCAAGATCCTGGGCTGCCTAATCCCCAGCTTGCCCCTTAAGTTCTCTGTAGCTCTGGATATACCCATGTCCTCTCTGGCCAGTATTTTCTGTAAAGTAAGTATGCACACAGTAGTACACCTTAGAGTGCTGTCCTAAACACTGAATGGGCTTATACTTCCAAACTACTCAGAGGGTGTGCAGTACATATGAGCCACTATTACCATAACCATGCAAAAAGATGGACTAGCAATGAAAACTTGCAAAATGAAAGGGCAAACCTAGATGTCCATCTGTCAGATCTGGAGGTCCATCTGTCATGGTGGCTATAGCAGGGTGCTTGGTTAATGGGTCCTTCCAACTCTAATAATTTAATAAATATTACCTTAAAGTAAAGAAAGAATTCTTCAGGGTGCTTAAAAATCATCCTTCCTCCAAGAATAGCCTTGTTTAGTGTGATTAGGCTAAGGAAGAGCTAAGTTTTCCAGAGTTTACCTCATCCCTTCTTAGTTTTACTGTGGTCCTAAGAAGCCCGCAGCCACAGAGATTAACATGGGTGTTGCGTTGAGTCTGTGTCTCAGCCATATGGAGAAGTGGCTGAACACTTGTCTTCTGAGTCCTCTTTACCACCTATGCTGCAAACTTCCCCTCTGCAAAAATCTCTCTGTCCATTTCCTCATTCCTGCCTATAGACAGAACTGAGAGGATGTGGAAGGGATGAAGGCAAGCAGAACCAGAGGATGGAGGGATCGTGAGCTACAAATCAGCAAGGAGGAAAGCTTCCCATCAAACACCCTCACTGAACTCAGAGGAGCAAGAAATGAGCTTGTATTGTGTTAAACCCCTGAGGCTTGGGGATTAACACAATCTTTGCATTGTCTACCTTGACCAATAGATCAAGAAAATAATTATTATTCCTATTTTGGTAATGGATGAGGAAACAGAGACTTAGGAGGTCTCAGGCTTTTTTACTCTAATCCCATTATCTTCTTGTTGCCATGTGCTGTGCTGTGCTGTCACTTCAGTTGTGTCCAACTCTTTCCAACCCTATGGAGTGCAGCCCGCCAGCTCCTTTGTCCATGGGATTCTCCAGCAAGAATACTGTATTGGGTGGAAAGGCCTTCCTCCAAGGGATCTCCCTAACCCAGGGATGGAACCTGCATATCTTAGGTCTCCTGCATTGGGTTCTTTACCACTAGCGCTACCTGGGAAGCCCCCTCTTGTTGAAACAGGTGTCTTCAAAAGATCAAACAGCAAAAGCACAAAGTACAAAGCGTTCATATTGTTGTGCATGCATCACATCCTTTATATCCTGAACTGTCCCTGCAACAAGAACACTGTAATTATTCACAATTAACTGGTGAGAAAACTGAAGCATATAGATGTAAAATAATGTTCCCAATGCCACCACTTAGATAGGTGGTGATACCAGAAAAAGAACTCAGATAACATGATTCTGACTCTGAATGTATACCTAGCATACACCACAGACTCTAGAAAACAGGAAATTTCACTTCACTATAGGATTTATGCTTTACGGGGAGCTGATCAATATGAAGAAAGGGCAGAAGTGAGAATTATATACAATCTGTGCAATGTGCCTCCTACTTTTGATTTTGTTTGATTTTCAGTATTTCTATATAAAAAATTGAAATCATTCAGGGGATTTGCAAGAGATTTGTCCATTTTCAATAAGCAGAGGACAGTTTTGTATAAAAATGCAGATGCCTGAATGGCTGACATGTAACAGCAGTTGACTTACCTACTCCTGGTTTGGGGTCCTGGCCAAAAGAGCTGCATTACCATCTTGCTAGTCAAGTCATCTTGCTAGTCAGCAGCAATAACTGAGAGCAATTTCTTGTTTATTCCTTCCCAAAGTAATGAAAGGCAGCCGACCAACCCAGACTGGTGTCACATCTAGTCAAAAGGGCTAACATCAGCAGTACAAGTCTTCAAAATCAGAAAAAGAAAAAAAAAACTAATAAATATATTATACTTGGTTCCTTTTTCCTGTGTTCTCTGGAATGTCACTATAGCTAATGGATTTTGATATTTGGTCTCCTCATCCCCCTCTGGTTTCTCCTTTTCCTCCTGTTATTATTATAATAATTTGTTCTTAATCTGGAACAGCACTGTATTAGGTACCAAAAAGAAAAAAAAAAGAGAGAAATCAGAAGCCATGTCTTCTAGAACAAATGCTACCACCATTTGTATTATTGACAGATTTCCTTAAATTACCTTAGCTTCAATTTTCTGCTGCTGCTGCTGCTGCTGCTGCTAAGTCGCTTCAGTCGTGTCCGACTCTGTGCGACCCCATGGACTGCAGCCTACCAGGCTTCTCCGTCCCAGGGATTCTCCAGGCAAGAACACTGGAGTGGGTTGCCATTTCCTTCTCCAATGCATGAAAGTGGAAAGTGAAAGTGAAGTCACTCAGTCATGTCTGACTCTTAGCGACCACACGGACTACAGCCTACCAGGCTCCTCCATCCATGGGGTTTTCTGGGCAACAGTATTGGAGTGGGGTGCCATTGCCTTCTCCGTCAGTTTTCTAGTGATAATTAAATGTTCCAATCAGTCCTATTCAGTCTCCATGGATAGCATGAAGAACAATAATAACTATAAAAGACATTGAATCCATATACACTTCAGTTTTAGTGAAAAATGATACAAGCTGTCACTGTTTTTGTCATCTCAAGCTAATCATTATATTGACATACTTTACTATGTTTTGTGTGCTAAGCCACTTCACTCATGTCTGACTCTTTGCAACCCTATGGACTGTACCCTGCCAGGCTCCTCTGCCCATGAGATTCTTCAGGCAAGAATACTGGAGTAGGTTGCCATTTCCTCCTCCAGGGGATCCTCCTGACTCAGGGATCAAACTTGGATCTCTTGTGTCTCCAGCTTTGGGAGGTGAGTTCTTTACCACTAGCACTACCTGGAAAGCCCTCCTATGTTTGGATATCTTCAGTGGCTCATCTAGACTAGTCATTATATATATGGAGAAGGCAATGGCACCCCACTCCAGTAGTCTTGCTTGGAAAATCCTATGGATGGAGGAGCCTGGTGGGCTGCAGTCCATGGGGTCGATAGAGTCGGACACGACTGAGCGACTTCACTTTCACTTTTCACTTTCATGCATTGGAGAAGGCAATGGCACCCCACTCCAGTACTCTTGCCTGGAAAATCCCATAGGCAGAGGAGCCTGGTAGGCTGCAGTCCATGGGGTCGCTAGAGTCGGACACAACTGAGCGACTTCACTTTCACTTTCCACTTTCATGCATTGGAGAAGGAAATGGCAACCCACTCCAGTGTTCTTGCCTGGAGAATCCCACGGACAGGAAGCCTTGTGGGCTGCCGTCTCTGGGGTCGCACAGAATTGGACACGACTGAAGCGACTTAGCAGCATATATATATATAATCTTCAATTCTTATAATTTAGCTTTTTTTTTTTTTTTAAATCATCAAACTTCCACAAATTACAGGACACAGCTATCTTACTTAACTCTGAACCACAGAACACATTCATAAAATCCATTTAGCAGTGTGTGACACATATAATATTCTTTTTTGAATTGCTGTACAATTTTGAAAAGTATATACATTTTGAGGGTATTAAATTTTATTTAATTTTTTTTGGTATCAGCTTCCTTGAAGCAAAGCTATCTTTTCATATCCATAATGGGGTCTTGCACAGGACTTTGAATATCAGAGCTATCCAAAAATGTGTAGTTATTAATAGTAGCCAAATTACTCAATGTTGAAAATTCCATACCCCAGAAAGGGCTGTAGTCAGTTAAAGTTTATGACCTTCTTTAGGAGTTTTCAGTGTTTTGTAAGGATTTAGCTCCTGACTAGAAATATTCTAAAAGACAAAATGAGATAAATCATAAATCCTACTGATGTTCAATGTGATTTTCATGATTACTTGGAGCTACCTGGACCTTCATAATATCTCCAGAAGATTCTTGCATTGGTAGGCGGGTTCTTTACTGCTAGTGCCATCTGGGAAGCCCAGAAGATTCTAACTATGTTATACTCATTGATGGAGATGACTTAGTCTCAGGACTAAGAAAATGAGGCACAGTAAAACCTCTGGCACTGAGATTTACCATCAATGGGCTGGCCCACCTAACTATGATTTGGCTATGTCTTACTTTCTCCTTTATTCCCTGCGATTATGGCAGAATAGAACAACAAAGAAATCTGTATTGTCATCCACGGGAAGTAAAAGTGGAACATAAATATTTTTCATCTGCCAAGTAAGTATTTTTATTCCACAGGCATAGTGTTTTTTGTATTTAAAATGACAGATCCTGTCACAAAGGGTCTTAATATTATATTGAAAAGATATCTGTATTACAGCAGAGGTTAAAAAACTCATTTATTTATAAGACTTTCAGGTCCTGGAGAGGTCTTCTGCCTCTTTCTCCCTGCAGACAGTTAATATCATTGAAAATAAAAAGCTGTTATATTATATGACAAGGCACAATGGTATTAAAAACAAACACAGGCTGGCTGGTGCCAGAAATGTGCTCTGATGCGAGTAAACTGTTGGCTCTAATTGGAAAAAAAATGTAGGTGCTGTTTTTTGTTTTGTTTATTTCCATTTTTTCCCCCTTCCAGCTATTTTTACATTTTTGCATGCAGAACTAGATTCATTAAAAGTTATACAAATAAGTTACACAAAATAAAGTAGGCACTATTCCACAGGGTTTTCATGTTAAGAAAAAAATAGAACCACCCAAGGAGTCGTTGAAGGATGAGAAGAGATCGTGGAACTGGCTGGAGGCATGGCATATCTAACCTAAGTAACAGAGAAGCTTGTACCTTTAACAAAGCAAGGGGCCACAACCTGCACGGGCTGGCTAAAAGAAAAGGGATGTTCATTCACTGCCCTGCAGCCAACTCGCCTTCTACTGCCTTCATCCCTGAAGCTTTGGAGCTTTGCTGAAAGTTGGAGAGGACTGAGCCTGATGTTCTGCACCTACTCAACACAGAGTCAGCAGGTAAAGGAGTATTTTTAACCTCACGTCAGACACCCACCGGGGTTTCTCCAGGATTCCACAAATCTCAGGTCTGAATGCCAGCTCACCCAATGAGGCCAATGGTAGCTGTGCTGCTGAAGTAAAGACCACAGAGAAAACAGGTCTCAGAAGTCTGGTGGGACTACAACCAACCGCCACAGACTGGGAGATTATTGTAGGAACCACTAGGAAACACATTAGGGAACCTAATGTCTGAAAGAAAATGAATGCAGAGCCAGAGAGCAATTCAGTGAGAAACTTGTTTTCTCATTCTACTTGAGCACTCAAACTGGAAGGAGAAAATAATATGGCCAAGCTGTTATACCCAGAAAAAATTCCATTTGACTTTTCTTCTCTAAACCAAGGTTTATAACAGGTGTGGAAGAAACATCTGGAAGAAGGTGATAATTTCATTTTCTAATTTGTCTTCTCTGCTGTAGGCATTCTTCAATTCAAAGCAGTGCTTTCAGCTTCCTTCATTCTGCTTGTTTGTATTTGAAGAAAAACCAAATTAGATCAAGGACTTTATCAGTCAAGGCCACAATCCACCTTGGATCAGTTCATTCAGCTAGGATTTACCTAGTACTGCTATGCTGATGGCCTTGCATAGTATTACAGGAAATCCACAGTCCCTACCTAAAAGCACCTACTATCAAGGAAGGAGAATAGACCTGTATTAAAAGCCCTGCCAGTGACAGGGATGCAAAACATGACAAATCTTTGTAAGAGGAAGATGTATATTAATTTTACATAAGGTAAAATTTTGTATTATCTGTACCTATTCCACTTGAAATGTGGACTTAGTTTATAAATGTATGTTATTGTAAGCACAAGCTTTTTTTTCTTTTTCCTAATTACAAAGAGAAATTGTGATTTAAACAAAGTTTGTTCATTTTTAGAGAATTTGGGATAGACTACAATAAGTCCAATCATTCTAAAATGTATTCTATAAATTATGCTAATACTGCTCAAAGTGCAAAGTCATCACTCTGCTCTGCCATGTGAGGCTATGAAGAGAAATCAACAATCTGGGACTAGGAAGAGGATCTTCATGAACTTGACCAGGCTGGCACCCTGACCTTGGACTTCCAACCTCCATAACAATAAGAAATAAATTTCCATTGTCTAAAAGCCAAACAAACAAAATGGCAAAAAAAAAAAAAAGGTAGCAAACATGAAAAATGTTTAATTTTTAAACATCTGAGATGACGCATCATGGAAGACTAGACTTTCTGCCACTTACAGTTCACTAGGTTACATCATGGGGCTTCCATGGCTACCTACTCCAGTATTCTTGCCTGGAAAATTCCATGTACAGTGAAGCTTGGCAGGCTATCGTCCATGAGGGTCACAGAATCAGACATGACTGAGCATAACTCACCAGGTCACATCATGGAGGATGGACAGTCAACTGATACAGGATATGTGGTTTAGACTGTGATAATCGTTTCTAACAGCTTTCCTTCTCTAGCCTTCTTGGCCATAAGAGAGTTTTCTTGAGCTCATTTGTATACATTTACATATCATTTAGAATCTGAATTCCTGGCAAAGAAAGTAGTTATAAGCAACCATGTGGCATGAAGTAGCACATGAAATGATGGAATAAGCCTTCTCTGCTTTTCCCTTCAATGTCACTAACAAGATACACAATCTTAAACTAGTTCACTTCTTCCTTCATAGTTGAATACTCTAATGGATGCTATTTTTGACATATGTGAGTATGGCTAGACATTGACGTTCAACTATGAGCATGTGCCTGAGACCAGTTTCTAATTGGGGGTCTTACTGGCAAGAATTCTAGGTTCCTATTCAATTCATATGGATTTCTTAAGTAACCAACCATAATGTTTGTGATATGGTAGGTACCACACATTTTGCTGCTTTTAAAATTTCATCTTTCTGGTTTGTAATTTTTTTCTATGTGTGAAAACATTCTTGCTCAGCCTACAGAGCAGGGACTGAGATATTCTCATTTATTTCTCTGTGGGCTCTATTTTGGGGATGAGCTCAAAACAGATACTTGAGTTGTCCCTAGAAGGAGAAAATGATCCGTCTTACAGGGAGAAGATAGTTCAAAGATGGTATGTATATGATACGAAAATATTAGGATGTGGCTTTATGCACAAAAGGAACTTTCAAAGTACTATAAGCACTTTCATGGAGTACCTATGATATAGAAGGCATTGTGTTGGGTACTAGGTTGGGAATAGGGAACAAACATGAAGAAAACATGCTTCTTACCAACCAGATTTTTCTGCTCCATTAAGAAAGAGCCATCTACTAAGACAAGCTATCACAAAATACCCTTAAATTCAAAGGAAGCTATGATTAGTATCTAAAAACAATAACCAATTATAGCTGTAAAGAGAGGAAGATAAACATGCTGAAGGATGTAATTTTATCAAGACGGTCAAACATTATTAGGCAAACCCACTTTCTACAAAGTGGAAGCCAACATATCTGGTTAAAAGGAGGAGGGGGAATTCAAGCAACAACTGGGATAATTAGCCTAAATGGTGCCAAAAATATGTATGTCTCAAAATGTCCTAAAGTCTGATTCACTTTTATTTCACAATTTGGTGACCTACAAGTAACATCACCCATTCCTGACTTGTCCATAGAAATATTCTGTATCAACCATTTTGTTAAGTTTGTTTCCTAGGAATACATACTTCTGTTTTTAACAGTTTATATGTAAGCTATTCCAGGGACAACATATTATGATACAGTAGCCTAACAGAATGGTGTTCACTCTTCTCCAGATATTCTTTCAGACCAAATTTACATATATAGAAATGTCTTTAACATTTAAAACAGACAAAGGGTGTTCAATCAAGCTAATGGTGAGAGATCAGAATTCAGATGTTTGGAGAACAGAGCTGGCAATTTCATGGTGTCTCGTTCTCTCTCTTTCTCTAAGTTTCTTTAGAGACCAAATGAGATAAATTGCTATCTGACCCATTGCCTGGGGATAAACGTTAAATGGTTTATCTGGGCAACCCAATCACCTCCAGCCAGAGTGGAGAATTGGCCTAAATAATGAAGGTGTGTGTCATTCATCTCTTTGTCTGGCTCCTGGTAACCTTGACAGGAATGAGTGGAGACATGCTGATTTGTACACACTCAATAATTCAAGGTGTTTGCTTATCTTTCCTTGTCAGATGCTGCTCATCCCAAGTCTATGTTACCACCTAATTAGCCATTTTTTTTTAACTTTGCTTTTCCACATAAAGTGTTCCTTTTTTTCCCCATGAATGTAATTTGCAACCAGCCTTGCTTTTATCAAATGTCACACTTATTTGATATGTTAACACATTTTTTAGTTTTTTATTTGTATCTTTGATATGCTTTCCCCTCATTTTTGATTCACCCTCAATGTAATAATCCATTTGATTTTGCTTTCTAAAATTGAAATAAAACATTGGTACTAAAAATATTATTCCTCAACTGTGCTTCTTGAAATCAGATGATGTATATTTTTGTCTCTGAATTCTTTCTCTGGTATGTTTTCATCAATTTTTCTAGCTTTTAGTGCTCTTTATAGAATACTGTGTTTTTCTGCTATTGGGATCTGAAACTGGTTGTTACTAATATAAATATTAGAGCCACTTGTCAGTTCTTCTGATTCTCTTCTTTCTGAGCCTTCAAGGGATCAGTTCCTCCCTAAATCTAGGTCTTGACATCTCTCTGTGATTTGTCTTAACCAGTGAAATATAAGCAGTAGTGGCAGAAATTTATATTTGCTTTTGTGAGACTCTACTGCATAATTCTCTCCACGGCCTCAGTGGTCCTGGGGACAGTGCAAAGCTGAGCTATATCCTCAAGGATAGCTGCCCTGGGGACAGCAGAAATGCACCTCTGTAATTTTACATCTTTAACATTTAAGAAGTTGCTTATTATTTCAGTGTAGCCTAGCATAACCTATTTGATACCCTTTATTTGCAGTTATTCGGCAGAAGTATTTAGTCAATGACCCTCTATCAGTCACAAACATTGAGTGCCCAATATAAGGGAATTATAAAAGAAACTCCACCATAGATGAGGTGTTAACCTCACCGGGAAGTGAGCTTCACAGATGCAAAAGAAATGGAAGGCAAGCAAGGCAAATGTGCAACTAAAATGCTTCGTTGTGAAGTATGGATTCTAAGTGTTATAAAAGCTTCAAGAAGGTAAGAATTCCCAGTAGGATGAAATGGACAAGCAGAGAGTAGAAAATAAATAATTTCAGGATATGGAAAAGGCAAGACTAAAAGCAAATAAGACAATAAAGATGATACACGGTGAGAAGAGTTTTCAGTGAGGTTCAGTGAAGGATGAATTCCAAGCAAATGGGCAAGGGCTTCTGCTCTGTCTTCATTTTTCTCCATGTATTTCAGGTATCTTTTCCCCTAAATAAACTGTGAGTAATTTCAAATCAAAGATGGGTTTTCTTTACTTCACCACCAGTAGTAATAATAGTTCTCTGTACAAAAAAAAAAAAAAAGGTTCCTTTTACAGGCATACATCAGAGACATTGTGAGTTTAGTTCCAGACCACTGCAATAAAGAAAATACTACAATAAATGGAGTAATACATTTTTTTAAAATTTTCCCCAGCATAAAAAAAGCTATGTTTATACTTTCCTGTAGTCTGTGAAGGATGCAATCCCATTATGTCTAAAAAGCAATGTACATACCTTTATTAAAAAAATACTTAATTGCCAAAAAATTGTTAGTCATCATCTAATAATGCCCGATTGCCACCAACCTTTAATTTGTAAAAGTCCCAATATCCATAAAGTAAGTAAAGTGAAGTACAATAACATAAGGTGTGTCTGTATACAGGGCTAGACAGGGTGTAATGCCTGTGGTTCCTGCAAGTGGTCAACAGACAAACCTAAGCTCCACACACAAACAATTCCATAGAAATGCCTCTGTTTCCTAGGAACTTGTGGCTGACAATCTTTCTTCTGAACCAAACTCTAGTCAAGCTCCTCTGAGCCCTTTTCTCAATTAGGCCTCAACCTTGACCTGTAAAGACTTGAATAAACACTAACATAGTTTCTGATAGTTCAAGGCCACATCCCAAGGATGACTCAAGCTCTCCTGCTTAAAGTGTTGGCCTGAGAAAATTCAAGCCTGCCAAAAGAATTTACTGTTTCTCTTAGCCAACACCTGAAGATAGGGCCCCATCTACAGCCTCTATTGGAGAGTAGAAGCCTAACTTGAATTAGACCCAGTTTCAAAATCCAGATGGATTTCCCATGGACCAAAGCCCTTTCCTGCTTTTTGTAATGTTTCACGTCCCTCACTGGCTGAAGCCCAGGTTCAGTCCCTAGCCCCTCTCTGTTTAAACCACCCAGTCACCTCTGTACAAACTGAAGCTGAACACAGCTCACACTGGACCTTTGTCCCTGTTGCAATATTACTGATTAAAATTTGCCCTCACCACTTTAACTTGTATCAGGCTTAATTTACCTTTGACATGATTAAACAGAAAAACATGCATTCAGATGGCATGCTAAGGATGGAAACTCATGATATCAAGTGTGAAATGTTTTTCTCAACATCCCGACTGAGCACTGTGTATGACACACAACACCTGCTTGATTTGCATCCTTTTCCTCTAAAAATCTAAGACTTTCCTCTACAACCTCATCATCTTTTCGATAACTGTTAACAGCATTTAAAGTACAGAAAACAATTACCTAAAATCTACTAAAGTTAAAACTTTGAGGGTCTTAGTCGAAAAGTCCTATTTCTCTTCAAAATTATAGAAAATAGTTCTAGAAGTGTGCTTTCTTTTTCATGTTGTGTAGAATAACAGAAATTATAATTGTATATGTAATAGTTTGGACTTGCTGAACTAAATTCAAAATTAAAAAAAATTAAAAATCAGAAAAATTCAGGTATAAACTTCACTACTTGATACTGAAGCTAGTTTATATGTATATCATCTCATTCCTTCCATGTAAAAATGTTTAAGAATGACACTGGTCCCTTCTCAAATGATATTTTGGCCCTTTCTTCTCATGTTTATATGTTTCACATTTATTTAGAGACATTAATATTTTCAGAGGAAATGCATTCATTTTCTCTTTCAGAAACAGCTCCATCATATAAGGTCTTTTAAAAAATGGTAGAAATGGTATACAGATAGTGCTTTATGACATTTGAGTTATCTTTCTTAAATCTCCACTCAGGGCCACCATGATTTAATCATATATTCCAGCAAAGTGAAAGCAACTGACCACTGACTATCTCCCTACTATTTCTCACTTTAATTACTCCCTATCCCAACAAATATGCCTCCTGTGCATGTGCTGGAACTCCGATGTCCTAGAGAGAAAATAAACCATGTTTGACCATGTTTGTCTGTCCAACATTAAAAACTTCAAAATTCCCTGGAAGCCCTGACTTTATTTTGCACATGCTTTTGATCAGTTGGACATGGGCTCACCATTTGATTCAAACCAGTGACCCAAGTCTCAAGTGCTCTATCTATTAGACCTGCATAATCATCTGGCTTAGCTGCACATTGTCCATTTTAATTAAGGGTGTGCTCTACCCATTAGAGAAAGTTTATGAGCCAGAGGCTGAACTTATTTGTGCATGTACCAATCCCACAAATGGAGCTTTAGCACCTCCAAAAGAGTAGGAATAATAATAAAAATAACAATAATAATAATGAGAGTTGTGTCTCCTCAAATACCAGCCTCCTGCTAAGTGCCCTTTCTCTGTTTGAATTTCTTGCTAATTCAGTGCCATTAAAATAGATTCTCTTAAAGACTCTGTCCTGTCAAACACAAAAAAGAGAGATATATAGAGTGTGGGATTTAATTATCACTGCTCTATATCTCCAAATGTGAGTTTTTTCTGAGTAATAATTGCCCAAGTTTGTCTTCAAAAGGCATTTTAATAGTGCTAATACTAGTAAATATTGCTCATTTTGATACTGATGTGGTGTTTTAATGGTTCCCACGGTTTCTAAAAGTCATTTCTTATCGTTTTACTGTAGAAAGAATCTTGCTTTAATTATGTCATAATTGTTTGGAAGCCATAGAATCTTAATTAATGCCAATGGCTTCAAGGCACAAACCAAATGTAGAGTTTATATTCATGTTTGTTTCTTCATCTCTCTCTGCCCAGAAGATGCCCCCCATGAGCTCTTTTGAAACACAGACATTCATAGATGTTTTTAAAATATTCTGGTGATGTCATTCTTTTAAGTCAGATTGTTTTTTCAACTTTACCTCAGGTTTTAAAGGTTAATATAGAATCAACATTCTACCTTCACAGAGAAATCTTTATCTAGAGAATGCAGTTGTTCACTCTCTCTGGAAAGAGCAGATCCCTCTAACTGCTCATTAGATGGAATGGGATACATTCCAAATGTCTCCCCTTGGAATTAAAAAACTACCACAAGCCAACAGTCCTCACTTCTCTTAGAGAATCACCTCCAGTTTACAAACCACAAAACTTGTTCTTTTGACATTTTCCAACCAATATATGTGCTCATTCGTTTCCTCTGTCCAGAATCCCCGTGTCCCATTTCAAGATTTCAGAAAACCTTCTGCTGCATCCCATCTGACTTCAGGTGACTGTGTGTCCCACATTTGGGTTAACAAATTATATGCTAACTTTATTTACATTCACAACTTTTTTATCTCTTAAAATCACATTACAGAGAAGATCATGTTTTCAAAGGCTTTGAATTTTTCAGTGTGTTTTGCATAAGTTCTTACTTAAGGTGGATAGTCCTTAAATATTGATTTACTGATTGCTTATGGACTCCCCCTCCTCATTAGGACCTAGCAAATTGTCAAATATTCATCTAGAAAATATACGCTTGTTTGATAATAAAGAACCAGAATAGAAGTTCATTCTCCTTGGAGGAGAAAACTGGAACTGACTTAGAGATTACAGTTCCCTACATTTAATAGAAAGAAGAAATCTGTTCCCAGAAAATTAAATGATGTTTCCCAGGGTGACACGACTAGTTAGTAACAGAGCTATAGCTGGATCACAGGTTTCATGACTCTGAAGCTAACAGTTTTCTTTGTAATTTTCACAAGTATAACATCAATCACTTTGGTTTAACTATTCCAGGTATCCCTCTGATTGTCTTAGTCAAATCCACATTATGCATGCTAGCTGGTAAACAGCAAATAGCTATATGGAAACCACAGCTAATCTAACATCTCATTTTCTCTTTAGTTGCAATCTCCTAACAGAGACTCAGATAACAACAATTCATTTATCTAAATTGATTTGCAAAAGGATTTGGGTTTTGACTGAAACGGGGAGGGAATGGGCCCCTAAGGAATAAAGGAAGGGATTGCAGTAAAGGAGCAGGGGGAAGGGAAAACAGGGCAGCATGACTCTGAACTTGGTTCAGCTCATGGCCTGAGGGCTGAGTGCAGCCAGTGAAGTCATTGATGTCACGTGGAAGTGAAAGCGTTAGTGCTCAGTCATGTCCTGCTCTTTGCGACCCCATGAACTGTAGCTCGCCAGGCTTCTCTGTCCATGGAAAAATTTCTAGGCAAGAACACTGGAGTGGGTTGCCATTCCCTTCTCCAGGGGATCTTCCCAGCCCAGGGATTGAATCTGGGGCTCCTGCGTTGCAGGCGGACTCTTTACCAGCTGAGCCACTGCTACAGCGGTGTCACATGAAGACCAGCAATCCAGTGAGGGTCAAAATGGGAAATGTTGATGAAGTGTGATGGAGAAGGACGAGCTCCTCATTCTCTTGAAAAGTAGTCTAGATAAAGAACTGTACAATTTAATGATGTTGAAAGTGGCAAGAGCTAGCCCTGTCCTCCAAGATATGGCATTCTCATTGTCAGCAGGAGTAAAGCTCTTCAGTCTTCAGACATGCGACATGACTCTGGTGAGATACAATAAGAAAGGCAGAAAGAACATGGCAGTCATCACACAGCAGAATGAGCAGACCCTTGAAACACTATGAAGAACTGTAGATGTAACTCAGTGGACATTTTCAGGGATTCGGAGTTGGGGAAATTTCTAATGCACTCATTCTGGTAACTATTTTCTAAGCATAGGTTCAAGACACTTAGAGAATTTGCATTTGTACCCTAAAATTAATATCCAAAAAGTACGCTAACTCTTTTCTGGAGAACAGAGCTATAGAAGTGGTCAGGTTTTTCTTCTTAAATGGTTCCAATTACCTTTGTTGCTATTATGAAAAAATTAATCATCACCTTAATATGCCTCCTGAGGACTTGTCAGCCTGAGCGTTCTGAGTGTGCAGGAGTGCTAAAATGTAGGAGATTCCTGAAGTTCTAAAGTAGCTTTTTATCATCATGCCCCAGGCCTCAGCCACTGATTTGTGACCCTGGAACAAGAATTTCCTTAAGATGAATTAAAGGTCTTGTGCATAGAAAGCCTATAATCATAATTGCTATAGTAAATGTTAAGTCACTGACTAGGATCACTCTTGGAAACTGTTGGTACATGAGCTGGCATTTGAAACAAATGGTATCTGAATCAACTTTAGGGAGCAGGTATTATGAGCACATTTCTGGACTGTTATCTTTCCACATGTTTACTATCCATTATCTGCCTTTGTTCTGGTTCATGCTAGTTTTTTTATAATCCTTTTTTAAAAATACAAAATCAATACAACTTTAATTACAAAAAGCCCATGATGCCTCTTGAAAAACAGGACAAACAAAAAAAAGGACATTTTGAAAAGGGGCTAGTGATCTAAGAAGCGTGACCTCAGGCCATCCTATTTCTAAGGGGTGATGTTGTTGATCTGTTGGTCCCATTATAATGATTTACACATCCCTATCTGGCCCCTTTTGTTCTCCAGCAGGCTTTGTGTACAGTAAATGGAGAATTGCATACCAACCAGGGGTTTGACATTTACAATGCTTTGTAGCATAAGATAGAGTCACATCTGGGCAAACATTGTCCCTGGTGGTTAGCGGTTCATATCATCTCTGTGTAGTCTGGCTGCCAAAATGATGAGCACTCATTAGAAATGTCCCATTTACTCTCAGAGCCAAATAAAAGCACAAACTAATCTAAAATGAACATTTGCAGGGTGCGTATGTGTGTGTGTTCAATTGGTGCTGGCTTCTTCCAGGGGCAGAAGGCAGCTTGTTTATCCTTTGAATATTGTTCATATCTATGGTTTTGAATCAATGAGAGTATTACAATGTAGAAAACCTAATTCTTGATTGGGTGCCTCAGCCAGAACTGTTGGATATTATACAGAATTGCCAGATGAAACTCTTTTGCTCATGTTTATTGTGTAGATGCTACATAATAAATTAAAAAAAAAACAAAAAAACTTTGTTTACTACTTGACACAGCCTCAGGATTATAAAGACCCCTGGAGACATTTTTTTGTTTGTTTTTTCAATAAATAGGCTCTCCCTGAACAACTGGACTTTTTGTTTGGTTGGTTATCTGTTTGTCTGTGTTATATCTACTATAAATTAAGTAATTGATCATGAATCCATCCATGGGTTCGCTGTTAGGTAAGACACACAACAATCCATCTAAAATGCTGCAGAGAACATCACAGCAAACATAAATGTGTGTTAATATCATCCTTGATTTCATCTTATTTTCTACTAAGATTCCATGTCTTTATTTTCCACTTCTTTATCCATTTATCTTGTATTATTTTGTGAGTCACTTAAAATCCTTTTTGGAACAAGGTAGATATAAATACCGAAAATAAATAAAGTAAAACAAAAGACAATTGGTCTCTGACCTCAAGGAGCCCATAAATTAGTTGTGGGGACTGTATAAATTTAGAGAAAGATAAAGATATAAGGAGGTCTATGCTGAGGGCCAATACATTGGAGACACATACAGCAATAGTACCTGAGACTATGGGAGATTAATCTGGGTTGTAGGACTCAGGGGAAATTAACAGTTAGGATGGAATCTACATACTGGATCTCTAGTCAGTTATAGGATTCTGAGTGGGACAGGAACGCCCAGGCATGCAAGTACACGGGACAATACTGAGGAAGGGGGCGTAACTCCAGCAAAACAGACTGGGAAAGCTAGAGTTGCTAAACATGCAAGATTTCTCCTGTCAGTCTCACCGTCTTCACTGAGACCCTCTCTGGTCTTATTTTAGGTATAATTTCAGCACACACGTTTTTGTTTTCTCAATTCACAGCAGATTAGAAGCAATAGGAAAGCTGACAATATGAAATGACAGCCTGATAAGAGTGGTGGGGAGGAAGCAAAGGGCAGAGGCAGTACAGCTTCCCAGCCTAGGGCCGTCCCCGTGGGGCAAACACACCTCACAGCCCAGCAGCCCTGCAAGCAGCATTTTCTGAAGTGCCAATACCTGATTTTGCAAGAACCAGGTTTATATGTTATTTAGTCAACTTCGAATAAGAAGATAGGTCATATGTAAAAGTGTTAGTCGCTCAGTCATGTCCGACTCTTTGCGACTCTATGGACTGTAGCCCGCCAGGATCCTCTCTGTCCATGAAGTCTCTAGGTGAATATCGGAGTGGGTAGCCATTTTCTTCTTCCGGGGATCTTCCGAACCTAGGGATCAAACCCGGGTCTCCCATGTGGCAGGAAGATTCTTTACCATCTGAACCAACGGGGAATACTGAGAACCATATATAACATAACTAACTAGAAAATGGCTGTCGGCAGAAAACCTGTATCCTGCAATCCAATTCCACCAGTACTCCTGTGACCATATTCAACCATCACCGATATAATGATGCCATCTTGATGCCATCATTATTCTTATAAAAATGTTTCTAGTGCTACTTCTCCACAGCACATCCCCAAACCCCATGGTTATGTCAGACAAGTTGTTATTTTAGCTTCTGATTCTTTCAACTGTATGATCTGCAGTCCTGGTCTCATCAACTCACCTCATTGCCTCCAGGGCTGGCACATTAATGTTGAATCAAGCCTTCTTTCCTAGGAAAAGTTTGATTCCTTATGTCAGCAGTCTCCAGTTGCCAACCCTGAACCTCATTTCTACAGATAATCAAAGATTTAAGTATTACCCTTGGAATTTAGCAACTTGTTCATCTGCAAGTTTGACGAGAATAGTTTTGGATGTGTTGGGTGACTATCTACTCAAAAAACACATGCAGAAAGGACATAAAACTTGCAATACAGACAATGCTTTCAGAAGTTTTGCTTCAAAGAGGGGGATGAGAAATAGGACAATAACTAGGGTGATAAACGGATAAACCGGGTCATTTTGTTGTTGTTCCTTTGCTTTTTAAGATTATCACATATCATGTGTCTTGGGATGGATGGAAATGACCTCAAAGCAAGGAGAAAATTGGTGATACGTAATTAAAGTGTCAAATTAGTGAAAGAGATCTAATGCCAAAGAGGAAGTCAAAATATGAAGTCACAGGAATGTAAGGGCATATAGCTGGGGTAGAAATCTATGTCTCTGGGGGCTGTCCTGTAAAATCTCCCCTCTCATGTTCCCAGAGGTCCTCACCTATGAGAGAAACGCCAGAGCAGTCCCTTAATAGGGACTGGGGTGATAATTGGACTGTGCACATTTTAGAATTCCAGTTGGCATGACTTGATCAGATTAATTTTATTGGTACCAAACTCTATTTTCAAAGTCTATTTCAGAGAAAGGGGGAAAAAGAAAAGAAAAAGTTTGAAGAAATAGAGCAAGCAGGACTGAGAAAGCAGAAGAGATTAATGAGCTCGTTTTCTTCCTTTTTGTAAATACAGTTTGAAATCTTACCCAAAACAACCCAGACTGGAAATAAACTGGAGCCCTGAAAACTCACAGGGGCAATTCAGTTGTCAGTTAGAGGACAGTCCCCTGGTATTACAGATGCTGCCGCAGCACTAGAGCCCTGAAGAAAGGGGTGGAGGGAGGAGAAAGGGGAGAGGAGGAGGGGAGAGGACTGGGAGGAGGGAGAGGATGAGGTAGGGAAGACAGTGCAGGAAGAGAAGATTAACAGTGAGGAAGGGAGAGAGAGAGAGAAAGAGTCAATAGCCAAGAGGGATAAGGAGATTTTCACCTGTAAACTGTTATTCTTTCTTTTTCACACAAATGCCAATCATAGCAGCAGTGGGCTGTTAGATTAAAATGCAGCAGCAGCCCTGCCTCAAAGAGTAGTGTGATGTTTTGGTCTGGTGTCTCGCTCCCCAGATATAATCACCACACCAAATAAAGACAAATGAATAATGTTAGTATTTTTTAATGGAGAGTCCCTTTGAGTCTGGCTCAGAGACAATGGCCTGTGGTTGCATCTGATTATAACTCATCTCCATGGGGGCAGAGAGAGCTGTGGTAAATGTCTGAGAAATTATAAGCTTCTTTAGCAAGATGAACTCTGTGATTATAATGACACTTGGCATTTACACATTTTGTAGTCTTTCTCATCTGAATATCATGGAGTTCTTTTTATATTATAACCAGATTCAAGTGCGTCCCTTAGGGGTCCATACGGGCAAAATGGTGCTTTCTTTCTTCTCTCCTTCCTTCTTTCATTTTCCTTTTTTTTTTTTTTTTTTCTGGAGTGAGGAGGGGCAGTCGTTTATAATATTGTCATTTGGGTAGGCAGTATCAGAATTTGAGAAAATATTTGAGATGAGAGCTTATAAAGCAGGTCAAAAGATCAGAGTATGGTGGCTATGCATTGGCTCTTCAGGAAGCAGAGACTCCTGTTTGGAAGTCAGCCTAAATGTAAATGCAGAGCCCAAAGATTTTCCCATTCCCTGAAGGCAGAGCCATCCTTGCTTCCCAGAAGTTTCCAACATGGCCTGATTTCAGAGATAAGGAAAGTTTCCCTAACCTGAAACACCATCTCATTGGCTACTGGAGTCTGACTCTTTGCTTCAAGATCAACCTCTGGACGGCCTTACTCCTGTGCCTTAGCAATGTAAACCATGAATATCATCATCAATTATGACAGCATGACGTAGTCTACAGAATTTGCTTCAGTCACATTATAGGAAATTAAGATAGGGAACATTGAGAAGATTTCAAAAGTGTGTACCCCTTTGTGTGTATGTGTGTGTGAGTTGATGGGGAGAGGGATGCCCAAAACATGTTTGGGGTAGTGGGATTCAGAGGAACTAGGAGGGCTCTGGTCCTGAGAGGAAAAGTGAGGCAAACAGAAAGTAAAAAGATGTTTAAACTGGCTTGGACAACCTAGGAAGCCAAGTGGCTTCCATATCAACACTAGCTTGGTTGTTTATTTCTATATATTTTTTACCAAGAAGAAAACATAGTAAGAAAAAAAAAAAAATACTGTGTCACTAAAGCACAGTTAGAAATTTCAGAGTCTTCATATATCCAGATCCTGATTTTACTTACTCTCAACCATTGGCTGACATTTTTACTGACTGGGTTCCAGAATCATTCCAGCCCTGGTACCCACCCCAGTGTGGGCCTGCAACACAGAAAACCAAGCTAAATTTTCATTTCAAGTAAAGATACACATATATATCATGCAATATGAGTGCATATTATTTTTTGTTATTTATCTGACATCCAAACTTAACTGACCTCCTATATTTTTATTTGCTAAATCTGCCAATCCTACCAGAACCACATCCCAGTAGGATAAAACAGATCACAGCAATGGTCTGTTTACAGGTTAAACATTCACCTCTGGGCTGCTCCTTGAGTTGTACAAGCTGATGGTCTCTGATCTTACTCTGATCATCAGAGCTGCCTCCTGCCTGATTCTCTCAGGGCTGCTTGCCCTGCTGGTATCTTAGCCTCCTAAGCAGGGAATCATCCATCTCCTCATCCTGGACTCATTGGGCGGGCCCTGTCTTGTTGCCAACTAAATGAAGCAAAGAATACACAGGACTAGGGGTTTCCTAAAGTCTTATTTTGCTTCATCAGATACTTGCAAACAATTAATCTCCTTAACTCACAATGTTGCTAGAATGGCAAAGCACTTTTCAAATTTTAAAGAGACACAAGATTCCATGACTGTTAACTGATGTAAAACAAATATTGGCAAATTGTTTAATGGAATAGGAAGTTGAAAGAAAACATTGATATGGGTTTACTCACTGTAAAGTTTTAGTCCCACAGGCCCTAAAATCCTGTAAGCTGTCTCTTCCTTCCTGGTCCTCTTGCCTTCATCTCCCCTTAAGAATGACCCGGTTTACCTTGTCACCGGGTAAAGCTCAGCTTTGGCAATCAGCAGATCTTTACTATTCAAAATTGCTGGAGCAGCTGCATTTCAGTACCCTGCTCAGCGAGCAGGTTCCTGGTCAAGTTCAAAAAAGGAGCCATACCTTCATTTGTGGGATGCTGTGTTGAAGTCAGACTTCAGAGACATGGCTTTGTGCAGCCTCCCAGGAGTGAGTGAGGCTTGAATCACGGTGACCTCTGCGCCCTTCGAACATCACAGAAAACACCATCACGGTGCCCACTAATTGGTCACCTTGATGTCAGTCACAGCACAGAGATCAAGGACAGAGCCGGTCCTGGAAAGTGAACTACACATGCTCTCCGAGGTGGTCTCTACAGGTCAGGCTAGCGTCCTGCTGCGAGCACAGTGCGAGGGAACCTTACCCCGGGACTACTTGAAACATGGCTGCGCCGCGCACGAACAAAGGACAGGTGGCCTCGCCGGTGACCCTTTCCTCGCCACCTACAAAGTCCAAATTGTCAGCCTTTCACACCTATTATGCTTCCATTATCTGTGGAAAATACTAAGTGCCATGGCTAGGATCTAGCATGCACAAAGCCGGCTCTTGAAATTAGTTTCTGCTTATTGGCTTTAAAAATTATTAAGATTATTTTATTGTGAAGGTAGCAAATCCATCAAGGATTGCTGGGGCGTTACATGCAGGGTGCATTAGAGAAGCTTTCTGTAATAATAATCAAAAATTTTTTAGAATACAAATGCAGTGTGCTATTGTGAAGACCTTACACAGAGGTAGAAAGAATGGGAAGAAACATAGGGAATACATTGACTACATTGTTCTGTTATTTCCCTTGGGTTGAATACATTTGTGAGTTACCATTCTAACTCCTTCAAACCAGGCATTTTAGATAGTATGAGTGACTGGGATTAAATAGAAATTCAAAATTCTAATCAAAAGTGAAAAAGAAAGATAGTCATAACTACAGCAGAGGGTGAGGTTTATTAAAAAACACTTTATTCTGTGGTTCAATTTAACAAATAAAATTTTGCATGGAGTCAGTTTAGATAATTTACGATCTTTCTCTAAACTTACTGATATTCCCCTGATCCCAATGTCAGGCTTAGGAGCCCCTAGAAACATTGATTTCTGTCATGAACATGGGGACCTGGGCTGCAGGAGTAGAAGATAAATACTACAATTGAGAAGGCATCTTGGTCAATTAATGGTCTAGACAGCCATGATCATAATACAAAAAAGTTACCTGGAAGTCCTGGAGCTCCTGAGGGTAGAATCCTCTGAGAATAGCAAGGACCAACATCTATTGAGTGACATGGCAAATAAGTGTGGGAAAATTGTGCATTTTCATACATATAAGATGGCCCATAGGAGTTCTATTCATCTTTTGAGGCAAAAGATGTTAAACCAGAACTTCCCTGCTGGTCCAGTGGATAGGAATCTGCTTGCCATGGATTCGATCCCTGGTCTGGGAAGATCCCACATGCTGTGGAGCAACTAAGCCTCTGCGCCACAACTGCTGAGCCTGCACACTCTAGAGCCCGGGAGCCAACAAGGGAAGCTATGCAGTGAGAAGCCCAAGAGCTGTGAGTAGAGAGTAGCCCCTGCTCGCTGCCACTAGAGATGACCCACACACATCAGTGAAGACCCCGACACAGACAAAAATTAATTATTATTATTATTTTTTAAAGCAGTTAAACATCTTTTGAGTTACTTAATGAAGGCAAAACCTTTGGGACTTGCCTGGATATGTTAAGATTTCTCCTTTAGGGCGTTCCATTTCCTGGAAGTGATTGAGAACCAGATGAAGGGACCAAACAGGTAATCATTGAACAGATGCAGCTGTAGGGGCCAGAAATCCCAGCCTGTCAGAGGGCACTGGAAGGGCCATCCAGGTAGGATTGAGGCTACTGTGCACAGGCTCGCTGATTCCCGAGGTAACCCTGATATTTTAAGGAAAATCCCCTCCCATGGAAGTCTTGAAAGCAATCAGAAGAAGCATAGGACTAGAAAGTTCACTAGGCAAAATAAGGGGGAAAAAAAAAAAAAACCCAAGAGGAAGGATCGGGTCAGTTAATGGTATTCTAAAAGGTCAGACTAGTGTCTTATGGAAAAATTAACTTTTCTGCTTTTTCATCTCTCCTTTCTGTTGTTAATTAAAAAAAAAAAAGAAAGAAAGAAAAAGAAGATAGTGTCCCAGGCTAAAATAACCAGACAAGGGGGTAGAAATAGCAATCAGAAAGTAATTTGCGCCTGCCTTTGTGAACCCAGGCCGGCAGCCAAGAGGACCAGTGCACACGAGTCTGTACATGATTTAATAAGAACTGGGCTGGGAGCAAGAGGACAGGGAGCACTCTGAAAGTCTCCCTCCATAAGCCTGAGATATGTAACAGACTGCATTGATATCTTGTTGGCTGACTTGCTTAACTCTTTATAGCTTAATTAGCTGTTTAAGTGCATTTCTATCTCTTCCATTCTGTGGTGGCAGATTCAAGAAGGAGCCTGAGAAAGGGGAATAAAGAGACATTTGAGAAATTGTTTTGAGGGATGACTCCATTCAAAAGGGACCAGAGTTCCAACCTTAATAAGAGCTTAGGTAACTTACTAATATTGTGGGAATGAAATAAAGGGGCCTGAGGGCTAAGTCCTTGTTTCTCATGCAAAAGAACTATTGAGGGTTCATCTTCTCAAACGTGAACTCCGCTGGGTAATCAGTCATCCCCATGGTAACCCAGCAACTTTTAATTGTCTTTAATTAAGGGGCCACAGAGGCAATCAGCAACATTTCAGCACATTAATGAGGGAAGCATGAAGCAAATGAGGGAAGCAAAATGGCTGCCTGAGGTAGACAGGACTTGATATAACCCAGGACTCCTGGCAGAATTTCTCAGCAAACATATGGTAGGTGGTATATCCTTGAATTTGCAGGGTCTAGGAAACCAGGTGAGGAAGAGAAAAATAAAGTTCAAGAATGTCTGGAAAAAAAGAAGAAATATGAGAAATAAATAAAAGAACAAATAGAATCTTCATGACTAAATTAATTTTAAAATAGAACAAAATATGCACTTGAAATTTTAAAAGACAAAGACAGAGAAAGAAGACAAAGTGAGCAAGTTAAATGAAGCTAAAGAGTGACTTCACCAGAAGCTTAACTTTGACTTACAAAGTAAAATTGGAAAATTGTGACTTCTAGTCCATCTTAAAGCTCATATGCTTCCAGAAGCTTTCTCTGATTACTACAGTACATATTAACCACTCTCTTTAAAAAGTTTATTGTAAAAAAAAAAAAAAAAAAGTTTATTGTAGCATTAACTACCTGAATATTTGTTTGAAAGTGAAAATGTGTCGTTCAGTCATGTTTGACTCTTTGTGACTCCATGGACTATAGCTCCCCAGGCTCCTTTGTCCATGGGATTCTCCAGGCAAGAATACTGGAGTGGGTTGCCTTCCCCTCCAGGGAATCGTCCCAACACAGGGATTGAACCCAGGTCTCCTGCATTGATAGGCAGATTCTTTACCATCTGAGCCACCAGGGAAGCCCTGAATATTTGTTTGCCTAAAATGCACTTATAAAACTTTGTTTAGGGAATAGTGCACCCTGATTCCTTTAGGCAATTTAAGAAGTGATTTTATCTATATGTTTATGCTTGGAATCAATACATCCCTGTGATGTTTTTGGCAGCATGTGTCTGCACCTGTATTTGTCATTAAAGAAACTGGGCAATAAAGCCCAGTCTGACTCCTTTCCCCCCAAGTAGCAAACAAAGGTCCGGCCAGGATCTGTGTTCTCTGAGAAATATTCAGTATTTTGTCCATAATCACATGTGGCCCCAGGCACAACTTCTGTGTCTGCTGCATCCTCTGACTCTTTTGCATATTATGGATGATGAACATATATTTTACTCTAATTCAGAAGAGTAACCTCAGACAATGACTGTGGTTCTGGAATAGGGCAGCAGAAATAACATTTTCATAAAGTTTATAAATATGTTAATATGTATTGTGGGATTATTTCCTTTCATTCACAGTCTAATTAAACAATCTTAAAACATATTGTTTAAAATAATATCTAGGGCTTCCCTGATAGCTCAATTGGTAAAGAATCTGCCTGCAATGCAGGGAACTCTGGTTCGACTCCTGGGTTGGGAAGACCTGCTGGAGAAGGGGTAGGCTACCCACTCCAGTATTCTTGGGCTTCCCTGGTGGCTCAAAAGGTAAATAACCCACCTGCAATTGGGGAGATTGGGTTCAATCCCTGGGTTGGGAAGATACCCTGGAGAAGAGAAAGGCTACCCAGTCCAGTATTCTGGCCTGGAAAATTCCATTGACTGAATAGTTCATGGGGTCGTAAAGAGTCCGACACGACTGAGCAACTCTAACTTTCAATTCTTTTCTAGATACTTTAAGGGAAATTTGGACAGAGAGACTTTTAGGAACAAGGGTCTGAGTGGGGAATAGCCCACTCTCATTCTTCACGAGGAGATTTTTCCCAGACTTGCTTGTATATTCCTTCCCAGTGAACACAAGACTTGCTTGCAATGGGAGTTGATGCCTGAATGAGTGAAAGTCACTTAGGCATGTCCGACTCTTTGCAACCTTATGGACTATACAGTCCATGGAATTCTCCTGGCCACAATACTGGAGTGGGTAGCCTTTCCCTTACCCAGGGGATCTTCCCAACCCAGGGATCAAACCCAGGTCTCCTGCATTGCAAGAGGATTCTTTACCAGCTGAGCCAGCAGGGAGGCCCTACAGACACTTTTGTTGGTGTGTGACAGATATTTTTATTAATACTTACAGTAACCTATTAATTCCAAAGAAGGCAGTGGCACCCCACTCCAGTACTCCTGCCTGGAAAATCCCATGGATGGAGGTGCCTGGTAGGCTGCAGTCCATGGGGTCGCTGAGGGTCGGACACGACTGAGCGACTTCCCTTTCACTTTTCACTTTCATGCATTGGAGAAGGAAATGGCAACCCATTCCAGTGTTCTTGCCTGGGACGGGGGAGCCTGGTGGGCTGTTGTCTATGGGGTCACACAGAGTCGGACACGACTGAAGTGACTTAGCAGCAGTAGCAGCAGCAACCTATTAATTCACAAAAATCTTAAGCCAGCCACCATGTGCAAATCTAGATTCTCTGACAGAAAAAAAAGGTACAAAATGGCCCTTTCTTCAAGGAATTCAAAGCCTAGATGGGAGGCAAAGCCCACACAGAAGAGAACATTGACAAGGCAGATGAGCCTATAGAATAGGTTTTACAATTTGTATATTTAGACTTTGCAGGTACTGATCGAGCCCCATGGCAACTTTTCTGTGTTGACTTTTCAGGCATTATCTCAATTTTTTTAAACCAGTCAGAGATATCAATATGATTATCATCCATGTTCATACCAGATGTGAACACAGCCAAGACCATCTTCAGCTCAAAACCTGACACTAGTTTCTCTTCTCAGGCACCATAGTAGCAGAATTATTACAATGGCTATAAAGCCTGTTGGTTGGAATTCAATCTTCCTCTTCCACATCCATGCTAAGTCCTTCCCTCCTGCTCCTTGTCTCCCTGCTGGTTCCCCATGCTCTGGATGTGACTGTCTCCTCAAAACACACAGAGCTTATCAAGCTGTTTACACCTCAGTGTTCACCCACACTGCATTTCTTCCAATTCTTCCCTTCTCTTCCCAAATCAAACTGTGTTAGAAAGACCTTTGTAAAACTCCCTAAGGGAAACTTCAGGCCCCACCCTAGCAGCCAATTCTTCCACCACCTCACTTTTCTTTCCTCCAAAACCTTCTCCTGTTGATGTATCTTTACATGCTGATTCGTTTATTATCTCTCCCTGACCAGCTGAGACTTTGCTTTGTTCCTTGGTTTAGTCCCAGCATCTGGGGTGAAACCAGCACTAAGGGGCTCCACAAATATTTGTGGAGTGGTCTGGAAAAGATAAGTAAGGCTTGGAGAGCTTAGACAATAGCCAGTCATAGCTCCATGGTGGAAATGAAGCAGAATCCCCATCTTCTAATACTACCTATCTGGATGGGCTTGGAGGAAAAATGTCCAACTCTTTGTGACCCCATGGACTGCATGCAGTATGCCAGGCCTCCTTGTCCTTCACCATCTACCACAGGCCGTGGACCCTGGAAACACAGCTTAGAAACATCAAGTTCTGTCTTTGAAATTTTGATAAATGTGAAAGAAGGTATATAATTTTTGAGAATGGGTCCACATTTTTTTCTTTGTTATTAATGTCTAAATACATCAATTCATCCAGCATGGTTTTTGTATGAACTCTGTGCCAAGATCTCAAAGTCATTTTTGTTCTTCTTTCTTTTCTCAGGGAGATAGGTAGATACATGATTGATCAACCCATCAGTCAATTGTTGTTGTTGTTGTTGTTTAATGGCTAAGTCGTGTCTAACCCCACAGACTGTAGCTTCCTGAGATCCTCCATTAGGATTTCCAAGGCAAGAATACTGGAATGGCTGTCATTTCCTTCTCCAAAGGATTTTCCCAACCCAGGGATCAAACCCAAATCTCCCATGTCTCCTGTGTGGGCAGGCAGATTCTTTACCACTAATCCACTAGGGAAGCCCAGATAGATAAATAGAACCTTTCAAATCTACTCTTGCTTGTTTCCTTATCTCTAACTACAAACACCCTTGCCTTATTTCCCCTTTCAGTATCCTACAAAGAGCAACAGCACTTCCAATATCTACCCAATTAAAACCCTGAACGACAGGGTTTCAGCTATGCATTATACTCTGTGTGCTGTGCTGTGCTATACTTACTCAGTCGTGTCTGACTCTTTGTGATCCCATGGACTGTAGACCTCCAGGCTCCTCTGTCCATTGGGATTCTCCAGGCAAGAAAACTGGAGTGGGTTGCCATTCTCTTTTCCAGGGGATATTCCCAACTGAGGGATTGAACCCAGGTCTCCTGCATTGCAGGCAGATTCCTTACCATCTGTGTCACCAGGGAAGCCCACATTATATTCTTGATACATGAATAAACTTTACCTGAATAAAATCCTGAGTTTATTCAGTATTCACTCAGTACCTGAAGAAACTCCCGAGAAATGTGTATGCAGGTCAAGGAGCAACAGTTAGAACTGGACATAGAACAACAGACTGGTTCCAAATAGGGAAAGGAGTACGTCAAGGCTGTATATTGTTACCCTGCTTATTCAACTTATATGCAGAGTACATCATGCAAAATGCTAGGCTAGAAGAAGCACAAGCTGGCATCAAGATTGCCGGGAGGAATATCAATAACCTCAGATATGCAGATGACACCACCCTTATGGCAGAAAGTGAAGAGGAACTCAAAAGCCTCTTGATGAAAGTGAAAGTGGAGAGTGAAAAAGTTGGCTTAAAGCTCAGCATTCAGAAAATTAACATCATGGCTTCTGGTCTCATCACTTCATGGCAAATAGATGGGAAAACAATGGAGAGTGACAGACTGTTTCTTGGGTTCCAAAATCACTGCAGATGGTGACTGCAGTCATGAAATTAAAAGACATTTGCTCCATGGAAGAAAAGCTATGGCCAACCTAGACAACTTATTAAAAAGCAGAGACATTACTTTGCCAACAAAGGTCCATCTAGTCAAAGCTATTGTTTTTCCATTAGTTGTGTATGGATGTGAGAGTTAGACTATAAAGAAAGCTGAGCACCGAAGAATTGATGCTTTTGAACTGTGATGTTGGAAAAGACTCTTGAGAGTCCCTTGGACTGCAAGGGGATCCAACCAGTCCATCCTAAAGGAGACCGGTCCTGAATATTCATTGAAAGGCCTGATGCTAAAGCTGAAACTCCAATACTTTGGCTACCTGATGGGAAGAACTGACTCATTTGAAAAGACCCTAATGCTGGGAAAGATTGAGGTGGGAGGAGAAGGGGACGGCAGAGGATGAGATGCTTGGGTGGCATCACTGACACTACAGACATGAGTTTGAGTAAACTCCAGGAGTTGGTGATGGACAGAGAAGCCTGGTGTGCTGCAGTCCATGGGGTCACAAAGAGTCGGACACAACTGAGCGACTGAACTGACTGACCTGAATAAACAAATCAAAGGTATTACTGCTTCTCATTTCTGTGAAGACTTTTGCATTTAGAGAGCTTCCAAAAAAATAGCAGGAATAGTAGAAATCATGCTACTCTTCTAGGCCAAAGAAGAGATCTAGAACCCTTGTGGTTGTGTTAATCTAAATTCTCTACCTAAACTGAAGCTGGCTTTGGCCCAGAGGGAAAACAAACATTAAAATAAAGGGAGAATATGGGTTGCATGGCTTAAATGAAAATAATTTTCCACATTTGCTCTCTTCCCTTTTTTGGACTTCATTTTCTATCAACAGAGGAATATTCTTTCATCTATAAGGAACAGTTTCTCTTTCATGCACTGAAAAATGTCATTTTGAGTTTCTCTCTGGGATGGTTTGATAAATGTTGAGGCTGCCTGGGAAGCACAGATCTCTGTCTTTCCCAGTGGTTTCAAATTTAAAAAGAAAGAAAATAAAGTGAGTACCACTCTCACAGAGGTTTCTGTTTTGTGGCAAAATATAATACAAACTTGTAATAATGGCAGTGGTAATGGTCCGATGTAGTCAGTAGTATCTGTTTTCTTATTGGTTTTTGATGTTCAATTCTTGTTCATCTAGAAAAGCAAATTTTTGAAAAAATATAGAAATAGAAGTACAAAATATGAAAGTACAAGGGTTTTGTTTCTCTAACTCCCGCTCTCAGTTAATTAAATTGAAATGGGGATTCTGCTGTTTGCAGCTTTAAAAAATAGCCAATTGAAATTTAATTGGTATCTTCTTTTCTTTAGTATTCATGCCCTGAAGCTAAATTAATGATCAGTTGTAAAGCACTTCAGCTAAGAGACTATTATGACTTTTGAATGAAATTAAACTTAGGACCATAGAGTGGATAAAATAACTGCTAAGATAAGAATGACAACTGTACTATACAAAGGGTTAAAATGTTCCTCTGTGTTTTCTCCCTGTCTCTGTTTTTCTTTTTAACAATTACAGAGAGACAGGAGGCTCCAGTCTATTCTAGGACCAGTAGTTATTTTAAATCAAATTGCTTTTGCCCCAAACTGTTCTCAGTGGAGGATTTTTGGCCACTGGTCTGTTAATACCTCTTTACTTAATCACTGTCCTATATTGTTATCCCCTGATAGAAGGGGTGAACTGGAGCAATGGCAATCCTTTTACTTTTCTCAAGTCCCCACAAGACCCTGATTTATTGGTTCAGAGTGTTATGTATCCTTTAGCCAAAGACCAGTGACCTCTTAGAAGTTCCTTTTTCCTTTGGGAACAGAATAGAAGTTGACATGGGACGTGACTTTTTATCTCCCTCCTTCTCCTCTCTGTCTCTCACAGATATATCTCTGTTTTTAATACTTTGTGAATTTCTTTTTCTCACTGGATTTTAAAACATCTTTGATGGACATTATATCTGTCAAGGCTTTTGACATCCCCATCTCTTTAATCAAGAAGAATCCATCACCTTGATGGTTTACACCAAACACCACATCAGATGAATCCAGCTCACAAGGACAGGTATTCTCAAGGACAAGGCTGCATGGAAGGCCATGCACTGAATCAGGGAAATTCACTTGTTATGACTTGTTGATGCAGCTATCTCAGTCTTCATGTAACAAGGCCATCATTTCTGAAGGCAAATGGAGAATGCCAGAAGAGGGCCCAAACAAAAAATAAATCATAGGTTTATTTACTACTGACATTTGTGTTTATATTACATAGTATTGACTCACTGCTAAGTAAAAAGTCCTGCTTTTCATCTTATTAAGAAATGGTGAAGCTAATATAATTTTTAAAATGAACTTTTTCTGATGAAATGCCAACTTATTGCAAGGGTGACTAAAATATATTTTGATTAAGGAGTACCCCATATTTATTTGAATATAGGTTCCCTGATGGATGAGTGAGTAGAGAATCTGCCTGCAATTCAGGAGACACAGGTTTAGTCCTGGGGTCAGGAAGATCCCCTGGAGGAGGAAATGGCAACCCATTCCTGTATCCCTGCCTGAAAAATCCCATGGATGGAGGAGCCTGGCGCTCTCCAGTTCAAAGTGTCGCAAAGAGTTGGACGCGACTGAGTAACTAAATACGCACAATATGTTTGAATACAAAATATTCTGAATCCAATTCTTACATATACCTGAGATATGGATGTATATGGATATATTGAAACAGTATTTGTCAAACTTGATCCACAGAAGCCAGTGCTGTTCTCTGACCTTATGGATTCTTTAGATGGAGTTGTTGTCCAAGACCTATGATTTTAGATCTTTTCTTCTGAACAGATTTTAGATGAGAGCCCACAAGGTGTTTCAAGAATTGGAGTCCTAAGGTCCTGGGACAGTTTCTGTGGAGAAGAACCAAATTTAGTGATTTCATTACTTTGCAGGAAAGGCTATGGTTATTAGGATCCTTGATTTGATTCCCTCAATATTAGCATCATTTTGTAAGTTCTAATTTCTCCTCTATTAAGAAGCTTCTAGTTAATAATCAGTAATTGCAGGGACAAAGGTATGACTTTACATGTAGAAAGAGGTGTAGAGAATGACCTCACATAGCCCATTAAATGTAATGTAAAAAGTATAACAAAAATTCTTTAACAGAAATTCTTATGATGAAATTTGGTTTTAGGTCCCATATTCATTGCTGTCTTTCTCTTTGTTTTAAAGTGTTAATGTCTGGAACACAGATGATGAAGCAAAGGAAAACTCTTTTGCTTAACAATATATAATTTAAAACTCTAGTGATTGTTTTTGGTCAGTTTCTTGCAATCTGCAAGGTAATTTTTTTCAATTTATTTGGAATTAGTCAAGTGCACTGTTGAAAAGGCAGAGTGAATTGATGCTAAATAGTTTTTGGAAGATGTAATTGTCTGATGATTTGTAAATGGCCAAGCTTATCAAAAAAGTAATTTCAATGTTATGCTGACAATTTTGTTCAGTTTGGTATACTCTGTAAACTGGGGAATCCAATTTTTTGCCCTCATTAGCATGAGAATTCTCTTTGTTTGGTTAAATGATTTGAAGGCCTAAGGACATCCAGAGCTTTGGAATCTGAATTTTTAATGATCTTTTGCCCAGCATAAACATCACTCATAGGAAGATAACACCCAAGTTTTTCTTTTGAGAACTAAGTTGCATGTATCATTTGATTAGTTGAAATGTGGTCCATATATTTTATAAATGCTTATTTTGGAAGAAGAGGGGACCCCACTGAGTCTGTGTGCATTTCTCTTGTTTCCCAATAACACCATCTGTGCTCTCTTCCATGTAAATGCTCTGGACTGCAAAGTGATGACTATTTATCAGATGAAAGAACTCTGATCAACTGATTCATTTAAACATCTTAGGGACTTTTATTGTTTCATTCATACATACATGCATGTTAAGTCACTTCAACAGTGTCCGACTCTTTGCAATCCTATAGAACATAACCTGCCAGGCTCCTCTGTCCGTGGGATTCTCCAGGGAAGAATACTGGAGTGGGTTGCCATCTCCTTCTCCAGTGCATGAAAGTGAAACGTGAAAGTGAAGTCGCTCAGTCGTATCTGACTCTTCATGACCCTATGAACTGTAGCCCACCAGGCTCCTCTGTCCATGGGATTCTCCAGGCAAGAGTACTGGAGTGGGAGTGGGTTGCAATTGCCTGCTCCACATTACTTTACATAAAAATTGAGAAAAATGCTAGCTAAACAATGGAAATAGAGAGGTGATGTAGTTTGTGAGTTTACAAACCTCCACCCACCCACTCAGATGTTCCTTCTCAAAACCACTTACAGATGAGAGAGTGAACTGAAATTCCATTGCCAAAAGTCTTTGAGTCAGGCTTACAGAAGGATAGAACAGATTATTCCCTCTTCCTAAACCTTCTGTGGGAGGTACTTATTAAAGGTAAGATGATGATCTTCTAATGTGTGGAATATTAGTAAGTAATGAGTCATTACACCAGTTTTTGCAAGAACATCTGAGACTGGTGTGATATAATTTTAATTACCTTTGATGGATCATAGGACTAGACAGAGGATGATGAAGGCAGAAGGAATGGCGTGACCCCAGGAGAGGACTTCTTGCAAAGAGGAGGCTAGCATGGAGCATGTTACGACAGAGGATTCAGAGAAGCCCGGGAGGAGAGACTGAATGGAAGGAATGAGTGCTGAGAAATAGGAGAATGATAACGAAGAAAAACTTACACCTGCTCTTTCTACTACCTTTTTTTCAATGACCCTGCTGCTGAGGTTTCCATATATTTCAATTAGATCTGGCTGTGTAGCTGGGACTGAAATGTATCTGCAACAGAAAGAAGGAAGGGTACAAGCCGGAGGTGGAGCATTCTCGCTTCTCTGCTGTTTTGTTCTAATGCATTGAATAAAATGAATCTTTCAAACAGGTGAATTTTCCAACAGAAATGGCCCAAACAGCCTCAGCTCATTGAATAGAAAGTGTAATGGTGATCTAAACCTATTACCTTCAATGGAGTCTGTGACATTTTCTTCCAGCATATTGATCGGAGAGAGAGGGAGAGGGAGAGAGAACTTTTTCCTCCATGCATTGTGTTGCGTCAGTCATTGTAATGCTAGTCACAGAGCATTAAAAAGCATTGAGAATCAACAGGGCTGGCTCTTTTGTAGCCAGAGTAATAAATGATTTTACTGAACAGAATTAAAATGTTGTTTAGAATCTACCCTGTACATAGCCTTCTGATTTCTCACCAAAAGAACCTCTCTCTCCTCCCTTACAAATCCAAATATCAAAAATTCCAATTAAAAATTTTCAGCAAGAACGCATATTTTCATTAAATATTCTGGCATATTTTTATAGAGAAATGCCATTAATGCCTTCTTTCAAAAATATCTTCCCTCGCACCAATGTTTATCAGATAATCTGTAATTGTGGTTGAGAAATTTTAAATTTATTTAAACTAATGTGGACAGCAGCAACTTCTGGAGGGGAGAAATGCTTATTTTTTGTTGTTGTTTTTGTTTTCAAACATCTGTTGTGTTACTGTTTCTGTGTTTATTGCATAACACAATCTCTGGAGAGAAATCAAACAGAATCAAATCTAGCCTCATTATACGGAAGTGTCGCTTTTGTGAAGATGGCACTCTTGTTTCCATTAGAATATGATTGAAACATCCCAGTTTCACTGACTGCAATAACCAACTTGTTCACAGAGTTAGAGGGAATATGGAACTTTTTATAACCCCTTATTTTCTAGGTAAATTTTATTCATCATTTTCTATGAATTGCTAATTTTCTATATCTGACATATGCATTTGTATGTAGTAAACACTATCATGAATTTCAAGGGAATATATAATAGCAAGCATCTCAAAAATGGATGAGAGAAGCATGGAAGTTCCCTGATAGGAGAGTACCTAATGAACTATCTTTACTATTAATGATATTAACTCATATAGAATCCGTTTGTTTTGAATTTATCTTAATTTAGTCCATTCAATACCTTGTTGCTAAGATTTGTATGTATTTTTCTTTCTCTCAGTATAAACCTATTGTATTTCATGTTATCTGAATTTTATAATCTCGCCTATTACTTACAAGCAATCTGCTGCTACAGTTGTTCCTAGGTGTTTTTATAAACTAATTTAACATCTGTTAGTACTATATAACAGTATCAACCTACAAATAGCCAATAGAATTTAGCATTGTTGAGAATTACCATGTGATAAATGGAGTTACATTAATTGTAACATCCACTCCATATTTCATGATAACTCAATGAATAATCAGTGTTATCTGGGTGATTTTCTTTTTAGTATTGCATGCAATATACATTTGAATGGGATTGCATTTAAGGCAAGGAATCATACAAATTACCTTTTTAGTAAATTAATTGATAATTGTGCTGAATTAAGGAACTGATACAGGTAATTCAGGAAAATGAATTTTCTAGTATAGAAATAAAGATTGAACTAGTAGATAGAATACAAGTTGAAAGGAGTTTTGAGAAGTTGCTTCATCACTTTGGTCTCAACAGACAATTGTAAAGTAATAACTGTAAGACAAATCCTACATCCGGAAGTGGAGCAGCAGAAACTGCACAGAACCAATCAGGGAAAACTTAATTCCAGTTCCAGTTTTGCTGCTTATTTGTTCTATTAATTTTGAACGAGTCATCTCACCTTACTTTGCTTCCTAGAAAATGAGAATGATACTTAATCTTGACTATCCACAGAGTTACTGTGGGGATATAACAAATGAATCATTGTAAAACTCTCTTGAAAGACACACAGGGCTCCTTTTTTTTGCAGAAGACACAAAACTAACTTCTATGAAGGAACATAAATGAACAGTCCTTGCTCTCAAATAGGCTAGAATACCTAAAAGACAGTAAGAGACTGTCACATAAACAATTGCCCTATCATCCTCCATCTAAGGTTGCTTCTCGTCCTGAATGAACTAGGCACAAAAGGATTCCAATTATCCCCTACATTCAGATAGATCCAACAAAGACATTCTAAGGAGAACAGATAGAAGGAATGCTGCACAGCCTCAGAAGATTTGTGTTTCCTACTGGGGACAACCAGCAGTCCCTGCATGAAGGCAAGAGTGGAATCCCAACAGTCTGTGCTACAAAAAGAAGTGAAAAAAAATATGCATTTCAAAGCTCAATTAACTTCTATTCTTTGATGTTCATTATTCTTAAAATATATCCTCCAATAGGAGGGTAGATTTCATCAGCTTGAATGGACTTTTAAACTCTAAGATTCTGATTATATAATAGCCTGTTTTATGCAAAACAATAAAGGATTAGAGCTGGCAGAGTCTTATTGATTATTATTGTCTGACATTCTTATAGAAATTGCATGATTTCTCATTTTTTAAATTGAAGTATAGTTGATTTGCAATATTATATTAATTTTAGGTGTACAACATATTCATTCAATACTTTACAGATTATAGTTCATTTAAAGCTATTATAAAATAATGCCTACAGTTCCCTGTACTGAACAATATACCATAGTTTCTTAACTATTTTCTACAGAGTACTTTGTGTCTCTTAATTCCATATCGCTATATTGCCCCTTCCCACTTCTCTCTCCCCTCTGGTTACCACTAGTTTGTTACATTTGTGAGTCTGTTTCTTTCTTGTTATCCATTTGTTTTATTGTTTAGATTCCACATATGAGAGATAACATACAATATTTATCTTTCTCTGATTTATTTATTTTTTTAGCATAATGTACTCTAAGTCCATCAATGTTGTTGCAAATGGCAAAATTTCATTCTTTTTTATGGTTGAATAAATATATGCTATACACGTTATATCTGTTATATATATGGTATACATATATAGATATATATGCTATATCTCATAGAAGGCAATGGCACCCCACTCCAGTACTCTTGCCTGGAAAATCCCATGGACGGAGGAGCCTGGAAGGCTGCAGTCCATGTGGTCGCTGACAGTCGGTCACAACTGAGCGACTTCACTTTCACTTTTCACTTTCATGCATTGGAGAAGGAAATGGCAACTCACTCCAGTGTTCTTGCCTGGGGAATCCCAGGGACGGCAGAGCCTGATGGGCTGCAATCTGTGGGATCACACAGAGTCGGACACAACTGAAGTGACTTAGCAGCAGCATGCTATATCTGTTGCAGAATTTCATTCTTTCAGATCAGATCAGTCACTCAGTCATGTCCGACTTTTTGCGACCCCAGGAATCGCAGCACGCCAGGCCTCCCTGTCCATCACCAACTCCTGGAGTTCACCCAGACTCACGTCCATCGAGTCAGTGATGCCATCCAGCCATCTCATCCTCTGTCGTCCCCTTCTCCTCCTGCCCCCAATCCCTCCCAGCATCAGAGTCTTTTCCAATGAGTCAACTCTTCCCATGAGGTGGCCAAAGTACTGGAGTTTCAGCTTTAGCATCATTCATTCCAAAAAAATCCCAGGGCTGATCTCCTTCAGAATGGACTGGTTGGATCTCCTTGCAGTCCAAGGGACTCTCAAGAGTCTTCTCCAACACCACAGTTCAAAAGCATCAATTCTTTGGCGCTCAGCCTTCTTCACAGTCCAACTCTCACATCCATACATGATCACAGGAAAAACCATAGCCTTGACTAGACGAACCTTTGTTGGCAAAGTAATGTCTCTGCTTTTGAATACGCTATCTAGGTTGGTCATAACTTTCCTTCCAAGGAGTAAGCGTCTTTTAATTTCATGGCTGCAGTCACCATCTGTAGTGATTTTGGAGCCCACAAAAATAAAGTCTGACACTGTTTCCCCATCTATTTCCCATGAAGTGATGGGACCAGATGCCATGATCTTAGTTTTCTGAATGTTGAGCTTTAAGCCAAATTTTTCACTCTCCTCTTTCACTTTCACCAAGAGGCTTTTGAGTTCCTCTTCACTTTCTGCCATAAGGGTGGTGTCATCTGCATATCTGAGGTTATTGATATTTCTCCCGGCAATCTTGATTCCAGCTTGTGTTTCTTCCAGTCCAGCATTTCTCATGATGTACTCTGCATATAAGTTAAATAAACAGGGTGACAGTATACAGCCTTGATGAACTCCTTTTCCTATTTGGAACCAGTTTGTTGTTCCATGTCCAGTTCTAACTGTTGCTTCCTGACCTGCATACAGATTTCTCAAGAGGCAGCTCAGGTGTTCTGGTATTTCCATCTCTCTTTAAGACTGAATAAATATATGGCTTATATGTTTATGTGTTGTATCTATATTTAAATTGATATATATGCTATATACTTGTTGATCACTCATTAAGTCACTTTTCAACCCCATGGACTATAGCATGCCAGGCTTCACTGTCCTTCACTAGCTCATGTAGTTTGCTCATGTCCATATGTCCATCGAGTTGGTGATGCCATCCAACCATCTCATCCTCTGTCGTCCCCTTCTCCTTCTGCTCTCAATCTTTCCCATTATCAGGGTCTTTACTAATGAGTCACCTCTTCACATCAGGTGGCCAAAGTCTTGGAGCTTCACCTTCATCATCAGTCTTTCTAATGAATATTCAGGGTTGATTTCCTTTAGGATTGACTGGTTTGATCTTGCTGTCCAAGGGACTCTCAAGAGTCTTCTCCAAAGTTTGAAAGCATCAATTCTTTTTTTTTTTTTTTTTAATTTAAATTTATTTATTTTAATTGGAGCCTAATTACTTTGGACTCTGTGGGAGAGGGAGAGGGTGGGATGATTTGGGAGAATGGCATTGAAAGCATCAATTCTTATTTATGGTCCAACTATCACATACATACACGACTACTGGAAAAACCATAGCCTTGTTTATATGGACCTTTGTTGGCAAAACTGATGTCTCTGCTTTTTAATACATTGTCTAGTTTTGTGAAAGCTTCTCTTCCAAGGAGCTAGCGTCTTTTAATTTCATGGCTGAAGTCACCATCTGCAGTGATTTTGAAGCCCAAGAAAATAAAGTCTGTCACTGTTTCCATTATTTCCCCATCTATTTGCCATGAAATTATGGGACTGTATGCCATGATCTTGGCTTTTTGCAAGTTGAGTTTCAAGCCAACTTTTTCACACTTCTCTTTCACCTTCATCAAAAGGCTCTTTAGTTCCTCTTTACTTTCTGCCGTAAGGGTGGTGTCATCTGCATATCTGAGGTTATTGATGTTTTTCCTGGAAATCTTGATTCCAGCTTGTGACTCATCCAGCCCACCATTTCACATGATGTACCCTGCATATAAGTTGAATAAGCAGGGTGACAATATACAGCCTTGACGTATTCCTTTCCCAATTTGGGACCAGTCTGTTGTTCTAACTGTTGTTCTAATCAGTCTGTCTGGTTCTAACTGTTATTTCTTGACCTGCATACAGGGAATCTGTTTTCCCCAGAAGCTGAAGTATTTTACATTCCCCCCAACAGTGTACAAGTGTTCCCTTTTCTTCGCATCATGAGCAACATTTTTATTTGTGATCTTTTTGATGACAGCCATTTTGACAGGTAATATCACATTAGAATCTTAATTTGCATTTCCCAGATAATTGCAAAAGTCAAGCATCTTTCCATGTGCTTGTTAGTCATCTGTACATCTTCTCCAGAAAAACGTCTATCCAGGTCTTCTGTCCAGGTTTGAATCAGGTTGTCATATTTTTTTAAAATATTGAGTTGTTTAAGCTGTTTATATTTTGGATAAAAACTACATATTGATAATATGTCTTGCAAATATTTTCTCCCATTTAGTTGGTTATATTTTTGTCTTTTGTTTGATAGTTCCCTTTGCTGTGCAAAAGCTCTTAAGTTTAATTAGGTTCTATATATTTATTTTTGTTTTTATTTATTTTACCTGAGACAGATCCAAAAAATATTGCTGCAACTTATGTCAAAGTATGTTCTACCTGTGTTCTAGTCTAGAAGTTTTGTGATTTCAGGTTTTATATTTAAGTCCTTAATCCATTTTGTATTTGAGACTGCTCTAATCCCATTCTTTTACATGTAATGGTTCAGTTTTCCTAGCATCCATTACTGAGGTGACTACCTTTTCTCCATCATATATTCTTGCCTACTTTGTCATCAATTAACTGACCTTAAGTGTCTGGGTTCATTTTTAGACACTTTATTCAGTTCCATTTATCAGTGTGTCTATTTTTGTGCCAGTACCAAGCTGTTTTGATTACTGTAGCTTTGTAGTTTATTATGAAGTCAGGGAGCATGATTCCTTCTGCTTTGCTCATTTTTCTGAAGATTGCTTTGGCAATCTGTGATCTTAGGTGGTTCCATATCAGAAGAAAAAGCGAGAAAACAATCTCATTTGAAACTGATCAAAACAAACAAATAAACAAAAATATCAAATACCTAAAAATAAACTTAACCTAGGAGGTGAAAGACCTATACTCTGAAAACTGTAAAATTTTGATGAATACAAAAATGACACATTATTTTCATGGGATTTCAACTTGCTTGTGATTGGCTGAAGGAAAGAATGAACTTGTCCAGATTGCTAAACTGCTACAGGTTTGCTCCCAATTTTATAGCCCCTATTTTTGTCCATATATTTTGTAATTTCATATTTAGAAGTTGCACCATGTCTAGAACACTGACAAATTTCCAGTTATTTTATAGAGAACTTTGTTTTATTGGAAATTGAATACAGGCATACAGAAAACCCCACCAACCTAGAAGACTACTTGGAGAATTAATAGTCCAATTTGAGTCATTATTTACATTCCAATGTATTAGACTTTCTAGGGGAAAAAATGGTCTTTATTTCAAAGGCAAATCCAATGTATTAGTTCAACAGTTCAGAAGTTTAATTTATAGAGTTGAAGTCCCAGCCATATTCTTTAGTTAAAAATTTGTTATTCAAAATCATCAAATCCAGCTTCTGTCATACTTGCATAATCTGTCATTTGCCATCTATTACTCAGTCTTCTGAATTCTCTCCTTATAGTTATGAAACGATAATACGAAGCCTCTATATCTCACTTTTTACTAATTGAGCTCTTGGGAAGAAAGCTGTAAAACTTCTAATAAGAGTACCTCAAGATTGGAAGGTATTTCAGAGGTTGAAGTTATCTGTGCAAAGTTATGCCTCTACCTCACCACTTCTACCATATTAAACATTTAAGTTCTCCCCTTTACTTTTAAAATAAAATTATAATCATGTATTATTTGATATTCAAATTCAAATTCAAAAGTTCTAGATTATATCTAGAAAGTAATAAATCAAGCAAATATAAAGGACATAAAAAAAGGAAAATAAGTCAGAGGAATGAAATTTGCTTTATTTTCTAGAAGTTAATGTTATCAACAGTTTTTTTTGTTTGTTTGTTTGTTTTTATAACACATTCCTTGTTTTATTATGGATAACCTGTGCATTCTGGTAGTAGATTTCTGAGGAAAATGCTGTTTTTAAAATTTTTTTTAATTATTATTTATTGAGGCAAAATGGGTGTGAAACATACTGGTTTCAGATGTATAGCACAGTGAATTTGTTGTTGTTCAGTTGCCAGATCATGTCAGACTCTTTCTGACTCCGTGGACTATAGCATGACATGCCTCCCTGTCCCTCATCACCTCCTGGAGTTTGCCTAAGTTCATGTCCATTGAGTCAGTGATGCCATCCAACCATTTCATCTTCTGTTGCCTTCTTTTCTTTCTGCCTTCAATCTTTCCCAGCATCAGGATCTTTTCCAATGCGTTGTCTGTTCAAATCAGGTGGCCAAAGTATTGGAGCTTCAGCTTCAGCATCAGTTCTTTCAATGAATATTCAGGATTTATTTCCTTTAAGATTGACTGGTTTGATCTTGCTGTCCAAGGGACTCCCAAGTCTTCTCCGGCATCCCACAGTTCAAAAGCATCAATTCCTGAGTGCTCTGCCTTCTTTATGGTCCAATTCTCACATCCGTACATGACTACTGGAAAGACCATAGCCTTAATTATATGAACCTCTGTCTGCAAAATGATAAGACTATGTTAACTTGTGAAATGATCACCAAAGTAAGTCTAGGAAATATCTGTACACATGCAGAGTTTATTTCTTTTTTTCTTGTGATGAGGACTTTTAACATCTATTCTGTTATCAATTTTCAAATATACAACACAATATTATTAACTGTAGTCATCATGTTGTACATTAGATTCCTGAGTAATGAAAGTTCCTCTTCAACATCATTGACAAACTGCATTCAGACTTCCTAAAACATGAATAAACTAAAAATATTTTCTTTTAATAAGCTTATTCCATTTTAGATGATAATTATTGAATATTTCCATTTTCTTGAATGCAAATCATACATTTTATGAGTCTAATTCATTGACCTAGATGTATCTGTGGAAGCTACATTTTGTGTACATTAAGGTTCTTAAAATAATTTCAGATCACCATTGTGCTCTCATTAGAAACCCTGATTCTGCAGTGTAGGCACCCCTCTTTTCTTTAATGCATTATCGTAGGATACAATACTTAGATATTCCCCATCTTCACAATATTAGACATACTTCCCCAGCAGTATAGTATTTAAAAACACAATATTCTGGTTCCAGTTGGCCAATTACAAAAAAAGTAAAATATGAACTAAGGATTATTTTTATGAAATTACAGCACCAAATCTTTTTAAATCACCATTTACTATGTTGCCACCTCATGTTTGACATTCTTCCATTAAAATGTTATGACCTTTTCAAAACTGTACAGATTTCAAGATAGAGCTAAGGATGTATGTTACTTGGGATTTGACCATAAAACTCACATTTATTTTCATGAAATATACCTAATCAAATCTCACAAATCAGATTTGGATTGGATTTTGCCATATAATATTTTTTACCTATTTTTGGCTTTTAGCTATCTGTGAACTGGGCTTTTTCAGTAAATTAATATAAATGCACAAAAGGCTAAGACTGAGATCTAGAATACATTGGGAAAGATTCTCTACCAATTTGAAATTACAACTTTAATCATCATGCAGTCAGCCAGTTATAATTCAGTTTCAAAGTTATCCAATTCACCTTTATATTTGTCTAAAATGATGTCATTTGGGGCCTGGAGCTGATAAATATCATGTTGAAGTATTCACAAATGTTATCTATCATTTTGCTGATCTGTTTATCAAGTAAAAGTAACATTTGAGGAAACAGGGTAAATCTGTAACTAGTTTTTGTTGCTGTTGTTGTTAAATAAGCTCAGTGATTTATTTTTATAAGTGCACCTAACAATTACAAATATGATAATGATAATAAATGTTAATTGAGATCAACATTAAACTCATTTGTAGCCTGTGAATTAAAAATCTTCTTAGAGAAACAAAAATTTGTTAAATATTATGAAATCTACCATTGCTTTGCAATATTTTGCCCTACTTAAAACATCTTAGTCATGTTGCTTGTTTCCTTCTGTGACAATTAGATCGATGTGATCACCTGAATTTCTCTGTTCCTCTTCCATTCTCCAAAACTGTTAGTAGATGATCAGTATTGATTGATCCTATAGATTTTCTGCAAATTCTGTCAACACTTTGAAGTATAATATTTAATAACAAAAAGATTTAAAGTAGTTTGACAAATTTGGAATTTGGGGGGTTTTAAGATTTTCTTACAAATATGTCTTGTCCTTTCATGTTTAAAAATAATTATCCTTAATTGAAAAAAAAAATGAAACAATATAAAATGTGACTAGTTTTCTCTTAGTATTAAATCAAACCACCTATTCCAGGCACAATTATTAAAAGATTTTATGTTTCACTAAAATGTCTTTATTATAAACATTATTTTATTATTTTTGATGATTCCATTATAGGACTAAACTATTTTAATATTAATCCTGTGTTGGGATATTCTCTCATATCTAAGTAATTATTCCAAGTTGACACACTTTAAATAATAGTATCTCTCCATTAGAGCTGTTTTTTAGGGATGAGAAAATGTGTGGATTTCTTGTTAAAAATAATAAATATGCAAAAGGCATTTATTATACAAAATTAAGAGGAAAACTAATAGGCAGAATGAAAAAGCAATCATCTTCATTCTTCCTTAGATGATTTCCAACCTGGTCTCCACTGTGGCATCTTATCAATGTTAAAATTACTTAGCTTTGTTAATTTTGTTCATTTTTTGTTTGTCATTAAGAAAAAATAGCTATGCATTTTTTACTTTACAAATGATAAACAGCTTTCCATCCTGGTACTTATTAGCCCTGGTCAGTAAACGTTCAGGTCAGTTCTCTCTCTTTGGCTTCCCTAAGATCAGGTAGGTCCATGTGACTTGCTTTGACCACACCTTTTAGAGAAGATTATCTATGTTTTTTGAGGGGTGGAAGTCTACCTCACAATATTCCAGATGGTGGAGTCCTTGCAGTTCAGTATAAAGAGAAGGTAAAGCTTGACTGTTGAGAATCAGAGCTCAGGAGCTTCACCATTAAATACTGAGGGTGTTATGTGGGAGATGGAGGTGGAAACAGGTCATATTACAGTGTTTAGAGGTTAAAACAATTTTAGATTCAAGAAGGAAATAATTAATCATAACCAGAAGGTCTTATATTTTGGAGGATTACACAGAAGTCTGTAATGTAACCCTCAAAGATATGAGGGTTACCATCTAAAATCTGAGCATTCAATTTAGACTGGAACCAGATCTCACAATGAGGCTGAAATAGCCAGAGGTGGCACAGCAGTAAAAAATCTGCCTGCCAGTGCAGGAGACACAGAAGAGGGTTTGCTCACTGGATTGGGAAGCTCCCCTGGAGGAGCAAATAGGAACTCATTCGAGTATCCTTGCCTGCAGAATCCCATGGACAGAGGAAGCTGGTGGGCTAGAAACCATGGGTTTGCAAAGAGTCGGACACAATACAAATTAACATACACATGAGGGAAATGGTCTTTGGTAAAATAAACTCCAAAGTATTTCAAGACTTAGATGAGAAATCTGGGATTTAGGAAAAGCTTAGAGTGCAGAAAGGGACTAGAATATGTAATGTAAACTGAGGTAGAACATCTAGTCTTTCAGCCTAGATCAATAGCATACAGAGAAGGAAAGGCATGGTTTGATTTGGGCAAATCTCAGAGCCACAGCAAGTCTAATTGTTTCCAGCAGGACTCAGTCATTTGGCTTAAAAGAATTGATATGGGAAAAGGTGGACATTTGGAATTATGCCTATGCAATGCAAATGTGCTCATGGAGCTATAATCTCTCCCCTTCTTAATTGCACAAAAGTCTAAGGAAGTATTGTTCCAAAAGTTTTTCATTAAATTGATGTTAATTGAATAGAAACTGTGCTGGGTATTGGAAGGATAATAGGAAATAACACTTATATTTCATCAATGTAAAAACCAAGAATAGTATATCAGTTGCCATGGTTAGTCCCTCTTCTTTCGGAAAAAAAAAATGCTTTGCATATTACCCATATCTGGATATTAATGCAGTACAATCTGAAGGTTTGAGTGCTGTATTTTATACAATAGACTACAAATTCCATGAAATCAAGACTTTGTTTCATTCATCATTGTAATCACAGAGCCTAGAATACTGTTTAGTATTTAATAGATTCCTAATAAATAATACAATTAATGAATACCTATTCAATTTCCATGATTCTTCCCACCCCATGCTTTTATGTTTTTCCACTCTGGAAACTAAAACAGCAAAATATACAACTGCTTTTATGGCTTTAACAGAGACAGTTTTTCACTTCTTTTCACTTTAACTTCATATATCAGTAGACCTGATTTATAAAGTCTTGAGCTCTCCTCTGCTGTGAGCATTGAAATAGTTGCTCTCACCATTCACTGTTCCTACTAACAATCTTATAATCTACAAATATCATTTCTTTTGTATATGAAATAAGGGAGGTTAAGAAATATAAAGCAACATAATCACAGTCACAGGGCCAGGGAGATATACTCAGTTTGATCCCAAATTTCTTTTATAATACTGGGAAACATAATCCTTCTCCATTGAAAGCCATTTCATCCTCCATTTAATTTATCAACTGAAAAAATAGTTTAGAGAATGGAGCTTTCGTTTTTTATGTATGTATGTATATATGTATCTATAATTAGTTACTCACTTCCCAAGAACATACAAAAAATTATCTGAAATCTTTCAAAATCATGTTTATTTTATAATAAAATATAAGATGTTACGAGAGTTCCCTGGTGGCCTGGTGGTTAGGATTCTGGGCTTTCACTGCTGTGGCCTAGGCTCAACCGCCATTCAAGTAATAGAGATCCTGAAAGCTGCACTGTGCAGCTAAAAAAAAAAAAAAAAGCTATTACTTTTCAGAGAAATGCAGCTTAACTTTCAGAAAAGATCTCCACTGGCTTTGGTAGTTTTTTTCTTAAAAAGCATTTCTTTTAATCTTTAATTTTGGAAAATCTACAATCGACCCATATCTGCACTTTATTATTATAATTTCAAGCTATTTTTAGGTAAAATTTACATATGTTTACAAACATTTTTAACTTAACCGTCATAATGAAGGGACATATCAATATAGCTCACTTCATATGAGACTCAAGATATTTTTTTTGATCGTTTGGCAAAATGCACTTTTCTCTGGGGCAAATGTGCCATTGACAGGAGTGGGGAGGGCTCATATTTAGAGGGAAATAAACCATCTCAGATCTGGCATTCAGAGTTTCTGTTTTGGAACCTAAGTATCTAATTTCAACCCCAGATAGTGTGCTGATGGCCACTGACGATAGGAGATGTCCCAGTTCATACCTGGCTATGTCTCTAGCCAGTCCATCTTCAGCTTCCCCTCACACCAAAATGATAACTGCCAGAACACACTGTAGAAATATATGACCTATGTTCAATTTAGATCTAGCTCTCCCATCAACACTGCTAGGTATGTGTATACTATATAGAGAAACTCACACAGAAAGAAATAATTTCAGAAGCCAAATAAGGTAACTTTCACCTTATTTTATAGAAATAGAAAAAATAAAATGGAGAGAAAGAGCAATTTTTTTGAATAAAACAAAACTAATAAACAACAACAACAATAATGAAACACAGATGAATAATTTACCAGAAATAGAGGACAAAACATTAGTAATAAGAATGCTAACTGAACTTGTGGTCTTGAACACAGTAAGAATTTTAACAACTAAAAAATGTCAAAAAGAACAAGTCAGAGCTGAAGAATATAATAGCAAATGAAAAACACACTAGAAGGAATTAAGAGCATGCTTGAATTAGTGATTTGGAAGATAGAATAATGGAAATATGCAGTCAGAACAGTGAAAATAAAAGAAGCTTAAAAATTGAGAACAGTTTAATGAACATCTGGGGCAACATAAAATATACTAACATTTACCTTATAAGGATGCCAGAAAAAAAAAAGTGTCAAAAATGTATTTGAAGAAATTATGGCAGAAAACTTTGTAAACTTGAAGAAGCAAACAGATACTCAGGTACAGGGATCACAAAGTCTAAAACAAGATGAATCCAAGGAGACACACCACAAGATATATCACAATTAAAACAGTAAACTTAAAAATAAAGAAAAGACAATTTTAAAGAAAGAGAAAAACAGTCACATATAAGGAATCCCAAAAAGCTATCAACTGATTTTTCAATAGCAAGTTTGCAGACCAGAAGGTGTGATATATTTAAATTGCTGAAAGACAAAACCCCCAAAGTGAGGATAATATAACCAGCAAGTTTATCATTCAGAATTGAAAGAGACAAACAATATCTCTGATAAACAAAAACTAAAAGAGTTCATAAATATTAATCTTATCCTAAAAAATATTGAAGAGTCTTCTCTATGTGGGAAAGAAAATGCCATAATAAGTAAGAATCTTTAGGAAAGGAATCCTACTAGTAAAGGCAAATATATTGTAAAGGCAACCACTTAAATAAGCTAGCATGAAGATCAAAAGGTTAAAAAAAAAAAGTAAAATGAGCTATAACTACAATAAAGTGAAGGGATAAATGTGAAGATATAAAATATGATAGCAAAAACACAGAATATGTGAGGGGGATGTAGACAATGTGAAGCTTTTAAAATGTGCTTGAATTTAAATGACTGTCAATTAAAAAAAAAAAGTTATAGGTCAACATATGTAGCATTTCCTGGAGTTGGGGTTTGATCCATGAGTCAAAAAGATCCCCTAGAGAAGGAAATGACAACCCACTCCAGCCTTCTTGCCTGGGAAATCTCATGTACAGGGAAGTCTGGCAGGTTATAGTCTGTGGGGTTGCAAAGAGCTGGACACGACTTAGCAACTAAACAACAATAACAACATATATAAACCCCATGGAAAATAAATCAAAAAACCTAACAAATAACTATATAAAAACTAGAGGAAAACGAACACAAGCATAGCACCAAGAAATCATCAAATCACAAGAGAAGGGACTAAAAGAAGAATAAAGGGCAAAAAAAAAGAAGAAAGGAACAGCAAAAATATTTTTTAAATGGCAATAAATATATACTTATCAATAATAATTTTAGTCAGTGGACTAAATATGTGAAACAAAAGACATAGGATGGCTGATTGGATAAAAGAGCAAGTCCCATCTATATTATGCTTACAAAAGACTCATTTTAGACCTAAAGATAGAAAGATATTAAAAGTGATTGGATGAAAAATGTAGTTATACAAACTGCAAAGACAAGAAAGCTGGGATATCAACACTTAAAGCAGACAAAGTGGACTTTAAAACAAAGTCTGTAACAAAAGACAAATAAGGACATTATATGATGATAACAGGATCTACACAATAATAAGATCTAGCATACCTTAATATATATATACCAACTATAGAAGCACCTAAATATATAAAACATATATTAACAAGCATAAATAATTTGACAATAATGCAATAGTATTGGATTTTACATTCCACTTACATCCATGGATACATCATCCAAACAAAAAATTAATTGATTTTATGACATATTACACAAGCTGGACTTACTAGATACCTATAAGATATTCAGCTAAAAACACCAGAATGCACATTCTTTTTAAGTGTACATTGGATATCCTCTAGGATAGATCACATAATAGGCCATAAAAATTCTCAACAAACTTAAGATAGAAACTATATCAACATATTTTTTCTAAGCATAATCATATAAAACTTGAAATCAATTAGAAGAAAAAAAGGGGAAATCACACGTTAGACAAAATCACATGCTATTAAAACCAATGGGTCATTTAAGAAATTAAAGAGAAAATAAAAAAAAATAACTCTTGACTAAAAATAAAAGCAAAATTCCAAAACCTAAGGAATGCAGCAAACATAGTTCTAATAATTATACTTATGATGAAAGAGATTCCTCAAGGAACAAGAAAAATCTCAAATAAGTAATCTAATCTATTTAAAGTAACTCTAAAAAGAAAAAAAAATTAAAGCCCAAAGTCAGTAGAAGGAAGGAAATAATAAAGCTCAGAAAGGAAATAAGTAATATAGAGACAAAAAAGTAGAAAACATCAAAGAAACTAGGTGCTCTATTTTAAAAGAAAACTCATAAACCAGATTCATTTTTTTTTTTTCAAATGAAAAAGAAAACAAATGAAATAAGAACTGAAAGAGGAAAGTTTACAATCAATACCATACATGCTCAGTTGCTTAGTTCAGTTCAGCTCAGTTCAGTCACTCAGTCGTGTCCGACTCTTTGTGACCCCATGAATCGCAGCATGCCAGGCCTCCCTGTCCATCACCAACTCCCGGAGTTCATCCAGACTCACGTCCATTGAGTCAGTGATGCCATCCAGCCATCTCATCCTCTGTCATCCCCTTCTCCTCCTGCCCGCAATCCCTCCCAGCATCAGAGTCTTTTCCAATGAGTTAACTCTTCGCATGAGGTGACCAAAGTACTGGAGTTTCAGCTTTAGCATCATTCCTTCCAAAGAAATCCCAGGGCTGATCTCCTTCAGAATGGACTGGTTGGATCTCCTTGCAGTCCAAGGGACTCTCAAGAGTCTTCTCCAACACCACAGTTCAAAAGCATCAATTCTTTAGTGCTCAGCCTTCTTCACAGTCCAACTCTCACATCCATACATGACCACAGGAAAAACCATAGCCTTGACTAGACAGACCTTTGTTGGCAAAGTAATGTCTCTGCGTTTTAATATGCTATCTAGGTTGGTCATAACTTTCCTTCCAAGGAGTAAGCGTCTTTTAATTTCATGGCTGCAGTCACCATCTGCAGTGATTTTGGAGCTCCCCAAAATAAAATCTGACACTGTTTCCACTGTTTCCCCATCTATTTCCCATGAAGTGGTGGGACCGGATGCCATGATCTTTGTTTTTTGAATGTTGAGCTTTAAGCCAACTTTTTCACTCTGCACTTTCACTTTCATCCAGAGGCTTTTTAGTTCCTCTTAACTTTCTGCCATAAGGGTGGTGTCATCCGCATATCTGAGGTTTTTGATATTTCTCTCGGCAATCTTGATTCCAGCTTGTGTTTCTTCCAGTCCAGCGTTTCTCATGGTGCACCCTGCATATAAGTTAAATGTGCAGGGTGACAATATACAGCCTCGACGATCTCCTTTTCCTATTTGGAACCAGTTTGTTGTTCCATGTCCAGTTCTAACTGTTGCTTCCTGACCTGCATGTAGATTTCTCAAAAGGCAGATCAGGTCTTCTGGTATTCACATCTCTTTCAGAATTTTCCAGTTTATTGTGATCCACACAGTCAAAGGCTTTGGCATAGTCAAGAAAGCAGAAATAGATGTTTTTTTGGAACTCTCTTGCTTTTTCCATGATGCAGCGGATGTTGGCAATTTGATCTCTGGTTCCTCTGCCTTTTCTAAAACCAGCTTGAACATCAGGAAGTTCATAGTTCACATATTGCTGAAGCCTGGCTTGGAGAATTTTGAACATTACTTTACTAGAGTGTGAGATGAGTTCAACTGTGCGGTAGTTTGAGCATTCTTTAGCATTGCCTTTCTTTGGGATTGGAATGAAAACTGACCTTTTCCAGTCCTGTGGCCACTGCTGAGTTTTCCAAATTTGCTGGCATATTGAGTGCAGCACTTTCACAGCATCATCTTTCAGGATTTGGAATAGCTCAACTGGAATTCCATCACCTCCACTAGCTTTGTTCATAGTGACGCTTTCTAAGGCCCACTTGACTTCACATTCCAGGATGTCTGGCTCTAGGTCAGTGATTACACCATCATGATTATCTGCGTTGTGAAGATCTTTTTTGTACAGTTCTTCTGTGTATTCTTGCCACCTCTTCTTGATATCTTCTGCTTCTGTTAGGTCCATACCATTTCTGTCCTTTATCGAGCACATCTTTGCATGAAATGTTCCTCTGGTAGCTCTGATTTTCTTGAAGAGATCTCTAGTCTTTCCCATTCTGTTGTTTTCCTCTATTTCTTTGCATTGATGGCTGAAGAAGGCTTTTTTATCTCTTCTTGCTATTCTTTGGAACTCTGCATTCAGATGCTTATATCTTTCCTTTGCTCTTTTGCTTTTCACTTCTCTTCTTTTCACAGCTATTTGCAAGGCCTCCCCAGACAGCCATTTTGCTTTTTTGCATTTCTTTTCCACGGGGATGGTCTTGATCCCTGTCTCCTGTACAATGTCACGAACCTCATTCCATAGTTCATCAGGCACTCTATCTATCAGATCTAGGCCCTTAAATCTATTTCTCACTTCCACTGTATAATCATAAGGGATTTGATTTAGGTCATACCTGAATAGTCTAGTGGTTTTCCCTACTTTCTTCAATTTAAGTCTGAATTTGGTAATAAGGAGTTCATGATCTGAGCCACAGTCAGCTCCTGGTCTTGTTTTTGCTGACTGTATAGAGCTTCTCCATCTTTGGCTGCAAAGAATATAATCAATCTGATTTCGGTGTTGACCATCTGGTGATGTCCATGTGTAATGTCTTCTCTTGTGTTGTTGGAAGAGGGTGTTTGTTATGATCAGTGCATTTTCTTGGCAAAACTCTATTAGTCTTTGCCCTGCTTCCTTCCGTATTCCAAGGCCAAATTTGCCTGTTACTCCAGGTGTTTCTTGACTTCCTACTTTTGCATTCCAGTCCCCTATAATGAAAAGGACATCTTTTTTGGGTGTTAGTTCTAAAAGGTCTTGTAGGTCTTCATAGAACCATTCAACTTCAGCTTCTTCAGCATTACTGGTTGGGGCATAGACTTGGATTCCTGTGATATTGAATGGTTTGCCTTGGAAACTAACAGAGATCATTCTGTCGTTTTTGAGATTGCATCCAAGTACTGCATTTCGGACTCTTGTTGACCATGATGGCTAATCCATTTCTTCTGAGAGATTCCTGCCCGCAGTAGTAGATATAATGGTCATCTGAGTTAAATTCACCCGTTCCAGTCCATTTTAGTTCGCTGATTCCTAGAATGTCGACATTCACTCTTGTCATCTCCTGTTTGACCACTTCCAATTTGCCTTGATCCATGGACCTGACATTCCAGGTTCCTATGCAATATTGCTCTTTACAGCATCGGACCTTGCTTCTATCACCAGTCACATCCACAGCTGGGTATTGTTTTTGCTTTGGCTCCATCCCTTGATTCTCTCTGGAGTTATTTTTCCACTGATCTCCAGTAGCATATTGGGCACCTACTGACCTGGGAAATTCCTCCTTCAGTATCCTATCATTTTGCCTTTTCATACTGTTCATGGGGTTCTCAAGGCAAGAATACTGAAGTGGTTTGCCATTCCCTTCTCCAGTGGACCACATTCTGTCAGATCTCTCCACTATGACCCGCTCATCTTGGGTTGCCCACGGGCATGGCTTAGTTTCATTGAGTTAGACAAGGCGGTCCTAGTGTAATTAGATTGACTAGTTTTCTGTGAGTATGGTTTCAGTGTGTCTGCCCTCTGATGCCCTCTTCCAACACCTACCGTCTTACTTGGGTTTCTCTTACCTTGGGCGTGGGGTATCTCTTCAGGGCTACTCCAGCAAAGTGCAGCCCCTGCTCCTTACCTTGGACGAGGGGTATCTCCTCACTGCCTCCCTTCCTGACCGTCAACGTGGGATAGCTCCTCTAGGCCCTCCTGTGCCGGTGCAGCCACGGCTCCTTGGACGTGGGGTTGCTCCTCCCAGCCGCCCCTGGCCTCCGGCGTGGGGGCGTGGGGTAGCTTCTCCCCACTGCCGTCCCTGACCTCGGAGGGACGCAGGGTAATTCCTCTCATGGCCGCTCCTGACCTCAGACGCGGGGTAGCTCCTCTCGGCCGCCACCCCCCCCACCCCCCCCCCCCCCCCCCCCCCACCCCCCCCCCCCCCCCCCCCCCCCCCCCCCCCCCCCCCCCCCCCCCCCCCCCCCCCCCCCCCCCCCCCCCCCCCCCCCCCCCCCCCCCCCCCCCCCCCCCACCCCCCCCCCACCCCCCCACCCCCCCCCCCACCCCCCCACCCCCCCACCCCCCACCCCCCCACCCCCCCACCCCCCACCCCCCACCCCCCCACCCCCCACCCCCCCACCCCCCCACCCCCCCACCCCCCACCCCCCCCACCCCCCCACCCCCCACCCCCCCACCCCCCCACCCCCCCACCCCCCCACCCCCCACCCCCCCACCCCCCCACCCCCCCCCCGCTCCGACCTCGGATGCAGGGTAGCTCCTCTCCACCGTTTCTGTGCTGTCACAGCCTGGCACTCTCGGCTGCTGCCCCTGACCTCGGACGTGGGGTAGCTCCTCTCGCTGGGCTTAGCACGCTGGTCGTCGCAGTCGCCTGTGCTTAGCGGGCCGGTTATCGCAGCAGCCTGCTTCAGTCATGTCCAACTCTTTGTGACCCTATGGACCATAGCCTGCTAAGCTCCTCTGTCTATGGAATTCTCCAGGCAATAATACTGGAGTGGGTTGTTATACCTTGCTCAAGGGATCTTCCTGATTCAGGGATCAAACGTGCATCTCCTGTGGCTGCTGCACTACCCGCATATTCTTTTACTGCTGAGCCATGGGGAAGTCCCACAACCAGTATCATAGAGATGGAAAAAATGTGAAGAGAATTTTGTGAACAGCTTTATGCCAACAGATTTCACAACATAGAAGAAATAGAAAATTTTCTACAAATATTCTAATACTGAATCAGGAAGAGATAGAAAATATGAACAGAAGGATCACTAGCAGTGAAATTGAATTATCAGAAAATTAGAAATCCAGGGTCAGATGTTTTCACAAGACAATATATAAGGAAGAGATAAAACCTATTCTTTGAAAACTATTCCAAAATACTGAAGAATAAGAAGTCCCAAATTCATTCTTTGAGGCCACCACTACCATGATACAAAAACCACAAAAAATAGTACCAAAAAATACAGAACACAATTTCTGATAAATATATAGGCAAAAATCTTCAACAAAGTATTAGCAGTGGATTCAACAATATATAAAAAGGATCACACATTATTTTCAAGTGGGATTTGCTTCAGGAATACAATTATGATTCAGTATCAGAAAGTAAGTCAATATGATGCACCACATTTAACAACAACAAAAAAGGATTGATATCATGGTCATTTCACCAGATGTAGAAAAAATATTTGACAAAATTCAACATCCATTCATGATAAAGGCTGTCATTAAAGTTGATATAGATAAAAACTTATCTCAACATTAAAAAGGATATTTATGACAAACCCACAGCTAATATGACACTCAATATTGGAAAATTGAACATTTTCACCTAAAATCTGGAAAATGACAAGGACAACCAGTCTTACTACTTCAATTTAGCCCAGTATTGCAAGTTCTAGCCACAGTATTGAAAGTCATAGCCACAACAATTAAACAGAAAAAAAAAATGTATCCAAGTTTTAAAGGAAGAAGTAAAATGGTACCTATTTGAAGATGGCATGACATTATGTACAGAAAACCACAACGTCTTCATTCAAAAAATATTAGAATTAAAAAAATGAATTTGCCGAAGTGGCAGGATACAAGATTGATATAAATATATGTTGTTTTTCTATACAATAATATAAGCTATCAAAAAGAGAAAGCAGGAAAAAAAATTCCTTTAAAATGACATGAAAAAGAATAAAATGCCTAGGAATAAACTTAAACTACGCTACAACTACACTCATTTCACATACTAGCAAGGTTATTCTCAAAATCTTTCAAGCTAGGCTTCAACAGTACATGAACTGAGAACTTCCAAATGTACAAGCTGGGTTTTGAAGAGGCAAAGGAACTAGAGATAAATTGCCAAATTTGTTACATCATGGAAAAAGGAAGGGAGTTCCAGAGAAACATCTACTTTTGCTTCACTTACTATGCTAAATCCTATGACTGTGTGATCATAACTGTGATAAATTCTTAAAGGGGTTGGAGTACAGACCAACTTACCTGTCCCCTGAGAAATCTGTATGCTGGTCAAGAAGCAACAGAATCAGACACGGAACAACTGACAGGGTTCAAAATTGGGAAAGGAGAATGACAAGGCTGTATACTGTCACCCTTCTTATTTAGCTTGTATGCAGAATATATCATGCAAAATGCTGAGCTGGATGAATCACAAGCTGGAATTAAGATTGCTGGGAGAAATATCAACAACCTCAGATATGTAGATGATACCACTCTAATGGCAGAAAGTGAAAAGGAACTAAAGGGCCTCTCGATGAGGGTGAAAGAGGAGAGTGAAAAATCTGGCTTAAAACTCAACACTCAAAAAACTAGAATCAGGGCATCCAGTCTAATCACTTCATGGCAAATAGATGGGAAAAAACTGGAAGCAGTGACAGATTTTATTTTCTTGGACTTCAAAATCACTGTTGGATGGTAACTGCAACCACGAAATCAAAAGATGCTTGCTCCTTGGAAGGAAAGCTATGATAAACCTAAATAGCATACTAAAAAGCAGAGGCATTACTTTGCCAACAAATGTCTGTATAGTCAAAGCTATGGTTTTTCACTAGGCATCTATGAATATGAGTTGGACTATAAAATGGCTGAGTTTCAAAGAAACGCTTTTGAATTGTGGTGCTGGAGAATACTCTTGAGATTTTCTTGGACTTCAAGGAAATGAAACCAAACTCTAAAGGAAATCAGCTCTGAATATTCATCGGAAGTTCTCTTGCTGAAGCTCCAGTGCTTTTGTCACTTCATGTGAAGAGCTGACTCATTGGAAAATACCCTGATGCTGGGTAAGACTGAAGGAAAAAGGAGAAGGGGGCAGCAGACGATGAGATGGTTCTGTAGCATCACAGGCTCAATGGACACGAATTTGAGCAAACTCTGCTGGAGGACAGAGGAGCCTGGTGTGCTGCAGTCTGTGGGATCACAGAGAGTTGGACATGACTTAGAGACTGAACAACAATAATAAAACTTAACAAAAGAGGTGAAAAATATACTCTGGAGAAAGGTACTGTGAAGACTATGAAATATTGATGAAGATCATACAAGTGGAAATATATCTGTGTTCATATATTGGAATTAGCATTGTTAAATTATCTATATTATTCGATGTTGTTTATAGGTTTATTGCAAACCTTACTAAGCACTCATAGCATTTTCCAAGAACTAGAACAGGTAATTCAAAAATCTATATAAAGAAAGAAAGTGAAGGTAGTCATGTCTGACTCTTTGCAACCCCATGAACTGTAGCCTACCAGGTTCCTCCGTCCATGGGATTTTCCAGGCAAGAATACCGGAGTAGGTTGCCATTTCCTTCTAAACTACAAAAAACACCAAATTGCCAATGAAATCTTGAAGAAAAAAAAAAAAAAAAGGAAGATACCATGCTTTCTGACTTCAAATTATAATACAAAGCTACAGTGATCAAAACAGCATAGCCCTGGCACAGAAACAGATAAATTAATTGAACAGAAAGAAGAGCCCCAAAATGTTCTCACACAGTTATGGTCAATTAAACTGTAGCAAAGCAGGCAAGAATATAAAATGGAGAAAAGGTTGTCTTCTTCAAAAAGTAATATTGAGAAAACTGGATGCCTATATGTGGAAACTCAAAATGAATTAAAGACCTAAATGGAAAACTAGACCATAAAATCCTAGAAGAGAGCAAAGACACAACACTCTTTACATAAATCATACTAACATTTTCTTGGATCAGTCTTCTAAAGCAAAAGAATTAAAAGCATAAATAAACATACTACATGTAAAAGATTTTTCACAGCAAAAAAAAAAAATATTACAAAACTTCAAGGCCACCAACTGAATGGGAGTATGCATTTGCAAATGACATGATGGTTAAGGGTTTAATACTCAAAATATAAAAACAGCTTGTATAAACCAATATGCCAAAATAGAACAGCCTGTTTAAAAAATAGGCAGAAGACCTGAATAGATGTTTTTCCAAAGAAGACATACCAATGGCTAATTGGAATGTGAAAAGATACTCAGCATACTAGTCATCAGAGAAATTTTAATAAAAACCATAATATCACCTCACAGCTGTCAGAATGACTATCATCAAAAAGACCACAAGTAACAAATGTTAGTGAGGATTCATGCAGAGAAAAGGGAACATGTGTACACTGTTGGTGGAAATGGAAATATTATATTAGTTTCTCATTTCGTGTATGGATGTGAGAGTTGGACCTTAAAGAAGGCTGAGCCCTGAAGATTTGATTCTTTCAGTGTGGTGCTGGAAAAGACTCTTGAGAGTCTCTTGGATAGCAAAAAAATCAAACCCGTCAATCCTAAAGGAGGTCAACTCTGAACATTCATATGAAGGACTGATACTGAAGCTGAAGCTCCAAAGCTTTGGCCACCTGATGCAAAGAGCTGACTCATTGGAAAAGACTCTGATTTTGGGAAAGATTGAAGGCAGGAGGAGAAGGGGGCAAAAGAGGATGAGATGATTGTATGGCATCATCGACTCAACAGACATGAGTTTGAGCAAACTCTGGAAGACAGTGGAAGACAGAGAAGCATGGTGTGCTGCAGTCCATGGGGTTGGAAAGAATCAGATACAACTGAGCAACTGAACAACAATGACAACATGCAAGTTTCTCAAAAAAAAAAAAAAAAAATTTCTCAAGAAACTAAAAGTAGAATTACTCTTGTTCATTCTCTAAGTCATGTCTGACTTTTTGTGGTCCCATGGACTGAAGCAAGTCAGGCTCCTCTGTTCTCTACCATCTCCCAGAGTTTGCTCAGATTTGTGTCCATTGAGTCTGTGATGTTATCTAACCATCCCATCCTCTGTTGTTCCATTCTCCAAGGTGAATTCCTTTAGGATTGAATGACTGGTTTTTATCTCTTTGCCTTCCAAAGAACTCTCAAGAGTCTTCTCCAGCACCACAGTTCAAAAGCTTCAGTTCTTGGGTGCTCAGCCTTTTTATGGTCCGTTTCTCACAACCATACATGGCTGCCGGAAAAACCATACCTTTGATTATACAGACCTTTGTCGGCAAAGTGATGTCTCTGCTTTTTAATAAACTGTCTAGGTTAGTCATAGTTCTCCTTCCAAAGAGAAGTTCAGTTCAGTTCAGTTGCTCAGTCGTGTCTGACTCTTTGCGACCCCATGGACTGCAGCACCCCAGGCCTCCCTGTCCATCACCAACTCCCTGAGTTTACTCAAACTCACGTCCATTGAGTTGGTGATGCCATCCAACCATCTCATCCTCTGTCGTCTCCTTCTCCTCCCACCTTCAGTCTTTCTCAGCATCAGGGTCTTTTCAATTGAGTCAGCTCTTCACATCAGGTGGCCAAAAATTGGAATTCAGCTTCAGCATCAGTCCTTCCAATGAATATTCAGGATTGATTTCCTTTAGGACAGACCATTTGGATTTCCTTGAGGATGGACTGCTTACTCCAAGGAGCAAGTGTCTTAATTTCTTGGATGCAATCACCCTTTGCAGTGATTTTGTTGCCAAGAAAATAAAGCCTGTCACTGCTTCCACTTTTCTCCCTTCTATTTGCCTAGAATTTCCAGATGTACAAGCTGGATTTAGAAAAGACAGAGGAACTAGATATCAAATTGCCAACATTTGTTGGATCACAGAAAAAGCAAGGGGATTATAGTAAGATCTACTTCTGCTTAATAGGTTATGCAAAAGCCTTTGACTGTGTGGATCACAGCAAACTGAGAAAAAATCTTAAAGAGATGGGAGTACCAGACTACCTTACTTGTCTCCTAGAAACTTGCATGCAGGACAAGAAGCAATAGTTAGAACTATACATGGAACAACAGGCTAATTCAAAATTGGGAAAGGAGTATGTTAAGACTGTATACTGTCATCCTCCTTATTTAACTTACATGCAGAATATATCATGTGAAATTCTGGGCTGGATGAATCACAAGCTCCAATCAAGATTTCCAGGAGAAATATCAACCATCTCAATTATGGAGATGTTCCACTCTAGTGGCAGAAAGTGAAGAGGACCTTAAAGGGCGTCTTGATGAAGGTGAAAGAGGAGAGTGAAAAAGCTGGCTTAAAACTGAACATTCAAAAAAATTAAGAACTTGGTATCTGGTTCCATCACTTCTTGGCAAATAGATGGGGTAGAAATAGAAATAGTGACAGATTTTCTTTTTTCAAAAAATTTTATTTTATGTCTTTCTCTCCAAAGACACTGTGGATGGTGACTGCAGCCATAGAATTAAAGATGCTTGCTCCTTGAAAGGAAATCTATGAGAAACCTAGACAGTGTATTAAAAAACAGAGACATCACTTTGCTGACAAAAGTTTGTATAGTTGAAGCTATGATTTTTCCAGTAGTCATGTATGGATGTGAGAGTTGGACCATACGAAGGCTGAGTGCTGAAGAACTGATACTTTTGGATTGTGGTGCTGGAGAAGACTCTTGTGAATCACTTGGACAGCAAGGAGATCAAACCACTCAATCCTAAAGGAAATCAATCTTGAATATTCATTGGAAGAACTGATGTTGAAGCTGAAGGTCAAATACTTTGGCCACCTGATGTGAAGAGCTGACTCACTGGAAAAGACCCTGATGCTGGGAAAGACTGAGGGCAAGAGGAGAAGGAGGTGTCAGAGAATGATATGGTTGTCTAGCATCACCAACTCAGTGGACGTGAGTTTGAGCAAACTCTGGGACATAGTGAAGGACAGGGTAGCCTGACATGCTGCAGTTGATGGGGTCACATAGAGTTGGACATGACTTAGTGACAGAACAACAGCAACATTTGCCATGAAGTGATGGGACCGGATGCCATGAGCTTTGTTTTTTAAATGTTGAGTTTCAAGCCAACTTTTTCACTCTCTTTTTTCACCTTCATTAAGAGGTTCTTAAGTTCAGCCTCACTTTCTCCAGTTAGAGTGGTATCATCTGCACATCTGAGGTTGTTGATATTTATCCTGGCAGTCTGGATTCCAGCTTATGATTCATCCAGCCCAGCATTCCACATACTATTCTCTGCATATAAGTGAAATAAGTAGAGTGACAATATGCAGCTTTGACATACTCCTTTCCCAATATTGAACCAGTCTTTGTTTCATGTACAGTTCTAACTGTTGCTTTTTGTCCAACACACAGGTTTCTCAGGAGACAAGTAAAGTAGTCTGGTACTCCCAACTTTTTAAGAATTTTCCAGTTTGCTGTGAAACTGCCTTGTTATTCTTTTTTCCCAACTTTAAACCAGTCATTTGTTCAGCAGCAGCACTCCTGTAAGACTTATTACTTCTATTGTTGTATCTGTGAGTTTGCTTCTCTGTGTTGTATCCACTAATTTGTTTTATTGTTTAGATTCCACATATAAGTGGTATACAGTACCTGTCTTTCTCTAACTTATTTCACTTAGCGTAATAACCTTCAAGTCCATCCATGTTGTTACAAATGGAAACATTTCATTCTTTTTCATGGCAGAGTATTGTTCCACTTTATATATACACCGCGTTTTCTTTATCCGTTTTATGTTGTTGTTGGTGGTGGTGGATGTGTATGTTGATTCCATATCTTTGTAATTGTAAAGAATAATGCTATGAATATATGGGTGCATGTATCTTTTCAAACTAGTTTTTTTTTTTTTTTCCAGATACACACCCATAATGCTGGGTCACCGGAGAAGGCAATGGCAAACCACTCCAGTACTCTTGCCTAGAAAATCCCATGGATGGAGGAGCCTGGTAGGCTGCAGTCCATGGGGTCGCTAAGAGTCAGATGCAACTGAGCAACTTCACTTTCACTTTTCACTTTTCACTTTCACGCAATGGAGAAGGAAATGGCAACCCACTCCAGTGTTCTTGCCTGGAGAATCACAGGGATGGAGGATCCTGGTGGGCTGTCGTCTATGGGGTTGCACAGAGTCGGACACGACTGGAGCGACTTAGCAGCAGTAGCAGCAGCAATGCTGGGTCACATGGTAGTTCTGTTTTTAGCTTTTGAGAAACTTCCATACTGCTTTCCATAGCAGTTGTACCAATAAATAGCTCACCGAAAGTGTACAAGGGTACCCTTTTCTCCACATCCTCACCAATATTTCTTACCTGTGATCTTTTTAATAATATCCAGTCTGACATGTGTCAGTTAATTCTCTTTATGGTATTGATGATCATTTCTCTGATGATTAGTGATGTTGAGCATCTTTTCATGTGTCCATTGTCCATCTTATACTTCCTCTTTGAAGAAATGTCTATTTGGGCCTTGTGCACTTTTTTTTTTTTAATTGGATATATATATATTTTTAATCTAGAGTTGTATGAGCTGTTTATATATTTTGGATGTTAACCTTTTTTCCAGTCAAGTCATTTGCAAATATTTTTTCCCATTCAGTAGGTTCATATTGTCAGTGATTTCCTTTGTTGTACAAAAGCTGCTCAGTTGGTAAAGAATCTGCCTGCAATGCAGGAGACCCTGGTTCAATTTCTGGGTCGGGAAGATCCCCTGGAGAAGGGAAAGGCTACCAATTCCAGTATTCTGGCCTGGAGAATTTCATGGACTCTATAGTCCATGGGGTTGCAAAGAGTTAGACACAACTGAGCGACTTTCACTTTCAGGTCCCATTTGTTTATTTTTTCTTTTATTTGCTTTTCTTCAGGAAGCAGATCCAAAAGACTTTTGTTTCAAATTATGTCAAAGACTGTTCAATATATGTTTTCCACTAGGAGTTTTATGGTTTCTGGTCTTACACTGAAACTTCAATCCATTTTGAGCTAATTTTTGTATATGGTATTAGTGAATGTTCTAACTTCATTCTTTTACATGTAGCTGTCCAGTTTTCCAGAATCCCTTATTGAAGAAGATTGTCTTTTCTCCACTGTACATTCTTGCCTTACTTGCCTCACTTAATTGACCATGTGTGAGGGCTTATTTTGCAGCTCTCTGTTCTGTCCCATTGAGCTATATTTTTGTTTTTGTGCCAGTATCATATTGTTATGGTTTTGTGGGTTTATAATATATTCTGGGTATGACTGAAAATAGTTCCCTGGTGGCTCAGATGGTGAAGAATCTGCCTGCAATGCGGGAGACCTGGGTTTGATCCCTGGGTCGGGAAACTCCATGGAGAAGGAAATGGCAACCCACTCCAGTATTCTTGCCTGGAGAATTCCATGGACAGAGGAGCCTAGAGGGCCATAGTCCATGAGGTTGCAAAGAGTCGGACATGACTGAGGAGCTAACACTTTCACTTTCATGTTTATTAAATATATTTTAATGTTTATGTCTATAAATATGTAAAAGTAATATATTTTTTCTCTCATTTATCCATTTCTATGTTTTTCTGCCTTCTTTTTAATAACTTATTTTTAATATTCCAGTTTGATTCCTGTGTGTGTATTTTAGCTATAGTTATTCAGTTGTTTTCATTATGAAGTTATTGTCCTAAACATTAAGTTATGCATTTTGACTTTATATTCTTCAGATGATGCATAAGAATGCAGTCCTAGTTATCACTTTTTTATGTTGGTGCTCTCATATATAATTCATCTAGATTACTTAAACTCTCTAACTAAAGTAAGGACTTCCCTGGTGGCTCAGATGATAAAGAGTCTGCTTGAAATGTTAGAGACCTGGGTTTGATCCCTAGGTTGGGAAAATCCTCTAAAGGAGAGCATGGCAACCCACTCCAGCTTCCTTGCCTGTAGAATCCTCATGGACAGAGAAGCCTGGACAGCTACAGTATAGGCCATTGGGTCACAAGGAGCTGGACATGTAATTATTTAAAACGCTATATACCTTTTGTTTTAAATAACCATATCCTCTTGAATACTTAGAAAAATATTTGAAAAATATCATTCTGCTATGTGTATCCCTTTGTTGTCATTCCTACTGATAATTATTGCTTCCTATACATTTGACATTCAACCTGGTGCCATTTTTCTGCATTTTGAAGAATTATTTTTAGCATTTTTCTGTGTGTATGTGTGCAGAAGCTGAAAAGCATTTTCTTAATTTTTGCCTATTTAGAATGATCTGAATTTTACTTTTTTTTTTTTTTTTTTCAGGGCTAGTTTCACTTATTTGAAACTCTTTTTGTTGCTGCTGCTAAGTCGCTTCAGTAGTGTCCGACTCTGTTCAACCCCATAGATGGCAGCCCACCAGGCTCCCCCATCCCTGGGATTCTCCAGGCAAGAACACTGGAGTGGGTTGCCATTGCCTTCTCCAGTGCATGAAAGTGAAAAGTGAAAGTGAAGTCGCTCAGTTGTGTCCAATCCTCAGTGACCCTTATGTGTAGCTATATTTGTAGTTATCTTACTAGGAACTTACTAAACTTCTTAGACCTGGGAGCATCTAAATTTCACCAAATTTGGTAAATTTTCAGCTATCATCTTTTTAAAAGTTTTTTGTTTTCCTATTGTGGCTGTCTTCTTTCTGGGCTTCAATTGTACATATTTTTGACAACTTAGTATTTTATTATTCCACAAATTTCTGCACATTGTCTTTTTTTCTTAAATCTTTTTTTCTCTTTCTCTTTCAGAATGTATGCTTTAATAATCTACTTTCAAGTAAATGTACTTTTTACTTTTTTATTTCAAATCTGCTCTTAATGTTTTCCAGTTAATTTTGCATTTTAATTATTTTTAATGCAAAAATTACCATTTGATGTTTTGTACTTTTATTTCTCTTCCAAGGTTTTTCATTCTCTCATTTTTCATTTATTAATCCTTTGAACATATTTATAATATTTGATCTAATGCACTTTTCTGTTATTTTTAGCATCTAGGTGATATTGAACTGAATTTCCATTGATGACCTTTGTTTTCTTGAATATAGGCTCACATTTTCCTATTTTCTTTGTATACCTAATTTTATGTGTGTGTTTTGCTTGTTTGCTTGTTTTAATTCAATCTTGGATATACAAGCTCTTAATTCTGTAATGTTCCTCTGAAGAACGAGTTCTGTGTGAGAAAAAAAGCTAACCTGTCTACAGTTAAATTCCAGACTTTGTCTCCTGATTCTGTAGTTTGATGTCTTAACTTTCACCTTCTGCTTTATTCTTAAGCCCCCTGGAAATTCCCCTCCTCTATATACTACATATAGTATATAAACTATATATACTATATACTATATATTATATACTATAATATTATAACTATATATTATAATATATATATAATATGCATACTATATATTATATACTATATAACTATATAGTATATAAACTACTATAGTATATAAACTATAGTTTATATACTATAAACTATATACTACATGTATAGTTTAAAGGTCAAGCAAAGATTTGGATCAGAGAAGGCAATGGCGCCCCACTCCAGTACTCTTGCCTGGCAAATCCATGGACAGAGGAGCCTGGTAGGCTGCAGTCCATGGGGTCGCTAAGAGTCGGGCACGACTGAGCGACTTCACTTTCATTTTTCACTTTCATGTATTGGAGAAGGAAATGGCAACCCACTCCAGTGTTCTTGCCTGGAGAATCCCAGGGTCGAGGAAGTCGGGTGGGCTGCCATCTATGGGGTCGCACAGAGTTGAACACGACTGAAGCAACTTAGCAGCAGCAGCAGCAAGGATTTGGATGGATTTTTATATTCACATTTTGGGACTCATCTCTTCAGCTCCCAACAATGAAGGATTCTACTCCTAGCTTTTGAATGTTCTGCCAGCCTCAGTCTCTGCTCTCTGATATCTCCAGCCTGTTAGGATATAGCTTTATGTAGCTTGAGGTACCTGCTGACTGAGAAGTGTCCTCAGGCCCAATGCAATCAATCTTATATGAGTAGATAATACCTGAAATTTCTGCATTCAAATGTTTTTCTTAAGTAATTATCAGATTTTATAATTGTCATTCACGGGTGGTGGGCTGTCAGACCAAGTTACTCCATCATTTTCTGAAGCTGGAACACTTCCTCACTTTTAAAACTGTCATTGTCTTGTGTTTCAATCTTTGGAATTTTATTTTACTTTCTTATTTCCTGCCTGTGTTATTTTCCCCTATCTATTAAGAACTCCTTATTTGCTTCATAAACTTGAGCTTTAAAAAGTATTCTTCTAGCACAATTTTATAAATCAACTATACTTTAATAAAATACATTTAAAAATATATTCTTCCAGTTATTTCACCTTCTTTGGCAGGTAGATTATATTTATATACACTGGATTTAACTCTTGTATTAAAATGAATAACTGGTTTATTGGTAATAATTTCTGTTTCCATGTCTCCACTTCAAGTATGTAAGATGAAGTCCATGGAGGGTTTCTTCTATAACACAGGTATTTAAGGTATTTACACTTATTTTTTATTTATTATACAAGATCATTAGATGATCAAGGAGGTCATGGCAACCCATTCCAGTATTTTTGCCTGAAGAATCCCCATGGACAGAGGAACCTGGCAGGCTACAGTCCATGGGATTGTAAAGAGTTGGACATGACAGAGCAACTCAGCACAGCATAGCACATAAGATGGTCATAGTTTCAATTCTACAATGAGGACACTGAAGCTCAAAAAGTAAAGCCCAAAAGTAGGTGAAGACCTTAGAGTGAAAATGTCCTCATGGAGAGGATGCAGGCACAGGGCCTGAGTCTGAAAAATAGACTTTTTTCCCCCATGGTTACCATGCTTTTCTATATCTTTAATAAACTGTAAATGTATCTGCTTCTGTGGCCACTTTTCAAGGGAAAGTCTCTCCCTATCAGGTAAACCTGAGTTTTATTGTCAGTTTGAAACATAGTTGTCCCTAATTATTAGCAGTGAATTAGCACATATCTTTTCAACAAGATGCTCTATTTGGCCTTACTTTCCTAACCCATCCATCTACTTTTGAACAGGATCTGTCTTCCCTACTCCCATATTCTAGTGATGACGGGCACATGTCTCAGTAGTCCAGATTACAAACGCTCTCCACCAGGAAGAAAGAGGGAGAGAAAGAGCATTTTACTATTGGCATAGTTAAGGCATCTTTCCTCCTGATTAAGGTATTGATCATCTATCTTAATTGTTTCTTAAATAAGGCACTAGGTATTAGGATGCAGCAAGCATATGTGGAGAGAAAGAACACTGCAGAGTTCTCACAATTCAGTGTGGTTACAGGAAAAATAGACTACACAGATACTATCTTTCCTACAGGCTCAAATGAGGGGCATTTTTTAAAGCACATTCAGCAGGCCTCAGGCCATGGAGAGTCCCTGGATATGTTTGTGTAAAACAGTGTGTGGAAGAAGAGGACCTTGGGGAAGATTAAATGATCTAAAGGCAACAATTTGCTGCATCCTTTCCTCCAATGGCTACTCAGACTAGTGTACTCAGACTGTGAGCACCTGGAAGGAAAAACTCCAGCAGGCACTTGCCATTGAAATGTGGTCGGAGAGCAATCCAGCATATAGGTATCACCCTGCTATTTTCTGAAAATGCCTGAAATTAATCAACCTGAAGCTTAATTGGAGAGGCATCTTTAGTCACACAATGTGGGAAATTTGGTTAGCTCATTTGATTTGTTTGGGGTAGGGAAAAAAAAAAAAAAAAGGAGAAGAAGGAAAAAAGGAAGAAACAAAGCAAGAAAACAAACCCAGAACTTGGAGCAGTGGGGATAAACAGAAGCAGAGCTGACTGCATACAGCATGTTTGCAGTAATAAACAACAATGTTATTAGCGAATATAAAGCCCATGATAAACAATGCCATGATGTTCCATTCACCCTAATAGGCAGGAGTAGATAATTGGGACAAATAAAGTGCTAAAACAGTCTCTAACCACCTTTCGGAGCGTCTCTCCGAATGAGTGAATCGCCCCGCATGCTGCAAGGCTCAGCGGTAGCCTGGGATACCAGCTTTTGTGTTTCACTAAAAGAATATGCTCCCGTTGCTAATGGAAAACAACAGAAGCTAAAGAAGATTGCTGGAATTGTCACATCTTCTTTTTGTTTTTGTTTTTTTTCGTGGTAATGAGTAGACAAGGAGACAATTCCACAAATTCATCAAAGCCAGCAGAGAGCTCGTCGAAATACATTGCTAGTTGAAGCCCTCAATAATTCCAACCATTGTTGTTGTTCAGTCAATAAGTTGTGTCCGATGCTTTGTGACCCAATGGACTACAGCACATCAGGCTTCCCTGTCCTTCACTATCTCCCAGAGTATGGTCAAACTCATGTCCATTGAGTCAGTGATGCCATCCAACCATCTCATTCTCTGTCACCCCCTTCTCCCCCTGCCCTCAATCTTTCCTGGCATCAAGATTTTTCCAATGAGTTGGCTCTTTCCATCAGGTCGCCAAAGTATTGGAGTTTCAGCTTCAGCATCAGTCCTTCCAAGAACAATCAGGATTGACTTCTTTAGAATTGATTGGTTTGATCTCCTTGCAGTCCAAGGGATTCTCAAGGGTCTTCTCCAACACCACAGTTCAAAGATCAATTCTTAAGCACTTAGCCTTCTTTATGGTCCAACTATCATATCCATACATGATTACTGGAAAAACCATAGCTTCCAACGATGGGGATTTTCAAATCTAAACTCAGAACTCACTCTTTCATGTGACAATTTTTCCTTTTCCACCCTTCCTGGACAAAATGTCTTTCCCCAGAAATGGGCCTTTTTTTTGAGCAAACATTCCTTTTTCTGTATCGGAATATCATTCTGATAGTTTTCCTTTCCTTTTTTTTTGGTTTAGCTTATGTAGTAGATGGGATTTTGAAACAACTGAGATAGGATGTGAGAAGTGGAAGTGAGAAATAGATTTAAGGGACTACATCTGATAGACAGAGTGCCTGATGAACTATGGATGGAGGTCCATGACATTGTACAGGAGACAGGGATCAAGACCATCCCCATGGAAAAGAAATGCAAAAAAGCAAAATGGCGGTCTGAGGAGGCCTTACAAATAGTTGTGAAAAGAAGCGAAGTGAAAAGCAAAGGAGAAAAGGAAAGATATACCCATTTAAATGCAGAGTTCCAAAGAAGAGCAAGGAGAGATAAGAAAGCCTTCCTCAGCAATCAGTACAAAGAAATAGAGGAAAATAATAGAATGGGAAAGACTAGACATCTCTTCAAGAAAATTAGAGATATCAAGGGAATATTTCATGCAAAGATGGACTCGATAAAGGACAGAAATGGTATGGACCTAACAGAAGCAGAAGATATTAAGAAGAGGTGGCAAGAATACAAAGAAGAACTGTACACAAAAGATCTTCATGACCCAGATGATCATGATGGTGTGATCACTCACCTAGAGCCAAACATCCCGGAATGTGAAGTCAAGTGGGCCTTAGGAAACATCACTATGAACAAAGCTAGTGGAAGTGATGGAATTTCAGTTGAGCTATTTCAAATCCTAAAATATGATGCTGTGAAAGTGCTACACTCAATATGCCAGAAAATTTGGAAAACTCAGCAGTGACCACAGGACTGAAAAAGGTGAATTTGCCTTCCAATTCCAAAGAAAGGCAATGCCAAAAAATGCTCAAACTACTGCACAATTGCACTCATCTCACATGCTAGTAAAGTAATGCTCAAAATTCTCCAAGCCAGGCTTCAGCAATACATGACCCGTGAACTTCCAGGTGTTCAAGTTGCTTTTAGACAAGGCAGAGGAACCAGAGGTCAAATTGCCAACATCCCCTGGATCATCAAAAAAGCAAGAGAGTTCCAGAAGAAAACATCCATTTGTGCTTTATTGACTATGCCAAAGCCTTTGAATGTGTGGATCACAATAAACTGTGGAAAATTCTGAAAGAGATGGGAATACCAGACCACCTGACCTGCCTCTTGAGAAATCTGCATGTAGGTCAGGAAGCAACAGTTAGAACTGGACATGGAACAACAGACCAGTTCCAAATAGGTAAAGGAGTATGTCAAGGCTGTATATTGTCACCCTGCTTATTTAAATTATATGCAGAGTACATCATGAGAAATGCTGGGCAGGAGGAAACACAAGCTGGAATCAAGACTGCCAGGAGAAATATCAATAACCTCAGATATGCAGATGACACCACCCTTATGGCAGAAAGTATAGAAGAAAGAACTAAAGAGCCTCTGGATGAAAGTGAAAGAGGAGAGTGAAAAAGTTGGCTTAAAGCTCAACATTCAGAAAATGAAGATCATGGCATCTGGTCCCATCACTTCATGAGAAATAGATGGGGAAACAGTGGAAACAGTGTCAGACTTTTTATTTTTCTGGGCTCCAAAATCACTGCAGATGGTGACTGCAGCCATGAAGTTAAAAGACGCTTACTCCTTGGAAGGAAAGTTATGACCAACCTAGATAGCATATTGAAAGCAGAGACATTATTTTGCCAACAAAGGTCCATCTAGTCAAGGCTATGGTTTTTCCAGTGGTCATGTGTGGATGTGAGAGTTGGACTGTGAAGAAAGCTGAGCACGGAAGAACTGATGCTTTTGAACTGTGGTGTTGGAGAAGACTCTTGAAAGTCCCTTGGACTGCAAGGAGATCCAACCAGTCCATCCTAAAGGAGATCAGCCCTGGGTGTTCATTGGAAGGACTGATGTTGAAGCTAAAACTCCAATACTTTGGCCACCTGATGCAAAGAGTTGACTCATTTGAAAAGACCCTGATGCAGGGAAATATTGGAGGCAGGAAGAGAAGGGGATGACAAGGAATGAGATGGTTGGATGGCATCACTGACTCAATGGACGTGAGTCTGAGTGAACTCCGGGAGTTGGTGATGGACAGGGAGACCTGGCATGTTGTGGTCCATGGGCTCATAAAGAACAGGACACGAGTGAATGACTGAACTGAACTGAACTGAGATGTGATGTTCTTTCTTCAGTCATAGAAATGGGTAAAGTTTATCATACCATTTATTTTTTCAACTTCACTTTTTCTTTTTGTTCCTTTAGAGATGACATTGATTTACCATTCCAGATACTGAATGGAGTAATAAGAAATGCTAAGGTAGTGTTGCTATTGAAAAACTTTGTGTACATTACCATAGGTAGGATGGATGACCAGTGCAAGTTCAATCCATGAAGCAGGGCACCAGGGCTGGAGCTCTGTGCAACCTGGAGGGATGGGGTGGCGAGGAGGAGCGGAGGGGTAGTCAGGATTGGGAGGATACGTATATACGTTTGGCCAATTCATGTTGATGTATAGCAAAAGCCATCACAATATTGTAAAGTAATTATCCTCCAAGTTAAATAAATAAATTAAAAAAAGAAAATCTCTGAAGTCTTTCAGGCCCATGGAATAAGGAAAGCTAGTTGGAATTCGGCTTTCCATGAATTTTTTCTACACATTCAACTACTCAACAAACATTGTTTGAGTGTCTACAACCTACCAGGCACAGTTTATATTTAGACTGTAGTCCCATTTGCTGCCCATAGTTAAATGAGCCTATACCAAAGAAAAATAACTTATATTTTTCAACTTATAAATATTTCTCAGTTCAAACTACACTGTCCAAAAATGCATCCTTGAACTGCACAGACCAGAATGTATGATAGTAGAGAGAAGGGAGAAAAGTCTGGAATAAAATTGTGGTATACACATGCATTTACACACACACACATGAATCACTTTGGTGTATAGCAGAAATTAACACAACATTGTAAATCAACTATACCTCAATAAAACAAAAGCAATTCAATGGTATAAAGCATTGTCTTTAAAACTCAAACACTTAAACAAATGTGGTGGCTAATTCATTCAACACAGCTAGTAGCATACTGTGTTAAGGAAGGGGAGGGTGGTCTTCTTGGATTATTGCTTGTTATGAGAATGCTTTTTTTTTTTTTTTTGCTGCATTACAATCACATTGAAGGCTGGTGAAACAAGAAAAAGAAATGTGAGAATCTGTCAGATTTGTTTGCTCCATCTCCATTAATATTATTTAATGCTATAATTCTGTTTTATCTAATGAAATACTAAAGGTCATTTTAAAAGTTCATAAATCAGAATATTTAGCTTTACATATTTATTCAAATTTTCAGACATATTCTTAGGAAAAAATGACACAAAAGAACAATATAGCACCTGGCTTACAGAGCCAAGTAAAATAAATATTTGAGTGAAATTCAAAGGGTAGATTTCAAGTTCGGATAACTGAGATTTAAAAACTCACTCCCACTGTAAGGAATGACTTATTATATATATTTAACATACAGCTTAACTCAACGTGCATGCTGGGCTCTCCAGTCTCTAAACTCCTATAGCTTTTACTTGGCATCATCCATTTCATACTGAGAATATAGGACTTTATGTTTTACTTGTGTAAGTCAGTCTCCAATTAAACTGTAAACTTTTCCCCTTCGGTTTTCTACCGAGCAGTGCATTTGGTACAATGGCAGAGGGTTCTCAATAAATGCTTAATGCTGCTTATCATATCATTACAGGATAGACGGTCTGTACTGACCAACTGCACCAATTCATTTCTCACCACCCTCTGGCCAGATTTGGCCTAAACCTCCAGGCAATGGGAATGGGTTTTCTCATTGCATTTCTGGCTCAGTTCTTTGAATCAGATACAAATTGATTGTGAGTAGAAGTTATTCCAGTCTGACAGCTGTCCAGTGTCTTGTTTGTGGAGAGAAAAAATGAGAACGTGTGGACTGTGTTACTTTTTCTGATGGGCCACAGGATAAATAGAGAGGAAAATAGGAAGAGTCTAACATTATCATGACAAGCAAGAGTGTGCCCTCTCTGAACTTGGTCCTGTGCTCAGCCTTGTCAAGGAAACAAGGTGGCATGCTGGCAGTCCCCTGAAAGCAAGTTGGGTGACTAATTCTGACAGGATAGCAAAAAACCCAGTGGTATTTTGTGTCTTCTTTGCATTAATAGAAGATATTGGTCTCCACAGCTGTCATTGTACCAGCACTTTTCATTGGCACTAGAATTCATCTTCCAATATGACACCAGTATCAAAACAATCTACAAATGGGATATTTCCAGCTGAGATTGTGGATTTTTCTCAACATGCAAATTTATCATTTCACTTTATTTTCCAAAATGGAAAACATGACCTTTCTACTTCTCACTTCATCTTAGCATCATGGACTAGTAAATATATTCTATCTTTCCCTAGATATTTTATTATTATTATCATATTTCCACAGCAGAAAATATGATGGGGGAGAAAGAGTAAAAAATATACATAAAATAGGGAAAAGAAAGAAAAATGCAGAATATCAGTCAGGCTTGACGAGGTTCCCCTAAGAATAGATTACCTAGTCTAATGTTGTGGAAAAATGACTGCTATACATCAGCAAAAGAGGTCAGGAAATTAAATTTTATGTGTCCTGCCTGGAAAAAAAAAAAAAAGAGAGAGAGAGTTTGGCTGAAAAATAGAATCTTTCATGGCCTGGTGGGAATTTTGAACATTTCAATTCTGCTTAAAAAGAAGGAAAGAAAAATTCAGTGGTGGAAGAAACCACAAGTCAAGGAATAATCTCTTCTAAACTATAATGAAGAACGTCTATCAAAGGCCTTCTGGCAGCCAGATCCTGTCCCATGAGGTGGTAGGAAGAGTGGCAGCCATGTTTTAGAGAATTTGTGAATTCTGTGAGGATCAGATTATAGGTAAAACTGTGGGAACCCCTATAGTTATTTATAATTTCCCTCAAAGGTGTGATATCTTGGATTGCTTATGAAACTGAAGGACTATTGTCTACAATATATGTAAGTAGAATTTTTTTTCAAAATACTCTTCTTTGTGAAGAGACAGCACACTTTTCCTCTTCTAGTGACCTTGTCTGCTTCTTAAGTCATGTTCTGAACTTTTAAATTACATTCTAATTTTTTTTTTTCATCTCTCTGACTTGTTTCCATATAATTCATATGAATCCATGCCTCTTTTCTTTTCACCAATGGTAGCTAACTCATGCCACTAATATAATTGTACCACTCCTTTATCTGTTCTATCAAAAATTGCCATACCATTTAAGATCTTCATTTTTCTGTTCTCCTCAATAATTTCCATGTATTTACAAATATATACTAACCTCTTAATAGTAGCAAAACGAAACAAAAAGGGCAAAAAACTCAATAATCCGATTCTCATTCAATTTTCCCCCTTCAATCTTCCCTATTTTTGATGAGCAACTTGGTGAACAAAAAATGAAGTCTCTGGCATCAACTTTCTTATCCATCAGATTCTTTTTGTGTGACTTCTTCCCCCACATACCTTAGAAGATAGAAATATACAGTTTGTCTTTTCAAGAAGAGAAATAACTCCTTAATAATCAGTATTTGTATAATTTTCTCATCTTCCTTGACTCTCAGCATTATCTTCTCTTTCTCCTACCTTTCCAATATTTCCTTTCTTTTTGTTATGTTTTAAATAAATGCACTCTCCATGGTCAAGTGCTAGATTAAAGCTATCTCTTTTTCCTAGTCCTTCTATATTCGTTTCTAATGATAAGCTAATACTTCTAAGAGTCTATTTCTTGAAGGGTGGTGAAACAAAAAAATTGGAAGCATGGGTATAGAAGATGGTCTGGTTCAAGTCTAAGTTTGATGTTTCTCACCTATAGAGCTATAAGCAAGACATTCAACTTTTACAGTTTCACTTCTAATTTTCAGAAAAATAATGGCTATATCAAAATGATATTGAGAGGAATAAATTAGAAAATACATGTAAAGCACTTATCACTGAGATAGAGACATAGTAAATCCATAATACATTATTATTATTATTATTTTTTCAGTTCACATCATCACCCATTCGGGTTCATGTCCTCATCACATCTCCCATAATGCATTAAGTCTTTCCATTCCTTTGCTCTCCATGCTCGTATCATCCCATTACTCTGTCATCCAGAACTTTGTAGGTTGGGATTTTCTTCCTGAAGCACCGCTCAAATTATGTCCTACACTGATCCCACTCTCTCTTTTATTTAAAAATCTATATTAATTCTTCACTGCTTATAGAATAAAGTTTAAATAGTTTAGTCTTAAATGTCATCCCCAGTATAGCACCAACGTCCATTTTTTCCCTTTTTACTTCTACTTTAAGGCATCCAATGTTATAGTAAAAGTAATTTACCTAATGTCCTCTGAATATACCATGATATTTTTGATGCCTATATGCTATGGTTGTGATATGCTTTCTAGAGGCAATTCCTTCTTCTCATCCCATGTACTCCTCTAGACACATCAGAAGTGCTCATTCCAAAAGTCACCTACTGAATAATTTCATTATTCAAATAACCTCTCTTCCTCTTCTAACTCAGAATCTTCTCTGATAAATCATAATAAACCATAACTCTTTTAGGAGGCAGAGAGTAATGTTTACATCTTTTATATGAACACATCATTGAGGCTTCCTTAGTGTTTTTTGAATTAACAAAACCCTTTTACTCTACAGGTGCAAATTATCTCTATTTTTTTGAAGAGATTTTGTTGGATTTCAAACTTTCCCCCCACATGTAATGCCATCTGCTGAAAGCACTATAATTTTTTCTTTACTTTCAGCTTGCCATCTATATACTGTTGAAACAGGATTTAAAATTTTCCAGTAAACAGGAAAGGCAAGGAATATACTCCTTTTTTTATATCTTTTCAATAGCTTACTGTATTTGTTTCAACTTTATTGAGATATGACTGAAATAAAATTTTGTGTTTTACAATGTTGATTTGATATTTATAAATTGCAAAATGATTATCACCATAGTATTAGTCTCCTTATTCCTCTTAAAATGAGATTTGAATTTTGTACATGACCCTTAAAGTCTTACCTGACCACCCAGTTCATTATATTTCTGACCTCGCTTTCTAATGTTTCCCGCGTTGTTCACTTGCCCCAGCCAAGAGTAGGAATAAATTTTCCAGAAGTCATGTATAGCCAGGAATGGTACCTTTTCCCAACAGCTAGATTATTGATTCACAGAACAAGAACTAGAGAACATAGAAAGGGTCCATATAAGTAGCGGAAAATAATTAGACCTACACTAATCACTGCTCCAATCCAACCTAACAAATACTAAAAGCAAGGCCAAAAAATATCAAACTATTTTTAAATAACATGTCTTCCAGGCCAAAGCTGAATAGAGGAATAGGTACAGTATCTAGTACCTATATGCCAAAATGATGATGTCTTACATCCATTCAGAACTTAAATATGCAAAGAAGCAGAAAATATGCCATGTATCAAGGACAACGTTTATAAATCAACACCAACCCAGAACTAATACAGATATTATAACTAATAGACAGGGGCATTAAAACTGTTATAATTATATCCCATAAATGTAGAAAGTTAAATGCAGCAAGTTTATGCATTTAAAAGAAGACTCAAACTAGACTTCTAGAGATTTTATTAATATTTTTAATGTGTGAAATGAAAAACACACTAGATGTCATTAATAGTAGAATAGATGTTGCAGAAGGAAAGATTAGTGAATTTGAATTTGAAGACAAAATGAAGCATAGTAAGAGAAGAAAATTTAAAAATTGAGCAGAGTGTCACTGTACTATGGAGCAATTTGAGGGGGCCTGAAAGAACTTTTTGAATAAGTGTTTTCATGTTCTCCAGATAAATACCCAGAATTAGAATTGCTGGAACATATATCTACTTAAAAAATTATTATATAACTTACAGATGTGCAATATAGAGTCACAATTTTTAGAGTTATACTGCATTTACAGTTATTATAAAATACTGGCTATATGTGCCATATTGTACAATATATCTTTGTAACTTATTTTATACTTAATAGTTTGTGCCTCTTACTCTTTTCCCCTATATTGACCCTGTCCTCTAACCCCATTCCCCACTGGTTACCATGAGTTTGTTCTTCATGAGTTTGCTTCTTTTTTGTTTTGTTTTGTTTTTGTATGAGTTTGCTTCTTTAGTTTGTTGTATTTTTGAGATTTTACATATAGGTGACATCATATGGTATCTATCTTTTTCTTCCTGAATTATTTAGCTACCCACTCCAGTATTCTCACCTGATGGGCTATAGTTCATGAGGTCGCAAAGAGTCAGACATGACTGAGTGACTAAGCACATAATGGTCTACAAGTCTAACCATTTTGCTGCAAATGGCAAAGTTTATTCTTTGTTGTTGTTTTTTTTTTAATGGATATTATTCCATTGTGTATATGTGTACTTATTTTTCTACTGATGGACACATTGAACTTAAGTCCATACCTCAACTCTGTTTAAAAATGAACTTAAATTAGATCCTAAAACTAAATATATGGTTAAAAACGGCAAGTAGAAAACTTCTGTAAGCCTGAGTTAGGCAAAAGTAGGTTGGATATGATATCATAGAGCAAAAATTTGGTAACTAGATTTCATTTAAATTAAATTTTACTCTTTGACATTCACTAAAAGAATAAAACCTATATCTTTATAATACATGTATAAAATAATACATAAAAAAACTGTCTAAGTCAATAAGGAAACAAAAAACCTAATAAAAATGGGCAAATGTTTAACCAAACAAGATACTGCATGATAGGATATTCAACTTTATTAATTATTAGGTAAATGTAGATTAAAATTGCAGTGAACTATTTCAGTTACAGTTTTCTCAGAGTATAAGCCCAGTAGTGGGATTTCTCGGTTATAAGGTAGTTCTATGTTTAATTTCTTAAGACACCTCCACACTATTCTCCACAATGTCTGTGCCAATATACATTCCCACCAACAATGTAGGAGGGTTCACTTTTCTCCACACTCCCTCCATCATTTATTGTTTGTGGATTTTTGATGATGGCCATTCAGACCAGGGTGAGGGGATACCTCTTTGCAGCTTTTGTTTGAGCATCTTTTCATGTGCCTCTTGACCATCTGTATGTCTTCTTTGGAGAAATGTCTGATTAGGCGTTCTGCCCATTTTTTATTAGATTATTTTTTAAAATATTGAACTCCATAAGCTCTTTGTATATTTTGGACATTAATTCTTTGTCTATTGCTTCATTTACAAATATTTTCTCCCATTCTGAGATTTTTCTTTACATCTTGCTATGGTATCCTTTGTTGAGTAAAAGCTTTTGAATTTAATTATGTCCCAATTGTTTATTTTTATTTTCATTATTTTAGGAGGTGGATAAAAAAAGACCTTGTGATTTATGTCAGAGTGTTTTTCCTAAGTTTTCCTCTGAAAGTTGTATAGTGTCTGATTTTACATTTTCATCTTTAATTCATTTTTAGTTTATTTTTGTATATGGTGTTAGATAATGTCCTAATTTCATTATTTTAAATGTAGCTGCCCAGATTTCCCAGCACCACTTATTGAAGAGGCTGTCCTTTCTTCATTATGTATTCCTCCTCCCTTTGATAGGTGCCCCAGTGTTCAGGGAAGCACTGTTCACCATAGGGAGGACTTGGAAACAGCCTAGATGTCCATCAACAGATGAATGGATAAAGAGGATGTGGTACAGATACACAATGGAATATTATTTAGCCATAAAAAGGAATGAAATTGAGTCAGTTGAAGTGATGTGGGTGAACCTAGAATCTGTCATACAGAGTGAAGAAAGAAATAGAAAAACAAATATCAATAATAATGCATATATATGGAATCTAGAAAAATGGCACCAATGAATCTATTTGCAGGACAGGAATAGAGGCACAGACATAGAGAGTGGATCTGTGGACACAGACAGGGAAGGAAAAGGGGGACAAGCTGAGAAAGTAGCGTTGACCTATATACACTGTTATGTGTAAAATAGAAACTGTTGTATAGCACAAGGAGCTCAGCCTAATGCTCTGTGATGACCTAGAGTGGTAGAATAGGAAGGTGGGAGGAAGGCTCAAGAGGGTGGAGGTAAATGTGTACATATGACCGATTCGCAATGTTCTACAGCAAAGAATACCACAACATTTTAAAGAAATTACTTTCCAGTTTAAAAATTCAAAAAATGAAAACCATATATAATAATTTAAAAAATAAAACAGTGAACTATACTATTTACCAGTAGAATGACTAACATTGTAAAAAGTTACAATCACACATGGGCAAGTTTGTGTAACAGGTGGAGCTCTTTTACACTGTTGCAGGGATTCAATCACTTTGGAAAACTATTTGACAATTTCTTGAACAGTTACACATACAAATTCTATATGATCATGCCATTCCACTTCTATGTATTCACCTAAGAGAAATAAAAGTATACCTTTATTCAAAACTTACACATTATTTTTCATAGATTTATTTTAATAATGAAAAATCTAGGAAAAAAACAAATGCACACCAACAGATGAATGGATAATCAAATTGTGGTATTTTACTTAGTAATACAAAAGAATGAACTATTGATATACTCAACAGCATGGATGAATCTCAGAATAAGTATATTGATGAAAAGGTGCCAGACTAAAAAAGAGTATGTATAGTATCCCTTTATTATCACAATAGTTTCATAAATGTCAATATATCAATAAGTGACAGAAGGCAGATTAGTGATTGCCTAGAAGGGAATTTTCAAGCTATGTCTATCCTAAGAAATCCAGAGTAAAGAAAGAAAAATTCACAATGATATTTACTATTATGTAAATCTTCTTATTGTTCAGTTGCCCAGTCATGTCTGATTCTTTGTAACCCCATGCACTGCAGCTCACCAGGCCTCCCTGTGCCTACCATCTCCCAGAGTTTGATAAATTTTTCTACTCATACTTTATCATTGTTGACTTTCCATGAGTTTTTGCATATCAGAAACTCAGTCCCAGAATTTATGGAAAAAAAAACCCTGCAAAATGTTATATCCAAATACTGAAAAAAATCTCATAAATCATCATTTGTAGCAATAAAAAAAGAGTACACAAGATTACATTTTAGTTTTTCAGTATAGCAACCGTGAAAAATTTCTTAAACACCACCTATCCTGTTCTTAAAACTTCACTGGCATTACAGCAGACAGGAAGAACTAAAGTATTTTCTTTGCCTTTAGCATCTTTCTAGTTGTTGAAGTAAAAATGAAAGAAATGAAATGGTGAAAAAATAATAAGTATCTGCACCTAATAAACCTCCTAAGACAAACATCAATTCAGATGTGAAATCTTCCTTTAAGTGCTGAGACTTTAGCTGGATCCTGAGATTCAGTAAGTAGGACATTCTAGAAGGGAAGAAGGTATCATCAGCAAAGTAAGGAGTCTATGTTTAGTCAGAGAGAGTCAGAGATCTCAGGAGGAAGAAGAATAAGACATAACTTTCTGGACATAATAGAAGTCATTTTAGGCCCTAAACTATTCTGTGATCTAAGCCTGATTGCAATGCTTAGCCCTGCAGAAGTGTAGGTCTCGGTACATAATGACTTTAAGGAAACAAAAGAATGTAAGAACAAACCGTTATTACCAGACCAGGAAAATAACTTAGCCACATCACAGATAATCAGTTGTAAAGACTCCCAGATCTATTTTAAAGGTAAAGACTACCCTGGTGCACATTCTTGAGCTGTTTTACAGAATCTCAATCCCTTGAGCACTCAACCACCAGACTCACTGAAGCCTGAGAATTCATAATGCCAACCCTTGCTAGAGCTCATAACTTCAATCAACAAAAGCCTGGTCTCTCTCAACCTGAATGACCTTTGTCCCAGTTTTATGTTGAAATTTCCTATCTATCAAGGGAGTATACCTGAGAAAAGCCCATCTCTACCTGGAAGATTATAAGCCCACTTCATATATGCGCATGTATCCTTAACTTAAAATTCCCAACCTTGTTATTTGGAGAGACATCACTTTGGGAGAAATCCCCAGAGTCCTTCTTACTTGTTTCAAATATTAAAATCCCTTCTTCTTCCACTCTTTGGCTTGGTTGTGTCATTTGGCTCCACATCCATGAAGAGGTGAACCCATTTTTGAGCAACATATGGGGCCTGAGTATACTTATAAGCACACAGCTATTATAATGTGTCAGGAGTAGCAATAAAAAAGGTCTCGTGGGTATGAAACAGCTTAAACCACAAGGCACAGAAGTAGAACCTGATGGAGCTGGCAGTACAGATCTATTGAGGATGCTGATGGAGAAAAAGAGAGTTTGTTTTTCATGATAAAGATGGTACTATATTTTCTCACCTAATATTCATTCTCTTCTTTCTTTTTAAGATACTTTCAAATCTGTTGGCAATAGCAAACTTACACAGCTAAAAATATTACATTTTCCAGACTGACTGCACACAATGGTGACAATTTGACTTTCCCAGCTAATTAAATGGAAGCAGATGCTATTGAAGGAGCTTCTGTAATACAAAGCTTCAGACCTTGAAATAAGTGGCTTACAGAGAATTGGTGAATTTTGGGGATGGGATAAGAAGAAAGTAGAGTATTTGGTATGACCAGTGTTTAGGGGTTGGATAAAGGCAGAGGTGCTTGTGAAAAAACAAACAGGAAATACATGGAGATAGATTAACAGTGAATCAGGAAAATGAACAGTGCAAAGTGTTCAGGTGCTTCGTGGGGCCAAGAAAACACTAGATACCCCCACATTCCATTAATGAAAGGAGACATATTCACCTGGACATGAGGGGTCAAGCCACCTAGGTTCAGAGAAGTAAATTAAAATTTCTTCTTATATTAACTCATAGATCAATATATGAAAACTAAACTTAACTTGGTTAAAAAAATAGTGGAATGACATATACATAATTGGATATACATCCTCCTATAAAGAAATGCTAGGATTGATAAATTTAGCACCAAATGTCAAGTTTAGGGAATTAAGTGATTTGCCTAGAAGGATGAGAGAGATATATTTAATTTGCAAAATAAGTCAGCATTTCATCCAATACACATTTTTGATACTTACTTAGTTTGAGAAAGAATTCTAGAAATTGGGGTTATAGAAAGAAGCCATGCTCCTTCATATCAAGGAATTTACAATCAGGGTTCATATATCATAAAAAGTTGATATGTGATATGATTAATTACTATTTTATAGGAGAGTAAAATATAGCTTGTTTATGTTATATATATATATATATATATAGACAAAAGGGTTTATTTTTATTGTGTGTATAAAATGTATATGGAATTATTCACATCCTTAGAGACATATACAGATGTATTTTTTCTTTCAAAACGCTTTGTTCAACATAAACAAATAGCATATATTTTCGTATGTCCATCAGTTCAGTTCAGTTCAGTCACTCAGTCGTGTCTGACTCTTTGCAATCCCATGAATCACAGCACGCCAGGCCTCCCTGCCATCACCAACTCCCGGAGTTCACTCAAACTCATGTCCATCAAGTCGGTGATGCCATCCAGCCATCTCATCCTCTGTCGTTCCCTTCTCCTCCTGCCCCCAATCCCTCCCAGCATCAGGGTCTTTTCCAATGAATCAACTCTTTGCATGAGGTGGCCAAAGTATTGGAGTTTCAGCTTTAGTATCAGTCCTTCCAATGAACACCCAGGACTGATCTCCTTTAGGATGGACTGGTTGGATCTCCTTGCAGTCCAAGGGACTCTCAAGAGTCTTCTCCAACACCACAGTTCAAAAGCATCAATTCTTCGGTGCTCAGCTTTCTTCATAGTCCAACTCTCACATCCATATATGACCACAGGAAAAACCATAGCCTTGACTAGATGGACTTTTGTTGGCAAGGTAATATCTCTGCTTTTCAATATGCTATCCAGGTTGGTCGTAACTTTCCTTCCAAGGGAGTAAGCGTCTTTTAATTTCATGGCTGCAATCACCATCTGCAGTGATTTTGGAGCCCAAAAAAACAAAGTCTGACACTGTTTCCACTGTTTCCCCATCTATTTGCCATGAAGTGATGGGACCAGATGCCATGATCTTCGTTTTCTGAATGTTAAGCTTTAAGCCAACTTTTTCACTCTCCTCTTTCACTTTCATCAAGAGGCTTTTTAGTTCCTCTTCACTTTCTGCCATAAGGGTGGTGTCATCTGCATATCTAAGGTTATTGATATTTCTCCCAGCAATCTTGATTCCAGCTTGTGCTTCTTCCAGCCCAGCGTTTCTCATGATGTACTCTGCATATAGGTTAAATATGCAGGGTGACAATATATACAACCTTATGTCTATAAAGATATATAAATTGAGAAGAAAGAAATGTATAATTTGTAATTAAGTCATCATAGAGGATAATTGATCTTCCCAGCGTAAGATTTCTGAAAGGTTTCATAATAGCTATTATGTTTGAATATGTATAAAAATATTTGTGGTATATAGAAAGATTTGAGTAAAAGTGAAAAACAGAAAATCCATGTGAAGTATTGGCATTTTGTCCCATCTCAAGTTTTAGAACTCATGGGTCAAATAGATTTATTTTGAACATTTGGCTTAATTCTGATTTTGTGTATATATATACATGTATATATGCATATATCCAAGGCATACATATGAATATCTGTCATATACATACACACATATATTTATATGTATAAATTGGAATGTTTCCCCCATTTGATACTTTGAAACAGACTCAGATGCCAAATGCAATAGTGTTTAAATAGTATTAACATAAACAAGGAATCGTTCTGTGTTAGTATGAAAATCAAGCAGAAAAGTAAATGTTAACTCTGTGTATGAAGATAAAGCAGCTTCCTATACATGGCATTAACTCCTGGGTTACACTATTTCCTTAAACCAATAAAAAGAATTAGTATCTCCATTCACCTCTGACACAAAATTAATCCTGAAGGTGTAAATCCATTGTGTTTCAGAGAACTTTATTTTTCATGATAGAGACAAGCTTCAGTTTTACAATGGAAATAGTAGTGTTCAATAATAGTTTAGAAACAAATAATACATATTATAAATTTCTTTCTTTATAAATGAAGAAAGGAAGAATAAGGAGAGAAGGAGGGAAACATGGAGAAGAAAGAGAAGGAAAAGAAGAGGATGACATGAAGTATGAATCCAGGAGGGTGAGAAGGAGTTGGTCTGGTTGTCTTTAATAGGGAGCATACTCTTTGGAGTCGCAGATTGGAATCAAGACAGAAGAGGGGAGATGTGCAGGAAGGATGTGAAATATTCCTTATTTATCACTTGTATTTAGGAGATGGGGGAAGAATAATTTTGGGTGAATGAAGCTCAAATTACCTTAGACTAGTTTTTGAGTTAGAATTTGTACAGAATAAGAAAAAATAACCAAATCTTGATTAATTACAGAATTATAATTCCTTTGGGAATGTGAAGTCCTGCTTTATTACAGGCAAAGAGAGGTTCCTATTACTTTTTTTTTCTTTTCTGACAATATTCTTGGAGACGTCTATGGGTGCTTGTTCTTGTTATCTACAAAATTAAATGAACTGCCTTCTTTGCCAACAGAAAGGCTATAGCAATCTGGTTTACTGTTGAGTAAGAGTTTTTGTTCTGCTAATTTTAGACTGATTCTGTTGTCAAAAATTTTAGAGAAAATAAAAACAAAACTTTGTTAAACTAGTGAACAGAAAAATTACTTAAATTCTTGCTAAGCAGTTGTTTTGAAATAAATCTTATTTCAATTGTTAGAAATGTTAAGTATTTATGACATCTGAAATAGCATGAAAGGACTTCAGGGGAAAGGGCTTGTAGGTAAAAGCTAGTGCCTTTTTAATAAAAATTTTAAAAAGCAGTTTTAGAGGAAAAAACAACTCTGGAGTTTTCATACTGTTAAAAGACTTCGGCTAAGGCAAAATTTATGTCTCCATACTATGTAAATTTGTTTTATATAATTTCACAGTCCATCAGAAATAAGAGTCAAGATCAAGAGACCTTTATACAATGCAGAAATGGAAGATACAACAATATGCACAGTGCAGATTTTTATACATTCTGTTCAGCTGGCTAACACTGAGATCTTCTAGGGAACAGGGGTTCTCAACATTGAGGCCTTGAATGTCTGGAGGTAGCCAAGACCCTTTTCAGGGGGAGGGCAGAATCAAAACTAGTTTTGCAATAATTTTAGAGACCGTATTTATCTTTTTCACTGTATTGACAATGCCTCCAATGGTGCAAAAGCAATAGTGAGTAGAAATGACATTTCCTTTAGTACGAATAAATCCACCAGCAGTGTCTTGCAGTAGTCATGGTATATTCACCACCCATACTTTCAGGAAAAGCAAAAGGCATTTTATTTTAAAATGCCCTTAAAGAAGTAGCTAAAAGAACTAAGTTTATTAAATCTCTACTCTTATAAACTGAACCAATCACTTTAGGAAAATATGGAATGTCATTTTTCAAAGGCATTGATAAACAACTGGCTATTTAGGCTTGGGTATTGACGGTAAAGCGTCTGCCTACAATACAGGAGACCCGGTTCAATCCCTGGGTTGGGGACATCTCATGGAGAAGGGAATGGCAACCCATTCCCATATTCTTTCTGGACTTCCCTTGTGGCTCAGATGGTAAAGCGTCTGCCTACAATGTGAGAGACCTGGGTTTGATCCCTGGGTTGGGAAGATTCCCTGGAGAAAGAAATAGCAACCCACTTCAGTACTCTTGCCTTGAAAATCCCATGGGATTTTCAAATGGACGGAGGAGCTTTGGGCAGGCTACTATCCATGGGGTTGCAAAGAGTTGGGCATGACTGAGCGACTTCACTTTCTTTCTTTCTATTGAGTAGACATTTTGTTGAAAATGAACTATGTGAGCCTGTCATTTCAAGGCAATTAATTGACAGCATTTTTTTTCCCATTGCTCAAAGTTGAAGTTTTGAAAAAAAAATAAAACTTTGAAAAACTTGTTTCTACTACCTTGTGAAAGTGATAGCCACTCCGTTGTGTCCAGCTCTTTGCAATCCCACAGGCTGTAGTCCACAAGGCTCCTCTGTCCATGGACTTCTCCTGGCAAGAATACTGAAGTGGGTAGTCATTCCCTTCTCCAGGGAATCTTCCTGACCCAGAGATTGAACCTGGGTCTCACCCTCATTGCAGGCAGATTGTTTACTGTCTGAGTCACCAGGGAGTTCCATCTACTATTTTAAACTAAACAATTTCCCAATACTTAATTTTTTCTGAAAAGATGGATGACATTGATCAATGTATTTATCAACGTTGCAAAGCTCAATAAACTCATGTTTTCCAGATGACAAATGCACAATGTTATAAAATTAGGCACAAACAAGAGCAATTAAAAAAATGATATAAAAAGAATTTAATGGAACAGTGCAAAAAGCTTGTTGGTATGGTTTTATATATTGCAACCAACATATAGGGAACAATTTGTTGACTTTTGGTATATATAAAAAAAATCCACAACTGTAAAGAAAAGGCTATTAAAAACAGTCCTACCATATCTAACTCTTATTTATTTACCCTTAGTCATATTTGAAGTAAAGTTAGCATTTATTCATATAATTCATCAGAGAAACACACTCTATATCCCAATTATAGAAGCTATGGGAACGTAGGCATTTTCTATCGCTAGACAGCAAATATATTTGCAAAAATATAAAACAATGCCATTCTTATTAAATTTTCTTGTTATAGAAGATATACTTTTTCTTTACACAAAACAAGATATTTTTGCTACATAATGAACCTGTTATTTCTAAATGAATAAAGAAAAACTTAAATTTTATTACTTTTGATTTTTATTACAGTCACTATCAATAGATGTAATAAATATTAACAGATGCTCTTTGAGGTTCTCAATACTTTTTAAAAAGTAATTTATTCATTTTAATTGGAGGCTAATTACTTTACAATATAATGGTGTTTTTTTGCCACACATTGACATGAATCAGCCACAGGTATACATGTGTCCCCCATCCTGAAACCCCTCCCACCTCCCTCCCCATCCAATCCCTCTGGGTTGTCCTGGTGCACCGGCCTTGAGTGCCCTGCTTCATGCATTGAACTTGGACTGGTCATTTATTTCACATATGGTAATATACATGTTTCAATCTATTCTCTCAAATCATCCCACCCTCGCCTTCTCCTACAGAGTCCAAAAGTCTGTTCTTTATATCTGTGTCTCTTGTTGTTTCATATATAATGTTGTTGTTACCATCTTTCTAAATTTTGTATATATGCATTAATATCCTGTATATTATACTGTTAATATACTGTCTTTCTGTTAATATATGTTTAACATATTTGTTAATATGCTGTTTTTCTTTCTGACTTACTTCACTCTGTATAATAGGCTTCATTAGAGCTGATTCAAATGCATTATGTTTAATAGCTGAGTAATATTGCATTGTGTATATGTACCACAGTTTTCTAATCCATCGTCTGCGGATGGGCATCTAGGTTGCTTCCATGGCCTAGCTATTGTAAACTGCTGTGATGAACATTGGAGTACAGGTGTCTCTTTCAATTCTGGTTTCCTCAATGTGTATGCCCAGCAGCAGGATTGCTGGGTCATATGGCAGTTCTATTTTCAGTTTTTTAAAGAATCTCCACACTGTTCTCCAATGGCTGTACTAGTTTGCATTCCCACCAACAGTGTAAGAGAATTCCCTTTTCTCCACATCCTCTTCAGCACTTATTGTTTGTAGACTTTTTGATAGCAGCCATTCTGACCAGCATGAGATGGTATCTCATAGTGGTTTTGATTTGTATTTCTCTGATAATGAGTGATGCTGAGTATTTCTTCGTGTGTTTGCTAGCCATCTGTATGTCTCCTTTGGAGAAATGCTCAATATTTTTAAGAATGTAAAAGGTATGTAGACCCCCAAATATTTAAAAAGCGCTGCTCTAGATCAGTTAAGGCATTTTTGACACAAAGGAAAGTGCACAGGCTTCAGAATCAGGAAAATGGTGGCAAGTGTAAACTGTATTTATTTGTTTGCTCCTTAGCTGCTTACCTTTACAAAACATCAGTTGTCTTAGTGGGAAAGTAGGTTTTAAAGTATTTATGTAATTTTATAAAAAATACATATAGTCTAAATAATGTACCTAGCACAGAAACTAGTATATAGTAGATCTTCAATGACTTTAGTACAAAAATTTTTTATAGATTTCTGTCTAAATATGGATCTATATATTGTCATCAAATAGTTTTAAAAAGACAACAAAATGCTTACTTTTTATTTTATCAAGTCATAATATTATCAATAGGTTTGGGAATGTAGAAACAGCTTTTGACAATAAGACACCAATAAAAAATAGAATAATTATGTAAGAGAAGAAGTTCACTTAACCCAAGGTTATTAATTATATACAGGAATTTAGTAGTAAAAATTACAAATGATTTCCTATGATGAGTACTAATTTAGCAACCATAGTTATTATGGTGCAAGAAATTATGTGGCTGAAGTGTACAACCAGTTGAAATACCACACTTCCCCAATTATGTTAGAAAGGTGTTTTGAAACTTTCAAGTCTGAAGAGAAGTTTCTGTCCTGTGGCCAACTTTTAAAAGGAGCAAAAAATCAGAAGGCAATGAAATGCACTAGAAAAGATGACAGAAACTAAAACCATCATTGTCTTTTGCAAATCTTCCTACTGCCTGCTCCCTCTTCCTATTCTTGGGACAAGGTCCTCAGTATTCCTGCCTTAGGACCATTGCACTCCACCCTCAATTCACCTCACAGATGTTCTTCTCTTCCATGGAAATTCCTTCAGCTGTACTCCCTTTCCTCGGCTGTTCCCAAAGAACAGAATGGGCCTTGATGCTACTCCTTCAACACCCCATTACTGCTACCAAACACTGAAGTTGTATGCTTGTCCCACTTATTTCAGAAACCCATCTCCCATCACCCCTTTCATCCCACTCTCCGTTCAAGTGGAATTGTTTCATGATCCTTCAAGCGCTGTACAATTTTCTTCTACAATTCATCATATACTACATTTCTTATATTTGGATTTCCTTCTTTCCAGTCCTCAGTTCCACAAGATGAATCTCAAACGGCTTATTTTCTTAACTTATCTTCTGTGAGGTCCATCTTTCCATGTAAATCAAAAATGATCTCTGTGTTCTCTAGTCTCTCATTATAATACATATGAACAATTTCTATAGTACGTTTTTTCTATCATTTGATTACTATTTGAAAAATTTATTAATCTCCTAATCTAGGGTGTTTCAGATTAAACTACCAACCATCACTTTTCTTGACTAATGCCAATAGCCTCCTAATTGGTCTCCATGCATTCATCTTGGCTCCATTTAATCCATTTCCTACTTAGCAACCAGAGTGATCTTCTTAAATTATACTCAAACCATTAACCTGCTCAAAACACTTAAACAGTTTCCCATTTCACTTATAATAAAATCCAAATTTCTTATCATGGTCTGACCAGTCGTGCATGATCTGCCTTCTGTCTATTTCTTCAAACTCATCATCAATGTCTTCCTTGTTCCCTCTATGCTGCAACCACACTGCACTTCTTTCAGTTTTTTGAACTCCCAAAGCTCTTTCTCAAAGAAAAAAAGAAAAAAAAAATATATACACTACCTTTTCTGCTGAAAGCTTTTTTCTCTTGTTTTTCACATAGCTACTTATTCTAAATGTTTGAAAATCTATGTTAGGTCTATTAATAAAAGGACACTCTTGATCTTTCAGCCTCTCACTTCTTTCTTTCATTGTACTTATTAAACTTATACTTTGAAAATTATTTCAGTTCATTTGCATTTGTCTGTCTTCCACACCGGAATGTGAGCTCCACGAGGTTGGGAAACATGTATATTTTGTTCTTTGTTGCATTATTATCACCCAGCAGAAGACCTGACACAGGGTTTAATAAATATTTGTTGAGAAAATAGATTAAAAATTTAAATGGTATCAGTTGGTAGTATTTTATTTTTAGTCAGTAAGGTCAAAGTATCTTAAGGGATATAAATAAAGCCTGCCAAACAGTATTTGTAAGTTTTCAATATCCTGAATTTATGTAATTAAAGATTGCTCTTCCAAAGGAAATGTTAAGACTCTTCAGAATAAATTATGATGACTCTCCAAAGATTCGGGTAGACAATTAAATGTAACATAATGCAAACTTTAAGAAGAAATATAGTGACAATATGTTAAATATATATATGGAGAGTGACTATCCAGAAATTAAGCTGATGTGTAATTTTTCAATAGTGCTCTATAGGAGCATATGGCAAATTTTATCTCCATTTCAAAGAATGTTGCTCAACTTCTGCATTTACTTTCACTCTTTTATATGCACAACATGTATATTTCATTTCTTAGAAAGTAATTTACATTTTTTTAGTGTTAAAAATATTCAAAGTGTTATTTTCAGCAAAAGAATGGGAATATACTTGACTTTAGTTTTCATTGACCTCAAAATTCTCCCTTCCTTTCTGCCATTTCTTACTTTTTCTTTTTTTCTTTACTTCCATCCTTTATTCCTATTTGTATTCTGGAAATTCTTCATCCCCTTTGTATTTTCTAAGTGCCATACCTGTTTCAACAGTATGTTGGGCAACTTGTGGATGCTGGGTCAAAGGAGTAATTAAGAAGTTGCCAAGTATTACTATGATTCACATTATCAAGGCACTCCACTTATTCTGCACAAAGACCTCCTTTAGATATTTTAATATGCACACACTTCCATTTATTTTCTTGCCTTCTCTCTGATTCATCCCTCCCTAGATACTTTGTATAATGGTCTCTCCACCTTCATACTATTATTTTTACTGCCTGAATCCTCCTGGATCATGTATTTTGCCCATTTCATTTGGAAAATCTGATCCAGGGCCTTTCAATGGATCAGTTGGTCCAGTGGCCATTTATGCATCACCTTAGAGCCTCTTAAGCTCACCTGTGTCTAAAATCTTGATCCTGTTGTTTTTCCCCAGTACTAGCTACAGCAACCAGTACTACATAGCTCAGACTGATTTAATTTAGACTCAGCCCACATTTATGATTATGACCTTGACTGAATCTGTACCTCCCATCTATGGGCTTTGGTGAGGAATGAGATGATGGAGTTGCAGTTGGCTCCCAAAAGGCTCAAGTCTGACATGAGTTGTGTATTCTCTTGTGGATAAGTGTTTGGTCCATAGAAGATAGTAGCAGAAGGGTCAATTCTCCTTCCTCTAACCTAGGGCCTTCCTGACTTGAAACAATGTAAGAAGTGACCGGTGTTGAAAGACTCTACTACAAGAGGGAACATTTTGATGCTTCCTTTAACACCAAGCAGATGTCAGCCATGTCCAGCACCACATGTTGGCTCTGCCTCTTTCCCTCATCATTTCCCTTTTTCCTCTCCCTGCTTCTTTGGAGCTTTTTCCACTAATAATGAAATATCATCAAGAATTCATTAATTTTTGCAACAAGTTCTACTTCCTGGAGAAGGAAATGACAACCCACTCCAGTATTCTTGCTTGGAGAATCCTGTGGACAGAGGAGCCTGGAAGGCTGCTGTCCATAGGGTCACACAAAGTCGAACACAACTGAAGCAACTTGGCGGCAGCAGCAGCAGCAGCTACTTCCTGGGTTGCTCAGTTAAGGCAGAGATTCCTTCTATTGGTACATTCATGATCTCATATTCATTCACTAAGCATCCTCTCCAACAGCTTTGTTTGTAGTCTATGAAAATGTGGGAAGAGATACAAAGCTCAAATGTCAAAATGATGTTCCCACCATCAATGATGAAACCAAGGAAATTGTACTTGATCAGGTATTTCATCCTTTTAGTAGACATGATTATTATGTCAAAATCTAAATGAGAACCTTCAAAGGTAGGCTGTAAATCACCCACAGAATTCTTGAAACAGAGAGTGTAGTCTATGCATTACAATATCTATTTAATGTCTTGGTTCTTTTATAAAAAAACATCTTAAGTTATCTGTGTGTGTGTGTGTGTGTGTGTGTGTGTGTTAGTTGCTCAGTCATGTCCAACTTTTTGCAACCCCATGGACTGTAGCCCACCAGGCTCCTCTGTCCATGGAATTCTCCAGCCAAGAATACTGGAGTAGCGGCCATTCCCCTGCTACAGGGATCTTCCAGACCCAGGGATGGAACCTGGGTCTCCTGCACTGCAGACAGATGCTTTACTGTCAGAGCCACCAGGGAAGCTCCTTACTATAAGCTATCCTTACTGATACCAAATAATCTCTGTCTTTTCTGAATATCTGGTTTGCCCTAAATCCAACTGTAGGAAGAATTTGTACATTAAAAAGTATAGTAAGACTTCCCTGTTGGTACAGTGGGTAAGAATTTGCCTGCCAATGCAGGGGACAATAGTTCAATCTCTGGTACAGGATAATCCCGCACGACATGGAGCAACTAAGCCCCTGCATCACAACTACTGAGCCTGTGATCTAGAACTCACATGTTGCAACCACTGAAACACTGGCACCTAGAGTCTGTGCTCTGCAACAAGAGCAATGAGAAGTCTGTGCGCTGCAGTGAAGAGTAGTCCCCACCTCTTGCAACAAGAGAAAGCTTGAGCAAAGCAACAAAGACCCAGCACAGCCAAAAATAAATAAAGTTTAAAATATGTTAACAATACATTAGTTAATTAATTAATTCAAGATATTTTTTCCCTCTTTCTAGGTACCAGACAGTTTTCTAGGCATTGATTGGGTTGATTTAAATAATCACAGTTCACATTCTTATTGAAATTATAGTTTAATGAAAATAAAGTCTCTGGACTCCAGAAAAATAAAATATTTTAAGATCTTCTTAGGTTTAAAGTGTTCACCTCACAACATTTTAATGTGTGCCCTCTTGCTTTCATCTCCAGTTGTATCTCATGCAGATATTACAAACATATCTTTTGCTGAATTATTTGGAAATAAAACAAACCAGTCAAGCAGATCACAATATTTAGAAACATTAGTACAATCCTCAGGGAAAACTGGAATTTTATCTGATCCATCACACATTCGGGAAAGGAAAATGAGATTGAATTTATAATTTATCTGTTCAGTTCAGTCGCTCAGTTGTGTCTGACTCTTTGCGACCCCATGAATTGCAGCACACCAGGTCTCCCTGTCCATCACCAACTCCAGGAGCTTACCAAAACTCATGTCCATCGAGTCGGTGATGCCATCCAGCCATCTCATCCTCTGTCGTCCCCTTCTCCTCCTGCCCCCAATCCCTCCCAGCATCTGAGTCTTTTCCAATTTATCTGTACCAGAGGTCTAATTTAAAAATACAAAATTGAACTCTGACTTAGATTAACATAAAGTTTATGCTTTTCATGCTAAGCATACTACAAGGTATACAGGGGTTATTGCACTTTTGAAAAATAAAGAAAACAGGCTGAGTTTCTTGGGATTGCTACAAAGATAAACATGCAGAATTCACCTTTCCCTACTCCACTCTTTCAGGTACAGATCAGCATGGGCTCCTAGGATACACAATGCAAAAATATGCTTAAGTATATTTGCCACTAATTGTAGCCTTCTAAGCTATAGGAAAAAAAATAAGATTGCTTTTAGAATCATCTACCTTTATGGAGGAAAGCTAAATACATGTTTCCAAAGGAAAGAAACTTTTGGTCAGTAGGACATTATACCAAATATAAGAAATGGAAATAAAAGGTATTTGGAAATATGGCAAAAGTATAAGTATAAATAAAGATTTAAGACAAGAGTCCACATACTATGATGATGAGTTCATCAAGCCCTTAACTATAGATGAGAATTGAGAAGGATAATTGGCTTAACTCCCAAGTTAGGAATACATTTTGAGAGCAAGTGTAAAACTAGAATTCTTATTTCCATTTCAATAAAGGACTCAAATTATGAAAACTAGATTTGACATAAAGAAAGAATGAGTTGTCTAAGTGATTTGTTCCATTGTTTAGAAGAATTAGTAAGAAATATTTACTAAACCACTATTTATTAAGCATTTACTATACCCTAGATAGCCTTCTGGAGAAGGCAATGGCACCCCACTCCAGTACTCTTGCCTGGAAAATCCCATGGATGAAAGAGCCTGATAGGCTGCAGTCCATGGGGTCGCTAAGAGTCGGACACGACTGAGTGACTTCACTTTCACTTTTCACTTTCATGCATTGGAGAGGGAAATGGCAACCCACTCCAGTGTTCTTGCCTGGAGAATCCCAGGGACCGGAGAGCCTGGTGGGCTTCCGTCCATGGGGTTGCACAGAGTCGGACATGACTGAAGCTACTTAGCAGCAGATAGCCTTCTAGGTAATCTGAATATTTGTATATTAAAAACTACAAAATATTGAAGAAAGAAATTAAAGACACAAAGAAATGGGAAGATATTATATGTCCAGGGATTGGAAAAATTAATATTGTCAAAATTATTACTATACAACCCAAAGTGATCTATAGATTTAATGTAATCTTAATCAAAATCCCAGTGTCATTTTTTACAGAAATAGAAAACAATCTTTAAAATCTATATATGGGACTTCAGAAGAACCCAGATAGACAAAGTAATCCTGAGAAAGAAGAACAGATCTAGAGGTATAACACATTCTGATTGCAAAACTTTTAAAATGCAAAGCTTTTTCACAACAGTAGGGTATATGCATAAACAAAACCCTATGCATATGTGTTTAACTAATTTTTGACAAAGAAACCAATAATTTATAATAGAGAAAGAATGGTCTTCTCCATAAATGGTGCTAGGAAAACTAAGTATCTATATATGAACTCATTGAATTCCTTTTACATCATATGCAAAAATAAACTCAAAATAGATTAAAGACTTTTATTTTTCATGAAGGTTTTGTTTTTATTTTTTCAACATTTTAATTTTATTGGAGTATAGTAGATTTACTTTGTTATATTAGTTTCAGGTGTTTAGGAATGTGATTCAGTTATACATATAATATGTTCATTGTTTTTTATATCATCTTCTCATATAGGTTATCGGAGAGTTTGGAGAGAGTTCCCTGTGCTACACAGAAGGTCCCTTTGATCATCTAGTTTATACCCAATAGTGTGCATGTGTTCATCCCAAGCTCCTGATTTATCCCTCCCCCTCACATTTCCCCTTTGGTAACCATGTTTGTTTTTGATACCATAAGCCAATTCTGTTTTGTAAATAGGTTGATTTGTATAGATTTTTAAAACTTAGATTTCAGATAAGAATATCATATGATATTTGTCTTTGTATGACTTCATTTAGAATGACAATTTCTAGGTCAATCCAAGTTTCTGAAAAATTACATTATTTCATTCTTTTATATAGCCAAATAATATTCCATTATATGTATATTCCCCAACTTCCTTATCCATGCCTCTGTTAATGGGTATTAAATGTTTGGATATGAGACCTGAAGTGATAAATCTCCTAGAAGATAACATAAGAAAGAAAGTTCTTGACATTAGCCTTGGCAATACCTTTCTTTGACTTGACACTAAAAGGAAAGCCAAAAGCTAGAGAAATAAAGACTATATCACATTGAACATCTTCAGCACAGCAAAGAAAACCATCAAGGAAACACAGACTATAGAATGGGAGAAAATATTTGCAGATCGCATATCTGATAAAGGGTTAATATGTAAAATAGACAACAAACTCATACTGAAGAAACTGAATAGCCTAAGAACAAATAACTCAATTAAAAATGGGCAAAGGACTTGAATCAATATTTTCTAAAGAAGATATGCAAATGGCCAACAGGTACATAAAACAATATTCAACATTACTAGTCATCAGGGAAATGTAAATCTAAATCACAATGACACATAACTTGTATCTGTTAGAGTGCCTATTGTCCAAAAAGACAAAAGATAACAAATTACAGTAAGCATGTGGAGAAAAGGAAACCCTTGTACACTGTTGGTGGGAATGTAAACTGGTACAGTCACTATGGAAAACAGTACAGATTTTCCTTAAGAAATTAAAATTAGAACTACCATCTGATCTACAAATTCTACTCCTGGGTATACATGCAAAGGAAATGAAATTACTAACTCAAAGAGATATCTGTTCTCCATGTCCATTGTAGCATTACTCACAATAGTCAAGGAATGGAAACCACCTAATGTTTCCACTGACAGACAGATGGGTAAAGAAAACGTGGTACATACAAATAATTGAATATTATTTTTTCAAGCTTACAAAGGGAAGTTCTGCATTTGTAACAATATGGACAAACCTGGGAGGCAATATGCTAAGTGAAATAAGTCAGATAGAGAAAGACAGATGCTACATGGCATCACTGATATGTGAAATCTAAAAAAAAAAACAAAAAATTAAATCATGAAAACAGTAGGATGGTGGTTGCCTAAGACTGAGAGGGTGAGAAGACTGGAAACTGGTCTTCTGGTTAAAAAAAAAAAAGTGCAAACTTCTTTCAGTTACAAGACGAATGAAATCTGAGATACTAATATGTAACATGGTCACTAGTTGATAATAGGTAATAGAGTTGACACCCTGCTGTATAACTGAGATTTGCTAAAACTTAAGTGCTCTAACCAAGAAAATAAGAAGAAAAGAAAGAAAAGAAGTAAAGTGATGGATGTGTTCATTAACTCATTTGTGGGAATCTTTTCACAACGTACATATTTCATCACATATTTAAATACCTTAAACCAATTTTGTTTCTTAATAAAGCTGAAAAATGAATACAATAAATATGTTATATAGTATATTAGAAGGTACAAAATGCTAATGCTTCTAAAAAGTATTACGGAGTCGGAGTTCACCTCCGTTTCTCCCTCCCTGTTAGCCACTGTAAACAGTTTTTTGTTTCTGAGACATAAAACAGGGCCAGACTTCCACCTCCTCTCCTAGGCAATCACAAAACCACCGCTACTGGGTCTAGAGCCCACTTGGAGGACTTGGGGCATCCCCAAATCACTTCATTCATTTGGGGGTCTCATTTTTATAATTCTTTGCTAGTTTCCTTTATCCCTTATTCTAAATCTTTAAAAGTTCTCCAAACCCTGGGGACTCTTTGGTTGTACAGTGAGTGTTGGTAGGAGCTCACTCGTGGTTAATTGAAGATGAAGGTGAGGAGGAGACAGCTGCTTACTCTCATCTACTATCACTGCTGGGTCTTGGAAGAAAGGAAGGCCATGTGGCTGACAGGTTTAAGAAGACATGGTGCACATGACTCAAACTGGCAGGACCTCAGTGACCTGCCTTCCTTTCCAATATCTACTCGTGGCTGGAATAATTAAAACCCAGGAGAGAGCCAGCAGGATGTATAATAGGACTTGGTAATGACCCTCTTTGTTTCAACAAATTCATATAGCAGTTCCTGAATTTTAAAAAGTGCTGTGCAAATCGATTTGTTAGCTGATAAAAAGTGAATAGTAATTAGTTTGTAATAAAAGGCCCATTTCCATGCTGGCTGGTGTGATGGGTTGGGGGAGAGATAATGGAATTTGTGAGGCCAAACTCACGCAGGTAAATCTTCCATTGGACCTCCTCAGCAAAGTTAATAAAGCTAATCTTACCAGAAGGACCGGATCAGAGCTGTGGGTTTTACCACTATTCCTCATTTGGAAGACAAAAAGATTTTATTTCCAACCTTCCTTGTTTCCTCTTCCCCAGAGTACCACATTAGGCCATGAATACATCAGTGTCAAGTTCTTTGTCTCATCCTTTTCCTTCATAATCAGAAGGTCCAAGAAAGTTTCCCTTTGACTCAGAAACAAACATTTCTAGGATGCTCCTGGGAAATGCAGCTAATAATAATGATAATAAGAATTATAAATTACTTAGTTTTTTTCATTAACCTAGTGCTATAACAATACCTAAATAGATACCATCTTATTAAATGCTCGCAATGATCTTTGGAGGTAAATGTGATGCCAATTTGAAAAGTTAAAAAAAAAAAAAATGAAGCTGAACTGTCTACAGTTAAGTAGTATGATAGTCAGAATTTGAACCCAAAGCAGCCTGATTCCAAAGTTTGGGCTGTTCTATACTATTCTTCTGTGTCTCTGAAATAAAGACTTTGCATTTTAAGTGAACTTATCTAGTCTTAAGTATAGCTTAAGAAAACCATTCTGACCCTTGTGGGGTTGTATCATTTGAATCCTCATAAAAATGTTGGAATGATTTGTAAAGGGTGATTAGCCAGGCACTCTGAAGGAAGATCCATACACATTTCATTAAACAATTATCTTAAACATAAGTGCATTTTGTAAACTGTGATTGTAGCACAAAGGGTTGCACCACTGGGATCTAGAAAATTGGCAGTGGCTCCCAGGAAGAAAATGCTATGTCTGGAAAGAAGTGGTGTCCAAGATATGTGGCAGTAACCAGTGGAATTTATGTTAGTAAACAATACCCATAGAGTTCAGAGAAGAAAGTTGGTACCCAGTGGTCACTGAGAGCATAGGGAAAGGTGCAGTTGTGCACCTGTGAGCCACGGGGTACAGGCAATCAATGGCAGCGGTGGAGGTGTGGCCCTGAAGATACAGAATAATAGAGTGATAACTGAGAGGTAGTTTGTATGCATATGTGAGTACTGTGGTAGCTTCCATAAGTACCTGGAGTGGTACTTTTTAGGAATTCAAAGCTCTGACTTCCTAGTAGGTATGGTGGAGAACCACTGAAAAACTGATACCACTATCATTATTGCACTTGCTATCACAGTCTAGTTGAGATCAGAATAAGACAGATTATCAATAATTTACACAGTCAGTAACATCAAATTCTTATATCCACATAAAAAAGGCAGCACCAATCAGAATAGGACACTTCGTTCCCCTCTACACTGTTAGATATCGGCTCTTTCGTTCTCCTTTTATTGTGTTTTTATTTCTAGTTGCCCAATTTTGCTCTAAGCTTTTCTTTTAAAGATATATTATTATTTTCAATCATTCTGTGATCAACTTGCTGGTTGTGTTGATTTGAATATTTCTGCTTTGATTATTTCATGATACAATGTACATCAAGGGGCAACATTATTTTCAAGTTTGCAGATAGAATACTATCACCCCTATATACTTCTATTTCAGTTCTGCTTCATGCAGGTGGATATATCTGACATCATCTGAAGGGCACTGGAGAGTCCACGCTCAGTTTCTCAGACTCTTATATGGATCTGTCTCTTAGAAAAAAATTCTGCAAGGTGAAATTCTTCATTCATTCATGTGACTCCTTGCCACTGAGATGAGGATTCCCGCCTTTGTCTATAACGTTCTATAATGTCCATTGTGTTGAAGGGTTGCTTGGCTTTCCAAAAAGTGAAATTTTGGGAATAATGATTTGACTTGGAACTGATATTGATGAGAAAGGTGGCTCATCCTCCTTTTACTTGAGAGGTCAGTTTCTGGATCTTTTATTTCAAATTGCTCAGGTGGAGGGACTGAGCTACAAATCAGCTTGCTCACTGTTAGAGAATACTAAAATTATCACAAAATACTCATGAAGAGGTAGGCACATGGTAATTTTGAAGTAAGCTACTATCTATGAGCTGACTGGGAAAAAGGCTAAAATAACCCCTGCTGACATGATTTCTTGGTATAAGAAGGACAACATGATAATATTTTATATACATGGAGCATTTGCAAGTAAAACCACCTTCATAATTATTCACAACTGTATATGATATAATAGGACATGTATCATTAGTACAAATTAATGGGAAATGACAATGATAACAACCCTAACTTTTTATCCAACACAATGCATGGTATGTAGAATTTTGGTTGATTTGAGTTTAAAAAAATATACCACATTTCCCTTTATAGATCTTCCTGGTTTGAAAGCAAGTCTGAAATCTTTAGAAAAAAAAAAATTATAAAGTACAAAGAAAAAATGGGGAGATTACTAGTGAAGTCTCCAAAGAAATAGGTAGAAATATTTAATATAGATAATTATGCAAACAAGGTTTTCATATCCTAAGTTTTAATAAAATTAGGTTTAACAAAATCTCTAGGGACCAAGCCCTAAGAAGTTTATCAAGATGAGCATTCAACTGAGGAAAATAGAGCTTAAGGCTAAATTGATTTAAGGGTGAAAAATGCAATGCCTATCAGGGATCTATTGGAAAGAGATGGACTTATTTTTGGAAAAAAAATAGAAAATCTGCACACATATGAAGAAATTTGATTTTTTTTTAAGCCTGGAGATAAACTACAACCATTAATAAAATAGGCCAGTTTGAAGCAAAAGTGAAAAGAGACCAAAATGTATATCTATTTTCTTTAACCCAGGAATGTTTTACATTGAGGACTCAAGTGTAAGACAGGAACAATTTAACTGCATCCAGGTCAATCATGTGGTGAAGAGATCAGCTATCTTTGCATGTCTCTTTCTGTTTAGAAAAAAGAAGATTGCTTCATATCAGTGTTTATTGCTAGAAAAGATCTAAAATCTCCTTTATGAAAGGCACCTGAACCCTTTGAAATTTCATGTAAAATCGGGAATAAGTGAAATTTTCTATTTAGCTCTCTATTAGACCGTCAAACAATAGTTTAACTTCGAATGAAAATGTTTGAGTGAATCTCTATTAGGCTCTTCTAATTTCATATACAATATATTAGCTCTACATATGATTAATTACCTGGACATTATGATTACGATAAAAACTAAATAAACTAGTTTGTATTTGCAATGCTGCTGCTGCTGCTAAGTCACTTCAGTCGTGTCCAACTCTGTGTGACCCCACAGAAGGCAGCCCACCAGGCTCCCCCATCCCTGGGATTCTCCAGGCAAGAACATGGAGTGGGTCGCCATTTCCTTTTCCAATGCATGAAAGTGAAAAGTGAAAGTGAAGTCGCTCAGTCATGTCTGACTGTAGCGACCCCATGGACTACAGCCTACCAGGCCCCTCCATCCATGGGATTTTCCGGGCAAGAGTACTGGAGTGTGGTGGTATTTGCAATAAGCTATTAATATTAAATACAAGTCTTACCTCATAGAAAGTCCTTCACTACTTTGCCCATTAACTCCAACATAGACAAGAAACTTCCAAACCATGATATTGCTATGTCTTCTGTGAGCATTAAAAAAAAAAAAAAAAAAATCACCAAGTCAAAGGTCGGTACTTCAGTCCTACTCAGTCTGAGACTGATGTCTTTAGATTGAATCAGGGACATTTTATTTATTTTAATTAAATAGCAACAGTGCTTTTTTTTTAAAAAAAAAAATAAAGAACTGTAACCACAGGGAAAAAAATCTTTTCAAAAGAAGAAATAAGATAAAAGCATAGAAAAAGGAATTCAGATAAACGTATTTCAATACCAATACGTGTGAGGGATCTCAATGGAGGGGAGAGTTCAGGAATCTTTGGCAGCTCTGTTTTGTTCTAATAACTTCTACAAATACCTTCATATATATTCTCTGCAATAGCAAAAAGACTGTTTAAGTAGGTTTCCATTTTTTAAATAGTTGGCCTTTGGCAAAATAAACATAATAGTATTAATAATAAAGGCTTCTTCTGGCCACGAGATGGAGCTCAAGACTCCTTTCCTCAAAGTTTTGTTGAGATCAAGGCCCACAGGCGGTGGGAGAAGGATAAGAACTTCAGCTAGAGCAGTGAAGCTGACAGGGATTGCCTCCTGCCTGAGAGCAGGCTGATTAGACAGATTTTGCTCTGACATTAGGGCACATGTTCTTTGCTGTTAGTGTGCCCTTTCTTTTGTTTTTCTTTCGATACCAGCACAGTGCTAAAATCTAGAATGAATAGTCTAATTCATGGTCTACCACAGAGAACCCTGGGGCATTGGTTAAACTGTATATTCTTGAAATCAATCCCACATTTTTTGAATTGGCTTTTATTGAGCTTGAAGTCCTAGCAAATATATTACTATTTTATAAGATAGTCCCCCCACTACTGCAGACAGTAAATTAAATTTACATTTAAGGGTAAGAATCACTGACCCCAAGGAAAGACAAATTAGGCAGCTATGCTACTGTTTAGGCAAGAGTTTTGTGACTTAATATGGTCTAGTCTAATCCCAAGAGACTACCTAGTTGTTTGGAATGAAAGAACCCAGGCATTTAAAATTTCTTTTGCCTCTATTTCAGGTCATTTATCTCCTGAAGATATCAGGAGATATCCTCAGGTCAGATATCTCCAGGGCACTTAATGACTATTACTATAATAAGTGGCTGATTGGTCATTAAAATATCCTTGGACTTTGCCCCTGAGCCAGTCTGATACAGCTGATCTTACTTTCTTTTCTATCTCAGGAGAGATTTGGAGATCAAGGACAATATATTTCAGATAAGCTCATGTTGTTAGCTGGCTCTAACAGGTCCAGGTTCATTCAGCTAATTTGATGACCTTTGATGTGCAATCTGCCTTGACAAAAGTGCCTCCTTAGCACAAGTGTGCCAGATTTAATACTACTCGAGTAGGATCTAAATGATGTCAATAGGAGATATGTGCTTTATGCATAGGATTATTTTACGATTCTGATGGGAGAAAATGAACACTCACTCAGGTGAGTTACCCTTGATCTAAGAAAAGTAGCTTCCAGTGTGACTGAGCCATGGCTGGTGAAGAGACCAAAGTCAGTTTGAGTGTTCAACTCCTTCTTTTCATTCATGGGGTCCACTGTAGTTCAAATAAAGATTCCAAAGTGACTGCAGACTTTGACAAGAAAACAAGGGCTTATTTCAGGGGAATAAAGCATGGAGTTTACCAAGGGCTGAAGAAAAAATAAATAAGGGAACAGAAAAAAAGATATATATGAGGAACATGAGAGCATCCACGAGATGCTCTAAAAATGTTTAGATTCGTTAAAGATTTTACCTAAGCTAATTAGCAGAATGTGTCTTCCTTGGCTCTCTCTTAACTGCCCCTATAATATCTACTTATTTTCTTGGACAACTCCACAGGATGAATCCCCTTCTAAAGGTAATTCTGGTTTCTCATGGGCCTCTGAAGCAACTATACTAATTATAGTTTCCTGCTGTCAGTTTCCTGTCAGTTTCCTGCTGATGTTATTTTATCCAGATGGGATTCTCTCTTCATTCTCTGCATTCTATAGGCCTTCCATTCAGTTCAGTTCAGTTGAGTCGCTCAGTCATGTCCGACTCTTTGTGACCCCATGAATCGCAGCATGCCAGGCCTCCCTGTCCATCACCAGCTCCCGGGGTTCACTCATACTCACGTCCATCGAGTCAGTGATGCCATCCAGCCATCTCATCCTCTGTCGTCCCCTTCTCCTCCTGCCCCCAATCCCTCCCAGCATCAGAGTCTTTTCCAATGAGTCAACTCTTCACATGAGGTGGCCAAAGTACTGGAGTTTCAGCTTTAGCATCATTACTTCCAAAGAAATCCCAGGGCTGATCTCCTTTAGAATGGACTGGTTGGATCTCCTTGCAGTCCAAGGTCTCTCAAGAGTCTTCTCCAACACCGCAGTTCCAAAGCATCAATTCTTCAGTGCTCAGCCTTCTTCACAGTCCAACTCTCACATCCATACATGACCACAGGAAAAACCATAGCCTTGACTAGACCAACCTTTGTTGGCAAAGTAATGTCTCTGCTTTTCAATATGCTATCCAGGTTGGACATAACTTTCCTACCAAGGAATAAGTGTCTTTTAATTTCATGGCTGCAGTCACCATCTGCAGTGATTTTGGAGCCCCCAAAAATAAAGTCTGACACTGTTTCCACTGTTTCCCCATCTATTTCCCATGAGGTGATGGGACCGGATGCCATGATCTTCATTTTCTAAATGTTGAGCTTTAAGCCAACTTGTTCACTCTCCTCTTTCACTTTCAACAAGAGGCTTTTTAGTTCCTCTTCACTTTCTGCCATAAGGGTGGTGTCATCTGCATATCTGAGGTTATTGATATATCTCTCGGCAATCTTGATTCCAGCTTGTGTTTCTTCCAGTCCAGCGTTTCTCATGATGTACTCTGCATATAAGTTAAATAAGCAGGGTGATAATATACAGCCTTGACGTACTCCTTTTCCTATTTGGAACCAGTCTGTTGTTTCATGTCCAGTTCTAACTGTTGCTTCCTGACCTGCATACAGATTTCTCAAGAGGCAGGTCAGGTGGTCTGGTATTCCCATCTCTTGAAGAATTTTCCACAGTTTATTGTGATCCACACAGTCAAAGGCTTTGGCATAGTCAATAAAGCAGAAATAGATGTTTTTCTGGAACTCTCTTGCTTTTTTCATGATCCAGCGGATGTTGGCAATTTGATCTCTGGTTCCTCTGCCTTTTCTAAAACCAGCTTGAACATCAGGAAGTTCACGGTTCACATATTGCTGAAGCCGGGCTTGGAGAATTTTGAGCATTACTTTACTAGCATGTGAGATGAGTGCAATTGTGCAGTAGTTTGAGCATTCTTTAGCATTGCCTTTCTTTGGGATTGGAATGGAAACTGACCTTTTCCAGTCCTGTGGCCACTGCTGAGTTTTCCAAATTTGCTGGCATATTAAGTGCAGCACTTTCACAGCATCATCTTTCAGGATTTGAATTCCAACTGGAATTCCATCACCTCCACTAGCTTTGTTCATAGCGATGCTTTCTAAGGCCCACGTGACTTCACATTCCAGGATGTCTGGCTCTAAGTCAGTGATCACACCATCGTGATTATCTGGGTCATGAAGATCTTTTTTGTAGAGTTCTTCTGTGTATTCTTGCCACCTCTTCTTGATATCTTCTGCTTCTGTCAGGTCCATACCATTTCTGTCCTTTATCAAGCCCATCTTTGCCTGAAATGTTGCCTTTGTATCTCTAATTTTCTTGAAGAGATCTCTAGTCTTTCCCATTCTTTTGTTTTCCTCTATTTCTTTGCATTGATCACTGAGGAAGGCTTTCTTATCTCTTCTTGCTATTCTTTGGAACTCTGCATTCAGATGCTTATATCTTTCCTTTTTTTCCTTTGCTTTTCGCTTCTCTTCTTTTCACAGCTATTTGTAAGCCTCCTCAGACAGTCATTTTGCTTTTTTCCATTTCTTTTCCATGGGGATGGTCTTGATCCCCGTCTCCTGTACAATGGCACGAACCTCATCCCATAGTTCATCAGGCACTCTGTCTATCAGATCTAGGCCCTTAAATCTATTTCTCACTTCCACTGTATAATCATAAGGGATTTGATTTAGTTCATATCTGAATGGTCTAGTGGTTTTCCCTACTTTCTTCAATTTAAGTCTGAATTTGGCAATAAGGAGTTCATGATCTGAGCCACAGTCATCTCCTGGTCTTGTTTTTGCTGACTGTACAGAGCTTCTCCATCTTTGGCTGCAAAGAATATAATCAATCTGATTTCGGTGTTGACCATCTGGTGATGTCCATGTGTAGAGTCTTCTCTTGTGTTGTTGGAAGAGGGTGTTTGCTATGACCAGTGCATTTTCTTGGCAAAACTCTATTAGTCTTTGCCCTGCTTTGTTCCGTATTCCAAAGCCAAATTTGCCTGTTACTCCATTTACTTCATTACTAATTTAAAGTACAGGTATTTTTGTAGAGTCTTCCCTGATTGCTTAAACCCATGTGAATCTGTTATTAATTCAACCCATTATGTTTGAGGGTTTTTTGTTGTTGTTGTTGTTATTTGCTTGTTTGTTTTTTGCTGTTTTTCCAAATGTAAACGATCAGTTGTGGCCTAATTTGTGACCATCTAAAACTCCATAAGTGAAGAGTTTTATGACATGGATGTGTAACATCTTTATGAAGGCACATAAGAAGCATTCCTGATCCAGTTAGAGAATGGTAAGGTGACACACCACTTGAGCTGAGTATCTGAGCCTTGACATGTGAGTATGTATTAGCCAGGTGATATACTTGAAGTGATGGAGAAGGCAATGGCACCCCACTCCAGTACTCTTGCCTGGAAAATCCCATGGGCGGAGGAGCCTGAAAGGCTGCAGTCCATGGGGCCCCGAAGAGTCGGATATGACTGAGCAATTTCACTTTTCACTTTCATGCACTGGAGAAGGAAATGGCAACCCACTCCATTGGTTTTGCCTGGAGAAACCCAGGGACGGGGGAGCCTGGTGGGCTGCCGTCTATGGGGTCGCACAGAGTCGGACACGACTGAGGCAACTTAGTAGCAGCAGCAGCAGCATACTTAAAGTGAAGAGTATCCTAGGCCAAGAGAACAGCATATACAAAAACCCAGGTATGAGAGAGAATTCTCACTAAGGACAGAGTGTAGTGTGAGAAATGGATTGAGTGTGAGACATGAGTTGGAATGGCCATCCAGTCACTCAATAATGACTTTAATTGGCCAGACTCTGGGGATTTGTAAATAAATATATAAAACTCAATCTCTGCTCTTTTATACTTATAGTCTAATTAGAGAGAAACAAATAATCACAATGGAATGTGGGTATCTAATATTCATTTTATCTTAATGCATTTTATTACAGGGGAAGAAGAAAGTCAGAATCAGTAAAGCTATGAAGAGATGTATGACCTTTGATATGATTTTTGAATGAAAAGAGGAGTTTATGAGGGAGAGTTTCTGTTGCCTGAAACATTTGGGACAACAACTGAATGATAGTACAGGCATAGGAATTACCAAAAAGATGTGGCACATATGTAGATTAGCAAGCAATTTTCTAGCACTAGGGCTTGCTGTGCAAATATGGGCATGAAAGAAGTTGAACCAAGCAGGTAAATAGTGACCAAGATCGTGAAAGTTAATAAATATTTTTCCATTGGAATGTATCCTTCAAGTAATATAAAATTATGGAAGGACTATAAGCAGAAGAATAATATGATTGGATTTGGATTTTCATTTCAGAAAGATCTTTTTAATAAAAGTACACATAATGGAGAACTGAAAGGTAGTCTGGAAAGGGAAATCTAACAACTGATTGTATTCTCTTTGCATTATTTTTAATATAACATTTTAGTGTCTGGTCTCTTCAACTTCATGTTCATCTTTCTAGGGACAGGAGATCCTGACACCTTTTTCCCCCCTTTAATAAAAGAGCACAAAATTAGGCACAGAGCTTTTCAGTAAAATTATACTGATTAAATGTTTGATTAAGCTTAACTTTAAGCCTAGACCCCCTACTGAGTGAAGGAAGATGTCATTCCTGCCCTGTAAGAAAGGAGCAGCTGTATTTTCCTCCTTGAATAAATGTCTTATCCTGTCCAGAAAGAGGATATAACTACATCTGTACAAAGAAGGTGTTGGGAAGTTTAATTAGCTAGTGTTTATAATCTTCTTTGAAGCTGAGAAGTGTTAATTATGTTTTTCCCACTTTAAGACTCTAAGTCACATGGACCATATCTTAAGAGCTTCTGAGTTTGGAAAGTTGTTGCTTTCCTGAATTGAGCTAGATAGCTTTTGCAAACACATATTGCAGCAAGATTGCCTTAGGGTTGGCCAAGTAACTTTGTGAAGATGAGAGGCATACAGGTGAATTTGTAGGAAAACACGCTGACTCTGTTAATATCAAACAAACAGGAGCTATGGAAGGAATGTTGCTCTGTGAAGAGATTTCAGTTTCTCTAGGGATCCCCTGCTGATCACTCCTTCCCCTCACTTCAGTGGACTTGATGTTATAGCTTCCCATTCAATATACATATGGATACTCTTAATCCTCCATATCTAAGCATAGGTGGAAAATATAACTGGTAACTTAATAAAGAAGTTATATCTCAAAGTAATATGCAAGTCAACAACAACAAATCTTGTGGGAGATCACTGTGCCTATACATGAACAGTCTAGATATAAGAGTCATCTAGCCCTATCCCCAAATAATGTCTTCAAGCCTGCTTTAAACCTTCAAATTCATTTCAAATACCCTAAAACTGAAATGCTAGACTTCCCTCCTTATCTATTAAAGTCCTGTTTTCTGCATTTTTGCTTCCATTCTGAGGTCTTGCCTTTTCTTTCAAATGATTTACACTAGGAACATTCTTTTTCTTCAGAGAAAGAAAATTGCTCCCTAATAAAAGGACTTACTAAAAGGTAAGTCTTACCATATGGCTTTAATATACTTCATTATTTATAAAATAGCATGATGGGATCAATGATTATTTAAAAGATAAACTCAACGGGTATCAGATTGCAATGAATATAGTCAATGGACCAAGCATTTGGAAAAGTGCCTAGAGGAAGCTTGTGGTTATGTGTGTTCAAAAGCATGTCATCTGAAATTAGTTCTAAATGGAAATGGATGTTTACATATTGAAGGCCATACCCTAATGGAGCCAATACTGTGAATGATATTGATATCTACTGATTGTCAAGTGTCAGTTATGTTCTAAGCACTGTGCTATGTGCTTTGCATATAGCACTTCATTTCATTCTCTTAATAACCCTATGGAGTAGGTATTATCTACAATTTAGAAATGATTAAGTTGAAAATTAGAGTGAGTAAGGAACTTGCTAAAGACCATTCATTCCCTAAGTGGAATCTTTGCAATGTGGTTGTTTGGACCAAAACCACAAACAGCTTAACTACTTAACTGCTGCAGTCATGTTTCTCAAACTAGGATAACAAGCTAGTATACTCGGGGTACAAAATACCACAGATAAACATGGCTTATCAACTTTATTTAGTGGTAAGTAGTGGAATTCCATGAAAATTTGATATATTTTTCTCAGATAAAGCATAGTACTTTAGACTTGTCAAATTGTACATGTGCTTCTAACTACATGCTTCAAACTCCTTCAAACTGTATGCACTCCTCTCTTATATTACTGTATTTTGATGAAAAATTTGAAGAGTCTCACACTCTTCTACAAAAATTACTGAAATATTTCTCCAAATGTTATTTAGTCAAGTCATTTATTTGCTACCTTTCTGAATTCCAAGTATATTACTGTGATACAGTTAACCATAGGAGGAGGATTTGGGATGTTGTGACTTCACTGTATCCTGGAATTAGGAGCATTAATTCATAAATTTTATCTCTTCCAATGCAAGATACAGTAGTAGAGAAAGAAAAGGACAAACACACATGCATTCAACACCATGTATTCAGTTTAAAATGGAAAAAAAATCTCAAGAACAGCAATGCATCTAGATATATTACACCCTGGTGGACACTCATAGAAAGGTAAACTATAGGACCAGGTATGTTCAAAGATAGCATTATATTGTCTTATTCTTATTTAGTTATCATGGAAAATGGTTTCTTGTTCAGTTGGCCAAGGTTTGTTGTTTTTTTTTTTTTTTTTCTGTTCAGACGATTATTCTTGACTTGAGATGAATATTGGCACAAATACCCTGGTGGAGAATGGCATGCCCAAGTTTTATTGCAATCTTTAATGTTTAGGTTGCATTATCCTATAGGAGGGGTTGAGATTCCCTACCCTACTCATTTTAGGTTAATTGTGCTATTGCGTTTTCTAAGCTCACACTTTTCTGGTGATACAACTTCCAATAAAATTTTTGAGACTCTATAAACTTTGTATTTTGGAGATCTTATTTGCCAAGAAATATTTCCAGAATTCTCTGCTGATCAAAATATTTCCCGAATCTTGATCATTAAGTCATGTTAATAGTTTGGTGTTTAATGCCATATCCACTTTGTTTCAGTTGACTTGCAGCTGCTACTGGGACTCTTCCCAGTCTTGTTTTTCGATGCTTAATTGCCTTAAATTCAGAAGCTGTCTGGGGAATAGAGAGCTGGAGTAGAGTGATCAAACAAAGAGCATACCATTGAGAAAAGGATGAGATGGCCGAGTACAGAGATTCTCGGCTTGTCTCTTGCCACACACATATCAATATTACTACTACATATAGAGAAACTATCTCTGAGAATTACTTAAAAACTACAAAAAAAGATTCTGCACAACTAAGGATAAAAGAGAAAAAACACACTGACATGTAGGAGGAGCAGAGATGTGGTCTATCTAGTATCCACACACTGGTAGTGTGACCCACAGCAGAAGGGATATCACAGCTTCAGAGTCTCCACCTGAAAGCTGAGGACTCTGAATCCTACATTAGGCTCCCAAGTCTTCCAGATAGATTGTGTTAGGCCACCAGACAAGTCTCAATAAATTTAAGAAGGTAAAAATCATATCAAACATCTTTGCTGGTCACAATATGAGGTTAGAAGTTAACTATGAGAACAAACAAACAAACTGGAAAAAAATACCACAAACACTCCAGATTTGAACAACATACTACCAAATAACCAGAGGTCACTGAAGAAATCAAAGGGGCCAGTAAGAAATACTGTGACAAAAATAAAAATGGAAACACAACATTCCAAAATTTATGCAACACGGCAAAGGGGAAGTTAATAGCTATACAGACCTACCTCAAATAATAAAGAAAATCCCAAACAAACAATCTAATTTTACACCTAAAGAAACTAGAAAAAGAATATTTTTTTAAAAAAAAGCACAAAGTTAGTAGAAAAAGGGAAATAATAAAGATCAGAGCAATAATAAAATAGAGACTAAAAAAATAGCAATGATCAATGAAACTAGGAGCAATTTTTTTTGAAAAGATAAACCTTAGGTAGACTCATAAAGGAAAAAAAGAAAGGAGGCCAAAATACATAAAATAATATAAATAAATAAAGGAGAGAGTTATAACCAACACCACAGGAACATCATAAGAGATTACTACAAAAATAATGTCAGCAGATTGAACAAACTAAAGAAATGTATAAATTTCTAAAAGCATATAATTCTCCAAAATTGACCTAGGAAGAATTAGAAAATCTGAACAGAACAATGGCTATCAATGAAATTGAAACAACAATCAAAAAACTCTCAGCAATTAAAAGTCCAGGGCCACATAGCTTCATGGGTTAATTCTACTAAAGATTTAAAGGCTATTTAATATCTATTTTTCTCAAGTTGTCCAAGAACTTTGAAGAGGAAAGAACACATATAAACTCATTCTACCAGGCCAACATACACTGATAAAAAAAAATCAGACAAAGACACCAAAGAAAGGAAATGAAGAAAAAAGAAAGAAAGAAATTCGCAGGCCACTATCTCTAATATAGAGATGCAGAAAATAGATGCAAAAAATATATTTTGACAAATTCAACATTTTTTCATAATGTATAGTCTCAACAAAGTGGGCATAGAGGGAACATGAAAGTGAAAGTCGCTCAGGTGTGTCTGACTCTTTGCGACCCCATACAGTCCATGGAATTCTCCAAGCCAGAATACTGGAGTGGATAGCCTTTCCCTTCTCCAAGGGATCTTCCCAACTCAGGGATCAAACCCAAGGTTTCCCACATTGCAGGCAGATTCTTTACCAGCTGAGCCACAAGGAAAATCCAAGAATACTAGAGTGGGCAGCCTATCCCTTCTCCAGTAGATCTTCCCAACCCAGAAATCAAACTAGGGCCTCATGCATTGCAGGCAGATTCTTTACCAACTGAGCTCTGAGGGAAGCCAGAGGGAACATACTTCAAGATAATAAAGGCCATATAAAGCAAACCCACAGCTGACATCATACTCAATGGTGAAAAGCTGAAAGTACTTCTAAGTTCAGCAACAAGACAAGAATTTCCACTCTCATGCCTTGTATTCAATGCAGAAATAAATGTCCTAGCCACAGCAATTAGACAATAACTAAACAAATATATAAAAGGTATCCAAATTGAGAAGAGAAAAGTAAAACTGCTGCTGTTTACAGATGTCATGACACTACATATAGGAAATGCTACAGATGTTAACAAAAATCTAATAGAACTAATAAACAAATTGAGTAAAGTTGTAGGAAATAGAGAAAAACAACAGAATGGGAAAGTCAAGAGACTTCATCAAGAAAATTAATGATACCAAAGGAACTTTCATGCAAAGATGAGCACAACAAAGGACAGAAACTGTATGGCCCTACAGAAGCAGAAGATACTAAGAAGAGGTGGCAAGACTATACAGAAGAACTATACAAAAAAGATCTTAATGATCCAGATAACCATGATGGTATGATCACTCACATAGAGCCAGACATCCTGGAGTGTGAAGTCAAGTGGGCCTTACAAAGCATCACTATGAACAAAGCTAGTGGAGGTGATGGAATTCTAGCTGAGCTATTTCAAATTCTAAAAGATGATGTTGTGAAAGTGCTGCACTCAATATGCGAGCAAACTTGAGAAACTCAGTAGTGGCCCTGGACTGAAAAAGATTAGTTTTCATTCCAATCCCAAAGAAAGGCAATGCCAAAAAATGTTCAAACTACTTCACAGTCGCACTCATTTCACATACTAGCAGAGTAATGTTCAACATTTTAACAGTACATAAATGGAGAATTTCCAGATGTTCAAGCTGGATTTAGAGGAGGCAGAGGAATCAGAGATCAAATGGCCAACATCCATTGGATCATAGAAAAAGCAAGAGAATTCCAGAAAAAAGATCTACTTTTTGCTTCATTGACTATGATAAAGCCTTTGATTGTGTGGATCACAGCAAACTGTGGAAATTCTTCAAGAGATGGGAATACCAGGTTGTTTTATCTGCCTCCTGAGAAACCTTTGTACAGATCAAGAAGCAACAGTTAGAACTGGACATGGAAAAATGGACTGGTTCCAAACTGGGAAAGGAGTACATAGAGGCTGCATACTGTCACCCTATTATTTAACTTATATGCAGAGTACATCATGCAAAATTCCAGGCTGGATGAAGCACAAGCTGAAATCAAGAGTGCCAGGAGAAATATCAATAAACTCAAATATGCAGATGACATCACCCTTATGGCAGAAAGTGAAGAGGAACAAAAGAGCCTCTCCATGAAAGTGAAAGAGGAGGGTGAAAAAACTGGCTTGAAACTCAATATTCAAAAAACTAAGATCATGGTATCCATGGTATCCTGTCCCATCACTTCATGGCAAATAGTTGGGGAAACAATGGAAACAGTGACTGACTTTATTTTCTTGGGCTTCAAAATCACTGTAGATGGTGACTCTGGTCATGAAATTAAAAGATGCTTGTTCCTTGGAAGAAAAACTATGATAAACCTAGACAGCATATTAAAAACAGACATTGCTTTACCAATAAAAGTCCATCTAGTCAAAGCTATGGTTTGTCCAGTAGTCATGTATGGATGTGAGAGTTGAACCATAAAGAGGTCTGAGCACCAAAGAATTAATGCTTTTGAACTGTGGTGTTGGAGAAGACTCTTGAGAGTCCCTTGAACTTCAAGGAGATCAAAGAAGTCAATCCTAAAGGAAATAAATCCTGAATATTCTTTGGAAGGACTGATGCTAAAGCTGAAACTCCAATACTTTGGCCATCTGATGCAAAGAGCTGATTCTTTAGAAAAGACCCTGGTCCTGGGAAGGATTGAAGGCAGGAGGAGAAGGGGACGACAGAAGATGAGATGATTGAATGGCATCAACTCAATAGACATAAATTTGAGCAAGCTGCAGAAGATGGTGAAGGACAGGGAACCCTGGAATGCTGCATTCGATGGGTTGCAAAGAGTAGGACATGACTGAGCAACTGAACAACATAAAAGTAGTAGGATACAAATGTTTAGAATTCTGTGGAATTTCTCTACAGTAACAATGATCTATATCTGAAAGACAAATTAAGAAAATTAATCCCATTACAATTGCATCAAAAAGATTTTTAAAAAATCTTATAAATAAATTTAACCAAGGAGGTGAAAGACATAGTCTAAAAACTATAACTAATATTGATAAAAGAATTTGAAAAGGATAAAAATAAATAAAAATATATACTGTACTGATAGATCAAAAAAATTAATTTTGTTAGGTTGCCCATATTATCCAAAGCAATAATGGCTTTAACACGATATCAAACTGTCAATGATATTTTTCAAAGAACTAGAATTCTAAAATGTGTATGAAAATGCAAAACACCACAAATAGCCAAAACAATCTTGGGAAAGAAGAGTAAAGATGGAGGTATCATGTTCTCTGATTTCAAGCTATAGTACAAAGCTACAGTCAACAAAACAGTATGGGACTCATACAAAAATAGATACATATTGATGGAAGAGCATAGTGAAATGAGAAATGAACCTGCAATTATATGATTATTTAATCTATAACAAAGGAAGCAATAATGCACAATAGGGGAATAAAATAGCCTTTCAATAAATTGTGTTGGGAAAACCAGAGAGCTACATCCAAGATAATCAAACTGGATTACTCTTTCACACTATGCACAAAAATAAATTCAACATGGATTAAAGACATAAATGTAAGACCTAAAACCATAAAGATAAAAGAAAAATTAGGCAATATATTCTTTACCATTGATCTTCTAAATACGTTTTGTATATGTTTCCTCAGGCAAGGGGAACAAAAAACAAAATTTAACAAATAGGGCTACATCATACTGAAAAAAAAAAAAACTTTTACACAGTAAATGAAACCAGTAACTAAACCAAAAGGCAATCTTTTTGTTGGGAGAAAATATTTTCAAATGATATTATCTGATAAAAGGTTAATATCCAAATTATATTAAAAAATCACACAATTTCATATCAAAAAGCAAGCAATATGATTTAAAAATGAGTAGAGGATCTGAGAGGGCATTTTACCAAAAAAATGTAAGTAGCCAATTGATGTGTGAAAAACTGCTCAGCTTAACCAATCGTTAGGGAAATACAATGGAAAATCACAATGAGGTATCACCTCACACCTGTCAGAGTGGTCACCGTCTAAAAGACAATAAATAACAAGTATTGGTGAGAACTTGAAGAAAAGGAAACCCTTGTTAACTGTTGGTGGGAAGCTAAATAGAATGGACCTTCCTCAAAAAACTAAAAATACAACTACTATACATACAGTGCAGTTATTCTACATCTCAGTATTTACCAAGAGAAAACAAAACAGTAATTTCTAAAGATATATGTACCCCTATGTTGATTGCAGCATTATTTACAATAGGCAAGATATTGAAGCAACTGAAACATACCTTGAAAGATGAACTAATAAAAAAGAGAGAAGAATACTGTGTTTGTCAGTCATGTCTGATTCTTTGCTCAGCCAAAAAAAAAAAAGAAATGTTGCCATTTTTGACAACATAAATGGATCTAGAAGGCATAATGTTAAGTGAAATAAAACAAACAGAAAAAGACAAATACTGGTTTCATTTCTTGTTTCATTTCTTGTTTCATTTATATGTGGAATATTAAAAATTAAATAAAATGAATCAGAAACAAAGTTATAGCGAAAGAAAGCACACTGTTTGTGAGAGTGGGGCAGGGTATTCAGGGCTTGGGATAAATCAGTTCAGTTGCTCAGTTGTGTCCGACTCTTTGCGACCCCACGGTCTGCAGCACACCAGGCCTCCCTGTCCATCACCAACTCCCAGAGTTTATTCAAACTCACATCCATTGAGTCAGTGATGCCATCCAATCATCTCATCCTCTGCCGTCCCTTTCTCCTCCCACCTTCAATCTTTCCCAACATCAGTGTCCTTTCAAATGAGTCAGCTAAATAGGTAAAGGTAATTAAGAGGTACAAAAATTCCAGTTAAAGGTGAATAAGTCACAGGGATACAATATACAGCATAAATAATATAGTCAATAATACTGTAATAATTTTGCATGATGATGGATGATCACTGAAATTGTGATGATAATTTTATACTGTATTTGACTGTCATATCACTATATCATATACCTGAAACTACCATAATATTGAATGTCAACTATGCTTCAATAGACAACAGCAACAACAAAGCAGAAAACAGTAAAACAGCTTCCCAGAATTTTGTTCGTTTGTTACATTTCAAGTATAGTCATGGAATGTACTTTGCAATGGCAAGTGGAGATGAGGCTAGAGTGTATGCCAGGAGCTCCTCAGGACAGAGCTAGTAAGTTTGGTTTCCTGACGTTTCTTCCTCCTTCCAAATACCCCCATGCTATTTTCCAGTATATTTCCATTTCTTGAAAAATATTTCAATGTTATCTATAAAGTAATAAACTAAACAATATAAATACTATGTCATATACATTTCTTCTAGAATTTTAGAAATATGATATAACAGTACAGATTTCCTGCATTTGCTTCTAGTGGGAAATTTCTGTTTAGAGCTTGTTTCTTTTTTGTACCTTATTGAAGGAATGAAAAAGTAATTAACAGAGTAACAGAGTCTGTGTTCTTGCTGTTTTGATTCTCAGTTCAGTTCAGTTCAGTCATTCAGTCGTGTCTGACTCTTTGCGACCCCATGAATCGCAGCGCGCCAGGCCTCCCTGTCCATCACCAACTCCCGGGGTTCACTCAAACTCATGTCCATTGAGTCGGTGATGCCATCCAGCCACCTCATCCTCTGTCATCCCCTTTTCCTCCTGCCCCCAATCCCTCCCAGCATCAGAGTCTTTTCCAATGAGTCAACTCTTCGCGTGAGGTGGCCAAAGTACTGGAGCTTCAGTTTTAGCATCATTCCCTCCAAAGAATACCCAGGGCTGATCTCCTTCAGAATGGACTGATTGGATCTCCTTGCAGTCCAAGGGACTCTCAAGAGTCTTCTCCAACACCACAGTTCAAAAGCATCAATTCTTTGGTGCTCAGCTTTCTTCACAGTCCGACTCTCACATCCATACATGACCACTGGAAACACCATAGCCTTGACTAGATGATTCTAGGCCCCCCTAAATACAACCAAATGTGTCCATATGGCCAGAGTCTCAATAGGTAACAGGTAATATCTTACCTGACTACTTCACCATCAGTATCATGGTCTGACAGTCTTTCATTCTATGGTGCGTGGATCTGGACCGTTGACCATACCAACCAAGTTCAGTGTACTCTGTATTTACTAAAAAAGGGTGAATATTATTCACTGTGTGCTTTTCATAAATCAGAAAAAGTCTAGTCCTCAGAAAGAGACTAGAATTATAAAATAGAATGTTAGTAGAATGCTTTCTCTTCTCTCAACTCTGATCCTTCACCTAAGTACAATTAGTAGCTATATACCTGCAGATCAGAGTCTATGATCTCTAAATACCATTTAATTCACTGAATTTGCCAACCTTCTATTTTTGCAGAGTCTGAAACAGATGTTGATCCAATCCAGAACTACTGGTGTTACAGGCACCAGCCCATATCTTCTATTTTTTGGACATATTGGAGTAGTTGGATGTGTTACTAATAAGAAACTGTGCTTTAGTGATGAAGCCCATCAAACAACATTGAATCAGTGGTTTTCATGGAGCTGATGAGAGCTATGAACTTCCATCTCTGTATATTTCACAGCCCCATAATTTTAATATACCCACATGTACTAGGGGCAGATAGTAACTTACACACTCTCCCAAAGAGTGTTATATTGGGATCAATATTTCATTAGCACTCTCCAGTGATTAAGCCATGCACCAGCTGGACCCAATTCCCTACAGTGAGTCATTGACATTTGCACTGTGGCCTGTGAGGTAATCTGCCCTTTTAAAGGAATGAAAAAGGTTAACCCAGACCCTTGTAAACCTTTATCAATTACTTGACATCATTAAAATCTGCCCAGTCCATTTTGTAACAGTCAATCAAACATAAAATTCTCTAGAGTAGTAAGCCTTCTATGTTTCTAAACTGAGAAAATTGAACCAACAATATCTTGAAAAGTATCATTTAAATAACTAATATGTGCTCCAGGCAAGAGAAGGTGCTATGGCAAATACAGAGAAAACCTCCTGCTACATGCCCTCGATATACTTACTGACTAGTTGAAAAGTCACATAAAAATCTAAAAATAACATAAAACTTTAAGTATCAGCTAAGTAACAAAAAAAATAATTAAATGGAAACAAAATCATGGAAAATTATTCCTTTCCCTTCAAAAATTTGTATGTGATATACCTTGTATCATGAAAAGAAAGAGGACATAAATATGGTAAATGAAACTTGAGTTGCTTTTCCTAGGATATGTAACATTTTCACAGGTTGAGAAAAAGGAGACTCACTTTCATCTAGCTTTGTTTAGGGAAAGAGGGGAAAGAATAGGACATGATATAAAGAAGCTGAAGCTGTGAAGCTTACAAAATAACTTTTCACCTACCTATTTCTGCACACCTGAGAATGACCACTGCAAACTGAGGAGAGAGGTATGATATGAACCAGAACTGAAAAGTTACTAGTAGAACCTGTAAAAATGAGAACCAAAACACTAGTTTGCATTAGGTGTGAGAGAAATCCTGTTTACAGCATACTACTAAGAGAGAGGCTAGAACCACCCGTGTGAAATCTCACAGGTGTATTCTGCCGTTCTAAGAACACTCTCTCTCCTTGCATACACTGCAGGTGCATACAGATCTCTCCAACAGGTAGACTTCTATTTTCAACAGTGTTTCCCTTCCTGAGCTTTGCTCTCACTACTGAGATAACTACCAGGTTGTTCTTGGAAGCTTCCAAAGCACTTTCATCTCCTATATGTTTTACCTGCAATCTTCCTCACCTCCCACTGGGCATCAGCTAATTTTTCATTTGCTCAAGGCCTCAGAATGACAGGTCCCACAATTAGCCTTCCCAGAGGCTTCCTTCTTCCTTGGCAGTAGGTGTGGTGAATGTCAAAATCTAATCTTGTTAGCAGCCTCAGTTTAGTACTAAAAGTGTTGTCTATGACAGCAAACAAATGTTTAGGGGTGTGGATGAACAGAGGTATCTTAAGAAGGAAAATGACTGTGCCATTTGTCTCATCCAATTGTAGAGTGTTAGAGAAAAAAGCTCATCTAGCTCAGCCCCATCATTTTACTGAAGAAGAACATGGAAACCTAAGAGGCAAAGTGCCTAATCCTAAATTTGACAGAATGTTAATGTCAGAGGTAGTATTGGCACTTAAATGGGGAGACAAAGGCCATGATTTAGACATTTTTGGAGCTGCACAATTCCTAGAACAATGCTTTGTCCATAATAGATGCTAACTAAATGTTTTGGCCAAAGACAAGATAATCTAAGGATGGATTCTTAACTAAAATTCTGATTATTAAGTCAGTTTCCAATTTAGTTTTCATTAGTTCAATTCTTCATCTACTAATTTACAACAAGATTTCATATTTCACCTATTTTTTTACCTATATATATATATATATATATACTTTTTTTTTTTTCTCCTCCGAATCAAGCTGTTTTCCTCAGTCAAGTGGAGAACTTCTCTTTGCCTTTGGAAAATAAGAAACGCATTACCTCCCTGTACATGCATGTTAAGTCTTTGCAGTCATATCTAATTCTGTGCAACCCTATGGACTGCTGCCTGTGAGTCTTCTTTGTCCATGGGATTCTCCAGGCAAGAATACTGGAGTGGTTTGCCATTCACTCCTCTAGGGGATCTGCCAGACCCAAGAATGGAACGCGCATCTTTTATGTCTAGCCTGCATTGGCAGGTGGGTTCTTTACCACTAGCACCACTTGGGAAGCTCCATTATGTCCCTATTCCTACCCATCTCTTTTATCATCTTGAAATTTTCCTTGACTCATTTCCACAGTCTCTTTTTTGATCCTTAATATTGACTTATCTGCACAATGTCTTCAAGCCTGACATGAACTTATCATTTAACCATTATTGGATGAAACTTTTTATGCTAAAGGCATTAAAATCATCAATTATGAATCATTTGCCTGTGTATTGTTCAATATTATGCATATAGAAAATATAAAAAATCAAGTAAGTGATTTTTGCTTTCAGAAAGTATTTTATTCATTTTGGAGAAGACAAATAATTTTATGAAGTTTAACTGACAATACAAAAGTGCAAGAAATGACATAAAACACAAAATACAATAGATTTCTGTACAGATAATAAATGTGTTAACAGTGAATCCTGTGAGATAAAGTGAAAAGATCATCTGAATAAAATAGACGTGAAATGAGCTTGCAGATCAGACTTAAATAAGCAAACAGGAGTGAAAGAAATATATTGAGACAAAGCTTTAGAAACAGGTATATATCAGTTAGTTTTAAATAGGTATTGGTGAGCAGATAGTGTTGGTTGCAACAGGGGCCCTGTATCAGGAACAAAACGCTGATGTTGATGGGACAGAAGTCTGTGGCCTTGGGTTTTGACATGTGTGCTCAGCCAGATAAAAATCACTAGGTGATCTTGCTCTCATAGGGCTCATATTCTCACTGAGGACCCAGACACCCACAGTAATTTAATAACATATGGAATCATGTGCAATTAGTTGATACTGAACCAACCTTAAAAGATAGATGTCCACAGGCTAATAGGAACAAGAAAGACTTCAAGTAAGCCTGAATTTAAGTTGATATTTAAAGGGCATTGAGAATTTAATCAGCATGAGAATAGGAGGCATTACAGAGAGAAAAAAAAAATTCTGACTTCTTTTATTTTTACCTGTTGTTGGTTTGGTTCTTGCACCCGATTTTAATTGGAAATAAAAATATTTTATTGTTCAAAAATTATATCAAATGTATTTTCTACCCTGAGAGAGAAGAACACACACATGGTAAATTTTAGAGCTATGCAGTTAGTGTTTATGGAGGACTCACTGCAGAATATATGCTCTACTAAGTTTCATTGCTCTTTTGAAATTAATAATTATTGATTTTTAAAACGTCGGTTTAAGTAAATATTAAATATTTAAGAAATATAGACAGTGTTTAATTATGAGATCTCTTTTCATTTCTTTTCCTCATATTCAAGAAGCAACTAAAGAAATGAGCAGTTTATACTTTTGAGTTCACTTACTATAAAACAATCACTATATGAGAAACAATATTAGCATAATTAGAAATTTACTCCTTCCAAGAAGTTGATATAATGCTGTTCTTCTATATATTAATGAAGAAAAAATTTTATAAACTCCAACAACTTTTGTGATTAAAACTCAGTAAACTCAAAAAAGAAGGGAACAATTTCAACTTGATTAAAAAAAAATTAACAAAGCCTACATTTAACAATACACATAATGATAAGAACTCTCTGCATACAGATGTTTATATCTTTCCTCTTCTCCTTTGCTTTTTGCTTCTCTTCTTTTCACAGCTATTTGTAAGGCCTCCCCAGACAGCCATTTTGCTTTTTTGCATTTCTTTTCCATGGTGACGGTCTTGATCCCTGTCTCCTGTACAGTGGCACGAACCTCATTCCATAGTTCATCAGGCACTCTATCTGTTAGATCTAGGCCCTTAAATCATTTCTCACTTCCACTGTATAATCATAAGGGATTTGATTTAGGTCATACCTGAATAGTCTAGTGGTTTTCCCTACTTTCTTCAATTTAAGTCTGAATTTGGCAATAAAGAGTTCATGGTCTGAGCCACAGTCAGCTCCTGGTCTTGTTTTTTTGACTGTATAGAGCTTCTGCATTTTTGGCTGCAAAGAATATAATCAATCTGATTTCGGTGTTGACCATCTGGTGATGTCCATGTGTAGAGTCTTCTCTTGTGTTGTTGGAAGAGGGTGCTTGTTATGACCAGTGCATTTTATTGGCAAAACTCTATTAGTCTTTTCCCTGCTTCATTGCGTACTCAAGGCCAAATTTGCCTGTTACTCCAGGTGTTTCTTGACTTCCTACTTTTGCATTCCAGTCCCCTATAATGAAAAGGACATCTTTTTTGGGTGTTAGTTCTAAAAGGTCTTGTAGGTCTTCATAGAACCGTTCAACTTCAGCTTCTTCAGCGTTACTGGTTGGGGCATAGACTTGGATTACTGTGAAATTGAATGGTTTGCCTTGGAAACAAACAGAGATCATTCTGTCGTTTTTGAGATTGCATCCAAGTACTGCATTTCAGACTCTTTTGTTGACCATGATGGCTGATCCATTTCTTCTGAGGGATTCCTGCCCGCAGTAGTAGATATAATGGTCATCTGAGTTAAATTCACCCATTCCAGTCCATTTTAGTTCGCCGATTCCTAGAATGTCAACATTCACTCTTGTCATCTCCTGTTTGACCACTTCCAATTTGCCTTGATCCATGGACCTGACATTCCAGGTTCCTATGCAATATTGCTCTTTACAGCATCGGACCTTGCTTCTATCACCAGTCACATCCACAGCTGGGTATTGTTTTTGCTTTGGCTCCATCCCTTCATTCTCTCTGGAGTTATTTTTCCACTGATCTCCAGTAGCATATTGGGCACCTACTGACCTGGGAAATTCCTCCTTCAGTATCCTATCATTTTGCCTTTTTATACTGTTCATGGTGTTCTCAAGGCAAGAATACTGAAGTGGTTTGCCTTTCCCTTCTCCAGTGGACCACATTCTGTCATATCTCTCCACCATGACCTGGTGGAGATAAAAAGATATAAAAAAGATATAAACATCTGTATGCAGAGTTCCAAAGAATAGCAAGAAGAGATAAGAAAGCCTTCTTCAGTGATCAATGCAAAGAAATAGAGGAAAACAACAGAATGGGAAAGACTAGAGATCTCTTCAAGAAAATCAGAGATACCAAAGGAAAATTTCATGCAAAGATGGGCTCGATAAAGGACAGAAATGGTACGGACTTAACAGAAGCAGAAGATATTAAGAAGAGATGGCAAGAATACACAGAAGAACTGTACAAAATAGATCTTCACGACCAAGATAATCACGATGGTGTGATCACTGACCTAGAGCCAGACATCCTGGAATGTGAAGTCAAGTGGGTCTTAGAAAGCATCACTATTAACAAAGCTAGTGGAGGTGATGGAATTCCAGTTGAGCTATTCCAAATCCTGAAAGTTGATGCTGCGAAAGTGCTGCACTTAATATGCCAGCAAATTTGGAAAACTCAGCAGTGGCCACAGGACTGGAAAAGGTCAGTTTTCATTCCAATTCCAAAGGAAAGCAATGCCAAATAATGCTCAAAGTACCTCACAATTGTACTCATCTCACGTGCTAGTAAAATAATACTCAAAATTCTCCAAGCCAGGCTTCAGCAATACATGAACCGTGAACTTCCTGATGTTCAAGCTGGTTTTAGAAAAGGCAGAGGAACCAGAGATCAAATTGCCAATATCCGCTGGATCATGGAAAAAGCAAGAGAATTCCAGAAAAACATCTATTTCTGCTTTATTGACTATGCCAAAGCCTTTGACTGTGTGGATCACAAGAAACAGTGGGAAATTCTGAAAGAGATGGGAATACCAGACCACCTGACCTGCCTCTTGAGAAATTTGTATGCTAGTCAGGAAGCAACAGTTAGAACTGGACATGGAACAACAGACTGGTTCAAAATAGGAAAAGGAGTTCATCAAGGCTGTATATTGTCACCCTGCTTATTTAACTTATATGCAGAGTACATCATGAGAAACGCTGGACTGGAAGAAATACAAGCTGGAATCAAGATTGCCGGGAGAAATATCAATAACCTCAGATATGCAGATGACACCACCCTTATGGCAGAAAGTGAAGAGGAACTAAAAAGCCTCTTGATGAAAGTGAAAGTGGAGAGTGAACAAGTTGGCTTAAAGCTCAACATTCAGAAAACGAAGATCATGGCATCCGGTCCCACCCCTTCATGGGAAATAGATGGGGAAACAGTGGAAACTGTGTCAGACTTTATTTTTCTGGGCTCCAAAATCACTGCAGATGGTGACTGCAGCCATGAAATTAAAAGACGCTTACTCCTTAGAAGGAATTGTTATGACCAACCTAGATAGCATATTCAAAAGCAGAGACTTTACTTTGCCAACAAAGGTTCGTCTAGTCAAGGCTATGGTTTTCCTGTGGTCATGTATGGATGTGAGAGTTGGACTGTGAAGAAGGCTGAGCGCCGAAGAATTGATGCTTTTGAACTGTGGTGTTGGAGAAGACTCTTGAGAGTCCCTTGGACTGCAAGGAGATCCAATCAGTCCATTCTGAAGGAGATCAGCCCTGGGATTTCTTTGGAAGGAATGATGCTAAAGCTGAAACTCCAGTACTTTGGCCACCTCATGCGAAGAGTTGATTCATTGGTAAAGACTCTGATGCTGGGAGGGATTGGGGGCAGGAGGAGAAGGGGACGACAGAGGATGAGATGGCTGGATGGCATCACTGAATCGATGGACGTGAGTCTCAATGAACTCTGGGAGTTGGTGATGGACAGGGAGGCCTGGCGTGCTGCGATTCATGGGGTCGCAAAGAGTCAGACACGACTGAGTGACTGATCTGATCTGATACTGATAAGAAACTGGACACTTTCCTTTAAGACAGAAAATAAAGAAATGATATCTTCTCTCATAACTCATTTCCAAAATCAGACTAGAAGTCTAAGCTAATGCAATAACATATGCAGATTAGGAAAGAAAAAAAATTAAGCTGTCTTTACTGTCAGTTCAGTTCAGTCTCTCAGTCGTGTCCAGCTTTTGTCACCCCTTGGACTGCAGCACGCCAGGCTTCCCTGTCCATTACTAACTCCTGGAACTTGGTCAAACTCATCTCCATCAGGTTGGTGATGCCATCCAACCATCTCATCCTCTGCTGCCCCCTTATCCTCCTGCCTTAAATCTTCCCCAGAATCAGAGTCTTCCAATGAGTCAGTCCTTCGTATCAAGTGGCCAAAGTATTGGAGCTTCAGTTTCAGCATCAGTTCTTCCAGTGAATATTCAAGGTTGATTTCCCTTAGGATTGATTGGTTTGATCTCCTTGCAGTCCAAGGGACTCTCAAGAGTCTTCTCCAACACCACAGTTCAAAAGCATCAATTCTTTGGCTCTCAGTTTTATTTATGGTCCAACTCTCACATCCATACATGACTAATGGAAAAACAATAGCTTTGACTAGATGGACCTTTGTTGGCAAAGTAATGTCTCTGCTTTTTGATATGCTGTCTAGGTTGGTCATAGCTTTTCTTCCAAAGAACAAGCTTCTTTTAATTTCATGGCTACAGTCACCATCTGCAGTGATTTTCGAGGCCAAGAAAATAAAGTCTCCCACTGTTTCCATTGTTTCCCCATCTATTTGCATGAATTGATGGGACTGGGTGCCATGATCTTAGTTTTATGAATGTTGAGTTTTAAACCAGCTTTTTCACTCTTTACTCTCAGATGATATAATTGTCTGTGTGTAAAAATTCCAAAGAAGTGATAATGAAACTCTTAGTAATTAATAAATGACTAACAATATCACAACATACAAGGTCAGTATATAAAAGACACTTATTTTCCTTAGAATTTAAACATTTAGAATTTAAACTTTTAAATAGTGTACCCTTTATCATCTCAGCCCAACCCCAAAATTGAACTACTTATATATGACCTTGAGTGAGTGAGTTAAGGTCACTCAGTCGTGTCTGACTTTTTACAACCCCATGGACTTCTCCAGACCATGGAATCATCCAGGCCAGAATACCAGAGTGAATAACCTGTCCTTTGTCCAGGGGATCTTCCCCACCCAGGGATTGATCCCAGGTCTCCTGCATTGCAGGCAGATTCTTTACCAGCTGAGCCACCAGGGAAGCCCAGGTATGACCTTAATAATATAAATAATAGGATTTGTATGTGAAAAATGCAAAACTCTGACAGAAGAAGTAAAAAATGATATAAATACATGAAAAGATAGTTCTTGTTCATGAATTAGAAGATTCAACATTGTTATGATCCCAATACTTTCAGACTTGATCTATTGTATACAACTCAATCACAGTCTCAGTCAGCTATTTTACAGATAGCAAGGAACTGATTTACTATTCATATGGAAAGATAAAAGACCTAGACTAACGAATACAGACTGAAAAAGTATAAAATTATGTGTCATATCATCCAACTTGAAGACTTACTAAAAAGCTAATAATAAAAAATGTGATATTGGTGAAAGAATGAACACATAGAACAATAAAACAGAATAGAAAGCCCAGAAATAGCCCCTATAAATTTAGTCACTAAATCTTTGAAGAAAGGCAAAAGCAATTCCATAGAAAGAGGATGTTTCTTATGAAGAATGGTGATGAGTTTTCATACTATCCGTGGGGTTTTCCAGGCAAGATTACTGTACTGGATTGCCATTTCCTTCTCCAGCGGATTATGTTTTGTCAGCATTCTTCACTATGACCCGTCTATCTTGGGTGGCCCTCCATGGCATATCTTATAGCTTCACTGAGTTATACAAGTTCCTTTGCCACAACAAGGCTGTGATCCATGCGTGGACTGCAGTGAGATCAAACCAGTCAATCCCAAAGGAGAACAACTCAATATTCATTGACAGGACTATTGCTGAAGCTGAAGTTTCAATACTATTTGGTCACCTGATGGGAAGAGCTGTCTCACTGGAAAAGTCCCTGATGAAGGAAATGATTGAAGACAAAAGAAGGAGGGAGCAGCAGATAATGAGATGGCTTGATAGTATCATTGGCTAAATGGACATGAGTTTGAGCACACTCCGGGATATAGTGGAGGACAGAGGATCCTGGTGTGTTGCAGTCCATGGAGAACACAAAGAGTCAGACATGACTTAGTGACTGAGCAGCAACAAAGACTTTTCTGAAAAACACCAAAAGTATATAACTTAAAAAACATTGTTAAGCCAGATTTATTAACTTTCAAAATATCTGCTCTGTGAAAAATACTGTAAGATACTGGAACCAAAAATGGGAGAAAATATTTAAAAATATATGTGATAAGGAATATTACCTATACAAAGAATGTGTGAAACTCAACAACAGGAAAATAAACAACACAACTTAAAAATGGGAGAAATATCTTAACAGACACTGCTCAGTAGCATCTGATTCTTTGCAACCCCATGGACTGCAGCCCACCAGGCTCCTCTGTCCAAGGAATTTTCCAGGCAAGAATACTGGAGTGGGTTGCCATTTCCTCCTCCTGGGCAGTCTTCTGTACCCAGGGATTGAACCCACATCTCCTGCAGCTCCTGCATTGCAGGTGAATTCTTTATCATTGAGTCATTTGGGAAGCTCCGCATAAGACATGCAGATTTCAAAAAGCATTTGAAAAGATCACCATTATTTATCATTCAGTTCAGTTCAGTTCAGTCAATCAGTCATGTCCGACTCTCTGCAATCCCATGAATCGCAGCATGCCAGGCCTCCCTGTCCATCACCAACTCCCAGAGTTCACTCAGACTCACGTCCACTGAGTCAGTGATGCCATCCAGCCATCTCATTCTCTGTTGTCCCCTTCTCCTCCTGCCCCCAATCCCTCCCAGCATCAGGGTCTTTCCCAATGAGTCAACTCTTCGCATGAAGCAGCCAAAGTATTGTAATTTCAGCTTCAGCATCATTCCTTCCAAAGAAATCCCAGGACTGATATCCTTTAGGATGTACTAGTTGGATCTCCTTGCAGTCCAAGGGATTCTCAAGAGTCTTCTCCAACACCACAGTTCCAAAGCATCAATTCTTCGGTGCTCAGCTTTCTTCACAGTCCAACTCTCACATCCATACATGACCACTGGAAAAACCATAGACTTGACTAGATGGACCTTTATTTATCATTAGGGAATTTCAATTTAAAATAACTATGAGATACTATTACACACACATTAGAATGCCTAATATCCCAAAAACCTGATGGGACTAATTACTACCAAGAGAGTAGAGTTATAGAGACTCTTGTTTATTACTCATGGGAATGTAAAATGGTACAGCTATTTTGAAAGACAGTTTGGCAGTTTCCTACAAAGCCACATATAGTCTTACTGTGTGATCCAGCAATTGTACTCCTTGGTATTTACCCAACTGATCTGAAAACTTATATCCATATAAAAACATGGACATAAATGTCCAGAGCAGCTCTATTAATAATAGGAATAAAGACACTAAAAACAACCATTCACTAGGTGAATGGATAAACAAATTTCAGTATGCTGGTACAGTGGAATATTACTTAGTAATAAAAAGCAATGGGCTAGCAAGCCATGAAAAGAAATGGATGAATCTTAAATTTCCAAGTGAAAGAAACCTGTTTGAAAAGGCTACATGCTGTGTAATCCCAGTGATATGACATCTTGCAAAGGGTAAATCTATAATGACTGCAAAAAGATCAGTTGTTTCAAGGGCTCATGGGAAGGGAGAGAGTTGAATCACAGGTGATTTTTTAGGGTTGCAAAACAATTCTATATGCTGCTTAATGTTGATACATTACACTATGCATTTGTAAAAATGTATTGAACTTTACAGCACAAGAGTGAACCTTGCTTGTGAATCACAAAATGGAGTGCAGAATGTGACAAAACACTATAAATGTATCACAAATATATGAAATAAACTCACTAAAGAGGACAGGGAGATAGCAGTGTACTGACCTAACTTGCTAGAAACGAAGGGAATATGTAAAGCCTAAGGCAAAAGAAACAGTACATATGTCTTGTACTAGTTTGCAAAATTATTTATCACTGGGATAAGGGTTATCCATTTTGCTAATAGTATACTTGTGGTATCAAATCATATAAAGCAAGTGTTCAGTAACAGAAATGAACACTTAAATAAGTGGATAGAGAATGGTGGAACCTGGATGCTTTATTGGAGATAAGTATAAGGAGGCTAGAAGGATAACATGATAATGAATTAGAATAAGAGATAGCATGGCCTCATGTGTAGTTTAATATTGATACATACAGAAATACATATACATTTAATAATTACACATAAAATATTTATAGATATTCATATTCACATTGGCTAGTAAATAAATTTTTTTTTTCCTCTGAGGGAGCCTAGAAACAATATCCAAGTAAGAATGAACATACTTATTGTCTACCCCTTGATTCTTATGCTCCTATAAAAGGAATAAGAGCTCATTGAAGAAATGAATGATATTAGAATGAGGGCAGCAATTTACAAGATGAACCCAGAGCATCTTAGAATGCCAAGAAGAAGGGACATGTTTAAAAAAAAAAAATCCCACAATGATGGGATATTGGTTCAGAACTTTAGGAGTTCCCTGGGTAAAATCTGAAACAGGCCTTAGTTCCCAGAGGGTATGAAAAGACCATAAATTAAAAAATAGGTATATCACTACAGCTTGGTACGTATCAATAAACACCCAAAAATCTTACATACATAAGACTTGTCTTGGATAGCCACAAGAAAGTGTGGCTTTTAAAAGTTTATATAGTCAGCCGTCTGTATCTACAACTGTACTGTGCATTTTACATAGGAACTTAAGCGTTCCTCCAAATTTGGTAGCCCTGAGGGTCTTGAAGCCAATTTCCTGGAGATAGCAATATATGACCCATGGAAGTATTAAAGGTGTTTAGTCATGTATCCAGTCCAAATGGTCTCAACCCACAAAACTTTCTTCTTTTTCACTCCTGGAGGCCAAAATCTGGGTGTTGGCAAAGTTCACTCCTTCTGGAGGCTTCAAGGACTCCATTTCAGGACTTTCTCCTTTCTCTAGTGGCTTCTGACAATTCTTGGTATCTCTTTGCTCAGAGTAGCACAGATCCAGCTTCTGCCTAGTCTGCATGTGGGTTTTCATGCGACTTCTTCCTCGGTATGTGTCTGTTCTCCTTTTCTGTCTCTTACAAGGACACGGTTGGACACCGGATCTATGTCATTGGATTGAGGGCCCAACCTTGGTGGCTCAGTGGTGAAGAATCCACCTTCCGATGCAGGAGACACGAGTTTAATCCTTGGTTCAGGAAGATACCCTGAAGAAGGAAATGGCAACCCATCCTAGCATTCCTGACTGGGAAATCTCATGGACAGAGGAGCCTGGAGGACTATAGTCCATGATATTGCAAAACAGTCAGTCATGACATAGCAACTAAACAACAGTATAATGCCATTTTCTTTTAGGTAGAGAGGTTTATGTAGTATTACAACAAATGTCTTTTTTTTTAATTAAAACATTTTATGAAGAAATTAATCAATATATAAATGAATAAATATTCTGTGAGGGTTAGATGTCAATGAACTGGAAGAAGTGAAATGTTCCTATACACAACATAAATATATGAAACTTCAAAATTTCATTCTCTACTTATTTGGAATTACTGTTATTTGTTCTTGCTAAAGCTACCTCTGAATATTCATTGGAAGGACTGACACTGATGCTGAAGTTGAAGCTCCAATACTTTGGCCACCTGATGCAAAGAGCTGACTGATTGGAAAAAATCCTAATGCTGGGAAAGATTGAGGGCAGGAGGAGAAGGGGGTGTCAGAGTATGAGATGGTTGGATGGCATCACTGACTTAAGAGACATGAGTTTGAGCAAACTCTTGGAGATAGTGAAGGACAGGAAGGCCAGTGTACTGCAGCCCATGGGGCCACAAATAGTCACACATGACTTAGCAACAGAACAATAACAAAAAGTTAACTCTTGGGCTTCCTAAGTGGTGCTAGTGGTAAAACCCTGCCTTCCAATGCAGAAGACATAAGACACATGGGTTCCATGTCTAGGTCAGGAAGATCTCCTGGAGGAGCGCATGGCAACCCACTCTAGTATTCTTGCCTGGAAAATCCCATAGACAGAGGAACCTGGTGGGCTATGGTCCATAGGGTGCCAAAGGGTCGGACACAACTGATGTGACATAGCACACACGCATCCAAAGTTAACTCTAAACTCTTTTGTAAAACATTAAATTGATGATGTTAACGTGAAAAAGTATTTAGCTTTTTTCATAGTTAAGGGCAATAGGATAACCAGTTTAGCTACATGAATAAAATGAATGGATCCATTAAAATGGAATCCTGTATAGATAAGCATGTCATTTCTATGTTAAAATATAAAAACTTGTGTCAAAAATTCCTTCCAGCTTTAGAACAGCATTACTCTCTTACTTTATACTAAAAAAATCCTATAAATAAAATATTTCATTAAATTTTTATTTCTTTCACCTATTTAATAGAGCAAATGTACAAGGTTTTACTAGACTATACCACTATCTATGAAAATTAATCATTTTTATATTAAATTTGAAGATTGTCATTTATTTACTGGCCTGAGGCAAGACATGTTTTACTTTTCTTATCCAAGTATTAAAGAACTCCCATAAAGTAAATGAGTTTCTAACATTAGGTGTTATACAGAAATGAAGGAGTAAACCTTTCTGAGAGCTGGACCAGGAATGGTCTGTATATACCAGATTGTATTGAAATACACTCAAATAGAAACCAGGAAACTTGACATATTTTTGTTGTTGTTAATGACAGGAGTCAAGAAAGATGAACTATGTGGGTTCCTTGGACGGAGAGGCAGATAAAAATGCAGGAGATCTAGGATGTTCCTCTACTTCTATTGTGCTATCTTTTGTCAATAATTATTATATTTGTGGTGAGTGTATGTGTGTGTGTGTGCATTTGTATGAGTTTGTGCTTCCCTGTTACAATTTTGTTTTTAGGCTTTAATGAGTCAGTCTTCCTGGAGACTACGACTAGGGACTCATCAGTTCAGTTCAGTTCAGTTCAGTTGCTCAGTCATGTCCGACTCTTTGCGACCCCATGAATCGCAGCATGCCAGGCCTCCCTGTCCATCACCAACTCCCGGAGTTCACTCAGACTCACGTCCATCGAGTCAGTGATGCCATCCAGCCATTCATCCTCTGTCGTCCCCATCCGTGAGGCTGCCCCCAATCCCTCCCAGCATCAGAGTCTTTTCCAATGAGTCAACTCTTCGCATTAGGTGGCCAAAGTACTGGAGTTTAAGCTTCAACATCATTCCTTCCAAAGAAATCCCAGGGCTGATCTTCAGAACGCACTGGTTGGATCTCCTTGCAGTCCAAGGGACTCTCAAGAGTCTTCTCCAACACCACAGTTCAAAAGCATCAATTCTTCAGTGCTCAGCTTTCTTCACAGTCCAACCCTCACATCCATACATAACCACTGGAAAAACCATAGCCTTGACTAGACGGACCTTTGTTGGCAAAGTAATGTTTCTGCTTTTCAATATGCTCTCTAGGTTGGTCATAACTTTTCTTCCAAGGAGTCAGCGTCTTTTAATTTTATGGCTGCAGTCACCATCTGTAGTGATTTTGGAGCCCAAAAATTAAAGTCTGACACACTGTTTCCACTGTTTCCCCATCTATTTCCTGTGAAGTGATGGGAATGGATGCCATGATCTTCGTTTTCTGAATGTTGAGCTTTAAGCCAACTTTTTCACTCTCCACTTTCACCTTCATCAAGAGGCTTTTCAGTTCCTCTTCACTTTCTGCAGTAAGGGTGGTGTCATCTGCATATTTGAGGTTATTGATATTTCTCCCAGCAATCTTGATTCCAGCTTGTGCTCCTTCCAGCCCAGAGTTTCTCATGATGTACTCTGCATAGAAGTTAAATAAGCAGGGTGACAATATACAGCCTTGATGTACTCCTTTTCCTATTTGGAACCAGCCTGTTGTTCCATGTCCAGTTCTAACTGTTGCTTCCTGACCTGCATACAAATTTCTCAAGAGGCAGGTCAGGTGGTCTGGTATTCCCATCTCTTGAAGAATTTTCCACAGTTTATTGTGATCCACACAGTCAAAGGCTTTGGCATAGTCAATAAAGCAGAAATAGATGTTTTTCTGGAACTCTCTTGCTTTTTCAATGATCCAGCGGATATTGGCAATTTGATCTCTGGTTCCTCTGCCTTTTCTAAAACCAGCTTGAACATCTGGAAGTTCATGGTTCACATATTGCTAAAGCCTGGCTTGGAGAATTTTGAGTATTACTTTACTAGCGTGTGAGATGAGTGCAATTGTGCATAGTTTGAGCATTCTTTAGCATTGCCTTTCTTTGGAATTGGAATGAAAACTGACCTTTAGGATATCAAATTGTATTTGGTGACACTGAACCTTAGATTCCTACTAGTTGTGGCAATGTCTTAGACTTTCCTTGTTTTTCATGACCTTGTTGAGTTCTGGTAAGATATTTTGTAGAAAGCCCTCAATTTTGATTTATTTCATTATCTGATGATTTTCTCATAATTCTTTGAGATGGAAAACTGCAGAGATGAAGTGGCATTCTACTTATATAAAGAACATGTTCTATCAACATGACATCATTGTTACTGACTTTGATTGCTTGGCTGAAAAAGTGTTTGTTAAGCTTCTCTAATGCAAAATTACTTTTTTTTTTTCCACTCATTTTCCATACTGTTCTCTTTGGAAGGAAGTCACTGTGGTCACTATGTGCAGCTCATAATGACTGATGAGTTTTATTTCACCTCTTTGTGGGGAGAGTAAATGATTTGAATTCTGCATTGAATATTCCTCTTCCTTTTCAATTGTTTATTTTTTATTTATATCAGTGTGAACTCATGGGTGTTTATAATTTGGGTTATAGCCCAGTATTACTTTATTTTGTTGTGCAAAATAAAGCTATTTGCTGTTGAGAACTTTCAGTCCTTTCTTATAACCCATTGACATACATACATACATACATCTTGGAGGAGGTGATGCAGAGGATGTGGCCACTGACTGGACTCAGACAATTAGGAGCTCCTCACCATTCCCCATCCTTGGAATGTATCTTCTGCCTATCACTCCCACAGCTGGAGTCATTTCAAAAACCCAGCCTCTAGAGGGAAAGCTCTCAAAATCATCTTATGAAGCAACCATCACCCTGATACCAAACCCAGGCAAAGGTACTACCAAAAAGTAAAATTACAGGCCATTACCTTTGATGAATGTAGGTTCAAAACTTCTCAAGAAAATATTAGCAAACTGAATCCAACAATACATAAAAAAATCATACTGGAAATCAAGTTAGATTCATCCCAGTGTCACAATGAGGGTTCAACATACACAAATCAAACATTGTGATATACCATATTAACAAAAGAAAAGAAAGATCATGTAGCAAAAATTACATGATCTTTTCAATATATAAAGAAAAAGCATTTGATAAAATCCAACATTAATTCATGATAAAAACTCACTGAAGTGAGTATAGGGAGAATATATTTCAACATAATAAAAGCCCTTTATGAAAAACCCACTGCCAACATAATACTCAGCAGTGAAAACTGAAAGCCTTCCTGCTAAACTCTGGAATGAGACAAGGATGCCCACTCTCACTACTTCCATTCAACATAGTATTAGAAGTTCTACACACAGTAATAAGACAAGAAAAAGGATATATAAGATATCCAAATTTGAAGGGAAGAGGTAAAATATCATCACATGCATATGACATGATACTCTATAGAAAGCCCTAAAGACATAGAAAAACTACTAGAAAAACTACTTACTTAAGTTTGCAGAATACAAGTTTAACATACAAAAATTTGTTGCATTTCACTGACATGAAATATCAGAAAGAGAAAAAATCACTTTTCAAATTGCATCAAAATACTTAGGAATAAACCTATGTAAGAAGGTGAAAAAGTAATATACTGAGAACTATAAAACATTGATAAAGGAAATTGAATATAATTCAAAGAAATGAAAATATATATCTTGCTTTTGGATTAAATTGGAAGAATTATTGATAAAATGCCTATGTTTAATTAAACATGCTATAGATTTAATATGTTCCCTATAAAATTACTCATGACATTTTTCATAGACGTGGAAAAAAGTAATCCTAAAATTTATATTAAACCATAAAAGACCTAGAATTGCTAAAGCAGTCCTTCAGAATAAGGACAAAGCTGGAGGCAAAACCCTCCCAAATACTAGGCAACATTGCAAAGCTACAGTAACCAAAACAGCAATGGCACAAAAACATGTATATATGGAACAATGAAACAGTATAGAGGGCCAAGAAATAAATCTTCATACCTATAGTCAATTAATCTTTGATAAAGTAGGCAAGAATACACAATGGAGGAAAGACAGTTTCTTCAGCAAGTGGTGCTGGGAAAGCTGGATAGCTGCTGGTAAATCAATGAAGCTAGAATATTCCTTCACACCATACACAAAAATAAACTCAAAATGGCTTAAAGATTTGAGTGTAAGACATGACACCAAATAACTCCTTGAAGAGAACATAGGCAAAACGTTCTCTCACATAAATCATAGCAATGTTATCTTATGTCAGTCTCCCAAGGCAATAGAAATGAAAGCAAAAATAAACAAATAAGAAAGAAACTATTAACAAAACAAAAACCCACAGGGTGAGAGAAAATATTTGCAAACAATGTGAGTAAAATAAGATTATTTTCCAAAATATACAAACAGTTTATAGAAGTCAAAACCAAGCAATAACAGCAACAACAACAACAACAACAAAAAATCAAAAAATGAGCAGAAGGCCTAAACAGACATTTTCCAAAGAATGCAAACTGATGACCAATAGACACATAAAACAATGTTCAACATCAGTAATTATCAGAGAGATGCAAATCAAAACCACAATGAGTCATCACTTCACAGTGGTCAGAATGGCGATCAATAAAAACTCTATAAATAATAAAGTTTGGAGAGTATGTGAAGAAAAGGGAACCCTTATACAATGTTATTGAGCATGAAAATTGGTGGAGCCACTATGAGAACAGTATGGAGGTTCCTTAAAAAACTAAAAGTAGAGTTACCATATGATATAGCAATCCATCTCCTAAGGATATATCTGGGAAAAAAACCCTGATTAGAAAAGATACATGCACTTCAATGTTAATGGCAGCACTATTCACAACAACTGGAGAAGGCAATGGCACCCCACTCCAGTACTCTTGCCTGGATAATCCCATGGATGGAGGAGCCTGGTAGGCTGCAGTCCATGGGGTCTCGAAGAGTGGGACATGACTGAGCGACTTCCCTTTCACTTTTCACTTTCGTGCATTGGAGAAGGAAATGGCAACCCACTCCAGTGTTCTTGCCTGGAGAATCCCAGAGACTGCGGAGCCTGGTGGGCTGCTGTCTATGGGGTCACACAGAGTCAGACACGACTGAAGTGACCTAGCAGCAGCAGCAGCAGCAGCATTCACAGCAACCAAGACTAAGTATCCATTGACAGATAATATATATGCATGCAGATGATACGTATGCATGTATATACAGACACATGTGTGCATGAGTGCTAAGTCACCCCAGGTTTGTCAGTCTCTTTGTGACTCTATGGACTGTAGCCCATCAGGCTCCTCTGTCCATGTGATTCTCCAGGCAAGAACGCTGGAGCAGGTTGGCTTGCCATTCCCTCCTCCAAGGGATCTTCCTGACCCAGGGATGGAAACTGTATCTCTTATGTCTTCTGCATAAGTGAGTTATTTATCAGTAATGCCACCTGGGAACCCCCCACCCCCACAGTGGAATACTAGTCAACCATAAAAAGAATGAAATTATGCCATTTGCAGCAACATGGATGGTCCTACAGATTATCATATTAAGTTAGATAGAGGCTTCCCAGGTGGAGCAGCAATAAAGAATTTGCCTGCCAATGCAAGAGACACAATAGACACAGCTTCCATTCCTGGGTTGGGAAGATTCCCTGGAGTAGGAAATGGCAGCTTGCTCCAGTATTCTTGCCTGAAAAATCCAATGAACAGAGGAGCCTGGTAGGCTACAGTCCATGGGGTTACAAAGGGTTGGACACTACTGAGCAACTAAGCATAAAAGTCAAATAGAGTAAGAAAAATGTCACTTGATATTACTTGTATGCAGAATCTTAAAAAATGATGCAAATGAACTCATGTACAAAGCAGAAACAGACTCATAGGCAAAGGAGACAAATCTACGGTTACCAAAGGGGAAAGGGAAGTGGGGGAGGGATAAATTTGAAGGTTTGGTTTAGTAGACACAAACTATTACATATATAAATATAAACTACAAGTTTATATTATATAGCAGAGAGAACTATATTTCATAATCTTAAATTATAGTGGAAAACAATATGAAAAAGAAATTATCTATATATAACTGAATATATATATGTATATATGTGTGTGTGTATATATATGTATATATATATATATATATCTGAATCTCTTTGTTGTAAATCAGAAGCTAACACATTTTAAATCAACTATACTTCAATAATAAGAAAAGAAAGCACACATAAGGACTTGGGTGCAAGGCCTCTTTTGGGTACTGGGTTCTTCTGGTGGCACTATCAAAATGACATTATGTGAGATGTATTATGTATATTTCTAGGCAGAAAGAAGTGATAAAGATTTTATTGTTGATTTTATTCACTTGTTTATTTACTTACTGTATTCTTGTTTTATTCACTTTGAGGACAGAAAAAGAATTATGGAAGCACAATGGCAGCCCTTTTAATTCACTGAGTGCACTTTGTCCATTAGAAAAAATACTGTCTTGTTTATAGCATGCATAATCAGATTCATTTTTCTCACCACAGAAAAGCAAATTTCTCAATATCCAGCATACATCCTGCCTTCTACTTAGTGAGTGAAGTAGGTGGGTGTGGCACAGCTACATATATATATATCTTCTACAACAAAGACCATATATATATATATTCCAAGATATATATATATATATATATATGTCGTATGTATAAGACTCCTATATCTTTTGGAATTCCCTTAATGATAGAAAAAATAGAAGCATCATTTTTTTTTTCATATTAAGCAACTCTTTATAAAAATTGCCATGCTTCTAGTTAAAATTCTAGTTAAAAACCTAGATGCTTTCAGGATGGAGGCTGTTTGTCAAAAAGACCAAATTTTAACTAGAAACGTGGCAATTTCAGCCCCACTGTCCCAACCTCTGGAGAGGCAAACCCAGAGAAGGCAGAGAAGCCCCACAAGCACCTTCCCCCACACTTTACCCTACACACTTGATCCGTTTGGCTGTTCCTGAGTTGTAGCATTTATAATAAACTAGCAAGAGTAACTAAAGTGCTTTCCTGAGTTCTGGAAGCCTGTCCTAGCAGATGATCAAACTCCAGGAAGGAATCCTAGGAACTCCTTATTCACAGCATGTCAGTGAAAATATGAGTGGCCTGGAACTTACAATTGGCATCTGAAATGTGATAATACAGTGGGATTGAACTCTTTAGCTTATGGGATCTTATTCAACTTTCAGGTAAACCGTGTCAGAATTTAATTGAGTTTTTAGACTCTTAGTTGGTGTCACAGAATTGGAGAAGTGGTGTTGGGTAAGTCACCATACAATGTGTCTGAAGGAGGAAATAACTCTCTGTTTTCCTAAGAACTCAAAATAGCTTCTACATTAAAATATTTATAGATTTTATGGAGGATATGTTAGTTTAGATAGAGCCTCTTAATGAACATCTAGACAATTTGCATTTTTGAAAGTATTTTTAACAAAAGAGGTCATTTATATGCTGTGCTGTACTAAGTTGCTCAGTCACATTCTACTCTTTGTGACCTATGGATTGTAGCCCTCCAGGATTCTCTGCCGATGGGGATTCTCCAGCAAGAATATTGGAGTGGGTTGCCATGCTCTCCTCCAGGGGATCTTCCAAACCCAGGGATTGAGCCCAGGTCTCCTGTGTTGCAGGCAGACTCTTTATCATTAAGCCATCAGGGAAACCCAAGAATACTGCAGTAGGTAGCCTATCCCTTCTCCAGGGGAACTTTGTGACCCAGGAATCGAACCAGGGTCTCTTGCATTGTAGGTGGATTCTTTACCAGCTGAGCTACCAGGGAAGAATTTATATCAATTGCCACATTAATGCAGAGGTGATAAATATCATAGAAATTCCAGGCATATACAGGTCAAAATCACAAACAAATGACAATTAGGAAAATTTTTCCTGGGTTACAGGACTAGTGTATGTCTTTGACTCTCCTCTAGGCAGTGAAGAGCACAGTCTGGAGTAAATCTCACTATTTCTCTGACCAGTGGCATCATCGTGGGTCCCTCTGATGTTTTCTCAGTTTCCTGCTTTACACAGGTAAGAGAACTTTTATTGTTTCACCCAGATTCCTTCCAAATGCTTCCATATATGCATCTCTCTCTCTCTGTCTCACACACACACACACACACACACCTTGAAAGACATTCAAACACTTGCACACACACCTTGAAAGATATTCAATGTCTCACTGAATTTTACAAAAAAAATCTGAATCATATGGAATAAAGAGGAGAACAATGGTGAGTACAGTCAGCTATTCTGCTCCTAATTTAACTGCCGTGTTGCCTTTGGACTATGGTGTAAAGCAATGTGTGGATGGAGTTACTGCTCAGAACTGTAACTGTATGATAAGCTCTTAAGGAATCTGGTATATGTCTCCTCTTTAGCATTCTGGTTATAAATGGAGCCTATGTCCTTAAACTCCATGTAAAAGGTCACCAACCTAATACTTTCATCACAATTGGCTAGAGTAAGAAATGGCATTAAGGCACTGAAGTATGTGATATTATGATCTAAGATCAGAAACATATATTTGGTTTTCATCCATGTTGTTTGCACAGAACTCCTAAAACCCTTGGAATTTCCTCAGATGAGAAACTCCTTCTTGACACTAATGAAGTGACTTTTGGAAAGCACCCAATGATGGTGATTGGTTGCCAATGAGCCAACTATATGATTGAAACATTGAAACCATGTGATTGAAGGTTGAAACTTTCAGTAATACCCCTAACCTCTAGGAAAGAGGACAGGGCTGGAGATTGAATTCAAACAGCAATGATCAGTGATCTAATCAATCATACCTATGTAATGAAGCTTCCATAAAACCTCAAAAGACATGCTCTGGAGAATTTCCAAGATGGTGAACTTGATGAGGTGCTGGGAGCATGGTGTACCCAGAAAGCATGGAAGTTCTGTGTTCCTTGCTCACACCTTTTCCCTAGAAACCTCTTCCATTTGGCCATCCCTGATTTATAGTCTTTTATAATAAACTGGTAATCTAGTAACTAAATCATTTCTCTGAGTTGTGTAAACTGCTCAAGCAACTTAATCAAACCTAAGAAGGGGGTCATGGGAACCTCCAATGTATAGCTAGTTGATCAGAAGCACAAAAAGAAACCTGGACCTGCAACTGGCATCTGAAGTGAGGGCAGTCTTGTTTGCTGAGCCATTAACCTATGAGATCTGCTGCTATTTCCAGGAAGAAAGTGTCAGATTTGGGTTAATTGCTTGGTGGTGTGGAAAAACACACATCAGAATTGGTGTCAGAATTGGAATGGTTTTGCTTGCAATAGCAGCTAGAGTTACTAAATAATAAATAAACTGACAATAAAAGCTAGGTACTGTCATCATTAAAAGAAAAAACACAAAAGTAAAATTTGAAGCATTAGTTTAGTGCTAGACACTAGGCAACAAGGAAACACATTAATTAAGAAAGATTAAGATTAAGAAAATACATTAATCTGGTCTCAGATATTTGGCAAAATTGCCATGTGCAATAACTTAGATGGAAGATCTTGCCCACTGAGCTATGGCTCACAGGAAAATGGTTGGAAAGATGCAGTGGCATCGTGAGTTGGCTTCAAATCATGGCCTTTAGCAAAGTTTTACAAGAAAGAGGTCAGTTCAGGAGAGAATCAGCTGGTTTTCAAACAGAAGTTGAAGTAGAAAATCCAAAAGAAAAAAAGGACTTTAGAGTGTTGGAAAAATAAAGTGCCTCTGGACTTTAAGAAGAGCTATGGGTATAATTTCTGGCATATGAGAAGGTCTAGAAATAAACACACCTAGATGGCACCCCACTCCAGTACTCTTGCCTGGAAAATCCCAAGGACGGAGGAGCCTGGTAGGCTGCCGTCCATGGGGTCGCTAGGAGTCAGACATGACTGAGCGACTTCACTTTCACTTTTCACTTTCATGCACTGGAGAAGGATATGGCAACCCACTCCAGTGTTCTTGCCTGGAGAATCCCAGCGATGGGGGAGCCTGGTGGGCTGCCGTCTGTGGGGTTGCACAGAGTCAGACACGACTGCAGCAACTTAGCAGCAGTAGCAGCAGACCCTACAGCAGGGGGTGAATAAAAAAAAAATCTATCCTTTCCTGTTCATAGGTCTCTGAATTGACACATTACACAGTAAGAACTACCTCTGGACCTAACAGAGGTCACAAGGTCATTAACTTCAAGTGCAATAACGTGATTAAATTAAATTTTGGGGAGTCTTAGAACAAGGGGATATGTGCATTTCTAATGTAGGAAAGATATGAAAATTTATGACCAGAGGACACAAATTTCACACTGATTTTAAAAATGACTATACTAATTTTCTTCCTTGACCTAAGTCCTTTTGCAGCTAAACTTGGCAGTTTTTCTCATTAAGAAGTGGAGTTTAATTTCTTACATCTTGAATCTAGACTGACCTTGGTTGTTTTTTTTTTTTTTTTTTTTACCAACAGAATGCAGGAGAAGTAAAAGTAAGCCATTTGAAGCCTAAGCCTCTAAAGGCTGTGTATACTTCTGCTTTCCTTCTGGTAATCCTGCTGCCCAGGTGGACAAGCCCAGGGTAGACTTATGGATGATAAAAGACTGGGGACCAAGTCACTCCACTGCTACAATTGACAGCCAACTCAGATTAGCAAGTGAGGCCATCTGGACTAGTTAGACCCCACTAATCCACCAACTAATCACATATACAAGAGTTTACTTCAGCTCAGTCAAGCCTAACCAGGCCCAGCCAACTTTCTATAGCATTTTGAGAAATAATAAATAATTGTTTTTTTAAATAATAAATTTTAATGTGTTATTTTTACACAGCAATAACTAATACAACTCCTAAAATGATGAAATATTGATGGAAAATTTGAATATAACTGGTACCAAGCTTGAGAAAGAAAGACAAAGATGGAGAATAAAGCAATGATATGAAGAGCAGGTGCTATTAATGTACTTAATTTGAGGGCTTTGAGAAGTTAAGAGATGGTAAAAAGAGCATCCATCCCATAGTAACAGGACAGGAAAAGGAAGAAAGCATATGTGAGCAAGGGAAATAGGAGAATACCAAAAATCCTCTGTGGTACTTCTTCTTTTGCTTTGCTAGGATCGAGTTTGACTTATTGTGGATGGTAATTACAGAATACAAGTGAAGGATCAGAGCTAAAATCTGTATGAATGGATTCATGAGAAAATAACAGAAACCCACTGAAAATTATCTACATTCTCTGTAAAATTCTAAGCAGTCGAAGTATATAAACAATATAAGTCATGGTCTCTATTCACAAAGAAGCTGAGTAATGAGAAAGCAAGAGGCACATACATTAGGTCTTAACAAGAGAGCAATATTGTATTAATAAGATGCAAAACATTGCTCGTCTGAGTTATGCAACAGAAGGGAAAGAGACACTAGAGTTAACTTGTCCAGTTACTACTAATATTTAGATAGTTGACTCATTGGAAAAGACTATGATGCTGGGGGGGATTGGGGGCAGGAGGAGAAGGGGACGACAGAGGATGAGATGGCTGGATGGCATCACTGACTCGATGGATGTGAGTCTGGGTGAACTCCAGGAGTTGGTGATGGACAAGGAAGGCCTGGCGTGCTGCGATTCATGGGGTCACGAAGAGTCAGACACGACTGAGTGAATGAACTGAACTGAACTGATGCAGTATCTGTGTTGATAATAACCTGGATTATACATGAACATCTCAAATGAGTAACATGCTATGCCTGCAATGGAGGACATGCTTCCAAAAAAAAGGATATTAGTTATTCTAAACTGTGCTTGTTAAATGAAAGACCCTTCCTTAGGTATATTCTAATATACACCCCACTCCAGTACTCTTGCCTGGAAAATCCCATGGACAGAGGAGCCTGGTGAGCTGCAGTCCATGGGATTGCTAAGAGTCGGACATGACTGAGTGACTTCACTTTCACTTTTCCCTTTCATGCATTGTAGAAGGAAATGGCAACCCACTCCAGTGTTATTGCCTGGAGAATCCCAGGGATGGGGGAGCCTGGTGGGCTGCCGTCTATGGAGTCGCACAGAGTCGGACACGACTGAAGGGACTTAGCAGCAGCAGCAGCAGTAACCAAGTTGGTAACTTTTCTCTGTGTAAGGATTGAAAGTTGATGCAATGAAGCACAACACTGAAAAATTATAAAACAACAGAGATGAAGAAAATCAACTAAACTGGGGTTGGGGGGTATTACACATACAAAGAATGAGATTGGAGTAAAATTAGACTTTTCAAAAGTAACACTGAATCAAGAAGAGTGGTGGAAAGCCTTCAAAGACCATATGAAAATTATTTTAATGTAGTTTTAATTCTAACTAGTTGGAGGCATTTTGAAATGTGTAAACAAATGTACATCTCCTGCACACTTTAAGGAAACTTTTTGATGATGAACATCAACAAAATGAGGGTAAGACTAAGAAAGATGGTGTGAGTAGGAATTATAAAATGATTGAACAGCAAGTAAATGTTCCAGAATAACAATTATTTCAGAGACCTAAAGAAAAAAAAAAGAGTTCCAGAATGTAGCACGTATGGCAAAAATAGTACCCAAGATAGAAAGCTGACAAGACAAGTTATGTATAGGATAGATGGATAGATAGATGCATACATACTTAAATGCATACTGAAAAGGAAGAAGGGAATGAATTGGTCGATTATATTACATATTACCTTCTAAAGAAAATTGTTTATGGGTGTATGACAATTTTAGGGAAATTATTAATAGATAAGTATAAAATTATAAAATAAAAAACTGTTAATATCATAATTCCAATAACAAAAGTTATTGTAAGAAAGTTATCATAATAAAATATTTGTCCAATCATCAAATAATGGTTATACAAACATAATTAAATCCTACCTATTGCTGTAACTACTTTTTAAAATTTAGTTTACTTTTGAAAAATACATTTGGTGTAGTAACGAATATCCATATTGCAGCTTGGCATTGAAGAATACAAGTATAGTGGTAGGACCGGAAGACTGGAACAACTGAAAGAAGGCACTCACTGATAAAATAATCATGGTATAATAAGGTCTGTGTATTCACTAAATGTCTCTGATTCTGTGAATCTCTGGATCTCATGCGTAAATTTTACTTTTCTGACAACCAAGTGAAGACAAAAAGTGAGTATGCAGAAAGTTCTTTGGGTTCTCTAAAATTAAATGCATTAAAGACATTTAGTCTTGCTATATTGATTTTTTCATGCTAGGCAAAATCCTTTGTTCTTAATGTTATTACATCTCTATGAACTTCCTTTATAATGTATTACAAAAATGTCTCTAACCTATATATTTACCCTCCATTCATATTTAGATCAAATTCTGTAAATCATGGCCATTCCTTTTTTCCTACTTTATATAACACAATTATACTTCTGTAGATATTCTTGTACATCAATGTGGACAAAATGTATCTTAAATATCTATGTGTAAGTTGAACTAGCTGCATGGCTCTGGAGCAACTTTGAGGAGATATCCCACACCCAAGGGCAAGGAAGAAGCCCCAGAAAGATGGCAGAAGGGGCAAAATCATGTTTAGAATCAAATCCCATACCCATCAGAGACATTCAGAGGGCTCAAACATACCTTGTGCACACCAGGACCCAAAGAGCCCACAGAGACTGATACAGAACTGTGTTTGGGTGTCTCCTGAGGAGGTACGGGTCAGCAGTGGACTGCTGAAGGGGCAGGGGCTCTGGGTGCAGCAGACTTGGGTATGGCATAAGCCCTCTTGGAGGAGCTCGCCATTGACCCACATAGAGCCGCCAGAACTTACACAGGACTGGGGAAACAGATTCTGGGAGGGCACAAACAGAAATTTGTGTGCACCAGGACCCAGGAGAAAGGAGCAATGACCCCACAGGAGACTGACCCAGACTTGCCCGTGAGTGTTCAGGAGTCTCTGGCAGAGGCATGGGTTGACGGTGGCCTGCTGCAGGGTTGAAGGCACTGAGTGTAGCAGTGTGTACATGGGACCTTTTGAAGAGGCTCCCATTATCTTCATTACCTCCACCATAGTTTGGCCTCAGGTCAAAAAACAGGGAGGGAACACAGCCCCACCCACCAACAGAAAATTGGATTAAAGATTTACTGAGCATGGCCGCCCCTCTCATCAGAACAAGACCCAGTTTCCCACTCAGTCAGTCCTTCCCATCAGGAAGCTTCCATAGGCCTCTTATCCTTCTCCATCAGAATGCAGACATACTGAAAACCACAATTACAGAAAAACAACCAATCTGATCACATGGACCACAGCCTTGTCTTACTCACTAAAACTATGAGCCATGCCATGTAGGGCCACCCAAGATGGACGAGTTGTGGTGGAGAGTTCTGATAAAACGTAGTCCACTGGAGAAGGGAAAGGCAAACCACTTCAGCATTCTTGCATTGAGAACTCTAACAACAGTATGAAAAGGGAAAAAGATAGGACACTGAAAGATGAACTCCCCAGGTGGGTAGGTGCCCAATATGCTACTGGAGATCAGTGGAGAAATAACTCCAGAAAGAATGAAGGGATGGAACCAAAGTAAAAACAACATCCAGTTGTGGATGTAACTGGTGATGGAAGTAAAGTCTGATGCTGTAAAGAGCAATATTGCATAGGAACCTGAAATGTTAGGTCCATGAATCAAGGCAAATTGGAAGTGGTCAAACAGGAGATGGCAAGAGTGAACGTCGACACTCTAGGAATCAGCGAACTAAAATGGACTGGAATGGGTGAATTTAACTCAGATGACCATTATATCTACTACTATGGGCAAGAATCCCTTAGAAGAAATGGAGTAGCCCTCATCATCAACAAAAGAGTCTGAAATGCACTACTTGGTTGCAATCTCAAAAATGACAGAATGATCTCTGTTCGTTTCCAAGGCAAACCATTCAATATCACAGTAATCCAAGTCTATGCTCCTACCAATAATGCTGAAGAAGCTGACATTGAATGGTTCTATAAAGACCTACAAAACCTTCTAGAACTAACACCCAAAAAAGATGTCCTTTTCATTACAGGGGACTGGAACGCAAAGATAGGAAGTCAAGAAATACCTAGAGTAATAGGTTAATTTGGCCTTGAAATACAGAAAGAAGCAGGGCAAAGGCTAACAGTTTTGCCAAGAGAATGTATTGGTCATAGCAAACACCCTCTTCCAAAAACACAAGAGAAGACTCTACACATGGACATCACCAGATAGTCAACACTGAAATCAGATTGATTATATTCTTTGCAGCCAAAGAAGGAGAAGCTCCATACAGTCAGTAAAAACAAGACTGGGAGCTGACTGTGGTTTGGATCATGAACTCCTTATTGCCAAATTCAGACTTAAGGTGAAGAAAGTAGGGAAAACCACTAGACCATTCAGGTATGACCTAAATCAAATCCCTTACAACTATACAGTGGAAGTGACAAATAGATTCAAGGGATTAGATCTGATAGGGAGAATGCCTGAAGAACTATGGATGGAGGTTCGTGACATTGTAAAGGAGACAAGGAGCAAGACCATCCCCAAGAGAAATAAATGCAAAAAGGCAAAATGGTTGTCTGTGGAGACCTTATAGACAGCTATGAAAATAAGAGAAGCAAAAGATAAAGGATAAAAGAAAAGATATACCCATTAGAAACCATAGTTCCAAAGAATAGCAAAGAGAGATATGAAAACCTTCTTCAGTGATCAGTGCAAAGAAATAGAGGAAAACAATAGAATGGGAAAGACTAGAGATCTCTTCAAGAAAATTAGAGATACCAAGGGAACATTTCATGCAAAGATGGGATCGATAAAGGACAGAAATGGTATGGACCTAACAGAAGCAGAAGATATTAAGAAGAGGTGGCAAGAATACACAGAAGAATTATACAAAAAAGAACTTCTTAACCCAGATAACCATGATGGTGTGATCACTCACCTAGAGGCAGACATTCTACAGTCCAAAGTCAAGTGGGCCTTAGGAAGCATCACTACAAACAAAGCTAGTGATGGTGATGGAATTCCAGCTGAGCTCTTTCAAATCTTAAAAGATGATGCTCTGAAGGTGCTGCACTCAATATGCCAGCAAATTTGAAAAACTCAGCAGTGGTCACTGGACTGAAAAAGGTCAGTTTTCATGTCAATCCCAAAGAAAGGCATTGCCAAAGAATATTCAAACTATTGACAATAGCCCTCATCTAACACACTAGCAAAGTAATGCTCAAAATTCTCCAAACCAGGCTTCAACAATACGTGAACCATGAACTTCCAGATGTTCAAGCTGGGTTTAGAAAAGGCAGAGATCAAATTGCCAACATCTGTAGGATAATTGAGAGAGTAAGAGAGTTCCAGAAAAAAAAAAAATCTATCTCTGCTTTATTGACTATGCCAAAGCCTTTGACTGTGTGGATCACAACAAACTGTGGAGAATTCTTCAAGAGGTGGGAATATCAGACCACCTTACCTGCCTCCTCAGAATCTGTATGCAGGTCAAGAAGCAACAGTTAGAACTGGATGTGGAACTAACAGACTGGTTCCAAATCGGGAAAGGAGTATGTGGAGGCTGTATATTGTCACCCTGTTTACCTAAATTATATGCAAAGTACCTCATGAGAAATGCCTGGCTGAATGAAGCACAAGCTGAATCAAGATTGCCGGGAGAAATATCAATAGCCTCAAATATGTTGATGACACTACCCTTATGGCAGAAAGCAAAGAAAAACTAAAGAGCCTCTTGATGAAAGTGAAAAAGGAGAGTGAAAACATTGGCTGAAATTGAACATTCAAAAAATAAAGATCAAGTCATCTGGTCCCATCACTTCATGGCAAATGAATAGGGAAATAATGGAAACAGTGAGAGACTTTATTTTGGGGGGCTCCAAAATCACTGCAGATGGTGACTGCAATCATGAAATTAAAAGACGTTTGCTCCTTGGAAGAAAAGCTATGACCAAACTAGACAGCATATTAAAGAGCAGAGACATTACTTTGCCAACAAAGGTCCATCTAGTCAAAGCTATGGTTTTTCCAGTAGCCATGTATAGATGTAACAAAGAACATACTTGTATGTATTTGTTAAGTGAGGTGTTATATAGTATACAGCAAGGAAAATTAATAGACTACAGGTATGCATAACTTTAAATGACTGGAAAAAAAAAACAAGTGTATAGATTAAAACACAAAATATTCCCTTTACTGCACTCTGTATGCTTGTGCTTTTCTTCCTTGTGATGTAGTTCGATGTTTCTTCTGATAGTCTTTTGAGTATTTTTTCGCATATATGTACAAATATGCATATATCTTTCTTTTAAAAATAAAAGGAATCATATTCCATATGTTATTCTGTGACTTTTTTTTTGCTTAGGAATATATCTTGAAGATCTTTCCCATTGATGATGCATATGTCTTTCTTACACTTCTTAATAGTTATTCTATACTCAGAGTAGAGCCATACTATAGTTATTGATTCTTTTTTGATTAAACATGTATACTGTTTCCATTTTATACCCATGAAAAATATACTACAATGAGAACACCTGCATATTTGGACAAGTGTATAAGTATTTTTATAGACCAAATTATTAGAAATAGAATTAGTACACCAAAGCTTACAAATATTTAAGACTAGTTAGTTTACTTCCAAAAGCTAATACCAAATAGTTATTAATAATCTTTATCAATATTCTTTCATAAAATTGTCTAGTCACTAAGTTTCTGATGTTGTGAAACATCATATACTTATTTTCATTGTAAATATTTGCACCAGACCAAGCAGAAAAGTCAGAAACATGTGACATGCTATGATCACCTCTCTGCTTCCATTAGACATCAAAAAAAAAAAAAAAATCAATTTATGTTGCTTCAATAGTCATATGTGTTATATTTGTAAACAATTTATATTTTAAGACTAGTTAGAAATGGGAGCTCCCCTTAAGAATTACCTCATGATACACATTTGCTGAAAAAAAAAAAAAAAAAAGATAGATGAGCCCCACACTGTGTCAAGTATGTGGAACTGCAAGGAGCTAGTTCTCTATATTATTACATAAAAAATGGAGTTCAGACAAGAATTGGTATCAAAAGTCTTTTTTTTCAATTGGTAGATTCTTTGCTGTGGAGTTAAGATGTGTAATGCTTAATTTTACGTGCCCACTCAGCTAGACCATGGTACCCGAATATTTGGTCAAACACTAGTTTGGTTGTTTCCCTAAGATATTCTTTATATGAGAGCAATATTTAAATCAGTAGTGTTTGAGTAAAGCAAATTGCCCTCTCTAATATGGGTGGGCCTTATCCAGTTGAAGGCTTGAAGCAAAAACAGACTGAGGTCCCACAAGAAGGGAAATATTGCCTCCAGACTGCTTTTATGCTTGAACTGTAATATCAGCTCTTTTCTGGATCTCCAGCCTACCTGCCTACCCTGTAGATTTTGTACTTACTGGCTTCTATGATGAGATGAGCTAATTTCTTAAAAGAAATCTCTCTTTCTGTCTCTCTAGCTGTCTTTCTCTGTACACATTCTTTCTCTGTCTCACACACACACACCACCACACCAGCACATGAATTCTATTTATTCTATTTCTCTGGAGAGCTCTAATACAATATGTAAAGTAAAAAGAGCAAAATGCTAGGCAGGTATTTGAACAGCTCAGGAATGTGAACTACCAGGTTTAGGTTGAGTGGCCAGAGAAATAAGCCCTAGAAATATGGAGTTGGTATTTGAATTGTCATGGTTGCAGGCCTCAGTGTTCATTTTGATCTTGACATTAGGTTGCTATATACCAATCAGATTTTTCTGTATCATGTGGTTATGCATGAGGGTTTTCATCAGGCAAGCTTATTATTATTATTTTCATGAGTCAAGACTATTACAGTCTTTGTGACACATAACTTTTTAATTTTGTGACATAAAATATAATTCTCCTACAATTTTTCCAAAATACTTAATGATCCTAATAATATAAATTGCCTGAAGCTTGTTTTTCTCTCTCTCTCTCTCTCTCTTTTGTTTCCTCCTGTTTTTCAACACAGGGCTGTCTACACACACAATAGGAGCTTAACAAATGTGCATATTAACTATTCCTTGTGGAATTATGGGAGAATGCTTGAGTTAGGGGACTAACTTCTAAGTCTTCTGATGCCAAAGGTGCTGAGTTTCAATCAGAGTGGTGTCGCTGACTCCAGCGTGTTGCTAGGACCAGAAGTAAATAGCCATGACCCCTTAGCAACCACAGATGGTTGCGGACAGCTCAGAAATAATGCAAAGGCCAAAACACACCCCATCTTCAGAAAAAGGGAATTTGGTGACTTTCTCCCAGTAGGAACAGGCTCCTTCTTATGGTAAATTGAAATATAAGATTAACAAAATTTTCTCTATGGGTTGGGCTTCATTAAAAGACATGAGACATGGCAACTAGATGAATTCCTGAAGCAAATGAATGATGGTACCTATACATACCTTCATTGAGGTAAAAATCACAACAGGATGCAATCCAAATCAAGGAAGCAGTAGAGGGACCATACATAGTCATGCTGAAGACAAGTGTTTTAAATCTAATAATTAGTTTCACCATGGATCAAATACTTTTTAGTAGCTTGAAAAGAAATAGCATTTAGTTTTATTCTGATGAGGATGAAGTTTTGCTTCATTTGACCAAGGGTGTTTAAGATTTGAACAATAATGTGTAATATAGACAGTCTTTAACAGCAACCTTTTCCTTTCTAACTAGTGCATAATATTGGTTTTGCAATCATTTAGTAATTATATGAGGAGGACATATTTATTACGAATTATTGATTTTATAATTACTGCTGCTGGTATTCACATTATTACATAATGAAAATCTTTTAATATACAATGCTCTTCACCCTCAGCTGGTGAACAGATAGTGCAATGCAATTTAGAGAGTAGCCAAGAATAGATTTTTATCGGTATTTTTTTTTTTTTTTGGCCAACCAGCTAAATGGTTTGCTTTCTGAAAAATATTGCTAATGGCGCTTAAGCAGAGAGGAATGTCCAATTTCAAGGTCATTCCTGGCAGTTGATTACAGTCACCCAATGAGCACAAGGTTCCTATTTAACTGTTAAGTTATTTTTGCTGCATTCATTGCTGGGAATTAAAAGTTATGGCTGTAAATTTGCTGCCAGCTAAATAGACATCAAAGGCCACAATCATACAGTGGATCATGACACATGAAGATATATCTCTTATGAAATTGATTTTTCTCCATGTGCAAGGCAGCTTTGCATTACTCTCTTCGTGGAGTTTAGCACAGGAAATGTCTAGGCAGGCCAAGTGTAATTGTCAGCATAGTTTATATTCTGAGCCGAGAACTCCTTTTTATTATTTTTTCCCCTTCCATGAAGATGTGCAAAAAAGGTTGTCTAAGCATATATTTTGATTTCACTTGCCAACAGATTGTGAATAGCTGATTTAAGGTCACTGTCGCCCCCAAATGGGAAGAGATTAGGTTTCTGAAGACCAGAAATATTAAAAAGTCTGCCCAAACAATATTTGCTGCTCACCAGAATTCAAAATTGCTGATTTTCACCCTAGAAACATCCCATAGAGTTTTGTAAAGGCAGTAAGTCTATTATGCTGTTTTAATCCATCAGATTTTCACTATCCTGAGGATAAGAGCATCAGATAGAATTACATGGACTTGATTAGTGTTTTTCTTTTCTGGATATCCTGTTTCTATTACAGAGGGATCCACCTTTTTTTTTTTTTTTTTTTACAAAGAATGTAAGTTGTGTCTAAATAAAATATCTGAAAAGATCAAATCATATTTTAAATGTATGCTGGTGGAGATGCTATTTCTGAACTCCTACATGGGAGAGCTTTATAGTCCTGGACACTGTGCATTTCACTGCTGTGATTGGAAACTTGTCATTAAAACTGACCATTGGAGACTTGCTGACCCCAAACCCCCTTCCTTCATCTGCAAAGTGAAGTTAGTTATATTTCATGTAGAAGTTAAATTCCACACTCACCTGCCTGACTTTTAAAGAGTTCTAAAATCTCACCCTAACTTTACTTTTCCAGTTTCTCTCTCACTCTCCTCATCCTCACCCTGTAGTCAGGTTTGGTTGCTCACTTCCCATGATTTGGAATGCTCATTTGCATCCCCTTGCAGCCTTACCATCAGCGTATATATTCTCTCCTTCTCTCACTTGCATATTAATTTGCTGTTTATACTTCACATACCAGTTTAAGACCTAAGTTCATTATGAATTTCCCTTCCTCTCCTTTTAGTCTGTACAACTCACTTAAAGACTTGGTTATATTCTAATTTCCTCATTGCTTACTTTTTTATGTTAATTTGCAAAGGTTTTCTTCAATTAAAAATGATTTTTCTTGAGGTTGAGGAAGCTACCCACTCCTCTGTGAACACACAACTTGGACCAGATCAGTGTTCACTAAAGCGTTGGTAAATAGAATTTGAAAGTGAAAGTCACTCAGTTGTGTCCAGCTGTTTGTGACCCCATGGCCTACACAGTCCATGGAATTCTCCAGGCCAGAATACTGGAGTGGTCAGCCATTCCCTTCTCCAGTGGATCTTCCCAACCCAAGGGTGGAACCCAGGTCTCCCACATTGTGGGCAGATTCTTTACCAGCTGAGCCAAAAGAGAAGCCCAAGAACACTGGGATGGGTAGCCTAACCCATCTCCAGCAGATCTTCCCAGCCCAGGAATCGTCCTGGGGTCTCCTGCATTGCATTTGGATTCTTTACCAACTGAGCTGTCAAGGAAGCCCTGAGACTGAATTCTGAGAAATGGGACTCTAGCAGTGACTAACAGGGGCAAATAACAATCGGTGAAGAATCTTATCACAACATCACAGCTCCTTAACTTGACAGAGTGATGACATCTTTATTAGCTACACTTTGGACCTAGGAGACAACCAATCTCCTTCCCACCTCAGGGTGAAGGAAAGTGCCTAAGATTTATAGAATATGTCAAGTACTGGGCTAGGTAGGAAATATCATTCATGTTACCTAACCCCTACAGTAATTCTGTGAGGTAGGTACTATAATGTCCATTTTATAGAAAAAAGAAATGAGATTCAGAGAAATGAAGTAGCATAGCCAAGGCCATAAAGTTAGCAAAAATGCCAGGAAATATCAGAATTCTGAACTTGAAGTCTGTACTCAATTTCCCATTGCCTTCCTTGATATTCCAGTAATGTACAGAAGGGATATCATATATGTTAAATGGATAAATATAGTTTAAGGAAATTTTCAAAGAGGAATATCATTGTGTCACCATTAAAGCATGTTAATCATCCTCACTCCCTCAGTTGGTGTCTTCTCTCATTTTCAACCATGAAAAGGCTAAGAGTCTTTCAGAAACCAGTTTTAGTCTCACCTCCAAAATTAAACACATATGACTCTTTCAGGCCACATTAACCTCATTGTGCATTCATCACAAATTATCATTTTATATTTTATTTATGAAAGATTTTGTTTCTGAGCAATTTTCTTAGTCACTTTATAATTAAACTCAGATATATTTTAGATCAGAGTTGGCCAGAAGACCAGAGTGATTTACTGAAGATCATTTATGAGTGAGCTTTGAAACTTAATGATTTTTGGCTCCGGACAAGTTTAACCTTTTTTGACTTGTGGTACAGATCCATAGTTGGAATCCAAACCATCTTATATCACATACACACATGCACATACACACACACACACACACACACACACACACACACACATGCACACACACAATTTAAAGTAAAATCAACAGTCTAATATCCTGACTCAGTGTCTATCCAGTTAAGAGTCAGACTCTGAAAACAGCAAGGAGGGATGGACTAAATCTGTACAGCACTCAATTTTGCTGTGCAGTAATTTGACTGTGTCCTCTAAGCCTGTTTCCTCACAATATCATTTAGTTACTTGAAGTAGAATCAGTGCCATGATAGTTATTTTTCTTTTTAAAGCATATAGAAGTCAACACATTGCTGGAAATGTAAGAGGTTTTAAGAAATATTAACTTTATAACTCAGTCACCTGCCACTAACCCACCATAGTTTCCATCAAAGGTTGAGTACATATGGAGACTGGTGACTTGAACAAAGGCATCTCTTTATACCACAGTGTTAGTGAAGATGGAATTCATATTGTGTCTCCTATATGCAGAATACATCGTGAGAAATGCTGGGCTGGAGGAAGTACAAGCTGGAATCAAGATTGCTGGGAGAAATATCAATAACCTCAGATATGCAGATGACACCACCCTTATGGAAGAAAGTGAAGAGGAACTAAAAAGCCTCTTGATGAAAACGAAAGAGGAGAGTGAAAAAAAAGAGGAGAGTTGGCTTAAAGCTCAACATTCAGAAAACTAAGATCATGGCATCCAGTCCCATCACTTCATGGCAAATAGATTGAGGAAACAGTGGAAACAGTAGCTGACTTTATTTTTGGGGACTCCAAAATCACTGCAGATGGTGACTGCAGCCATGAAATTAAAAGACACTTATGCCTTGGAAGGCCAAGCTAGATAGCATATTAAAAAGCAGAGACATTACTTTGTCAACAAAGGCCCATCTAGTCAAGGCTATGGCTTTTCCAGTAGTCATGTATGGATGTGAGATTTGGACTATAAAGAAAGCTGAGTGCCAAAGAATTGATGTTTTTGAACTGTGGTGTTGGAGAAGACACTTGAGAGTCCCTTAGACTGCAAGGAGATACAACCAGTACATCCTAAAGGAGATCAGTTCTAGGTGTTCATTGTAAGAACTGATGTTGAAGCTGAAACTCCAATATTTGGCCACCTGATGCAGAAAGCTGACTCATTTGAAAAGACCCTGATGCTGGGAAATATTGAGGGCAGGAGGAGAAGGGGATGATAGAGGATGAGATGGTTGGATGGCAGCACCAACTCAATGGACATGAGTTTGGGTAAACTCCAGGAGTTGGTGATGGACAGGGAGGCCTGGCGTGCTATGGTACATGGGACTGCAAAGAGTTGGACACAACTGAGCAACTGAACTGAACTGAAAGTAGAAAGATTGGCAGTTCACTTAATTCTCAAAATGTTTGTACGTCAGAAACAGCAGGGGATATTGATAAATTCTTAGATTTCTCTACCCTATCTCATGCTAATTTAAGCACAATCATGTGGACAGGAAAGTGAATTATGTAAGCTGCATCTTCCAGGGTCCAATAATGGGTTTTCCTCGGGTCCTGTAAAGAGTAAGAAGGTTTCATTTGGAAAGCATTGGAGTTATCCATCCTCACTTTCCTAAATCTTGTGATTCTCTTCCTTGTGGTAAAGAAAGGTGCTCAATCCTCACCACCTTTCCCCAAGAAGAGAGAGAGAAGGCCCAGTTTAACTGTGATGTTATAGGATACTCTAGGGTTTAGATATTTTCTCTCTTGTCTTCTTAGACCCCTATTTCAATAGGGGGATTTGTTTTTCATTTCAATAAATGAATTTGTTTCATGTTTATCTGGTACCTACTCTGAGTCACAAAAGAATCATTTTTGTACTGTGGTGCTGGAGAAGATTTTTGAGATTTCTTTGGAAATCAAGGAGATCAAACCAGCCAATCCTAAGAGAAATCAGCCCTGAGTATTCATTGGAGGGACTTATGCTGAAGCTGAAGTTCCAATACTTTGGTCACCTGATGCAAAGAGTTGACATATTGGAAAAGATTCTGAGAAAGATTCTGGACAGGTGGAGAAGGAGGTGATATAGGATGAGATGGTTGGATGGCATCACCAACTCAATGGACATGAGTTTGAGCAAACTCTGGGATAAAATGAAGGACAGGGAAGCCTGGAGTGCTGCAGTCCATGGATCACAAAGAGTTAGACATGACTTAGGGACTGAACAGCAACTGACTGGAATGAATGGAGCTCTTTTAAATTAGATAGTCAAATAGGGTCCTTCCGAGGAACTGGTAGGAAAGAGACAGACATAAAATTCCTAGAATTTCAGGCCTCCAGGAAAAGACAAGGGAGTATGAAAGGCCTAAGGTGAGGACAAGTTCTTGTGGTGCTCAACAAAAAAATAAATAAAATAAAGTTTAATAGACTGGAGGAGGGGTAAAGGGACATAATGGTTTGAAATAAGGTAGGCATGCATGGTCAGATGAAAAATTGCCTTGTGATGACAATAAGTGTGGGTGCAATTTGAAGTGTAATTAGAAGCAATTAGAGAGTTTTAAAGAAAGAAAAAGATGGTGATCTCATTTACCAGTTGAATATGCACAAGATTCTGTGATCTGGTTGGTATTATGGAGAGTGCAGTGATGGAGCAGTGAATTTTACAGTTCCCTCTGCTTTAGAATTCAGACACAAAATCACACTGGGGAAGAATTTTCCACTAACATATATTCACCTCATAGAAACATTTCAAAGAATATAGTTGTGTATATTTACATATATGTGTATATGTATATATATATATAACTTATATGTATTTTAGATAGATTTTCACACACTTACAGAAATTGCCAAGATAAAACACATAGCCAGTTGGAATCTTGTATTTCTAAAGAAGCTGTTTTACTTGGATTTATGACAAAGTGAAACATGGATGGCTTCCCTTCATTTACAAGCTTCTAGAGCAGTTTATTACCATTGTATTTTCCAAAATAGATTTTTATTTTCCCATCTTGTAAAAATGTGATTGTTATTTATGTACCTTTCATTTGTCTCCAGATGTTCAGCTTAGTGACAGTCAATCAAACTAATGAATTATGAAATGAAACTAATAGTAACTCAACTTTCCCAAATTGCTGGGATGGAGAGTAACAGAATTGATTCCTGAAAGTCCAGGATGGTGGAGTTCTATAACCATATTTTGCCCCAACATCAACAGTCTCAGATTTGAGAGCCAAGTCATTCCCTAAGGTTGCACATTAATGGGTCACAAAATTGGGTTATTCAGCCAGTTGGGGTCCTTAACATTTAACAGTCTAGTCACCATCTCTTCTTGGGAAGTAAGGGGCTTTGATTAGCATTATTCTAGAAACAAAGAAATATTATTTACCTCAGAACAGCATCTATGACCATTTGTGAAGTCTGTGAAATTTTGATCAACCTGCTTCCAAAAAAGATATCATTGAAATTCCTTTCTGGGACACAGAGACATGTTAGCATCATCTACTTGATTTTTCTTCCTCAAATATCCCTGCAATTGAACCAGGCTGTTCAGTAGATGGGCTTCCCATGTGGTGTTAGTGGTAAAGAGCCCACCTGCCAATGCAGGAGACATAAGAAACACAGGTTCTATCCCTGGGCCTGGAAAGTCCCCTGGAGTAGGGCATGACAACCACTCTAGTATTCTTGCCTGGAGAATCCCATGGGCAGAGAAGCCTGGCAGGCTATGATCCAAAGGGTCACAAAGAGTCGGACATGATCGAAGTGACTTAGCACAGCACACAGCACATTTGGTAGATATCTACACTTTTTACAAAGCTTTTTTCAAAATACACATCTGCAATTCTCTTTGAAAATACATCCCACAATCTTACGTACTTTTATCAGAGTCCCTCTTTTGCATGATGATGTAGTGAAAAAACGGTAAGTTGAGAATTAGTCATTTTCTGTGTTTGACCAAGTTGACCAGACTATGTCAACTAGGGGTCAACTTAGGCGGCTAAGTTATTCACCTCCTTCAGGCAGCTTGTTTATTCATCATAATAAGGAGATTGGATTAATTGATTTTTGAGGTACTGTCTACCATAAAATATTCTTTTTGCCTTGATTGTTTGATTTTCCTTGTTTGCTTGCTTCCATCTATCATACATTAAAAGGCAGAGAAAGTCTTCCTACTCCTATTTATTATAATGTTTCACATATATGGAAAGTACAATAGATGTGCCACTCTATATTTTATTTTCCTTTAAGGCAAAATACTGTGTTTACTTTCATTAAGCTTCACAATTTTAGCAAATATTTTATCATGAAAGTAGGAATGCCAGGTCAGGCAACCAATTATGCAGAATAGTCTTTCCTTCCTGCTATTACAAGGGATGCTTCCACCTCTTGCTAATCTAGAGAGCTTCCAAACGCTTTGTGAGATCAGGTGATTCTAGTCTATGCTTTGCTTTTTATTGCTTTTCATTTTCATTTCTGTTTATGTCTTTGTAAAGTATCACCATGCTCTTTAGCTTTCAGACAAAGCTTTAGCTTGCCAAGCCAAAGAGTCCACTTGCAGTGTTAAAGAAGATCAATATTATTTTGGATAAATTCACACTATCCATCTCAAAATGCACGATTAAATGTGGTAGCATAACTTTTGATTATCTGTGTGACATGATTTAGTAAAATAGCAGAAATCATTTAGTAAAATTCAGAAATCATTCATATTTGGCCTTGAGACATATTAGAGGATGCATCTTTGATCTCCTTTTCTAATTATGTTTTGCTTTGGTCTAATCTTAAAAAAAAATAATTTGCATTCCCAAAGCACATACCAAGTAACAACAGAGAAAGGGGACTTAGAAAAATGCAAGGGAGAGAGAACTAGGTTAAGCTTTTCAAATGCCACAGAAAAGTCATAAAGTAAATGTGTATGTAAATAATCCAAGATTTCATTAAATTTACCCTTTGTTCTGTAGGCCAACTTTTCTATCTTAAAATTATTTCCATTCCTCTTCTCCTTAAAACCAAAGTCACTGAGGATCAAAAAATAAGCATAAATTTGTGAGGACCTTCTATACAGAATTGTAGAGGATGCATGTTGAGAAACAAGTACCGTGTCATTCAGAAGCTTCCAATCAACACTGACACATGAACTTAAAATGCATGCATTGTAGAAAATAAGATATGGCAGAACACAAAATATCATATAATTAAAATTGTTCAATTGCTGTGGTGCAGCACATCCTCACTGAAAATGATTTAAGGGAGATCAGTAAAAACTGCTAAATGAGAGACAGCATCACAGAGGTGTTTGGAATGGGGTTTTAAGTCTGAGCAAAATTTGAGTAAACAGAAAGACCAGAGAAGCACCTCCAGATTCCAGTGTCCAGAAAAGAAACAATTTGGAAATATATTTTGCCATTCAAATACCAACTATATTGGTGAAGGAGCTAGGGGAAAAAAATCAATTTTACCCATAAATTTCAAATAAAGAAACTTGAATCAAGATTTTTTTCAATGAAAGATGGGTAAAAGCCCCTAAAATCTTTGCAATGAAAGAGGGGTAAATGTCCCTAGATAACTTTGTATATCAGCTATTGAAATTCGCTGTCTCCTTTCCAGTTAAGCACAGTAGCTGGATTTAAAAGAATTCTAAAGTCTAACAATCATTTGAAGTCTTGTGCTAAGATAGGGGGATCAAATCTCATGCTTTAGGGCATCAAGTTTTTGCTGAAGGGCCCTGGTGAGGATTTTTTCCCAGTCTCATTGTCATGTAACATCAAGAAAAAGTCATGTTCAAGATCAGGTTACTGATGTCCTGTGTGAGCATAACTTTAGACAAAAGTAAATTTCTATGGACTTTGACATATTTCCACTTTCCCATACTGCAACACTCAGAGACTCCCTCAAAGCTTTTGGTTGCCTAAATCTTCATCATTGAGACCAACTGGAAAAATGATGCCATTAATGAGAATCTTACTGCTTTTCAGAAAGCTTGATTGTAAACTATGCTTCTCATATATTTCAACAATTAATAATGTAGATTCTATGAGGTATTTTGGAACTCTGCATTCAGATGCTTATATCTTTCCTTTCTCCTTTGCTTTTTGCTTCTCTTCTTTTCACAGCTATTTGTAAGACCTCCTCAGACAGCCATTTTCCTTTTTTGCATTTCTGTTTCTTGGGGATGGTCTTGATCCCTGTCTCCTGTACAATGTCACAAACCTCCATCCATAGTTCATCAGGCACTCTGTCTATCAGATCTAGTCCCTTAAATCTCTTTCTCACTTCCACTATATAATCATAAGGGATTTGATTTAGGTCATACCTGAATGGTCTAGGTGCTTTCCCTACTTTCGTCAATTTAAGTCTGAATTTGGCAATAAGGAGTTCATGATCTGAACCACAGTCAGGTCCCAGTCTTGTTTTTGCTGACTATATACAGTTTCTCCATCTTTGGCTGCAGAGAATATAATCAATCTGATTTCGATGTCCATGTGTAGAGTCTTCTCTTGTGTTGTTGGAAGAGGATGTTTTCTATGACCAGTGCGTTCTCTTGGCAAACCTCTATAAGCCTTTTCCCTGCTTCATTCCGTACTCCAAGGCCAAATTTGCCTGTTACGCCAGGTGTTCCCTGACTTCCTACTTTTGCATTCCAGTCCCCTATAATGAAAAGGACATTTTTGGGGGTGTTAGTTCTAAAAGATCTTGTAGGTCTTCATAGAACCGTTCAACTTCAGGTTCTTCAGCATTACTGGTTGGGGCATAGACTTGGATTACTGTGATATTGAATGGTTTGCCTTGGAAAAAAACAGAGATCTTTCTGTTGTTTTTGAGATTGCAACCAAGTACTGCATTTCAGACTCTTTTGTTGACCATGATGGCTACTCCATTTCTTCTGAGGGATTCCTGCCCGCAGTAGTAGATATAATGGTCATCTGAGTTAAATTCACCCATTCCAGTCCATTTTAGTTTGCTGATTCCTAGAATGTCGACGTTCACTCTTGCCATCTCCTGTTTGACCACTACCAATTTGCCTTGATTCATGGACCTGACCTTCCAGGTTCCTATGCAATATTGCTCTTTACAGCATTGGACCTTGCTTCTGTCACCAGTCACATCCACAGCTGGGTGTTGTTTTTGCTTTGGCTCCATCCCTTCATTCTTTCTGGAGTTATTTCTCCACCGATCTCTAGTAGCATATTGGGCACCAACCGATCTGGGGAGTTCCTCTTTCAGTATCCTCTCATTTTGCCTTTTCATACTGTTCATGGGGTTCTCAAGGCAAGAATACTGAAGTGGTTTGCCATTCCCTTTTCCAGTGGACCAAATTCTGTCAGACCTCTCCACCATGGCCCGTCCGTCTTGGGTGGCCCCACATGGCATGAGTTAGACAAGGCTGTGTCCGTGCGCTCAGATTGGCTAGTTTTCTGTGATTATGGTTGCAGTGTGTCTGCCCTCTGATACCCTCTTGCAACACCTAACATCTTACTTGGGTTTCTCTTACCTTGGACTTGAGGTATCTCTTCACGGCTGCTCTAGCAAAGCACACTGCTGCTCCTTACCTTGGATGAGGGGTATCTCCTCAGGCCTCCTCCTTCTGACCTTGAGTGGAGTAGCTCCTCTTGGCCCTCCTGTGCCTCCGCAGCAGCTGCTTCTTGGACATGGGGTTGCTCCTCTCGGCCGCTGCCCCTGACCTCGGGTGTGGGGTAGCTCTCCAAGAAAAAGAAATGCAAAAAAGCAAAATGGCTGTCTGAGGAGGCCTTACAAATAGCTCTGAAAAGAAGAGAAGCAAAAAGCAAAGGAGAAAAGGAAAGAAATAAGCATCTGAATGCAGAGTTCCAAAGAATAGCAAGAAGAGATAAGAAAGCCTTCCTTAGGGATCAATGCAAAGAAATAGAGAAAAACAGCAGAATGGAAAAGACTAGAGATCTCTTCAAGAAAATTAGAGATACCAAGGGAACATTTCATGCAAAGATGGGCTTGATAAAGGACAGAAATGGTATGGTCCTAACAGAAGAGGAAGATATTAAGATGAGGTGGCAAGACTACACAGAAGAACTGCACAAAGAAGATCTTCATGACCAAGATAATCACGATGGTGTGATCACTCACCTAGAGCCAGACATCCTGAAATGTGAAATCAAGTGGGCCTTAGAAAGCATCACTACAAACAAAGCTAGTGGGGGTGATAGAATTCCAGTTCAGCTATTCCAAATCCTAAAAGATAATGCTGTGAATGTGTTACACTGAATATGCCAGCAACTTTGGAAAACTCACCAGTGGCCACAGGAATAGAAAGGATTAGTTTTCATTCCAATCCCAAAGTAAGGCAATGCCAAAGAATGCTCAAACTACTGCACAATTGCACTCATCTCACACGCTATAAAGTAATGCTCAAAATTCTCCAAGCCAGGCTTCAGCAATACATGAACCATGAACTTCCAGATGTTCAAGCTGGATTTAAGAAAAGGCAGAGATCAAATTGCCAACATCCACTGGATCATGGAAAAAGCAAGAGAGTTCCAGAAAAACATCTTTTTCTGCTTTCTTGACGATGCCAAAGCCTTTGACTGTGTGGATCACAATAAACTGTGGAAAATTCTGAAAGAGATGGGAATACCAGACCACCTGACCTGCCTCTTGAGAAACCTATATGCAGGTTAGGAAGCAACAGTTAGAACTGGACATGGAACAGCAGACTGGTTCCAAATAGGAAAAGGAGTACATCAAAGCTGTATATTGTCATCCTGCTTATTTAATTTATATGCAGAGTACATCATGAGAAACACTGGGCTAGAAGAAGCACAAGCTGGAATCAAGATTGCTGGGAGAAATATCAATAACCTCAGATATGCAGATGACACCACTCTTATGGCAGAAAGTGAAGAGGAACTAAAAAATCTCTTGTTGAAAGTGAAAGAGGAGAGTGAAAAAGTTGGCTTAAAGCTCAACATTTAGAAAATGAAGATCATGGCATCTGGTCCCGTCACTTCAATGGGAAATAGATGGGGAAATAGTGGAAACAGTGTCAGACTTTATTTTTCTGGGCTCCAAAATCACTGCAGATGGTGACTGCAGCCATGAAATTAAAAGATGCTTACTCCTTGGAAGGAAAGTTATGACCAACCTAGACAGCATATTAAAAAGCAGAGACATTACTTGGCCAACAAAGGTCCATCTAGTCAAGGCTATGGTTTTTCCAGTGGTCATGTATGGATGTGAGGGTTGGACTGTGAAGAAAGCTGAGCACTGAAGAATTGATGCTTTTGAACTGTGGTGTTGGAGAAGATTCTTAAGAGTCTCTTGGACTGCAAGGAGATCCAACCAGTCAATTCTAAATGAGATCAGACCTGGGTGTTCATTGGAAGGACTGATGTTGAAGCTGAAACTCCAGTACTTTGGCCACCTCATGCGAAGAGTTGACTCATTGGAAAAGACTCTGATGCTGGGAGGGATTGGGGGCAGGAGGAGTAGGGGACGACAGAGGATGAGATGGCTGGATGGCATCACGGACTCAATGGACATGAGTTTGAGTAAACTCTGGGGGTTGGTGATGGACAGGGTGGCCTGGCGTGCTGCAATTCATGGGGTTGCAAAGAGTCAGACATGACTGAGCGACTGTACTGAACTGAACTGTTGAGGTATTTTGTTTTGAATGAGGATAAAAAGAATTAGGACAGGGATGATGTCAGAGAGGACTGGAAATTTTTAAAAAAATAATATAAATAAACATCATATTCCTCTCTCTACACAAGAAACAAATGCAAGTGAAAAAATCTAATGAAGTAAGCACAATTAGAGACAGTAAATCAAGTCTGACAGTTAAGTTCAATTCAGTTCAGTCACTCAGCTGAGTCCAACTCTGTGTGACTCCACGGACTGCAGCATGCCAGGCTTCCCTGTCCAGCACCAACTCCCCACAAGCTACTCAAACTCATGTCCACTGAGTCAGTGATGCACCCAACTATCTCATCCTTTGTTGTCCCCTTCTCTTCCCACTTTCAGCCTTTCCCAGCATCAGGTCTTTTCCAATGAGTCAGTTCTTCACATCAGGTGGCCAAAGTATTGGAATTTCAGCTTTATCATCAATCCTTCCAGTGAATACTCAGGATTGAGTTCCTTTAGGATTGACTGGTTGGATCTCCTTGCAATCCAAGGGACTCTCAAGAGTGTTGGAGCCTATTATACAGAGTGAAGTAAGCCAGAAGGAAAAACACCAATACAGTATACTAATGCATATATATGGAATTTAGAAAGATGGTAACAATAACCCTGTGTACGAGACAGCAAAAGAGACACTGATGTATAGAACAGTTTTATGGACTCTGTGGGAGAGGGAGAGGCTGGAAAGATTTGGGAGAATGGCATTGAAACATGTAAAATATCATGTATGAAATGAGATGCTGCACGATACTGGATGCTTGGGGCTAGAGCACTGGGACGACCCAGAGGGATGGTATGGGGAGGGAGGAGGGAGGAGGGTTCAGGATGGGGAACACATGTATACCTGTGGTGGATTCATTTTGATATTTGGCAAAACTAATACAATTATGTAAAGTTTCAAAATAAAATAAAATTAAAAAAAAAAAAAAAGAGTGTTCTCCAACACTACAATTCAAAAGCATTAATTCTTTGGTGCTCAGCTTTCTTTATAGTCCAACTCTCACATTCATACATGACTACAGAAAAAAACCATAGCTTGGACTAGACAGATCTTTGTTGGCCAAGTAATGTCTCTGCTTTTTATTATCTGTCTAGGTTGGTGATAGCTTTTCTTCCAAGGAGAAAAGCTTTTAATTTCATGGCTGCAATCACCATCTGCAGTGATTTTGGAGCCCCCCAAAATAAAGTATGTCACTGTTTCCATTGTTTCCCCATCTATTTGCCATGAAGGGATGGGGCCATGATCTTAGTTTTCTGAATGTTGAGTTTTAAGCCAACTTTTTCAGTCTCCTCTTTCACTTTCATTAAGAGTCTCTTTAGTTCCTCTTCAATTTCTGCCATAAGAGTGGTGTCAGCTGCATATCTGAGGTTATTGATATTTGTCCCGGCAATCTTGATTCCAGCTTGTGCTTCTTCCAGTCCAGCGTTTCTCATGATGTACTCTGCGTATAAGTTAAATAAGCAGGGTGACAATATACAGCCTTGATGTACTCCTTTTCCTATTTGGAACCAGTCTGTTGTTCCATGTCCAGTTCTAACTGTTGCTTTTGACTTGCATACAGATTTCTCAAGAGGCAGATCAGGTTATCTGTTATTCCAATCTCTTTAAGAATTTTCTACATTTTGCTGTTATCCACACAGTCATAGGTTTTGGCATAGTCAATAAAGCAAAAGTAGGTGTTTTTCTGGAACTCTCTTTCTTTTTCAATGATCAAACAGGTGTTGGCAATTTGATCTCTCGTTCTTCTGCCTTTTCTGAATCCAGCTTGAACAAGTCTGATGGTAAAATGATATAAAAGAAAATAAAGATTAATACCAAACTATATGGAATAGACACTGTGGCAAGGAAGCTAAGTGTAAGCTACTACTTTGAATGGCATTACTAAGTGACAGAAAGTGAAAGTGAAGTGAAGTCGCTCAGTCCTGTCCGACTCTTTGTGACCCCATAGACTGTAGCCTACCAGGCTCCTCCGTCCATGGGATTTTCCAGGCAAGAGTATTGGAGTGGGTTGCCATTTCCTTCTCCAAAGTGACAGAAAGGGGAGTAAATGAAGGACCAGTCTCTGCCAGGATGTGGATCAGGGAAGCATGTTTGAGTCCTCTTATTTTAGCATATTTTCCTATGAGTTAAATGTATTTATTCTTACTTGATGGGTGAGAAAGGTTGAGATTTAATAAGGTTAATCAATTTGCTCAAAACTACACACTTATGTAATTGCTAGACAAGCAAGGAAATCAAACCAGTCAATCCTAAAGGAAATCAACCCTGAATATTCATTGGAAGGACTGATAATGAAGCTGAAGCTCCAATACTGTGGCCACCTGATGGGAAAAACTGACTCACTGGAAAATACCCTGATGCTGGGAAAGACTGAAGGCAGGAGGAGAAGGGGACCAAAGAGGATGAGATGGTTGAATGGCATCACCAATTTGATGGACATGACTTTGAGCAAGCTCTGGAGATGGTGAAGGACAGGGAAGCCTGGCGTGCTGCAGTTCTTGGGGTCACAAAGAGTCGGACATGACCGAGCGACCAAACAACAATCGATAGATTAAAACTTGGATGTGTCTATCCCCAAAGTCTTTTCTTTTCCCCACTTATGAGCAAAGCATGAGTTGATTCTGCAAATGAGGCAATTATAGCCTGTGATGATTTTTGAAATAATCAGAGATTAAGCTGATTCCAGTTAGATCTTGTCATGAAAAGAGAAAAGACACAGAGACAAAGTGAAAGAGACCAAAAGAAGAGACAGACACAGACAGAAATAAGACAAAATCAGAGGAAGAGAACAAACTCTTGAAAATCAGGTAAATGATTTCCATTTTTTGATATTTTAATATATTTTAGATACTTATCATTGCATTAATTAATCAATACATTATGTTAATTCTATTGCAAGCTTAGTCTCTCAGTCCTGTCTGACTCTGTGACACTTTGGACTGTAGCCCACCAGGCTCCTCTATCCATGGGCTTTTTCAGGCAAGAATATTGGAGTTGGTAGCATTTCCTCCTCCCAGGGGTCTTCCTGACCAAGGGACTGAACCCACATCTCTTATATCTCCCATATTGCAGGCAGATTCTTTACCGGCTGAGCAACTGGGAAAATCCAATGTTAATTCTATTACAGTTTTATGAAAAATCTCAAGCAGAATATATCTTTATCATTTCTCATGTTGAGTATGGTTAGCTGCTGCATCTCCCAGATGAGTCTAACATCATTTGCTTAGATCCATGGTCCCCAATCACATAGGGAATTTTAAAATATTCCAATGCCTAGGTAACATTGCTTGTCAATTAAATCAGAAAATTTGAGTAGGATCAGGTATAATAGTTAAAAAATTCCCAGAGGAGGACTTCACTTGTGGAAGAGTGGATGAGAATCTGCCTGCTAATGCAGGGGCCATGGATTCCATCCCTGCTCCAGGAAGATTCCACATGCCATGGAGCAACTTAGCCTTTGTGCCACAACAACTGAGCCTGTGAGCTGCGACTATTGAAGCCACACACCTATAGCCTGTGCTCCGCAACAAGAGAAGCCCGCACACCGCAACAAAGAGTAGCTCCTGCTCACTGGAGCTAGAGGAAGCCTGCATGTAGCAATCAAGTCCCAGCACAACCAAGAAGAATAATTGCCCAGGTGATCCTAATGTGCAGTAGCATTGGGAAATAAGCAGTTTACTTGAAAAATGTACTTACTTTTCTTTTATTTTAAGTTTATCTTAATTTCATGTTTTCCATATACAGGTAGATATCAGATAATTTTGCTTAGAGCTTAGGATTTAAACTCTGTGTAAACCTTAATTCAAAAACCAGCTCTGACACTCCCTTGAGCATGCTACTTTAATTTTCTAAATTTTTGTTTTCTCATCCATAAATAAATAACTTCCATTTCCCAATGCCCTTCAGTGTTATATGAGATGATAGATGGAAGGGATCTGACACAGTACCCCTGTATGATGCTCAGGTAACATCAGCCCCCTTTTTTACTTTATCCAGTTTAATGAAGTAGAGTTTGCTAACAAAAGCGATTTGTCCCAGGTTCCAGAGCTAGTTAAAAGCATAACAAAGCCTAGAAGCTTTCCAGCATCTCTCTTCAAGCATTGTTTTCATTATAAAATTTTAAAGGTAGTTGGGGGAAAACAGTAACAACAGTAAAAACTAATTGAGAGGAATAAATAAACCTGTATATGGGTTTCCACCCTTCTGCCTGAAAGTCTCCAATATGCCTCTGAATCAAGCTTATGATCTGCTTAATGTGTCTCTGCCTCATCATACTGTATATTCTTATCTCCTCTTTTGCAACATCTTTCCCACTGAGCCTGACTTCTGTCTTGCAACTTTTACCCAACCTATTTCTTCCTCACTGTTTTCTTCTTGCTCAGGGTGTTTCTTCTGCCTTAGCTTCCTTTTATCAGAATATGACTCACATTTTAAAGACCAAACAAAAATGTATCTGGTCTACAAAATATTTCTTATTTCTCCTTACTACTCTTGGCTGTATGATAATAATAATAATAATAATAATAATAATAATAATAAAAAGTATTCATATCTTAAGTTAAACATTCTCTGTTTATCCAGATGTTTACTAATTTTCTGCCCTGGGATGGGGTTGAGGGCAGGGAGAAAGATTAGAATGCAGTGCATCCTGGGGCTATTTGGGGATTTCTCAAATAAAAGAGAGCATTTTACAGAGCACCAATAAGTCAATAAGATTGGGACAGACTGTTACGATTAAGGAAAGCAAAACATCACATAAGATTTCAATTACAAATATGTCTATAGTTTATTTCTATATGTGAAATGTGAAATAACCATTTAGATAATTCAAGCCTGTAAGTGCCCAGTGCTATATCAATTTTCTAGCTATTTTGGAGAAAATGGTTATTTCTTCTTTAATTATTCAGTTGATTATGTCAATTCTACAATTCATTTAGCCAGTGTAGACTCAGTCTCAAAGTTTTAATCCAGAGCCTGTCACTCACTTCCTCAATGACTTTGGGCAAGTCACTTAATTTCTCCATATCTCCATTTCTTTGTCTGTAAAATTGGGATAATAATCTTGACCTCACAGAGAGGTTGCATGAATTAACTGATTAATGATTATAAAGCAATTTGAAAATACAGAACACTATATAAATGCTAAGTATTGTTATTAAGCAAATCAATTCAGAAAATCAAGATAATGACATTTCTTTTCAATCTATTTCTTAAAGTGCCTAATGCCTTTGCGTCTAAGCTCTGTGTTGTAAAAAAGCAGTTTAAATATTTATAACTTAAAATTTTCTAGTTTAACCAGTTCCTACAGCATACCATGAAGAAGAAGAGGAGAAAAAAAAAATCTTGAGCTGGAAACTTGAACTTCTCACTCATTTTAACATCGTGTTTATTATCTAGTTTAATTTGGTGGAGGGGGCATAGGTCTGTCAATAAAGTATATCTGTCTATAAATTTACTGGAATCTTGGAATTTGAGAGTTAATATGAGCAATAAAGCCTTTATATTCCAATACCCTTGTTTAATTGATGTGGAGAAAATATTCGAGGAGAAATGATTTGTTCATGTTTGTGTGGACAATTTGTGCTAGAGATGATTTCTGTTTTCAATCTTGGCTTCCTAGCCTTCAGATGCAGAACAGATAACAAAACAACAGAAATATAAGCCCATCCCTATGGCCTTACTTGGAGAGACTTTTGAGTCTAAAAGCCTTAAAGATCATGATCACTTAATGTGAACTTTAAGAACTACATTGAAATAATTTGGCCAATTCCTAATTCATAAGTGGTGGAGTTTGTACATGTAGTTTTAGACGGGAAAAAAAAAATATTAGGGTTGACTATTGTGCAATTTCCAACTTTAATCAACCTTTTCATTTACTTACTTTTGTCACTTATCCTTAAAATCAGGTGACCCCGAGAATTAGGTTTCAGATTATATATAGAAATACACATTTTAAATAAAGATACAAGAGGTAGTATAGAGTACTTATTTTCAAGTAGAATATCCCAGTTCTGTGCTTAGCTCACCTGAATAGCCTCAGCCAGACATCCTCTTACTGGGGCATGGTCCTCTAATCCATTAAATAAAATGTCAGGGTAGAAAGAAGCTAGAGTCTCTCAGTGCTGAGGTTCTGAATGCAGTGATGTTTGAAACCAGAGTTTAGAATTCCTCCGGTAGACAGTGGATTCTGAATAGGTCATAGACAATAAATCTGATTATAAAACCAGTCACACTTAAACCAAATGCTCATTTGAGGTTTCCTATCTTCAACGAATACATTTGCACATTGTTAATGCTGGAAGGAATATTAGAGATCATTTAATCTGATTCCCTCATTTTATGCTGAGAAAACTGAAGTCTTGAAATATTAAATAAATAGTTCAAGGTCACAAAGTCAATCAGTGAGGAAGCCAGGTATAAAACTAATGTGAATTCTAGTTGACTTTGCTTTCTTCTAAATCATTAATTAAGATGCATGCTCAATTGCTTCAGTTGTATTCATCTCTTTGTGACTCTATGGGCTATAGACCATCAGGGTCTTCTGTCCCTGGGGTTCTCCAGGCAAGAACACTGGAGTGGCTTGCCATGCCCTCCTCCAGGGGATCTTCCTGATCCAGGGATCAAACCCGAGTCTCCTGCATCTCCTGCACTGCAGACAGATTCTTTAACTCTGAGCCACAACGGAAGCCCCTAAATGACTTTCAGATGAATTAAGATGACTAGGATAAATGACAATTTTCTATTGATGTTAAAACTTTCATAAGCCTAAAGAATAGTTAAGTCTATAAATATTGCTTCTCCTGGTTGTCTTCCTTATACTCTTCACATGGGCTTATTGTGGAGACATAGCTTTTATATATTTAAATTAATTTATTTACTTTAATTGGAAGATAATTACTTTACAACATTGTGATGGTTTTTGCCATGCATTGACATGAGTCAGCCATGGGTGTCCACATGTCCCCCATCCTGAACCCACCTCCCACCTCCCACCCCACCCCATCCCTCTGGGTTGTCCCTTAGCACCAGCTTTGAGTGCCCTGCTTCATGTATCAAACTTGTACTGCTCATCTACTTTACATATGATAATATACATGTTTCAATGTTATTCTCTCAAATCATCCTACCCTTGCCTTCTCCCTCAGAGTCTAAAAGTCTATTCTTTATATCTGTGTCTCTTTCGCTGCCTTGTATATAGTATGCATCATTGTTACCATCTTTCTAAATTCCATATGTATGTGTTAATATACTGTATTGGTGTTTTTCTTTCTGACTTACTTCACTCTGTATAATAGGCTCCAGTTTCATCCACTTCATTAGAACTGACTCAAATGTGTTCCTTTTTATAGCTAATATTCCATTGTGCACATGTACCACAACTTCCTTATCCACTCATCTGCCTATGGACATCTAGGTTGCTTCCATGTCCTAGCTATTGTAAACAATGCTGCAATGAACACTGGGGTATATGTGTCTCTTTTTTTCAGTGTCTATGCCCAGCAGGGGCATTGATGGGTTGATGGCAGTTGTATTCCTAGTTTTTTAAGGAATCTGCACACTGTTCTCCACAGTGGCTGTACTAGTTTGCATTCCCACCAGAAGTGTAAGAGGGTTCCATTTTCTCCACACCCTCTCCAGAATTCACTGTTTGTAGGCTTTTTGATGACAGCCATTCTGATTGGCATGAGATGATACCTCATTGTGGCTTTGATTTACATTTTTCTGATAATTAATGATGTTGAGCATTTTTTCATGTGTTTATTAGCCACCTGTATGTCTTCTTTTTGGAGAAGGAAATGGCAACCCACTCCAGTACTCTTGCCTGGAGAATCCCAGGGACGGAGGAGCCTGGTGGGCTGCAGTCCATGGGGTTGCGAAGAGTCAGACACGACTGAGTGACTTCCCTTTCACTTTTCACTTTCATGCATTGGAGAAGGAAATGGCAACCCACTCCAGTGTTCTTGCTTGGAGAATCCCAGGGACGGGGGAGCCTGGTGGGCTGCCGTCTATGGGGTCGCATAGAGTCGGACACGACTGAAGCGACTAGCAGCAGCAGCAGCAGCAGCATGTCTTCTTTGGAGAAATGTCTATTGAGTTCTTTTTTCCACTTTTTGATTGGGTTGTTTGTTTTTCTGGTATTGAGCTACATGAGCTGCTTGTATATTTTGGAGATTAGTTCTTTGCTGGTTTTTTTCATTTGCTATTATTTTCTCCCAATCTGAAGGCTGCCTTTTCACTTTGCTTATAGTTTCCTTCATTGTGAAAAAGCTTTTAAGTTTAATTAGGGCCCATCCTTTTATTTTTAATTTTATTCACATTACTCTGGGAGGTAGGTCATAGAGGATCTTGCTATAATTAATGTCAGTGATTTGCTTATGTTTTCCTCTAAGAGTTTTATAGTTTCTGATCTTACATTTAGATCTTTAATCCATTTTGAGTTTATTTTTGTTTATGGTGTTAGAAAGTGTTCTAGTTTCATCCTTTTACACATGGTTGATCAGCTTTCCCAGCGCCACTTGTTAAAGAGATTGTCTTTTCTCCATTATATATTTTTGCCTCCTTTGTCAAAGATAAGGTGTCCATAGGTGTGTGGATTTATCTCTGGGCTTTCTAACTTGTTCCATTGATCTGTATTTCTGCCTGTGCCAGTACCACACTGTGTTGATGACTGTAGCTTTGCAGTATAGTCTGAAGTCAGGCAGGTTGATTCCTTCAGTTCCATTCTTCTTTTTCAAGCTTGCTTTTGCTATTCTGGGTTTGTGTGTGTGTGTGTGTGTGTGTGTGTGTGTGTTTCCATACAAATTGTGAAATTATTTCTTCTAGTTCTGTGAAAAATAACATTGGTACCTTGATAAGGATTGCACTGAATCTATAGATTGATTTGGGTAGTATACTCACATAGCTTTTAAAAGAGGATAACTCTTTCCAAAATAATAAGACTCAAAAGTCATACTGTCTAAAATAGCATCATTAATACTCACCTTTATCTCTGATGGCCTGTCAATAACAGGTTTCATTAAGTTTTTTGCTGTGTGAGTTGGAAAAAATCTGTTTTCTACTTTCTGTGAATGTTTGAACAATGGAGACCTCATAGCTTTCTCTCTCTCAACCTTGGCTTTTCAAAGCAATCCTACAGATTAGGAATGGGTCTCATACCATTTACAGAGTAACACTTGTCAGCTGAAATAAATGTTGCTGCTTTGACATCCTCTACTGAGCAGTTTAAAATATATCTTACCATTAAGGTGAATCATTGCATTGGCATTTGAGAACTCCTGAACCATTTTATAACTCCAGAAAGAATGAAGGGATGGAGCCAAAGCAAAAACAATACCCAGTTGTGGATGTGACTGGTGATAGAAGCAAGGTCCGATGCTGTAAAGAACAATATTGCATAGGAACCTGGAATGTTAGGTCCATGAATCAAGGCAAATTGGAAGTGGTCAAACAGGAGATGGCAAGAGTGAACGTCGACATTCTAGGAATCAGTGAACTAAAATGGACTGGGATGGGTGAATTTAACTCAGATGACCATTATATCTACTATTGCAGGCAGGAATCCCTTAGAAGACATGGAGTAGCCATCATGATCAACAAAAGAGTCTGAAATGCAGTACTTGGATGCAGTCTCAATAACAACAGAATGATCTCTGTTCATTTCCAAGGCAAATCATTCAATATCACAGGAATCCAAGTCTATGCCCCAACCAGTAATGCTGAAGAATCTGAAGTTGAACAGTTCTATGAAGACCTACAAGACATTTTAGAACTAACACCCAAAAAGGATGTCCTTTTCATTATAGGGTACTGGACTGCAAAAATAGGAAGTCAGGAAACACCTGGAATAACAGGCAAATTTGGCCTTGAAATACGGAATGAAGCAGGGCAAAGGCTAATAGAGTTTTGCCAAGAGAACTGGTCATAGCACTGGTCATGGAAAATACCCTCTTCCAACAACACAAGGGAAGACTCTACACATGGACATCACCAGATGGTCAACACAGAAATCAGACTGATTATATTCGTTGTAGCCAAAGATGGAGAAGCTCTATACAATCAGCAAAAAGAAGACCAAGAGCTGACTCTGGCTCAGATCATGAGCTCCTTATTCCCAAATTCAGACTTAAATTGAAGAAAGTAGGGAAAACCAGTAGACAATTCAGGTATGACCTAAATCAAATCCCTTATGATTACACAGTGGAAGTGAGAAATAGATTTAAGGGACTAGATCTGATAGAGTGCCTGATGAAATATGGACGGAGGTTCATGACATTGTAAGGGAGACAGGGATCAGGACCATCCGCATGGAAAAGAAATGCAAAAAAGCAAAATGGCTGTCTGAGGAGGCCTTACAAATAGCTTTGAAAAAAAGAGAAGCAAAAAGCAAAGAAGAAAAGGAAAGATAAAAGCATCTGAATGCAGAGTTCCAAAGAATAACAAGAAGAGATAAGAAAGCCTTCTTCAGCAATCAATGCAAAGAAATAGAGGAAAACAACAGAATGGGAAAGACTAGAGATCTCTTCAAGAAAATTAGAGATACCAAGTGAACATTTCATGCAAAGATGGGCTTGATAAAGGACAGATATGGTGTGGACCTAACAGAAGCAGAAGATATTAAGAAGAGGTGGCAAGAATACACACAAGAACTGTACAAAAAAGATCTTCATGACCAAGATAATTACAATGGTATGATCACTCACCTATAGCCTGACATCTTGGAATGTGAAGTCAAGTGGGCCTTAGAAAGCATCACTATGAACAAAGCTAGTGGAAGCGATGGAATTCCAGTTGAGCTATTTCAAATCCTGAAAGATGATGCTATGAAAGTGCTGTACTCAATATGCCAGCAAATTTGGAAAACTCAGCAGTGGCCACAGGACTGGAAAAGGTCAGTTTGCATTCCAATCCCAAAGAAAGGCAATGCCAAAGAATGCTCAAACTACTGCACAATTGCATTCATCTCACACGCTAGTAAAGCAATACTCCAAGCCAGGATTTAGCAATATGTGAACTGTGAACTTCCAGATGTTCAAGCTGGATTTAGAAAAGGCAGAGGAACCAGAGATTAAATTGCCAACATCCGCTGGATCATGGAAAAAACAAGAGAGTTCCAGAAAAACATCTATTTCTGCTGTCTTGACGATGCCAAAGCCTTTGACTGTGTGGATCACAATAAACTGTGGAAAATTCTGAAAGACATGGGAATACCAGACCGCCTAACCTGCCTGTTGAGAAACCTATATGCAGGTTAGAAAGCAACAATTAGAACTGGACAGGAAACAACAGACTAGTTCCAAATAGGAAAAGGATCACGTTAAGGCTGTATATTGTCACCCTGCTTATTTAACTAATATGCAGAGTACATCATGAGAAACGCTGGGCTGGAAGAAGCACAAGCTGAATCAAGATTGCTGGGAGAAATATCAATAACCTCAGATATACAGCTAACATGAGCCTATGGCAGAAAATGAAGAGGAACTAAAAAGCCTCTTGATGAAAGTGAAAGAGGAGAGTGAAAAAGTTGGCTTAAAGCTCAACATTTAGAAAATGAAGATCATGGCATCTGGTCCCATCACTTCATGGGAAATAGATGTGTAAACAGTAGAAACAGTGTCAGACTTTATTTTGGGGGCTCCAAAATCACTGCAGATGGTGACTGCAGCCATGGAATTAAAAAATGTTTACTTCTTGTAAGGAAAGTTATGACCAACCTAGACAGCATATTAAAAAGCAGAGACATTACCTAGCCAACAAAGGTCCATCTAGTCAAGGCTATGGTTTTTCCTGTGGTCATGTATGGATGTGAGAGTTGGACTGTGAAGAAGGCTGAGCGCCAAACAATTGATGCTTTTGAACTGTGGTGTTGGAGAAGACTCCTGAGAGTCCCTTGTACTGCTAGGAGATCTAACCAGTCCATTCTGAAAGAGATCAGCCCTGGGATTTCTTTGGAAGGAATGATGCTAAAGCTGAAACTCCAGTACTTTGGCCACCTCAAGTGAAGAGTTGACTCATTGGAAAAGACTCTGATGCTGGGAGGGAATGTGGGCAAGAGAAGAAGGGGACAACAGAGGATAAGATGGCTGGATGACATCACTGACTCGATGGACGTGAGTTTGAGTGAACTCCGGGAGTTGGTGATGGACAGGAAGGCTTGGCGTGCTGCGATTCATGGGGTCGCAAAGAGTCGGACACGACTGAGTGGCTGAACTGAACTGAACTGAACCATTTCATCGGGCTTCCCAGGTCATACTAGTGGTGAAAAAAAACCCCACTTGCCAATGCAGAAAACATAAGAGATGTGGGTTTGATCCCTTGGTCGAGAAGATCCCCTGGAGGAAGGCATGGTTCCCACTCTAGTATCCTTGCCTGGAGAATCCCATGGAGAGAGAAACCTGGTGGTCTACAGTCCATAGGGTGGCAGAGTCTCATATGACTGAAGTGACTTAACGTGCATGCGCAAACTAGTTCTTATTAAAATTGAGTAGGTTTGTGAATATCTGAGGACCCACAGAATCCAATCTGTATAACCTCACCTCACCCACTGAAACATGGAGGAGGAGACCTCAGTAAGAACCTCCCATCTTCACAGAGGCTCATGAACAGAAATGTGTAAATGTCATGTAGATACAGATTTGTGGATCTTCTTCAGCACCTGGTAATGTTAACAGGTTTTTCTGGATATAATGCTTGGCATTCAAGTGTGGAGTTTGTCAGCCTGGTGGAGAACACAATTTCACCATAAGATGATACAGAATAACAGACTTCCACAAATGGCTGGACATTGAAAATCTTTTTCATTTTCAAAATTCTGCGTTATGTAGAACAGGTATCTACCTATCATTTCTGAAATCAGAAGCCCATTGCTCAGAATGCTATTTTCATCATTACTGAAGTCTTTCTTAAGAAATATCATCCCACTCAAAATCCCCTGTATTAACCTCCCATGGGAATCCCAAACTTGAAATATCTCACACATAACTCACCAACTTTTCTTTTAAGCTGTTACAGTCAATGAACTAATCTACTAAATGACTTCTCATCACCATTGGTCTCCATATATGAGTCTTTATACAAAAGGACATGTGGGTTCTAGGAAACATCTGGATAAAGTTCCTATTTTTGGATGTCTGGAATTTCATGGGAACATCATTTCTGTTAAATATCTCTGAAAAGTAGCAAATCACCACTTACAACTTAGAATAAATGAATTGATTTGAAAATATCCTAGCACAGTTTGAATGATAGAGCCCAGGGGAATGTTAGAAAATATCATAGAGGATATACATACATGTGTGTGTTGGGGAGTGAGGGTGTGTATACTTCTGGTTTGGGACATAGTGAGAAATCAAGAGATGATCCCAACATTTATTGAGAATTATTGGGAAAAATTATGAAACTTTTCTATAATACTTCCTACCCTCAAAATCCTATTCCTCCTGTCTTGGAAGATAACCACCAGATCAGTGGTCCTCAATTCACTCTACACCGAAAACACAGATACCCAACCCAACCCCAGAAATTCTGATTCTGGTTGGCTTGGAATAGTGCTTGGTCACTAATATTTTTTTATCTGATTCTACAGATAATTCTGCTGTACATTAAGCATTGAGAACCACTGTACCAGACCTACACCTTCCTGCTTCCATCATCAGTTTCTGGCTTCCTCTGTACTTTTCATGTACTTAAGATGGAAAGTATTCTTCTAGTATTAGTTGCCCTCTCAACACAGTGAAATGAGGCATTGATCTCCACACTGTACATCTTCTCTAAGTTTCATAGTTCACAGCATGTAATTAAACATGAATGCTTTTCACCAGCGTTCCAGCACCTCCATTTGAAAAGATGCACTTGAACATCAAGCACCCAGGGTACAGTATTCCTTTGTACATTAATACCTGAGAGTAGGAAAACCTATTTAGTGCTCCATAACCATCTGGGATTAATCACTCAGTTGTGTCCGACTCCTTGTGACCCATGGACTGTAGTTCACCAGGCTCCTCTGTCTGTAGAATTCTTCTTGAAGAATACTGAAGTGGGTAATCATTCCCTTCTCTAGGTGATATTTCCAACCCAGGCATCAAACCTGAGTTTCCTGAATTGTAGCCAGATTCTTTACCATCCAAGCCACCCTTTACAACCATTTGGGGTCAGGTCCTCTTGAGAATATACTGAGTATCATCCCACGCTGAAACAGTCACACCCACCTTACCTTTCAGTGATGTCACAGCTCCATAAAATTAATCTCTTGACCTCTGCGGATCCAAGAACCTTGTGTTTAGAATGTATAAACTGATTTTTTTTTTAGGAATAATGTTTTTAATCAGATGAAACCCTATAAAATAGCATTTTAAAATATGGGCTTCAAATTTGAGCATGGGCTTTAAAATCTATTAATAGTTTATCTTAATCATCACTATCATGGCATTGGATAAAATATGTTATATTTTTGAGTCTCAGTTTTCTTATATTTTAATTAAAGATAGTAATATCCATCTGTAAAGATTTTAGTGATATTTATAGGAAATCATGGCCCTAAGTCATTTAGCAGAGCACCTGGTCACAAAGAGTCAGTAAATAGAAATCTAGGTGATGGTAACTGACAGTAAAAATAACCCTTTAGAAAATCTAACAAGTTCTAGGTAGATATAACTTTGAGAGAGTGAAGAATTGCTGTTGATATATTAGGGCAACCAAAACATTTTCCCCTTCATATAATCTTGTATTTGTCTGTTTGCATCTACACAAATGGTGCATGAATATTAGGAAGCTGATCTGAAGGTGGAAATACATAAAAACTCACTATAGTAAGTTCAGCAGAAAAATGGGAGAGTCAACTGAACAGAAAGAGCATGAAACAGATTAATGAGGACTAAGAACAAAGGGTTGGAATCTGATACAGAAACCAAATCTTTCGCCCTCTGCTGCTCCTGTTTGGCTTATCATGGCTTAGGATGACATAGTCTTGTATGAGCCCATTTAGTAGCTCTCTGGAGCTGACTGTCTACAGCTGGCTGCTGGGCAGTGCTAAAGAGAGTTAGGTAAGACCCCTCCTCTCCATTGGTGGAAGAAAGGCCAGAATGACTGAGTTTGGGGATTTAGAATTTTTATTCCCAACTAAGATTGTCTTCTGACACATGGCTGATCTTTGGGCATGAGAGTAGAAAATAACCACCCCTGGTAGCCATGCCCCTCTGATGGAATAGGGCTGCTTCCTGCAGTTTAAGCACCAGAATAGGAGCACAGAATCCCGGGGGCTCATGGATCCATAGTGGGAAACACGCAACAGCTTGCATTTGTCACCTATACCTTGTTTTTCATAGACAAGTCATAATATTGGCTCCAACATGGAAAACACACAACTCTAAGCTTGGTTTTGGCAGGCAAATGAAAATGAAAAGAAGACATCCACTCTTTCCTTATGGAATGTAAACACCTCACTTCTGGGCAGAAATTTACATCAGATTTTCATATGTGCAAGGGAATGTATATAAGTTACTCCTCAGACATTTGTCTATATATATTTAAATTTTGATTGACAATTTTGAACCAGCTTATCAAATGGCCTTTGATTTTTTGATACACACTTTTTTCTGTTTCATATAATAGAATTTGGACTTATAATGTAGTATTTTTTTTCTTAAATTCCTGGATTATTAATTTGAGTGTGTCATTCTGATATGACTGCAGACTGCTACAATGAAGTCTGAGAGCAAGGCTGAGCAGTTCCATTACACAAGTGTCTAATGGCAGGAAAGGACATTGAGGAAGAATGTGGCGGAGCAGGGTTTGGATTTTAATGGAGCCACTTGCCCAATCTACACTACTTGACCTACTTTCTGCTTCATACAGGCCAGGCTGATGCAGCTAAGTAAAAAGCAGGCTGTAGGTAAAAAATCAGATACCACTTCTCAGCTACATTTCCGTGGCAAATAATGAAATTAAAAAATATAAACCCACATACATGGGTTGTGCAACTCATTTATAATGAACCTGATTCAAAGACTGTTAGGTTTATATGTATTATTGTTTACATCCAATTATTCAGTCAACCTCATAGAGGCAGGGTTACAAGATGGATGCCCATTTCATGTTACCTTTCTGAACTTTTTTTTAATATGATGAAAGCTACCCAGATATGGAGACAGTGAAGTGAAAGTTGTTCAGTCATGTCCTACTCTTTGCAACCTCCTAGACTATACAGTCCATGGAATTCTCCAGGCCAGAATACTGGAGTGGGTAGCCGTTCCCTTCTCCAGCGCATCTTCCTGACCCAGGGACCAAACCCCTGCCTCCTGCAATGGCAGGTGGATTCTTTACCACAGAGTCATCAGTAGATATCTAGTGGATGCCAAAGACGACTGCAGATAAGGAAGAACAGAGGAAATTTCTACCTTTTCCTACCCATTGTTTCATATGTCTAGTTGAATCCATTAATGACCAAACACAGATACAGCCACACAAATAAAAATCCTAAAATGCACCCCAAGGATTTCTAAGACTGAAGGGCATGAGGAATTAATTCAAATTCTTCCCATTGCTGTGCCTTATTCCTTTTGGAGTTCCAAGGTCTAAATAATTGCATAGAACAAATCAAGGGAAAATAGGGCCCAGCTGCCTATGGCCTTTGTTGATGAATAGGGCTCTAAGTCAGTCACTCAGCTGTTTTATTACTTGTCTTTAAGGCTGATGAGTCCCAAGCAGACCTGCATCACTGAATTCTCAATAAAGGGTTAGTGCTTGTCCTGCAGAATAATAAGAACTGCTAATGACACCAATTAAGAGCTGTAAATGTCATTTATACTTGTTTGTTATTTTTCAAATCAATAAGGCTGGAAAGACACAGCAGCCTGAGATAATTTAGATTGGAGCAGTTTGTGGGGACATTTTAATGGATATATTGCAATCAGGATTCTAGTTCTCTTTTTGAAGAAATTGCATTCCTCATTGGGTCAATTCTGATACTTATTTAAAGCAGAACTTAGGCCCCAAATAATTAAACATAGGGGAAAATATTTAGGGCAATAAAAATGAGAAACAAGTATATATCTGTCTTAATTATATTCATTAAATCCCCGCTTTGAAAATGCCCCCATTTTATTTGAGAAGGAATCTTCAAATAGAATAATGAGTAATTTAATAAAAAGGGACAAATATATTCGGGAAGAAAAAAAAAATTAGTAATACAGACTGTAACACTATGTTCTGATGCTGTAGGAATTGCAGAAACATATATTTGTATAAAGTCCTTACTCTTCTGCCAGATGTCAATAGTATACTTATACCTGGTGCGTTCAAAAGATTGTGCAAGTTGTGTGTTAGGTGTTAGTTTTGCTAGAGTATGAGGTAGTCAGACAGAACACTAGAGATATGTGTTTCTTTAATTCCAAAAGTACCGCAGGAGTCTCGTTTCTCACTGGGGCCCTGCTCTAGCAAGAGGAAACTAGCAAACGTTTCACTGACGAAGCAGCCACCAGGGACAGCCAATCCATTCCCCACAAAATGACCGGACTGTACCAATAATCATAGCTGAAGGGACATGGCTCCAGAAAATTGGAGAATAAGTAACCAAATGAAATTCTGGGTGCCTTTGTGAATGTGTTCCTAAAATTTTGTATTAGAATTTGGGATGTTGACACAGCTTATAAGAAGCAGCACATGAAATTTAAAATTGCCTCTTCTAGTTATTTATGTTTATATGGGGGAGCCTGGTGGGCTGCCATCTATGGGGTCGCACAGAGTCAGACACGACTGAAGTGACTTCGCAACATACTCCTTCTTATCTGAGTAGGTTTTCTGCTTTGTTTGAAAAATCAGATTTAAGTGGTTAACTTTTGAAGTTCTGTTTTCAGTTACTTTGAACAGGAGGGTGAAATAACAAAGTAAGAAAAAACCTTAAAAGTGCAGCTTGGAAAATTACTGTTTAAACTATCATTTTGCATGAAGGTGTACTTGACAATAAAATAATTGGTTAAAAATTTAAAATTTCAGATACTAAATTTATTGTTACTACATGGCACTCATTATCCAGTTTGATTCTTTACATTTAGGAGAAGCATGGGTATTTAAGGCTGTAAATTAAAATAATTTTAAAAATTAGCTGTTTCTTGAAGTCAAACTTACAATGATGCAGTAGGAAAAATTAAAGGTTACATGGTCGTACTCTACCCATATTTCATTTCTGGTTGGTTCACTGATACATATATCGTTGGCCTTTTGTGAGTTTCAATAATGTGATATCATAGATAAGAGAAATAAAGAAAAAAAGAGCCAAAAACTGACTTAGGCATCTGTCTTGGAATTTGTAGTTGTTCAGTCACTCAGTCATGTCTGACTCTTTGTGACTCCATGGACTGCAGCACAACAGGCTTCCCTGCCCTTACAATCTCCCAGAGCTTGCTCCAACTCATGCTCATTGAATCAGTGATGCCATCCATCCATTTCATCCTCTATCATCCCTTCTCCTTCTGCCTTCAATCTTTCCCAGCATCAGAAGCTTTTCTAATGAGTCAGCTCTTCGCATCAGGTGGCCAAATTATCAGAGCTTCAGTTGCATCATCAGTCCTTCAAGTGAATATTCAGGGTTGATTTCCTTTAGAAGTGACTGGTTTGACTTCCTTGGGGTCCAAGGGACTCTCAAGAGTCTTCTTCAACACCACAGTCCAAATACATTAATTCTTTGGCATTCAGACTGTGGTCCAACTATCACATCCATACATGACTACTGGAAAAACCATAGCTTTGACTAGACGGACCTCTGTTGGCAAAGTAATATCTCTGCTTTTTAATATGTTGTCTAGGTTTGTCACAGCTTTTCTTTCAAGGAGCAAGCGTCTTTTAATTTCATGGCTGCAGTCACCATCTGCAGTGATTTTGGAACCTAAGAAAATAAAGTCTCTCACTGTTTCCATTGTTTCCCCATCTATTTGCCATGAAGTGATGGGACTGGATGCAATGATCTTAGTTTTCTGGATATTGAGTTATAAGCCAGCTTTTTCACTCTTCCTCTTTCACTTTCATTGAGACTCTTTAGTTCCTCTTTGCTTTCTGCCATAAAGGTGGTGTCATCTGTATTTCTGAGGTTATTGAGATTTCTCCCAGCAATCTTGACTCCAGCTTGTGCTTCATTCAACCCAGCATTTCACATAATGTACTTTGCATATAAGTTAAATAATCAGGGTGACGATATACAGCCTTGATATACTACTTTCCCTATTGGAACCAGTCCGTTGTTCCATGTCCAGTTCTAACTCTTGCTTCTTGACCTGAATGAAAATTTCTCAAGAGGCAGGTAAGGTGGTCTGGCATTTCCATCTTTTGAAGGATTTTCCAGTCTGTTGTGATCCATACATTCAAAGGCTTCAGTTTAGTCAATAAAGCAGAAATAGATGTTTTTCTGGAACTCTCTTGTTTTTTGATGATCCAATGGATGGTGGCAGTTTGATCTCTGGTTCCTCTGCCTTTTTTAAATCCAGCTTGAGCATCTGGAAGTTCTCAGTTCACGTACTGCTGAAGCCTAATTTGAAGAATTTTGAAAATTATTTGTTATAGTGTGAAATAAGTGCAATTGTGTGGTATTTTGAACATTCTCTGACATTGTCTTTCTTTGGGATTGGAATGAAAACTGACCTTTTCCAGTACTGTGGCCACTGCTGAGTTTTCCAAATTTTCTGACATATTGCAGCAACACTTTCACAGCATCATTTTGTAGTATTTGAAATAGCTCAACTGGAATTCCATCACCTCCACTAGCTTTATTTGTAGAGATGCTTCCTAAGACCTATTTGACTTTGCACTCTAGGGTGTCTGACTCTAGGTGAATGATCACACCATTGTGGTTATCTGTCTTGGAATGCTGCTGCCCAAATTATTTAATATAGATTGATACAAAACTTGAACTCCATTAATCTCTCAGTTTGGTCTTTGTTTTGTATGATGTAAATATTTTATTCACAAATTGTCTCTAACTTAGCTCCTGACTCTATTTGGACTATTCCATTACAGTTTCCCAGTTTTCTCATTTAGTCAAATTTATCTGTTCATTGTTTCCCAAGTATTTCTCACACTCTTTTTCATAAAATTGCCTCCATCTAGAATATATTCTATTTTACCTCATCACTGGCTGTGGCAATTCTACTATCCCCTGCAGACCAATGCATACATAGCTCAGCCTCTCAGTAAGGCATTATCTAATCAAGCCAGTGGTGAATAATGTCCATTCATTTGTTTGGTCATTTATTCAACACAGATTTATTGAAGGTTGACTATATGCCAAACATTGTTGTAGGCTTATCTCTCCTCTATAAAATACTAGTTCTTTATTTAGACCATTCACCTAACACTTTTGATATTTTGACTGATGCTACAGCAATTTGTAGGTGAGCTTTATTTCAGAAAAATATATGGTAAGTTTCTTGAGCACTGAGACCTTGTTTCAGTCATTTTAAATTTTCTGCACAGAATAAATAAGCAAGCATGAGGCTCTATATGTATGATTCTGTAACAACTAAGCTGCTCAGTTTGGAGAAAAACCCATCAAAATGGATAGCCCTGTGTCAATTTAGATAAAATGCTATGTTGATTGACTCTTTTTTTTCTTTTCCACTGGTTATCTGGAACAAAAGTAGTTGGTTTTCTTGAATTTGGTTTCTTTTTGCTGAAGGTGATTCAGGTGTCCCAACAAGCAAACTGAATCAGGAATACCTGGTTTTGAGATGTGGTTTAGTTTTGTTGTTTCTCCGTTTTTTGTTTTTATTTTTAACACAGATGTTTACAGGTCCCTGTGTCAATCATTGCTGGTTACAGAACTGGATGAAAGATACATAGGAATCCTCCATCCCATTTGGTCTGTGAAAAAAGAAACAGGAAAAGATCTCCATTAGCTCAGCTGGTGAGCTCTGCATCAACCTAAAACCAATTCTTAGTTTGCAGGGGGTATGGTTAAACTGATACTAACTCAAATACTCTAGGCCGTACAGAAATGGGTGGACAGATAAGGCCAACTTTGGCTCACTACACTTGGTAACACACAATTTTATCTTGATGCCTCCTTTTTTTCTACATCAGTTCTTTCAATTACCACTTTTTTCCTTGTCTGAGTTTCCCTGGACTCACTCTTTCTTGCTCCAAAAGAGATGCACCAGAAATCTTGGAATAGAGTTTATTTTAAGCATGGGAAAAATTATCGTATCTGTGGCATGCCAGGCACCAGGAAATTGATACAAAATTTAAATCTGATGAGACCAGACATTTTAGGGGCAAAAAGCCATAAATGTAGAAGTAAACTGTATACCTGACACTAATATAATGTTGTATGCCAATTATACCTTAATACAAATAAATACAAATAAAGATAAATTAAATAAATTTGGCAACTAACAGTTTAATCACTTCATGGAAAGATTATGTGCCCCAGGCTCCATAGAGATGTCTATTGGATGATTGTATTCACTCAGTTTTCTGAAGTTTAGGAACTTCTTTTTCTGTTACTGACAAAGAATCCAATAAGCCAGGATGACCTCAATGGTGGAATGGACAATCTTGTTCATATATATATATATTTTTTTTTTTTTTTCTTTTTGGAAAGAAATTTCCAGCTCCCTCATATATGAGAGTCATAGGGTCACTAGTAAACAATATTCTCTGTTCAAAAAGAATTTATGTGAATGCTCCCTTTCAGCTATCAAATGTAAGCCAAAGAGTCTCTCATTTCCTGAAGGAAGGATCCCTTCAGGGTCAGGTAGCTCATAAAATCATGAATTAAGCTAGACTGGGACAACCAGAGAGGGTTGAAACTGTGTCAGCCCGGAGGGATGGGACCCACCTCTGGGAGGCTGCTCCCTGCAAAAGAGACACAGTTGTATAGAACAGTCTTTTGGACTCTGTGGGAGAGGGAGAGGGTGGGATAATTTTGGGGAATTGCATGGAAACATGAATAATATCATATAAGAAACGAATCGCCACTCCATGTTCGATACAGGATCCTTGGGGCTGGTGCACTAGGATGACCCGGAGGGATGGTACGGGGAGGGAGGTGGGAAGGGGGTTCAGGATGGGGAACACGTGTACACCCGTGGCGGATTCATGTTGATGTGTGGCAGAACCAATATAATATTGTAAAGTAATTAGCCTCCAATTAAAATAAATAAATTAAGAAAAAAAAGAATGCAGTCTCAGTGTTATCAGATCTCCAACAGAGTCAAAATATGAACATTTTGTATGAAATCTATTTTCAAACATTGGCCTTTTATGTTGGCTTCGCTACACAGCTTGTGGGATCTTGATTCCCTGACCAGGGATTGAACCTGGGCTTGGAAGTAAAAGTGGCAAGTCCTAATCACTGGACCACCAGGGAATATTAAGGGTAATATTAATATGCTGTTAAGAATAAAGAAAATATACCTGTGAACCATATCCAGGCTGTGGACTCTTAGTTTGCCAATCCGTTTTTTATTTTAACAAATTTGTGGTATGACACAGGCTGTATTGAAAGCAGTTTCCACCCCCATCCCACCTCCCATGCTCCACCTTGCTAATTTGACCCCCATATGGTCAGTTTACTGGTCTATCAACAAAAGGAAAAGATATTCCTTAAAGAAAGGACTTTTTAAATGGTGTGTGAGAAAATCTGCCATAAATATCTCTGAACTTTTGAGGTTACTTTCCTGAAATACTGTCTCTACAATGAAAGAAATAGTAGCCTTTACCTATTTCCCATGCTTGTGCTGGTTTCGTGGTCAACACTGTCTGTGTCAATTCTGTATTTAAGTATTAAGGATTTTTCAATAACCATTTATAACTGTAACTAAGAATATCCTTCCCCTTCCACATAAGGCTTGCCTGTCCTAACTAACCACTCAGTGATTTTTTCTTATTCTAATGCCCTTAATTAGATTTATAGACTCTTTACAGAGTTTTATGTTGACGAGGGACTTGGAATACAACACACACTAATAAAATATACCCACTACCCAACTTGTGCTTTTGCATGTTTTATTTCAATGAATAATGAGTCTTAAATAATGTTCAGGATATGTCGTCGAGGATGTTCTAAAGAAATATGGACTCATGATCCATCAGGAAACATTAATAAACATATAACCACATGGAAGTGGTGACTGAGACAAAGTGATTCATTGGGGCATAAACCATTAAGGAATTTGGGTCATGATGCCTGCTACAAATAAGAAAAAATATTTTTAAAAAACAACAGTTATACCTTCTCATTTTTTAAATTTTCTTTCTGTGACTTTTAGCTTGCCTAAATGTTTTAAAATTGGAGGTAATCATTGTATAACATTCTCAATACTAGGGTAAAGAAATTTACTCTACATAGTTCCCTTTTCACATGACACAGCCATTTTCACGGTTATAGCTAATTAGCTTCCTTTCGACATTAGATACGGAGGATGTTTAAGCAACGTAAACTAGCTGTCATCCAGCGGCATCATAATCAAAATGGCATAAAATTTGCCATAAAACCTGCAGCTAATAACATTTATAAGGCACCTTATTACATAAGGATATTGAAGAAGCTCAGACACTGTATATCACAATGTTTCCCCAGGGACCTGGTTCATTTTCCTAATGACTGTGTATGGGTTTACTTTAGGAGCTTTTATGCACATGCCTGAGCACAGAGCTTACCCAGGCAGACTGATAAGAACTGAGGAAGAGTAATGTCCAAATCCTGCAACAAAGTACTGAATCTGCCTGAAATGAATCAGCAATACCGTCCTCTTTCTACAGCCAAGTCTTCTCACCATTTCATGGCCATGCTCATTTTAATATTCTTCTATATTTTATTTGAAGATGTTTATACCTGTTCTCTACTTGAAAGATTTTAATCTTTTCTTCTCCATGCCCAATTCCTACAGCCTTTATGCTTCCACTCATCCTCCATGGCTACCCTCAAGCTGTATTTCTCCAATGGGAGCTTCCTCTGATGCCTCTAACTCACATTAATCTTTACCTTTGAGTTTTTATTGTTTCTTTTTTAAAATCTGTCTTGCAAAGACAGTATCCATTCCTGCCTACCTTGTTTTCTTTGTTAACTAATTAACAACCCTAACAGTTCATCCTTATTGCATCACAGAATCATAGATGATCAACTCTGGAAGTACATTAGAGCTCATGTTCCAACACTAAATGATATTTGACCAGTCCTATTTGAGACTTTCTTTTCCCATGTTGACTTGCTGGCTGGGTCCTGCCCAGGGGTATTCAGGATATTCACATGGTTCCTGACTTGCTAACCTAGCTCGTGTCATCCCACAGTGCCAGATTTTGTTTCTCGTTTTCCTTGTTGTTGCTCAGTTGCTAAGTCATGTCCGACATTTGTGACTCCATGGACTGCAGCACGCCAGGCTTCCCTGTCCTTTAGTATCTCGTGGAGTTTGCTCAAACTCATAGTCATTGAGTCGATGATGTCATCTAACCAGATCATCCTGTGTCATCCCCTTCTCCTGTTCTGTCTTTCCCAGAATCAGACTCTTCTGACAATGGGTCGACTCTTCCTGTCAGGTGGTCAAAGTGTTGGAGCTTCAGCTTCAGCTTCAGTCCTGATACTGCCTGGTTGACTGATCTGATCTCCTTGCTGTCCAAGGGACACTTACTTAAGAGTCTTTTCCAGCACTACAATCTGAAAGCACCTAATTTCCTTTACATCACATTTAATATATATTCTGAGCCATGATTCAGTCATTACCACCAAAAACAATTATCACCTACAAGCTCTACTACCAGTCCCATCTGCTCATTTCTCATTCAGCAACTTGAATATCAAATGTAATCTATGTGGTCAAGTTTGTTCTATTCTCTCTTGGCTTAGTGAGCCCTCTCTTGGGAGTATGACCAACTTTATTATCTGAACCAATCTCATACAACTTAGAGCCTGTCAACAATCATAATCATGTTATCTCATTTCCAATCATTTGATTTAAATATTATGTTATACCCTCCTCAGTTTCTGATTATTCCATGTATAAGCTTCTTATGAAGAAAGATACTTCCATTATACTATTTTTTAAATCAAATCTTTAATGTATTCTCTGGTCTTAGACATATAACAGGGCTCAAATAGCCATCAATGATTATCTTCCATAAGCAACTTGTATACAACATGACTCTAATATAATAAAGTCATCCTTCCAGCACCTTACAGGATCTGGCTATTGGATCTGGCTACCAATATTCAGGTCAGGAAGCAACAGTTAGAACTGGACATGGAACAACAGACTGGTTCAAAATAAGAAAAGGGGTACGTCAAGGCTGTATATTGTCACCCTGCTTATTTAACTTATATACAGAGTACATCATGAGAAATGCTGGGCTGGAAGAAGCACAAGCTGGAATCAAGATTGCTGGGAGAAATATCAATAACCTCAGATATGCAGATGACACCACCCTTATGGCAGAAAGTGAAGAGGAACTAAAAAGCCTCTTGATGAAAGTGAAAGAGAAGAGTGAAAAAGTTGGCTTAAAGCTCAACATTCAGAAAACTAAGATCATGGCATCTGGTCCTATCACTTCATGGGAAAGAGATGGAAAAACAGTGGAAACAGTGTCAGATTTTATTTTTCTGGGGTCCAAAATCACTGTAGATGGTGACTGCAGCCATGAAATTAAAAGACGCTTATTCCTTGGAAGGAAAGTTATGACCAACCTAGGTAGCATATTCAAAAGCAGAGACATTACTTTGCCAACAGAGGTCCGTCTAGTCAAGGCTATGGTTTTTCCAGTGGTCATGTATGGATGTGAGAGTTGGACTGTGAAGAAAGCTGAGCGCCGAAGAATTGATGCTTTTGAACTGTGGTGTTGGAGAAGACTCTTGAGAGTCCCTTGGACTGCAAGGAGATCCAACCAGTCCATTCTAGAGGAGATCAGTCCTGGGTGTTCTTTGGAAGGAATGATGCTAAAACAAACTCCAATACTTTGGCCACCTGATGCGAAAAGTTGACTCTTTGGAAAAGACTCTGATGTTGGGAGGGATTGAGGGCAGGAGGAGAAGGGGATGACAGCAGATGAGATGACTGGATGGCATCACCAACTCGATGGACTTGAGTTTGAGTGAACTCCAGGTGGTGGTGATGGACAGGGCGTCCTGGCGTGCTGCAGTTCACGGGGTCACAAAGAGTCAGACACGGCTGAGCGACTGAACTGAACTGAACTGAACCAATAGAAAGAGCACCACAGTCACTAGTTGTAAGATATGCCCCAAATCCACCTTAAGGTATACTTTCCTTACCATAGATTTGATTCTACACATCACTTCCTCCGTGGTTTATAATTTTTGGCTTCATTCTCCAATATTCCTGTTCTTTCCTGCTTTGAGACTCTTGATTTAAAGGGCCTTTCTGGTAGAAAATTTTCTATGCTGTTTTCAGCATATATATTATATATAACATATATATATGTATATATATATGTATGCATACATATGTATACATACATACATATGTATACATACATATATATACATATGTATGTAACATATGTACAAACATATGAAACAAAATTATAAATACTATGAAAAATTTTAGCAAAAATATTTGCCCTCATCAAACTTGCATTTTAATGTGGTTAAAGATGTCATAAAACACAAATAAATAATATATGAAGCATGACATGTGGTGATAAGGTTGGGAGAAAGCTAATACAGGGTTAGGGGAGGCTTAACAAGACAGAGGTACACTCATTTAAGTAAAAATGTCAGGATGGATTTTACTAATATTGTGATATTGCACTCTCAAAGAAAGAGATACAGAAAGAAAGACAATAGAATATCTGTTGAAAGCATCCTCTAGGAAAGACAACCAGTGAAAGAAAATATTTCAGTCTTCCTAGGCAAGACCAACGGAGAAGGCGATGGCACCCCACTCCAGTACTCTTGCCTGGAAAATCCCATGGACAGAGGAGCCTGGTGGGCTGCAGTCCATGGGGTCGCTAAGAGTCGGAGATGACTGAGCGACTTCACTTTCACTTTTCACTTCCATGCATTGGAGAAGGAAATGGCAACCCACTCCGGTGTTCTTGCCTGGAGAATCCCAGGGACAGGGGAGCCTGGTGGGCTGCCGTCTATGGGGTCGCACAGAGTCGGACATGACTGAAGTGATTTAGCAGCAGCAGCAGCAGCAGGCAAGACCAAGGAGCCTTGTGTAGTTGGTGGTCATAACTGTAAACTTGTATCAGTTAACATGGTTGTGTGTTTTTGTTTATATTGGTTTTGCCTTTAAGTTTCAGAGTAAGTGGAAGTGTAGATCTAACTAAATTTGGTCCTTTTTTACAAGTCAGTATAATAAAGAAAAAAGATCAGAAAAACTGAGAGGCTAAAAAAGGAAAAGGCAATAAAGAGGGAGTCTAAACTAAGGAATAAAATGGAGACATGGAGAAGGAGTGAGGGACCCTAAAAAGGTGAGGAATCACCTAACTGTTAATACTTGTGAGGTCAAAGTTTTCTTCAACCTGATGCTTAGAGTGTAAGCCAAAAATGTGAGTGATGATTATCAGAGAGGGGGATTCTTAAAATGGAGGATATAGAGGAAGGGGGTCAATTATGTTGGTAAGGCCCAAAGTGTAACTATGTCTGCTGACAACAAAAGTAAAAAGAAATTCAAAGTGCTTGCAGAAGAGTGATTGCAAAGCACACAAAAGACAAGGCATTTCTGAGCACTGTCACGAACATTATCACTGAGAAAATAACATTCTTACTTTATAATCTAGAACCAAGTATTGTTCTAGCTGAGGGTATTGCTAAACTGCTTTTTCACCTCCATGAATGTCCAATAGAATACTGGAAATTAATGTGGAATGCAAACCAATTATTTCTTTGCAGAGTCACCACTCTTGCTGCAGGGTAACTACCCTACAATTGATATGTTGCCCTTCTCAGTTCCAGTCATTGCGAAAGTCAAAAATATTCACACATATTTTCAAACTGCACCCATACTCTCTCCGATTAGAACAAGAAGATTTATATCCATGTTGCTGCTGCTGCTGCTAAGTCGCTTCAGTTGTGTCCGACTCTGTGAGACCCCATAGACGGCAGCCCACCAGGCCCCGCCATCCCTGGGATTCTCCAGGCAAGAACACTGGAGTGGGTTGCCATTTCCTTCTCCAATGCATGAAAGTGAAACGTGAAAGTGAAGTCGCTCAGTCGTGTCTGACTCTTAGCGACCCCATGGACTGCAGCCCACCAGGCTCCTCCATCCATGGGATTTGCCAGGCAAGAGTACTGGAGTGGGTTGCCATTGCCTTTTCCGATATCTATGTTAGTCTATAGGAAAAAAGAGGGACTTAAAGGATAGTCTAAAACATAAAGGAAACTTTGAAATTGTGATCAAGTCAATTCTCAAAGTGATTAAAACATAGGCCATTTTGGACAAAAATCTAAATACACATATGTGTATATGTGAATATACACATATACTTTGAAGAGTGAATTTTTCCTACCATATTTCATGATTCAAATACTAGGTGTGTCTCTTCTCCACCCATTGCTGGACTTAAACTATAAAAATTAAGACAAGAAAAACAAAAATTCTCAAAAGATCCTTCATATTGCTAGTTTCCAAAAACTGTTAAGAATTTAGAACTTTTTTGTAGAATTCTATGAACCTGAGTTTCAGCCATGTGTATCATTTAATGAATAGATCTGCTAGATGTTTCCTTAATGTGAGTGGGCCATGAGAACGTATATATATGCACACATCCATGTTTAGATAAAGGTTCACAGGAAAAAAGCTGCCCTTTAGTGACAGGAAAACTTAAAGTGAGTGCTTGCTTTGCAAACTCTCCAAAGTGCTGATTAGTCAGAGCGTACTGTTAATCAGGACAGAAGGGTATTGGAGAGTGATGGTGAAGGCAGTGTCAAGAAAAATCACACCTGAGGGCTCAGCTTACTACAGCTTCAAATGCTATTTTCAACAAAAAAATTTGAAATAATATCTGATTATTCATAGGTGAAGCAAATGGAACAAATGGCTTCCAATTCTATCAACATTTATCATAACATCTTCAACATCAAAACTTTTTCAGGCTGTAAAATAAATACAAACTAGTTCTATCTTTACACACATACTCATGTGCTTCTATATATGCACATACATTTTGTGTGCACAGATAAGCAGAGTTTAGCTTTTGTTCATCAAATATTTCAGAGCATTTTTCAGATATTTAGCTCTCTTTTCTCATAGCTTTTTAAGGATATTTAATGTAATGGGGAAAAACTCCAGATTTTTTAAAATTCATTTACACTTCAATCATCCATGTTGTTTAATATCATCTATTTGATATTCAAGAGCCCTTGGGCTTTTTCAAACACGCTTTGGAAAAAAAAAATTTTTTTATTTTCCCATCCCTTAATATAGGAAGGAGAAGTAGCATTTTGCCACAGGCAAGCCATAGTGAATGCCAGGGGAGCAGTGTGCTACTTCACTCTGAACTTGTGCGTTTTGAGTAATATCTAAATTAGAAGAAAAGAGAACTCTTGGTCGCTTGCTGTGTGTGCCTACTTGGGCACCTCTGTTTTGAATAGTTACATATGCAATCTGTATTATCTTATGGAATGTTAATTTTAACTTCATTCTAGAAGGACTGGCTATGTAGATATATAATTAGCTTGTTTCCCTCTTCCTCTTCATCCTCCTCCTCCTTCCCTTCTGTTTCTCTTCCTCCTCCTCTTCTTTCTTCTTCCCTTTTATCTTAAGAAAATAGTCATTGAGTCTAATTAATCTTTTCTCTTAAGATATTCTTTCTCATGTTGAGAAATAGAGATATAGAGCAACTTAAAAGAATCATGGGATTTTGATCTTTCAACTTGTTCATAATTTTTTTTCTATTAAATATCATGCTGATAATGATCCAGTCTCTGGTTTATTCCAGATACGTGAGGCTCACTGACTTTGAAGGGAACCAATATACTTTTAAAAAAGTCATCATCATTTATATGGAGAAGGCAATGGCACCCCACTCCAGTACTCTTGCCTGGAGAATCCCAGGGACGGCAGAGCCTGGTGGGCTGCCGTCTATGGGGTCGCACAGAGTCGGACACGACTGAAGCGACTTAGCAGCAGCAGCAGCAGCAGCAGTAGAAAAATATCCAAGATTCTATAGAGTTAGAAGCCCAAGTGTTTTGGTGACCCTCTTAAAGATAAAGAATAAAAAATTTAAATATAAAATCAATCATGAAACTTAATATTTAGTTAAATCATAAGCAAAACTATAGTATCCACTCTGAACAGTATAGAAACCCAGCAAAATAGCATATTTACATTTATTGTATTTATTTATTAACTGCCGGGCATACTATCTACCATTTTCCTGAAACTTTTTGACTGCTTGATCTTTAATCATCTCTCTATATGCTAATAATTTTATAGCATCGTTGCTTTATGGGATAAGTAGGAAAAAATGTCTTTCTTTTAGCAAGTTTTGAAAGATATGTGTTTCTAACCATTGATAATTTGCTAACTGAATAGTTTGCTAAATTTTCTGTCCACATCTTAACTTGTCTGTTATGTCACATAAAGTGCTTAGACTACTATCTAATTTGGGTAAACATCTACCAAGTTTTTTTTTTTTTTTCATATCAAGCTATTAATGTAAAAGATGTTGGAACATTTCAGCATCTGTGTCTGTGTGTGCACGCATATACATGCAGTGATGAGCCTAAAATCCTTTGTGAATTAATGACACACACCAGCCAATTTATGATAAACGCCCTTTTTATAGTGGCCTATTAAGAGTTTTATGTTATCTTTACCAATATTTATACTTTGTTTTATGTTATCTTTACCAATATACCAGATCATTAAGTAATTAATAAGAACCAGTGTAGACGCAAAGGAAAAGGCCCCGTTAGACAGGGACTGCTGCTGCTGCTGCTAAGTCGCTTCAGTCCTGTCCGACTCTGTGCAACCCCATAGACGGCAGCCCACCAGGCTCCGCCATCCCTGGGATTCTCCAGGCAAGAACACTGGAGTGGGTTGCCATTTCCTTCTCCAATGCATGAGAGTGAAAAGTGAAAGTGAAGTCGCTCAATCGTGTCCGACTCTTCACGACCCCATGGACTGCAGCCTACCAGGCTCCTCCGTCCATGGGATTTTCCAGGCAAGAGTACTGGGGTGGGGTGCCATTGCCAAGTGCAGGCAAAGTCATGGCCTGGGTGCTTACAAGGAGAACGGTATGGTATGGTGCAGTGGCGTAGAGATCTCCAGGGATGATGAGAGACGTGTGTGTGGAGCCAAGCAGGGAACTGAAGATAGGACTGGTCACTGGACAGTGGCTCTCAGTCTATCAGAATTTGAAGATAAGAAAATGACAGGCTATTACTGGGTTATTATGCACACGAAGTGTAGCTTTATGATTGTTTTCATTCAAGTTCTACACATCCAATTCTTGCATATACTAGCCTATGAAACCTAGATAGAGGCAATCTAACCAGACAAATGTGACTGTATATTGTATAAATTTAACCCATTAAATCTGCATTGTATGTGTCTGCAAATGAACTTCTCTACTCAGATTTCAGGAAACCGAGAGCCACTCCAAAGTCACTTGATAATAATAATTTGGCAGAAGGAAAGCTGGGGTAGAAAGAGAAAGTGTTAGTAAAAGTATCTTACCTCGTAAGTTTTTCATAGAGATATGACCATGTGAGTGATTGTATATCTGGCCTGTGAAAGCAAAGGTTGTGTTGGGTGAAGTTTCACTGACTCGATACTGATATGCCTCTGTCCTTCCCCTTTCTGTATTTGGCCCTGGTTCTATGCTCTTGGAACTCTGAGCATGAATCTTTTAAGCATCTGAGGACAGCTGCATGTTTTTTGTTTTTAAATCTCTTCTCTCAGATAAACATCTTCGCTTGGGCTCACACTCCAGAGTATTTAAAATGTTTCCCCTGTGCTCTCGCCACCCAGTTTGCCATTGTACCTCAAAATGCAACTTTAGGAACCGAACATCAAAGGAGGCTTCTGGTGCTTATGGCTTATACATTTGTTATTCAGACTATACTTAAGTTCTGATAGAATCGCATATAGACAACTACGTGAAGGTGTAGCACACTCTCATCTACAGCTGGTGGAAATGTAAATTGGCACAGTCATTGAGGGGAAGTATATTAAGCAATAGCTAGCTATTTAAATAAAAAAAAATCTGCATACTCTATGATACAGCACCAGCGCTTAATCATTTCTGCCCTAGAGAAACAGGCACATATGCAAAGTGAGTCATATAGCTGGGTATTCGCCCAGCACTGTTATGTCAGGGAAAGTCTGGCAATAGTGCAAATGTTAATTTAACAGGGAAATGACATTAAAACATTGTGCATTTGTATTATGGCATACTGTAGAAGTGGTTGTCTTTACAGAGTGATAGATATACAGATTGATAATAGGTTGATAGTCAAGACAAAATTTTCACTAAAAATTAAGCAAAACCATCAGAATGATATACAAACCATAATGTATTTTTTTGTAAAAACTAACAGGCATAGAATATATATATATATATAAACGTTATATAGAAAATATACAGCAAGTAGGGAGGATTCAGATTGGGATGATTGGTTAAAGGAAATTTTTGCCATAGATGTAGACTTTTTAAATGTTTAAAGCAAGGAGCACATATTCAAATAGTATTTCAGTTACTATAATTTTCTTAAACAAAATCATGTTTTTTACATGAATAAATAGAACATATAATGCTGCATTACTGTTCCATAGCTTATCACACACACACACACACACACACATACACACACCCCAGGAGAGGCTTTACATGACAGGTGAAAGAAACATAAATTAAAAACTCTAGCTTTAAAGTGCACACATACACCAAGTACGCACAAACTCCTTTTTAGTGACCCAGAATCATAAAGTCATGTCATCTAGCATAAAAAGTTGTTATTGGGATAATGTTAACCTGGCAAGAATCACATGGGATTCCCTGGTGTGATTTCAGATTTTAACAAAAAATCTATTTTTTTGTTAAATCTTGGGCTTTCTGACCAAGAATAGACTCCTAAATATGTATTTACACAATTGAGAGTGAACAGATGGGGAAAAGCAGGGCAGTAGACACAAGCACTGGTGGGGTAGCCTGAGATGAGCACCTCCTGCTCTCTGCTCCATGTCCTCATCTACACCATGGGCTGTACCAAACCACACACACTTCGTGGGAACATTGTCAGGGTCACAGAACAGCATATATGAAAGCTCTTCTGAAAGTACCAAGTGCTTTACGCATGCCAGGCATCATTACTCTCAGCTTGGTGATTAACCCACAAATGAAAGATTGCTGTGTATCTTTACTAACCATAAAAATTGAGAGAAAAGGAGAGCCCACACCTGCTTGATGAATAGTGACTGATCTCCATAATGTTAGAAGCCTGTGACCATGTCCATGGCATTGACAAGTCGGTTGAATAAAAATAATCACCCTTAGGTAGACTGTGTGAGATTTTTGCTTTTGTAAACAAGGTCACTTGAATGGCCAATGCTGGGCAGTATGAACTTAAAAATAAGTGATGTTATCTTTATTACTACGCTTAAATTATAATCAGGAGGGTCTTGTTCAAATGATACTTGCTCCTCTGAATGTCCAAAGTCTGAAACTAGTTAGAGAGGAAGAAATATTCATCAAAGGACCCTTTAACTGGTTGTATATTTGACCAAGATTTTAAGAAGATTTACTCTTTTTCTCTCTCTAACAAAATAATAGCTTCTTTGTTCTTTTCTTTTGCTCTCAAGCCTGAAGATGATTTGTGCCAAATAGAGAAGATCTGAATCTAAGGCTTTAATGTTGTTTTAACATAGTGTTCATTTTTAATCTGTAGATAATCCTAATATAATGGACTGGGAATCAGTATTTATAAATGAATTTTAATCTTTTATAGCGGATCCATTAACAAACCCCAAATTTATTGAGCTATAAAAGCTGGCCCAAAGCTCCGGCATGTAGTATAGTCTTATAGTTCCCAGTTGAATCACTAGGTGCTGTACATATGTTGCTTCCCACTGCACAAGTGCTCTCCAAAAAAACAAAACAAAAACAAAAAAGAAGTAGGATGTTTGTTGCCTTTTTTTTTTAAACTTTTCCTTGGGATAAACATGGAAACAGTAAAAGCAGAAAAGGGCGGGTGGGAGGGCTAGGATATCACAGGGGATACAAAGCAGACAGGCGGCACAGCCTACAAGGGAGGCTTTTACAGAATTACAGTGGAGGTTGCAGGGCAACCAGCTGTGCATCTGGAATGAGCTGGTATAAATGAGGTACTTTTAATACAGAACCAACATTTTCCTTGGATGTTACTCCATTTGCCTTCAATTTTTATTAGGGCATTTTCAAAATTTATCCTTCTACCACCAGATGTGCAAACAATGAATATAACCGTGATTTTTCCTCTTGACTTTTTCTTAAATGGTTGCTTTGAATAAAGGCAAGTATAGTCAAAATTGCCAGGCTAAGTGTTTCTGTGCCCCAAATCCAACCACAAAAGTTCATGGGACTGTGTATAGTCCTCCCCTTGCCCCTTTAACTGGGTGTGTCTTTTACCTGAAAGGATTCCTGGACATGTTTCTTCCCTACCCTCGCTCAGCCACCTCTTGCACAGACACGTATGTGCATTCACACAGAGACACACAGGTGTGGGAAGGTCCTTTCAGGAATAGGTTTGGCGTGAGGACCCTATATGGACCTAGAACTTCATGTGGAAAAATGCTGACACTTGAATTCTAATACTTGAAATTGGCTTCAATCTTTTGTAAAATTGGTCAAGCCAATGGAGCACATGGGATAACTCAGCAGAACCTTGACAAAGTACTATCACACTGTATTATCCTTAAAATTCATGTTAAAGTTACAAGTTTCTGAGAATTTACTTGTTTGAAGACTGATTAAATCATTGTACTATGGAAATCAAAAGAACTGCAGAAATAATTTACTTAGTTCTCTTAGCTTTCCTGGAGACTGAGTTCAGAAGTCAGTTGCCAAAGCTCATATAGCTGTTGAAGGTAGAGCCAGAACCAGCAATGACTACTCTGTACATTATTATGAGAACATCCATTATTTTGAAAAATAAAATAATTTGCATTTTCTTTCTATTTTCTCATGGCCATGCATGTGCTAGTTCAAAACCGGAGAGAAATTTTGCAAGGTAGCAGTGAGACAGCATTATGGGCTATATGTATTTGATATATCCTGGTTTGGAGGACCATGTCCAGAAGCTATTCAGCTCCTGAAGAACCAGGTGACTCTTACTGCTGTCCATCTGCATCACAGAGGCGAAGCAACTGCCTTATATACCTGTGTGCAGAAGGACACTGTCTGTCCCAGTTTGCTCTCTGCATGTCCAGACTTGTGTGAAAGTGAAAGTTGCTCAGTCGTGTCCTACTCTTTGCAACCCCATGGACTCTACAGTCCACGGAATTGTCCAGGCCAGAATACTGGAGTGGGTAGCCATTCCCTTCTCCAGGGGATCTTCCCAACCCAGGGATCGAACCCAGGTCTCCTTCATCGCAGGAGGATTCTTTACCAGCTGAGCCACCAGGGAAACCCTAAACTTGCGTGTGCCTTTACCAAAAAAAATCCATGCATTGTTGTTGATTGTTCAGTCACCCAGTCATTTCTGATTCTTTGCGACTCCATGGACTGCAGCACTCCAGGCCTCCCTGTTCCTCATCATCTCCCAGAGTTTACCCAAGTTCGTGTTCATTGCATTGGTGATGCCATCCAGCCATCTCATCCTCTGACACCCTCTTCTCCTCTTCCCTCAATCTTTCCTAGCATCAGAGACTTTTCCAGTGAGTTTGAATCTGATGACCAAAATACTGGAGCTTCAGCTTCAACATGAGTCCTTCTAGTGAATATTCAGGGTTGATCTCCCTTAAGACCATAATCTCTGAGATCTGCACATGTGAGAACCATGTAAAATAATTACTGATATTTTTTAAAGCTCAAATAATAAATGAAAATTAGCATTTGAAAAACAAAACAAACAAACAAAGATAACGATTGACTGGTTTGATCTCTTTGCCCCTGGTGGCTGAAACAGTAAAGAACCCATGCATGCCAATGGCCAATTCTCTGTCTAAAATGTTCAAGAGTTCCCTGTGTTCCTACTTAGATCAAAGTCTGTGCTTTTGTGTCTCAGAATCGCAATGATTTTCAGTAGAAGTTCAAACTCTGGGTACACTGAAGACGGTTCTATGATATTCTGAGTGCTTGCTGAGCCTACTACCGACCCCTCTAGAGGATCTGCCTGACCTAGTGTCTCCTGCATTATAGGCAGATTCTTTACCATCTGAACCACCAGACAATGTGTAATCTCCCCAAAATGTATTCTTTAAATCTGAGAAATATATACTCTTGCCCTATATGTTAAGAATTATGGACACAGTAGGTTAAGAGTCAGTCTTGACATTTCTATTATTCTACTTTTTTATTTTTGTAGCCATTTAAAGAGAGAAGGCAATGGCACCCCACTCAGTACTCTTGCCTGGAAAATCCCATGGATGGAGAAGCCTGGTAGGCTGCAGTCCATGGGGTCGTGAAGAGTCGGACACAACTGAGTGACTTCACTTTCACTTTTTACTTTCATGCACTGGAGAAGGAAATGGCAACCCACTCCAGTGTTCTTGCCTGGAGAATCCCAGGGACGGGGGAGCCTGGTGGGCTGCCATCTATGGGGTCACACAGAATCAGACACGACTGAAGTGACTTAGCAGCAGCAAAGGAAAATAAAAGTTGGTTTAGTGGTAACTAGCCTAAACCCTGGCAGTCAGATGGTAAAGAATGTGCTTGCAATGCAAGAGACACGGGTTCAATCCCTAAGTCAGGAAGATCCCTAGAAAAGGAAAGAGTAGCCCACTTCAGGATTTTTGTCTTGAGAATTCCATGGACAGAGAAGCCTGGCAGGCTACAGTCCATGGAGTCGCAAAGAGTCAGACAAGTCTGAGTGACTAGCACACAACACACACAGCCAAATCCACTTCTAAGTCCATTAAATATATTATCTCTAGTTATCTCAGTAATTCTACAAGGCATTACAATACAGTTAAAATAACCAGGATTAAGGATTTTAGAGACTGCAGTTCACAGTTGCTCAGATAATATGGGGAAAGCTCAAGATCTGAAAATAAATATCTAAAGAGTATAGAAATAGTATTAAAATTTCAATAACTGAAAAGTCAATATGGTCTGTCCCATTAAGAAATAGTTTCAAAGAAGAAGTCAAATTTGATCTTTTGTTGTGGTTGTTGTTTTATGTATTGAAATTTGGGGTAATATTTTAATATTCCAAAAAGCTGTAAGGTAAAGTAGGTTTGGGGCCATACTTTTTATGTTTAAGCTAGAAAAGACACCACCACTGAAGATTTGGAAATATTCTGGCCTGGTGGGGAAAAAAGTGGGACATAAATTTGGATAAACCAGGTGAAACCAGATTAAAGAGGTCCTGAAAAACAGCAGAGGGGTTTGGACTTAATGTGATAAGAAATAAGGCTGTGAAGGCTGTTGAGAGGCAGAGGACATGATAAAAGCAGTGCTTGGGGAAGATTAATCTGTCAACAGTTTGCAGGATGGATGCTATTTTAAAGATTGTATATTGTTATAGTACTTTATGTTTCCTTGGGGGTGTTTTGTATATATATTTTCTCTCCTCCATTAGATTATAAACTCTAGCAAGGCAGAGACCATGCTTTCAGCTGACTCTTTCAATTTCCCACAGCGTTTAGCCCAGTGCTGGTCTATTAGTCATGACGGTAAAGAAATGTAGAAAAGCCACCTAATGGTCAGGAATATTCAAATATTTCAGGGTATTTAGTACACAACCATATTGTCTTCCCTAGGCTAAATTAAAAGAATGCTTTTTTTTTTTTTTTCCTGAGTCAGAACTGTATGTCCAGTGACAGAAGAAGTTATTGAAAAGGACAGAAAGAGTAAGAGTGAAAAGAGGGGATTCCCTCCCTGGTCCAGTGGTTAAGAATCTGTGCTCCCACTGCAGGGGGCCCAGGTTCTATCCCTGACCAGGAACTAGGTCCCGCATGCAGATCCCACGTGTTGCAACTAAAACCCAACACAGCCAAATACATTTTAAAAATAAACACAAATATTAATAATAATAAAATGCTGCAAGTGATTGGAGTGTCTGATTATTAAAAAAAAAAAAAGAGTGGAAAGAAGAAGAAACAAAGGGGATAACACTGACAGGCGATGGGCTGATGCAAATGCTGGCTCTCAGAGCACAGGGGACGAAAATGCTGGGAGATGCCCTCTGACTCCACGTGGGTAGGGGACTGAGTAATTTTGCTAAATACAAAGACTGGGAACTGAAAAGACCATGGTGCCAGATTGTACAGTCCTGTGGTAAATTGTATTACAGCTCTAACAATGTCCTCCCACACCTGGATTTGGCTCACTTGTCAGGCAGCTGCTCCTGGAGAACTGTGTAGAGGACTGTGATGTCACATTTGGGTTCAATTTTTTTTAATTGATTATTTGATAATATCTTCCCTGGCTCAGGATAAAGCAAAGACAGCACACAAACTTTGTCTTTATCCATCCTGACTTTCCTCAACTAAGAAAAAACCAGGATCCACAGTGATGTGATGGGTCTCTAGAGCTTGTTAGTGTGAAGGAAGAACTAACCCTGGAATCTACGTCTCCAGGGTCACAGTCTTGGTTTTGTTCACCATTCCAACATCTCACATGCAATTTTGTTTAGGACATTGGAATTAGTTCTTTTTTCTATCTCCCAAAAGCATAAACCTAAGTGACAACTTCTGACCCAAATATTTGCGATGTCAGAACATTTACTGGGTGTATCTATAGGCAGAAGCACAAGAGCCTTTTGCTTCTTTTGTCTGATTTTCAGTCCTCTGTGACAGTGGATTTGCCAAGGCAAAAATAACTAAAAATTCTCTGGGACAAACCAGCATCACTAAAAGCTGTTACATTCCACACTGCTCAATGTCTGCAGAGTGAAAGTAATCTACCTTGCTAATTTTATAATGCAACGTATCAAATCTTCCTTCATACCTCCCTTTCAGGACTGATGCCTTATGCACACATATTTTCACTGGGTAAAGAGAACATCTTTGTTTCTATGCTTTCTTTATGATCATGGCTGGTCCCTACTTAGATAATCTCCTCCGCCTCCACAGTGGTACTCTTGGTAATGGGAAGTTCAGCTAGCGGTATAGTTTACATCACCATATACAGTCGGTTAATGGCCGCTTTATTAGGTATCTCCAGTGAGATGATGGGCCATCTGAGAGTATTAACACCTGGATTTACAGTCATCATGATGGAATACATTGAAGTTCTTTACTAAGCTGAATTACTCGATAACATCTTAGAAACATAAATAATCAAGAAGCCTCATTTTCAAACCTAAAAGCCAAGAGTCTGTCTTGCTAATTGACCATGATGGAGTTATAATAGTGAAATACAACATAGAAAAACTCTCTAGAAGGCTGCCTTGGGCATATAACATCAATAAAGCACCAGTGATCCCATTTACAGACCCACGTTCTTATGAAGGGCTCCATCAAGACAGGCTCATGTTTTGAGATGCAGATCTTTGGGGAGATGTTTCAAATGTCTAGTTGTTTTACAGAATAGATAGAGAAGACTATTTCCATGTAATAAATGTAAGCTCCAAGATATTTCCAAAAAGCTTCTAGGTTTCTCAAAAGTAATTTATCAGCTTCAGGTACTCAATGAGAATTCCTCAAGAAAATGCAAAAAATAAATAAAGAAAGAAACACAAATAAACAAACAATAGAAATCAAACAATAGATGTGTGGAATGCACACCTATGCTTCCAAGATAAAGGATACAAAGGACACTGCTGCTGCTAAGTCACTTCAGTCGTGTCCGACTCTGTGCGACCCCAGAGACAGCCCACCAGGCTCCCCCATCCCTGGGATTCTCCAGGCAAGAACACTGGAGTGGGTTGCCATTTCCTTCTCCAATGCATGAAAGTGAAAAGTAAAAGTCAAGTTGCTCAGTCGTGTCCAACTCTTAGCGACCCCTTGGACTGCAGCCCACCAGGCTCCTCCGTCCATGGGATTTTCCAGGCAAAAGTACTGAAGTGGGGTGCCATTGCCTTCTCCAAAAAGGACACTAATACAGGGTTAATAATAAGCCAACTTGGCCTACTAATATAGGCCAATTTGGCTAACATGAATGATAAAAATACTCAGAATTACTCATTTCCTTAAAGTATTATGATCATCAAATGACTTGTCCTTAAAATATCGATGGGGCTTCCCAAGTGGCCTACGGGTAAAGAATCCAACTGTGAATGCAGAAGGTGCAAGTTTGACCCCTGGGTCAGGAAGATCCCCTGGAGAAAGAAATGACAACCCACTCCAGTACTCTTCCTGGGAAATCCCATGGACCACGGAGCCTGGTGGGCTACAATTCATGGGGTCACAAGAGTCGAACACGATTTAGCAAATAAGCAGCAATAACAACAAAAATGGTAATGTAGGCACTGTTCTCATTTTACAAATTATAAAACTGAAGCTTGGAGAGACTGATTAAATAAGAACTCACGTGTTCTTATTCCTAGTTAATGCCTTTGCATAACTTTAGTTCTCAAATTTCATATTTTCCTTGAAGCTTGGGTTTATCTGTTATTTGTACTTATCTGTCTGTTTGAAGTGATGGACCATAATACAAGTATATGGCTCTGAGGTCAATGGGAACAGTATCATTCATTCTCCATGCTAAACTAGCAAGATCACCCTCTAATTTTGTTTGTTCAATCACTCAGTCATGTCTGACTCTTTGCAATCCCATGGACTGCAGAACACAGGCTTACCTGTCCTTCACCACCTCCCAGAGCTTGCTCAAACTCATGTCCATTGAGCCAGTGATGTCATCCAACCATCTCGTCCTCTGTTGTCCCGTTCTCCTCCTTTCTTCAATCTTTCCCAGCATCCAGGTCTTTTCTAATGAGTTGGCTCTTCATGTCAGGTGGCCAAATTATTGGAATTTCAGCTTCAGCATCAGTCCTTCCAATGAATATTCAAGATTGATTTCTTTTAGGATTGACTGGTTTGGTCTCCTTACAGTCCAAGTGACTCTCAAGAGTCTTTGCCCTCTGGACTCCTTGTCATATGCTGATCAACCAGTATTAGTTGCTCCAGGAAACAGTATTTATAGCTCAATTTACACTATTAGAAAATAAAATGGCAATCAGGTCTTCAAAACACTGGCCTTTCAATATTCTGGTTTTCAAATATCAAAGACTATATCACATTCACAAATCATGTGGACAATTGAGAGAAATATGGATTTACCTCTTAGTCTTTCAAAATCGATTGTATACAATCACTACAAACATCCAATTTGTATCATTAGGAAATCTATGAATATTTTATCTGAGTCAAATACAATGTATTTCTTCTGTGGCACAAAGGAAGTGAATAATTGCATAATTGTCCATTGGAAACTCTGTTGCTGGAGCTGAGTGTTCAGGGTAATACTTATCACCTTGGACAGAGACTATGTGGTGTGCTGCGACCACTCCAGGGACTTCTGATGGCTATTTCTTGCTTTCAAGAGTAAAACGTATGGGACAGGCCAGGAAGAGTTCTCATTTTTCACATTTGTTTTCCTTTTGTCTTCATTCACTCTCCCTCCTTACTGTAGCCTCCTACTCTTTCATTAATATTGTGTTGAATTATTCTGACCCACAATTCTGGTCTGTTACTCGCATCCATAATGCTTTATAAAGAGGCTATAGCATAGCAAAAAGTGTCTAGCAGGGACTTCCCTGGTAGTCCAATGATTAAGATACCACACTCTCAATGCAGGGGTCATGGTTCAATCCCTGGTCAGGAACTAGATTCCACATGCTGCAACTAAAGATTTCACATGCCACAGTGAAGATCAAAGATGTCACGTGACACAGCTACCATCCAGCAGACAAATAAATAAATTAAAATGAATATAAAAAATTGTCTAGCATACCTTATGACTTGATGAAATAGAGGAATGTATACAAGAATGTGAACCCACTTCTGTCAATACTTTGTTGGAAATCTCTTCCATTTATATGACTGCTATGTCTCGATGAAGGTAGAACAAGAGGAGAGGGAAAGCAACTAGAATAAGTCATCATCAGATAAGGAAATGAAAGAGCACAATTTTAAGAAGCAATAAGGGACAGACACCAGAGGAATTTATGTTAGAGTCTTTGCAGAGTGTAATTAATACATTGCATATGAAATCAACCCATTGAGGGATGCAATGGAAGCAATTAGTGTGAAGTTTTAATAAAGGAGTTAGACATGTATTTAAAGGAAAGAGAATGCTATGATGTACAATTAATAACTCTGAAGCTTGGACGAAGCATATAGGACATGGGCTTTCTGGCTGCTTTTCTCTATTCCCCTATCAGCCAGTCAGCTAAGACTGTGCCTTACTGAATACTTCCTACAGCAGGCTCCCAGGAGTGTCTCGTCTGTGGAAATCAGGGAAATCTAAAAACAGCTCTGTTCTGTTTCAGAAAGATAAATGAACCTTCTATGGAAAGCAGAGGTGTGAAAGGCTTTAGACAAACTCATTACAAGCTCCAGCACACACTTAGTGAACGGAATTGTGACTTAGAACCTCATACTGCCCAGTGTCCCTAGGGGCCAGGAATAAAAGATAAAATACAAAGACAGTGCATTCAATTAAATATTGTAAATGAATGACAGCAGGGCTCATCCTGTACTGTCATTCTTACTCTAGCTCTCCGCAAAGAAAAATAGCAAAAAGCATAAATTGGGGTCATCAGCCATAAATATGTTTATGTGGTCTCCTACTTTTGGGCAAAGATCCTGTATCATCCCCACAACAATTTACCAATGAATAAATGATACATACAATCTGTGATTGGCAGTCAACTCTGGTTGACCCATGTAGTCAAACTTGCAGTTTCTCAAGGAAGAGTAGAGACCAATACTATATTTTATGTGTAAATGTCTCACTAGGTGAAGCATCTCTGCTTTGGGCTTATTTACATGAATTTTAAGTCATGTGTAGAGAAGGGTGGGCTTCCCTGGTAGCTTAGCTGGTAAAGAATCCTCCTGCATTGTGGGAGACCTGGGTTCGATCCCTCGGTTGGCAAGGTCCCCTGAAGGAAGGTATGGCAACCCACTCCAGTCTTCTTGCCTGGAGAATCCCCATGGACAGAGGAGACTGTGAGCTATAGTCCATGGGGTCACAAAGAGTCGGACACGACTGAGTGACTAAGCACAGCACACAGTACCCTCAGAAGAGCACTGAGAAATAGCTAAGAAAGTCATCAAAGGGATAGAGGAGAAATAAATTACCTAAAGAATCTCAACCTTCACCCCAACAGCATTCAGTGGTGGTGCTTTCTATCCCAAGAGTTATTATCAGCTTATTTTGGTAATTAAAGATTTCTGGTGGTTGGATTCCACGTTGACATGGTTTATCAATAACTGTAGGTAATATTAATTAAGGTCTACCACATTTATGGAGAAGGAAATGGCAACCCACTCCAGTATTCTTGCCTGGAGAATCCCATGGACAGAGGAAGCTGTAGGGCTATAGTCATGGGGTCGCAAGAGTCGGACACAACTTAGCGACTAAACCACCACCACCTCCACATTTACGGCTCTGTACTATTACTGCTCATTCATTATCTCACTTAATTGCCATAACACTTCAAGTAGATTATGTACTAATAACAGTATTTTATAGATGCCAAAACTGTTTAAAACAGCTATGGTAAGTGGCACAGCTGATGTTCTAACTCAGTTCATCCTGATCGCCTTAATTTACCTAGGTATTGTCTGACAGCAAGGTCTTACTGAGTCAAATTGTAAATTGAGAATCTAGGAGAAGCAGAAGTGGAAGAAGGGAATATGGTGGTTGAATGACAAGAAAGAATGGCAGCCGACAAGCCTGCCTCTTTGTTTCTTCATCCTTCTGTCCTCCCTCTCTCCTTTTCTTCCTTCCTTCCTTTCTCTTTCTTTCCACAATGGAGTGAGTACCCCATCTGTGTCTGCTTTGTTAAAGACAATGCAAAGTGATGTAAGTTACCATTTGACCAAATACACAGCCTTTTTCTTTGGAGTATAAGTTTATAATAATGCTAGTTGCATTTTCCATGAAACAAACAAAAAGTCCAATGTTCTTAGATGGCACTAAAATGTGATGTGTTCCAAGGCAATTAGTAGTTCCTTCCCTTCTTCCTGTATCATTTTTCTACAAGTGTAATTTTAAGCTGTGTGTCACCTGAGAAAAGAGTATACCCTTAAACTGATTATATATGAGTTATGCCCCTTAGTTATACATAGGCAAAAATGCATTTTACTCATTTGTCAAGCCAAATACAATTATTCAGAACTGAAAAAAATGTTAAAAATGTTGAAAACCATTGTGTTTTATCAGAATGATGTTTTGTTGGATTAACAGAAGAGTGTGTGAATTCTTCCAGAAGATTATAAAATGAGATGCTTAGTTTTAACAGACTGAAGATTAACTGGTGCAGACTAAGGGGCACCTGTGTGAATATCCACCAAAGAAAGTTACATTTTAATTTTACGCATGCATTTTTTGATTTATTCATTCAACAATTGTTTACTGAATACTGATTGTGTTGATCACAGTGTTCCATGTTGGCAGTATAAGTGTTGAACAACAGGACATTATTTTGTCTTCGTTGAGGTTACATTCCAGTGAGGAAGGCAAACAGTGAATGAGTAAAATGATGAAAACAAATTCAGTGATATGAAATAAAGGAAGCAAAGGAGTAGGTGTGGATACAGGAGACAATTTTATGGGAAAGTAAAACAATAACCTGAGACCTGAAAGGAGAAAGAAAAGTGTTAAATGGTGAGCTAGAGTGCTAGTTCCAACTTTATAGATAATGTCTACAAAGATCTTGGAGTCAGAAAAAGCTTTTTTCAAGTTTTTATTTTATATTGCAGTATAATTGATTAATAATGCTGTGTTAGTTTCAGATGTACAGCAAAGTGATTTGGTTATACATATACATGTATCTTATTTTTCAATTTTTTTTCCATTTAGGTTAGTACATAAAATTGAGCAAAGTTCCTTGTGCTATATGGGTATGTCCTTCTTGATTATCCATTTTAAATATAGCAGTGTGTACATGTCAATCCAAAACTCCTTAACTATCTGTTCCCCTTCCCCTCTGGTAACCATAAGTTCAGAGAAACAGCTTTTTTCTATTCTAAGTATTAGATGCCTTTACAGCTGGGACATGGAGGTGAGAAAATTGTGAGGATATAATATTAGAGGGATAGACTGGAACATGAACATGACCTTGTGTGAGATCAGTATTATGACTGATTCATACATAGATTTCTTGGTTGGTGACTGAGAATGGACTCAGAATCAATGAAAATGCAAAGAAGCAATGAAGAATTTACTACAGAATTCATCTAAGATATGTTGGTGGCTTGGCCTAGAGGGATGATAAGGGTTAAGAAAAGTGAAAAGATCTGAAACAGATTTTGGTTTTGGAATCAAAAGATTGCTCTGATGAATTGGATATTATTTGAGGAACTGGTTGATGATAGATAGTGTTTCGAGAGTTTTTAAAAAAATCTGTGTTTTTGTTTTTTGTATAAAAATGCTATCCATAGTACTAGGAATTTAAGAGGTAAGAAAAGAGTTTGGGTTAAGAAACAAAGTGGTTTCTAAGAGAGCCTTAGTTTTCACTGGGACATCTGAGTCTGATTTCCTACAAAAAGATTCAGAGAGGAAATCAGCAGTAAGTCATGATCTTCTCAGTTTTTATTGATTTTAATATACAATTTGACTTTGATAAGATAACTCCAAGACCTGCCCAGTGATAGAGACTGCAGGCCAGTGAAACTTGAGACCAAGTATCCTGTAGGGAGATAGGAAAGCACAGAGGAAAATCCAAGACTAAAATACAGAAATAACCGTATGAGAAGAAACAAAGAGACTTCCATTCCCAGTAGGTGTCTGAGAGCTTTGTAAGTGAACAGACTTTGATAATAGATGAGAAGAAACAGGTAAAGCTGTTAAGTACCTAAAAGAAAACAGATAACGATTAAGAAAGGGGAGCACAGAAACAGAAATCTAGACAAATAATCTCCCTTAAGTCATGGAATTTAAAATGTTGCTGAGAACCAGTTTCTCTGTTGACTGGGAGAGGCTGGCTTAGTTTAGTCATCACTTGTCCTTCTATTAACAAAAAGGGTCATTTTTACTTCTGTATCTATTTATTCAATGACTATGAATCGATGGAGCCCCTTCTATGCTCTAGGCTGCTCTTAGAAGGAGTAAATTTGGTATATACTTTGCTGTTAGGATGGAAGCAGACAAACAAATCAGTTTCTTACAAAGCAGCTCCTAGAGAGTGGCTCCTACAAAGCAGTGGCCCTAGAGAGCTACACTACTCGCCTGCTCCTCACCTCTCCTCTTTTCTGGTCGTTGTCTCTGAATTTCAGTTTTCAGTCACAGAAAGTGAAAAATCGGGCACTGTCCTTGTCCTCATGGAGCATTTATCTGAGGGCACAGAGAGAGCATGGATTAAGAAACACATCAATACTGTCCACTAAACACAAAATTAAAATCTCAAATACTGTGTGTACTGTTTTTGAAATTTAAAAGTTCATTCAAATGACATTTTTTCCCCTAGAGTTTTTATATCTCATTCTGTTGCCTGGCATATTATAAAGTTAAGGTTAATAGTTGCAGGTCTGTGAACCCAAGCATTTCAGAGTGTTTTTTTCCCACTCCTAATTAACCAGCTGTAGGAAAATACACTTCAATAAGACCTTGCTGTATTTTCACCATCACCATATTCTAGTCTCTCATTACTGCAATAGCAGTGCCTGCATAGGCTGCAAACCTCAAATGTGTTGCCTTGACTCCCTGGGCCATGAAGGCTCAGCTTCTTGCTAACTCTTCCATGTGTATCATCAGTGTCATCTCAAGCTCTGTCATCCTCCCAGGGACCCACAGAGGGCAGAACTTGCCCGAGGACCACAGTCAAATTCTGGTTTCCAGTTCAAAAGTTGGGAGGCAGCAGGTGTGCCCTTCTGCTGAGCTGCAGAGAAACACACTGACTGCTGCCAAGAAATAAAGGCAAATCAGTCACAGAACTCTGCCAGGGAGAGAAACCTCATGAGGAGCAGGTGACAAAGGCGGGTGAAGAGCTGACACGTTCACTTCATGCTGCACTCTTGAGGAAGTACAGGGTTGGCTTGTATTCTTTGTTTGCAAGAAAGCAAACTTTGGACAGACAGAGCAAGCAGTCATCTGCTCAGGACAATTCCAAGACCACCAGGAAGCCACCTTATCCATACCTGCCCCAACACAATACCCCACAATAGCCCATCTTCTTAACTGCTCAGTGTCCCAGAACTTTGACCTTTATATAAAGACTAACTGATTCAGGAAAGAGAGGCCAGGGGTGCCTTCAATATTTTCCCTGACAGCTTTATTCCAATGTCTAAGCCCCAGCCTTCTTTTAGGTTGGAAAGTCAGCGGATTCCCTGTAGCACTCCAAATATATTTCTCTCTTTGGTCATGCTTCTTGTTGGCTCCTGGAAAAATAGTCCTTTGTGTCTGAAGTGGGAAAGGGATGCAACAAAACCTGAGGGAACTTGTTCCTCCATCAGGTAGGGGAGACGTTTGGGATGAGTTAGTGGTTTGGAATTGCACTGAAATAGAATTGTTCTGTTGAGCTTAAGGAACACTCGATTGCCATTAGTCCATAAATGCTTGAAGAGATTCTATGATGATGAAGAAGATCAATAGAATTCATTTGGTATATTCCAAGAAACAACTAGCCTGACCACAACTAAATCTCTTTTTTGTTTTATGTTCAACAATTTAAAAGCATATTCTTATTCAAAATGACTTTGTTATCACAATAGAGTAATTAAAGTTAATTATGAAATGCCATACCTTTTTAAATATCATAAAGCAATAGATTTGAAATTTTTAAAATCCCTAGGGTCCTAGATCTTTTGATAATTTCTGTCTCCCAAGATAATTTCTCCTTAAGGAGTTGCTATAAATTAATTTGTATGGAAAGGACCACTGGACATGTTCTTGGAAGAGCAAAAAGGCAAGTGATGGGAAGAGTGCATTACTCCTTGCAGTTGGAACGGGACAAATGGGAACATGGAATGAAGAGTGGTAGCAGGTATGTAAATGGAAAACAATTCCACTACAAGCAGCTTCCCTGTACCCGTTATTTGGCTCTTTTCTGCTCTTTTTTTGCTTTTATTTATTTATTGTTTCGAATGACTCTATTTAAAGAAGTCATGCATTGTCCTTGGATAATGAGTAGAAGGACTAGGAACTGAACTCTCAATTTGGATCTTTAGGAAGAAGTCAGATATTGATAAAGGAAGCTCTGCAACAGAAAGCCATCAGGGTTTTGGACAGGAGATGGCATGTGAATTGCCCAGTGGGGGTTTCCCAGAACCAGGGTTCAGCTTTAAAAGGACCTACCACTTTATTTAAGAAGCAGGCACAATTCTGCAATATACAGGATTGGGTTACTTCCTTCATTTAGCATGGGGAGCAGAGATACTAAGTAATTAGTTTGATCCAAGAAGTTAGAGATTTGTGATTAACATCACAAGTCTGAACTAGCCAGGCTGGAGCATTTCTGGAAATCTTTCTTTTGATTTTCCTGTCTGATGCACATTTATGGTTTGAACTGAGTTAAACTAGAACCACAGCTTTATGTGGTATTTCTTCATTTATACTTGTTTCTTAGACAGTAAAGGCTGTTATCCCAGGTGCTTACTTCACTCAGTCCTTACATGGTCTTTGAGGACTTTGGGCAAAATGGAAAAAAGGTAAATTTGTTTGCTTTTTATCCACAAGCACCCTCACTGGGATGGAGTAAAGTACCTTGAATAATAAAGCTATAGGAGAGATGAAAGCATTTAAACTTAGACAATTGTGTACCAGTCTGGTCCAAACCAGTAGCTTGGTTTTCTTACATATAGTTGGATGTAGGATGCAACCATTATAAAATCTGTCCTCAAAGGACATTTAAGGTTAAATGGATTTCTGTGATATGCATACAAATAAAAGAATTAATTGCAGTGCTTTGTTCTTCTATTTTGATTGGAAGGGATGCACGTGCATGCAAATTAAGACACACACCATAGTTATGTGCCATATTAAAGCAGAGGATTTCACTGATCAGTTTGTTCACCTTACATTTAGAATAGAAGCAAAAATAAGTGTTCCCTCCCCCTTTTTTCTAGAATTCTTATTATCCATATATCTAGTCTACAGCCTATTCCCTCAGGAGCTTGTTTGCTAGTCAGTTGTCATAATTGAAAGCATGATCAAACTTATTGTAAACCAAAATCTTATAGAAGAACAATGCAGAGCATTCCTTTTTTATGTGGGCACCTGAGGTCTTAACAATTCTAGAGTCAAAGGTAAAAATCTCTGTTCAGTACAAAGAAAAGAATGCTGTCTTGGGAACCAGGAAATAGACTCCATTTTTCCACTTCACAGTCTGCCTCTGGCCAGATCCATGAACTCTGGCAAGCATTCCAGTTGAAGAAAGAGAAACTGAAGTATAAAATCTCTTAGATTTCTTTCAGGTATGGTGTTCCATCTACACGTATTTCTGAAATTATAAACATCCTGGACATCATGATAGGACAGTAAAGCTGATAATTTTCACTGATATTCCCCTCATATAACCCTACATAAAAAATTATAAAGCCTTTAATTCTGCTGTATATGCTTTATTCTCTGTCTTCTGCATGCGTGTGTGCTAAGTCGGTTCAGTTTTGTCCGACTCTTTGCAACCCCATGGACTGTAGCCCAGCAGGCTCATCTGTCCCTGAGGATTCTCCAGGCAAGAATACCAGAATGGGTTGCCATGCCCTCCTCCAGGGGACCTTCCCAACCCAGAGATCAAACCTATGTCTTTTATATCTCCTGCACTGGCAAGATGGCTTCTTTACCACTAGCACCACCTGGGAAGTTCTCTATCTTTTATGTATATATATATATATATATATATATATATATATATATACACACACACACACATACACATACACATATATATGTATATATTATTTATAGTTTTATAAATATATAATGATATATATTATATATAATTATATAAATTTATATATAATATATATATTTATCAGGAGAAAGCTTATATATATCTTTTCTTTATATATCTATAATTTCTCCTGATATTTCCAATAAATAGAGAGATGGCCTTCAATATTCTAGTCACAAACACTGCTAAGTCACTTCAGTCATGTCCGACTCTGTGTGACCCCATAGACTGCAGCCCACCAGGCTCCCCTGTCCCTGGGACTCTCCAGGCAAGAACACAAATGCTTAGATGCCAAATAAAGCCAGGTGTTCAGTAAATGCAGATTAGTCAGTGTGTTGTGTGGAGATATGTATGCCTCTCCCTCTGAATGAGCTCAGTCTGAGAAACTCATTTAGCCTTTACCTTCAAGTTTCATGAACCTATGGTGACACTTTCCTTTTCCTTTCCACTGAATGGTTTGTAATAACAATAAAGCAAAAGAAAACATTGAAATTGACCAAGATTAACTTAGTTTTACTCTCCTTGGTAAGAATCTAGCATGACAGTTTTTACTTTATACAGCTGCAGCTTCACTATAATAGAGAGACAGCCCATGTCATCAGTTGTTCCTTTTCTGGCAACTGAGTTGTAATGGAAGCTGAACACATATACTCAGGAATATAAACTGAGAACTAGCTATTGTGTTTCACCTGGCAGAGCTTGGACTGGAAAATTTTAAACCAAAGCCAAATTCCTATTTTATAGTCAAAACACTCCACATTTTATCTCTACTCCAATATATACAGCAGTTTCTCTGATTTCCCTTATCTCATCTTTATTGATGAGGTTAAAAATATGTTTTTACTGTAATCCCCAGATCTATATGGTCTCTCAGTGTTAGAAATAAGGGCAAACATAGTAAGCATATATGAACATTACACATGCTACTTAATTAGCTAAACAAGAAACAAAAAAAAAACCCAACTGTCTTTGTCAACCTTATAAAAATGTTTGATACATAAAATTCAGAATAATGAGAATTTATATTCCTTCTCAAAATGGATTGTTTAGGTGATGCTCAGACACCAACAAAATGGCTCTCGTATAGCATAAAGTTCTAAAGGGAATAGTTTTGTACTTGTTTTCCAGATAGGGACTTCTGGATATTTATATACAAATACCGTATTTGACTGAAATTATGATCTCAATTATATGAGAAGTTGTTTTTGCTTACTTGATATTAAATCATCACTCACAGGCCTTCTCACTTACAAACTGATTATTTTGACTTCATAAATATGTAGAGATACTCTAAGAATGTTTGATAATTTAAAACTTCTGTGGTAGTTCAGCTAAGTGACAACCAAAAATTACAGAGAATTATTCTATACAAAAATAATCTCATCCATGAAGATATAAGAAAACTTCCCTTTGAGGTAATTTTCAATCAAATTCAAATAATCAAATCATTTGGAAGTACAGTTTCAAAGATATATAAGCCCTTTCTTAACCTAAGAAACTTATCTAGTATTCATGTAAATGTGTATGGACAGCATATGACAGAGATAACAGTGAATTTGAGAATTTTTAGTTGGGAAATTGGAAGACTCCGTTCAAAACCAGAGAATAAATTCCACCAATTAGTTAAAGAAAGGGATAAGCATCCAGCAAACCATCCTAATAATACAGACACTTCATAGTAAAGAGACAGGAGAGAAAATTCTACCTTGGATTTCTGAACCCCCAAGTCTCAAATGTGAAATATGCCAACCATCTTTCGTTTTCATTATTATCATTATCACAAATGCAATGGTGTTTAAATATGAAGATGAAAACTGAATTGGATGTCCAAAATGTTATAAATGAACATGAGATCTGCCATCCCAGAAGAGAGGAATGATCTATATTGTTATTATCCTGAAGAAGAAGGCGATTTATATAGCACTGACAGTGCACTCAGCTCTGTACTGTGGGCGGGTAATACCTGTTTCGGTTCAGTGGGCTTCCTGTCTAAATAAAGCTGAAAGCAAAAAAGGACAAAGACAAAAACTAAATTCATCATCAGAGTTACAGATCTGATCTCATCCATTCCACTAATCCAACTCTATATGTCTTTGCCCACAGGTGTCACCAAGAAAGCTTTATAGAGAAAATGGGTATCATCTACCCTTCCTATGCCAGTCCAAAATATTCCCAGATTTAGCACTTCCTTTCCACATTTCTTGGTATCTCATCCCAATAACTGGGGCTCCTCTGTTCTTTTCTCTTCTCAATCTCATATGTCACCAAGTTCTGAAGATTACTCCCAAATATATGATCATGTCTTTTCTAATTGGCACATGTTCCTTTGGGGCTCACAGCGATAGGGGAGTAGAATGAGCAGCCCTCCTTAATGGCGGAAGGTTGACACAGTCAAACAAGCCAGATGAAATCACATGATCAATGAATGACAGATGTTCCATCCCCATCAGTGTGGCATTCAGGAACCACTCTTCTTCACTATCCCCCATGAAGTTTCTCTGTAGATTCTGAAATCTTTAAGCATGTAGAGAAGGGAATGAAGAGCTCCTCTCTGAGGAGGGCATTGCTATTCATTCAACAAATCCTTTCAATAAATATTTACTGATCTCTGAATTGACCCTCTGGGGATGACAAAGCATTTTATCAATGGAGTTAAGTATGTAGCAGGGCATTTTGGAATGAAGGATCAAAATGAACACAATCATTGAAACAGTGAGTGATTGAAAGTTGCTCAGTTGTGTCCCACTCTTTGTGACCCCATGGACTAAACAGTCCACAGAATTCTCCAGGCCAGAATACTGGAGTGAATAGCCATTTCCTTCTCCAGGGGATCTTCTCACCCCAGGGATCGAACCCAGGTCTCCCACATTGCAGACAGTCTTTACCAGCTGAACCACCAGGGAAGCCCAAGAACACTGGAGTGGGTAGACTATCCCTTCTCCAGCAGATCTTCCTGACCCAGGAATCAACCCAGGGTCCCCTGCATTGCAGGCAGATTCTTTATCAGCTGAGCTACCAGGGGAACCTTAGGCATTAAGGCATGGAGATGCATATTAGAAGGAAAACTGATCAACACATTTGATTCTTAATAGAACGTGCAGTTGCTATCTGGATTCTAGCTAACTCTTGAGTTTTTACATGGCCATTTAAATGTTATGTGTGTGTGCATTCATATGGTTACCAGTAAACACGCTCTGGTTAGAAAAATTGATTGTCCTGGTAAATTATTTTTTAGGTTTGCTTCTTTATTTCCTGATGGACAACTCGGTCTACAAATGGGAGTCCATGAAAAAGGGTAGTTAGGGTAGAGAGAGCATGAGAAGTCAGATGATAGAAGTAAAATATATATATATATATATATATATAGCTGGGAAAGTAGAGAAACAGAATGGATAACACAAGGACAGAAAAACAGATGCAATTATCCAAAGAGTATTTAATGAAGGATCCTTTTAGTCACTGACTTTGCTTGGCTTCCTTTCAGTTACTGGATTTTGGGTCAACAGAAATTCCTTCAGGGCCAGAGGCCTTCTCTTACCTTCCTCTCTAAAGCAGTCACAATGTCACTGACTCGGGCACACATGCATGAAGAAATTCAACCACAAAGCAAGGACCAGAAGGCCCATGCTCCTGCTCTTCTTTTGTAAACTGTCTTCCTACGTTTGAAACCAGACTTCACATTTCAGTGGCACTGTCCTAAAAGCAGGCTAGGAAGCTGGGTTCTTATTATTTCCACTTTTCTTCTTCTTCTTCTCTACGTACTCCTGTATTAATTCCAAGCCTGCAACCCAAGTGTCTACTCTGATTCTAAAGTTGCCTGAGCATTAATCTAGCATGGCATCTCTCATAGAGGTAGATGTACAACAGCCATGATGCATATTAGATATTTATTAAATGTTAGATAAGTATATGAGCATGACAAAGAAGAGAGAACTCACGAGCTACAGTCTGATGGGCAATCCAAAGATAAAGAGTAAAGGAAATAGGTAGAGGCCATTTTATCATAACTGATTAGTCAAAATAAAGGAGTTGGTGAAATTTATCTTTCACCCCTTATCTAATTTTTCTAGTGACTTTTATCTCCTCTTAATTACAACTTCCAAATGTCAAGTGCTCTCAGGCCACCAGCAACACTGATCAGAAAAACCAGCTTAAAAGAATACATTTCAGTTGTCTAATGAAAAGAAGGTATGCCTTTGTTTATTGTTTATTCATTTGACATGAGAAATTTCCTACTGAACAGTTGGTATCTGCATATATGTGGAGTTCAGTCTAGGAAGCCAAGATTGAAATTCTGACTGTTAGAGTCTAGTCATGTAACCTATATGGCATACAATTTCACCTTCTTATTATGGTGATAATAATAGCTATTTAATGGAGCTATTTTTATTAAATGACCTAATTGCATAAAAGCACAAAGAATCATGTCGGGCACAAAGGAGTCTATTAAAAATATTAACAAAAACATCAATGTAGTTTCCCTCAATAAATGTTAATTCTTATCCTATGTGTTTTTTTTTTTTTTTTCCTTTTCTTTTTGCTGCTATCTTTTTATTGTTCTCTTTCTCCTCCTTTAAAATTGGGAGTTCCCATCATAGTTAGTGGAGAAGGCAATGGCACCCCACTCTAGTACTTTTGCCTAGAAAATCCCATGGACGGAGGAGCCTGGTAGGCTGCAGTCCATGGGGTCGCTAAGAGTCGGACACGACTGAGTGACTTCACTTTCACTTTTCACTTTCATGCATTGGAGAAGGAAATGGCAACCCACTCCAGTGTTCTTGCCTGGAGAATCCCAGGGATGGGATGCCGGGTTGGCTGCCGTCTATGGGGTTGCACAGAGTCGGACAGGACTGAAGCGACACAGCAGCAGCAGCAGCAGCAGCAGCAGCATCATGGTTAGTAAAGTGTCTTTTGCTGTGAGTTCTCAGAATATATTTAAATGAAATTGAATGTTTAAGGGAGTCAATGAATGAGTGAGGAAGTAAATTAATGCCGAATTGCAATGTCTTATCTTTTTTCCCCTTCTATTTGGGAATCTGTAATCAACTTGTGAAGTATCACCAGTCTAACACATCCATCCAGGACCAAAAACTTTCCTGTCATTTTTTAAATGAATTATTCTGTTTTGAAAGTAATATATTGCTTTTAATTCCACATTTTGTTACATCACAGATAATGCATTGCTCAATTCTCTATAGTCTGTAAAAAAGTGAATAGGTGATCCTGGTTCTGCTTTTTCAGGGCTATGAAATTTCACCATTGAAGAACAGTTAGATTTTTTAATCAAATAGCTTCTTTGGTCACACAGATAGAAGGCCACTGAAAACTAAAAGACAGTGTGGGCAATAAGTATTTAAACAAAGCTAACTACACAATGACTGCTGTCAGTGGAATTCAATAAGCTTTGATGGTTAATATTAATTCAAATAGCATGCCTTTGTGAACAGGTAAGGGGCCCAAAAACCTTAAATGTTGAAAAGAACTATAGATCTTCAAAGTCAGACACACAAATGGAAAAAAAAAATTAAACAAAATTAAAAATAGTAGTGTGCAATGGAGACTTGAATAATGTAAAAGCCTTGGTTTGAAGCGAGGGAGTTGGAAGAAGCACTTGCAAATCATTTTATTTGTAGAAAACTCCCATGGAGAGTGTATTTTCTACTAACTTAATGAGCAATGGGTTGGCAGCTTCAGTTATTTTTTAAAAGAGCCTACAAGATCATCATCATCATAGGGTCAGATGTTAAAGACAAAGATAGATTTTAAATTATGAGAGACAAAAATCCAGGCAATCCTACAGAACTCCTTTAGGGGAGAATTTCTGAAGAAGGCAAAGGGTTGGTACTGAATTAAGAATTTAAACTGAATGGAATAATCATATGGCTGCTTTACCTCAAAGGAAAGGGTCGAAACACAGTACACTGGACTGTGGCATTTCAAGTATCTTAGTTTAACACGTTGCTTGTTAGTCTTTCTAAAAGGGTGAAGGAGAGTGATAAAAGCAACTCCAGCAATAGAAGCAACACCAGGACAATAATTAGAAAACAATGCAAATTTCTTATTATACTCATTTCAGCTATCCCAGGAGAGTAAAGGGTCTGTACCATGGGGAATGAATTGGGATTCATAAACATTTTCTGATGAATATCATTATTTAATAAGAATATTTAAAATAGCATGTCATGTATTTTTCCTTATGAATTGAAGTTTAATTGGTTTCAAGTGAATCCTGAGAGAATTTCCAAAGAGGAAAAGAAAAGTACATACACAAATACACATATTTACAGCTACAGGTGGATCATTCTCAAATGATTCTACCTTCATATGCCCAAGGACAGCTCTGTTTTCTGATAAGGAATCCCTGGGACAATCCTTCCTGAAACATATACCCTTTTGAGAAGCTACTATTTTGTGAAATGATTTTTTCCTTTGAAATCATACTATCTCCCAGATTAAAACCTAAACAAATTATCTAAATAAAATTACCTAAATTATATTTAGGTATTCCTGGAGTTCCAGCAAAGGGACTGGAATTGCCAGGTTTGAAGGTCAGTGGGAATTGATTACAGAACTTCCACAGAACTGGGGGAAACAGAGACTCTTAGAGGGTACAAACAAAACCTTGTGCACAACAGGACCCAGGAGAAAGGAGCAGTGACCCCTAAAAGACTGCCTGGGTGTGGTTGGGAGTCTCCTGCAGAGACATGATTGGACAGTGGCCTGCCACAGGGTCCAGGAAACTGCCAAAAGCACTCCTGGAAGGCTGGCATATTTGCATATGTCCTCTTGGAGCAGGTCACCATTAGCCCTACTATAGATCCTGCAGCCCTAACATAGAGACTACAGCAGAGAGAACTGGGCCACCTCAGGCCAATCTACAGGGAGGGAGCACAGCCCCACCATTAGCAGAAAATTGGATGAAAGATTTACTGAGCATGACCCTGCCCACCGGAGAAAGACACAGTTTTCCCCATAGCAAGTCCCTCATAGCAGGAAGCTTGCACAAGCCTCTTATCCTCATCCATCAGAGGACAGACATAAGAAGCAAGAACTTCAATTGCATGGCCTCCATAATGGAAACCACAATCAGAGAAAACTAAACAAAATGATCACATGGATCACAGCTTTGTGTAACTCAATGAAATTATAAGCCATGCCCTGCAGGGCCACCCAAGATGCATAAGACATGGTGGAAAATTCTGACAAAACATGGTCCACTGGACAAGGGAATGGCAAACCACTTCAGCAGTTTTGTCTTGAGAATCCCATGAACAGTATGAAAAGGCAAAAAATATATGAAATAGGAAGATGAGTCCCCCAGGTCGGTAGGTGTCCAATATGCTACTGGGGAAGAGCAGAAACATACCTCAAAAAAAAAAAAAAAAATGAAGAGGTTAAGCCAAAGTATAATATGCTCAGTAGTGCATGTGTCTGATGGTGAAAGCAGAGTCCAATGCTATAAAGAGCAATATTGCATAGGAACCTCTCGAATGTTAGGTCCATGAATCAAGGTAAATTGCAAGTGGTCAAATAGATGGCAAGAGTGAACACTGACATAGGAATCAATGAACTAAAATGGGGAGGAACAGGCAAACTTAATTCACATGACCATTATATCTACAACTATGGGCAAAATCCCTTAGAAGAAATGGAGTAGCCTTAATAATTGACACGGAAATTTCTTCAAGAGATGGGAATACTAGACCATCTTATCTGCCTCCTGAGAAATCTGTATGCAGGTCAAGAAGCAGTTAGAACTGGACATGGAACAACAGACTAGTTCCAAATTGGGAAAGGAGTAGGTCAAGGCTATATATTGTCACCCTGCTTATTTAATTATTTAATTTATATGCTGAGTATATCATGTAAAATGCTGGGCTGGATGAAGCTCAAGCTGGAATCAAGATTGCTGGGATAAATATCAATAATCTCAGATATGCAGATGGCACCACCCTTATGGCAGAAAGTGAAGAACTAAAGAGCCTCTTGGTGAAAGTGAAAGAGGAGAGTGAAAAAGTTGACTTATAGCTCAACATTCAAAAAACTAAGATCATGGCAACTGATCCCATCACTTTATGGAAAATAGATGGGGAAACAATGGAAATAGTGACAGACATTATTTTTAGGGGGCTCCAAAATCACTGCAGATGGTGATTGCAGCTACGAAATTAAAAGATACTAGCTCCTTGGAAGAAAAGTTATAACCAACCTAGACAGCATATTAAAAAGCAGAGACATTACTTTGCTGACAAAGGTCCATCTAGTGAAAGCTATGGTTTTTTTCAGTGGTCATGTGTGGATGTGAGAGTTGGGCTATAAAGAAAGCTGAGCACCAAAGAATTGATGCTTTTGAACTGTGGTGTTGGAGAAGACTCTTGAGAGACCCTTGGACTGCAAGAAGATCCAACCAGTCCATCCTAAAGGAAATCATTTCTGAATATTCACTGGAAGGACTGCTGTTGAAGCTGAACTCTAATACTTTGACCACCTGATGTGAAAAGCAGACTGATTGGAAAAGATCCTGATGGTGGGAAAGACTGAAGGAAGGAAGAGAAGAGGACGGCAGAGGATGAGATGGTTGGATGGCATCACTGACTCAATGGTCATGAATTTGAGCAAACTCCAGGAATTGGTGATGGACAGGGAAGCCTGGCATGCTGCAGTCCATGGGTTCACAAGAGTTAGACATGACTGAGCAGCTGAACTGAACCAAATAGTTGACTAGAGTCTGAAATGCAACACTTGGGTGCAAATCTCAGAAATGACAAAATTATCTTGGTTTGTTTCCAAGGCAAACCATTTGATATCACAGTGATTCAAGTCTACGCCCCAAACACTAATGCCAAAAAAGATGAAGCCGAATGGTTCTATGAAGACCTACAAGACCTTCAAGAGCTAACACCAAAAAAGATGTCCTTTTCATCATAGGGGACTGGAATGCAAAAGTAGGAAGTCAAGCGATACTTTGAGTAGCAGGCCTTGGAAGAACAAAATGAAGCAAGGCAAGGGTTAACAGAATTTTTCTAAGAGAACACACCGGTCATAACAAACACTCTCTTCCAATAACACGAGATGACTCTACATATGGACATCACCAGATGGTCAATACTGAAATCAGATTGATTATATTCTTTGCAGCTGAATATGGAAAAACACTATACAGTTAACAAAACAAGTCCTTGAATTGACTGTGGCTCAGATCATGAGCTCCTTATGACAAAATTCAGACTTAAATTGAAGAAAGTAGGGAAAACCAGTAGGCCATTTAAAGTGAAATGAAGTGAAAGTCACTCAGTCATGTCAGACTCTTCGCAACCCCATTGACTATAGACTGCCAGATTCCTCTGTCCATGGAATTCTCCAGGCCAGAATACTGGCATGGTTAGCCATTCCTTTCTCCAGGGGATCTTCCCAAACCAGGGATCAAACCAAGGTGTCCTGCACTTCAGACGGATTCTTTGCCATCTGAGCCACCAGGGAAGCAAAAGAATACTGGAGTGGGTAGCCTAACCCTTCTCCAGCGGATCTTCCTGACTCAGGAATCAAACTGGGGTCTCCTAGGTGGTAGGCAAATTCTTTACCAGAGCTACCCAGGGTAGTCAAAAGGCCATTCAGGTATGACCTAAATAAAATCCCTTATGATTATTCAGTGGAAGTGACAAATAGATTCGAGGGATTAGATCTGATAGAGTACTTGAGAACTATGGACGGTGGTTCATAACAGTGTATGGAAGGCAGTGAACAAAACCATCTGAAAGAAAAATAAATGCAGATAGAAAATGGTTGTCTGGGGAGGCCTTACTTAGGAGGCCTTACTTAGTTGAGAAAAGAAGAGAAGAAAAAAAGGTGAAGAAGAAAGGGTAAGATATAACCAACTGCAGGCAGAGTTCCAAAGAATAGCAAGAAGAGATAAGAAAGCCTTAAGTGAACAATTCAAAGAAAAAGAGGAAAGCAATAGAATGAGAAAGACTAGAGATCTCTTCAAGAAAATTGGAGATATGAAGTGAATATGTCATGCAAAGATGAGTACACTAAAGGACAGAAAAAGGTAAGGATCTAACAGATGTGGAAGATATTAAGAAGAGGTGGCAAGAACACATGGAAGAAGTGTACAAAAAAGGTCTTAATGGCTCTGATGACCATAATGGTGTGGCCACTAACCTAGAGCCAGACATCCTGGGTAGTGATGTCAAGTGGCCTTTAGGAAGCATTACTAAGAACAAAGATATTGGAGGTGATGGAATTCCAGCTGAGCTCTTTCAAATCCTAAAAGATGATGCTGTTACAGTGTTGCACTCAATATCTCAGAAAATCTGGAAAGCTCAGCAGTGGCCAGAGGACTGGAAAACGTCAGTTTTCAATCCAATCCCAAAGAAGAGTGATGTCAAAGAAAGTTCAAACTACTATACAATTGTGCTCATTTCACCTGCTAGCAAGGTAATGCTCAAAATTCTTTAAACTAGGCTTCAACAGTATGTGAACTGAGAACTTCCAAATATATAAGCTGAAGAACCAGAGACCAAATTGCCAGTATCCATTGGATCATAGAGAAAGCAAGGAAATTTCAGAAAAACATCTACTTCTTCTGTGGCTATGCTAAAGCCTTTGACTGTGTGGAGCACAACAAACTGTGGAAAATTCTTAAAGAGATAAGAATAGCAGACCACCTTACCTGACTCCTGAGAAACACGTATGTAGGTCAAAAAGAAACAGAACCAGACATGGAACAATGCACTGGTTTAAATTTGAAAAGGAGTATGTCAAGGCTATATATTATCACTCTGCTTATTTCAGTTATATGCAGCATACACCATGTAAAATGCCAGGCTGGATGAAGGACAATCTGGAATCAAGATTGCAGGGAGAAGTATCAACAACCTCAAATATGCAGATGATACCACTCTAATGGCAGATAGTAAAGAGGAACGAAAGAGCTTTTTGATAAAGGTGAAAAAGAGGAGTGAAAAGCTGGTTTAAAACTTAGCATTTGAAAAACTAAGATCATGGCATCTAGTCTCATTACTTCATGGCAAATAGATGGAGAGAATATGGAAACAGTGACAGACTTTATTTTCTTGGGCTCCAAAGTCACTGTGGACAGTGGCTGCAGCCATGAATTTAAAAGACAGTTGCTTCTTGGAAGTAAATCTATGACAGATCTAGACAGTGTATTAAAAACCAGAGACCTCACTTTAAGACAAAGTCCGTCTAGTCGAAGCTATGGTTTTTCCAGTTGTCATTGTGGGTGTGAGAGCTGGACCATAAAGAAGTGATCTATTCAAACTATGGTGCTGGAGAAGACTCTTGAGAGTCCTTTGGACTGCAAGGAGTCCGTGAATAATCATTGGAAAGACTGATGCTGAAGCTGTAACTCCAATATTTTGGCCACCTGATATGAAGAGCAGACTCATTGGAAAACATCCTGATATTGGGAAAGTTTGAAGGCAGGAGAAGGGAATGACAGAGGATGAGATGATTGGATAGTATCACTGATTCAATGGACATGAGTTTGAGAAAGCTCCAGGAGATAGTGAAGGACAAGGAAGCCTGAAGGGCTGCAGTACTTGGGGTCACAAAGAGTCAGACATGCTTAGCAACTGAACAACAACAAATACTTAGATATTAAGCTGGTTCATCAATTCCACCTAATATGAAATTTGAGCTTATATACCAATGACATATGTTAAAAATGAGAGCCATGGGGTTTTTCAATGATCAATGAGTTTCATTTTTCTATTTTTGATCCAAGGAAGCATGGACCATATCTGATTTGCTTAGGCAGATCAATATCAGACACTTCATCATCCCTGATGAAATAAAATATTAGATTTTTACTTTCTTCAAAGCTGCTGAGTGAATCAGATTATGCCTAGCTGGGCCCATAAAGGTTAAAACTCTAATGATCTTTGTTAAATTAGCACTAGGCCTGAGATACCACTCGGACACCATAGAGTACACTAAAGTCAGTGGTCTCTCCTCTGGCCTGATGAACAGATATACCCCTCCCAGGGCCTGTGGCTCTCTCTCAGGTAACATTGGCTAGCCCACTTTGCCTGTTGGCCTGCCCCTTTTCAAGCCTGACTTATAGAACTTTCAAAATCCCAACAACTTCTTAGAGAGAGTTTACTTGAGTTCATGTCTTTGTGTAAATGTGTAAATGTCCCCTGATCAAGAGGAGGAAAGAACCCAGCCTATGTTTATGTCAGAAACCAGAAAGGATTAGTGTCCTTGCCCATTTTTGTCACTCAGTTATCCTAAAGCGCTCACCTTAACAGATTGACTGATGCTCTCTCTCTTCCATTCTTCCCAAGTCTTCTGTTTGGATGCACTGATAGGATTCATAGTTGGATAGAAACATAAAAAATGGCTATGTGAATGGGTTACCAAGGACATGAGAAATGCAAACTAACACACTAGACACCTCAGAGTCTCTGGGAAATCACGATGGCTAACTTGAGACATTTGGGAAAAAAAAAAAAAAAAACACAAGACTTAAAATCTGAACTCCAGACAAGTTGGATAAAGTCCCACAAGCATATGAGTACTATTAATGCCTGAGATATTTTTTAAAATAAAGTTATGGGTATCATTCATTTGATAAATGGAAATTAGGAAACATTAAGAAAATAGCCAAGAGTTATGCAATCCTAGATCTGCTCACTCATATACACATTGATGATGACAGATGACACTCAAGTGTGCCTGTATTATAGAAATGTATTTAAAGACAAACGATGTGCAATTCTCACCCATGAAATGCTAATGTCAATCACAGCTCAAGGATAACAAGAGCTGTAAGGGAGGTCCTCACACCATTCCAGTGCAAAAGGAAGACAATCTTCTTGTCATAGAGAAGCAGGCAACTTCAGAAAGGAAGCACATCAAAGCTGGCATTTCCCAGATTAAAAAAATAAAAAAGAATAAAGATGGAAACAGCATTATAGCAAAGGCTCAGTCTCCAAATATGCATAGGAGAATCACATCTGTGTATTCTATCCATATTCTCTGCAATTGGATGCTGACCATAGAAGTCCTGCAACCTAGATGCTGACCACAGATTTCTGATATAGGTAAGAGGGTTTCTCAGTTGTTTTGGTCCAGCCTCAGTTTTCAGAAGGTCCTGTGAAGCAGCTTTGAGGGTGGGACTTTTTTAGCCTACCTGCCTCACCTCCCTGGCATCCAGATCCTTATGAATGAGGGGAGTTTTGCATGATGCTGCCCCTCTTTTCCTCACCCTTTTCTCAACAGTAGCCTATCTGTCACAAGAGCAGATTTGGTCCAAGGATGCATCTCACCCCTGTCTCTGTGATGCAGTTTTCTATGACTATCCCCAGTTGGCGCTTTTGTTGTCCATGGGCCCCATCAAAGTGGCTTTTTTGTCTCTCACTTACAGATGTAAATCTTTTACTTTGTGAGTGAGAAGGGTTGGGAAGCCCACAGGTGTTTCAGGCATGTCCCTACCCCGTAGTCCCCATCAGCTGCTGCATTATCAGTGGACTTAGTCTCTGACTCTGCCGCAGACTTGCTCCTCACCACATGGTGGGAAAGACCTTTCACATGAATACTGCTTTTCCTTTGGCCAGGTGTCCCCAGCAATACTTGGCAATGTCTTACTAGCCCACACTTGGACATTGAGAGCTCTTTAAAATTTTAGCTCATCCTCACCTGCTTGTTTTGCAGCGAAGAAGTCCTTTCTATGTTCTGCCATAGCTGAGACAGATCACATGTTTCAGCTTACCTTGGAAAGACTTGGAATGAGAAAGAATCCACTTGGTGGTTTATGGTTTGGGGCTGCCTTGCTACCTCAGTGGTCTCATGGGCTCAAGAAAAATACAATTTTGTAGATAATCTGGGTCTTATTCATTTTTAAGGTGACAGTGATTTTCTTTGAAGCTTCCTGTAACCCAAGGCAGAAGCAGAAACCCCCTTCAAAATATTGAAAGCAGAAAATTTATAGAACTAAAAGGAGAAATAGACAAATAGCTCACAGGCATAGAGGTTTTACCAAATGTCTCTCTCTCTCTCTCTCTCAATGATGGACAGAACAAGCAGATTTTCTATACCTTATCCACATCCATATCTTAATCTTCCACAGATAAGCAATTATCCTTAATAAGTAACTGAGCAAATAATTAAGAAAGAACATATTTTTAAAATAGCACTTGGACCCAAATAATTAAATTCCTAGAAAAAAAAATTACTGAGAAAATGAAAGAAGAACTCAAATAAAAATAAAAAGCTGTCAATCAAGGAATATCTCAGTCCTTCCCATTTTTCAGCTATAAAACTTCCCTACTTCTCTGCCTGCTTTTGAGTCTCCACCAAATACAAGTGAGGTCAATAACTCCTATTTTATAGAAACCTCTGAATAGGCTTTGCTTGTTTATTTCCACAAATACCGTAGGATCAACTGAATATCTATATGTGATTTGCTAACTGGTCTCCCCATGGGCAGCAAAGAGAGATCTATGAAGGAAGCAACCACTCAGATTGGTAGGTGGTGGGGCCAAGAAGAAGCAAACTTACATGGGAGTCTTTTCTAGGGATTCATAATGTGATTAAATCCCTGCCTGTGCTCAACACATATTAAGAGCTTATAGAGAGGTTTTAATAGGGGTTCAGTCACATACATGTGTTCAGATGGTCTCAATAACTCATTGCTCTCTCAAGGCTACATCCTTGAAAATGATCCCAGTGCTAGAAAGATGGTCAGAACACATATTCTAAGGACAGAGAGGAGGTGAGGAGCTTGCAGTTGTCTATGTCCAACTCACAGGTCAATCATCCGTCATGCTGTCTCGATGACCTCCTCTAAGACTACATATGGAAAAATAACCCCTGACTCCTTCATTATAGCATGTATAAATATAAATTCCAGATGGGTCATTTATCTAAATGCAAAAGATAGTAAAAATAGTACTATAATATAATATCTTAATGATCTTGTGGTAAGCAAATATATTATTTTAAACTTTGCACAAAAAAATAGTAACACAAGAACAAAATTGACAAATTGAACCTCACTAAATTTAAAAATCTCTATTAATTTGAGGAAATCCTTGAGAAATTAAAAATTCAGAGCTCAGAATAGAAGACATTTGTAGTTATTAACAATAGATGTTAGTTATTAACAAGACTGAACATCTGCCTAACCTATGAGCCAGAAATGCACTTATATATATATACTCAATAGACACTAATATAAATGAGTACCAAAAGACAAGTATGATGAAGTCCATAACAACTTCATTTAGAATAACCAAAAACCCAGAGAGAGGGGCCCTCAATGGATGAATGAATATATATTAGTATAATGAAATAATATACAGCAATAAAAATGACTAACAAATTATATATACAACACATTTGAATTTCACAATTAATGTTTGTAAAAATAAGCCAGACACATACAACATTTTTGAATGCCATAATTAATATTTGTAAAAATAAGTCAGACACAAATGAATACATATATGTATATGTACATATATACATACATATATGTATACATATAATTTCATTTGTATTAAAGAGCAGAAAAAAACAAAAGCTGATCTAGGGAAAAAATAGCTGTGAAGGATGCTGAAGGCATCTAATGTCCTGAAAATTTTACCATCTTGATATCAGATCTAGTGGCAAGGTTAATAGATTTGTAAAAAGTCATTGAGCTACACACTTAAGATTTATTCATTTTATGTGAATAACACACCATTATGTGTCGAGAAATAAGATTTTATCAATTGGAGCATTTTTACCGTGATGATGGCTTCAGGAGTCTGGTAACAATAGTAGGATAGTGTTAGTCGCTCAATTGTCTTCAACTCTTTGTGACCCATGAACTATAGCCCACCAGGCTCCTCTGTCCATAAAATTCTCAAGGAAAGAATACTAGAGTGTGTGGCCCTTTCCTTCTTCAAGGGATCTTCCCCACCCAGGGATCAAACCCAGGTCTCCTGCATGGCAGGTGGATTCTTTACTGTCTGACCCACCAGGAAAGAGTTGAGAATTTAGCACAAGTTTCAGTGTTAGTTGGCTTGCTGTTGGAATGTGGTCATGGGAAGTCTAGCAGTATTAAGATCAAGACCCTTCCTAGGCCATTATATGCCAGCGATTTTTGCTGTCTAGACTTCTTAGTTCTTGCTCGTATTTATGAACATGTTTCTCCAGCATTCTGTTGGAGTCTATAAGCTACTCAATAACTTATATTTTCTGTATAAATTTTCTACAGTTAATTTCTATTCCTTGCAACCAAGAATCCTAGTTAAAAAAAAAAAAAAAAAAAGATCGGAAGTGAAGTATCACAAGATAATAGTTTAACCAGAGAATGTATTAGAAAAGCGAGAAGGTTCCATATTTCAGATTGGAATGTTTGAAATATTAGACAGTAAAAACAATGTTTTAACCACAGCTTTTGTATTTTTAAAGTTAGAACATGTATATACTAAGCACAACAATAGTCTAAGAAAACATTGAAATCCTGGCCAGCTTCAGAAAGAAACAAAGATTTTGGCTTGGTCTGATAATGGCTATTTTGAAGCAGTGGGGGGAAAAAAAAAAAAAAACTTAATCATTGTTAAAAGAGAACTCCTTGAATTATGAAATCTACAATTTGAAATTTTACCTTCACATTTTTGATCTTCACAGGTTCCCAAAGAACCAAATGTGAGTTCCCTGCTCTTGCTAGAAATGCTCCCAACTCAGTGGAAAAGTCTCCCCACCAAGCTAGCTCCCCTATTACTTGGCCCAGCTGTGCCCTAGTCAGTCCTCAAACCAGTGGATTCTGCTGCCTGCCAAACCTCAAAGTTATTCAGTAAAGCCAATCCTACCATGGAACCAGGGGGTGCCTAACCCTTGTGATACTACAATGCCTGCCTCCAACAATCTTTTTCGATTCACTCTGCTCATAGTTGCAGCTCCTGTGTGGCACAGCAAGCCACTAATACACAGCAACTAATAAACTGCAGTCAATCTCATCTGTCGAGGGTTTCAGGTATCTCATGTTCTGCCATCTTGTACTATTTCGAGTGGTGGAAAGGAGGTTATCAGCAAGCTCCTCTGCTTGCAGACAGAATCCAATGGCTCAAAGTCTAGACATGTGAAGTCTGAAAGGCCTAAAAAAGGCAAATTCTCATCTCTGAGCTAGATTTTCACAAGAAAAATCAGGCAGTAAGTGACATAACAGAATGTAGCATCACAAATTTAACACAGAGGCCTTTTTGAGGATCTCCTGTAGATATTCTATGACTACAAAGAGGACAGCTGAATTCCTGATGAAGATGCAGCCTGAGGACAAGAGCAAATTATCAGCCTCTCTCCACCAGAATCTGTCATTGTGAATCACCTAAAGGCAGAGCCCATGATCGATACAGACACTTTTAAAGTAAGGGCCTCAGAGATGGGCAGGGCTTTGAAATATTTTGCTTAGCAGACAAATACCACTGGACTCAAGTACTCAGACAAGTCAAGATCTATAGCTCTAGCTAAAAGTCCGGCGTGTTCCAAAGCCAGTAAGTCCTTCTGCTGGACAGCTTGGTATGGCAATATGAAGTCTGAAACTGCTACAGCCAATCTACCATTATGAAAATAAACCTTATTTTATAAAAGACAGAGCAGAAGAACCAGATGAAACTGGCTCCATGGTATCTGTGAGCTACTGAATCAAACAAATTCTGAAATGAGACTTACCTGTGACCTTCTAGGTACATGGGAAAACTTTTTTTTTTTCCTATAACTTGTTCTTACTGCTATAATCATTCCAGTCAGAGAGCCCTAAATAATTTTCTAAACTATTTTTAAAAGATGGGTTTATAATTATTGCAATATTTCTAGATATTTTAGGGCAAATTAGACCCCTATACCTCTGAAATGATCAATTCTAGTTTAATTTTAGGGAAATACAAATTTACAGCTATGGAGTAAATCAAAGAAACTCAACAGTGGACATAAATAATAATGAGAGAATGGCAGGGAAAATGTGGGGACAATTAAGACCAGGAAGAAGCCTGGATGAGTGGTACTTATGAATGTCAAAGTAAGGTAAAAATGTTCAAAGATGAACACATGCAGACAGGAGAGACTTGAAGGTATAAGTCAGGAAGTAGACAAAAAATGTTTTCAAGAAAACCACTTTCATTCAGATAGCTAAGTGGTGAGTTATCTGCTAAGAAACTTGGTGAATGTTTCTAAATCTTTCTAAAATTTGACTAAAACCTTTTTAAGTGGGAGAGAGGCTCTAATTCAAGGAGAAACACATGAAAGAAAAAGTTATTAGTTGTAATTATACTGATCAAGACTGTGAAACAGGTATATAGGACAGGGAATTCCCTGGTCCAGTGGTTAGGACCCTGCGTTTTCACTACCAAGGGTGCAGGTTCAATCCCTGATTGCAGAACTAAGATCCCACAAGCAACGTGGTCAAGAAAAAGAAAAACAAACAAACAAACAAAAAAATGGGAACTAGCCGATGCAAACTATTATATATAGAATGGATAAACTAGGTCCTACTGTATAGCACAGGGAACTGTATTCAATATCTTCTGATAAACCATAAAATGGAAAAGAATATGAATATGAATATATACCTATGAATTACTCTGTTGTACAACAGAAATTAATGTAACATTGTAAATCAACTATACATCAATAAGTGAAAATGAGTAGTGTCCGACTCTTTGCGACTCCATGGACAGTAGCCTGCACCAGGCTCCTCTGTCCATGGGATTTTCTAGGCAAGAGTACTGGAGTGGGTTGCCATTTCCTTCTCCAGGGAATCTTCCCGACCCAGGGATGGAACCCAGGTCTCCCACATTGTAGACAGACGCTTTACCGTCTGAGCCACAAGGGTTAGAGATACATTTAAAAAACAAATACCAAGGTTTAAACTTCAACACATGTCCATTCTCTATTTTTTCTTACTTAAAAAACTAAGAAATATTATGCTCTATTTCTTATATATCCATAAGAATTCTGTTTATATCCATAAAGTTCTGCTGTGGACTCAGGAAATTACAATATGTGTTCCATACCCATGTGGGTTTATCCAAATACGAAATGAGTAAGTTAGTACACATCATGTTCATATGGCTGATTTAATAAATTCTGAGCCCAAAAAGGACACAAAAATGCTAAAAGAGGGCACTCTGTACTTAGAATGGTAGTACTTGGAAATACGAGGAGGGCAAGGGAACCCACTCCAGTATTCTTGCCTAGAGAGTCCCATGGACAGAGGAGCCTGGTGGGCTACAGTTCATAGGGTTGCACAGAGTTGGACAAAACTGAAACAACTTAGCATGCACGCATGCATCTGGAAATATAGCTAATGTCACCCGAGAGGAATGGAGTGAGTGACCGGGCCACCTTTCTGTTCATGGTTTTCATGGTTTCCCACCACCTACAGAATAAAATGCAATTCTATGCACAGCATACAACCATTATATATACTCCGTCTACCTGACTAGCCCATTCTATGGCCATTTTTTTTTCACTTGACACTTTGCCAAAGATGAAACATGTGTACTTTCTATAATATATTCCTGTTTATGTCTGTAAATATAAAACTATTTTTGTTTGGGATACAATTCTACCTACCTATTACCACCAGCACACAGAACCCTGTAATATCTTTAATAAAACCTTCCCTGCCATATTCAGACTGGTATACAAATTCCAGTATTTCTCAATTATCTTTGTGTTACAAGACAATGTTTTTGGTTTTCAGTTGCTTACTTATCTCCCTGGCCTATAGAAGGGAAACCCTTATTTATACCTATTATCTTCATTATATCTATTCTCATAGCATCAGCATGGTGCTTTGCACACACTGGTCTCAAAAGAAATATCTGTTATATGAATGAATGAATGATGCCAGGAAGACCAGCTTTATGAACTGACAATAAAATATATTGGTTATTTTTATGTATACTATAAAATGCTCTGAAACACAAATAATGGTCCTATTTAGATGCAGAAATTTAAATATTAGAATCATCTTCTTAGTTTAAGTTATGACTTTGATTCCAATGAAATGTAAATGTTCTTTGAAATAGTAACCTAGTCCTAGATTTAGGATTCTAAGTCTATCCTAGATTTATTGTATTGATAACCAAATTAACTCCCTTGGGTATATCTACTCTTCCCTGACTCTTCTTGGTTCAAATATACTGCCTGAAGTAGTTGATCAAGTCCTGTGCTCAGGGCCAATGTTTCTGATTAGTTATGGTTTTTAAGTTTTTGATAAATTACTGAAAGCTTTTTAGTGATGAGTATAGGGCACATATATTCTTGAAAGAGAAAGAAGAGACTCCTATGAAGGTGAATGAAAGAAGTTTGGGGAACTGACATTTCAACATTTCAAGTATACTGATGGTCAGTGTAAAGACTTATGGATGGTGGGTTTCCCTGGTCCATAATAAATCATAATATTTTAACTGACTCATTACATTCCATACTGAGAAACCAGCATTTTTTGCATAATCAATATCCCAAATGTAATAATATCAGACTTTAAAAAATGACTGAAATTATTCCAGTTGGACCTTTGCACTTTGACCTTCATTAATTTTTTTTGTTTCCTTCCTTAGTGGAATAGACATAAAGCAAAACCCTTTGATAGGCTTCCACTCAGAGAAAGGAAGGTGATAACATCACAAAGCCCTTACCAACAAGGCCACATTGCTTATCACTGGGATGAATTATTCACCATTTCAGCCTTTTTTTCAACACAGGGATATGGAAAGAAGGTGAACTTGATAGTCAGCTCTGCACTTCTGGGGTCAGCCAAGTACTTATCTTCAGAGCAGCAGAGGAACGTTAATTTTACAAGGTCCTCTACTTGATTCTACTGCAATGGAAATACAACCAAGACCTTATCAGCCCAAGAGATCAGCCTTGGAGCTATAAGAGAATATGTTCACCTTGAAAAGAATAAACTCTGGCAGGGAAAGGGATGGGTTTTATTGCAGTGAATTTGCAGTTTCAGATATGAAGCTGCCTTCAATTTGTGCATAAATATCATTTTTTACCCTTTGATTGGAATTTCCTATCTTTCTACTGCACCTCAAAAACTACTGAATTCAAAATTTTCTGTTTTTTCTTGATTCTATTACCCTAGAATACTAGGAAACCTTTAGCCATTTTATTTCCTACTACCAGGTATGTTTTAGCTCCAATTATAAACTCTGCATTATTTGTCTTTCCTTTTCCTCTTTGTAATCTTTTTCCTATACTGAGTCTTCTTGCCTTTCTTCTTTTTGCTTTAATCTCATTTGCTGTTCTCAGCAAGTGAAGTAGTAGCTAATTTATAATGAAGGTAGATAATTCATAAGTTCTTTTTCCAGAAGGATTTTTTTTTTTTACATAAGGTAGGCACAAAGCAGGAAGGAACCAAAATGCATTAGTTATCTTTGATAACTCTTGTATTATTTTATTACATCCATTCTTATAAGCGTTAGTTATACACTTCCCATGTGCCCTGCTTTGCAAATGGAAGGTAGGTAAAAAACACAAGCTTTGTCTGTAAGGAATGTACCTTTTAGTGAAAACACAAACACGAGGTGATTATGCTGTTGGATGATAAAAGACATAATTATGGAGACAGACTGAAATGTATGTCTTTTCTAGCAGAATTCTCAAGGATGATATCTTTTCTAAAGGTATGAAGGTTTGGGGAGTGTTTGAGACATCAACTTTCAGAACCTGAACAGTTCAGGTGTCATCTGTTCTGAAGCTGATCTTCCTGCCAGATTTTCCTTTTCTGCTTACCCTCTCAAATGGCCATTATCTTTGCAAAAGAAAAGCTTACCTTACTGTGGTTTATCACCTGCCGTTATCAGAACCTACATTGAGACATCAAATAAAAGAACAATTCAAAGTGGTGAATTGGGGCCTGAGAAAGAATGACTTTGGTAACTAAAAAAAAAAAAAAAAAAATCCTCTTACGAACCAGGTGTTTCTAATGTTTGCTTTCAAAAAAATTAAGAGACAACTGATTGAACTGATGTCATATAGAATATTAAAAATAAATTCTAACGCTAAATCACTATGTGATTTCTTTCTTTTTTCCTTATAACTCAGAAAGGAGTCAAAGAATTGAAAAACATTTGACAAGAGTATTCTATTCCCCTCTATATATTTACTGAACAAGATCTATTGTGTTTAGTCTTTAAAAATGGAAACTAGAAAGAGTTGGTGAATTCTGTCTTGTTCTAGAAATAATATTCATAGCTAGATACGTGAATTTATAAGCTTATAAATAAGTGCCCTTTATGTCATTAAGAGATTAGTTCCCATAATTTTTGTGAAGCAATTATTTCTCAAAATGTAACAAAATAATTATATCATTTGGTCAATTGTATACTATGGATAATTGTAATGATAACTCAATCCAGAAAAAATGATAGAACCTATAATCAAATAAAATTATTTTTTATATTAAGATACTGTTATTTATTTAATATTTTCAGAGAAGCATGAGAATAATCACCAAGATATTTAAACATAAAACATATTTAATTTAGATACATTATCTAGTACATTTGAAATGAAAATATAAATGCAGAGAAAGAAGTGATTGCTAACATATATAAAAAGAGATTTGTGGTGTGGTTTAGTCACTCAGTCATGTCAACTCTGCAACCGCATACACTGTAGCCTGCCAAGCTCCTCTGTCCTTGGGATTCTCCAGGCAAGAATACTGGAGTGGGTTGCCATTCCCTTCTCCACAAAAAGAGGACTATCTGAGAGAAAAGGCTCAGAGGAGAGAAAATGGAAAAGAACAGTTCAGGGAAAGACATATATAGCAAATACAAAAGCATGGATTCCAGAGGGTTTTGCAAATTGAGGAGACTGTAGGTGATTATCAGCAAGGAATTGCTGGGAAAGAAATGAGGAATTCAACTTACCAGAGCAGTGTTGCTTGAAGGTGGCAACACATTAAAATTTCTAGAGCGACTCTTCCCTCTCTCTATTGCTGAGTTTTCTTAAAGACTTCAGCCTCTTTCCTGAGTGCTCAGTCAGAAGAGTTCAAATTTAATTCAAATTCAATGATTTTGAAGCCTCATCAAAAGCCAAATGAGTTGAGTCTAGAATTTCTCAGATTATCCTTGTCTTGGAAGTAAATTCCAAGGTTCAGCCTAAAAGAGCTAAATATCTCAGCAGCCAAGAAAATTAAAGTTGGATGGTCAGTGCAAGCAAGTTGAATTATTGCTCAGTAAAGAATTCTACCTAATATGCAACAGTCATAGGAAGAAAAAAAGAAAAGAGTGCTCCATGATACAATGCTTCAAGGCTTGGATCTTCCCAACAGAAACTGTGAGGAAGAGAATTTGCTGGATAGCAGTTGAGTTCTAAAGATACATTTGGATAAAGCAGAGCAGAACAATATAGAAAAGAAGGTCAAACATCTTTTTTTCCTATTAGATATAAAAAGCTCACAGGCAAGTTTGTTCATTTTTAACTTTCAGGGTTTCCATTTTCAACATAGGTAATAAAATCTATATTTTTTTTTTGTTAAAGAAGAAAAGGAAGAGGAAGGAGAAAGGTGAGAGAAAACGACTTGAAGAGTTTTACCAAATCTGAAACTTACTGGATTCCAGTTTAGACTGAAGATATTGAATTTATAATGACATCAATCATAGCAGGTGTGCATTTTTCTCCTGGCACTATAATGCCCAATAAAAAATGTCAGGAAAGACCATGTTAATTAGGAATGAAGTTTTACAAAGTTGGTATGATGGAAGATGAGAGAGATCAAGTGCATGGAGGTGCTTGGCAAGAAAATAATCAAAATAATGGATGGTGGTACCAAGGCTGGCCTGAGTGGACGCTGAACCAGAGGCAGGAGAAAAAGTGAGTGTAGCACACAGGGTGTTTGTAGGAGTAGTGACAGGAAGCAAAAGATGGCTCAAGAGGCAAACAATTACACGGCAAGGATCGGTAGTGGTAAAAGAGATATGAGATAAGACCACAGTGCAGGCAGGGAGTGATATTTGGGAGCTTAGAACTCTAGAGTAGAATTGAAGATATTAGATAAAAACCAAAGGAAGAAAGATTTTGGATATTTGTTGGGATAATGAGCCTGCTCGGTTCTGCTCTAAAGGTAATCAAATTATCTGCCTTGCCCTGACCACCTGTGTAAAAAGCTGGTATGTTGATTTAGGATTTTATAAATGCATTTTAACTCTTTCTACACATGTGAAGTCAAAGGCAAGAGTCTCAGATTTGAGTTATATTCACATAACTTAAAAAAATGAAGAAGAAAGGAAGGGAGAGAGAAAAGGTGAGAAGAGGCAGAGGGAAAGAGAACCGAAAGGGAAGGAGGGGAGGGGGGACAGAAGGGGACAGAAGAGGATAACTATGAACCTAATTCTATACATCACTTTGTAGAAACTAAACTCAAGATGGAAAGTTTTTTTCAGTTCACCTAATCTTAGTATTAAATAGAAAGGAATAATTTAATCCAGTTTTCGAAACAGGAGACAATCACATCGACAAAAGGACTGTCACTGAATCTGCTCATGTTCTCTTGCTTTCCATCCCCTGAACCACACCCATAAAAACAATGATGGGATAGTTTACTGAACATCTGTTGCTGCTGCTGCTAAGTAGCTTCAGTCATGTCCGACTCTGCGTGACCCCATAGACAGCAGCCCACAAGGCTCCCCCGTCCCTGGGATTCTCCAGGCAAGAACACTGGAGTGGGTTGCCACCTCCTTCTCCAGTGCATGAAAGTGAAACATCAAAGTGAAGTCGCTCAGTCGTGTCCGACTCCCAGAGACCTCATGGACTGCAGCCTACCAGTCTCCTCCATCCATGGGACTTTCCAGGCAAGAGTACTGAAGTGGGGTGCCATTGCCTTCTTCATAAGTGCCAAATTCTAACAATACCCAATACTTAAGTACTCGAGTTTCCATTGAGTCTCTCTCTCCCACATAACTAAGTGATCTTTGTATTTAGCAGTTTCCTCTCCCTGGAGTATACTTTACCAACATTTCCTTCTGAGACATCCTTACCCTTTCTCCAAAACTTAACCAAGCATCACCTACTTTACTGACCTTCTTAGGCAAATGAAGATGCATTTGCCTCTGCTAAGTTCATTATTTACTGCTATTGTACTATAACTGATAAATATCATTTTTTCTAGTCAAAAGATCACATTTATCCCCAAGGCCAAACACATCCTAAGGTAAATAAAAGATACCAGATAAATATTTCTTGAATTAGCGGTCCAACACATGAAGCAATGAATAAATCTGCCCCAATATATTTTCACCTCTTCTACACCAATAAATTGCTACACACAAAAGAGGAAGCATTGGGCTCCAGTTAGGATTTCCAGGGAAGAACTGTTCATTGTATTTTAAGAAGCCTTTCCAATGACACTCTGCAACATTTTCATTGTAATCTATGTTGATGATTATAATGGTAGTATTTTTATTGAAGATTTCAGGAACCTGGGTACCAATGACACTGAGTACAAAATACAAAAAATGAAACAGGATGAAAGGTGGCTGGAAGAATGTGGTTGAACACATGCTTCAGCTATATATTGCATAAGCTCTTATTCCTCCTCATTTCCTACTGACTACCAACCCTTTTATTTGTTAAAGGAATTGTCTTCACAGTTTTCATGGGACCAATCAGATATTATTGGGAATGACTTTGTAAGTAAATTAATACAGGATAGTGTGGGCTGATGAAGTACTCTAATATAATTTTATTACATCAGTGGTAACAGTAAATAAATGCACAGTGTAGCATGCTGAGAGAGTCTATTGGTCTTTTCAGTCAATACTGGATGAAAATTCCTAACAAAACATAAAATTACAATATTGTTAGAAAAGATATCATTTTCAGCTTTTAATACTACAAGCAAATTTGAAAGGATAATTGTTTCATTTTACACACATCTAGTATATATGTCCAGAGAAGGCAATGGCACCCCACTCCAGTACTCTTGCCTGGAAAATCCCATGGACGGAGGAGCCTGGTAGGCTGCAGTCCATGGGGTCGCTAAGAGTCGGACACGACTGAGTGACTTCACTTTCACTTTTCACTTTCCTGCATTGGAGAAAGAAATGGCAACCCACTCCAGTATTCTTGCCTGGAGAATCCCAGGGATGGGGGAGCCTGGAGGGCTGCCATCTATGGAGTCGCACAGAGTTGGACACGACTGAAGCAACAGCAGCAGCAGTATATATGTAGATAACCAAGAACCAAATTCATAAACGATCAGAATACACATAGTAGTAATACATTTATCATAAGCTTACTTATTATATTACCTTTTAAAGGTAATCAGCCTAATAATAAAATAGGCTAAAATGTTTCTGTCCAACAAAATTTTGTCACAAAATCCAAGTACGCAAGGAGCCTCGGGGATATTCTCCAGGATAACATATCCTCCAGAGAACAAATCTTCAGTTTATACTCTCAATTATCTATTCAACATGATATCCAAAAAATGTGATTTGGATATCAAAGAGGATTTCAAGAGAAAGAGGGAGTTTCCATAGTGATAAGAGATGTTTTCTTTCTTGAAGTAGAAGACATGCTTCAGAAAACATGGTTCAAACCAAACCAGAAAACAAAGAAAGAACTATGAAGCTTTTCAGTGAAGAAAAGATTTTTTCACATAACTAAACAACTACTTTAGATATTTTGGATTTTAGTTTTCCTAGGAATAATTGATGATAGTCATTGTTTTATTGGGAATTAAAAGTTATTTTCGGATGTATACAAATTTGACCTGAAAATATGTCACATCAAGAAATTCACTTCAGTCAATGGTGAGTCTTTGATCCTGTATTAAGATATCCTAGCAATTAAAAAATGTTTCAGTTAAATTCAACCAGTCTATTAATATGGATTTAATTTTAAGTCATTTAATAATAACTACTACATACCAAGGGAACTTGGTGGGTTTCAGTCCACGGGGACACAAAGAGTCAGACATGACCAAGAAACTGAGCCAACAGAGCAGCAGATCAGATGCTGTGATAGGCACTTGAAGAAATGAAGAGGTATTGGTTTGCAGTTCCTGTTATTGTGGATTGAAAATTTTAGTGGACTCCTCCAATTAAAAAATTTAGGAGTAACTGCCATACCCCTTTGCAGATCATATGAAAAACTTAAGTTACTACAAATTTAAGGTGGGGGATTCAGGAATACATCACAATAGTAAATTACATTATTTTTAAAGTATCAGTTCAGTTCAGTTCAGTCACTCAGTCGTGTCCGACTCTTTGTGACCCCATGAATCACAGCACGCCAGGCCTCCCTGTCCATCACCAACTCCTGGAGTTCACTCAGACTCGTGTCCATCGAGTCAGTGATGCCATCCAGCCATCTCATCCTCTGACGTCCCCTTCTCCACCTGCCCCCAATCCCTCCCAGCATCAGAGTCTTTTCCAATGAGTCAACTCTTCGCATGAGGTGGCCAAAGTACTGGAGTTTCAGCTTTAGCATCATTCCTTCCAAAGAAATCCCAGGGCTGATCTCCTTCAGAATGGACTGGTTGGATCTCCTTGCAGTCCAAGGGACTCTCAAGAGTCTTCTCCAACACCACAGTTCAAAAGCATCAATTCTTCGGCACTCAGCTTTCTTCACAGTCCAACTCTCACATCCATACATGATCACAGGAAAAACCATAGCCTTGACTAGACGGACCTTTGTTGGCAAAGTAATGTCTCTGCTTTTGAATATGCTATCTAGATTGGTCATAACTTTCTTTCCAAGGAGTAAGCGTCTTTTAATTTCATGGCTGCAGTCACCATCTGCAATGATTTTGGAGCCCCAAAAAATAAAGTCTGACACTGTTTCCATGTATCCTTTTAATAAGTTAGATGGAGAGTTTTCTTTTCTTTATTTTTAATTCCTCCCAAATGAGTTTATTTTTTTCCACAGGAATGTTATAAATCACACATTCTTTAAGAATCAGAAGCTTTTGTCAAGAAAGAAATTTTATTTAAATAAGGTATTTAGCTAGGCAATTTTGAAAAGAATTATTATTGCTGTTAAAAATTAAATGATCTCTTTGAGACATTTCCTCCTTCATTTTCCAATATTTCTACTTCCCTTTTGATATCACTACTTTATTGCTTCAGATATTAGACAAAAAGACTAGTCCTTCCATATATAAGACAAAGTGAAAAGTGAAAATATTAGTCGCTCAGTCGTGTCCAACTTATTGCATCTCCATAGAATGTAGCCCTCCAAGCCCCTCTGTCCATAGAATTCTCCAGGAAAGAATATTGGAGTGGATAACCATTCCCTTCTCCAGGGGATCTTCCTGACCCAGGGAATGAACCTGGGTCTCCTGCATTGCAGGCAGATTCTTTACCACCTGAGCCACCAACAAAAACCTGAGTCAAAAGTGTATTCTAAGTCAAAGTATGCTGAAAATCTATATACTTTAATAGAAAAATAAAATTTCCATGTAAAATACCATATACGTTCATTCTGGGACTTAGAGTTTCCTCAGATTCTGTCATTTTAACAGAATTAAGTTCATTTCTATAACTCTCATTATAGAAGATTATTTAAAAAATATATCAATCTTAGAAGAAGAAGGTCCATCAAATAACAGCTCACCTCTTATTAGGGGATAAATGAACATCTATGAATTCTTCAGTAGTAAAAGAGTACAGATCTTTTTTGTTTGTTTGTTTGTTTTGCATGTATGTTTATTTGGTACAGAGGGAGTCGGGGATCTTAGAAATGCATTTTACTCTGGGAAAGTAAATACAAAGTCAGAGGAAAAGGAGAAATGTTTAAAGTGAGTGAAAAATCAATAAAATATCCCCCAAATGATTGAATACAATCATATCTAAAAACAATCTACATGTTTACCCTAAAGAATAGTATTTTAAATGATATTTTTGAGCACTTAACAATCTCTCTCCTCAATCCAATCAATAAAACTTGGGTCAGACTGATGAAAATTATAATCAATGTCTTTGTGTCACAACTGACCTTGAAAGGACAAATGTTTTGATTATTGAAAAGTTAATTTAATAAGAAGAACTTATTTAGCTCAACACAACAAGGATAAACATTACTACAAGTTATCCAAATCTATTTGTTTCCATATTTTGCCAATGATGCAAAGTTCTGGTAATCATGTTAGATTTCAAGATAGCTTGGAAAGGTGCACTGGTTAAACGACACAAAATTTTGGAACTGAACAGTTCTCTAATGGCTGATTGTACCAAAATGACCACAAATGTGGCATTCAGGACTGGGACTCCATTAGCCATTAACCAGGAGTTTGGGCTTCTGCCTCCTCTTGCCTGTTTTCTTCCCTTTAAAGCATATAGCAAAATTCTCATGAGAATAAAATGTCTCAGCAAGAATCTTCATTGTTGGTACCTAATTATTGTTTCTGAAACTCAAATAAACACTTCCAGGTAGCCTGAATTTCGGTCAGAATTGAGAACTCCAATGCTTGCCCTTTAACCCAGAACTTTTGAAATAAAGATAGACAAGGGGCCAAGAATGACCATTTGATAACTAGTTGGAAGAATCAAAAATGTTCAGGGAGTCACTGTCAACATTTGATAACCAAAAAACTGAACATAAAGCTATTTGATTATGGTTTGTAGGATCGAAAAAAATAATCGTCATCATTGAAACACAAAACCAAAAGGTAGACTCGTATTTAGCCTGGAAAATGGGGATGACAATCTCTTTCCCCTGCCCAGGAAAGTGAAAAGTGAATTTCTTTTGCATTTCTTCTCCTGGGATGAACGGCCAGGAGGCAAGCCCTGTTGCCATTGTTCAGAGATGTAAGCTCCACTTACACCAGCATAGGTCCATAGCATCTGAAGGAGTTTCTAAGGCACTGTGTCTAATTGAGACCTCTGCTCGTTCCTGCCTTGAGGCCTTGGCGCTGCACCGATCCTGAAGAGGCATTCCTTGTCATGCATGGTTTTGCTTATGCTCAACCGTATTGTTTTGTAGTTGAGCATCATTTGCTGCTTTAACACTTGCATCTTAATGGTAATGTTAATAGTAACAATGGTGATAGTAAATTTTAAAATTTTCATATCCTTTATGTATTTCAAAATATTCTATTTCATATGTCTCTGCTTCTTAATATGCTGTCTAGGTTGATCATAGTTTTTCTTCCAAGGAGCAAATATCTTTTAATTTCATGGCCGCACACACCATCTGCAGTGATTTTAGATCCCAAAAAAACAGTCTCTCACTGTTTCCATTGTTTCCACATCTATTTCCCATGAAGTGATGGGACCAGATACCATGATCTTTGTTTTTTGAATGTTGAGGTTTAAGCCAGTGTTTTCACTCTCCTCTTTCACTTTCATCAAGAGGCTTTTTAGTTCTTCTTTGCTTTCTGCCATAAAGGTGGTGTCATCTGCATATCTGAGGCTATTGATATTTCTCCCGGCAATCTTGAGTCCAGCTTGTGATTCATCCAGCCAAGCATTTCACATGATGTACTCTCCATATAAGTTAAATAAGCAGGGTGACAATATACAGCCTTGATATACTCCTTTCCCGATTTGGAACCAGTCTGTTGTTCCATGTCCAGTTCTAACTGTTGCTTCTTTAATTGCATATAGATTTCTCAGGAGAAAGGTCAGGTGGTCTGGTATTCCCATCTCTTGAAGAATTTTCCACAATTTGTGTGATCCACACATTCAAAGGTTTTGGTATAGTCAATAAAGCAGTAGTAGATATTTTCCTGGAACTCTCTTGCTTTTTCTATAATACGACAGATATTGGCAATTTGATCTCTGGTTCCTCTGCCTTTTCTAAAGCCAGCTTTGAACATCTGAAAGTTCTCGGTTCACGTACAGCTGGAGCCTCACTTGAAGAACTTTGTGCATTATTTTGCTAGCATGTGAGATCAGTGCAATTGTGTGATAGTTTGAACATTCTTTGGCATTTCGTTTCTTTGGGATTAGAGTAAAAACTGACGTTTTCCAGCACAGTGGCCACTGCTGAGTTTTCCAATTTGTGGAATTTTTCAAATTTTCCAAATAATGGCATAATTGCATTGAATCTATCCTCCAATTTATGAATAATTAACTAAAAAGTATAGAGTTTTCCAATTTATTAACATAATTAATATTTTATATTATCTAGAAAAGGTCTTTCATGTATTTCATTAGGTTTCCTTATATGTATCTGATATACTGTTGAGGCTCTTGAAAATAGCATGATTTTAAAATATTTTCTAATTGCTATTTGGTGTCATTTACAAAAACAATTGATTTTTTAAAATCAACTATGTACTTATCAACCATTCTAATATTACTTATCATTTGAGATATTGTAATAAATGTGTGTACATGTGTGTATAGATAATCCTCATTATTCACAGAATCTACATTTGCAAATCCATCTACTCACTAAAACTTATTTGTAACCCTGCAATAAATGCTTGTGGTAATATTATGGCCATTTATGAACATGCAGGGTGGAAAAAAAAATTAGTCAACAACACTAACATTCCCAGATAAAATGATGATACTATTATTTCTTGTCTCACCTCTCATATAGTAAACAATGTGTTTTGCATTCAATTTGCTGCCTCTTTTGCATTTTTGTCCTTTGTGTTGATGATTTTACTCTTTATAATGGCTGCTAGGTCTAGAGGTAAAGAGTGACTAGTGTTCTTAAATGCAATTTTCCTTAGAGGTGCCTTACAGATGTGTGTTAAATTCTGTTCAGGCATTAGTTACAGTGCATCTGGGAGTGAGTTCAATGCAATAAATCACATGTATATACATATATATATATATATAATCATATATATATAATGAGTTCAATTTAATAAACCATATATATAATAATCATATATATATATGCACACACATACATATATATGTATATAGTTGTATGTATTTAAATAGCAAGACATATAGAACAAGGCTATGTATTAATTAATTAATTAAATGATGTAACCAGAGGCTCTCAGGTATCTAATCCTATATTTCCTCTGGGAGCATTTGTTCAATGTTTTCTGGTTCTAAGTGATTCAATAGACCATATAAACCACAAATAATTGACAAAAACTTGATGAAAATTATTTTTGATAAAAAATTAATTTACACACTCAAGATACTCAACTAATGAAAGGAGAGACTCAAAGATATTTGTAGCTAGGCCATATAATGAAAAAGCTGAAAAACAAAGAGAATCTTGAAAGTAGCAAGAGAAAAGTGATTCATGATGTACAAGATATCTTCAATAGAATTAATTGCTTCTTTCTTATCAGAAACCATAGAGGCAGAATATAGTGGTATGACATAGTCAAAGTCATAAAAGAAAAAGACTCAACCAAAAGTTCCATACCTAGCACAACTATTCTTCAAAAATAAAGAAGAAATTAAGATATTTTTAAATAAATAAAGATTGAGAGTTTTCTTTCAGACTTGTTTTATTAGCAATATTAATAGGATTCAAGTGGGAATGACACACTGAATATTAACTTGATTTTACATGAGAAAATAAAGAAGATCATAAATAGAACCTAACAAACATATATTTATTTGTTCATTGACAAATGTTAAATATTTGTTAATGCCACAAGTGTAGGAAAAATAAAGATATGCTACAGCAATAAATGGACTAACATACTACCATTAAATTATTTTTCAAGAAATACGTGATAACAAATATAACATTCTTGATATAATAAGGTGAAAACAATAGAATTTAAGCTACAGAAAGTGAAAGTGTAGTCACTCAGTTGTGTCTGAGTCTTTGAGGCTTCATGAACTGTAGCCCACCAGGCTCCTCTGTCCATGGAGGTCTTCAGGCAAGGATACTGCGGTGGATTGCCATTTCCTTCTCCAAAGAATCTTCCCAACCCAGGGATTGAACCTGGGTCTCCCACACTGCAGGCAGATTCTTTACCATCTGAGCCATAATACTGTACTAAAAATAAAAAAACCCATACACAGAATAAAGTACAAGAAAGAATACACCAGTATGTTAAAGGATTAACTAAAATCACTTCTGAACAAATTTTATTTAAGTATACAGTTCTGAAACTTCCAAATATTTTACAGTGAACCTGAATAATCTGAAAAAAACAATGATGAAACATATCAGTGATGCGAGATCAGAAGATAGAGAGGCACACAGTTTTGTGGAAGGTTATTTGCAAAAAGAGGGAGATTTACATAGATTTGCAGCCTGAAAGTAAAGAGGCAGTGGAAAAGAACCAACTGACAATGAAAAGGATTAAAAATTGCTGAAACAAAGGCTTGCAGGAAATTGATAGATCTCTGGAGCACTGATGGGGAAGTTAGACCTGGAAAGGAAAGTCTGATGGAAAATAAATAAATTAATAAAAGCTTTAGGAAACAAATGTAAGAACCAGAATATGGGTAGTTCATGCTCTATGACCTTGATTTTCTCTCTGTGTTTCAAGAAACCATTATTGAAAGAGAAAAGTAGAGGTTGAATAACAGGTATATGTGTGTGCTCAGTCACTCAGTCATGTCCAGCTCTTTGCAAAACAGTGGACTGTTGACTGACAGACTACTCTGGCCATGGGATTTTCCAGGCAAGAATACTGAAGTGGGTTGCCATTTCCCACTACAGGGGATCTTCCCAACCCAGGGATCAAACCCACATCTTTGCGTCTCCTGCATTGGCAGGTGGATTCTTTACCACTGTGCCACCTGGGATGACCTAGTCAGTAAGCATGTTTTCTTATATCAAATATATAAGATATATAAATTTTTTCTTATATCTTCTTATATCTTTGAATAGTAGATATAGAGAGACTATTTGGAGTGCTAGAGATTTGCTGAAGAGAGCAAGAGAGGAGTTGCTGAGGAAAATCAAAGATTTAACAAAGACCTGAAAGTCTGTTTGAGGTCAGATCTTAACTCTGTAACAGTGGTATCCTTCTCTACAACTATTTACAATCCTCAATCAAGAATACCTATTTTTTTAAGGAACCCTCCTACATCATTGGTGGGAATGTAAATTGATGCAGGCACTCTGGAGAATACTATGGAAGTTCCTTAAAAAACTAAAAATAGAACTACCATATTATCCAAAAATCCCACTCCTGGACATACATTTAAACAATGCCTGTGCCCTAATATTCATTGCCACACTGTTTACAGTAGCCAGGGCATGGAAGCTACCTAAATGCCCATTGATAGAGGGATGAATAAAGACGATGTGATGCATATATACAATAGAATATTACTCAGCCATTCAAAACGAATGAAATTATGCCATTTGATCAACTGCCTAGAGGGTGTCCAAGTGAAGCAAGTCAAACAGGCAAAAACAAATATCATATGAAATTGCTTGTATGTGAAATTGGGGAATCTAAAAAAATGGGGAACTTATTTATAAAACAGAAATAGAATTCCAGATGTAGAAAAGAAACTATAGTTCACAAGGGTGAAGTAACAGAAAGAATAAATTGAGAGATTGGGACTGCCATATACATACTACTATATATAAAATAGATAGCTAATAAGAGCATATGATATAGCACAGAGAACTCTACTTAATACTCTGTAATGGCCTATATGGGAATAGAATCTAAAAAAAGAGTGGATATTTATAATGGGTAACTGAATTACTTTGCTATACATCAGAAAGTAATACAACATTGTAAATCAACTATATACCTATTAAAATTTATTTTTAAAAAAACTTGAAAAAATAAGACACAGATAAAATATAAACAAATAGGCATTATGGCAATTAAAAAAATATAAAAAATAATAACTATTTTTATCAAAGTATAGTCAATTTTCCAATGTCATCTTCAAGGTATATAACAAAGTTATTCATTTTTATATATAAATGGAATTTCAGAGTTTTTTTTTTTCTATTATAGTATTGACTATAGTTTCCTGTTGTACACAGTAAGTCCTTATTTATCTGTTTTACATACAATTTATCCCCTTTCACTATCTCCTTTAGTAACCATAAGAGTATTTTGTGTGTCTACAAGTCAATTTCTGTTTTGTAAATAAGTTACTACAGTTTATTATTTTATTGGGTTTCATATACAAGTGATGATATATATTTGTCTTTCTCCGTCTGCCTCACTTCACTTAATGTGATGAACTCTAGGTGCATTGATGTTGCATTTTGCTGCAAATGGCATTATTTCATTCTTTTTATGGCTGAGTAGTATTCAAATTGCCACCATCACTGGATCATAAAGCAAGGGAATTGCAGAAAAACATCTACCTTTGTTTCATTTACTACACTAAAGCCTGTTACTGTGTGGATCATAACAAACTGTGGAAAGCTCTTAAAGAGATGAGAATATAAGACCATCTTACGTGTCTCCTGATAAACCTGTACGCGGGTCAAGAAGCGTCAGTTAGAACCCTGTATGGAACAACTGATTGGTTAAGGACTGAGAAAGGAGTACAATAGGATTGCCTGTTGTCATCCTGTTTACTTAACCTATGCATTGAGCACATTATGAGAAATACTGGGCTGGATAAGTTACAAGCTGGAATCAAAATAGGTGGTAGAAATATTAATAGCCTCAGATATGTGGATGATACCACATTAATGGCAAAAAGTGAAGAGGAACTAAAGAACCTCTTGATGAGGGTGAAGGAGGAGAGTGAAAAAGCTGGTTTAAAGCTAAATATTAAAAAAAAGAAAATGAACAAACAAACAAAAAAACTGACATCATGAAATTTAACTCCATTACTTCAAGGCAAATAGAAGAGGAAAAAGTGGAAGCAGTGGAAGATTTCTCTTCTTGGGCTCCAAATTCACTGTGGATGGTGACTGCAGGCATGAAATCACAAGACTGCTTTTTAGCAGCAAAGCTATGACAAATCTATAGAGTGTATCGAAAAGCAGATACATCACTCTGCCAACAAAGGTCCGTATAGTCAAGGCTATCCTGTGTGGCACTAGTGGTCAAGAACCCGCCTGCCAATGCAGGAGACATAAAAGACATGCGTTCAATCCCTGAGTTGGGAAGATCCCCTGGAGAAGGGCATGGCAACCCATGCTACTTTATTGTTGTTACTTTAAATAAGGATTCAGTAAATCTAGCCCCTAGACTGTTTATTTATGGCCTGGGAGCTAAGAATATATATATAAGAAAATAATGAGAAATCTGAAACAGAGGACATATGTGGCCTTCAAAACCTAAAATATTTACTATCTGACTCATTATATAAAATCATGTGCTCATCCCTGAGTTAAGCTCTCAACATTAATTTAGATTTACCACAAGGTTTACTTTTTAGATAACTTCTGTCATTTTTGCATTTTCAGGTTCCATATTAGATTATTTTCTTTCTGCCTGAAAAAATCCCTTTAGCATATCTTTATTGTAGTTCTGTCCACAAGACATACTTGTAGATATTTTTGCCTCATATAAAATTCTAGCTTGTCAATTATTTTCTTTTAGCTTTTGTCATCATTTCTTCTTTAAATTCAGCTGTATGCCTTATTATTGATTTTTGAAGGTAATGGATTTATTTTTTTTCTGGTTGTTTTCAAGATTTTTCTCTTTGTCTTTGGTTGTCTGATATAGTAACTTGCTATAGTTTTTCTTTTTTAATCTAGTATTTATTGGTTGAAAATTTTAGCATTTCTTGAATCAGCAATGATGTCTTGAAAGCAATGATATCTGTGGAATTCTCTCTCCTCGTTTACATGGAACTCCAATTATATTTTAAATTGTTTCACCAAGTTTCCACATGCTTCTTATGGTCTTTTAAATTTTCTATTTGCTTTCTTGGACTTTAATATTTTCTTTTTTTGCTTTAATATTTTCTAATGATCAATCCTGTAATTCTTTTACTTCTATATCTAATATGCTATTAAGCTTACATATTGAATTCTTTTCCCCAGAAATGCCATTTACATGTACACACGTATATAACCCACTTTTCTGGTAAAATTGCATTTTTCAGATATATATATATTTTTAGAGTTCTAACTTTTTTCTTTTCTGTAATAATTTTCTGTTTTATTTTGAATATTTCAAGCTTATAATTATTAACTCCATTGCAGATATTCTGTATATTTGTTTCTAAAGTCTTGTGCTCTTGATTTAAATTATGGTAATTTATCTGTCTTTTTCCTGAGCAGTTTTGATTGAGTACTAGCCATTGTGCCTTGAGGTGACAGAAATACTATTTTCCACCGGCAAATACTTATATTTAATTCTCATATATATGGGAATTAGAAATTTCAAATGAATGATTTTAGTTTGTTCAGAGATTAAGGTGATATCATTTCAGATTAAACTCCTGTCAGGAAAATCTATTTCTGGTTAAAAGTCTCATCTCTCTGGTTTTCCTTCTCATAGCTTTTTGAGCTCAAAATTCTTTACTAAATTTTTTTAGCTTTCTGAGACCTACAAACAATTTTTATTTCTATAATGGTTCATTTTTATAGTTGTTTTCAATGTTTTTATTTTTTTAATTAGTATTAATGACCTATTGTGTGTAAATTTAAGAAACAGAACTCGCATGAAGACATTGACAGGAACTGATTTGGTAAGCACTGGTCTGCTTAGGAAGTGCTTTAAGATTTGACTCAGCTCCTTGACATTCCCCCTGAATAAGTTATTGAAGGTCACAGTCCATAGTGATCAAGATTGATCTGAGAGTCATTATTTCCATGGTCATGTCTTTCTTAATGAGGATGTTTAGAGAATCAGAGAGTATCTACAGGAGCTTTTATTTCCCTTTTAATACACTGCCTCTCCAGGACATAAGTTACTCATAAAACTGCATATTATGAATATATGTAGTGTGTTACTTTGTGTAAAATAAGTTCTTTGTATTTTTTACATACTTAGAACTTCCCACAAACCAGAACTTAGCTTTGCAACATATGGCACAGTAAAATAATTCATGGAAGCTAGCATAATGGTAGTTGTGAGTTTTAACTACAGTGAGAATCCATAGTGGAACCCAGAATTACACAGGTAGTCAGGATATTCACATAATATTGCAGATAAACTGAGCTTAGATGGTAAGGGAAAATGCATGTGGAAGTATCTTTTGATGTCTCTCACATCTTTCCAGTACCTCTTGGGTGTGATTTCCCAGGTTTCATTTGTGTTTAATTTGTTCTGTGCCAGATTATCCTCTTCTTTCTCTGGTCAATTCTCAGTCATCTGAAATGGAAGAAAAAGGATGAATAGATGGAGAAGTATTCACAAGGTAATGACAACCTTCCGTGTGTGAGTCTAGCAAGACATTTAAACTTATTTGAGTCTATTGTGTTGATTTATCCAGTCAAGTTAAACATATGATGCAGCATACCAAATATGTGATCTTGTAATGGCATGTGATCTTGGTATTTAAACACTAAGAGGTAACATGTGATCTACAGCACTTAGGCCAGGTCTACATGTATAATAAAAACCAGATCACATCACCGTCAAGATAATTAGAATAATAAAGTAAACATAGTTAGTAGTATTATTTGTTAATTCTTATCATTAATGCTAACAGCAACAACAATTAGAAGTGAGTATTTTGCTGAAATTCTAGACAGGGTTTAGGGAAGAGATTGGAGTGGTTCAAGTAAGTCCCATTAAGTAAGATATATCATATTTAGCATGATAAGCATAGAAAATTGAAGATTATTTGTGTGTTATAAAATGGTAAGTGTTAAATAATAAAAATTATTCAAACTGTGTATATAGCCATTTAAAAACACTGAGTACAAGGGTGGAAATAAGAATGGAATGTTTTTTCAAAACTCTTAAGTTTTAAAAAATTATAATAGAGGATTTGCTACACAGGAAGGCAGAAATGATCAAGATAAAAAGCAATGACTCAAAGTTTGAAAAGAAAAAAAAGATTTGAAAAGATATCAGTAACATAAGAGGATGACTTGATCAGTTTAGCTGAAGACAGAGAATTGAGATGTGATTACTAACTTGTAAAAAAAAAGGGATTTGAATAAACAGTTACGAATACTGTTAAATATAATATAAACAAATGAATAACTACAGATTATGTGATATGTCTGTTTTCTGATATACTTAATTCAGTCTGGCAGGCATATCATTTTTTTAAACATATATATCTATAATAATCCCACTTGAATTGTATGAAAACTTTGTTTTATTAAAGTACTGCATCTGGTAGGCTGATGGTCCCACTTGACTTCAAATCAACAGAAGTTCTAGCGGAAATTGTTGCACAGAGATACATGCGGAACTCCCTTACATTAGTAACTAATGTTGGCAGGCTGGTCCATGGGAATTGTACCTTTCTTTTCTTTTCCGTCATATAGATGGTGAAATATAGATTCAGAATAAGTTGCATGGCTTTGTTTTTGTTTCTATGTTTCATTACTTAATAATACATTTCGGTGAGTTCCTCTGCCTAACTCATCCTGAGTCCTTTATGTGTCCCATGAAATGATTAGGCCATCCCAAGAATGGCAAAGCAGCTGTTGCCTGTTGAAGGCACTTAATGTTGCTCAAACAATGCCCCAGTGCTCTCTGTAATTTCATAAAAAAGTCAGTCAGAGAGGGTGGAGCTCTTAGACGTGCATAATGGGAACTTTTTCTGTAAAGAGAAACGGGCACTGTTGCTTTGCCATTTGCATATGGATTCCTCTCCTACTGCTACCTGAGAAAATTAAGAGCTTCCACCTTATCAGTTTCTTAAACATGTTTTTGAGAACGTCCACATTTATGTCAGCACTTTTTCGACATCCTAATGACGCCTTTGGGAGGACTGTGGCATCTGTATGGCTTGTTACCAGCCTAATGAAAAGTTGCTTTAGGTGTCAAAATAAATCTAAGAATGTTCTACATTTTAGCTGACTGTAATATATCATCATGGCCTGCTTAAGTGGTATAAACTGCAACATGATAAAGTTGCTAACAAATACCTGTGAGAATCAGTAGCTGGGATAATAGGCATTCAGTGTAAGGATAATATAGTAGCAATAAAAATTACAATAACCAAAGGTTATATACCATACTTTTTATTTATTTTTTATTTTTTTAAATTTTATTTTATTTTTAAACTTTACAATATTGTATTAGTTTTGCCAAATATCAAAATGAATCCACCACAGGTATACCTATGTTCCCCATCCTGAACCCTCCTCCCTCCTCTCTCCCCATACCATCTCTCTGGGTCGTCCCAGTGTACCAGCCCCAAGCATCCAGTATCATGCATCGAACCTAGACTGGCAACTCGTTTAATATATGATATTATACATGTTTCAATGCTATTCTCCCAAATCTCCCCACTCTCTCCCTCTCCCACAGAGTCCATAAGACTGATCTATACATCAGTGTCTCTTTTGCTGTCTTGTACACAGGGTTATTGTTACCATCTTTCTAAATTCCATATATATGCATTAGTATACTGTATTGGTGTTTTTCTTTCTGGCTTACTTCACTCTGTATAATAGGTTCCAGTTTCATCCATCTCATTAGAACTGATTCAAATGTATTTTTTTAATGGCTGAGTAATACTCCATTGTGTATATGTACCACAGCTTTCTTATCCATTCATCTGCTGATGGGCATCTAGGTTGCTTCCATGTCCTGGCTATTATAAACAGTGCTGCCATATTTTTTAATGGAGTTCTTGGCTAACTGAGGTTTCTTCAACAGTAGACACCTAAGTAGGGTGATTCATTATCAACTTTCTTCTTTCTTCCTACTTGGAATAATGCTAGTGAATTCATTCCTCAGGTCTTGAGATTCTCCTTTATTTAAATTGTACATCTTGGGAATTGGATTGAGTCTTAACTGGACTTACAGCAAAAGCTCCAAATTGATTTTTCCTAAAATCATCATGGATTCAATGATTTTGTGATTTTTGAAATGAACATACTATTTCCTAAAAACTGAAGGACAGAGAACTAAAACTAAGGAAATGGAATGTGTCCATCCACGTTCAGTCATTTTGTGATCACATAGTAACGTCTTTCTCTTAGACTGGAGTCTCATCACTTTTAAAACTCACACTCTTACCTACAACTGCACTTGACACCAGGTTATGCTTGTTGTAGGGGCCCTTTTAGACCTACTGAAAGTGCTAGTTACTCATTTGTTTTTGACACTTTGTGACCTTATGGACTGTAACCCACCAGGCTCCTCTGTCCATTGACTTCTCCAGGCAAGAATATTGAGGTGGGTTGCCATTCTCTTCTCCAGTGGATATTTCCAACCCAGAGATTGAAGCCGGCTCTCCTCCATTGCAGGTGGGCTCTACCTTCTGAGCCACCAGGGAAGGCCAGGACCTACTGAAGCCATACCATTTGTTCTTCCCCAACAGCTATTCATATAAAATGCCTTCACTCCTCAAAACTTCCCTATAGTCTAAGGGAGAGTTGTTTTTTTTTTGTTTTTGTTTTTTTTTTTTTCTTTCTCTGTATGAATACCTGTGGAAGAGATGCCATAAGATGCTCATCCTATAGTCACTCATTAGGCCAGAGTTCTCTAGTTATTGTAGAGAAAACCCTTTTATCCAACATAATAAATCACTGTGGTGAGTTTGTTAATTGAAAGAGTTAAAATATGAAATGATTTTTTTAAGGATATACTCTTTAAATTATTTATTCAAACTTAAAACAGAGATGCATAAAATAACTCAAATTTTTGGTATTGTCCACTCCATAATTTGAGTATAAACCTGGTGATTATCAGTTCAGTTCAGTTCAGTTGCTCAGTCGTGTCTGACTCCTTGAGACTCCATCAACCGCAGCACACCAGGCCTCCCTGTCCATCACCAACTCCCGGAGTCCACCCAAACCCATGAACATTGAGTCGATGATGCCATCCAAACATCTTATCCTCTGTCATCCCCTTCTCCTCCTGCCTTCAATCTTTCCCAGTATCAGGGTCTTTTCCAATTAGTCAGCCCTTTGCATCAGGTAGCCAAAGTATTGGAGTTTCAGCTTCAACATTAGTCCTTCCAAAGAACACCCAGGACTGATCTCCTTTAGGATGGACTGGTTGGATTTCCTTGCAGGCCAAGGGACTCTCAAGAGTCTTCTCTGATATATCAGTTCAAAAGCATCAATTCTTCAGCACTCAGCCTTCTTCACAGTCCAACTCTCACATCCATGCATGACCACTGGAAAAACCATAGCCTTGACTAGATGGACCTTTGTTAGCAAAGTAATGTCTCTGCTTTTTAATATGCTGTTTAGATTGGTCATAACTTACCTTCCAAGGAGTAAAGTGAAAGTAAAGACTCTCAGTCGTGTCTGACTCTTTGCGACCCCATGGACTGTAGCCTATCAGGCTCCTCCGTCCATGGGATTGTCCTGGCAAGAGTGCTGGAGTGGATTGCCATTTCCTTCTCCAGGGGATCTTCCCAACCCATGAATCGAACCCAGGTATCCTGCATTGCAGGCAGACTCTTTACCAGCGTCTTTTAATTTCATGGCTGCAATCACCATCTGCAGTGATTTTGGAGCCCAGAAAAATAAAGTCTGACACTGTTTCCACTGTTTCCCTATCTATCTGCCATGAAGTGATGGGACCAGATGCCATGATCTTATTTTTCTGAGTTTTGAGCTTTAAGCCAACATTTTCACTCTCCTCTTTCACTTTCACCAAAAGGATCTTTAGTTCTTCTTCACTTACTGCCATAAATGTGGTGTGATCTGCATATCTGAGGTTATTGATATTTCTCCCAGCAATCTTGATTCCAGCTTGTGTTTCCTCCAGCCCAGCATTTCTCATGATGTACTCTGTATATAAGTTAAATAAGCAGGGTGACAATATACAGCCTTGATGCACTCCTTTTCCTATTTGGAACCAGTCTGTTGTTCCATGTCCAGTTCTAACTGTTGCTTCCTGACCTGCATATAGGTTTCTCAAGAGGCAGGTCGGGTGCTCTGGTATTCCCATCTCTTTCAGAATTTTCCAGTTTATTGTGATCCACACAGTCAAAGGCTTTGGCATAGTCAATAAAGCAGAAATAGATGTTTTTCTGGAACTCTCTCGCTTTTTTGATGATCCAGTAGATGTTAGCTATTTGATCTCTGGTTCCTTTGCCTTTTCTAAAACCAGCTTGAACATCTGGAAGTTCACAGTTCACGTATTGCTGAAGCCTGGCTTGGAGAATTTTGAGCATTACTTTGCTAGCGTGTGAGATGAGTGCAATTGTGTGGTAGTTTGAGCATTCTTTGGCATTGCCTTTCTTTGGGACTGGAATGAAAACTGCCCTTTTCCGGTCCTGTGGCCACTGCTGAGTTTTCCATATTTGCTGGCATATTGAGTGCAGCACTTTCACAGTGTCATCTTTCAGGATTTGAAATAGCTCAACTGGAATTATAATTTATCACTATTTTCCTTGCATAAACTCTGTTAATGCATTATTTATGATTTCTAGACTGAGATTCTTTAAAATGGAGCAACATCTGAAATATACTTGTGTATATTTACATTTTTTCCTCCAACATTTATCATTGTTTTGCCTTGACTAAATTGGAGAGCAGTATTATGTGGTAGCCTTTTTGTGACTAAGAAATTGATTTTAATGAATCTTTCTATGGCACTGTATTAGTTTTCTATTTTTGCATAACAAATTACCCCAAACTTAGAGGCTTAAAACAATACACATTTATTATCTTATAGATTTTTAAGGTCAGGACTCTTGACATAACTTATACTTGGAATCTCTGCTCAGAGGCCCACTAAGCTGATATCGAATTGTCAGTCACCCTATTTTATCATCTGAGGAAAGAATCATCTTTGAAATTCCTCAGGTTTTTGGCCACAGTTACTTCCTTGTGCTTTGTGACTGATGCTCTTGGCTTCTTACTGGTTTTTTGCTGAAGGTGACCTTCAGGTCGTAGAAACTACCCCCAGTTCTTTGCTACATGGTTTTCCCCACAGGTCGTTTTCTAAAAGGCTCTTTACTTCTTTAAGGCCAACGTAAGAATCCCTCTCTCTAGTGCACTAAGATGGAGTCTTTGGTAATGTAATAGAATCATAGGAGTAACATGCCATCACTTTTGGCACATAACATAACCTAAGTAGAGGGATGGTTTCCCCTCAGCTTAGTCATATTCTGTAGGTTAGAAGCAAATTACAGTTTCTACCTGCACTTAAGGTGAGAGATTATACAAGAGTATGACTCATTAGGGATGACTTTAGGTTATGTCCATTACAGACATTCAAATTAAACTACTTTTCTTAAAATTAACAGCTGTATTTTTTAATATGCATCTTTCATCAGTTAACATATATACAATTAAATTGAATAATTAGGATGTCACACAATATAGGTTGAACAGACTTGAAGATAAATACAACTGAGTATTGGGAAACATACAACAAAAAAATTAGAGTAAGTCTTCAGTTTAATAAAGGACTCCATATGTATGCTTTACAGAAAGATTTGACATGTGTGTAAAGTCAATAAGTCCATGTAAGTGTGACAGTTCAGAGAATTCCTTTTATTTGGTAGGAGCTATTCCACATTCAAGGTCAAGAGGGGCAGCAGTGAGAAGATACCCCTCATCTAAGGTAAGGAGCAGCAGCTATGCTTTGCTGGAGCAGCCATGAAGAGATACCCCATGTCCAAGGTAAGAGAAACCCAAGTAAGACAGTAGGTGTTGCAAGAGGGTATCAGAGGGCAGACACACTGAAACCATAATCACAGAAAACTAGTCAATCTAATCACACTAGGACCACAACCTTGTCTAACTCAATGAAACTAAGCCATGCCGTTGGAGCCACCCAAGATGGGCGGGTCATGGTGGAGGGGTCTGACAGAACGTGGTCCACTGGAGAAAGGAATGGCAAACCACTTCAGTATTCTTGCCTTGAGAACCCCGTGAACAATATGAAAAGGCAAAATGATAGGATACTGAAAGGGGAACACCCCAGGTCAGTAGGTGCCCAATATGCTACTGGATATCAGTGGAGAAATAACTCCAGAAAGAATGAAGGGATGGAGCCAAAGCAAAAACAATAACCAGTTGTGGATGGGACTGGTGATAGAAGCAAGGTCTGATGCTGTAAAGAGCAATATTGCATAGGAACCTGGAATGTCAGGTCCATGAATCAAGGAAATTGGAAGTGGTCAACAGGAGATGGCAAGAGTGAACATTGACATTCTAGGAATCAGCGAACTCAAATGTACTGGAATGGGTGAATTTAACTCTGATGACCATTATATCTACTACTGTGGGCAGGAATCCCTTAGAAGAAATGGATTAGCCATCATGGTCAACAAAAGAATCTGAAATGCAGTACTTGGATGCAATCTCAAAAACGACAGAATGATCACTGTTCATATCCAAGGCAAACCATTCAATATCACAGTTATCCAAGTCTACGCCCCAACCAGTAATGCTGAAGAAGCTGAAGTTGAAAGGCTCTATGAAGACCTATAAGACCTTTTAGAACTAACACCCAAAAAAGATGTCCTTTTCATTATAGGGGACTGGAATGCAAAAATAAGAAGTTAAGAAACACCTGGAGTAACAGGCAAATTTGGCCTTGGAGTACGGAATGAAGCAGGGAAAAGACTAATAGAGTTTTGCCAGGAAAATGCACTGGTCATAGCAAACACCCTCTTCCAACACCACAAGAGAAGACTCTACACATGGACATCACCAGATGGTCAACACTGAAATCAGACTGATTATTTTCTCTGCAGCCAAAGATGGAGAAGCTCTATACAGTCAACAAAAACAAGACCAGGAGCTGACTGTGGCTAAGAGCATGAACTCTTTATTGCCAAATTCAGACTTAAAGAAAGTGGGGAAAACCACTAGACCATTCAGGTATGAGCTAAATATAATCCCTTATGATTACACAGTGGAAGTGAGAAATAGATTTAAGGGACTAGATCTGATAGATAGAGTGCCTGATGAACTATGGACAGAGGTTCGTGACATTGTACAGGAGACAGGGATCAAGACCATTCCCATGGAAAAGAAATGCAAAAAAGCAAAATGGCTGTCTGAGGAGGCCTTACAAATAGCTGTGAAAAGAAGAGAAGTGAAAAGCAAAGGAGAAAAGGGAAGATAGAAACATCTGAATGCAGAGTTCCAAAGAATAGCAAGAAGAGATAAGAAAGCCTTCCTCAGTGATCAATGCAAAGAAATAGAGGAAAACAACAGAATGGGAAAGACTAGACATCTCTTCAAGAAAATTAGAGATACCAAGGGAACATTTCATGCAAAGATGGGCTCAATAAAGGTCAGAAATGGTAGGGACCTAACAGAAGCAGAAGATATTAAGAAGAGGTGGCAAGAATACACGGAAAAACTGCATTAAAAAAAAGATCTTCATGACCAAGATAATCACGATGGTGTGATCACTGACCTAGAGTCAGACATCCTGAAATGGGAAGTCAAGTGGGTCTTAGAAAGCATCACTACGAACAAAGCTAGTGGAGGTGATGGAATTCCAGTTGAGCTATTTCAAATCCTGAAAGATTATGCTGTGAAAGTGCTGTACTAAATATGTCAGCAAATTTGGAAAACTCAGTAGTGGCCACAGGACTGGAAAAGGTCAGTTTTCATTCCAATCCCAGAGAAAGGCAATGCCAAAGACTGCTCAAAGTACCACACAATTGCACTCATCTCACATGCTAGTAAAGTAAGTAATGCTCAAAATTCTCCAAGCCAGGCTTCAGCAATACTTGAACCATGAACTTCCAGATGTTCAAGCTGGTTTTAGAAAAGGCAGAGGAACCAGAGATCAAATTGCCAAACTCCACTGGATCATGGAAAAAGAAAGAGAGTTCCAGAAAAACATCTATTTCTGCTTCATTGACTATGCCAAAGCCTTTGGCTGTGTGGATCACAATAAACTGGAAAATTCTGAAAGAGATGGGAATACCAGAGCACCTGACCTGCCTCTTGAGAAACCTATATGCAGGTCAGGAAGCAACAGTTAGAACTGGACATGGAACAACAGACTGGTTGCAAATAGGAAAAGGAGTGCATCAAGGCTGTATATTGTCACCCTGCTTATTTAACTTACATGCAGAGTACATCATGAGAAATGCTGGGCTATAAGAAACACAAGCTGGAATCAAGATTGCTGGGAGAAATATCAATAACTTCAGATATGCAGATGACACCACCCTTATGTCAGAAAGTGAAGAGGAACTAAAAAGCCTCTTGATGAAAGTGAAAGTGGATTGTGAAAAAGTTGGCTTAAGGCTCTACATTCAGAAGATGAAGATCATGGCATCTGGTCCCATGACTTCATGGGAAATAGATGGGGAAACAGTGTCAGACTTTATTTTTCTGGGCTCCAAAATCACTGCAGATGGTGACTGCAGCCATGAAATTAAAAGGCACTTACTCCTTGGAAGAAAAGTTATGACCAACCTAGATAGCGTATTGAAAAACAGAGACATTACTTTGCCAACAAAGGTCCATCTAGTCAAGGCTATGGTTTTTCCTGTGGTCATGTATGGATGTGAGAGTTGGACTGGGAAGAAAGCTGAGTGCCGAAGAATTGATGCTTTTGAACTGTGGTGTTGGAGAAGACTCTTGAGAGACCTTGGACTGCAAGGAGATCCAACCAGTCCATTCTGAAGGAGATCAGCCCTGGGATTTCTTTGGAAGGAATGATGCTAAAGCTGAAACTCCAGTAATCTGGCCACCTCATGCGAAGAGTTGACTCATTGGAAAAGACTCTGATGCTGGGAGGGATTGGGGGCAGGAGGAGAAGGGGACGACAGAAGATGAGATGTTTGGATGGCATTACCGACTTGATGGACGTGAGTCTGAGTGAACTCTGGGAGTTGGCGATGGACAGGGAGACCTGGTGTGCTGCGATTCATGGGGTCACAAAGAATCGGACACTACTTAGCAACTGAACTGACCTGAACTGAACTGAATCCACTTAAGGTTATGGCTCATAATTTTATATGCACACACACACATTACACATATTGGGCTTTGTATACAGGAAACTGTCAATAAACAGTGACTAGACAAAGGAAGCTGGTAAAGCACTACAATACAAGTGCATGCCACTACTTACAGGGAGTAATTGGTATATGAAAAATGATGAGAATTTGATATTCTGCTAATAAATCATAACATATTTGAGCTAATGGGAATATTAGGTGACATCTATTCTAGCTATGGAGAAGGCAATGGCACCCCACTCCAGTACTCTTGCCTGGAAAATCCCATGGATGGAGGAGCCTGGTGGGCTGCAGTCCATGGGGTCGCTGAGAGTCGGACACGACTGAAGCGACTTAGTAGCAGCAGCAGCATTCTAGCTATGTCTTTTTATAAGTATGGAAACATAGACCAAGGAAAGTTTTCATTGAATCAATGCTGCATGCCTACTTTATTTATAAGTTCACTATAATAAGGAAAGAGAGAGACATGAGCCAAGTGCTGTGAGATTATGATGAAACACATGCATGGTTATGTTAGAAGCAGAGACTTAAGGAAAGTTAAATGTGGGATATTGGAGCTGGGCCCAGAAGAAGTGAGACAGAGAAAGAGGGAAAAATGAAGAAAAACTTGGTCTTGATGGGAAATACAGAATTAGCTGAAGCACAGAGGCATGAAAACTTAAGAGTTTACTCAGACATCATAAAGTGAAAGCTCTCATTTTAAAGAAAAGGGTATTTTAAAGGAAATAAGGTATTCCTCAAAACTTCAAAAGTCTGTAAATTTAAAGTGAAATTTTAAAGGGTGTTAGACTCCATGCAAAGTAACATGAATAATATTATCTAATATAGAATTATATTCATAAGAGATTTTTGAGTAATAGTATGATCATGAGTGTTAGGAATACACTTATAGATGTAGTTTCTGAGATGAACTTGAAGAGAGAGATAACAGAAGACCTCAATATACTCTAAGCCCAAGTGTGACCCTCATCTTGAACTGACGTCACAGTGGATGGGAAAGCCAAGTGGAATTAACCTCAAAGCCCAGAGTTCTTAAAGGGGCATAATTGTGAATACTGAATCCTCATGGGATAAAGACAAGTGGAGAAATGGGTTCCAGAAAGCTTTCAAACCCTTCATTGATATTGTAGATATGATTAAGATGTCAATCAATGATGGTGACCGGTGATGTGGACAGTATAATTGGAAATAGGCTTCCAAGAAAAGAAAATCAGAAGAGAAGCCAATGGTGAGCAGCATAAGGGAGCAATCATGTGGACCCAAGCTCACTTTTGGCCATGGGAGAAAGCTTGTGGGGGGATGAAAAGCTACAACTTAGAGGTCATAAGAAATGGTGCTTAAAAAAAAAAAAGTTAATATTTTTGAGTGGTTGAAGATGTAGAAATACTCATAAGAATAGTTGGAAGATAAAGGAAAATTTCTATGTAATGAAAGAGGTGTTCCTGAGTGTATTGCACAGGTTTAGAAGTTGAGGCAGACAGAATGAGGTCGAGAGAAAGTAGTGACCATTAATTTTTAAGTTCAAACTAAAGTTTAGATCCTCTCATTGTAGATAAACACCATATTAAATAGTTGCATGACTTATAGTTAAAAGCAATATCCATTAACTGTTTTCTCATCACAAGACATATAACTTGTTTAAACTTCAGCTGGATGACATCATGAAACAAGCATTGTTAGTACATAGCTGCTATTGTAATATTTCTGAAAATGTGTTTTCTTGTGGTGGGGTCAACACTGGTTCTGTTAACTAAATAACTCCATATGGAAATTCTGCATACATACTGTTCCAGTTCAGTTCAGTTCAGTTCAGTCGCTCAGTCGTGTCCGACTATTTGCGACCCCATGAATCACAGCACGCCCACCATATTGTTAAGTAAATCCACACGATACACACTCAATAGAGTGAATTTCCTTCTTGAGCTATCAAAGCCATTTGTTGACAGAGAGAGAAAAAGAGAGAGAGAGAGAGAGAGAGAGAGAGCTCAATCCTACTGTCCTTCCTTAACTTTTTTTCCTTCCAAACATACCTATACATTTTGTATTTCCATTAACATTTACTATGCAACCTTACTTTATCTAATGATTCTACTATTCCTTTAGGACTGTATGTTGTGAATAACACCCTCTGTTACTTATTTACTTGTTTCATTGTTTTGTTTCCCCCCACCCTGCAAATTAACTTCTTACAACTGAGTTGTAACTGAGAACATACAAGCTCAGTTTTATCCCCTTCTAGAAAATTCCATCCTCAGACCTATTGCTTACTTTGATTCCACTTTATTGCTATACTTCTTGAAAGAGCTATCTACACTTTATCATTAAGAATTTGCATTTTTCCCTTAAATCAGTTCCTAAGAGTGAGTTAGTCAAAAGCCTTATAATTTTTTTCTAGTTTTAAGTCTTCCTTGAAAGTTCTTCACAATTCTTTTTTTTTCCTTTTTTTTTTAAATTTTATTTTATTTTTAAACTTTACATAATTGTATTAGTTTTGCCAAATATCAAAATGAATCCACCACAGGTATACATGTGTTCCCCATCCTGAACCCTCCTCCCTCCTCCCTCCCCATACCATCTTTCTGGGTCGTCCCAGTGCACTAGCCCCAAGCAATTCTTCAGTGAAAAGAAATTGATTCTTGATTTTCATTTGCTTCCTGTAGATTTTTTTTTCTTTTCTCTATTTTTCTAATATATTTCTGTTTTGCTTTATAGCATTTTAAACTTAAATTTATTGTTGACTAATATTGAACCTTAAAGCTATTCTGTGCTTTTGTTTTCTCATTTGTTGGCTCTTTTAACAGATAGGAACACAAGACAACCCAAACTTATTTTATAAAATTGGACAGTTTTTTGCCCACATTCTGCTTTTATATAAGTAAATAGGAGTTCTCATAAGAACATAAGAGAACATTCTGTTAGGTGTTGATTAGGAAATGAGTTAGATCCTCAAATTATAGCCAAAGTGCTGCCATTCCCAGGCATACTTTGTTCAAACACAACCACATAGTCATTGTCTCTTTGTTCATTCACTTCCGTTAATGCTTCATGGCCTTTCCCTATTTTGCTTACTGCTTTATTCTAGAAAGCATCTGGCACATATTTGATGCCGAATAAATATATATTAAATGATGTAATAAACAGACATACTTTTCTACCACTCTCCTCTCTCTCTTAGCTTAATGAAGAGCTTTCAAAACTTTCAAAAGTAGCTTCAGATAATGCTTCTTCATTCCATTATAGTTTCACTTTTAGATTTTTCCTTTAATAAGGTTGATTTGACACCTTCTCTTTGTGTTTCTGCTTGCTTTGTAATTTTCTAGGTGGATTCTTTTAGAGAAACATTAGGTTTTCCAAAAGCTGCTTCTCGTGTTATGATGGCCCTCAATCCCCATAACCATTGATTATATTATCTTTTGTTGAAGAATTTAGGTATCGAAGTGCTAAAAGCTGTATAAATTGTTAATGAAATGGAGACACTTGGATGCATAATTCAATTGTATTAGATGAATAGGTCAGATATGTTAGAGCCACAGCACTGGCAATAGATGGGAGATTTCTTCAGCACTACTAAAATACAGGGCTGAGAGAGTTACTGGTGTTACAACTAGGATGAATTACTGCGACCAGCCGAGATATAATAACGGTATGAATTATTGAATTGGCATCTTCCTGAGACAGCTTTGGTCACAGCCTTGCTATGTTCTGGAGATGATAGAAGGAGATTTGTGTGATGTAAATTTATAATCAAAGGGTGTTCAGGATGAAAGATGACCTCCAAGGTTATGAACCTGAGCAGGAGACTGCATCATCACATGAAAAAGAAACAGTAAAATATGAAGCATTCTTCAGTTACTAGTTGGAAGTCAAAGAAACTCTACTCTCTTACAAATTTAACTCTAGAAAAGTTTCAGATAGGTAGAGATAGAATATAAAATAGTGAGATAATTATGCTTTGTGTGGCGGAGGTGAGGAAAGCAGATCAGTACAATATTATGAAAAATGTTTCTTGAAATTCTACCTAAGACAGGATTAGCAACTAAAACATTTGGGTTTTGAGGAGCACAGAGACCTAAAGTTACACACACACAGACACACTACATTTACATGGCAAATACTTAGGCAATTTGAGTCCCATATATGGTTAAAAGTGGGATATTTTGTTAATGTTCTGATGGCTTCAAATAGATCAAAGGGATACCATTATTTTGGAAAAATACTCTCTGATCCTGCTGATTGGAAGCATCCTTTTTCTTCTGAGCTCAGCTAACTGTGCAAGAGGAACCCAAACAGGCTGAGAGCACACTCCTTTGCCATCACTTCTTGACACACTGAGTGATGGAGATGGATCTGGGAGGCAGCATCTCCTTCTGAAAACAAAGTAGCCTTTAAAAAGGGCTGTTAAACTGCTGTCTCTCGTTTGATTATTCTGTCCTCAGTAAAGTCCTTTATTTTTTATTACTAAATGGTCATTTTTATGGATGACATTATTTTCATTCGATGACTGTTTCAAGAAACAATAGGTCAAAAGCAGCAAACTATAGACCAGAGCTGGGACTATGAAGAAAATTATCCCAAATAATAGACCATGGTCAGTTCAATCTAAAAGAGCATCCTCCAGGAAACCCTGTCAGAAAATTCAGGGAAAGTTTAGGGAAAATCTCTTATAGACATGGTTTTAATTTAATGTAATGAAATAGTAATGCATAGATTTATACCATGCAATAAGACATTTTTATGTCTATACATAATTTCAAATTACATATGAAAAATACAGTAACTCAAATTAATGCATTTCTAACATATGATCAATTGCATTGCATTTCCTGGCTGTTAAAATTGTGTTTTATAGCATCAATAACAAATGTAATAAAAAGTATTTCCTTATTAGGTCCTTCATTTTTTTTTTTTTAAGAAAGGCAATAACATAAAATTGCTATCTTCAAAGTTACTTTCTTTTTAAAAATGACTTAATTGTTCTTATATTGTGTAATAAAGAGAAGAGACGTTATTGACAAAATTAATTCCAAAAAAACCCCACACTATTCTGCTCTTTTATTTTCTTCTAAGACAACAGAGATACATCAAAGACAACTGAAAAATAGTCCTGGAAAAAGAACTTATTATTACTTATACTGTCAGAATCAGTAAAATACAACCTCCTTGGTTTATTGACTTGAAGATATTTAAATCACTGCTCTTTTAGTTTAAATAATTCATTGTTTTCAGATTTTATTTACTTAAATAGAAATTGTTTAAAACTTATACTCAAAAGAACTAATATTTAGCTTGTCTGTATTTTTTCATCTCCAGTGAGTATTCTGCTTTCTTTCCCATTGCATGCACAGAGGCTGTTAGCCATTCTTTTCCCTCTGCTGTTCCCCAGCCTAGAGAAAATACAGTTTCTCATACAAGAAGAGGGGAGATAATTCAATAAAATAATTTGCAAAGAGGCTAAGAATTTTCTCACTCCCTAACAATTGGAGAGAGTTGATTTCTTTTTAGATTGAGAATAACACTAATTTTAAAATTCTGTTTTCAAGGTTCTGAATGCTTATTCTGTGCAACCCAAAACTTGTTTTTATCCTCATGTCACCTAGTGAACTCTACAGCCATGATAGTCATAAAGAGGTAAGTAGCCATAAAAGTGACTATATTCAAAAAGTCCAGAAGGGAAAAATATATTTGACAAAAGACACAGAATTAAGTATTTTGTGTTATAGTCCACTAAACATTAATTCTATATATTTTTAAAATGAAAATAAACCTACCATTGAAGTCTGCTAAGATGACTTGTTGCTCAGTTGGTAAAGAATCTGCCTGCAGTGCAGGAGACCAGGGCTCAATCTCCAGGTTGATAAGATCCCCTGGAGAAGGAAATGATAACCCACTCCAGTATTCTTGCCTGGAGAATCCCACAGACAGAGGAGCCTGGCAGGCTACAGTCTAAGGGGTCCCAATAACTGAATACAACTTAGCAACTAAACCACCACCAAGATTGGCTTGAAATGGCCTTTTCTGGCCTAGGCATCTATGGAACATTAGGGATTATTCTCATCATAATTATCAGTGACCTTGTGACCTGAACCCACTATGGACAATGTCCAGTGCTACATGCTGAAATTCCTGCTTTGTGGAGTATGAAATCCATCTAAGGAAAAAAAAAATCTTACACAGGTAACAACAGTACATGATGAAAGTGAAAGTGGCTCCATCATGTCCGACTCTTTGTGACCCAATGGAATAGTCCATGTAATTCTCCAGGTCAGAATACTGGAGTGGGTAGCCAACTCAGGGATTGATCCTAGGTCTCCCTCATTGCAGGCACATTCTTTACCAGCTGAGCCACAAGGGAAGCCCACAGTACATGATATTAGATGCCAAGATTCATGATGAAGAGCCAGGATAGGATTGATTCTATAAAATATGTTTTAAATTCCATTCACTGAAAATGCATTCCATTCCTTTCACTCTTATTTTTTGTTCGTAATATGTCGATTCACGGTTGGAGTATTTCCTTTTACTGGCACATCATTTTGAATTGAAGAGTTGTATGAGGATATGTTTTCCCCACTCACTTAGCTGATGTGCTCACCTCCTAGGAGCAAACATTTTCTAGATTCTCTCATTTCTCAGAAACCCATGGATGAGCCTGGCAATTGACATCTTTAAATTACTGATGACCTGTAGTATTAATCCTTTCACCTTGCTAAGGCATGCCTGCTCGGCCATGGTAATCAGGCTTTTTTGCTCATCATAATCCCATTAACAAATTGAAAGATAGAACAAGACTTTTTTTTTAAACAATCCCTCTGACAGGAAGCAGTGCAAAGGGGTTATAATTATGGATTATGTCTTTTATTATACATTGGAGCAAGCACACATTAGCCTAATTAAAAACACAGTGTGAATATTCAACTGCATCGAGCTGCAAATGTTTAAGGGCTGTCTGTAACAGCTGAAAATGTATTTTGGTCTCATAGCAAACCTCGTCAAGTTGTATGGAAAACTGACTTCAGGCATTGAGGATTGCACATTTTTGTGTTGGCAGATTTACCGAGACCCCATCTTGTAAAACACTTTCTAATCTAGGACTCAGAGACAAAGCTTAGCTGAATGAACCACAGAATTATGAAATGAGGCTTTGCTGAGGTCTAGTAACAGAAAGAAGTCAGATACTCAGTTTCAATAACTATCCCAATCTGATTTCAGTTTCACTAAATATACCAAACTATCTTTAGAAAAATCCTTGAGTGAACAAAAGTCTACCCCAGACCTAGGCAGAAAACACTGTTTCAACACTTTAAGAAGCTACCTGATTGTCAGCTTCCAGTGTTGACTTGGAATCATAGAACTGTATAACTGGATTCACACATATCTAGGCAACACAGTTCAATTCTAAAATTAGACTGAAGATCCAACAGGTGAAATGACTTGTCTAAATACATGGGGCACACAGACAGCAGAGTTGGACCAGAATTTTGTTGTTCAGTCACTCAGTCATGTCCAACCCTTACATACCAGGCTTCCCTGTGCTTCACTATCTCTAGGAGTTTGCTCAAACTCGTGTCCATTGAGTCAATGATGCCATCCAACCATCGTATCATCTGTCATCCCCTTCTCCTCCTGCCCTCAAGCTTTCCCAGCATCATGGTCTTTACCAGTGAGTCAGCTCTTCACATCAGGTGGCCAAATTATTAGCACTTCAGTTTCATCAAGAGTCATTTCAATGAATATTCAGGGTTGATTTCCTTTTGGATTGACTGGTTTGATCTCCTTGCTGTCTAAGAGACTCTCAGGAGTCTTCTCCAGCATCACAATTCAAAATCATTAATTCTTTGGTGCTCAGCCTTCTTTATCTAGAAACTTTTGATTAGGCTGCGCATTGCATAACTGGGAAGCACTGATTATGAAAACTATGATGAACAACCTGCAGAGTCCCTTGCCAAAGCTCTAGAAGTTTCTATGGTTCACAGTTCGCTTCATGACCTAATACCTTTTTAATCTACCTCATTTAAGTATTGAATTTTCTCTACTTTTCATCAGGATAAATCTCTCTGACTTAAATTATTTTTATTGCAATTGTATTCTCCTTATTTTACCATCAGATGTAATACTTCTTTAAAATGTGCCATTATGCTGTTGACATCTAATAAATACTCTTTTCCTCTTTCAGGTAAGTATTGAGCCTTAGTTCAGAAAGTACCCTGTTAATGACTTAACTTTAATGCACTAAAATATCAGTGTGATTCACATGTGCACCAAAGCTAAATTTAAGGTCACTGGGCAGTGATGAATAGAGATGTAACCTTTCCAGTATGTAACACTATGGCAAGCAGAACTCAGAGAGTATGGTACATGCTGTCATTTGCTTGTATTGGCAACACGGTGACTGGGTCTAGGTCATGGCATCAAAACAGCGTTGGATCTTTCCTAAACGTGCTACCTAAACATGAATCAAATTCCTTCTCCTGCTCTAAGTCTGTATTCTGAGCTATGTCATCTTGTACCTGAAAGATGCCAATAGTCTCCACATTGATCAAGTTTTTCCACAGCTGCCTACCTTTAACCCATTTTCCACAAAGTAGTCATCAGATAGTCTTAAAATACAGATCCCATTACATCTCTTTCCTTTAAACTATTTCAGTAGCTGACTAATGCCACTAAAATAGAGACTGAATCCTTTACCATTGCTTCCAAGGTCAGGCCAGTTCTTCTGACCCTTTCTTTGCCTGGCTCTGCTCTACTCCCACCACGGTGGTCACCATTCTTTTCCACCCATGGACCAAGATACTTCCTGGCTCAGAAACTTTGAATCAATAATTTTCAATCTCTAGAAAACTTTTCTCTTGCTTTTGGAATAATCAAATCTTTATCTTTCAAGTTTCAGCATAAATATCATTTCATTAAGGACTTCCTGTTCCCATCTTGTAACTCTGCCCCATATCTGAGGTAAGGCAATGTATCATGTGCTTTCTGGGGTTTATTATCATTGTAATTTAACAATATTCTGTGTAACTCTTAATTTAATATTTATCTGTTGCCCTAGATTAAAAGTTCCATGAGATCCCAGACCCAATTTTTTTTTTCATCACCCTGTTCCCAACATAGGGAACAGTAACTATACATAGCACATAAAAGTGAAAGTGAAAACGAAAGTCATTCAGTTGTGTCTGACTCTTTACAACTCCGTGGACTATACAGTCCATGGAATTCTGTAGTCCAGAATACTGGAGTGGGTAGCCTATCCCTTCTCCAGGGGATCTTCCCCACCCAGGAATTGAACCAGGGTCTCCTGCATTGCAGGTGGATTCTTTACCAGCTGACCTATGAGAGAAGCCCATACATAGCACATAGCAGACATATAATAAATACTGCGGACACACATTGGGTAGGAAGTAATGAAATCAAGTCTCTGAGACTGCAGGGCACTTGCACATCCTATTTCATCTGCTTGAAATAATCTTTCTACTTCACTTTAATGTCTGTTAAACCTTCAGAGCCTAGTGCAAATATCATCTTATAATGATTTGCATACCGAGGCTAATTCTCTCTGTTGGGCTCTTGTGGTAGCTTTCACTACCATTTATAGCATTTTTCATGATAATTTGATGTTTAATTGTGCAAAAGTTTTATCATTATCTTGCTTGCACTTAAGCTTAAAGAACACAATTTACATGAAATTCTGCTTACCAACGTGCTAAGTTTTCAGGACAGTATCAACTACATAGTCAGCTCTGAGAAAATATTTATGAAATGGCTAAAGTAATGAATATTCAGTAAGTGTCTTTATGGGATTAAGATGTCCACTCTGAAAACAGTTTTTACTTACCATCGTAGTGGTTATGTGCGTGTGTATGTGAATGTTTGTGCGTTAACCCTAGGGCACTCCAGAACTCAGTGGGATAACTCACTGTTTTACTGAACAGAGTCTTTGCTGTACATGTTAAAAAGCAAAACTACATTTCTTATGTTGGTTTAAGATTTTCTTCATTGGTCCAGGCTCCTCAGGGTGCTGTGGGATGGATCACTTTATTTCGTTCCATCAGAATCCTTGCCTACATGCCAAGTTACTTCAGTCGTGTCCAACTCTGTGCAAATCTATGGACGGTAGCCTACCAGTCTTCTCTGTCCATGGGATTCTTCAGGCTAGAAAACTGGAGTGGGTTGCCATTTCCTCCTCCAGGGAATGTTTCCAACCCAGGGATCGAACCTGTGTCTTTTATGTCTCCTGCATTGGCAGGTAGGTTCTTTACAACTAGCCACACCTGGGAAGTCACATTTGGTTATTCACTAACTTGCCACACTTGTAGCTCACAGCCAGGGAAAAATGCAGTTCACAGGAACATTCTGATGGTCCCAGTAAGGTCATGGACAGAAAGTTACCACCAGATCATATTAATGTCTTCATTTACATGTGGCTTAAACAAGAAACATAAGAAAGCCTTCGGATTTAGATACTGAGAAAATGCCTCAGGAGATAACAATAACCCTCCCTCAGTATTCTTTTCTCCAGGCTAAATGATCCAGTTCTTCCAGGACTTCTTAATAGAGTTTACTTTAGAGCACTACATTTTCTGGCCACTGTTCTGAGTTGTAGGAATAAGTATTTCTTTCTAATCAATGTAATTTTTTTTTTAAGTTTTGTCAGAAAGAGAGGTACATAAAAATACAAAATGATGAACTATCAGAGTTTTAACCATATGTGGCGAACATGTAAGTGTATCCTCTGATTAATGATTAGGAAATTGAGGACCAGAAAAGCTGTCTGAAAACCTAACAGGTATAATGATTGTCTTGTAGGTACTCATGAGTATCTCATAAATCTAGGTTCCTATTTTTTTTTTAAATGTTATTTTTAAAATCCATCTGGATCTCGAGTTTCATTACTCTCTTTGACTTGGTAATGTTATTTCTAATGATACCTTTGTCATTTCTTAATGACCGATTGTCCAAACAGTTATTTAAACTGGTGGCATCAAAATTTGTCTGTGATTTGATTAGATAGTAATTACCCTCCTCAGATACTTAACTTTCCATCCATATGCATACTGATAAGTCCTGGCTGTTACAAAAATTTGTAAAGCAAAATGCAGAGATATAATTTTAATGAACAGGTTTATATTTTAAAATTTTGCATATTATAACACTCAGTAAATTACCCTTTATGTATCAACTATTGTATTCATTTTTATGTAACTATTGTTTTATGACTTTTTATCATTTAAGAACTTTAGGATACTTTAAAATTGTTGGTTCTTTATGTGACTCTGAATCTAGTCCTTCAGGGAATGGAAATATATGTAAAGATTCTTGTTGAGAGAATTTCCAAGGTTAGCTATCCAAGCATAAATATAAGATAACCAGATTCGCAACTCGTAATCTTAGGTTCCTCTCATATACCCCAGTCCTCAGTCCTTTCTCTTCAATGTCCCATCATGTACAAGATGGAGTCATCACTGCTGACCTTAAAACAATTGTTTCATTTAATTTATAATTTCTGTCACTGTGTTAAGTATTTATATAATTATCATATCTTAATTAATGGCTATACGAGATCAGTTTAAGTAAATACTATTTTTGTCCATATTAGAAATATAAATCACCATTGAAAAATGCAGGGATTAAGGTCAAGTCTTACACCACAGTAGGAAATTCATATATAACTTTACAGTCTACTATTATTACATGGGTTCTGCATCCTCAGTTACAACCAACCACAGATCAACTGGAACTATAATATGTATTTATTGAAAACAAAAAAAAAGCCTACATATAAATGGATATGTACTGTTCAAACCCATGTGGTTCAAGAGTCAGTTCAGTTCAGTTCAGTCGCTCAGTCGTGTCCGACTCTTTGCAGCCCCATGAATCACAGCACACCAGGCCTCCCTGTCATCACCAACTCCTGGAGTTCACTCAAACTCATGTCCATCGAGTTGGTGATGCCATCTAGCCATCTCATCCTCTGTCATCCCCTTCTCCTCCTGCCCCCAATCCTTCCCAGCATCAGTCTTTTGCAATGAGTCAACTCTTCGCATGAGGTGGCCAAAGTACTGGAGTTTCAGTTTTAGCATCATTCCTTCCAAAGAACACCCAACTGAAATATAAATTATAATTTTATGATATTATATAATGATTATAAAACTAATGAAAGCAAAACATCCCAACAGTAGGAATTTTGAACTCCATTTAATAATATTATTTGAAAAGGAAATCACAGAATACCTAGGATACATCTGAACGCAGAATTTCACGCAATTTGAAATCCCAGTGATATACAACTAGGTACCTATTAAAGTAGCAAAATTAAGCAGACTGAGCATGCAGAGCCTTGGCAAAAATGTAGAGGAACTAGGACTCTTGGACACTGCTGAGAGGAGTGATTCAATCCCTTTGGAGACAAACTTAGTAGTCTCTTAAAAAGTTAAATATGTACCTATCATAGGATCCAGCCATTTTATTCCTAAGTATTTTTCAAACAAAAATGAATGCTTATGTCCATAAACATGGGTATACGGACGTTCACAGCATTTTTATTTGTAATATCCCCAAACTAGAAACAACATTAATGTTTCTCAACGAATCAATGGATAAATAACTTGTAATATTGTTGGGCTTCCCTGGTGGCTCAGATGGTAAAGAATCTGCCTGCAGTGTGGGAAACCAGGTTCAATCCCTGGGTCAGGAAGATCCCCTGGGGAAAGGAATAGTGGCTACCCACTCCAGTATTCTTGCCTGGGGAATTCTATGGACAGAGGAGCCAGATGGGCTACAGTCCCTGGAGTTGCAAAGAGTCAGTCATGATTGAGTGACTAATGCACACACACACAATGTGTTGGTACATTGAAATACTATTCAGCAATAATGAAGAATGAGCAACTGATACATGTGTCATTGTGGATGGATCCCAATATAATTATACTAAGTGAAAGAAACCAATCCCTCCCCTCCTGCACTGAACATTCTGCATGAGTCTTTTTATATAAAACTCAAGAAACTGCAAAGTAACGCACAGTGACAGAAAGCACATCAGCAGCTGTCTGGGAATGGAGAGCAGTATATGGAGCAAGGCAGGAGGGAAGCAATACAGCAGGACATGGAAGTCTAAAGAAATGTTTGGGGGGCTAGAGATGTTCATTACTTTGACTGTGACAATTGTCTTATAGCATATCCACTAGTACAATTTAAATATTATTGCCTGTCAATTATTACACCTCAATAATGCTGTTAAAATACATTCATGAAGTTCATAAATATGAATTTATCATTAAACAAAAAATATATGAATTAATCTATCAGCTCAAAGGGTTAGAAAATGAAGAATATTTAATTCTATCAAAGCAAACAAAAAAAGAGAGAGAGAAACATAAGAGCCAAAATTATGTTTTTGAAGATTAAAACTGAAAAACAAGCCAGAAAAAGATTCTTTGTATAAAAAAAATATGAACATTGGAAGTTAATTCCAATGTTCATAACAAAGAAAATATTAAAGAATAATAATAAATAAATGTAAGAATTTTAGAAACGGAAGACAACATAACTTTAATACACTTGTCATAAAACAGAATTTTGAAAGACCCTGTAAAATTAACATTGGAAAAGTAAGTCACTAGAAGAATATCCAAAGAAAATGAAAAATAACAAAATTGCCCCCAAAAGTCACTTAAAAATGAAAAAAAAAACAACGCTGAACCATGGAGGAAATGTATAAATTTCATAGAGAGTAATTAAAAAAAATAGGCCTACTTACCTTGTTTTATCAGTGATTCATTTCAAATCTTTACCAAACATTCATTTTCTATGAGACTTTTACTGTTTACAAATATACAGCAAAGCCGTGGTTTAAACATGATAAGATTGGTCAAGTGCAAATAAACACATCACCAATACTGAAGATACTCCTACAGACTGAGACAAAGAGAATAAGTCTATTGCAAAAGGAGAAAAACAAATGGGTAAAATACAATCAAAAGATTAAATTAATATTTCTGCTATTTGAGGAAGGTCTACACTATAATTTCATATTCATATTCACTGAATCAATAAATAATGAAAAGCCCCACATTCCATGCTATGTTGTGAGAGTACAGGGGCACCAAGGACTTTCTCACTTTCTTGTAGTCTTCATGGGACAGTGAGTTGGTACAGCATTGCCAGAGGAAAATTTGGCAAAATAAATATTGATCACTCTGCTGTAAACCCTACTAATGCAGCATTGTTAATCAACTGTACTCCAAGATAAAATAAAAATTCTAAAAATATTAAAACATATGTATATCTCTTGACTCAAATTTCACTATTTGAAATTAATCTTAATAATACTTAGAAGGGTGCAACAATAAGTGCATGCATTTGTCCATGGAATCATACTATGTATTTACAAAGGCTCAGCAAAAGCTAATACCTCAGGGCATTGATTAAATAAATTATATGAAATATGCTTAGGTGTGCTATGTAGCCATTAAATTATAATAGAGGTATAAATTTATTGGTCTGGAGCTGCTAAGTCGCTTCAGTCGTGTCAAACTCTGTGTGACCCCATAGACTGCAGCCCACCAGGCTCCCCTGTCCCTGGGATTCTCCAGGCAAGAACACTGGAGTGGGTTGCCATTTCCTTCTCCAATGCATGAAAATGAAAAGTGAAAGTGAAGTCGCTCAGTCGTGTCCGACCCTCAGAGACCCCATGGACTGCAGCCTACCAGGCTCCTCCATCCGTGGGATTTTCCAGGCAAGAGTACTGGAGTGGGTTGCCACTGCCTTCTCTGTGTTACTCTCTAAGTTGAAATAGTCATCTATGAGTTCTGCCCATGGGGGAAGTGATTCTGATTCTGTTTTGGACACCTTGTTAAACCACCCTCAGAACAAGCAAGAGGACATTAAGGAAGGGGCACTGCTGTCTGTGCAGGTGGGATGCAGTACAGAGGTTTGGTAAGACTGTGATCTGCAGAATTCTCCAAATGCATTTGTGAGAAAATGATTAAAAGTAATAAAAAAAAAAGTGTATTCCCCAAACCATGGATTTATCTTGGTTTAATGGTATAAGTATATACTAAAATTAAGGTTTCCAAGTCACTAATCGATTATAACTTAATTTTTCTCATTCCTTTAAATCCAAAGAACACATAAGAAGTCATAATGTCATGAAAAAAACTATATATATACAAACATATGTATATATGAAGCTAGTTGGAGGTCTATCAGGAAAGAACTTGAAAGCTACTTGCAGATTCTGATCCCATGGTGGTTTTGTTCAGTCACTAAGTCATGTCCAAGTTTTGCAACCCCATAGACTGCATCACACCAGGCTTCCCTGTCCTTTAATAGCTCCCATAGTTTGCTCAAATTCATGTCCATGGAGTCGGTGATGCTATCTAACCATCTCATCATCTACTGTCCCCTTCTATTTTGCCTTCAATTTTTCCCACCATCAGGATCTTTTCCAATGAGTGGCTCTTCTCATCAGGTGGCCAAAATATAGGAGCTGATCCCATGGTTAAAATGTTTCTTTGTAACCCACAATTTCACATTATGAACCTCAACCCTAAACTGAAATCAGAGGATCATTAAATATGAATATGAACATGATTATGTGCTCCAGTTATAAAAATAACTGAGCAGGTGAACACAGGTAGAATATTTGTTTTTGTTATCTGACAGACATGGAAATGTGACCCACTTGCCTTAAACAATTATAAAATACAATATACCTTACCTTAAACAATTATAGAATACAACAGTGTGTGATAAGTGCTCATGGTACAATTTGGTTATGACATGAGTTCAAAGATATAGTAGTATTAAGCATGGAATATTTCATCCCAGAACTGAGGCTTTCAGGAGGGCTTTGGCTTCATATTTCTATGAAGATGGCACAACCATTCACCCAGATTATGGCATGATCTGGAATCCAGGGCTTCATCACCACCTGCCTGCCTCTCAATTACGCCCCAGAGCTCATCAATAACAATAAAAGATCTACGTCTCTCAACACCTTTGCCCATCTTCATGACAACTATTACTTGAGTTCAGTTTTCTATGGAATTTTCTTGAATGATTGAAACAGTTGCCTATCTGGTGTTCTTGTTTCTTGCTTTGTCCTCTTCTAATCAGTGCCCCGTGTGATCGTTCTAAAATGCGGCTCTGACCTTACCAATCTCCTGTCTAAAACGCTTCAATAATTCTCCATTTCAAACAGCATAAAATCCAAACCCCTTAGGATGACATACAAATTTCTTTGTAATTGATCTTTTCTGCTTGTCTCTCTTTGCTGGTCCCTTGACACTTCATCTCTTCATCTAAAAGATTTGTCAGTCTCAGCATGTATCAAGCACCTGTCACCTTGAGACACTTCACACATTGACCTTCCATTGGGTAGCCTCATCCTCCCCTTACTACCTGGCTAACTTTAATTCATTCCTTAAGATTCAGTCCATATGCCACTTTTCCCTGAAGAAGTTTAGTCTAATCTCAGGCATCAGGAGTTGATAGTGTTCCATCTCTCCTGTAATGCTACATGTATATCTCTATTTTAAGATTTACCTAACATTTTGCTTGTGTCAGCTCCAATGAGGTCAGGAATTGCATCTCATTCATTGCTGTATCCTAAGGCAGATTCTTACTCTGCCTTAAGATATGTATATGGTGAGTCTCCAAAATATTTGTTAAATTCAAAACTGAATAAATTATTGAAAAATGAATGAGTGGTGAAGAGTATGATGTATGAATAAAAGTATTAAAGTGTGTATCACCATAAATCATGAATACAGAATTAAATTACTATGGGAAGGAGTATATGATTAGAAGAAAAACAAGACTATAAGACTAAGCTTTCAAAGCCATGTGTTATTTAGTATTCAACCTGCACAAATTAATACTCAGTCATGTATTGTTTACTTGAGTATATGTAAATCGTATATATATGAGTATATAAAGAACAAATAAATATACATATATGTTTTTATATACATATATACATATATATATATATATATATATATATATATATATAGGCTTCCCAGGTGGGTGCTAGTGGTAAAGAATCCACCTGCCAATGCAGGAAATGCAAGAGACACATGTTTGACCCTGAGTCAGGAAGATCCCCTGGAGGAGGAAATGTCAACCCATTCCAATATTTTTTCTTGGAAAATTCAATGGACAGATTAGCCTGGCAGGCTGCAGTCCATAGGGGAGCAAAAAGTCGGACACGACTGAGTGATTGAGCACATGTATAAATAAAAAAAAATATATATATATATATATATACACACACACACACACACTCATACATTTTCCATATTCTTAATGTAAATTAAACTGAGATCCCACCAGTATGTTAACTCAATATACCAAACAAACCTAGAGCTTATAAAATAGTCCACATTGCTCACTATATGTCTCTTACATTTAAGTCATTATAAGATTCTGAAGGTGAAAATCTGTTATTATTCTACATTGTGCTGAGCATTGTGTCAAACCCTAAGAAGGTACATTCAGGTGAGGAGATGGACTTGATTTCATAGCTAAAGGAGTAATTTATTCTTGAGAAGTAGAAGTGTGGGTACCAGGAATGAAGAGCAGGACCAAAGCACCAAACCTGATATTTAATGAATTTAGGAAAGATTTTCAAAAGAAGCTTTATGCATGGGAGTCGACATTTTGTTAATAATTTCTTTCTTGAGAGACTCATGCAGCTTGGGCTGTTCTCAGCTCTTTCAAATTCTCTCTTCTGCTGATGTAGCAAGAATCAGCAAATTCAAAGTAAAGCTAAAAGAAGCCTGGAAGCTCAGCCTCTGGGCAGTCATTTTCAGTATTTATGAGTGCCTGTAAATGGCTAGTGAGCTGGTGATAGCACCATTGATTCTATTTTTAACAGTTGACTTCCTCACAATCAATGGGATTGACCAAACCAACTGTCAAGTCAGCAGCAACCAGGCGATGGCACACCGCGGTCCATTAACATGGCCTGTGGCTCCAGGTAGGCAGATGCCTCCAACAGAGCTCTAAGCTGGGAACACATCCGCCAGCACCAAACAAGCTCAACCCTCCTCTCAAGGCCAGTTGACCCCGTCACCATGGAAACTTCGTAAAGACCCAGAAGTAAATTGTGCAGCTCTTTAGCACCCTCTGGTGTCCAGTCTTCCAAAAACCCAAAACTCTCCTGGGTTTTCAGAATTGGACCATGATCATTCCTGCTGAAAGCGATGTACTTCCTTGGGATGTTCAGCAATTTAGAGTGAGAAACTCTTTAATCTGACATCACCTTTTATGTTGACTAAGGAGTATTACTAATGGGAAAAATTTCCTAACTATCATCAAATTAAGTGGAACTAGTATAACCAACCCAGTGTGTTTTTGGCTTGGCTCAGAGGTTAAAGCGTCTGCCCGCAATGCGGGAGACCTGGGTTCAAACCGTGGGTGGGAAGATTCCCTGGAGAAGGAAATGGCACCCCACTCCAGTGTTCTTGCCTGGAGAATCCCATGGACAGAGGAGCCTCGTGGGCTACAGTCCACGGGGTCGCAAAAAGTCGGACACGACTGAGTGACCTCACTGGAACATGAAAACTGCCACTCTGAAATCTGAAATACACTCTGGGTTACACAAAGTAAATTTTTCTAGAAAACAGCTACTTGTCAGAAGTCAGTAACTATTTTAATTGATTTTTAAGAGGATGAAAGATGCAGATAAAGAGAGAGTAGCCAAGCTAACACTTGGATTACCTCTCAAGCTTCTTCTCCCATCTTTATCCATGGCAAGTGTCAGGAAAGAGAAATGCTGGTGAGTGGGCATCAGATTTGGGCCCTGGGATGGACTCCACTTTCAGATTAAATGTGACTTTGGACAAATCACAATCTCTAGGAATCTCAGTTTTCTCAAGTATAAAACAAGAATATAAGTCCAGGTCATCTTTGTCATCTGGAGGTGGAAATATGGAAATCTGAGGTCCTATGAGACTGTCAGGGTTTGAGTGTCCATCCTACCTGAAATGGCTGATGGGTACATGGATTTCATTAACCCCCTTACGCATAAGTTTGAATCTTTTCATAATAAATTAAATGACTTACAATTGGAATCAATTTTCCATGTTCTCCTGAATATCAAATTAATGAGACTCTATAAAATAGAATGGTAGATTCCCATTTTAGACTCTCTAATGATTACATATTTTAAAATAAGCATGGGCAGTTCAAAAAAATCTCCCCCTTTTTAGAGTGGCCTTAAGCAATATATGAGAAGAAGTGAATTAGAGGGATTTCTGCAGAAGAGTGTCAAGTGTTCTTCATATGTTTTTATCATAACCAAGTTCACTTATTAAGATCCTACTAGGTACCAAGAGTTTTAGAGACCTCATTTTATTTAATCCTCCTAACATTCCTGCAAGGTAGATTGTCTTATTTGCATTTTCTAGAAAAGGAAACTCAGCCTCAGAGATGCAAAGCAATTTGTCCCAGTTAACATGCAACCTGTAGTGCTCATATTCAGGCCAAATTTTGTCTGAACCCAAGCTGTTTTACTTTCCACAGAAGTAGCTTCTTTTCATCTAGAGAGCAACACGGGAAAGGGAAGGAATTCCTGAATCCATTATTCTGGCAGAGGTCTTCTCAATTCCTTTCTGCCTAACAGTGGATGGTTGTAAGGAGTCCCAGAGGCAGGTAATGCTGTCTGCATTCCTGCTTTGTCTCCCTGACAGCAGAGACCCGCAGCAGGCTGCCGAGGTCCTTCCCCACTCAGAACACCATCTACAGCAGAGCAGCTCCATGGAGTCATTCACCTTTCTACAGCCTTTAATTGAACATCTACTGTGTTCCATGTACCTCTAGGGCAGTAAAACTTTAAAATTCTTTATCCGGCTAAAGAAATATCACAGATGCCTCCAAGGGAATAAAGATGGTGTTGCTCATCCCCTCCTTTGAAGAACTCACCAGGCCGTGGCTTCCAGAAGACACCGGCACAGCCATGGGAATCTGTGCCCGGGTCCATCTGCTCTTTAAATGCTGCCCCCAAGTAACCTCTTTCGTCCCTGACTGCCAGGAAGCGAGGTCTGGTTAGAGAAAGGAAGGGCTGGCGTGTTTCTTCATCTTGGAGAAAATTAAGGAAATTCTGTATTCAAAGTATATAATTACTCTTCAGTCATAGTGATGTATCACTGAAAAGGCTGGACATCCACCTGTGTTTCCAAATGTCTCTCCATTTGACCTTCCATATCACCATGCTTTTGAAGTGTGGTGTTGGAGAAGAGTCTTGAGAATCCCTTGGACTGCAGGGAGACCCAACCAGTCCATCCTAAAGGAAATCAGTCCTGAATATTCATTGGAAGGACTGATGTTGAAGCTGAAACTCCAATACTTTGGCCACCTGATGCAAAGAGCTGACTCATTTGAAAAGACCCTGATCCTGAGAAAGATTGAAGGTGGGAGGAGAAGGGGGACGACAGAGGATTGGATGGTTGGATGACATCACCGACTCAATGGACATGAGTTTGAGTAAACTCCAGGAGTTGGTGATGGACAGGGAAGCCTGGTGTGCTGCAGTCCATGGAGTTGCAAAGAGTCAGACATGACTGAGGAACTGAACTGAACTGAACTGATCACCATACTTCACTTTAACTCACCTGAGACATCTTAATAACAGGACTGCAGTCCTAAGCCCAGACTTACCATATATATATATAAATCTCTGTGGTTCTGCTTTGTAAAGAGAAAACAGGCAACTGTTACCCACAGTTTCTGTCCCCTGAATGCATTTCCCTTTCTGGATATTGAAAAGATTTGTCCCAACACCAACACGTGGAATGATAGAAGGTCAAAGGCATTTTCCACAGTGCCCTCCAGCCAGGACTGCTAATGTGACTTACAGGCTATTTGCTCATTTGGAAAGGAAGCACACTTGTCTCCAAGAACACTGATAACTGTGGCAAAACTGGCTGAGCCTGGGAAGAAAAAGCCACTTTCCCTGGAGGAGAGGTTGGAAATTCTTGGCACTGTGGGTCTTCAGCATTTTCAGAGTTGGAAAATCTACCATGGTTCACAGACCTAGAAATCAGAGATGTAAACAGAGAAAAAAGGACACAAAGACTACAGAAAAAGAGAAAAAAAAGACAAAGGCAATCTAGCAGGGCAAACAGAACTAGGAAGTTTAGAATGGAAACCTCAAGCACAAAGCAAGGACATTCTCCCTCTGCAAAGCTCTAGAGACACTGAGAATTCAAGGTTTTAGAAAAGCAAACCGTTAACATATTTAATTTTTTTTCTTTCCATTTTTTCTAAACTTTTACTAAATCCTCCTTTTTCCTTTCTAAAGTTCTTTACTTCAGGATCGCTGGGTTCTACTGTGTTTAAAAGGGAAAAAAAGAAAAAGGAACTATAAACCTAAATTATAGCCAATCAGATTGTACTCACAGCTCAACTACTAGACAAATTGCAGCTCATGAAATTTGCTATGGGTCAGGAGACTGAGTAATTTTATTTTAATCAGTCTTATTTGAAGCTGGAATGCCATTGCAGCAAATCCTCTGAATAGGATTTCAGTGGGGATCGAGACTGGTCTTTTTTTCCTCTCTTCTTCCTTTTTTCTTTCTTCCTAGTAAACTGTTGCGGGTTTCTGGGAGATAATGGGAAATAGAAGTTGAGATAGTCCAATTGTATTCTAGTATTGAATGAAAGCGTGTCTGGAGCTTATGTTGGCTCCCGCCTTCCTGACACTGCAGGATTAAGCTGTCCAAATCGTGTCCCCAGCACTCATTTACATGGAGACGTCCCAGGCAAACCTCAGGTCGGGCCCCAGAGCCACAAATGCTCTGCTGATCCCTGGGCCTCGCTGGCAGTGCGGATTTCTGGGACATTATTCCATGTCACACGGGACCTTGCAGGCTGCTGCTGAATCGGATGGACTGATATCACCACAACACAGCTGCCTCCTCGCTAAGAGGGAGCAAATCAGGGCCTTTCAGCATCACCAAAGTACAGGATAGAGGCTGCATTACGCTTCTCCGCATCCCTCACTGTATTAGGTTAAGAGGCAGCGTTAGACTAGCACCCCCTCTTCTCTTTACCTTTGAAATTCAGTTTATGGAAGAATCCATGCAATGGTGAAATGTGTGAACTGGGAAAGCCCACCTTCCAAAGAAGAACATGTAGCAAGAGCCTAGCCTGCTGCCCCAAGTGGAGTCTGGAGTAGACTGGTTTGGTAGTCCTAGCAATTTTGAGAGTTCATGCTTACTCCATTATGCATGCAAATACTTCTTACGTGAGTGGCTAGATATCTGACACAATCTATGCCGTTTCTCTTCTTGATAAGGTTTTTTCCCCTTTATAGTTTTCGTCAGGTTACTTCATTCTTAATTTTAGGTCAAAGGAATTGCTAACTCTAGCCAGATAATCTTTGATACATAATCGTTCTGGCAAACCAACAAAGGAAGAAACCCACGAAAGAGCAGTTTGACATTTTAGGAGCCTTATCCATGTCTTTGTGTGTTAACAATAAAAGATTGGAAGCCTCTTTTCCCAGAAAAGCACAAAGGATAGAGCAATAAGACATTGCTAATAACCTCAGGTAGCTGTTACCCTCAGACAGCTGGCTGATTGTCTGAGGGGGTGAGGGATATAGACCAGGGGTAGCTGTGTCCTCCTTCTAGGATGAGACCAAGAATGGCAGGCGACTGAGAGAGCCCATTCTACCAGAGATCATACAAAACTGTGTAATCTAGTAAGGTAATCACTTTGATAATACTATTAGCTAATACTTATTTAGTACTTAATATGTGGCAGAAACTGTGTTTTGTGCTTTGTACATATCACATTAATTCTCTGAACAATATTATGAATAATCACTAATTTCGCTTTACACAGAAAAAACTGAGTTAGAGACATCTGTAACATACTCAGGGTCAACGAACTAGTAAAGGACAAAGTCAATTTCCAGTTTAGACCGTCTGATTCTGGTGCATGTAAAATCAACTACTCTGCCATTCTTCTTTCAAGACAAAGGATCCAACAGGAAATAATGGTAACTCAGAGTACGGAGAAGTTGAAGAGAGATGATCTGTAGACATGCATGAGCAAACACTTGGAGCAGTTACCAAGTTCTCACTGAGAATGTCAAGTCTTAAGAGAGAGATAGAGTGCTGACACCAGAGGTAACTTGTACAGGACACAGCAAAACACATACTACCCAGTTAGCGCGTCTGAGAGTCAAGGTTACCCCTCATCTTGAGAATCAAGTAGAATTCTGTTTTTTTGGAAGGAGGACACCCCCAAAAAGCTACATTTGTAGAGAGTGAGTCTTGTTGCTGAGTCAAGACTTGTCATAGATGGAATACGTTGATCTCCTTAATCTACTGGCTCCTCTCTATGACCAAGATGAATGCAAAATCCTAGAGAATATCAAATTCATATTTACTCCTGATCTGGTTCTCCAGCCATAGGCATCAGGAAGCTTGAGGTGCTTGCTCAACTACAGATTCCTAGGCCTCTACTGAATTAGAGGAGGAGAATTCAGGAAACTTGTTTTACCATAAATCCTACAGAAGTTTCATTCAAACACTAAAATTTGAGAACCAGTGAATTCAACTGTCAAGGGGGACTCAAAAGACGACTTCGGCAATAGAGGGGACAGCTACAAAGACAGGAAACAGGGAGAATCTAGCTCCAGGTGTGACTGAGCAGGTTGGAATGGATAATCCACAGGGCAATACTACTGCCAGTGTCAAATGTATTCTTAAAGGTAATTCAAATTGTATCATTATTTAGTATTTTTCCCTTGGGGTTATAGTTTTTAAATAATTTAAATGCAAATAATTTTTAGCATTTTAAAATAAAATATAGTGTGGTTTATATTTGGATTTCATTTCTAAGAAGAATAAGAACTTGGTTTCTTTTCTTGACATGAGTCTAAGAAAATAATTTTTTTCTTACTAAACTTAAAGGAGTTGTCTATGGAAATTTGTTTAAATCCTCAAAGGTAAAGTTCAAACATTTACTTTTTGATGTGTGAATTAGAATAGCCATCTCTGTAGTTTAAAACCCCCTATTTTTAAGCTTAATTTGGATTTCTCTGAAACTCATAACAGTATATAAAATAAACTCTCATAATTTTCTCTTAACACTATTTTCCTTTTATTTAAATCCTGTTATAATAAAGAGAAAGAAGAGCTAAGCAAACAAACAGAAAAAAAAACAGAAAAAAATAAATCCAAGAACTATTTATTTTTATTCATTTACTTTTTACTAAGAAAGGCATATAGTTTGTGCTAAGAAGGTTGTTAAAAAAATATTTTCAATGAGTTTTTAAGAAATTTATTTCATCACAAAATAAGCAATTATTACAAGCACTTAACCATATCTTCAACGATTTCTCATTGAAGGATACATGTGTTTCTTATAGTTTAAGACAGACATTGAAAAACATGATCCTTAATTGGTATTTCCCACAGCATCCCCCAAAATCTGCTTTTCCTCTAAAATTTTACTCACTGCTTTGAAGCATTTTGTTGACTGAAAACATTTTCTACATAAACTTCATGTTGAATTCCTGCAGTGAATGCATTTTTCATGATTAAAAGTCATAGCATGCTTCTTGTCTGGGGAACACAGTGCTAGGACAGCACTCATTCTTAGGTATGAGTTCTTAAGTCACAAACAGTTTTAAACTTCAATTCACTTTTAAAAACAGATTTAGCAACACAATTGTGGTGCTATGAATTTTGGAGAAAGCATTTACCTTACATTGTATTTTTATGCAACTTTCTACATGAGAAAGGCATTCCAGATTCACCTGTATCAGCCAAAGTGTCATAGGAAACAGATGGCATACTCAATTTATGGTAATTCCAGGAGGATCTAACACAAAGGAGCAGGCTGGTATAGAGGAAGCACAAGTAGTGCAGGACCCGGGGTCAGCACCTGGAGACCTGTTACCACCTCTAAACCTAAAGAACAAGGAGAAGATAAAGTGACCAAGACCCCAAAGGAGAGTGTTCTATTAAACAGACCACCTTGAGAAAAGTGGTGGTCTTCTATTTAAGGACACAGATGCCCCAAGGGGATCTGACAGCAAAAGAGCCAGGTTAGAAATACCCCTTTCCCTCTCCTTTATCTTTCCTTCCCATCTTCTCCTGAGGCTTCTATCAATTAAACCTAACAGAGGCCAGAAGGCATGGGAGTATGGTGCACTACATACAAATCAGACATGCAGGACTAAAAGACAGACTCACAATTTGAAGAGACATTCTGGAGGTAAATGGAAGAGTTTTGGCATAACCTGCAATAAGTATCTGAGACACTGGTTTCAATATTTGCTCTGTCACTTAGCACACAGGTTAGTGGGCCTTAGGCAAGTTACCTGGGCTCACTAAGCCCTAATTACCTTCTCTGTAACAGTAAAACTCTAATTACTCCCTTGCAAGGATTAAATGAAAATACATGCATATTGATTCTGTGAAGACCTATAAGACCTGTGAAGACCTATAAGACCTTCTAGAACTAACACCAAAAAAAAAAAAATGTGCTTTTCATCATAGGGGACTGAAATGCAAAAGTAGAAAGTCACGAGATACATGGAGGAACAGGCAAGTTAGGCCTTGGAATGAAGCAGGGCAAAGGCAAACAGTTTTGCCAAGAGAAGCACTGGTCATAGCAAACACCCTCTTTCAACAACATAGGAGACAGCTCTACATGTGAACATCGCCACATGGTCAATACGGAAATCAGATTGATTGTATTCTTTCCAGCTGAAGATGGAGAAGCTCTATACAGTCAGCAAAAACAAGACCTGGAGTTGACTATGGCTTAGATCATGGTATTCTTACTTGCAAAATTTGGGTTTAAATTGAAGAACGCAGGGAAAACCACAAGACCATCCAGGTATGACCTAAATCAAATACATTATAATTATACAGTGGAGGTGATGAATAGATTCAAGGGATTAGAAATGGTAGACAAAGTACCTGAAGAACTATGGACAGAGGTTTGTATCATTGTTTAGGAGGTGGTGACCAAAACCATCCCCAATAAAAAGAAATGCAAGAAGGCAAAATGATTGTCCAAGGAGTCCTCACAAATACCAGAGAAAAGAAGAGAAGTGAAAGGCAAAGAAGAAAGGGAAAGACATACTCAACTGAATGCAGAGTTCCAGAGACTATCAAGAGGAGATAAGTAAGCTTTCTGAAGAGAACAATGCAAAAAAATAGAGGAAGCCAATAGAATGGAAAAGACTAGAGATCTCTTCAAGAAAATTGCAGATACTGGGCCTTAGAAAGCATCACTACGAACAAAGCTAGTGGAGGTGATGGAATCCAGTTGAGCTATTCCAAATCCTGGAAGATGATGCTGTGAAAGTGCTGCACTCAATATGCCAGCAAATTTGGAAAACTCCACAGGACTGGAAAAGGTCAGTTTTCATTCCAATCCCAAAGAAAGGCAATGCCAAAGAATGCTCAAACTACCTCACAACTGCACTCATCTCACATGCTAGTAAAGTAATGCTCAAAATTCTCCAAGCCAGGCTTCAGCAATATGTGAACTGTGAACTTCCAGATATTCAAGCTGGTTTTAGAAAAGGCAGAGGAACCAGAGATCAAATTTCCAACATCTGCTGGATCATGGAAAAAGCAACAGATTTCCAGAAAAACATCTATTTCTGCTTTATTGACTATGCCAAAGCCTTTGACTGTGTGGATCACAATAAACTGTGGAAAATTCTGAAAGAGATGGGAATACCAGACCACTTGACCTGCCTCTTGAGAAATCTGTATAAAGGTCAGGAAGCAACAGTTAAAACTGGACATGAAACAACAGACTGAAAAAAAAAAAAGAAACAACAGACTGGTTGCAAATAGGAAAAGGAGTATGTCAAGGCTGTATTTTGTCACCCTGCTTATTTAACTTCTATGCAGAGTACATCATGAGAAACGCTGGGCTGGAAGAAGCACAAGCAGGAATCAAGATTGCTGGGAGAAATATCAAGAACCTCAGATATGCAGCTGACACCACCCTTATGGCAGAAAGTGAAGAGGAACTCAAAAGCCTCTTGATGAAAGTGAAAGTGGAGAGTGAAAAACTTGGCTTAAAGCTCAACATTCAGAAAACGAAGATCATGGCATCTGGTCCCATGACTTCACGGGAAATAGATGGGGAAACAGTGGAAACGGTGTCAGACTTTATTTTTCTGGGCTACTGCAGATGGTGACTGTAGCCATGAAATTAAGAGATGCTTACTCCTTGGAAGGAAAGTTATGACCAACCTAGATAGCATATTCAAAAGCACAGACATTACTTTGCCAACAAAGGTTCGTATAGTCAAAGCTATGGTTTTTCCTGTGATCATGTATGGATGTGAGAGGTGGACTGTGAAGAAGGCTGAGCACTAAAGAATTGATGCTTTTGAACTGTGGTGTTGGAGAAGACTCTTGAGAGTCCCTTGGACTGTAAGGAGATCCAACCAGTCCATTCTGAAGGAGATCAGCCCTGGGATTTCTTTGGAAGGAATGATGCTAAAGCTGAAACTCCAGAACTTTGGCCACCTCATGCGACAATTTGACTCACTGGAAAAGACTCTGATGCTGGGAGGGATTGGGGGCAAGAAGAGAAGGGGACGACAGAGGATGAGATGGCTGGATGGCATCACTGACTCGATGGACATGAGTCTGGGTGAACTCCGGGAGTTGGTGATGGACAGAGAGGCCTGGTGTGCTGCGATTCATGGGGTCGCAAAGAGTCAGACAGGACTGAGTGACTGAACTGAACTGAAGGGAACATTTCATGCAAAGATGAGCATAATAAAGTGCAGAAACTACATGGGCCTAACAGAAGCAGAAGAGATTAAGAAGAGGTGTCAAGAATACCAAAAGAACTGTACAAAACAATTCTTAATGACCCAGATAGCCATTATGGCATGATCACTCACCAAGAGCCAGGCATCCTAGAGTGCAAAGTCAAGTGGGCCTTAGGAAGCATCACTACAAACAAAGCTAATGAGGGTGATGGAATTCCAGCTGAGCTATTTCAAATCCTTAAAGATCATTCTATTAAAGTGCTGCACTCAATATGTCAGCAAAGTTGGAAAACTCAACAGTGGCCACAGGACTGGAAAAGGTCAGTTTCCATTCCAATCCCAAAGAAGGGCAATGCCAAGGAATGTTCAAAAGACCACACAATTAAATGACCACACAATGGATCTCATTTCACATGCTAGCAAGGTAATGCTCAAAATACTTCAAGCTATGCTTCAACAGTATGTGACTCATTAATTCCAGGTGTACAAGCTAGATTGGCAGATGAACCAGAGATCAAATTGTCAACATCTACTAGATAACGGAGAAAACAAGGGAATTCCAGAAAAAGATTTACTTCTGCTTCATTACTAAAGACTTTGACTGTGTGGATCACAACAGACTGTGGAAAGTTCTTAAAGAGATGGGAAAGTCAGACAACCTTACCTGTCTTCTTAGAAACCTGTATGCAGGACAAGAAGCAACAGTTAGAACCAGACATGAAACAACAGACTTATTCTAAATTGAGGAAGGCGTACTTCAAGGCTGTATGTTGTCACCTTGCTTGTGTAGTTTATATGAAGAGTACATCGTGCAAAATGCTCGATGGGAAGACGCAAGCTGGAATCAAGATTGCCGGGAGAAATATCAACAACATCGTAAGAAGACGATACAACTCTATGGCAGAAAGCAAAGAGGGTGAAAGGGGAGAGTCGCAAAGCTGGCTTAAAATTCAACATTCCAAAAACTAAGATCATGGCATTCAGTCCAAATACTTAATGGCAAATAGATGGGAAAAAATTGGAAACAATGACAGATTTATTTTCCAGAGCTCCCAGATCACTGCAGACGATGACTGCAGCCATGAAATTAAGACTCTTGTGCCTTGGAAGTAAAACTAGGGCAAACCTAGACAGCATATTAAAAAACAGTCTCATCACTTTGTTGACAAAGGTCCACATATTTAAAGCTATGGTTTTTTCAGTAATCATGTAAGGATGTGAGATTTGGGCCATAAAGTAGCACTGAAGAATTTATGCTTTCAAATTGTGATGCTAGAGAAAACTCTTGAGAGTCTCTTGGACAGTGAGGAGATCAAACCAGTCAATCCTAAAAGAAATCAATACTGAATAGTCATTGAAAGGACTGATGCTGAAGTTGAAGCCCCAATATTTTGGCAATCTGTTGCCAAGACCTGAATTATTAGATAAAACCCTGATGCTAGGAAAGATTGAAGGTAAAAGGAGAAGGGGGAAGCAAAGGATGAGATGTTTAGATAGCATCACTGACTCGAAGGATGTTAATCTGGGCAAACTCTGGGAGATACTAATGGACAATGAAGCCTGGTGTGCTGCAGTCTGTGAAGTCACAAAAGTCCTAAAGGACTTAGTGACTAAAGAACAACAATGGCCTCCATATCAACAAGCCCTTGCTTGTCTGGTGCTAAGAAAGAACTCAAGGAAGATTAGTTCCTTTTTGTCAGTCACCTTCCAAGCAGCAACAAGTTTTCCGTTATTATTCTTATTAATACTTTCTTCCTGGTACCTACTTTGACAGACACTAGATATATACCAAGAAATATCTTAACAAGACATTAATGAAAGAACTTGAAAAAGAGACAAATAAATGGAGAGGTTTAACATCCTCATAAATTGCAAGAATCAGTATTGTTAAAATGTCCATGCTACTCGAAGTAATTTGCAGACTCAAGGTAATATCCATCATATTTCAATAGTATTTTTTCACAGAATAGAGCAATGATGCTAAAATTTGTATTGAACCAAAAAGGTGCTAAATAGCCAAAGCAACATTGAGAAAGAAGAACAAAGATGGAGGCATCATGCTCCCTGATTCCAAACTATATTACAAAGCTACAATAATCAAAAGGTATGTGACTGACATAAAAACAGAAATATGGATCAGTCGAACAGAAGAGAGAACCTAGTAATAAACCCAATCATTTACAACAAAGAAGCCAAGAATATACAATGGGGAAAAGACTGGCTCTTCAATAAATGATGTTGGGAAATCTGGACAGTCACATGCAAAAGCTCAACCACTATCTTTTACAATACACAAAAAATAGCTCAACATTGATTAAAGATTTAAAGTGAGACCTGGAATTGTGAAAATTATAGAAGAAGACACAGGCAATAAGCTCCATGACATAGACCCTTGTGATTTTTTTTTTAACTGACACCAAAGCAAAGCAACTAAGGCAACAGTAAATAAGTGGGGCTATAGCAAACTAAAAACTTTCTGCACAGCAAAAGAGACCATCAATAAAATGAAAAGACAATCTAATGAATGGAAGAAAATATCTGTAAATCATATATCTGATAAGAAGTTGATCTCCAATATACATAAAGAACTCACACAATTCTATAGAAAAAAATAAAAATCCCATTAAAAATGGGCTGAAAATCTGAATGGACATTTCTCAAAGAAGACATATGGATCACCAACAAGTACATGAAAAGATGCCCAGTAGTATTAACCATCAGGGAAATGCAATTGAAACCACAATGAGATATCATCTTACAGCTGTTGGAATGACTATTATCAAAAAGACAAGAAATAACAATTGTTGACGAGCATGTGGAAAAAAAAATGAGCCCTTGTGTACTGTTAGGAGGAATATAAATTGGTGCATCCTTTATGGCGTCTTCAAAAAATTACGAAGCTTCTTCACAAAAGTATGGAGTGTCTTCAAAAAATTAAAAATGGAACTACCATAAGACCCAGAAATTTTACTTTAGGTATTTATCTGAAGATGAAAACACTAACTCAGAAAGAATATATACATCTGTATGTTCACTGCAACATTAGTTACAATAGCCAAGATATGAAAACAAATTAAATGTTTTTCAATGAATGAATAGATAAAAAAATGGTGATATATACCTAAATAATTTTATCCATTAAAACACAATGAAATCTTTCCATTTTCAACAACATGGATGGCTCTAAATAGTATTAGGCTAGTGAAATAAGTCAGAGAAAGACAAATACTGTATTATCTCTCGGATATAAGGAATCTAAAAACAAACAAATAAACAAAAAGCCAAGCTAATAGATGCAAAAGAATAGATTGGTGGTGCCAGAGGTGTGGGAGAAATGGGTGAAGAACTTTTTAATAAAAGTTACAAAACAAAAAGAGGTAAACCCAGCACTTCAGCTCCCATAGACCAATGCTAAACCCAATAGAACTGTAGTTTTTTGATGAACTGCATCCAATCAGACACAAGTTGATAAATTTTTATTATTTTAAACAACACAGCTTCTATAGTAATTGATATGGCATATTTCTTAGAAATTTCTTTTAGTGCTCAACTGATATTTATAGATTACTAGTGGAAGTTCTTTTGTTTCAGTGATAGATCGTTATGGAGACAAATCTGTCAGCAGTGATCTATTTATTTGGATCTCTCTAAGATATACCTTGGCTGTTTTAACTTCTTGGCTGTATTTACAATGTGAGGCTAAGTATAGACAATTTTAACTGATAAGATGATAAGGCATGAAAAGAATAATTTGAGATATGAAACTGGGAAAAAAGGTAAATTGACCCTTAGCATTAACCCTCATAATAATTAATATTTACCAATAACTCTTTCTCATTTGCCTCCTCAAAAATGCTATTGCTTATAAGGAGAACTGATTAACTTATTTCAGTCTGTTCCTAATAGCTGTAATTCAGATTTCCTAAGTATTTTAATATTAAAAAAAAACATCAGTCTTCTAAAATATATTATCTCCGGTAATCTTCAGAACAGCAAAAGGAAGTAGATATACATTTGTTCCTCTTCAGAGGAAACTGGGGCTCACATGGGTTATATAGCACTACTTAGTAATAAAATCTTCGGAGAAGGCAATGGCATCCCACTCCAGTACTTTTGCCTGGAAAATCCCATGGACAGAGGAGCCTGGTAGGCTGCAGTCCACGGGGTTGCTAGAGTCAGACACGACTGAACGACTTTACTTTCACTTTTCACTTTCAAGCATTGGAGAAGGAAATGGCAACCCACTCCGGTCTTCTTGCCTGGAGAATCCCAGGGATGGGGAGGCCTGGTGGGCTGCCGTCTATGGGGTTGCACAGAGTCGGACACAACTGAAGCAACTTAGCAGTAGCAGCAGTAACAGCAGTAATAAAATCAGGTCTCAGTCAACAAGCATAGAGTATAGAATATTGTTTTAATATTCACCTACATTTTGAATAAAACATTGCTATGAGCCAGATACTGTGCAAGGCATAGAAGCTAAAAAGTAAATCATCATCATCTCTTTCCTTAAGTAACATGTTCCCAATAATTCTCTAAAGAGCTTTCAGTCTAAACAAGGATCAAATTCTACTTCAATCTGGATTCTTATGTACTCATTCAATATTTATACATGATTGAGTTTCCCAGTGACCCACATGTAGATTGTATTTCTTGGCTGGTAGCACTTGGTATACATTGGGAAATCTAACTGGTATCCACATTAAGGTAAAACAATCAACCTCTCTCTTTAACCAACTACAAATTGAGACATTAGAAATCTCAAAACAAAAAAACTCAACTACTAGCAGATTTAATTTGTTCATGCATAAATATGTCTTTCTTTTTCCATCGCTTTCTTGCCTTTCTTTCAGTTTTCTGTTCTTCATTTCTTCAATAGTTTCTCCTAAAAATATTTATGAAAGAGTTCCAATGCTTTTATAGTTTGGAAAAAATCAAACCTCTGTTGAAAATCAGAATTTCCATCTATGAGAAATCATGTTTAAAGGGAAACATGAAATCAAATTAACAGCAGCCAAAAAACATAATTCTTTTGAGATGTTTAAGTACAAGAGTCTATTGTAGCATAAATATGATAATGTTCTACAGAATGTTGTTTTTAAGATTATTTAAAAATTGAACAGAAGTGTTCCAGGGAGCAAAGGGAGTTCCCATAGAAGGGGCAGAAAAGACAAAAAGCTCTTTGAGCCCTTGGAAATGACTTGTGTCTATTAATGAGTGGTGGGAAGATGGAGGGAAACTAGAGTAAGGAAAAGGCAAACAGGAGCAAAATGCTGAACAGCCTCATTTGCTGTGCTCAGAAAACAGTGACAACAAAATGTAAAGTTCCAGGGTTTTTGTAACACTAATATTAGATTAACTAGTATTAGATCTACTAGTGAATTTTATTTTCCTGGTCTCCAAAATCACTACGGATGGTGACTTCAGTCATGAAATTAAAAGGCACTTGTCCCTTGGAAGGAAAGTTATGGCAAACCTAGAAAGCACTTTAGGAAGCAGAGACATCACTTTGCTGACAAAGATCCATACAGTCAAAACTATGGTTTTGACTCTGTTCTCTGATACCTCTTGTCTGTCAGGCTATAATGGGCTTCCCAAGCGGCTAAATGGTAAAGAATCTGCCTGCTGATATAGGAGATGCAGGAGAGGCAGGTTTGATCCCTGGCTGGGGAAGCTCTCCTGGAGGAATAAATGGCAACCCACTCCAGAATTCTTGCTTGGGAAAATTCCACGGACAGAGTATCCTGGTGGGCTGTAGTCCATAGGGTCTCAAGAGTTGGACATGACTAAGGGCATGAGCACACAAATATTTTTTCCAGTAGTCATGTATGGACTTGAGAGTTGGATGATAAAGAAGGCTGAACACCAAATAATTGAGGCTGGAGAAGACTTCTGAGAGTCCTTTGGACTGCAAAGAGATCAAAGCAGTGAGTCCTAAAGAATATCAACCCTGAATATTGATTGGAAGAACTGTTGCTAAAGCTGAAGCTCCAATACTTTGGCCACCTGATGGGAAGAGCTGACTCATTGGAAAAGACCCTGAAGCTGGAAAGATTGAGGGTGAAAGGAGAAGGGGACAGTGGTAGAGGATGAGATGGCTAGATAGCACCACTAACTCAATGAACCTGAGTTTTAGCAAACTCTAGGAAATAGTGGAGAACTGAGGAGCCTGGCCTGCTACAGTCCATGAGGTCACAAAGAGTTGCATGTGACTTAGTAACTAAACAATAGCAATAGGGAAACACACAGGATGCAGTAGGATGCCTTTAAAAGCTTAAATTTATTTTAGATATACAAAGAGTTTTATCCAAAATTGCAACATCAACTGTGGCCTGGGTACTTCCATCAGAACAGATGTATGACGAATCAAAATAGTTTTCAACAGGAAGTACAAGCTAAAAATTAATACTAGCTTTGCAGGAAGGAAAAGTATCTGCTGGGGACTTGAAGTTGTCCTTCCAATTCTCCTGCCAGAATAGTTCTGAGTATTATAAAGAAATTCGAGGAATTAGGAAACAGCAAGCTCTTGTTTTGATATCTATGTCTTCATCAATCTTCTAACTGATTGATCACATAGCCTTCACTACAAGAGACCCTTTTCTGAAGCAGCAGTTTTCAAATGTGTCTCTATTAGTTCATGAATCCTTATCAAAGTCCTCACTCATTAGTCCAGCATGAAAAGTCTCCCATAATCATGTCCAATTAGATCATCTGAATCTACCCGCTGTGTGCTTCCATTAGTTGAGCTTGCTGGTCAGATCAAACATGGCCTCTACATCTTTCATATTCCTTTGAGAAAATTTGGTTTAACAGAAAGAATATGAGTTTTGGTTCAGCATAGCTCAGTGTGAATCTTATTTCTAACTCTATGACCTTGGGCTAGTTCATTAACTTCACTGAATCTATTTCTTCAATTGGAAAATGAAATGAATAATATCTACCTTGCAGAGCTATTATGAGCATTAGATAACATTTTATAAAATGTCAAGCAATGTGACTTGCACGTAATAGCTTCTCAATAAATGGAGGCTGTTATTGTAATTTCTTTCTCCAGATTTCTGTTTGGCAAGTCCTGAGCATCTTTATACTCCCCAAGGTGTTGTCCCAGTTCCTGTTCTATGTTCAGTTGATGTCAATTAATTCCTTCTAAATTGTTACCTGGTGGGGAATCAAAGGCCCTGGCTCTCCTCTGCCATTAGTACACTTAATAACCTTGAACAAGTCACTTACATTTTCTAGGCTTCATTTTGCAAAACTGTAAAGTGAGGTGTTTGATTAGATTATTTCTAATGCTGCCTCCAGCCCTAGGATTATGGATTCCATGAAAGCACCCCTTGTCCATGTCTTGTGAATTCCTTGAGTCCTATGACAATTTCCTGTACTTCACTGTATCCTCAGAGTCCCCTAGATATCTAGTTTTGATTAATTGATTACCTGGATGACCATTAAGGCAATCAGTGAATCAAACTATTGGCTTTCCCTCAAGTTCGGTTGATAGCAAACAATGGAAATTCCACATATACATGACCTTAGGATTTTATTTTGATCTTTCCATGTTGATCCAAAAGTACTGTCAGAGCCATGGTTAAGATAGGTAGATGTTACCAGGTCAATAAAGGTAAGAAAGTTGGTATGTTCTCAGTCTAAACAAGTTTCAGACTTTTCCTTTTAACCTTAATATTTCATACACAATTACAAAAAAGTCCAGAATGCTGCCAGATACATGGGTTATTGCAACTGATTACCTAATTTGGATCCAATAATAAAACCACTTTGGTAAGAACCTCTGCTCCAACCCACTGCCATTTGTAGCTGTTTAACAACTGGCAAAAATAGTAAGATCTTCATGAAAAAGAAATAATTATGTCTGTCAGCTGGACTGGAGAGGGTATCTCCAGTGTCAAGATGGTTGACAATCAAGGAATAGGCTACACAATGTGAAATTAAGGCAGTAATCTGAATAGATCCACTTCCTCTAACAGTGTTCATTACTTACAAAGTGGGACACTCCTGAATTCCCAGACTCTAGTCTGCTTTAGGTACTCAGAACCTGTACAGCATTAATCAGTGTGAGCCATAGAACTCAAGAGGTCAGTCACTTACAGTTGACATCATCTTTTGTGTCCAAACTCATCAAAAACTGGATACTCTTCTAATTTAAATATACTGATTGTTTCTAGCAATTTTTTTCTTGTAATTTCTTAAAATTTAATTTCAGAGTTATAATTTTGGTTTTAAAAATTGACATTTAACTGAGAATCAGAAGCCTCTTTAGAGTTGATACATTACATATATGTGATTTTTTGGCAAAGGTTTATTTCTATCATCATCTCTTCACCATTTGAGGATCCAGATGCATGAATTGTATATAATTCAACATTTTAAAATATATTTTGTATTTATGTTTGAAATATAAGTACTTGAATGTATATTTTTGAATGAATGAAATAGAGAATGAACTAAGCTCAAGTTTTACACTGGAGAATGAAATCAGCAATTTTCTTGTTTCATGAGTTGTTGTTTTTCCTTTGCTTCTTTGTGTCTGACTCTTTATTACCCACTGGCATGCAGCCCACCAGGCTTCCCTGTCTTTCACTATCTCCTAGAGTTTGCTCAAACTCATGTCCACTGAATCCATGATGCCATTCAACCATCTCATTCTCTGTCACTCTCTTCTCCTCCTGCTCACAATCTTTCCCAGGATCAGGGTATTTTACAATGAGTCAGCTGTTCGCATCAGGTAGCCAAAGTACTGGAGCTTCAGTTTCAGTATCAGTCCTTCCAGTGAATATTCAGAGTTGATTTCCTTCAGGATTGACTGATTTGATCTCCTTGCTGTCCAAGGGTCTCTTAACAGTCTTCTCTAGCACCACAGTTCGAAAGCATCAGTTCTTCAATATTCAGCCTTCTTTATGGTCTATATCTCATATCCATACATGACTATTGGAAAAAACATAGCCTTGACTAGATGGACTTTTGTCGGCAAAGTGATGTCTCTGCTTTTAAATACACTGTCTAGGTTTGTCATTGATTTTCTTCCAAGAAGCAAGTGTCTTTTAATTTCATGGCTGCAGTCACCATCCACAATGAAATTGGAGCCCAATAAAATAAAGGCTGTTACTATTTTCCCCCCATCTATTTGCCATGAAGTAGATGGTGATTGCAGCCATAAAATTAAAAGACGCTTACTCCTTGGAAGGAAAGTTATGACCAACCTAGATAGCATATTGAAAAGCAGAGACATCACTTTGCCAACAAAGGTCCGTCTAGTCAAGGCTATGGTTTTTCCTGTGGTCATGTATGGATGTGAGAGTTGGACTGTGAAGAAAGCTGAGCGCCAAAGAATTGATGCTTTTGAACTGTGGTGTTGGAGAAGACTCTTGAGAGTCCCTTGGACTGCAAGGAGATCCAACCAGTCCATCCTAAAGGAGATCAGTCCTGAGTGTTCTTTGGAAGGACTGATGCTAAAGCTGAAACTCCAATACTTTGGTCACCTCATGCGAAGAGTTGACTCATTGGAAAAGACCCTGGAGCTGGGAGGGATTGGGGGCAGGAGGAGAAGGGGATGACAGAGTATGAGATGGCTGGATGGCATCACCGACTTGATGGACATGATTTTGGGTGAACTCTGGGAGTTGGTGATGGACAGGGAGGCCTGATGTGCTGCGATTCATGGGGTCGCAAAGAGTCAGGCATGACTGAGTGACTGAACTGAACTGAACTGAATGGACTGGATGCCACAAACTTTGTTATTTGAATGTTGAGTTTTAAGCTAGCTTTTCCACTCTCCTCTTTACCTTCATCAAGAGGCTGTTTAGTCCCTCTTCACTTTCTGCCCTTAGGGTGGTATCATCTGCGTATCTGAGGTTATTGATATCTCTCCCAGCAATCTTGATTCTAGCTTATGATTCATCCCACCCAGGATTTCACATGATGTACTCCGCATATATGTTAAATAAGCAGGGTGACAACATACAGCCTTGATGTACTGTTTCCCAATTTTGAACCAGTCCATCTTTTTCACGTTCTGTTCTGTTACGTCTTATCTGCATACAGGTTTCTGAGGAGACAGGTAAAATGGTCTGTTATTCCCATCTGTTTAAGAATTTTCCACAGCTTGTTGTGATCCACATTCAATGTCTTAAGTGTAGTCAATGAAGCAGAAGTAGGTGTTTTTCTGGAATTCTCTTGCTTTTTACTTTGATCCAACACATGTTGGCAATTTGATCTCTGGTTCCTCTGCCTTTTCTAAATCCAGCTTGCACATCTGGAAGTTCTTGGTTTATGTACTGTTGAAGCCTATCTTGAAGGATTTTGAGCATTACCTTGCTAGCATGTGAAATGAGCACAGCTGTGTGGTAGTTTGAACATTCTTTGGCACTCCCCTTCTTAGGGATTGGAATGAAAACTGACTTTTTTCAGTCCTGTGGCCATTGCTGAGTTTTCCAAATTTTCTGTCATATTGAGTGCAGCACTTTCACAGCATAATCTTTCATGATTATTTTAGTTGGTCTAATAGGAAAACAGAAAATGAAGAAGCATATAAAGTAAATAATTATAAGAGCTGCTCCGAAACAAACAGGATGCTAAAGAATAGACTGATTCCTTGGTAGTGTTGAAGAATGTTCTTAATAGGCAGTCCAGGAAGTCCTCATTGATAAGGTGACATTTACATTAAGATCTTGAGTCTGAAAAATGATTAGTCTTGTACCAACCTGAGGAAGAGAGTGTTATGGACTCCTTTGGGAGTCCTTTCTGCCAAGAGTAAGGAATATGAGAGCGTATGTCTACTTGATCTCAGAAATTTCACCATATAAATAGGGAGGTGGAGCATGTACAAACAAATAAGTATCTACCCTAGGAAGTTTATAGGATGTTCCATCAAATTGAATGTGAGAGGTGAGCAGAGAGAGGGACCGGAGTGCAATGATACAGCACAGCAGCAACAATGACCTGAGAGAAAGTCTGAATCTCACCAAGACAGGGAATCGATTCTCAAAATAGTATTATTAATTGAAGCTCTCATTATGGTTTGGAATAGGATGTGTGTATTATCTCCACCTACAACATCCCTCTTTTATTAAAACTTCAGATCCAGGAAAGCAGTGTTATTTGCTTGCTTAATTGCTTTGCTTATAAACTCAGTGTCCAGTGGAGTGCCCTGTTCACAGAGGGCAGTCAGCAAATGTTCTCATCTGCTTACCTGAAGAGCTTAAAGCAAAGATGCAGAGTTCAACCACTCTTGTTCTTTGCAATTAATAATGTAAGCTATGTTAAGGACAAAACATCAAAGAGGTTAAGTTCAGTGCAGTTCAGGATTCAAAGGGGTTCTCTCAAGCTATCTCATAGAGACTTGTCTTAGAAGGGCATGGAACAAATAACCAGGTATTAGTCAAGGGGTCAGGGCAACTTAATCATTTTAGTTTATTGCAACACTATATATATGAAGGATAATAATATTCAAGTGACCATAGTTAGTGAGATCATAGCAAGAGAGGACTCAAAATGTATGAAAATCAAATATTTTTCATTTAGATGAAAAATTTATCACCAGCTTTGTTTGAAGAGACATCTTAGCTCTTCTAACTCTTTTTCTTTGGAAGTTGAGACCAAAAATAAGAGGTATACTATTTTCCCATGCTAACTTATATCTCTGCATAAGGGATGGCCAGTGCTTCAAGGTCCCTGAGCTCACTGGTATTCATAGACTGCTTAATAACTGAGAGTGGATCCTAAGAGCAATTGCTTGATGTTTAGGAAAAAGGTTAAGTGCAGTTAGAAGGTAGTCACATTGGAATTGCCCCTAATTCTTCAGAATGGCCCATATGATTTAGGGCAACAGAAGGGTGATTGACGGGTTGTCAAGTTTAACTTCATTATGTTGACAATGAATGGCTGAACTATCACCTAACATCCACATGACTCATAAAGTTCCTCTTTGTTTCTCATGAAACTGCTTCTGCTTTTATTTTGGATACCATATCTTGGTACAGTGAGAAGGAAGATTCCCTTCATTAGATTAAAACAAACAAACAAGCAAACTTTCCATTTCAGTGAGCACTCAATTACAACACCTAGAATTTTCTGAACAACAACATAAATTGCTTATATATTTAGACACCTGCCTATTGATTTGATGAATATTAGAATGATCATTCTGACTAAGGCCTCCCCTAACTCTTAAAAATCCTTCCATTGTTTATTTCAATTAAGGTATCTCAGTCTCTACAAGGCAGTGGCACCCCACTCCAGTACTCTTGCCTGGAAAATCCCATGGACAGAGGAGCCTGGTAGGCTGCAGTCTACGGGGTTGCTAAGAGTTGGACACGACTGAGCGACTTCACTTTCACTTTTCACTTTCATGAAAGTGAAAGAGAAGGAAATGGCAACCCACTCCAGTGTTCTTGCCTGGAGAATCCCAGGGATGGGGAGCCTGGTGGGCAGCCGTCTATGGGGTTGCACAGAGTCAAACATGACTGAAGTAACTTAGCAGCAGCAGCAGTCTTTACCCATGTTCTTTAGGTATTAATATCTCAATGAGATCTAAGATTATGAATACTGTTGTTAGTCACTTGTTTCTGGTTATTTATAAATAAGGTCTCCCCATACTTTACAGTGTAGCCGAGGGTCAGAACTTAAGGGCTGAAACATTTGATCTGGTGTGATAGTGGAGTTACTGGGTTAGTCTGCAGCTCTGAGGAAGCATGTCAGTCATGAGCAGGATTCTGGAGAAGGGAAAACAGTTGGGAAATTGGAGTTTAGATGGAACACAAGGGGATGGTGGGGGAATAGGGAGGTGAGAGAAGACAAATACTCATCTCAAAATGTGAATAATGTTGCACCACACCAGCAATCCAATATCCTAATCTCTCATCACTAATCCCATTAGGAATTAATTTGCTGTTCTCTTTCCCTTTGCTTCCAAATTCCTGGTGTCTCCAGCTCTTTCCTCCCTTCCCCTCAGTTTCTGTCTCTGTCCTTCCCAATTTCAATGTCCAGGGAGTACTCAATGAGTCGGAAGCTATTTTAATAAGTGTGAGATCATTCAAAACTTAAAATCTCCATGAAGATATTATTCTGGATGATAATCCTGCCTTGGACTTTGCAACAATCTATGAGGGTTAGAATAAAATATGTAAATTTATGCAATCGTTATCTAAATGTGCACATATACCAAAAAAAGGATTTACACCTGCAATAAGCACTCAAGAAGCATTGGGTGACTATGTGGATTTTGCCCTTCTGCAGATTCTTCTATCTCTATTTTGAAATAATAGGTCAGTCCTGAAATCCTGTGTCACAAGAAAGGCTGCATGCAAATATTCTTTTGTGCTCCTGAACTTTTCCAGAAATGGGCATTGCTTAACCACCTGAGAAAGAAGTATGAGCCAGATGCAAACACATGCTAGCAAGAACCCAGGAACACCATCTCAGGCTGCTGGAATTCACAGACTCCAAATCTGCAAAGGAAAGCAATGTGAGTCCATCCAGCTGTGCTGACAGCAAGGTTACCAAAATTCCCTTTACACAATGGTTTTGCTGAGGTCAGGTGATTACCTCACTAGACCCTGCTTGTGAAATTGCAGTGGTCAGGAAAATGTGGGGTGGCTATAAGCTCATCAGCTGGAAAGCTGGAAAAACCAGTTCAGAAAGCTGTCAGTTTAGAGATGTTTTCAACATATCAGCAATATGATGTCCAGATAGCAGATTGCATAATAACTAGTGCAGCAAATAGATTGATTTTCTCCCCCCAGAGCAAAATGTTTGACAAGGAGGTAACCCAGTGCTTGAGCAGACTTTCTCCATGAGGATCCTGCTGGACTTACTACACTTGAGTGCTAAGCAGAAGGCAATCTTATTTTTAACTGGAAATCAAAAATTTGCCCTAAAATATAAGCATGTATTTCCCAACAAATACTCCTTTAAAGAAACCAACAATCTAGTATCCTTCAGAATATTTATTATATGCAATATATATTTTATAAGCCTTAAAATAAAGCATCTGTTACATATTTTTGCAATGCATTCTTAGCCTGAAAATCTATTTTTTTCCTTTTCTCTTAATTTTCTAATTTCACCTTATTTTGCCTTTTCCAAATGAGAACTTAATAACATCAAATCTCAAATAATGACATTTTTAATTCCTTTTAAAGCTATTTTGCATTGTGTAGTTTTTTATACAAGTTATGGTGTGGCAGAGTTGATAGAATTCTAAGAAATGAATTAATCAAATTAATCAAACTGCCAGATGCTTAAATATGAAACACTGTAAATTAGATATTATTTTTGACAGTCACCAAAATAGAGTGTAATGATCAAATGAAAAATATCTCAGTTATTTTTTCTTCTCCATCTTGTTTTCCTCTTTTGGAGTTTTTAGTGTATAACTTTGGTTATAGTTGGGCCAGAAATAAGTTATTGTATTCAGTTATGGAAATAGTCACTTATAGACATGGAGACTACAAGGAGGTAAATGTCAGCTGTATGTCTCTTGGTTGATTTGATGAAAGCTGTATCAGCAGTGTTCTTCAAAAACACTTTGAATCATGCATTTCAGAGCTGTAAGTACTTTCAAGACTTCTAGTTCAATGTGCTACTTTAACGAAGTTAAAATAATGTTTTTCCATTTTATTGCACTTTTGGTTCAGAGAGGTCAGATAAGCTCTTGGAGGTCAAAAAATTAGACTGGAGGGACCTAGAATCCTGGCTCCCACTCTATAATCCAGTGCCTTTCTGATAGTCTAATATAGTAAATAGACTTCATCTATGCAACCATCCTCTTCATCTCTGTGCATAACAATAATTGTTAATCAAAGCTGACCTGCTTTCATGCTGAGCATGGAAGCAACCTCAGAAAACATTGCATCTCTTCAAAATTGTCAAGTAATCCACTTGGCAGATGGGAGGAAACCCACTTCCAGTCTCTGTATTGGACTCAGTCCAATTCAGGTTAGTCGCTCAGTCGTGTCTGACTCCCTGCGACCCCATGAACTGCAGCATGCCAGGCTTCCCTGTCCATCACCAACTACTGGAGCTTGCTCAAACACACGTCCATTGAGTCGGTGATGCCATCCAACCATCTCATCCTCTGTCGTCTCCTTCTCCTCCTGCCTTCAATCTTTCCCAGTATCCGTGTCTTTTCCAACGAGTCAATTCTTCGCATTGGGAGGCCAAAGTATTGGAGCTACATTCCAGTGCTACCGTATGGATTACATTCCCTTAAAAGACAGCTCTGAGGGGCTCAGATTCAAGCCTTATGACAGGAAATAGCTTCTAAGTCAAATAAGTCAATCGAGATCATCAATTGTAACAAATATACCACAGTAAATGCAAGATATAAATAAAAGAAGGAATCGGTTTATATGGGCAAAGATGAGAAAGGGGCATATAGGAACTCTGTACTTTCTGTTCAATATTTCTGCAAACTTAAAACTGCTCTAAAAATAGTTTTTTTTTTTTTTTCTTTTGTGCTGCACTATGCACTTTGCAGGATCTTAGTTCTCTGACCAGGGATCACATCCAGTCCTCTGCAGTGGAGGCTCGGAATCCTAACCACGGAACCACCAGGGAATGCCTAAAGCAATCTATTTGTTTAAAGTCAACAGATTGTCTGACTTATTCCTACTGTTGATCTATATACATCATCACGTGTACATTTGTACATGGCCATTACTAGGGACCATAGAAGCAACTGAGATGGACAGGTCAGCCATAACTCCCATTATCTGAAGAATGTTATTTTAAGAATGATTTTGGAATAAGAAACCTAAATATATATCCTTCAGGTTAAACTGTCTTTGACATGTATCCATGATGCACAAGCCTTTATTTTTTTCTTAATAACAAAATAATTACCAAAGTATAATAGTTATTGTCAAAACATTTTTTTTTCCTTTTTTGCAGTTTTCCTAAAATTAACAAGCTTAAACTGTGGATTACGGAAGGCAATATACTTCAAGTGTGTACACTATGATTCAAGGGTAAATATGTCCCACAGGAAAAGTTTAAGAAAGTGATGTTGTTTAGCTTGGCAAAGAGGAGACTAAAGGGTGCTCTGAGAATTGTGTTTGAAATATGATGATCTATTAAATAGAGGACAGGAACCAGCTGTTCTTCATTTCCAGGGAGGAAAGAATAGGAAATTGACACAATAGAAGATTTTGGGTTCATTATAATAGGCTTTTCCTAATTAATGCCACTCATTTTTCAAACATTATTTGTTCTTTCTTTCATCAGAGACTTGTGTTTTACCATATAACATAAGATTCTACATGTATTAATATTATTACTTTGTAATCCTTCTCAATTCATTTCAGTTTTTATCTATCAAGAAGTATTGAGCATTTGTCAATGACCTAAACTTTGTATATGGTATTTATTCCTCAATTCTTCAATAAGCAGTTCAATGGCATAAACTATTTTCCTAAGAAACAGGTTGGTAAATGCATATGGTCTCTTTGGCATCCTGAAACAAGTTAGTATGGAAAAAAAAAAACTAAGCTAAACTTTCTCAAATCATCCACTGGGAGGGAAAAAACAAACAAACAAACACATTACAAGCATCTCTTCTCTCAAGTATACCCCCACACGCATCCCATGTATGCCCTACTGAAATACCTTCCTCATTTCTGGAGTCCTAAAATATGACCACATATATCAGCCATGCACCACATTCCACCTCAAGTCATAGCATTTTCCCAAAGCTGAAGAGAAACCTTGTCATATCTTTATCCCATCTCCAAGAGCTTAACTTTCAAGAGAAGAGATGTAGAAACAATGAGGTGTAAATATCTCAGCTTGAGGCACAGATTGAGTAGACAATGGAGATTTTCTGAAAATATATTTCATCTTTGAAAACAAATAGAGCATCCCTGATTGCATTGTTAGGACCAGAGTGAGGACATGAGGCCCTCAGAAAGAAAGGACTCATAATGCCTCTTCCAAAGGGAAGGTAGGAGATACACAGGGAGTTAAGTCCTATGGCAGAAGCCCATCTCAGTAGAATTTGCCAAAAAGAAAAAAAAAAAAAAGTGGGCATGATTAACAGGGTTTTGGAGATTAGGATAAGCTTGTTTTTCTTTGTATTCTTTATTTTTTTATTTATTTATTTATTTTTTTTTTGGCTGCACTGGGTCTGTGTTGCTGTGTGTGGGTTTTCTTTAGTTGTAATGAGCAGAAACCACTTTTCATTGTGATTGATGTGCAGGTTTCTCATTGTGGAGGCTTCCCTTGTGGTAGAGTGCAGGCTCTGCAACTAGGCTTCCATAGTTGCACAACATGGGCTCAGTATTTTTGGTACATGGGCTCAGTTTCTCCAAAGTTTGTGGAATCTTCCCAGACCAGGTATTGAACCTGCGTCCTCTGCACTGAAAGGTAGATTCCTATCCACTGTACTACCAGCGAAGTCCTGTATTTCTTATTTTTGTTTTTGCAAGTCTGTCCTCCTGTAACTAATCCAATCTATAATATGAAAATTGTTTACTTGACTTCAGAAACTGCAAGAAAACAGAATCTAAGGAAAAATGAATCTGCAGCCAACATTAGGCCTAGCTCTAAGGCTGAGGGGCGAGTTACAATTTGGTGGTGGTGCTCAGTCACTCAGTCATGCCAGACTCTTTGTGACTCTTTGTGACTGTAGCCTGCCAGGCTCCTCTGTCCATGGAATTTTCCAGGCAAAAGTGCTGGAACAGGTTGCCATTTCCTACTCCAGGGGATCTTCCTGACGTAGGGATCAGACCCAGGGATCAAACCTATATCTCTTGCAACTCCAGCTTTGGCAGGCAGATTCTTTACCACTGCGTTAGCTGGGAAGCCCTAGTTATAACTTAAGTGTGGACAAAACACTATGCAACAATAAGAAGTGGAGAGTCTTGGAAAACTGCTTGAAAGAAGTGACTTTTGAGCAAATGTAGAGAAAGAAGTTTAGCAAGTAGATGTAGGAGTGAAGAATTTTAGGAAAATTCTAGAGAGTACTTTACCCATTCATTGTCAATGAAGGCTGGCTCAAATGTTAACTTTCTGAAATTTCAGCTTCATAATTGTTCTCTAGCCCTGACTGAAAATCTCTGGGAAATTAAGAGTAAAGAACTGATAAAAATAGTGGTGGATACTTTGTAAAGGAAACAAATTGAAAAATAATACTATCTGTGTTGTTACTTGAGAATAGTCCAGTCCTAGAACTGGAAAGGGATTCCCCCATGGCTCAGCGGTAAATAATCTGCCATCAATGCAGGAGATGTGGGTTCCTTTCCTGGGTCAGAAAGATCACCTGGAGAAGGTATGACAACCCACTCTAATATTCTTGACTGGAGAATCCCATGGACAGAGGAGCCTGGTGAGCTACAGCTTATAGGGTTGCAAAGAGTCAGACACGACTAAAGCGACTGAGCATGCACCCGTGTAAAGCCACAAAGGATTGTAGATAGATGAATTGTGTAAGATCCCAGATTTGCAAATCTATTTGTCCTACCATGAGGTCTTACCCATGGTCAACGTGTGATGGCACAGGCATGGATGTCCCATAAGGGTAAGTCCACCATCAAACAACCACCAGGAACCTGTGGCAGATGCTATCAAACAGTTTAATCACTCTTAAATCTTTTTCCCCCCATGGCACTGAAAAGTCCAATTGAAAACTAGTTGATTTCTCTGCTACTTTGCTCTTTATCATTTCAGACCATTTAGAGAACATTTATTTAACTGTTAAGTATATGCAATTGAGCACTGAGTACTTTTTAGTATGATTCGTACACAAAAAATGTATACACACATACTTACATACACATATGCTTTACACACACACTTACATACACATATGTATTACGTATTCAAAGTCACAGTGAAGAACTGAAATAACTTTTACTTTATTTCTGGATCTGAGAAACATCTTCTCCCAAAACACTGTAGAAATTGTGCACAGTGTATTTATCAGTCTCTAGACATGAGCAGTTTAGAAATTGAATCTTGTTCTAAGTATTCACCTTGGTCAAGGCATTTGATTTAGACCACATCTCTCCTGAAAGAAATAATACATATTAATTAAATCAAGTTTATCTGTATTTATCTATATAGATTGATAATAGACAGATTAACCTTCTTTCTTGTCCTTGGCTACATTCAAGGACTTTTTTTTTTATTACTGATTTTAGGATGTAAGTCAATAACTTGAGTTCCAGGCACCCCTTTCAACTCTCCCAGGGTCCTTGAATAGGATCTTGTTAGCACCTGAAAAGTCTGGCACACACTAAGGCAATTAGCTTCTTTTCACACCTAAATTTACCTCCACCGCACGGAAACTTGCAGCTGTTCTCCTGCATTTGTTACTCAAATGATCTCTCTGGTAAACACTGAATCATGAGGCTGAGGCAACATGACATTATTGGCCTCCAAGGGACCTGGTCCTATTTCCCTAAAAATGTTATTTAAACTACCTTTACTTGGGGAGTCATCTTCCACATTGAGCACTGGGTACTTTGAGTATTTTTAATTATGCCATTTAACATAATAATAGAGAAAAATAAACCTTTTTGAGCTGTTTACTTCTAAGTTTAGGTTTTTCAATTGTTTTTAAACTGGCTTTTAACTGTTGATTAGCAAGCATTTATTTCACCAAAGCATTTAATTAATTGTCAATGCATCAAATGCTATACAAAATGCTATATCTTTGACTGTGGGAAGTAAAAAGTAGTCAAAATCTTATTTTTACCTATTAGATATATAGGTACACACACACACTGCCTATATGTAATATAAGCAGAATGATAGCTTTTATTGTGATATCTGAGAAGTACTCTAGACTCCTTAAATGGATCCTAGAATTTCCAAACTAAATAATATTTTTGAAAATTGTGTCATCAAGATTGATCAAATAATAAACTGAAATGGAAAGGCCTGGATCAGACCTTGAAATATGAAGGCATTTTCCCATATTTTTGAGGTTCAGATCCAACATCCTTTAGTCAGGTACCTTCACATCATGAATAAAATATAGAGACAGGGTATTTTAAGTGGAAGGTTGGTTTTGGTGGAGTCATTCAAGTGGAACTCTAGACCAGAACTGGTAGCTCAGATGGTAAAGAGTCTGCTTGCAGTGTGGGAAACCCAGGTTCGATCTCTGGGTCAGGGAGACCCCCTGGAGAAGGAAATGGCAACCCACTCCAGTATTCTTGTCTAGAAAATCCTATGGATGAAGGAGCCTGGCAAGCTACTGTCCATGAGGTTGTCAAGAGTCAGAGAAGACTGAGTGCCTAACACACTTTCACTTCTACTTTCTAAACAGGAACTAGACAGGACAGCAAACATCAGCTAATAGTACAAGGCAGGTTTTCCTTCTGGTGAATATTCCTCAAGGATGAGAAAGTACAAGAGTTAGAACATGTTTAAGCATAATAATCGGAGAAGGCAATGGAACCCCACTCCAGTACTCTTGCCTGGAAAATCCCATGGATGGAGGAGCCTGGAAGGCTGCAGTCCATGGGGTCGCTGAGGGTCGGACACGACTGAGCGACTTCACTTTTACTTTTCACTTTCATGCACTGGAAAAGGAAATGGCAACCCACTCCAGTGTTCTTGCCTGGAGAATCCCAGGGACGGGGGAGCCTGGTGGGCTGCCGTCTATGGGGTCGCACAGAGTCGGACACGACTGAAGTGACTTGGCAGCAGCAAACATAATAATGCACATGGAAAACCAAAATAGAAAATTTGATTATCCAAGGGAGGCATGAGGGGCCCTGGATGCCTGAGAAGAAAATCACAGTGTACAAGAGTGTTAAGCTACAGAATCAGTGACTGAATGCTACCCTTCTTCAGAAATCCTTGCCTGCTGCTGCTGCTGCTAAGTCACTTCAGTCGTGTCTGACTCTGTGCGACCCCATAGATGGCAGCCCACCAGGCTCTGCCATCTCTGGGATTATCCAGGCAAGAACACTGGAGTGAGCTGCCACTGCCTTCTCCAATGCATGAAGGTGAAAAGCGAAAGTGAAGTCGCTCAGTCGTGTCTGACCCTCAGTGACCCCATGGACTGCAGCTTTCCAGGCTCCTCCATCCATGGGATTTTCCAGGCAAGAGTACTGGAGTGGGGTGTCATTGCCTTCTCCAAAAATCCTTGACTAAGCTCTCTCAAAAGTTTTAAATTCTATTCCTTGAAGGTCTTGAAGACCATTGGCTTAGTATGCCAGAGTGTGTCAGGGTTTATAAATGGGTCCTTCTCATTTAATTTTTTATATTAAGTGAACAGAGTTAATCATGGTCAATTAAGCAAACAGTTAATCATGGTCAATTAAAAAAGGATGTAAGTGTTACAAGAAAGGGGAACCCCTTCAGGGCCCAAAAGTGGGCTCTTGTCTAACACTTGGAAATGAATTTTTTGAGGAGATACATGTACTGACAAAGCAAGACACTTTATTGGAAAGGGCACCCGGGTGGAGAGCACTAGAGTAGGCAGCCCTGGAGAACTGCTCTGCCACATGGCTCGCAGTCTCAGGTTTTATGGTGATGAGATTAGTTTCCTGGTAGTCTTTGGTCAATCATTCTGACCCAGAGTCCTTCCTGGTGGCACACACATTGCTCAGCCAAAATGGATCCCAGCGATAAGGATTCTGGGAGGTGGTTGGACATATGGTGTCTCCTTTTGACCTTTCCCAAACTCTTCTGGTTGGTGGTGGCTTATTAATTCTGTGTTCCTGACTAAGACCTCCTGTAGTAAAACAGTTTGTGCCAGAGTAGTCACTTTCAGTCAGTGTACTTCTCTTAACTCAAATACCAGTCTTGTGGGTAGCTAGAGTTGGAAGACAAGGAAAGATTAGGAGGTATTAAACCTGAAGACTGTTAAAAGAGGATTACTGGTAATACAAACTTGACAAGTAGTTGAGAATAAGCTGAAACTTAGAAAAAATACAGAAGTTGTGAGCATTTTGTTCAAAACTCTGAAAAATTGAGTCATTAATTTTTAGTACTATGCAGAAGTATAATTTAGATATGTAATAATCTCTATAACATAAGGAATTTCTTTTCCTTTTAAACATATGCTTTAAGCGAATTATTCTATATTAACACAAAGTTAAAGCAACTAATTTACTGAGTGCTCTGAGTGTGCTAGTCACTCAGTAGTGTCCAGCTATTTGTGACCCCATGGACTGTAGCCCTCCCAGATCTTCTGTCCATGGAATTCTCCAGGCTAGAATACTGGAATGGGTAGCCATTTCCTTCTCCAGGGGATCTTCCTGACCCAGGGATTGAACTCAGGTCTCCTGCATTGTGAGGGAATTCTCTACCATCTGAGCCACCAGGGAAGTCCAATTTACTGTAGTGGTATATAAATAATTGTATTTTATATATTCTAAGGAAAGTACTGTTATATTGTGTCGATCTTCTTTCTCTCCCTTTTCCCTTGTTTCCTCACTTCTCTTTTTTTTCCACCTTTTCTGTTTTTCACACTTTCCTTCTTTATTCTTTCTTTTTTCTTATTTTTCCCATGTGTGAAATATAAATAACTCTTTTTATTTTCTTGTTTTAAGGAAATACTTAACTGAACATGAGGCCAATAGGCATGGTTCAAATTTAAAATTTATTTAAAATTTGTAATAAAGTACAGCTCCTTACAATACTAAAAATCACATCAACATTTCTGTATTATACTTAAATCTTCTTCCTTCATTTCTAGTTTTTACAGTGTAACTTCCTGAAGAGTATGGGGAAAGAGTAAAATGCATATCCTAGTGTTAAATCTGATCTTGTGTCATATCTTCTTACATTGAGATATCATTTGATTAAAGCCTACAAATGTCTTTATCATCATCTGCACAGTTTTGAGTTACGGTCCCTTTATGGAGCTTCTTGCGAAAGTCTCTTCATCTTAGCCAGTATTCCTAACTCCTTATCTGAAAAGAGGACATGTAAATTTTATACATTGTGTAAAAAGAGTGTAAAAAAAGCTTAAATAGCATACAATTGTTATCTCACAGTCTTGGTGGGTCAAAAGTCTGGGCATAGCTTAGCTGAGTCCTTTGTTTTGATTTCACAAAGCTGTAGTCAAGGTATCTTTTGACCAGATTACATTATCATCTGGCAGTTCAACTGGGGAAAATCCACTTCCAAGCTCACTCAGTTATTGGCAAGTTCATTTCTTTGTGTGTGTACAGTCTGAGATGCCCAGCTTTCTGCTAGCTGTCACCTGGAGGCCATCCTCGACTCTGTAGCCCCCTGCTTTGTCATCTTCACCGTAGACAGTTTACAACATAGCAGATTGCTTCTTTAGTAAGAGAGTGAAAGCAAGTACAAGTCTGGCCAGACAGAGTATATAAAACCTGATATAATCATGGGAAGTGTATCCTACTACTTTTGCAAACTCTACTAGTTGGAAGAAAGGCACAGTTTGTATCCACACTTGAAGGGCGAAGGCTACACGAGAACATGTACATTAGGAGGTGGGAATCATGGGGCCACTTAAAGTCTGTCCACCACAGACTGGATATGGTTTAACATTCAGAGAGTCTTCAATCTTGGAAAACAAGTAATCAGCATGGTTTCATCCATCACAGCCCAGCTGATCATCCCATCCATTTCACAAAGATCCCCAGAGGTAAGAAATATAGTGCTATAAAATAAAGATGATATTGGAGGGCAACCTGTTTGGTGACTGGTGAGTGATGAAGTTGCTGTTCATCTTGCTATTATTTGTGGTGTGAGCTTCTCATTTCTAATCCTAGCCATGATTCAGGGTCTATTAATGATGACAGGCCTAATTCCTCTTTAACTTCTTCCTCAACTTTCAAAATGTAGATGATGATATACATCAATCTTAGAAAGGCAGTATGAGCTTTAGCATGTAAAGAATTCAGCCCAATTTTGTACAGAAATAATTTTGAGTAAGAATTCAGCAGAAAGCAGCATAAATCTTTAAAGAGCTGGCATAAAACAGTGCTGGGGAGGTGATAGAGTTCTAATTTAATACAGAGAAGTGAAGGCTAAGGGGTGATTTAATCTCCATCTACAAATATAGGAGAAATCTCTGTAAGAAATCAATTATTTTGCATATTCAAGGAAGCCCAAATTAGATTGAATTAAAGAAATAGGGAATTTTGTTTAGCCAAATTTTTTTTTTTTTTTTTAAGTTTTAAAGAAATTCTGCTGTCTTTTCTAGGGGAGCTAAATTGGCATGTGTTTTAGGATGAACTGGAAATGTTCTTGACATTCTTTTTCTTTTTTTTTTGTATCTTATTTTTTAGTACACATTACCTAAAAGTGTAAATTTCCTTCTAAACTAAAAAAAATAAGCAATTTTATTTCCTTATGCAAGAAAAATGAGGCAGACTGTTCTGAATTTTGATACTATAAGCCAGGTTTGTTTGAAAAGTCACATCATGCTAACCACAGAAGGTAGCTGAACATAGAATGGTATAAAACTACCCATTAGTACACAAATTCACTCTGAATTTTGTGTTTGCATCAGTGAACAAACTGAAGCTGTGACTATGCTTATATATGAAATAATCATCATTAAAAGGCTTTAAGTTGAACTAAAAAAATTCAATAAACACAAACAGAAAGAAAGGAAGAAAAGAGAAAACAACCAAACTGGTTGGTTGGTAAGTGGTTAAGACTATTGTTGGGGAGGAAGAAATTTTTTTCTACTCTTCTGGGTTCTTCTGACTTGCCTAAGAATTAAATTGACATGAGACACATTAATAGGAGAAAATCAAGGCAATATTTAATAAAATGTATATAATGGACAGACCCAGAAGAAGTGAGTAACTTTCCAAAATGACTGAAGCCCTCACCTTAAATTTCTTATTCAGCTAAAGACACAAGAGGATGATGGAGGTAGTGCTTTGGGAACTCAAAGAGTAGGAAGACAACCCTGGTCTCTAAGAAGTCCTCCCTCTATCCCTAGCCCTTATTCAATGCAGAGACCTCTGGTGATAGAATTATTACTGTGATAACCCCTCTATCTATATTTTTAGGGGGAAAGTTAGGGTGAAGATTGAAGTTTCTTCTTGAGTCTTTCGGGCCTGAATTATACTTAGCTTGAAATACGCTATATGCCAAAGAGGCACTTAAGGGTGGCAATTTTTGCTCCCTTACTCTGTTATTCTCAAATAATGATTATCATCATGGACTTTGACTGTGAATGTCACCAAGTTTATCTCCCAACATATATATGATTCACTTCATTACCTTGGGCATATCTTCATCCAAATTCTTCTGAAATCATGTCATTGAGTAAAACCTCAACTGTTCTTTAGTTAATTTATTTCATGTTGCATGCTGAGAAAGTTCTTTCTTTTCTTGATCCTTATTCCTCCCCTCCTCCATAGGACTATTGTTTCCTCTGGAGTTTATTTTTCATCTTAACATAGATGACATTTTGTAAAATGAAGAAGATCACCAAGGTACTCCTTTAATATTCTCATTTTTCAATCATCATCTTGAGTTCTTCAATGGCTTAATTTATTAAGCAGTCTTAAGTTCTTCCAGAAGCTTTCCCCACGCCTGACACTGTATATGCTAGAGAAGAGATAAGAGCATAATGGGCTAAAGTGGTTATTAGACATGGATGGAGTGTTGACTTGCTTATGAATTTAACTTCGAAACCAGTTGCTTAATCAGTTCATCACAAAGACACAGACTGGCTCATAAAACAACAGATGAGTGAGCACACAATAAAATCTAAGCTGTAAAGGCCATTAAACACTAAAGATATATTATAGAGTAGAACTTGCTTAGGTAAGAACTTCCTGCCCAGAGCCACACCGTGATGATTAATGCTTGCATATGTGAACTTTATGAAAAAGATAATGAATTGAATGTGTTCTTAAAAGATGCCATTTTAGACCTGTTTGGCTTTCTCTCCTCCCTTGGGAATCAACTGACCACACTCTGTTAGTTTAAACAAATGAACATTTAATGTTGGCCATTCTGCCAACCAACTTGGGGAAAAATGGAGTCATTTATCAAGGGGGAAAAAATAGGAAACATAATGAAGTGTCTTCTATTCTGGGAAGAAGGTAAAAACCAAACTAAAAAAGGAGGCTGCCACCGATTATGACTACAGATATAAAAGAGGCAGAACTTTAAGTTTGCTTTCGTACTTTGGTTTCTGCCTATTCTGGTATGAGGGAGCTGATTTTAATCATATCATGAGTCTTTCTTGTACCTTAATGATTGCTTTCTTTGACAACTTTAATGCTAGCCACTATAAACACATCTGCTTTTTCTTGGTAAATATCAAATAGATTGCAAATGATAGTAAAATAATTAGGACATTTATAGGTAGAAAATGCAACTTGAGGGTCATTTGTGATAATAGACTAAAAGTTATCTTAGATATATATATATATATAATATTTAACATAAATTCATTGATCACCTGATATTTATTATACTTAGTACTATTATAATAACTGAATAGAATACAAGGGGAATACAAGTCACAAACTCTGTCCTCAGGAGTTTATAACATATTCAGAAGAGAAAACATGTACCTAAGAATATATGCATACATTCATATGTACATAAATTATATAAATGAGATCTATAGGTTAAGAGAAAGAAAGGAGCCATCCTTGTTGTATAAAATGTATTGAGAGAGACTGAAGAAACCACTGATTTTTTTTCTGTATTATATTATTGATTATGTATATGCTGTATTAAAGCTAGTAAAATTATATATATAGTTACAAGTGAGTGAAGTCGCTCAGTCATGTCCGACTCTTGGCGACCCCGTGGACTGTAGCCTACCAGGCTTCTCCGTCCATGGGGTTTTCCAGGCAAGGGTACCGGAGTGGGTTGCCATTTCCTTCTCCATGGGATCTTCCTGATCCAGGAATCGAATCCGGGTCTCCTGCATTGCAGGCAGATGCTTTACCCTTATATGTATATGCAATTATGAGCATACACACAAAATTGATGAATAGTTCAAATCTGTTCAGCATCAAGATAGAGGTTTTCACTCCAATACAGTCATTGCACTCACACCAAGTATGAAAAGAACGACCAGGTTAATGAATAAGAAAAGGAAATCAAAGGGTAAATGCAACTCAAAGGCTTTTTTCCTGGTAGATGATGATGTTTCACCTTCAGTGAGCAAAAAAGTAGACATATAAGTAGCTTGGGAAATTTTTCTGAAATTTATTATGTACTGATTTTTTTCATTATGATCCATCCACACATTTCCTGGGAGTAAGGCAGCTTGAATATCAAAGCCAGATTTTTGTCCTTTAATTATCGGACTCATCCATGATCTTGCCTTACTGTGGCTAGATAAGGGATGGAGGGAACCAAGGTCTGAGCTAAGCTGGGGCAGGTGTTTTGGTATTTCCCATGAACAGAAAAAACAGAGAAGTATTGTTCAGAGAGAGAATTTTCTTGAACAGTAGTGAACATTAATTAAACATTAATTAATTAAACATAAGCATTAATTACATTAGTAAAACCAAGAGAAGTTAGAACTCAGAAAGGGTAAAAAAGACAAAACAAAGCATGAAAACCAGCAAAATGATTTTAAATTCAAGAGTAAGGGTATGTAAATATATAGAATAAATGCACCTAGGTGATGTTAGGATGTTCTTTTAAAGCTGCCCCAAAATGTTCTGTGGTTTGTTTATGAGCAACTAGCCAGTTCTTAGTGGGATGTGCCATATTTCTAGAGGAACTAAACAAAGGCAAATGAATATTAAAGGATCTATATGTGTTTTTCTATAGGAAAAAAATGTTAATAATATCTGCTTGCTTTTTTTTTGGCATATTCATGTAAATAGAGTGTGAAAACATGAGAAGAAAATAGCATGTTAAAAGATGTTTTTACAGCTGTATTACTAATAAAAAAATATGAGAAACATCTTTTATATCTGAAACAGTAAAATATCTAAGAAAATACTGCATAGGCGCCCAATGAAAATCTCAAGAAAGATACATCTAAAGTCTATGTTAAAATATGAAAAATGCTTCACATAATAAAAGGAATTGTCAAAGTAAATGCTTGTTTTCTTCCTTAGACTAAATATGTCATGGTTACTGTAGATGAATATTTTCTTCCCTTCTTGGTGGTGGGGATAATGTCTTACTCATCCTTCTACCCCTCTTAAGAGTTGACTCTATGTCTGCTAGACTAAACTGAACAACTGAGACTATAGCAAATGAAATGTGTTATGTTACAGAAGTGGGAATTTTATTTTTACTTTTAAATTTTATTTTAATTATATTCTGTTAAAAGCTATATGATTATGTTTCATTGTTGGTATCTCTAGTTGTTGAAACTCAACATTAAAAAATAAGATTATGGCATCTGGTCCCATCACTTCATTGCAATAGAAGGGGAAAAAATGGAAGCAGTGACAGATTTCATTTTGGGGGGGCTCCAAAATCACTGAGGATGGTGACTGTAGCCATGAAGTTTAAAGACACTTCCTCCTTAAAAAGAACGCTATGACAAACCTAGGCAGTGTATTAACAAGTAGACACATTATGTTGCTGACAAAAGTTCACACAGTTAAAGCTATGGTTTTTCCAATATTCATGTATAGATGTGAGAGTTGGACCATAAAGAAGGCTGAGTGCAGAACTGACGCTTTCAAATTGTGGTGCTGCAGAAGACTCTTGAGAATCCCTTGGGCTACAAGAAGATCAAATCAATAAATCCTAAAGGAAATAAACACTGAATATTCATTGGAAGGACTGATCTTGAAGCTGAAGCCCCAATATTTTGGCCACCTGTTGTGAAGAAGTGGCTCATTGGGAAAGACCCTGAGGCTGGGAAAGACTGAAGGCAGGAGGAGAAGGGGATGACAGAAGATGAGATGGTTGGATGGCATCACCGACTCGATGGACATAGTGATGATGGTGGTTTAGTTTCTAAGTCATGTCTGACTCTTGCAACCCCATGGACTGTAGCCTGCCAGGCTCCTCTGTCCATGGGATTCTCCAGGCAAGAATACTGAAGTGGGTTGTCATTTCCTTATCCACTGGATGGGCATGAATCTGATCAAACTCCAGGAGATGGTGGAGGATAGAGGACCTTGGCAGTCTGCACTCCAGAGTGTCACAGAGTCGGACACAACTTAATGACTGAACAACAAAATCCATCTCTAGTTGTAGTCATGCCAGAAGTCAGAGAAGGATGTTTTATTCAGAGATATAATCAATCTTTTATTGGTCTGTAGGACATGGAGGCCGTTTTAGGAGTGATCATCATTTGTTTCCTTGGAAGATCCATTTGGCTATCATTTTTATAGCTAAGCTCCTGAGAGGCAGTGTGAGAGAAGGAGAGGTGGGCAATAAGAATCAAAAGCACTAGAAACGTTTTCTGCTGGGCATGAGAAGAATTGAGGAAAGACAAAGCTGCTTGTATTTTTAAGCTGAGGTGGATGCCTTAGAGCACCACTTCTAGATTTAGTGATCCAGGCTCTCCTAGAACCAAGTTGTCAAGTTGAAAAATTCAGGCCTACCACCAACTCCAGCTCACTTGTATCTCCCTGCCCCAAGATTACTGGTCTGTACCCGCTGCATCCAATCTTCCCATGATCACTTTCCTCTTTCTAGATTCCAGGATGACCTCAACTCTCAATGCTGAGGCTGTTTCTACCTACCTTCCTGGTTTTCTCTGGTTTCTCAAACCACTTGAAGGAAGACTGAGGTTGTGCCATTTCACTTTTACATCCCAGCACAGCTCAGACATCTAGCACCAATACTGGTGCCTCCATCCTTCAAGGGAAGAAAATGTTTGCCCCCACACAGACGTTATAGAGGAAACTCTCACCATACTGCACTGTCATATCTGATAATCATTTAATCACTGACTAAATCTAAGATGCTGAGATCAGAGGATTCAATAACTCTGGGAGACTTTAAAAAACCTTTCCAAATTAAGCATTTATTGTTACTTCATTGCTCCCTTGCTACTTAATTTTCCTGAGTCTCATTTTAGGAGAAATTTGCTCCTTTAGGCTTCCACACTTCATCTCAATCAATACACTATTCTCCCTAGAGGTCCCAAATTATTCTTTTCAAATGTCTGTTTTATCTACCCTTGGAAACAACACAAGCAAATGGAGTTTGACTTCCAGCTGTCAAATCAAGTGTGGAGGCAAACCCTGTGAGTGTGAATCACTTGATCCTGCCTTGTTCAATCTGGGTAATGTGGCACAATCCCAAGAATCCTCCTCTACCACCAGATAGAGAAAGGAGTCAAAGACAAATGCTATCATTTCAAAACACTGGACATTTTTTTTTCTTTTAATAGTAAATTATATGTTAACATAAGCTAGCAGCTAACTGGTAAGTCCTCATTTATGCTCCCTGGACTTCTTTGGTAAGTCAAGGTTTGTTTGGAAATGGGATGTTTGAAATACACCACCTGTTCTTGGAGTTAATAATTAGACTTGGACCTTCTTATAATTCCATCTGTTGGAATCCATACTCTGGAAAACATAGTAACAATTTTTACCTTGTTTTAGGGACTGAAGCTCCCTGGTTGAGACAAGCTAATGTTCAAAGTATAAGCTATTGATCACATTGTTGCCTATGGAAAGGTAGTAAAATTTGGGGATCTTGGGGATCATTAAAGGGTATTACTTATATATTGGTTTATTGGCTGCTTCTGTTCAAAACAAAATTTTATTTCCTTTTGAGCTTGATTTCAAGGCAATTTAATGAATTTTCATACACACACACACACACACACACACACTCCTGTGTTATTATTTTACAGTTGAATCTGATAGCTCATGTTTACCTGCTTTTGTTAGAAGGACCAATTTCTCTACTTCTTGTGTAGCTTCCAGAGAAGTCTGTGTTGTGTAAAATGCAAAATAAAAAAGAAATGAATAAGAACCCTGTGTTTTGCCCTGATGATGGTTCTTTAGTGGCAGTGGTAATGGTATATGAAGTTTTAAAAACCAAAATGCCTGACCACGTTCAGAGAGGTTATCCAGATGTGCTTTATGTGCTTTCCAAGTACAGTTATTTTTTTTCAAACTGGATCGTGAAACAGAGACAGCAAGTCTTTCTGTTCCATCCTCCACTGTTTCAAATCCACCGCCTCCATCAAAGCACACCTTGAGCTCCCCCTCCCACACTGTGTTCCCTACTGGTGCCAATCTTCCAGAGAACTCCATTTCCCCTTTGTAAACGCTCGATGTGCTGACCTATTTAAAAATATAACTCAGGTGCCTGGTGAACCATGATGCCTGCCAGCTCTTCAGATAAAGAGGATCCACTTATTAATCTGCTCTGTCTCCATCTGCCTGCTCAATTGGGATTGACTGCTTGCTGTCCAGACTGATACCAGGGAAATCTGATTGAGGACAAGAATGTCTTTGTACATTTCCCCCACTGATACTGCACAACAGGTCTGTTGCAGCCAGGGAGTTAAGCTGATGTGACATGATGTCAGATGGCCTGCCATTGTACGTCAGAAATTAAAAAGAAAATATTCTTTCAAACTGGAATTCCTTATGTGATTTTTATTTCCTTGGGCTTTGAGCAGATTGAGTATTGAATTGCTTGACTGGAGCCCATGGATAATTTAATACCTGCAACATTCGTCCCTGGGTGAAATTCAGCCACATTTGACTTGTTCAGCATGGAGCCTCAGTTCTAAACATTTCATGGAAGTCTTGTAAATATTGATTGACAAAATCCCAAAGAAATACTTTTTCTAACTCTGATTCTAAAAAGCTCCAGAAGGAAAGACTTGATTTCTGTTTTTAATCCTCACTACTCCACATCCAATGGTGTAAGAAATAGATACAAATTTTGAAACTTATTGTATCTTTCTCAAATTAGGACCGTCAATTATTGCTGCTTCAAACAGTAAAATAAACTGCCTTTATATGATCTATTAAACTACAATTGAATAAAAACAACAAGAACATAGGCAGGGATAGCAAATAAATAAACAAAATCAGAACTTATTAGTGGGATCAAAATAGTACTGATTATTTCTAGGGAAGATTTTTGTCAATTGACTACATTTATGTTAACTCTCCAGAAGAACGCAAACACAGTATATGTATATATGGTTTTCAAGCACTAAAGTTATTAGCATCTCGTTCTCATGAAATTCAGATTGTATATGTGTTTTTTTGTCAAAAAGGGAGTGGAACTAAATTTAGAGCTTATCTAGAGCCAAGACTGAATGACTTGCACAATTTCTGAAAACAACATTTATTAATTAAAAATCAATAGAGAAAAGAGACACAAGTAAATAATAGCAATCTTACAAGGATTTGTGTTCAGTTCAGTTCAGTCACTCAGTCGTGTCCGACTCTTTGCGACCCGATGAATTGCAGGATGCCAGGCCTCCCTGTCCTTCACTATCTCCCAGAGCTCACTCAAACTCACGTCCATCGAGTTGGTGATGCCATCCAGCCATCTCATCCTCTGTCATCCCCTTCTCCTGCCCCAATCCCTCCCAGCATCAGAGTCTTTTCCAATGAATCAACTCTTTGCATGAGGTGGCCAAAGTACTGGAGTTTCAGCTTTAGCATCATTCCTTCCAAAGAACACCCAGGACTGATCTCCTTTAGAATGGACTGGTTGGATCTCCTTGCAGTCCAAGGGACTCTCAGGAGTTTTCTCCAACACCACAGTTCAAAAGCATCAATTCTTCGGCAATAAGCTTTCTTCACAGTCCAACTCTCATATCCATACATGACCACTAGAAAAACCATAGCCTTGACTAGAGGAACCTTTGTTGGCAAACTAATGTCTCTGCTTTTCAATATGCCATCTAGGTTGGTCATAACTTTTCTTCCAAGGAGTAAGCATCTTAAGTAACAAGAAACAGAATATTATTACTTTTTTACGCTTTAGTAAAAGCTAGTCATTTGTGAGGAGAATGAAAGAGCTGGTTTAAAACTAAATATTAAAAAAAACCCAAAGATAATGGCATCTTGCCCCATTGTTTCATGGCAAATGGAAGGGGAAAAAGTGGAAGCAGTGACAGACTTTCTCTTCCTGAGCTCTAAAATCACTGTGTATAGTGACTGCAGCCATGACATCAGAAGAGGATTGTTTCTTGGCAGGAAAGCTGTGACAAAACTAGATGATGTATTGGGAAGCAGAGGCATCACTCTGGTGACAAAGGTCCCTAGAGTCAAGACTGTGGTCTTCCCAGTGGTCACATATGGTTGTGAGAGCTTGACCGTAAAGAGGCAGAGCACCAAAAAAATCAATGCTTTTGAACTGTGGTGCTGGAGAAGACTCCTGAGCATCCCCTAGACAGCAAGATAAAACCAATCAATCTTATGGGAAATCAACCCTGAATACTCATTGAAAGAACTGCTGCTGAAGCTGGAACTCCAGTATTTTGGTCATCTGATGTGAACAGCCAACTTATTGGTAAAGTCCCTGATGCTTGGAAAGATTGAGGGCAGAAGGAAAAGAGGGTGTCAGAGGAGGAGATGGCTGGATGTCATCACTGATGAAATGGGCATGACCTTAGCCAAACTTTGGGTGATGGTGAAGGACAGGGAGGCCTGGCATGCCACAGCCATAGCGTTGCAGTCAGTCAGACACAACTGGGTGACTGAACAATAATGCTCATTTGTTAATTTGTGTCAGCTCTAATGCTTACAAATTCACATGTGAATAAGATGTGTGCCTGATCCTTACTTTTCACTATGCTTTGTGTTTGTGCTAAGTCACTTCAGTCGTGTAGAATTCTGTGCAACACTATGGACTGTAGCCTGCCAGGCTCTTCTGTCCATGGGATTCTCCAGGTAAGGAAACTGGAGTGGGTTGCCATGCCCTCCTCCAGGGAATCTTCTCAAACCAGGGATCGAATCTGCACCTCTTGAGTCTCCTGTGTTGGCAGGTGTTTTTTTTTTTTAACCACTAATGCCACCTGGGAAGCCCCTATTATACATTAAATGGTATGAAATATAAATACTGTTGAAGAAAATAAAATTTTACTCATTCAATGTAAATATTGAATAAATTAACAGGCTTCTTTTTTTGTCATGAGAGTGTACATATCTATGTGTGCTTGTGTGGGACTGGTTTTGGTAAACACGTGAGGTATTTGAAACACTGGAGAGGAGAAAAACCTAGATAAACAGATGAAAGACAATACCAAGTTAAAAGTGACATAAGTTGTTTCGAGTTGTTTTCAAAAAAATCAAAAAGTATTTTAACAAGCAATAATTGTAGAATATTTTCTCAAATTAATGAAAGGAAATTCTTTACCTTAAATATTTAACACTAAAATTTAAGAACCACCCAAAAAAAGATTAATGAAAAAAAATTTAGTTTTGACTTTTTTCTTTATTTTTAGTTCAGTTTTAATTAACATAATATTATATTAATTTGAAGTGTACAATGCTGTGATTTGAAATATTTGTATGTATTGCAAACTGATCACCATAATGAATCTAGTTAACATCTGACACCATAGATGGTTACTCTTTTTCTCCTGTGATGAGAACATTCAACATCTCTTGCTAGTTTTACATATGGAATACAGTACTATTAACTATAGTCACTGTGTTGTAGATTATTTCACCATAACTTCCTCATTTCATACTTGGAACTCTGCTGTCTTTTGACCCCCTTTATTTATTTTGTTCATCTCCATGACCCACCTCAGGCAACCATTAATCTCTTCTCGAGATCAAAACTTTAGTTTTGTTCTATCTTGTTTGTTTTGTTATGCTTTGCTTTAGATTCTGCATGCGAATGAAACCATATGGTAATTTTCTTTTTCTGTCCAATTTCTTTCACTTGGCCTAAAGCATTCAAGGTCTATGTATGTTGTCACAAAAGGCAAGGTTTCATTATTTTTCATGGATGGATAATATTTCATTTCATATATACATATGTGTGTGTGTGTGTGTGTGTATCAGCATATCACAATTTATGTATTCATTATCCATTAATGGACATTTAGGTTGTTGCCATTATTTTGGCTATTGTAAATAATACTGTAATAAACATGTAATTGCCTGTATATTTTCAAATTAATGTTTTGTTTTCTTCAGATAAGTAGCCAGAAATAGAATTTCCAAATCATATGATAGTTCTATTTTTAATCTTTTGAAGAAGCTCCATACTGTTTTCCATAGCAGTTGCACCAATTTACATTCCCATCAACAGTACATAAAAGTTTGCTTTTCTCCACATGCTATAGCTGTTCTAAGTGTTAGGTGATATCTCATTGCAATTTTGATTTGCACTTCCCTGTTCTAATCTTGCCATATTGACTGAAAATTGACTTGGATGTTGAGTGTTCTTTATCTCCATAGACTCCCCACTGCATTTTCCCCCCAATGTAAAGTAGAACAGGTAGTTCATTTAAGTGCATACTCTTTATATTAAACAGGAGTTTAGTCATGCATTTCTGGATCTTTTCTGAAAAAACTAAGATGAATAGAAGAAACACGGGGAAAGAGTATCGTTTAGAGTTGTCCCTAAAGTCATACAAGTCAACTCCAAGCATTCAGCTCTTTGTTTTCTTATGGGACATGAGTCATAGCAGAATCCCCTGTGAAAACTGCAGGGGAAACAAAATTACAAAAATAATGGCAAATGGGAGCGATCACATCATTAGAATTATTAAAATCTATAGGTTCTTTAGGGGAAAAAAATGTCTTTGATCCAGAAACAACTTTCAGAATAGTCTAGAACAAAAGTATTCAATCTATAAACTATAAAACTATGCATTATTCTATAAACTATTAAAAATGCACAAAAGTGTGTAGGAAGCAAAATATTTACTTGTATTTTGTAGGATGAAGTTAAGATACAATACGCCATTAACTTTAGCGTCCCAAAGTAAAAGTCAGTATGTTCCATCTTGTATAACACACAAAATTATACTCCTTGGTAATCAGTGATCGTGAAGGATTCAATATGCCAAGTGTCTATTTGGAAGCAGGGACATAACAATATAAGCCAGGTAAGGGAAATATAATTTTTAAAATAAATCTAGAGAGAAAATTATTTTAGTCTCCTAAGGAATGAAACTACTGAAACAAGTAAATGCTATTTCCTGGAGAGGGAGTGTTAGAGAAAGAAATGAGAAAATAAAAGTTGCTCAATATCAATATGACATTTGGTTTAAGGAAAATGTGTGCAGGAAAAGTTACTTGTATCTTTAAATATTTCTCTCATCCACATGATATCATTCTTCTAGTCTTATTTTTCTCAAATTAAATTTCTTCCTTATCAAAAAGCTTGCTTTAAGCTAAGCAAAGCTGAGAGGCCAGTGAATAGTTGATAAGGAGATCATTATAACAACTCAAATAGAAGATATAAAACAATCCATTTCAAAGAGTAAGGACTATTTCCTATCAACATTTACAATATGATTGATTATTTAGCAATTCCTCTTCCCCTTTTCCTCTATTCTTATCCCTCAAATACTCTGTAGCAGAGAAATTTGACCTTGCTGAGAGAAGTAATAATACAACATATCTGCACCATCCATGTGATTAATACAGCCCTCTAAAAGGAGCACCTGACCGGTAAAATACAACTCAAATGCATGAGCACACTGAGGAACTCTTTGCCTTGTTCACCTTCTTCCTAAATAATTCATCAGTTTAATGATAATGACATTCAAATATCATAATTACAGCTGACTCTTTAAAAAACATCAATTCCAAGGCCCAAAATGGAGTAAGCCCCCACTCCTTTTCTCACCATTAGCTGTTAATGCCAAAATATGATCTTTATTCATTTCACTGACATAATATAAAACCCAATGCAGATTTCCCATTTTTCATAAAATTTTCATCTGCACTATTAGTTTCACTGATAGCAGACTGCAAAATGTTGTTAAGCTACAAGATGGAAGACACTGCAAAAACCTCAGCATGTTAAGAAGCCATAAAATTTTATTCAGTTCATTTACTGCTACAGTCCAGTAACCCTATAGTAAGAGTGTGCTATTTTTATTGTGTATTTATTTAAAGCTTGAATATTTTGTTCTCTGGACTAGACATCTAACTTGGTTAATCTGAGGTCCTGATACACGGAGTTGTATTCTACTTCAGTGTTTATCATTGTCTTGAAAGTGTTTTTGTATTTTGGTTATTATGGAAAGGATAATAACGGAATATTGAAAAAAAAAAAAAAAAGCTTAGCTATGGTTAGGCAGCTCGTTTGTGCTCAGAATTAAACTATCAGTGTATGAACCTCACATGATGCTGAGGAGAAACACTCCTGTTGCCTTCTTTTTCCATCTTATATCCCTTCCAGTGCAAGTCTAGGGTACAGGGCTGTCTGACACAGTGTATCAGACCTTGTATTGGATAGTCTGGCACTTGGCTGGAGATGCTTGACTGCTCACACAATCCTGCAGAAGTCAGCTGCATTTTTGCATTCACTGCTTTGTCAGTATGTCTGAGCAGTTTGACATAAGTAGGTGAGATCTTTTTTTTTTTTTTAGAATAGCAGGAAGCAGAGCCTGCTTTAGGTCTACTCATGAAATCATAGCCATCTAAAGCTATCTTGTCTGTTTTCATACCAAGGTCCATTATACGATACTATACTATGTCATACTATTATTATATGAACACTGTAGTCTAAGGACATAAGATAGAGAAAGAAGGCCATGCACACCGATTTTGCCAATACATGGAATGCATCTAAATATCCCAAGGAGCTTTAATAGACTTTTAGAAAGTCATGGGTCAATGACTGGACACCAGTGGTAACTTCACTATGGGAGAAAAAAAGCTTAAGTAAAGCTAGAAAAGCAAAGAAGGAGAGTGGAAGGAGCAGTTGGTACCAGTAGGTACCCAGGTTCACTCCCGTAGGACCAGCGAATTGATAGCATCAAGCTTAGCAAACTCCCAGGAAACCCAGGGCTGTGCGTATTTACTTAGGCCCCAGGAATAACTGTTCCCTGCTCAGTCCCAATTAAAGGCCGCATGCAAACTCCAGATGCAGTAAACAGATAAACTAGTAACAAAAAGTACAATAGCAAACAGGCCAGACAAATGATGTACAACATCCATAATACATTCCTTCTGTGGCTGCGACTCGGGAACTGAGAAGACAAGCCTGTTCCTACTTGGTCCCCTCGTCTATAATACAGGCTGATAAGACAACCCATGCCAGCTTCAGTGTTTTCTCTTGAAAGTGCAAAATATGGGCTTGATAAAAGCAAAGTGTGCATTTTTAAAGGCACATGAGAGAGAGATTTAAATCACCTGAGATAGACTGTTTTTATTCATTCCAAAGAGGTACAAAGGCTCCGTCTGAGTAGCATTAAAGAGTAAAGGTTCAAAAGGAATATGTGAGAGGCCCCAGGAGACGGGAAACATAAGAATGCATTAAAATGAGCCAGAGAATGTGTCCCAAAATAGCCAAATAATGACTATTCGTAGTTACTATCTTGTTAGCATCGATTGTGGAATATTTGAGGGCCTAGGAGAATCAGTGTATATGGTAAACAATCACCTCCTAAACTTAAATGTCAGAGATACGATACAGAATAATGAATATAAAATCTAGACAAAACTAATGACCAAACCAGATAAACAAATTAAAGCAGATAAGCCATGAAGGGTGAGTGACTAACGATTGAGGTAGGCATCATCCCAGTGAAAATTTGTCCATTTGAACAGCCTTTGCTGCATGGTGTCAACACGGGCTGACAGCTGAGTCCCACATCTCTCCCTTTAGCTTCCATGATAATAAATCTAGGCTATGGATGTGAGATGCAGGAGACAGGTATTCCAGCAGTGGTGGGGAAGCCCATTTCCAAATTGTACAGTTTCATGATCATCCATATACTGTTCCTAGAGATGAAAGGTTATGTCTTTTGCATACTATACACCCGGTACAGGGGTCTTGTACTCAGTCTCCCCCTAAAAATAATTTCCAAACAGTTTTATTTTTTTTTCATTTCTTTCTTTCTTTGCTTTACTTTTTAAAAAGAATGTTAGAAATCTTACATGGTATCTCTTCAATTCTTTGTTATTTTTTGCACCTTCCCTATTTTTGTATTTTGAATTGATTTGTGAACTTCTTGCAGCTAAATGAGTCAGCAGAGATGGGATGTTGATAGATCTCATTGGACTCAGGTCAAATTTGTTCTGAAATAAAAAGAGTCAGTATGCTTTAATGGGACACTCCATCATAGGAAAAGCTCTGCTCCCAGGTTCTAATCGCAATCACTTAGCAACTCCTTATATTCTAAAAGAGCATTATTGGGAAATACCAAGATTTTGATGCAGTCTGATCTCTACAGTGTCTTTTGGTTTTATATATATATATATTTTTTGCCCTGGTCTCTTGACATCTTGTATCCTTTAATTACAATGTTTATGATCCTCCTTCCCACTCCATACATCCCCCCATTTTCACATTTATCTTGTTACATCTTCCTTTATTCTGTTGTCTTCAAAACAGACATGTTGTGATCTCATCTTAAAGAAGTTTCTTTTAAATAGGTGTTATCACAATGGAAAAGATGTCATAATAACTGAAAATGTGTGGATAATAAAAAGTGACTGAGAGCACTTCTCATTTTAAAAATATTTGCTTTGAGCAGGAAACTCTCCATTATATATAGGTGGAGGTGCAAACAAATTATGTATTTATATATATTACATGGGTATAAACAAATTTATATCTAATGGTGGAAATTTCAGATGCAATGTCAGGCAATTGGCAGGCAGGAATTTACTTAAATCAGAGCTGTTTTCCTGAAGGCTTTGTGGGAAATACCTATTCTGCCTACCAATAAAACTTGCCCAAATTGATATTTTGTGAACATTCATTCTCACATTTTTTAAAAAATAAAAGGTCTTAGGAGTTTCAAAGAAATGAAACTATTACCAATAACATTATTGGAGGACACTTTAAATTATAACATTTAGACAGTAAATGAAATATATAATTTATTATATTTTAGTTTGGCATTGTTCTAGCAATTTCACACCTAATACAGTTTTGAAATCTCTCATATTTGGTGATAAAATTGTCCCTAATAGCAAGAGGGATAACTGTCATTTATCACGCTGTATTGTGCATGTGCTGGGTAATGGGGTCCATTTAATTACTAAAGGTGGTGCAAAAGTTGTTCTTTACCTTAAGTGACCAATGAAACCTTCTTGGACCAAGAAGATATACAGATTTTAACCTCAAGTCATTGCCTATTATTGAGGAAGATGGAATTACCATATACTTCTTCCTTGGCGGAGGTGGAAGCTGCAATCACCCATACCGTCTGCTGTGCCTGCATTAACACTGCAGGCCAAGTGGAAAGGTCAATACAGAAACATGAGGAGAAAGCTCCCCCTGTCTTTCTAAAGTAGACCATGTGATTTGTTCTCTGTTCACCTAGTTGGGAATAAGAACTTGGGGATACAGTTGAGGTCAAATGTTGTAGTTTGACACCATCCTGCTATGTTGAATCCTGTTGAATTCCTTAACTGAATGTTTCTTGAAATGAGTTGATGAATCAAAATGGTTGATGAAAAGGTTCATGGGAAAATTTTCCAGAAGCCACCGATGGCATGAAAACAATGGGTACTTATTCTGGAAAAACAATTCTCCATGGTCATACATATTTCCCCATAGGTTATAATAAAACACACTGAATGAAGTAAATATGTGATAGATATATTTTAGTGAATAAAATATGAAAATGATGATAGAGTACTGCTTATCCCATGGCATGAGAAAGTAATCGATTCACTTAAATCCCAGGCTGGCACAGACCTAGAGATTGATCTAGCAGGGATGGGAACATTTATGACAAGGCACATTTTCCTCTTGGCTAGCTGCAGCAACATTTGCAAATGCTGTGAAGTACATGTTGGACCTTAAGCATGTCATGTTCATGGACAACAGGAATTAGTGCTCTCTATATTTATCCAAAATACAGGATTAGTTTCAGCCATCTTTTATACTCTTGGGGAAATCTTCCTTGAAGTGACAATAATTTAACCTCATTTTCTTTTGAGCTTCTACATTCTTATTTCTGAAAGCCAATAGCTTATGTTATGTTTTTTCCTCTTGGTTACTGTATTCTTTGGAATAGGTTATGTTATTAATTGTGTACCAAACAACCTCCAAATCTCAGAGTCTTATAACAAATTTAATTTCTTGCTCATCTTGCGGTTTTACTAAAAATCTTCTGGAGGTTTTGTCTTGCCTTTTCCTCACTCTGGAACCCAGTCTGACTTAGTCTCTACCTTCCTGAAAATATTGTCATGGCATCAGCTCTTGAATCATTTGTCTTGAAATAATCTTACTGCCTCTCACATTTTACTTTCCTACACCTGTATCATGGTCAAACCCAACTCAACATATACTGCGATATGCCAGAAAGAAGCAGCAGAGTTATAGGCTGAGCAGTTCTAATGACAAGCAGTCATGTTGAATTTGACTCCTCTAGGATTTGCTTACGGAGAAGGCAATGGCAACCCACTCCAGTACTCTTGCCTGGAAACTCCCTTGGACAGAGGAGCCTGGTAGGCTTCAGTCCATGGGCTCGTGAAGAGTCAGACACGACTGAGCAACTTCACTTTCACTTTTCACTTTCATGCATTGGAGAAGGAAATGGCAACCCACTCCAGTGTTCTTGCCTGGAGAATCCCAGGGACAGCAGAGCCTGGTGGGCTGCCGTCTATGGAGTCGCACAGAGTCGGACACGACTGAAGTGACTTAGCAGCAGCAGCAGGATTTGCTTAAGGTTTTGACTGAATGGTCCCTCTCCTTCTATAGCTTCAGCTCCTCTTTGGGCTGTTCTCATTGCTTATGTCAGTGACCTTTTTCTTGCTCCAAAATGCTTCAGTGTTTTGCAATGAGACCTTACTGCATGGCTATGTCTTGTAAGAAATTTGAGTGAAGATTTTTAAGAATTTTGGAAGAAGAGTTGAGTCAGAGGTGAAGAAGGGAAAGAAAAAGGTGACTAAAGATATAGAGAAGAGAGGGAATGAAAGAGGAAAGGGAATAAAAAGAAGGAACAGGAAAGAGAGAAAAGTCTTTAGAGGAAAAAATGTTGAAAGGAAAGAAAACCAATGGGAAATGAACTCTGAAAGCAAACCTTGCACATTTTAGCATGCTTAGAACTCCCTGGTGAAAAAAACAGCATGAAAACCTATAAGACATTATTTAAATCTTATGATGTTGTGCCTTAGGACTGAAACCAAGTCCTAAGCTTATCATCTCTAGGTCCCTGTGCACTTAAAGAGAAAAAAAAAAATGTTTTTCAAACTGGCAATACAGAAAAGTTCTGAATCTCAAAGCAACAAATGAAAACATACACACTAACTCTTCAGATTTTTCCTCTTCCCTAGAGCTCACTTTTTCTGAGAAGGAAAACAAAAATGTAAGAACCCAGCTGAGAACTGAATTTTTCTTCAACTCTACAGAGAAGAGTTAGAACATGGATGGCCCCAAACTTCAAATACCAGGAGACCAAAATGACATTTTAATAAGTGGGAGAATTCTTGGCTGTATTCTTTGGTTGTGGGGTTTTCTTTCTCTAGGCATCTCTTTTTCTCTCTGATGGGTGGCCTTTCAGGGGTGTGTGTGTGTATGTATGTGCACACATGAATGCATGAGTGTGAGAGAGAGGTTTTGAGGGAATTTGGTGTCCTGGAGTTTGCTTACACATACTCATACAAGGCAAATTATCCATGAAAGGAGTATTTGTACCCATGAAAGTAATATTTACTCCATGGAAACAAGCAAGGCCACAAACACAATGCATGCTTGCTGGTTTTCCACAGGGTCGGTTGCCATATTATCAGAACATTCTTGGGAGAAATGGACTGTAAAATAAAAATAAAAGACAACAGAAGAATGTGAAGAAAGAAAAAAGAGAGAAATTCCAAAGAGAAAGAGAAAAACGAGTGGGTTTGGAAGAAGTTTAAAATTTGAGTCCATTCTAAAGGAGATCGGTCCTGGGTGTTCTTTGGAAGGAATGATGCTAAAGCTGAAACTCCAGTACTTTGGCCACCTCATGCAGAGAGTTGACTCTGAAGCTGGGAGGGATTGGGGGCAGGAGGAGAAGGGGACGACAGATGATGAGATGGCCGGATGACATCACCGACTCGATGGACGTGAGTCTGAGTGAACTCCAGAAGTTGGTGATGGACAGGGAGGCCTGGCCTGCTGCAATTCATGGGGTCGCAAAGAGTCGGACACGACTGAGCGACTGAACTGAACTGAACTGAAACCTTCCTTTGGTAAGTAAATGAGTTTCATTTGTGAATTTGGTCTGAAAGTTTTGGGGTTTTCATTGTTTGTTTTGACCAGTAATAAGCAAGTAAGAGTCAAAAAACTAAACATGGTTCCTGGGAGGCAGAGGCAGCCTTCTGCTGGTACAGTGAACCTAGAAAGGTGAAAATCAGGAGCAAATGCTATGCTCCTGATGCAGGTTCCTGGTCTGATTGAATTTCACTTTTTTTTTTTTAATTGATTTGTATTAGAGTGCAATTGATTTAAATGTTGTATTCGTTTCTACTGTACAGCAAAGTGAATCAGCTCTACATATAATCCCCTCTTTTTTGGATAGGCTACCCATTTCGGTATTCTTGGGCTTCCCTTGTGGCACAGCTGGTAAAAAGAATCTGCCTGCAATGTGGGAGATCTGGGTTCAGTCCCTGGGTTGGGAAGATCCCCTGGAGAAGGGAAAGGCTACTCACTCCAGTATTCTGGCCTGGAGAATCCCATGAACTGTATATTCCATGGGGTCGCAAAGAGTCTGACACAACTGAGCGACTTTCACTTCACTTCACATTAGGTCATCTCAGAGCACTGAGTAGGGTTCTCTGAGCTGTACAGTATGTTCTCATTACTTATGTATTTTATACATGGTATCAATAGTGTATATATGTCAATCCCTATCTAGCAATTCATCTTACTTCTTTCCTTCCCTGTCCCTCTTGGTGTCCATTCATTTGTTCTCTAGGGCTGTGTCTCTATTTCTGTCTTGCAGATTAGATCATCTATACCATTTTTCTGGATTCTATGTATGAGATTTAGAAGCATTTATTCTTCTGTCTGAAAGACAAGTAGATAACCCACACCATCTGGTTTCAGAAACAGTGAAGACCAAATTCAATGAAGTTCATAATTCCGCCATTGGTAACTTCTCTGCTTTAAGGATTTGATCTTTATATTTAAGATGTAAAATCTCTGACTTATTAACACTTTAAACATTTACACTTAAGTTTGAATGAGCAGCTGATTTTTTTAGATGGGAAAAAAATGACTGAAACATTCAAATATCAAATTTGTTCTTTTTTTTTTTAAACACTGAAAATGAATGACCCTGAATGAATCTGGGTCATTCAGATTCCCCCACTTATTAATATAAAAAGTTAACAAAAGAAGAGAAAATACAAGTCAGTGTGCAGGAAGATGTTGATTTTAGTATTGAATAAATAAAAATTAAAGAACAAATTGTAGGCTACTGCTTGGTTTATCCTATTTTATTTTTTTAACATGCTGAGAAATTTTATCAAGACAAGGAACAGAGATGGAGATTAGCCTAGCCCTCTCAAGGATGTGTATGTTTTCCAAATCTCTCCTAATTTCTCCTCCTGGAAATCAGAATTATTAGCAGAGGGAGGAAACTTTCTACAGCCAGAGCCCCATTTTTCAAGGAGGCCAGAAAACTTCTAGGGCTCCAAATGTGGAGGTTTTCTCCTCACTCTGGATAAGAAACCGGCCGATCCAAGTTCCTAAATGAGTCTGGGTTCCCTCCCTGAGATGCGAACACGAACGAGGCCCTTGGTGCGGAAGCTGCACTTTTGGGTTAGAATAAAAGGAAAAGCACACATTGCCAGGGATTCAAATGAGAGGATATAAAGTCTCCAAGCCAAAGAGAGCAACTCTCTGGTCTTGAGATTCCTCCCTAATAAAGTGAACTCACTCCAAATGTCATTTTTAGCCATGACATTCTGTGCTCTCACAGGACGAAAAGTCAGAAAAATTGGTGTTTGACTATCTCCCAGAAAGTCTGGTGTGAAAGCCATGACTTTTTGGTTGCAATGTTTTAGAGTTGTATGAAGAGACTTTGAAAGTTCTATTTCTTTGCCTTCATGGTAGGGGCAGGTAAGCATCAAACCAAAAAAATAAAGACATATTGTCCTCTTCTAAACCATACCAATGTTTGATAACTTCCATTTTTATTATATTTTTATTGTATTTTTTTCCAAGTATAATACTCATGTTTTTCTTGTCGTTTGGGAAAATTAGGCACCTGGAAATTCTCAATATATATTAGATTGTTTGTTTTTCAGTGACTGTATATGGGGGAATAGTAAACAACACAAAGCCTAGTATAATACTGGACACATACCAGACAACTGAACCTGAACTATTTGTGAATAGCGACTCAGCTTGTTTGCATGTTTCCTGCTCATTCTGCGATTGGCTACCGCTGTCTGCATCTCCCCTCTCCATCTGGCTCCGTCTGTGTCACCTTCTTCCATATAGTTCCAGACACACAGTGTATGCCTATGTCCATCCTAACCATTCTTAAAGGCCTCCTGAAAACCCCATTCCCTAACTGAAGAAACCTGGTTCCCAAATATTCTGTCTTCCTCTGAACCTCCCTGGAATGCATTCTCTTAGAACTAATTAATTGGCCCCCTGTATTCTACCTTGAGCTACAGTTTGACTCTAGGGAGGTCTTATTTCCTCATCATGAGAACCTCAGAACTGTCCACCACAATTTGCTCATCTTTATACCCCAGTCCCTAGTGTAGCTCTATGTATATAGTAGATTTGTGATGAACATTTAATGAAAGACAGAAGGAGTCAGTTCATCACTCAGGTGATCTAGTTTTCAACTAAGAGGCAGAGAGTTACTGCTTCAAAGATATAATAATAATTGTCTTTTACCCAGCCTTTTGTGGTGAGAATACACAATCTCCTTGTGATTAGAGAAGTATTTCTCTCACTTGATTACCTATTTTGACTGAAATTTGCATCATTTCTTGAGGTCTTCTGCTCATATTAGATCAAATTCAATTGGCATCTTGACTTACATACCTATTAGACTCTTCCTCAGAGCTGGATACTATAGATACAAAGAAAAATGCTGAAGTCTTTACCTTCTAGGAATCCATGTTGTGATGTGAAGGATGGGAAATAAATTATTGCAGTACTACAAAGATGCTTCTAAAAATACACTTGAAACAATCTGTTAGAAACAGAAAAAGAAACACTTCCCAGGCTATACTTTAGAATGGGCCAGGGAGGGACTCAGAGAGAAGGGATTAATCATTCAATTTATATTATATTTCTAAGTGCCCACATAAAGGGAACCTAGAAAAAACAATCAATCAATATCAGATAAAAATGTTTCATTTAATAAAAGAACTAAAATACTGTAGTCTTGACTGGTAGTTATCTAATTTTTATTTTTCAAATATGTCTCCTAATGTGTAAAGCAGTGAAAGTGAGAATACGCAATAAGGCATTAGGTTAGGAGGAAGGGGCTCTCCCTTCTCTTACTTCTTTTCTGCCTTGATTCTGAAAAGGGATCTAGAAGCCCAGTTTAAAACCTATTGATCAAACAAAGACATAAAGTGGATATTTTAAAATTCTATTAAATCATGAAGTCTGAGTATTCAAAGTTATATCATGTCTATAAAATAATGAAATACATCATTTTGGAAATAAAATATATCCCCCTCAGTTTTTATGAGATAATGATAATTAAAAATTAATAAAATATATGAAGGAAATCTCTTTGATCCTTAGGAAACAGAGGGCTAAATCTCATAATCCCAGGAAATGAATGGTAAATAGTGAATATTGTCAGAAATGAAGAACTTTTTCTATGCCCTGTCAGTATTTTTGGCTGATCTAAGAATTAAATTGACACGAGACAGAGTAACAGGAAAAAATCAAACCAAAGTTCCATAACATATTTATGATCAGGCCACCCAAGATGGCTATTCTCTTGTTCTCTGTAATCCCACTCCTGACCAGTGCCAACTTCACCCATGCCCTGCTCACATGATTGACCTTCTGTCTTAAGCATAGAGTCTAATCAGTAAATGTTTGTTCACATGCACCAGCGAAGCTAGTGATTGTTCTACTCTTTAGATTAGGATGTCTCTAGGATGATTTTTGAAGGGATAGTGTACAGTGTGCTCCTCAGTTGGTGCTCCTAGTAACCAATGAGCCAACTTGACTCAGAAATTCTGTAACTGGAAATCTCCTTCTCTCCCTGGGAGTGAAGCCTGCTGCCTTGTCCTACCTGCTGTCTGCCTTCCAGAGTGGGGAGTTGTTCCAGGACATTTTCTTTCAGACATGTAAGATCCCTTATTCATTAACCCACAGATGTCTCTGTTCCTTGCTCCAGGCTCTTTCTTCAGTTTTGAGTGTTTGCAAGCCTGTAGACTGCAGCCCAACAACATGCATCCATAGGAGAGATCCAGGAAAACAGAGTAACTTGCCAAAATACCTAAAGCCCCCATCGTAGTCTTCACCTAAAGACAAAAGAGGTGATTAGGGTAGGGATTTAGGACCTCAAAGGGGAGGAAGGCAATTCACATGGAGATCAAAAAGGAAATCTTTGGTAAATAAATATCTTCTGAGATGCAGAGACAATTAGAGACAGAGTGGACTTGACTTCTAAGCCCTGAATCATTTCCTCCACCACACCTAGCCCATTTTCTTTGTAAATACCTCTGGTGAGAACTCTCTCCCAGGAACAAAACATCTATGAAATAGTTTTAGCTCTTTGGGGTGTTGTAGCCACATGTTCCGGGAAACAAACTCACTCAGAAGGACAATGCAGATAGTGGAGTGCAGTTTATTACACTGGCGGGCCCAAGGCAGAGTCTCCTCTTAGCCAAGGACCCCGACCAGCATTTGTGAAAATCTTTTATACCCCATGAGTACGTGTCTGAACCCACCACTCCAAATTCCTTAAGACTTACATAAACCAAGGAAAATATAATCCCAATAACACCATTATTCACGTGCTATGTGCTCATGTGCTCAAACAGTCAAACAATTAGCCAATAATCAATAAACCTGAGGTTACACTCCAATAGATACAGAAAAATTTATGGCCTGTCTGGAGGAAGGGGTGATTAGTGTATGGTTTCTCTTAGGCAATGAGTAACCTAGATATGATCTTCAAGGTTCCCCTGTCTGGAGAGGGTCTTATCCTTCTGTTGTTGTTTTCATAGGCACTAAACACAGAGTTCAGAGTCCATTGGAAAGGTGGCCGAGCATGATCAGCAAGAACAGGCCGAAGATGGAGTCCAGGCCCTATGAATTCCTTCTTCGGGGGAAGGTCAACATTTCTTCCTGGGCCTTTTGGACCTTTACTGTTTTCAGCTTAAAATAATCTACATGCCAAAGAGACATTTCGGAGTGATAAGTTTTGCTTCCTTACAATAATCTATAAATGTGAATAGTTTAAGATATCTGCTAACAATAAAATGAATCATCAAAGAATATCTCCATAAGAACACACCTTCAAACGTTGAAGTTGGTGCCAAGAACAAAACTAATTTCCCCAAACAGAGCCATGTCATTGATCAAAGTCATAGCCTAAGACTGAATGGACCAAGTGACTGACTTGGGAACATTTTCTAGAGAAATTAATATTATCATGAGTATAAACACTGCACAGTTACTTTTTATCCCCAACTGTTAGTTCCTCTTTTTCTATGTGCTACTAATTTTAAGTGAAATTGCCTTTTCCTCTTGAGGCCTCCAAATAGAATCAATCAGAGTAGGAGCATGTGACTAAGTCACACCTCTGGCTTCCCAGATGGTGCTAGTTGTGAAGAGCCAGCTTGCCAGTACAGGAAACATGAGACTCAGGTTTAAGCCCTACTCAGACCCGGGTTTGAGCCCTTTTCTACTCAGGTAGAAAAGATCCCCTGGAGGAGGAGGGCATGGCAACCCTCCTGTATTGGCATGGCATACACTCCAGTATTTTTGCATGGAAAATCCTATGGACAGAGGAGCCTGGTGCTCTACAGTCCGTGAGGTCACAAAGAGTGGGACATGACTAAAGTGACTCAGCAAGCATTCAACACACTCTGTCTTAGTTCCTATTCCCCACAAACCCTTCCTGCTGCTGCTGCTGCTGCTAAGTCGCTTCTGCATGTCCGACTCTGTGCGACCCCAGAGATGGCAGCCCACCAGGTTCCCACATCCCTGGGATTCTCCAGGCAAGAACACTGGAGTGGGTTGCCATTTCCTTCCCCAATGCATGAAAGTGAAAAGTCAAAGTGAAGTCACTCAGTCGTGTCCGACTCTTAGCGACCCCATGGACTGCAGCCCACCAGGCTCCTCTGTCCATGGGATTCTCCAGGCAAGAGTACTGGAGTGGGGTGCCATTGCCGCCTCTGACAAACCCTTCCTAGGTCACCATATTTTCAAAGTTTCAGATGCAGAGTCCAAATTGGATTGAGTTGCATACACAGTCCATAAAGTGGAAAAAGAATGAGAGCTGGCCCTGTCCTTTCTTCAAACTGTGAATTAGTCACATTCATCTGAAGGAGGTGTGAGTGTGTGATTTTGCCCCATTATGTTGTAATGAATGACTCAGGAAAAAAGACATCAAGATATCAACGTGAAACTGCAAATTGCTTGGAACAATGGCCTGTTTTATATTCTGGTATTTACAAATTGTGTTGGTGGTGGCGGGCACAAAACCACCTGTATGGAATCTTGAAAAAAGAAACAGTGAGTGAGGAGAGGTTGCTCTCTGTATTACAAAATTTCCAAAGGCTCTGGAAAAGAAAGAACTTGCATCTCCCCCCCCCCCCATTTTATTTGTTTTTGTGTTTTTCCCTTTGGGCCATCTGCAAGTGAACCAGTCTAAATTGGTTTAATCAATCACTAGGAATTTGCAATTCTATGCTAAGTGCTATGAGAGATAGTAAGAGACTGTAAAATACCAACAGGTATTCTGTGAAACTGGGACATATAAAAGGCAGACTGATAAAGGATGCCTCCTAAGGGGCTCAGATGCCTCCTCAGGGGTTGAATATCAGACATGTCCCCACTTCCAAATACTCTTTCAACGTTAACTGCCAGAGAGGAAAGTTTACATTCCCGATTAGTAATTATATTCTGGGTCTTTAAATTTACAAAGCTAAGTAATAAAGGTCCACAAATGTCAACTATTATAAGCAAAGAAAAAAAAATCCTCTTTAGTAACAAAAGTTACTCACACTTAGACCAAGTCTCTGGTTCCTTTACTTTGTGTAAGATAACGCATAGTCACTGCAGTAACCCTGGTTGAAGTAAGTTATCTTGTGCTGATCAGGAACTTTATCAAGCATCTACCTATGATCAGTAAAAATGTCAAAAAGCATATTGTTAAATAAAGTTATTTAAAACACAAGGGCCTCAAGGGAAATAATACTGAGTATGTTTTTCTTTGTCTGTGTGTATACTAGAACCATAACCTTGAGTGTATCATCCTCCATATGATACTTCATATTTCTCAGGACTCAATAGCTCAGACTTGAACTTAGTTACCTACCTACCCCATCCCAAGTGTATATTTGTAGGGCATATCCCTATATTTAATATGACTGATTAATAAAGGTCACTCAAACTCAGTTCACAAGAATTTATGTAAGTGGATCAAAACATCCATCTGTAAAGGCCGACTGAGGAATAGCTTCTTATATGAGATAATAGTCTATTATTTGCCAAATATTAAGATGTTTCTGTCTTTTTACTTGAGAGATCCAGGGTGTACCTCACAAATATGAATGTTACATTAATATTGAACAACAGTTTTATCTAGACTGCATGATGAGCTCTTCTCTATGTTCAAGCACTCTTTTTCAGTGCGTGGCATCCCAGGTGGTATGAAGCAGAATTCTAGACAGTGTGTAAAGCCACAGAGATTTTTCTCGGAGAGTCAATATGTACCATAATTTGATGGACAAAGATTTTATATCAACATAAACAGATTGCTATGGGAGAAAATAAAAGTGCACACAATGTTTTAAATTTCAACAGAAGACTTCAAAGAAACTAAATGTTTATGTCCAACTGCTTAAGTCCAAATGCTTAAATCCCTGACTGCATGTTTCCTCTCCTCTAATGTTAACAAAACAATCGATAGCATTTATTGAACACTATGTGTCAGCTACATGTTTAATCCCTCCCTCTATTCATTATTTTACTTAAATCTTATAACAATCTTGGAAGAAAGGTAATATTCGTATTTCCAAGGTATAGAAAATAATAAAACTGTTAAGTAACTTTCCTAAATTCACTAGAAATTTATGGTATTAAGATTCAAAACCAGGTTTGTTTGAATATAAGATCTTTTTTCTTGGTGAAATTAAGTAAAGAAAGAGAATTACTGCTTAACTCATTATAAAAAGAACTGGATGATTATGTGCCATCTAATTCTTGACCATGATCTACAGCAAACAAGTTTTAACGTCTTGACCAAGTTGTGCTGTTGTAGCCAAGCGTACAAACTCACTCAGAAGAACAATGCAGACAAGTGGAGTGAAGTTTATTACACCAGCAGACCCAAGGCAAAGTCTCCTCTTAGCCAAGGATCCCGACCAGTTTTTGTGAAAACCTTATATACCCTAAGTGTACGTGTCCAAACCCACCTCCCCAAATTCCCTGAAACTATTCTGAACAAAGGAAAAGAAAGATACAATCAAAGTTAACCTGCGATTCATACGCCTTAAGCCTAGTGGACGATTATCAATAGGCTTGTGGTCATACCCCAATAAGCATAATAAAATTTATGATTCTATTTGGTTACACAGATAATTCGGGTATCATTTTAGGCGTTGGAGACTCTACGTATGAGCCCTGGGGGTCTTCCATCTGGGGGGTCTGGTTTTCCAGTTGGTCTGTTGTTTCCATAGATACTGGGCTTATAGCTCAAAGTCCACAGTCCGGCCCAAGATGGAGTCTTGTTTTCAAGATGGAGCCTGTTCTGTCTGTTTCCTCCTTCAGTGCTTTGATGGATAACTAGTACCAGGATAAGTTCCAATTTCCCTGTGACAGGAAACCCCACTGTTAAAATATTTCCTTATAAGTTTGATTAACGTCAATAAGTATACAAGGATACACAACTATAAACTAAACAAAATGATTTATTTAAACTAAGGACAAGACTTGTATTCATGATTTCTCCAGGGGAAACGCCAGAAAGATAGCTTTAGGTTTTACTTAACTAATGTGTTTTCATGTTCTCAGGTGGAAGGGTCTTATTGCTTTCATATTAATACAGATACCCATCAGTATTATGTATACTCCCCAACTTCTCAATTACATCTAGTCCCATTTCTTAAAAAAAAAATCTACATAATGTGATTCTTAAATCCTGTATTCCATTTTGCCCTCTTACCAAAACACCAAATGTGAATATTTCATTGCATCCTTGACCTCACCACATGTAAATATAATTAGCATCTGTATGGACTGAATTTTTGTTCCTCCCTCCACCCAAATTCATGTTTGATGGGATCGTGTTTGGTGATGGGGTCTTTGGGAGTGTAGACAAAGCATGTTGCCTGTCATATCAGCAAACAAAGGACCTTGCACCATTAAGCTGTCAGTCACTGTCATTGCAGTGGGATTCAGGATGGATAAAATAGCATACTGGTCCTAGAAAGTTAGGGTGTATATCAAAGTAGTGATTTCAATAAGTCTAGACTTTTGCATCTTCCCATATATAGGAAAGTGCTAAACTCATTAACTTGAGATGTTTAGTTTGCATTAAGTAATGGTAATCTTTGGATATTCTGACTACCTGGTTTGGGGGTACTGATTGCTTGACTGATTGATTGCAAAAACTCCTATATATCCTAACTCCTCCCTTACCTCTTTGGAGCAGTCCCTCAGAGCTATCTGAGAGGTTGTCTCACAGGCGTAAGCCCTCGGTGTAAAGCATAATTTCTTCTTTTAGGCTGTGTGTATTTTTCTAGTTGAAAAAGGTAATTAAGTTTAAATGAGGTCATGAGGATAGAGCCCCCAAGACAGGATTAGTCTCCTTGTAAGAAGAGAACGACGCTTACTCTTTCTGACATGGGAGGACAGGGCAAAAAGACCTATTTGCAAGCCAAGAAGGGGGTCCACACCAGAATATAACCACATTGCACCCTTATCTCAGACTTCTATCCTCCAGAACTGTGACATCAATGCATTTTGTTCAAGTCCCCCAATTTATGGTATTTTGTTATAGCAATCAAGTTGACTAACAAAGCATCCATGCTTAGCATGGTCAGAATAAGACTCGTGACAACACCTGTCTCCAACCATCCAAATCTGCTTTCTCTGGAGTCATCTACAGCTCATTCAAGCTATTCTAACCCAGATTTTCCATCTGTCCAGAATGATTTTCCTCCTGATATTTACAATGAATTTTTTTTTAATACTGTCAACAAATGACTCTGAGATATTTAGTTTTTGTGTAGTTGAATATTTACTCATATCTGAGGGAGAGCAATATTTATTTAGGCTGTCTCCCCAAATAAAGAAAAGGGTTGCATTTATGAAACTGAAAACTACAGACTTAGGAACAGGATCCTACGTTTGTTGATCTGTCTTTATTTTTTCCACTGGGAAGCTGATCGGATGAAGGCCATTTAAGCATTAAAGGGCAGTTTGCCTTTGAGTAGCTGAAAGTTGTCTGGGAAGGAAGATTCCCGCCCCCACCCCCCTCCTTTGGCTTTGTAACTTTTTTTTTTTTTTTACGGTGTTCTGAGAAGTCCTGAGATTGTAGGTGTCACGTTACCATTCTGTATGCACATAGTCTCATATATTGTGGTTGGTATGTGTACATGCATGCTCAGCGCTGTATGACTCTTTGTGACCCCAATGACTATAGCCCACTAGGCTTCTCTGTGTATGGCACTTCCCAGGCAAGAATACTGGACTGGATTGTCTTTTCCTCCTCCAAGAAATTCTGGTTGGTACCCACACCTATTAGACCAGATCCACTCCATTTTTCTTCATTAAGACTTATCATTAATATCATAGCTTCTGTCACCCTCTCAGATAAGGATTCACAATCAGCAGCAGGACCCCACAGGTTTCATCTCCTTTGTACCTTCTCCACTTAATTTTCCTCAAGAATGTAGCGATCTGATTTTAAAATTTTATTTTATCATTAATTTACACAGCAAACCCTCTCTCCCCATGCAGTACGCTTTCTAAGAAAGTTCAGCTATTTTTCTCCCAAGAGCAATGCCTGTGATAAAGCTAATATTCACAATAAATATTTGTTAAAAAATGATGAATTACTTGATGAATGAGGATCAGCCATCATCTGATTTATCTTAGTCAATGAGTTTCCAAATCTAATTTCATAACATTACTAAACTTGAGTGCAAATTCTGTTGTCACTCCATTCTATCACCCTCCACAGATGAGTTCTAGTCACCGTGCTTCCCTCATCATTCCCATAATGCTATATAGATATCAAGACCCTGCTTCTTTGTTTAAACTTTTCACTAGGCCTTGTATTCTTTTCCTTATAACTATATTAGTAATATATATTTATTGCAAAGGCTTTAATGACTAAATATATATATATATATGTATATACATAAAGCAAACTTTGACTCTTCTCATTAAAATACCATAATCATATAGATCTTATCCTTGAAAAACACTATTAACTCGGCTTTCATCCTTCCAGATTTTTTTCAAGTGAAGGCTTTCTTTCCTCACTGATTTCTATTTCACACATTTCTATCTTCTCAGAAGAACCTTCTCAATCTCCAACTTAGGACAGTTTCTCCCACACTTGATTGGATCCAACTTTTCCTCTATGCCATTTTTCTTTTATTTTTGCTGCTGAATGGAATACAGCCTTGAACTGGAAATTCACTTTTCATCTAAAAAGGTCATCTCTTCCAAGCAAGTATGTGAACTCCACTAGAGACAGGACATTTTCTTCTACTTTGAATTTCCCACTGTTCTAAGCATGGTACTTTTTTTTTTTTCTTTTTCAATATTTAAGCAAAGTTGAGGTCTTGGAATGCCTGTGAAGATATTATAGAGAAAAACTGAAAATGTGAAATACAGTCTGGAAATCACAAATAATACATCCAACTAAGGTCACACCTATTTTGTGCTTTCATTATCAATAAATACTTTAGACTCTGTGGACCACTTTTATCTGAAAAAGAGGTTGTAAAAAAGTATTTCTATATTCCCTCTAATATATGCTAATTTAATTTTTCTAAATGAGACTGAAAGAAAAATTAATCTTTTGAAAGCACAAGAATTTTGGTAATCAGACCATTTCTATTCAAAGTTCAGCCCCAAAACTTCTAAATAACTACCCTAGTACAACTTGTATTGCAGACATTGACTTTGTTAATTTTCTCTTTTAGAGAAGATCTGGTTAATTTATTGTTGTTGTCCTTTTATCTTATTATTCTATTGTTGGTTAAATCATCAGAGATCTGTGAGTGCATGAGACAACTGGAGAATTATTCTACTTAATCAAAATCTAAATAACTTTTAAGTTTGGGAGGATATACATACACATACACACATTTAATATTTTGTATAGATTTGTTCACATATACAGGATGCCATGTGTTAAGACAGGAACCAACCTTGGAAGTTCTGTCAACTCATTCAAGTGCCCATGCTCACTGGTCTTGTGACCTTGGACAGCATCTCTCTCTGGGATTCTTATCTATGTAATAAGAGACATACGGGACCAGTTGGTCAGGTAGCTAACTAAGCGTGACCATACAATTTTTCAGTGTATGTCTATTCATATCTGTGTAAATTACCCTGTTTATGAAATCACACTTATGGAGAATAGATTTTGATTGAATATACTATCATTACCTGACTTTATTGCAAAACCCTAGGCTTGTTAATTATTTTCATGTCATTTTCTTCAGTACTAGAAAAATAAATTTTTTTCTTCTTTTTCCTTTTGACTCTTGGCATGACTGCTGGTGACAACCCACCACTGAAGTGCTACAGTAAACAGAGAATAGGAGATTTCTTAAACAAGTGAATTATTTAAATCTGCATATGCAATGAGACCTGTTAGGCAAAACTTCTGCTCAGTTTTGTTAGGCAAAACTTCCCCAGGCTCTTAGGAAGATATTTGATATGTAATTTCCTAAACTGCTTACAGTAGTTTTTGCATCTTATTGTTTATTTTGCATGAAATTGTATTGTCAGTAGGAAGGTTCCCAGAGAGAGTTTTGATTGAAATATGCTTGGATGAGCATTAGGCTTTATTTTTTTGTGCATGTAATAGTATTAAATCTTCAAGTTATTGCAAGTTGAATATTTGCCAAGATTTAAATCAAAATGATTTCTTTTCTTTGTTGTACTTTCATTCTGTTTGGTTCCTTTAAATAAAGCACATTTTCTCCTTAGTTAAGCAAAAAAAAACAATATAAAGGCAAATGAAAGGTACTTCATTAGTAAGCACAAACATTTCTAACACATGCTTGATCCATATCTGAGCTAAGAGAGAGTCCTTAATTTTATCAATCCTTATAGCTTCAGTTTTCTTTGTCTCTGGGCTTATCTTCCAAGTCTATGGCTCCTGGCTTCTAACTCAACTAACTTGGGTCCAAAGGAAATCTAGTACTAACCCTGTGTATTCAAGTCACTAGGTTAACAGGTACCAAGGCTATGGTTTTTCCTGTGGTCATGTATGGACGTAAGAGTTGGACTGTGAAGAAGGCTGAGCACTGAAGAATTGATGCTTTTGAACTGTGGTGTTGGAGAAGACTCTTGAGAGTCCCTTGGACTGCAAGGAGATCCAACCAGTCCATTCTAAAGGAGATCAGCCCTGGGATCTCTTTGGAAGGAATGATGCTAAAGCTGAAACTCCAGTCCTTTGGCCACCTCATGTGAAGAGTTGACTCACTGGAAAAGACTCTGATGCTGGGAGGGATTGGGGGCAGGAGGAGAAGGGGATGACAGAGGATGAGAAGGCTGGATGGCATCACTGACTCGATGGACGTGAGTCTAAGTGAACTCCGGGAGTTGGTGATGGACAGGGAGGCCTGGCGCTGCGATTCACGGGGTCGCAAAGAGTTGGACACGACTGAACGACTGATCTGATCTGAAGCACAGGTAAGGGATCCAGAATTGTGTTTGTCACTATCTGACACCAAAATCACATGACCCTGCTTCTATTGTAGTGAGCAGAAAAGGTTTTCCCACATGACACAAACACAACTGGCTAATCACACTTGTAAAGCAAACATATGTCAGGTAAGATCAAATAGAGAATGAACACATATACCCACTCACACATAGAATGCGCTTCTAAAACACAAGATTTCACATAAAAAAATGGAAATATTCCAAATATCCTGACTTTTCCTTCTTCTCAATTTTTTGTTTGTTTGTTTTTCTCTTCTTCTCTCCCTTGATTTCCCCCTTTTGTGTCTATTTTGTCTCTCATTATTTCTCTGTCTCTCCATTTCTGTCTCTTCCTCATTCGGGAAAGTTTCAAAAGCCCCTACAGCTTTATTAAAATTTCAACCAATCTGATGCCTCTTCTACTGAGTTTCTTCATCACTGACAAGAGCTAAATTTTAACAGATGTCCTCCATATCCTATAAAAGGCTACTGTGACAAAATACACTCCCTGGTTAGATTATGGTGCAGATGGTTTTCAAATGAACTGAAAACTTTTTGCTCAGTTTTGTAAGTTTGTAGGGAGAGTACAAGGAAGAAGGTGGAAAGTAGGATCCTTGCAGTTTTGCGAAGAATTTCATGTCCAGCTCAGTTGTAGTATGTTCATCTTCTCTATTCCAAGGTAATGTATTTCCCTCTGTGTGTCTGTAGTTTCTCTGCTTCTGCACTTACCAATCTAGGATTTGTCAAGCATCTTAGTCTTGACCAAACACAACCCTACAATAGAGGATGTGTTCTTTGGGAAAAAGAACTGTAGCATGACCTGTTTGGGTAATGACTAAATCACATTTAGAAGCCTAGTAAAAACTTATTAAATATTTTCTGAAAAATTAAGTGAGTTGTTAATTCACTAATTCTTAATTATGAAAGATTGTGTGATATGGGGAGTATAGGAACACATAGACTCAATCAAGATTACTTAATCCTGTGCTATGAAGTCCCAAGTAGAAAAATAATTTCTAAAGAAAATGGAAATACCTATCTGCTTTTCCCCCCTCTTTTACAGTACAATGGCCTCTTGGCTCCCTCATCAGGAAGAGATTAAAAAGTAATAAGCATATTCATTTTAGCTTGTACCTCCAAGCTCTTCACTGGCACAGTTTCTCTCTGAGAGTAAGTCTGTTTTCTAGATGACTTGCAGTAAGAAAAACTACTTTGAAAACCTACATCTACTTTGTAGAGATTGGAGAATTCTAAAAATCATTTCAAGGAAGGTATGTACTTAATTGGTTGTTGGAATGAAAGTACTAATAAATAGAATGAATTGCAACAATTTAAATATGAGCTAATTGATAAGACTCATTACCCTTGCAAATGAACATGGTTTCCAAACAACAGTCCACTGTCCATCCAAACCAGGAGGGATTAAGTGGTGGTCATTAAACATGTAGCACTTCCCAAGGTGGCTCAGTAGTAAAGAATTCGCCTGCCAATGCAGAAGATGAAGGAGACATGGGAGATACAGGTTGGATTCCTATGTCAGGAGGATCATCTGAAGAAGGAAATGACCACCCAGTCCAGTATTCTTGCTTGGAAAACCCCATGGTTAGAGGAGTCTGGCAACCTATAGTCCATGGGGTCAAAAAGAGCCAGACATGACTGAGCACCTATGTGCAAATAACCATGTACCTTAGAAAGTATGCATCTCACATTTTGGAGGACAGGCTGATTTCTTGGGATTAGGAATCCATGGCAATTTTTTGTTTTGATTTTTCCTTTCTTTGTGAGTTTTAAGACTGCTCCAGTGAGCTGTTCCAACATTTTCATCTCCTGATCCCTTATTACTTTGAGCAAAAGATTCATTGTTCCCTACTTTGGAGGGTGTTGCTTGTATGCAATTATGTTGGCTTAATTGTAGTTCATTCTTCCTCATTGTTGTATGACCAAGTGCTCACTTTATTGTGGGCTGTTGCTGTCAGGCCTAATCCCTGGAAAGATGTAAGTACATTAGAATGCATTTCAAAAAGAAAACACACACACACACACAAATTGGGGCAGAAGAAAGCTCACAAACAGGGAGACAGCTTAACCTACTGCTACTGCCTTTAGAGACAGAAAAACAAAATCCCAGGATAACATGGTCCCCAGTGTAGACCTAATGCAGGTCTGCAACCCAGTAGTCACTAGTGTAAAGTTCTATCATGGCAAAGACTGAAGTTAAGTTAGGACTAAGCTAGAAAATATGCTAATATATGTGTCTTCTTGGGATCTCTCATCCTTGTTCTTTCATTTCTGGATTTTTTTCCACACCATCCTTATTACTTTTTATTCTCATCTCATCCTACTTTTTTACTCCCAACTCCCAGCACAGGAAGCTTTTATTCTAGCCCTTTTGGATGACATCAAAGTCTGATTTCAGGAAAGAACTAGAAACTTATTAAACCTTAGGTTATTTCCTGAATCCACAAAATAGGGTGGGCCCCAGTGAAAGTGCCATGTAGGTCACTGTTTCTTAAACTTGCTAGGAATTAGCATCACCTAGAGGGTTTCTTCTCTTCTTGTCACAGCTATTTTTAAGGCCTCCCCAGACAGCCATTTTGCTTTTTTGCATTTCTTTTCCATGGGGATGGTCTTGATCCCTGTCTCCTGTACAATGTCACAAACCTCAGTCCATAGTTCATCAGACTATCAGATCTAGTCCCTTAAATCTATTTCTCACTTCCATTGTGTAATCATAAGGGATTTGATTTAGGTCATACCTGAATGGTCTAGTGATTTTCTCTGCTTTATTCAATTTAAGTCTGAGTTTGGCAATAAGGAGCTCATGATCTGAGCCACAGTCAATTCTCGGTCTTGTTTTTGCTGACTGATTTCGCTGTTGACCATCTGGTGATGTCCATGTGTAGAATCTTCTCTTGTGTTGTTGGAAGAGGGTGTTTGCTATGACCAGTGCATTCTCTCGGCAAAATTCTATTAGCCTTTGCCCTACTTCATTCCATATTCCAAGGCCAAATTTGCCTGTTACTCCAGGTATTTCTTGACTTCCTTCTTTTGCATTCCAGTCCCTTATAATGAAAAAGACATCTTTTTTGGGTGTTAGTCTATAGGGTCTTTTAGGTCTTCATAGAACCATTCAGCTTCAGCTTCTTCAGCGTTACTGGTTGGGGCATAGACTTGGATTGCTATGATATTGAATGATTTGTCTTGGAAATGAACAGAGATCATTCTGTAATTTTTGAGATTGCATCCAAGTATCCAAGTATTGCATTTCAGACTTTTGTTGACCATGATGGCTACTCCATTTCTTCTAAGGGATTCCTGCCCATAGTAGTAGATATAATGGTCATCTGAGTTAAATTCACCCATTCCAGTCCATTTTAGTTCGCTGATTCCTAGAACTGATGTTCACTCTTGCCATCTCCTGTTTGACCACTTCCAATTTGCCTTGATTCATGGACCTAACATTCCAGGTTCCTATGCAATATTGCTCTTTACAGCATCGAACCTTGCATCGGTCACCAGTCACATCCACAACTGGGTATTGTTTTTGCTTTGGCTCCATCCCTTCATTCTTTCTGGAGTTATTTCTCCACTGATCTCCAGTAGCATATTGGGCACCTACTGACCTGGGGAGTTCCTCTTTCAGTATCCTATCATTTTCCCTTTTCATACTGTTCATGGGGTTCTCAAGGCAAGAATACTGAAATGGTTTGCCATTTGCTTCTCCAGTGGACCACAATCACTCCAGATGGTGACTGCAGCCATGAAATTAAAAGATACTTACACCTTGGAAGAAAAGTTATGACCAACCTAGATAGCATATGCAAAAGCACAGATATTACTTTGCCAACAAAGGTCCGTCTAGTCAAGGCTATGGTTTTTTCCAGTGGTCATGTATGGATGTGAGAGTTGGACTGTGAAGAAAGCTGAGTGCCAAAGAACTGATGCTTTTGAACTGTGGTGTTGGAGAAGACTCTTGAGAGTCCCTTGGACTGCAAGGAGATCCAACCAGTCCATTCTGAAGGAGATCAGCCCTGGGATTTCTTTGGAAGGAATGATGCTAAAGCTGAAACTCCAATACTTTGGCCACCTCACGTGAAGAGTTGATTCATTGGAAGAGACTCTGATGCTGGGAGGGATTGGGGGTGTGAAGAAAAGGGGACGACAGAGGATGAGATGGCTGGATGGCATCACTGACTTGATGGATGTGGGTTTGAGTGAACTCCGGGAGTTGGTGATGGACAGGGAGGCCTGGCATGCTGCGATTCATGGGGTTGCAAAGAGTCAGACATGACTGAGTGATTGAACTGAACTGAGAGGGTTTCTTGAAACATATCATTGGGCCCCCAATTTAGTTTCTTCTTCAACAATCTTGAAGCAGTGACTGAGGAAGTGTGTTAATACTAAGTTCTGAAGCAAAGCTGATGTCACTAATCTGGGGGCCATATTTTGAAACCAGTGATCTGCTTGCTATTTTGAAATATTAGCTTAAATTTGGGAACAACCTGACCTCGTAGCATAATCTCAGCCAAGCCTGTCCTTTCCTGGTCCTTCCTTTACTCTGAGGTTGTGGGTATGTGGGAAGATAACTCTCTGAACCTCACCCATGTCCTTGAAGTGACTTCCAGCAGCTTGCTGCCCCTCCTAGAAATATCTGGGTTTCCAAGGCAAGTGACAGTTGTGGGTCCCAATATAGGAAAACAATGCATGCCCTGGAGAACAATTTAGTGATAGAAGAATATGACATATTTCTTGACACGGAAGACCTCGGAGGTGGCCTTACTGTTTTGAACCTGAACTTTCATACAACAATGCCTGGACTTCCTCCTCACTGCCCTATCACACAGGACAGTGTCTCTTTGCTTCAGGAAAGAACTAGAGTATCTTGGGATATGGTTTTCATTAAAATTTTATTTGAATTTTACTCATTTATAGAGGTATATATGCTGCTGCTGCTAAGTCGCTTCAGTTGTGTCCAACTCTGTGCAACCCCATAGATGGCAGCCCACCAGGCTCCCCCGTCCCTGGGATTCTCCAGGCAAGAACACTGGAGTGGGTTGCCATTTCCTTCTCCAATGCAGGAAAGTGAAAAGTGAAAGGGAAGTCACTCAGTCGTGTCCAACTCTTCGCGACCGCATGGACTGCAGCCTATCAGGCTCCTCCATCCATGGGATTTTCCAAGCAAGAGTGGTCGCCTATAGAGATATGCTTTTTCTTATATAATGTTTCAACTTCCTCTCCAAGGTATAAAACTACATTCCATGCATGTATTTATTTTGTTGACAATCTCTTATAAGAAGGCCTGTTTGAGTGTGTAAGCTGAGACTTATTTCTTCCAATCTAAGTGGCCATGTTCTCCCTGTATTTCCATGAACAAGTTAAACAAATAAGGGGAAATTGAGGAAATAAGGCATTGAGGTCTGATATTAGAGCAGACTGAAGGCCTTGCTAATCTCATTCTTCAAACTCACCTTTCTTAATACCTGGAATTTCAGTTTTCAATTTATAGCTTCTATTGACATGTGACAATAAAGCCTAACCTAATGTGTGACACGTATAAGGTATTCAATATGTGACTGAATAATATATAAATGAGTACATTTATTTATTCTAAACCTTCAGTTCAAGAAAAATTTTCTGGTGTTCTTAGCTAGCTGGCACCTAAAGCCGGTTTCACTCACATGTCAGTGTGATGAAGACTCTGATAACCAATTTTAATTTTCAACAGTTCCGTGAGGGGAATTCAAAGTAGAAGTGGAAAAGACAGGGACACAAAAGGCACATTTTCAGAACTCAGAGTTTGCCCTCAGCCTCCAGTGGTCTACACCCATCCATCATGATTCTACTCTGGTTTCTGCTTCCTCTGACTTGAACCTGTGTCTGTGCTAGTTAGTCCTCCAGCTGCTGTCTAAAGTTTCTGAGAATATGGTCAATAAAACACTGATCAAATGGTAACTAGAATTTTGTTGTTTTTGTGTTGTTGTTTAGTTGATAAGTTGTGTCCAAATATTTTGTGACCCCATGGGCTATAGCCTGCCAGGCTCCTCTCTCCGTGGGATTTTGCAGGCAAGAATACGGGAGTGGGCTGCCATTTCCTTCTCCAGGGGATCTTCCTGACCCAGGGAACCTGGGTCCCCTGCCTTGTAGACAGATTCTTTACTGCTGAGTCACTGGGGAAGTCCAAATAGAAATTACATATGTAAAATTCATAGTACAATAGCTGATCCACAAATAGGCACTCAGTATACACTTGATTAATTTGGAATTGTCACTGTCCTCCTTGGATTATTGCTAATATGTTTTTCCCTAGCTCTGTATTTGTTAACAGTCCGAGTTCTAATCCATTAATAATTTGGGATCTACTCTGGAGAAGTTCTCAGAATTGAGCATGGGTTTCAATTCAGAAAATGGGGGTCCTTAATAAGTCCTGAATATTCATTGGAAGCACTGATGCTGAAGTTGAAGGTCCAATATTTTGGCCACCTGATGTGAAGAAATGACTCATTGGAAAAGACCCTGATGCTGGAAGAGATTGAAGGCAGGAGCAGAAGGAGATGACAGAGGATGAGATGGTTGGATGGCATCACCGATGCAATGGACATGAATTTGAGCAAACTCCGGGAGTTGGTGATGGACAGGGAAGCCTGGTGTGCTGCAGTCCACGGGGTCACCAAGAGTCAAACACAACTGAGCGACTGAACTGAGCGGAACTGGAGAAATTCTCAGAGTTGAGCCTGAAAATGGTGGATCAGTTGAGGTGTGGACATAATGTAATGAAGACTAACAAACTTCTCCACACAGAGAGGTGCCAATTTTCACTGATCAACAAATGAAAAGCTGACAAAGGTTCTGCACTCTGCTCATTGAGAGGGTGTGGGACTGTGGGTGTGGGATTCCTTCCTCATCTTTAGGAAACTTAAGTGGGCAGATGGTCTTATTATTAAGTGCTAAATAAAACATCTTTTAGGCACCTTCTCAGCTTTCCATTGTGGCTCAGCTGGTAAAGAATCTGCCTGCCATGGAGGAGACCTGGGTTCCATCCCTGGGTAGGGAAGATCCCCTGGAGAAGGGAAAGGCTACCCACTCCTGTATTCTGGCCTGGAGAATCCCATGGACTGTATAGTCCATGAGGTTGCAAAGAGTCGGACACAACTGCAGGACTCACTTCACTTCACAGCTTTCCCCACCCCTACTCCTATCAATCTCGGAAGTTCAAGTCTCACTAAAACACATTACTTTAAAAAGCAAGCAAGTTAATTTCATTCTCCTCTTTTCCCTTGTCCTATGTTATGCAAGTTGTCTCACTTAAATGTTTCTATATTACAGTCAACTTTATTTTTCTGTCAAATGGATCATGCACAGACCATAGTCTCTCTCTGTTATTCTTAGTTTACTGGTAGTAGTTCAGCTTTTCCTTATCAGACAACTTTTCACAACATAAACATACCCACTTCAATTTTATTGTTTTCTCCTCTATTTGCTAAAAGTCTCTCCTAGTTAGCACTGTATATTTTCATTCTCCTTATTTTCTTACTCATTAACTTTTTTATTCTCACCCTCATTATTGCAATCATAATTTGAACAATGGGCTAATCATAGTTTGAAATTTTAAAGTATTAGTAGTGATACACCTTTGTTGAAGCAAGGACATCATACAATTTGAAGTGGCAATTAGGAATAATTAAGATCTTCTGCCGATAATATATAAATCCTGAAAATACTCAAAATTCCTTTTCAAAATATCTACAAAATCTCTACCTAGCTTTTCATTCTTCTCTAATTTAAAAGACTTGCCTCAGTATTAGCTTAAAATATACATAGCAAACATATGGTTTCAATTTTAGCATTTTTCTGCATTGTAAAGGTGTTGCATTTTATTCTATACTATTTTATTTTATATTGTTTCATTTTGAACATACAGCCTAATGAGTTAATTAGGCATTGGCAATACTCTCCTAGACATCTCAATCACTATGATACTGTCCAAATGGAGAAATATAAAAGATTTTTAAACAACTGATTTATAGAGAAATTCTCAGAAAATAATCTGTTGATAGTTGTATTCTGCTGAGTAGATAAAGTTAATTTCCTTTGTATTTCTTTTGCCATGATTTGATTGCTAAAAGATTTGTTTCCTCAAAAATAAGATTACATTGTATATTATAGATATATTAAATTATTTTTGAACAAGGTGAGTATTAGAAAATACAGTAAAAGCAAGTAAATTATTGAGCAGAAAATTCCTTTTGACTTCTTAGTTCCAGAAGATAAACTTAGGATTGGAATTTCTTTTGCAGCTAGAAATAGGGAAGACAAATTCAGCATTGGTAATGGATATACAAATGTACAGAGGAAAATTAAAGGTAGGTTTTGAAATCTTTGGGCTCCTCTGATGGCTCAAACAGTAAAGAATCTGCCTGCAATGCCGAAGACCTGGGCTCCTTGGGTCAGGAAGATCCCCTGGAGAACTGAATGGCTACTACTGAGTGACTAACATTTCATTTTTTTTGTTGTTTTTTAAATCTTTGTGGGGCAAGCTAACTCAGGATTAAAAACTATGGCACCTGTGTCCAAAAAAAAAGTCCTCAAAATATCTGCATAAATATCATTTACCAAATAGTTTGCATCCCTTCAGCTTAAACATGGCCGCAGAACTAATTTTGTACAATAAAGTCTAAACAAAAGAGATGAGAAGATGGTGTCACTTCTGAGTGGAAGATTTTAGAGTTAGTGAGCAGTTTAATACATTCTCTTTTCCTCACTTTAGGTGAATGGTAACTTTTTTTAAACTTTTTTGCTATGATCCTGGAGAAGAGCCTCTAGCTGACCTATGTTGTATAATTTGTCAAGAAGAAAATCAACTTTGATTGTTCCATGCCCTTAAGATTTGGAGGTGTGTTTGTTACACAATGGAACAGAGTCCATCTTGGCTAGCAAAAACGTTCATTAAAAATATAGATTTCTGGACCATATTAAACAACTTGAGTTAGAATCAACAGCAAGTGAAGTCTAGAATTCTTAATTTTTAGAAAGATCTTCAAATGCTAAACTTCTTACATATTTAGAGCTAATGGTGTATAGAAATATTAGTTATAGGAAATGTACATCAAGTCCAGATTATCAAAGATCTTAAATGCTAGATTCAGGACTTTGGTTTCTGTCCTGAGAACAGAAGGAAAACCTTATGCAATTGAGCAAAAGGAATGTAAAAACACAAGTAAACAATAATAACACCACAATTTGAAGCGATTGCCACAACTCAGGATAAAACATCACTCAGGTAGACATTTTGACTCCTGGACTTGATTATGACCTTTTGAATTCAGAAGAATGGCCTTTGAGGTATGCATGCATGACAGAGGGGTGTGAGGTAGGGGGTTTGACTGAAACGCTATGGTATGAATTGTAAAAAAAACACAAAAAACTCACATAAGGAAATCTGCTATTAAAAATTGCTTAAATAAACAATCACTAGAATTTGGGACATTAGATACTCAGAGGCTATGGGTTAATTTATTTGGGGCTTTGTACTTAGGCTGAAGACTACATTCCCTTATGATAATAGAGATCAAGTTGTTGAGATATAAAGGCATAGATAAATGTCTGGATAGGCTTCCTCAGTGACTTAGCAGTAAAGAATCCACCTGCAATGCAGGAATTGCAGGAGGCACAGGTTAGATCCTTGGGTCAGGAAGATCCTCTGAAATAGGGCACAATAACCCACTCCAGTATTTTTGTCTGTAAAAATATCCTCTATCCATGGATAGAGGAACCTGGTGGGTTACAGTCCATAGTGTCACAAATAGTTGAACACTACTGAAGTGACTTATCACATGCATGCAGATGGATGGGTGGTTAAATAGATAGATATCAGATCAGATCAGATCAGTCACTCAGTCATGTCCGACACTTTGCGACTCCATGAATCACAGCACGCCAGGCCTCCCTGTCCATCACCAACTCCCAGAGTTCACTCAGACTCACGTCCATCGAGTCAGTGATGCCATCCAGCCATCTCATCCTCTGTCGTCCTCCTGCCCCCAGTCCTCCCAGTTCAGAGTCTTTTCCAATGAGTCAACTCTTCGCATGAGGTGGCCAAAGTACTGGAGTTTCAGCTTTAGCATCATTCCTTCCAAAGAAATCCCAGGCCTGATCTCCTTCAGAATGGACTGCTTGGATCTCCTTGCAGTCCAAGGGACTCTCAAGAGTCTTCTCCAACACCACAGTTCAAAAGCATCAATTCTTCAACACTCAGCCTTCTTCACAGTCCAACTCTCATATCCATACATGACCACAGGAAAAACCATAGCCTTGACTAGATGAACCTTTCTTGGCAAAGTAATGTCTCTGCTTTTCAATATGCTATCTAGGTTGGTCATAGCTTTCCTTCCAAGGAGTAAGCGTCTGTTAATTTCATGGCTGCAGTCACCATCTGTAGTGATTTTGGAGCCCAGAAAAATAAAGTCTGACACTGTTTCCACTGTTTCCCCATCTATTTCCTATGAAGTGTTGGGACCGGATGCCATGATCTTCGTTTTCTGAATGTTGAGCTTTAAGCCAACTTTTTCACTCTCCACTTTCACCTTCATCAAGAAGCTTTTTAGTTCCTCTTCACTTTCTGCCATAAGGGTGGTGTCATCTGCATATCTGAGGTTATTGATATTTCTCCCAGCAGTCTTGATTCCAGCTTGTGTTTCTTCCAGTCCAGCGTTTCTCATGGTTTACTCTGCATGTAAGTTAAATAAACAGGGTGACAATATACAGCCTTGACGAACTCCTTTTCCTATTTGGAACCAGTCTGTTGTTCCATGTCCAGTTCTAACAGTTGCTTCCTGACCTGCATACAAATTTCTCAAGAGGCAGATCAGGTGTTCTGGTATTCCCATCTCTTTCAGAATTTTCCACAGTTGATTGTGATCCACACAGTCAAAGGCTTTGGCATAGTCAGTAAAGCAGAAATAGATGTTTTTCTGGAATTCTCTTGCTTTTTCCATGATCCAGCAGATGTTGGCAATTTGATCTGTGGTTCCTCTGCCTTTTCTAAAACCAGCTTGAACATCAGGAAGTTCATGGTTCACATACTGCTGAATCCTGGCTTGGAGAATTTTGAGCATTACTTTACTAGCGTGTGACATAGATAGATATAGACAGATAGAAAACAGATCTTGGTTTATATATTTTCCAAGTATGTAAAGTGAAATTAATGTAAATTAATTGTATCTACTATGCAGACAATACTTATGTATAGTTTGTAACAAATCACTTATTTCTTTCTAAACTTTCCTCTTTGAAATTATGTTTATGTTTGGGTGGAGCCATAGCCTAATCTCTATCTCATCTCTACCATATTAGCATTTAACCTGAGTTTTACCAATGAGAGTGTCTCATTTCCTTTCCACAATAGTCAGTTCAGATTAGTCATAGACCTCATGTGGGGCTCTGTGAGTCATCCTCATGACTTTACTAAAACCATCAAGAGGAACTCTTATCACTACAGAGTTAGTGATGTACTTCCCCTTCCTCCTAATGGAGTTTCTTTTTTTTTCTTCGCTGCAGTACATCAAGGCTGTATATTGTAACCCTGCTTATTTAAATTCTATGCAGAGTACATCATGAGAAACATTGGGCTGGAAGAAGCACAAGCTGGGATCAAGATTGCCGGGAGAAATATCAATAACCTCAGATATGCAGATGACACCACCCTTATGGCAGAAATTGAAGAGGAACTCAAAAGCCTCTTGATGAAAGTGAAAGAGGAGAGTGAAAAAGTTGGCTTAAAGCTCAACATTCAGAAAACAAAGATCATGGCATCTGGTCCCATCACTTCATGGGAAATAGATGGGGAAACAATGGAAACAGTGGCTGACTTTATTTTTGAGGGGGGGTGCTCCAAAATCACTGCAGATGGTGATTACAGCCATGAAATTAAAAGATGCTTACTCCTTGGAAGGAAAGTTATGACCAACCTAGATAGCATATTGAAAAGCAGAGACATTACTTTGCCAACAAAGGTCCGTCTAATCAAGGCTATGGTTTTTCCAGTGGTCATGTATGGATGTCAGAGTTGGACTGTGTAGAAAGCTGAGCACCAAAGAATTGATGCTTTTGAACTGCGGTGTTGGAGAAGACTCTTGAGAGTCCCTTGGACTGCAAGGAGATCCAAGCAGTCCATTCTAAAGGAGATCAGCTCTGGGTGTTCTTTGCAAGGAATGATGCAGAAGCTGAAACTCCAGTACTTTGGCCACCTCATGGGAAGAGTTGACTCATTGGAAAAGACTCAAATGCTGGGAGGGATTGGGGGCAGGAGGAGAAGGGGACGACAGAGGATGAGATGGCTGGATGGCATCACCGACTCAATGGACATGGGTTTGAGTGAACTCCAGGAGTTGATGGACAGGGAGGCCTGGCGTGCTGCAATTCATGGGATCGACAAGAGTCAGACATGACTGAGTGACTGAACCGAACTGAACTCAAACACTTTTTGTCCCTCAGAAAAACAGCAAATATGACATAAAAGAAATTCATTGCATCTTTTCATGTACCTATCGACCATTCATATGTCTTCTTTGAAGAAATGTCTATTTAGGTCTTCTGCCCATTTTTTGATTGTGTTGTTTGTTTTGATGCTGTTAGGCATCATAAGCTATTTGTAAATTTTGAAGACTAATCACCTTGTCCATCACATTGTTAGCAAAAACTTCAATGCATGGATCAAACTCTAAGTTTGGAGAAATGTTTGAACCTCACATTTCATCAGGTGTTTATTTGCAACACCTTAAAATACCCTAATAGAAATTGATTTAAAGTGACAGAGACTATGGTATTATATCTCTGTGGGTATATAATATCTACTTCTACAGACACAACCTAGGATGCTACCATCATCTTTGCCATCATATATAAAATGTGCCTAAGAGTGAAGATCACACAGAAGCAAGAGACTGAATCTCAATGATATCTTTGGCATACTGAGATTATATCTGCTATTGAATGCTCAGGTTCATGAAATAATTCATTCTTCCTTTTTTCCCCACTCTTAGCCAGTTGACATTGTATTGTCACTTGCTAACATACCAGTGTAACCCCATTCACTAGCTGGGTAACCTTGAGCAAATTACTTACCTTTCTGAGTCTCAGATTTCTCACCTATAGAAACATAGTGTTTTGGTAACACTTAAAAGAGAAAATCCATGCAAATAAGTTAACATACTGCCTTACTTAATTTATAATAGTTTTTATCATTATTAGTGGCAATTCTTAGTCATTTAGCAAGAAAAATCTTAGAAAAAGTTATAACATGCCAAATGCAGTTTAGGAATATCCACTGTTTGCTTTCTATATGGTGACAATCACTCTCTAAGTAACTATGCATACAGATGATAAATATCTGACTAAAATATTATTATTATTATTATTAATCTATCCTTTAGGTCTACAAGAGCTAGTTATCATTCCTGGGATATTCCTTTTGGTTAAAGATGCTTTTGTTTTCTTGAGACATCAATGTTTTTCCATATCACTGAAGTCTGAAGTGCAAGGAAAAAAAAGTTTATTTTGTTTGGCTTCTCACTGCAGTAAAATATAATTTAGCTGAAATAATGTGATTCAATTGCTCATAAGTAAGCTGCAGCTTAAACAATGACAGTTGGACATTTGTTGTTGAGGCTCCTGTTTCAGAGGCAAGCTTTCTTATTGACTCATTTTTGATATATTTTCTACAGATTAAGAGTTTGAAGAAAGGAGCCAAGGAAAAACTACCAGAGTGCTAACCTGAATTCCTATGACATGCCTACTCTTAAGTTCTGATCTCCTTTTCACATACTTGATTTACTGACACCAACTATAATGTGTGTGTGTGTTTGTATCGTTTATTTTTCAGTTATCTAGATCCTAGAATCAAATATCTTGACCAGCACAAATCCCAATTAAGTCTGATTATGTTTCTTTGGAAGAGTTAATTAAATTATTTCTTTTAGTGTTCTGGAAGGAAAATGCCAAGCCTTGTGGATTGTAAATGACCTTTAGAACACTTAGAAATTTGCATACATGTGACACACCAGTTTACTGACATTCCTATCCCAGCTCTCGGAGACAGAGAAAGAGTAAGTGGTTTTCACTTGAGTGACACTTCTGAGAAAAGATCATTTTCATCATCACCAGCCTCCTTGTGTAAACCCATCTCTGTGTGTTTAAATGTCCTGATAATCTTGTCATTTAATAGCTGTTTTTCTGGCATGGTTATAAAAGTCAAATTGAGAGCCCTGTTAGATAGTATCTTCCTAGGAAAAAATAAAGACAAAAACCGAAAAAAAAAAACAAAAAAACCCTATACACCAAAGTACGTAAACAGGGATTAAGAACTAGCTGTCTAAGGTATTCTTGCCTGAAGAATGGACAGAGGAGCCTGGAGGGCTGCAATCTATGGGGTCACAAAGAGTCAGATACGACTGAGTGAACTAACTGAGTGTGTGATCTAAGGTAGACACTGGTTCAGTTTCTTATTGATGTTGTCTGTTGGTGTATTTGGTAGTTGGCAGTGGGTGAGATTTTACTTCCTTAAGAAAATGCTGGTCTTTAAACGTGAGAGAACTGAACATGTTACCAAGGAGGCAGAGAGAGGACCATCCCTTTGGTCTTCAATCCACTTCAGTTTGCTCTGACTGTGGCTTCTGCTCTTGGCCCTTTCAGACTTTTGCCAAGACAAAGCTTAAATCCATTTTGTTCTAGTCCCTCAGAATTCAACTCTTTTCTAAGTGAAATCTAACTAGCATTACCAATTAATACTTTCTGATGAAGTAATTTTAAAAATTCAGATAATAATAGATGCCAATAATCTGCTCACTTTTCAGAGTCTAGGCAGATTTTATCTTTAACTAGTCAATATAAAGGGGTTCCCCTCGCCTCCTCTGAACTGTTATAAGGTTTATTATGTTCTGTCTCTCAGATGCTGCTTTGTATTTTTCCTTAATATTTTCTTGAAGAAATATACTGTCACCATTTTGAGTCATATCAGAAACTATACTGTCAAAAAACGTTTGTCCTTTGGACAATTATACAATTATTGTTAATGATGCTGCTATAGTTCAGAATCCTGTTTCAACTCTTTTGAAATTTTCTTCAAAGCCTTTTTTGTAGCACTTTTTAAAAAGGCCTTAATAGTGATAAATAGTCATCTCTTGCAGATAGATTCAATTTTTGGAAGTAGCTAAAAGTCACTCAGAGTCAAGACTAGTGAATAAGATGAGTGATCAAACTGAAAAATGGGATTTTGGAATAAAAACAAATTTTGACTATAACCTAATAAGACTTGTATTCTTGTGTCATAAATTGATAGTAAGAAGATTTCCTAAACAGAGGTCTGAAACTGAACCATAGGTGTCTTCTTTAAATTGTTGTCCAGCCTTTGATGATGACTAGGTGTTTACTTGATGCAGAACTTGAAATAGAAATTGGAACATAAAACTTCCATTTTATAGATGAGAAAACTGAGATTCTGGAAGGTGGGTTTATTTGTCCAAGTTCATCAGGCTAAGAAAACCATGTTTTCTTCAATAATGGAATAAAGTATATTTTTAAGTGTAATAGTCACTTCAGTGTATTGATTACATTAGAAGAGATTTATGTGTTTCAGTAAATCAGATAGAACTTTTATAATTAATGAGAATGGTAAGACTTTGTTTGAGATGTAATTTGAAGAGCTCTAAAACCATTCTGTGCTTACAAATCATGGAGCTGGCATCTAGCTCCAATTGTCATTTGAGTAGAAAAATCTCATCTAAACTCAGCAAACCTCAAGAAGACACCATGGAGTTTATTTGGCTCAGTTATTCATGAAAGTGTTGATTACTGCAGTACTGAGGATCACACTAATATTTGATTTATTTTTATCTTTCTGGGAATGGATAACTCAATATATTGAGATATCCAATTGCAGCTCCACTTATCAAAATTTTCTTATTTTAAGCTGGAATTGCTGTATTGTCCAGGTATTGCTTCTAGTTCTGACTGCTCTGTGACCACAAGATATATTCAGAATAAATCTAATTACTCTCCTATGTATTTGAAAAAAAATCATCAAAAAATACCTTCTCTTCTTGAAGTTAAATAATCCAAATATCCTTCGTATTAAGTAATTTCAAAAACTCATCCCCATAAGTGACTTTTATGATTTGAAATTCTTTTAGGAATTTGATACATTAAACTTGTTTTGTCCCTCCTCAAAGCCAAAAGATTGTCATTTTGTCTCTTTAAATGTGAGATCCTGAAATGTGCAAACCTTAAGAGCACTTAGGCTGCCCTAAAATGAAACTGAACTGGAAATTTCTTTCAAAGGGGACTGGATCCTCTATCGGTGGTGAGGTTTCCAAAGCAAGCTAACTAGAGTCTTTTTGAGAAATTTGCTTCATATTTCATGGTTTTGTGGTTGATAATATGAAGACCAACCAAATCCTGACTTTGACCTTTATTTCATAATATTTTCTTTGGATTCATATTGCCTCTTTACTCAAATACTTTATATTATTTTCTAAAGACTTCATGTTTCTAAAAGTTTTTCATTTACAATTTTATTGGATTTTATTGCCTTAAAAAAGTCAAGCATTACTATCTTTTCTTTTGTTTATACAATATACAGGCATTGTAAAAGTGGAAGCCAGATATTAGGGGTTGAATATTGTATATTATTATGTATGCTATTTAGTAGATATTACTTTTTAAAATAAAGCAACAGGAGAGTCCTTTTTAAATGTTGTTTTCTAAACTTTATTTTGATACTAGGAATCTCTAAGTAGAATAAAGTTATGAAGAACCTGATTTGAAAAAAGCTATTCTAAAAGCTATTTTAGCTGTACTATATAGCTTTATATGCACTATATAGCTCTATATATGGACATTTACACTTGGACTGTAAACATGGACATCACCAGATGGTCAATAGAATCAGATTGATTATGTTCATTACAGTTGAAGATGGAGAAGATTTATACAGTCAGCAAAAGCAAGGCTTGGAGCTGACTGTGACTCAGATCATGAGCTCCTCATTGCAGAATTCTGGCTAACATTGAAGAAAGAAGAGAAAGCCACTAGGCCATTCAGGTATGACATAAGTCAAATCCCTTATGATTATACAATGAAGGTGACAAATGTGACCTTTGTCACAATCAGGGACTAGATCTAGTAGACAGAGTAGTGCCTGAAGCACTATAGAGAGAAGTTTGTAAAACTGTACAGAAGGCAATGACCAAAATCATCCCTAAGAAAAAATTCAAGAAGGCAAAATGGTTGTCTCAGGAGGCTGTATAAATAGCTAAAGAAAGAAGAAAACTGAAAGGCAAGAGGGAAAGGGAAACATATATCCAACTGAATGCAGTTTCAGAGCATTGGTAAGGAGAGACAAGAAGGCTTTCTTAAATGAATAGTGCAAAGGAATAGAGGAAAACAACAAAATGAGAAAAACTAAAGATCTCTTCAAGAGAACTGGAGATATCAAGGGAATATATCATGCAAGGATGAGTATGATAAAGGACAGAAATAGTGAGGACCTAACAGAAGCAGAAGACATTAAGAAGAGGAGGCAAGAATACAAACAAATATTCAAAAAGGTCTCAATGACCCAGATAACCACGATGGTGAGGTCATTCACAAAGAATGGGGCATCCTGGAGTGTGAAGTCAAGTGGGCCCTAGGAAATATTATTATGGACAAAGCTAGTGGAAGTGATGGAATTCCACTAGAGTTATTTCAAATCCTAAAAGAAGATGCTATTAATGTGCTGCACTCAATATGTTAGCAAATTTGGAAAACTCAGAAGTGGTCACAGGGCAGGAAATGATCAGCTTTCATTTCAATCCCAAAGAAAGGTAATGCCAAAGAATGTTCAAACTACCACAATTGTTTTCCTTTCACATGCTAGCAAGGTTGTGCTTGAAATCCTCCAAATTAAGCCTCAGCAGTACATGATCCAAGAACTTTTAGATGTGCAAGTTTGGTTCGAAGTGGCAGAGGAACCGGAGATCAAATTGCCAACGTTTGTTAGATAATGGAGAAAGCAAGGGAATTCCAGAAAAACTTCTACTGTTGCTTCATTGACTGTGTATGCTAAAGAATTTCTGAGGAAAATTCTTAAAGAGATGGGAATACCAGACCACCTTACCAGCCTCCTAAGAAACCTGTATACAGGCCAAGAAACAACAGTTAGAACCAGTCAAGGAACAATGGGCTGGTTCCAAACGTCAAGGCTCTATACTGTCACCCTGCTTATTTAACTTATATGAAAAGTACATTGTTCATCATGAAAAATTTCAGGCTGGAAGACTCGCAGCTGGAATCAAGATTGCTGGGAGAAATATCAATAATGTCATATGAAGATGATACAACTCTAATGGCAGAAAGCAAAGAGAGTGAAAGAGAGTGACAAAGTTGGTTTAAAACTCAACAGTCAAAAAACTAAGATCATGACATCTGGTCCCATCACTTCATGGCAAATAGAAGGGGGAGATTTGGAAGTAGTGACAGACTTTATTTTCTTGGGCTTCAAAATTACTGCAGTTGGTGACTACAGCCATGAAAGTAAAAGATGCTTGCTGCTTGGAAGGAAAGTTATGACAAATGTAGACAGCATATTAAAAAGCAGGGACATAATTTTGCCAACAAAGGTCCATACAGCCAAAGTTATGGTTTTCTCAGTAGTCATGTGTGAATGTGAAAGTTGGACCATACAGAAGTCTGAGCACTGAAGAATGGATACTTTCAAGTTGTAGTGCTGGAGAATATTCTTGAGAACCCCTTGGACAGCAAGATCAAATCAGTCAATCCTAAAGGAAATCAACCCTGACTATTCATTGGAAGGACTGATACTGAAGATGAAGCTCCAATACTTTGGTTGCCTGATGTGATGAGACAACTCACTGAAAAATATCCCAATGTGGGGAAAGATTGAAGACAAAAGGAGAAGAGGGCAGCAGAGAATAACATGTTAAGATAGCACCAACAACACAATGGACATGAATTTGAACAAACTCTGGGAGATGGTAGAAAACAGAGGAGCTTGGTGTGTGGTTCATGGTGTTGCAAACAGATGGACATGACATAGTAACAGAATAACATGTTTATAGCAAAATAACTCTTTCTATTGTTGAGTGCTCTGAAGTTTTAAAGTTATCTTTCCTTCAAATCAACCTAGATAAAGTTACTTAGACTTTGTGGACTGCAGTTCAGTTCAGTCAGTCAGTTCAGTTGCTCAGTCATGTCCAACTCTTTGCGACCCCATGGACTGCAGCACGCCAGGCCTCCCTATCGCCCACTCCCAGAGTTTACTCAAACTCATGTCCATTGAGTCAGTGATGCCATCCAGCCAGCTCATCCTCTGTCATCCCCTTTTCCTCCCACCTTCAATTTTTCCCAGGATCAGGGTCTTTTCAAATTAGTCAGTTCTTCACATCAGGTGGACAAATTATTGGGAGTTTCAGCTTCAGCATCAGTCCGTCCAGTGAATATTCAGGACTGATTTCCTTTAGGATGGACTGGTTGGATCTCCTTGCAGTCCAAGAGACTCTCAAGAGTCTTTTCCAACACCACAGTTCAAAAGCATCAATTCTTTGGCACTCAGCTTTCTTTATAGTCCAACTCTCACATCCATACATGACTACTGGAAAAACCATAGCCTTGACAAGATGGACCTTAGTTGGCAGTTACCTCACCTATAAAAGGAGGGTTTTAAAATTAGCTGTTTCAGCCTCTATTTGTATGGAGCAATGTTTTGTACCCTGCAGATAACTGGAGATATTTTTTTCAAAGGTACAACTTTACATATTTCCACAAAGTCATCCCTTTAAAACGTAAATCTTTGCACAAAATGGTCTTAAAATATTTCACAGGAATTGAAGCTTCAAATTTCTTTGCACTAGTTAAGTGTTATATGTTTTCTATGCTCCAGGTACTATTCCAGATCTGGACATACATCATGACATACATACGCAAGAGGTGCCTACTGCCCCCATGGATCTTTTATTTTCATAAGTCACACTGTATCCATTGTGTAGGTCAGTGACATTTGCTATAATGTAAATAAAAGAGCACCACATGACCCAAAGGAATTGGGATAAACATTTTTTATTGTAGAGAAAGAAGACTTCATGGCAACCCACTCCAGTATTCTTGCCTGCAGTCCATGGAGTCACAAATAGTTGGCTGTGACTGAGCAAATAAGTACAAGAAGACTTCTCTGAATTGTGACTTATGATCTGAAACATAAATTGTAAGAAAGAGCAAGCAATTCTAAGGCTTGGAAAAAATAAAGTTAAATATATAATACTTTAAAAATGCAAAGAGATAAAAATTGTTTAGCTTGTTTATTTTATTTATCATCCAATTGCCTTTCATCTGAATACTAGCTCCCTATATTTATTTCTAAGAACATACTGAATAGGAAGAAAAGGAAGGTATCCATGTCTAGTCATGCATCCTAAAATTTAAAGTATTGAAGAGTGCTGTGTTGTTGATAATTTTGCTATCTCCTCTCTAATGCAAAAAGGTTCCAAACAGTATCTGGCTAAAGAAATGAAGTTTCATTTTCTTTTCCTATCTTTGTAGAGTGTGCATTCCTATGAATATTCCTAGCATTTAGCAAAACCACAAAGTATATATTTGTCCATGGTATCTCTTAATCTTACAATTATTTATGATTTCACCAAATTGTACAATTGCTTCCTGTTATTTAAGCCTGTGATGATTATGTTTATGCATCAGCTTATTTGAGTGACAGTATCCAGATATGTGGTCAAACATCTTTCTAGATATTTCTGTGAGGGTGTTTTTTTATATCTAATTTGTATTTAAATCAGTAGACTTTGAGTAAAGCAGATTGTTCTCCATAATGTGGGTGGGCTTCACTCAATCAACTGAAGGCCTAAAAAAAGAAAAGACCACTTTGCGCAAGAGGAAATTCTCCAGCAGGCTACTTTTTGGATTTTATCTGTGACATTGGCTCTTCCTGATGCTACAGATGACTGCCTTTGGACTTAAACTGAAACTCTTTCTTGACTGTCCAGTCTGACAAACTCCTCCATCAGATTTTGAACTCACTTAGCTTCTACAATTGCATGAGCCAGTTTCTTAAAATGAACCAATTCTATTGATTCTGTTTCTCTGGCAAACCCTGATTAATAAAGAGCTGTTCAAACATTAGGGGCTTCCCAGGTGGCTCAGATAGTAAAGAATCTTCCTAAAATGGGGAAGATCTGGGTTTGATTCCTGGGTCAAAGAAGATCTCCTGGAGAAGAGAAAGGCTACCTACTCTAATATTCTTGCCTGGAGAATTCTATGGATAAAGCCTCATGCCTTGGGCTACTGTCCATGGAGTCCCAAACAGTTGGATGTGATTAAACAACTAACACTTTCATTCATTCAGACATCAGGGCCCAACCCAAGCTTCTTCTCCAAAACCGAGCCTCTTATCCTCATTTGTTCTTTCTATTGATTCAAGGTAGACCACATTTGGATAAACTCTTGAAATAAACCTTAAAGTTTTACCATTCTCAACAGTGTTTTTATGAACTCCTTGGAAGGAAGGTCTAATCCTTGTAGAAAAGTCACATATCAATGATGGGCCAATGGTGCCCATATTCTATGGTCATTTTGTTTTTCTTGGTTTGGTTTTGATTCTAAATATACTTTGCTATCTTAGCAAAGTAAGTGAAGTCTCTCAGTCGTATCTGACTCTTTGCAACCCCATAGACTGTAGCCTACAAGGCTCCTCTGTCCATGGGATTTTCCAGGCAATAGTACTGGAATGGGTTGCCATTTCCTTCTCCAGGGGATCTTCCCAACCCAGGGCTCAAACCTGGTCTCCTGCATTGTAGACAGACACTTTACTGTCTGAGCCACAAGACTGAGAAGAAGATACAGAGATTTCCCTTCTGCCTCCTGTCCCACACTTGCATGACTTTCCCCATTATCAGCATCCCCCACAGAGAGGTACCTTTGTTATAATTGGTATACTACATTGACATATCATCATTACCCCAGACTCTAATTTACCCTTAGGGTTCACTCTTGGTGTTTTACATTCTGTATGGGTTTAGATAAATGCATCAGTTCAGTCACTCAGTGGTGTCTGACTGTTTGTGACCCCATGGACTGCAACACACCAGTCTTCCCTGTCCATCACCAACTTCCAGAGCTTGCTCAAACTCATGTCCATTGAGTCAGTGATGACATCCAACCATCTCATCCTCTGTCATCCCCTTCTCCTCCTGCCTTCAATCTTTCCCAGCATCGATGTCTTTTCCAATGACTCTGATAAATGCATAATGACATGTATTTATCATATAGTATCATACAGAGTGATTTCACTGCAATAAAATTCTTCTGGGCTCTACCTATTCATCCCCCTGCCCCAAACCCCTAGCAAGCATTGATGTTTTTACTAGTTCCATAGTTTTGTTTTGTTTTTCCCAGAATGTCATTTAGTTGAATTCATATAACATGCAATCTTTCCAGATGGGCTTCTTTCACTTAGTAATATTCATCTAAGTTCCTTCTGTGTCTTTTCATGGTTTGATAACTCTTTTCCATTTGTCACTGAGTAATATTCCATTTCCTGAATATGCCACAATTTATTTATCCATTACTTCTGCTGAGGAACATTTTAGTGGCTTCCAAGTTTTGGGCACTATGAATAAAGATGTTGTAAATCTCTGTGTGCAGGGTTTATGTGAGCATAAGTTTTCAACTCATTTGGGTAAATACTAAAAAGCATTGCTTAATCATATAGCACAGGTATGTTTAGTTTTGTATGAAACTGACAAACTCTCTTCCAAACTGGCTATTCCAATTTGCATTCCTTGGAGCAAGAAATTACATTTCCTGTTGACACACATCCTTGCCAACATTTGGTGTTTTCTGCATTCTGGATTTTGTCCATTGTCTTAGGTGCTTAGCGGCATCTCACTACTGATGACATAATGTGGAGCATATTTTCATAAGCTTACTTGTCATTTTGTACATCTTATTTTGTAAAGTATCTGCTATTGTCTTTGATCTACTTATTGGATTGCTTATTTTCTTACTGTTGAGTTTTTATAGTTCTTTTTATTTTGGATAATAATCTTTTATCAGCTATGTCTTTTGGAAATAGATATAGTTCCCAGGCCATGTTTTGCTTTTTCATTCTTTGACAGTATCTTTTGCAGAATAGAAATTTTTAATTTTAATGAAGTGCAGCTTATTAATTTTTTGCTTCATTTTTTTTTTAGTTTTTTTTATCTAAAAGTCATCACCAAATTCAAGGTTGTCTAGAGTTTCTCCTTTGTTATATTCTATGCTACCTATAAATTTTATGATTCTGCATTTTACATTGAGATCTTTGATACATTTTGAGTTAAGTTTTGTGAAGGACATTAGAGTCTGTGTTTAGATTTTTTTTTAAATATGTGGCTGTCTAGATGTTCCAGCTCCATTTGCTGAGAAGACTATCTTCTCCATCATTTATCTGTCAAAGTTTATTTGACTATATCTATGTGTCTGTTTCTGGACCCTCTGTTCTTTCTGTTGATCTATTTGTCTGCTCGTTCACTAATACCATACTGTCTTGAGTACTGTACCTTTATAGTAAGTTTTTAACTCAAGCTGTATTAGTCCACCGATTTTGTCCTTGTCTTTCAATACTGAGTTGGCCAAAGTTTGCTTTTTAATTATACCTTATAGGCCAAAGTTTAGCAAACTGAAGCCAGGTTGACTATAACATTTTTAGGAATAAAACAAAATGACTACAAATAAAAGTACAACACTCTTACAAATTTAGGAAAATATGTTTAAATGAGACTTAATATTATATAAATCTAGATATATATTTAATGCCTGACAAATTTGGCCTATGCACCTTTTTTATTTGGTTGCATTAATTTAAAAAAAAAAAAAGAATAGGGGTTGAAAGTTTCTGTCTGTGGGAAGAGGGGAAGCAGAGACCTTCGGATACCTCAAGGAACTGAGAGTCATAGGATATGAATTATTTGCTCAAGATAACTCAGTTGAGGCAATGCCAGAGCCAGAAATCAAGTGTTCAGCTGCCCTCTCTTACTGTTTAGAATTCTTATCATTTCCCATGGAAAGCACTGGACATCTTGTTGTTATGAAAGCAACATAAAAAAACAGCTTAAAATATGTTTAATCAGATGGCAAAGCATTTTAAAGAAATGTTTCCTGAAAAAGTAGAGCAGAACGCAGTCTGTGCTGTTTCCAGACTAGCAAACACATATACATCTTTCAGGGCATATATTAAGAACCTGGTGGCTTTGGGTGGTAAGAGTGCTAAAGGCATTTGATGAGCAATTCCCTATAACTGACCTCATCTCCTAAAAGAGAATCCGCTCACTTCTCCAATCAGCCTTGATGATACGCCTGCACTATCTACTCCATCTGCATGCAAGTTTTCAAAAAGACCAAGTGAAGACACTGCTTCATGTGGAAACACTGTTTCAGTTCAGTTCAGTTCAGTTCAGTTGCTCAGTCATGTCCGATTCTTTGCGACCCCATGAATTGCAGCACACCAGGCCTCCCTGTCCATCACCAGCTCCCAGAGTTCACCCAGACTCATGTCCATTGAGTCAGTGATGCCATCTAGCCATCTCATCCTCTGTCGTCCCCTTCTCCTCTTGCCCCCAATCCCTCCCAGCATCAGAGTCTTTTCCAATGAGTCAACTCTTCACATGAGGTGGCCAAAGTACTGGAGTTTCAGCTTCTGCATCATTCCTTCCAAAGAAATCCCAGGCCTGATCTTCAGAATGGACTGCTTGGATCTCTTTGCAGTCCAAGGGACTCTCAAGAGTCTTTTCCAACACCACAGTTCAAAAGCATCAATTCTTTGGCGCTCAGCCTTCTTCACAGTCCAACTCTCACATCCATACATGACCACAGGAAAAACCATAGCCTTGACTAGATGAACCTTTCTTGGCAAAGTAATGTCTCTGCTTTTGAATATGCTATCTAGGTTGGTCATAACTTTCCTTCCAAGGAGTAAGGGTCTTTTAATTTCATGGCTGCAGTCACCATCTGCAGTGATTTTGGAGCCCCCAAAAATAAAGTCTGACACTGTTTCCACTGTTTCCCCATCTATTTCCCATGAAGTGATGGGACCAGATGCCATGATCTTCATTTTCTGAATGTTGAGCTTTAAGCCAACTTTTTCACTCTCCACTTTCACTTTCATCAAGAGGCTTTTTAAGGTAAGGAGCAGCGGCTGCACTTTGCTGGAGCAGCAGTGAAGAGATACCCCACGCCCAAGGTAAGAGAAACCCAAGTAAGACGGTAGGTGTTGCAAGAGGGCATCAGAAGGCAGACACACTGAAACCATACTCACAGAAAACTAGTTAATCTAATCACACTAGGACCACAGCCTTGTCTAACTCATTGAAACTAAGCCATGCCCGTGGGGCAACCCAAGATGGGAGGGTCATGGTGGAGAGATCTGACAGAATGTGGTCCACTGGAGAAGGGAATGGCAAACCACTTCAGTATTCTTGCCTTGAGAACCCCATGAACAGTATGAAAAGGCAAAATGATAGGATTCTGAAAGAGGAACTCCCCAGGTCAGTAGGTGCCCAATATGCTACTGGAGATCAGTGGAGAAATAACCTCAGAAAGAATGAAGGAAACATTGCTTAGGTACATCCTATTTGTTTCCTTAAGGATAAGTGTTGAATGTGAGACTGTATAATATTCAGAATCTTACAAATGGGCTTAACTGAGTAGAGAAGGCATTTTTCTCCCTAGAGAGGGGAAACTAAAGATAAAAAGTGCAAACTGTACTCTGGAGAAAATTCTATCCAGTTATATACCAATTTGTGTTACTGAATCATAAAACTATAGAAAGCAAAGAGATTTTCCACCTCAGCCCCATCACATCATGGTAATAATTAGTACCACACATGAAATACACAAAATGTGCTTTTTCCTGCACCGAATTTTACATTATCTGATGTAGTCTTAGTGAAGCTGCTCAGTCGTGTCTGACTCTTGTGACCCCATGGACTGTAGCCTACCAGGCTCCTTTGTCCATGGGATTTTTCCAGGCAAGAATACTGGAGTAGGTTGCTATTTCCTTCTCCAGGGGATCTTCCTGACCCAGGGATCGAACCCGGGTCTCCAGCATTGTAGGCAGACTCTTTTACCGCCTGAGCCACAGGGAAGTCACGTAGTCTTAATACCTTAAGAAACTGGAATTCTTATTTTATTTATCTAGTCTAATTTCCCAACTTGCTGCTAATCATCTTTTCCTTTGACTGCTGATAAAGATTTCTTCCATAAATGTTCAGTACCTGGTATATGATAGGTACTCCAAATCTAATGGATGAATCACTAGCCTTTGATTTGGTGATATCAACATGTTTATTGAATTATTAAATATTTGATTTGGACAACAAAAATGTCAGATTCTCTTTATGGTTTAAAACTAGCCCAAATATCTCAAAATACAGAGTCACCATATTCTCTATCCTTTTAGAATATTAGCCTCTCACAGCCGTAAAAATGAAGATATAAATTTAGCTTCCAGGGAAGGTCCAATGTTAATGGGCTCTGATATGAATAGACAGTAAGTGTTTTATACCATTTAGCAACCACTGAATGCCTCCTCTGTGCTTTGCCTGTGTTAAGTAAATTAAGAGATGTGAGAGAAGAGATGGCATGGGATTGGCATTCAAAGGCTTTACAAGTAATTTGGAAGATTGGGTCATTCACTTAAAACTATGAGACCAATGCTAATGTAAGGAAGAACAAAAGTGTGACAAATCTATCTTATAATTAAGGAATGGTTCAGAAGTAGGAATATATCAAGACTATTATCATACCAGATCTTACCAATCATTCAAGCTCTTAAGGCTCATCTAGTAAATCAAGACATTTTGAACTAATTTCCCCAACTAAGGTATCTTTGCATTGTGATGTTCATCTTCAATAGTTTAACACTACATGAGTAAACAAAACCTATATGAATAAGTTTCAAAAATTTTTTTTCTGACCATGCAGCATGCAAGATCTTAATCCCCAACCAGAGATTGAGCCTGCAACCCTTGCAGTAGAAGTGCAGAGTCTTAACTGAGGCTGCCAAGGAAGTCCCTCAAATTTCAATGACATGACTTAGAGTGCTTAAATATAAAACCCAAAATGTTGTTATTGTTCAGTCACAAGTGTTTTTAATTTCATGTCTGCAGTCACTGATTTTGGAGCCCAAGAAAATAAAATTTGCCACTTTTCCCACCTTTCTCCCATTAACTATTAGCTCACAGTCAAAGGCTTTGGCATAGTCAATAAAGCACAAATAGATGTTTTTCTGGAACTCTCTTACTTTTTCCATGATCCAGCAGATGCTGGCAATTTGATCTCTGGTTCCTCTGCCTTTTCTAAAACCAGCTTGAACATCAGGAAGTTCATGGTTCACATATTGCTGAATCCTGGCTTGGAGAATTTTGAGTATTACTTTACTAGCGTGTGAGATGAGCGCAATTGTGCAGTACTTTGAGCATTCTTTGGCATTGCCTTTCTTTGGGATTGGAATGAAAACTGACCTTTTCCAGTCCTGTGGCCACTGCTGAGTTTTCCAATTTTGGTGGATCATAGAAAAAGTAAGAGTTCCAGAAAAACATCTATTTCTACTTTATTGACTGTGCCAAAGCCTTTGACTATATGGATCACAATACACTGTGGAAAATTCTGAAAGAGATGGGAATACCAGACTACCTGACCTGCCTCTGGAGAAACCTGTAGGCAGGTCAGGGAGAAACAGTTAGAAGTGGACATGGAACAACAGACTGGTTCCAAATAGGAAAATGAATACATCAAGGCTGTATATTGTCACCCTGCTTATTTAATTTCTATGCAGAGTACATCATGAGAAACACTGGGCTGGAAGAAGCACAAATTGGAATCAAGATTGCCAGGACAAATATCAATAACCTCAGATATGCAGCTGACACCACCCTTATGGCAGAAAGTAAAGAGGAACTAAAAAGCCTCTTGATGAAAGTGAAAGAGGAGACTAAAAAAGTTGGCTTAAAGCTCAACATTCAGAAAACTAAGATCATGACATGTGGTCCCATCACTACATGGGAAATAGATGGGGAAACAGTGGAAACAGTGTCAGACTTTATTTTTGGGGGCTCCAAAATCACTGCAGATGGTGATTGCAGCCATGAAATTAAAAGACACTTACTCTTTGGAAGAAAAGTTATGACCAACCTAGACAGCATATTGAAAAGCAGAGACATTACTTTGCCAACAAAGGTCCATCTAGTCAAGGCTATGGTTTTTCTAGTGGTCATGTATGCATGCGAGAGTAGACTGTGAAGAAAGCTGAGTGCCGAAGAATTGATGTTTTTGAACTGTGGTGTTAGAGAAGACTCTTGAGAGTCCCTTGGACTGCAAGGAGATCCAACCAGTCCATTCTGAAGGAGATAAGCCCTGGGTATTCTTTGGAAGGAATGATGCAGAAGCTGAAACTCCAGTACTTTGGCCACCTCATGCAAAGTGTTGACTTATTGGAAAAGACTCTGATGCTAGGAGGGTTTGGGGGCAGGAGGAAAAGGAGATGACAGAGGATGTGATGGCTGGATGGCATCACCGACTCAATGGTCTTGAGTTTGAGTGAACTCCAGGAGTTGGTGATGGACAGGGAGGCCTGGTGTGTTGCGATTCATGGGGTTGCAAAGAGTCGGACACAAATGAGCAACTGAATTGAACTGAACTGATGAAGTGATAGGACCAGATGCCAAGATCTTAGTTTTCTGAATGTTGAGTTTCAAGCCAGCTTTTTGGCTCTCCTCTTTCACCCTCATCAAGAGGCTCTTTAGTTAGTTCCTCTTCACTTTCTGCCATTAGAGTGGTATCATCTGCATATCTGAGGTTGTTGACATTTCTCCTGGCATTTTTGATTCCAGCTTGTGATTTATCCAACCCAGCATTTTGCCTGATTTACTCTGCATATAAATTAAATAAGCGGAGTGAGAGTATACAGCCTTATCAAATTCCTTCCAAATTTTGAACCAGTCAGTTGTTCCATGTCCAGTTCTGTTGCTTCTTGACCCACATGCAGGTTTCTTAGGAGACAGGTCAGGTGGTCTGGTATTCCCATCTCTTTAAGAATTTTCCACAATTTCTTGTGTTCCACAGTCAAAGGCTTTCATGTAATTAATGAAACAGATGCTTTTTTTCTTTTTTTAATTCCCTTGCTTTCTGCACGATGTAATGACTGTTGGCAATTTGATCTCTGGTTCCTCTGCCCTTTCTAAACCCAGCTTGTACATCTGGAAGTTCTTGGCTCACATACAGCTGAAGCCTAGCTTGAAGGATTTCAAGTATAACCTTGCTAACACGTGAAATGAGTGCAATTGTACACTAGTTTGAACTTTCTTTGGCATTGCCCTTTGGGATTAGAATGAAAACTGACCTTTTCTAGTCCTGTAACCACTGTTGAGTTTTCCAAATTTGATGACATATTGAGTGTAGCACTCTAAAAACAACATCTTTTCCATCAAATCAAAAAAATGGACTAATGACAGAAGTTTAACTTTGAAAATTCTGAAGATAAATGCTGGCTTATGAAGAATCCATGTTTAACTCATAGCTTTATGTGTCCCCCTGGAGTGCACAAATTCCTATTCAGATGCATAATTTAAGAATGTAAATTTCTGAAATTGACCTGTCTCTGGCAGTATTGGCCAGACACAGAAATTTTGTGGAAAACTGAGCTTCTGTTTTGATTTGCTTCTGAAATCAAGCATTGTGGTCCATCTCTGAAATCAATTGCACCACAGAGATTTTATTAATTTTTCTGAGATTTTCTTTCAAACTAGAAATGGCAAATGCCATTATATTTCACAGATCTTATAAGTTAACAATTTTAGAGCTTCTGTGGATGTGAGAGTTGGACTGTGAAGAAGGCTGAGCACCAAAGAATTGATGCTTTTGAACTGTGGTGTTAGAGAAGACTCTTGAGAGTCCCTTCGACTGCAAGGAGATCCAAGCAGTCCATTCTGAAGGAGATCAGCCCTGGGATTTCTTTGGAAGGAATGATGCTGAAGCTGAAACTCTAGTACTTTGGCCACCTCATGCGAAGAGTTGACTCATTGGAAAAGACTCTGATGCTGGGAGGGATTGGGGGCAGGAGGAGAAGGGGATGACAGAGGATGAGATGGCTGGATTGCATCATTGACTTGATGGACGTGAGTCTGAGTGAACTCCGGGAGTTGGTGATGGACAGCGAGGCCTGGAGTGCTGCAATTCATGGGGTCACAGAAAGTCGGACACGACTGAGATACTGAACTGAACTGAACTGTATATACCTTATTAGATTCTGAAGCGTGGCCAAGAGGGGATACCCCTCGCCCAAGGTCAGGAGCAGCGACTGAGAGTGCCAGGCTGCATCAGCACAGGAGCTGCCCAGAAGAGCTACCCCATGTCCGAGGTCAGGGGCGGTGGCCAAGAGGAGCTACTGCATGCCCGAGGTCATGGGAGGTGGCCGAGAGGAGCAACCCCACGTCCAAGGAGTGGTGGCTGCATGGGCACAGGAGGGCCGAGAGGAGCTACTCCACGTTCAAGGTCAAGAGGGGTGGCCGTGAGGAGATACCCCTTGTCCAAAGTACGGAGCAGTGGCTGCGCTTTGCTGGAGCAGCCGTAAAGAGATACCCCACGTCTAAATTAAGAGAAACCCAAGTAAGACGGTAGGTGTTGTGAGAGGGCATCAGAGGGCAGACACACTGCAACCATAATCACAAAAAACTAGCCAATCTTATCACATGGACCACAGCCTTGTCTAACTCATTGAAACTAAGCCATGCCCGTGGGGCCACAGAAGATGGGTGGGTCATGGTGGAGAGGTCTGACAGAATGTGGTCCACTGGAGAAGTGAATGGCAAACCACTTCAGTATTCTTGCCTTGAGAACCTCATGAACAGTATGAAAAGGCAAAATGATAGGATACTGAAAGAGGAACTCCTCAGGTCAGTAGGTGCCCAATATGCTACTGGAGATCAGTGGAGAAATAACTCCAGAAAGAATGCAGGGATGGAGCCAAAGCAAAAACAATACCCAGTTGTGGATGTGACTGGTGATAGAAGCAAGGATCGATGCTGTAAAGAGCAATATTTCATAGGAACCTGAAATGTCAGGTCCATGAATCAAGGCAAATTGGAAGTCAAACAGGAGATGGCGAGAGTGAACATCGACATTCTAGGAATCAGCAAACTAAAATGGACTGGATTGGGTGAATTTAACTCAGATGACCATTATATCTACTATTGTGGGCAGGAATCCCTTAGAGGAAATGAAGTAGCCATCATAGTCAACAAAAGAGTCCATAATGCAGTATTGGGATGCAATCTCAAAAATGACAGAATGATCTTTGTTTGTTTCTAAGGCAAACCATTCAATATCATAGTAATCCAAGCCTATGCCCAACCAGTAACGCTGAAGAAGCTGAAGTTGAACGGTTCTATGAAGACCTACAAGACCTTTTAGAACTAACACCCAAAAAGGACGTCCTTTTCATTATAGGGGACTGGAATGCAAAAGTAGGAAGTCAAGAAATACCTGGAATAACAGGCAAATTTAGCCTTGGAGTATGGAAGGAAGCAGGTCAAAGGCTAATAGAGTTTTGAGAAGAAAATGCACTGGTCATAGCAAACACCCTCTTCCAACAACACAAGAGAAGACTCTACACATGGACATCACCAGAGGGTCAACACCAAAATCAGACTGACTATATTTTTTGCAACCAAAGATGGAGAAGCTCTATACAGTCAGTAAAAACAAGACCAGGAGCAGACTGTGGTTCACATCATGAAATCCTTATTGTCAAGTTCAGACTTAAACTTAAGAAAGTGGGAAAAACCACTAGACCATTCAGGTATGACTTATATCAAATCCCTTATGATTATACAGTGGAAGTGAGAAATAGATTTAAGGGACTAGATCTGATAGACAGAGTGCCTGAGGAACTATGGACGGAGGTTCGTGACATTGTACAGGAGACAGGGATCAAGACCATCCCCATGGAAAAGAAATGCAAAAAAGCAAAATGGCTGTCAGAGGAGGCCTTAAAAATAGCTGTGAAAAGAAGAGAAGTGAAAAGCAAAGGAGAAAAGGAAAGATATAAGCATCTGAATGCAAAGTTTCAAAGACGAGCAAGAAGAGATAAGAAAGCCTTCCTCAGCGATCAATGCAAAGAAATAGAGGAAAACAACAGAATGGGAAAGACTAGAGATCTCTTCAAGAAAACTAGAGATACCAAGCGAACATTTCATGCAAACATGGGCTTGATAAAGGACAGAAATGGTATGGACCTGACAGAAGCAGAAGATATTAAGAAGAGCTGGCAAGAATACACAGAAGAACTGTACAAAAAAGAACTTCAAGACCCAGATAATCATGATGGTGTGATCACTGACCTAGAGCCAGACATCCTGGAATGTGAAGTTAAGTGGGCCTTAGAAAGCATCACTATGAATAAAGCAAGTGGAGGTGATGGAAATCCAGTTGAGCTATTTCAAATCCTAACAAATGATGCTGTGAAAGTGCTGCACTCAATATGCCAGCAAATTTAAAAAACTCAGCAGTGGCCACAGGACTGGAAAAGGTCAGTTTTCATTCCAATCCCAAAGAAAGGCAATGCCAAAGAATGCTCAAACTACTGCACAATTGCACTCATCTCACACACTAGTAAAGTAACGCTCAAAATTCTCCAAGCCAGGCTTCAGCAGTATGTGAATCGTGAACTTCCAGATGTTCATGCTGGTTTTAGAAAAGACAGAGGAACCAGAGATAAAATTGCCAACATCCACTGGATCATGGAAAAAGGAAGAGAGTTCCAGAAAAACATCTGTTTCTGCTTTATTCACTATGCCAAAGGCTTTGACTGTGTGGATCACAATAAACTGTGGAAAATTCTGAAAGAGATGGGAATACCAGACCACTTGACCTGCCTCCTGAGAAACCTGTATGCAGGTCAGGAAGCAACAGTTAGAACTGGACACGGAACAACAGACTGGTTCCAAATAGGAAAAGGAGTATTTCAAGGCTGTATATTGTCACCCTGCTTATTTAACTTCTATGCAGAGTACATCATGAGAAATGCTGGGCTGGAGGAAACACAAGCTGGAATCAAGATTGCCGGGACAAATATCAATAACCTCAGATATGCAGCTGAAACCACCCTTATGGCAGAAATTGAAGAGGAACTAAAAAGCCTCTTGATGAAAGTGAAAGAGGAGAGTGAAAAAGTTGGCTTAAAGCTCAACAGTCAGAAAATGAAGATCATGGCATGTGGTCCCATCACTACATGGGAAATAGATGGGGAAACAGTGGAAACTGTGTCAGACTTTATTTTGGGGGGCTCCAAAAAAACTGCAGATGGTGATTGCAGCCGTGAAATTAAAAGACGCTTACTCCTTGGAAGGAATGTTATGACCAACCTAGATAGCATACTGAAAAGCAGAGACATTACTTTGCCAACAAAGTTCCGTCTAGTCAAGGCTATGGTTTTTCCAGTGGTCATGTATGGATGTGAGATTTGGACTGTGAAGAAAGCTGAGCACCGAAGAATTGATGTTTTTGAACTGTGGTGTTGGAGAAGACTCTTGAGAGTCCCTTGGACTGCAAGGAGATCCAAGCAGTCCATTCTAAAGGAGATCAGCTCTGGGTGTTCTTTGCAAGGAATGATGCAGAAGCTGAAACTCCAGTACTTTGGCCACCTCATGGGAAGAGTTGACTCATTGGAAAAGACTCTAATGCTGGGAGGGATTGGGGGCAGGAGAAGAAGGGGACGACAGAGGATGAGATGGCTAGATGGCATCACCAACTCGATGGACGTGGGTCTGAGTGAACTCCAGGAGTTGGTGATGGACAGGGAGGCCTGGCGTGCTGTGATTTATGGGGTCACAAAGAGTCAAACACGACTGAGCGACTGAACTGAACTGAACTAAAGCTGTATATATGGGCTTCCCCAGTGGCTGAGATGGTGAAGAATTTGCCAGAAATGCAGGAGAACTTGGTTTGGTCCCTGAGTGGGAAAATCTGCTGGAGAAGGGAATGGCAACCCACTCCAGTATTCTTGCCTAGAGATTTTCATGGGCAGAGGAGCCTGGTGGACTACAATCCACGGGGTCGCAAAGTGTTGGATATGACTGAGTGATTAAAACACAAAATCTGTGTATATATTTAAACTATTTGTTTGATAACATATTGTGTATATGCATGGAACTATCACAGTCAAGATAAGAAATAAAATATGCATCACTCAAAAAAATTTTTCAGATGCTGTTTTGTAATCTCTCACTTCCGCCGGTCTTTCTCCTTCCCACTCTCTCTCAACACCTAGATGGCCACTTATCTGATTTCTGTCACTATAGATCAGTTTGAATTTTGGAAAATCTTACATAAATTGAATAACACAGTAGATTCTCTTTCTAGTCTGAATTATTAGACTCAGAATAATTATTTATTCACTCATGTTGCAGTATGTTGTAATATTTCATTATATTGATTAGTCATTTTCCATTATATAAATATATTCTCATTTTCCCTTAAAGGCAACTTTATTTTTCTTTAGAGTTTTTATTTTGTATTGGGGTATAGACGATTAACAGTGTTGTGATTTGTTTCAGGTGAACAGCGAAGAGACTCAGCTGCACATATACATGTATCCATTCTCCCCCGACCCCCTCTCCCATTGAGGCTGCCACATAACATTGAGCAGAGTTCCACGGGCTATAAGTAGTCCTTAGTTAGTTATCCACTTAAGATATAACACTGTGCACATGGCCACCCCAAACTAACTATTCCGCCCCCCAATCTTTCCCCTGGCAACCACAAATTTGTTCTCCACAAGTTTGTTCTCTAATTCTGTGTATCTCTTTCTCTTTTGTGAATTGTATTTATATTATTCCTCCCCCCCACACACATGTAATGGATGTCATGTAATATTTCTCCTCTGTCTGACTTATTTCACTCAGTATGATAATGTTTAGGTCCATTCATGTTGCTGCAAAAGGCATTATCCCAATATATTATTCACCAGTTGATAAGCATTTGGATTCTTTCTAGGTTTTGGCTACTAAAAAATAAACCTGCTATAAAATTTTATGTATAAGTTTTTGCCTAGGTCTGAATATTTCTCTTTGTGATTGTATCAATTTTTGCTTCCTTTGATTTTTTTAATTAAGTGGGAAAATATTTACAATTGCTTTTTTCTCTGAATGAATGAGGTCAGTTTAATGAAATGACTATTCTTATATTTGATAGGCTCCTTTTCATATACTATGTTTTTGTTCATTCTTTTATTTGTAACCTATTTTTGTCTTTTTATTTAAAGTGGGTTTCTTGTAGGTAGTCCATACTTTTGTCTTGCTTTTTATCCAACTAAAATATCTGACTTTTCATTGGAACAGACTATTTCTATTTATTGTAATCATTGATATGATGGGGTTTAACTCTACCATGTTGCTACTTGATTTCTATTTGGCCAAATGAGTTTTGTCCTCCTTTTCTAACTTCTTTTGGAATAACTGTTTTTTTTTTTGAATGACAGTTTTATCTCTTTTGTGCCTTGTTAGCTATACCTTTTTGTCTTGAGACTTTAGCGGTTGTTTACAGTTTGTTTTTAAGATTTCTCCAACTTACAGTAGTCTTCCTTCCAGTGATACTACACTGAACATAGCACAAAAATATTTCAATTGTATAATTCTTTCCTTGTGAAGTTTAAATTATTTTTGACATTTATATGATTTTACATATGTTTTAATATTTATGCTACATATGCACTTAGTACATATTTTCTATTATTTTTATAATATAGTATATTTTTCTTTTTATAGGTCAAGTTTTTTCTTCGGCATGTAGGACTTCTTTTATCACATCTTATAAGGCATGTATGCTGGTGATGAACTCTTTCGGCTCTTATTTTCTTTCATTGATGGAGGATGTCTTTTACTGGATAAATCTTTCTCAGTTTAGTTTCCTTTTTCTTTTAATAATTTAAAGATGATTGCCTGTTCTCTTTTCTTTTACATTGGTCCAAACAAGAAATTTACTATTGTTTTATCTTTGTTCTTTCATTCATAATGTATTTTCCACCCCAATCCTTTTGCCAGCTACTTTCCAGATTTTTCTCTTAATGGATGGGTTTGAGAAATTGTTAGCTTTGTTCAGGTTGGGATGATCGGAAGTCTCTGCAATTTTTGAATTGAGGTGTTTGGTTTTCATCAAATTTGGAAAATGTATGGCCAATATTTTTCCAAGTATTTGCTTTTTTTTTTCTGACTCCTTCAGGGATTATAATTATAGCTCAGTTATTATGATTACCTACATTCTCTTAGGGTTCTCATTCTGTCTCTTTTTATCTTTCATTGTTTCATTTTGAAAAGTTTCTTTTGCAGTGACTTTAAATCACTTCCTTCTGTGGTATTGAGTCTGCCATTAATACCATTTTCATGGTAGACTATGCAATTTTCATCTCTACTGGTTCCTTTTATGTTGAGTTTATAGCTTTCATGTCTCTTTTTAACATGTTCAATATTTCCTCCCACTTCTTAAACATATCAGATACAATTATAATAAATGTTTCAGTGTCCTACTCTATCAATTCTATGATCTGTGTAATTTCTGAGTCAGTTTCCCTTGATTGATTTTTCTTTTCATTATGAATTTTATTTTCTTGCTTTTTTTTTTTTTTTGCACTCCTAGACTGTAGATTTTCACTTGTCGAGTCCTGAATATTTTTGTTCCTATAGCTTATAAATATTAATTCAGTTTTATTCTGAGATACAGTTATGTCACTTGAAAATATTTTGATCCTTTCAGGTCTTGCTATAAAGCCTTGTTAGATAGGATAAAAACAACATTTGTTCTAGGATTAATTTTTCTTTACTTCAGAGACAAAGGATTTCTCTATTGATGCCCCATAAATTATGAGGAATTTCACCCTGGCTGGTGGATACACAAACTCTCTCTGACTCTGTGTGAGCTCTATAGGTTGTTCCCTCTTATCCTTTAGAGTAGTTTTTCCCCAGTTATAGGAAGTGTCCTCATATTCATGTATTCAGCTGAATATTCAACTGGTTTGCTTTGCAGAATCCAAATTGCCTGTGTAGCTCTCTCAAATATTCTGCCCTGCACACTTTAGCCACCTGGCTTCCCTGGACTTTCAACTCCATCTCTTCAACTCAAGAATTCCACTGAGCTTCTTCTGGGCTCACAGCTCCTGCAGACTGGAAATCCTCTCTTGTGAGTAAGCAGGGGCAATCAAAGGTCTCCTGTCATTTGATCCTTTCTTATGTACAGGAATTACTGTCCTTTATACGTTGATGCTCAGCATCTTGAGAACTACTGTTTCATATATTCTGTATATACTGCTGCTGCTAAGTCACTTCATCGTGTCCAACTCTGTGTGACCCCATAGATGGCAGCCCACCAGGCTCCTCTGTCCCTGGGATTCTCCAGGCAAGAATACTGTAGTGGGTTGCCATTTCCTTCTCCAATGCATGCATGCATGTGAAGTCGCTTCAGTCATCTCTGACTTTGGGTGACCGTATGGTCAGCAGCCCACCAGGCTCCTTTGTCCATGGGATTCTCCAGGCAAGAACACTAGAGTGGGTTGCCATCTCCTTCTCCATATTCTGTCTATATGTTGATTCAAATGGAAAGGTAAATCTGGTGGCTATCACTCTATCTTGGCTAGAAAGAAAAGTGTCCAAATCACTGTTTTTTATGACTTCTTGAATACCCTTACTCTACTTGACTTATAAATAAAATAAATTGAATATATATTTGATTGACTAGTAAATTGCTGCATTTGCCATAAATTAGTTAAGTATTTCTTGAGAGTCTACTAGATGCTAAGACTACTCGCTGTTAAGAAACAGCTTTCTTTTTTGTCCTTCCATACTTCCTCTCCCCCTTGTTTATTAGATAAAACTTGAGCATAAAGGCAATGCAAAATAATAATAAAAATAATAGCTAATGTATTGTCCAATGGAAAAGTGCATCTAAAAATCTAGGAGGGCTTCCCTGGTGGTTCATTTGTAAAGAATTTGCCTGCCAGACAGGGGTTCTATCCGTGGTCCAGGAAGATTCCCACATTCCATGGGACAACTAAGCTGTGCCCTACAACAACTGAGCTCATGTTTTAAAGCCTGGGAGCCACAACTACTGAGCCTGTGTGCCACAGCTATTGAAGTCCAAATGCTCTAGAGCCTGTGCTCTGCAGTATGAAAAGTCACCGCAATGAGAAGCCAGCACACAGGAACTGGAGAGTAGCCCCCTCTCACCAAACTTAGCAAAAAGCTTTATGCAGCAAGGAAGACCCAGCACAGCCAAATAAATAAATACATTTATATAAAAAATAACTATTTTAGGAAAATGAAGAAATGGATCAAATGTGCACATTTTATATGAAAAGGAAATATGATGTGGAGAATTTAGTGTGAATGGTCTAGGGAAGTAGGAAATAATGGACTCCTTATAGCACAGTGTGAAAGATCAACTTCAATGTTCCTACCTACACAGAACTTGGAACCTGACCTACATTATTAAAAAATGCACAGTACAGTGAAGTATTTTGTAAGAAGATTTACTCCATGTATTTCACACTTCCCAAGTCTCAAGTTCCTAGAGTGTATGAGTAGAATCCAAAAGAGAGAGTTTATTAAATTGGTTTTTATCCGTGTCAGGGACTCTATTCAAAGTTAACATGTCTCCGCAGTAATAATTCTGTTCTTTCTTAAAACAGTGCCTTTAAAGGTAGGAAAGGGATGATTCCCTCCCCTTGGCCTTATGTTCTTAGGAAGTTTGAAGAAGTTGCTAGTCCTTTTTCTTTCTGCCTTTTGCATCAGACCTTCTCAAGATACTTCTTGTCCTAATATTGCTCTCACCCCTACCAGCATTGTGCCTTTTGTGGTTGTAGTATGCATTTAAATACAGGAGGGGAAGCTATGCCTACATGATGTATCATGTGGTCAATATTTCTCATCTTGACTTGGATGAACAGCTACCTTGTGTAATCTGAGGATCATTGCCCTCAAGGTGGTTTACTGGGCTCCCTGGAGTGTTGTTATTGTGTCCCCAATAAGTGAGAGTCCTGAGATCAGCTTGGGGGAGAAATGGCAATCATGGCAGTTTATCGTATTCCATTCATCATGTCATGCTTGCTAGCATGCTGTTTTATAGCCACATTGCTCCACAGTAGACCCACTTTAGTGTGCAAACTGTATATTTTTACTTTAATTTGAAGAAGATATGATATAAAGATAAATGAGTTTATGTTTCTCATTCACCAAAAGGAATTGTCCCTGGTAATTTACAAGTGATCAATCAAGATGGGACAAGAAGCCTCCCCAATGCATATTAAATATCATATTTACAAAGAGGGAAATGAGCAAGCACTACTAACAAATGTTCAATTTCACTTGACTTCTTAATTTCCAGAGAGACATGGCTGGAAGCATGTGGACAGATACTGATGTTTCAAAGAGCAATCACTGTCTGGTTTCTTGAACAGCCAAAGAGAGTGGGGTATACCACTTTTCAAAAGGTCCCTTCTGTGTCATATGCTTCTTGTTCAATGCCCAGCTGAAATCTTTCTATGCTCTTTCTAAAGGGTTGTATAATTTTATAAATTTTAAACACATTGATACTGACAGATCAATCCTTTTCCTCCAATTTTTTTAAAACATGAAGAAAGACAACAGCTTAGTATCTGCTATTCACCTTTGCAATGCTTTCAAAACCATTACATCAATCAAAAATTTATTTATTGAGTACCCAAAATGTGCACATCCCAATAGTATATGTGATGTAAACTAAATATGAAGTGATATACAATGCAACTCTAATCTTAAGCAGTATTAAAATTATGAAAAGTGAAATGCTTCTGGTAATTAGTAACAAAGATAATAACTTACTGAATACATATCACCAAATGACATTATTAGATATCTTACAATTTATCTCTAGTCCTCACAGTAAGTCTTCAAGTATGTATAACAGTCCTTATCTTATAAATAAAGAAATTAATTAGCAGAGGTGATTAAGCAACTTGTCTATGCATGCACATACTAAGTAGAAGAGCGGGAATGCACACTCCCTTCTGTTTATTGTTCAAGTATTAATCCCATTACAACATGTTAACTCTTTGTGTTAGTTTCCTAGGTTTACTGTAACATGGTACTGAAACTCGGTGGCAAAAAACAACATAAATTTATTTTCTCAATCTTTGGAGGCCAGAAGTCTGAAATCAAGGTGTCAGTAGGATTGACTCCCACTAGGAGCTCTGCTGCTGGTGCTGCTAAGTTGCTTCAACCGAGTCCAACTCTGTGCGACCCCATAGACGGCAGCCCACCAGGCTCCTCCATCCTTGGGATTCTCCAGGCAAGAATACTGGAGTGGGTTGTCATTTCAGTCCCCAATGCATGCATGCATACTAAGTTGCTTCAGTCGTATCGGACTCTGTGTGACCCTATGGACAGCAGCCCACCAGGCTCCTCTGTCCACAGGATTCTCTAGGCAACAATACTGGAGTGGGCTGCCATTTCCTTCTCCACTAGAGCTCTGAGGGAGGATCTATTCCATGCCTCGCCTGCTTCTGGTGGCTGCATTATCCTTGGTGTCCCTTGACTTCCAGAGGTCTAACTACAATTGCTGCCTCTATCTTCACGTGGCATTCTCTACTTAGTTTTATCTGTGTCTCTCCTCTTCCTGTGGGAATGTCAGTCATATAAGGACCCACTCTAACCCAATATGGCCTCATCTTAATTTGAGTACATTTGCAAAGACCAAATGTTTCTAAATATGGTCACATTTATAGATACTGGGGATTAAAATTACAACATATCTCCATCTTTAAAGGAAACAATTTAACCCAAAACATTCTTCAAATTTGCTCTATGTTGTATTATTCAAATTCATGATTAAGTGGAATATGGGTAAAGCTCTTTTAAACCCAGAATCTTGCATATAATATGTGCTCAAATAAATTCATGATGAATATCATCATCCCCAATTAGTATAAGTTCAGGCAATAAAAGCTGAGGTTAGTCTTAACATATCTTCTGAATTTAGAACTAGAAAGGGGGATGATAGGATTTTCTCATAAGGCAAACAATATACGCTCATACTCCTGAGATTTAATAAAATGATATTGTACTAAGTATTAAAAAATAAACAATTTCAAACTAGATTCTGACCATAGAAAACTCATAGAGAGACCCTAAAAAAATAGGTACACCTACAGTTTTACTACTAAGAAAGTGACAATTGCTACAAAGAATAAATAACTTCTTCCAGAGGTATAACTACACTGGTTATAATGAATTTAAGTGCTGAGGCCCAAATTTTTACATAATTGAAGAATGAACTTTGACATGTCAGAATACAAGAAATTATATATATACACAGCAATACATGAACCATGAACTTCCAGTTCAAGCTGGTTTTAGAAAAGGTAGGAGAATCAGGGATCAAATTGCCAACATCGGTTGGATCATCGAAAAAGTAAGAGAGTTCCAGAAAAACATCTATTTCTGCTTTATCGACTGTGCCAAAGCCTTTGACTGTGTGGATCACAGTAAACTGTGGAAAATTCTAAAAGAGATGGGAATACCAGACCAACTGACCTGCCTCTTGAGAAACCTGTATGCAGGCCAGGAAGCAACAGTTAGAACTGGACATGGAACAACAGACTGGTTCCAAATAGGAAAAGGAGTATTTCAAGGCTGTATATTGTCATCCTGCTTATTTAACTTCTATGCAGAGTACATCATGAGAAACGCTAGGCTGGAAGAAACACAAGCTGGGATCAAGATTGCTGGAAGAAATATCAATAACCTCAGATATGCAGATGACACCACCCATATGGCAGAAAGTGAAGAGGAACTCAAAAGCCTCTTGATGAAAGTGAAAGAAGAGAGTGAAAAAGTTGGCTTAAAGCTCAACAGTCAGAAAATGAAGATCATGGCATGTGGTCCCATCACTTCATGGAAAACAGATGGGGAAACAGTGTCAGACTTTATTTTTTGGGGCTCCAAAATCACTGCAGATGGTTATTGGAGCCATGAAATTAAAAGACACTTACTCCTTTGAAGGAAAGTTATGACCAACCTAGATTGCATATTAAAAGGCAGAGACATTACTTTGACCACAAAAGTCCATCTAGTCAAGGCTATGGTTTTTCCAGTGGTCATGTATGGATGTGAGAGTTGGACTGTGAAGAAAGCTGAGCACCGAAGAATTGATGCTTTTGAACTGTGGTGTTGGAGAAGACTCTTGAGAGTCCCTTGGACTGCAAGGAGATCAACCAGTCCATTCTGAAGGAGACCAGCCCTGGGATTTCTTTGGAAGGAATGATACTAAAGCTGAAACTCCAGTACTTTGGCCACCTCATGGGAAGAGTTGACTCATTGGAAAAGACTCTGATGCTGGGAGCGATTGGGGGCAGCAGGAGAAGGGGATGACAGAGGATGAGATGGCTGGATGGCATCACTGACTCGATGGATATGAGTTTGAGTGAACTCCGGGAGTTGGTGATGGACAGGGAGGCCTGGCGTGCTGCGATTCATGGGGTCACAAAGAGTCAGACACGACTGAGCGACTGAAGTGAACTGAACTGGTGTGTGTGTGTGTGTGTGTGTGTGTGTGTATGGATTTGAAAGCAAAGGTGCTCTGGAGAAGGGAATGGCAATCAACTCCAGTTCTTGCCTGGAGAATTCCATGGACAGTAGCTTGGTGGCCTACAGTCGTTGGGGTCACAAAAGTCAGATACGACTAAGAGATTTTCATTAACTTCACATATGCATATATATGGGTTTGAAAGTATTCTCTATGCAATATTTTACCCCCAAAGACTTTATTATTGCATTAAAATGCATTTCTTGGAATGCATATCTTGACATATTTTTGATGATTTGTAACAAACCAAACCATCATCACTTCACTGGAGTCCTTATTTGTTGATTTCTTATGCAATGAAATATGCATCTGAAGAAATTTGTTTTCCCCTCTAAAGATTGATTTTGCATTCAAATAAAATGTGATAGTTAGAAATGTGGATGTAAGCCCATGTTGGATTTTTGACATCTTGGAATTTAGTAAAATAAATAGAAAAAACAGAAAATGAAAATTTAGATAGTATCTATTGTTAAGTAGAAGAGACTCTGGATTAAAAGTTATAGGTAGTGATACCAAAATCATTTAGGTCTTATTTTGTGACTCTAAAAATGAAGCTGATCGAAATAGGTAACAAGAGCATTTTCAGCTTAAATAGTCAATGATTAAATGATTGTAGTCAATGAATATAAGGCATGCTATTTTTCTCATTGGTATTACTGTTTTTTTTTTTTTTTTTTCCTTTTTGAAAAACCAAAGAAGAGTGGAAAGAATGGACAATTAGAATATGGAAGGTCTTTAGAATGAGAGGAAAAGGGAAGAGCCATTAACTCCAACCAAGAGTAGGCAGACCACATGGGGGTCTCAGTCTAGTCAAGCTCCCAAAAGACAGACTCTACCTCAGGTAGTTTGGAAAAAAAACTTTGCTGTTGTGATTTTGTTTTAAACATACTACACAACAGATGTTCCATTACACTTTTCTGTCAGAATGTCTAAATAAAGAGAATGGATTTTGCTTGTTTCTTTGCTATCTCAATTTTAGAAGTCTTAATTAGGACATTCAAGTAGGTTGTTTTCTGTGTTTGAGATGGAATTCTCATGAAGCCATCCCCAGAGGTGCTCATCCTCATTCCAGCTGCTAAGGAACACTTGTGCCCAGTACACATTCTACTGTGACATGAAGGGCCTCATTTCATCCCCTGGCAAGGGAGGTGTCAAGAGAACAGGTTTTTGTCTGAATCATTTGTCATTTTCCTGAACATCTCTGAAATATTGGGCCACACATATGAACAGTCTGATTTTGTAGCCACAGAAATGAGAAGAAAGTGAAAGTGAAAGTCACTCGGTCGCATCCAACTTTTTGCAACCCCATGGTCTATACAGTCTGTGGAATTTTCCAGGCCAGAATACTGGAGTGGGTAGCCTTTCCCTTCTCTAGGAGATCCTCCCAAGCCAGGGATTTAACCCAGATATCCCATACTACAAGTGGATTCTTTACCAGCTGAGGGACCAGGGAAGCCCACAAAAATGGCAAACATAATATGAAAAGCTGTTACTTTTATGTTTTAGTTTGCCAGTGATTGGTTTACATTTCATTCATTTCATAGAAATAGTTACAAGCAGAGTAAAATGAGCAATTCAAACCCCAGAAATGTTTAATTCAAAGTCTATGCTAATCTCTCATTAGATGATGACTTGTGTGAATCGTTCAGAGTATCAAGTAAGGTAAGAATCAAGGAATTTGTGCCAATAACTTAGCTACTTCAAGTCTGGGCTTTCCATTTCTATTAATAATAGATGGAGACTCAAATGATAATGCTGTGAAATCTGACTCAGAAATAGAAATCTATTCAATATAGGTAGTTCTCCCATATCTATTCCATTTAGTCCTTTTCCTACCACATAGGTAGAAATGATTCGACCATTGTTCTTACATTGTGGAGATGATGGAAACTGTATGATTATAATCACGGATGTATCATATTTTTCCAGGAATTCACCTTTGCTGTTTACAGCACTTAATTTTATTTCTGCCAGTGCTGATTGTAAGATACTGCATGTTTCACATATTATAGCTTTTAGAATACATAATCTTGAATGTGTGGGTTCGAAAAAGGATACACTAGTTTTGTACTTTTAAGAGGAGTCACACTGCTGCACTCTTGATACCAACAATTGTCAAATTTTAAAGACATATTTATCTTCAGGAATCAGAAAATGTGAATTAAAAATTTCCAGGAATCCTCAGGAATTCCTGCAATCAGAAGATATTTTATACTTTTATAATAATTTATTGACATATGTTAAAATTATAGTGAGCCACAACAATAATACATAGGAAATTATTTGTCTATGACAGAACTATATAAAGCTGTAGAGGATTCTGTATGCGGAAAAAAGGAAAAGACACAATAATCAATGCATAGTTTTGTATTATTATGAACTGTCATACTGTGACAAAATAATGCATTTCAATAATACATGAAAATGATGTTTACCTAATATTTTCATTTGATAGTAGAAATCATTAAGAAGCAACCTGATACATGTATACACACTGTATACGCAAAAATAAGAGTTAAATAAAGCAATTTAGAATATTGAAATATACACCACAAATACTTAAAAACTACTCTTAAAATAAAAATTTAGAAACCTGGAAAGCGTTAATCTCCTTTCTCCATATTCTTGATCTTTAAATCATGACAAATGTTGCCAACATGGAAATTCTCTTTCATTTTTCATTAATATTGTGGCTGGACTATTAAGAGTGAATCTTTCTTCACCTTTTGTTTTTTGGCTACACCATGTGGCTTGTGGGTTAGAGTTAGAGTTAGGAACTACATTGAGTATCCTCTGAGAAGCCACAATGTTAAAGACTATTAACCAAAAATTGTGTATATGTGCATAATTGAGTGACTTTGCTACTGAAGAGAGATTGGCACAATATTGTAAATCTGCTATTCTTTGAATTCTTTTGCACTGTTGGTGGGAATGTAAATTGATACAGCCACTATGGAGAAGAGTACAGAGATTCCTTAAAAAAACTAAAAACAAAACTTAGCACATGACCTAGCAATCCCACTACTGGACATATACCCTGAGAAAAACCACAACTGAGAAAGACACGCATACCCCCATGTTCACTGCAGCACTATTTACAGTAGCTAGGACATGGGAGGAACCTAGATGTCCTTTGACAAATGAATGGATAAAGAAGCTGTCATACATATATACAATGGGATATTTCTCAGCCATAAATGAACACATCTGAGTCAGTTCTGATGAGGTGCAGGAACCTATAGCCTATCATACAAAGTGAAGTAAGTCAGAAAGAGAAAATTAAATATTGTATATTAATGCATACATATGGAATCTAGAAAGATGGTATTGATGAACATATTTGCAGAGCAGCACTGGAAATGCAGACATAAAAACAGACATGTGGACCCGGTAGGGGAAGGAGAAGGTGGGCTGAATTGAGAGAGGAGCATGGGAAAAATTACACTGTCGTATTTAAAAGAGATACCCAGTGAGAATTTGCAGTATTACTCAGGGAGCTCAAACCAGTGCTCTGTGACAACCTAGATAGGTGGGATGGGGTGGGAGGTGGGAGGGAGTTTTAAGAGGGAGGGGACATATGTATACCTATGGCTGCTTCATGTGGATGTATGACAGAAACCAATAAAATACTGTAAAATAATTATCTTCCAATTAAAAATAAATACATGGTAAAAACATTTTTAAAAGGGTGGATTCAAAAGCATCTTCACAGTGTTTTGTACAAGGTCTTCATCAGTTTCCCATTGCTACTACAACAAGTTACCACAAAATTACTGCTTTAAGGAAGCATAAATTTATTATCTTATAATTTGTAGTTAAAATTTATCATTGGGCTAAGCATTGTGTCAGTAAGCTGCTTTCTTTCTGAGACTCTAGGGGAACAGCCATTTCTTTGCTTTCTTCACCTTCTAGAGGCACCTGCATTCCTTGGCTAGTGGCTCCTCTCAGCATCTTCAGAGTGAGCAGTATAGCACTTTCAAATGTTCGTCTTTCTAACCTGCCTCCCTCTTTCATTGTTTGATATCTGTGATTACATTGGACTAGCTTGTATAGTTCAGGATAATTTCCTTTTTTCAAGAAGAGTAGAATCGCATCTGCAGAATCCCATTTGCAGTATAAGAATATTTAGATTGCAGGGTTCAAGATGCAAGCATCTTTGGAGGACATTATGCTATATACCACAAGCTCATTCTCCTTTTCAGTGATGAAAGTGTTTTGTCTACTTTACAAATATTTGCTTACAGCAAATATTCAAACACCAACGTTCATCATTGGGTGACACTTGATAATGTACCATACTGATCTCTTAGCATCATTCATGATACGCACAAACATCTGTTGAACTTACCAATTTGAGGGCTTATTTTGCTTCCAAATTTATTTTTGGAAGATGGCTCATAGGATTTGTATGACACAGCTAAATTTACTTATATGTTTTATTTGTAAGGGTGACTCATTGTTTATAGTAGGCAGGACCACCACAAACACATAGTATCAGTTACAATGCGATGGATTCCATTGTTATCACTTTTGTATGCCCCTGTTCTGACTCCTATGGCAGAAAGTGAAGAGGAGCTAAAGAGCCTCTTGATGATAGTGAAAGAGGAGAGTGGAAAAGTTGGCTTAAAGCTCAACATTCAGAAACTAAGATCATGGCATTTGGTCCCATCACTTCATGGGAAATAGATGGGGAAACAGTGTCAGACTTTATTTTGGGGGGCTCCAAAATCACTGTAGATGGTAATTGCAGCCATGAAATTAAAAGACCCTTACTCCTTGGAGGGCAAGTTATGACCAACCTAGATAACATATTCAAAAGCAGAGACATTGCGTTGCCAACAAAGGTTTGTCTAGTCAAGGCTATGGTTTTTCCAGTGGTCATGTGTGGATGTGAGAGTTGGACTGTGAAGAAAGCTGAGCACCAAAGAATTGATGCTTTTAAACTGTGGTGTTAGAGAAGACTCTTGAGAGTCCCTTGTACTGCAAGGAGATCCAACCAGTCCATTCCAAAGGAGATCATTACTGGGTGTTCTTTGGAATGACTGATTCTAAAGCTGAAACTCCAGTACTTTGGCCACCTCATTCGAAGAGTTGACTGATTGGAAAAGACTCTGATGCTGGGAGGGATTGGGGGCAGGAGGAAAAGGGGACAACAGAGGATGAGATGGCTGGATGGCATCACTGACTCCATGGACGTGAGTCTGGGTGAACTCCAGGAGTTGGTGATGGACAGGGAGGCCTGGCATGCTGCGATTCATGGGGTTGCAAAGAGTTGGACATGACTAAGTGACTGAACTGAGCTGAACTGATTCTGACTCCCAGAAATGTCTCTGTTAATTGCTCTTGCTTGGAATTGACATTGACAGATTCCTTTAAATTAGTAAACTCTCAATGTTGCTTGTCACATTTTAAATCTCACAAAATTATAATACGTTCCCCTATCTCCCCAACATCTTAACTGATGTTTTCTCAGAATACAGAAAGTCATAAAATTTTCTAAGAAACGCCAGCCTCGAATTCCTACAAAGAAACACCAATTACCAAGAGCAACCAAATATCTGGGTTGACTGGTTATATAGAAATCCCTTGGACTTCTTGGTCTACACTAAATTGTCATTTATTTTGTAACAGATCTTCCATCATTTGAGCTAAATATTTGAATACCGCCCCCCCCCCACCTCTGTTAAGTTTCCAGGGCCATGGGGAGGTGTTTTGAATCAATTAGAAAAGGTTCAAATCATCTGCCTGCCAATTAATGGAAATAGCTTTTTTTTTTCTTTTCCTTTTTTTCAATACCTACTGAAATAAGTTCACCATTTAACACAGTGTATTGCCATAATTAAGAGTGTAGGCTAAAACAAGATAGCCTTAGCTCAAATTCTTGCTTCATCTCTAATTACTTGTGCAGTCATGGGACAGTGACTTTAGTCCTCCATACCTTAGTTTACTCATCTGTAAAAAGCATTATTTGCTTTCTAGAGATTTCATTTTTCACATGTTTTCTGAGTAATAGAATAGCTATATTTGGTTACCTTCTCTGAGGCAATCACCATCTTAAAACTGTTGTGCAACATTCCCAAGCATTTTCTTTATATGTTTACCATGTGGTGAAGCCACAAATGACATAATTTGCCTCTTTTAAAAATATGTATTACCTCGCTTTAGTTATCATTTTACAGCTTGCTTTTTCTACTCAAGAATACTTTTTATATTTGTTAACTTAACAAAATAGATCCCATTTATTAAATTATTAAATTAAACATTTAAATTAAAAAATTGCTAAATGGTATTGTTTGGTTACAATTCAACTCCAATATTATATGTGGGGTACATATACAAATATTTCTGTAGGATATGGATTAAAAATGAAATTGCTGGCTGCTAAGTATACTATCTTCACATTTACTATGTATTAATAAGTCACTTATGGCTTTTTGCTTATATGTGTTGTCACCAATGCTTGATACTTGTTAATTTTGTTTCCAACCTGATGATTGTGAAATGGCATCTCATTGCTGTTTTAAATTCCAGTACCCAATTACTGGCAGGGTTAAGAAATTTCTTGTAGGATTTTTTTTTTTTTCCATGATTCAAGTTTCCTCTTTAGGGATTATTTACAGATTTAGGGAATTTTTCTTTTATTTTTCTTCTTAACTTTATTTTAGGATTTTTTTTTTTAACATAGAGATGCTCTAAAGTTTAACTTTGGCTTCAGTATTCATAAAAATATGATGCCTGGTTTCATCAGCCATGAAAGACAAAGTAACCAAACATCTGTTTTGTTTCTAGCATATTGGTCATCTACCTACTAAATGGGGATATGGCCACACATATTCCTATCATTTCTAATCATCACAGTGATGTCAATATGAAATTATGTGGACCCTGAATTGGCATTAACATTTGAATATTCATTGATATTCATTTTTATATTTAGATAAGCATTTTAGATGCAACTTGAAAACCTTCTTCTCAGGCAACTGAATTAAAGCATATTTATTTATTACAATAATAAAATCTTAAGATAATTAATGCTGATTTTGAAAGCTGTTAATTTGTTGTACAAAATTATTAAGAAACTTCAAATAGTTAAACAATATTAGCAGTTATTATGAATAAGAGAGAGTGCATTAGATAGATAACATTTTCAAGAACATAATATCCGTTTTGAGCCAGCAAATGTTTATAAAAATTTAAATGCTAATAAAAAGGCAGGATAATAGAAATTAGATTATATCACAATGCTAATCTTTAGAAGCATTAAGAGCTATATTTAATTTTAAGTTATTTAATTCAGCTTAGGCTAAGAATTTTTCAAGAAAATAGTCCTATTTGAGGAGTCTTCTTATCTCGTGAGGATGAATTAAAAGCAGAATTTCAACTTTGCTACTGCTAAATGTCACGAGGAGGAAAAACTGCAAAATCATGTGCAACAATATTTTACTATAAATCATTTCTGATCTCAATGTAGTGAAGAATATAAAGCCTATAAGAAATAGTGGAAGGGAAACAAAATAGCTCAAAGTTTCTTCTCACTTACCAACTTCAAAATCACATCCTTTAAAAGTACACTTTAAGACAATACTTTTGCATCCCCTTGAGTCTATGGAGTCCCAAACTTTTGGCATGGCTGAAATATATTTTAGAGATTGCTAACTATTTTTGGTATCTAAAGTTGAAGGATTTTTGAGATATGCTCAAAGCTTTAAAAAAAAAAAAAAGGAAAGAAAAATATATTACTGATTTCCCCCCCTGAATTGCAATTTGGTACATGTGACTAGATTAGTGATGTTATGGTATATATGTTATAAATAAACTTTGCTCTTAGTGTATCAGTGGGACTATTGAAGCTAAGAGTAACTAATTTTGCAGAGAAATGATTGTTTCTGCACCATGTTAAACTTTAATATATGACCATTTAGATTCTCGGAGAAGGCAATGGCAACCCACTCCAGTACTCTTGCCTGGAAAATCCCGTGGACGGAGGAGCCTGGTAGGCTGCAGTCCATGGGGTCGCACAGAGTTGGACACAACTGAGCGACTTCACTTTCACTTTTCACTTTCATGCATTGGTGAAGGAAATGGCGACCCACTCCAGTGTTCTTGCCTGGAGAATCCCTGGGATGGGGGAGCCTGGTGGGCTGGTGGGCTGCCGTCTACGGGGTCTCACAGACTCGGACACAATTGAAGCGACTTAGCAGCAGCAGCAGCATTTAGATTCTCAATAAGTAAATTGCTACATTCATTTATGTTTGCAAAAATTCAGATTTAACCTTGTACTAAGAAATTGATTATATAATATCTACATTCAAAGCTGACCAAGTATTTGTTTTTCAGTCACAATAACTATTTGGTAAACTTCTACCTGGTAGATATTACTCTATTATTTATTTACATTCAAATATATTTTTTAGTCTGTTATCTTACTTTTAGGATTTTTTAAATGATATCTTTTGCATCCCCTTCATGGACCACTGCCTTGTCAGTGCAAAGGGGCTTGCATAACTCAATAAAGCTATGAGCCATGCCATGTAGGGCCACCCAAGACAGAAGGGTCATAGCAGATAGTTCTGGCAAAACGTGATCCACCAGAGTAGGGAATGGCAAACCACTCTAATATACTTGCCATGAGAACCTCATGAACTGTACAAAAAAAAAAAAAAAAAGATATGAATTCAAAAGATGAGTCCTCCAGATTTAAAGATATCCAATATACTACTGGGGAAGAATGGAGGACAAATACAAGCCGCAGAAGGAATGAAGTGGCTGGGCGAAAGCAGAAACAACACTCAGCTGTGGATGTGTCTGATGATGAAAGCAAACCCAGTGCTGCAAAGAATAGTATTGCATAGGACCTGGAATGTTAGGCCCATGAGCAAAGATAAATTGGACGTGGTCAAGCAGGAGATTGGCAAGAATAAACATCGACATCTTAGGAATCAGTGAACTAAAATGGCTGGGAATGGGCGAATTTAATTCAGATGACCATTATGTCTACTACCATGGGCAAGAATCACATAGAAGAAATGGAGTAGCCCTCATAATCTACAAAAGGGTCCAAAATGCAATACTTGCATGCAACCTCAAAAATGACAGAATAGTCTCATTTTGTTTCCAAGGGAAGCCATTCAACATGACAGTAATCCAAGTCTATGCCCCTACCACCGATGCTAAAGCTGAAGCTGATCAATTCTATGAAGACCTAAAAGACCTCCTAGAACTAACATTAAAAAAACAAAAAACAAAAAACGGTGTTTTATTGATCATCGGGGTCAGGGATTGGCATGTAAAAGTAGGAAGCCAAGAGATACCTGGCATAACAGTCAAGTTTGGCCTTGGAGAACAAGACGAATCTGGGCAAAGGCTAAGTGAATTCTGCCAAGAGAATGCAGTAGTCAAAGCAAACACCTGTGTCAGCAACACAAGAGATGACTTTACACATGGACATCACCAAATGGTCAATACAAAAATCAAATTGATTATGTTCTTTGTAGCTGAAGATGAAGAAGCTGTATACAGTCAGCAAAAACAAGACCTGGAGCTGACTGTGGCTCATCTCATCAGCTTCTCAAGGCAACATTAAGGCTTAAACTAAAAAAAGTGGGGAAAATCACTAGGCCAGCCAGGGCCAGGTATGACTTAAGTCAAATCACCCATGAATATGCAGTGGTGGTAAATGGGTAGATTCCAGGGATTAGAATTTGTAAACTGTGTGATTGAAGAACTATAGATGGAGGTCCATAATATTGTACAGGAGGCAGTGAACAAAACCATCCCAAAGAAAAATAAAAGCAAGGAGGCAAAATGGTTATCTGAGGAGGCCTTACAACTAGCTAAGGAAAGAAGAGAAGTGAAAAGCAAGGGAGCAAAGAAAAGGTATACCCAACTGAACACAGATTTCCAAAGAACAGTACAGAAAGATAAGAAGGCTTTCTTCAATTAACAGTGTATAAAACTAGAAGAAGACAGCAGAAGGGAAAAGACTAGAGATCTCTTCAGGAAAATTGGAGATATCAAGGGAACATTTTGCCCAAAGATGGGCACAATAAAGCACAGAAATGGTAGAGACCTAGTAGATGCTGAAGAGATCAAGAAGAGATGGAAAGATTACACAGAAGAACTTGTACAAAAAAAGATTTGAATGAAGCAGATTACTACAATGGTGTGGTCAGCCACCTAGAGCCAGACATTCTGGACAGTGAATTCAAGTGGGCCTTAGGAAACATGGCTGTTAATAAAGCCAGTGGATGCAATGGAATCCCAGCAGAACTATTCAAAACCCTAAAGGATGATGCCATTAAGGTGCTGCATCCAATATGTCAGCAAATTTGGAAGACCCAGCAATGCCCACAGGACTGTAAAAGGTCAGTCCTCATCCCAATTCCCAAAAAGGGTAGTAGTAAAGAATGTGCTTGCCATGGGACAATTGCACTCATCTCCCATGCTTAACGGAGAAGGAAATGTCAGTCCACTCCAGTACCCTTGCCTGGAAAATCCCATGGACGGAGGGGCCTGGTAGGCTGCAGTCCATGGCGTCGCTGGGAATCGGATACGACTGAACGACTTCACTTTCACTTTTCACTTTCATACATTGGAGAAGGAAATGGCAACCCACTCCAGTGTTCTTGCCTGGAGAATCCCAGGGATGGGGAGCCTGGTGGGCTGCCGTCTATGGGGTTGCACAGAGTTGGATACGACTGAAGCGACTTAGCAGCAGCAGCAGCAGCCCATGCTTAAAACCTTGCATACTAGGCTTCAGCATTATGCAAACCAAGAACTTCCAGATGTTCAAGTTAGGTTTAGAAAAGGAAGAGGAACTAGAGATCAAATTGCCAACAGTCTCTGGATCATAGAGAAAGTTAGGGAATTCCAGAAAAACATTTACCTCTGCTTTATGAACTATGCCAAAGCCTTTCACTGTGTGAATCATAATAAACTGTGGAAAATTCTTAAAGAGATGGGAGTACCAGGCCATCCTACCTGTCTCCTGAAAATCTGTATGTCAGTCAAGAAGCAACAGTTAGAACCCTGCACAGAACAACTGAGTGGTTCAAGATTGAGAAAGGAGTATGACAGGGCTGTCTGCTGTCACCCTTTTTTTTTTTAATCTATATCTGGAGCACATCATGAGAAATGCTGGACTGGATGAGTTACAAGCTGGAATCAAGATAGGCAGGACACATATCAGCAACCTCAGATATGCAGATGATACCACTTTAATGACAGAAAGTGAAGAGGAACTAAAGAACCTCTTGATAAGGGTGAAGGATAAGACTGGAAGAGCTGACTTCAAACTGAATATTGAAAAAAAAAAAAAAAAAGGAAGATGGCGGAGGAATAGGACGGGGAGAACACTTTCTCCCCCACAAATTCATCAAAAGGATATTTAAACGCCGAGTAAATTCCACAAAACAACTTCTGAATGCCAGCAGAGGACATCAGGCACCCAGAAAAGCAACCCATTGTCTTCAAAAGGAGGTAGGAAAAAATATAAAAGATAAAAAAAAGAGACAAAAGAGGGAGGGACAGAGCTCCATCCTGGGAAGGGAGTCTTAAAAAGAGAGAAGTTTCCAAACACCAGGAAACCTTCTCACTGCCGAGTCTGTGCTGAGCCTTGGAAGCACAGAAGGCAACATAACAGGGAGGAAAAATAAACAATTAAAATCCACAGATTAGGAGCCCTATGGTAACTCCCCCAGCGGAGAAGCAGCGCAGACACCTGCATCCGCCATTAGCAAGCAGGGGCTGGGCAGGGAGGCGCAGTGCGGGCTGCATCACTTAGAGTAAGGATCTGGCCTGAATATCCCGAGCGCTATCTGAGCGAAATAATTTGGGCTAGCAAACCAGACTGTGGGATATCTACCACGTGAAAAGCCAGCCCTAACCTAAGACACCACCAGGCCCACGCACGGAACAAAGGACTGAACAGAGATAGCCGGCTGCAGACCATCCCCCTCCAGTGACAGGCAGCCAGAGCCGGAAGGGGGCAATCGCAGTCCCAGAGAGACATTATCTACAAAACTGTAAGCAGGCTTCTTTGCTAACTAAAACTTCTTGGGGTTCTGGACAGTCAACATCCGCCTGAGAAGGTGCGCTGGTTATATACCCAGATAACCGAGCAGAGGGGAGGCGACAAGTGGCAGCAACCACGCTCGCCAAACACCTCATCACCTGAGCTGCTCGGACCTGGGAAGTGCACAAAACACAGGGCCAACGGAGTCTGAACCTCTGAGGACTACCCGAGTGCCTGAACCTGGGCGGCTCAGACCTGGGAGGTGCAAGCAGCCCAGGGCCGGCCGCGGATGGTTCCTGGCGGAGCAACCTAGAGCCTGAGTAGTGTGGGCAGGAAGGCTACATGAGCCGTGAGCGGGGGTAGGCCCAGCGTGGCTGAGGCACTGTGAGCACACGCCAGTGTTATTTGTTTGCAGCGTTCCTCCCTCCCCACAGCATGACTGAACAAGTGAGCCTTAAAAAAAAAAAGTGTCCACCACCACCCCCTTTGTATCAGGGCGGAAATCAGACACTGAAGAGACCAGCAAACAGAAGAAGCTATAACAGAGGGAACCACCTTGGAAGTGACAGGCAATAGATTAAAACCCCGTGGTTAGTACCGACTACATAGGAAGGGGCCTATAGATTTTGAGAAATATAAGCCGGAACAAGAAACTAACCAAAAATGAACTGACCCCACAATACCCACAACAACATCAGAGAAAGTCCTATATATTTTATTATTTTTACGATCATTCTTTCTTTTTTTAAATTTTTTAAAAATCTTTAAGTCCTCTATTACTCCTTTAATTTTCACTTTTACAACCTACTATTACTTTTAAAAAAAGAGACACTTTTTTAAAAAAAAAGCAAACTTCATATATATATTTTTTTTATAACTTTGTGACCTTGTTTTTTTTTTTTCTTCTTTACTATAACATTGTATTTTTGAAATTCCAAACTCTGCTCTAGATTTTTATTTTTAGCTTTTTGGTATTTGTTATCAATTTTGTACCTATTTTTTTTTTTTTATAACTTTTGTGACTTTTTTTTTCTCTCTTTCTTTCTCTTCACCTTTTCTTTAACATTGTATTTCTGAAATTCCAAACTCTACTCTAGATTTTTAATTTATGCTTTTTGGTATTTGTTATCAATTTTGTACCTATATCTTCTTTATAATTTTTGTGACTTTTTTTTTCTTTTCCTTCTTCTTTTCTTTAACATTGTATTTTTGAAATTTCAAACTCTACTCTAGATTTATAATTTTTTCTTTTAGGTATTTGTTACCAATTGTGTAAATTTAAGAACCCAATCTTCAGTACCCATTTTTTACTAGGGAGTGAGATTACTGGCTTGACTGCTCTCTCCCTCTTTGGACTCTCCTTTTTCTCCACCAGGTCGCCTATTTCTCCTCCCTAACCCCTCTCTACTCTACCCAACTCTGTGAATTTCTGTGTGTTTCAGACGGTGGAGAACACTTAGGGAACTCATTACTGGCTGGATCTGTCTCTCACCTTTTCATTCTTGCCTTTTATCCTCCTGGCCACCTCTGTCTCCTTCCTCCCTCTTCTCTTCTCTGTATAACTCCGTGAACATCTCTGAGCGGTCCAGTTGTGGAGTGCACATAAGGAAGTGATTACTGATTAGCCCGCTTTCTCCTCTATTGATTCCACCTCATCTCATTCGGGTCACCTCTAACTCCCTCCTCCCTCTTCTCTTCTCCATGTAATGCTGTGAACCTCTCCGGGTGACCCTTGTGGTGGAGAAACTTTTCATCTTTAACCTAGATATTTTATCAATGGTGCTGTATACAAGGAGAAGTTTTGAGACTACTGTAAAAATAAGACTGATAATTGGAAGCAGGAGACTTAAGTCCAAACACTGACTCCAGGGAACATTAATTGACAGGAGCTCATCAAACGCCTCCATACCTACACTGAAACCAAGCACCACACAAGGGCCAACAAGTTCCAGGGCAAGACATACCAAGCAAATTCTCCAGCAACACAGGAACACAGCCCTGAGCTCCAATATACAGGCTGCCCAAAGTCACCCCAAAACCATAGACATCTCATAACTCATTACTGGACACTTCATTGCCCTCCAGAGAGAAGAAATCCAGCTCCACCCACCAGAACACCAACACAAGCTTCCCTAACCAAGAAACCTTGACAAGCCATCTGTACAAACCCACACACAGTGAGGAAATGCCACAATAAAGAGAACTCCACAAACTGCCAGAATGCAGAAAGGACACCCCAAACTCAGCAATTTAAATAAGATGAAGAGACAGAGGAATACCCAGCAGATAAAGGAACAGGATAAATGCCCACCAAACCAAACAAAAGAGGAAGAGATAGGGAATCTACCTGATAAAGAATTCCGAATAATGATAGTGAAATTGATCCAAAATCTTGAAATCAAAACGGAATCACAGATAAATAGCCTGGAGACAAGGATTGAGAAGATGCAAGAAAGGTTTAACAAGGACCTAGAAGAAATAAAAAAGAGTCAATGTATAATGAATAATGCAATAAATGAGATCCAAAACTCTCTGGAGGCAACAAATAGTAGAATAACAGAGGCAGAAGATAGGGTTAGTGAATTAGAAGATAGAATGGTAGAAATAAATGAATCAGAGAGGAAAAAAGAAAAACAAAAGAAATGAAGACAATCTCAGAGACCTCCAGGACAATATTAAATGCTACAACATTCGAATCATAGGGGTCCCAGAAGAAGAAGACAAAAAGAAAGACCATGAGAAAATACTTGAGGAGATAATAGTTGAAAACTTCCCTAAAATGGGGAAGGAAATAATCACTCAAGTCCAAGAAACCCAGAGAGTCCCAAACAGGATAAACCCAAGATGAAACACCCCAAGACACATAGTAATCAAATTAACAAAGATCAAACACAAAGAACAACTATTAAAAGCAGCAAGGGAAAAACAACACATAACACACAAGGGAATTCCCATAAGGATAACAGCTGATCTTTCAATAGAAATTCTCCAAGCCAGGAGGGAATGGCAAGACATACTTAAGTGATGAAAGAAAATAACCTACAGCCCAGATTATTGTACCCAGCAAGGATCTCATTCAAATATGAAGGAGAAATTAAAAGCTTTACAGAAAAGCAAAAGCTGAGAGAATTCAGCACCACCAAACCAGCTCTCCAAAAAATACTAAAGGATATTCTCTAGACAGGAAACACAAAAAGGGTGTATAAATTCAAACCCATAACAATAAAGTACATTGCAACGGGATCATCAGATCAAATCAGTCGCTCAGTTGTGTCCGACTCTTTGCGACCCCATTAATCGCAGCACGCCAGGCCTCCCTGTCCATCACCAACTCCTGGAGTTCACTCAGACTCACATCCATCGAGTCAGTGATGCCATCCAGCCATCTCATCCTCTGTCGTCCCCTTCTCCTCCTGCCCCCAGTCCCTCCCAGCATCAGAGTCTTTTCCAGTGAGTCAACTCTTCGCATGAGGTGGCCAAAGTACTGGAGTTTCAGCTTTACCATCATTCCTTCCAAAGAAATCCCAGGGCTGATCTCCTTCACAATGGACTGGTTGGATCTCCTTGCAGTCCAAGGGAATCTCAAGAGTCTTCTCCAACACCACAGTTCAAAAGCATCAATTCTTCAGCGCTCAGCCTTCTTCACAGTCCAACTCTCACATCCATACATGACCACAGGAAAAACCATAGCCTAGACGAACCTTTGTTAGCAAAGTAATGTCTCTGCTTTTGAATATGCTATCTAGGTTGGTCATAACTTTTCTTCCAAGGAGTAAGCATCTTTTAACTTCATGGCTGCAATCACTATCTGCAGTGATTTTGGAGCCCAGAAAAATAAAGTCTGATACTGTTTCCACTGTTTCCCCATCTATTTCCCATGAAGTGGTGGGACCAGATGACATAATCTTCGTTTTCTGAATGTTGAGCTTTAAGCCAACTTTTTCACTCTCCACTTTCACTTTCATCAAGAGGCTTTTTAGTTCCTCTTCACTTTCTGCCATAAGGGTGGTGTCATCTGCATATCTGAGGTTATTGATATTTCTCCCGGCAATCTTGATTCCAGCTTGTGCTTCTTCCAGCCCAGCGTTTCTCATGATGTACTCTGCATATAAATTAAATAAACAGAGTGACAATATACAGCCTTGACGTACTCCTTTTCCTATTTGGAACCAGTCTGTTGTTCCATGTCCAGTTCTAACTGTTACTTCCTGACCTGCATACAAATTTCTCAAGAGGCATGTCAGGTGGTCTGGTATTCCCATCTCTTTCAGAATTTTCCACAGTTTATTGTGATCCACACAATCAAAGGCTTTGGCATAGTCAATAAAGCAGAAATAGATGTTTTTCTGGAACTCTCTTGCTTTTTCCATGATCAATAAAGCAGAAATAGATGTTTTTCTGGAACTCTCTTGCTTTTTCCATGATCCAGCGGATGTTGGCAATTTGATCTCTGGTTCCTCTGCCTTTTTTAAAACCAGCTTGAACATCAGGAAGTTCATGGTTCACATTACCTTAAACGTAAATGGGTTGAATCCCCCAACCAAAAGACAAAGACTGGCTGAATGGATACAAAAACAAGACCCCTACATATGTTGTCTACAAGAGACCCACCTCAAAACAGGGGACACATACAGACTGAAAATGAAGGGCTGGAAAAAGATTTTCCATGCAAATAGGGACCAAAAGAAAGCAGGAGTAGCAATACTCATATCAGATAAAATAGACTTTAAAACAAAGGCTGTGAAAAGAGACAAAGAAGGTCACTACATAATGATCAAAGGATCATTCCAAGAAGAAGATATAACAATTATAAATATATATGCACCCAACATAGGAGCACCACAATATGTAAGACAAATGCTAACAAGTATGAAAGGAAAAATTAACAATAACACAATAATAGTGGGATACTTTAATACCCCACTCACACCTATGGATAGATCAACTAAACAGAATATTAACAAGGAAACACAAACTTTAAATGATACAATAGACCAGTTAGACCTAATTGATATCTATAGGTCATTTCATCCCAAAACAATGAATTTCACATTTTTCTCAACTGCACACGGAACCTTCTCCAGGATAGATCACATCCTGGGCCATAAATCTAGTCTTGGTAAATTCAAAAAAACTGAAATCATTCCAAGCATCTTTTCTGACCACAATGCAGTAAGATTAGATCTCAATTACAGGAGAAAAACTATTAAAAATTCCAACATATGGAGGCTGAACAACACGCTGCTGAATAACCAACAAATCACAGAGGAAATCAAAATTTGCATAGAAATGAATGAAAATGAAAACACAACAATCCAAAACCTGTGGGACACTGTAAAAGCAGTCCTAAGGGGAAAGTTCATAGCAATACAGGCATACCTCAAGAAACAAGAAAAAAGTCAAATAAATAATCTAACTCTACACCTAAAGCAACTAGAAAAGGAAGAAATGAAGAACCCCAGGGTTAGTAGAAGGAAAGAAATCTTAAAAATTAGGGCAGAAATAAATGCAAAAGAAGCAAAAGAGACCATAGCAAAAATCAACAAAGCCAAAAGCTGGTTCTTTGAAAGGATAAATAAAATTGACAAACCATTAGCCAGACTCATCAAGAAACAAAGGGAGAAAAATCAAATCAATAAAATGAGAAATGAAAATGGAGAGATCACAACAGACAACACAGAAATACAAAGGATCATAAGAGACTACTATCAGCAATTATATGGCAATAAAATGGACAACGTGGAAGAAATGGACAAATTCTTAGAAAAATACAACTTTCCAAAACTGGACCAGGAAGAAATAGAAAATCTTAACAGAGCCATCACAAGCATGGAAATTGAAACTGTAATCAGAAATCTTCCAGCAAACAAAAGCCCAGGTCCAGACGGCTTCATAGCTGAATTCTACCAAAAATTTAGAGAAGAGCTAACACCTATCCTACTCAAACTCTTCCAGAAAATTGCAGAGGAGGGTAAACTTCCAAACTCATTCTATGAGGTCACCATCACCCTAATACCAAAACCTGACAAAGATCCCACAAAAAAAGAAAACTACAGGCCAATATCACTGATGAACATAGATGCAAAAATCCTTAACAAAATTCTAGCAATCAGAATCCAATGACACATTAAAAAGATCATACACCATGACCAAGTGGGCTTTATCCCAGGGATGCAAGGATTCTTCAATATCTGCAAATCAATCAATGTAATACACCACATTAACAAATTGAAAAATAAAAAACATATGATTATCTCAATAGATGCAGAGAAAGCCTTTGACAAAATTCAACATCCATTTATGATAAAAACTCTCCAGAAAGCAGGAATAGAAGGAACATACCTCAACATAATAAAAGTTATATATGACAAACCCACAGCAAACATTATCCTCAATGATGAAAAATTTAAAACATTTCCTCTAAAGTCAGGAACAAGACAAGGGTGCCCACTTTCACTATTACTATTCAACATAGTTTTGGAAGTTTTGGCCACAGCAATCAGAGCAGAAAAAGAAATAAAAGGAATCCAAATTGGAAAAGAAGAAGTAAAACTCTCGCTGTTTGCAGATGACATGATCCTCTACATACAAAACCCTAAAGACTCCACCAGAAAATTACTAGAACTAATCAATGAATATAGTAAAGTTGCAGGCTATAAAATCAACACATAGAAATCCCTTGCATTCCTATACACTAATAATGAGAAAATAGAAAGAGAAATTAAGGAAACAATTCCACTCACCATTGTAATGAAAAGAATAAAATACTTAGGAATATATCTATCTAAAGAAACTAAAGACCTATATATAGAAAACTATAAAACACTGGTGAAAGAAATCAAAGAGGACACTAATAGATGGAGAAATATACCATGTTCATGGATTGGAAGAATCAATATAGTGAAAATGAGTATACTACCCAAAGCAATTTACAGATTCAATGCAATCCCTATCAAGCTACCAACAGTATTCTTCACAGAGCTAGAACAAATAATTTCACAATTTGTATGGAAATACAAAAAACCCCGAATAGCCAAAGCTATCTTGAGAAGAATGGAACTGGAGGAAGCAACCTGCCTGACTTCAGGCTCTACTACAAAGCCACAGTCATCAAGACAGTATGGTACTGGCACAAAGACAGAAATATAGATCAATGGAACAAAATAGAAAGCCCAGAGATAAATCCACACACATATGGACACCTTATCTTCGACAAAGGAGGCAAGAATATACAATGGATTAAAGACAATCTCTTTAACAAGTGGTGCTGGGAAATCTGGTCAACCACTTGTAAAAGAATGAAACTAGAGCACTTTCTAACACCATACACAAAAATAAACTCAAAATGGATTAAAGATCTAAACGTAAGACCAGAAACTATAAAACTCCTAGAGGAGAACGTAGGCAAAACACTCTCTGACATACATCACAGCAGGATCCTCTATGAAGCACCTCCCAGAATATTGGAAATAAAAGCAAAAATAAACAAATGGGGCCTAATTAAACTTAAAAGCTTCTGCACATTAAAGGAAACTATAAGCAAGGTGAAAAGACAGCCTTCAGAATGGGAGAAAATAATAGCAAATGAAGCAACAAACAACTAATCTCAAAAATATACAAGCAATTCCTACAGATCAATTCCAGAAAAATAAATGACCCAATCAAAAAATGGGCCAAAGAACTAAATAGACATTTCTCCCAAGAAGACATACAGATGGCTAACAAATGCATGAAAAGATGCTCCACATCACTCATTATCAGAGAAATGCAAATCAAAACCACTATGAGGTACCATTTCACGCCAGTCAAAATGGCTGCGATCCAAAAGTCTACAAGCAATAAATGCTGGAGAGGGTGTGGAGAAAAGGGAACCCTCTTACCCTGTTGGTGGGAATGCAAACTAGCCACTATGGAGAACAGTGTGGAGATTCCTTAAAAAACTGGAAATAGAACTGCCTTATGATCCAGCAATCCCACTGCTGGGAATACACACTGAGGAAACCAGAAGGGAAAGAGACACGTGTACCCCAATGTTCATCGCAGCGCTGTTTATAATAGCCAGGACATGGAAGCAACCTAGATGTCCATCAGCAGATGAATGGATAAGAAAGCTGTGGTACATATACACAATGGAGTATTACTCAGCCATTAAAAAGAATACATTTGAATCAGTTCTAACGAAGTGAATGAAACTGGAGCCTATTATACAGAGTGAAGTAAGCCAGAAAGAAAAACACCAATACAGTATACTAACACATATATATGGAATTTAGAAAGATGGCAACAATAACCCTGTATACAAGACAGCAAAAGAGACACTGATATATAGAACAGTCTTGTGGACTCTGTGGGAGAGGGAGAGGGTGGGATGATTTGGGAGAATGGCATTGAAATATGTATAATATCATATATGAAACGAGTCACCAGTCCAGGTTTGATGCATGATACTGGATGCTTGGGGCTGGTGCACTCGGATGACCCAGAGGGATGGTATGGGGAGAGAGGAGGGAGGAGGATTCAGGATGGGGAACACATGTATACCTGTGGCAGCTTCCTTTTGATATATGGCAAAACCAATATAATATTGTAAAGTTAAATGAAATAAAATAAAAAAAATAAGTAAATAAATACATACTATGAAAGGCAAAAAAAAAAAAAAAGATCATGGCATCCAGCCCCATTACTTCATGGCAAATAGAGGGGGAAAAGGTGGGAGCAGTGACAGCTTTCCTCTTCTTGGGCTCTGAAATCACTGTGGATGGTGACTGAAGCCATGAAATCAGGAGATGTTTGCTTCTTGGCAGATAAGCTAGGACAAACCTAGACAGTGTGTTGAAAAGCAGAGACATTACTCTGCTGACAAAAGTCCATATAGTCAAGGTTATGGTCTTCCCAGTGGTCATGTATGATTGTGAGAGCTGGACCATAAAGAAGGCAGGGTGCCAAAGAATTGATGCCTTCGAACTGTGGTGTTGGAGAAGACTCCTGAGTGTCCCTTGGACAGCAAGGAGGTCAAATCCATCCATTTTAAGGGAAATTAGTCCTGAATATTCATTGAAAGAACTGATGCTGAAGCTGACACTCTAGTATTTTGGTCATCTGATGTGAACAGCTGACTCACTGGAAAAGTCCCTGATGTTGAGAAAAAGGGCATCAGAGGATGAGATGCCTGGATGGCACTACCGATGCAATGGACATGATCTTGGGCAATTTTCAGGAGATGGTGAGGGACAGGAAGGCCTGGTATGTTGCAGTCCATGGGGCTTAACTGGGAGACTAAAGAACAACAACACCATCTTTTGCATAAACAGCAGCACTTTGATGATACTATTCCTTTGTCCTGTACACAGGTATATATATGTGTGTGTGTGTGTGTGTGTGTGTGTGTGTATACACAGCTACAGAGACTTTGGCTATCCCTTGTGGCTCAGAGGGTAAAGCGTCTGCCTGCAATGCGGGAGACCTGGGTTCGATCCCTGGGTGGAGAAGATCCCCTGGAGAAGGAAATGGTAACCCACTCCAGTATTCTTGCCTGGAAAACCCCATGGATGGAGAAGCCTGGTGGGCTACAGCCTATGGAGTCGCAAAGAGTCGGACACGGCTGAGCGATTTCTCTTTAATCCCATTACAGATAAAAAGAATCAGTCCAGAATCAGGTCTTACATTTGTAGCTCAGGATTCCTGCACCCTAGTTGTATTTTGGTATAATGAATATTGGTCTTCTTTAGTTTCTCTGGTTTAGTATTCATCCCGGAGTAAAGGGCATTCTCTCATCATTCCCAGGTCCCTCAATGTGGTACTTCTGTTACTGTGTAATTTCACTTTGTTGACCCTTGTGAACACTGGGACAGGAACACATCTGTCTGCAACGTTCTGGGTCCAAAAGTCGTCCACTGCAAAGTTGAATAGAAAGGAGCACTATCCTCCACACCATGTGTCCCTATAGAGGAATGTATATGTAAGAAATAATTATAAATAAGCATATTATCCAGTAAAGTAAATGGTGATGTCTGTAATTAAATAATTATAATTTTTCTATGTATGTAAATGTAGACTCTGATTCCTAATTAAAAAAACTAGCCATTTTTTGTTACTCAGTATGGCACCCCACTCCAGTACTCTTGCCTGGAAAATCCCATGGATGAAGGAGCCTGGTAGGCTGCAGCCCATGGGGTCGCTAAGAGTTGGACACGACTGAGGGACTTCATTTTCACTTTTCACTTTCATGCATTGGAGAAGGAAATGGCAACCCGCTCCAGTGTTCTTGCCTGGAGAATCCCAGGGACCGGGGAGCCTGATGGGCTGCTGTCTATTGGGTCGCACAGAGTCGGACACGACTGAAGCGACTTAGCAACAGCAGCATACTTCATAAATACCTATTCTGGAAAGATGTCAAAAATCTCTCTGAGTATTTCAGATTTGGGGGATGCTTGGAGTCATAGTCAGATTGCTCATTTCATCCCTTAAAGCTGGACACATCCAAGGCCATTGTCCCGTTGAGATCATCAAACCTGTAGCCAATGTTTGCCACAGCATCCTACTCCCAGGAACTTACCCTTTAATGTCCACTCTCAAGCAGAAAACTCTGGGACTCTTTTGTACCACTCTATTGGACTTGGTGAGCAGGTTCTTCTACAGAGTTTCTAGAGAACCCAGGGAATAGGGAATGAAGTGTCAAACGCTTGTGTGAAAATAATAAGGTGAATGTCCTGGCTGATTTTTCACTAACTGCAGTGGGAGCAGGGGTTTCCCAGGTGGTGCTAGTGGTAAAGACCTTGTCTGCCAATGCAGGAGATATAAGAGATGCAGATTTGATCCCTGAGTCAGGAAGATCCCCTGGTGGAGGGCGTGGTAATCCATTCCAGTATTCCTGCCTGGACAATCCCATGGACAGAGGATCCTGGCAAGCTATAGTCCATGGGGTCCCACAGAGTCAGTCACAACTGAAGTGACCTAGTATGCATCATGCAGTGGTAGTAACAGCAGCTTAGTCATCTTATGGGGAACTCTGGGGCTCCTACAAAGCTTATACCTCCCTGGGAGTCTGCTCCTACTTTGAGTAACCTTGTCCATATCCTTTAACTTGTCCTGTTGGTGTCTTCCCATTAGTCATGGCTGTGCCCTGTTTCAGAAACAACAAAATAAACTAGCTAAATATAAGTTCTCTATTATGGTAACTAGAAGATAATCAGTAAGCATAATGGAAATAAATATACAATGAAAATAAGCACAATCAAATCTTCATCATTATTATAAGATGGGCTTCCTTGGTGTCTCAGATGGTAAAGAATCATCCTGCAATACAGGAGACCCGGATTTGATCCCTGGGTCAGGAAGATACCCTGCAGAAGGGACCATCTACCTGCTTCAGCATTCTTGCCTAGAGAATTCCATGGACAGCGGAGCCTGGCAGGCTACAGTCCACAGGGTTGCAAAGAGTCAAACATGACAGAGCAACTGTGCTGTGCTGTGCTTAGTGGCTCAGTCTTTTCTAACTCTTTGCAACCCCATGGACTGTAGCCCATGAGGCCCCTGTATCCATGGGGATTTTCCAAGCAAGAATACTGGTGTGGATTTCCATGCTCTCTTCCAGGGGATCTTTCCAACCCAGGGATCAAACCCAGGTCTCCCACATTGCAGATACTTTACCATCTGTGCCACCAGGGAAGCAAGAACCTCATATATGATGCAATACAACTCCAAATGAACAAGGGTCATTTATTTGAGGGCTCTCCTAACCAAAGCAGCACATTTTAATTTTGAACAGCTTTTACTGTTAGAAAATTCTCATTAGTTAGCTGAAAATCTATCTCCTTACCATTCTGCCACAAAGTTTCATTTTGCCCTGTATGTTTTCAGAGTAGGCCTAAGTTTTTCCTTATATAAGTCCTTCAAGTATTGAAATATGATTATCTTTATCTCTTTTTTATTTCTCTTTTTCTTTTGTCATTTTTTACCATAAGACTATTTTTTCAGCCTTTCAATTCCATGTGGTCTCCAAGAGTACATCTCAATCTCTTAATTATTTTCATATGTGTTAATTAGAATCTAACCACACCCAGATAACCACAATAGTGTGATTAATCACGTAGAGCCAGACATCCTGGAATTCGAAGTCAAGTGGGCCTTAGGAAGCATCAGTATGAACAAAACTAGTGAAGGTGATGGAATTCCAGTTGAGCTATTTCAAATCCTAAAAGATGATGCTGTGAAAGTGCTGCACTCAAAATGTGCACTGCCAGCAAATTTGGAAAACTCTGCAGTAGCGACAGGACTGCAAAAGGTCAGTTTTCATTCTTATTCCAAAGAAAGGCAATGCCAAAGAATGCTCAAACTACCACACAATTGCACTCATCTCACACACCAGGAAAGTAATTCTCAAAATTTTCCAAAATTCCAAAAAACTTTTTGGGCTCCAAAATCACTGCAGATGGTGACTGCAGCCATGAAATTAAAAGACATTTGCTCCTTGGAAGAAAAGTTATGACCAATCTAGACAGCATATTAAAAAGCAGAAACATTACTTTGTCAACAAAGATTTGTCCAGACAAAGCTATGGTTTTTCCAGTAGTCATATATGGATGTGAAAGTTGGACTATAAAGAAAGCTGAGTGCTGAAGAATTGATGCCTTTGAACTGTGGTGTTGGAGAGGACTCTTGAGAGTCCCTTGGATTGCAAGTAATTCTTCAACAGTATGTGAACTATGAACTTCCAGATGTTCAAGCTGGATTTAGAAAGGCAGAGGAACCAGAAATCAAATTGCCAACATCCATTGGATCAACAAAAAAATAAGAGAGTTCCAGAAAAATATCTACTTCTGCTTTATTGACTATGCCAAAGCTTTTGACTGTGTGGATTACAACAAACTGTGGAAAATTATTCAAGAGATGGGAATACCAGATCACCTGACCTGCCTTTTGAGAAATCTGTATGGAGGTCAAGAAGCAACAGTTATAACTGGACATGGAACAGCTCAGTTCAGTAGCTCAGTCGTGTTTGACTCTTTGTGACCCCATGAACCGCAGCATGCCAGGCCTCCCTGTCCATCAACAACTCCCGGACTTTACCCAAACTCATGTCCATTGAGTCGGTGATGCCATCCAACCATCTGATCCTCTGTCATCCCCCACTGGTTCCAAATTGGGAAAGGAGTACTTCAAGGCTGTACATTGTAACCCTGCTTATTTAACTTATATGCAGAATACATCATGAGAAGTGTTAGACTGAATGAAGCACAAGCTGGAATCCAGGTTGTCGGGAGAAACCTCAGATATGCAGATGACACCACCCTTATGGCAGAAAGCGAAGAATTAAAGACCCTCTTGATGAGAGTGAAAGAGAAGAGTGAAAAAGTTGGCTTAGAATTTAACATTCAGAAAACTAAGATCATGGCATCTGGTCCCATCACTTCATGGGAAATAGATGGGGAAACAGTGGAATCAGGAACACACTTTATTTTTTTGGGCTCTAAAATCACTGCAGATGGTGACTGCAGCCATGAAATTAAGACATTTGTTCCTTTGAAGAAAAGTTATGACCAATCTAGACAGCTTATTAAAAAGCAGAAACATTACTTTGCCAACAAAGGTCTGTCTAGTCAAAGCTATGTTTTTCCAGTAGTCATATATGGATGTGAGAGTTGGACTATAAAGAAAGCTGAGCGCCGAAGAATTGATGCTGTTTGAACTATGGTGTTGGAGAAGACTCTTGAGAGTCCCTTGGACTGCAAGGAGATCCAACCAGTCCATTCTGAAGGAGATCAGCCCTGGGATTTCTTTGGAAGGAATGATGCTAAAGCTGAAACTCTGGTACTTTGGGCACCTGATGAGAAGAACTGACTCATTTGAAAAGATTCTGATGCTGGGAAAGATTGAAGGCAGGAGGAGAAGGGGATGACAGAGGATGAGATGATTGGCTGGCATCACCACCTCAATGGGCATGAGTTTGAGTAAACTCTGGGAGTTGGTGATAGGCAGGGAAGCCTGAAGTGCTGCAGTCCATGGGGTCACAAAGAGCCAGACACTACTGAGCAACTGCACTGAACTGAACCGCATCCTTCTTGTCTTGACTGCCTGACTGTGTGGTTACAATCTGTTGCTCTTGTCAAACACTATGGATCCTGGAATCAACCTCAGCTTTTGTGGACCCCTTATTCACTATAATTTGTCTATGGATCAGTAATCACTTAACATTTTGAACATGCCTCTATTTTCTGTTCCTCATACTGTACAGAAGTCCCTAATTTGCACAGCAACTTTTGAGATCTTTCAGGAGAAAGCAGCTCATTTTTCATCCATAAATTCCTCATACTCAACTCAGTGTGAGACATCTCTCACATCATCAAAAATACTTAATGACTATATAGAAACAAATGAACAAATAAAAGATGTAATTCTTATTTTTATATAAAGTTTTTACCATATGTACTACTATTCTCTACATGCCTCCATTTTTGCTTCTATGTATGGGAATTTTGTTATTTTATTGTTTTAAGGACTCCAAAATGCACAGAATTGAATTAATTTTGCTCTGCAGTTCATGGCACGCTTTTGTCATTGGCCAAAGTCAGGCTTTACATTTGTTCTTATCAAATTTTGTGATGCTGTCTTGTACCCATTACTCCTGACTATTGTAATTTGTTTTTTTCTGCGATTAGCTATCTCACACTGCTTGGTATCATTTGCAATTTGTTCAGCAGAGTAAGAAAATTAAGATAGAAGAAACAATAACACAGGACAGATGATACATCAAGTGCTGAATTTTAGAGCTGGGGACTTAAAATGCTCCAAGAATTTGGCAGAGATGTAGAGTTTGAGCATGTGAACTAGGTAAGAAAACAGTAGATTCTGCTCTATTTAAAATCGATAACCAACAAGGACCTACTGTGTAGTACATGGAATTCTGCTCAATGTTACGTGGCATCCTGAATGAGAGGGAAGTTTGGAGAACGGATACATGTATGTGTATGGCTGAGTCCCTTTGCTGTTCACCTGAAATTATCACAACATTGTTAATTGGCTATGCATGTGTGCGTGCTAAGATGCTTCAGTCATGTCCCACTTTTTGCGACCCTATGACTTTTTGTGATTGTAGCCTGCCAGGTTCCTCTGTCAGTGGGATTCTCCAGGCAAGGTTACTAGAGTAGGTTGTCATGCCCTCCTCCAGGGAATCTTCCAGACCCCAGGGATCGAATCTGCATCTCTTATGTCTCCTGCATTAGGAGGCAGGTTCTTTACCACTAGTGCCACCTGGGAAACCTGTTATTTGGCTATCTGCTAAGTCACTTCAGTCGTGTCCAACTCTGTGCGACCCCACAGACGGCAGCCAACAGGCTCCCCCATCCCTGGGATTCTCCAGGCAAGAACACTGGAGTGGGTTGCCATTTCCTTCTCCAATGCATGAAAGTGAAAAGTGAAAGTGAAGTCACTCAGTCGTGTCTGACTCTTAGCGACCCCATGGACTGCAGCCTATCAGGCTCCTCCGTCCATAGGAGTTTCCAGGCAAGAGTACCGGCGTGGGGTGCCATTGCCTTCTCCGGTTATTTGGCTATATCCCAATACAAAATAAAAAGTTTTAAAGAAAAAAGAAATAAATAGAATTATAGAGAGATTGACCTCGGTTAAGAAGCCTGGATGGTATCAGAAAAGAGGAAAACTTGTGAGCAAAAGGAAACTAAGAGCCCTGTATGCTTGTCAGATAAAGAGGGTAGGCTGTCTAAAGAAAAGTGGTAGGATACTTATTTAGAGAGTTTCTATCAGTATTTCTCTTCCCTTTTACCCCTTCTCTATTAAGGCAGGTGAAGTAAGGGCTGTTAACAAGATGTCTCTCATTTTCTCAGAGACTTCCTGAAGACTTATTTCCCGGATTTGTATTAGAAGAATACAACAAATAGAAAGCAGGTTGTCTGTAGAATAGTAATCATGATCTCTGTTCATCTTGTTGCTGTTAACCCCCTTCTTTTTTTTTTTTTTTTTTTATTCTTCCAATTTTATTTTATTTTTAAACTTTACATAATTGTATTAGTTTTGCCAAATATCAAAATGAATCCACCACAGGCATACATGTGTTCCCCATCCCGAACCCTCCTCCCTCCTCCCTCCCCATACCATCCCTCTGGGCCGTCCCAGTGCACCAGCCCCAAGCATCCAGCATCGTGCATCGAACCTGGACTGGCAACTCGTTTCCTACATGATATTTTACATGTTTCATTGCCATTCTCCCAAATCTTCCCACCCTCTCCCTCTCCCACAGAGTCCATAAGACTGTTCTATATATCAGTGTCTCTTTTACTGTCTCGTACACCGGGTTATTGTTACCATCTTTCTAAATTCCATATATATGCGTTAGTATACTGTATTTATGTTTTTCCTTCTGGCTTACTTCACTCTGTATAATAGGCTCCAGTTTCATCCACCTCATTAGAACTGATTCAAATGTATTCTTTTTAATGGCTGAGTAATACTCCATTGTGTATATGTACCACAGCTTTCTTATCCATTCATCTGCTGATGGACATGCCAAGACATGGAAGCAACCCCCTTCTTGTATTCCAGGAAGAATGAGACTTTAGGAGACCTCATTTCCTACTTTTTATTTTAATTCATATTCCACCTTACCATTGGTCTGAAGAATTTTCTGCTGGCTCCAAGTAAAGAAGTCACTCAGATGGCTACTGTCTATGAATGTGGAATCTTAGAAACCCCATAGTTAGCTGGGAGTGTGGAGACCTCTTTACTTAATAGTGAGATTATTACCATTATTGATAAGATATGATACTTCGGTTCTTATCAATCACTGTGTTGCTGATGGGCCTCTTAGATGCTGGACCTCCATCAGCTCTACTTCTAACACAATGAATTGTTTAAGTAACATTTTTTTCCCACTTAACTCTGACTGATAAAATATATAGAGCCAGATTTGTTCCTGTTTATTAATTATATTGATATAATCATATAATTCACTTTTTAGCTTTATTATCTACATTTTTGAAACTTACTCTCATTTTATTTAATATCACTATTATGTCATGCTACACTCTTCTAATCTACTCTACCTCCTGGACATCCTATCTGAAACCCAGGGATCTAGGCAATTTTGTCTAAAATATAGACATTAATCTAAACATGGCCTTTGATTTGTGACTAAGATAAGTAAGAATTGACTAATCACGTTGCAGATGTTTAACTTTTACTAACATCAAGTTTAAATTTTAAAGATCTGTTTTCTTTATTGCATTATATCACATTTTAAAATAATTTGGGAATGGTAGGTTAATAAAGTTACTAAAGAGCTTCTGCCTAGCTTTACAAATACTTATATCAATATTCTCAAGTGCTAAAACAATAAAGATAAGAAAGGATTTGGCACATGTTTTTCTTTTCAGTTTACCATACTTCCTTGACTATAATCAAAGCCAGGATTCAGAAGTTTAGTTCACGAATTATGTGATGTGGCATAATCAGAACCCTCATAGCTTCAGAAGTGAATGAGTCACATCCAGGTTCCTGAAACTGTCAGTGTGCTATCAAATACATTTGATAAAGAGAGAACATTGTGCAAACTGTCTTCTTTCATTAAAAAAAAATGAAGATTTTAGATGCACATAGTCTATTTAGTACAATCCATGATAAGGACAGAAATGGACTTTTAGAGGATATGTTGTTGAACATGAAATTAAACACAAATGACAAAACATTCTTAATGGCTGTATGCTTTCTTGACATCTGAAGTAGCTGTTCAACATTAGGGACTATTTGAAACAGTACTCAATAGTTTGTTTCCAGGTAATATGAATTCTACATTTCCAGTACCTAATTGTAGCAAAAATAAATAAATAAAAAGAAAGCTGTATTTTCCAGCTAACTTGTAGCTGGGATGAAGACATGTTTGTAAGCCTGCATGCTAAGTCACTTCAGTTGTGTTCGACTCTATGTGACCCCATGGACTGTAGCCCACCAGGCTCCTCTGTCCATGGGATTCTCCAGGCAAGAATACTGGAGTGGGTTGCCAGCCCTTCTCCAGGGAATCTTCCCGAGGGGTCGAAGTCAAGTCTCTTGAATCTCCTTGACTGTTGGGTTCTTTACCACTAGTCCCACCTGGGAAGCCCAAAGGTATGTTTAGGTTCTACCCATCAGATGCTCCTTGACAAAACTGATTTGTAGTTGAATTATGTGGGGAAGTGGAAGTGTGTCTAGAACCCGTTTTGCAAGGGCAAATTAAATAAAAGCTTATACATGAAGCAACATTAATACAGGATTTCTGATTCAGTAACTATTGCCCAGAGCAAAAGAAAAGTGACCCTAACATGATTCTGAAATTTCAACTTAGAATCTCTTTATACTTAAACTCTAGAGAATAAATTCTGTTATCTGGCAACCTACTCCAGTATTCTTGCCTGGAGAATCCCATGGACAGAGGAGCCTGTCAGGCTGCAGTCCATAGAGTCACAAAAAGTTGGCATGACTGAAGCAACTTAGTGTGCCCACACACACACATGCATGCAATAAGAACCCTGCTTATGCAAGCATCTACCATGGGATCTAACACACACAAATTTATCTGAAGCAATCTTAAATGTTTATCTGTTTTACCTGCTTTAGGATTTAATTTATTATGTTTCCTACTAGACATGTAAATATATGGCTGTTTTATCTTCATAATGTTATCAGAATGTAATGAGACATACGGAATAATTTATATATTTAGGCCCATCAATATGAACTAAAGAGTTAAAAAATGTGGAAAATATTTTCAGTATACTTTTGCTTCTATTGTCCTACAATTACAAGTTAATCTTTACATTTTAAATTTTAAAATATCACCATTCTTTACAACCAATAATTATTACATGCATAAGTGGATACCATTATATGAGGTAATTAGATTATACAAAAGCAATCTATAAATTAATCAATAATCATTTATGAAGCACTATTGTGCAGCAATCTTGGCTAGGTGCAGCTAACCCAATACATCATCTCCTTTACATTCCAGCTGGAAGATTAAGTATACATAAAGCCACAATTATGACAACACTACTACTAAGAAAAGAAGCAGTTGACGGTACTGGAAGAGAAGAGTAAGGTTTTATGACTGACTTCATCACTTATAAATGTCAGGCTTTGGGGATAGTATTCGGCATCTCAACCCTGACATTTTTGAACCAGGAGAAATACAACACAATACTTAGAACATTTCGAATACATTCTGAAATGGCTTTATTCCCAAGTTACTCACCTGCAGACATTTCAAACTGCAGTTCTAGTCCAATCCAGTTTTTGAGCCAATCTTGGCCCCCAAATTGAGAACATGAGAGCATTATTATGAAGGCACAACGGAGAGCATGATTTTCCTCAACTGTCAATAGCCCACTACTTGATGTATGTGGGGTATTCCTCTGACTTCTCTTTGTTTACCAAGTCATGGCCTTCCCCTAGGCTCTACTGTATTCACTTTGAATTCCTATTTAGAATTTCATTACCATCCTTTGGGAGTTGGAGCCCATTGCCTCCATTTCCACCATGGAGGTAGACTTCTGCCAAAGATCATCAAGAACAATCTTAATGCCATCATTGCCTCTGCCTGAAGCCTCTTGCCCCATCCCCAAGCAGGCAGGGCTGGATACCCTCTGATAAGGCCATTTATCTAAACCAAGCCTGAGTTAAAGAAAAATCCTAGAGAACATGGCTGTGGATGCTGCAAGTTGCACTTTTTTAGGTTCAGTCCAATAAAACAGATAATATTAATTATTTCCTATGTGACAAGAACTGTTTTAAATATTTGTGCACATTATTTCACTTATTCTTTATAACCAACACTGATTTAGCTAATATAATCCTTATGTATTTTTGCATATAGCTACATCTGCCAAATCACACTTAGATAATTTACCCCAAAAATGTTGTTGTTCAGTAGGTAAAGTTATGTCCAACTCTCTGAGACCCCCATGACTGTAGTATGCCAGGATTCCCTGTCTTTCACTATCTCCCAGAGTTTGCTCAAATCCCTATCCATTGAGTTGGTGATGCCATCTAACCATCTCATCCTCTGCTTGCCCCTTCTCCTTTTGCTTTCAACCTTTTCCAGCACCAAGGTCTTTTCTAATGAGTCAGTTCTTCACATGAGGTGGCCAAAGTATTGGAGCTTCAGTTTCAGCATCAGTCCTTCCAATTAATATTCAGGTTTTATTTCCTTTAGGATTGACTGGTTTGATCTCCTTTCAGTCCAAGTTGCAAGAATCTTCTCCAGTACCACAGTTCAAAAGCATCAGTTCTCCTCACTTAGCCTTCCTTATGGTCCAATTCTTACATCCTTCCATGACTACTGGAAAAACCATAGCTTTGACTGTATGGATCTTTGTAGGCAAAGACGCTGACATCATATGTCTCTGCTTTTTCATATGTTGTCTAGTTTTGTCATAGCTTTCCTTCCAAGGAGCAAGTATATTTTAATTTTATGGCTTCTGTCTCCATCTGCAGTGATTTTGGAGCCCAGGAAAGTAAAATATGTCACTGTTTCCAATTTTTTCCCTTTTATTTGCCATGAAGTGATAGGGCCAGATGCTATGATCCTAGTTTTTTTGAATGTTGAGTTTTATGACAGGTTTTCACTCTCCTCTTTCAATTTCATTGAGAGGCTCTTTAGTTTCTCTTCACTTTCTGCCATTAGAGTCATATCACCTGCATATATGAGGCTGTTGATATTTCTCCTGGCAATCTTGATTCCAACTTGTAATACATCCAGCCCAGCATTTTGCATTATGTACTCTGCATAAAAATTAAATAAGCAGGGTCACAATATACAGGCTTTATGTACTCCTTTTCCAATTTAGAACCAGTCTGTTGCTCCATGTCCTGTTCTAACTGTTGCTTCTTGACCTGTATACAAAATCCTCAGGAGATAGGTAAGATGGTCTGGTATTCCCATATCTTTAAGAATTTTTGAATCCCTTTGCTTTCTCTATGATTCAACCAATGTTGGTAATTTGATCTCCGGTTCCCTTTCCTTTTCTAAATCCGGCTTGTACATCTGGAAGTTCTCCATTCACATACTGCTGAAAGCTAGCCTGAAGGATTTTCAGCATAACCTTGCTAGCAGGTGAAATGAACACAACTGGACATACATGTCACACATGAATTTCTGAGCCTTTTGTATTGGTCAGCCAGGAAAAGCTCAATTAAATATTATAAAACTCTGCATGCATAATGTACTTTTCCTTGTGTTTTCACAACCTTAAATCGTAACTCTTCAGGAAGTCAAAAGAAATAGTGTTAGAGAAGAGACAGAAGAGTGGGAAATAGAGAACACAGAACCCCTGAATTGAAAGTAACACAATGAAAGGTTTGGAGGTACCCTGGATGTCAGCACATCTATTTTAAGTATCATAGCTCCCCCCCCCCACCCCCCAACTGACTTGGCTTGGATGACAAAGCAGAAGAAGTAGCTGGAAGAACATGAGAAGATCATAGAAGTTAACTAAAACTTTTCTCATGCTTAAAAATGGATTGCATGTAGGGGACAAGCCTCTATGTGGGAGTGATTTTCTATTATTGAAGAAAAGATTTTTCTCTGTTTTTAATTAATTTGTTATTCAAGATCCAGTATCCTGTTGATATGTGGTTTTCAGGTAGGGTTTGCAGCATCTTGGTCACACAGCAGAATCAAATTACCACAAGAGAGATTAGGAACATTCCAGGTCTGAGTGTCAATTTCTATAGTTCTGTTATCTTTTTAACTGCGGAAAGGTGTGCTGTGCTGTGTTTAGTCACTCAGTCTTGTTTGACTCTTTGGGACCCCATGGACTGTAGCCCTCCAGGCTCCTCTATCCCTGGAAATTCTTCAGAAAAGAATACTGGAATGTGTTGTCATGCCCTCCTCCAGGGGATCATCCCAACACAAGGATTGTACCCACGTCCCCCACATTGCAGCTGGATTCTTTACCATCTGAGCCACGAGGGAAGCCCAAGGATACTGGAGTGGGTAGCCTATCCCTTCTCAAGGGGATATTCCTGACTCATGTATCAGACCAGGGTCTCCTGCATTGCAAGCAGATTCTTTACCAGCTGACTTTTCCAGGGAAGCCCTGGAAAGGTGTGCTAGACACACACAAGTATAGTTGATGAGAAAAACATCATAATGTTAGGAATTTGCCAACTCTCAGGTTCACTGAAGTGGAATAAGCAGTATATTTCAGACTTAATTAAAAATTTCCCTGCAGTTTAATATTTTTTAACAAAATCTCTGTATGTAGGTAAATACATGGGAGGAAAGGCAATTACATGGTAGTTGGAACATTCTTTGGCATTACCCTTCTTTGGGATTGGAATGAAAACTGACCTTTTCTAGTCCTTTGGGCATTGCCTAGTTTTCTAAATTTGCCGACATGTTGAGTGTGGCCCTTTAAAAGTATCATCTTTTAGGATTGAAATAGCTCAGCTGGGATTCCATCACTTCCACTAGCATTGTTTATAGTGATGCTTTCTAAGGCCTACTTGACTTCATACTCAGGATATATGACTCTAGGTGAGTGACCACACCATCATGGTTATTCAGGTCATTAAGACTATGTTGTATAGTTCTTCTGTGTATTCTTACCACTTTTTTTTTTTTTAATCTCATTGCTTCTGTTAGGTCATTATGGTTTCTGTCCTTTATCATGCCCATCCTTGCATGAAATGTCCCCTTGATATCTTCAATTTTCTCAGAGATCTCAGGTCTTTCCCATTCTGTTGCTTTCCTCTATTTCTTTGCATTGTCCACTTAAGAAGGGTTTCATATCTTTTCTTGTTATTTTCAGAAACTCTGCATTCAGTTCTATTCCAAAAATGGTAAACACCTAAATGCAATATTTTAATTAATGTCTGCTATTGCTGCTGCTAAATCGCTTCAGTCGTGTCCGACTCTGTGCGACCCCATAGATGACAGCCTACCAGGCTCCGCTGTCCCTGGGATTCTCCAGGCAAGAACACTGGAATGGGTTGCCATTTCCTTCTCCAATGCATGAAAGTGAAAAGTCAAAGTGAAGTCGCTCAGTCATGTCTGACTCCTAGCAACCCCATGGACTGCAGCCCACCAGGCTCCTCTGTCCATGGGATTTTCCAGGCAAGAGTACTGGAGTAGGGTGCCATTGCCTTCTCTGAATTAATGTCTAGGCCATACTAATTAATACCATATCTTCACTTCATTCTTCATCAAGGGATGATGGCTGGGATTTTAGCATTTCAATTATGCTCTAAAAGATATTAATTACCATTAAAATATATAGAATAAGTCAATAATGTGTATTCAATACAAATAATCTTTAAAAATCTTTAAACCGATATTCTTTAAAAGGATTTCAGCCATATGAGTTATTTCAGTAAGTCAGTTCATTTTAGTCATTCAGTCATGTCTAACTCTTTGCAACCCCGTGGACTGCAGCACTTCAGGCTTCCCTGTCCATCACCAGTTCCCAGAGTTTACTCAAGCTCATGTCCATCAAGTCAGTGATGCCATACAGCCAGCACATCCTCTGTCACCCTCTTCTCCTCCCACCTTCAATCTTTCCCAGCACCAGGGTCTTTTCAAATGGGTCAGTTCTTAGCATTCGGTGGCCAAAGTATTGGAGTTTCAGCTTCAGCATCAGTCCTTCCAATGACTATTCAGGACTGATTTCCTTTAGGATAGACTGGTTGGATCTCCTTGCAGTCCAAGGGACTCTCAAGAGTCTTCTCCAACACCACAGTTCAAAAGCATCAATTCTTCGGTGCTCAGCTTTCTTCACAGTCCAACTCTCACATCCACACATGACTACTAGAAAAATCATAGCTTTGACTAGACAGACCTTTAATGGCAAAGTAATGTCTCTGCTTTTTAATATGCTAAGTTGGTCATAGCTTTTCTTCCAAGGAACAAGTGTCTTTTAGTTTCATGACTGCAATCACCATCTGCAGTGATTTTGGAGCCCCCCGAAGTAAAGTCTTTCACAGTTCCATTGTTTCCCCATCTATTTCCCATGAAGTGATGGGACCAGATGCCATGATCGTAATTTTCTGAATATTGAGTTTTAAGCCAACTTTTTCACTCTCCTCTTTCACGTTCATCAAGAGGCTCATTAGTTCTCTTCGCTTTCTGCCACAAGGGTGGTGTCATCTGCATATCTGAGGTTATTGATATTTCTCTTGGCAATCTTGATTCCAGCTTGTGCTTCATCCAGCCCAGGATTTTGCATGATGTACTCTGCATATAAGTTAAATAAGCACGGTGACAGTATATAGCCTTGATGTACTCCTTTCCCGATTTGGAACAAGTCTGTTGTTCTATTTCCAGTTCTAACTGTTGCTTCTTGACCTGCATATAGATTTCTCAAGAGGCAGGTCAGGTGGTCTGGTATTCCCATCTCTTGAAGAATTTTCCACAGTTTGTTATGAGCCACACAGTCAAAGGCTTTGGTATAGTCAATAAAGCAGAAGTAGATATTTTTCTGGAACAATATGAATTGTTTAGATAACTAAGATTTTTTTTTAAGTATCAAAGTATTTTTATCCATGTTGGATTGTACATTTTCTATTTCATGAACTTTTTATAGTATAAGATGGAAGGATGAATATATTAATAAACAACCCATTATTTTCTGAATTCTGGTTAATGATTTACACAGATCTTAGTGAAGGAAGATGCCTTATGAGGATATGAGATTTTAGATATTTATAATGTGTTGGTTATCAGTTGTCCTGACTATTGTCTCATTCTTGGTTTTAGTCTAATGACTGAGATGTCACATTAAGTAAGAGAGTTGCCCAAGCCCATGCCAGTGCCTAGTGAGTACCTTGAGTGGAATGTTATATGGGTGAGAATAAGGCTGCTGGAGGGAAGAAATTGTCCTCTGCCCTTTTAGATTCCTCTGGCTGGTCTAAGAATTAAATTGACATGAGACAGATTAACTAGAGAAAATAAAACTAAAGTTTAATAACATGTGTACATGGGAGAGACCCAGGAAAACTGAGTAACTTACAAAAATGGTTGAATGTCTTGCCTTAAATAACATCTTTAGCTAAAGACAAGAGAGGATGTTGGGTTTAGCGGTTTAGAACTTCAAAGGGGAGGAAGGCAATTCCCTTGTAGATGAAAAAGCAATTGTTTGGTAATTCAGAATTTGCTGGTTCCAAGCAGAGACAGTGAGACACAGAGAGGGCTCAGGTCTCTAAGCCCTGCTGAGTTTCTCCCACCGTCGGAAGCCACGTTAGGCATTAATGACAAAATGGAGGTACGGTCACCAGCCCCCTCTCCTCATTCTGCAGGCATGGATCCCGGGATGAAGGAGTTAGGAGGCCTTGTAATTCTGACTTGTCTTTTCCTCTCCTCGGCTGAATTGACTGAAAAGGAACATTAAGGTGCTTACTGGTCTTGAGAGGAGCATGAGAAGGCACAAAGCCTTCTGCAGCATTGCTCAGAAAATAATTCATAAAGTTAATCATTGACATTTGTTCAAGGACTTTTACAAAAGACTGTTCCAGGATGAGCACATAGGCCGTAGGTTGAGGCCATGGGAGGGATTGATATCTGAAGCCTATTTGTGAGGAGAATGTTTATGGCAAAGGAGTTTACTGAATTTAGGGTTTAGAAATAATTAAAACAGTTAGAAGTTAAAGATTTAAGGAATGTTGTAAAGTTAGCATATTTTACTATAGCTTATAGAAGTTAGGAATTTTTAGAGACACTATAGCTAGAAGCCTTTTTAAGAGATAGAGAGCTCAGGATGTTAGGGGCAAACAGAATTTAGAAAGATAAGTAGTAAACTGAGGAATGTAGCATGAGCTACAATGTAATCACAAGTTAACTATAGGACACATTAAAGGAGGTAGATAGTAGACGATAAGGCTGATTCCCAGAGAATCACTGAAGCAGGAACTCAGTTTGAAGAGCAACAATGATTTATGGAGATAATAAATCTGGGAGAGGGGGAACTGAAAATGTCAAACCTCTGACCTAATCTTAAACTTGGAATAAACAGGCAGTCCATAGAAAACTGAGAGGCTGTCTCATTGGCTGACACTGTCCATCTCTTCAGGTTGAATCCCTGGTTGGTGGAGTTGGACTCCGGCATCCCACCATACTTAGTTCATATTTTTAGTCAATGTCTCTTGTAATTCTATTCCAAGAACAAGCTTCCTAACTAAATCCTTCAGGCAGTCAGGGAGAAGGTCAGTATTTCTTTCTGAGTCTTTTGGTCCTTGATTGTTTTCAGATCAAAATAATCTACATGTCAAAGAGACATTTTGGGATGACAAATTTTGTTCCCCCACAAGACAGGATGCTGCTTTATTCTGTCTTCCTTTCCCTTTCCTCTACAGGGCTCTCCCTCCTAACCAACCTGCACATCCAGCCTTTTATTGTAAAAGAAAGATTCTGATGTACATTAGCAATTGAATTAATCTTAAGTGTCCTAAATAACCATATTCAATTAAACAATAAGGTGAAAATGAACAGAGTCAGAGAGGAACAAATTCTCGATTCATCTGTAATTTGTGTATTGTATTTTTATCATACAGTTTTCTCCTTCTTTCTTTTATCATATGACATGAATGCACTACAATGAATCCTTGGGTATCTTTCATGTTAGATTACCCGTGCCCTTTTGATACAAATGGATCAAAGGGATGGGGGTTTCTTTGGACTGGGATATTCAACAAACCCTTAGGCCTACATTTAGTTTAGTTAAGAAGGAAACAATGACCTTGAGGGCCAACATGGTGCAAAAGGATAGAAGTTTAACTTAAATTTGCAGGATAAGTGTGTGTGTGTGTGTGTGTGTGTGTGTGTTTTAACATATCTCTCGTAAATTAAAAAGATGGATTGTGAAAGTCATTGGTGGCCTGGAATTCAAATTCTGGTCATCTTCCACTTTGTAAAGAAAAAAAAAATTGCATTTAATACATTACCAGAGTCAAAGGCTTACTACAGACTCATGTAGCTGTAGAATGATGAATGACCCCTGCAATCTTGATGGATATTTAAAAATTAAGCAATAGACCCAACAGGCATGTGTCACAAAACTGACAGTTACATTAGAACATAAACGTAATCCAGAATAACATTCCCCTATGGAAAGTTTAAATTCAGTACAAGAAGCATTAGCTAATAGTTTAAACCAAGTTTGTAACCTAAACCAATGCAACAAATAAAGGTAAAAGAAGCAAAAGAGGAATGAGAGACAAAGATGGTATGGATCTTAACAGTCAGACAAGAAAACCAGGAGTACCAAGGGTATCTAACACTGTGAGGACCTAGCTACATAGAAGCTCAGAAGAAAAAATCAATGTTTTCTAAGCAGACTGTTTCTGTTATACTCCTCCTCTCACATCACCATGGAAATTAGAGTCCTCTATTATAATTTCTGTACCTCCCACGTTGCCTTAAATCTTACCCTTACTTATCTGTTTGCCTAATTAGACAATTCTGGATGAGAAATGTGTCTATGCATCTTTACTTTCTGTATGGCCTCTATCCTCATGCCTGAAATAGGGTAGATGCTCAATAAATCTTTGAATAAAAAAAGAAAAATAAAGGTCCAAACAGTGTTGATTCCTTGAACTAGTGTGCATTTGTCCCTTTCTAATTTCTCCTGGAGCACAAGTGGTCTCAGAATCCAGGAGAGAGTTAAAACTATGGGTGTAGACAGTGATTCCTACTGAAAAGTTTCAGAGTTCCAGGCAGTACGTCTTCCTCCATGGAGAAACACAAGAAATAATTAGAAAACAACTACACTAAAATAGAATGAAGCCTGTGTGAATGCTAAGTCACTTCAGTTGTGCTTGACTCTTTGTGACCCTTTGGACTGTAACCCACCAGTCTCCTCCATCCATGGGACTCTCCAGGTGAGAATACTGGAATGGGTTGCTATGCCCTCTTCCAACGGATCTCCCCTACCCAAGAATTGAACCCGTGTGTCTTAAGTCTTCTGCACTGGCAGACAGGCTGTTTACCTCTAGCACAAACTGGGAAGCCCAGAATACAGTCTAGATTTGTAAAATGCAGTCTAAGCCCTCAATAAATATTTACTAAATGGATGAATGACCCTATCCAAAGGGGCTAAGTTATTGAAATGGCAGGGGAGACCACAGCAGGTTCTTGAAGAACAGATAAGATTTGAAGACATAGGATGGAAGCTGTGGGGATGGTAGACAGGATCAACTCCAAGCTTCTTGAATTCAGCATGGCAAAGCATTTACTGAACATGACCATTGTGCCAAGAGGAAAATCACCACATGGGCAAATTCAGTTCTGTTAATTTTTTCTCAAAATTTCTCCATCACTTCATATTGAAGCTCTTTTCTAACTGTCCTCAATAGCCATACTTTGGGACTGCCTTAAAGAATAGATTGTCTTATTGAAATTCTGCTTCAGACTTTTGCACTTCTGCATTCTTAGATGGGGATCTAAATAAGACCTGAACTAATCATAAAGAAATATGACTACTTTCTTCCATTTTTTTTAACCAAGAAAATATTCTTGTTAGTGATGCTCTTTGACTAACAAGGAGATTAAACTTGCTCCTGATAAAGAATTTGAAAATAAATCTTTTGAGGCAGGCAATAAAGACTGTTTCTAGACACACCTCACTTAAACCTTTTTCTGTCTTTCAGCATTCCATTCAAACAAAACTTTCTCCATTGAGCCATTAGTTGTCATTCCTGCCAAAAAATCACCATTCTCTCCTCTTGATACTGTGGTATAGTACTTTGTAACAAAGAGAGTACATTCTTAACATAAGACAGAAGGAGAACTTGACCAACGTGAAATAACATGGGTCCTAAGAAAACATGTAGAGATAATTTGCATAAGATTTTGAATGACAACAATAAAAATATAATTCACTAGGTGTTGCCAGTTGCTTTTTGGCAATTCCTTGATATGGTATGGAGGATGAAAAGTGCATTTTTAAAAAGTAAGACAGTTCCAATCTTTTGATCTAGGTACCCTCTGCTATACATTTTCCTAACACATTTCCCTCTAGAAGTTTGCAAACAGAAGTGAAGACAGAGAGAGAACATATGCTAAATTGATCATTTTTGTGTCTGAATACTCACTATTTGAGAGACAAGAAACTGTTCCATCTGATCTGGGGTATGATTATACTGTAGTCCAAATTGAAGTGTCTTAGAAATGAATTGGGCGAGCTTCTCGGTTGTCAGTCATATCACTTACCCTGCGCAGAGTGAGATGAGAGCACTCATGGGAGACAGTGGAAGTGGCTCTCATACACCTAGACGGATGGGTGTGCCACTGTGCGCCGTAGTGCAGACAGAGAGCCTGACTGTCCGTGACAGCCTCCGCAGAGCTCTAGGGCGCCTCCGAGAGCTCAGATGCTGGATCTTGTGTTCGTCTTCAATCAAACCAGCAAAAGTGTCTGAAATCACTGGTCTGAAATGAGCGAGGTTTTGCCCATGACATAGCGATACAGTTAGGAAGAAAGGAAAGATTTGAGTTGTAATTTCAGGTGGGGCTTCCCAGGTGGCTCAGAAGGTAAAGACTACACGCAATCCAGGAGACCTGGGTTCGATCCCTAGGTCAGGAAAATCCCTGGAGAAGGGCATGGCAAACTACTTCAATATTCTTGCCTGGAGAATTCCATGGACAGAGGAGCCTGGTGGGCTTCAGTCCATGGGAGCACAAAGAGTTGGACATGACTGAGTGACTAACACTTTCACTTTTAAGCAACAAAAGAAAGCCAAAGCAAAATTATTTCCTGTATTGAAGAGGAAGAATTCCTGTGATTAATGATATTTCTGAAATCGATCCTTGTCAATTACCAAAAACATTTTAACAAAGGCCTTAAAGACAGAGGTTTGCTCTCAGAAAAGTAGATGAAAGATTTATTCTCGCTTCTCTTGTCCCACCTGTTTTAGTCAAGTTCTCCAGAGAAGCAGAACCAATAGGAGATAGATAGATAGATAGACGTGTGTTTATGTTTGTTTCTGTGTGTTAATCACTCAGTCATGTCCGACTCTTTGTGACCTCATGGGCTCTAGTCAGCCCAGCTCCTCTGTCCATGGTATTCTCCAGGCAAGAATACTGGAGTGTGTTGGCATTCCCTTCTCCAGGGGCTCTTCCCAACCCCGTTCTCTTGCATGTGCGCAGATTCTTTACCATCTGAGCAAATAGGGAAGCCCAGATAGATACATAGATAAATTTTAAGAAATTAACTCAAGCCCTTGTGGGGACTGAAAAGTTTGAAGTTTGGAGGGCAGGCCAGAAACTCAGGGGGATTTCTATTTTACAATCTTGAGACAGAATTGCTTTTCTCTGGGAATCCTCAGTTTTCATATGTTGCTGTTGTTGCTTCTCTGGTTTTTATTCTTAAAACATTCTACTGATTGAATGCTACCCACATACATCATTGAGGATAATTTCCTTTATATAAAGTCAGCTGATTATAAGTGCTAATCACATCTACAAAATACCATCAACAGTAATATCTTGACTACTGTTTCATGAAACAATAGGGACTCATAGTCTTACTAAGTAGAAATGTAAAAGTAACCATCAAAGCATCCTTAAGGGGACCCCTGTGTACACACACACACACACACACACACACACACACACACTTGTAAGCCTCCTGGGATGCAGTGCAAGTCCCTTAAGACGGGAGTCCCCAACCTCCTGGCTGTGGAACAATACCTCCTGTCAGATCAGTAGTTGCATTGGATTAGAAATAAAGTGCACAATGAATATTATTATTTATTACATTTATCAAATCATTCCCCCTTCCCAGTCCATGAAATAATTATATGCCACAAAACCGGTCCCTTGTGCCAAAAAGTTTGGGGATAACTGCCTTAAGATATAGTTCTGCTCTATATGACCCTTGTTTTTATTTCTTCATAACATTCTTAACATCATTATTATTATTTGCTTTTGTTAAATACTTACAAAGCAGCTTCACCTTGTTCATCATACTGTTTTCTTTCACAACTGGTGGTAGGTCTCCAGTTCCTGTCTTTATCACGTTCTCAGGTTGTCTACAGTCTGAGTCGAGCCACTCTCTCAGTCTTACTGGCTCACATGCTGCAAACCAAGCTTTGGTTGCTATAAGTTGGTCCACGTCGTGGCTGCCATCAGTTGGTCCACATCGTGGAGCTCTCTGAGTGATGTTCTTTCTTGCTTTGCTTTTTGTGAAATTCCTTCACTCAGGGAATCTTCATTATGGTTTCAACTATTGGCATTTTCATCATGGATTTTTTTCATGATTTTCTTAGTACATATTTGTTACTCTCTGAAGCCTGCTGATTAGCTTTCTAATTATTTTTGAGGTGTCTTTACATCTGCTAATTGGTACATAATTATTCATGTGTCTACCCATCCCCTCATTTTTCTGACCACAAAACACTAAGAAGTTTGAGCAGCTTTCCATTTTCAGTGTATCTCACTCAGAGGCCGATATGTCATAGGCCTTTAAAATGTACTTTTACTGTTTTGTTTTTTTTTTAAGGGAGGAAGGAAGGAAAAAAAAAAGAAGGAAAAAAGCCAAAAGGAAGGAAGGATGGATGAAAGCAAGGGAGAAAGGAAAATAAAAGTTAAATTAGCAGGATACAGAGAGCAAGTACAAAATAATGAAATTTCAGAATTATAATAAGGAAAAGATCTTTAGTGATTATCTGGTCTTGTTCCATCTTTTAATAAGGAAAAAAATGAAACCTAGAGATTTTAAATGACATATGGAAAAAAAATGACTTGGATAAAGTTAGCAGAAGATAGAATATACTCAACCCAGAGTGCTTGAGCATGCTTCCAACATATGTAAGAGTAAAGTCAGTGGAAATATCAGTTACTTCCTCTAATGACCCTCCACATCTGCAGACATTTCATCATTATCTGCACGATCACAGGGTGTGGTAGGACAGCCACAGAGCAGTCCTCAAGTACTCCAGGCACCACTCCTTCCTGACGATGAAAGAGCCACATCCCCTGCATCTGCCCTGGATTTGGGTCAAGACAGGGCCCACTTTGGTCAGGGAGATAGAGGAAGTGGTTGCCAGGAAGTACTTTAGTGGCTTCTCTCTCCTGCATAAGAACAGCTCTCAATGTTTCTGACCTTGGAGGCTCTATAAGTCTGGTTTTGAGTCAGTATCTCATAGAGCAGAGCCTTAAGTTGACCTATGAAGGGAACCTACAAAGATCAAGAAATAAACTGCTTGTGTTTCAAATATTGAGAGCTTGAGTTTACATATTACAGTGTAACTTAGTCAGTCCATCCTGTCTGATACCGTGGGCATGCCAAAGATGAGTCCATTAAATTTTTACGGCTGCCAAGACAAAATGTCACAGACTGGGTAACCTAAACAACAGAAATGTACTTTTTAACGTTCTGAAGGCTAGAAGTCCAAGTTCAAGGCGTTGGTGAAACGGGTTTCTTCTGAAGCCTTTCTTCTTGTCTCACTGCCTCTTCGTATGGTCTTTCCTTTGCATATGTGTATCCTTAGCTTTTCCCTGTGTGTTCAATTTATTTTGCCTAAAAAGACACAGGTCAGACTGGATTAGGGCCCGCTCCACTCATTTTAGGCTAATTGAGTTTTAAAGACCAAATCTCAAAATATAGTCACATTCTGTAAGTTTAGAACTTCAATATAAATTTGGGGCAGAAACATTTTAGCCACAAGGGGGAGAAATACCATAATCTGTTTAGGATGTTGAGAAAAATATTATCTAGTGAGGGTGATAGAAACAGCAAACTGAATTGATTGCCTGCCCCAGAATCTACTAGAAAATACAACTCCAAATGGGCAAGTTTTATTGCTATATAGGATTAGCTTTAGTGTTACTTCCTGCCCACTTCTGTTTTAGCAGGAGCTGGAGATAGAGTGAAGAATGGATGGTAACTTCTCACTCAATGTTTGGGAATTCTCCAGCATTTCCTAACTTCCTTACTATTAGATGCAGACATGTGACTGGTTCTAGTCAAACGACTATGAATGAAAATGATAAATCTCACTTCCTGGTCAAAGTGTTTTAGAATTGGGAGGCAACCCTTCAGGCTCTCTTCCCCTTTGGTGTGGCTGTGGAACCTATGCTACGGGATGTCAGGAAAAAGATGGGAGCAACTTGGGTTGCTAAGTTACTACTTGTAAGATAGCTGCCCTGTGGAGTTGTTGGACTTATGTTAGATTTATGTGATCAGGAAAATAATATTTCTGTATTAAGCCACTGAGATCTGAAGTTGTTTGTTATCACAACAAATGTCTATCTTATCATTATCCCTAAAAGGGACATAGGGTGCATGCACAATAGTTAGGGTGTGTTTTCCTGTAGAAACTATGGGAAACAGAAATAAATGAAGATAATGATACATTAGCAGAGTGAGTTTTCTTTATTTTTGTTCTTTTCCTTTTTATTTAGGATGGAAAGATACCAATAAAAATCATCATCTACTTCACCATTTTACCTAGGGCTGGCCTCAAATACCAACCTAACAGAACAATCTTTTCTCCCTGGACAATTTGCACTTCAGAAAAGCATTTGGAACTAAGTTTTCATAAGGTAGAAAGTAATTTAATGTGGAAAAGGTAGAGCCAACCATACATGAATAAATGCATATCCATTGCATATTAATAATGCAATATAATAATCTACCTTCTCACTTTTAGAAGACTCCTCCGAGCCCTTTCCCAATGTTAAGGCAGCTCTGAGCTCCAGGCCAATTCTGACTTTTTCTCCTTGTTTCTATGAAGTGTTCCAGAGAGTTACAAGCAGACTCCAGGAAATCCATTTGAAATGGAACACTGACAAACCTCTCCCAGACCAGAGAATAATGAACCAAAATGTGTGTAGCTATATCCTAACTGAAATAATTAAATATATAATGATTATTTATTCTAGATAAGAAAGAAATTAGAAAGTACATGGTTACCAGTTTTAATATTTTAAAGAGGATCATCTATGATAGTAATGCAGAATTTAAAAAAGAATTTGGGCTTATTGTTTTGAAGCAGCAGCAATCTCTATACCAGCAGTGATTAAAGTAAAGGAGAAATGACTTTCAGGGCTAATGCAGAAGAAATTTCTCTATTGAAAACTATGTGTTCAGTCTAATGAGAGTTTTCCTTTACAATCTATAGGATCTATTCATTATTCATTCAACAAATTATTAGTATTGGGTTCAGTGATGAGCTCATAAAGGTCAAATAGGTTATACTCCCTGACCTTAAATGACTCAAATAGCTCATTTTCTAGTAGAGGAAACAGATGGATGACCATAAATTTCCATAATGGAGGAAAAGACGATGAATACTAGCACATAAAGAGAGAATCATACGTTTTCCTAGGGGTTGCTGGAAAGTATCTTTGAGAAGGTAACAGGCTAAGGCTTGTAAGAAAGACAGGGTTAAGAACAGTCCATTGTAGGGAAAGGAAATAGTCTATGCAAGGGCACAAAATATTTTTTTTAAAAATGAGTGTTCTGTGTGCTATAACTAGGGAAATATAAGAAATGGAGTACAGCTAAAGCCTTCTCATGGTATGAGATGAAGATAGGGCAGTAGAAAAGCCTTGGATGTGGAAGTCCAAGGTTTGTTTAGATTTTATTCTATAAGTGATAGGAAATCATGGGAATACCCAAAACCCATCAGAGGTTTAGTCACCTTAGCACAATACCATTCCTTCCCAAAGTTCCAGGATCCCAAACAAGAAGGGACTTTTCACTTCCTTTTCACTTCCACAGTCTTTTTGTATATATCTTTTTTTTTCTGTATATACCTTAATAATATTCATTTTTTTCCTACTGAAGTAGATGCTCAACAAAGGGATAGTGCTGAGATTCTATGATTTAGGCCTTGTGGAGACCTCCTTATGCCATGAAAAGAATGCCAGAACAAAAGGGATAGCAAAGTCTGAGGGGACAGCAACTGTTTAAGGAGCATATAATCAATGTTACACCACCTGAGGTCAAGAGTAAGTCATGCCCCTTACCATCTGATTATTAACTTGTCTGAGACCTGGTTCTCTTGTGTGTAAAATGGATACATAAGTATGTTACTTATCTTACAAAGTTTTTGTGGAAATCAGGCTAGAGGATATGAATAAAAGTATTGTAAGAATTATTAAATAGTATAAAATTGCTAGCAATATTGAAGATGATGATGTCAATAATGGGGTTAATAACAGTTAATCTCCAAGTAGTCAGGCATACAAAAATACTCCACAGTCATATAATTCAGGTATAAGCTTTAGAAATGAAAATGTCTTTCTTTGTCCTGTTAAGTCAAGAGACACTTATTATATAAATAATAATTAGATAAATATCTGATATATTTATTATCTAAATAACAATTAGATTAAAATTATCTCATTTATTTGTCTGAATTTTGTCAGTGGTGCTTCCTTCCAAGAGAGCTTCTATTTGGAAAGTCAAATTGTGTATTGTAAAAAAGTAAAATAGGGATTCAGAATTCCTAGATTCTCTTTCTGGCTCCGTCACTAACCATCTTTTTGGCTTTCACAGCCATAGAATGGGTAGTAATATAATTTTGATCTCCTTCACTGGATTGAACTTTTGGTCAAATTAAAGAATGCCAAAATGTACCATATTATTTATGCTAAGAAATATGCTATTCCTATAAATGTAAATACAGTATGGTACAATATGAAACTCTGTCAGTGATTTCTGTGGACCTACTTAAGCCATGAAGGGTAAAGCTGGGGAACTTACCATTATGACCATCAGCTACATCATCCACATCTACCTACTCTAAGCCACACTTGTACATGCAGAAACTTTATGTGTAGAAATGGTTTTCCTAATCATCAGGATTGTAGAAGTAAGGTTATTACAGCTGTATGGGCACATAAAAAATGACAGGAAATGAAATGTCAAAGGAAAGTATAATACCTTTCTAATATACATCCTTCACTTATTGAGACAGTTACTGGGCTGTTCTTGAAAGAATGATTTGTTTGTAAACCCAGTACATTATTCCAGCTCTTTAGAGGAGGGAAAAAAAAATGTCTTCATCATATTTCCTCACCCCACATCAACCAATAATATATTCTATCTTCCTTTACAAACACATGGATTTATTCATTCTTCATAACTAATATCTGGGCACCTACTATGTGCTAGTTTCATAGGAGAGAACTGAGGCTGATGGAGTTGCCCTTGCTCTCAAGCACCTTTCAATTTAATAGGGAAAACCACTCATGTAAACAAATTAGAGCAATAAAATATTATAGTTGTTATGAAAGAAGTATGTGCAGCGTATGCAGGGGGACACAAAAGAGAATGTTTAATTCTGCCTGGGAAGAAAGAAAGACTTTGTGAAGGAGGTGAAGTTTCCTATAGTTCTTGTTAATAAAATACGAGTGATTTTACTGGCAGAGCAGGCTCCCTTAGCCAAAGATAATGGGAAACTGGAAGTCGCTCTGTGTGGAATGGACCAGAGGAGAGATGATCAGCTTGCTGAATAAATTATGAGGCCAGAGTGCACAAGGGAGATCATGGAGGACTTTCAGAATCAGGTGGAGGAATTTAGAATTTATAATCTGAGCTATGCAAAGTAATCGGAGATTTTAAGGATCAACTTTTCATGCCAAAAAGAGTGTAGCAGTTGATGAGAAAAAAGCAAGATTTCTAGGACACCATGTCATGGTCCATAAAAGTGAAGATGGCTGTTCTCCTGGTCCACAGCACTGTGAACTGGGTGAGTGACCACATTCTGCTGAATTATTCTCTCTCATTCCTACAGGGTCTAGCCTCTGTCTTGTCCTAACCCATCAGCATTTAAAGATGCTTAAGGGCATTTCGCAGAAGGCAATGGCACCCCACTCCAGTACTCTTGTCTGGAAAATCCCATGGGCAGAGGAGCCTGATAGGCTATATTCCATGGGGTCGCGAAGAGTGGGACACGACTGAGCAGCAGTAGCAGCAGGAAGGGCCTTTCAGGGCTCAAGACCATCCCCATGAAAAAGAAATGCAAAAATGCAAATGGCTGTCTGAGGAGACCTTATAAATAGTTGTGAAAAGAAGAGAAGCGAAAAGCAAAGGAGAAAAGGAAAGATATAAGCATCTGACTGCAGAGTTCCAAAGAATAGCAAGGAGAGATAAGAAAACCTTCTTCAGCAGTCAATACAAAGAAATAGAGGAAAAGAACAGAAAAGGAAAGACTAGAGATCTCTTCAAGAAAAGTAAAGATACCAAGGGAACATTTCATGCAAAGATGGGCTCGATAAAGGACAGAAATGGTATGGACTTAACAGAAGCAGAAGATATTAAGAAGAGCTGGCAAGAATACACAGAAGAACTGTACAAAAAAGAGCTTCACAACCCAGATAATCATGATGGTGTGATCACTCACCTAGAGCCAGACATCCTGGAATGTGAAGTTAAGTGGGCCTTAGAAAGCATCACTATGAACAAAGCTAGTGGAGGTGATGGAATTCCAGTTGAACTATTTCAAATCCTGAAAGATGATGCTGTGAAAGTGCTGCACTCAATATGTCAGCTAATTAGGAAAACTCAGCAGTGGCCACAGGACTGGAAAAGGTCAGTTTTCATTCCAATCCCAAAGAAAGGCAATGCCAAAGAATGCTCAAACTACCGCACAATTGCACTCATCTCACACGCAAGTAAAGTAATGCTCAAAATTCTCCAAGCCAGGCTTCAGCAGTATGTGAACCATAAACTTCCAGATGTTCAAGCTGGTTTTAGAAAAAGCAGAGGAACCAGAGATCAAATTGCCAACATCCACTGCATCACGGAAAAAGCAACAGAGTTCCAGAAAAACATCTGTTTCTGCTTTATTGACTATGCCAAAGCATTTGACTGTGTGGATCACAATAAACTATGCGAAATTCTGAAAGAGATGGGAATACCAGACCACCTGACCTGCCTCTTGAGAAACCTGTATGCAGGTCAGGAAGCAACAGTTAGAACTGGACACGGAACAACAGACTGGTTCCAAATAGGAAAAGGAGTTCGTCAAGGCTGTATATTGTCATCTTGCTTATTTAACTTATATGCAGAGTATATCATGAGAAACACTGGTCTGGAAGAAGCACAAGTTGGTGGAAATAGAACTGCCTTACGATCCAGCAATCCCACTGCTGGGCATACACACTGAGGAAACCAGGAGGGAAAGAGACACGTGTACCCCAATGTTCATCGCAGCACTGTTTATAATAGCCAGGACATGGAAACAACCTAGATGTCCATCAGCAGATGAATGGCTAAGAAAGCTGTGGTACATATACACAATGGAGTATTACTCAGCCATTAAAAAGAATACATTTGAATCAGTTCTAATGAGGTGGATGAAACTGGAGCCTATTATACAGAGTGAAGTAAGCCAGAAGGAAAAACACCAATACAGTATACTAACGCATATATATGGAATTTAGAAAGATGATAACAATAACCCTGTGTACGAGACAGCAAAAGTGACGCTGATGTATGGAACAGTTTTATGGACTCTGTGGGAGAGGGAGAGGGTAGGAAGATTTGGGAGAATGGCATTGAAACATGTAAAATATCATGTATGAAACGAGATGCCAGTCCAGGTTCAATGCACGATACTGGATGCTTGGGGCTAGTGCACTGGGACGACCCAGAGGGATGGTATGGTGAGGGAGGAGGGAGGAGGGTTCACGATGGGGAGCACATGTATACCTGTGATGGATTCATTTTGATATTTGGCAAAACTAATACAATTATGTAAAGTTTAAAAATAAAATAAAATTAAAAAAAAAAAAAAAAAGAAGCACAAGTTGGAATCAAGATTGCCGGAAGAAATATCAATAACCTCAGATATGCAGATGACAGCACCCTTATGGCAGAAAGTGAAGAGGAACTAAAAAGCCTCTTGATGAAAGTGAAAGAGGAGAGTGAAAAAGTTGGCTTAAAGCTCAACGTTCAGAAAACTAAGATCATGGCATCTGGTTCCATCACTTTATGGGAAATAGATGGGAAAACAGTGGAAACAGTGGCAGACTTTATTTTGGGGGGCTCCAAAATCACTGCAGATGGTGATTGCAGCCATGAAGTTAAGAGACGCTTACTCCTTGGAAGTAAAGTTATGACCAACCTAGATAGCATATTGAAAAGCAGAGACATTACTTTGCCGAGAAAGTTCCATCTAGTCAAAGCTATGGTTTTTCCAGTAGTCATGTATGGATGTGAGAATTGGACTGTGAAGAAAGCTGAGTGCCAAAGAATTGATGCTTTTGAACTGTGGCGTTGGAGAAGACTCTTGAGAGTCCCTTGGACTGCAAGGAGATCCAACCGGTCCATCCAAAAGGAGATCAGCCCTGGGTGTTCATTGGAAGGACTGATGCTAAAGCTGAAACACCAGTACTTTGGCCACCTCATGCGAAGAGTTGACTCATTGGAAAAGTCTCTGTTGCTATGAGGAATTGGGGGCAGGAGGAGAAGGGGATGACAGAGGATAACATGGCTGGATGGCATCACCAACTTGATGGACGTGAGTTTGAGTGAACTCCGGGAGTTGGTGATGGACAGGGAGGCCTGGAGTGCTGCAATTCATGGGGTTGCAACGAATCGGACATAACTGAACAAGTGAACTGAACTGAAGGGCCTTTCATCTTAAAAACAAAACAAACTTCTGGCTACCTATACCATTTTATCCTCCACTTCACTGCTAAGCTTCCTCAAGTGTTATTATTTATTTATTTATTTTTAAATTTTCATGTCCAGTTAACCTCTCCATTTAATTAGAAGCCCTCATTAATCTTCTGGCTTCTGAGAGGCAAGAGTTAAGACTCTGGTTCTATATCAAAGGCTCTGGTATGGATCCTGGTTCTACCAAGCTGAACTTCACAACTGGGGACAGCAGAGAAATTTTGATCTCTCTGTACCTCAAGTTCCCCACCTGTAAAATGAGGGTAATAATGATAAATTTTTAGTGGATTTTTGTGATTTTTGAAAGTTCAAATACATTAGAAGTATTTCAAGTAGCAGTTGGCACTTGGTAATTCCTCAATAAATGTTTGCTAATTTGAGGACTGGTCCCCAAGAAGGGCAATCAATAGTATAAATTTGTGTATATTCAGAAAAAGAATAGGGTGAGCTACTGTTGTCTTTAAAGGTTTCATAGAAGTGGGACTAAAATAGTACCTTAAATCACAAGGAAAGTATGTGTGTGTGTATGTGTGTGTGTGTGTGTGTGTGTGTTTATTTATTTTTTGGTCACACCACATGGCTTGTGGAATCTTAGTTCCCAGATCAGGGGATGAACCTGGGCCCTCAGCAGAGTCCTAACCACTGGACGACCAGGGAATTTCTCATAAGGACGCTATTTGAAAAGATAGCAGAATAATGGCCTATACCGAATCAGTCTCTAATATTGATTGAATAAAAACATAGAATACTACCCACATTCATAGCATTGTGCTAAGCCCTATGGGAAATGGAAAGATGTCTCTGAGTCTTTTGTCCACCAGAATATAGCTAATATTAAAAGAAATAAGTTTTAAATAAGTTCAAAAGACATATGGGTCTCCTGCATTGAGAACAGATTCTTTACCATCTGAGCCATCAGGGAAGCCCACGTGGAGGTATAGCCATGGTCAAATATCTAGATAAGGGACAGAGCATGTAGCAATCTTCATTGTAATGATCTGCCTCTGACTCTGGTTCTGATAGTTGAGGACAGACCTCAATTCCTCAGACTATAGGCACATTCCCCAGTTGCATAACTGGAAAAAGATATCTTAGTTAATTCAGTCAGTAGACCTTTTTCTATGTACTTTTGTTGTAAATATCTTTGCCACAAGCACTTTTTTCACCACATAACTAATTGGCTATAAGGCAATTTTTGCCCTAAAAGAAAATAACTGGTTGACAGTTTGGCTTGACATATACAATACAAAAAATCTTGCCAGCTGACAATGATTTGCCCTAAGTTGGTTGCTTATTTTAAAACAGGTTACACTGGAGGATAAAGAGGTCCAGGACCCCAAAGGCATAGAGTTGAAGTCACATTTCCCATAGAACTTTGGAACAAGAATCAATAGACATGTGACAGTGTGCCAAGAACAACAATATTATAGAAAACTGTCACAATGCAACACAAAACTCAGTTACAAATATGCATACTAATATTTGGAAACTGAACTTCTCTTATTGAAGAAATTTTAGGGAAAAAGAAAAAGAATGATGCAAAACAAGGAGACAGATTAATGAATAAACAAAAACAGTATCAGTTCAGTTCAGTTCAGTCACTCAGTCATGTCCCACTCTTTGCGACCCCATGAATCACCTCCCTGTTCATCACCAACTCCTGGAATTCACTCAAACTCACATCCATCAAGTTGGTGATGCCATCCAGCCATCTCATTCTCTGTCATCCCCTTCTCCTCCTGCCCCCAATCCCTCCCAGCATTAGTCTTTTCCAATGAGTCAACTCTTCACATCAGATGGCCAAAGTACTGGAGTTTCAGCTTTAGCATCATTCCTTTCAAAGAACACCCAGGACTGATCTCTAGAATGGACTGGTTGGATCTCCTTGCAGTCCAAGGGACTGCAACACTACAGTTCAAAAGCATCAATTCTTTGGTGCTCAGCTTTCTTCACAGTCCAACTCTCACATCCATACATGACCACAGGAAAAACCATAGCCTTGACTAGACAGAACTTTCTTGGCAAAGTAATGTCTCTGCTTTTCAATATGCTATCTAGGTTGGTCATAACCTTCCTTCCAAGGAGTAAGCGTCTTTTAATTTCATGGCTGCAATCACCATCTGCAGTGATTTTGGAGCCCCAGAAATAAAGTCTGACACTGTTTCCACTGTTTCCCCATCTATTTCCCATGAAGTGGTGGGACCGGATGCCATGATCTTCATTTTCTGAATGTTGAGCTTTAAACCAACTTTTTCACTCTCCACTTTCACTTTCATCAAGAGGCTTTTTAGTTCCTCTTCACTTTCTGCCATAAGGGTGCTGTCATCTGCATATCTGAGGTTATTGATATTTCTCCCGGCAATCTTGATCCCAGCTTGTTCTTCTTCCAGCCTAGTGTTTCTCAGACTTGGGAGACAAGTGAGAGATACGAGCCACAAAATAAAATCGATTTTTTGTGCCATATTTCCATGAATCTACAGACATTTTAAATGTATTCAACTAGTTTGTATTTTGCATTAAAGTATTTTAAATTTTATTTATTCATTACTCATGTTTTATTAGGAGAAGGCAATGGCACCCCACTCCAGTACTTTTGCCTAGAAAACTCCATGGACGGAGGAGCCTGGTAGGCTGCAGTCCATGGGGTCGATAGAGTCAGACACGACTGAGCAACTTCACTTTCACTTTTCACTTTCATGCATTGGAGAAGGAAATGGCAACCCACTCCAGTGTTCTTGCCTGGAGAATCCCAGGGACAGGAAGCCTGGTGAGCTGCCGTCTGTGGGGTCGCACAGAGTCGGACATGACTAAAGCGATGCAGCAGCAGCAGCAGCAGCAGCATGTTTTATTATGTTCCTCTTAATACTTTCCCTTTTTAATTATTTTATCTTTTGCTGCAAAACTGCCTTATAGTTAGTTCTGTAAGTGGTAGAAGGATTTGCAGCATAAACGCTTGTGGCAAAGATGTCTAAGATGCTTATGGCGAAAATGGTGGACACAATTGGACATGATTCTTGGCCCTCTTGTTCGTCTCATCAGATTTCTCAGACTGAGAGACTGATTCTGTATTGAGAAATCTACCCTCCTCTAGGTGATATGCCTTTATATAGCTGGTATCACAAAGTTTGTGTTCAGGTAGATAAAGTAATTGTTGCCAGAATGAAAATTGGGTTATCTGGGCATTCTTTTCATATGGTTGGAAGGCGGCATTGCATAGTGGTCAAGGGCATGGAGTCGGGCAATATGTAGCTTGTATTCAGCCCTAAGTATGAGACCAAATTGAGACCCTTCACTGTCCCATGCCCTAATTTTTTAGCTATAAAATGGAAATTACAATAGTATCTGCCTCATAGAGATGCTATAAGGCATCCAACATGTGATGAAAATTAAATTCTGTTATGATTATGATTCTTATGAGGTAAAGTTGATGAGACCTTTGTCCCTAGATAACTGAGTAATAGCTACTGCTTATGATACTGCATATACTCCAAAGTGCCCAATCACTTCAACCTACATGCTGTCGAGACTACACAGGAGCATTTGACTTGAACTTTCCTGAATGGTTGCTTCAGTTCAGTTCAGTTCAGTTCAGTCGCTCAGTTGTGTCCAGTTCTTTGTGACCCCGTGGATTGTGGCATGCCAGGCTTCCCTGTCCTTCACCAACTCCCAGAGCTTGCTAAAATTCATGTCCATCAAGTCGGTGATGCCATCCAACCCTCATCCTCTGTTATACCTTCTCTTCCTGTCTTCAATCTTTCCCAGCATTAGGATCTTTTCCAATGAGTCACTTCTTCACATCTGGTGGCCTAAGTATTGGAGCTTCAGCTCCAGCATCAGTCCTTCCAACGAATATTCAGGATTGATTTCCTTTAGGATTGACTGGTTTGATCTCCTTGCAGTCCAAGGGACTCTCAGGAGTCTTCTCCAATACCACAGTTTAAAAGCATCAATTCTTTAGCACTCAGCTTTCTTTGTAGTCCAACTCTCACAACCATACATGGTTGCTTTAGGCTTTATCTAAATATTTTTATTTTCATGCACTTACAGGTAAAAAGGAAGTGGCCTATATTAAATGCTGGTCAAGGCATTTTTATACAACTCTTTAAAAAAAATCCACACTCTCCATGACACTAAATTACTTAAAATCCACAAACAGAAATAGTGACCACTCTTCCATAAATAAATAAAAAAATCCCAGCATGGAAATGCATTAGCTAAAATAAGTGTTTGATCCTTTCAACCAAAGCCCATTTCCTTCTTCCATCCAGAAAGCCTTGAAGTGTGAGTATTACACTACTTGCAGATTTCTATGTAGGCAGGGGATAAATAGTCTGCTTCTGTAATTAATAACTATTAAAGCTGTTTGACTGATCATATCTTTGGGCTCCTGAAATCTCTTCTGTGCAGGTGTGCATTAATGGAATCCATTAAATTCATATATTTCAACAGATAGTAATTTACGATCTTTTATAAGATCTGTCAGGAACCGCAGCAGGAGATACAGGACTGTCTCAGAGTATTACAGAACAAGCCCAGCTCCCTCCCTCAGAAATGACTTGCCTTTGAGTACTAAATATGAATGTCAATGCACTGGGCAGTCACATTAGGTGTCTTCGATGCCATTCGCTGTCTGAGAATATGCAATATAAGCTTTTTATCACAGGTGAAGGCCTGAACAGGGCTGAACAATTTTCAGAGATGCTAAAGGAAAAGTGTGTGGGAGTTCTAACCACTTTATATGTGCCATAAAAAGGGAGAAATTGTGAATATAGCAGGGCTCTGAGAAAGTAATGGGTTTTCCTAGGGGTGAGTCATCTTCCCAAAGCCAAGTATATTTGCTTGTTCTCTTAATTAGGCATCACTCTCCCCATTCTGGGAGGGAATCAAATGCCCATTCCAAAGAAAAACAAAGTCAGCCTTGACTTCTGCCTGGTCCTGCCCTCTAGCTCAGCCCAAAGAGGAGTTCTGTCCTCTCAGAGGTGGGTATCCTTTTAGCAGGAATGGGTTTCTAATAGGCAAAATAGAAACCATCTTCAGCCACCTTCCTTGGGGAGCTTCACAAGCAGCAGAGCCATGTTCACTATATGAAAGTCTACTTGATAGGTTTTCACAATTAATTGAAAGCTGAGAACAAGCCTGAGCAAACAAATGAAGACATTGCATAATTATCAACCAACATTCGAAGGGTAGATTAGCAGACAGCTTAGAGCAAAGGGTCAGTGAATGAGGGCTATAAGATAGGAAGTCGTTCTGAGTCACAAGGGATGGAATGATGAGAACATGCTAGGCAAGGTAGAAGGCAGCAACCAGAAGAAGTTCCCTTTATACTGTTTATAAATGAAGCCCAACTGTTTTCTGGTGCTTTTGAAATGGGAGTGAGAGCTGAGGTCAAATTGCATATGATTACAATGAATCTCTCCTGTTCTTGCCATTCTGGGAATTCTCTAAGACAACCAGATGAGGCTGGCCGGCTCTATTTTAAGAAGATAACTGAGCCTTATCCCTATTCAAAAGTGGCAATGGTGGTGACTGGAACTCATACTTTTTTTGGAAACTCCTGAGGAAACACAGACAGATGCATTTGCTTTCAGTGCACACCTAACATCAGCAATACCGCAAACACTACCACAAAGCTGAATCCAGTGTGTGAAAGTGAGTGTCTTTATTGAGGTAGGGGGTGGGAGGTGTGTTGTTTCTTTTTTTAATTTGCTTTGTATCCTTGTTCACAATCATATATATACATATATATCATATAAATATATGCATATATATAAAAATATATACATATGTATATATGGGGGTGGCATGAATGGTAAAAAACTGGCCAGCCAATAGATGAGACCTAAGAGATGTGGGTTCAATCCCTGGGTTGGGAAGATCCCCTGGAGGAGGGCATAGCAACCCATTCCAGTATTCTTGCCTGGAGAATTCCATGGACAGGGGAGCCTGGTGGGCTAGAGTACATGGAGTTGCAAAGAGTAGGACATGACAGAAGTGACCTAGCACTCAGCACATATACATTTTAGTGTACACTGGACCCTATTTCAGAGAAGGCAATGGCACCCGACTCCAGTACTCTTGCCTGGAAAATCCCATGGACGGAGGTGCCTGGTGGGCTAGAGTCCATGAGGTCGCTAAGAGTCGGACACGACTGAGCGACTTCACTTTCACTTTTCACTTTCATGCATTGGAGAAGGAAATGGCAACCCACTCCAGTGTTCTTGCCTGAGAATCCCAGGGACAGGGGGAGCCTGGTGGGCCTCCATCTATGGGGTCGCACAGAGTCGTTCATGACTGAAGCTACTTAGCAGCAGCAGGACCCTATTTTAAGAAAATTTGCTATTTACTGAATAATTTGATTAAGGGAGTTATTTACTTTTTTAAACATGTGTTCCTCAATCTTCATTACAGCACTGTTTATGATAGATAGGACATGGAAGCAACCTAGATGTCCATCAGCAGATGAATGGATAAGAAAGCTGTGGTACATATACACTATGGAATATTACTCAGCTATTAAAAAGAATGCATTTGAATCAGTTCTAATGAGGTGGATGAAACTGGAGCCTATTATACAGAGTGAAGTAACTCAGAAAGAAAAACACCAATACAGTATATTAATGCACATATATGGAATTTAGAAAGATGGTAACAATGACCCTTTATGTGAGACAGCAAAAAAGACACAGATGTAAAGAACAGACTTTTGGACTCTGTGGGAGAGGGCAAGGGTGGGATGATTTGAGAGAACAGCATTGAAACATGTATATTACCATATGTGAAGTAGATTTCCAGTCCAGGTTTGATGCATGAGACAGGGCATTCAGGGCTGGTGCACTGGGATGACAGTGAGGGATGGGATGGGGAGGGAGGTGGGTGGGGTTTCAGGATAGGGGGACACATGTATACCCATGGCTGATTCATGTTGATGTATGGCAAAAAACACTACAATATTGTAATTAGCCTCCAATTAAAATAAATAAATAAAAAAACACTGTAAAAGAAAAAATTCTTTGTTTCATAAACCAACTTACCATAGAGTTACCTGTAGACAATTTACACCTAACATGTTTCCACCCCTCAATCATTAAATATGTGATTGTTCAAAATATAACTCTTGCATAAACATGCAACAGAACTATGATATACATCTAAGTGAACTAATTTACTCATATCTGGCTAAGGTACAGTCAAAATTTCCCTAATTAACTTCCTTTGTTGTTTTTGTGGTTCAGTCAGTTGCTAAGTGATATGCAGCTCTTGTGACCCCATGGACTGCAGCATGCCAGACTTCCCTGTCCTTCACTATCACCCGGAGCTTGCTCGAACACATGTCCATTGATTCAGTGATTCCATCCAACCATCTCATCCTCTGCCGCCCCCTTCTCTTATTGTCCTCAGTCTTTTCCCAGAATCAGGGTCTTTTCCAGTGAGTCGTTTCTTCACATCAGATGGCCAAAGTACTGGAGCTTCAGCTTTAGCTGAATGAATCCTTTTAAAATTCAGTCCTTCCAATGAATATTCAGGGCTGATTTCCTTTAGGAATGACTTGTTTAATCTCTTTAACTTCCTTTTTGAATTCAAATGCTTTTAAATATATTATAGGTAAGATTAATCAATGTTAACTAATATTAATAATTCAGGTTAAATCTTTACATAATACTTTGTTAAATCGATTTTCTGATACTTGTTAAGTGCTAAGTTTATAAGGAAAAGTGAAAAATATTTTTTACTCTTGAAAAACTTATCATTTAGTGAGAAAATTCAGGAGCTAATAACTGTAAGACAACATGATAAACATTAATGAAGGTCTGTAAACCAGTGCTGTGTGGATATGACAGTCATGGATCTTAACGAGGGTGGGGCTGGGGTTTCAGAGTCCTGAGGACATTTGATCTGAATCTTGAAGAGGTCTTTCATTCACTCAACGTGTATTCATTAAGTGTCAATTATGCTCAGATGCTAAGTGAATGGAATTGAATTGTATAAGGAGGGAGACGGGAGGTCAAAGCAGGAAGATCATATTCAATCTGGAGCCGACAAATTGACAGTGAAAGGGACGGGAATTAATATTTGCTTCACATTTATTGTCTGCCAGGTGTTTGTGCCTCCCAACAGGTCTATTTCAAGAATTTTTATTCCCCCATTGCAGATGAAAAACCTGAGTTTCAGAGAGGTTAATTTGATTGTCCAGGTTAATAGAGCTTGTATGAAGCAGAGCTAGAGAGTAAATGGAGCTGGTTTCCTTTCACAGCCATGGTCTTCCCCATCCCAAAGCTGCCTTTTGCACAGGCATAGAAACAGAGCTATTGAAGATAAAGAGAGAATGAGGGATGGCACTGGAGTCAATGTGATTTTGGTAGCTGAGACTGAGCCATCTTTATGATTGAGCTGAAGATGGAAGCCTCAGAGACAGTAGAACATAACGGGAAAAGTACTGGGTTAGGGTCAGAAAGAACCAAGTGGATTCACATTTTGGCCCTGTACTAACAGGCTGTGCTGTCATTGACACTGAGCCTAATCAGATATGAAATGAAGATAACAATGTCCATTGCATCAGTGTATAGTGAAGTCCAGTGTTTAATAATCCACAGTAGTTATTTAATATTGTTTCAACTTACCACTCTCTTCACCCAAGAAGAAAATTTCTTCTTAATGTTTTGCAGTAGAAAATTTACTTAAAAAGAGAACTGGAATGAATCAAACACAGAGGAGTTCTTCTTTATGTGGTGATTGTTTACTGCCTACATGTATCGACTGAATTCTACATGCGAAGGGTTAACAGCACTGGCTTTGTTTCCTATGTGGATTGTCTTGCTCCCTCTTCTGTATTTTTATGTTGTTTTATTTGGGACATTGTGACAGAATTCTAAGTCCAAAAGGCCCACTGAATCCAGCCATCATCTACTTTAGGGATGCTTATCAGTTTGGGTTTTGAGATGTTGTGGATGGGCCTTAAGGGGCCTCCTGTTACCTCCTGTTTATGATATTAGTGTTAAGTGCCTACAGCTGCACTTAGACCATCTTTTTCTCCCTATTTTAGATAAATTTCAGCTGACTTGAGCCTGCATTAGAAACTTTCAATTATTATTCAATTCACTGTCTTCACGATACTTGAAATTGGTCAACCTTGACCACAGTTGAGAGTACCCACCAGTTCCATATCATCAGAAGTGATTTCTGACATCAAGCATTGTCATATGATGACTGCATTGGAACATTGAGACAATTACCTTAAGACAGGCCCCTGAACTATAGAAAATCAAAAGGGGTTTTAAATTGCTGGGTGACTGTATAACCTGAGTAAATATTCACTTTCACGTAACCTATGCAGAGGCTAAATAGTAACACTGAAGGATGGTGGTCACACGAATGGGCCTGTTACATAATTAAGAGTGCAACTTTATGGAGAACACTTTCAAGGTAAGGCTAGAAAATGTAGTAAAAACAAAATGAGTAGTATATCTAAGAGATGGACTCAAGTTGAAAAGCTGGTAGAACCAAAACCGAAAAAGAAGCAGCAACTAGTTGGAGAATTTTTGAGTGAGATATAATCTCTCCGGTGATACTTAAACTCAGACTGGACACAGTAGTAGCAAATACACTCTAAGGTGCAATTTCGGTGGGAGGAATAAGCTGGCCTTATTGCCTTAATGGATCATGCCTTTCTCTATCTGCTGTGATATGAGAGCTGATGAGATCCGCCTAAGGCAGCAAGGCTGCCTCTACACAGATTGTCTCTCCATCCACAGGAGTAAACACTTTACTGGGAGATTTAAAGTGAAATTTAGAATTACAGGGAGGTACCTAGGAAACGGATATTTTTTTCTTCAGTGAACTCTTAAGAGGGCTTGTCAGTAAAGTTCAAGCAAGCAGGTGTGCTGAAAATTGCTTTAAAACCAAAGAGACAGTAGGAGGCATGCATATGCCAGAAATCATAGCCCCCGTGAGAGAGACAAGCCCATTTTTCAGCAGGAGCAGCTGTTGGTGCATCTGCAGACAGGTTGCTGTCAGGAGTGTTGAGCAGAGAAATTTCAGGAGAAAGGCGCTCCTGAGGAGGGAAGAGGCGTGAGGTCTCTGGTGTATGAGATTCAGCCAGGAAACTTGGGTGATGAGCTGAGTCCTGGGCTGACATTCTTGGAATTTAGAATTTCACCTGAGGTTGGGAGGCTGGCAGAAAGTGGCACTGAGATTTTAGATAGGAGTTTGTTAAATCCTGAGCAATAAAAATTGCAGTTCACTCTAATGAAACTTCCTGGGAAGACTATTAGTATTAAACAGAGTGACTCTCCCCCCAGAAATAATGCTAAATCACAGTCACAAATAATTCCAAGTCCAGTTCTGCACAAGGCAGAACATGATTGCACTTTTAAAATTAAATTCACTCTTACTGCTTTGGTGGTTGCTGTTTTCTGGTATTAGTAGGAATTACGCACATGGACTGAAGGGTGGCCATACTCTACAGACAGCATTAAGGTACAGATGACCAAGGTGGTGGGCATGCATAGATGGGGCTCATGGTGTCTTTATTAGGCACTTACTTTACAAGAATAGGTCTTCCCTGGTGGCTCAGATGGTAAAAACTTTGCCTGCAATGCAGGAGACCCAGGTTCTATCCCTGGACTGGGAAGATTGCCTGGAGAAGGAAATGGATACCCACTCCAGTATTCTTCTAGAATACTCCATGCACAGAGGAGCCTGGAAGCCTATATAGTCCATGAGGTTGCAAAGAGTCAGACATGACTGAGTGCCTAACATTTTTCCTACTTTCACTACTTACAGGAATAGATAGATTAAAATGTCTGTTAGAGCTCCAGAATGAAAACGTCACAAAACCATTGTTGATGTTAAGGCTCAATATAACACTCTGTGTTGTACTATATAACTTTTTAACTGTTTCTTTTAATACCTCTGTGAGCCTGATATGGATCTACATTACTTTACATCCTTTATTATGGCCAATTGTTATTGTTGTTAAGTCACTTCAGTCGTGTCTGACTCCATGTGATCCCATAGAGGGCAGCCCACCAGGCTTCCCCGTCCCTGGGATTCTCCAGGCAAGAACACTGAAGTGGGTTGCCATTTCCTTCCATTATGGCCAATGGTTGGTAACAAATTGTTGTCTACCAGGTAGGTACCTCATTCATTACTTTTTAAATTAAATGATAATATTGAAAATAAATCTAATGGGCCTTTATTCATCAATGGTCTAACCATATTGATTCCATGCACCTCACTGTGAATCATTTATTAAAATTCAGTACATGAATCATCTATTCTTGATTTTAGCAAATATATATTGGGCCTTCTCACTATATACCAGATGGTTATTTTTCCAATAAAGATTAACAGCACAGGGTCCCTATCTTCAAGGAGTTCACTTTAGGATCAGTGACAGAGACAAAAAAATGAGCAATCATAGTAAGTGCAAAATTATCTGTTCTTATCAACACAGACCAGGAGCCTGGAGCTCAGTCTGGGGGTTAGGATTAACAAACACTGCTAAGAGGAGGAGATGCTGGTGGATCCTGCTGGCTTGAGGAGATGAATGAAGACTAGACATGTGGCCAGTGTTGGTCAGGGTCTTCTAGAGGGCAATAACATGAACACAAACACAGAGGAGGGAGAGATGACAATTAAAAGTGTTAGTTGCTCCGTTGTGTCCGAAGAGACGTAAGAAGAAAATCGTAGACTGAGAGAAGCACGAAGGATCAAATTGAGGCCAGAAGCTGAAAGAAGTCACACTAAGGTATGTGAAAGTAATGAGAGACCACTAGAAGACTTTGGACTGCGATGTGAGTGGAGTTGCAGTTTAGAAAGCAATTTTGGTGACACTGTGGAGGAATAATTAAAGTGAAGGTGTAGGCACATAGGCCACTTTGAAAATTATTATAATAGTCTAGTTGAGCAATAATCAGAGTCTGAACTGAGGCGGCAACATGGTAGATAGCAGGGAATGATTGGCAATTCTTAATAATGTTAATAGGACTTAGAGAGTGATAACATAGACATGTATGGCGAAGAGAAAAATAGTTTCATGAAACATTCTTTTAAGTATATTGAAATATCAATCTATATACTATCAATAAGAGTCTTATTAGTTAGATATCAATGTTATGTCCATATTGTATATGAGAAAATGAGGACAAATCCAGGGAGGGTAATTCATTGTACTGTACTCACCATAACAAGTTGTTGCAGGAACTTGTTGCAGATCAGAGTATTGATCTTCCCTGATGGTTTAGATGGTAAAGAATCTGCCTATAGTGCAGAAGACCTGGATTTGATCCCTGGGTTGAGAAGAACCCTTGGAGAAGGGAACGTCAACCTACTCCAGTACTCTTGCCTGGAGAATTCCAAGGACAGAGGCTATAATCCATGGGGTCACAAGGAGTTGGACACAACTGAGTGACTAACATTAACTAACAGTATTCTAATCCATCAAATAAAATAATCAGAAACAAAACCAGCATGTGAATTCCCTCAAGTACACCATCTTGGATACAATAATTGAAAACAGCCAAACAAAACGTGAGGATCACATTCCATATAAACCTTTTTGTACTAACCAACAGATGGAAAAAGCAACAATAAAGAGCAAAACAGACTCCAGTTCACTTGCAGACTACTCCTTGCTTACTTTGCTTGTCGCTTCCCTGGTGCTCAGATGTTAAAGAATCTGCCTGCAAAGTGGGAGACCCAGTTTCAATACCTGGGTTGGGACCATCCCCTGGAGAAGGGAATAGCTACCCACTCCAGTATTCTTGCCAGGCAAGTTCCATGGACAGAGGAGCCTGGTGGGCTTTAGTCCATGGAGTCGCAAAGGGTTGGATACAACTGAGCAACTAACACTTTCAACATTATACATATCACTGCCATGTGTTTATTATAGAAAATGGCTGGGATATAGTTAATAACACTAAGAATTCTCAAAAATAAGATTAAAGGAAACAAGAACATCAATGTTCAAAACACAGTGGCTGACTTTTCTTCAAATTGGAGAATCTCAAGTTCAGATCTAAAAGCTGAGTTTTTACTATGATTAATAATAAAATAATTGGTTTTAATTGGAGGATAATTACTTTACAATATTGTGATGGTTTTTGCCATACATCAACTTGAATCGGTCACAGGTTATATATGTGTCCCCCCGCCCCCATCCTGAAGCCCTCTCCTACCTTCCTCCCTAACGCATCCCTCTGGGGTAGGGATGTCCCACAGCACTGGCTTTGGGTGTCCTAATTCATGCATGTAACTTTCACTAGCCATCTATTTTACATATGGTAATGTACATGTTTCAGTGCTATTCTCTCAAATTATCCCACCCTTGCCTTCTCCCACAGAATCCAAAGTTTGTTCTTTACATCTGTGTCTCCTTTGCTGCCCTGAATGTAGGATCATCAGTACTGTCTTTCTAAACTCCATATATATGCATTAATATATGGTATTTGTCTTTCCCTTTCTGAATTACTTCACTCTGTATAATAAGTAAACACTTTGTGAAGGGATAGTGTCTCCATTTTCTCATCTTTACTCTGGACATAAGATTATTAACTAAATAGTAGGACACATGATAGTAAATATGTTGATGTTTCCAATGTGCTTAAAAGAGTGTTTTCTGGACCAATCTTCCTCGCCCCACACCTTTATCCTATCATTCTCCAATCTTATAAATGGAATATTTAAAAAAAGAATTTCACCCCATAAGACAGCTACTAGTAGAAATGACAAATGTCAAAGTTTAGGAAAACTAAGGGAAAATATTTATTACAAACAAAGAGACAGCAAATGGACTGATATCACCATCCTGGAGGTATCACTAAAGAATGTGAGTAATGACGTCAAAGTAACGCATAAGAAAGTCCTCAGTCTAGAATTTTAGAGCCAGCATTATTGAAAAGTAGGCAAACCATCTATATTTTTTCTTAGGTAAATGCTGAGTTAATGTCCACAAGTCTTTAAGGAGATCACAAGTAAAGAATAAACTTTATTAAAGGTTGAAGTAGGATCTAAGAAAAATGACAAGTAATGAAATAGATAAGACATATTGGTAATATAATTATTAAATGCAAAAAAATATTAACTGCTTTATATCTTTTAAAAGGCAGAACTAAAATTCTAAACAATTAGTGATAAGAATATTTGAGAGGATATTTTCAGTCTGAAATCAAAATATAACATTTCCTTTGTTATGTCATATCCTGAAAGAGACCTAGCAAATAATTTGTATTTTAATAAATAATTATGATATATGTGAATGCACATATATACATATATATGAATATATATGACTAAACGTTTGAAAGAAAAGAAATGTAATGCAGGACTTTCAAACCAGAAGAAAAAAGAAAAACAAAACAAAAAGGAAATAAAAACCTGATGATACTGGGAGTTTGGAACAGACATATACACGCTGCTATTTAAAAGAGATAACCAACAAGGACGTATTATATAGCACTGGGAACTTTGGTCAATATTTCATAATAAGCTAAATGAGAAAAGAATATGAGAAACAATAGATATATGTATACACATAACTGAATCACTTTTCTATACTCCTGAGATTAACACAAAATTGATAATCAACTATTCTCCAATCTAAAATAAAATTTAAAAAATTATTTTAAAAAGATAAATAAATAAAGCAAAAGCTTGGAGGAGAATAGAAAAGTGACAATGACAAACATAAATAGAAAACATAAGTGTGGTGGAAATGAGATCAAGTATATCAACAAATGTAATATTAAAAATGTTAATTAAACCTCTTATTAATGTCAGAAAATGTAATATAGATTATTTAATCCATCATGCTGCTTGGTGAAGATTCATTAAGACAAAGTGACACAGGATGATTAAAAAATTAAGGAAAGAGAGAAAGAAAATATGGAATGGAAAAATAACTAAAGGAATGCTTTAAAATAATAGAGTAATATTAAATTCATGCAACACATGTCATACCAAAGAGAATCTAAGGAAAAGAAAGAAGTAATGCAGTGGTAAAAGGAACAATCATAACACTGCATCACAGTCATAAGCATGTATATTCCTAAAGTAATAATGTTAAAAGATACAAAGCAAAATCTAACATAATTAGAAAAATCGAAAGTCAAGGTATACTGAGTATTTTATTTATTGTGTATATTTTAATATAAATCAATCAGACCCTGAAAAATCAAGCAGACCATAAACAAGTCAACATCCAAATTATTGAAATAAATACATCAATAGATTTAAATATATCTAAATCTATATCTTTTTCTACTTTTTTATAACTATTTACAACACCTTATGTTTAAAAAATAATTTTGAAGTATGCATGGAGCAGAAGTTTTCTTTCATTTTAATGAATCAATGTCACATGGGACATATTATCTGACTAAATAAATGTAGAAATAAAAATATAAAATTAAATAATAAAGATTTTGGATTTTAAAAAAAGTTTTCTAAAATATATATCATATATATGTCTAAAATATATATCATATATGTGTTTTCTAAAATATATATCATATATTTTAAATATATAAAATATTTATCATACAAGCCCAAGCCCAAAAGCTTGGGCTTCCCTGGTAGCTCAGCTGGTAAAGAATCTACCTGCAATGCAGGATATCCTGGCTCAATTTCTGGGTTGGATGATCCCCTGGAGAAGGTTAGGCTTCCCACTCCATTATTCCTGGGCTTCCCTGGTGACTCAGTTGGTAAAGAATTAACCTACAATGAGGGAAACCTAGGTTCAATCCCTGGGTTGGGAGCATGGCAACCCAACTCCAGTATTCTTGCCTGGAGAATCCCGAAAGACAGAGTAACTTGGTAGCTACAGTCCATGGGGTCACAAAGAGTTGGACATGACTGAGTGACTCAGCACATCACATACAAAAGCTTTTCTGCTACACTTGATAAAGTCTTGAGAAAGAGCATCAGAAAAAAAAGAAGAAAGAAGACTAGATGAAGAAATTGGAGAACATAAACTAACTGAAGTAGGAGCACTGAATATGAAACAGAAAAAGTGAAAAAAGCCCTAGATAAAAGATCATTATATAGTCCAGTTGTTTATATTTTTTAGTTAATTAATTTGTTTTAATTGGAGGCTAATTACTTTACAATATTGTAGTGTTTTTTTGCCATACGTTGACATGAATCAGCCATGGGTGTACATGTGTCCCCCACTGAAAGCCCCTCCCACCTCCCTTCCCATCCCATCCCTCAGGGTCATCCCAGTGCACCAGCTCTGAGTGCCCTGTCCCATGCATTGAACATGGACTGGCAATGTATTTCACATATGGTATTTTTAATAGCTGAGTACTACTCCATTGTGTACATGTACCACAGCTTTCTTATCCATTTGTCTGCTGATGGACATCTAGGTTGGTTCCATGTCCTAGCTATTGTAAACAGTGCTGTGATGAACATTGGGGTACACGTGTCTCTTTGAATTCTGGTTTCCTTGCTGTGTATGCCCAGCAGTGGGATTGCTGGGTCGTATGGCAGTTCTATTTCCAGTTTTTTAAGGAATCTCCACACTGTTCTCCATAGTGGCTGTACTAGTTTGCCAGTTGTTTTTAAATAGGACTGCTCATTAGAAACATAGCTGGAGATCTGGAGAAAAATAGCAATACCTGAGCATTTGTATTTTTCAAAATATATATATACCTATTGTATATTTATTAATGTATATACACCTACATACAAAATATATATACACCTTATATATAAGCCCTGAGTGAAAGGAAAAATAGAAATAAAATATTTAGAAGTGAATAGAAAGCTAATCAATAAACATTAAACTTTATAGGATTTAAACTTAAATAGAAATTGATGACTTTAAGTTATACATTTAAAAAATTTTAAAAAAAAAGGTTGACAAATTTGAATAAACTTTTAACAGATAAAGCCAGGAAAATAATATAACTAATACAAACAGTAAACGAGAGAAAATAATAACAATTAAAACATAATGCAAATGAAATAGAAAACAAAACTAATAAAAAAGTATAATAGTACAATTAGAAGTCACTTCCTAAAAGGAATCAACAAATATAAATATCTCTAGCAAGAATGTGCAACAAATAATATAGCTCAACTGAATACTATTATTCACAAAAACAGAAAGAGAATATTAATGTAAAAATGATGTTAATTTTAAAACATCATAGCTTAACACTGTATACAATTTTATACCAATGAACTTGGAGATAAAAATGAAATGGACCATCTGATAGAAACACATAAACTGAAAAAAAAAATTCTAAGAAACCTATGTATTACAGAAATTGAAATAATAGTTAATATTACCTTCTTTCTCTTCTCCTGGCCCAATTTTATACACATGATACATAGATGAATTTAGAATCATATATGTAATCCCAGTCTTTGAAAAAATAGGAACGCTATACAGTTTTTTAAGGCTAGAATAAAATTTTATTAAAATGAATGACAATATAAGAAAATATAGTGATTGACAAATATCATTCATACTACATTTAGCTCCACAAATGGACTAGAATTTATACCAGCAATTCAAGGATAGTTTAACATTAGAAAATAAACTGTTCTTCCCTATCATCAGATTAAAGGGCAGTGGTATTGTGAGCATCTAAGTAGATGTAAAAAATTGAACAAAATAAAGCATTTATGGATGATAAGCAACAACAAAGGGCTATAGCCAATTAGGAATGGAAGAGCATGTCCTTAAAGTGATCAAAGTTATCTAATGATTTGACACATCAAATAGATGGTAAAACTTGAATGATAAAGCTTTATTATCTGCAAAGTATGAGAGTCTACAAGTAGTCTGTTAGAATTAATGAGGGCGATGTAATATTGCTTTACACAACATTTACATTCTAAAATCTACCATTTCTTTGCAATCTAATACACAGTAATAAATCTGAAAACTAATAACAGAAGATATCATTAAAAATGACAAGAAAACTCAGGCACTTAGGTGTAAATGTACTAATGTAGCAAATAATATAAAAATGTTAGGGAAAGTTATGAATAATTTTGAAGAATATAAAGTAATATTTATATAGCTAGAAACATAAAAATCCCATCAATATATGTTGATTTACCTAAAAGTTTATATAAATTTGATACAACTACAAAAAACTTCCAAGAACTTGACCAACAGATCATTTGGAAGGTTAAAGGGCAAGGAATACTCTAGATGAAAAGGAAAGGAGAAAGTGGAGTAAGGACTCGTCTCGTTTATCATATTTATTAAAACACTGTAATGCTGGACAATACAGATATATCACATCAATGAAACAGAATGAAAAACCCAAATTAGACACATTTCCTGCCTCTTGAGAAATCTGTATGCAGGTCAGGAAGCAACAGTTAGAACTGGACATTGAACAACAGACTGGTTCCAAATAGGAAAAGGAGTACATCAAGGCTGTATATTGTCATCCTGCTTATTTAACTTATATGCAGAGTACATCATGAGAAACGCTGGGCTGGAAGAAACACAAGCTGGAATCAAGATTGCCGGGAGAAATATCAATAACCTCAGATATACAGATCACACCATCCTTATGGCAGAAAGTGAAGAGGATCTAAAAAGCCTCTTGATGAAGGTGAAAGAGAAGAGTGAAAAAGTTGGCTTAAAGCTCAATAGTCAGAAAACGAAGATCATGGCATGTGGTCCCATCACTTCATGGGAAATAGATGGGGAAACAGTGGAAACAGCGTCAGACTTTTTTTGGCGCTCCAAAATGACTGCAGATGGTGACTGCAGTCATGTAATTAAAAGACACTTACTCCTTGGAAGAAAAGTTATGACCAACCTAGATAGCATATTGAAAAGCAGAGACGTTACTTTGCCAACCAAGGTCCGTCTAGTCAAGGCTATGGTTTTTCCAGTGGTCATGTATGGATGTGAGAGTTGGACTGTGAAGAAGGCTGAGTGCCGAAGAACTGATGCTTTTTGAACTGTGGTGTTGGAGAAGACTCTTGAGACTCCCTTGGACTACAAGGAGATCCAACCAGTCCATTCTGAAGATCAGCCCTGGGATTTCTTCGGAAGGATTGATGCTAAAGCTGAAACTCCAGTACTTTGACCACCTCAAGTGAAGAGTTGACGGATTGGAAAAGACTCTGATGCTGGGAGGGATTGGGGGCAGGAGGAGAAGGGGACGACAGAGGATGAGATGGCTGGATGGCATTACTGACTCGATGGACGTGAGTCTGAGTGAAGTCCGGGAGTTGGTGATGGACAGGGAGGCCTGGCGTGCTGCGATTCATGGGGTCACAAAGAGTCGGACACGACTTAGTGACTGAACTGAACTGAACTGAACTGATATGTGAAAATGTGATGGGTGACAAGAGAGGTATTGAAAAACCAATGGGAGACATCGTTACAAATATTGTTTGAAAAACAGCTGTTCACAGGGAAAATGAATAAATATAGATCTCTAAGTAATGGCAACCCACTCTAATACTCTTGCCTGGAAAATCCCATGGATGGCAGAGCCTGGTAGGCTGCAGTCCATGGGGTCACTAAGAGTCGGGCAGGACTGAGCGACTTCACTTTCACTTTTCACTTTTCACTTTCATGCACTGGAGAAGGAAATGGCAACCCACTCCAGTATTCTTGCCTGGAGAATCCCAGGGACAGAGGAGCCTGGTGGGCTGCCATCTACGGGGTTGCACAGAGTCGGACACGTCTGAAGCAACTTAGCAGCAGCTAAGTAATAAAATAATGCTTCCTAAGACCCAGTTGACTTCACACTCCAGTATGTCTTGCTCTAGGTGGGTACCTCACCATCCCAGTTATTCAGGTCATTAAGACCTTTTTAGTACAGTTCTTCTGTATAGTCTTGCCACCTCTTCTTAATCTCTTCTGCCTCTGTTAGGTCCTTACCATTCCTGTCCTTTATCATGCCCATCCTTGCATGAAATGTTATTTGATATCTTCAATTTTTTTGAAGAAATTTCTATTCTTTCCCAGTCTATCTTTTTTCCCCTCTATTTCTTTGCATTGTTCATTGAAAAGGCCTTCTTATCTCTCCTCGCTATTCTCTGGAAATCTGCATTCAGTTGAGAATATCTTTCTCTTTCTCCCTTGCTTTTCACTTCTCTTCTTTCCTTAGCTGTTTGTAAAGCCTCCTCAACCAACCACTTTGCCTTCTTATATTTCTTTTTCTTCTGGATGGTTTTGGTCACTGCCTCCTGTACAATGTCATGAACCTCTGTCCATAATTCTTCAGGTACTCTGCCTACCAAATCTAATCCCTTGAATCTATTCATCACCTCTTCTGTATGTGGGTCATACATGAATGGCCTAGTGGTTTTCCCCACTTTCCTTAGTTTAATCCTGAATTTTGCTATAAGGAGCCACAGTCAGTTCCAGGTTTTGTTTTTGTTGACTGTATAGAGCTTCTCCATCTTTGGCTGCAAAGAATGTAATCAATATGATTTTGGTATTGGCCATCTGGTGACGTTCATGTATAGAGTCATCTCTTGTGTTATTGGAAAAGGGTGTTTGCTATGAATAGTGCATTCTCCTGGTAAACTCTCTTAACCTTTGCCCTGTTACATTTTGTACCCCAAGGCCAAACTTGCCTGCAGCTCCAAGTATCTCTTGACTTCCTGGTTCGATAGCATCACCGATTCAATGGAAACTTAGGCAAACTTCAGGAGACAGTGAGGGACAGTGATAGAAATCCATTTTAGATGAAAGTCTAACTATATGTAAAGAGCTGAACTAAGGCAATGGCACCCCATTCCAGTACTCTTGCCTGGAAAATCCCATGGATGGAGGAGCCCGGTAGGCTGCAATCCATGGGGTCACTAAGAGTCAGACATGACTGAGCGACTTCACTTTCACTTTTCACTTTCATGCATTGGAGAAGGAAATGGCAACCCATTCCAGTGTTCTTGCCTGGAGAATCCCAGGGACCGGGGAGCCTGTTGGGCTGCTGTCTGTGGGGTCGCACAGAGTCGGACACGACTGAAGCAACTTAGCAGCAGCAGAAGCAGGTGATTGTATAAATAAAAATACCCCAAAATACTAAAAAGTGTTATATTCAAGACTATATTACAGACAAATTGTAAAAAAGTGTGGAAATAGCACATACCAACTTCAGAATAATGACTATATCTAACCAATGAAGAAGGGAAAGGACTGGAAAGTGAGGATTTAATTCTTTCAATCATGCTTCCTTGTATTAAATAGAGAGATAGAAATCTGAATAAATACAGCAAAATATTTTCATGTGTTAATACAAGTTGTTTATTCAGGTATAGTAGATTACATTAAGTTTGGTCATATTTCTATTTGATTGAAATACTGCCCAATTCAGACTCTTCTAAATAATAAAACTCAACAATATTAACATCATCATAATTATCTTTAAAAATAATACTGACTTAAAAGCCTAGATAAAAAATCATTTATATAACTCTCGTTGAATAAAATTGTTAGATACAGCACAATGCTATACATTGCATGTGGATATAAGTATAAATAATACAATAATAACAAGTATGAAGATGCTCATCAAATTAAAGAATGCTGATTACCCTGAGGGAGGGAAAGAGCAAAATGGCTTAGGGAGCAGTAAAGGTCATTTCAACTGAATTTGCAACATTATAGTCCTCAAAACAATTTCATTTTGATAAATCTGGATAATAGAACAGTTCTTCATGTTTTAAAATTTTCATGATACATAATAAAAAAGAAATCATAAATCTGTAGATTATAGAAGAATGATCCTTCTTCTCAAGTCAGAAACAGCAACACAAAAAGACTCCCATGATATGCAGGAATTTGGTAGCACATTTCAATAACTCTTTTCTCTAATAGTCTATATTACCTTAGATCATCAATTATTATTGATTATATTTATATCATTGATTACATATGATAATACAGCTCTGCTTTGTGCCCACTATTTTATATGTTACATTGCATTCTTAAGTCATAAAGTTTAAAGAGTGCTTACTGTTTCTTAGACACAGACCTCCAACCCATCTGAGGGTCTACTTACACCATTCAGAATAGTTTTCAATATATCTTTTGTTAAGGAGCTGAGGTCACAAGAAATATTTAAGAAACTCCCTGAGGAAGCTGTATGTTGGAAAAGACTCTTTAATTCAGTCTCTTGTTTAAGAAAAGGGCATCATCATTAGATTGAAAGCAGAAGGTTTAAGGTGGTTATAATTAAACTCTTTCAGGTCCTTACCTGACTTTACCAGTTTAAGAATATCAGTCATGGATTTGGGCTCCTGAGTGAGGAGAGCAATGCAGGAGATTCTAGAATCATGTTAGAGCTTCCCTAGTGGCTCAGATGGTAAAGAAGCTGCCTTTAATGCAGGAGATGAGGGTTTGACTCCTGGGTTGGGAAGATCACTTGGAGAAAGAATGGCTACCAACTCCAGTATTCTTGCCTGGAGGATTCTATGGACAGAGGAGCCTGGCAGGTTACAGTTCATGGGGTTGCATAGAGTTAGACATGACTGAGCAACTAACACTTTCACTTCACCAGAAACTAGAGAAATACTAAGAAGCCCTGAACTAGTTATGATAGAGGAGTGTCTGAAAGTCAGACTTCTGTTTCTTTAAGATGGGAAACTGGGCTGAGACTCCTCTCAATGTGGCCAAGTGTTCATTGCCTGAACTCAGAACAACTGGGTACAGAGAGATGAGAAAAAAGAGCCATGGAGGGACCATCAAAGCAGATGCCTACTCATTACCTCCCTTTCTTTCCTCTCCACAAATACAATATTTTTCATGGTGAAAGAGCACATTTGAAGCCATGACAAAGCCTGAATTCAAAGCCATCTATCAATTTGAAGTGGTTTCTAGTTTACAACCTCAAGCCACCTCACTTCTGTCTCCTTAGAGGGAAAATACAATAGAAATGCAAAATACTCGTAACATATACATCCTCAACTCTTTCACAAGGGTATTGTAAAGACTAATGAGTTATTGTTTGAAAAGACCTTAGTGGCTTTATAATGAAAGGTAGAATATACATAGAGTTTCCAAGGTTTTATTTTGTTGTTATTATAATTACACTGGTCTGTGAGGCATGCAGCCAGTCAAGCATCTCCTCCTTTCTTCTTCCTTGTTTATGCTTGAAAAGTAAGCCTGTCCTAGTTGTGTTAATCACTTTTTTACTCTGTTGTCAGATACCATGGACTAAACTCTGGATTATTCAGTTAGCTGAAAAGCCAAGCTCAACATTTCAGAAAATTCCCAGACCTTTGTAACATTCCATTTTCTCCTTTCCACACCTAAAGGATATCCCCTCAAGAGTGCTAGACCTTCTATTTTGATAGTTGGTCTAATCAGGTGATTTGGTTAGGGGGATCTGGGAAGTGATATTAAGCAGCAGAGGAAGCTTTTTTATTCCATCCCTTGCAAAATGGAAGGTAGTCTTCTTTGTGCATCTCTAATAAGGAATATATGAGCTCAAAAGCATCACTCAAGGACAACTATGCATAGGCCTTCGTTTATCTGAAAGCTGATTTCTCTAGGTCTTTTCTGACCCTGAGTTCTGGGGTCTCTTTTGCATTTGCCAAACCGTATACCTTTTCCCTGCTTCCTGCCCCTCTCTTGTTATGTATGGGCTGTCTCTGTCTAAAATCCCTTATGCTGATTTTCCAGACACGTTTATTTATGTTCACTCACTAATTGAAAATCTCATATTTGAAGTTATTATTCTGATTGATGTCTGTCATTTTGATCAAGCAGTAGCTCACAGATGCTTTGTTAGAACAATTTTACAAGTGAGTTTATCATCATGCCTTTTTCTCTTGACCTTCTCTATGGCTGGTAGCAAAAAAAAAACTAAGTGGAGGCTCAGAAAGAGGAGATGTTTGGCAAGCCTCCCAAATTCAAATTCCATTGTGCCTTCACTATTAAAGACACAATTCTTCTGTTTCATATGTTGTTGATGGCAATGAAGAAGCATAGCAAACAGTCAGACTCAGTGCAGGGAAAGAAAAACAAGTGGAGATGGGACCTCTCCCCACTGACTGGCACTACCTTTCTCTCCGGAAGCCAAACCAACCTTCTCACTCTTCTACACAGCTAGTCTTGGGGGATGGGGTTAGGGGACAGGTTCAGTAGTACTTTAGTAAAAGATATATTCTGTTGAGCTCTTATTTCAAGTACCCTGAGGCAGTCCACACCTCCTCTGTCAGCAGGCACCACCACTTACTCTGATGCTACAATGCTTGGTGATGTCTTACTAGGCATCTTTGACACTGAACATTACGGTGAACGTATTCACATCAGGTCCCGGTTCCATTGTTAGTAATTCAGGGAAAAGAAGGAGCCACTTTCTCTTTCTGAGCCTTAATTTTCTCTCCTATAAGAATGATCATATCTGCACTGTTTATCTCTATGGTGAAGGATGAAGTCACTTAGAATTTTGTTTTAAAAATTGCAGTTATTTTTATTGCTATTTAAATCATTTTAAAATATGACCATCATCACATAGAATAAGTTCCACAATTTATTTTAGATTATGTTTAGTGAAAACTTTGAAAAATTCTTGTCAGATTGTTTTCCATGATGTGTGAAGTTCGGAGAAGTTTGCAGATCTGAGTTAGTTTCAGGCACAAGGGCACTCAAAGGGGGAAAAGGAGTCAGAAAAGAGAGGTAGGACAGAGAAAGCAAATTCTAAGCACTTCACACATTTGCCAAGTCCTGCTAACTGACTGTTTTATTAAAAAAAAAAAAAAAAGAAAGAAAAAAATTATTTCCTAAAGTATATAAGTTGCTCTGTAACCAAATATATTCACATTCAAATTAATCTGGTTAATACTGCAAAGGATATTCCTGCTTTGAAGATTAGCAATATCCATTCACATAGTTAAGTTCATTCTATCAAGAAGCTTATTTCAATTTATTTATTTCAAATTTCACAAATATATTTGAATCCACTTTTATTTATCACAAAGATTCAGACCCAAGACATTATTACTTTTTGAAATAGTTTTAAATACTTTGTATTCAACCATAGGTCTCCTGTGATTAAGTATTTTTGTCTATAGAATCATGAATTATTAGTGTTGGAAGAATTTTGAGCTCATTTAAACCAATCTTATGTCTAAGGCATGGAATTTTCTACAGGAGGAATTCTTCTTAACACATGAGAACTTAGGGTTTGCTTGAATATCTTTGAAAGTCCTACCTTATGAGACCAGAAAGGCTAATGGAGGAAAGCTTCAGTTTTTGAAAGGTGATTCAGATTGAGTGAAAATTCTGCTTATTTTTAGACGATGACTACACTTTCCCTTAGGACTATTTCCCATTTTTATTTACTTATTTATTTAAAGCATGTATTTATTAAAAGTCTTTCTTTCTTCTTCTTCTTTTTTTTTTTTTTGGACAAACAGTATTCTAGACAGAGGGCTTCCCTGGTGGTTCTGCAGTAAAGAATCTGCCTGTAATGCAGGAGATGCGAGTTCAGTTCCTGGGTTGGGAAGATCATCTGGAGAAGGAAATGACAACTCAACTCCAGTATTCTTGCCTGGGAAATCCCATGGAGCGGAGCTTGGCAGGCTACAGTCCATGGGGTCACAAAAGAGTTGGACACGACTTGATGACTAAACAATAACACCAACATTCTAGACAGAGGATGTTTCAGAGAAAAAGACTCATAAAATCCCTGCTCTCACTGAGTTTACATACTTTGGTGAAAATAAACATGCAGTAAGCAAGTTAATTAATAAGTTGTATAACATCAAGAGGTAATAAATTATATGGAAAATAATAAAGCAATTTTAGTGATAGAGAAAGAAGAGAAAGAGGGAGTCTGTCTTCAGTAGTTTGTTTAGGGAAGTCCTCTCTGAGCAGATGTTTGAACAGCCCTATAGGAAGTGAGAGGAGACTAGATATAACAGTAGGAATGAAGAGCACAGTCCAAGGGTGTGAACTAGCTGGGGGAGATACAAGAGGAGAGAAGGCCCTGCGTGGAGAAGGGAGGAGATGGACATGAGGCTGGAAGTTGTCAGAGGCCAAATCACAGGTGTGTGGATACCAGGCAAGGCCTGTGGATTGTGTTTAAAATGAAATGGAAGCTTCTGCAGAATCTGGAGGTGATAGATGATATTATTAGCCTTAAGTTTCCAAAAGGATCACTCTGGAGGATAGATTGTAAGGGCAAGCAGGGAAACAAGTTCAGAAACTATTGCCAGGCGTGAATACTCACCAGGCCATTTGCCTTCATGGCCTGTTGCCCACGCTCTGGACCTGTGTTCCTCTGTATGCCCTTGGACTATATAGCTGCAGCAATTTTCAGCAGACTTGGTTGCTTATGAGCCCATCTCCACCACTCCTGATAGATCATCAAATCCATCAAGATAAGGACAATTATTTCTTCCTGTTCCTAGAACCAAGGCCAATATTGGGCACATGAGCACAAATAAAGCCAGACAGAATTTCTCTACTCCTTACAAATATCAGCACTAGGCAATATATCAATGTCTTTACCTAAAAAGTTGCTTTGAGTTCTGGACCCTGTTTTCACATACAAGTAAAGTGTACTCTATCTTATGAGGCCATCCATAACTTTAAATATTTTCCTGTGTTATTCAGGATTTCCCTACTTGGCTTACAGTTTCTTGTATCAGTAATCAGACTTTTTTCACAGTTCTTTTCCAGAGTGTGTGGCCATAGAAAGCACATACATGCATCACTTTATCCCCAGACCATTGTGACTAACCCAAAAATGTGATTAAGCAATATTTACCATGAAAAGAACTATGTACAATATTGAAATATTAGGGTCTTTTAGTTTAATAAAGAATTCTTCTATTTTTAGGAAGGACAATAAATATAATGTTTTACAGTAGCTGAAAAGAAATTGTATTATGAAAAATATGGGTGATATGATCAATCGACTTAGATGAGAAGACAAAGTATAACATGAGTTTCTTAATATCTTTCCTTGGAGATGGGGAAGGAGAGAGAAAATACATTATAAAATATTTAATAAATCTGATATAGCTTTGAAAATATTTCTTCCAAATATTGTCATATAGTCATATTGGACTGATTTAGTGGAGAATAGATTTTCCAGGGCTGCAGTGGTAAAGAATCCACCTGTCAATGCAGGAGATGCTAGAGACCCCCTTGAGAGCCCTGGGTCAGAAAGTTCCCCTAGAGGATGAAATGGCAACTCAGTCCAGTGTTCTTGCCTGAAAAATCCCATGGACAGAGCTTGGCAGGCTACTATAGTCCATGCAGTCACAAAGATGCAGACATGACTGAGCGATTGAGCATGCTTGCATAACGGAGAATATTTCCAGAATCAGAGAATTAATTGCATTTATAAGTGGGAGTGTGGCAAGTGAAGTACAAAATAAATCAGAGGTTACAAATAGTGTTTCACATTTTTAGAACTGTAAATCAGAACTATTAAAGGTTAGTAAGAAAAAAAAAAAGAACTCTTAAAACATGAGTTCAAAAATCACAGAGTTTTCATTAAATTAGCTTCATGAAATTTTTGAGACTTAGCTCAAAAAATGAAGTTTTCAATAGGAAAGGGATCATGTAAGTTAGAAATTAATATGAAATAATGCATCTATTAATAATATTTGTGATTGCATTTAACTAGATTCCAAATCCACTGGCCAATTAACTCCAACCGCCTTTTTTTTTTTTTTTAATTTCTCAGGGTAGAAACCAGCTGAGCTTTTAAGCCAGTCAAGGGAAAGTATATTATTTTCATCCTCTTTCTAAACACTCTATAAAGAACTCTCCCGTTCATAATAGCTTTGTTTACTGCATAGTACAGCATGTTCTAATTATCACCCCTGCCTCACTAACCGCACGGCTTATGTTCCCACACTCATCAGTTATTTTTATGCCTCCTGCAGAAATGAATAGAACATTAATAAGAATAATACTTGGGGGATAACATTTCTGATAAAGTTAGAAAAACTGTGCCTGATAGTACAGGAAATCAGAGCATTTCAGTTAAATTGAAATGACCCAGTACCAAAGGCTTACTTCCTTTTCTGTTTTCCTTTGTGGTTTGCCTCAGTCCCTAATCTGATTCCTTCTCTCTTTTCTCTAATAATTTGTTTCATTATTATTTGATTTTGCTGTGCATTTTTCCCTGTCAGAGGGTGCTTCACTATTTTCCATCTTTAACTTGAGTATGTCTTCCATCTTTCTGCTACTTTCTGTATTTTGGAGTTCTCTCTTACTTCCGTTACTTTTGCTTTATATTCTCATTTTCTTCTTTGCTCTTTTTATCTCCCTCCTTTCCCTCTCACCTTCTGTCTTCTACTTATAATGACTTCTCTAATATATGCAAAAGAAATATCTTTTTATACCCCTGACTGGCAAGAATGTATATACATATATATTGATATAGGAATTAATACGTTTTCAGCACAAGAAATGGGACCAGTGGGAATGTCAAATGGAACATTAAAACATTGTAAAATCACCACATAAGGCTGAGTAAGGCTTAAATAATATTTGCATGGCAAAGAGTCTAAATAAAGGAGCAGGGACAAGTAAGCAATAGAAGGGAAAATGGATATTAAAATGGTTCTAAAAATAATAGATTGACACAGAATCAAATGAATCTTCCTAATGTGTAACAGGTGGAGTCAATATGCTTTTTCACGCAATCTTTCCTAACATTTAAAAATATCTATGTGTTCAAATATTTCTTATGAGACTGAAGAGGCAACAGGTCTCACCTCATTATAAGAGCCTCACTTGCTGTGCTGCTGATTTCACCATTCAAATAGCAGTTACTGTTTGTAGGAATCTTTTCTAGGATAGAAGCTTTAAATGGATGGAAAAGGAAACACATACACACATACATACACTCACAAGAGGGGAAGATTGCTAATTAAAAGGAAAAGAAACCACAAGACGAGAATCAGTCCGTAGATATAAACATTTTCAGCGATGACTCAGGAACAATTTTGGATAGATTACGTCAACCCTTCCCTCAGTAGTTGAATATAATCATCCCTGTGAATTGATTGAAGTTTGAAAAAATAGCAGCTAAGATTTCTTTCACATGCTTATAATCAGCTTTTGGAAATGTTCCATTTTAGATAAAATGGTTACCAAGAGAACATTGGTATGATGCAGAAATATCCCAGTTAACTACATATGGATTAATAGCATTTAGGGCTGAACACCCCCAGAAGCCACTTATCTCAGCCCTTAAGGGGAAAACCACTTTGCTGGGGTGGAAATCATAGTCTAGTGAAGCCTCTGTCCTCTCCATCCACTGTCAGACCCAGCACCAATTTTAGTCCCATTTACCAACATTCCCAGTATTTCTAGCCTCTTGTTTCTCTATTCCAAGTGAAGCTCTCTTAAAAGGTCATTGTGATACAGATAAAAGGGGGATGTGGCCTCTTCCTTCCTCCCAGGATCTCCTTGTCCCTGACCCAAAACAGTCATCATCCTTCTTTGCTTCCAGAGCACATAACCCATAGGACATCTACCATGGAGCTGAAGGAGGTCCAGTGTGGGAGGACAAACTACAGACTGACCACAGCCTCCCATTTCAGTGCAAACAGTGGGCAGTTAATGAAGTTGAAACACAAAACTGATCAAAAGCCATTTTTGAGCTTTGTTTTAGTTCCTGTGTTCTCTTAGGAGAGAGGTATGTGTGGTGGCACAGCCATGATGGTGTGAAGAAATAAGAAGGAGCTGAGATCCCCAGAAAGCCCGCTTCCCAGGCCACTGGCCAGAGCTGGCTTCCAGAAAAGGACAGCTGCACCTCAAGGACCATGAAACTCTCAAACCTTGCTCCCAAGCCTGCCACACACAGCAAGGCCATGCAACAGCCAGGATTTGGGAAATAAGATTGTCATCCTCTAGCTACGTTTTTGCCTTACCAGACACCTCTCAGTGGGGAAAGATGGAAAATCGGCCAGTGCAGGAGAGGGTCCTGCTCAATTCTTAGGAGGCGTAATCCGAGAAACTTGGATGATGCTAGGAGAGTATGGACCAGCTAAAACCAGTCCTAAAGCTAAGGAAAAAGTTGAGTAAGGGGTTAATGACTGAGGTGATTTACAAGTGCTCAGGGTTTCCAGTCAATCCTACAGGAAATCAACCCTGAATATGCACTGGAAGGACTGATGCTGAAGTTGAAGTTCCAATACTTTGGTCACCTGATGTGAAGAGCTGATTCATTAGAAAAGATCCTGATGCTGAGAAAGATGGAGGCCAAGAGGAAAAAGAGGCAACAAAGGATAAGACAGTTGGATGGCATCACTGACTCAATGGACATGAGTTTGAGCAAACTCTGGGAGATAGTGAAGGACAGGGAAGCCTGATGTGCTGCAGTCCATGCGGTCGCAGAGAGTCAGACCCGATTGAGTGACTGAACAACAGCAGGGAGACAGTGAAGGGCAGGGAACCCTGGAGTGCTGCAGTGCATGGGGTCTCAAAGAGTTGGACAGGACTTAGCCACTGAACAACAGGGTTCCCGTGGAAGCAGGACCTAAGTGTGATTGTCACAAAGAAGATTTGGGTCATGTTTGCTTGGAGAGAAGGACATTACAAACATGAGGAGTGTGAAGGAGGAAGGGCTAGGACTAACAGCTCTACCCAGAATCTTAGCTTGTGTGCCTGTGAGTGTCATTCCAAGTTGCATCAAGCTTAAATCAGTGTAGAAGAATGGGGGCCAGTGGACGACAGACAAGAAGGAAAAAAACGCAAAAGCTGTCCAAGATCCACCCTTGTAACATGTGGTATGAAAAGGACAAATTACATATCAGAGCCATAGCTACCCCTTCCCTTCCCAGCTTGAAACAGGAGTTCCTATCAGGTCCCATGCTATTTTCCCTACCCTCTCCCAAATTAAAACACTAGAGAAGAAGCTTGTTGTTGCCATGGTTACATAAAAGCTACTGCATCTACAGTCACATGCCTTCTGAAAGCATCCTCAGCTGCAACCCATCAGATTGGTTTGCAGAGGAATCTATAGCACCTTAAAGATGTTTATGGAGAGGAAATATGCTTGTGTGTTCAGACTGATGATGAAGTGTTGCTTTACTCTGCTTTGTTTTGGCAAAGAAAATCATTTCCCAGTTAGGTACATAGAAATGGAAGTTTTCTCCTGTTAAAAAAATCCAAACAATTGTCCAGCGGAGCTCAGTGCATGCCCCTTTGGCCAGTGGATGGGACAGTGAAGGAAGTACATGATATTTAAACAAAATTTGCTTGTTCTTTCCCATCCTCAATGGTTAAGAGCATTAAAGACATCAATACTCTCTTTCCCCTACCTTCTACCCAATCAAAATAATGTTTTGACCTATGAGGGAGAATCTCACTCCTCGGGGATGCTAGGACAAGCAGTTCTCATACTATAAAGTCAAAGGATATTACATTCTGGTATTTTAAATTAAAGGGCTTATCAGGAAGCATTTTCAGGGTTTATTTTCAAAAGGAAATAAATGCAGCCTCTGTAATTTCATATACTTTATAAAAATACACAGAATAACCTTCAGTTCACTCCATCCATATGCAAAAACAGTCATTTGTAAAAAAATGTTTTTTCTCTTCTATTAAATATAATTCAGGTTTTGCTGTCAGCTGTTACTATCAGCAATGATTAAACATAGCAAGCATTGTGATTCATCAAGAACTGATAGACTCATCACGGATGTAAACATTCTTTGGTCCCAAGGTCAGATCAGGTAGGGAGCCTGGACAACCTCACATACAGATCTATGAAGCTGACTTTATGTAAATTCATTTACTGTCATATCGTCACTGAACAACGTGCATGCACACACACACACTTACATCAAAACCATCATTTTATAAAATACAGAGGCTTGGAAAGGAATTAATCAGTTAGGTATAAAATTGTATTCTAACTTCTTGAAACTTCAAACAATGACACCGAGAAACTAAGTTTACCTGAGTAATTCAGCCCGCTATCTCACCAGCTTCCTGCAGCTGATATGGAAATCTTCCAGTGAGAGCACCACTGTATTATATGCAGCCTCAAAATATGCATGTGAAAAGCTTAAAGCCCAGCAAGTTACATAGAAAAATATTTTCCTTTGAACATCAGGGAATAGAAGAGAGTTGACCTTGGACCTATATATTGAAAACTCAAACTTCTTTTTGGATATGAGCAAGGAAACCAAATCAATTTAAAAGTCCTTACAGTTGACCCCCTTCACTCATGCCCTCTGCTCCCTTCTGCACCTTGAAATTGTAATCTGAGATGTATAGAATTTCTGTCTGCTTTTCAATCCTGGATATTCTTTTGAAACCTCTCCCTTAATTTCTGTGACTCATTGGACACTACAGATTCCTCTTACTCCTTTTCAATCTCGTCTTTCTCTCCTTCTACCATATTTTATATGTGCTTCTATCATATTATATATGTGCTGTGCTAGGTTCCTATTGCCGCTCTAAAAACTTACCACAAACTTAGTGGTTCAAAACAACAGGAATTTATTTTCTTGTAGTTTTGGAGGCCAGAAGTTGGAAATTAGTTATCACTGGGCTAAATTCAAGGTTGTCAGCAGGGCTGGTTCTTTCCAGAGGTTCTGGGAGGTATTTTGGTCTTAGATTCTTCCATGCTCCAGGGGCTGTGGGTATTCTCTGGCTGTGGCTGCATCTTTCGGATCTTGGCTTTCATTGTTACATAACTTTCTGCTCTGTAGTTATATCTTCTACCTCGGTCTGAGAAGAGTTGTGATTACATTTACAGCGTGCTAAGTCACTTCAGTCGTATCCAACTCTGTGCGACCCTACAGTCCATAGACTGTAGCGCTCCAGGCTCCTTTGCCCATGGGGATTCTCCAGGCAAGAATATAAGAGTGGTTGCTATGCCTTCCTCTAGGGTGTCTTCCTGACCCAGGGGTCAAACCCAGGTCTCTTTTGTCTCCTGCATTGGCAGGCGGGTTACTTACTACCAGTGCCACCTATGGCACATCAGGATTTAATCAAATCTGCAAAGGCTCTTTGCATAGTAGGTAACATTGGTGAGTTCCAAGGACTAGAACGCAGATAAGATCGGGGTGTTGTTCAGCCCCCTACACCCTGCTGTTTCTGCTTTCTTCATTTTTTGTGGTAATATTCACTCTGAATGCCTTCTTTATTCAAGGAACTTCTATTCTAAATCTGTATTGGACTGCTTTAACACCCAAAGTTGACTTTCCAAATAGCTGTTGAATACTTCCATCCAGAGGGTGTGGTTAAAACAGAGGATGCTTACAATTTAACTCAAAGACTCCTTCCTTTGTCCACAGAAATGAATAAGTATCTAGCATAGTCATTATTAACTATATGTGAACCTAGAATAATATCAACTGAGACTTTTCTCCTCGTATAACTTCCCTCACTGTTAGTCTAGGATTCTTTTGATGTAATCTTGTGTTTTTTGTCTTGTCTTTCCAATGTCTACCACACTTGAAAGCTCTCTTGTACTAAGCCTTACGTTATTTTAATAATCTTTTAATAAGTATTTCTGCCCCAGTCTCTTCCCATTCCAGTTTATCAATGCATCTTGCTTCTGAAAGTTGTCCTTCCAAAATATTTTGATTGGTGTCATTCTCTCCCTCATAACATACAGTAGACTTTTTAATGACAAGTCCAAGTTGTTAAAGTCTTCATCCAGCTAAAGAGGATCCAACTGTTTTCAGATGTACATGAGGTTCTACTAGTGATAATCTCTTCATAATAGAATGAAGTCTCCTACTCTCCTCTTTTGTGGATTTACTGATGTCATTCTTTCACCTTGAAATTCCCTCTCATGGCCCCTTTTATGGAGTCTACCTCAAATGCTTCCTCATCTATTAATAGCATGTTTAATCACTCAAGCCAGGTACTTCTCTCTTAAGGCAAATTTATTTTATGACACCCTCTCCTATGTCCATTTATATGAATATTAAGAATTCAGAACATACTTGTCATACAGGTTAACCAACTTTTCATAGAGAAGGGAAACACATAAAGTATGATTCAAAACACCTTTGCTATTTCAAAAGTGTGCAATGTGTAACATTTTAAATAAGCCAGATACAGTTTTCATACAGGAATATTTAAATATTCTTTCACATGGCATTTTAAAACTAACTTTCTTGGGCATCAGTTTCTCAACTTACCTTCATTCTGCATTTTAGCAGCAGGACAGAAACTTCAAAAAAAAAATAAAGTTCTGTCTTTCTTTTCTTTTGCACATCATTTGAGTTTGATGGATACCAAGAGACATATATCAGATCCTGAACAGGATCCCATTGAGAGTTCCCACGGCACTTCAGTCACTTAGTCATGATCTATGCTCTCAACAGTTGAAGATAATGACTTCAGGAACAATCTTTCATGGGTTTCATATTAAATGAGACGAAAGTGCAGGCACGGCATTAAAGCACCTTGTTATTTGCAGAGCACTTAGAGTAACCTTAAATATGGAGATGATCAAATTTCATGACCTTTAGTTTTAATTCTTCCATCATATCTTCTTATGCAATTCCTATTTTAATAAAGATATGTGTATGTGTGTGTGTGTTTCTGGTTAAATTAACTCAGACACTTAATACAACATTAACACTCTAGAATTAAATACAGAAGCCAGGGAATGGAAATACAAATGTGCTTGTTTTTATTGTAAGCTTACCTATATTACCTTCATGACTGTATACTTTAAAGAGACTATTATTTTTAAAGTGTGCTAGGGGCACATTATAATGTTAAGAGCTTTCATCTTTTATTTTCTTTCTACTGATTTGCATATTTCAATTTAGAATAAAATGCAGAGCTCATTAAGTTCTATTTTTGACAAGATGTTTTTCCTTTTAGCATTAGTCCTAATAGAAAACCCTCCCTTTACAACAATGAGAGAATTTTATCCAGAGTATAAAATAGTGCCCAAAAGATGATGGAAAATTTGGAAAAGAATAGAGCTTAGAGGAGTGAATATATGTATATTTGCCCAGAAAGAACCATAAATTCTTGTTAAAATTCATAAACATGAAGCAAATAACCACAGACAACTTCTGATAAACTAATATTCTAGATACTCTTAGAATAACTAGAGAAAGCATTATGTCAGGCACTTGAGAAAACTAATATTCCTCAAGCCCCATTCCCAGTGAAAACTGAGAAATGTGAATTTCCTGAGGAAAATACTGGAATAAGTAGTACCTTGTATTTGAAGACCTCTCTGACTAACTCAGCCTACTTTCATAGAAATCACATACTGTCTGCTACAAGTGGGCCCTACAGGAGCACTTTCATTTGTAGATAATGTCAGTGAATTAAAGAGAGAGAGAGAGATAGCAAGAAAGGGACAGCAGTAAACCTGAATTGACCTAAACAACAAATATTTCTTTTTAATCCACCAAAAGTGGAAACTAGGTTGGCTGCTTTCTTGTCTTTTCAATTAAGATTCAAGCAGAGGTCAAATGTCTCATGGTTTATGTGGAATATAGCTCAGTGTTTTCCCTCCATTTTTGTTGCTTCTAGAGATAACCTGCTGTTGTGCCTTTATCACCAGGCTTCCTCCAAGTAGATGGATGGTAGGAAGAACAGGCTGTGGGCACTGGCTCATGAAGCAGCTGTGGTCTAAAAGACACTCCAATCTGTTCAGTTGTATGCTGCTGCTGCTGCTTAATCACTTCAGTCATCCAACTCTCTGTGACCCAATGGGCTGCACCCCGCCAAGCTCCTCTGTCCTTGGGATTCTCTAGGCAAGTGTACTGGTGTGGGTGTTCAGTTGTATATGGGCCATCTATTAACATCCTTGCTCTTGAATTTTTCACACTTATTTACATATTTATCTCAGTGTTTTTATGTTCTTTTCATATTTATTTTTGTGTTTTGCTATGAAAAATGTAAGTTCCTTGAGTGAAATCATTGCATCCTGCATTCCTTTTGTTATTTTGGGTTTTATCAATAGAGGGTAGAACAAATATATCATTTGCATGCAGTGAATGTTGGCGACTGACTGGCAAGCATTTATTTCCTGAATAAAAATGTCACATTCAGAAACGAATTTTGAAAGACTCTAAAGATTACTCCTGAAGCTTGGCAACTCCTCCAAGTGAATATAGTCACATCTATAGGACTACAGGTACACAGCTAATAAACTGCCTGACTCTTACGCTTCGATTTAAAGATCTTCCAAAGACTGGTTCTCTTTGGGTCACCACACTTGCCAGTTTGGACTTTTGAAACCTTCTAATATGGGCTGACATAACAAATTAGCAACAAGAAAAGTTCATGGAAGGACAAGTGTGAGAAAGTGTGCCAAATATATTAGCATTCGTTTTGCAACCTTGTCTCTAGTTTGTGTGAAGTTGATGGTTGGAGGTTACGCTTTCATTAAAAATTGACAACATTTTAAATGCTAATCAAAACTGCTTGTCCTTTCTACTTCTATTTATCTTGGAAGGGGAGAAAAAAAGAGAGAGAGAAAGGGAAAAAAAAGGACAACTTGCTTTGAACTGCAACAAATATGCTCCCATTGCCCCCAGACCTCTTTGCCTGCTCCTGTGTAGGGCAGATAAGAGCCATGCAGATTGAGTGTCAGGACCTCTGCTGGAACTGTGAAGGCAGCACCATATAAGTGAGAGATGTGTGCTCAGGAGGATGACAGAAGATATGTGTGTGCTTCTGTGTGTGTGTGTGTGTGTGTGTGTGTGACTGTGTGTGTTTAAGGGTGGCCCCTGCATGTGAATCTTTTTAATGAATGTTAGGAAAGAATTGTGGAGGTGTAGCTGATTTTACAGTGGGTAAAAGAGAAAAGATATACATTTTCAGAAAAAAAGGAGCCAGTTGGCATAGAGGTAATAACCATAAGAAACTATAAATTTAAAAAGAAAAAGCAGAGACTGGCTATGAACCTTCACGGATAGTACATTGCATTTCAGACCATTCTTAGGAAGGGCTGAAGAGGATGAAGGAAAATGCTTGGCTCAAATTCCTTTTTGCCAGCTTTATTAAGATGTAAATGATGCATAACTTTGTATAAGTTTAAGGTGAACAATGTCTAGATTTGATACATTTATATATTGCAAAGTGATTACCACCGCAGCATTAATGAATACTTTCATCTCATCACAAAATTACCATTTATCTTTCTGTGGTGAGAACATTTAAGATATATTATGTTAGTAACATTCAAGTATATAACACAGTATTATTAGCTAAAATCATCATGTTGTCCACTAGATCCTCATAACTTCTTATAACTAGAAATTTGTAACTTTTAACCAATATGTCCACATTTCTGCCATGCCTAGTCCCTGAGAATCACCACTTTAGTCTCTCTTTGATTTTGTCTTTTATAAAATTCCACATATAAGTGATATAATACAGTGCTTTTCTTTCCGTGTCTGACATTCCACTTAGTATAATGCCCTCAAGTGTCATCCAAATTGTTGTAAATGGCAGGACCTCCTTATTTCTCATAGCTGAATATTTCATTATATTTTGATATATACTTACATTGTTTCCATATTATGGCTACTGAAAATAGTGCTGCAATGAGCATGGGAGTGTGGATATAAGTTGAGTGCACACAGAGATGTGTTTTCTGAGGTTTGATATGGAATCATTGCTTTCTACTTAACATTTTCTGGCTTTTCTATAGGAGGGTAAAGATATGAGCCAAAGAAGAAAATAGCTCAGATTTTAGTATATACTAAAAGAAAGCTTGTATTTATAAACAAAATGAATCAGTTCAGCTGTTTCTTGGTCAAATCAGCTTATCAATCTATAAATTTAATTTCTTACTAAATTGAAGACTCATTGGAACAGGAGTTAAAAGTATGTTTGCGTGTCTCCATATGTGTCTGTGTATAAACAAAAACATTGTTTGTCTGTGTATTTCAGTACATCTCAGTAACCCATAACTAAGAAGACGGTGTATGGTACAGATCTACCATCTAAATCTGGGTTTCTTCATTTTGAAGAGCACAATTAATTGTTGAGTAGACTGCCTTGCAAATGTCAAAAATACCCTGTTTAAGATTCAGTTGAAAATGGCAAACTGGAAAGATTTTATCAGCCTTCTTGTTCTACTTAGTTTTCATATTCATCTGTCTTATTCATTTTCTTATTTGTTTTCATCTTTGTCCCTTTCATCTTCATCATCATCTCCATGGTGGCTCACCCTTAAAGAATCCACTGCCAATACAAAAGACACAGGTTTGATCCCTGTGTTGGGAACGTCCTTTGGAGAAGAACATGGCATCCCACTCCAGTATTATTGCCTGGAAAATCCCATGAAAGGAGGAGTCTGGCAGGCTACAGTCCAAGGGGTCACAAAGAGTTGGACATGACTTAATGATTAAACAGCAACAAGCATGAAGTTAACGTGCATCATCTCATTTAATCACTGTAAAACTTTTAAAATGTATATACTATTATCATTCCTATGACACAAGGTAAACTGGGGTTTTGAAAGTTAAATTCTCTTTCCAGTGCTGGAATTTGAAATCAGATGTGGATGACAATAATGGAAAGGCTCCTAACTGTTAAACTAAAGCAGAACCTTCCTCAGGAACCCATCTGCAATCTTTATTCAGAAATGAATCTTAGTCTGAGTCTATTTATATTTTTAATGAATAGCTAAAGTTGGGATAATGAGTTATATAAGTTTATCCCCCACTGTGTTAAAAAAAATGGTTCTCTCCATTTATCCTAAATCTTTCTTCTTCAAGCTTCAAAGGGGTCCCTTTGTTCTGGAATTTGATGAATAAGTCCATCTCAGTCCTTTCTCTGTTCTTTTCAACTTTATAGACTTGTAGACTTTGAGTCAATTCAACTTTGAGTTATACAGACTGAAGAGCCTGATAATATGATGCCCCAAAGAAAATATTTTCCTTCATTTGGGCATTGCTATATTCTCTTAACTTTTTCTAACTATCTTTGAAACAAAAGACATAACACAACTAAGCAAAGTGTGGCTTATTCCTGAAGTGAAGCCTGGGCAAATGAACTTAGCTGAGCTTCCATCTAACATTTCCAATGATTCAATAGGGTAGCAGACCCAACCCATGAGACTTAATTCATGACAGCACATGGAAATGATTTTAATTGGATGGGAAGTATCCAGTACTCCATTCTTTCCCTCCAGATTTTGAAATCTGGTTTAAAAGTTGTTGATTTGTTTCAAAAAGAGGTTGTCGTTTTGTTTTTTTTTTTTGCAATGACCTATGAGAAGGATAATTTCCCATGGGTTTGTTTTGTTTTAATTATTAAAACTTCAACATGATTTCAGTTTCCTGGAACTGGAGTCCTGAGTCGTGTTGTGGTGTGAAGTGGAGGTAAGACATTAGGAACTGCTGGGCCTGCCTGGGAAAACTGAATGGGACTAAAGAATCCTCTGGCCCTGTTGGAAATGAGATGGTGGTATAAAGTCATTTAATATAACAGGCAGTGAAGGTATGCCAAGGGTAGGTAAAGAGCCAGTAATGGTAAATTAAAGGCAAAGTCTACTTGAGTCTGCACTGTCCTTCCCTCTAAGGCGGGAGAAGGTATAAATATTCCTTGTAGACTTGCTCCCATCTTTGTATGCTGCTGTTCACTGTGCTAGGCTAACAATCCCCCATGCTTGAGTTTTCTTAGCTCAAAGACCATCTGATACCTGGATTTGTGTGAGGAAAACAGCTTGGAAAAATTACTGGGAGGTGCTTTGCATCAATAAATGCAATTTATATGCTAAATAATCACATCAAATAGATAAAGTCTCCTTCCAGTTTCTCAATTCTGTTATAACGTTTAAATTTCAGAACCAAAGTATCATGAAATATACTTTTTAGTGATTGGTAAGAAAGGGGCCTTAGAATAATTACATGATTTCTTTCCTGATGTTATAATTGCAGTGACAAGCTTGTGCTGTTATAATCACCTTTTACCCTTCTCAATGACATGACATGTGCTATCATTTCATTAATATAATTTTATAGTTAGAGAAACTCAGGATACTGAGAGGTGAAGTCATTTCCCCAAGGTCACACTGTCAGTGCTGGAAGTAGAGCTGAGGAAAGACAACTAATTCTTAATTCAAAGAATACTATTTAAGCTGATGAGATATTCCTGTGATCGATAAAATGGGGGCCCAGGCTAAACATGGACAAGAGTGTCACACCAAGCTATAAGTGAGAGACACAGTGGCAGGAATATCCTGCAGCTTATGAAAATAATGAAGGGCAACATCAGCATATTCTGTAACTGGAAACTATTCAATTAAGTATTCATTTCATTTCACAGTCATTTTTGAAAAATAAATCTATGTTTCTTTATACCTTTAAGCTCAGTAGTTTTATGCATTAGGTTGACGTGCATAACAAAATATGGACTATTTTTTAAATTGCCAGATAAGAGCTGGTGTGTTGTTACTATTTATATATTGAAGTTGTAACAATCATGTGCTTTTAATTCATTTCACCTTCAAAGATCCGAATGTTTCCAGTTTGCAATACATTGCAGGATATATTAGGTACACTGAGTCTGTCTGATTCACAGCTTTCTAATCGGCTATTTAGAGTTTACACCAAGCAGAAAATCAATGTATTCAAAATGTAGTAGCTCTCTTGTTAACTCTAGTCATTTGCTTAAAGAGTAATGTCAAGCTGATAATTGAAATATGGCTTAAAACCATGCATTTTAATTCAAAAGAGAAAATGTTTTAAATATTCCTCATTTGATCTTTCCCTACTCCAGCCCCAAAGGGCAGATTTTGCTTACCTAGCTCAACAGTTGTTCTCAGGGATAGCTCGGGCTTGCAGACAGACCTGCTGATGGCAGGCCCCAGACTTCACCCCAGACTCAGGGATGATTTGCCCTCCCTGAAAAGTTATGGACCTTCCAGAAAACCTTGTGAATTGTCTTGCACTAAACTCTGTTTTATATTCTCCTGGTGGATAAGAAGTAGCTGTGCTGACTTTATGGAGGTGGGTTCCACCCTCTGCAACTATGCTTTGCTGCATTGCAGTGTTAAGGAAGACAGAGTCATTTGCTGTCAGATGAGAACTGTGGTCTTGTGTTCTAAGTTAAACACCTTGCATTCAGAAACTTAACATGACCTTTGAATTACGGCCTCTGTGCAGGGTATTGAGTCATGCTGTTTGACCAACAGTTGGAGTCAGGAAAGATTTTAACTTATAAATATGTTTCAGGTGGGACAACCACAAAAATTGTGTTTCAATTTGTTTAAAGCTTTTACTTATGTGAGGGATTTTGACTTATTCTATGAGGTCCAAAATGAATAGTTTGAAAATCCTGCAGAGAAAACTATCATACAAGAAAGAAAGAACTTTCTAACAATTAAAGTGGTATGAAACATGAAATAGGATACCTAAGAGATGATACTTTCCTTGAGATAATGTTTTCCTTAATAAAAAGGATGCCAAGGCTGTTACCAAGAGCAAGATTCTCAGCCTGATGTACAGTGAGGCCAAACAAACCAAAATGTCAGAATTTGGAGCAAAGGCAGGTTTATTGCAGGTCATTCATGCAAGGAGATGACCGACCCGTGCCCCCAAAAGTCCAATCTCCTGGAAAGGTTTCATCAAAGCATCTTTAAAGGCAATTTGAGGGAGGATTATGGTTAGCTGCTACAAATGTCTTGGTGTTAGAATCTTTGTCAGGTCAAGATGTTCCTATAAACCTCCAGTAAAACAAATGTTATTTTCTGTTCTGTGACTTTTTATCTCTGTATGAATGGACTCTTAAAGGTCAGAGCCTTGAAAATAGGCCACCCTGTACATTTCAGGTTATAGGCAACTTTCTTTTATAAATGGTGCAGAGCCAACTTGACTAAGCACAGGCAAGAGTTAAAGTAAAAGCAACAGATCTAACATGGAGTCAGATTTGTTCTTCCCTATTACAAAGAGTTGTCTAAAAGACTTGATCCAGAGACAGTGTGATGAAACACAAGGGGACAGCTGGTACTCTAGGTTTCTTCCAATCTTTAGACTAGGGCAGGTGGCCCTTATGCCCTCTAGGCTCCTAGTGTCTTGTACTTGTTCTGAATCTGGCCCTTATCATCTTTCACGGAAATTTTTCTGTCCAGGGTAGTGCCCAGTAGGCACGTGATAAATTTTTATTGACCTGATGATTAGAATAGAGTAGATGGAAAAGCAGATAACATTGATAACCAGAACAAGAATAAATTCCTGGAAAGACTATCACTTATTTCATAACTGATCTTTAGGTAAGTCATTGTTGTGTTACAGCAGACAAATTTAAACAAAATGATTATTGCTAAACTCTGTGCAGATTTGTGTCAGTTCTTTCAAATGTTGAATCCCAGCTATCTCTAAACCAAACAGGAAGCTACTCAATGTGTTAAAAATATGTGTTTTTTGCTGAGAAGCAAAGAAAAAAAAATGTGTATGTGTCCTGTTGGATTTTCAGGAAGAAAGCCAAAGATGATAGAACATAATTACCACATATAGAATATGGTCAAAATGTTAAAATGAAAAATCCCATCTTATTCAGAAGGTCACTGGATCTCTATAATAAGGAAAAGTAAGCCACATTCCTGGCTATCTCTTGTCTTCAGGTATATCTCTTTCAAAATTTACTTTTAGGAGAAAGTGAAAGTGAAATCACTCAGTTGTGTGTGACTCTTTGTGACCCATGGACTGTAGCCCACCAAACTCCTCCGTCCATGGGATTCTCCAGGCAAGAATACTGGAGTGGGTTGCCATTTCCTTCTCCAGCAGATCTTCCTGACTTAGGGATCGGACTCTGGTCTCCTGCGTTGCAGGCAGATGCTTTAACCTCTGAGCCACTAGGGAAGCCCTTTTAGGAGAGAGAAAGGACATAAAGAACCAAAGTGAACCAATCAAGAGAAGAGCTTTTCTTGCAGATCTGATTTACAATGGTTCTCAACAAGGGCTGGTTTGCCTTCAGGAGATATTTGTCAATATCTGGACATATTTTTGATTGTTAAGATTGAGGGAGAGCATAGTACTGGCATCCAACGTACAAAGAACAGAGATGTCATTTAACATCCTACAGTGCACAGGAAAACTCCGTTCAGCATGAAATCATCTGGCATAAAATGTCAATGTTATTGAGGTTGGAAGTTCCTGGATTATAACTATGAATAACTATGAGCATGTTTTATGTAATGAAGAAGCAGACAAGACACAATCAAGAAAATTCAAATCACCAAATTACATGCCCACCCCTCTCCCACCGAGGAGGAGAAAAAAACATATAATGACCAAATACTTTTAGTTTATAGTGCCTGAGTGTGTGTTCCATTTTAATTTTTATGTGTCTTTGGTGTTGAAAATAAACCACAGTGAAATAGAAGAGAAGAAAGAGGTAGTAAGTCATAGGAGAGAAGTAGACAGAGAGAAAGTGAGGAAGGAGCACATGAAGGCAGGACAGAGAAGCAAAAGGAGAAGAATAAGGAGAAAAAGTAAAAGGAAGAAATGCAGGAGATGGGCTGACAGCGTAAATCAGAATGGTACTTTTATTATAATGCACACTATGGATAATCTTTAGTTGTTAGAAGTGTAATCTCTTTCTCCTTTTCTTTCATTCCTATGAATACCTCAGAGGAAGCAATTACAACAACTATCAAGAGGAATGAGAAGAGATCTTTTTATGTTGAATGTCTAAGAGTGTAATGCCAACATATATTAAAAAAAAAAAATTAGGCCTCATTCAATGTATCCTCATAAGAGCAACTCATCCCCACACTTGGTACCTAGAATGGCAGCCCATTCTCATCATCATCTCTGCCTAAAATTCAAACCTATCTGACATATTCTTTGTGTGTTGGCTTTAGAAACAAAGCAGCTTCATTAAAATATAACCCACTTACCATACAATTAATCCAGCTAAAGTATGCAATTCAGTAGCTTTTAGTATATTCACAATATGTACAACCATTATCACAATCAACTTTCTAACATTTGCTATATCTTAAAAAAAAAAAAGACACGACCATCTATCCTTTAGTTATTACCCTTCTGTTTCCTCAATCACCCCTTGGCAGCCCTAAGCAACCACTACTCTGTACAGACAGAATAACCTGTTTGGGATTTATGTCATCTTCTGAGAGTTTTACGGAGACCGCGATGGCACCCCACTCCAGTACTCTTGCCTGGAAAACCCCATGGACGGAGGAGCCTGGTAGGCTGTAGTCCATGGGGTCGCGAAGAGGTGGACACGACTGAGCGACTTCACTTTCACCTTTCATTTTCCTGCATTGGAGAAGGAAATGGCAACTCCGGTGTTCTTGCCTGGAGAATCCCAGGGATGGCGGAGCCTGTTGGGCTGCCGTCTATGGCGTCGCACGGAGTCGGACATGATTAAAGCGACTTAGCAGCAGCAGCAGCAGCAGCTCAGAGTTTTATAGTTTAGTTCTTATGCTTAGGTAGGATTTTGATCCATTTGAGCTAATTTTTTGCATGTGGTATGAATGTTTCAGCTTCATTCTTTCACATGTGGGTATTCAGTTGTCTGGCCACCTTTTATTAAAATATTTTTGTCTATTATTTTTCTATTCTATATTTTCTTAATATCCATTCTAATTCCTATTATTTCCTTCCGTCTTCTTATTTAGCCTAATTTTGTACTTTGTTTTTCAAGTCTTAAGGTGGAAAGATAGGTTATATTCTTGAGATTTTTTTTTTTAGTGTTGGCACTTATGGCTATAAATTTTCTTGGGGACACTGCTTTTGTTGCATCCCATGAGTTTGCTATTTGTCTTCATCTTTATTCATTTTAAAATATTTTCTCATATATTTTTTCCTGACCAATGGCAACCCACTCCAATACTCTTGCCTGGAAAATCCCATGGACAGAGGAGCCTGGTGGGCTGCAGTCCATGGGGTCGCTGAGTCAGGCACGACTGAGTGACTTCACTTTCACTTTTCATTTTCACACATTGGAGAAGGAAATGGCAACCCACTCCAGTGTTCTTGGCCTGCAGAATCCCAGGGACGGGGAGCCTGATGGTCTACCGTCTATGGGGTCGCACAGAGTCAGACACGACTGAAGCGACTTAGCAGCAGCAACGGCAGCAGTCCTTTAGAAATGTGTTGTTTAATTTCCACATATTTTTGATTTTCCCAAATTTGTTTCTGTTACTGATTTCTAATTTTGTTACTTTGTGGCCAAACAGCAAACTTATTTTTATCCTTAAAAGAATGTTGAGGCTTGCTTCATGGCTTAGCATGTAGTCCAATCTGGCAGAAATTTCACCTGCACTTAGGAAGAGTATAGTGTATTGTATTGTCATTGAACTAGTGCTCCGTAGAAGTCTGTTAGGTCTGGATGGCTACAGGATTATTTGATCTTTTTTTTTACTTTCTGCCTACTTGTTCTATCCACTATTGAAAGTCATTACTATCAGTCTATTTCTTCATTTCTACCAGTTTTTGTTTGGGAATTTTTAACTGTATTTCATCTGTCTTCTCTATGAGACAAACAATGTGTTTGTTTTATACAATGCTATATTTTTAGCACCTAGAACAAAGAACAGGTTATCATTAAGTAATTGTTATTGTTTAGTCACTAAATCATGTACAAGTCTTTTTCCAACCCCATGGATAGTAGCCTGCCGGGCTCCTCGTCCATGGAATTTCCCAGGCAAGAATACTGCAGTGGGTTGCCATTCCCTTCTCCAGGGGATCTTCCTGACACTGGGGTCTAACTTGCATCTCCTGCATCGGCAGACAGATTTGTTACCGCTGAGCTACCTGGGAAGCCCATTAAATAATTAATACATTAATATTTTTCTAACTATATAGTAGGCTTTATGAATAAAGGAAAGGATAATGGCAAATTTGAGTTCTGTTTTGAAACTGACATCAACTCTTACCAGAGGCTTATACATCAAACTTTGGCCATCCATCTCCTCCATGAATATTATTGACCATAAAGTAAGCAAAGACAAGAAGAGTGGAAAGCTCCACACTGCCGCTCACTGGAGTGATAGAAGCAGGAAAACTATGGAGCGAGGGTTGAAATTGCAGTTGTAAGGACAGTATGGATTTCAATGTCAACGCTGAATGTTTAAGGTCATTGGAAATGCTGAGAAGACAATCAAGAATCTGGAGTTTGTTTTTGAAGCTGGATGATAATAAATGTTCTAAAATAAGGCATAAAACTTCCAAATTTGCTTAATTGTACAATATTATACGAGGAGGGGAGATTTCTTTCTGACCTCAGCTGGTGATCAGTTTATGCCCTAATGTACACGATTTAATGGTCTGTATCATTTTTATCATGTCACTGCAGATGTTATTCTTACTCATATGAATGCCTAATCCTCTTGTTGAATACTTATCCCTGCTAATTATTTCTGCTGTTTCTGAAGCAAGCCACTCACAGCCAAGGCTTAAGAATGGGAGCATCAACTCCCTGGAGCCAGAAAAGAAAAACAGACACAGACACACACACACACAAACTCTCAAAGTTTATGATAAAATACACTTAATTTTTTGTATAGAAACTCAAGACAGCATTTTGGTAAAGGTGATGTAGCTTTATTGTAAAAAAAAAAATACTCTCCTTGTTTATTTTTATGTCATTTTGCTTATATCATTTCCAGAGAGAAAGAAGTAACAATTTAATTTCTCAACAAACTGAAATCAAGTGAGAAAAACTTTGACCTTAAAAAAACAAAAACAAAGAGAGATATTAACATGATACTCCCCAGGAATGTCAACAAACCTATTTAATTCCCTTTCATACACACAGACTCTGTGAACCCCCATATAACAGAGGCAAAGAATGGAGCACTAAGGACTGGATGAGACCAGGCTAAACAAAACTAGTGAATTAAATATCCAACATGCACTTCTGGAGCCAGTGGATGACCCAGCATTGTGCTTGTCCTTCATATATAAGCATGAAGTGACAATTCCGTGTTCTGCCAGTAAGTTTGTAGGAACAAGTAAGTCCACATTTGCAGGGCTCAGAGAGCCCTTTGAGTTATAAAGCAGGCTTTCTGTCTATCGCAGGGCCTCTATGTCTGGCATAATTACACCCATGGGAAATACAAAGTAAGACATTACTTTGCCAACAAGGGTCCGTCTAGTCAAGGCTATGGTTTTTCCAATAGTCATGTGTGAATGTGAGAGTTGGACTGTGACGAAAGCTGAGCCCAGAAGAATTGATGCTTTTGAGCTGTGGCATTGGAGGAGACTCTTGAGAGTCCCTTGGACTGCAAGGAGATCCAACCAGTCCATCCTAAAGGAGATCAGTCCTGGGTGTTCATTGGAGGGACTGATGTTGGAGCTGAAACTCCAATACTTTCGCTACCTGATGCAAAGAGCTGACTCATTTGAAAAGACCCTCATGCTGGGAAAGATTGAAAGTGAGAGGAGAAGGGGATGACAGAGGATGAGATGGTTAGATGGCATCACCGACTCAATGGACATGAGTCTGAGCAACCTCTGGGAGTTGGTGATGGAGAGGGAGGCCTGGTGTGGTGCAGTCCATGGGGTTGCAAAGAGTCGGCCATGACTGAGCAAGTGAACTGAACTGAACTGAGGCTTTTTTAGAGGGATGGAGGCATCAGACACTGGCAGAGTGTCTTTGGTTGTCAACAGGACAGTGAGGCAGATAAGACTTGTCCACTCTGCATATAAGAAAATTGAACCCCAGGAGTGGAGTAACTTGACCAAAGTCCTAGGACTGTAAGCAGCAGAGGTCTCATGGCATCTCCTGAGTACTGTACATAATGCTGCCTGCCTCTGCTCATTTTGTCACTATCTGTCTGCCTAATTTTGCTGACTAATTTGGGATCCCTTATTTAACTTCATGGGGACTCATCTCATTTTCCTATCAAAACTGATATTCCCCAGCACAAAATTATAAAGTATACAGTAAGCCTCAGTTTTATCAGCTGTATAGTTGTTACCACCTCAAGGGCCCATGTCTTGGAAGAGGTGCTGACCATGTATTAATAAAATGCCATGCCCTGAGGCAATTCCCTTTCTGGGCAAGGAATGATTTACCACAATCTAATACTTATATGCAGAGTACATCATGAGAAACACTGGGCTGGAAGAATCACAAGCTGGAATCAAGATTGCTGGAAGAAATATCAATAATCTCAGATATGCAGATGACACCACCCTTATGGCAGAAAGTGAAGAGGAACTAAAAAGCCTCTTGATGAAAGTGAAAGTGGAGAGTGAAAAAGTTGGCGTAAAGCTCAACATTCAGAAAACGAAGATCGTGGCATCTGGTCCCATGACTTCATGGGAAATAGATGGGGAAACAGTGGAAACAGTGTCAGACTTTATTTTTTGGGGCTCCAAAATCACTGCAGATGGTGACTGCAGCCATGAAATTAAAAGACGCTTACTCCTTGGAAGGAAAATTATGACCAACCTAGATAGTATATTGAAAAGCAGAGACATTACTTTGCCAACAAAGGTCCGTCTAGTCAAGGCTATGGTTTTTCCTGTGGTCATGTATGGACGTGAGAGTTGGACTGTAAAGAGAGCTGAGTGCCAAAGAATTGATGTTTTTGAACTGTGGTGTTGGAGAAGACTCTTGAGAGTTCCTTGGACTGCAAGGAGATCCAACCAGTCCATTCTGAAGGAGATCAGCCCTGGGATTTCTTTGGAAGGAATGATGCTAAAGCTGAAACTCCGGTACTTTGGCCACCTCATGCGAAGAGTTGACTGATTGGAAAAGACTCTGATGCTGGGAGGGATTGGGGGCAGGAGGAGAAGGGGACGACAGGGGATGGGATGGCTGGATGGCGTCACTGACTCGATGGACATGAGTCTGAGTGAACTCCGGGAGTTGGTGATGGACAGGGAGGCCTGGCATGCTGCGATTCATGGAGTCACAAAGAGTCGGACACGAATGAGTGACTGAACTGAACTGAACTGAATAATATGTGGCCAAGATATAATCACAGATGACCACACATGACATATTGGCACAACAGATACAAAAGGGATGATGCCTATCATTTATTCAACACCAGTCAGCAGTTTATCCTGCTTTAAGACTAATGCTAGATAAAGCAAAATTTTTAAAAAGTGGTAATTGGAAATCTGAGGTCAGTTATCACATAGTATAGTAATTTCCAGTTTGGCATGTTTAAACAATCTTCATGCATTCTGAGGTCTGCTTCTGTGTTTTTTAAACCATATGACACACCTAATAAACCTGCTTTACAAAAATAAGCCTTACCACATAACTTCTGTAATTAAATACTTTTATTATAATAAGGAAACAATTTACTGAAGCTCTGAATGCTAGTCTGTATAATTAACAATGAAATATGTTTCAATGAACATTTATTACCAGTATGAAATATAAATATCTTGTAGATCAGCTACCATCTAGGAAAATTTCATTTATTCCCTGAGATTAAAACACCCTGCATTACTATTATCAGTGTCCTGGTCTTGACTGCTCAACAATCTTCTCTATAAAACTTGTTAATTTGAACCCCCACCAATATAGACACTGATAATTCAGAAGGTGGTGGGACTGAAGTTTGCCTTTGTACTACCAATGAAAAAGAGTTTGCTAAATAAATTCATTGTGTAAATAAATTATATAAAGATCTGTTTAGCTACTTGAAAGAATTTTCTTTCAAATATCCTAGCACCAAGCATTTGCATACACATGATTAATATGCCAATTACAAATGAGTCTTATTTATTGATTCATAGGAACTCAGTCACTTGCTTACCAAAAAATGACTTAATAAATATTGAGAAATTACTAAGTATAAGATGATGTATTAAGAATATAAACAGATACAAAGAGATTTAGGAAATGAACAATTGTCCCAAGAATGTTGTATTTTAATCCAGTGGTTCCTGACACTGCCTCAGAAACATCAGAAACAATTGGGAGAAGTTTTTAAAATATTAATGCGTAGTCTCCACACCTAAGAGAGCTCGTTTAATGAATCTAAGGTAAGGTCCAGGCAAACATTAGAAAGTGATTATTTGGAGTTAAAGCATTATAGTTCTTCAAACAGTGTCTTTTTAAAATGCAAAAGCTTCCATGAATATTAATATCTGAAATTGCTGTCAGTCTTCTTTTCTTCCTGAGCAGCATTGTCAAGATTTTTCTTCTAGTTGCCTGGTTCTGGGCCCTATAGGTATGACCTGCACCATCCTCAAGGTGAGTATATGTTCTTGGTGGCCCAGGACAGTCCAGTTTATATCTATCATTCTGGTCTAATTAGTAGTGGTACAGGCTCCATGGGTTCTCAAAAGTGTCTTGGTTTGAATGTTAAATTATATGTCACCCAAACTCTCCTATCAACCCCTAACCCCTTTTAATCATCTCTAGAGCCCAACACTTCCTGTCTATATCCACAAACTCTCTTCTAGCCAGGGCCATTTTACCTTTTGTATCCAGCCTCATCAATTCCATGTTCCTCACCAGAAATCCTCTCCTTGCACCTGGTCAAGCTGTCACCATTACCATTAAAATAAATCTCACAGTATTTAGCATGATGGGTCTCATCCTTCATGATGCGTTTCCTGCCCATTTTCAGACCCTGTCTCTGCCCTTTTACAGTCCTTTTGTGGACCCCTTCTTTTTGTTCCTATTTGCATACAGGATGCTGTTCTCTAGAGGCTTCACAGGTGACACTCATGGTAAAGAAGCTACCTGCCAGTGCAGGAGATGTAAGAAAGGAGCGTTCGATCCCTGGGTTGGGAAGATCCCCTGGACGAGGGCATGGCAATCCACTCCAATCTTCTTGCCTGGAGAGTCACATGGACAGAGGAGCCTGGCTGGCTACCGTCCATGGGTCAGAGTCAGACACAACTGAAGCAATTTAGCATGGCAAGGCACATGCTGTTCTCTCTGTCCAAATTCACTTTACCTATACCTTTAATTAGCAATCCCATATGCCCTGGAGTACTAAACACATAAGTCACATTCTTAATGGAACATTCTCCGACTTTCCAGGGAACAGTCACTGTAGGTTGACTTTGCATACAGTTCTCTTTCGGTTGTGATCTCATTGTTCCATATTTATTTGGTTGTTTTGTTTACTTTGTGTGCCTGTAAACTGACAGTTTATATTGAGGAGTAGAACTTGTATGTTTGTTTCTCCAGCCTCTATCTGAGGGTCTCCACTTAGTAAATAAACCCCTTGAAAGTGAAAGTGAAGTCGCTCAGTCGTGCCCGACTCTTAGCGACCCCATGGACTACAGCCTACCAGGCTCCTCCATCCATGGGATTTTCCAGGCAAGTGTACTGGAGTGGGGGGGTGCCATTGCCTTCTCCAAAATAAACCCCTTAACTGGAGATAAATTCAAAATACTAATCTAACACAAAGGAATGTGCTGCGATAACCACTATGCCCTAGACCCTGCGTGACGTTCCTAACATTTTACAGTGACCTTGAATAAATAAAACCAGAAACCGGGTTTAAATCACTGTTGCTCAAGTTCTTCCATAATGCAGTGAGATATATTCATTACAGACTGTTTTGAAGATAATCATTTCTATCGGTATTATTGTAAATGGGTTCTCAGGTGGAGCAGCAGTAAAGAATCCACCTGCTAATGCAGGAGACATGAGAGACAGGGGTTCAATCCCTGGGTCTGGAAGATCTCCTGGAGTAGAAAATGGCAACCCACTCCAGTATTCTTGCCTGGAAAATTCCATGGACAGAGGAACTTGGTGGCCTCAGTCTGTGGGTTGCAAAGAGTCGGGCATGACTAAGCAACTGTGCATATACTGTAAATATTGTAAGGAATATAATCATTATTTCTAATTCCTATAAATCCTAAGTGAAATAGGAATAGTAAGAGAAAATATATGCCTGTTTAGATGTATACACAAATAAATCATAGTCCTCATTCCAAAATATACACTGATTACTGATAATGAGATATGCCCTTCAGGCAATAAATTTAAACTTTCATTCTGACTGATGGCCTGTCCTAAGATTTGTCAAAAATATCTTTATTGAAATATTTATATGAAGATCAATTCTGTTAAAGTCAGAAGTAACCTTGGCTTCAAGTCAAGAAATTCCAAGCTCAAAAGATGATGTTTTTGAGAAAATTGAAATTTAATTGACTTTATCTGACCATTCTTATCAAAAGCTTTTTTCATTCAGGTTTACTGTGTCTACTTAAAGTCAAGTTTTAAATGAAGAGTGACTTCCAAAACATAAAAAAAATAAATAAAAGTAGATTTTTGGTAGTTATTTAATTTAGTTAAATTTTGCATTTGCTTTTATAAAAGATATGTGTGCCTGTGAGTGTGTATGTATGTGTGTGTGAGAGAGAAAATGATTTAGATAATGAAAATCTTATTTTCAAATACAAGGTACCTTATGTAACAATGTAGACTGCAAAATTTAGAATGACAAATTAGCTTCATAAAGCCCATGGTGGTTCTCCTAGCATTTACTTATTTAGTTGTTATTAGGGTATTAATCAGAGAAGGCAATGGCAACCCACTCCAGTATTCTTGCCTGCAAAATCCCATGGGTGGAGGAGCCTGGTAGGCTGCAGTCCATGGGGTCGCGAAGAGTCGGACACAACTGAGCGATTTCACTTTTCACTTTCATACTTTGGAGAAGGAAATGGCAACCCACTCCAGTGTTCTTGCCTGGAGAATCCCAGGGATGGGGGAGCCTGGTGGGCTGCCATCTATGGGGTCGCACAGAGTCAGACACAACAAGTCGCTTCAGTCGTGTCCGACTGTGTGCGACCCCATAGATGGCAGCTCAGCAGGGTATTAATACCTGATACCCTTGATAATCACTAATATTCAAAGCATGGATTTTGCTATGAGACTATAAATGCCTATAACAAGAATCTAGAAATTAGCAAGGAATGGTGATAGCAATGAGTTAATAGTTATTACGCTTAGAAAAAAACAAAAGTGATGGTTGAGGTAACTGCGTATGTCTAAGAGGAAACAAGTAGGTTATCTTATTGGAGATACACCATAGTGAGAGAGAATCCCCAGTTTCTATCTATAATTTGGAACCAAAATATATAGATCACCACAAAATTTCAAATTGAACACTTGATCTAGTTCTTGTGTAAATTGGCAGGAGGTTGCTAATTTTTGCAACAATCATCTTGAGGGCTCATATTTACCCATCTTCATACTGTGAGGTAAATTTACTTTCTTGGTTGAAGATTAAAAGAATGCGTCAATAATGAGACCAGTGATAAAGTTATGAACCAAAATTGGGTAAACACACCCTGAAGTGAAAAAGTAAATTTTATACAAAGTTTATTAACTACTCTAGAATGTGATTTTAGGGGCACTGAGACTATTTCTCCTGAATTACTCTCCTCTTTCCTAAGCCTGGACATTCCCTCCTTTAAAATGTGAACTCAGCAGGACAGATGTGCTGCTTGATCTTTTATCAGCCCCAGAAAATTGAGTGTGAATAAAGAATGAGAGCAAAGATGGCCAAGGGAGGGAATGAGCCTGGGAGAGTAAAATGTCACACAGCTACTAGAATAAGAAAGAGCTGTGAGCTAGAGAAAGGACATTCATCTGGTCAAATCGAAAGACAACTTTGCCAATGCCAGAATTCTGATGTCTTAATAAACTCATAAAAGGATAATGTCTGTGACCAAAGACTTTGTTTAAAATACATAAACACCTTAATTTGAATTCTATCAAATTACCAAGTTTAATAAATCTGGAGAGCTATCATTTGCTCTACCTGTGATCTTATAAATAGCACACATTCTGCGGTTTATTCCTTTCAGGAAAGATAACAGTGTGGCTGGGATTGTGGAAGGCAAGCTCTATTTCCTGAACTACTTCTTCCCTCCCCTCAAGTCAGCCATGGTCTCAAGGACTTTCAAACAAACCACAATTTAGCTTTCACATATGGGCAGCCCCGTACCAAATGAAGGAGGAAAATAGAAGCCCGAAAGGCTGACATCATAGGACTTAGAAATTTTCCATGAATCTACCTCTTCAACATGGCATCTAATTATGGAAATGTTTTCTCCATTGCCAGTTAATAACAGTAGAAAATTAACTCTAAAGCCTGCATAGATGATTCTTCACTTTGAGGTATAGTCAAAAACTAAAATTTCTTGACTTAAACATTGTAAATCATGGCCCACATAACCCTAGATACAGTGTTTATTCAGTGTTCATAATGGGATTGCTTGTCTCTATATGCCTTCATGTTTGGAAATTGGAAATTTCAAATTTGGAAAACTCAGCAGTGGCCACAGGACTGGAGAAAGTCAGTTTCATTCCAATCTCAAAGAAAGACAAGGCCTAAGAATGCTCAAACTACCACATGATTGCACTCATCTCATACACTAGTAAAGTAATGCTTAAAATTCTCTAAGCCAGGCTGAAGCAATACATGAAACGTGAACTTCCAGATGTTCAAGCTGGTTCTAGAAAAGGTAGAGGAAGAAGAGATTAAATTATCAACATCTGCTGGGTCATCAAAAAAGCAAGAGAGTCCCAGAAAAACATCTATTTCTGCTTTATTGACTATGCCAAAGCCTTTGACTGTGTGGATCACAATAAACTGTGGAAAATTCTTTAAAAGATGGAAATACCAGACCACCTGACCTGCCTCCTGAGAAATCTGTATGCAGGTCAGGAGGCAACAGTTAGAACTGGACAAGGAACAATAGACTGCTCCAAATAGGAAAAGGAGTTCGTCAAGGCTATATATTGTCACCCTGCTTATTTAACTTATATGCAGAGTACATCATGAGAAATGCTGGGCTGGATGAAGCACAAGCTGAGATCAAATATAACAGGAGAAATATCAATAACCTCAGATATGCAGATGACACCACCCTTATGGCAGAAAGTGAACAAGAACTAAAAAGCCTCTTGATGAAGGTGAAAGTGGAGAGTGAAAAAGTTGGCTTAAAGCTCAACATTCAGAAAACAAAAATCATGGCATTCGGTCCCATCACTTCATGGCAAATAGATGGAGAAACAGTGGAAACAGTGGCAGACTTTATCTTGGGGGCCTCCAAAATCACCGCGGATGGTGACTGCAGTTATGAAATTAAAAGACACTTACTTCTTGAACCAATCTAGACAGCATATTAAAAAGTAGAGATATTACTTTGTCAACAAAGATCCGTCTAGTCAAGGCTATGGTTTTTCCAGTAGTCATGCATGGATGTGAGAGTTGGACTATAAGGAAAGCTGAGCATCAAAGAACTGATGCTTTTGAACTGTGGTGTTGGAGAAAGACTCTTGAGAGTCCCTTGGACTGCAACAAGATCCACCCAGTCCATCCTAAAGGACATCAGTCCAGGTGTTCATTGGAAGGACTGATGTTGAAGCTGAGACTCCAATACTTTGGTCACCTGATGTGAAGAGCTGACTCATTGGAAAGACCCTGATGCTGGGTAAGATTAAGGGCAGGAGGAGAAGGGGACAACAGAGGATGAGATGGTTGGATGGCATCACTGACTCACTGGACATGAGTTTGGGTGAATTCCAGGAGTTGGTGATGGACAGGGAGGCCTGGCATGCTATAGTCCATGGGGTCACAAAGAGTCAGACACGACTGAGCAACTGAACTGAACTGAACTGATATGCCTTCATCCATAATAAATCTATTTGTTTTTTTGGCTTTAAGGGAAGCTTTTGATGGACTGTACACATGTTTTAAGGTCAGTAAACTGCTGATACATTTATTTAGAAATTATCTATAGCATAATTATTCTTGCAATAATCATTGCAGGAAGCAATTTTAGTTCACAGAAAGAAAATCTACCACATTACATTTTCAGATTACAAATGTCAACAGAAAGAACCAAGAAACTGTGGTCTTGGGCCAATCACAAAGCCTAGATGAGAACAAGGAGGCTTTCTTTCCCCATACCTGAGATACCTCAGCTGTGTCCTTGACTATGTGTCCTACTTCCTGGGTGGCTCTGGTGTCAGTGTATCTCCTGGTAATTTCTTCAATTATGCTTTGTTGAAAGGTAACTTAAATGCCTTTTGAAAAAACAAAACAAAACAAAACAAATACTTTTTTCCCTCCCTGGAACTTCTCTAGTAGGTTCACCTCTTTCTGGATCATGTTTCTGTTCTGTGCCCTGAAGAATGGAATTGGAGGTTGCCTGTCATACTTGCAAATCCATTAATGGCAGGCAAATTGTATTATTCCTGCACAAAAGACAATAGAAGAAAGGAGGGATAAAATCTGGTTTCCTGGAATAGTTCATTTCATACATTTAAGATCATTTTCTCTATTAAAGTATTTACTAGTTTGAGAAACATTATATCTTCAAGCTATCAGATGATTATAATTCTGCCACTATCTTCAATAGGTAGTTATGTGTTGCTATCATTCAAATGGTGTGAACAGAGCCCAATGTAAAGTATAAGTAGGCAGTTATTACAAATTTATACTTAGTTTCCAAATTATTTCTGACTTAGTTCCTTTTATTCTTAGATATTTTTTCACTGTGGTTCTGAAACTGGTCATGCTATTGCAAGATCTGGACCAAACCTGTCATAGTCTTATGATTAATGTCTGTAACATTCTCTTCAGAATTCCAAAAGTTGACTTCCATGCATATCTTCTGGGCCAGAATTTTTATTCCATGTTAGGGTCAAATGAGTAAAGTCAGCTTCACCCGTGCAGCCTTCTCTGGAGGTAAAGATGACCTTGCATCCCTGTAGGTGAGGAAGAAGAGGGATGCAGCGTGCTAGGTGGGTATACAGGGGTACCTATCACAGACATTGGAATATACAATGAGGTAAGCTTTGGTTTGATTTTTACACTATAAGAATGTCAAGCAGACCTTCATTTTATCAGATAAGGCCCTGAATTGATTGCCCAGGAAAGGCACTGAACATGTATCCCAAATCTACATTCACTCCCACCCCTACCACAACATAAGAGGGAGCTAGCCCTGGGATTTTCTCAAATGAAAGACTTTGGGTGAGCCTAAACCAAAAAGAAGATTTCTTCAGAAAATGGGAACTGAAAAGGCATTTTCTCTATCCACAGTCTATATCAATTCTATCAACTTAATCTTATTTAAGATTCAAAGAATTTCAGTCGGGTAAGAAAATAGTGACAGACCCAGTCAGTGTCAGGTATCTATTCCCCAAATACTGCACTCAGCTAGTTAGCAGGCTTGCAGTCCCCTGCATTTCCTGAGAGGCTTTACAGGAGACTCAGCTGTCTGTTTCTTTGCTGTAAACCAGTTAGTTTAAAAGCAGTCCTAGGAATGGGACCTGTTCAAGAAAGAATGGATTTTATGCCCTGCTTATTGCCTTCCAAATGCTAGGAGCTTTTCAGAGTAATAGCAACTGGTGTAAAAAGAGAATTTGAAATAAAAGAAGCTTTTATTGCCCCAGAAAGAGGCTGCCCATAAACTTTCCACCTGCCTTAACCACTGGGGAATGTGTATGTGTGTGTATAGATCAACAATTTCTGGCCAATGAGAATTTAGCTTTCCTATTAGCCTCATATCCTCCGGAATAATGTACATGATAAAAACAGAGCAGGAAAACAGGATCAAACCTCTTTAATTGTAGCTGTCAAATGTATTCCAGCCTAACACTTCATGCATTCTGTCATCAAGAGGACATTTTACTGCTGGCGCTGATGCCTTACCCTCGTGCAAAACCTTTCATCTTAGAATATCAAAGATTTCTGCAAATACTAATTCATTAATTAAGCCTCTTGATGATGGTTCAGAGAAAGAGAGAAGAAATGTATTTCAAAAAGAAAAAGATTTAAAATTCAGGTTGTTTGGGTGGCAGGACAAATGAACAAAGAATGCCATTTCACTCGTGTTGCTGTGACCCCCCACAGATCAGTCACTGAATTCAGAACAGACCTTTCTATGAAAATGCAAACATTTTTCAGGTGAACATTTCATAGCTTTGTCTTTAGTTTCTAATGAACCTTCTTCATGGCACTCGGTCACATCATTTGTCTCTAATTCGGTTGTTCCTTTGTTCTCCTTTTCTAATAGAATGTGAACCCTTATGAACTTGCTGAGATTTATCGGTTCACTTCAGAGTTGCAGTAGAAAACTGTGGTGTTAAAATCCCACCCCTAGGGAGAGGGAAACCTGCCTTGGATTTAAGCCAGTTTTTCAAGAAACTGTCCTCAAATGTAAAACCAATGAAAATATTTGAGTATTCTGGTTGTAATTAGTTGAAATGATGAAACTCAAAATAAATCAAAATAAAAAGTATTACCCCAAGTCAATATATAAATAAAAGAGACTGGAGAATATTTCAACTCTTTCTACCACCCAACCAACATAATTTAAGTGAATCACAGTCAATTCAGTGCTAATATATTGCTATTTCTTATGATGCTGAAGTGCAGCTGATTTTGATACAGACCCTTACCTGCTTTGAAAGAAAGGATTAGGGAGTGGTATATGGAAAACAGGGCTTCCCATGTGGCTCAGTGATAAAGAATTCACCTGCCAAGGCAGGAGACACAGGTACAATCATTGGGTTGGGAAGTTCCCCTGGAGGAGGAAATGGCAACCCACTCCAGTGTTCTTGCCTGGGAAATCCCATGGACAGGGGAGCCTGGTGTGTTATAGTCCATGGGGTCACAAAAGAGTTGGACACAACTTAGTGACTAAATAACACCCAAGAACACGTAGAAAACACTAGGAATGCATGCCCAGAATCACACAGCTACCCTCTGACCTGGAATCATATATATGTGTGTGTGTGTGTGTGTGTGTGTGTGTGTATATAATAATACATTAATATATTCAATTTTAATTATTCATTAAATTTTCTGAATTCTTCCAAGTGCATCTGAGGGTTACCAGTATAATCACTGGTAGTATCAGGAAGAATCTAATTGCTTGACTATGAACACTCCAGGAAGTAGTTTGTAAACCCACACTTAGAGCCATCATGACCAAGCCACTCAACCAATATTTAGTAAGTGGTACAGGCACTGTGTTGGTATCACATTTGATCCTTTCAATGTTCTTAGAAATTAAAACCCATATCCACAAGTCACACACTATTTCTATTCATAAGTTGATAATTTAATTCTCTCCTCCTCTCTCTGCCTTTCCACTCTCTCCAACAATGTAGCAGAGTGATGAAAAGCAGAGTACTGCAACAAGGATGCCAACCTCAGCTTCATACCATAAGATTCGTGTGACCTTGGAGGAACTGAGTTAACTTCTCTATGATTCACTTTTCTACTCTACAAAATGGAAGCAATCCAAGCATTACTTTGTTGAGTGACCCATTAAATGTTATATATGTTGGACACAAAGAGACTCACGTTCAAGGACAACACTTAGAGTCAAGCTAGAAGTATATTATGCAAAGCATAATACATCAAAATATGTTTAATTGTTAAATGGAGTGTATACACCAAGGGACAAAATCTAAACAATGCCCAACAGATAGCATTGTGGTTTTGAAAATGGCTGAGTGGATAATTCATAAACAATGCTTATTTCCCCATGTAATGCCTTCAGCAGCTCAACACTTAAGGCAATCAAATTATCCTAAAAAGGAAAGGAGGCCTCACAAATCTATGACAAAATTCCTTCAAACTGAAGACCCAAGTCTAGTTTCTACCTAGCCACAGTGATAGACAAATCCTTTTCATTTTTGTTACCATTTATCAAGCATCCACAGCATAGTTTATATTTAGAAAAAAATAAAGAATAAAATCCCTTCTTTCAAACACTTTATGTTCTACTTGGGTTGCTAAAGTATGCATTTGTAAAAAAAACTCCATTATAATATGTGTAATTAACCTCAAAGGAAATTGCTTTTGCTACGAAAATTCAGAGAGAGTGTGAGGACGCTGTGGGCTAATCTGATCAGAAACTATGATATGATGGAAATATATAATATGAGATTTAAAAGTCCAGATAACACTAGGCGAAAGAAAATCTGGAGAGATCATTTTGGGTATATAAACCAGAGTAAATCCACAACCATGAAACCAAATGACCAGTGTATGTAAAGTGTGGAAAATCACAGGAGGTTCTGCTAGGCAGGATGAATAAGCAAAACACCTTTTGGTTCCTTTAAACTTTACATATCTTCTGGTGAAGAGATACACAAAGTTTGCATGAAATAATTTGGAAAATAATAAAAAATGGTTTGACTGCAAGATAATATGAGCCAATGATGAGGTATGTGGTTATTTAAAGACTAACAAAATTTGAGCTACATTAATAGAATTATGGTGGCTTGAAAGCAAGAGAGTAATAGACCATGGTGAAAGAACTGCACTTAATTCTAGATATCACATTTTAGTTATAAACCAAATCCATCAAAAATGAATCCAGGCGAGATATTGAACTAGAAATTAGTTTAATAATTAAGCAACTAGAAACTCTCATATGAGGAATGGTTGAGATGTTTACTAAAAAACAGATGTCTCAAAATATTTTGAGGTTTGAGTGTAGAAGAGGAGTATATAGAGTCAATATTTTCAAGAAGAGCAGAAGGGGAAACTGTGGGAATATATTAGACTTCTATTCTCAACACAGACGAATTTCAATTACATGGAGCTACATAAAGTGAGGGGTGATGATGACATCTTCGCTAAAAATATTATACCTGAACTAAATGGCCATAGTTTTGTGTTCTATACACATAGTAGCTGGGGAATTGCATTCTATGAAACCAAAGGTTTTTCTGACAATAAAATTTTATTAATATTTTAATTCTATTTATATCAAAATATTCTCAGACAAATGATACTCCTCTGTGCAATCTCATTCAGATTCTAAACTATGAGGCTGATTTCCACAACAGACAATTGCTACAGGAATATTAGGGATCCCTTTGTTATAACCCTTCTATTTGTATTGAAAGATATTATCCATATTTCTCTAATTTGAAATGACAGTCCTTGAATTTGAATCCAAGTCAAGACAGAGTTAATAATAATATTAGTCACTCAGTCATGTCTGACTCTTTGCGATTGGATGGACTATAGCGCACCAGGCTCCTCTGTCCATGGAATTCCCCAGGCAACAATGCTGGAGTGGGTAGCCATTTCCTTCTCCAGGAGATCTTCCTAATCCATGGATTGATCCCAGGTCTCCTGCATTGCAGGCAGATTCTTTACTGTCTGGACCACCATGGAAGCCCAAGACAGAGTTAAGGTGTTTTCACAGAAGATAGACATTTGTAAGATATAACCACTTCTCTGCCTATGCATTTTTATGGCAGTGAGATTACACAGTGGGGTTCTAAGTCAACTATTTATAATTAAAATATTTCTTTTTATCCTGTTCATAAGACTCCCTAATCTTTTTTGAACTTGTTAGCTTAACTCTAACATATTCAAATACAAATGGTTTTACTATCATTATTAAAAACAGAAACACCTATTTGTGGATTGGATAATCATAATGGCTATATTTGGCAATGAAGTTATTGCATTAATATAAAGTAATTAATGCAAAGGCAAATGACCTAAGGCTGCAAGTATGAGTTTAATGAAGCAGCAGAATAAAGCCATACAGTCTGCGGATGTTTAAATTGTCATCATGCATAGATTGGAATTTCCATCCACCCGTTTTCTTCTGTTACACAATTCTGCATTTTTACGTGCCACTCTACAGGTAAAATTCCCCTTCTTCTATTTCCTCCAATTTTATCTTTCTTATGAAGGAGTTGGTTTATGTTCCTATGAATTAAGTTGTGCTGGTTTTCTTCCAGCTCATATGGTGACCTATAGAAAGAAAATAGTTGAGTTATTTGCATGACCTTTTATATTCAGTTTTGCACGAAATGAAATCATGTGCTTTTCTTGTAAAAGATACTAATGCCACTCAGCAGTGTATAGGGTTAATTGTTATTTTAATGAGAGTGACATGCAGCACTGGGTAAGAATATGATCTTAAAAGCTACAAGCTATAAAGGTCACATATCAGTGGAGTGGCAAGTTTTATGGCATATTGCTAGGAACCTGGTCCATTCTATGCTCACAATCATGTTATTCTTTGCTTAGTGCAGGTCATATGTTTTGACAGCAAACTAGAATTTTTATAGGAAAACATTGTGTTTTAAAATCTTTCCAAATATCTCAGTGTTCGACCTTGGGATTGTGTGACTGGAACAACCTTAAATGTAGACAGCACATCAAAGAATAATAGTTAAACTAATAAAGTTATAAACCAATGATAGAAATTCAAATCAGATTTCATAAATTATCTACAAAGATAATACCATTGGGTAATTCCCATGTCTGCATGCTCACAATTCCAAATAGCATGTGTTATAATGGCACAGGGTACAGGATTGTGAAGTAGCCCTCATAGTCAACAAAAGAGTCTGAAATGCAGTACTTGGATGAAATCTCAAAAACCAACAGAATGATCTCTGTCCATTTCCAAGGCAAACCATTCAATATCAGAATAATCCAAGTATGTGCCCAAACCAGTAATGTTGAAGAAGCTGAAGTTGAAAGGTTGGATGGGAACTAGAAGACTTTCTAGAATAACATCCAAAAAAGATGTCCTTTTCATTATAGGGGAATGGGATGCAAAAATAGGAAGTCAGAGATACCTGAGGTAACAGGCAACTTTGCCTTGGAGTACAAAATGGAGCAGGGCAAAGGCTAAGAATTTTACCAAGAGAACACACTGGTCATAGCAAACACTCTCTTCCAACAATACAAGAGAAGACTCTACATATGGACATCAATAGATGGTTAGTACCAAAATCAGACTGATTATATTCTTTGCAGACTAAGATGGAGAAATTCTATACAGTCAGCAAAAGCAAGACTGGGAGTTTATTGTGGCTCAGATCATGGAGTTCTTATTGCAAAACTCATACTTAAATTGAAGAAAGTAAGAAAAACCACTAGACCATTCAGGTGTGACCTAAACCAAATCCCTTATGACTATACAGTAGAAGTGACAAGTAGATTCAAAGGATTAGATCTGATAGATGGAGTGCCTGAAGAACTATGGACAGAGGTTTGTGACATTGTACAGAAGCTAGTGATAAAGACCATCCTCAAGAAAAAGACATGCAAAAAGGCAAATTGGTTAGCTGAGGAAGCCTTACAAAGTGCTATGAAAAGAGAAGCAAAAGGCAAAGGAGAAAAGTAAAGATATACCCACTAAAATGCAGAGTTCCAAAGAATAGCAAAGAGATATAAGACAGCCTTCCTCAGTGATCAATGTATAGAAACAGAGGAAAACAATAGAGTGGGACAGACAAGAGATCTCTTCAAGAAAATTAGAGCTATAAAGGGAAATTTTCAGGCAAAGATGGGCACAATAAAGGACAGAAAGGGTATGGATCTAACAGAAGCAGAAGAAATGAAGAAGAGGTGGCAAGAATACACAAGAAGAACTATCCAAAAAAATCTTCATGACTCAGATAACCATGATGGTGTGATCACTCATCTAGAGCCAGAGATCCTGGAACGTGAAGTCAAGTAGGCTTTAGGAAGCATCACTAGGAACAAAGCAGTGGAAGTGATGAAATTCCAGTTGAGCTATTTCAAATCCTAAAAGATGATGCTGTGAAAGTGCCACACTCAATATGCCTGCAAATTTGGAAAACTCAGCAGTGGCCACAGGACTGGGAAAGATCAGTTTTCATTCCAGTCCCAAAGAAAGGCAATGACCAAAAATGTTCAAGTGGCCGCACAATTGCAGTCATCTTAGTTCAGTTCAGTTCAGTCCTCAGTCATGTCCAATTCTTTGTGACCCCATGAAACTCAGCATGCCAGGTCTCCCTGTCCATCACCAACTCCCAGAGTCCTCCCAAACCCATGTGCATTGAGTCGGTGATGCCATCCAGCCATCTCATCCTCTGTCATCCCCTTCTCCTCCTGCCCTCAATCCTTCCCAGCATCAGGGTCTTTTCAAATGAGTCAGCTCTTTGTATCAGGTGGCCAAAGTATTGGAGTTTCAGCTTCAACATCAGTCCTTCCAATGAACACCCAGGACTGATCTCCTTTAGGATGACTGGTTGGATCTCCTTGCAGTCCAAGGGACTCTCAAGAGTCTTCTCCAACACCACAGTTCAAAAGCATCAATTCTTCAGCTCTCAGCTTTCTTCATAGTCCAACTCTCACATCCATACATAACTACTGGATAAATCATAGCCCTCACTAGACAGACATTTGTTGACAAAGTAATGTCTCTGCTTTTTAATATGCTGTCTAAGTTGTCATAACTTTCCTTCCAAGAAGTAAGCATCTTTTAATTTCATGGCTGCAATCACCATCTGCAGTGATTTTGGAGCCCAGAAAAATAAAGTCAGCCACTGTTTCCCCATTTATTTGCCATGAATTGATGGGACTGGTTGCCATGATCTTAGTTTTCTGAATGTTGAGCTTTAAGCCAACTTTTTCACTCTCCTCTTTCACTTTCATCAAGAGGCTCTTTAGTTCTTGTTCACTTTCTGCCATAAGGGTAAAGTTATTGATATTTCTCCTGGCAATCTTGATTCCAGCTTGTGCTTCTTCCAGCCCAGTGTTTCTCATGATGTACTCTGCATATAAGTTAAATAACCAGGGTGACAATATACAGCCTTGACGTACTCCTTTTCCCATTTGAACCAGCCTATTGTTACATGTCCAGTTCTAACTGTTGCTTCCTGACCTGCATACAGGTTTCTCAAGAAGCAGGTCAGGTGGTCTGGTATTTCCATTTATTTCAGAATTTTCCATAGTTTATTGTGATCCACACAGTCAAAGGCATTGGCATAGTCAATAAAGCAGAAACAGATGTTTTTCTGGAGCTCTCTTGCTTTTTCGATGATCCATCGGATGTTGGCAATTTGATCTCTGGTTCCTCTGCCTTTTCTGAAAACAGCTTGAACATCTGGAAGTTCATGGTTCATGTATTGCTGAAGCCTGGCTTGGAGAATTTCAGCATCACTTTACTAGCATGTGAGATGAGTGCAATTGTGCAGTAGTTTGAGCATTCTTTGGCCTTGTCTTTCTTTGGGATTGGAATGAAACTGAACTTTTCCAGTCCTGTGGCCACTGCTGAGTTTTCCAAATTTGTTGGCATATAGAGTGTAGCACTTTCACAGCATCATCTTTCAGGATTTGAAATAGCTCAACTGGAATTCTATCACCTCCACTAGTTTTGTTCATAGTGATGCTTCCTAAGGCCCACTTGACTTCACATTCCAGGATGTCTGGATCTAGGTGAGTGATCACACCATCGTAATGATCTGGGTTGTGATCTTTTTTGTACAGTTCTTCTGTGTATTCTTGCCACCTCTTCTTAATATCTTTTGCTTCTGTTAGGTCCCTACAATTTCTGCCATTTATTGAGCCCATCTTTGCATGACATGTTCCCTTGGTATCTCTAATTTTCTTGAAGAGATCTCTAGTCTTTCCTATTCTATTGTTTTCCTCTATTTCTTTGCATTGATCACTGAGGGAGGCTTTCTTATCTCTCCTTGCTATTCTTTGAAACTCTGCATTCAGATGGGTATATCTTTCTTTTTCTCCTTTGCTTTTTGCTTCCATTTTTTTAGAGCTATTTGTAAGGCCTCCTCAGACAGTCATTGTGCTTTTAGTCATCTCACATGCTAGCAAATGCTCAAAATTCTCCAAGCCCGGCTTCAACAGTATGTGAACTGTGAACTTCCAGATGTTCAAGCTACATTTAGAAAAGGCAGAGGAACTAGAGATCAAAATGCAAACATCCACTGTATCATGGAAAAAAGCAAGAGAGTTCCAGAAAACCATATATTTCTGCTTTTAACTATGCCAAAGCCTTTGACTGTGTGGATCACAATAAACTATGGAAAATTCTGAAAGAGATGGAAATACCGGATCACCTGACCTGCCCCTTTAAAAATCTGTATGCAAGTCAAGAAGCAACAGTTTGAACTGGACATGAAACAACAGACTGTTTCCAAATCAGGAAAGGAGTATGTCAAGGCTGCATATTGTCACCCTTCTTATTTAACTTATATGCAGAGGACATCATGCAAAATATTGGATTAGGTGAAACAAGCTGGAATCAAGATTGGTGGAGAAATATCAATAACCTCAGATATGCAGATGACACCACTCTTATGGCAGAAAGTGAACAAGAACTAAAGAACCTCTTGATGAAAGAGGAGAGTGTAAACGTTGGCTTAAATCTTAACATTCAGAAAACTAAGATCATGGCATCCAGTGCCATCACTTCATGGCAAACAGATGGGGAAACAATGGAAACAGTAACAGACTATTTTCTTGGGCTCCAAAATCACTGCAGATGGTAACTGGAGCCTTGAAAGTAAAAGATGCTTTTCCTTGAAAGAAAATATATGGCCAACCTAGACAGCATATGAAAAAGCAGAGACATTACTTTGCCAGCAAATGTCTGTCTAGTCAAAGCTATCATTTTTCCAGTAGCCATGTATGGGTGTGAGAGTTGGACTATAAAGGAAGTTGAGCACCAAAGAATTGATGCTTTTTAGCTGTTGTTTTTGAGAAGACTCTGGAGAGTCTTTTGGACTGCAAGGACATCCAACCAGTCAAACCTAAAGGAAATCATTCCTGAATAATCATTGGAAGGACTGATGCTGAATCTGAAACTCCAATATTCTGGACATTTGATGCAAAAAACTGACTCACTCGAAAAATACTGATGCTGGGAGAGACTGAAGGTTAGAGGAGAAGGGGACAACAGAGGATGAGATGGTTGGATGGTATCATCAATTCGATGGACATGAGTTTGAGTAAGCTTTGGGAGTTGGTGATGGACAGGGAAGCCTGGCATGCTGCAGCCCACGGGGTCACAAAGAGTTGGACACAACTGAGGCACTGAACCAAACTGAACTACAGGAGGATTATGTCCCATGTGGCATTGCCCAAATCAATGCACTTCTTGCAAAGTGAAGTTCAGTGTCTTTTCCTTGAAGTTTTTATTTTTATTTTTTTTCTTTCTTGTTACTCTCTCAGCTCCTTTGACCCCTTGAATAAACTTCTTGGAGATAAGATGCAACTTAGAATCAACATATTCACCTCTGTCTTCAAACAAACTGCACATAGACTCAGCCCAGAATGATAGATGAGCTATTTTATTCCAAGAATGAGTTTGTTTTGGGAATCTATTTCCACAGGAACTGTTTTAAATATCTCACTTCCATAAATTTTAAATTAACAATTGGTGAGCTTAACGATCACTGAAATTTATACTTGAAGATCTTTGGGGGAATGAGTTTTGCAAAAGCACACCTAGGAATTGGTGCATATTCTGCAGGAACTGATATAAAAATAAGTGCTGGTTTAGTCACTGCTGATAGGATGAATAAGGGGCCTTTAGTGAGGGCATGGGCCCTCATTTACTAAAGGCCAGTGGTTCAGAGGAGTCACCTGGCTTTGCTCAGTAACCAAAAGAGATTTAGATTCGAAATTAGACTACAGGAGACCATGACCACAAGAAGAGACAGATTTGGGCTCAGACAATTGATTCAGAATTCCTGGCTGCTTGTTATATAAGGATAATTTCATCTGCTTTTAGGCAATAAAGAAGAAAATCAGTCTCTATTTTGTGACTGCCCAATCTTTCTTCTACACAGTCTGCTTGGCCATTGTATGGTTACAGGAATCTGAAGCATGTATGAAAAATCAGCCCATTCCTGGTCCTTTCTGGGTAGTGACATTATCTTTTCTATACAGGGGCTGTCACAGGCTTCTAACAGAGCCCTATGAATGCCAGAGATAGCAGACTTTGGTTCAAGGGCCTTGTTTCTTTTAATTCTTTTCTTCCACAAATGACTAAAGATAAGTTTTCTTTTTTCTTTAAGAGACAGAACGCATAGAACTTCTAATATGTACATTGAATACTTCCCTGTTGTTTTCCCATCTTTCCCCTGAATCCTTAACATCTTGTGCTATACTTTTCTTGTACTCCTCCTCTAAGAGTACAATTAGTAATATAATTTTCAGATCATGGATTACCAAACCTTTCCAAGATCTTACAAATATGAAATGATGAGACCGGATAGGTGTCCACTGGAATTTCCATTTTCAGTGACGAAATGCAATATTTAGGAGAAAGAGTAATGTCTGTGTATCCCCATTCATTTTTGTCTCTTACCTAAAATTTGGAGAAAGAGAAAAATCTCCTCCAGGGCAAAAGTCAGAACTGAAAGTGTCAAGGAACTCAACTAATGTTGTTTGCAAGAACCTGATATCATAAATAGCATTGCTGGACCAGCCACTGAAGCTTTCCTCTTATGACCATTGTCACTCTAACATACCCCTAAATTCTTTAACAATATTTCTTCAGGAGTGAGTAAGGAGTTGTCATTTGGAACAAGAGATGTAGTCAAACACACTGCCTCTACCTTATTTGTAGAGTACTGGACAATACTATCCTTGTCCACATGGTTAGACTGTTCACAGGCTGAGGAATCATGTGGGAACATAAGCTGAAAAGTAAAGGAATAGCACTAGACTAGATAAAATTTGGAGGGAATGATGCTAAAGCTGAAACTCCAGTACTTTGGCCACCTCATGCAAAGAGTTGACTCATTGGAGAAGACTCTGATGCTGGGAGGGATTGGGGGCAGGAGGAGAAGTGGACGAGATGGCTGGATGGCATCACTGACTCAATGGACGTGAGTCTGAGTGAACTCCAGGAGTTGGTGATGGACAGGGAGGCCTGGCGTGCTGCGATTCATGGGGTCGCAAAGAGTCGGACACGACTGAGCGACTGAACTGAACTGAACTGAAGAGTACTGGGGAGAACAGGTCTTTTTCCCAAGAATGGGGATGAGGGGCTGGTCTCCTGCTTGGAACTGAAATGTGTGGCCTCAGTCCCTTTAGATGCTGGGATAATCAAGCTCACAGAGAAATTTTCTCCTGCTGTTTCTAGAGATCATTCTTCACAGAGCAGGCTTGCCACAAGGTATTTTATCTGACCTCTGATGTGCCAAAGCCTGAAGCAGAGCAAATCCAGGGCCTTCCGGAATAAGATTTTCAGAAACTCAAGGCACGTGTTGGAGCCAAATGGTCAAGAGCAAAGAGCAGGAGCATATGCCTACACACACACACACACACACACACACACACACACACATGTGCAAATGCAGATACACAGCCACAGAGACTTGCAAAAGTCTGTCGGCATCTGGAGCCCTTACTGAGAGCAAGATGTCTGAGGTCAGAGCACACATAGGAAATAGCAGTAGGGGAGTAGTTTTACTTCCATCATATTCAAGTTGACTTATCAGAATTCAACTGCATGATTGTGATAGTATCCAAACTGAGATCTAGAAATACTACTTAAGCAGTTTATGTTTCCTGTGGGACTTTGCCCAAGGCACGTGTTTATAATGGGTAGTTCTAGCCTCTACAGACATAGTAACATCCCACTGTGTATTTCTGATGCCTCACCATCAGTATGACAGCCCTTGTCTCAATTGATAGGCCATCAAGTGCCTGGTTCTTAAAATAAAGCTCTGTTATGGAGTAAGGAAGGTTCTGGGACAAAGGAAGACTTTCCTGACCTCAGGCTTTGGCTAGATTTGCTTCTGCTTTCCAGGAGTGCCTGTGCCTTCCCTCATCAGAGCTCTAACCTCAAATTATTTTGATATGTGTCTCTTCCACTGGTCTGGAGAGTCCTGGAAGGCAAGAGTTTTCTCACCTTTGCTGTCTAATAAGGCCTTGCACAGTGCCTGGCACATAGTAGGTTCTCAATAATTCCTACTATTCAATGCTTTAATAAATCTGAATTCTTATTCTTAAAGATAGATCTATTTATTAACCAAAAATTATTAGCACACATCATTTATGTGTGTATATAATTCCCTTTTCAGAGGGAAAAGAAAAAGAAGGTCTTGAAAGGTTTATTTACAAAGACTCTGTGTGTGTGTGTGTGTGTGTGCGCGTGCATGCATGCACACACAGAAAGGATTAGGAGACTAGGCCTAGATAGGGCTTAACTACTTGCTAAGATTTTATGCATTTCTCACTGTAATAAAATTTATAAAATAATTTAATCTATGTTAATTTGAATAGTATGGTGTATTTTCTAGACCCTGATTTTTGATCATCACTCCCCAAAAGAAAGGTTCTCACAGTATTTTTGTTTCTAATAACATAACATAACTTCATTATCTCATTATTGGGTGGAAGTCAGGTAGAATATATTGAAAACTTAAACCTTTTTAAAAGAAAGCTCTGCGGTTATAGATGCTGTTTGTTTGTGTTTTCCCATTTTATGCATCTTGCTCATCCCTGGTCCCTGTGGGCAGCTGAATGAAAGGTCAGGTTACTGTCAACTGTGAGAAAGGCTGTTTCAGAAATGTTTCCAGCTGAGATCTCCCAGGAGGTGTCACACCTTGACATGTGGAATAAGGTTTTAGAGAGATGCTCTTAAAATTCATATGTAAATTTTATCCCATGTGATTATATGCACGTGTATGTTATATTTATATAAGTATATAAATGTATGCATATGTATCTATAGGAGAATATATAAATGTATGTATGTGGTTTTGTGTATGTTCATGTTTGTTTTGTGTAGTGTGCATGCTTCTGTGTGTTGTATGTGTGTGTATTTCATATGTGTTTAGCTGTACATTTGTTGTACACATAAAGAAATATATATGTGCTGTGTGTGTGTGCTTGTGTGTGGCAGTTTTGCATTTTTTTCCATACATGCTCATGAAATGAAAGAGAAAATGTGTCATTATCTGCAGAGAATACAGCCTCAAATTAAACAGATTAAAAACAACCTTTCCTAGTCTGTCAGAGAAAATGTTGAAGGGTTTTCAAAAAGGGAAGAAAATCTCTAGGGCAACCATATCTATATTTGCATTCCTTGTTTCAGAATAAAGACAAAAAAAACACCAAACACATCCATGCCACACGCTCCTGACACAGAGTCATATTTTGAAAAGTGCTGGTTGGTAGCACCTCCGTGATATGCCTGCCTGTGACATTTTAAGATCACAAATTGCTGCTAGGAAACACTCCCTCTTTTCATATTTACACTTAAAAAACCTTTTCTTTTTAATGGTTAATTAGGTCACTAATCAAAAGAAGCTCTTAAGAGGAAAATGAAATGTTGACATTTTGCAATTATTTGCTACTGTGAATAATACATAAACATACTACTTATGGAGAAAGCAGCTTTCAACCTCTTTTTCTGCCATGAAAGCTCCTGTTGACAGCAGAATCCCTGTGCCATGGGTCACAGGCCGCCACTCTGCCTTCGGCCCACCTTGCATTCACTTTGGGTCATTTATGTGTCATTATACTGTGTTTTTCTCAAATGCAGAATCACTGACTAAATGTGTATGAGGGGGTGTGTGTGTGTGTGTGTGTGCGCGTGTGTGTATGTGTGAAAAATATTGTTCTTGTCTGTTTCCAGTTACATCATGAGTGTTAACACACTGGCACTTCATGAGCTAATTTTAGTAGAAATTCCTTTAAAAACATTTTAATCGGAAATAGATGGCATTCTAATAATCCTAATAATTTAGCCCTGAAGCACTTCCTGAATTCTTCAGCACTAGGGCTGTGACAAGCTCTAGGAATATGAAGATGGCTGGGACATGGTGTCTGCTGAAAAGGAGGTGACATGCAACACCCAGCTGCACTGAGGAACTGTCTTAGAATATATCAAATGTTCAGGATCTCATTTTATGCTTCCTGCAACTCAAATGATTTTATCTTTAACCTTGCCTCAAATGTCTAATCCATCGTCAAGACCACCACCAATGACTTCACTCTCTCAAAGTCTCCACCACAAGCCTCCTTTCCTCTAAATCTAGTCTTCTTTTATTGTAGGTTACTCATCTCCAGGATTATCACCTGCATGCTGTAAAGCCAGCATCCCACCCTTCTCTCCACCTTCACCACTACCCAGCTGGATCTGTCCTCTTGAACCATCATCTTCTTGCATTACTGTGTAGTCTTCAATCTGGCTCCCTGACCTCCAACTTTGCCCTCTTGTTGTATGACCTTTTGAAAAATGTAAATTAGATCACATAAATTACCTCCACAAGAGGTTGTAGGATGAAAAAAATAAGTTCTGTAAGTCCATTCACTTGTGTTGTCTCAGTTGCTCTCATACTAGTCTTGTGTCACCAGAAAACATGGGCAAAGAACCCAGCCTCTAAGCAGTTGTAATGTTTTCTTTAGGTTATTGTCACAGAACACCATAAACGAAGTGGCTTCAACTAATAGAACCTTTTTCTCAGTGTTCTGGAGGTCAGAAGTCTGAAATCAAGTTTTTGGCAGGGCCTGGTCTCTCTGACGGAGAAGGCAATGGCACCCCACTCCAGTACTCTTGCCTGGAAAATCCCATGGATGGAGGACCCTGGTACGCTGCAGTCCATGGGGTCACTAACAGTCGGGCATGACTAAGCGACTTCACTTTCACTTTTCACTTTCATGCATTGGAGAAGGAAATGGCAACCCACTCCAGTGTTCTTGCCTGGAGAATCCCAGGGACGGGGGAGCCTGGTGGGCTGCTGTCTATGGGGGTCGCACAGAGTCGGACACGACTGAAGCGGCTTAGCAGCAGCAGCAGCAGCTCTCTCTGAAGTCTTCTAGGAAAGTATCCTTCCTTGACTCTTCCTACTTTCCTATAGCAGCTGGAAGTCCAAGTGTTCTTAGCTTGTAGCTGCATCACTCCAATCTCTGCCTCTGTCATCACACGATCTTCTTCCATTTTGTCTGTGCATAAATGAGCTCTTTCTTCTTCTTGTAAGATAGTCAGTAGATTTAGAGGCCTACCCTTACCCAGGGTGACCTCTTCTTTACTGAACTAATTACACCTACAAAAACACTATTTCCAAGTGAAGTCACATTGTGAACTTCTAAATGGATGTGAGTTTTTTTGTGAGGACACTATTCAACTCACTACAGTAATGATTGAGTCCTTAGGAAGACAAGTGCATTCACAAACATGAGCTCATTCAAATTCTCAAAGATTAGATATTCTCATTTTCAAAAGGGACATTGTACACACCTACCTTCCTCCTTGAGTGGTGATGAAAAATTGAATGAATTATTTATGGAGAACACTTGTACACTACAAGGGTCTATACATATATGTCAAATGCTTTTATTATAAAGAAAACATATTGAGATATATACTTTTGGAATATATTATTACATGCAGAAATACCAAGTGAAATACTTCTGCATGTAAAATTTTGAATGCAACTGATTATCTTTAATTGTATATTCAACTAGACTTCCCTGGTGCCTCAGACAGTAAAGCGTCTGCCTGCAATGCAGGAGACCTGGGTTTGATCCCTGGGTCGGGAAGATCCCCTGGAGAAGGAAATGGCAACCCACTCCAGTGTTCTTGCCTGGAGAATCCCAGGGACGGGGGAGCCTGGTGGGCTGCTGTCTATGGGGGTCGCACAGAGTCGGACACGACTGAAGCGGCTTAGCAGCAGCAGCAGCAGCAGCTCTCTCTGAAGTCTTCTAGGAAAGTATCCTTCCTTGACTCTTCCTACTTTCCTATAGCAGCTGGAAGTCCAAGTGTTCTTAGCTTGTAGCTGCATCACTCCAATCTCTGCCTCTATCATCACACGATCTTCTTCCATTTTGTCTGTGCATAAATGAGCTCTTTCTTCTTCTTGTAAGATAGTCAGTAGATTTAGAGGCCTACCCTTACCCAGGGTGACCTCTTCTTTACTGAACTAATTACACCTACAAAAACACTATTTCCAAGTGAAGTCACATTGTGAACTTCTAAATGGATGTGAGTTTTTTTGTGAGGACACTATTCAACTCACTACAGTAATGATTGAGTCCTTAGGAAGACAAGTGCATTCACAAACATGAGCTCATTCAAATTCTCAAAGATTAGATATTCTCATTTTCAAAAGGGACATTGTACACACCTACCTTCCTCCTTGAGTGGTGATGAAAAATTGAATGAATTATTTATGGAGAACACTTGTACACTACAAGGGTCTATACATATATGTCAAATGCTTTTATTATAAAGAAAACATATTGAGATATATACTTTTGGAATATATTATTACATGCAGAAATACCAAGTGAAATACTTCTGCATGTAAAATTTTGAATGCAACTGATTATCTTTAATTGTATATTCAACTAGACTTCCCTGGTGCCTCAGACAGTAAAGCGTCTGCCTGCAATGCAGGAGACCTGGGTTTGATCCCTGGGTCGGGAAGATCCCCTGGAGAAGGAAATGGCAACCCACTCCAGTACTCTTGCCTGGAAAATCCCATGGACAGAGGAGCCTGGTAGGCTAGTTCTAGTATATTTTCAAATATATTGATTAATTATTAATGTTTTATAAAATTGGAAGGATTTTGATGGTTATATTTATATTGCCACATTTTAAAGATGAGGCAACTGAGCACAGGAAAATTAAGTTATATGTCCAAGCTTGTCCAGCTCATTGGTTGCAGAATGAGAACCCACTTTTTCTTATTTCTGAGTGAAACAAGCAGTGAATATAAGAAGCCAAATGATCTGATTGGCCCATGATTGGAGACTGATCTCAGTCTCTCCCACCTGCAGATATTCTGCTGGCAGTGATGTCTTTAATATAGGAGGCAGCAGGTAGATGTGAATTTAAAAACCTGATTTGACATAGAGAAGAAACTTGTGGTTGCCAAAGTGAAGTGGATTGAAAGAGGGATGGAGTGGGAATTTGGAGTGAGCAGATGCAAACTATTGCATATAGAATGGATAAACAACAGAGTCCTCTATAACAGAGGTAACTATATTCAGTATCCTATGATAAACCATAATGGAAAAAATATTTAAAAAATAATGTATATGTACATATGTATAACTGAATCACTTTGTTTTAGAGCAGATTTACACAACATTGTAAGTTAACTATACTTCAATAAAAATAGACTAAACTAAAAAAAAATAAAAGGCAACGTGAATTCAACTGAGATATTGAGTCATGACAATACTGCTTTTGTTTCTCAATCTCAGTTGGCTTTGTAAATTGTCAAATGAGAAAAAACAATATTTACTGATTGAATTAATGTAAATATTATTTGTTTAAAGTGGATGAATAACACTTATTAACTATGTGAGGTTAACTATACATACACATGTTAATGTACATTTTTTTTTATACATACACACACACATGAGATAGTGCAGCAAAAATCACATTGACAAAGGAGAGATGAAGATGATGATGATATGACCAAAATAACAGAGAAGTGATTGTATTTTGGGGAAGTAACTTTTTCTCAAGGAACTAATAAAATGCACTTAATTTGACCCTACTAGGTCCTTTGCTTATGTCATTTTATGAAATTTTCCCAACAACACAAGGTAACAAACATTACAGTTTTACAGATGAGAAAATTAAAGATCAAAACATTTAAGTAAGTTGCCCAAAGCCACCAATTTAATTATGCACCAAGATGGATTTCATGTCTAAGGGCAAAGGTTAGGATCTGTCTTGGAGCTGATATATACAGGCGGCAAAATATTTAGGGATGCAGCAAATAGAATTACAGTATTAGCAGAGCGGTTATTTATAAAGCCCTGTTGACACCCAGGCACTGATGGACGAGTCAGTAAATGCATGCTTCTGCACCTGGCAGTTTCCGGACAGCTTCCAAACTCAGATTGTGCCTTCTCTCTGCCTCTCGGGATGACGGCTTGATTAATGAGCTTCCATTCATAAAGCCTCCTGATGAGGAATGCGCACCATGGCTGTAAGTGGTAAGTCATATCATTGTTTGGATTGGCATTGAGACATGCCAGCAAAATCTCTCCCCCTGTGGCTATGGAAATGGATAGATGATACCATCAAATCTGTGGATTCACACTCACAAGTCTGTAGGCTTATCATAGGGGGCCACTTTGAGCAGAAGTCAGTTGGATTCCTTGCTAGATGTTATGTGTTACAGTTCTCTATGTTTATTAAGTATTTTCAAGATTATATCTTAAGTTAATCCTTTCTGAGTCTTTGGAATTCATTCTAGTTTAGCTCACAGATGAATGAAATATGGCAGAATTTTTTTTTTTTAAATACAATTGATTAGTTTTCTCTGAATATTTTTGATTTGGGGCAGAATCTAAGTAGGAAGTAGCATTGAAAAATATACCTTGCCATATGTAAAATTAGATAGCCAGTGGCAATTTGCTGTATGATTCAGGGAGCTCAAATCTGCTGCTCTGTGACAACCTAGAGGGTTGGAATGGGATGGGAGGGAGGTTTAAGAGGAAAGGGGCATACGTTCCTATGGCCTATTCATGTTGATGTATGGCAGAAACCAACACAATATTCTAAAGTTATCCTCTGATTAAAAATGAACAAATTAAAAAAAAAAAAGAGTTAAGGAGGATTGAAAAAATCACAGATGATCTTTCTACTTAAATAAAATTTTATTCAAAAATAAAGAAAAATATCTTTGAGAGATATAAATAAAACTATGGAAAAACTTAGGTATACTCTGGGGTTTGAGCTTCAGTGAAAAACTTAGAAAGGAATACAGTATATTTGTTAGGTTTTCAGCATCTCAGGGTTACACAGTTTTTATTTGCCAGCCAATTAGAATCAAATTTCTAAGTGTGTCTACAGAACTGGAAGAAAATACTTTTTTTTTTTAAGTTTAACAGATTTTTTTTTTGGAATACTAAACTTCCTTTTTTTTTTTAAATTAATTTCTTTTTAAAAGTGCAGTAGACACAGTCCAAATGAAAGCTGGCTATTGGTTCCTTCCAGGTTTATATTTCTGTGAGTTGATATTTTGAATTATTTAGGAGTTTTTCAATAATCTTCTGACAATGCACAGCATACAATTTCCAAAGAAAGAGTCAGAAGTATTTTGCAGAGTAAGATATGCTAGCTAATAAGGCCAATTATAAAATTTGCCCATTCATTCATTGATTTAAAAATATTTGTGGGGCAACTATCACATATGAGAGGTGATGGTAAGACTAGTAGGTCTGGAAAAAGTAAAAATCCATATAAGATTCAGCCTCAGCTATAGGAGATTTTTAGGGAGATATATACAAGCATGTTCTTATTTTATTGTCTGATAGACTGCATATAATATGTGCCACATGAACAGGACTCACAAAACATACACTGGAAGAAACTTAAAGAATTCACTAAATGATGCCATGAAACCATCTGGTGAACCAGTAAAGTCCCACTCTCTAACTCTGAAGAACTTATAACCCTGAGATCCAGTTTCTTCAGCAATTAAATTAAATTATATCATGTATGTAAATAAATGGTCACTTTTTTCCTGGCATATAGTACATGCTCAACTAATACTAGCTTCTGCTTCTTTCTTTTTACATCACTTAAACTTAATTGAATGCTATCAGTATTAATTCCATAAAAATTCTATAGACTTTTTTCTCTCTCAAGTCTTTTCAATTGGAGGATAATTTCTTTACAATGTTGTGTTCATTTCTGCCATGCAGCAACGCAAATCAGCCATAGTTATACATATGTCCCTTCCCTCTAGAACCTTCCTCCCACCCTCTACTTCATCCTATCCTCCTAGATTGTCACAGAGCACTGGGTTGAGCTTCCAGTATTATACGTAAAAATGCTATAGATTTTTGAAGGTAGAAACAAACTTTTTATATTTCTTCCTAGCAACCCTCATAATATGAATTGCAGAGATAAATGTCAAAATGAGCAACTGGTAAATATTTGGTGATAGATTGACCCAATGATTTTCTCTCCAATTTTTCTTTCATTATACTTTTCAGTGTGTATTCCCTTTTTATAGTGTCATTATCTCATCCTGCATATTTGACCGCTTCAGGAAAGCACCAGGCAGGCACATTGGATTGACTTCAATAAATTAACTTTATTTCAATAAATTAACTTTATTTCTTCTAAGTCCTAAGTCTTAGGGTACAGTACAATAGTAAAATTACAACCTCTTTTTAGGTATGTAGTTTATCCAAAATCCATGCCACCCTGCTCACATTATATATAATCCATCTTACTATGTAGCTATTTTAAATAAAACACAGTTCAATGTTATAACCACAGAGGAACACGAACACAGTACCAAAGTCATGCTCACTGAAACACAAGAATTCTGTGAATTCTGTAGCTTGCTACTTCATACTTATACTGTAATTGGGCTGTTAATTCTGTTCTTTACTCTAGAACACTGTCTATAGCTTCCACTGAAATAACTGAGCCATTTATGTTGGGAAGATTTCTTAAAGGAGAACATCTGATTACTCAAAATCATTTCATTAAGCTACAGTAGCAATGGCCTTCAATAGTCATAAAGGTTAATTGATAGACATTTTCATTAAAACTATTAGCTTTTAAAGTAGTTCTATGAAGCACTGATCACATTTCCCAGTGTGAGTGTTCAAAAAATAAAGAGACATTTCAAAAATTAATTTAGCAAATCCTTTAGCTAATTGTACATCTATTATGTGGTCAAATATGGAGGTCCAATGAGTCTTGTTTAGAAATTATAGCTGTCTCAAGGAGCACAATTAACAAACACAGAAGCAGTTATAACACAAAGTAATCCATGATTAAGGGCTCGCAAATGTCACAACATATTCAAGGACTTCAGAGGATGAAGATAATCTGGTTCAGTAGGGGTTGACTGGAAAAGCCTCAGGGAGGTGGTGGCCTCTGAGTAGGAATGAGAAGCAGTAGGATTTCAAAAGAACCATAAAGAGAACAATAAGCTCTGTCAGTATATATTTATGCTGGTTTCCTGCCAACAATTTGATTTCCTTTGAACATGGGCATCTTACAAGGGGTTTGCCCACACTTTTGGAAGTGTAGACATGTGTTTTGGGAAGTATATCTTATCAAAGCAAAGAGGTTAACATTTCACTCTCCAATAAAATGTTAGAAATAATCCTATGTGAGTCCTTCTAAGAGTCCACCTTCAAGTCTACATAGTTTTAGGTGGTGCTGCTCTGGGTAAAGTACTTTTTCTAGAAAAAATATAGACAGACAGATAGATATTTCTTTTTGTCTTTGGAGAGATCTGGGAATAAATCAAATAACACAAATCACTGAGTGATTTCTCAATCTTGCTCTCTCTCTTTCTCGCTCTCTTCTTTTCTTTCCTAGTCTCTGTTGCCACTTGAATTGATCAGCTTTACCTTCTGACTTCTTCTCCTAGTGGATTGCACAGCAAACTTTCCTTTACCTCAGTCAGAAACATAAACCTCCCCCTAGCTGCCTGCCTTGAAAGAACTTCTGACATCCAATCAGTCAGGAAGTCCTTCCCTTTCTACTTTCTCAATTATCTCCAAATACCATTCACTTTTCTCCTTTCTCGGCTACCATTTTGGTCAGGCTACCCTCAAGCAATTTTCTGATTATGAAGCATTTCCTCAATGTGGCCTTTTTGCTTCTAGGCTTGCCTACTTCTTTCTAAACCAGTTCATACACATTGGTGAAGACGATATTTCTACAGTGATAAAGTATTTCTGATTATAGAATTCAGCAAAAGTTTCATTTTTGATATGACGTAGGCAGTTCTTTGTTGTGGAAATACTTTTTGCTTTTTCAGTATCGATGTCTTTCTTCTGGTCTTTGTCGGTGATGGTTCTCTGCAGGACCAGCAGTCCTGTACACGTCTGAGTATAGGTCTTCTTTTCCAGAAATCTTCTTCCAACCTTCGTCCCTGGTGGGATTCTGGACCCTTTCTTCATGTTCTTTTGAAATCCCCTTTATATTTTTACCAGATTAGCTGCAATGTACTGTAATTGTCTATTTTTACTTATGCTTTCTTAAAAAGCGTCACACTTTTGTTGTTCTTCAGTGGCTCAGTCGTGTCTGACTCTTTGTGACCCCATGGACTGCAGAATGCCAGGCTTCCCTGTCCTTCACTATGTCTTAGAGCTTGCTCAAACTCATGTCCATTTAATTGGTGATATTATGCAATCATCTCATGCTCTGTCACCCCTTCTCCTCCTGCCTTTAATCTTCCCCAGAACCAGGATCTTTTCCAATGAGTCAAATCTTTGCATCAAGTGGCCAAAGTATTGGAGCTTCAGCTTCAGCATCTGTCCTTCTAATGAATATTCAGGGTTGATTTCCTTTAGGATTGACTGATTTGATCTCCTTGTTGTCCAAAGGACTCTCAAAGTCTTCTCTAGCACCACAGTTCAAAAGCTTCAATTCTTTGGTGCTCAGCCTTTTTAATGGTCCAACTCTCACATCCATACATGACTAATGGGAAAACCATAGTTTTGACTATACAGACCTTTGTTAGCAAAGTAATGTCTCTGTTTGTCACAGCTTTTCTTCCAAGGAGCTAGCATCTTTTCATTTCATAGCTGCAGTCACTGTCCGCAGTGGTTTTGGAGCCCAAGAAACTAAAGTCTGTCACTGTTTCCACTGTTTCCCAATCTATTTGCCATGTGGTGATGAACCAGATGCCATGATCTTAGTTTTTTGAATGTTGAGTTTTAAGCCAGCTTTTTCACTCTCCTCTTTCATCTTCATCAAGAGGCTTTTTATTTCCTCTTCAATTTCTGCCATCAGAGTAGATATGAGGTTATTGATATTTCTCCTGGAGATCTTGATTACAGCTTGAATTTCATCCAGCCCAGCATTTCTCATGATGGACTCTGCATATAAGTTAAATAAGGAGGGTGACAATATACAGCTTTGTTGTACTCCTTTCTCAATTTTGAACCAGTCCATTGTTCCATGTCTGGTTCTGTTACTTCTTGACTTGCATACAGGTTTCTCAGAAGGCAGGTAAGGTGGTCTGGTATTTCCATCACTTGAAGAATGTTTCAGTTTGTTATGATCCACACAATCAAAGGCTTTAGCATAATCAATGTAGCAGCAGTAGATATTTTTTTCTAGAATTCCCTTGCTTTTTCTATGATACAACAGTTGTTGGCGATTTGATCTCTGTCTCCTCTGCCTTTTCCAAATTCAGCCTATACATCTGGAAGTTCTTGGTTCAAGTACTGTTGAAGCCTAGCTTGAAGGATTTTGAGCATTACCTTGCTAGCATGTGAAATAAGTGCAATTGTTCAGTAGTTTGAACATTCTTTGGGATTAGAATGAAAATTGACCTTTTCCAGTCCTGTGGCCACTGACGAGTTTTCCAAATTTAAGCTCTTTAAGGGAAGCAATTAGACTTTAAAAAAAACATGTGCATAGCCTGTGAGAACCTCTCTGAGGCTCCACAAAACCACTCCTAGAGCTTTACCAATAGAGGAATGCAGAAATGTTTATAGGAGATGCTACTATTTTAATCAGATCAGATCAGATCAGTCACTCAGTTGTGTCCGACTCTTTGCAACCCCATGAATCGCAGCAGGCCAGACCTCCCTGTCCATCACCAACTCCTGGAGTTCACTGAGACTCACATCCATTGAGTCAGTGATGCCATCCAGCCATCTCATCCTCTGTCGTCCCCTTCTCCTCCTGCCCCCAATCCTTCCCAGCATCAGAGTCTTTTCCAATGAGTCAACTCTTCGCATGAGGTGGCCAAAGTACTGGAGTTTCAGCTTTAGCATCATTCCTTCCAAAGAAATCCCAGGGCTAATCTCCTTCAGAATGGACTGGTTGGATCTCCTTGCAGTCCAAGGGACTCTCAAGAGTCTTCTCCAACACCACAGTTCAAAAGCATCAATTCTTCGGCACTCAGCCTTCTTCACAGTCCAACTCTCACATCCATACATGACCACAGGAAAAACCATAGCCTTGACTAGATAAACCTTTGTTGGCAAAGTAATGTCTCTGCTTTTGAATATGCTATCTAGGTTGGTCATAACTGTCCTTCCAAGGAGTAACTGTGTTTTAATTTCATGGCTGCACTCACCATCTGCCATGATTTTGGAGCCCAGAAAAATAAAGTCTGACACTGTTTCCACTGTTTCCCCATCTATTTTCCCATCTGTTTCCCCACCATGAAGAGGTGGGACCGGATGCCATGTTCTTCGTTTTCTGAATGTTGAGCTTTAAGCCAACTTTTTCACTCTCCACTTTCACTTTCATCAAGAGGCTTTTGAGTTCCTCTTCACTTTCTGCCATAAGGGTGGTGTCATCTGTATATCTGAGGTTATTGATATTTCTCCCGGCAATCTTGATTCCAGCTTGTGTTTCTTCCAGTCCAGCGTTTCTCATGATGTACTCTGCATAGAAGTTAAATAAACAGGGTGACAATATACAGCCTTGACGAACTCCTTTTCCTATTTGGAACCAGTCTGTTGTTCCCTGTCCAGTTCTAACTGTTTCTTCCTGACCTGCATACAAATTTCTCAAGAGGCAGGTCAGGTGGTCTGGTATTCCCATCTCTTTTAGAATTTTCCACAGTTTATTGTGATCCACACAGTCAAAGGCTTTGGCATAGTCAATAAAGAAGAAATAGATGTTTTTCTGGAACCCTCTTGCTTTTTCTATGATCCAGCGGATGTTGGCAATTTGATCTCTGGTTCCTCTGCCTTTTCTAAAACCAGCTTGAACATCAGGAAGTTCACGGTTCGCATATTGCTGAAGCCTGGCTTGGAGAATTTTGAGCATTACTTTACTAGCATGTGAGATGAGTGCAATTGTGCGGTAGTCTGAGCATTCTTTGGCATTGCCTTTCTTTGGGATTGGAATGAAAACTGACCTTTTCCAGTCCTGTGGCCACTGCTGAGTTTTCCAAATTTGCTGGCATATTGAATGCAGCACTTTCACAGCATCATCTTTCAGGATTTGGAATAGGTCAACTGGAATTCCATCACCTCCACTAGCTTTGTTCATAGTGATGCTTTCTAAGGCCCCTTTGACTTCTCATTCCAGGATGTCTGGCTCTAGGTCAGTGATCACACCATCATGATTATCTGGGTTGTGAAGATCTTTTTTGTACAGTTCTTCTGTGTATTCTTGCCATCTCTTCTTAATATCTTCTGCTTCTGTTAGGTCCATACCATTTCTATCCTTTATCGAGCCCATCTTTGCCTGAAATGTTCCTTTGGTATCTCTGATTTTCTTCAAGAGATCCCAAGTCTTTCTCATTCTGTTGTTTTCCTCTATTTCTTTGCATTGATCACTGAAGAAGGCTTTCTTATCTCTTCTTGCTATTCTTTGGAACTCTGCATTCAGATGTTTATATCTTTCCTTTTCTCCTTTGCTTTTCACTTCTCTTCTTTTCACAGCTATTTGTAAGGCCTCCCCAGACAGCCATTTTGCTTTTTTGCATTTCTTTTCCATGGGAATGGTCTTGATCCCTGTCTCCTGTACAATGTCACGAACCTCATTCCATAGTTCATCAGGCACTCTATCAGATCTAGGCCCTTAAATCTATTTCTCACTTCCACTGTATAATCATAAGGGATTTGATTTAGGTCATACCTGAATGGTCTAGTGGTTTTCCCTACTTTCTTCAATTTCAGTCTGAATTTGGCAATAAGGAGTTCATGGCCTGAGCCACAGTCAGCTCCTGGTCTTGTTTTTGCTGACTGTATAGAGCTTCTCTATCTTTGGCTGCAAAGAATATAGTCAATCTGATTTTGGTGTTGACCATCTGGTGATGTCCATGTATAGAATCTTCTCTTGTGTTGTTGGAAGAGGGTGTTTGTTATGACTATTTTAATCAGTGATCTCAATTCGGAGGGACTCCAACAGTAGATTTTATGATAACATGAATTCTGATTTCAAAAGAGAAAAGTAAGGAATATTCAAAACTAAACTTCATCTGATCATATCTTATTTTAGTCTTGTGTGCATGCATACTTGGGAGAAGAGGGCCACAGAGGATGAGATTGTTGGATGGCATCACTGAGTCAGTGGACATGAGTTTGAATGAGCCCCGGGAGATAGTGAAGGACAGGGAATCCTGGTTTGCTGCAGTCTTTGGAGTTTCAAAGAGTTGTCATGACTCAGTGACTGAACAACAATACTGCTGCTGCTAAGTCGCTTCAGTCGTGTCCGACTCTGTGCGACCCCGTAGATGGCAGCCCACCAGGCTCCGCTGTCCCTGGGATTCTCCAGGCAAGAACACGGGAGTGGGTTGCCATTTCCTTCTCCAATGCATGAAGGTGAAAAGTGAAAGTGAAGTTGCTCAGTCATGTCCAACTCCTAGCGACCCCATGGACTGCAGCCTACCAGGCTCCTCCGTCCATGGGATTTTCCAGGCAAGAATACTGGAGTGGAGTGCCATTGCCTTCTCCGGAACAACAATAACAATACTTAATTATTCTCAAATTCACAGTGAGAGGCTCCTCCCAGAGTAAGACTTCTATCATACCATGACAGTTGGCATTCATTAAATGAATTGAGTAACCACTTAGTGAGGAATGCACAAGAAGAATTCTATTACTTTTTGACTCATTTTTCTGTGGATTTATATTACTTCTTTGGCTATGACCAAAAGGAAAAAAACAAACAAACAAGCAATAACAACTTGCTAACTATTGGTGCAAACATTGTACAATGTTAAATTCACAGACCAGTTTAGGATATAAGGTTAAATGTTAAGTTAAGGCAAACTATAGTTTGAAATGAAGTCAAGAACTGATACTACCTCACATAATCATTTAAGTAATCCTGTATGCACAGTGTAGCCACAAAGACTAAAGATCACTCACCTCTGCTTCCTCTGGGGAGAGTATACAGATATAGGCCTTCCAAGAATATGAATGAACAAGCCTGTGTTCACTAGAGGCAACTGGAGAAATCTAGGACTCTGGGTATCTTTCTTAGAGACAGGGATAAAAACCTAATAATAAAAAGTGTTTGGTTTGAGTCTCAGACTCACCACTTATTAACCTCTTATGATCTTTAGTTGAGAATAATGAAAAGACATACAGTTTATGGGCTTCCTAATCATGATAAACAAATGAGATAGTGGATATGCAAATGCAGTTTTAATCTTTAAAGCGTTACACATGTATTAAACTTGTATTCTATAAAGTAACAATATGTCAGTCTAAACTATCTCCAAGAGTAACTTTGGAGCTGCTCGTTTACTTGTCTAATGCATAAAATGTATTTATAGTTTCCTTTTACTTGAGGGAAGAACCAACAGCTATCTATCACGAAAATTCATTGACTATAATTTAGGAATTTTGAATTCGCTTTTAATCAACGGGAAACAACCAGGTGGTTTTGGACGAGTCACCCAACCTACACTCACCAGCAGAACAACGAGGCAGTAACGGCTGTTCTGAAAAAAGCAAACAAACAAAAAATAAGCTAACCAATACACACCGAAAAATAAACTACAGACATGTTTTGTTCGTAATTACTTTTGATAAGAAGGTGTTAATTTCAAAATATAGCTAGATAGAGATGGGTGAGAAAATTTTCCCATAATTGGAGTTTTCAAGGGCCTAGAAAAAGAGACACTTATAACTCCACAATTGCCAGCTAATTAAAAATAAATCAAGTTTTCATCTAATGTTAAAAACCATCTAATGAACCACAAAAGTCATAAACTCAAAAATAGTTACAAAAGAAAATTCATACATTGAATGCCCCAGAATTACAAGGTGCTGGGGATAATATAAGAGCTCTGAGAAAACATGTTTTCCCAATAAATTTATAATGTAGATGAGAAGAAAAAGATACACAAAAATACCTGAACTAGACCAGAAGGCTATGACCTCTTTCATCCTTCCTTGGCTGCATTCTACATGCTGCCAGATATTTGACCAAGACATGACAGATGCAGAACCGGCAGGTCTTAATCATCCCAGAGCTGCCTCACTCCTTTATGTGTGTGTGTGTGTGTGTGTGTTCAGCCAAATGGAGCTTACACAGCCACCAAACAGTCCCCACAGGATTCTCTATTCATTTCAGGTTAGGTCTGCATATGCCTTATTTTCATACACTCTTAGGATTCCTTTAGGGCCTAAAATGAAGAATGAAGAACTGAAGGAAAGAAGAGTAATGGGTCCTGATTATCCACGTATTGCCCTTTTCTTTGACATTATCTTGCTTCCCTGACCACAGCCTTGTTCTGCCAGATTTGTTTCATTTTCTGCATGACTTCATCTGGATGGGCATTTCAAGCTGTGATTTCCAAGTTTGATCTCCCATTGTAGACCCTGTTAACGCTGCAAAAAGAAGCTTTAAAGTTCAAAGTGACTTAGAATGAGCAATGTCTTAAAAGTTGGTATCTTTCTGATCCTCTGCTGTTGGCTGCTTCAAAGAATGTCAAATTATTGTACATTGTATCACAAATATCTCCAATGGGCATTCTTTAAAAATGCACTCAGGAAATCAGTCTTCCAGCTCAGAGGTTTGATGGTGCAACCCCTTGTTGTTGATGTGAAAAACTTGTTCTGTGAGTGGAACTTCAGCCTCACACATTTCTCCCTTATGGCTCCCAGCTCATTGTCCTTGCTCTCAAATAGTGACTGAGGTGATCTGATGTTTCCAGATTATTTTAGGAAACAATTGGACTCTTCTCTCCACATGCAGTATATTCCCCACCACCTCAGAGATAACAAATGCCCCAATGATGCTTTTGTGTTCCCTCCCTATTCAATCTTAGGCAAGCCTTTAAAGCAAATGAAACAATTAAATCTTTAACAAAGCATACAAATTAACGAGATCTTACTCTTCCAGAATTCTAACCACAAGCCATTCTTGAGGGGGTAGTCAACTTGTTTGGATCTGAGCTAAATACATAAGTCTTAAATTTTCATATAAATATTTTTATATACTTTGGTGAACAATTGTTTTCTACCTTTAATGGCAACCCACTCCAGTACTCTTGCCTGGAAAATCCCATGGATGGAGGAGCCTGGTAGGCTGCAGTCCATGGGATCGCTAAGAGTCGGACACGACTGGGTGACTTCACTTTCACTTTTCACTTTCATGCATTGGAGGAGGAAATGGCAACCCACTCCAGTATTCTTGCCTGGAGAATCCCAGGGACGGTGGGGCCTGGTGGGCTGCCGTCTATGGCGTCGCACAGAGTCGGACACGACTGAAGCAACTTAGCAGGGCTCTAAAATCTGCACTTCAGAGTTTGAAGATATATGCAAAATGGAAAATGTTTTGTTATAAGATGTAAAAACTCCTTTTTGGTAAATTATATTATACTCAGTATTTATACAAAATGTGCTGCACTGGATATGATTTATAACCAACTTCAAAATTCAATATCATATTATGATTTGAATGTAAAGTTGAGCTTCCTAATTAGAAACAGTGTTGAAATTAGAAACTGATATAAGCAAAAGCAAGTCAGCAAAAAAGAAGAAATAAAAATATGCCTAAAGTAGATGTGTAGGGAAGCCTCATTACCGTGTACCTAATGTATGTTAAACATACAATTACATGGACACTGATTAGGCTGAAATTAGTCATGGCAATATATAACAATAAAGCTATGCATTTTTTTATTCAGTTATATATTTAAAGTGAAAGAAAAATGGTTCTTGTTTTAGGTATTTAGAAAATTATTGATACTTCATTTTTGAATGTTGAACACAAGTAAATGCTAGTTATAGATATTTCTTTTCTAGCCTTTTGGTAGGGTTTTCAAGGACTCCTTGGCAAATAGGATAGCAAACTGACTCATGGAAAAATGAATACAATATTCTATAGTGCTCCTTGTTAATAAATTATTTTGTCCATTTTGATTTAGTCCCAACTATATAAAATCATTAAAAAATAGTTGAGAACACTAAGTGTTGTTCTATTGTTTGGTTTGCTTTCTAAAATGTTTTATTGTTGTATACATTGTTCAGAGTTCCACCAGTTTTTTTTTTTTTTTTTCCTTCCCAGAATGAACTGCACTCAGGTAGTAACTTTTGTAAATCCCAGGTAAACTTTACAACTCCCTTTCAATGAGGAAATGCATTCTGATTTTAATATTTTCTTTAATATATTACTGATTTCTTTTTCTTGCTGTGGACTTATTTTCAAAATAATGAAAAAGATTTCTTTTCCTTCTAGGATATATAAAAAATGTATGATGCCCCTTCCTTCTCCCAGGTCTAATTATGTTTAGGGTTCTTTTATAGTATGAAAATATTCACATATTTTTGTATTTATCAGTAATATGTATTAAAAGGTGCAAATGCAGGCATGGAAGTCTTCAAAATTACACTGATTTAAAGGTATGATTAAAATAATACTGTTGGATTATCTGCAGAGTGATGGAGCTGGTGCTTCTAGAAGAAGATGATGATACCAGCCTGAGATAAAGTTGGGTCCTCAGAGCCTGAAAGGACAAAGGGATGGTGGGTTCTGTGATGGTTCAACATGCTCATGCAGGATAGAATAGATTCCCAGTCATAGCAAGGTCCTGGCATAGATGCTTGGGCACCAAGCATTAAGCAGCATGGCCTTTGGAGCTTCAGTGAAAGAGATGGATGCCCCACTTAATAACAGACCTGAGGCTGGAAGAAAAGCACACAGATAAATGCACACATGAGGTTTCCCTTGTGGCTCAGTGGTGAAGAATCGCCTGCCAGTGTAGGAGGTGCAGGTTCAATCCCTAGGCTGAGAAGATCCCCTAGAGAAGAAATAGCAACCCACTCTGGTATTCTTGCTTGGGAAATCTCATGGACAAAGGAACCTGGCAAACCACAGTCCATGGGGTCACAAAAGAGTCGGATACAACTTAGAGACTAAACAACAATACATATATACATGAAATGTCTCCTAAAAGAGGTGTCGGATCTGGATAAGATTGAAGAAAGGTAAATAAATATGACATTTATTTCATTCTTCCCATAGTGAAGAAAATATATCTATTATGAAAATTGTAATAAAATAAGAATCTGAAATATAAAAATTCTTTTCCTTAGAAAATATACACCAGTATCTGGGGGAAAAAAAAAACTCTTAGGTTATAACAATGTTCTACTGATTTATTAGGGAGAGGATTAGTGTATGGAGAGTATTATGGTTTTGAATATAGCTTTCAATATGCTGTCTTGATCTAGTTTTGAGGCCTTAGGAGTGGTTGTTCCCCTCTTTGAGTATTCCATTAAATGCTTGCGTGCATACTAGAAAGAAAGTGAAAGAAAGTGAAGTCGCTCAGTCGTGTCCAACTCTTTGCGATCCCATGGACTATAGCCCACCAGGCTTCTCCATCCATGGAATTTTCCAAGCATGAGTACTGGAGTGGGTTGCCATTTACTTCTCCAAGGGATCTTCCTGATCTAGCGATTGAACCCAGGTCTCCTGCACTGAGGCAGACGCTTTACCATCTGAGCCACCAGGGAATCTCCCTGCGTGCATACTAAGGTGCTTCTGTTGCTGCTGCTGCTGCTAAGTCGCTTCAGTCATGTCCAACTCTATGCGACCCCATAGACAGCAGCCCACCAGGCTCCCCCGTCCCTGGGATTCTCCAGGCGAGAACACTGGAGTGGGTTGCCACTTCCTTCTCCAATGCATGAAAGTGAAAAGTGAAAGGGAAGTCGCTCAGTCGTATCCAACTCTTCACGACCCCATGGACTTCAGCCTACCAGGCTTCTCTGTCCATGGGATTTTCCAGGCAAGAGTACTGGAGTGGGGTGCCATTGGTTTCTCGTAAGGTGCTTCAATTGTGTCTAACTCTTTGGGACCCTATGGACTGTAGCCCACCTGGCTCCTCTGTCCATGGGTATTCTCCAGGCAAGAATACTGGAGTGGGTTGCCATGTTCTTCTCCAGGAGATCTTGACCCAGGGATTGAACATTTGTCTCTTATGTCTCCTGCATTGGCAAGTGAGTTCTTTACAACCAGTGCCACCTGGGAAGTCCATCCCATTAAGCCAACACCCCAGAATCACCACCTATGTTGGAATCTCACACTCTGGGGCACTGCATATCCAACCTATTCATCCCAGGGCCAACTATCAGACAAACAGGGATAGCACTTATGCCCGGAGCCTACTGAAATCATAAAAAAATTGCCAGTCCCCCTTAGATAGATCTGCTTAGCCTGTCTACCCATTCCTTTCCACAGAAACCACAATGAAGGTGCTTACTCACAGTTCCATTTCCCTCCTGCCTATGACCAACTGCAATGCTTCCCCTGAGTGGCCCTGGGTACCCAGGGTCTCCCCAGGGACCTCTGAGTAACAAAGTTTTATAGCACTTTTTGTCTCTCTAGATGTGCATCTGGCTTCCCCATCCCTCACTCAAGGCAATATAGTTAAAACAGGTTCTCGGGTATATTCACATTCACAACCAGAGCCCATGTGCATCTGAGGTTGGGAAGTGGGGTCAGTGGCTTTTTTTGTTGGGTCATGGTATGGCTTCCAAATGATGGTATCTTCTCATTAAAAAGCCCTTCTTTTCTGATGCTCTTGCCATTAGAGTTGACCACCCTCCATCCTACCTCAGTGTAGACACTACAGCCAGGTTATGTTCTTGGTTCACTTCTTCACCCCAAGTCTTGCCATTATCCTGGGTGAATTCAAAACCTATTTGTCCATTTATTCCACACTCCAGTATGTTGTTTCATTTATGTTGTTTGACTTATTCTTTCAACTGACCTTCATCTTCTTTTATCTTCAACCTCCTGGTCCCACAGTCACACTCTGAAATTGTTTCTGGTCAGAAACCCAAAATTAATCTCATCAGGCTAAAAATCAGGCTAAAATCAATGTCACAGGGTTGGTTCATTCTAGGAGTTCTAGGAAAAAAATCTGTTTCCTTGCTTTTGCCAGATTTTAGTGACCAACTAATTCCTTGGCCATGAAATCCTTCATCTTCAAAGCTAACATAGTATTGTCACATTCTGCCAATGACTCTACTTCTGTTACCACATTGCCTTCTCTCTAATTTACCTTTAAAATCATTTAATTTGGGGGTTTTAATTCTGGGAAAATTGAAGTAAACAAACCCCCACATGCTGTCTCTCTGGGGAAGAAAATGGTAATCTACTCCAGTATTCCAGCCAGGGTAATCCCACGGACAGAAGGGGCCTGGTGGGCTATAGTCCATTGTGTCGCAGAGTTGAACATGATTGAGGGACTGAGCACACGCTGTCTTTCCTAATGAATGCAACCATGAATCCTAGATCAATTTCATGAAGCAGCTATCTGAGGACTTAAAAAGTAAATGATAATAGTACAGATGGGGAAGGAAACTGAAATTCAAATTTCTCCTGAACTGTTGGTGTCTGATATCACTCTATCTGATCTCAAAAACAGCCTGAAACCCAGAAGTGTGCAATAGGTGTGTACTGAGAGAATTTCAAAATAAGCACTTACTTTTGAGCTGAGGAGTTGGAAAACAGTTCCTAAAGGTAAAGAAAGTGAAAAAGGGTATGGGGGAAGAGGAGAAAAATCACCGGTTTAGCACTATTTCATTGTTATTATTGTTGTTGCTGCTGTTTTCATTACTAATGACAGCAGTAGACAGTGAGGCATCTCAAGCTCAGAGGAAAGAGAAATGTTCTTTCTAATGAGAGGAATTGTGTTCCTCCGGAGCATAGAGCAAATTTCCCATTTTGCTCTCTTCATCTGCAAAGTTACCAAGTGGAACAGGATTCAGATACACTCTCTAGAAATACATTGCACAATAAGGAAGGTAAGTCCCTGATTTCTGGCTGGAAATCCCTTGCAGTTCAGTCAGTTAAGAATCTGCCTGTAATGCAGGAGACCAAGGTCTGACTTCAGAATGGGAAAGGTCCTCTGGAGAAGGAAATGACATTCCACTCCAGTATTCTTATCTGGAGAATCCCATGGACAGAGGACCCTGGCATGCTACAGTCCATGGGGTCGCAAGAGTCAGACACAACTTAGTGACTAAACCACCATCAAGCCCCTGATTTCTGCCTGGAAAACAGGTAAGAAAATACAGGAAGCCTGACAAATTCCAGAAAGAGTACAGTGAAGAAGAAAGTTAAAAAAAAAAAAAAAGATCACATAAAGTTGCATATGAACTCCTCGATTAACCTCTCAGTTGTTTATGAAAGAATTTTATTGCAAACAGCCTACCACATGAATTAAAAATTGAAGTACACAGCGATCTCCGCCCATACGCATAGTTGAGTTTGATTAGACTAACAATGCAAATGCTTAAAAAACTGAAATGACATGTCATTTATGAATGACATAAAAGTTACATCAGAATTTGCATCTTGAGAGTAATATGGCCAAATGCATGCTGCTGCTGCTGCTGCTGCTGCTAAGTTGCTTCAACTGTGTCCGATTCTGTGTGACCCCATAGACAGAAGCCCACCAGCCTCCCCCAACCCTGGGATTCTCCAGGCTAAAACAAATCAAAAGGCCAGCATTCATCATAAGATTAAGATTAGACATAGGCATTCACAATATAATTGTCAAAATGTTTAGCAAGCAATTATTATTACTTGACATAAAAAGGATGGGGAAAATCTAAACTCAAAAAAATAAAGACAAATGACAGATACCAATCTAGCAATGACTCTGGACTGTCAGTATAGAGATTATCAGAAAAAAATTTTAAAGCAGATTTTATAACCTTACTCCAGTAAATAAGGACAAACATTTTTTAAATAAACAGAAGGTAGGCTTAACAAAGAAATATATGATATAAAGAAAAATCAAACTGAAATTCTAAAGCTGAAAAATAAAACAAAGAAAATTCCATAGATGAGCTCAGCAGCACAGTGGGAATGACAGAATAAAGAGTCAATTAGCTTTAAGATACAAGATACATCATTAAAAAAAAAATCAAGCAAACAACAGAAAAAACAATTGAAAAAGGTACACAGAGCCTTAGTGACCTGTAGGACAATACCAAAAGATCTAATACTTAGGACACTGAAGTCCCAGAAGAAATGGGAAAAGTGTATAAAGAATAAAACACATTTAAAGACATAATGACTAAGAATTTTCCAAATTTGACGACAGGAATAAACAGACTGAAAATGCTCATCAATGGCAAGCAGTATAAACTCTAAGAAATCCATTCCTAAACACATCACAATCACATTTCTGAAAGCTAAAGAGAAATAAAAGTCCTAAAGGCAACTAGAGAAAAATAACATTTTACGTAGAGAAGCGATGATTCAAAGAACTGTGGACTGTTCATCAAAAACCACAGATGCCATAAGAATTGGAATAAAATATGTAAAGTACAGAAATAAAAGAATAATCAACTAGTATTATAGATCCAGGAGAAATAAGTATTTTTGAAATGAAAGTAGAATAAAAATTCTTTGAGACAAAACTAAGAAAATTAATATCTAGCAGATACACTCTAAAAGATATGCTGAAGGCTTTTTATACAAAAAGTAAATGATCTAGAGGGAAACTTGGAACATTAGGAATGAAGGAAGCACAGTATTGAATTAGAGCCACTTGGGTAAATATATTAAAGTATTCATAACCTCTCAAGTTCTTTAAAATAATGACTGAAAGAAAATAGATAACATAGTCAAGAAGTTATCAATGCAAATAGATGCAATATAAACATTAATTACAATATGAAAGGTGGGGGTGGGGATAAAGAGGAATAGATAGTGGTAAGTTTTCTACATTTTACTTGAAATGGTTAAATGTCAATCTTAAGTAGACTGCAAACATTAGGTATACGTATTTTAATTCTGAGCAATCACTAAATATTATGTAGAAATGTGAGAAGAAATCAGTAAGTTCATTTAAAAACTATATTAAAATATACAAATTATCTAAATATGCAAGAAAAGGGAAATAAAATAATTAACATGAAAGGGGGTAGAACAGAAAATACGTAAAGAAATGATAGTCATGAATTCAAACAAATCAATAATAATTTTAATATAAATTGATCTAGGCCCATAAATTTAAAAATTGGAGTCATCAGAATACACTTTTAAAAGACCCAAGTATCTGCTGTATACATTTAACCACTTCAAATTAAATTATATAAGTAGATTAAAAGTAAAAGAATGGACATTAACATAACATATAAGCTATCATCAAGAGAAAATTTGTGTAACTCTATTAATAGAGGACATATTAGTCTTCAGAGCAAAGGAAATTACAAAGATAAAGAGGGGTAATGTGTAACATAAATCTAGCAATAGGTTTCAGCAATCCCAAATAGGCATGAACCAAACAAAAGGACTTCAAAATGCATAAAGGAAAAACTGGTGGAACTGAAAGGAGAAATAGAATAATCCACAATTATATTTTGAGATTTCAGTACACTTCTCTCAACAATTGTTATAACCACTACAGAAGAAAATCAGCGAGGGCTAGAAGAACTAATCATCAATAAATTGTGTCCAATTGACATTTATAGGAAATCTTGCACAACAACAGAATAATATATGCCCTAAGTACTGCAGAACATTAACCAAAATACACAATATCTTAGTGTCGTAAAATAAACTGCAACAAAATTAAAATAATTGAAACCATACAGTGTATTTTCTGATTATAATAGAATTAAATTAGACATTAATAATATAAAGATAATTGGAAAATCCTCAAACATTTGGAAACTAAACAACAAACTTCAAAATAAATCCTCCTTTGAAAGAGAAATCTCAAGATAAATTAGAAAATATTTTGAATTGATTGAAAATGAAAATATAGAATAAAAAATGTATAGGGTGGAGTCAATAGTATTTTGAGAAAAAAATTATAATATTAAATACTTACATTAGCAAAGAAGAAATATTTCCAGTAAACAATTTAAACTTCTAGTTAAAGAAACAAATAAAAAGGCATAATAAATCTAGAAAAGATAGAAGGAATGAAATAATAAAGAGCTGAAGTCAGCAGAATTGAAATAAAATAAACCAAAGATCACTTTTCAGAAAATTAATAAAATTAATAAGCAGTTAGTCACACTAAAAATAGAAAAGAGAAAAGATACAAATCATTACTATCAAAAACTAAACAGAAATATCACTAGAGATTGCACAGACATTAAAACGATAGTATAGGAAAATGGTATATAACTCTGCAAATAAAAACAATTGGTATAGTACATCTAAAATTGCCAAAATTCCACCAAGAAGAAATACATAACATGAATGATTCTATCTAACTCAAATAATCGAACTAATTATTAAAAGACTTTGGAAAAAGAAATCTCCAGACCCAGAAATTTTCACTGGTTAATTCTACCAAACTTCTACAGAGTAAATAACAATAAGCTCATGACATTTCTTCTAAGAAATATAAAGGGAAACACTCCTCAAATCATTTTACGAGATTAGAATTACTCTAACACCAAGACCGGATACAAACAACACAAAAACAATAATAATAAAAAATATATATAGATCAATTTCTCTCATGAACATAGACACAAAAGTTTTTAATAAAATTCTAGTAAGTAAAACCCAGCAATATATAAATGCATTATACATCATAGCCAAATGTCATTTATCCTGAGAATGCAAAGCTCGTTCAAAATTTAAAAATTAATCTATGTAATCTACTATATTATATACTAAAGTTGAAAAAACATAGTCATGACAATTGATGGAAAAAAAATGACAAAATTCATCCTACACATGATAAAAAAAACACTCAGCAAATGAGGAATTGAAGCAACCTTCACATGAGGGACTTCCAGGTGGTTCAGAGGTAAAGAATCCACCTCCTAATGCAGGAGACATGGGTTCGATTCTTAGATCAGGAAGATCCCCTGGAGGGGGAAATGGCAACCCACTCCAGAATTTTTGCCTGCAAAATCCCACGGACAGAGGAGCCTGGTGGGCTACAGTCCATGGGTTTGCAGAGTCGGACACGACTGATTATAGCACGGCACAGTATCCTTCACATGATAGAGATCATCTACAGGAAAACTACAGTTCACAATATTTCAAATGATAAAAAGAAAAATAGTTATTCTCCCAAAGTTCAGGAATAAGATAAAGATCTTTGTTACCACTCCCATGCATCACACTGAATTCCCTAGTCAGTGTAATAAGTCAAGAAAAATTAATCTCTGAGAGAAACAGTTTGCAAAGGAAAAATAAAACTATTTATAAATTATCCGGTTGTCTGTATAGAAAATTTCATTAGATCTACTAAAAAGGAAATTGGAAGCCCAAATTAGAAAGCAATACCATTTGCAAAACTTGAAAAGAATGAAATAAAGCAACAGGTACAGGTTTTGTTATTTTAAATATTGTAAACATTGAGTAAGACCCTGAAGAAGCCTTAAATAAATGGAGATACATAATATGGTTAATATTTGGAAGATTTCACATTGTTGTTAATGGGGGCTTCCCTGATGAAAGGGAAATGTGGGGCTCCAGGGCACAAAAACTTTTCTGTGTTCCCTGTTTCTCATTTTTTATGAAGTAAGCTTCATTCATGGAGAAAGAAATGGAAACCCACTTCAGTACTCTTGGCTGGAGAATCTCATGGACAGATGAGCTTGGCAGGCTACACAGACCATGGAGTGGCAAAGAGTTGGACACTACTGAGGTGACTTAGCATGCATGCACACAGGCTTCATTCAGCCTGCATGACCTTCCCTTAAAACGGCAGCTTCAAACAGTTGCTAATCAGGGAAGGAAGGGGACGCAGGGACAAATAGTGCAGCCATGGGGCAGGGTTCTAATTCCTTCTCAAGGGATATCTGCAGCTCTTCTGCAGAAGTAATGCTATGCTAAGTCACTTCAGTCATGTCCGACTCTGTGCGACCCCATAGACGGCAGCCCACCAGGCTCCCTAATCCCTGGGATTCTCCAGGCAAGAACACTGGAGTGGGTTGCCATTTCCCTCTCAATGCATGAAAGTGAAAAGTGAAAGTGAAGTCGCTCAGTCGTGTCTGACTCAGTGACCCCATGGATTGCAGCCCACCAGGCTCCTCCGTCCATGGGATTTTCCAAGCAAGAGTACTGGAGTGGGGTGCCATTGCCTTCTTCTGCAGAAGTAAAGTCGCCACCAACTGGAAAATGTTAAGTGCTTGAAACATTTTTCATCTTAGAAAGAAAGTCACAGTTCAACAGCCTTAAGAACCACCAGATCCCTGACATCAGAGGACGTTTGGATTGAAGGAATGCAGGCCCTGCAAGCACCATGGTCCATGTCAGCTACCCTACATTTGACTATAAGACCCTCCACAAACCCCCTGGGTTAGGACACATAGTTTTGAGAGTAATAGCCTGCTATGACCCCCTTTACCTGGACAAGCAATAAAATCTATGATTTTCTGCTTTACCCAAACTCTCTCTCTGGGATGCAATGCAGTAACAGTGAACAGAGGCTGAATTTTGGCTAAAAGATATGAAATTATAAAGCCTCTAGAAGAAAATTTTCTAGAATTTTCTAGAAGAAAAGTTGTGTGGATTAGGTTCTCAGATAAGACACTAAAAAAGTCTATAAAATTCAAAAATCATTGCTTCATTTTATCAAAGTGTTTTAAATCTCCCTGTAAAAAACTTCATCAGAAGAATGAAAATACGTGTAACAGACAGGGAGAACATATTTATAAAGATGCATTTGACAAACAACATGTATCCAGAAAAAATAAAAAAAATTACATATAGCTAAACTTTGTGTAGTAGTATATTGGATAGAAATACAGAAAAATATTAACAATAATGACAAAATGATCAAATTTCAATAGCAAAGAAACAAACAACCTTGTTAAAAATTAACGAAACACTTAAACAGAAGCTTGCAAAGAAGACATACGGAAGACAAACAAGCATGTGGAAAGTTGTGCACTATTCTTAGGCATTAGGAAAATGCTAATTATAGCCATGGTACGATAACTGCCACACATCTATGATGACAGTTATGAACAAAAACAAAACAAAAAGCTGGCAATAGTACTGGTCCTGGCTAGAATGAGAAATCGATAATTCTCATATGCATATGATGAGATTTAATTATTTAATTATTATAACTATTCTGAAAAGCTGACAGTTAATCATAAAGTGAAACATATGCATGTTATATGCCACCGTGATTTCCAAACTAAGTATTTTCTAGGTAAAAACTTATTTTTGTGCAAAAATCTGTGGATAAATTGTGTGTACATACATATACATAAATATGTATATCAATTCATAGTTGATCCAGACTGAAAACACACCAAGGAGTCTTTGAGAAATGAGTAGAGAAACTAACTAGTGGTGAATCTGTACAATGGAATATTACTAATGCTGGAACCAATGAAGAGAAACAAACTACGGATACAAGCAGCTATATCGGTGTGTCTCAAAAGAGCTATGCTGAGAAAAGAAGCTATGCTCCTAAGTTTATATAGTGCATACTGCAAGATTCTGTTTATATAATACTCTGGAAAAAATAAAACTAGAGTGATGGAGAAGAAGAGAATAGTAGCCATGCTTTATACAGAGTATGCTGCTGCTGCTGCTGCTGCTAAGTCGCTTCAGTCGTGTCTGACTCTGTGCAACCCCATAGATGGCAGCCCACCAGAATTCCCCATCCCTGGGATTCTCCAGGCAAGAACACTGGAGTGGGTTGCCATTTCCTTCTCCAATGCATGAAAGTGAAAAGTGAAAGTGAAGTCGCTCAGTCGTGACTGACTCTTAGCGACCCCATGGACTGCAGCCTACCAGGCTCCTCTGTCCATGGGATTTTCCAGGCAAGAGTACTGGAGTGGGGTGCCATTGCCTTCTCCGTATACAGAGTATACGGGAGGTTTTTAAAGATGCTGAAATTGTTTTGTATCCTGATTGTGGTGGTGGATAACTGAATCTGTGTGTATGTGTGTGAAAACTTAGAGCTACACACCATAAAAAGCCAATTTTACTGTATATTAATTCAACAAATAAATTTTTGAAAATCTCTAAGTCTACAGAGGAGAAAAAAAATCATTTTATTTTTCTCCCAGCCTTTCACTTATATTCCAGACACATCTGAAATATTTTTAATATTATTTTCTTCATATCCTATATCGTGTGGAAGGAAGAGTGTGTGCGGCAGTTATATTAGGATCAAGGCTCAAGGGCTAGGTCAAACCTTGTGTATCAATATTTCAAGGGCATTGTGAATAGAGCTACCTTGTGGCTCATCTCCAGGGATGCCATTCACATTAAAACCACACAATGTTGCCCCTTGGAGAGGGTCTTCACTATGAAAGCTTTGCCATCACAAAACAGTATTTCCTACTTCCACCCTTTTCATACAAATCTCTTGTGATAATTTAAGTTTTACTAGTAATGGAATTTCACTTATGTATCTTAAGCCTTTAGTGCCTATTTGAAATGCCAATTTTGGGAGAGGTCACACTCTAAGCTACTGTATTAGTATGTGTATCAAGTACTGACTGTTCCTTAAAAAAATTTTTTTTCCATTTTATTTTTTAATGTGAGAGAAAAGACAGTATATATATGGAGAGAGTCAAGTGGATTATTTTCACTATAATTATAGTGTCTTATGAAGTTTCCTGGGTGGTACAGCAGTAAAGAAGCTACCTGAGGATGCAGGAGGTTCCATAGACTCAGATTTGGTCCGTGGGTTGGGAAGATCTCCTGGAGTAGGAAATGGCAATTTGCTTTAGTTCCTGAAAAGTCCCATGGACAAAGGAGCCTGGCAGGCCACAATTCATGGGGTTGCAAAGAGTCAGACATGACTGAGCTCATAGTGTCTTCTAGAAATTAGAAACTTATAGTAGTTCAAAATCTAAGATCACAGCCAGACCAAAAAAAAAAAAAAAAAATCTATACTACCTTTCATTTTCTTATCAGTAAAATGCTGATGATAACAAAGTCTACCTTATAGGGATGTTAAGAGTTAAATTAGTAGAAGAAAGTGTCTTGTATGCTGTGTTTTCAACAAATAGAAACTAATTCAGTGGAAAGGAAGAGGCACAGAAACACTATAGGAATTGATCATTTTAACTCTACTAACCCAACTGTAAGGAATGATCTATCATCCATGGCCTCAGGTAATGATTTTCAGACCTACTTCCTGGTCTCTTTAGTGGGCTGGTGGCTATTTGCAAAGCTAGCTAAATATTATTGGGTCCTAAATAATTTTTTTTTTAATAAACAAAAACTATCTCTTCCTGTCTTTTAATCCTTCAAGTTGTGAAATTCTATGCAGCCTAATCCTGAAAGGGATTCCCATGGTGTGGTACACACTAGAGCAATTAACTGATTACTGCTGTTCAGAAAATGTAGTCTTTGGCCTGGTAATAGCTGCCTCCTCCCAGCAAGACACAGTCTTGTTTATCGTTATTGGTTTGGACTCTTCTGAGAGTCTTTGACGCATATGACAAGGCTCATATCCAAGCCAATTTGAATTAATTTCATCCATAAGATTACATGAAAACTGGCAAATGCTTTCCAAAAATCAGAATCCCTTATATTTTCCTCTATTTCCTTCTTTCTTTTTCATTTACATTACCTAGGATTAAGTATCCTTATTGATCTGAAAACAGCTTCTTTGTTTTATACAGTTATGGATGGTTTACCTACTGAAACATTATTGGGTAAAATAACAGAGTCAGAGTTTTAAAGTTGGAATTGATAAAGCCAATTATGGTTTTATTCATGGGTTGGAAATAACAATTATTTTCTCAAGTTTATTTTCTAATAAAGATCACATGCACTTTCTTCTACCTTTAGGCAAGACATATTATTTAATCTACTTTACCTTTTTTTTCTCCCCAATACAATATTTTAGCAATAATACCTACATGTCTAGTCACTTCTGTGTTTCCTTAAGCAATTACACATGTGCTTTTGACCACCACCTCCTAACCTTTGAAAAAAGTTAAACTTCTTTGATCCACCCAGATTTAGAGTAGCTTGTCCCACCTGTGGTTTTCTGTCAACATCACCCTGCTGACCCACTTTTTTCATGTATACACCTCTCCACTCTTCAGAGAGATAAGAACTTCAAGGCAGGCAGCATGATGATGTAAAATGACACTTTTATTGAGAGAATATTTATTTTGTAATTGATTCATTTCTCCGCCCCTCTCTTAGAGAATAAATTTAGAGAAGTGCAAAATCTCTTAGAGCCTTTACTTGCTGCTAAGTCACTTCAGTAGTGCCCGACTCTGTGCGATCCCATAGATGGCAGCCCAGCAGGCTCCACCGTCCCTGGGATTCTCCAGGCAAGAACACTGCAGTGGGTTGCCATTTCCTTCTCCAAGAGCCTTTACTTACTCGCTTATAAAATGAGAAGAAACTGCAGATTGATAAGGGGCTTGACAGCAGGAGATGTGTACAGTCATATTTGTTTCTTTCTGCTAACTTAATACCCTCTCAAGCAAGAATTTTACCACCCATTACTATTGGCAGACTCTTTATTGAATACTGTGTTTCAATGCTCTTGAGATATGCCTCTTAAGTTTTTCTCTGTTCCTACCACTCACCACAGTATATACGCAGCTACCAAATAGTTATGCTACTTGCCTACTCCTTGGAGGCATTTGCATCTGATAGAATTCTTAGATCAAGTGTTTTACATCTAAATACAAAGTTCAATACATAAATGAATAATTGGTGAAGAGGAATCCCACTTTCTCCAATGATGCATGTTTCTGCCGGTATGTAGGGGCCACATTCTTTACTGAAATGATAGCTATTCCGGGACAGTCACTGATTTCATTTGTCACTTTATTGTCAGAGTCAGAAGAGTGAATTAAAGCTAGGGCTGTCATTGTCATTTTTTGAGAACATTTCTTTTCCAAGCCCAGTTTACAGTTTGCTGTTTCACAGGATAGAAAAGCATTTCTTAAGAGAAAATGTGGTCTTTGCCTTTCCTCATGACCTTCCCTTTTCTTGAAACATGAAAACAACTTTTTCACAAATGGTTCTCTCCCAGAGTCAGAACTCTAGGGCCAGACCATGTACATTGGGCAAGGTATAAAATTATTTTCTTTCACACATGACACCTATGCTCAGTTAGAGGAGAGAAGGGATCAAGTATCACAGGAGTCTGCTCTGTTCTGACAAAGCTCCCAGGAACGGAGCGCTTCCCTCAACTTTCAGGAATTCCTGATAATAAGGACATATGTGTAGCAAGGCCACTGTTTATTCATAACAACTTCGTATGAATTAGAAAGACATCCTTTGCATACATAGCATGCTTGACGAAAGGTAGTCTGGCTATATTTTAGTCCATTTTAGTCCCCTTGGCTATAAGTGATCAACTCACAGTGAACAATCCACAGAAATATACATGGTGATACTAGTGATGAAATTTCTCATTTTCCAACTCATTTTTTCTTTATGACACTATAGTTTTTCCCCCCGAAGAGTTAGCTGTTTTCTGTGTTCAGGGAAGAAAGTACGAAGAACTGTGTAAGGAAGAAACATTTCCCACCCTAAAATACTTCTCTTTGGCATGAGAGTTGTTTTAAGCTGATTATTTTTAAGAAACATAAGACTCAGGAAGTTTATTCTTTTTATCTTCCCCTACATCTCAAAGAACTTAGAGAACCTGATCCAGAAAGGGAGCCATCACCATAGATAACTACAGTCTAATATAAACTAGGTATGTAGACAGGGAGCAAAGTAGTCAAGTCTGGTAAAACCTTTCTGTGTTCCATCATTTCTGTATTGTCCAGCAACATCTGTTCACCAAGCATTTGCTCTTTCTATGAATTGCCTTCTTCCTCTTTGAAGTCTCAGAACTTTACCTCTTATCCATAGCTCAGAATACAACAGAAACCTCAATTTTCTGATTCCCCTTTGGGTCTCATATTCTATAGAACTCCTGCATATACATAATTAAATTTGTTTTTCCTGTTAAACTGTCTTGTGTCAATTTAATTATTAGGTCAGCCAGAAGAACCTCTACTAGAAGGGTAGGGGAAGATACTTTCTTATCAACAGCTACTAAAATAAAAGAAAATGCATTTCCATGCCAACATCATCAATATAAAGGCTTGAGAAAGGATCTCCCTTTGTGAATGAATTATAAGAAGAAAGAGAGATAGTGGACAAGACAGTGGTAAGGGGCCTGAGCGAAGGTGTGATTGGGCTCCAGTGAGAAAGTCTTTGAGATTTCTGGGCATTGTCCTCGGAAGACAAAGACGTATCAAAGAAAGAATAACTGTAAATAGAGCAGAAAATCCACTTATAGCCTTTCATACATGCTGCAACCTTGTTGGTTCAGTACCAGCAGCGCTTCCTGAACCCCTAAATAAGACCTAGAAACCACAGCTAGTAGTTTTGCAGGCAAAAATAAGTATCTAAGAACCAATACCTGCCCTCAATCAAAATATGTTCTTCAGTACTAGTGAAAGTCACTCAGTTGTGTCCGACTCTTTGCAACCTCATGGAGTATACAGTCCATGGAATTCTCCAGGCCACAATACTGGAGTGGGTAGCCTTTCCCTTCTCCAGGGGATCTTCCCAACCTAGGGATCGAACCTAGGTCTCCCACATTGCAGGCGGATTCTTTACCAGCTAAGCCACAAGGGATGCCCTCTTCAGTACTAAGACCCACTGAAATCTGGTTCAGCCCTAGAAAGCAGTGGTCATGGGAGGTGGATCCCAAAAGACAGTAGCTAATGTTTCTACCAGTTCACTGGGATGGTACATAAAATAGAGTAGAACTTGAGTTATTTGAAAAAGCGATGTTCAGGCCCACCTCCATCCTTAGATGACAATTATTGCGATCACTGGTGTCCGTTAAGGAAGGACAGCACCTGACATACTTGTCACACAATCATAGCAGGGACTTTCTTAAACTGTAGGCTCTTAGTTCCCAGACAGGATGAATTCTAAAAAAGGTGTAATGACCCCTGTCTTTTGACCTTCTTCATAGTGATATGGGTTCTGAATTACTTATCAAAATCAAATGGAAGATTCCCTAAATATAGACAGTGGGTCTTCAGCTAGCCTCTGAAAGAGAAATGTTTGTGATAGAGGATGTTTTAGGTACTATTGACACCTCATGTCTTTCTTACCTTCACTTTTGTCTCTTTACTTAATTGTGGCAAGAACACGTAACTTGAGATCCATCATCAACAAAAGTTTTACACTTGCAATACAGTATGACTAATTATAGGTATAATGTTATACAGCAGATCTCTGGAGCTTCTTCATCTTGCATGATTGAGATTTTATGCCAGTTGACTACCAACTCCCCATTTGTCTGTCCTCAAGCTGTGGTTTCTCAGGACACTTCCTCCTGGTCTGGCTTTAGCTGTAGAGGTAAAAACCTACTTCAGTTGTCCTCGGTCTCATCCTCTGCCACCACACCTTGGCACAGGAACATTTTCAGGACAGAAAAGATCTAACCTGACTTGACACGGCTGCTAGTCACAATGTTAACATCACAGAACTTGAAATTCTGAGAAAGCAAACCACAACCACAGTATATGTTCATATCCAAATATCTTACAGGGAGAGAAAAGTTTTGATCACCTCCCCAAATGACAGTCATTTCAGGGAACCTCAGCAACCAAGTCATGGGCCTAGAGGGGAGAAGGAATATATTAAGTGGTATATTCTCTGTACAGAACGGCAGGGGGCCTCAGGGTGACAATTAGAAATACTGGGCTAAATATTTACCTGGAAAATTTCTACCTTTCTCATTGACTTCTTCATTCTACTCCTCTACATACCCTAGTAGGATCAGGAAAAAAATATTATAGGGAAAATAAGGTAGAATTTTACCATTTCGGTCTGTATGTAACCAAGCTAGTTTGAGGAATTACATTCACTCACAGTACAAAAGTATTCTTTCCGGACCAAAGTAATTTAATTTCATCCACATTTCAGTGAGGGCTTTTGTGTGATGAAGCTTCAGCCTCTGTCAAAGAGGGAAATGACAGCTGGGGGAAGTGATCAGGTACATAGCTGAGTCACCACATTTCTACAAGAATGCATGTGGCCTCCTGATTTAAGGAACACCAGAACTTCACCTTGAAGATCCCAGAAATAAATGCACATGTAACAAAAACCTTATAAATGGAGAAAGGAAGACCCCCCCCCCCACACACACACATAGCCCTTCCTGTGCATGGGGAGAGACCACAGGCATGTGTGTGGCATGATAGGATAGTCTGCACACTCAGTTCTGTTTGCCCCACACGAAGAGGCAGACAGGGCCAAGTAGCTGAAGACAACAGGCACATTTTCCTAAGTCTGTGAAACCTATCATTGTTCATAGTGTCACACCATGGACAATTGGAAAAGCAGAACAAATGCAGACTTCGCTAGAGAAATATCTACTGCCTCCAAAAAGCAATTGAATAGCTTAGGGTGTCTTGTTTCAAAGAAATAGAAAAACTCACAGAAAAGCTTAGACCCCTTAGAGAATGTTCAGGAGTTCTCAATATTTGCAGGCAAACTGAATGTCTTTTGATTAATTTAGCACCCTCCTATCTTTCTCCTTCCTTTATCTCTGTCTCTCTGTCTCTCTCTTTTGCTCACTCACTCTCGCTGTCTCTGTTCTTCTTAAAGTCGTATCTTATGATTTGCTGAAAAAGTGGTTTATATTCTTCAGAAACACTGTGGGTGGCACTTTCACTTTAAGAATGAGGGGTGAGGGGAAACAAATCTTTTGTTGTCATGGAAGTATGTGTGTTTCAAAGGGCCATTTTAGAGTCACAATGCAGAGCCTAATAAATATTGATCAAAGTCTATTGATATCTCCAACATACTATGAGGCAAAAATGTATTTTCCTTGTGCTCTAAAAGTTGCAAAACTCACAAATGTCTGTGTTAGAAGAATTATGTGTAAAAGATAAAGCCTTTGTGGTCAAACCCCTGTGTTCCGCTCCACTACAAACAGATTCTGTTTGTAAAAGCACTGATTTCTGGCAACTCTCATCCTCCTGTCTCTCTGGAGGATGTGGGTCAAATATGGACACCACCAACTGGAAAAACATTTGGTAAAAATGTTACATGTACTTGGAAGTCTAGACTGTTTTTCATTTGCACAAAATTCTAAGTTGACTCCATAGGAGTCGCAGGAATTTGGAAGAAATACTTTAAATGTGTAGAAGATGGGACGTTAGGGCTACCACAGTTATCCTTTCGAGGAAGACATCTATCATTGTGTTTACATGATAAATAATTCCCCTCTAATTATTTATTTGGGTTCCTTAGTTTCTTGATAATTTTGATGAAGATAGTCATATATATATATATATATATATATATATTTAAGTTATGAACTATGGACTATGGAGGTGGTAATGGCAACCCACTCCAAAATTCTTGCCTGGAAAATCCCATGGACAGAGGAATCTGGTGGGCTACTGTCCATATGGTCACAAAGAATCAGACACGACTGAGTGACTGAGCACTGAGCACACATGGACTTCAGAGGCTAAATAATTACATCTTAATTTTTTCACTCTCTTTCTTGTTTTTATTGAAATTATATTTCTTTTAAAAATAAACCATCCTTTGTTCCCAAATTTTAAGTATTTATAATATCTGTGTTGTTCTTAGTCACTTAATCATGTCCAACTCTTTGTGACCCCATGGACTGTAGCCCTCCAGGCTCCACTGTCTGTGGGGATTCTCCAGGCAAGAATACTGGAGTGGGTTGCCATGCCTTCCACCAGGGGGTCTTCCTAACTCAGGGATCAAATCCATGTCTCCCGTATTGCAGGTGGATTCTTTACCCTCTGAGCCACCAGGGAAGCCCTTGAATACTGGAATGGGTAGCCTATCCCTTCTCCAAGGGAATTTTCCTGACCCAGGAATGGAATTGGGGTCTCTTGCATTGCCGGAAGATTCTTTACCAGCTGAGCTACCAGAGAAAACATATTAAGCTAAAACAACAACAACAACAACAACAACAACAACAACAAATGTAATCGCTTTTGGTAGTGAATTACTGAAGGCTTGAAATTCCTAAAGTATGTAGGGGAAATAGCCCACACAGTCCTATCATCTGGCTTTAAGGACTGTCTAATCCCAGGCAGCAAAAGTCATTGTGGTCCAGTGGGAATGGGTCTCCCTGGAGCTATGCTTTGTGGTGACCCTGACCATCATTTGGGGGGCATGCTGCATGGCATGTGGGGTCTCAGTTCCCCAACCAGGAACTGAACCTGTACCCACTGCGGTAGAAGAGCAGAGTCTTAACCACTGAACCACCAGGCAAGTCCCAACCTTGAGCAATCTTACATATGGGTTAGCAAATTATTGTAGACACCATGACCAAGGCTTCAGGAGTTGTTTAAGTAAGTAGCACAGGGGGTTACTTAGGATGGAGAACAACCCCACTACCTGCTATCTCTTCCTGTTCATTGATTTTGCTTCAAGGTCAGTATCCTGAACTACCCAGAGGAGTTTAAAGAAAGCCTTTATCTTCAAACTGTACTTCTGGATCTTCTGGGCCCTCTTAGGTTGAAACTCTTAGGAAGAAGAAAATCTTGCTCAGAGAAGAGATGCATGAGCAACTCAGGGTTAATTTACCCAAGCACGTTTGAATTTCCAGGGAGGGTTCAAGTCCGGACGCTGTCTCTCTTGGGAGATGGATGAGAAAGCATTTAGCATGGGATTCTGCACGTCTGCCAAATTCTGGTGTAGAGAAAGAGTTCACCACTCAGAGAAGCTTCAAATTACTTAAAGTCATTAACTTCTGGCCTAGTCAGAATTGAGCCTTATTTGAATGTTGCATTCTCATTGTTACTAAGATATCACGGCTACAAGGGAGCACTGAAGACACAAAAGTCATTGACTCCAGTCAAGTCAGCTAAGCTCTTCCAGAATTAGTCACCTGGACAGGCCCCTTTCAGTATCTGACACCTTATGGCTAAAGGAAGTCCTTTATCCCACAGCGTTCAAGATATCAAAGTCAGAGGGGAGGCCATGACCCACACGTTCTTTCTTGGGACTTTCTAAACCTCAGTACAGCTTATTAACTAGGATTTTAGCAACAGCAATGATTTAATGTGGTAGAATAATCAGATAGCAGGTAGTTTAACAATTTCTCTATTTTTCTTACCTTTATAATCTTTTATAGTTATTTTTAAGATGCAAAAAAGCAGCAATGTGAATGAAATTAGGAGTAACCACCATCTCTTAGATATTAAGCAGCTTTGAAAAGACAACTTTAAGTGAATGCAACTGCAGTGTTATTTTTACTAGCACAAGTGCATGATTTTTATTTATTTATTTATTCATGTACATTATTTTACCTTGTGACCCGGAAGGTGTGGGCCCAAGAAAGTGGTTGCTTCTGAAGAGCCTCTGGAGATATTGCAATGATTATTTCACTAACCATAATTTTTGCAGGACATTGATCTTTTCATTGTCAGTATAACCGAGAGAAGCAAAGAGTAACTGTCTATGATTTTTTATAAAGTTATAAGAAATTCAATGAATTAAATTCTCTATGTTGCTAAGGTTCATGCTTTTCAATTTCAAAATCTGCTGTTGAAAATCTTATTATGATGTGTAAGTCTACTTCCATGGTAACTATGGAGAGTCTTACAAACATCATTGATTTTCTTTTTTCTTCCTTTCTTTCCCTGACTTGTCATGTCTTGCCTTTGCCCTTCTTCCTCTTTTCTTCATTTTGTTTCATCCTTCATTCTTCCTGTTTCATTATTTCTTTTCTTTTTTATTTTTAACTATTTGGCCAATATAAGAGCTGGTAGGACCTCTACATATAACTCTGAATCTGATTTTACAAGGAACTCAGAAAAAACATGAAACGCCGAGAGCCTAGAGATAATTTTTACTCTTCAGTCTAAATTCATTAATCACCAGACCTCACTTTGCCTCTTATCCCTCTCACCTTTATTTTTTTTCTTTTTTTTTAAATCAAAATTCAACTCTGAAATAAAAATAAATGTGGTCAATCACTGGTTTTAACTTTTTCAAATGGTTGAAGTTCTATAATAAAACACACTTTAATAAACCAGAGTTCCTCCTTTTTTGTACACACGATTTTAGGCATAGAATAAATGAAGATTTAAGCCAAATTCTCCAATCCTTGCCCATCTGCCTCTGACCATCAGGTAGGTGGCATCTGGAGACAGGGAAGGAGAAGACCTCAGATCAGCATGGCCCCACCTAAAACAGCATCACATTTGTGGGGTGATTTGAGATATGCTTGGAGAAACTCCTCACTTTCAAAGTCCCTCTTGAGAAGATTTCATGATTAGGAACAGACTGGTTTATTATAAAATTTGTGCCTTTTTAATTAAAAATGTGCCTAGAAAGGAGCATAGGTTGGGTTATATGTAATTCAATATTAACTACTGTACTAACATTCTTTCTTGACTGTTGGTCTTTAAAGTTGGAAAGGAAATATGAAGACACATGTTTTCAAAGTCTGAACGAGATTGGACAAAAGAGTAGCTCATTGATAAGAAGAAAGTCACATATTTCACATACACGTTTATGGAAATTCATAGCATGGCCCTAACCAGAAAAGTGAGGGAAATTTGAGTCCAACACCTTTATCCTTCCTTGAAGACCTTTTTTCTACCAGGAACTTCCAGATGAAAAAATGGCCCCAGGGAAATCACACAGCCTCTTTGATGTTCAAGTGTCTCTCCTACTGCAGCTTGATCTTGTCAACCAGCACAGATCCTCCACTTCCATCCTTAACTGGATCATAGGCTAAAAGGCTAAAAGGATCTAATAACAAAATTTCCAACAAGTACAAAACAAAACAAAAATCCCTTCCCAAATGTATTTCCACTTGTCTTAACAAATGAGGTCATCTCTCCAGTGAGAGGTTGAAGCTGGGCTAGTTTGGGGCAGGTAGAACCCCCTTGTAATTCCTCAAAGCACACTCAGTGCTGCAGGGACCATTTCTTTTGCCAGCCTTCAAGGTTCATTGTTGTCTATACACCCTAAACCATAAAATAGGGCCACACATTAGCTAATGGAGGCAGAGGCTGGAATGCCAGCACACTCACTGGTGATTTACTCAGCTCAGACTGCCTTTTCAAAGTTTGATCTAGTTTTATTAAAGTAGTCTTCCAGTTTTTAAAAGTTTGTAAATGTTCAATTAAAAAAGCCCGCTGTGAATTTAGGATCCTATTGCATTTTTTTTTTTTTTTCCTTTTCATTAACAGTGGCCTTGAGCATATCAACCAACTCCTCAGTCAGCAAATTCTATAGGGGGCTTTAGAAGTCTATTTTCCCCACTGCAGTTTCCTTTAAAGTTAAAAATGCCTCTGCTTATTACCATTCCAGGCCCTTCTCATATTCTCTCAGCTAGATCCAAATGAAATGTGCTCTTTCATGGAAAGAGTTCTGCTTTCCATGTTCTGCTTTCTATGGCTATGAGACCAATGGCTCATAAGCAGGTACTCTACAGCCACTGCATCCAGATACCAGTCCATTCCAAGCAGTCAATCTCTTAGAAATGATTCTTGCCATTCGCAAGTGCCTCTATTGTTGTTCTGCCTGTCCTGTCCTCTTTCTTGAACCCAGCACTCCAGTTAAACAGATGATCTGACATGATGGCACACTTGTCATCCAATATGGCAAGGCCACTTCAAGAGCCTAGTCCCTGATTGCAGACAAGAAACTTGGGTTATTTAACAAATGGCATAGGAGCTTCGTAGGAGGCAACATCTCTAGACTTATTGCTTAAAATGGGCTTGCAGGAATGAAGATATGATTGTCATTCATTTTCCTAAATTATTATAGTATTTATTTAAATTGTTGGGCTACTTGCCTTATCTTCCTTACTAGTCAGTAATATCCTTGGGTAATATTCCAATACTCCGGTGCCTCAAACAGAATCTTTCAGATAGACCAGGCCCAATAAACACTGAGGGAACTCAATTTAATAAATTGAGAGAGCCACTCATTTGGGTTTCTAATACAAAATGGCCTTGGCTATTCTGTTTTAAAATATTTAGCAGTTCAGTTAAAAACGCCCCTGTGAATCTTTTATGACATCATTTATCTTTCTATTTCTTTTCAGTTTTAAATTGTGCTGCCAGATTTATTTGCTGTGGTATTAGGTTTCCGTGTCTGCCCAGTTCTAGCCCAGCTCTTCTAATGCAATTCAGTCTTTTTACTGCAAGACTCAGACTCGAATATTAAATCAACATTTGCCATTAAGACTCCACATTTATCTATGGGATGATGATTGGATTCATCTTTTGGAAAGGAATCTATATAAATACATCTTCTCTAGTAATTTCCAAAGATAATCCACCCGCTTCATGTTTCTTAAAAACGTGGACTCCAGGACTTTGTGAGTGGCTTTCCTTTTCTACCACAGGATCCGCTGTCATTTCATTACCCCCACCTTGTGATTTTCTGATGTTTGCAGCCAAATAAGTTTCTTCAAGCAATGCTGCATGGTTTGCCATTTTTATTAAAAGCAGAATCTGATCAATGATGTTCCAATTATAAAGGTAAAAAAAAAGGAAAAGATAATCAGACTTTGAATTAAATCACATCTGGACTGGCCCATAGTTGAAGGCACTAATAATATATTGCATATGTATTTGTGCAGAGTGTGCCAGAAGTGAATTCCACATCATTAACAAAGTTCTCTATCGATCGCTCATGATCTGGCAGCTGTAACCAGGAAGGTGCAGAATCAAGTCCTCTTGCTGCTGAATATGTATCATCATGGCCCATGCCAGTCCCTTCTCTGCCTGCAGGGTCTGCCAGCCTCACAGCTGCTTGGAGAGCAGAACGGGGGGTTTGCATTGAAGCCCTTCAAGTCATTTCTCTCCGAGAAAGGGATCTTGCATTTTAAACACCACTGCACAAAGAACTTGGAATGCCTTCCCTGAGTCAGTTCTCCTGACTCACTCCAGAGAACAGAGAGAAATATGTCAGCCCTGAAAACAGCCACAGACAATCCTCAGCAAGAAATGGGCTGAATGAGGCACGTGCACTTGCCACCAATGCTCTTTGCTAATTGTGAGGGAAAATCTGGGATTCTCAGCTAGTGGCCAAGTAGCAACAGAGGAAAGAAAGGGAAAGGGAAAGGGTTAGTTGCTCAGTCATGTCCGACTCTTTGTGACCCCATGGACTGTAGCCCTCCAGGCTTCTCCATCCATGAGATTTTCCAGGGACGAATACTGGACTGGGTTGCTATTTACTTCTCTAGGGGATCATCCTGACTCAGGGATTGAGCCCGGGTCTCCCGTATTACGAGCAGACTCTTTACCCTATGAGCCACCAGGGAAGTCCCAGGATCAGAGAAAATGAGTGAAAGTTGTTCAGTAGTGTCCGACTCTTTGTGACCCCATGGACTATACAGTCCATGGAATTCTCTAGGCCAGAATACTGGAGTGGGTAGCCTTTCCCTTCTCCAGGGGATCTTCCCAACCCAGGGATTGAACCAGGTCTCCCACACTGCAGGCGCATTCTTTACCAGCTAAGCCACAAGGGAAGCCCAAGAATACTGGAGTGGATAGCCTATCCCTTCTCCAGCGAATCTTCCTGACCCAGGAATCAAACCGGGGTCTCCTGCATTGCAGGTGGATTCTTTGCCAACTGAGCTATGAGGGAAGCCTCCAGGATCAGAGAAGTGGGAGTTTAATATGGCCCAGCTTGGTGAGCCCTTTCGTTTTATAAAGTACCCTCAAAATTCAGCAAACCATTTTTAAAAATAAAATATATTACAGCAATTCTTCATTTATTACTTAGTTTGATCCTCGAAACAATCAAAAAGAGATGGTGCTGTGTATAGATTAAGAACCGGGACTCCAGAGCCTCCTTTCTTCCCTAAATTCCATCTGATTTTTTATCAGCTTTGTGATCTGGGCCAAGTTGTGTAACTTTCCATGCTTCATTTGTTGTATCTGTAAAATGGGAAAATAATAGTGTCTACCACATAGGGTTCTTATAAGAAATAAATACATAAATACATGTAGAGCACTTAGGGATATGCCTGTCACAGAGTAAGCCTCAACAGTAGACATTATTAGATTTCCAGAGAGCTAGGGTTACTCTCATCTGAGCTAAATGGTGATTGAAGTTGGACTCTCATTTTCCCATGATCCCACAGAGGCAGAGAGGGAACAGGATTGACATCTGCAGATGAAAAGTTGTCCCATGTTCCTCTGAAGTGTTGGCTGGTAAGTAATCTTTGCAGCTGATGCGAAGCCTTTAACAGATTTTTTGGGGGTGTTGCGAGGAGTTGAAGCTTATTAGCAAACACACATTTCCATCTTTTTGGGTTATCTAATCTGAAACTTTCTTGATAAACAAAATTATTACCAAAGACATATTGAGTACCTGCTAAGTGCACAGATTTGATCAAGACTCTGAAATGAGAAACTGAAGTATTATAACCGGTTCCTGTCCATCTATCAACAGTTCTGTATTTGAACTGATGGCACTGACAACAGGTGCTAGAGTGTGAAGGTCCATCAGGGATGGGGACGACCTTCATGTAATCCGTGTATTTTCTTGGATGAAGTGGAATCAGAAATGTTGATCTTAAACTCATAGAGAACTGAACACTGTGAGGCCAGAACAGTGCTAAACACTGCTGTCTTTGATCCCCATGGGAATGACAGTAGGTAGTCACAGAGCATCTGTAGGGCAATCTTTGGGCCTTAAACTTCCCTAGAGAAAAAAATCAAAGCAATTTGCTCCTTTCTGTATATAATATGTATCTGTTATATGGCCAACAATCCAAATTTTGCTGAAGCGTCATGGGATATGGAAGCAATGAAAGACTCATTTTTCTATACTTGACAACCTATTGTCTAACTAGAGAGCTACACAACTTACGAATTTCAAGATTTCGAGGATAATACAGAAAAATGTACCTAAGAAACACCATCAATTAAAACAAACATCAAAAATATATCACTATGTTAGCTAAGAAATAAGAGGAACACATATATCCCAAATCACAGAAATTCTCCCCCATCTCAGCCCTGTTTTTTCAGAGAGGTAGGAAACATGGGGTAAATGAACACTTTTTTTCAAGATGCAGGAGTTCCCTTAGATAAAATTAGGATTAAAAAAAAAAAAAAAAAAGCCAGACAAGCTTAACACTTCCCTCTGCTGCTTCATTTCTTTTCTGCCCCATTTTCTGTGGAGACCAGCTCACTCCTTGTCCCTCTAAGTCCAAGCTCTTCATTATTAACCACCGCACCCCCCAGATGTTTATTTACACTTAACCTTAGAGAAAAATGAGTTTGGATGTAAAGGACTTGTTCAGCAGTTCCCTTTTTGCAGCATATTCTACAGATTACCAACCCTGTACCAACTTCCTGAGAGACTTGAAAAAAGGCGAGGAGGGAGGAAAGGAAAAATAAAGGGGAGGAGAAAAGTGCTTTAAAACTTAATTTAATATACTACACTAAAGATGCTGAAAAATGCATTTAGTTCAGAGCCTCCACCACTGAACACTGTGAAGTAGCATTTAGCTCTAATAGAGGTTCTGCTTCATCAGCTACAATAATTATTTTCCTTAATTTGCCTTGGCCATTCTGTATAATGATCTCCATGTTTGGGGGGGTCTTTTTGTAAGCAAAAACAAAAAGCAAGTGTGTGATTTACTTCACCTCCTACGTCTGGTTTGTCTGCATTTTCCCAGAGCCCAGATGTGTCTTCACCCCTCTCTCTGTCATTGGCATGAATTCCTTGACACCAAGACCATCCATTTCCACCCTCCCATCACCATCACCACCTGCAATCTAATGGGCTATTTGCCACCTTCACCCTTTTCTTTAAAACTACATCAGCTTCCCTGCAACTTGCAAGAATATTCTGTCCCCTGCAAGAAACCCCAGAGAGGCTGATCTTGAAAATGTGCAAATGTATTATTTAAAAAATGATATTGAAATCAAACTGCGATGTGTGTTTATATCTTTTTGATCTCTATTTTTGTCCTTTATTAACTATCCCCATGCCCTGTTTCTCCAAGTGTTAGCTACAGATTTTCAATCACACCCACCGGCCAAGCCAACCTGCAGGGAAGCTCTCAGCAGTGCCCTTCCACAACCAGCCCAGCAGACGAAAGGCAGATGGAAAATTCCAGGGGTTCCGATCTGAACATTTAAATGATCATTTAGCGTAACACAAATCTGCGAGATATGTATTTTTAGTTTCCTATGCAGAGCAATAGAATTGAGACAATGCAAAGGACCCTGGTGAGTATGTTGCACAGAAAATGCTTTGGAAGAACTACAGCAGAGGATGAATTTGGGGAGACCCTACGAGGGACTCAAGACAACAGAAATGCTATTTATAATAATCCCTTCCCCTGTCTGGCATTCTGTTTTTTTTTGCAAATTACATTCACAACTGCTATTTTGTTTTACTGTATTTTTTAAATTCTCATTCAAGTATAGAAGTGATAATAAGGCCAGATGGTTTTGCATCTATTTTACAATCTAAATAAATCAGGGCCATCGGAGAAAATTGGTGGCAATGTTGAAGCCAGCTCTCTCACCTGTAAGGAGGGTTCTCTTTGTACTGCTTTGTGTTCCAAAATATGCTAACATATTACCTTGCAAATAAGGCTACTTTTGAGAATAGGTTTATGTTTCTATATATGGATAACATTCAGAGACAAAATTTCAAAAATATGTGCGTATAGCTGTCAGTAATCTTGATGCTAGACAACAAATGACTGCATATATCATAATAGATGATTTCTACTTTTAAAAATTCTTTGAGGTGTACTTTCCACATCCTAAGATGAATAAGATACACCAAAATTCCTTTAGATGACTCTTGGCTAACCAGCAAGTCCAGTCCTGGGGGCCTAATCTCTGCCACACTAAGCAGTCAATGAGAAGTTAAACCAGCTTTTTCTCTAGTCAGGACTCCTGGCTGGGAGTAAGAACAACTTTACAGATGCAGAATACCAGAAGGACATTTAAAACAGAAAACAGAGAAGATGTTACCTATTAAATCTCATCTCCATCTTCACAATGAGAACACTGACCAAAATAAAGCCAGATCCTACAAACAATGAATAACAGTGGGCATTTGAATCAGTTTGTCAATTATAGAATATTTGAAGGAGTGTTTGCACACTTAGAGTATGGAATGTGTACCTTCTCCTTGCTGCATACATGTCTTCATGTTTTATGATTTCGCTGGCTGTATCTTCAGCTCCCAGATTCTGAGAGATGACTGAGAAATATGAAGATATCAATGAGTAAAAGTGTTTGCTTAAAGAGAGGGACAAGTCAACCTCCTATCTCTTTTCCTATTTCCAACCTTTCTTTTCTTCCATCCAACTGTGCCTTCAGATATTTTACAGCTACTTTTACTACTATGAAACGCTCCAAATTACAATTGCACTTAGCTATATATTTCAGAGATAGCATGTGAGTAACATATAATGAGCAATCCTATGTGGCAATCATGGGCATTGTTTTTACATGTGTGATTTCAATCATGAGTACAATAATCACCTGGGGTGAGTGCTGTGGCCTGTGTTTTCTGATAGCAATAATACCCACTTCCCTCTTGACGTCCCACGTGGATAACCAAGAAAGAACACATAGTATCATTTAAAATTATTTTGCCCATCTTCTCTATTTCGATAAATGACACGCCACCAAAAATCTAGGTATTACCCTTGATATCTCTCTTTTTCTCCTGCCTCACACTCAATCTCAATCTATCAGCAGTCCAACTGATTCTATCTCCAAAGTGTACACTAAATAATTTCACTTTCTCCAGCTGTTTGTGTATCCTGGTTCAGTCCATTGTCATTGCTTGCCTAGACGTGTGCAATAGCTGTTCCCTTCTCCAGGGTATCTTCACAACCCAAGGATCAAATCCAGGTCTCCCATATTGGAGGTGGATTCTTTACCAGCTGAGCCACAAGGGAATCCCAAGAACACTGGAGTGGGTAGCCTATCCCTTCTCCAGCAGATCTTCTTACTGATAGGCCTGCTCTATTTCTGTCTCACTATAATTGCAAAGAGTGATCTTTTAAAATATAAATCAAATTTAACATCCTTACCATAAACCTTATAATGGCTTCCTATCACATTTAGAATAAAATGCAAACCCCTTATCCTGGGCTTAATGATCTGGTCCAGGTTAATCTTTAGACTTAATCATTCTCTACTTTGTGCTTACTTTCTCAAGAACAGTGTTTCTTAAACCATCTAATTTCATTCCTGCCTTATCATCTTAGCACTTGCTGCTTCTCCTACCTGGAATGTCCTTCACCATTTCAGATGGCAAGTTTTAGCATTCAAATCTCAGCTTTAAATGGAAGCTCTTAGAGGCTTGCCTTGCCCACCAAAGTTAAATTGTCACCTAGGCATTCACAGGCCTTATTACTGACATGTTCTTCATGTCCTAATTTGCTTGTTTATGTCCTATCTTATCATGACAGCAGGGACCGTATTTATCTTATTCAGTATCAGGACTGGCTACATCATTATCAGAGTCTTGTACAAAATAAAAATGTGGGCCCCTTGTTCAAAAATGATTAAGAATTTCAAGATGACAGCACAGTATGAAGCCAAGGACAGAGTCCTTCCCAGCTCTGGGCTCTGTGTGAAAACAGGGTCCCAGGCTCATAAAGTCTGTACACCAGTGCACTCCCAAAATGTATAGTTGTTTCAATTATGTTTTTGAATAAATTTCAAAAAAGGTATTTGTTGAATAAATGAAAAAGTAAATTAATGGATGAAATTAAGGAAGCTTTGTTAAGCTCAGAGAATAAAATGTAGAGTTGGAATGGAAGCCAGGTGGTCTGGTGCCGCATTTCCCTTCAGCCCCTGTGGCACCCTGCATCCCAAGACAAATAAAACCCAGTCTCTGGGAAAAAAAAAAAAAATCCATCCCCTGCCTTCCATGAAATTTAATATCATACAAAAATGAAGAATGGCATCGAACAGCTACTGCTCAAAAGAAGTGTGTGCTAAGTATTCTACAAGGGGTATGAAAAAAAGTTATAGAAAGAGAAACATGACTGAAGTGAGGCAGCCAGAAGTTGAATTTGAAGTGAACTTTGAAGGTTGATAAGAGTTTTCTATGTGGGCAAAGAGAAAATTTCATCCCAGAAAACCTAAGAGGAAGCAGGCAGAAAGTTTAGAAAAGTTCTGAGAAATCCAAGGTGACTGAGAAAAGACTATGTGGAGTAAGAAGGAATAAAGCTGACGTATCTGACAGATCTCAAATGTGCTGCAAGGTTATCGTTTAAGGCTTTCGCTTTCGTCAGTAGGAAATCGCAGCCAGAGACGTGCCATTCTGAGAGCAAAATTTGAGGAAGGGACTTTCCTGGTGGCCCAGTGGTTAAGAATGTGCCTTCCAATGCAGGAGATATGGTTGGGGAACTATAATCCCACACTCTGGGGAGCAACTAACCCTGCACACCCCCAACTACTGACCCCGGGTGCTCTCCTGCCCTTGCACCACAACAAGAGTAACCCATGTGCTGCAACAAAGACGAGCGCAGCCAAAATTAACAAAAAGAAACTTGAGGGAGATGAATCTGGCTGTAGTGGGTAGAGTAGGCAATGGAAAGCAATGACTGTTCACTCGCCTGTGGCTAACTAAGATGCTGACAGCAGAGGTTCCCAGGAGGCAAAAGACAAAGGGAGTCACAATTGTTTCACACGGTTCTATAAAGTCTTTTGGTTTTGAACCTGTGTTTTTCCTTATTTCCTTCCAGAAAATAGCATGAGACTAGTCTTAATAAACATTCTATAAATTTCTTGTAAGTATTATGCAAAGTTGCAACACATAGTTGGGACTGAAAAATACCTGAATTTCAACAGAATGAGATCTAATAAATTTGGTAAAGTGAAAACCAGTGTTGAGTAAGAAATGAAAAAAAAAAGTCATTTTGGTAGATTTGTGATTGAAAATAAGTGACTTCTCTCTAACCTATAATTTAGTCTATTATCCAAATCCACTCCCCCACGCCCCACCCCAGACCTATTATTTAGTCTCAGGGTGGGTAGAGATGCTTGATAAAGAAATAGTCAAACAAAAACCATCAATATTTACTGTGGTAACACTCTTTTCAGGGGACATCATAGTTAACAACCTGCCACAAACACACTCTGATCTTTGGAAAGGTTTTAACAACATTGCTCATTAGACCAGTACTTCGGTTCACTTTCTCCCCCATGTCTCATGAGAAACAGTTCCAATTTATTCAAAAGTTACTTGTTTTGGAGTAAGCCATCATCCTATCAGAATCTGAAGTATGTCTTCCCTTGGGGACCATATGACCATTTCATTTAATTTAACTTAGGGAAAAAACTGAATCAAATCTTGTGTTACTCCCCTGGGGGAAAACATACTTCACAAATGAAGAATTCCCATCCGAAGAAGCTTTAAGTCCTACATCTTGTCTAGAAGTTCATTTACATGCATCTTCTTTATTTCTATTGACATGTGACACTGGGTTTATATTTATTTTCCACCTAAACACTCCTCACAAAATACCAACAGTACAGAGTGAGAAGTAAGAAGCATTTCCTGTTCTTACTTCCTATGAGCCACTTTGGATACTTTCCTTTGAGAAGGAAAAAAGAAGTCAGACACAATGAAGTCACCAGCTGGTGATGCCCAGTTAACCCTTGGGGTAGGATCAGTAAATCAGTAAAACTGTTTTGAGTGCCTTCTAAATGTAGGACTATATTCTAGGTGCTGGGGAGGGAAAGAGGGCAACACAGGAATATTCTGACATACAAGATGATTATTATCTATTTGGGAAGCTGGTACAACCATTAGAAATAGTCATCGTTCAAAACAAGAGGCACAAATATTGTGTACGCAAAGAAATAACATTTTAATTACTTGTACACCCCAACTACAAAGCTGATTCCACCATGTGTCACTTTGGATGTGAGGAAACAGTGCAGAACGAATGTAAGATTGTATAATACTTCTAGAAGGCAAGTGAGCAATAATTATCATAAATACAAATGTGTTTATTCTTTGGCTCAGAAATTTCTTCTCAAGATACATATTCTACAGACATACAAGCAAATGTGCAAGAACTATGTGTAGGCAAGAAAATTTTATAGACTGCTTTTTATATTTGAGAAATCAAAAATAACTTATATACCTATCAATTGGTGACTACTAATACATTAGCAAGGAGATCCAACCAGTCCATTCTAAAGGAGATCAGCCCTGGGATTTCTTTGGAAGGAATGATGCTAAAGCTGAAACTCCAGTACTTTGGCCACCTCATGCGAAGAGTTGACTCATTGGAAAAGACTCTGATGCTGGGAGGGATTGGGGGCAGGAGGAGAAGGGGACGACAGAGGATGAGATGGTTGGATGGCATCACCGATTCGATGGACGTGAGTTTGAGTGAACTCCAGGAGTTTGTGATGGACAGGGAGGCCTGGCATGCTGCGATTCATGGGGTCGCAAAGAGTCGGACATGACTGAGCGACTGAACTGAACTGAACTGACTGAATACATTAGGGGTATATCACCTGATGGATTTTTGTAGCTATTAGTTGATTAATAAAAAGACAACACATAGAACAGACAGTGTAGTGTGATATATAGTGTTTTCTTGCAAAATGCATAATATATGTATATATATATAGGAACAGAGAGCTAAATATATAATGGTATATATATAGTATATGCATAACATTTCTCTCACTCTCTCCTTTCTCTCTCTCTCTCTCAAACAGACACACACATACACATCACATAAATGTGTAAAACATTTAATATGTTCAGCGACTATGTTTGCTTCTGCGTAGCAAGTTCTAGGGGTCAGGAACGAAAGAGAAACAATTCTAACCATAATGCCGACTTTCCTATATCTACACTTCTGTATTTAGTGTGTATGCATACTACTGTTTTAAAATTAATTAAATACTGTAAACAAGGAACATAAAACAGAAGATGACAAAGTTGACTGGATAAGTATAATGTACTCTGCTATTGGAGTTCAGTGACTGTGCACACCCCTCAAGGAGAACCACTGAGACCTCAGTCAGGGAAGGAGGCTGCTCTCAGGGCTGAAGTTGGAGCAGTAGTTGAGTGTGCTGTGAAACTCATTGACTTTACACCCCTTTTCCAGAAAAAAGGGAATTTTCAGTTCCTACTAGGTCCACTTTCTAGATTGGTTGTCACTGCCCAACATTAACCCTGGAGGACCTATCAGGGGAAGGTGAATGGACACCATATTAGACCTTAGAGCATCCATTTGGAGAACATTCTCCCATTCCATGTATCACTGTTTTGTGGTAGCTCAGGGCTCAGGTAAAATTTGATATTGTCATCTGTTTCCATCTCTTGGCAATTTCTCCACACAATTCTTCTAGTATAACACAATTCAACCCTATCTTTATCTTTTTCACCTTTATTTCTTCAGTTGCTAACCCCAATTCTCCTTTGATTTTTCTCAGTATGGCCTGCTTACACAGATAACATATTCCTTGTCTAATTCTCATCTTTCTTCCTTTCTATTTCATCTAACTGATTCTTCTGATTGATTGATATCTTCTCTTAATATCCTTAATGACTCTCTTGTCACTAAGGAACCATTTCAATACTTAAGTAACTTGATAATCTTTCACCTAAATGTTCTTTAATAACATACACCATTGAGCCTTGCTTGCCCTTTCTCACTGTGAAAAAGAACTTCCTCAGCTCTGGAAAAATACTAGCTGGATTTCTTTGCCACAAGGTCTATCCTGAGTTGGGAAGAACTCTGACAAAACATGATTAGTTACAAAGGAAAATGGTGAACTTAACTGCCCTCAAGTTTCACCAAAGACAGATCAGGAGATGATCAAGACCGAGCATTAACTAGATAGCTGAGAGGTTATTATTAAGTATTAAGACAATCATTCTCAAGGATGGTTATGAAAAGAAGAAATTTCCTGGCCACAGAAATCTATCACCTCAAGCAGACATAATGTGTACTGGTATTTCGTTAAAATATACGGAGAGAGGAACATGTTGTTATATAAAATCCCAGGGACGGGGGAGCCTGGTGGGCTGCCATCTATGGGGTCGCACAGAGTCAGACACTACTGAAGTGACTTAGCATTGGGATATTTAATCATGAAAGTTGCGTCAGCATGTCTCTTGCTTCCATCCCTAGATGCTTAGAAGCAGAAGGCACTGAATTAGGGGCAGTACTCTAGCCATAGGCTTAAGTTCTTAGTTCACTCTCTCTCTCTCTCTTTTTTTAATCCTGTAAAGACATTTAGAGTAGGTCTGAACATTGCTACCTTGTTAAAGAACAGGTTATTTTATTGGATAAATATTTGTTATTATATTGGTGCTATTATTGGGAGGGGCAGCTTTTCTCTCTTTATTTATTTATTTTTTTAATGAATTCAGTGCTAACACACAATATTTTTAAAAAGTGTGCTGATCTCTGAAGGTGCACCTGCGGCCAAAGGTCTTTTATCTGTCCTGAACCTGCGTTTCTGAACTTTTGGATCTCTCTGCAAACAAAATGCAGCTACAAGGAGGCACACATCTACATACACAGCTAATTACACTCCTAAGGATTCTTCATTGTCTTCAATTTATGCATAATTAAATCTCCTTGCTCTTTATCTGCTCACGTAAGTAAGTTTTAACATAGAAATTCAGAGATGAGAAAAACAATGAATGCCACCCTACTCTACCACACACAAGCCCGACTTGCTGGGTTTAAAGGAAAATCCCTTATTTGCTCTGATTGTGTATGCCAAGCATTTTGCAGTGAAACACCCCTACAGTGTGTTCCAATGGGTTTCCATTTGGGGAAAGAGAATGTTACAGAGAGGCAATGGCTCTTCCCATGCCTGTTCCTGAGCCATTTTAAAAGGAGTAAAACATGCAGGAAAATGTTCAATGGATTTTATAGCAAAACATCATGGTGCTCGTATCAGCTTCCTTGTGGGAAATGGTAATGTGTATTCATATAAACACAATGGGGTTGAACATCACCTCATATTCATTCAGCTGCCTCCCAATACCCAGGCAACTCACACACAAATGTCTGTTTGCTCCCCTATAGCTCTCAGCAACTGAGGTTCCCAGACCCTTACAGACCCTGCTGCTGTCCAGCAGCTCAAAAGTAATTGAATCTTTCTTTTACAAACACATCCTCACTACTATCATTGACAGAAATTCACTTGGTTTTCATGCTTACCTTTCTAGTTAAGAATCAGCTTAGGGTTATATAATGGTGTATGACTTTCTTCAATTTTTAACCCCATAAACACATAAGAATAACAGCCATTTTCTTATTGCTTCCACAAACTTTTAGAAAAGAATAGCAAATAGAAAATTAAAGCAAAAAACAAACTAAATAAAACAGTAAGAACTAATGGCATGAATGCAATAGTCCAGGAGGGAAAACACAGATGTCCAACAGCTACCTGCATTTTGCAATGTGTGGTTTTGTGGACATTGATTTTTTTTAAAGACCCTTTAACTGCTAACCATCTTAGGATGTTCACATAACTGGACTGAGTATTCAGCTGTGGATATATGAAGGCAGCTGGCTACGGTGGGCTGCTTTTCAGATCATGATTCCAATTGCTGAGAGGCTAGTCCTTGGTCTCCTGCTACCAAGTTAGTCTGAACAACAAACAGTAATTGAGTGTAGAGACTAATCGTGACACACTAACTTTTCCTAAACAAAATGTCATGGTCTGTGGTCTGTAAAATGAGCATAGCTATATATGACCTAATATTCATCAAGACTTTGGAGAAAATCATATGAAGTTAAATCAGCTGCAGAATATATCCCTCTCAGATGGTAAAGAACCCACCTGCAATGTGGGAGACCTGGGTTCGATCCCTGGGTTGGAAAAATCCCTTGGAGGAGGGCATGGAAACCTCCTCTAGTATTTTTTTCCTGGAGAATTCCCATGGACAGAGCAGCCTGGTGGGCTACAGTCCATAGGGTCACAAAGAGTCAGACATAACTGAGCGATTAAGTGTACACACACACACACACACACACACATACATATGTTCAACCACACTCTTCCTAGAATCTTGCAAGGAGAGATTCAAAATATTGATATTACAACTCTGACAGCATTTGGGGTGATATGTGGTCAATGAGGAAAGAAACAGAGTAAAATTGGTTTGAGCTTAGAATAAATACCCAAATTCTCATAATAGCTGATTTCTGAATCACACCTCCTGCCTTAGTTGGTCAGTGATTTATATGTGTTAATTTTGGATCATCATATATACTTAAGTTCATGGAAGCAGGTACTTTTAGTGTCTTCTATGATAAATTATTAATCAATCATTTATTAAATAGTTATAATTTTCTTCAGCATTCAATATACAAAGATGAAAAAGTTACGACTTTCACCTTTAAGAAACTCAGACATCATTAAGAGAAAGAAGGATACAAGTAAATTGTTTGATCATGGATGAGAGCTATTTCAATAGACCTGCATAAAATTTGCAGTGATAGCCTAAAGGAAGAGATGAACACTTCTCAGGGCAAAGGATACAGAGAGGATTCAGGAAGGATCCACAACCAGATGAGCAACTAAGACAGATGTTGAAGCATAAAATTTTGTCATGTTGAAAGAGAGGACAAATACAGAAAGAGGCAAGAAATATATCATCATGTTCAGATAACTATTAACAATTTTTAAAGGTGAACACATGGGGGTAAAAAGGGGAAAAGAAGATGGGAAATAAAGGTATATAGGTAGAGTATATTGAATAACATAGAAATAAAAGTTTAGATTGAATCTTCAATGAGAAGAAAACATTAAATGAAGGTATTCCAATCCTGTTCTCCAAGGAGAATCTTTCTTAGTGCATATCTTTACCCATCCCATTCCAAGAAAGACATGGAATTCTCAGAGGCAAAGTCATGACCTCAACAACCCACATCTTTTCATTTTCTTTACAAATGTGAAGTCAAATTAATTTTCACACCAAAAGAAATGCTTCAGGCAAAAAACCACAAACAGAACACTTTGAACATTTTACTAGAAGAAGGGAAAAGCAATTTCCTTGGTGCTGGGATAATGAGGCTAGTGATAAAAGGAAGCTGAGTGCCAGTTTGAGGTCTTCAGAACTACTCTGGTCTATATTATTGTTATCCAAAGACTTCTTTCTAATTGCCCAACTGAGAGAGCACCTTTGCACATAGCTTGTTTCTATTTCTACTCTCAGAAATAGTCATATTATTGGATATCGGGTTGATTGCCAAATGCAATCCAATGTGCCTAACAAATAGCTCTGATGAGCCTCTTGAATTAAAAAAAATAAAGAATTCAAAAGATCATGTAAAATTCTTAAAACTCTTTTTTCCTCCAAATAAAGGGAAGGCTAGAAACCAGGGAGGTAACTGGGCAAAAAATACTGTTTTAATTCTGAGTATTTCAGCCTAAATCACAGAATAAGAGATGAAGCATAGGTTCCTTTAGTAGACTAATAATAAAGGATCACCCCATATAAGGTTAGGAACCTAAAAGGGCTTCACCTAATGCACAAAAGGAGAATTTAAGAAAACTTGCCGGTGTTGACCTTGGCATTCAGTTCAGTTCAGTCACTCAGTCGTGTCCGACTCTTTGCAACCCCATGAATTGCAGCACGCCAGGCCTTCCTGTCCATCACCAACTCCCGGAGTTCACTCAAACTCATGTCCATCGAGTAGGTGATGCCATCCAACCATCTCATCCTCTGTCGTCCACTTTTCCTCCTGCCCCCAATCCCTCCCAGCATCAGAGTCTTTTCCAATGAGTCAACTCTTCACATGAGGTGGCCAAAGTACTGGAGTTTCAGCTTTAGCATCATTCCTTCCAAAGAACATCAAGGACCGATCTCCTTCAGAATGGACTAGTTGGATCTCCTTGCAGTCCAAGGGACTCTCAAGAGTCTTCTCCAACACCACAGTTCAAAAATATCAATTCTTCGGCGCTCAGCATTCTTCACAGTTCAACTCTCACATCCGTACATGACCACAGGAAAAACCATAGCCTTGACTAGATGGACCTTTATTGGCAAAGTAATGTCTTTGTTTTTGTATGCTGTCTAGGTTGGTCATAGCTTTCCTGCCAAGGAGTAAGCATCTTTTAATTTCATGGCTGCAATCACCATCTGCAGTGATTTTGGAGCCCAAAAAAATAAAGTCTGACGCTGTTTCCACTGTTTCCCCATCTATTTCCCATGAAGTGATGGGACCAGATGCCATGATCTTAGTTTTCTGAATGTTGAACTTTAGGCCAACTTTTTCACTCTCCTCTTTCTTCCATCAAGAGGCTTTTTAGTTCCTCTTCACTTTCTGCCATAAGGGTGCTGTCATCTGCATATCTGAGGTTATTGATATTTCTCCTGGCAATCTTGATTGCAGCTTGTGCTTCTTCCAGCCCAGCATTTCTCATGATGTACTCTGCATGTAAGTTAAATAAGCAGGGTGACAATATACAGCCTTGACATACTCCTTTTCATATTTGGAACCAGTCTGTTGCTCCATGTCCAGTTCTAACTGTTGCTTCCTGACCTGCATATAGGTTTCTCAAGAGGCAAGTCAGGTGATCTGGTATTCCCATCTCTTTCAGAATTTTCCACAGTTCATTGTGATTCACACACTCAAAGGCTTTGGCATAGTCAATAAAGTAGAAATAGATATTTTTCTGGAACTCTCTTGCATTTTTGATGACCCAGCGAGTGTTGGCAATTTGATCTCTGGTTCCTCTGCCTTTTCTAAAACCAGCTTGAACATCTGGAAGTTCATGGTTCATGTATTGCTGAAGCCTGTCTTGGAGAATTTTGAGCATTACTTTACTAGCGTGTGAGATGAGTGCAACTCTCTAACTTGTCTAACAATGAAACTTGTCTAACTCAATGAAACTAAGTTATGCCATGTGGGGCCACCCAAGAGGGGTGGGTCATGGTGGAGAGGTTTGACAGAATGTGGTCCACTGGAGAAGGGAATGGCAAACCACTTCAGTATTCTTGCCTTGAGAACCCCATGAACAGTATGAAAGGGCAAAATGATAAGATACTCAAAGAAGAACTCCCCAGGTCAGTTGGTGCCCAATATGCTACTGGAGATCGGTGGAGAAATAACTCCAGAAAGAATGAAGGGATGGAGTCAAAGCAAAAACAATACCCAGCTGTGGATGTGACTGGTGATAGAGACAAGGTCAGATGCTGTAAAGAGCATTATTGCATAGGAACCTGGAATGTTAGGTCCATGAATCAAGGCAGATTGGAAGTGGTCAAACAGGAGATGGCAAGAGCGAACGTCTACATTCTAGGAATCAGCAAACTAAAATGGACTGGAATGGGTGAATTTAACTCAGATGATCATTATAACTACTACTGCGGGCAGGAATCCTGTAGAAGAAATGGGGTAGCCATCATGGTCAACAAAGAGTCTGAAATGCAGTACTTGGATGCAGTCTCAAAAACGACAGAATGATCTCTGTTCGTTTCCAAGGCAAACCATTCAGTATCACAGTAATCCAAGTCTATGCCCCAATCAGTAACACTGAAGAAGCTGAAGTTGAATGGTTCTCTGAAGACCTACAAGACCTTTTAAAACTAACACCCAAAACAGATGTCCTTTTCATTATAGGGGAATGGAATGCAAAAGTAGGAAGTCAAGAAACATCTGGAGTAACAGGCAAATTTGGCCTTGGAATATGGAATGAAGCAGGGCAAAGGCTAATAGAGTTTTGCCAAGAGAACACACTGGCCATAGGAAACACCCTCTTCCAACAACACAAGAGAAGACTCTACACATGGACATCACCAGATGGTCAACACTGATATCAGATTGATTATCTTCTTTGCAGCCAAAGATGGAGAAGCTCTATACAGTCAGCAAAAACAAGACCAGGAGCTGACTGTGGCTCAGATCATGAACTCCTTATTGCCAAATTCAGACTGAAATTGAAGAAAGTAGAGGAAAACCACTAGACCATTCAGGTATGACCTAAATCAAATCCCTTATGATTATACAGTGGAAGTGAGAAATAGATTCAAGGGACTAGATCTGATAGAGTGCCTGATGAACTATGGATGGAGGTTCGTGATACTGTACAGGAGACAGGGATCAGGACCATCCCCATGGAAAAGAAATGCAAAAAAAAAAACCAAAATGGCTGTCTGGGGAGGCCTTACAAATAGCTGTGAAAAGAAGAGAAGCAAAAAGCAAAGGAGCAAAGGAAAGATAGAAGCATCTGAATGCAGAGTTCCAAAGAATAGCAAGAAGAGATAAGAAAGCCTTCTTCAGTGATCAATGCAAAGAAATAGAGGAAAACAACAGAATGGGAAAGACTAGAGATCTCTTCAAGAAAATTAGAGATACCAAGGGAATATTTCATGCAAAGATGGGCTCGATAAAGGACAGAAATGGTATGGACCTAACAGAAGAAGAAGATATTAAGAAGAAGTGGCAAGAATACACAGAAGAACTGTACAAAAAAAAAAAAAAAGAGACCTTGGCATTAGGTAGATAGAAAAATAAATAAAATATCCATTAAGAATGTATAATCACAAGCCAGCCTTCATATAGATATGTGATTTTATTTTATTTTTCTTGTGCGATCTTAAAAATTTCAAGTAGAAAATTGAATTTTAAATCTTCTTGAGCTGGCAGTTGCCTTCTACCCCCACCTAATAAACACTCCATTGACTATAAGCAATTGTAATCCACCTGTGGAAGATACTACTTTCACTAAAGACCCAAGAATTCCCGCAGATAATACGTCAATGAGAATAGGAAGCTCAAAGTAAAAAGCAATACAAATATATACTATACATATTATATCTATATATTAAGCATTTTGTGATGTTAAAAACTGAACAACAAATAGTAGGATCAGACTCATAAGACTTGAGATATAATTATCAGACACAAAATATAAAATAACTGTGTTTAATATACTAACAATGGGTGTTTAACAATAAGAGCAAGGAACAAGAGGTTTTACATTATTAATTTATTTGGACTAAATCGACCTAGGGTATATGAAATACATAAGATATTTGAAAATATAAGCTTGGTTGATGCATTAAGAAAATGTTAGACACTACTAACTGAGATTCGTGACATTGTCCAGGAGACAGGGATCAAGACCATCCCCATGGAAAAGAAATGCAAAAAAGCAAAATGGCTGTCTGAGGAGGCCTTACAAATAGCTGTGAAAAGAAGAGAAGTGAAAAGCAAAGGAGAAAAGGAAAGATATAAGCATCTCAATGCAGAGTTCCAAAGAATAGCAAGAAGAGATAAGAATACACAGAACTGTACAAAAAAGATCGTCATGACCAAGATAATCACAATGGTGTGATCACTCACCTAGAGCCAGACATCCTAGAATGTGAAGTCAAGTGGGCCTTAGAAAGCATCACTATGAACAAAGCTAGTGGAGGTGATGGAATTCCAGTTGAGCTATTTCAAAGCCTGAAAGATGATGCTGTGAAAGTGCTGCAATCTATGCCAGCAAATTTGGAAAACTCAGCAGTGACCACAGGACTGGAAAAGGTCAATCTTCAATCCAGTACCAAAGAAAGGCAATGCCAAAGAATTCTCAAAATATGGCACAACTGCACTCATCTCACACGCTAGTAAAGTAATGCTCAAAATTCTCCAAGACAGGCTTCAGCAATACGTGAACCATGAACTTCCAGATGGTCAAGCTGGTTTGAGAAAAGGCAGAGGAACCAGAGATCAAATTGCCAACACTTGCTGGGTCATCAAAAAAGCAAGAGAGTTCCAGAAAAATATCTATTTCAGCTTTATTGACTATGCCAAAGCCTTTGAGTGTGTGGATCACAATAAACTGTGGAAAAATCTGAAAGAGATGGGAATACCAGACCACCTGATCTGCCTCTTGAGAAATTTGTATGCAGGTCAGGAAACAACAGTTAGAACTGGACATGGAACAACAGATTGGTTCCAAATATGAAAAGGAGTAGGTCAAGGCTGTATATTGTCACCCTGCTTATTTAACTTATATGCAGAGTACATCATGAGAAATGCTGGACTGGAAGAAGCACAAGCTAGAATCAAGATTGCCGGGAGAAATATCAATTACCTCAGATATGCAGCTGACACCACCCTTATGGCAGAAAGTGAAGAGGAACTAAAAAGCTTCTTGATCAAAGTGAAAGAGGAGACTGAAGAAGTTGGCCTAAAGCTCAACATTCAGAAAACTAAGATCATGGCATCTGGTCCAATCACTTCTTGCAAATAGTTGGGGAAACAGTGGAAACAGTGTCAGATTTATTTTTTTGGGCTCCAAAATCACTGCAGATGGTGATTGCAGCCATGAAATTAAAAGATGCTTACTCCTTGGAAGGAAAGTTAGGACCAACCTAGATTGCATATTCAGAACCAGAGACATTACCTTGCCAACAAAGGTCCTAGTCAAGGCTATGGTTTTTTCAGTGGTCATGTATGGATGTGAGAGCTGGACTGTGAAGAAAGCTGAGCACCAAAGAATTGATGCTTTTGAACTATGGTTTTGGAGAAGACTCTTGAGAGTCCCATGGACTGCAAAGAGATCCAACCAGTCCATTCTAAAAGAGCAGTCCTGGGATTTCTTTGGAAGGAATGATACTAAAGCTGAAACTCCAGTACTTTGGCCACCTCATGCAAAGATTTGACTCATTGCAAAAGACTCTGATGCTGGGAGGGATTGGGGGCCGGAAGAAAAGGGGATGACAGAGGATGAGATGGCTGGATGGCATCACTGACTCAATGGACGTGAGTTTGAGTGAACTCCAAGAGTTTGTGATGGACAGGGAGGCCTGGCATGCTGCAATTCATGGGGTCGCAAATAGTTGGACACAACTGAGAGACTGAACTAACTGCTCCTGCATCACTTCAGTCGTGTCCGACTCTGTGCAACCCCATAGACGGCAGCCCACCCGGCTTCCCCGTCCCTGGGATTCTCCAGGCAAGAACACTGGAGTGGGTTGCCATTTCCTTCTCCAATGCATGAAAGGGAAAAGTGAAAGTGAAGTCACTTAGTTGTATCTGACTCCAGCGACCCCGTGGACTACAGCCCACCAGGCTCCCCCATCCATGGGATTTTCCAGGCAATAGTACTGGAGTGGGGTGCCATTGCCTTCTCCAAAACTGAACTAACTAGACACTACTAAAGGGAATAGTAGTAATTTGAAAGGCAATTTTTTTTTTTTTCAGATTTGTAACATAGCACAAAGGGGATGAGAGGGAGAATTAGAAATATGAGTGTCAAGATTCATGGATAGGAGAAGGAAATGGCAATCCACTCCAGTACTCTTGCCTGGAGAATCCCATGGACGAAGGAGCCCGGTAGGCTGGTATCGCAAAGAGTCGGACACAACTGAGCGACTTCACTTTCACTTTCTTTCAGTGTAGAGTTGGTGCTCCAGAGAAAAGTCTACATCCTGACCTTTAGAGATCCCTGAGCTTAATTGCCAGCTTTCTGTCTACTTACCCAAAAGAACATGGATGGAACAAATTATTGTCAATTTAGAATTCTGTAGTCAACCAAGATATTGATCAAGTGTGAGGCTAGAATAAAGACATTTCCAGACATGTACAAGCTTGAAAAAATATTTTCAAAAAAATATACCCCATTTCATAGGTTACTTGAAGATATGCATACAAAGAATAGGGGAGAAATCAAAAGAGAAAGAGGCATAGGATCCAAAAGACACTGGATCTAATCCAGAAGTATAAGAAAGAGAAGTCCAGAGATTACCACAAATAGTAGACCTAAAGTCACTCCAGATTGGTGCAAAAAAACACAGGGCTTTAAGAAAAGGATGATCTGGGAAATAACCACCAAGATGGTAGACGAGGACGCTCCAGGCCCTTGTTCCCCAATGGAGACACCAAATTAACAACAATATACGGACCAGAATACCTTTGTGAAAACTCTAGAAACCAGTTGAGAAGTTGCAGTACCCAGGCCAAAGCATAACCAAGAAGGGACTCCATTAAAAGGAGTAGGAACATTTTTGGTATTTTTGTGTGTCCATGCCCTTCCCTGTACCCAGCCTAGCACAACGCTACTGGGAGGAAGTCTCCCATACCCTGGCTTCCCCCTTGGGATGGAAACAGAGGAGAGAACATCAAGTCCAGTGTTCCGGCTTGTTATGGGGATAGTTTTTGTCTCACCTGACTCAGAACACTATTGAAAACCCTGGCTTAGTTTTCTGGCTGAAAAAAAAGATGAGCACTGCAGCATTTTAGAGCTTCAGAGAGTATGCATTTCCATAAACAGGTACTTGGGGAGTAAGAGACTGTCAGCTCTTGAGAAGAAACAAGGGCAAGCTGCTTGGGGAGTTCAGACAGATAAAAGCATACACACAAGCTCAGAGAAAACACATCTCCAGAAAAGTTCTGAGAGCACTGAGAACCTTTAGCCAGACTGATTGTTAAGGGCCTTGCCCTGCATGAACTCAGTGCATAAAGACTGGGAAAGTTGGTTGTTTTTTTCAAATGTTTAAATCTCAAAAGAAGATTACAAGGCACACAAAGAAACAGGGAAGTGTGGCCCAATCAAAAAAATGAAATAAAGTTCCAGAAAGTGACCCTAAAGAAATACAAATCTCTCAACTTCCTGAGAAAGAATTTTTTAAAACCATCTTACAGATGCTCAAGGAGCTAAAAGAGAACACAAACAAAATGAAGGAGGAAAATGATGCATGGACAAAATGAGAATATTAAATTTTTAAACTGTAGATAATAAATACATTCTGGAGCTGAAAAGTGTAACAGAAAAAAAAAAAAAAAGATTCATGGATAATGTAGTTTAAGAAAAAAGAAAAGAAAGAAATCTAACATGAATGCAATCAGAATTTCAAGAAAATATAATACAATGAGAAACACTGGAGTGGGTTGCCATTTCCTTCTCCATTGCATGAAAGTGAAAAGTGAAAGTTAAGGCGTTCAGTTGTGTCCAACTCCAGCGACCTCATGGACTGCAGCCCACTGGCTCCTCCGTCCATGGGATTTTCCAGGCAAGAGTACTGGAGTGGGGTGCCATAAATAAAAATGACTGAAAATATGCATATGATTTGTTGAAAGACAGGAATCCTTAGATCAAGAAAGCCCAGTGAACCTCAACCAAGTAAATGTTCAGATGGCATCTGGGACTTAGAAAAATGTCTTCACAGTCACATAACTTAAATGGCATTCTCATACACTCAGAATTCTGAAATATCCATTTTCTTTTTCCTAGCTAAAATGCATCCTTCACATTTAACTTGTTTATCCAATGGTAATAGAGTGATCTTTGAAATTATTGTTTCAAAAAAAGAGCTTAAATTTTCAGAGTTCATAAGACCAGAAGTTGGATAACAAAAGTCAGATCCATGCTATTTCTAAAATGTTTTGAAAGAGGAAAATAGAGGTATTTGAACATATTTCCTCTCATCCTTGAGAAGAGCACATTTTCTGTTGCCGGTCTGCTTGTTCTTTCCTTCCTACTTTGCTTTGCTGGCCAAAATGGAAATGACTAGAGGTTGTCCTAAACAGGTTTACAACACTGGTCAGGCAAGACTAATACAGACCTTGATCCCTAATCATTCATCATTATGTACAACTGAAGCAAGAAAAGAAAAAAAAAAAAAAATGATGTACATGTTTTCTGTGTCCCAAGCAAATGAGGACTTGATAATTGATGACAGAGGGAACTAATTTTTGCTGAGGTTGGATCACTCTTCAGAGGAAAAAACCTGATATTGGTGATCTTTTGTTACTCCAGAAAATCTTAATCTTATATCTTAGCCATTCTAAAGTGATTAGATATTTGCTATAGAGAAAAAGTTAACTTTTTTTTTTTTTTTTTTTAGTTTTGGAGATGAGGAGGAAGGCAGAAATAAAATTGACTGGAATTTCTGATGCAGTATTTTTATAAAGTGATTTAAAAATGTATATATTTGGGGGTGCCCAAGACAAATAAAGTAAAATCCATATCCTAATGATTCAAGTTCATTCAGCACCTTTGATTATGAAACATGCCTTATTTTTAGCAGAGTGCAGGTTAAATGAAAAAAAAAAATGTGTTCATATGTATTTGTTTTCCTTTATATTCTATCTTAAACTTTTTGCCAGCAATTCCACCACACTCTTCTTGACTTTTTCAGCCCACATTGATTTATTGCCTACCATGCACATTTTTGTCCTATTCATTCCTACTTTATATCTTATTCTTATGTCCTGTTTATTTTGAGTACATTTCACATGGACATGTTTCAAGTTCTTTAAGATCAGAAACCATGTCCAGCTACTTTAGACACCCAAAGTAACAAGAAAAAGTTATACTTCAGGAAGTACTCCATGCAACCCTGTCTCAGAAAGCATTGCAATGCTTTATTGAATAAATTTATTTTTAGAATGAATGCATGTTATAAATAACAGATCCAATTTTATAAATATATCATATTCCCTAAACTTGAAATTACTACTAATTGGCAGTCACACATCCAAATATTTTTAAGAGAAATGTGACTTTCTGTGTAAAAAGAATAATCAGTCTCCACCATCAAGACTTAGACAATTTAATTAAACAATTTTATTAGTAACATAGCTATGGGCTATTGGGCCTCCCTTGTGGTTCAGCTGGTAAAGAATCTGCCTGCAATGTGGGAGACCTAGGTTCAATCCTTGGGTTGGCAAGATACCCTGGAGAAGGGAAAGGCTACCCACTTCATTATTCTGGCATGGAGAATTCCATGGACTGTATAGTCCATGGGGTCGCAAAGAGTCAGACATGACTGAGTGACTTTCACTTTTCACTTTATGGAGTATTTGGGCAGTCTACTTTAGCTTTGATAGATAATTCAAAAAGAGTTATTTAAAATTAAAACCAACTTTAAGGTTTTTTTTTCTTTTATTAATTTCACATTTGACAAATATGAAGTAGTGTCACCCAATGTTGCTCATAATTAAAGTAAATGAGACAGCAAAAGCAATTATTTGGTTCACCAAATGATTAATGGCACCAGTTTGAAGTCACAAGTACAGGATTAAATATTCTCTGGAATTATCAGAGTTGTATAACGAGGGAGTGGAGAAGTGAAGGATGGATGCACCAAATCCTCTTTAAAGCTTAATAAATGTATTAAAATCCAGTTTTCATTAAATATTATTTATTTGATTTGGGATAAGTTGGTTAAATTATTTGAGTTTCAATTTCCTCATCTCTAAAATGGGAACAAAAATTACTTTTTAAAATTGTTTTTGAGATCAAATAACCTAACAAAAAAACACCAAAGTCTCGTTACAATCTGAAGCACAGTAGGAAAAAAGTCATTCCCACATAAGTGAGCCGTCTCTCCTGAAATGGATGACAAAATAAACATGGCCCTTACATTTCCTATTAGATGTGTCAGTCATTGTGACTTCCATTACCATGGCCTATGCAAAGAAATCAGCCCTGTCCACAGATCTCTTTGAGACAGGAGTCCCAGCCAGGCCTTTTCTGTACCACTCCCTGGATATGCCTTTTTAAAATCTTTATTTTATATTGGACTATAGTTGATTTACTCTGTTGTGTTAGTTTCAAATGTACAACAAAGTGATTCAGTTATGAATATACATATATCTATTCTTTATTCAAACTGTTTTCTCATTTAGATTACCATAGAATATTGAGTAGAGTTCCTGGTGTTATACAGTAAGTCCTTATTGGTTATCTATTTTAAATATAGCAGTGTGTATATGCCCAACTCCCAGCTTATCCCCTCCTTGAACCTTTGCTAACAATAGCTTTATTTTCTAAGTCTGTGAGTCTGTTTCTCTTTTCCAAATTTTGTATCATTTTTTAAAGATTCTGCATATAAACAATACCATAACATATTTGTCTTTCTGTGTCTTATTTCACTTAACATGATGATCTCCAGCTCCACCCATGTTCCTGCAAATAGCATTATTTCACTGTTTTTAATGACTGAATAAAATTCCATTGTGTATATGTACCACATCTTCTTTAACCATTTATCTGTTGACGGACTTGCATAGAGACACAAAAGATCCCAAGTAGCCAAAATAATCTTGATTTAAAAAAAAAAATGGAGTTGGAGGAATCAGTTTTCTTGACATCAGACTATACTACAAAGCTAGTGATCAAAACAGTACGATACTGGCACAAAAACAGAAATATGGATCAATGGAACAGGATAGAAAGCTCAGAAAAAAAAAAAAAATTCACACACCTATGGTCAACTGATCTAGGAAAAAGAAGTCAAGTCTGTACCATGGAGAAAGACATTCTCTTCAATAATAGGTACTGAGAAAACCGGACAGCTGCATATAAAGGAGTGAAATCTGAGCATTCTCTAATGTACATAGAAATAAACTCAAAATGGGATAAAGACTTAAATGCAAGACCAGCTACTATAAAACTCCTTGAGGAAAACATAAGCAGAACACTCTTTAACCTAAATCAGAGCAATCTTTTTCAAAATTCCTCTCCTGGAATAATGAAAATGAAAGCAGAAGTAAATAAATGGGAATTAAAATCTTTTGCACAGCAAAGAAAAGCATAAACAAAATGAAAGACAACTCATGGAAGCGAGAAAATGTTTGAAAATGAGGCAACTAACAAGGGATTAAGCTCTAAAATTTTCAAGCAGCTCACTTATATATATTTATATATATAAAGCAACCAAAAAATGGGCAAATCTAAATAGACATTTCTCCAGAGTAAACATATAGATGGCAAATAGGCACATGAAAAGTTGCTCAGCTAATTATTAGAGAAATGTAAATCAAAACTATAATGAGATATCGCTTCACATTTGTCAGAATGGCCACCATCAAAATGACTACAAACACTAAATTCTGGAGAGAGTATGGAGGTAAAGGGAAACTTCCTACACTGTTCTGGTGGGAATATAAATTGGTACTGCCACTATGGAGAACAGTATAGAGGTTCCTTAAAAAAACTAAAAATAGAGTTACATATGATACAGCAATCTCATTTCTGGACATGCTGCTGCTGCTAAGTCGCTTCAGTCATATCCAACTCTGTGCGACCCCATAGACACCAGCCCACCAGGCTCCTCTACCCACAGGATTCTCTAGGCAAGAATATTGTAGTGGATTGCCATTTCCTTCTCTGCTTCTGGACATATGTCTGGATTAAAACCATGGTTCAAAAGGATACATACACCCCAATGTTCATTGCAACACTGTTTACAACAGTCAAGACATAGATAAAACTTATATGCAGAGTACATTGTGTATAAATGCTGGGCTGGATGAAACACAAGAATAATCAAGATTGCCAGGAGAAATAGCAACAATTTCAGATATACAGATGATACCATCCAATGGTAGAAAGCAGAGAGGAATGAAAGATCCTCCTGATAAAGGTTTTCACAAGCTAGCTTAAAACTCAACATTCAGAAAACAAGATCATTTCCTACCACTTCATGGGAAATAGATGGGGAAACAATGGAAACAGTGAGAGACTTTTATTTTCTTGGGCTCCAAAATCACAATGGATGGTGACTGCAGCCAAGAAATTAAAAGATGCTTGCTTCTTGGAAAAAAAGCTATGGCAAACCTAGATAGTATACTGAAAAGCAGAGACGTCACTTTGCTGACAAAAGTACATCTAGTCAAAACTATGGTCTTTCCAGTAGTCATGTATGGATGTGAAAGTTGGACCATAAAGAAGGCTGAGCGGTGAAGAACTGATGCTTTCAAACTGTGGTGCTAGAGAAGATTCCTGAGAGTCCCTTGGACAGAAAGGAAAGGAAAGGAAAGGAAAATTAGTCTCACGGTTGTGTCCAACTCTTTGCGATCCCATGGACTATAGCCCGCCAAGTCCTCTGTCCATGGAATCCTCCAGGCAATTCCCTTCTCCAGGGCTTTCCAACCCAGGGCTCAAACCCGGGTCTCCTGAATTGCAGGCAGATTCTTTACCAACTGAGCTGCTGAGGAAGCCCTGGACAACAAGGAGATCAATCAATCCTAAAGGAAATTAACCCTGGATATTCATTGGAAAGACTGATGTTGAAGCTGAAGTTCCAATTTTTTTTGCCACCTGATGCGAAGAGCTGACTCATTAGAAAAGACTCTGATGCTGTAATATTGAGGGTAGGAGGAGAAGGGGGCAACAGAGGATGAGATAGTTGAATGGCATCACTGGCTCATTGACATCATTTTGAGCAGACTCTGGGAGTTGCTGAAGGACAGGAAAGCCTGTTGTGCTTCAGCCCATGGGGTCGAAGAGTCAGACATGACTTAGCAACTGAACAACAACAACAGTATATACCTTTATGGATGAGGGTTGCTCCAGACACAAAAGCAGCCATTCTTTAGACAAACAACAATTGGTGAGCAGCTTGATATGAACATCTGTCCTATGGGAAAAGAGTTGGGGCAACTGGATTTTTGCCTTCAGAAAATTGAATGGATAATTGGTAGTTTACTTGCTAAATCTGGTCTGACTCTTTGCAACTCCACGGACTATAGCCCGCCAGGCTCCTCTGTCCATGGGATTCTCCAGGCAAGAGTTACTGGAGTGGGTTGCCATTTCCTTCTCCAGGGGATCTTCCCCACCCAGGGACTGAACCTGAGTCTCCTGCATTGCAGGCAGGATTCTTTACCAACTGAGCCACCAGGGATGCCCAGGAAATAGTATGGATAATATAGGAAGTTAAAATCAGTCAGTTATGAGGAGTTTGCCCTTAAAACAGTTCAATAGTTAGAGTAGGGCGTGAGGAGCTGTGAACAAGTCTATATGAAAAGAAAGCCAGAGACAGAGTAGAAACCATAAGTTTCTACATACAGACAGATAGAGAATGAAAACTAAGAGGACAAGGTAAATATGCAAGGAATAGAGAGATAAGTCAGAAGACCAAACATAAAAAGAAGCAAAGATTGAGGGAAAAGCCAAATGGAAAACTGGAAAGAAGACTTACTACAAATTTCGGCCATTGCAGTTCAGAAAAATGCTATGACTGAAATTCCTGCACCTGAGAATTAGGGCTGCAATTTGTTCTTTCTCCTGGAGTTGTAGGAAAGATTATGTTAAATTCTTCTATCCCAGCCTCCCAGCTCCCCCAGCCTAGTATTCCCTGAGCTAGCAGAAATGAGCTTCCTGTAATAAAGTGATACTTTCAGTCTAACTAAAATGCCTTTGAAACATTTTAGGAGATACAAGATCTATGTAGAAAATAAATGAACTAAACAGACACAGAAACAGTTAATTCCCTTCTACTCCCACGCGCCACAGTTTAACCACCCCCCGCCCCCACGGTGGCTTTTGTCATCTGTCCGTGTGGAAAAGGCCTTTTTCACTTCCTCCCAACTATTTTCACCCTATCTATTTATAAAACGCCCAGTTTTTATACTGAAGTTTCCCACCTTCCTGACCACTCTGCCTATACAAATATCATTTAACCAAATTCCTAGACCATTTTTTTATACTTCATAATGCAATGTGTTATCCCTTATGCCTAAATATGGCTTGCTAGTTAAATCATTGAATCGTTTCTTCTTCTTCTTTCTTTTTTCTTTGTTTTCCCTGAATCTATGTGTATATATCTAATCCATCTCCAAAAAAAAAAAAATACGTTTTCTGATTATGGGAACTGAGGCAACTGTATTTTTTGAAATGCCTTTATCTTTATCACATGATATCACTGAATAGCAGTACAGGAAAAACAACAAAAAAAGAGAATGAATAAACAAAAAAAAATCAAATGTAAAAAAACAAGAGTGAATAAATTTAGAAGGGTCAAAAATCCCTACATAAGATTGCTTTATAGGAACTCACAGGAACATTTCTTATTTTTTAGTGAGAAAAGGAATAGGTAGCATTCTTGCACTTTTTTCTTTTGGGATTGGGTCCCTTGTTTAATCCTGTAGAGGCTGTTACTATCATCTTTATTGCCATAAAAAAATAGGCACAAAAATCTATTTTAGGCATTTTATTATAATAATTGCAGCCCATCAAGCCAATGCAAGATTCTTTAAAAAATTCCAATGTATCTGATTGTGTTAAAGAGAATATAACAAAGGACTGACTTCCTAGAGCAGGTCAACTGACTAGATGGGGCAGAAGAGGTCTTAGCACAAACTGAGGTATTCAGTTAGAATTGTTTGTTTTTAGTACTTTCTAATTTCAGGAGGGAAAGATGTTTTATCTCTTCTTCACACTTGAACGGCAGGGGGGGCAGACAATGACATTTTTTAGGAGAGTGAGTGTGTGGTTAAGTCACTTGGAAGAAGTTCAAACGTCATGTATATTACTGATGTTGACAACTCTAACTGCTTGACATAGGGGAAGCAATCCTAGCTGGGGTAGAGCTGGCATTTTGAGGGTATTTTTAAAAATATAAATGCTCTGACACTGATCTAAAACCCTAGTTCCTGAGGGCTTTGGTGTATAACTGTGATGTGTGAGGCCAGGCATATACAAAGGCTGGAATGGAAGATTTTGCTTGAATAAAATTGGTACCAACATATATGTTCTGCCACTTCTCAAATCAACTGCAGCTTCTTGAGTTGGAAAACAGTAGATTTGCTATTCATTGTTTTTTCTTTTTCTTTTTTTGTTTCCCTGAATGCCTTTGACTTTCCAGGGTCTAGACAAAGTGAAACGTGTTTCAGGAACATAACCAGTCGTTTTGAAAGAATTTGAGTTTAATGTTGCCGTCTTAAGTTTCTTGTAGCATGTGCTGCCTACATGTGAGCATGTAGGTTTGGGTGAATCCAACTCATTTGCAGATGGCTGCATTTATTTTTAAATAGACATATCAGCCCAGTCCAAAAGTAATTGTTAAGACCATTCAGTGCAAACATAGGAGTTAAAACTGTAGAAAACAAGCAGTGAAGGTCCGAAGCTAACTGAACGTGTTGTAAGGGCTTTGGGGCTTACAGATAAGAACACCTGACATTATTTTTGAAGGATGGCTGCCTCTTCTTTTTAAGTTCTTCATACACATTTAATATCTTAGTTTTCTTACAAATGTCGTTTAAATGATTAGAGAAGACAATTTATATACTTTTTCTAACACTACTGTGAAGAGAGTAAACAAGTTTTGAAGACTGGACATGTCTAAATTGTCTTTCCAAGCAAAAGGACATACATTTCTCACGATTTTGACTTTCATGATTAAATATCCCAATGCTAAGTCACTTCAGTAGTGTCTGACTCTGTGCGACCCCATAGACAGCAGCCCACCAGGCTTCCCCGTCCCTGGGATTCTCCAGGCAAGGACACTGGAGTGGGTTGCCATTTCCTTCTCCAAAATATCCCAATAATTCTGACTAAATATGGAACCTGATGGACTCTGCAGACTTAAAACAAAGATACCAACTAGGACAAAATTGCAGAATTTCTCACAACCAAAGTCATGGTCATTGTACTTTTTTTTTCTAAAATTTTTTACTTTTTCCCCCAAATTGTGACACTCTGTCTTATGCATTCCACTTCAGCGCTCACCTTTCTTATTTGTGGTTCTGTGTTTATGTATGCCTCAGATTAACTTTATAGGTGTTTCTTATAAAAAGAAGAGCCCAGTATATTTTAATTCTCTCTCAAAATTCTGGCTGTAAGTCTGTGGATACTGATGCTTAGTTCTTCTCTGCTGTAGAGATATAAGTTGTCCCGAAATGAGTTCTGTGTGGAATACTGAAGAGGTAATGGTGCAAGAAGAAACAAGAAAGGGAGAAAATGAAACGATGTATATTTTAGCCTGGGTTGCAGAGTTCAAGCCCTTGTTAGGAAAAGTTAAAAAAAAATGTATTATATATTCAACGCCTGACTCCTTACATGATCATACTTATCACGAAGGGGGTCAATATGATGCATAGAAAAACAATTATGGGGAAAGAAAGGTACACTTGTGCCTTTTCTCTCCCCATGAAACTATGACTCTGGTGGAACTGACTTTTCCTACCACCCGCTTTCCCAGATACTTGCCTCCATTTTTTTCTCTCCCTGCTGCTAGTTTCCTTAGAGTCTGCACTCCTCAGTCCAACGATTCTTTTTACATAAACAACTCAATGAAGTGAATTAACTGTCCTGCCAAAGGGTAAACAGAAATTCAGCTTCTGTTGTAACCCTGATAGGCCAGAGTTACTCATGGCAACTGTGAGGTCAGAGCCCAGACTCCTCCAGACTGCAGCTGTTCTAGAACAAGAAAGCTGCAAGAGGCCCACAGTTCTATTCAATCTCAATTCACTTTCAAAGTGGATTCGTTTTTAGATTGTGAATCCCTTTCAGCCTTCCAAAGGAGCAGAGATGTGTGCCATTTATTTCATGAACTGGAAGTTGTGAAGTTAAGGGAGAAGCTTGGATCCCAGTTCTTCCCTCTTTTAAGAGTGTGACCTCAAGCGAGTGTGGATATTTCATTTATTCATTCAACAAACTATATGAATATCAGGCACTGCTCTTATCCCTGGACATGTTAGAGGTAAGTGACACTGACAATGGAGCTTCTACTTAGTGGAGGAGCACAGCTCATACAAATATATACGGATAGACAAGAGAAAGCCTGGAAACGTCAGTGCTTTAAAGAAAAACATAGGAGAGGGATGCGCTAGGTTACAGCATCTCAGACTTTAACGTGCACACAATCAGCTTGTAACACACAATCTTGTTACCAAGTAGATTCTGCTTCAGCTATCCTGATGCAGAGCTCAATGCTCTTCGTTTCCAACAAGCTACCTGGTGATGCCAGAGCCCCTTAGATCATGCTATGAGTAGGGGCTTTCCAAGTGTTTCAGTGGTAAAGAATCTGCCTGTCAATGCAGAAGATGCAGGTTCACTCCCTGAGTAGGGAAGATCCCCTGGAGAAGCAAACGGCAAACCACTCCAGTATTCTTGCCTGGGAAATCCTATGGACAGAAGAGTCTGGTGGGCAAGGAATCACAAATGAGTAGGATACAATTTAGCAACTGAACAACAGCAATAACAACAAAACTATATATTATCAGTAATTTTAGATGGTGCAGTCATGGTAGGCCCTTCTGATGAGACTATGATTAGTTGGAGAAACCAGTCCTTGAAGATCCATTGGGAGGACTTCAAGGCAGAAGAAGGGATTATTTATTTCAAAAGCCTTAAGAGAGAGGAGAAATGGACAGGTGAAAGAAAAGGAAAGAAGGCTTTTGTGACTTAAGCATAGTGAGCTGAGGGGAATGAGGGAGTCAGAAGTCATGTCATGAAATCCAGGGTAAATAACAGGATTTTATTCTCAACATTAAGTAAAACCATTGAGGAGATTAAACAATAATCTCCTTTATATTCTTTGAGATCATTCTGTATATCTGGGGTGGGGAAATGGAATATAAAGTAAAAGCAAAGTGGCCAAACTCTATTGCTGCTATCCAGACTAGAAATGATGGTGGGTAAGATCAGAATGATAGCAATGGCCATAGAAGAAATAGATTAAAGAAAGGTTTGCTGTAGTTCCTACTTGTTGATGGATTGGCCTTAATAAGAAAAGAAAGGAAATAAACATTTCTCTCAGTTTGTTTGCTGAAGTTGCTGGGTAGATCGTTGTGCCACCTACTTACCCTCTATGATGCAGATTTTTGAGGGTCCATCAAGAATTTCACTTAAGCCATGATATTGATATAAAAGCCATGATATTGGGCTTCCCTGGTGTCTTAGATAGTAAAGAATCTGCCTGCAGTGAGAGAGACCTGGGTTCAATTCCTGGGTTGGGAAGATCCCCTGGAGAAGGACATGGCTACCCACTCCCGTTTTCTTGCTTGCAGAATCCCCATGGACAGAGGAGCCTGGAGGGCTGCAGTCCATGGGATCACAAAGAATTGGACATGACTGAGACACTAAGCACCGCATCCATAATATAAAAGACATGTCCAGGGCCACCTTAAGCCCTGAATAGGTGGGAGGTAGAAACATGTGTTTGGAAATTGTCAGTGTATAAGTGGAACTGGAAAGAAATACTTAGGGATAAAGTATAGATAACAAAATGAGACCCCCAGGTCTTAACTTTCATACCCTCTACCACTTAATGTTTGAAACTAGAGTGGAAAAATCCAGCCAAGTAAATTTAGCTTGTATAGTCATGGAGTTCAGATAAAAGTCAGGAGTTTGTCATGTAGAAACTAAGGAAAAATAAATAGGTTTTAAAACGGAGTGTATACAATGCAGGTGAATAGTTCTGTGTGACCATGGGGCTTGGAAATATGAAGCTGCATTGCTGATGATTGTACATGTATATTTATATATGCTGTGCAGGTTTGACATGAAAGCTGAAGATAATGGATATTAAAGAGAAGAAATACAAAGGCACAGAACTGTTCAGTGTCCTGAGCAAAGTCACAACAAAATAGAAATGGGGGCAAGACTTCTGACCAAGTCTTTCTGACTCTAGACTGTCTGCTCTTGACACTCTGCTGCTTAGCTTCTGGGTCACACCAACAGACTTCCCTAATGGATGAGGGAGTGAGTTTCAGCCAACAAACCCTGCATGCAAATGGGTAGTTTTCTTTTAGCTACATCTTGAAAAGTAAAATAAAGAGGGAAGGAGAGAAAAAAGGAAGAGAGGGAGGGAGGGAGGAAGGGAGAAAAAGCATGATAATGAAGTTCTAGAATCCTAGATCCAGGTTGCACTAATGTTTTAATTCTACACATTTAGTCATTTAATCCTAAATCCATCCCTCTTCAGGTAAAATTTAAGTGCTCGTGTCTGTCAAGCAGAGGAGCCTCATTTAACTCTAATGGATCCAGCTTACCTAAAGAATGACTCCAAATCGCCACCACCAGCCCCCACCCCCTTTCCTTTCGTTATACATTCTATTGTTGCTCAGGCTCTCAGTCATGTCCAGTTCTTTGTGACCCTTTGGACTGTAGCCCTCAAGGTTCCTCTGTCCATGGGATTCTCCAGGCAAGAATAGTGGAGTGGGTTGCCATACTCTCCTCCAGGGGATCTTGCCGACCCAGGAATTGAACCTATGTCTCCTGCATTTGCAGATGGATTTTTTTTACCAGTGTGCCACCTGGGATGTTATACACATTTCATTATATATTCTCAAAAATTTGAACAATTACTCTCTGCATTTTAGAGAAAAATCAAGAAAAAATTGTCTGGAATGCAGTTATTTTTAGAAATGATGTTTTCTTATCACCAACATACACTCAACTTTAGACAATTTTCACCTCATTTTCTTTCATATTGTTATGATCAGAATGACTCCCTATTCAGAAATCTCCCCAATCCCTATTTAGATATTCCAGTTACACTTTTATAAAATTGCCCACTTGAATTCCCCTTTCACAGGAAGCTTTATCTAACCAAATGTGGCCAAAGTATTGTTTTATTTCCTGTATTTAACATAACACACAATTCCTCTGTCATTTTGCAAGCTAACAGCCTTATTTTTTTGTTTGTTTTTGGTTAATTCTACCAAAAGGGATAGATATTCAACAAGCATCATTTGGGACCCATTTAAAACCCAGTACCATGTAAGGCCAGAGGGGTCATGAAGACTCATTTGCAACCTCTGAAGTTCTATGAAATTTCTGCCTCTGTAGACAGTGAGAGCAATAAAATAATATTCATTCTAAATGTATAAGGGTTGATGTGATAAACTAAACATCAACTGTGCCTAGGTACAGGATAGAGAGGAAATGCACAGTTGAACTAGGGAGGGTGAAATCAGAAACCTTCTTTCCTAGGGCTTCCCTGGGTATCTGGCATTGTTTGCCTGCTGATTAGTGAGGTGTCTGTAGGTACATTAATGTGGATGGTTGGATGTGTTTGACAATAAGTCAATGATTCTTTTTGACATGACTTTAATAGTACTGAAGAAGTGATTGTAAAATGATGACTTTTAATGGGATATAGATATAAGTGACCTGCTTTTTATGACAAAGGTCAATGGTATTGATGGTAGCATAGAGAAGATAATTTCCTTGGCGTGGTAGGAGACAACTTGCATGATTCATGAAGGTATCTCTCTGTCTCTCTCTCTCTCTTTTTTTTTAATCTCTCCCACAAGGAAGAAAGAAGAACGCCCCTGCCAAACCCCTCCAGCTGCCACTTTATTTGAAATAAGCAAAAGGTGATATCCCACAATGAAGTGAGTCACTGCTCAACAATTGATGGTAACTTCTAGCTAGCTGAGGCCTTCAGAATTTGACAATCGTATATGAAATGAGTTTTCTTTCATTATGAAGGAAATGGCTATGTGCCATTCCAAGGGGACATACACACAATCAAGGAGCAAAGGCTGAGTGACAGAGAATGGAGGAGGACCGATGGTACAAATGAACATGAGAGGGTATCCATACGTGTCTTCATGTGACTTCCAGGTTGAGCGATAAAAGACCAGGATCAGCTCTGTGGAATTACACTTTGTGGAAAGGTCATGGGTAAGCAGGATAAAGGGTGTCCTATGGGCAAAAGGCTCCTTCTGGAAGCACAGTCAGCTGGCCTTGGGCTGAATTGGAACTGCTGGTTAATTGTGGGTCAGGCAGAGAAAACTGTGGATCCTTCAAGATGGTACCCACAGCAGGACAGAGAAAGTGTCAGCAGCGATTCCTCAGCTACAGCTGTAGATCTTGCACTTTATTGAATCTTACTTTTTCAGTCGTTGGGGGGAAAGACAGTAAATAGAGAGAAGAGTGTGGAGAAGATAGAACAAAGCCAGAGAAGAGAGGGCAGAGTGATAAGAAATACGAGAGAAGGAGGGGTGTTAGAGGGAAAGAAATTAGATAAAAGGAAGAGAGAAGAGAATTTATACATCTAAGTGTTCTAGAAACTAGATACAGTTATCTTGCAGTCTGCCTGTCCTATCTGAGCAGGGTTTATCCTAAACCTCAATATGGTATATTCTCAATGACTTACTCTAGAGAGGATGTGTGTCCATCTCTGCTCTTGGGCCTCTCTTCATTCACTGGGACTTTGCAGGGATTGTTTACTTTGAAAATATTTGACAAGTGGATCTTACCCACCAGTTTCCCAGTCCCAAAGTTAAGTGCCTCCAGTCATCTGTACTTTCCTGGATTTTTATTCCGAACTGGGCTATATTTTCTTAGATGATCTAGCATGCCTGCCTCTCCAAACTTTCCTCAGCGTGCTGTGGACGTCTCACAGTCAATAGCGCAGGAACAAGAACAAGGTGGTAACTGACAGAAGAGTGCTGTTGTGCAGGATGTTCAGATGTTATGAGGCTTCATACACAGTGGATGTGGTCAGTTGTCTAAGTTCACTATGAGGACTTTGGGAAGGATAGAGCTTTGCCACTGTCTTCCAGCTCAGTCATTCTTTGGTACCATAACACTTTCATCTCAGCGAATAACTGCATTCATTTCAGCTACCCACTCCCAAGGCCAAAATTTAGGTTTCATATAAAATCGAGACCAAACAAACCCATCTGATCTGCTCTGCTTCTGAGATATGAAATATCACACCTTAATCTGTTATTTTTCAGCTCTCTTACTTGTTTATCATAAATATAGCTAAACTCCAATCTCTTTGAAACTCCAGTGTGTTCAGCTGTTTATTTTTATTTTTCACTATTATCCTATTCATTCTCCTTGTTCCTTGTCATCACACAGCCTTGTCTCTTTTGTCAAACGTATCAACAGTGTTGTCCAACTACGAGGCCTCCTTCCCTTGTAGCTAGTTGCTTTTTAAATATTGTGAGAAAAATCATTCAATAGCATTTGAGTATAAATTCAGCACCATCACACGAAACTAAGCCCTTTGCACTGCTAGGTGATGTTGCTATCTGCAGCACTGTTTCAAAACATCTCTTCTTAAAACATCCTACGCCCTGCACTGCAGCCATGCATCCATGTGCTACACCACAGAGAAAGGAGAAGACATCAAATAGGGACATCATCAGATTTTAATTCCTACCAACAGGACAGCCTTTTAATATAATTTTTCTGTTTGAAGAAGTCTCCTTTCCCCAACTAAACTAATACTTCACTGTATTCATTGGACCCCATAATATCAACCCTCGTTTGGTCCAACAAGCCTTCTCTTGAACTGCTATATGGCATTTGATCCCAATTCTTTCCCATTTGCATTTACAGAGGCTCAGGCACTTGTATCATTAAGCATACACACGTAAAACCAAAACATAAAACATGAACAGACCTTTTCCTTTTTCCACACAACTGTGTCTTTTCTCTATATAACCACACTTTATAAAATATCTGTCACCTGTCTACACCTCAGAGCCACTCTTTAGCTCTTTGCCTTTTGGAATCTATTCCTATCATTTCATGAACTAACCCTTCCAAAAAGACTAATGACATTGTTGCTAAATCCATCATCTGCTTTCTGATCATTTTCTTCTCTAACCTCTCTACAGGCTTCAACTTTGACAACCTTACTGTTGTAGAAATGCTCTGTGACCTTGACTTCCATAAAATCATGCTGCCTGCATCTTTCATCACCCTTCTGGATGTTTTTGTTCAGGCTGCTTGCACTTCACTTCCCCCACCCACATAGCCTGAAAATGTTGATTCTCCTCAGAACCCCAAAATTCCCTCTTTAACTCTACCTTCTTCTATAAACCTACCTTGGAAAACACACTCTCAAGGGACCTTCTAAGTCCTACAAATTGGATTGTATCCCTTCCAAGGCACCTTTCCAAAGTTTATTTTCGACTGGCATGTATCACAAAATTTGTCATAGCTAATTTAGAGGGTGGCATCCTCATTGTATAATGAACTTCTTAGAAACAAGGTTTGACTTACTTTTGCTTTGGTAACTTCAATGCTTAATTCGATACCTGGACAAACATAATCGCATTACAATTATTTCTTGAGAGAATGAAACTGCTTGTTTTAACTGTAACTGAAGAGACTGCTGTTCTAAAAATGTCTAGGCTATCTGGCATAACATTCAAACACTTGAAAACCAGTATACTATGGTTTCAATAGGGCTGGTAAGTCTATATGGCAGTGTAAGTGTATGATTCTCAAAACTACCAAATTTTATTCTCATCTCATCATTGTGCTTGCCATGTGATTCTGAATAAACAACTCATATCTAATTTAATTCTTCCTTTTTCATTCAAATCTTCAAATAATTAAAATACTTGACTCAATTCTTCTTAAGAAATTTTGAAAAAGTTCTTGTGATAAAATGACATATCTAGACATTTTGGGCTTTTACAATAATTGTGTATCTAACAACACAAAGTGTGTATCTGGAGGTATGTGTCTATGTCTAATTACGTATATGATGATTGACATTCTGGTTGTTGGAAGTGTAGCAATTACTAACGATGATGAGGTTTAAACAGCTCCCAGGAAGTTTTAGTGTGGAACACAGAAACGAGCAAATTGATAAATTATAAATATTCCCAAAGTTAGATATTATTGGCCCAGTTTTAACATGTATAAAAAACAATAATGACTTATGTCCACTTGAATTTTCAGCATTATATTTCTACTAAGATATTTTGCCTTCATTTCAGGAAACTATTTATAGATTCACCTATCAACCGTTTCAACACAGGAGACACATGAACATCAGCAGATGGTCAACAGCAAAATCAGATGGATTATATTATTTTAGCTGAAGATAGAGAAGCTCTATACAGTCAGCAAAAACAAGACCAGGAGCTGACTGTGGCTCAGATCATGAACTCCCAATTGCCAAATTCAGACTTAGATTGAAAAACATAGGGAAATCAAATCCCTTATGATTATGCAGTGGAAGTGACGAATAGATTCAAGGGAGTAGATCTGATAGACAGAATACCTGAAGAACTATGGATGGAAGTGCATAACATTGTATAGGTGGCAGAGATCAAAACAATCCTAAAGAAGCAAAAATGCAAAAAGACAAAATGGTTGTCTGAGGATGCCTTACAAATAGCTGAGAAAAGAAAAGTGAAAGGGAAAGGAGAAAAGCAAAGATATACCCATCTCAATGCAGAGTTCCAGAGAATAGCAAGGAGAGATAAGAAAGCCTTCCTCAGAGATCAATGCAAAGAAAAAGAGGAAAACAATAGTATGGGAAAGACTAGAGATCTCTTCAAGAAAATTAGAGATACCAACGAAACATTTCATGCAAAGATAGGTACAGTAAAAGACAGGAACAGTATGGACCTAACAGAAGTAGAAGATAATAAGAAAAGGTGGCATGGATACCCAGAAGAACTATACAAAAAAGATTTGAAAGACCCAGATAACCACGATGATGTGATCACTCACCTAGAACCAGACATCCTAGAGTGTGAAATCAAGTGGGCCAGCAGTATGGACAAAGCAAGTGAAGGTGACGGAATTCCAGCTGAGCATTTTAAATCCTAAAATGGGAAACTGCTGCACTCAATATGCCAGCAAGTTTGGAAAACTCAGCAGTGGCCACAAGACTGCAAAAGGTCAGTTTTCATTTTATTTCCAAACAAGGGCGATGTCAAAGAATGTTCAAACTGCCACACAATTGCACTCATTTCACATGCTAGCAAAGTAATGCTCAAAATCCTTCAAGCTAGGCTTCAACAGTATGTGAACCAAGAACTTACAGATGTTTAAGCTGGATTTAGAAAAAACAGAGGAACCCGAGATCAAACTGCCAACATTTGATGGATCATAGAAAAAGCTAGAGAATTCTGGAAAAGCATCTACTTCTTCTTCATTGACTATTCTAAAGCCTTTGACTGTATGGGTCACAAAAGAAAAAAAAAAAAAAAAAAAAAACCAGGAGGAAATTCTTCAAGAGATGGGAATACCAGACCACCTTACCTGCCTCCTGAGAAACCTGTATGCAGGTCAAGAAGCAACAGTTAGAACTGCACATGGAACAATGGACTGGTTCAAAATGGAGAAAGGAGTATGTCAAGGCTGTATATTGTCACTCTGCTTATTTAACTTACATACAGAATACATCATGTGAAACACCAGGCTGGATGAAGCACAAGTTGGAATCCAGATTGCCAGACGAAATATCAATAACTTCAGATATGAAGATTACACTACCCTTGTGGCAGGAAAGCCTCTTGATGAATGTGAAAGAAGAGAGTGAAAATGCTGGTTTTAAACTCAACATTCAGAGAACTAAGGTCATGCCATCTGGTCCCATCACTTCATGGCAAATAGATGGGGAAACAATGGAAACAGTGACAGAGTTCATTTTCTTGGGCTCCAAAATCACTGTGGACAGTGACTGCAGCCATGAAATTAAAAAATCTCTTGTTTCTTGGAGAAAAGCAAACCTAGGCAGTACAGTAAAAAGCAGAGAGATTACTTTGCCTACAAAGGTCCATATAGTCAAGGCTAAGGTTTTTCCAGTAGTCATGTATGCATGTGAGAGTTGGATAATAAAAAAGACTGAATGCCGATAAATCGATGCCTTCGAACTGTGGTGCTTGAGAAGACTCTTGAGAGTCCCTTTGTCAGCCAGATCAAACCAATCAATCTTAAAGGAAATCAACAGTGAATATTCATTGAAAGGACTGATGAGGCTGAAGCTCCTTTGGCCACCTGAATGTGAACAGCCAAGTCATTGGAAAAGACCCTGATGCTGGGAAAGATTGAAAGCAGAAGGTGAAGGTGATAACAGAGGATAAGATGGTTGGATGGCATTACTGCCTCGATGGACATGAGTTTGAGCAAACTCTGGGAGAAGGTGGAGGACAGGTAAAACTGGTGTGCTCCAGTCCATAGGGTTCCAAGAGCTGGACATGACTGAGCGACTGAATAACAACATATTGATTGTTCAACTAATAGTTTAGTTTGCTAGGAAACTTTAAGCACAAGTTGACGGATTTTCACATTTTCTTGAACAATGAAACTGTAAACAACAATAAATATTTGTAATTATTTTTTCTCTTTATGCTAACAATAGATACTATTTTAACAGTTAAAGAATGTGATTGTGCATGACACATGTATAATACCATAGCAATTTTCTAAATATCAATCTTGGATAATGAAATTGTTTTTTTACTACAGGAGAGAATATTGATTCATGTGTTCATGAATATTTTCATTTTTTTTTTGCAAGACACCTAAAATTCATAGAATCACAATCTTAAAGATGGAAAGGGATTTGGTGATTGTAGAGTCTGGCTTCCTCATTTTACACATGAGAAAACTGAAAACTGATTTCCCTGTACCCACAAAGAGATCTAAGAAAGTGCTTTCTAGTCTCTTCTGCCACAGATAAATCTATTCCATCCACCAAAGCCAGCATCTTTCACCTTTTCTAATATCCCATTTTCTGCCTCACCCCAATGCCAATGCTGGGCTCCAGGCAATTACAACAAAGTGCAGTTTCCTGGCATGATCTCTCCTTCTTCACTGTGACTTTAAACACATCCTTCCTTCTGTTTACTCTTCCTCTTCACTTGCATATTTCCTACTTTAAGATGTGCAACAAAAGGGTTGCTTCCTCCAGGAACATATCCCTGACTGAAAGGCTGAAACAAGTGTTTTTTCATTATGTTTCTGATATACTGTATTCTCATTTGTGCCAAAGTATGTACATTATCACTTTGTAATTGTGGATTTTCACCCATTCTCCAGGACCCAGCACAGTGCTGGCTCATAAATGGAGCACGAGGAATATTCACTGTATAGATGATCACATTCATGAACAGAAGCCAGATACTCTTTCTTATCTGTTGAAACCAGAGTTCAAACAGAAAGGGCATTATACAGGGCAAGAAATAAGAACTGGATTCAGTTGTTCATTTCTCCAGATAGAATTGAAAATAAATTCTTTGTTAAACTTTATTCACTTAACTACATAAAGAAATACACGCATGCACTTGGACACACACACATACATGAGATCTGGCAGAAAAGAAACAGTTTCAACTAAAGATTATGTCTAAGTAACTTCAATTAAAAAGTCTACACAAGTGACTAACCCTCAATCCCTGGGCAATCTTTCCTATTGAGGTCCTCAGGGCAGATGCAATAAAAGGCCTCAACTCACCTCATCCTTTCAAGGATGCTGAAGCTGAGTGGACCAAACACCAACATAACTGTCAGGGCAGGGTGTGGTGAGAATCACTGCTTCTCCGGATGGCCTTTTCCGACAGAGATTCGTTCTGGAAGAGTCTTAAGCCCTGGCCTTGTCTGCGTCTTTAAAAAGCACTTACTGTTCTTGCCAGTTTTCAAACCAATACCTCCATCAATTTCTCTGAGAAAAAAAGCTACATGATTCAGCTGACAAAATGATGTAAATTATGAATAATAAATTTCTCAAGGGCTTCAGTCCACATTATTTACTAGACAACTATAATTTGTAATGTTTACTTAAGCACTGGCTCTCAGCAAAACACTCAGCAGCACTTAGTGTCTTGTCCCTGAGCAGTCTGCATCTACAATTTGGACTGCTTGATTTTATTGGGGAGAAAGAATTTTAATGTCTGCAACACCATCCACCACCAAGACCACAAACATCAGGCCGATCTGTGGTCATAACTGGACCGCAAGGTCTGGAAAAACACATCATTTTTTTTTTCTGATGCATGCAGCAACATCACTGCTGTTGGAACAAAGCAGTGTTTGCCAAGAACCACTGCCTGGTGGAAGACGAGTCCTCACCATGAATCCAGGAGAAAACACAACACATTTTATATATTAGCAAGGAAGTCCCTGCTGGAATACTTCTTTTAACCTCTAGAGTCTTATTTTTTTCATCATCTGATACACTTTACTGGTTGCTTAAGCATTTAAAATGAATTAAGTGCTATTAAAACCCATTTTTTAGGTAGTTTCATCAGTACAGCCTAAGGGGATATAAAGTAAGGAGCTTTCTCTGGCAGAAATCCAAATACTAATGGTGTTAAAATGCCTTCTTATTGCGTTTAAGTCAGTAGTTAGGTCAAGTAGACAAACATATTTTAGAATACGTTTAAATAAACACTTCATTTAGTGTTTCTTTTCAACTTACATATTTTCTCTTCCTTTTTCTCCTTCCTGGCTAATACAGAAAGTGACATAGTCACAGGCTTCTGTGCGTGAACAAATTCAGTTTCTCAGTTAAACTCAGAAGATCTGAATATAATGGCAATGACGATGATTATATTATGATGAGGATGTCAAGGGAGCCAGTAGAGCACTGCAGAGGACAACAGGGATGAGAAGGGCAGCAAATCCTCACCATGTAGACAGGCATCAAGGGAACGTGTCTTCCAACATGTGACTGCATCTTGTTTGCAGAAGGAAGAAAATTGGCCACCAATTGTGCACATAAATTTTGATTTTTGTTTGGTCTGTGAAGAAAATGAGACTCGAATCTCATTTACAGCTATCATGGCTTTGGCAGAGAAAGATATCAGTAAAGCAACTTAACAAGGACAGTGGCATTTTAATTGTAAGCATATAACTATAAATGGATTGGGGTATATATTTCTCCAGAGAGTGAAAAGAGGCAAACAAAAATTAAAAAAAAAAAAAAAGCAGAAGCAGGAAGTGAAGGCCTTAAGGAGAGATTTTTGTTGCTTAAATAATTTGTACGGAGTGGTGCTTCTAGACAAAAATGAGAGATTAGGCAATCCTAAATTATGATGCAAGTAAGCAAGATGATAAGTAGATGGAATGAAACTAAGAAAACTTTTAGAGCAATTATACCCAGAAAAATTAATCATCATCATGTGCTTGAAAATAGAATGGAAAAAAAAAGAAAATGAGAACTTGATATGAATTTTTTAATAAAGTGTATTTTTTTAATAATGTGATGAAGTCATTATAAGATGAAGGACATTTTTGAATACTTCTTTTACATGTTTTTATGAACCTAGCCTGGTGTTCGGAGAAGGCAATGGCAACCCACTCCAGTACGACTGAAGCAACTTAGCAGCAGCAGTAGGAGCATGGTGTTAGGCAAAAGTGGGTGCTCAGTAAAAGACTGTACAGAATGGATGGATGGAGGAATGGATGAAAAGGACAAAGTCTAAACAATAGTCAGTGCAAAACCCGGGATGAATTCTAGGATTTGGGAAGGAGCAGAAGTTAACATTCTAAGGTAGGAAGTTCTTGGTCATACTGTGTCTCATACAAATGTTTGATTAACAGTCTCCATCAACAAGGGGAAATTATCATATGAATGTTGCCCTTTGACAGGTCTTGGACCTGTCTCCCAGTAATGTCTTTGTCGCTCTAGTGGTAAAGAACCTGCCTGCCAATGCAGGAAAAGTAAGAGACATGGGTTCTATCCCTGGGTTGGAAAGATCCCCTGAAGTAGGGCACAGCAACCCACTCCAGTATTCTTGCCTGGAGAATCCCATGGACAGAGGAGCCTGGTGAGCTACAGTCCATGGAACACAAAGAGGTGGACAAGACTGAAGCAATTTTGCACACACGCACACATGCACATACTAATAATTCAGCGATTTTTGATGGAAATGCTTTGAGGGACAAATAAAGGGTGCAGTTCAGAAGGAATTACATCATTTGGAAACAAATGTGTTGGGTGACTTTTGTTTGCTGGGTTACATAACTATCTAAGATGTGAATTTTGGAGGGGTATCTGGAATTTTTCTCTCTCTTTTCTCAAAATATAAAAAATAACCCTGTGACTGTGAATAAACTAAGAAATTTCAATCTTAGATTAAATATTATTCTCTATAATTTGTTCTTCCCCTTTTTCAGATTTTCCCTTAAAAACTTTAGTTCTATTATTCTTCTGGACTTATCTCAAGTCCTACCCACTCTCCTCCCAGCCTTCTCACCCTTGTCTCCCTACCATGTGAATACGAAATTTTCCTTTTAATTTAATTTCTGTGGCCTGAACTTTCTGGTACTTTAGTGAATGGTGATCATGTTTAAAGTTTTCTCCTATTTTATGTGCTACCTCAAGATAGATAACTTTTCTGTGCTCGTAGCTTCTTGTCCAGTGTCTGTAAGAGTAGTAAATAATGTGTATATGTTTACTTGATCATGAGATAAGCATTCAATAGTTTTTTTTTTTCCTACATATTTTCTACATGTGCTTTTTGGACCTAAGATATGTCCATAAAATTATAAAACTTAATATTCACTACACAGAAGGAAAGTTAAGAATTATTTACATAGATTCTCATTGGCTTAGTAAGTCAGCATTGCATGGACTTTAGTTGCATGTCAGTAAAATGGAAAATTCTGTAGCATCCTTGGAAACATAAAGCTAAATGAAAAAAACAATGGTATGTATTCTAATATAGTTCGTTTGTAAAATTAAACTAGTTCTTCAAAACTATTCAGATAATACAAACTTTTAAGAACAGGGGAAAAATGGGTAGTTCCAGTTGGGAGAACTATTCTAGAAAGACTTGACCTTCACATTCACACAGCAGGCTAAGGTATATTTGAGATACTTTCAGTAGGGAACATGGGCATTCAGCAATTTAATTCTCCTGCAGAAGCAGAAATTTCAATGTGCACAGAATTCATTTTCCCCCCATTACTGTAATATTCAATTGGACTAAATTATCCTGTAACAGCATTTGATCGTGCAGCCACTGGATCTGGCTTCATTTACTTTAAGGTTAGTAAAGTCACAGCTTAAATTGTTTAAGAGTTGGCAGCATCAAAGTTCCCTCTTTTTCCTTTATTAACTTCTTTACTTGTAAGGCGTTGAAAACTGGCACAGGAAGTCAGACATCAATATGGAAAAAGTACTAGAAGCCGTCACCTCTACTTTGGAAAGGTCAATAAGAAAAGAATGTAAAAAAAAATTTTAAAAAAATGAGATGCTTAAGACATATCTTGTTTTAATCCAGTTAATCCTCAAAGGAAAAACCTAAATCATATTTAAAAATATGAAACTGGTAAGAATAGTAAAATGAAAACATCCATTTAGATAATTATTTTACTGAATGTAATAGAAAATCAGGCATGGCATTAGTATTTGTTCTTTAGAGAAATACTGTCATGGACCTTTTCATTTTCATTCAAAGTGAATTGAGGTGAATGTTCCAAAGGACATGAAGATAATTATTCTCCTCTCTGTAGGACTTTGACTTTCTGGAGTCAGACATAAAACTGGGTTTACCTTCAGGAAATAGGAGAACCATGAAACTAAGTTAACTCAGAGAATCCAGGTATAGTAAGGAAGCTAAAGATGAAGGAAGTGGATGTCACAGAGTTTGAAAAGCTTCAGGGAGATTCCAGACCAGAGGAGCCAGGTGATAGCAAAAATGTCCTCAGTAGAAGTCAGTCTCAAAGCAGGTTGAGAATAAAGGCAGGGAAGATAATGGAAAGCATGCAGGTATTAGAAACCAGAACAGGAAGCCAATCTGGAGGGAATTCTGAGGGGGCTGGAAAGTTTCTTCCATTTACTCAGAACCAGATTTATAATCCAGGAAGGTGATTTTAGTAAATCCTGTTAGGGTCAGAATGAAGCTTTGGGGTTGAACAGAAGAAAAGCTGGAAGTAAGACAAGTGTGTGGATTTGTGAAAAGTCAGAAAGGGGAGCTGGCTGAGGGTGGGAGGATGAGGGGCATGAGGGCCACAAATCTGGCTAGAAATTGATACAGCTTGGTTTTCTACTCTCACAGCCTCTCCTGTGCAATCATGGGAATGTTTATTATTTATGCAGTGTTTTAGATAATTAAAAAATTAGCAACCAGTCCCTTTACCAGCAATCATAAGCCACATCTGTGATTCAATCACTTTATGTATCTCATCACATAAAACAGACCTGCCACTTCATGAAAGAAGTAGTCCCTTCTTCCTGTAAAGGTGATAAGTGACCGTGAATCCTGACGTATACAGACAGAGAGGAACTGAGAAGATGTTATTCAAGAGCCTCAGGCCAAAAGCCTGCTCATGAAAAGTTCTCTAGGACTTTTATTTCCTACACAGAACACTGAAGATGGTAATTCTGAAGACCCCTTACTGAGCCATACTGCCTTGGTCTATTTTAGGACAATAAAGGTTTGAACTCTTTTTCAGGGGATTTAAAAGTTAGGTTTCACTGAGCGCAGCTATTTCAAACCTGGAGCTGGCAGGCCTTGGAATTGATACAGTATAATAACCCTGTGCTTCGGAACTGGGAGTTAGGATGGAAATGGCTTCATCGTACTCTTCAATGAGAAGCTTAAAGAAGATTTGAGTAATACTGAACTGCAATTGCTGAGTGACAAAGGTACTCCCTAGCTGTACTTTTGACAGCATTTAAACTCATGAGCGTACAGTTCATAGAACATAATGCCTCCTTCTGAGTTTGGAACGATATTATAGCATGCACAATCACAATCTATTATTAGCAAAGGCTGAATGACAGGTGATATCCAAAGATAGAAATGCTCTCAAGTTCAAAGCAACAATCAAACAAATTGTATAACAGTGTGTATTCTTATATTCCTTTATTAAACTTACTTATAGCTTATATATTTGGCCTTTGGGGGCATGGTAATTAGGAAAGATTTCAAGGGAAAATAATTGCTTTGCTTTGACTTAACTACTCTAAAAGAGAAAACTTCTGAAATTAAATCTACTAGTTAAATAGAAAGACATATATTTAAAGAAAAATGCTACTCTCAAAATTTTGAAGTCCTTAGGGCTCATTCCTGGGATCTTTATCTCCTCTCCATAGGTAATCTCATCTACTCCCATGGCCTCAAATTCATCTATATGATAATGACTCCCAAACTGTATCTTTAGCCTTGACCTCTTCCCCCATCACCAGGAGAATCTCTCTAAGGGATTTCTAATATGCATCTCAAATTTACCATCTTCAAAACAGAACTCAATACCTTCTCCATCCCTGATACTCCTTCTCCTCTTTGTCTGTCTCATCTCCACTAGCTAACTATTCCAACACCAAACCAACCCCACTATAATGTTCAATCCCCACAGCACCCCCACCCCCCAAAAAATAATCCTTGTTTCTTCTTCCTTTTCCTTCTCTTTAGGCATAAAATTCACAAGCAGGACTTGCTGACTCTGCTATCAGATCCTGTATGAGACCTGCCCAGGTTTCTTCACTCCTGTTTCTGCCGTTCCTACCTACTGATCCACTATCATCCATCCCCTAGATGTCACAGAGCCTCCTGAATCGCCTTCCTGCTCCAGTCTGTCCATTCTCTCACACAATACCCCACATAGTCTGTATATATTGTAAACAGAGTCATGTTTTCTCTACTTTAAAACATTTAAAGTGTCTTAATGCATTGAGAATAAAATGTAAATTAACTTCTGACTCTGGCCTATGAAAACTCAGGTAATCTGGCTTTAGTCCACCTCTAACCTTGTTTAATTGCTGTCTCCTTTAGACCAACACACTCAAGACATAAAACATTCTTTCTGTTCTCAAGACATGCCAATTTGCTCTCACCTAAAGGCTCATTATGCATGAGGTTTTATCTGCCAGGACTGTTTTTTCACCTAATTTGTATGTGGCATATTTCTTTTATATACTTCCAGACTCCTTCATGTTAATTCCCTGCACTCATCAGTAAACTACAATTTCTAGTTGAACAGTACTATTGCCTTTATTATTCACCATTGTAGGACCAGTGCCTAGAAAAGTGTCTGCCACATGCTTTTCAGAGTTCTCGTGCTGATTTTATAATGGCTGGTGTCACTGTGTTCAAGGTATTTATCTTCTCTGAGCATTACCTTCTTAACTTGTAAATTCATGAGTTTGGACTAAAACTTGATTATTTAGGTACATTTCAGATTTAATGCCATAAGATTTATAGCCAATAATAACACTATAACTTGCCTCTGATACAAATAACCAGATTGGGGAGGAAGTGAAAATAAAAAAAATATGAATTTGCTGGATACATTTTTTCTGTCTTGTACTTTGATTAGCAATTAAATCATTCTGCTACTAGGCTATAAGCTATGCTTTGGTAGTGGTTTTATAGTCCAAAGCATTAATTTTTTAATATTCTGTTTAATTCAGAAACAAAAATTAGTTGATTACCTTTGTAACAGTTGAAATTTATATTACAACTGTGCATAGTTGCTAAAATATTGAAATAATAGTTTATTTTAATGATATGTGGTAAGAGCATCATGAGCAAGTCTTTGCTTAAATTTTACCTCTGTTCCTCAGTAGTGGCATGACTTTGGGGCAAATTTTAACCTCTCTGAACTTCAATTTCCTCTTATTATAAATGATAAGGTGATACTTAAGTCATAAGGATGTTCTGAAGATAAAGTTCCTACATGGCTTCTCACACAAAATAGCTCAACTATGATCAATGATCTCCCCCTTTTCTTTCTTCTTGTTTGTTTAATGCAATTTTATTCAAATATCAAGTCATTTTTTTTCTTCCTGTGATCCATGACTTAACTGTGGTTCAGTAACCAGCCTGGAGGAGAATCACAGTAAGAAGACCTGTGGATTAAATCTTTTTGGTACTTTGTTCATGTTCTCAGGAATCCTCTTATACCAGAACCTCCCCTCCATGTTCCTGCCCAACCACCACCTATGTTCCAGCAAGAAAATTTCAAGCTCATTTAAAACGCTAAGGAAGGAGAGGACTCCCATGCTCATACTTAGTTTCTACTAGGCAAGAGAATAGATACAAATTACGTACAACCACAGAACTCCTTATCCCTAAGAAGTCCTATTGTCTTTTGCCCAATGAGAAAGATATTTTTCTCAAAACTGATTGCTTCTCTTGTTTCATAATTTCTGTTATTAAGGCACTCTATTCCCTCCAAACTAATCTATGTATTTCATTTGCATAAATTTGTCCCCATACCAATCCCCCAGTCCTAGGATTCATTTTCTGGCTCTTTAGATTCACATTTAAAATGACTCTAAAATTTAAAACATTCATTTCGATCAGAGAATCATGCTTTAAGGAGAAAAACAGACTAGCAAACCTAAAATAGGTAACAGAAATAAAATAGACAAAATATTAATAAATAACTCTTATTTCCCAACTATATAAACAATCCATGAGGCTGTGTCATAATTACTTAATGACAAACTGTCACTAAAATCAAGCTCCACCCACTCCTGTTTAATTTTTTAATCACCACATCATGGGTCAATTACTATTTGTGAAATACACAATTTCTACTTGTGCAAGTGTGAGTGACTGGGAAGGGTTTATAGGTGCTTTCTCAGTGCAACTAAACAACAGCAAAAAATGTCAATTAGCATTGTTGCTGTTACTTCTCTGCATCCCTTGTTATATATAATAGTGCTTTATAAAACATTTTTTCTCATTCAGTTCTCTCAGCAATTCATAGGATCATTGTTACTAGTGTTGCTATTATTACTATTATCATCATCATGTTTATTTCATAAGTGAGAAAACAAAGCAAGGCATAAATCCCACTCTGCCATTCTGAATCAATAAGGGTTAGAAATCACCTGTTTGTATCTTTCATGCAGTTCAGTTCTTCTGCTTATAACTTTTAGGCAGAAGGTCACATAGTCCTCATAAGAATTCTTAGTTCAAGGATCCCAAAACATAACAGTAGAATAATGTTTTTTGTATTTTACTCACTATAATCTTCGGAGAAATCTTAACATATTGAACCCAATTCTGCCTCCCAGTAATTTCTACCCATTGGCCTTATTTTAAACTCTGTCTGAGGTTTCAAAAAATGATTTTAATCTCTCTCCTATATGGGTAAAATTATGGAGAACTGTGATCACATGTCTCCCTCTTTTTCAGGCTAAGCATTCAGTTACTTCAACAATGTCATGTCTGATATATTTGTGCTCCACTATCTGGTTGCTTTTCTTTCTGTACACTCCTCCTTATCAATGTCCATTTTTGAAAGTGTCAGTCAGAACTCTATAAAATACTTAAACATGGGCTAGATAATACAAAGCATAGTAGGACTATTAGTTTCCTCAATATTTGGTCTATAAAAACCCTACACAACTTTCAAGTTTTAGCCCCATGTTACACTTTGATACAAACATCATCTTTCTTCAGCCAGGGAGTAGACATTATAATTTTTATAAATACATTCATATGGCAAATGTGTCATCTACAGAGATCTGGCTGCATTATTGGTCATGATGTGAAAAACAAAACAAGCTTATTTTCTGCTTTCTTTGATCATACAGAAGCCATACATAAAATAAATGTATACAAGTACATGTGTTAAAAAAATATCAGGTATAATGATAAATTCTATGAAGACAAAGGGCAGGGTATTAGGATAGTAAATAGTAGAAATAAATGACGTGGTATTTTCTGTAAGCTCTAGGGAATGTCTAGAATAGATCTAAAGCATGTATGTGAACATGTGGTCACTTGAGTGTTACATAAAATAAATATATACAAGTACATGTGTTAAAAAATATCAGGGCTGGTATGTGTGGAAAGCACTAGGGGCTTGGATGAGTGTAATGAGTACTTTGCGGAAACAAAATATCTGGTCCAAAACTCTTGAGGTGGGAAAGTGCTTGGCAATTTTGAAAAAAAGAGGTGGAATTCAATATCTCTGGGGTGGTAAGAAAGAGAAAATGGGAAATGTGGAGGCAAGAAAAAGGACACTTCACAACCTGGCACATTTTGCCTCGCATACATTTCTTTTATCTTCTAAGAAATGTATTATCATCAAGGTTAATGATCATACTTCATCTTCGTAGCCAGCAAAATACCTGACAAGGTACCTAACAAAGCTGGGAGTCAACACGGATGTGCTTACTTGAAATAAATATATATTTCTTCATAGTTATATACAACTACAATTTCAATAAGCAATCTTTAGTTAGTTAACATACTGATAAGAATATTGACTGAAAGTGACAACATGTAAAACTCCATATCCCAACAAAATGACATCTCTCCAGATTGATATTGATTAATCGATGGACACTTTTTAGATATGGTTGTTTAACCATCTTCACTCAAGCCCCAATTTCTTCATCTTACACACTAAATAAATCTCAATGACAATTGGGGTTGCAAAGAATTGGACACAACTTAGTGACCAACACAACAAAAACAACAAAATTTATTTTTATTTGCATTGCTAAAAAGTCACTGAGGACTTGTTCAGGTTTATAAAGCACATAATTACAAAATCTACAGCTAATATTATATTTAATGGTGAGGAACTCAAAAACATGCAACTAAGATCAAATTTAGGGCAAGAATTTCCCTCTTACAACTCCTTTCAGCATCATACTGGAAATTTTAGTTAGTGAAATAAGACAAGAAAAAGAAATAAAAATATACAGATTAGAAAGGAAAAAATAAAATTATTTCTGTTCAGGGATGATATCTATAGAAAATTTGAAAGAACTGACAAACAGTATGTTCAAAATAATAATAGATTATACCAAGTTTGTAGGACACAAAGTTAATGTACAAGAATCAATCTTTCATATAAACTAGTAACGAACAGATGGAATGTGAAATCAAATACATAATACCAATCATATTAGCATCCGGAAAAGAAATAGTTATACATCCAATAAAACATGTGCAAGATCTATATGAGTAAAACCACAAAATCCTAACAAAATCTTGGTCTATAGATTCAAAGCAGTTCCAATTAAAGTTGAAGCAAGTTATCATATGGATATCAACAAACAAATTCTAAAGTTTACATGAAGAGACAGAAGACTCAGAAGAGCCAATACAATATTAATGGAGAAGAATAAAGTTGAAGGACTGACTCCACCAGACTTAAGAGATTTATTGTAAAGCTAAAGTACTCAAGGCAGTATTGTAAATGAAAAGCTGAATAGACCAAAGGCATGGAATAAAGAGCCTACAGAAATCAGCCTATATAAATATATAGAGTCAAATGATCTTTAACAAAGAAGCAAAAGAACAATGGGGCAAAGTGAGTGTTCTCAACAGCTGGTGCTCTAACAGCTAAACATCGGCAAGAAAAAAGGAGTCAAAACACAGATCTTGCACTCTTCACAAAAATTAATTCAAAATGGATCACAGACCTAAAGGTAGAACACAAAAGTTTAAAATTCCTATAAGATGACATATGAGAAAACCTAGATGATTTTGGGTGTGTCAATGGCTTTGCAGGTATAATACCAAAAGCATGAGCCATGAAAGAGAGAATTAGCTGGATTTCATTAAAATTAAAAATTTTAGTACTCTTTGAAAATCAATGTCAACAGAATGAGAGCAGGAAACACAGACTCAGAGAAAACACTTGCAAAACACATACCTGATAAAGAATTATTATTCAAAATATACATAGAACACTTAAAAACTCAATAAGGAAACAAATGACTTGATTAAAAAGTAGGCTAAAGACTTTAACAGATATCTCACCAAAGAACATATTCATTTTGATATTTGGCAAAACTAATACAATTATGTAAAGTTTAAAAAAAAAAAAAAGGAAAATAGGTGAAAAGATGGCCCAAGTCATACACTGTCAGGAAAATGTAAATTAAACAACAGGAAGACACCACTACACATTTATTAGAATAGCCAAAATGTGGAGCATTGACAGTATCAAATGCTGGAGAGGATGTAGAACAAAAAGGACTCTTATTCACTGCTGCTGGAACTACAAAATGGTATAGCACTTTGGAGAACAGTTTGCCAGTTTCTTACAAAACTAAACATCCTCTTGCCATATAATCCAGCAATCTCAGTCCTTCATACTGTTCATACAAAAGCCTGCATAGGGATGTTTAGAGTACCAATTCATAATCGCCAGAACTTGGAAGATACCACGATATACTTCATAAATGAATTGTGGTGTATTGACACAATGGGATATTATTCACTGTTAAAAGCAAATGAGCTATTGTAAGCCATGAAGAAACATGGGGAAGCTTAAATGCATATTGTTAAAGCAAAAGAATCCAATCTGTAAGGTTACAAACTGTGATTCTAAATACCTGACATTCTGGAAAAAGCAAAACTATGGAGACAATAAAAAAGATCAGTGGTTGCCAGGGGCTTATGGGGATGGGGAGGAAGATTAAATAGAGAGCAGAGGATTTTTAGTGAAAGATTCTTAATTTAGTAAAAGTACTCTTTATGGTGGCATAATGATGGATACATGTCATTATATTTTTATCCAAACTCATAGAAAGTACAAAACCAAGAGTGAACCACAATGCAAAATATGGACTTTGGGTGATAATGATGTGTCAGTTTAGGTTCATTAAATGTAACAAATGTTTCACTCTTGTGGGGGATGTTGATAATGCTGAGGCTGTACATGTGTGGTGACAAAGTATATACAGAAAGTCTCTGTACTTCCTCTCTATTTTATTGAATCTAAACTACTCTTAAAGAGAAAAGTCTTTAAATTATAACTGAGTTGTATTGTTGTGTGGCAGAAACCAACACAATATTGTAAAGTAAGTTTTCTCCAATTTTTAAAAAAATAAAGAAAAAACAAGTTTCAATAAAACTAATTTTAAGCCAAAAATTATTTTAAGGTGAGTTTCATTTTCTTTTTTAGTTAGTGGTTATTATTTTTTCTTTGTTTCCAGGGGAAAGGAAGGTTAAATTTTTGAATTCATAAGTACTATTAAGGTAATAACCAATTTTCTAATACAGCTTGTCAAAATCTTTATTTTATTTATTTTTTTAAAATTTTATTTTATTTTTAAACTTTACAAATTGTATTAGTTTTGCCAAATATCAAAATGAATCTGCCACAGGTATACCTGTGTTCCCCATCCTGAACCCTCCTCCCTCCTCCCTCCCCATACCATCCCTCTGGGTCGTCCCAGTGCACTAGCCCCAAGCATCCAGTATCGTGCATCAAACCTGGACTGGCAACTCATTTCATACATGATATTGTACATGTTTCAATGCCATTCTCCCAAATCTTCCCACCCTCTCCCTCTGCAACAGAGTCCATAAGACTGTTCTATACATCAGTGTCTCTTTTGCTGTCTCGTACACAGGTTTATTGTTAGCATCATTCTAAATTCCATATATATGCATTAGTATACTGTATTGGTGTTTTTCTTTCTGGCTTACTTCACTCTGTATAATAGGCTCCAGTTTCATCCACCTCATTAGAACTGATTCAAATATATTCTTTTTAATGGCTGAGTAATACTCCATTGTGTACATGTACCACAGCTTTCTTATCCATTCATCTGCTGATGGACATCTAGGTTGCTTCCATGTCCTGGCTATTATAAACAGTGCTGCAATGAACATTGGGGTACACGTGTCTCTTTCAATTCTGGTTTCCTCAGTGTGCATGCCCAGCAGTGGGATTGCTGGATCATAAGGCAGTTCTATTTCCAGTTTTTTAAGGAATCTCCACACTGTTCTCCATAGTGGCTGTGCTAGTTTGCATTCCCACCAACAGTGTAAGAGGGTTCCCTTTTCTCCACACCCTCTCCAGCATTTATTGCTTGTAGACTTTTGGATCGCAGCCATTCTGACTGGTGTGAAATGGTACCTCATAGTGGTTTTGATTTGCCTTTCTCTGATAATGAGTGGTGTTGAGCATCTTTTCATGTGTTTGTTAGCCATCTGTATGTCTTCTTTGGAGAAATGTCTATTTAGTTCTTTGGCCCATTTTTTGATTGGGTCATTTATTTTTCTGGAGTTGAGCTGTAGGAGTTGCTTGTATATTTTTGAGATTAGTTGTTTGTCAGTTGCTTCATTTGCTATTACTTTCTCCCATTCTGAATGCTGTCTTTTCACCTTGCTAATAGTTTTCTTTGATGTGCAGAAGCTTTTAAGTTTAATTAGGTCCCATTTGTTTATTTTTGCTTTTATTTCCAATATTCTGGGAGGTGGGTCATAGAGGATCCTGCTGTGATGTATGTCAGAGAGTGTTTTGCCTATGTTCTCCTCTAGGAGTTTTGTAGTTTCTGGTCTTACATTGAGATCTTTAATCCATTTTGAGTTTAATTTTGTGTATGGTGTCAGAAAGTGTTCTAGTTTCATTCTTTTACAAGTGGTTGACCAGATTTCCCAGCACCACTTGTTAAAGAGATTGTCTTTAATCCATTGTATATTCTTGCCTCCTTTGTCAAAGATAAGGTGTCCATATGTGCGTGGATTTATCTCTGGGCTTTCTATTTTGTTCCATTGATCTATATTTCTGTCTTTGTGCCAGTGCCATCCTGTCTTGATAACTCTGGCTTTGTAGTAGAGCCTGAAGTCAGGTAGGTTGATTCCTCCAGTTCCATTCTTATTTCTCAAGATAGCTTTGGCTATTCGAGGTTTTTTGTATTTCCATACAAATTGTGAAATTATTTGTTCTAGCTCTGTGAAGAATACCGTTGGTAGCTTGATGGGGATTGCATTGAATCTATAAATTGCTTTGGGTAGTATACTCATTTTCACTATATTGATTCTTCCAATCCATGAACATGGTATATTTCTCCATCTATTAGTGTGCTCTTTGATTTCTTTCACCAGTGTTTTATAGTTTTCTGTATATAGGTCTTTAGTTTCTCTAGGTAGATATATTCCTAAGTATTTTATTCTTTCCGTTGCAATGGTGAATGGAATTGTTTCTTTAATTTCTCTTTCTGTTTTCTCATTATTAGTGTATAGGAATGCAAGGGATTTCTGTGTGTTGATTTTATAGCCTGCAACTTTACTATACTCATTGATCAGTTCTAGTAATTTTCTGGTGGAGTCTTTAGGGTTTTCTATGTAGAGGATCATGTCATCTGCAAATAGTGAGAGTTTTACTTCTTCTTTTCCAATTTGGATTCCTTTTATTTCTTTTTCTGCTCTGATTGCTGTGGCCAAAACTTCCAAAACTATGTTGAATAGTAATGGTGAAAGTGGGCACCCTTGTCTTGTTCCTGACTTTAGAGGGAATGCTTTCAATTTTTCACCATTGAGGATAATGTTTGCTGTGGGTTTGTCATATATAGCTTTTATTATGTTGAGGTATGTTCCTTCTATTCCTGCTTTCTGGAGAGTTTTTATCATAAATGGATGTTGAATTTTGTCAAAGGCTTTCTCTGCATCTATTGAGATAATCATATGGTTTTTATTTTTCAATTTGTTAATGTGGTGTATTACATTGATTGATTTGTGGATATTGAAGAATCCTTGCATCCCTGGGATAAAGCCCACTTGGTCATGGTGTAGTCAAAATCTTTAAAAAAGCATACCTCTTTACTTTTTTCTTATAGAATGGTCTAAGTTCCCTATAGAATCATAGTGATTTTTTAAACAAAATTTGACAAACACTGCACTAGGTAGACTTTTCAAAGAACTTTACATTGTCTTGAGAATATAAGACTCCCTATGTATGCAATCAAACAAGAGGGTAAGACAAAATATTAAAAAAAAAAAGGAGTAAGATGAATGAATATTGCAGATAGCAAGTGTTAAAGAAGTAAGAAGAGGAAAATGTTCCAAGACTGATGAAAATATTAAATTTGGGGCAAATTTCATGGTGGAAAAAAATATATTAATTAAAAAAATTTGATTTTAAAATACAAAGCTTACCTAAGGGTTCAGTGGAAGAGTCTGAGTCAGATATAATCAACACCATTTGTCGATAAAGAACCTAAAAACATTTTTCTCAGCCATTGTAAGATGTAACTTTTTCAAATAGAAAAACAAGTATTTTTCAAATGATCATGAGAATAAACACTGATAAATACTCAGTGCTGCTGATTGACCAGTATGTGGTTCAAAGGCAGTAATTTATACAGACAACATTGTTGTATTCAGTCCCTAAGTCATGTCAGACTCTTTGCGATCCCATGGACTGCAGCCCACCTCTGTCCTTCACTATCTCCTGGAATTTGTTCAAATTCATGTCCAACAGACACCACAGGGCTTTGGAAATGAGCAGTGGACTGATTTTCTCTGTGATGGGATTTGAGATCCTCTGTCCACAAGTCCTTTTCCTAACAACTCCTTTTTCTCATCCATTTGGATATAAGGATATTTGAGTCATCAAGAGATCCCCATAATTTCAATACATGATCAAAATCTACACATTCAGAGCAAGTACACTCTTCAATATTTTATTATCTTCACTTACTCAGACAACCCTCCTCAGTCTCCTTAAGGACAAGTATTTTTTGGCAATCGCACTCTGAACTCTGGAATTTCTTAAGGATGTGAGAATTTATCAGACTCAGCATTTCAGCTCTCTTCCAAATGGCCAGGGGGGAACAGATGAGTTGCTTTGTTTGTGGTTTTGTTTTTCTTTGGTTTTTGCTCTCCAGATATTACTCTGTAAAAACAAACATCCTAATTTAGTGAAATGTTTCTCATTGTTCACAGGATGCTCTTGTAGCCAAGGTCTTGCCAACTCTGTGGAAGTTTCTTCCTTTCTCTCTCTCTAACTTCCTTCCTTCTTTCTTTATTTCCCCTTCCTTTCCTCTTACCATATCATTTCATGTTTGGTTATGGAGTCCCAGCAGGAAAATCAGACCTCAAGAATCTCAGTCTCTTGTACTGGGGTTCAGTCATCCACCTAGGCTTTCTTTCCTCCCAGTAATTTTATTTTGGGAGATCAGTTTGACTTTCTGTGTCACTAGGTGGAGAAAAGGATCAGCCAGCTCTTTATTTCCAGAAACCACTGGCTTATGATTCAAATTAATCCACTCCTTTCCCTCCACCAATAGAAAGGCAAATTTCATAAGCTTCTCAGCAAAACAAAAACTATTATTCAGTAACATTCTCTTAAAAGATCTGAGTGGTGCCTTATATTTACTGTACTATGAAGGGACATGCCAAGGATTCTTCTCTGACCACTGTATGTAGGCTTTGGGACTCTTTGTCTTGACTCCTTCAAATAGGAAGAGACACTATGATTTTACTTTCTTCTCAAAAAGCCCTTTTTAATTTTGGGTTTAAGAGGTAACTGATGCAAAAATATTACTAAAAGAATACCTGTATTGTCTAAGCAAAAAAAAAAAAAAAATGGAATCTTTGGGAACTTTAAGAAGTAAGAATGACAAAGTACAACTAAAGGAGTCACAGGAAGATTCTAAAGGCAGAATTCCCTATTTCAAGTGATGCCGAAGGTCCACATTATACTGGGAGCTACAGGATTTTCCTCTGATTTTTTAAAAATTATGATTATTCTACTAAGGAACACTTGAAATGTTTATGTGGTAACAAAAACAACCTCAGTTCAGTTTAGTTCAGTCACTTAGTCATATTCGACTCTGCGACTCCATGGACTGCCGCACGCCAGGCCTCCCTGCCCATCATCAACTCCTGGAGTTTACCCAAACACATGTCCATTGAGTTGGTGATGCCATCCAACCATCTCATCCTCTGTCATCCCCTTCTCCCACCTTCAATCTTTCCCAACATCAGGGTCTTTTCCAATGATCAGTTCTTCATATCAGGTGGCCAAAGTATTGGAGTTTCAGCTTCAACATCAGTCCTATATGAAGATAATTAACCAGTCACACTGGTTATAGCCTATACACAGTAACAGCCTACTCTTTCGGCAGTAGAGTTCAGCTTGAAAAACAGAGACATTATACAGTTTGGAGTAAAAGAGTAGTCATGGCTTTGATGTCAGCCAGAACAGGGTCTTATTAGCTGCTGCCATGAAATATTACACAACTAATCCCTTGTGTTCCTCATTTATAAAATTAGGAATTACAAGGCAATGGCACTCCACTCCAGTACTGTTGCCCGGAAAATCCCATGGATGGAGGAGCCTCATAGGCTGCAGTCCATGGGGTCGCTAAGATTCTGACACAACTGAGCAACTTCACTTTCACTTTTCACTTTCATGCATTGGAGGAGGAAATGGCAACCCACTCCAGTGTTTTTGCCTGGAGAATCCCAGGGACGGGGGAGCCTGGTAGGCTGCAGTCCATGGGGTCGCACAGAATCAGACATGACTGAAGTGACTTAGCAGCAGCAGCAGCAACAACTTTTTAAAAATTGATGTGAAAATTAAATGACATGATACATGTGCCTATATGTACCTCCAGTGGGTTTCTTGGTTATGTGATTTAATCAATTTACATAACCTCTGTAACTCAATCACCTCACAGAATTGTAGGAAGGTTATAGGTATCTTATACATGTAAAACCCTTTGAATCATGTCTTATAAATGTGCATAGGGATGATAATGATATTGTGATTGTCTGACTTACAATACATGTCAATCAATTGTGATCATCTACATCCTCAATGAATAACTCTTTAACTTAAAATCAACTTTTGATCATTTGGACCAAAAATGGACTAATAAACCATGAGACTCCTATCTTTGTGTCTTCAGACTACATACAAGGAGGAGCAAAACAGACAAGTTGGACCAGAAAGCACATTTGTCTTAATATAAAAAGAACCATGCTCTAGTCCAAACTTTGATACTTCTTATGAGAACTTGAGATAAATTATTATTTTAAATCAGATCAAGTATCTGTTTACTACTTCTGTTTTAAAAACTCAGCTCACTGAGGTACCACTACAGCTATTCTTGTCTCCTACCCTCCAACTGTCTCCTGACTTTAAAGTTTCTGCTTCTGCTACTACTTCTTCCCTCTCTCTATAGTATCTACTTCAAATGTGAAATGACTCATGGAATGTATCATACTTGTTTTGGAAGAACTTTCTCTACCGGATGATCTCATAGACCCCTCACAAGCTATACCAACTGGCTTTTGCACTAACATTCAGCACAGTGCAGACAGCTAAAATGAGGACAGGGGTCAGATGATACAGAATAAAATTTCAAGGGTGCTCTGTTCTGCAGCACTGATGTGAGCAAACATTTTTCTTAAAACAGATGCAGAAGGCAATATGACTGGTATATCTTAAACTAAGTTTCACAATTTGTGCCTGCTCTCACATTTGGCACTAAACAATTAAAGATGGATAAGACACTTGAAGTCATGCCCTCGAGAAGCTTATATCCCAGCGTGTTAATCAGAAATTTCACAAAAAGTAAGAAAAAAATTAGTGTGTAACTTCTATGATAAAGATTCATGTTCTCTGGTAGAGCAAAATAAAGAAAGAAGACTTAGCTTGTTTAGATACTGAACAAAGTTTACTTCATAAGTTGGGGTCCCAAAGCCTGAATCTAAAAGGATTAGCAAGAGAAAGAGAAAATAAAAGTGAAAGAAAGCTATTTTGTTTCACAGAAAGGTCAAAGAACAAAGGCAAAGAGGCTTGGTTGAGCAGAGAACTGGGGAGTGTGTGTGTGTGTGTGCGTGTGTGCATGTGTGCGTGTGTCCCTACAAACAGTTCATTAAAACCAGGCATGTAAAGAGTATGGCAGTATGATGCATGTATGAGAATGAAACATGAAGAGAAAAGAAAAACAAATTTTTGGACTCAGTAGTTGTAGTAAAAGACTAAGAAGGAGGAGGAAGAGAGAAAGACAGAAGAGAGAGAGAGATGGATCTAGGAAATAAGTGAAGATGAGTTTAAGAGAAATTCTGTGTGGGGTCCTTACTTCAGACAAAGGGCCTCTTTCCCTTGAGATCAGAGTTGAAGAGAGATCACAGGTAGATTACCATTTATATTGGGAGCAGGATTTTGAGTTCCATCCTGTGAGATGTGGGAGAGGCTCATCTAATATAAGGAAGGGTAGGGTACTTGGTGGTAAAATCCTTGAGTAGAAGTCCAAAGTTTTGACATACTCACTAGAGACACTAGGAAAGCATTAAATAAAGGCAAATAAATAAAACAATCAGTGATTAATAAATAACCAAGTGTACCTATAAGGGAAAAGAATCTGAAAAAATACACATATATACATAAACATATACATATACACACATATATACATAAACATGCACATTTGTATAACTGAATTACTTTGCTGTAGAGCTGAAATTAGCACAATATTGAAAATAAACTATACCAATTAAAAAAAAAGGCTAAAAGAATAACCAGGAATAAATGAACTATTAGGCAGCATAAAGTGTTTATCTAAGATTGGGTGCTATGACTACAGTCAGTTCAGTTCAGTCACTCAGTCGTGTCCAACTCTTTGCCACCCCATGGACTGCAGCATGCCAGGCTTCCCAGTCCCTCACAACACCCAAAGCTTCCTCAAACTCACATCCATCGTCAGTGATGTCATCCAAACATCTCATCCTCTGTCGTCCCTTCTCCTCCCACCTTCAATCTTTCCCAGCATCAGGGTCTTTTCAGATGAGTTAGTTCTTCTCATCAGGTGGCCAAAGTATTGAAGTTTCAGCTTCAGCATTAGTCCTTTCAATGAATATTCAGAACTGATTTTATCTAGGATGGACTGGTTAGATATCCTTGCAGTCCAAGGGACTCTCAAAAGTCTTCTCCAACACCACAGTTCAAAAGCATCAACTCTTTGGCGCTCAGCTTTCTTTATAGTCCAACTCTCACATCCATACATGACTACTGGAAAAACCATAACTTTTACTAGATGGACCCTTTGTTGGCAAAATAATGTCTCTGCTTTTTAATATGTTGTCTAGGTTGGTCATAGCTTTTCTTCCAAGCAGCAAGCGTCTTTTAATTTCATGGCTGCAGTCACCATCTGCAGTGATTTTGGAGCCCAAGAAAATAAAGTTTCTCACTGTTTCCATTGTTTCCCCATCTTTTTGCCATGAAGTGATGGGACCAGGTGCCATGGTCTTAGTTTTCTGAATGTTGAGTTTTAAGCCAACTTTTTCACTCTCTTCTTTAACCTTCATCAAGAGGCTCTTTAATTCTTCTTCGCTTTCTGCCATAAGGTGACAACAATAAGAAAGGCTGAATCCTTTTCATCAACAATGTCTCCTTTTCTCAACAATGTTTTCTCCTTCTCTGGCTGAAAGGAGAGAATACCCATGTAGTATTAATCTTTTTTTTCCATCTGTCCATGAGAAGTCCTCAGTGTTAGGCTTTGTCCAGAAGAGAAGGTGGAGGGTCTGAATAAGAAAGACTCAGGGATCAATCCTGGGGTTCAATTTGGCAATTTTTATGGAAAAAGCTGGGTGGAAGAATAGACAGTGGGAAGCTGATTTCAAACTTAGAGAGGGAGATCTCCGAAGTGGAGGACTTTATGAGGTTGAAGAACTGGCCCAACAAGAATGACTCTTAGGAAGCTATAAGGATGAGGTTATGTGACAGGTGCATATTGTAGCATGAGATTGTTGGAATTACAGATCTTACAATGTTGCTGCAGCTGCTGCTACAAGAGTCTAGTAATAACACGGAATAGGTTTACTATTCAAACAGAACAGGAGCAAACACAACAGAAATTCTTTGACTCTGCCTCCTGTCCTGTGACCTGGCAGGATCTTTTAAAGGAAGGAAAACTGGCAATGGCTAGAATTGTATTCAACATCTTTGTTGTTCCGCACCTTCCTACTACTTCAACATCATATTGAAACCGCTTTGCTTTGGAGTCCATAAAAGCCCTGGTAAGCAAAGTTGTAGACTGTGAAGCTATTCTCTAATAACCAAAGTTAGTGAAGATTTTACACATATTACCTAATTCCTGGAAGGGGAGGTTGGGAGAGGTATATCTGTAGAAGTTGTGGATTGGGCAGAGGAAACAAGATCCCAGACAAAATAAAGAGTATGTGTCAGAAACCTCTATCCTCCTGCCCTTTTGTTACAAAGGTTGCCATGGTACTAGAAAAGGACAGAACTCGTAGCAAATATAAGAATGCATTATACTACGGGAGATTTAAAAAAAAAAAAAAAACTTTGCATATGTTTTTTTTTCTCTGAGTCAGATTTGGTGAGCCCATTTCCTGACTCACATGGTGTGTTGTATGCCATGTTAACAGTAACATCTTCCAAAATGACACTCAGCAGGGCAGCCTCTACATTTCTCACTGAATTCTGGGACCCACCAGTGACATAGCTACTGGGCTTCTGCTTGTAGCCAGTGATAAGGATTCCTGACACACAGAATTTTCAGGTGATGACAAAGTCAACAATGGGGCCGGGGTGTAGATAATCGAAGTTTAGAGGTAAAAGTCTCTGGTTTTTAAATTGTACAACCACCTCTGCCCTTCGTTTTCAAATAAGCAATTTCAAGCTGATCACAATAACTACTGTAGCACCTTTGGGATGTATCCTCTGAAGGAGAATTTCTGTTCTGGGCTGAATGCTGCAGCAAAGAGACCATTCCTACCAAAGTGAATTTTTCCTTCCTTTGTTCCTTTTGATAATCCTGACAATTGTTTGTATGTACACAGAGCTAAAAGCTCTAATAGCTTCAATTTTATAGATGAGGTAACAGGCTCAGGGACAGAAAGAGCTTCTCCCAAGCTGCACAGGACTCCAGCCTGGCTGAAGTCTCTGTCTTCACATCCTGCTGCCTTCCTGCCTAGGCAGCTTGGTCCCCGGGATGAAGACAAGTGTTTCCTCATGGCTTGGATGGGTGTGTGTCCTCTGTGTATTCAGGCCTTGAGACTTTTGTCACCGTCCAGAATCACTGGTCTTTAACAAGATACAGTCTCCAAGTGGCTAAACTCCCCTTTTCTTTCTTTCTTTCTTTTTTTTTTTTTTTATTTAACACACTAGCACATCTGTGTGCCGGGAGGATGGGGTGTCCAGAGCTGTAGCATCCGACCTCAGAGGCCCTGCCAGATGCGTCTGTCCGGCTTGCTCTTCTGCTTGACCTGCACTCCAGGGAGGCGCCGAGCTATTTAGCCGCTGTATCCCCTGGCAATCTGTTCAGGAACACAGACCAGAAGGGCTGCCGTGGGTTGCGCCAGCTTCAGAATCCTGCTGCCATCTAGGGATGAGATGCAGTCTCGGCGCGTGCAAGCGCGGGACCCAGCGCGCAACCTGGCCAGGGCGCGCTCCGCGCCTCCAGGGACCCATGCCTCCCGCCTAGTGTGTCGGGGTGGGGAAAGCCGGCGAACCAGAGGGAACGTAGATTAAAAAACATCGAGAGGGAAGAAGGATAGCGAGAGAAAAAGGCTGGGAGAGAAGGGCAGACACCTACAAGGACAGGACCGGAGAGGAGACGGAAGGCAGATGGAAAGGGTCGGTAGGCGAAAACACTGCGCCTTAATAATGATCGGAGTGTGTGTTTTCGGCAGCCTGTCCGCTGTCCCCACGCGGCTGTCCAAGGAGGTCACAGCGTCCAGCTACTTTATTCCCATGTGCAATTGTCAAGGTTTCCTCTTCCAAAGGGGAGGGGGGCGAATACCGCCTTCGGAGACGATTGTACAGAAAATCTGGAGAGGAGATTAACGGAGTTAACTTTACGCATCATATCACCGTGTAAGAGTCTCTTTCTTCTCCAAACAGAACAATAGGGCTTTCAAAGACGCCAAGGGGAGAGGACTGACTAGAGGGGAAAGGAGGAGGGGCGCACAGATTGGGGAAGGGGTCCTGCTGTTGCCGGGGAGGCCCTGCTGGGAGACTTCAAATCAAATTCTTTCTGAAAGGAAGTGTTATTAAAAGTAACTTTAATCCTTCCAGCCAGACGGCTCATAAAAGCATACAATTAAGTCAAACAAATGACGAGAGCGTTTTCTCCCCTACCTGTTTCCTCCTTCTGAGAGTAATTACCACAGGCTAGTCCTGTCTCATTCTGTGCAAACAGAAGGAGGGCTTCGGAGGTGCCAGGTTCTCTCTCCCTCTCCTGCCTTCTCCGCTGCCCCACCCCAAACCCGTATCAGCTCTTGGTACCAACCAGCCTGTCTGCAGATCCAGCCAAGAACAAAGGGGCGAATTTCAATATTTCCTCTTTGTGCAAGGTTAATTGAAAATCAAAAAGTCACTTTTCAAATGTCATATTAAACCCGCCACTGCATCAATTTCCTTTTGGTTCCCATCTCCATCGGGGAGAGAAAGTGTTTGCGGGGATCGGGAGGAGGCGGGGAAAGTAGGGACACAATGAAGAAAAAGAGGAAGAAAGAAGTGAAAGGATTCAAAAAAATCACAGATACGCACAGACTTTGATTGCAGATATGCTAACGGTGCAGTGGAAAATTGTTTCCCAGACTGTCCTCAGTCAAAGGCGGTCTTTGCATTCCATACTGTTGCTTGATATTCCAGAGACAGAATTGCATCCTAAACCAGGGGAGATTAGGCCTCCATGTTTTTATGTTTTAGTAGATAGATCACAATATGATTGTCATAAATGCCACGTTTTAAAATCTTAAAGGGTAATGTAATAACCTGACCATCTTCATTCCCCCTTCCAACTTTTATTCCCCTCTGGAAGAGGTATGTGGGTGTGTGTGCGCATGTGTACACACACACGCACACACACACACACACACACATGCTTTGTGCACAGAAACACATCTTTAAGGCAGAAACACAGCTCCACAGGCTTCAGTTTTGTGTCACAGGGTATTTTGAAAGCTTTGGGCTTTGTGCTAAAATGTAATGACCCAGCACCATGAGCTTTGCTGCTGATACAGTAACTGTTGTTTCTCTTTTTAGCTTTCTGGAGACACGGTTGCATCATCTGCAAAATGGAGTGCACATCTGCCTCCTAAAGTCACCTGCAAAGATTATGTGAGGTGCCACTTGAACAGAACCAGCACATATGGGTTCCTAACTGAGTCTCCAGTTCCCTAGACCTGATCTTGTTCCTACAGGTTCCCCGGGTCTGGAGACTGGCCTCTGATTCCAGCTTCAAGGAATCTAGATTGTGTGTCTGCTTCATGCCCTACTCTAAGCACTTACCAGTCCTCCCTGAAGGCATAATGCCTGTCGCCTTATTTTCTGGAAAATACTCAGTATTTCCTTCTTGTAATGAACAAATAGATTGCTTCCCTAAGGATCATACTAATCATAATAGGCTTTTCTAGTGGGCATCATTTGATTTGGCCTAGATTGAACTTTGTAGTATACCTGCAAATAACATTTTAGCTAAACAGGTGGAATTGTGGACTAAATTCCTCCTGTATAAGCCACGGTCATAAGCCATCTTTCCGTTTCAATGATATTGTATTATTGTGATTATACCAGATGTGTCCCCCAACCCCAAATAGAGGGAAGGTGAGAAGGTATCAACTGTCTAAATTCAGCAGATTGTATGTACAGAGGGAAGCCCTCTACAACATCAACCATCTAGCTTGTGTCAAAATTCTAGTAGCATTTTCTTCACTGGAAAGATTAGACAAACCTTTTTTTTTTGACCTTTAATTCATCCCTGTATAAATGTACCTTGTGTCCTGTTGGACCCTTTCTTAATTATGGGTCTTAAATAAATTATTTCATCTAATATGTGACTTTTCTTAATATGCCCACAGTGGGCATGTGGACCATTTCCATGGGCAGAACTTGTTCTCCTATAAATTTTTATGAGTGTATCTGTAGCAATTTGTTGCATATATTTGTTAAAATATATGTGCCTTCTCCTGACTCTCTAAACTTTTTGAAAACCATGATCATATCCCTCCTCTTTCTAACCCAGGAAATTAGAAGTAGATGCTTAATAAACACTTGTGGGAATTTGAAGAATTAAGAAAAAGAAAATGAATCTTGAGCTTTATCAGCATTGTATTTAGACAATTTTCAAAACTATTTTTGTGACAAAAACCAACTTAATGATTGCATTGAATCAGCAGAAAAGCAATCAGATGATTGGCTGAATTTATACCTTTAAGAATTTGTAGATATAGTCTAAGTTGACAAAACATACACGTGCACCCCAAAATATTATTTTATCAGGTGAGATTGTTTATTTAACACAGAGTTGCACTGAAAGTGCATTGGCAAGACCTACTGATTTCTTTTATTTTTATTATTTTATTTATTTTAATTGGAGGTGAATTACTTTACAATATTGTAGTGGTTTTGTCATACATTGACATGAATCAGCCATAGGTATACATGTGTTCTCCATCCTGAACCCCCCTCCCAATTCCCTCCCCATCCCATGTCTCAGGGTCATCCCAGTGCACCAGCCCTGAGCACCCTGTCTGGTTTCTTAATTCATTTGGGTTTCTTAATCTTATGCAGAGCTTCCCTCATGTAACACCAGTCTCCAAAAGAGACAGCAAAAGTGAGAGAGGAAGGAGAAATGGAAGAAAAGAAGGTAAGTAATCAGCTATACTTAACTGATAAATATGCTCTGGATCTGGAGTGGATTCTGACACACTTGTAGGACATCTTTTAAATCCCTACCTTTAGAACATATGTATGCTTAGGAACAGAGAAGGCAATGGCAACCCACTCCAGTACTCTTGCCTGGAAAATCCCATGGACGAGCGAGCCTGGTGGGCTGCAGTCCATGGGGTCGCGGAGTCAGACACAACTGAACGACTTCCCTTTCACTTTTCACTTTCATGTATTGGAGAAGGAAATGGCAACCCACTCCAGTGTTCTTGCCTGGAGAATCCCAGGGACGGAGGAGCCTGGTGGGCTGCCGTCTATGGGGTCACACAGAATCAGACACGACTGAAGTGACTTAGCAGCAGCATGCTTAGGATACTATATCATTTTTCCTCATTACTGCTGTGTTATACTTCCAGAAAGAGATTCTTTAGAATCTTTATTAAGGCCTTTAGGAATAAGAATTGAAAACTAAACACATGAAAAAAATTTATTCACTGTAATAATAGTAGGTAATATAATCTATGGCTATGCATAGTAAGAGAAAACTCTGAAACTTGGTTTTAGTAAAACTGGAATCTTGTCCTGACATTTCCTATAATTTTCTATATAACCATGGGCAGGAGCTAAATCTCTCAGATACACTTTTGCTTTTTTTATTTTTCTCCCCTGGACAACGCCATGATAATCCTGATCTAACATGTGGATTATGGTGAGAATCAAATGAGTCAATATCTGTGAAACTGTTGTGAAAGTTATAAGCACAGTAGAACTAGAGGGTGACATTTATCTGTACTCTATTTTAGTAACCTGTGTGAGTATACTGAATGCTTACTGTCTGGTGACGTTTTTTTTTTTTTTTTTTTCTTTTTGCTATTCTGGGCCGGGAGCTGACTTGCAGTTGGCTTTAATCTCTTAAACAATAAAAGATGCTAGATTAAAGTTTGTCATTATTACAAATATTTTTGATTGTGGTCCAGTGGTGTTCCCATAAGTTGAAATCTCACAGAACCATTCTTGTGGGAAAGATGGATGTAAATGTTGCAGCATCTGAAGGAAAAGGAGTCTCAGAGACGGCAGGACAGCTAGGATTTGCAGGGCCCAAGTCTCTGTTCATTTGCATTGCACTCCTTTTATTTCCCTCTTTCACTCTCTTTTTAAAAACCTCTGTATCCTCCTTACTGCTAGTATTTTGTGAGATATTCAAAATGTGTATTTAATCCATCCAAGTTTGTAGTCTCCAGTGTCAAAGCTTCTGCTTAATGCTGAGTTAATGCTCGGTCGTGCCAAAGCTTGAAGCTTTCAACGCAGCTCGAAAGCCAGCTGCGACACATCACTAACGCGGAGGCTTCGGCTCCAGAGACTGCTGCCTGCATGGAGTAAATGCATCATTTTTTAAAGCTTTGTCAGTGAAATCTAAGAGCTGTGTAGAGTGTAATTGGGGATCTTTGAAAAAAAAAAATGTATATTTGAAATCATTTTACAAGAATCATCTGGGAGATTTCCTTGAAATTTTGTCTTCTAAACATCTCACTGCCCCAGAAACAGCTCTGTCATTTTGGGCATTTTCTGTTTTTGATCGGATAGTGTTTCTTCCCTTCCCTCAGCCATCTTTTCCCTTTTTGGTGAGCTGAGGAAAATGAATTTGATGAAGCAGACATTTTTCTCTGTCTGTATTTTAGAATTACTGATCTTGAAAGGAAGATGACCCTGGATTACACATTGCTACTCCAAGTGTGGTCCATGGACCAATAACATCTGCATGTACTGGAAGTTTATTAGAAATGGAAATTATATGTTGAATCAGAATTTCTGTGGTTATGGCCAGGAATCTGTGTTCTAACCAGTCCTCTGAGTAATTTTTCTCAGTGCAAAGGTTAGACAACCATCATTCTAAATTACCTGGATTCAGAAAATCTTGATGCTGTACCCTTGGGAGATGGGCATACACTCTCACTCAGAACATTTTAAGGATCGGTGACTCCCTACAGTTAAAACAACCTTTTCAACTAAGAATAACTGTTAAAAGTCCTTTTCAAAATGTATTGAGCAGATATCTGCTTCTTTAGCATTTTTTTATTCTTCAATACATGGTATATGATAGGCAGTCAATATACTGGCATTAAAAGGAAGAAAATATTGATCATAGTTTTGCCTTCTAGATATGCACATGTAATCCAATTAATCCATCCGATATTTGGCCCCATCACCTGAAGCCCATCACACGTGTGAAAACTGTGAAGACGTCCTAGTCCTCTCCTCTATAGGTTAACCATGCCTGGAGTTCTTACTTTCTCTGAAGATACTGCCCTGGGCTCATCCATTTCCTGCTGACTCACCCCTGGATCTGAGCTATTTCATTGTTTAGAACAATGAAAACCTAAGGACCTTTATATACATAAACCAGCTTTCCATGTTTCATCCTGCTGCTGCTGCTGCTAAGTCTCTTCAGTCATGTCCAACTCTGTGTGACCCCATAGACAGCAGCCCACCAGGGTCCCCCATCCCTGGGATTCTCCAGGAAAGAATACTAGAGTGGGTTGCCATTTCCTTCTCCAATGCATGAAAGTGAAATACAAGTGCAAATAATTTTAAGAAACTTAGAATTTTAAATTTAAATCTGTTAAAATTAGTATTATTAATTCTGCTATGTTGAGCTTCTGCTATTTTATCATTTCTTTGTTGACAGTATTCCCCTGTAGAGATCTAAAAATAATAAATGCTTATTAAAGAAAATTCTTTAAGAATGCCTAAAAGAGAATCCTAAATACCCATGTTTATACAACTCAGACAAAATAGCAGACAGTAATTCCCTCTTTCAACCTTACCTACCCTATATATACAAATGTGAGTTGTTAGGTTTATGGGAGCAGATGGAGCAAGAATTAGGTTAATTTAAAATATGTGTCTTAATATATATTTTGATATATGCATGCTTTTATAATTTTAAGATTATTTTCTAAATAATGTATTATTCATTTTTAAAATTAACTCTTTAACATGAAAACTTTCTTAACACCCAAGAATATTAACAAAATATTGTAACTTTAAATGACTGAAGAGTATAATTACATGTACCATAATAATTTTAATGGCTTTTCTATTATGGGACTGCTATGGGCTGAGTTGCTGCCCCTCTAAATTCATATGTTGAAGTCCTAACCAATATATCAGACTGTGACTATATTTTGAGATAGGATCTTTAGAGAAGTAGTTTCCCTGATGGCTCAGACAGTAAAGAGTTTGCCTGAAATGTAGGAAACCTGGGTTTGATTCCTGGTCTGGAAGATCCTCTGGAGAAGGAAATGGCAACCCACTCCAGTATTCTTGCCTGGAGAATCCCATGGACAGAGGAGCCTAGTGGGCTACAGCCCACGGGATCACAAAGAGTCAGACACGACTGAGTAAATAATACTTAAGTCATAATGAGGTCATCAGAGTGGGATCTAAGGCAACGTGACTGGCATCCTTGAAAAAGATAAGGACACAGAGGCACACAGAAGGACCATATGAAGACACAGAGAGAAGATAGTCATTTACTAACTTACAAGTTAGTATTAATACTTAGATTATAAAGACTAACTTGCTTATGAGATAAGTTTAGTTTCAATAAACTTGACCTGATTATTTACATAAATACAACAAGAATGGTGATTGACTATATAGATCTTTTAATCTGCTTTGCTTGGAGAAGTAAATGGCAACCCACTCCAGTACTCTTGCCTGAAAAATCCCATGGACAGAAGAGCCTGGTAGGCTACAGTCCACAGTCTCAAAGAGTCGGACACAACTGAGCGACTAAACTTTACTTTACTTTGCTGTAACTTTTCATAAAGAATCTCAAGATTGAACATTTGGCCTCTTTAGGCTAAGAAGCCAAACAAAAGATTTGCCATTGGATAAAATTTTGTAATTTTGGCGAATTCGTCTTTTCTCAAGGTCTCCAAGATATCCTGAGAAATTCTGCCAGGATGTGACCTTCCTTACTACTCACCTAGTAAGGCTTCCAGAAATCCTATAAGCAATATATCAGGCTGTTCACTCCCTACCCACCCAAGGGGCTTTATGACTCCATAAAGGCAATCTTAGTTCCTATTTGAGTCTAAGTAACCAATATTTTCAACTGTGCTGTTACAAGGAGAACAAATATTTAGTTACCGTAAGTAAACAACTATACTGTCATAAAAATAATAATAGTCAATAAGAGTCCAAATCCTGGAGGGAATAGGTGGGGAGAAAGAGAAAAATGTTTTCATTTTGCTTGTGTGTGAGTGTTTGTATGTTAGTCGCTCAGCTGTGTCCAACTCTGTAACCCCATGGACTCCTCTGTTCCTGGGGTTTTTCAGGCAAAAATACTGGAGTGGGTGACCATTCCTTCCCTTCTCCAGGGGATATTTCTAACCCAGGGATCAAACCTGGGTCTTCTGCTTTGCAGGCAGATTCTTTACCCTTTGAGTCACCAGGGAATTTACCAAATTGTTGTAAATCATAATTAGCTTAAGAGAAAAGAGAAAAAAATTTTTCCTTAAGTCTGGGAAAATGAAGATTAAAAAGCCAGGAATATTTCAGACAAGAAGTCATGAAAATTATAATCATTTTCACCAGGTCACTGAGTCCTATGTAATTAATTATTTTTGATCTTAATCATTTGTTAGCAGTTTTACAAAGCAATCAGTTTTTCCATTAGTTCTATAATTTCTTACTCAGTTCAGTAGTTTGGTCTATAAGTTATCAGAAACATGCATTTGTCAAAAGTCCTGTAAATCTTCTTGAAGAAAAAGCATTTCTGCTAAAGCATTAAAAAAAAAAAAAAACTGTTTATAAATAACAAGACTTAAACTGTTATGATTAAATATCTTATTATCATGCAATTGACAAAGACATTTAGTTATTTCTATGTTACAACACGTAAAATAACTAGAATTATGACTTATCAGAATTTTAGAAATTGGATATAATTTTATATAACACATATTAATAACATTCATCCACATAATAAAACCTAGGAAGTTTTATTATCACCTATTTGACAATGCTTCTCATGCAATTTAGCATGTCAAATAAGACTAATTAGTTTAATATCTCTCTTTGAGATTTTTAAGTGGTCCTCTGAAAAATCAAAAAGATAGCTAGAGAGCAAAAGAATTTATTTAGCATTTAATTTGGGGAAGTTTGTCAAAGATATCAATATTTAAAATACTTGGTCAAATAAGGTCATAAGTTACTGTGAAACAGTACTTGTTCACTTAACCAAAGCAATAATAAAATATTTCAAAGACAAATACAAAAAGTTACAACAGATTAATTAAAAGGTAAAAAGACATTCATAATATGTACTCAAAAGCAGATCAATAGTCAATGAAAATTTTGTTCTCTTTACACAGAGATAAAACTAAATTTTAGAGTTGTACTAGCTTACTTTTAATGTTAACATTCATTTACTCAACTAAATTCATTCTATCTTAGCCAGGCCTGACCATGTAAAAAATTCTTCTCTCAAGGCTTTTTTTTCCCACATACCTTATGCAACTTTCTTTTTTACATTAAAATTGTGTCATATTCTTTCCCTCTATTTTTTAAAATTAATTCCTCTTTAGGACAGAATTACTTTCTTTTCACTTAACAAAATATATTTCCATTTCTTATTTCTTTTAAGAAATCTCCTTGCATAAAATATGTTTTTCTTACTAAAGTATTTTAATTTTATCTATTTACTAGAATTCTTAATTATAGAAACCTTAATTTCTAATGAACACTAGGAAATAAGCATTGTGTACTGTTTGTTATACCAATATTCTTTTTGTTTAGCAAGCATAATTATATTTCATAATTTCTAGAAACATACATTTCCTCACAAAGTAGGTAAACTTAGCCTTGTTTAATAATGAATATTTAGTCTTCCCAGGTGGCTCAGTGGTAAAGAATCCACCTGCAGAGCATGAGAGGTGGGTATGATCTGTGGGTCAGGAAGATCCCCTGGAGAAGGAAATGGCAATCCACTCAAATATTCTTGCCTGGGAAATCCCATGGACAGAGGAGCTTGGCAGCCTACAGTCCAGGGCGTCACAGAGTTGGACATGACTTAATGATTAAACAACAATAATAACATTGTATCTTACTTGGAAAGAACCAAGACTAATTCAAAGAATTCTCATTATTTAACTTAGCAAAACTTTAAGTTTTAAGTTATTAAAAGATTTTGGAAACTATTTTTAAGTTTTATCCCACTTACATCTATCTAAATCACCTGTTCCCAACAATTATGTTTAGATTACCTACAAAAACTCCATGATACAGTAGGCAAAATCAGCCATCATCCCAAGCAATTTTTCTTTCTGACAAATTTTGTACAAGACATAGCATAAACTTATTTATTTGACTTTTGGTAAACTTATGTAGAATGAAGTTTTATATTTAATGATGACAACTCTAAAGATATCTGATTCTAATTAAACAAAGTGTTGAATTTTCATTTTTTTATTTACTAAAGACTAATATTAAATCATGTGAATTAAAAAAAATAGATTTGTTTTTATTATATATTTGAAAAAGTTGTATATAAGCACTTGTTTATTTTAGCTAATTGGAGCTATTCTTATAAATTAATTTTGGCAATACTACCCAAAGGTAGGAAAATACCATATTTATACTATTCATACATAGACATGCATACATACAGATAGACATTGACAGATATTGTATAGCTTTCATCTTAAAACTTTAGTCATGAATCAGGTACACTACAAAACTTACTAATTTATAAGTAACAATTGAAGTGAGTTAAGTTTGTCTGCTCAGATGGCTAAGCCTTTGTACCGTTTGTGGAAAAGACATTTAAGACTTGAGTTTGTCCCTGACCAATAATCTTTAAAGTGAAACTGAAAATGAAGTTGCTCAGTTGTGTCCAGCTCTTTGAGACCCTGTGAACTGTTGCCTACCAGGCTCCTCCGTCCATAGGATTTTTCAAGCCATTTCCTTTAGGAGGCAGCTTTTCCAACAGTTTGTACTTTAAAAAGCCTTTCTCCACCTTTATTTCCTTTGGTTTCAGGTTCCAGATGATTGAATTAACTGGGCACAGTTTCAGGTGATTACGGACTGTATTTATACTTCTGATTTTGTAGAGATTTGCGAAACAAAGACAGTTGTTTTCAGTTCCACAAATAACTGGTTTGAATATCAAAAGGCTGCCCATCCAACTATACTTACACTTTCTTTAATTTTATGCTTTATATCAGGGAGACAATTTCCAACAAAAATGGAAATCAAAAGATTTCTCTGTTCTAGAAATTCAGAGTTCAATGTAGCACGTCTTCCAAAAGTTTGTACAAAGTAATCAATAAAGACTCTCTTTTTTGAGCAAGTAAGCCTGAGACCAATTCCTCTTTGGAGCAAACAGCGTCCACCATGGCTCCTATGAGCCCCTCTGTATCAGCCTCTTGTTTCCACCTCACACTGTGTGAGCTCAGGCAATCCTGCTGCTGCTGATGCTAAGTCACTTCAGTCGTGTCCGACTCTGTGCGACCCCAGAGACGGCAGCCCACCAGGCTCCACCATCCCTGGAATTCTCCAGGCAAGAACACTGGAGTGGGTTGTCATTTCCTTCTCCAATGCATAAAAGTGAAAAGTGAAAGTGAAGTCGCTCAGTCATGTCTGACTCTTTGCGACCCCATGGACGGGAGCCTACCAGGCTCCTCCATCCATGGGATTTTCCAGGCAAGAGTACTGGAGTGGGTTGCCAGTGCCTTCTCCGGTCCCCGCAATACAATTAGGCAAAAGAAACCCAACCATCTTATATAAAGCCTGTTCAAATACACCAATTTTTTTACAAAATTTCACCTCACTTCTATCAATGCGTATACCTCTAAATGTAGCCTCACTAGGACTACATAAGCAAGTCTGAATCTTATAAGATGGTAGAAGTGTTTTGCCAGGCATAACACCCATTTCAATAAAACACTCAGGCAACATTGACATAGACTCTTTATGTAACACTGGCTCAAACATTCCAACCTTTATAATCCCTTCAACCCTTGCACTTTTATGTCTGCTTAACCTAATTGTGGAGGCTTCCCTTGTGGCTCAGTGGTCAAGAACTCACCTGCCAATGCAGTAGATGTTGATTCAATCCCTGGGTTGGGCAGATCTCCTTGAGAAGGAAACTGCAACCCACTTCAGTATTCTTCCCTGGAAAATCCCATGGACAGAGGAGCCTGGCGGGCTACAGTCCATGGGGTCGCAAAAAAGTCAGGCATGACTTAGTGCCTAAACAACAACAACAAACTAGTTATAGCATGAGTCAGTGTTCCACCAGTGAGTTTGGTATCACAGCTTGTGGGGCTTCCATATTGAGCCCTGGAAACTTCTCTGAATCCCTTAGCCATTTTACCTATTCCCATGTGTAGGGAAAGAGCAAATTAGCCAAGATGGTGGTGGTCAGGCTCTCTCACCCCATGCCTTCTCACTCTTGCCCCATGTTTTATAAATAATGATTATATAACAGCACTGCGCATGTGCATCACGAGGAACTCACTTGGTTGTGAGCTACTTTGTGCAGTATGCCTATATGAATACTGGTGATGATGTCCCAGTACATCATCTGGGAAGGCTTTGCTGCTGTGGCTTTGGGGCTACATTGCAGCGGCATCATGGTTATGTTATGTGAGGTTATGCTATGGCTCTGTTATAGTTATGTTGCGGCTGCTGCTACGGCTGCTGTATCAGCCAGGAAAGAGGCTATGTTATGGCCACCCTGCCAGCCAGGAGAGAATAAATGTGTCTGCAATTCCTATGGCTCTTCGCATCTTCTTCCAGCCTCTTAGCTTGAGCCTTGCCTTCCCTGGGTTCAGCAAACAATGAAAATAGTGTGAACAGCAAGACAACTGGCATCATGAACAGGATCAGCAATACAGCATGTAAGAGGCCTTGGATTCCCAGTGAGGGGTTGAGCCAAGGGACCAAGGACTTTGAGTAAATCTTTAACTTTAATTGTCCTAACTGCTATCTCCAAATAATTGCTGGTCAGTGTAATTTTTGTCTTCCATTAAAAAAAAATCTCCAAATTATAGTGGACTTCTTAGGGGCCTTTAATGCTAGAGTGCCGTGGCGGGGGGTGGGGGGTGTGGCGGTCCCTTTTGCCCATGAACTTTAGTACAGAACTAAAACTTTAGTTTTTCTCATACTTATGTCCATTTTATTCATCTCATTTCTTATTAACCATCTAAAGGTTTTCATTCTGATGGATGGGTTCCATGACTCTTTCTTTTCCAATTCCTCTTTCAATATTTGCTTTATGTACCTTATTTCTTAATAATTCATTAAAAATAACCTCCTTATTGGGAAGAGTCCCTTGACTTTCTCCTTGGTTTCCTCATTCTCTTGTTAATTAATCTAATGTTTTTATTAACATCTATAAGACCTATGAGGGGAAGTTGAGACTGCAAATTCAATAACACTTCCAAAACCATGTTTTTTTAATTAAGGAGTTCTTACTTTTAGTTGTTATATTTCTTTGTATTCATCTTTTAATTTAATATTTCCATAGGTACCCATAAACCTGTTGTAAGAAGAGGGACCCCTTCCAGGGTCCAAGAATAGGCTTTTATCTATCACTCAGGAATGAATTTTCAAGGGAGACAGACATGCTGACAAAGCAAAAGACTTTATTGGAAAGGGGTACTTGGGAGGGAAGCAGAGGGGTAAGAGAACCCAGGAGAATTACTCTGCTACATGGCTTGCAGTCACGGGTTTTATGGTATTAGGGTTAGTTTCAGGGTTATTGGTGGTCAATCACTCTGACTCAAGTTCCTTACTGGTGACGTGAGCATTGCTCAGCCAAGATGGAGTCCAGCAAGAATGATTCTGGGGAGGTTGGTAAGACATATGAACTGGTGTCTCCTCTCTGCTTTTGACTTTTCCCAAATTCTTCTGGTTCATGGTAGCTTATTACTTTTTCATTCCTTACCAGACTCTCCTGTTGTAAGATAACTCATGCAAATGGTTACTATAGATTCTGGCTGGAGTAGGCTATTTTGATCAGTGGTTCCCTCAGCAAAACAGCTTTTTTATGATGTGGTGGTTTAGTTGCTAAGTCATTTCTAACTCTTGCGACCCCAGGGACTGAAGCCCACCAGGCTCCTCTGTCCATGGGATTTCCCAGGCAAAAAATACTGTAGTGGGTTGCCATTTCCTTCTCCAAGGGATCTTCCCTGACCCAGGAAATGAACCTAGGTCTCCTGCATTACAGGCAGATACTTTACTGATTGAGCTATCTCTTTACTGATGAGAGTTATCTAAAAATTCACCAATTTAAAAGTTTTCCCAATTTAAAAGATCCAACGTCTGGCCATTAATGAGTATAATCTTAATAGCAATTACAACCAATAAGCCATTTTATGGATTAACTATGGATGAAAGGGATTTACCATGAAAGAGCATAAAACTGAGTAACTCACCAAAACAGCTGAAGCCCTCGCATTAACTACTATACTATCTTTAGTTAAAAACAGAAAGAGATACTGGGTATAGTGACCTGGGACTTCCAAGTGGAGGAAGACAATTCACATGGAGATAGAAAAGCAAATGTTTGGTAATCAAATGTCTTCTGGGCCATACAGAGATAATGGGACATTATCTGACCGAATTCTGATCTCTAGGCTCTGCTGAGTTTCTCCCACCGTACCTATCTCATATTCTTTGTAGGTGTCTCTGGTGACAGCACTATTCCAGAAATAGGCCTTTTAAAATCTAAGTACTTTAGGTAGCTAGAAGTGAAGTGAAGTGAAGTGAAAATCTCTCAGTCATGTCCGACTCTTTGCGACCCCATGAACTATACAATCCATGGAATTCTCCAGGCCAGAATACTGGAGTGGGTTGCCTTTCCCTTCTCCAGGGGATCTTCCCAACCCAGAGATTGAACCCAGGTCTCCTGCATTGCAGGTGGATTCTTTACCAGCCTAGCCACAAGGGAAGCCCTTAGGAAGCTAAGGAAGAGGTAAATACAAAGACTCCCCGAGTCTTGTTTCTTAAAAATAATCAGTCTAAATTAACCCTAAGCCAAAGAGACACATTTAGGGGTGGCATATTTTGCTTCTCTACAAATGTATAGAGGATGCTTTCCAGAATCATAGATTCCTCTTGTGGAAATAAAGATTAGAGTACTGTCTCTACAGATCCCTTCTAAAATCATCTACATGTCATCTGCACAGGGAAATATTATACTTGCAAGAGCTCTTCAGCTTATTAACAGCTTAGCATGTTTGTGTTATTGTTTGTTGTTTCAAAACAGTTGACCAAGTCATCTTTATCCAGGAAGGAACAAGATGTTTCTCTATTTTACCTCAGGATAGAGGCACCACTAATTTTTAAGTGATTCCACCATTGGATCCTTTCAGAAACAGAAGATCTAGTGATATCAGTGGTGTCTACACTTTGTATAAGCTCCCTAGAGGTGGTGGTCCTACAGGAAAATGTTATTTGATATACCATGGCCAGCAAGTTCTACATATCTTGCACACATAGCAAACACAAGGCAGGGGGAATCTTTGGGTGATTCCTCATAACCTTGACCAAGCTGATTTGGGAACACATGTATAAAATATTGCAAAGACTCCCAGGAAGAAAAAGAGAGAGAGATTTTTATGGGACTAATGGCCTCTAAAAGCAGGTAGTGATGAATAAGCATCATAATGATTGTCACCAATTTAAATTTGGCTGTGAAAAGCACAATTGCATCTTCAAGTAAAGCAGAGGAGCAGAGGAGCCCACACCTAGAGACTTCCAGGAAACTTTATAAGCAAGTAAATCTAGCCAGGATCGGTGGCCTCACTCACAAAATGTTGACATGATCACATTGTGAAACTGGAGCACCTCACTACATAAAGTGTGTCACCTCACTACATAAAGGAGCAACATGATACCTGAGGTAAGGTACAGAGAGAGAAGAAAGTACAGTGGTTGACAACCTGGTCTTTGCTATAAGCATGCCTTGGTCTGAATCTTCACCCTACCATGATCCCCTATATGACTCAGCAAATGATTTAGTTTCTTTAAGCTTCAATTTCCTCATCAAGATCATAGTAACAGAAACTATCTCATTGATGGGTTGCAGAGATTAAAAGAAATAATGAATACAAAGTACTTTATACAACACCAGCCATATTAGCTACACAGAAGTGCTATTATTATTGTTCTTAAACATTGGATTTGGCACCTCCAATATGTCTTATTCATGCTGTGTTACTATGATGTTTAAGTTATGATAAGTGTCTGATGAATGTTTGTCAAATGGAAATTGTCTGAAATTTAGGTAGCTTAGATACGGAATCCAGAGGTTCCATGGTGGTCTGCATGATGACCTTGCAAATTTAATTTTACAAACACTGTAAGTGGGGGATTAGGGAGGAGAGTCCGTGAAGCGCACTGGGTGCAATGACTCTTTCAAATTTGCAGGGAGTGGTGTGGTCAGTGGCAAATGAGGGAAAATGTGTTAAGATGTCAGAGGAGGGAATAACTGTGGTTATTCAGTGAAATTTCTACAGCTCAGATGTCTCCAGCCACTAGGTCAGATGTGTGTGTGAGTGTGTATGTGTGTGAGAGAGAGAGAAGAGAGGAGGGAGGGAGAAAGTGAGAACTCTGTTCTATTTTGGGGCCAATCAGATAATCTTGAGGTCTTGACTTCATTAGGTTTAGTGAACAATATTGTTGCCACACTTTGGATACATTCTACTGAAACCCATTCTAATTCTCACAAGACTTTTCATTAATTTTTTCCTTCCTTGGGCATGACAGTTAAGATGCCAAAAGTCTGTGTCCAGCTGCCAGAAAGTGAATTTCTTATTACTGCCTCCTAAGATGTTGGCAAATAAAACCACATATGACACTTTTTCAGTAATAACCTTTGCATCTATTTCATTGATGTGAAATTAAAAAAAAAGATAAGAAGAAACAACAAACCTCTGAGATTAAATAATGATTTTCTTATTTTTATATCCCATACTTCTTATTTTTGTAGTATCAATATAGGTTGGATGAAATAACTCTCTAGCAAATTTCTCTAGGGGAATAAAATTTTCTGACCATCCAGGAAAATAATTATCAGGAACACAACTACTAATCAACAATTATACAGAATATTGATCATGCTAGTCTCATCTTTCATCTTGGCCAAAATATATAACCAATGGTGGATAAATCATGCTTATCCTATTCTGTTTATTTGACATAAAACTTTGCAGTCAAGACTCTCACTCTAGTCCTGCCAACGCAGATGCCCATGTTTCAATCTTAACTAGTTAGGTAACAAAGCAGAATAAATTTTAAAACAAGAAGTCTCTGGTCACGGAACATCCAGATTTAGCTTTTCCCTTGTAAGTACATTGCCTCCTTTAATTGTTCCCTCAAACAGACCCGGAAGAGAAACAGTTTTCATTTGTGAAGGCAAATGTAAAAATGAGGACCAGTGAGGTCTAAAGTCGGAGAAGGCAATGGCAACTCACTCCAGTACTCTTGCCTGGAAAATCCCATGGGCGTAGGAGACTGGTAGGCTGCAGTCCATGGGGTCGCTAAGAGTTAGACATGACTAAGCGACTTCACTTTCACTTTTCACTTTCATGCATTGGAGAAGGAAATGACAACCCACTCCAGTGTCCTTACCTGGAGAATCCCAGGGATGGGGGAGCCTGGTGGGCTGCCGTCTATGGGGTCGCACAGAGTTGGACACAACTAAAACGACTTAGCAGCAGCAGAAATCTAAAGTGTATCTGAGATAGAGTGAGTAGAGTTCAAAGGGGAGTTACAAGTGAATTTTTCTATGTAATGACAGAAGTACCAGGGAATTCATGGGTCTAGTCAGTAACACTTTAGATCTACAGATGTCCTGCCTATTTTGGAGTATATGTGAACTTTGTAAGATACTTGATTTTTATCACTACCACCATTGGTATAGTCACTACTCATCTTTCATGAAATTTATCAAATTATGGCTATTTGTGTTTTTATTTTATTTCCACATTGGGTTCTGTGACAAAGATGATGTTCCTCACATCCATTCCTCCAAGGAGCACGGATATTTCACAATAAGCCATTATTGAGTAAATAATAATGTCATACTTGGTCCTGAAAACAGTGTACAAATTTAAATTTTTAGCAGGCATTTTACAAATGATGTAAGCAAAAATTTAAAACTGACCTAGCTATTTAAGGCATTAATTTCTAATAAGTGACATTGGAATTTGGAATGAGTGAATAACAAGTGCCCAATTCTGAGCAGGAAGGAAGGATGCTTTTGGAAACCTGATGCAACATACAAGGCCCAGAAATGTGTTGGACTGTGGCTCCACCTGGCCATAGGACTGATGGAAAGTTAAGTACAGTGGCTAGTGTCATTGTATGAAACCTTCTCAAAGTTTATATCTAAATCATAGCTGACTTTGGAAAACCAAATAAGAACTAAGAGGGTAACTGACTGGAAGAAATCTGTGGGGACATAAATTAGATCCATAAGATATTTTGGGGGAAAAATATACACAGAGTCATTTTTGGTACTCAGTAAGAGTGAGTAAAGTTCTGTTTGGAACATTTGGGAAATAAGCGGAGTTATCAGAGGTATGGATAAAACCCTTTTAAAAGAGTGACGCTTTGTATAAGCCACAAGTGATCCACTGTGACCACTTGGCTTCTTTGTCCTTGTTATAGACTATCCTTGTCCCAACTGGTATTGTCTGGAAAAGCCACAGAGGTTTAGTGGCTTCATAAGACATCTGATTTTTCCATCTTTATCAAGACAGACAAAGATGTTTGATTTCCTTAGATAAACTTAGACAAACACATCCTTAAATATCTTTACCTAATCATCTTATTGTACTCTAAAATCAACCATGAGGCTGTTGTCTGTGAAGCCATAATTGTTTAATTCTTGAGATGTTCTGTCATGAATTCCCCTCTTGATCTGCTTTTTCTACTGTGCTTTTCAGACACACACAAAAAAACATCTATTCAACTAGACCTTTAACAAACGTTGCAAATTCGTAAAAATGCAAACACACAGACACACATACACACACAAACGTGCATGTGTGATTTACCATGTCTTCCCTCTCTAACTCTTCTAAGTTTCCCAGTAAATTTAGGTTTGCTCAGATCTGAGAATTTTGTTAACTATCCTGAGGTGGGCCCTGTCCCCTCACTGTAGCGGTCCAGATCTTGAAGGGTCCATCTCTGTTTATAATACAGAGAGTTCAAATACAGAGTGTTACCAGGCCACGGCACCCCCTGGAACCCACATTTCACATATTACCTCTCTTTAGAATTCCAGATGCTGCGCCCACACCTATGCTTTGACGTCACTCTTCTGTGTGGGCACCCACTCTGAGTCCTCATACCAGGCCAGTTTCTCCAGCAACATATCCTCCTGCTGCTGTCAGACTCCTTGGGGCCAAATTCAATCACTTTGCAACTGTTCCCTCACCTTAAATGTTGTTTTTAGAATGGTGAATTTACACTTTATTCAGTCCTTTAAAAATTAGACCTGTAATAGATTCCCTCTTGACCATCAACGTAGAGAACTCTTTCTTCTCTAAAGCCAGTCCTCCTCCTTTTCTTTCCCTCAGTTTTCTGATAATGCTTGATCTACACTGCAGTTCCTCCCTGGGACAGTCATCAGTGTAATGCTCTAAATGTTTTTCTCCCTCCAGGCCACTGGTAAGACGGTACTTCCATGGCCCCTTTGAAGCTGAACATGTTCATTTGACATTTTGGCCAATACGATTTGGAGAGTCAGTGCACATTTGCTTTGCTCCTCACTCCTGTGTTGGTAATTATGACAACACAGAAATGGAATATCCCTCAAACTAATTCTCTCTTTGGGTATATTAAGAGTAAAGTCACTCAGTTGACACATGATGGACAAATAACATGAGTAAGAAATAAATTCTGTGTTTCTGAGATTTTGGGGTGATTGGTTATCTTTGCATAACCAAGTTCAACCTGGCTGATACATTCTCTAAGTCCTTCATGTCCTAGCTTACATCGTTAAGAAACTTATCCTCATGCTCAGTCATGTTTGACTCTTTGTGACCCCATCGACTATAGCCCACCAGGCTCCTCCCTCCATGGGATTCTCCAGGCAAGACTACTGGAGTGGGTCCTTCTCCAGAGGATCTTCCCAACCCAGCAATCAAACCAGCATCTCCTGCATCTTTTGTGTAGGCAGGTGGATTCTTTACCACTCAGCCATCTGGACAATTCAGAGAAAAAACTCCTGTATTTTTTTTAAACCTTTTATATATCTGAAAGAGGGCTCAGTTCAGTTCAGTTCAGTCGCTCAGTTGTGTCCAGCTCTTTGCGATCCCATGAATTGCAGCACGCCAGGCCTCCCTATCCATCACCAACTCCCAGAGTTCACCCAAACTCATGTCCATCAAGTCGGTGATGCCATCCAGCCATCTCATCCTCTGTCGTCCCCTTCTCCTCTTGCCCCCAATCCCTCCCAGCATCAGAGTTTAGAGACATGCAGATGATAAGTCATTTATTCAAAATAAATTGATTGAAAACGCAGACTTTTTTTTTATCTCTAAAGTTATTCTGGAGGGAAAGATCATGTGAAACTTTTTGGAATTATTGAGACTGAATATGAGCATTAATAATTATGTAGACAGGAGACATAAGAAAGTCTACATTGCCATGATAAGACCCTGAATAAAATATATTAGAGAGATCATGGGGACATCATAAAGCACCTACTATATTAACTGATCATCATGTGTGTAATAATTCATTACACACATATTGATCAAAACTTTCTACATATTGACCTTGATGGAAATGTAGTGGTAAGTAAGATTTCTAGAATCCCTATTATCATTGAGCTTTATAGTCTAGCTCAGAAAAACATAGTAAAGAAATGATATCCACCTTAGAATTCTGCTGAGTGCTATAAGGAAGCTTTAGTATGACTAGAGGTATAGCACAAAATGGTTTAGCCTGGCCTGGGATAGCAAGGTGAGGAAGACTCTTTATGGAATAGATTGGGAAGCATTAGTAAAAGTAGAACTAGAACATAGGGTAACAACCTAAATGGATTTGAAATGAGGTTAGTCAGGAAGGTGAAGGCTCTGTAAGAAACTTTGTTCTTCATTCCACAGAAAGGGGGTTTTTGAGGAAAGTAAATACAAGGCCAAATTTACATTGCTTTGCTTCTCTTGTCAACATTCCTCAGAACAAATTGTTCTGACTTGATCTTGGCTCATTTAGGGGATGCTATCATAGGTCATTTAAAGTTATGTGTTGAAAAACAAGAGTTAAAATAGCAATTTCTAATTTCTTAAGGCCATTATTGTGGCCTCAAAATCTATAAACCGTGGTGATGTCTAAATTAAATCTTTTATATACACCTGAATTTTCAAACAATTGAGGGTGATTTCCTTGAAGACTAATGGGTAGGAACTTATTTTACCTCCTGAGATGTTTAAATCTTGAGTTGCCTGTGAGTATGTACGCATATGTATGTATGTATATTATATGTGTATGCACATGTGAATGTATCATTTAAATTATATATGTGCGGGAAAATGTCATCATTGCTGTTAGGAAATTTTCAAGCTAAGCAAAAGAGAACTGTTGGTATTCATTCATTTGGAAATAAATCTACACAGAATGCCTTTTTAAAAATAATTGTTTTCAAAATGTCATTGGTGTTGCTTTTTTATCCATTTAGACCCTACAATGGCATACGCCAGTTTTCTTTTCTGGGACTCAGCTCATCTTATCTTCTCCTTAGAGGCTGTCACTCAAGGTAAGTGGAGCCATGTGTGACTGAGAACTGGGGATGGTTGAAAGTCTGGCATCAGTGCTTCACCACATTGGAACTTCTGCAAATGAGAGATTTGATATTATTGAAATCTTTCTGAAATGAAAAGACAACCTCTGTGGGAAGAACTGGAGTGGCCCCCAGAGTGTCTCAAAGTCATCCTGAGAAAAGATTGGCATGATGGGCGCCATGTGGCTGCATACCAGTTCTGTGGGGCCAGACTTGTGATGCCCTCAAATGACAGCAGAGGTGGGCTCTGCCAGCAGCTGTTGAGGGAAATGATGGAAAGTGGGAAGACTGCAGAGTGAGAAATAAGGAGAAGCACTCTAAGGAGACACAGAGATTTAAACAGTGTGACTCAGCCAGATGGCTGGCCAAACTTACTGGCAGATGGACCAGCAGAGAGACAAAAATGAGGAATAATATGGGTACTTGGAATCATGGCTTAAAACTATCTTTTCCTTGGTAAAATCTGAGAAAAATTAAGGCTTGGCTACTGATTACTTGGAGCCAAATAATATATATTCATATTCCCAAGTTATATACATATATAGGGGGGAAATGTCCTAGGCTGGGTGGTCTGTGTTCCAGTTTCACTACGAAGTGAAGTGAAGTGAAATGAAAGTCGCTCACTAGTGTCTTTGTCTCTGCAACCCCATGGACTACTCTTTGCGACCCCATGGACTATACAGTTCATTGAATTCTCCAGGCCAGACTACTGTAGTGGTTAGCCTTTCCCTTCTCCAGAGGATCTTCCTGGCCCAGGGATCAAACCCAGGTCTCCCACATTGAAGGTGGGTTCTTTACCAGCTGAGCCACAAGGGAAGCTTCCCTATGAACACCTAGGAAAGTGATGTGTGGTTTAGGAAAATTACCAGAATTTACTGAGCACTTCTTTTTCAGTTGCTAAGTCATGTCCAGCTCTACAAGCCCATGGACTGCAGAATGCCAGGCTTCCCTGTCCTTTACTCTCTCCTGGAGTTTGCTCCAAGTCATGTCCATTGATTTGGTGAGGCCATCCAATTGTCTCATTCTCTGTTGCCCCCTTCTCCTCCTGCCCTCAGTCTTTCCCAGAATTAGGATCTTTTTCAGTGAGTTGGCTCTTCACATCAAGTGACCAAAGTATTGGAGCTTGAGCTTCAGCATCAGTCCTTCCAATGGATATTCAGGGTTGATTTCCTTTAGAATTGACTGGTTTGGATTTGATCTTTTTGCTGTCCAATAGACTCTCAAGAATCTTCTTCAGCACCACAGTTTGAAAGCATCATTTCTTCAGCCTTCTCTGTGGTCCAGCTCTCACATCCATACACAGTTACTGGAAAAAACAAAAACAAAAACATAGCTTTGACTATATGTATATTTGTTGGCAAAGTGACATCTCTTAATTTTAACATACTGTCTAGGTTTGTGATAGCTTTTCTTCCAAGGAGAAAGTGTTTTTTTTACTAAGCACTTATTATATATCAAATATTAGATGAGGCACTGGTTAATGACTGGTAAACAAGACAGTCTATGCATTCTGACTTACAGAACTGATGGTTTGTTGAAAAAAGCAAACACAACAATAGGCAATCATAATGAAATTTCATCAGTGACACAAACAGGCAACTATAATGTACATTGGAAGCATCAAGGAGAGAGATTTTGGTGAACAGGAGGGACTCAAGGGAGTGTTTCAGGAGAAGCTAGGCACCAAGCTGAACTTTGATATCTGAGAAGTCAGCTAGATGGAGTGAGAAATTGAGTAAATGAGAGAAAGAGGGCAAGCTTTAGGGAGTAGGTTCTAAGCAAAAGGAAAAGAGAGAGTGTTTGCAAAAGTCCCATGGTAAGAAAGCTTGTTGCAATCACAGATATACGAACTCCATCATAGCATTTTCATCATAGCTCAGCTTAGCCTACCTTAAACATGCTCAGAACACTTACATTAGCCTACAGTTGGGCAAAATCATCCCACACAGATCCTAGCTGATACTAAAATGTTGAATATCTCATGTAATTTACTGAACACTGTCCTGAAAGTGAAAAATGGAATAGTTGTCTAAGAACAAAATGGTTTTCTAAGTGGATGAATTGTTTACCTTTGTGATCTCACAAGTTGACTGGAACTGGCTGCCCCTGCCCAGCATCACAGAGAGTGTCATACTACTAGCCCAGTAAAAGAGTATAATTCAAAATCTGAAGTACAATTTCTACTGAATATGTATCACTTTTATACCATTATAAAATTGAAAAATCATAAGTTGAACCATTGAAAGTTGAAGACAGTCTGGATTTTTTCATCTCATTCAAACAGTTATCAATATTCAATTCACAGAGTATTTTAATCTTCTTCACAATTTTTTTAAATTGCTAGAACATTAAATAGATTGAGAAACTTAAGTGTTGTTTTAAAAAAGCCACCCAAATATACTACTGGTTCCTGCAATTAGTTTTAACGTATGAAGACACGATTATCTCAAATAATGTAGCAAGGGTCAGATACCCACACATTATCAAAGATGAATGAATGCTCATATTTATAATTGTCAATGGAAATGCATTGCTCTAAACTTTCTGTTCACTGTGATAGTATCTTTTATTTTTCATTTTTGTTCATCCTGAAAGTGTTTGGATGAACAAGAGGTAGCAGAAGAGGTAGCAGAAGAGGATATTGGATGGAGATGACCTAAGAACTCCAAACTTTAGCACCAGCATGAACTGGTGTTCATTTTGGTGGTTTTCCTAGTTCTGAACATTGGGACTTGAATACAGATAGAGGCCACTCTGGATGTGGGTTGACAGGACTTGGAGAAGTTTTGACTGCAAACTAGTCTATACACAGAACACACACAGATCTATTTGTGGTGGTGGGGAAGTTGGGGTCAGCTCACAGGGGAGTCCTGTTGTGGAAGACCCAGGAGCACAGTAGATTTTACTTTTTAAGCAGTAACCCATTAAAAATGAAAACGAGAAAAGGCCTTTGATGTGTGCTTGGAACCCTAGAGAATCAAAACTGAAAATGGAATTAGATTTCCATAGTTTGTAGGTTTGTAACCAAATTCATAATCCATGGCCACATTTTTCTTTTCCTCATTCAGCCCAGCACTTTTAATATCTGAAATCACTTTCCTTTTTGTCATGACAAGCTTTACATTGGAATATTTGTCTCCAAAATTATAATATTAAATCATAAGCATAAAAACAAAGACCTAATTTATTGACATGAACCCTTTGTATAACTTATGAAAAGAGAAAAGAACTAAAGGTTGAATAACCCTCAAATTTACAACCAGGTTAGGAAATGTTAAACTGTTTTTCCTTCACTATTTTTATATTTTAATTTAAGAGTTAAAATGGACTGTGTAAGATTTCCACACATTTAAAAACCAGGAAGTGAAAGTCTGACACTCGTGTCTGACTCTTTGCAACCCTGTGGACTATACAGTCCATGGGATTCTCCAGGCCAGAATACTGGAGTGGGTAGCCTTTCCCTTCTCCAGGGAATCTTCCTAACCCAGGGATTGAATGAAGGTCTCCTGCATTGCAGACAGATTCTTTATCAGCTGAGCCATAAGGGAAGCCCAAGAATACTGGAATGGGTGGCCTATCCCTTCTCCAGCAGTTCTTCCTGACCTAGGAATTGAACTCGGGTTTCCTGCATTGCAGGTAGATTCTTTATCAACTGAGCTGCTGCTGCTGCTAAATCGCTTCAGTTGTGTCCGACTCTGTGCGACCCCATAGAGGGCAGCCCACCAGGCTCCCTCGTCCCTGGGATTCTCCAGGCAAGAACACTGGAGTGGGGTGCTATTGCCTTCTCAAATGCATGAAAGTGAAAAGTGAAAGTGAAGTCGCTCAGTCATGTCTGACTCTTCGCGATCCCATGGACTGCAGCCTACCAGGCTCCTCCATCCATGGGATCTTCCAGGCAAGAGTACTGGAGTGGAGTGCCATTATCAACTGAGCTATCAGGGTGTAAACATAAGACTTCCCCTAAATAAAGGAATCTTTCTTTTCTATCTCTCAGAAAGGCTTTTCCATGATGGGTTTGTGCTCATCAATAAACTATATTTTGCTTTAAAACATGCAGACATGGAGGGCTGCTTCTAGCATCTCAGCAGGCTCTTCAAGTGGATTTCATAGCAGCTGATAAGAAAGGGATGGGTAGAGGAGGAAATACATGCTGCAGTGTTCCTATAGCTGCGTGGCCTCTAGTGAGTTACCTGTCCTCAGCCCTGTTCTCTTAGCATACTTAGCTGAAAAATGGGGTGGGGGGACACAAACTAGGGTTAGTTATCACTAAATGAGACTATGTTGGCCAAACATTTTAAACCCAGCCTTGTTTTTAACAGGTGATTAATAAATCCATTGCTGCTGCTGTGTATATTGTTGTTGCTAATATTGCACAGCAACTTCTCCAAGTTAAGTTGATAGCTTTCTACTCTTGGAATAATTGGGAGAATATAACATCTGAAATAGATACTAGGTATCTACTAGTAAGCAAGAGTGGAAGAGAGGAATGAATGTCACATCAAAAAGGGTAACCTGAGCACCAGTGTGAAAAATGCCTACCGAGATATGGAAAGGCAGCGAGACTGTGTTGCTTAGATTTGTAAGGCTCATTGTGAATACATCTAGTATGGTCTCCCTATAATTGCAGAATGGTGTGTCCTTATGCAGAGAGAAAGTTGTATCCTTTAGCCTAGGATTGAGGCCAGTGGACTAATTTTAAAAATAAGACAATACAAAACAATAACAGACCAAAATACACACCCACAGCTATGGTGATAAAATGATATTTGTGTTTCAACCAAAAATAAGTTATGAGACAGCACATGTGTTCTGAAGGAAGGCACCATTTCTGTTTCCATCCATCCTCTGGTGGGTAGCTCAAGTCTCGAAGAGGCAGCACCAAATAAGGTTACGCTGTTCCTGAGAATATTCTGGGTTTCATATTCTGATCAAAAATCACAACTGCTTCAGCTTCTTGGCAGTGGAAATTATGTATCTCAAAGCCACCAGTGAGCAGGGTTTGTATTTGTGTTCATTTTTAAAAATTAAAAATAAAAAAACAAAACCTGAGCAAACCTTTCCCTGTGCATTAAGCCTTCTGACCTTTATTGAAATAACAAAACAGTTATTCAAAGGACACAGGGATGAATTAGAGGTAACTTTCTATTTGCCAACATTCAAGGGGAGGGGGTGATAACGTGTCTGCCTTTCTCAGAGGGCTGTTCTGAGAGAATGTTTGCAAAGCACTCAGCTCTCTCAGGAGGGTGTTGAGCTATGTTTTTTTTTTTTTTTTTTTTTAATTTAAATGTCTGGATATAGAAAAAGAGTTTGCTATGTTAACAATGAAAATCTGCATTAGCAGACTTTAATCTGGTCTTGAAGAAACAATACTAAAATGGGTATGAGGAAAACCATTTCAAACCTTCAGTTCTAGGCCTGAGTTCCTCTAAGTACCAGTGTTGACTTGGACAAGCCAGCAAAGGGAATCATCACATTTTGTTGCTGGTGTTGGTTGTGGTGGTTTGTTTTATTTATCTTTTTCACTCCAGGATTATACACAAAATATACATAGTTCTGGGGTAAAGGGACTTGACAAATCCCATAAAGTCCTTAAAATGGCTATCATATTTATCCCTATATTTTCCATTCCCACTGCTATCACCTAGGTCAGGTGTAACAATTGTAATAATCTCTGAACTGATTTTCCTGCTCTAGCCAATCTCCCTTCAATCTATCTAGTATATTTATTCCAGATTTTTTATCATTTCATTTATGAACTATGAATGATTCACCACTGCTACAAAATCAAGTACAAAACCTTGTTCAACATTCAAGGGTCATAAAGTATGGTGCCACCCTCGCTTTCTATGTGACCTTTTATTTTTCTTCTATGTATAACTTATTTCCCAGGAAGAAATGCTTGGCTCATTTCCACCCTTTAAGTACTTCTCACATTTTCTTACTTCTACACTTTTGATGGCATGGGTCTTTCTTCACTGGAGCCTGTACCATGCCTCCCTCACAAAATCTTGCTCCCACCACACACACACACACACACACACACACACACATGCTCACAATCCAATTGAGTCAACTTTGGGAAAGTGTCCAAGTTTAGAACTCACTGAGTTTGTTTGAGAGGCAGTTTTTCTTCTTAGTGCGAAGAGTTGTTCTGGAAGCTTTGCCAAAAGATGGAGGTAACTCTATTTCTGTTCATTTAATATTCTCTAAAGAATCTGTTAAACACATGTTTGTGACATGAAACATTTGGCATGATATTATCTTATTTTCCATCCTTAGAGCTATAATCAATAAATTTCATAGTGAATGAACACTCTCTGTGTAAGACTATTTGTTGTCACAGACCTTAGGAGAAAAACCTATTGAGGCTTAGGACTGAATGTGAGATAAAAACTTCACTAAACTATTTCTAGAGACGTGGTGAAGTTATCCATCTAAGAATTGAGTTATCCAGGCTTTTAGTAAAATAGCACAGAGCAGAGGAGAAGCCTTGAGCCTTAGCTTCTCATTTCTAAAGAGCAGATTTAAACTTTGCTCCCAGAGTCTTCCTAACAGGATCAGTCTCTGATACTAGAAGCAGAGATCAGATATTTGTTGCCAGTCATAAGAAATATGATTCATATACTGCAAAGTTTTTATTTCTGTAACACAAAAATATTATTATTTGATTACACATTGTCATAGTGTACTTCATTACTCACATATAAATACATACCTTGTTTCCCAAATAAGCTACAAATTTTTTGGTGTATACCACATCATATTTCCATTCCATATTCCAGAATGTCTATATGGTGCTATGTATATAGTAGTCAATTTTAATAATTATTATTTAAATTAAATAGATTGTTTTGCATGGTTAAGTATGTGTTTAGTTCAATCAAAAATAGTTTAACAGTTTTTATTTTTTTCTAATTTATCTTTTTGAACTTACAGATGGGTCAAATTTATTCTGATCAATTGAATCAATCATTCACAAGTTTTAACCCTTTCCAATTATAATTATCTTTTCAGTGACTCCTCCATCTGTATATAAAGGGTAAGAGGGAGATAGGGATTTAATGTAGCTGCAGGAAAGAGATTGACAGCAGGCAGGAATCGGTTGAAGTAGTTACCCAAATGATATGACATTCAAACCTCAAAGGAGAAGAATATAAGTAAGGGCAGAATCAACCAACAAATGAACTATCACATTACTTTTGTTTTACTTGTTTAAAACACAGATAGGTTACTTTGAACTGTGGTGTTGGAGAAGACTCTTGAGAGTCCCTTGGGCTGCAAAGAGATACAACTAGTTCATTCTAATGGAAATCAGTCCTGAATAGTCAATGGAAGGACTGATGTTGATGCTGAAACTTCAATACTTTGGCCACCTGATGCAAAGGGGATGTGGGAAAGATTGAAGGCAGGAGGAGAAGGGGACTACAGAGGATGAGATGGTTGGATGGCATCACCGACTCAATAGAAATGAGTTTGAGTAAACTGCTGGAGTTGATGATGGGCAGGGAGGCCTTGCGTGCTGCAGTCCATGGGGTCACAGAAAGTCGGACATGACTGAGCAACTGAACTGAACTGATTTTATAAAAACTTATCTCCATTAATTAACATGGTGGCTAAAATATGCACATTTTTTAGTTAAAAATTTTAGAACTGCTTGCATAGCAACATTTTATTGACTTAACTCAACAATCAGTATACTTTGTTTCACTCAAAATCATTTATAGATATTTCCACTTACTACTTTTAAGAATTATGTTTCTTTTGAAGAAAGAAACATTAAAGTTATTACTTTTGATATTAGTATTAGGATCAGTATTACTGCTGATTACAATCATTTTAATGTCATCTTTTTTAGGAAATCTTTGAATACTAGCCTGATAATAACCACTTTATAAAATGTTATCTCCTATAAAACGTTCCACGTCTGTTTTATGAGTTACCACCTATTGCTATGCATTTGGTATTTAAAGAAATATGTGCTTCTGATTTATTTACTTACTTCCAATATACTACTTTTACAATTTAATTTTCTCTCCATTCCCCAGGAGTAGTTTTTGATATGACTAATATAGGGATTGCAGTAAATGTATATTTTCTAAAGGGTCAGACTGTTCTGGGAATTATTAAAATAGTATCTTTATTATAACAATACAATAAGTTGAAAAAGACTTGAGTTTCTTAAGACGTTTTAGAAGTGTTTCTCCTACCAACTATCACCTTTTTTTTTTAATAAATCATAGTTAATTTCCACTTATGAGATGGTTTTTATTGGCAAACATGAGCAGGAGTTGGGAACTCAGGTCTAACCTACTTAAATCAGAGAGAGCATTAGTGCAAATATTCTTAAGTAAGCATTCATTGTCTAATCAAACGAAACTGGCTTACTCAATGTTCAGGAGCATGTCTTTTCAAATCCTGGCTCAGGCTCTTGACTAATGTGGGCTGCTCACTCTGATCCCATTGGGACTGCAGAAATCTCCTATTTCCTTTCATTTTCGGGTATGCAGCTGCATTTCTAAGCCATGACTACATTGCTAAATGAATCATTGATTTGGAAAATCTGAAGTGACCTTCAACTTGTTCTCAAACTCTTCCTTAAGAGAGACAGAATCAGCAAAATATTGAAAAGGGATAGTTTTTCTTAAATGTGTTTTTGGCAAGTAGAAGGTTGGAGACCACTCTGTGTGTGTGTGTGTGTGTGTGTGTGTGTGTGTGTGTATGTAAAAAGTATATGTTAGGGGAGATTATATTCTATATTCTGAAATAAAGGTTTTTAAAATAATTTGTTTGGGGTATAGCTTCAAAAGGCAAAGTCTTTTCTTATAGTACAAAGGCAAATGCTGCTTTTGGCTTCTCAGCTGCCTTGGTAAACTATATGCCACCCAGATAGCCTGAAACTCTTCACTGAAGTGGCTGGGTACTTACCAGATGGTTTTTCAGACAACCAATACTGTGAAAAGTTGTATGATTAGAAATTCTACTTCATTGTCTCTTTAACTTCACCCTTCATTTTCAGTTATGTTTATAGAGGAGGTTTTGTCAACAATTCTAGATATACACCCAACCCTGGAGAGAAGTAAGGCATGCTTTCTACATTGACTTGTTCCTCTTCATGATGGGTGACCTAGTTAGGCATATCAATATTCAATGAGACATATAGATTACCCTGATGGAGCTGCTCAATGAAGTTCATGTAAGGTCAATGGAAGACACAGATGCCACATCCACTGAGTCACTAATTGGCTTCCTACCAGAAGTGCCCTCTCATCAGGACAGTTCAGTTAACCTCACTCTGCTTTCCCCTGAGTCCCTTTTCTGCTTTGGTGCTGAATGTTGTCAAAGTTTCTCTACCTAAAGCAGGTATTGGAAAAGAAATTGATAGGAACATCAACCCTTAGGCGTAAATGACTGACAATTCTCAACTCTTAAAACTGAAAAAAAATCTGCAGTTTACTATGCTTGAAGGTTTCTACTACATCACTGGAGCCATAATTTAAGTTTTCTATGAGTTTACCTAAGATGACTGAATAAGCTACCAAGACAACCTCATAGGTTCTTTCTCACTCTGACAATACACAGACCTTTTATGGATTTCCTAAGAAGTGTGGTATATTTATTATTAACTCTGCTTTAGAGCTATGGAAGCAGGGGCTCCAAAAGGTCTAGTAGCAGAGCAGAGGGCAACTTTCTAACTTGTGGATTTAGCCACATTCGTGCTCCAGAAGCTTCCTAGTTATTCTTATCTGCTGTGAGGCTTGCATCAGCTTCTTTTCATAAACTTCCAAAACCAAATCATACTGACAAAGTTTTCTCCTGCCTCTGACATCTTTTAACCATTTTCATATGATGAGTCATTTTTTGCTCTCTTTCCTCTCATTGTTAATGTTCAGGTGGGTGAACGTGATGACTTGTAAAAGGCAAGCAATCAATATCTCGTGTTAGATAAAGCTCTGTAAGCCAATCTGCAAGCCTGAGCAAGGCTCCTTGTGTCCTTAACTGTAACCTTGGCACATGAAAGCAACTTCCATTCCATTTTACCAACGTTTCGGTCAAAGATCAATTGCCATTGTAATTATATCATATATCACAGGACGGGGAATCACTGAGAGGGCAGGCCCTCTAAACTAATACATATCATTAGCATTTAAAGAACATGAAAAACAAATTGAACATTAGTCCTCATGTAACTCTTTTTTCTAGAGCAAATAATTTTCCAAATTAAAATGAATACATTAATGAAATTGCCACATTCCTGAGAATAAACTAGGTTGGTAATGTCATCAAGCCCTGAGCAAGGTTTAGCTCATTGTACTTCTCTGTCTGATCATTATAACATCTAATCAAGAGGAGCTTAAATACTTCAGTGAGCTCTCAAAATAAATTTGATCTGAGCAGCTCAGGTCTCATGGATTCCTGGGGTTACTGACTAGGTGAAACATGTTTTTATTTTAATCCCTGTCTCAGCTCAAAGAGGATTAATGCCCATAATTCTCCTATCCCCATTTAATTGAGAAATGAAGTTTGAAGAGGCACCTCTGGAACACTCCACTTTGAAGTATGACCTATCTACTGTCTATACAATAAATCTTCCTCTGCTCACACACACACATTTATTTTCCTGACCCACAGAAGAAAGGAAGAAAGGTATGTACATGTGCCTATGTGTGTGTATTTGCATGTCTCTATTCCAAAACACACATCCTTGTGGTTTTCCCTTTCCCATCATAGAATTACCTTAATGAAGGCATTCTCTTGGAAGTTCAAACTGTGTCTCAAACAGCTGTGACCTCCTCTTTCTCTGACATTCTAATGGCCCCTTTGTGACAAATAACCCTTTTATTAAAAGCAACACAATTCTTGCATTTCTGTTATAATATTAGGACTTTTATTTTTGCCTTTTTCACATCATTAGAGTGAAAATTGAGGAAAGTACGAGGCAACACCCTGGAATGACTTCCTCAGCTGGACAGGCACTAACTAGCAGAAAAGGGCCAAAATTCTGGAATACAGACCCCTTCTCATGTCCTCTAATTGACCCAGTACTAGGATCTAATTTGAAAAGGGCACAGAGATACACAGGAAGACTTCATGCCAATCTCACTTTTTCCATAAAAGTTGATATGCAAATTTAATGAGGTAATATCTATGAAGTGCTTAGCATAGGACTGGGTACACAGTCAGTCCCCAGCCAAGTGGTGGTTGCTAGGATTTATATAAGGAAATTTGACATACTGCACCCAAGCCATAAAGTATCAGAAAGACTATATCTGAAACTCAAATATCTTTGTAACCTAATTGCAAAAGTGACATGCTATCACTTCAACCATAACTATGGAGACAAACTCATAGCTAAGTGAGGACAGCACCGCATAAAGTTATGGATACTTGAATTCAGGGACCATAGGAGGCTGTCTGGCCCACCACAGCTACCTAAGATATGCTGAAACCTTTACCAAACTACTCTCTTTTACACCTTAACCTTCAAGAGCCAGATTTGTGTGTTATTGCTGTGAATGAGATTTTGATAGATGATATATCCAGAAATAACAATATTTAAAGATTGACTATCCGATATCAATTTACAGATGATTTTATGTGATGTCTTGCTTGAATTTCAAAATGACCTATTAAAGTAGGTAACAGAGTAGATACTACTATAACAGTTTTATAGATAAGGAAACTGAATATCAGACAGACTTAATGATTGACCCAAGATCTCAACGAGATACCCTCCTAGCATTCTCATGGCATTTTTTCTGCCAGGTTAAGCTGTCTTGTTTGTTTGTTAAATGCTTTTCTGCTTGTGTCCTGGGGAGAGAGTTTGCAGGAAATCACAAGTGTGTGATTTTTGTCTTAAACTTATTTTCCCTACTTTATAAAAGTCACTTGATTCCAGCAACTGACACATCTGCTTCTTTTTGTGTCCAGCCGCTTGTACCCACCCCCCACGCACGTATATATTTATAGACACACATGCACATCATCCGTCTTTCTAGTCTCTGTTATTAAGAGCAGACTAAATTTCTTTCAGAAAATACTTGTGGCCATTGTGTCACAGAGAAACCGCTCTTCCATGCAAGTTAATATATATATATATATATATATGGAAAATTTGTAGCTTTCCTCCCTTTATTCTAAAATAAATTATGAAAGGTTGTATGTATGTTCAAGCTTCAGGCAGAATTTTTCCTGTTTGGGAGAACTTTTTCAACTACTTCTATTTGAATTGGTAACCATTTGTATGAGAAGAAAATGAATGCTAATGGAAAAGCCCAGAGTGGATTTGGAAAATCATTATAACCATTCTGTCATAGGTTTGGGCCTTTGACAAAACACCTATTCAAGGATGGAAAATCCACTATTGCTCTTCTGCATTTCTTTTTCTGAATAGAGCTAGATTGAATAACCAGGGTTGATAAACGATTCAGAGCAATTGCCTTACTAAGTAATAGTGAGCCATTTTCTCACCAATGAGACAGAAACTGGTCTTCATCTGAATATATAACTATACTGCCTACCATGTACTGGAGGGACTGGGGGAGCAGATGGGTAAAAAATGAGTGAAGGAAACCCCCTATAATTTTCACTACTCCTACAACATGCTCTATCTAGGTACCAGTTAGGACTAAGTTCTACATATCTGCAGACTTATTTGCACCTCTAGATTTTTTCTTACCTTTGTATACCCTTTGTGTTTCCAAAATATGTCAACCATGTGTGAGTGCTAAGTCACTTCAGTCCTATCCAACTCTTTGTAACGCTATGGACTGTATGTAGCCTGCCAGGCTCCTCTGTCCATGGGATTCTCTAGGCAAGAATACTGGAGCAGGTGGCCATGCCCTCCTCCAGGGGATAGTCCCCACCCAGGGATCGAACCCATGTCTCCTGTGGTTTCTGCATTGCAGGCAGATTCTTTACCACTAACCCACCAGGGAAACCCCATATGTCTACCTTCTTTATGCATATTTAGATTCACTGACTGTCCTTGAAGCTTCCTAAATGAGTAATAATCACTTACATCCCTGCTAGTGCTATGATTTTCAAAGTGCTTTAACAAAAGCTAACTCGGTGATCCTCACATAAAAGCAAATATTACCTTAGTGTTTTAATGGATAAGAAAAATAGGAATGGTTTGACTAGCATACAAGGCCATAGATTTTAAAAGAAACAATACTACCACTGATCCCTCCTTTGGCGAAATTTAAAGCTTCACCTAATTTACAGTTTGCCTGAGATTCCCTTCTTCTGAGTGCTTGCAGCTCCTAGAGTCTGTCACATTTTAAAGTAGCCTTTAGGGAGCAACTGCCTGGTTGTTTCCCTATGTGTTTAACTCACTGATGACCTAGAACTAGATCTATCTTGCACATTCTGCGTGAAACATTCCTGATGCTAGCCTTCTTCTACGTACAAACAAAGAGGGCAGAATGGGAACAATGGGGCCAACAGGGAGGAGTAAGTGAGACATTTTGCGTGCTTTTTCCTACTCCCAGCAATTCTTGAAGTAGATAACACAGTCAACTGAGATCCCAATGTACTTCATTCATTCATTTACTTAATTGCAGCGCATGCCTATCATATGATACTCTTTCTTGGGCCTGGAAATACAAGTTAAAGGTGGAAAATTTTAATTTCCAGGAGCTTAAAATTGAGTGGGGATACTTTGACTCACTTTTTAAAATGAAAACAAATTTCTTCATCTATATCAGAAGTAAGCACATGTCTCTGAGAATAGATTCCTCCTCTTCTATAGGACTCTCTGAACTTAAGGATCGAAGTTTAATGACTAAATTATGCTTACCTTAAATTGAGCATTATATATCAGGTCTTGCATTTTCAGCCGGGAGATGGTAAATGCTAAACATTTTTTTTTTCCTTTTATCTTCTAGACTCTAACCTGAATGGAAAACACAATATGAGGGTGATCAAGACAGTTGATCACCAGTTTGTCTTCAGTGAAGATGATAGAAAATCATTCATTCTACTTATATCCAGATGACATGAAATACTTTTGGCTGGCTTAGCTCTTTTTACAATAGTTTTCTGCCTAGTCAACCATAGCACAGGTGGAAGGAAATACACCCTCTTTGGATCTGTTCAATGGCCAGGAAATATGTTTTGAATATTATATTGCCTTTTAAAATGCATGATAATGTGATCAAAATTTTTGCTTCCAATCTCAGAGCTTCGTATCCCATCACTTATTGGACTTGAACTCTGTACTATCTTTGGCTCATTTTTCAATAGATGAAGAGTCATCAAACAATAACTATGCATAAAGTATTCTGGGGATTTCAGTGGTGAGCCTCCAACAGGGGAAATAACAAGAAAACAATAGCAATCATGCAAAGCTCAATAAAGACAGTCTTCAAAGGAAATAATATGAATGGGGATAGGACACTAGGGGTGAGAGGTCAATTACCAGTTTTGGGGAGCTTCATCTCAGAGGATGCTTCAATTGAACCAAATCTCAAAGAATGTATAGAACTGGCCCTACAGAAATTGGACGTGGCAAGTATAACAGGCTTACAGAACAGCCCGAGCAGGTAAGAATTCTAACCATGATTTTCTACAATTATGCATTGTTTAGAACAATATTAACAATGATTCTCTGTTCCACATATTTAGAATATTTATTAGATCCCATGTTTATTCCTAAATGCATTTTTTTAATACAAGAACTTTCTACACTATATAAGTCATTTGAAAATAGTTTATATCTTTCACAAAAGTACATTCTACACTCAAATTTCAGAGTTAAAATTGAAGCCAACTTCTTTTACCATGGCATAATACAATGTTGCTTTATTGGCAAATTTTTATTTTCCCTGAAAGCTCATCACTTCACAGTGACATTTCAAAATTGCCTTCATAAAATTAGGATGATTCTAGAAAGCTTGAAAACACAGTAGTTATTCCCATGATGTATGATCTTCCTGGACCTCTACCTCATAAACTCCTAACTTTCTTTCAAATAAAATAGAAGGGCTGATTTTTCCTTTTTTGTACACAACATTCATTTTTTCTCTCTCTCTCTGGGCTATTCTTTATTATTTAACTTGGTTACTGTATTATTTAAAAGAAAAAAGGAGTTTGCAATATTGCCTGTAAGGGAGATGTTATGTAGAGTAAAGCAATATTGACTGCATTGTAGCTGTTAACTACAGTTCTAAAAACAAGGAAGGAGTTTGAAACAATGGATCAGGGCAATAATCATCTTCACTCTCCTACAGGATAAAAAGGAAAAAAAATAGTAAATCATGTCCCACATAATTCAAAACTTTAGAATTCCCCTTCAAGGTCCATAAAGTCAGCTTGAAAGTTTAAGGTAATAGGTGAACTTACAGGAATGGAAATAACCTTCAGAGAACAAAGAATTTACCATATTTTTAGAGTGTACACAGAGAATGACCAAGCTTTTGTCATTTGGCTCCAGTCTACATTTTCAACATTGACTATTAAGTCCTTCACACAATTACACGCTCTAATTAGACTTCCACATAGAATTTTCAATATATATTATTCTGGTTCTTTCTGATGACATTTTCCTTCCCCAAAAGTTCAGACTTAATAAAAATATGAATTTCATAAATACTTCTTTATCTTCCTCTGTCAATCTATCTGAATCTCTCTGTTCTAGTTGTGAACAGGAGAATTTAATAGAATATTACCAGTGAGGGTTAACCAAGCAAATGGAGTTAACCTAATTCCATAGATTAGGTTTCACAAAGGGAAACATTCTTAAATGAGCTCATAAGAAGACATGGGGCGCATAAAGACCACGGTGGATAAAATACAGTTAGTAAAGGAAGAAGCAGAAGAACGCATTTTTTTTTTTTTTTTTTTTTAATCAAACTGAGAGAGAAAAGAGTCAGATGTCAAAAGCTCAGTATGAAGTCAAGGCATAGGGACAGTAGAATCCAGAGTAGAGAACAAAGGTCAAGAGATTAAGTGGGAGGTTATTTCTGGAAAAAAAAATCAAGAAGAGGTGTAATTTATCACTGACATTTAATTGGCCTTCATGGTGAGAAGCATGGAAGTACCACCAGTATTTAAAAAGCTATAGACAGGGAAGGCAGAATTAATCAATCGGGTTTCCAACTGGACTCATCTCCGTTAGGTGTTGTGGCAATAAAAGAGATATGCTTCTTTAAAGGAAGTTAGAAGAGCAAAGTAGCACATAAATCAATTAGAAAATACTGTTTCAGAGCACAGACTATTGGTTTCTATAGTTCCTCTAAAACACCTTGCTTATAGTCATTGATCAGTAAATACTTCTTAAGTGCATGTAAAAGCTATTTGTGTTTTTCAGATTCTACATACTATAAAATTAGAGGATAAATTTAATGAGGGATAGATAATTAGGAAAGTCTAAAAGGAGGTGGAGCTTAATCTGTGCTTTTGAAATAAAATACAGAAGCAAATGAAAAAAAAATACCATGTTTGGGAAAAATGAAAAGAGGTAAGTAAAATAATTTTTCCACTAATTAGACCATTGCTCAAGGGTTAAACAAAAATTCCAGAGTCAAAACCTCAGTTCATTAATTCATTCATTATTATTTATTCCAGAAAAGTACCTGATCTTTCTCTAATTAATACCATACCAAAATACATATCTTGTTTTCAATAAATAATATCACATAAATTATCCTTAGTTGTCCCAGTACATACATTCATATGTATGGGGAAAGTCTTATTCATGTGAAGTCATGTCAGACCTGCAGAACAGGTTGAACAAGCTCTTCTTTGGACTTTAAGCTTATCACCCTGCAAATAGTAAGGGCTGTAGTCCTAAACTCTATGGTTTCTAAATCTGAAGCAAAATCTAACCATATTGTATCATTGTTTTCATTTAAATGACATCAATCTGAAGATATGGGTGCATTATGGTCAAAATGAATATATGATTTCTATACAAATTAAGGTTTTTGCTAGTTTGCAGTGATGCAATTGAAACAATAAACTCAATGATAACAATAAAGTAGCTAATTGAGTTGATCATTTAATTTTACTTTTGATAATGCATATGTTTTTATTTAGACTAATACAACATAAATTATAACCAGCTAGTTTTAACTATCCTCTCATTTGAAGCATCTGCTCAATGAAGGAGAACCACTGAATTGTGAACGCCCCACACTGCTGCTAATTGTGGGAAGAGGCTGACTTGAAGCCTGCAGTTGTCTGTGGCCTGATCTTTGCACAGATAACAAACCTGTGAAATTCGGGAGTGATGTTTGTTTATATCTCTCCATACAGAGACACAAAACAGTGTATTCTGTCAATTTAAGAGAAAAAACAAATACACTAAGCCTATTGAGTTCATTCATTCATGCACTCATTCGTTCATATGCATCCTTTCATTCATTCATACACAAAACTCTTATAAAAAATTAAAAACGTGTAACATCATCAAATACTCTATGTTATAACCTACATGTTGAATCTAAAAAATAAAACAAGGGAGTGATTATATCAAAACAGAAATAGACTCCCAGTTATAGAGAAAAATTAATGGTCACCAGTGGAGAGGAGGAAAAGTGAGGGACAAGTTCGAAATATGGGTTTAAGAGACACATATTACTATGTATAAAATAAATATTATGGACATGCTGTATAGCCATTGTTCTATAAAAATATTGAATCCCAATGTTGTACACATGAAACTAATATAATACTGTAAATCAACAATACTTCAATCAAAAGCCAATATATAGTTTATCATCACAAGTCTCACATCCTAGGACCACAAATAAGCATCTAGGTGAGAAGTCAGTAGAACCGAACTTTATCAAATATTAAGAGTAAAATGAAAGTGAAAGTGTTAGTTGCTCAGCTGTGTCCGACTCTTTGCGACTCCATGGATTGTAGCCTGCTGAGTGCCTCTGTCCATGGACTTCTCCAGGCGAGAAAACTGGAATGGGTAGCCATTCCCTTCTCCAGGGGATCTTCCTAACCCAGGGATCAAACCTGGGTCTCCCACATTGCAGGCAGATTCTTTACCATCTGAGCCACCAGGGAAGCCCCATTAAGGGTAAACGCTATGCTAAATGTTTTGTGTATAGCTTTGTACTTAATCTAGACATGCTTTAAAAAACACACAGGCAAATTGAGAGTTAGATGTGACTTTTGGAATAAATCTTAGTAAGGAATGAGGTACAGGTCATTAGAACAAGGTGTAGGATTTGAATGTTATTCCTAGTGTGTTGGGGAAACACGGAAAGTCCTATGTATCTAAAGGATAATGCACACTTGGCATTATGATAAGAGATGAGAAAGCAAGCTGGATCACTTTAAAGTTTTGAAATTCATCTTAAAACAGAAAATTCTCTCCTGTTTGCAAAATAAAAAATAATTAAAATCAAAATGCCAAATAAGTTCTATATTTAAAAATAAAAATTTGATGTCACTGATATTAGAGGAAGGAGACTGTAGGTGGGAAATGGTTGAAATGCCCAGGACCTGAACATCTATGAACTAAGGCAGTCAGAACAGAATTGTAGAGCAGGGTCTGAGTTATATTTCAGAGAAAAAATAAATAAATAAAAGAATCTGTACACTAGAATGCTCTGTGCTAGAAGCTATGATTGTTCTCTAACAGACAAAGAATAAGATTATCAACTTCATTTCACAAAACTGATTGGAACACTTGGATTAGATGTGCGGCCACATTGGTTTCTTAATAAGTTATCTTCGTACTTTAATTACCCCGTCCAGCAAGACAGAGTTGATTAATGACAGATCTTAGCAGGAGCCTGCCTCAAAACCATTGACATCATGGTGAAATACAGACTAGAGAATGTCCTTGGCACAAAGAGGGGAACCAAAAACACAGTCCAGAGTTGAGCCAAGCACTTTCAGATTTTTTTCCTACATTCTCAAATTAGACAATGCTTCTACTTCCTATAGCAAAAAATAAGTGATGGTTGTGGAGTATAATCACTAGTGTGTAAATTATCTGGGAATCTTGATAAAAATATAGATATGGATGAAGCAGGTCTTGTTTAAGACCTTGGATATTGCATTTCTAACAAGTTACCAGGCCATTCTTATGCTGCTGCTCCATGAATTAATTCAGAGAACAGAGTGCCTAGGATGGTTACTGCAGCAAAGCTTTCTTACGTTAAAGCACGGACTGTGACTCTGACTACATCTCGGTTGGACAGGGTGCTCCAGCTCTCTGATTTCCTGCAAAGTTCAGGATCAAAGACAGCTATTTTTTGCACATTACAACTGGCAAGGCTCACAATAACCAGTAAGTGCAGAAATCTTGATAAATGTGCCCCAACATAGCCATAAGAGGATAATTCAATTAAACACTCATAAAACATCCAGACTTAAAAATGTTGATTCCAACTATTCCACACTTTTCATATATTCTCCCTTCTGGCTCTAGAGGGTTTAAATATTTTTAAATTAGCTCATTCTGCCCAGAGAGGTCTTCATTTCTTCATTTGTTTTATTTTATCACATTAACTTATAAGCTGCCTCATATATTTTGGGAATGTGTTTGGGGACAGAAATACAATAATGAAATTAGCATTTCCTCCCCTAAAAGTTGGGCTGCGGTGTGGACTCTGCTTCTCTGTCATACTTGCTTTCTTCAATACAGTGTTTCGCACATAATAAATCCTTAATAAATATGTCTTGATGTATACATTTGAAATTTTTCATTATTTATGTGAGCCTGAAGTATTAGGTTTCCCAAAGCTATTTCTTTTTCTCCCTTTAGAAGTTGACTCCTTTCTTCTTCAAAGTGTTGGTAAGTATCTCAAGTTTATCCTTTCAGCTTGGAGGTAACAATTTCCCAATCTGGGAGAGATAGATGCTATGCCCCAACATTTGTGCACTTAATTAAAGCACAAGGAATGCTTCATTAGTGTAATAAGTGCAATTTAAAATGTCTCTAATGGAGAAAATGTTATTCCATTTCTGAAGCCACAAAAGGGGATGGCCAGATGGGCCAATTAATCACTGTTAACCCTCATTTGATGGTCACTTTGAGGTTATTTGATACAATGAGACTATAAAAAATTCTATACATTGTTATTATTTTGTCCAGATAGAATTATTAGTCAAGATATAATTATATTATTTGGGCCCTACTTTCTTAGACCTCTCATTTAAAAGTTTTCACTTTCAAAACTGACCTTCGCTCTCTCTAGTTATAATTCTCTTGTTTCTATCTCCCAATAGTAAATTAAGATACACTACAATGGAAGAGGGTAAATGTCAATTTTCAAACTTTTAAAAGAAACTTGTTTATACATTCAGCAATATGCTAATTGATTTCTTTCTGAGAGAAACATCTTTAACTGTTAAACCGCATGAGCCCTAACATCATTCTGAGTGGAAAAGATTACCATTCCCTACATTATGCCACTGAGTCAAATTTCCACCAACCAATGATTTTTGAGTACCTACCATAAATCTTCTGTGAAAGAAGCTTGAAAAATTATGTGGACTTTTATTAATATACTTTATAAAAATATTTGAGCATTTCCCCCGTACTTACTGTACCATATTTCTTGTTGGATCAAATTTCTGGTTGGAAAAAGAATCAACTAGTTCCTGAGATTTAAATGATTAGAGGGGTTAACTCTGACTCCAGAGCTACAATCAGTGACCTCCTGTCTTTTGTGTGCACACGGATAATATCCCCGTGGCACTGAGTGGCAGGAGAAAACAAAGGTCTGTGGCCATTGTTGCTCACTGTCAAGACTTTACACAAAAGTACTGACTGTGCTATAATAGGGAATCAGCTTGCCAAAACATTACAAGAGGCTGAAGTTTCTAACTCACTGAAACTCTACTTAAGTTATTATATGCTTGGATGGCTGCAAGAACAACAGATAGCTATGCAATTAATGCAAACCATGTCAGCCTCCCTCACTTCCTTCTCATCTCCATGCAGACCAGTAATGAGGCGCCTCCTGACACACAATCACCGCGCACTGACAAACCATCTTGCTGTGTGAAAAAGACACAGAAAAAATCCAAGAACCGTGACAGTGCTAGCAGGCACAACTCCTCTTCACCAGAGATTTCACATCCTAGATGTGTCCAAGACAGACTCCTGGCTGGGGAAGACTTCATCTGCCAGACTCCAGACCAACTTCGAGGTCTAAAGGGCTCTTATGTTATCATAAGAAAACACAAATTGCTATCTAAAAGAATGATTTTCTCCTTACTCCTTATGTTACTATTCCTGAGAAAATATTGACAAAGAAAATTTCTCTGAAACAATTACACATTTCACTGCTTCTTTTCCTCATTTATATGAAGAATATGTACCCACCAAGAAATTAGATAGTTTCTTTGGTGTAACCTCATTAAATAGATTACAAAAGATGATGTTACCCTTCATTACTAACAAAAAAGGTGAAATTTCACCTGAAGTACCCTTAAATGTAATCCTCACCACCACGCTTTAGTGGGTCTGTCCATCGGTGTCACCATTGACTGATATCTTAGTCCACTCAGCTCAGTTCAGTTCAGTCACTCAGTCGTGTCCGACTCTTTGCGACCCCATGAATCGCAGCACGCCAGGCCTCCCTGTCCATCACCAACTCCCAGAGTTCACTCAAACTTACATCCATCGAGTTGGTGATGCCATCCAGCCATCTCATCCTCTGTCGTCCCCTTCTCCTCCTGCCCCCAATGCCTCCCAGCAACAGAGTCTTTTCCAATGAGTCAACTCTTCGCATGAGGTGGCCAAAGTACTGGAGTTTCAGCTTTAGCATCATTCCTTCCAAAATATTACTTGAGCCTAAAAGCCACTATTCCCTTACATAACTGTGCTAGTTGCTACAGGTGATCTTGCAAAGCATGAAATACAGTCTTTGGTCCTGTGTTCTACTTGCCTTCATTTCATTAATGAAATGGGAAAAAAAAAATGCAGAACTATCGAATGCAATCAAATCTAACTTCAAATGGATAATACAGATGAGATGCATGCGTGCTAAGTTACTTCAGTCATGTCCGACTCTTTTGAGACTCTATGGACTGCAGCCCACAAGTCTCCTCTCTCTACAGGATTTTCTAGGCAAGCATACTGAAGTGCGTTGCCACGCCCTTCTCCAGGGGATCTTCCCAACCTACTGATCTGATCGAACCCATGTCTCTTATGTCTCTCCCATATTCCAGTTTATTCCTTACCACCAGCTCCACCTGGGAAGCCCACAGAGGGGATTCACAATGGGAAATCAATGACTGAGATTACCATTGGAAAAGGCAAAACAGGCAACAATCCCTACAGGAGGAATAGATCCTAAAGTAAGGAGACTCTAGACCAAAGGTTGTGTGGAAGTCAGAAGACTCAATACTTTATAAAAAAGTATCCACTAAGAATGTCCTCATAGATGGTAATATAATAAGCAATAATGCTCTACGTAGCAAACAATTGGCTATTAACAGAGAGAAAGCTTAACAAATAGAAGTTATAAAAACTTTAAAACTTATGCTCTAGATTTTTAGAGAAGACTAATATGCAAAGCAATGGCAAATGCTTAAGAGTTAAGAATAAGAATTGCTAAATTACATGGTAAAGACTAACCTTTATGTGAATTCTCATGAAAGAAATGTCAATGAAAAATGGATCAATCTTTAAGATATCCTGAAGGTGATAGGTCTTACCTTATGTTTTGAATATTGTCTTGTATTTGAATTTATAGAAGAAAGAGAATAAATACCAGATGGAACTAAAATATGATATAAGTCATGAAGTCAGTATTAGATCTCACATATTTAAGGGGCACTAAAGAACTGAATTCAATTAAAGATACAATGTAGTAGGGAATAGTGATCTACTAAGATTTATTTTTTTAAAAAGCTGATGAAATTGTTATTTTATATAGATTAATCAAGGACAATGGTAATATACTTTGGTTTTTAGATTCCAGGGAAGCTGTGGAAATTTAAAACTTCATGTTCATGTAGTTCCAAGTGCAAATTGAAATGTGTATTTACTAAATAATGACTATATTGTCAACATGTATATCCTTTAAATCTATATAAATGTGACTAATGCAGTGAAAGTAAATTTAATAAATGACATACTATTCTAATTTTCTCAACTAACAGGTGTGGTTATAATCTCATACTGGGAAATGTATGATTCCTTTAAAATACTGCCAACTTACATTTCCATTTGTCTTTCAGTTATCAAATATTAAGAAAAGGCATATCAGATGCTTAACATATTGTTATTCCCTTTCCTTATTGATTATAATTTACTGAGTTCCTTAACCTAAATAACACCATTAAAATTGCTATATTTGTTTTCTTTTCTTCTTAAAGTGTTGGTAATTAATTAAGAATCCATTTTTTATGTTTGAATTTAAATGTATATATTCCCTAATGGCTCCAGGATCTTCTTATTCCATTTACTGAATTGAGTATCTGTTCTTTGTCAAAGAGCCTTTGTGGTATATTTTTTAAAGACCAGAAAATAAAGATGAACTTAGAATTTAGCCAAGAGTGGCATATTTCAAAGCCAATTGAGCTGTTTGACATGCCTCACACTTTGGATTTTCATCACTTACAACGTGTCAACTCACTAAGCATATGTTTTATTCTCCAAAAAGCACTAAATATTGAAAAAAAAGATTCAATGAGATAAAGTAAGTAGGATATCAATGATATAACAGCTCAAATTTTCTAAAAATAGATTTATCACATACAAATAAGAAAAACATCAACTGGTTTCCTAACTTTGCTCCTCACCCCAAATGCACAGCTCTCTACTCCCATAAATTATTTCTGCAATAATGATAAACTTTTCTTTTTCAGGAAATGGACAGTGCAGGTGAATATGCACTTGATAGTGGAATATGTAGTAACCTGGATGCTGAAATAAATATCTTAAATTGAAATTGTACTTTGATTTGTGACCTTTTCTTTCCAAGCTGCTTTGGCTAGAAAGGGTTAACTCAGTAGGATTACACTGCTCCAAACCCTAGCCATAGCAAAGAAAAGATGGTCTTCATAACTGTCCCTTGGTCACCTCCTAGAAAATAATCTTTGAGCCTGTGAAATATTCTGGCTAATAAGAACACTTTAACCACGTAAGTTAATTCTGACAACATGCTATCTGGTAACTACTCACTGTTCCTCTAGAAGTGGAGACTGAATTCTGGAACAGACACCGGGGAGATGTATGCCCACAGGACTAGGAGTAAACCCCAGTGAAATCCCTGGACATCCAAGCATAGTTAGCGTCCCTGGTGGGCAATATTTCACATGTGTTATCACATTTTTCTGGGAGAATTAAGTGCATTCCCACTGGCAGGGGACACCTAGAGGCTTTCTCCTGGTGGCTGCTTGACTTTGCCCATCTACCTTTCCCTTTGCTGCTTTTCACCTGTGTCCTTTCATTGTCATAGACCATAATAATGAGTATAAGGTTTTTTTTTAAATTGTGTGAGTCCTTAGAGAATTATCAAGTCTGAAAGTTTTCTTGGTGACCCTCAAAACACTTCTAATTCTCAGTGAATGCTTTCCTAATTTGGTCCTCAATGCATTTCCTCTGTTCTGAACTCTGAACACTTATCTTCAATGCCAAAGAATGTAACAGCTTTGCAGAACCCTTATTTGTATTGTTTATCATTGTTTCATATATTATTAATTTCTCAGTTAGATTAATTGCTTATTTTATCACAAAGGCTATGAATGCCATTTTTTTTCTACCAAAAATGTGCAGTGCTTTTGTAATACTCAGCACTAACTCGACACTCAATCAATGTTTTTATATTAATGATCAGCCAAGAAACTGATGGAATTAACAGTGAATTAGGAATATCTGTTAAAAATGTATCTAATTATGCTTGACTGTCTATCAGAAGCAATCCAAAAATATTCTAGATTACTGTTACTTGACTGCCTAAGCACTGATATAGCCTATTCTGCCCCACTGTGTCTTACACATGGTAAACACCAAATGTGTATGAAATGAATGTGTAAAAAGGAAACCTATTTGATTCTGTAAGAACATTGGTTGAATTTTCTATGAAAACCTAAGAAGGACAAACTTGTGGACATTCTTAGTGTGAGTCAAATATTTTAGGTTGAAGGATTGTTTCATGTATCTGAAATAACCCCAGTGGTTGTCTCAGTCCTTAACATTTTGTGTGCTAATGTAACACACAATTAAGTCAAAACATTACATGGAATAACAAAATTTCTGTACTATATTGGAAATACCTTTCAAGTATTTTTGACATTAAATAAAGGCTCTTTAATACCATATTTTTTTTAACAAAGCTTTCATTTTGTTCTGCAAACTTGTGCAGGTCATAAAATTTTACTTAATATACCAGTAGAGAAAGGATGTAAAGAGGCAATAGTAGGTATTACCAGGCTAATATAGCTGGTAAAATGACAGATGATGAAGTTGAGAAGAGTAAACTTTTCTAAGTTAAATAATTACATAGATCATTGGTTTATTGTCTTAGGACATATTACTCAGAAACCAGAGGTAAGTGCAAAGTGATCTTTTCAGAAATGTCTTCCCAGGAGAAACAGGTGATTGAGGCAAGGACACAAGCAAAAAAGTCACATCAGAGTATGGTTTTAGGCAAAGTCCTATAAAACATGATTCAGCCCAGTCCACATGGGAGATTAGAGTGTGTGAGTTACACCTGAGAGTTCTTTTCTTTACAGGTAAGGAAGCTGAGCTTTCATGCCATCAAGTCATCTGTTAAGGGTTGTCCCCAGGGATTTAAACTCCCAAGTATCCCCTATTCTTTGTGAGCACAGGAAATCTGCTTCTTTCTTCTAGGGGAAATTCTTCTGAAAAGAGTCAGAGGTTCAGGTCATTCAAAACAAAATCAAACAAAAAGTCTAAGAGATCCAAGGAGACCCAAGTGGAACACTGTCAATAACCATAACTGGTTAATAAAAATATGTTGTGCTATAAAATATAAACTGAATTATTTGAAATTATTTGGATTATTATGTCTTAAAGCATGTTATTTGAAAAACTGTTGAAAAACCATTTGAAAAAAATTTGCAACAAATATACCAGCTTTCTAACAAGTTGTCTCATTAGTTGTTAGGAGGCAGAGATCAGTGTAGATAAACCTGGTGGGAAACAGTAAATGGTGGAATGGAAGAGGAGCACCCAACCAGAACCAAGACGAAAATATAGTTAATCAACTGTCACTTGGAAGGTCTTTTGTCAGGAACATGTTTTCTTACAGGGCAAATATACAGGTCTAGAGTTTAACTCTGGGAAATGTAAATGCTTTCTTGAAGAAGGGAATTTGATCATCCAATACATTTACATTTGTTCACTATTGTACAAAGTAAATAGAGTTTAATGAAAAACTTGAATCATGTAAGTGTTAAATTTGAATAATCCAATGGGTATGTTAAGGAATATTTTATTTTGTTTTAGTCTCTGTTTTGTATGTTTTCCCTGGCAGAGTTTCCTCTCATATTGAGTTCTATAAGAACTTGGGAGAAATTTTTCTGTGACAATCCCAGGGTCGCCATGGTTATGGAAAATGATAATCTCTGTGTTCATTAAATTGTAATAATTAATTTAAAAATTACATTTACGTATGTGCCACTTCTGTTTTCCAGAGGTGGTATGTATTCCTTCACCTTTTAGGTCTGGGAGGCCTTTGTGACTCAAACAAATGGAATCAATGAAAATAATGTTGTATGATTCCCAAGGTCAGGCCACCAAAACCTTGTAGCTTTTCTCTCCTCTTGAGTCCTGGTGCTGTCATGTGAAGAAGCTTGGGCCAGCTTTCTGGAGGATGAAACCATGGAGAACTGAGTCTTCTTAGGCCTGCAACCCTGTAATTGAGTTGCCAGCATACTGCAGTCACAAGTGACCCCAGGAAATACCAACAAAAGAAAAACCCAGCTGAGCCCAGACCAAATTGTTGACCACAGAAGTTTGACAAAATGAAATGATTGTTGTTTAAGTCATTTAGCTTGGGGATAATTTTTAAGGCAGCAAATAATAACCGATACACTGTGGCATCAGATCAGATCAGATCAGTCGCTCAGTCCTGTCTGACTCTCTGCGACCCCATGAATGGCAGCACGCCAGGCCTCCCTGTCCATCACCAACTCCCGGAGTTCACTCAGACTCATGTCCATCGAGTAAGCAATGCCATCCAGCCATCTCATCCTCTGTCGTCCCCTTCTCCTCCTGCCCCCAATCCCTCCCAGCATCAGAGTCTATTCCAATGAGTCAACTCTTTGCATGAGGTGGCCAAAGGACTGGAGTTTCAGCTTTAGCATCATTCCTTCCAAAGAAATCCCAGGGCTGATCTCCTTTAGAATGGACTGGTTGGATCTCCTTGCAGTCCAAGGGACTCTCAAGAGTCTTCTCCAACACCACAGTTCAAAAGCATCAATTCTTCGGCACTCAGCCTTCTTCACAGTCCAACTCTGACATCCATACATGACCACAGGAAAAACCATAGCCTTGACTAGACAGACCTTTGTTGGCAAAGTAATGTCTGCTTTTGAATATGCTATCTCGGTTGGTCATAGCTTTCCTTCCAAGGAGCAAGCGTCTTTTAATTTCATGGCTGCAGTCATCATCTGTAGTGATTTTGGAGCCCAGAAAAATAAAGTCTGACACTCTTTCCACTGTTTCCCCATCTATTTCCCATGAAGTGATGGGATCGAATGCCATGATCTTCGTTTTCTGAATGTTGAGCTTTAAGCCAACTTTTTCACTCTCCACTTTCACCTTCATCAAAAGGCTTTTTAGTTCCTCTTCATTTTCTGCCATAAGGGTGGTGTCATCTGCATATCTGAGGTTATTGATATTTCTCCCAGCAGTCTTGATTCCAGCTTGTGTTTCTTCCAGTCCAGCGTTTCTCATGATGTACTCTGCATAGAAGTTAAATAAACAGGGTGACAATATACAGCCTTGATGAACTCCTTTTCCTATTTGGAACCAGTCTGTTGTTCCCTGTCCAGTTCTAACTGTTGCTTCCTGACCTGCATACAAATTTCTCAAGAGGCAGATCAGGTGGTCTGGTATTCCCATCTCTTTCAGAATTTTCCACAATTTATTGTGATCCACACAGTCAAAGGCTTTGGTATAGTCCATAAAGCAGAAACAGATGTTTTTCTGGAACTCTCTTGCTTTTTCCATGATCCAGTGGATGTTGGCAATTTGATCTGTTTCCTCTGCCTTTTCTAAAACAGCTTGAACATCAGGAAGTTCACAGTTCACATATTGCTGAAGCCTGGCTTGGAGAATTTTGAGCATGACTTTACTAGCATGTGAGATGAGTGCAATTGTGCGGTAGTTTGAGCATTCTTTGGCATTGCCTTTCTTTGGGATTGGAATGAAAACTGACCTTTTCCAGTTCTGTGGCCACTGCTGAGTTTTCCAAATCTGCTGGCATATTGAGTGCAGCACTTTCACAGCATCATCTTTCAGGATTTGGAATAACTCAACTGGAATTCTATCACCTCCACTAGCTTTGTTTGTAGTGATGCTTTCTAAGGCCCACTTGACTTCACATTCCAGGATGTATGGCTCTAGGTCAGTGATCACACCAGATCACACCATCGTGATTATCTGGGTCGTGAAGATCTTTTTTGTACAGTTCTTCTGTGTATTCTTGCCATCTCCTCTTAATATCTTCTGCTTCTGTTAGGTCCATACCATTTCTGTCCTTTATCGAGCCCATCTTTGCATGAAATGTTCCTTTGATATCTCTGATTTTCTTGAAGAGATCCCTAGTCTTTCCCATTCTGTTGTTTTCCTCTATTTCTTTGCATTGATCACTGAAGAAGGCTTTCTTATCTCTTCTTGCTATTCTTTGGAACTCTGCATTCAGATGTTTATACCTTTCCTTTTCTCCTTTGCTTTTCGCTTCTCTTCTTTTCACAGCTATTTGTAAGGCCTCCCCAGACAGCCATTTTGCTTTTTTGCATTTCTTTTCTAACACACGCAAGTATGAGGCTTTCACTGAGTCTATTATAGACACCAGCTTATAACAACAATGTCTCTTGAGAAGTTGCTTAAAAATTTCTGTTGGGAAAGTATTCAATCAAAATAAATGTATATATTCCTCTGCTTGTCCAGTCCATGGATAATCACATACATATATATTAAGTAACAAAGCCCAGGAGTTCCTCTGGGATATTTCCTTAGGGAAGTGCTCAATAAAAGCCTTTATAAGAAACTAAAAAAACAAAACAAAACAAAAAACCTCTCATTATATTCATTATATGTATTTATTAATTGTCATTTCATTTATAATTTTCATCTATCTTCTGTTGAAAAAAAGTAGTCTCATAATTGGCTGATAACTTTATTTATCAAAAGTGGAACATCCATCCATCTAGTATGATAAACACATGTAGTAATGTGTCTTGATCAGACATAAGTAGTTGGCTATTATCTATGGAGCTGATGAAATAAATTGGGCACAGCTACACCTGCACTTTCCCAGAGTACCTATAAATGTCTTGCTTAACAACAGAATTCTGAAATCTTTAGAACAGCTTGTTGCTATTGGGATTAAAGCCCTCCTCATCAGTCATGCTGTGATGTTATGGTTACAGACTACACAATCACTTTCTGATTACCTTCTCATTAAAAAACATTTTTTAAGTTGTCCTCCTGGATGACATATTTTATGTTTGTTCCTCTGTTATGATCTCTACACAAGAAGGGGAGAACTTCTAGGCAGAAGGAAAGACTTAGGGAGAAAAAATAGCAGATGTACACAAGTAATGTCAGTATATTCTGAACCATGCAGTCATTCTTTATGTCTTACTCTTTGAAAAATGCTGTAAGATATGTCTACCTGGCCGATAAATTCCAAATAACTCTTGAGACCCACATTGCTGTAGAGAAAAACACAAGGAAAAAGTATTGGACACTTTAGATGATTAAAATATATCCCCTAAATGGGTTCTATGACATATAAAGAAATAAAATGAGTTCTCAACAATTCTATGATCATAAGAACAACATATTCATTGTACTGACCAGTTATTTTGTTTATTTAATGTACTTAATGTATCAGTCTTTTTCCAATGAGGAAAAATAGCCCAAAGACTGACATAGATGAAATATTTTTTAATCCATATTCAGCTTTCTTTTCATTCACTTTCACTCCCAAGCTTTTTCCTGTTTCACATTAATGTTTTATCTTATTTGTCTAATTCTTTGTTTTGTTAATCTTCCTCCTTCCCAATATTTTATTTTTATTTTTTTTAATTTAAATTCATTTATTTTAATTGGAGGCTAATTACTTTACAATATTGTATTGGTTTTGCCATACATCAAGATGAATCCTCCATGATATTTTATATCTTATATTTTCTTAAAGGAACATGTAACAGGCCAGTTTATGGATGTATCACTAGTCTCAATAAACACTTTATGTACATTTGAAAAGAATGCATATTCAGGACCTGATGGGTGTACTATTCTATAGATATCAATTAGGTCAGGATGTTTTATATTATTCAGATCATATTTGCATTACTGAATATTTTTGTCTGACTTTTCTATTAATTATTTAAATAAATGAGTTAAATATTTACTATTATTGATGAATTGTCTGCTTCCTTTTAATGTTGTGCATTTTTGCTTCATGTATTTTGAAGTACTGCTACTTAGTGAACACACATATATAACTGCTACATCTTTCTGATTAGCTGAACTTTATCCTTATGAAATGTTCCTCTTTATCTCTAATAGTATTATTTGCTTTAAAGTCTATTTTGTCTTATATTAATATAGCCATTTAAACCTTCTTGGATTTACTGTTGCATGGCACATGGTTGAATTGGGTCTACAGTTTCATTATTAGTTTTCCTACTGTCCTCTGTTTTTTTTGTTGTTGTTGTTTTGTTTTGTTTTGCTTTTATTCACATGCAACTCATTTCCTGCCTTCTCTTGAAATAGATTTTTTTTCAGAGCGCTATTTTAATTTGGCTGTGACTTTTAAAGATATAACTCTTTGGTGTACTTTTAATGGCTACTTTAGATATTACAATATGCATTTTTAACTTTTTATATTTTGACTTGTTAATATTGCACCACATTAATGGACTTCTCAAAACAACATTTTAACACTTGTAGAGCAGGTCTACTCGAAATGAATCCTCTGAGTTTTGCTTTATCTGAAATCATCTTATTTTACCTTCATTCTTGAATGATATTTCCCCTAGATATAAAATTCTGAATTGGCAATTTTTTTTGTTTACTAATTATTATTATTATTTCTTTTTTCTTTTAACACTATCTAGAGTCTGTCTCATTCTGTTCTGGTGTGCATTATCCCTGATGAAATCTTCAGTCATGTGAATTTGTATTTAATTGTATGTAATATGTAATAAATTGTCTATAATTGTTTTTAAGACTTTCTTCTCTTTTTAATTTCTATCAGTTTTACTGTGATGAGCCTAAGTATGATTTTCTTCATATTTATTATTCTTGGGTTTATCCAGCTTTCAAGTATCTGTAAATTTCTGCTTTATCCCTAAGTTTAGAAGTTTTTGGCAATTATATGTTACTATTTTCTTCCTTTTTTATCTCTTCTTCTTTCAGAGACACAATGTGTACATATTTTAACATATTTTACATTGCCTTTGACTCTAAAATTTTGCTCTGTTTTTTATCATATTTTTATATTATATAATTTCTACTAATCCATCTTCCAGCTTTCTCTTCTTTAATGTGTCATATTCATTTCACAAGCCCACATCATCAGTAATTTTTATATCATACATTATACTTTGAAGTTCTAAAATTTTCCTTTACTAATATTTATTTTTTATTTCTCTATTGTGGTTTTCTACCTTTGCATTCATTACAAACATCTTTTTTTATACTTCAGTGTGGAGCACAATAAACTGTGGAAAATTCTGAAAGAGATGGGAATACCAGACCACCTGATCTGCCTCTTGAGAAATTTGTATGCAGGTCAGGAAGCAACAGTTAGAACTGGACAGGGAACAACAGACTGGTTCCAAATAGGAAAAGGAGTTCATCAAGGCTGTATATTGTCACCCTGTTTATTTAACTTCTATACAGAGTACATCATGAGAAACACTGGACTGGAAGAAACACAAGCTGGAATCAAGATTGCTGGGAGAAATGTCAATAACCTCAGATATGCAGATGACACCACCCTTATGGCAGAAAATGAAGAGGAACTAAAAAGCCTCTTGATGAAGGTGAAAGTGGAGAGTGAAAAAGTTGGCTTAAAGCTCAACATTCAGAAAATGAAGATCATGGCATCTGGTCCCATCACTTCATGGGAAATAGATGGGGAAACAGTGGAAAGAGTGTCAGACTTTGTGTTTCTGGGCTCCAAAATCACTGCACATGGTGACTGTAGCCATGAAATTAAAAGACATTTACTCCTTGGAAGGAAAGTTATGATCAACCTAGACAGCATATTGAAAAGCAGAGACATTGCTTTGCTAACAAAGGTTCATCTAGTCAAGGCTATGGTTTTTCCTGTGGTCATGTATGGATGTGAGAGTTGTACTGTGAAGAAGGCTGAGCACTGAAGAATTGATGCTTTTGAACTGTGGTGTTAGAGAAGACTCTTGAGAGTCCCTTGGAGTGCAAGGAGATCCAACCAGTCCATTCTGAAGGAGATCAGCCCTGGGATTTCTTTGGAGGGAATGATGCTAAAGCTGAAACTCCAGTACTTTGGCCACCTCATGTGAATCAAGGCAAATTGGAAGTGGTCAAACAAGAGATGGCAAGAGTGAATGTCGACATTCTAGAAATGAGCTAACTGAAATGGTCTGGAATGGGTGAATTTAACTCAGATGACCATTATATCTACTACTGCAGGCAGGAATCCCTCAGAAGAAAAGGAGTAGTCATCATGGTAAACAAAAGAGTCAGAAATGCAGTACTTGGATGCAATCTCAAAAATGACAGAATGATCTCTGTTCGTTTCCAAGGCAAACCATTCAATATGACAGTAATCCAAGTCTATGCCCCAACCAGTAACGCTGAAGAAGCTGAAGTTGAACCGTTCTATGAAGACCTACAAGACCTTTTAGAACTAACACCCAAAAAAGATGTCCTTTTCATTATAGGGGACTGGAATGCAAAAGTAGGAAGTCAAGAAACACCTGGAGTAACAGGCAAATTTGGCCTTGGGATACGGAATGAAGCAGGGCAAAGGGTAATAGAGTTTTGCCAAGAAAATGCACTGGTCATAACACCCTCTTCCAACAACACAAGAGAAGACTCTACACATGGAGATCACCAGATGGTCAACACCGAAATCAGACTGATTTTATTCTTTGCAGCCAAAGATGGAGAAGCTCTATACAGTCAGCAAAAACAAGACCAGGAGCTGACTGTGGCTCAGGCCATGAACTCCTTATTGCCAAATTCAGACTTAAATTGAAGAAAGTAGGGAAAACCACTAGACCATTCAGGTATGACCTAAATCAAATCCCTTATGATTATACAGTGGAAGTGAGAAATAGATTTAAGGGCCTAGATCTGATAAATAGAGTGCCTGATGAACTATGGAATGAGGTTCGTGACATTGTACACGAGACAGGGATCAAGACCATTCCCATGGAAAAGAAATGCAAAAAAGCAAAATGGCTGTCTGGGGAGGCCTTACAAATAGCTGTGAAAAGAAGAGAAGTGAAAAGCAAAGGAGAAAAGGAAAGATATAAGCATCTGAATGCAGAGTTCCAAAGAATAGCAAGGAGAGATAAGAAAGCCTTCCTTAGCATTCAATGCAAAGAAAGAGAGGAAAACAACAGAATGGGAAAGACTAGAGATCTCTTCAAGAAAATCAGAGATATCAAAGGAACATTTCATGCAAAGATGGGCTCGATAAAGGACAGAAATGGTATGGACCTAACAGAATCAGAAGATATTAGAAGAGACGGCAAGAATACACAGAAGAACTGTACAAAAAAGATCTTCACGACCCAGATAATCACGATGGTGTGATCACTGACCTAGAGCCAGACATCCTGGAATGTGAAGTCAAGTGGGCCTTAGAAAGCACCACTATGAACAAAGCTAGTGGAGGTGATGGAATTCCAGTTGAGTTATTCCAAATCCTGAAAGATGATGCTGTGAAAGTGCTACACTCAATATGCCAGCAAATTTGGAAAACTCAGCAGTGACCACAGGACTGGAAAAGGTCAGTTTTCATTCCAATCCCAAAGAAAGGCAATGCCAAAGAATGCTCAAACTACCGCACAATTGCACTCATCTCACATGCTAGTAAAGTCATGCTCAAAATTCTCCAAGCCAGGCTTCAGCAATGTGTGAACTGTGAACTTCCTGATGTTCAAGCTGTTTTAGAAAAGGCAGAGGAACCAGAGATCAAATTGCCAATATCCTCTGGATCATGGAAAGAGCAAGAGAGTTCCAGAAAAACATCTATTTCTGCTTTATGGACTATACCAAAGCCTTTGACTGTGTGGATCACAATAAACTGTGGAAAATTCTGAAAGAGATGGGAATACCAGACCACCTGATCTGCCTCTTGAGAAATTTGTATGCAGGTCAGGAAGCAACAGTTAGAACTGGACAGGGAACAACAGACTGTTTCCAAATAGGAAAAGGAGTTCATCAAGGCTGTATATTGTCACCCTGTTTATTTAACTTCTATGCAGAGTACATCATGAGAAACGCTGGACTGGAAGAAACACAAGCTGGAATCAAGATTGCTGGGAGAAATGTCAATAACCTCAGATATGCAGATGACACCACCCTTATGGCAGAAAATGAAGAGGAACTAAAAAGCCTCTTGATGAAGGTGAAAGTGGAGAGTGAAAAAGTTGGCTTAAAGCTCAACATTCAGAAAACAAAGATATGGCATCCAGTCCCATCACTTTATGGGAAATTATGGGGAAACAGTAGAAAGAGTTTCAGACTTTATTTTGGGGGGCTCCAAAATCACTGCAGATGGTGACTGCAGCCATGAAATTAAAAGACGCTTACTCCTTGGAAGGAAAGTTATGATCAACCTAGATAGCATATTCAAAAGCAGAGACATTACCTTGCCAACAAAGGTTCGTCTAGTCAAGGCTATGGTTTTTCCTGTGGTCATGTATGAATGTGAGAGTTGTACTGTGAAGAAGGCTGAGCACTGAAGAATTGATGCTTTTGAACTGTGGTGTTAGAGAAGACTCTTGAGAGTCCCTTGGAGTGCAAGGAGATCCAACCAGTCCATTCTGAAGGAGATCAGCCCTGGGATTTCTTTGGAAGGACTGATGCTAAAGCTGAAACTCCAGTACTTTGGCCACCTCATGCAAAGAGTTGACTCATTGGAAAAGACTCTGATGCTGGGAGGAATTGGGGGCAAGAGGAGAAGGGGACGGCAGAGGATGAGATGGCTGGATGGCATCACTGACTCGATGGACATGAGTCTCAGTGAACTCCAGAAGTTGGTGATGGACAGGGAGGCCTGGTGTGCTGCGATTCATGGTGTCGCAAAGAGTCGGACACGACTGAGCGACTGATCTGATCTGATACATATATTTCCTGCCTTTTTGACCTTCTTCCCATTGAAGTCACCACAGTGCAATAAGTGCAGCTCCCTGTACTATGTAGCATGTTCTCGTTAGTTATCTATTTTATCATTGTGTCTATAGTGTATATGTATCAATCGCAATCTCCCAATTCCTCCCCCCTCAATTGAAAGATGGTGTTATTCTGCTCCTATGCATGTGGTTCAAGATTCAGATAGTTATTTGACTAGGGTTTATATACAGACTTTTGAGTTACCCTTCTCTAACTCCTACCTAGTATTTTTCACTATATTCTGGAGGCTGTCATTGCCCTGGGTTTCAACATCTGGCTCTTGCCAACACAAGATGTCAGGGTTTTAAAAAGGGGGTTTCCGATATACAGTTCCAGTTCAGTTATTCAGTCATGTCCGACACTTTGTGACCCCATGGACTGCAGCAGGTCAGGTCTCCCTATTCATCACCAACTCCCAGAGCTTACTCAAACTCATGTCCACCACGTCAGTGATGCCATTTGACAGTCTCATCCTCTGTTGTTCCCTTCTCCTCCCACCTTCAATCTTTCCCAGCATCAGCGTCTTTTCCAATGAGCCACTTATTTGTACCACGTGGCCAAAGTATTGGAGTTTCAGCTTCAGCATCAGTCTATCCAATGAATATTGTGGAATGATTTCCATTAGGATAGACTGGTTGGATCACCAGGCAGTCCAAGAGACTCTCAAGAGTCTTCTTCAACACCACACTTCAAAAACATCCATTCTTCAGCACTCAGCTTTCTTTATAGTCCAACTCACCCATCCATACATGACTACTGGAAAAACCATAGCTTTGACTAGGTGGACCTGTGCTGGCAAAGTAATGTCTCTGCTTTTTAATATGTTGTCTAGGTTAGTCATAACTTTTCTTCCAAGGAACAAGCATCTTTTAATTTTATGGCTTCAGTCACCATCTGCAGTGATTTTGGAGCCTTCCAAAATAAAGTCTCTTACTGTTTCCACTATTTCCCCATCTAATTGACATGGAGCAATTGGACCAGATGCCATGATCTTAGTTTTCTGAATGTTGAGTTTTAAGCCAACTTTTCCACTCTGCTCTTTCACTTTCATCAACAGGCTCTTTAGTTCTTCATCACTTTCTGCCATAAGGGTGGTGTCATCTGCATATCTGAGGTTATATTTCTCCCGGCAATCTTGATTCCAGCTTGTGCTTCATCCAGCCTGGCATATCACATGATGTACTCTGCATATAAGTTAAATAAGCAGGGTGACAATATGCAGCCTTGACATACTCCTTTTCCTATTTGGAAGCAGTCTGTTTTTCCATGTCCAGTTCCAATTGTTGCTTCTTGACCTGCGTACAGATTTCTCAAGAGGAAAGCCAGGTGGTCTGGTATTCTCATCTCTTGAAGAATTTTCCACAGTTTGTTGTGATCCACGCAGTCAAAGGCTTTGGCATAGTCAATAAAGGAGAAATAGATGTTTTCTTGGAACTCTTGCTTTTTCAATGATCCAAAAGATGTTGGCAATTTGATTTCTGATTCCTCTGCCTTTTCTAAATCCGGCTTGAATACAGTTCAAGTTCACAGTTCAGGTACTGTTGTTGCATGACTTGGAGAATTTGAGTATTACTTTGCTTGTGTGTAAGATGAGTGCAATCGTGCAGTAGTTAGAACATTCTTTGGCATTGCAATTCTTTGGGATTGGAATGAAAACTGACATTTTCCAGTCCTGTGGCCACTGCTGAGTTTTCCAAATTTGCTGGCTTATTAAGTGCCATATAAGCACTTCACGTCATCATCTTTTAGAATTTGAAATAGTTCAACTGAATTCCATCATCTCCACTAGCTTTGTATGTAGTGATGTTTCCTAAGGCTCACTGGACTTCACATTCCAGGATATCTGACTCTAGGTGAGTGATCACACCGTCATGGTTATCTGGGTCCATGAGATCTTTTTTTGTATAGTTCTTCTGTGTATTCTTACCACCTCCTCTTAATGTTTTCATCTTCTGTTAGGTCCGTACAATTTCAGTCCTTTATTTCAGCTATGTTGTGCCTTAAAATCAATGTTCCCTATTATTGAACCTCTATTAAATGCCTGGTTAATTCCTTCTTATAAAGTTTAACTTTCTTTCAAAAAACTGTTATATCCCAAGGATTGTGTGTATATACATGTGTCCAAATTTTACAGTTCTTATGCTTGTGACCTTCACTCTATAAAGATTTACTCTGCTATCCAGAAAAATAAATTTGTTTGTATCAAATTGGCAGACAACATATCAAACATATGTAGTCAGTCAGTTTATCAATACATTTTACTGAACTTTGGAAAAGTTGTTTGAGTTTATATCGGTTCAAATCAGTCCAGTCACTCAGTCACGTCCGAGTCTTTGCGACCCCATGGACTGTAGCATGTCAGGCTTCCCAGTTCATCTCCAGCTTGGGAGCTTGCTCAAACTCATATCCATAGAGTTGGTGATGCCATCCAACCATCTCATCCTCTGTCGTCCCCTTATCCTTCTTCCTTCAATCATTTGCAGCATTATGGTCTTTCCAAGAAGTCAGTTCTTTGCACCAGCTGGCCAAAGTTTGGATAGTCATTCTGAGCTTATACAGTCATTTAGATTAGAAACAAATCTTTGCTAACATACTTACTTGCCAGGTAGCATAATAGTGGAAAGAAAAAAATTAGCATCTTTTATCTAATTGAAAATTGATACTTAATAAATCACATTCAATGTAGATACTTTAACTTGAAAAGTATTTTAAATGCTATGCTATACCAAACACCTTTATTCGGTGTAAGAATATTTGCAAGCATAATATAATGATGTGTTCATTGCCAGTAATGGCCCTTATTTGCTAATCTGTAAAGTAAAGGCAGTGAAATCAAGTATATTTCAATGTCTGCAATGATATGTACTTTATGTTAGCCTTTTACTGCAACTAACTTCAGTGGACAAAATTGAGTGAAGAAACTATGGTCTTCCTTTCCTTTCTTCTTCCTGCCAGGCCTCCCTTCCTTCCTCTTTTTATTCTTTCCTGAACAAATATTGAGTACATATGTGCATGACACTCTAAAATGATAAAGATGAAACAGAAAATAGATTAGGTAGGACACCAGCTAACTCAACTTATATTTTATTAGAAAGAGGAACAGAATAAAGGCAAATAATCAGATGCTAATGACTGCAATACAAAAATTTTTAAAAAGCAAACAAACATAATTTGGTAAAGAGTAATGTAATAGTTTTCTTCTATTAGGTGGTTCAACAGATTTTGAACCGTACATAGGGTAGAACCAGTAATGGTCAAAACTGAGAGTTCATTCAAAAGAGATGGCACAGCAGTGCAGTGACCTTGAGTGAACTAACCACTGACTGCAGGCCAGTGTGGCTCTGAATGGAGGGAAGCCAATAAGGAAAATGAAACATAAGATGATATGGAAAATATATATATCAACTGATCATACACATCAGCTGATAATGTGTGTTCCAAGATATGAATATACATTTTATTTTAATTGCAAGAAGATAGCTATTGGAAGATTTTCAGTAAATACAAAGTACTGTCTACTCTATAATTCCAAAATAACTTAACTCCTTTGTGTGAAGTAATTTACAACAAGAGAAAAAGATGAGGAAAAACATCTAATGGAAAGTTCATAGAAATAGCCCAAGAGATAGTGATAGCTGGGACTAAGATTGTCATAGAGAAAAAAGATGAAGATGCGGAGATTTTAGTTTTGATCTGGAGCCCAAATCAACTGTGCTTGGAAATGAGTTCAATATGGGGAGTGAAAGAAATATAAAAGAGTGTCATTTAGGTTTTGTTTTAAGCAGCTTTAGCCTTTTTTGAAAGAAGTCATTATATGGCTTAAAACAGCTTTGTTTTAGGCATATGTTTGAGGGGCCTGGTGCAAGTGCAAGTGTTGGTTGCTCGGCTGCATCCAAGTCTTTGCGACCACAGGAACTATAGCCTTCCAGTCTTCTTTGTTCATGGAATTCTCCAGGCAGAAATACTGGAGTGGCTATACTAGTTTGCAATACCATAGTACAGTCACTATGGAGAACAATGTGGAGATTACTTAAAAAATTGGAAATTGATCTTCCATACAACCCAGCAATTCCACTGCTGGGCATACACACCAAGAAAACAAGAATTGAAAGAGACATGTGTACCTCAATGTTCATCACACCACTGTTTACAATAGCCTGGACATGGAAGCAACCTAGATGTCCATTGGCAGATGAATGGATAAGAAAGTTGTGGAACATATACACACTGGAATATTACTCAGCTATTTTAAAAAATCACATTTGAATCAGTTCTAATGAGGTGGATGAAACTGGAGCCTATTATACAGAGTGAAGTAAGTCAGAAAAAAAAAACACCAATACGGTATATTAATGCGTATATATGGAATTTAGAAAGATGGTAACAACAACCTATACATGAGACAGAAAAAGAGACACAGATATAAAGAACAGACTTTTGGATTCTGTGGGAGAAGGTGAGAATTTGAGAGAATAGTATTGAAACATGCATATTACCATGTGTGAAATAGATGACTAGTCCAAGTTTGATGCACGAAACAGGGCACTAAAAACCAGTGCACTGGGACAACTCAGAGGGATGGGATGGGGAGGGAACTGGGAGGGGGTTTCAGGATTGGGGACACATGTACACCCGTGTGTACATGTATGGCATGTACATACACACCATATGTCATGCCAATGTATGGCAAAACCACCACAATATTGTAAAGTAATTAGCCCCCAATTAAAATTAATAAATGAGTTAAAGAAAAAACAAACAAACACTGGAGTGGGTTGTCATTACCTTCTTTAGGGAATCTTTCTGACCCAGGGATCAAACACAGGTTTTCTATGTAGCAGGCAGATTCTTCACCTTCTGAGACACCAGGGAAGCACTTGAGGTGCCTAATAGACACCTGTGTGAGGTTTCAAGTAGATAAAAGAATAGCTTTGCAGTTTAGAAGAATAGTGCAATCTAGACACAGAAATGTGAGTGCTAAAAGTGTGTATAGTTCAGGTCAGTCGCTCAGTCATGTCCGACTCTGTGACCCTATGAATTGCAGCACGCCAGGCCTCCCTGTCCATCACCAACTCTCGGAGTTCACTCAGACTCACGTCCATCGAGTCAGTGATGCCATCCAGCCATCTCATCCTCTGTCGTCCCCTTCTCCTCCTGCCCCCAGTTCCCCCCAGCATCAGAGTCCTTTCCAATGAGTCAACTCTTTGGATGAGGTGGCCAAAGTACTGGAGTTTCAGCTTTAGCATCATTCCTTCCAAAGAAATCCCAGGGCTGATCTCCTTCAGAATGGACTGGTTGGGTCTCCTTGCAGTCCAAGGAACTCTCAAGAGTCTTCTCCAACACCACAGTTCAAAAGCATCAATTCTTCAGTGCTCAGCCTTCTTCACAGTCCAAATCTCACATCCATACATGACCACAGGAAAAACCATAGCCTTGACTAGATGGACCTTTGTTGGCAAAGTAATGTCTCTGCTTTTGAATATGCTATCTCGGTTGGTCATAACTTTCCTTCCAAGGAGTAAGCGTCTTTTAATTTCATGGCTGCAGTCACCATCTGCAGTGATTTTGGAGCCCCCCAAAATAAAGTCTGACACTGTTTCCACTGTTTCCCCATCTATTTCCCATGAAGTGATGGGACCGGATGCCATATCTTTGTTTTCTGAATGTTGAGCTTTAAGCCAACTTTTTCACTCTCCACTTTCACTTTCATCAGGAGGCTTTTTAGTTCCTCTTCACTTTCTGCCATAAGGGTGATGTCATCTGCAAAGTGTGTAGAGGATATTTAAAGCCAGACAACAGAAGAAGGTGAAAGAGAAAGTGGAAAAGCTGGCTTAAAATGCAACATTCAAAAAAAACTAAGATGATGGTATCTGGTTCCATCACTTCATGGCAAATAGATGGGGATAAAATGCAGAAAGTGAGAGATTTTATTTTCTCGGGCTCCAAAATCACTGCAGATGGTGAATGCAGTCATGAAATTAAAAGATACTTGCTCCTTGGAAGAAAAACTATGATCAACCTAGACAATATATTAAAAAGCAGAGACATCACTTTGCCGATAAAGGTTCATATAGTCAAAGCTATGGTTTTCCCGGTAGTCATGTATGGATATAAGAGTTGGATTATAAAGAAGGTTGAGCATGGAAGAATTTATGCTTTCAAAGTATGGTGCTGGATAAGAGTCTTGGGAGTCCCTTGGACAGCAAGGAGATCAAACCAGCCCATCCTAAAGGGAATTAACCTTGACTGTTCATTAGAAGAACTGATGCTAAAGCTGAAGCTCTGATACTTTGGCCACCTGATGCAAGCAGGAAAAGACCCTGATGCTGGGAAAGATTGAAGGCAGGAGGAGAAGGATGTAACAGAGGATAAGATGGTTGGATGGCATCACCAATTCAATGGATATAAGTTTGAGCAAACTCCCAGAAATCGTGAAGGACAGGGAAGCCTGCATACTGAAGTTCATGGGGGTTATGAAGAGTCAGAAATGTCTGAGTGACTTAACAACAACAATTAGATGATATTTCTTAAAAAAGCAAATATATGTGTGTGTGTGTATATACACACACACACACACACATATATATATATATATATATATATATCTCAAATGTAAGGGTGTTAAGACTAAGCCCTGGGAAAGTCCGACATTTAAAATTTCATTTCAAGAAAACTCCCTGGGAAGTAGATTCAAAAAATTAGTCATTGAGATATAAAGAAAACCAAGAGAATATATATATATATTTTCTAAAACATTTTATTTATTTTATTTTATTATTTTTTAAACTTTACAATATTGTATTGGTTTTGCCATATATCAACATGAATCCACCACAGGTATACATGTGTTCCCCATCCTGAACCCTCCTCCCTCCTCCTTCCCCGTACCATCCCTCTGGGTTATCCCAGTGCACCAGCCCCAAGCATCCAGTATCGTGAATTGAACCTGGACTGGCGACTCTTTTCATATATGATATTATACATGTTTCAATGCTATTCTCCCAAATCATCCCACCCTCTCCCTCTCCCACAGAGTCCAAAAGATTGTTCTATGCATCAGTGTCTCTTTTGCTGTCTCGTATACACGGTTATTGTTACCATCTTTCTAAATTCCATATATATGCGTTAGTATACTGTATTGGTGTTTTTCTTTCTGGCTTACTTCACTCTGTATAATAGGCTCCAGTTTCATCCACCTCATTAGAACTGATTCAAATGTATTCTTTTTAATGGCTGAGTAATACTCCATTGTGTATATGTACCACAGCTTTCTTATCCATTCATCTGCTGATGGACATCTAGGTTGCTTCCATGTCCTGGCTATTATAAACAGTGCTGCGATGAACAACGGGGTACACGTGTCTCTTTCAATTCTGGTTTCCTCAGTGTGTATGCCCAGCAGTGGGATTGCTGGGTCATAAGGCAGTTCTATTTCCAGTTTTTTAAGGAATATCCACACTGTTCTCCATAGTGGCTGTACTAGTTTGCATTCCCACCAACAATGTAAAAGGGTTCCCTTTTCTGCACACCCTCTCCAGCATTTATTGCTTGTAGACTTTTGGATTGTAGCCATTCTGACTGGCGTGAAATGGTACTTCATTGTGGTTTTGATTTGCATTTCTCTGATAATGAGTGATGTTGAGCATCTTTTCATGTGTTGGTTAGCCATCTGTATGTCTTCTTTGGAGAAATGTCTATTTAGTTCTTTGGCCCATTTTTTGACTGGGTCGTTTATTTTTCTGGAGTTGAGCTGTAGGAGTTGCTTGTATATTTTTGAGATTAGTTGTTTGTCAGTTGCTTCATTTGCTATTATTTTCTCCCATTCTGAAGGCTGTCTTTTCACCTTGCTGATAGTTTCCTTTGTTGTGCAGAAGCTTTTAAGTTTAATTAGGTCCCATTTGTTTATTTTTGCTTTTATATCCAATATTCTGGGAGGTGGGTCATAAAGGATCCTGCTGTGATGTATGTTGGAGAGTGTTTTGCCTATGTTAAAAGAATATATTGTTATTGATTGGAGGGAATAAAGGATTTCAAGAAGTGAATGGTGATTAAAAACAAATAGTCATTGATATGGGAAATATGTTAGTTGTTTTGATATCATGAAAGGATCAGATCTTCAGAGTAGATTGAGGGGAAAATGAATAAGAGAAGGGAGGAGGAAGAGGAGACTGAGATTTTAGAAAACTCAAGAAGTTAGCAGAGAAAGGTAAAAAAGTCTGGAGGGATGTACATAAATTTTTCATTTTTAAATTTTTTATTTTTTCTCTATCACGTTCTTTCCCTTTGTTTCTTTTTTCTTTCTCTCATTGTTGCCAAAAGATAGAAAACTCAATAATTTGTTTCTCACTGGAATAATATATGCATTAGGGATAAAGTGGTGATGCCGGAGTAAGAACAACAACTCAGGAGCAAACTCATCTTGAGGGCAAGAGGACCAGAGAATGAAGTGGAAGTGTGGAGTCTTTTAGGAACAGGGGAGGTCATCTATTAATTTATATCAGTAATATTTTTTCTTTTAATTTATAGAATATGATGACTTAATGCCATTGTGGATGTTGTATTATCTTGCCCAGATTTTCCTCTTTAGGAAAAATGTATTCACTCTCACAGATGCCGGGGGAGTCAATGAACAGCAAGTTTTTAGCTTAGACTCACTCCATGGACTGGTTCTTCTGAAGAGACTAACTTCCCCCAAATCTTGCCCCCATTTTGTTTATACCATTTGTCCAATGACTGGTCAAAAATCTACCTCATTTGGCTCATATCTGAACAACTCTGTAGAAGAATCTCATGTTCCAGAGTTCCCTACTGAATCATTTAAGACATTTTCTAATGATTAATATGCCATCTTTGCCAAATTCTTCTCCCTTCTTGCACATGGGTATTGATCCTGAGAACACTCTCCAATAATCTATAGGCAAGTCTTTACCTCGGAGTCTGTTTATTTACATCCAGCCTAAGACAACAGGCACGAAAAATGACCTATAAAGAAGACCCTTGTAAAATTCAGATGTTGGAACTCTAGGTAATCTGACAATAAGAGCCCCACCACCTGTAGTGGTTATAGAAACACTGGTGACTTCGGTGTGGTAGTACAGAAATTGCTTAAATTTCCATAGGTATTGAACTTAGATGATATTAGATAGAAATGAATGAAAAGTAGTGTTTGGAAATTATAGGGAAATAATAAGAGATATGATGAAAGTGAAAGTCACTCAGTCGTGACTGACTCTTTGCCACCCCATGAACTATAGAGTCCATGGAATTCTCCAGGCCAGAATACTGGAGTGGATAGCCTTTCCCTTCTCCAGGGGATCTTCCCAACCCAGGAATTGTACCCAGGTCTCCTGCATTGCGGGTGGATTCTTTACCAACTTAGCCACAAGGGAAGCTCAAGAGATATGATACAAATGCACTCAAACTCAAATCCTCTGATTTCTTAGAATTTTATGGATTTTAGAAGTGTGTGTGTTGAAGATTAACACTCCTCTCATACCTGAAGATGCTGTAATCTTCTGCCTTGAAAGACAATGAGTTCTTATTTTATTTATTTTCCTATCCAATAGATCCCCCCCCCCCCCCCAAAAGGATTACAACATAACATACCCTATGCAGATTGCTGGGAAAGGAAAGAGAATTTCCCTTGAAGGATCTGAAAGGTGTAGCCTCCATATACAGGCAGAAGCCAGAAAAGTGTGTAAGGGACAGATCTTGAGGGTGATGATGCTGGTGGAGAGAGCATAAGGTTAGATAGTGAAATTTATTGACATAAGAGCCCTCCTTCATAACTCTGGAAAGGATCCTGGAATACAATTGTAATTCATTGTTAGAATGGCCTTTGGAAACTTAGGAGAAAATGCCCAGTGAAAAAGATACTGGAATGACAAATCTACAGTGGCAGGTGAGTGAAGGAGAAATCAGTAGACTCAGAGACTGGATTCAGTTCAATTCAGACACTCAGTTGCATCCAACTCTTTGCAGCCCCATGGATTGCAGCATGCCAGGCCTCCCTGTCCACCACCAACTCCTGGAGTTTACTCAAACTCATGTCCAATGAGTCAGTGATACCATCCAACTATCTCATCCTCTGCTGTCCCCTTCTCCTCCGGCCTTCAATCTTTCCCAGCATAAGGGTCTTTTCGAATGAGCCAGTTCTTCGCATCATGGGGCCAAAGTATTGGAGTTTCAGCTTCAGCATCAGTCCTTCCATTGGATATTCAGGAATGATGTACTTCAGGATAGACTGGCTGGATATCCTTGCAGTCCAAGGGACTCTCAAAAGTATTCTACAACACCACAGTTCAAAAGCATCATTTTTTCAGCATTCAGTTTTCTTTATAGTCCAACTCTCACATCCATACATGACTACTGGAAGAACCATAACTTTGACTAGACGGACATTTGTTGGCAAAGTAATGTCTTGGCTTTTTAATATGCTGTCTAGGTTGGTCATAACTATTCTTCCAAGGAACAAGCATCTTTTAATTTCATGGCTGCAATCACCATCTGCAGTGATTTTGGAGCCCAGAAAAATAAAGTTTGACACTGTTTCCACTGTTTCCCCATCTATTTCCCAAGAAGTGATGGAACCAGATTCCATGAATTTAAGTTTTCTGAATGTTGAGTTTTAAGCCAACTTTTTCACTCTCCTCTTTCACTTTCATCAAGAGGCTCTTTAGTTCTTCTTCGCTTTCTGCCATAAGAGAGGTGTCATCTGCATATCAGGTTATTTATAATTCTCCTGGCAATCTTCATTCCATCTTGTGGTTCATCCAGCCCAGCATTTCTCATGATGATCTCTACATATAAGTCAAATATGCAGGGTGACAATATACAGCCTTAATGTACTCCTTACCCTATATGGAACCAGTCTGTTGTTCTATGTCCAGTTCTAACTGTTTCTTCCTGACCTGAATACAGATTTAACAAGAGGCAGGTCAGGTGGTCTGGTATTCCCATTTCTTTCAGAATTTTCCACAGTTTATTATGATCCACACAGTCAAAGGCTTTGACATAATCAATAAAGCAGAAATAGATGTTTTTCTGGAACTCTCTTGCTTTTTCGATGATCCAATGGATATTGGAATTTTTTATCTCTGGTTCTTCTGCCTTTTTAAAATCCAGGTTGAACATCTGGAAATTCATGGTTCATGTACTATTGAAGCCTGGCTTGGAGAATTTTGTGCATTACTTTGCTAGTGTGTGAGATGAGTGCAAAAGTGTGTTAGTTTGAGTGTTCTTTGGCATTGCCTTTCTTTGGGATTGAAATGAAAAGTGATCTTTTCAGTCCTGTGTCGACTGCTGAGTTTATCGAATTTGCTGGGATGTTGAGTGCAGCAATTTCACAGCATCATCTTTTAGGATTTGAAATAGCTCAACTGGAATTCCATCATCTCCACTAGCTTTGTTTGCATTTATGCTTCCTTAGGCCCACTGGACTTCAAATTCCATATGTCTGGCTCTAGGTGAGTGATCACACCATTGTGGTTATCTGGGTCATAAAGATCTTTTTTGTACAGTTCTTCTGTGTATTCTTGCCACCTCTTCTTAATATCTTCTGCTTCTGTTAGGTTCATACCATTTCTGTCCTTTATTGTGCCCTTATTTACATGAAATGTTCCCTTGGTATCTCTGATTTTCTTGAAGAGATCTCTGCTACTGCTGCTAAGTCACTTCAGTCGTGTCCGACTCTGTGTGACCCCATAGACGCCAGCCCACCAAGCTCCCCCATCCCAGGGATTCTCCAGGCAAGAACACTGGAGTAGGTTGCCATTTCCTTCTCCAATGCATGAAAATGAAAAGTGAAAATGAAGTCGCTCAGTCATATCCGTCCCTCAGCGACCCCATGGACTGCAGCCTTCCAGGCTCCTCCATCCATGGGACTTTCCAGGCAGGAGTACTGGAGTGGGGTGCCATTCTTTCCCATTCTATTGTTTTTCTCTATTTCTTTGCACTGACCACTGAGGAAGGCTTTCATATCTCTCTTTGCTATTCTTTGGAACTCTGCATTCAGATGGGTATATCTTTCTTTTTCTCTTTTGCCTTTCACTTCTCTTATTTTCACAACTATTTGTAAGGCCCTCTCAGACAGCCATTGTGCATTTTTGCATTTCTTTTCCTTGGGGATAGTCTTGATCCCTGCCTCCTGTACAATGTCACAAACCTCCACCCATAGTTCTTTGGGCACTCTATCAGATCTAATCCCTTGAATCTATTTGTCACTTCTACTGTATAATCATAAGGAATTTTATTGGAGAAGATAATGGCAAACCACTTCAGTATGCTTGCCTTGAGAACCCCATGTACAGTATGAAAAGGCAAAAAGATAGGACACTGAAAGATGAACTCCCCAGGTTGGTAGGTGCCCAATATGCTACTGGAGATCAGTGAAGAAATAACTCCAGAAAGAATGAAGAGACGTAGCCAAAGTAAAAACAACATCCAGTTGTGGATGTGACTGGTGATGGAAGTAAAGTCTGATGCTTTAAAGAATAATATTGCATAGGAATCTGGAATGTTAGGTCTATAAATCATGGCAAATTGGAAGTGGTCAAACAGGGGATGGCAAGAGTGAGCATTGACAATTTAGGAATCAGCGAACTGAAATGGACTGGAATGGGTGAATTTAACTCAGATGACCATTATATCTACTACTGTGGGCAGGAATCCCTTAGAAGAAATGGAGTAGCCATCATAGTCAACAAGAGTCTGAAATGTAGTATTTGGATGCAGTCTCAAAAATAACAGAATGATCTCTTCTTGTTTCCAAGGCAAACCATTCAATATCACAGTAATCCAAGTCAATGCACTGACCAGTAATGCTGAAGAAGCTGAAGTTGAATGGTTCTATGAAGACCTCCAAGACCTTCTAGAACTAACACCCAAGAAGTTGTCCTTTTCATTATAGGGGGCTGGAATGCAAAAGTAGAAAGTCAAGAAATACCTGGAGTAACAGGCAAATTTTGCCTTGGAATACAGAATGAAGCAGGGCAAAGGCTAACAGAGTTTTGCAGAGAACTCTGCAATAGTGGAGATATATCTTTCCTTTTCTCTTTTGCCTTTCAATAGGAGGCAATATTGTTGCCTTTCAACAATAGGAGAACGCATTGGTCATGGCTAGCATAGTCTTCCAACAACACAAGAGAAGACTCTACACATGGACCTCACCAGATGGTCAATACCAAAATCAGATTGATTATATTCTTTGCAGCCAAAGATGGAGAATATCTATATAGTCAGCAAAAACAAGACTGGGAGCTGACTGTAGCTCAGATCATGAACTCCTTATTGCCAAATTCAGACTTAAATTGAACAAAGTAGGGAAAACCAGTAGACCATTCAGGTGTGATCTAAAGCAAATCCCTTAAATTATACAGTGGAAGTGACAAATAGAGATTGGATATTCTACAGAAAATTAGAAAAAGTATAATATAACCATGAACCTAGAGAGAAATCTTTGTATCAAAACAATGAAGAATATACTGATGAAAATGATCTTGGGATCATGAAGAAGCTCAGTGGTGGCTGTCCTCCTGTAGATAAGGGATGATGCCTGGAGATGCAGTTACACACCTGGGCTCATTGAACAATGGGGTTGATAGCATCCCCATATGGAAAACATCAGGCTTTGGTGTTTAATTTAATAAGCAGCTAAGTCATAGTGAAAGCCAGGGAATGCATATCTGTAGAGAGCTATGAAGATGGTTCATAGAGAAAGGCATCCCCATGGGCAAGATAGACAGACTTCCAACAATATATTGCTAATGTACACAGAAAAGAGCAAATCAAGTATGGATAATCAGGAAGGTAAAGGCTGCTGCCTCAATTAAAAAAATCATGATTCCCTTACCAAAATTTCAGATTTCATCCACTTTTCTTTTTCTATTGTAATCCATTAACTGAAAGAGAAACTACTTGATCCCTGGGGAAAACAATCCTACAACACCATGGGAAATATATATGGTAATGATGCCTTCAGTCTTTCCCCAAAGAGATCAGACCAGATGAACAAGAACTGGCAAGTACATTGAAGGCCTTTGGGGAGACAATTCTTCACGGGTCTCTAGCGTTTCTGCATGTTAACAAGCAGAGGCACTGACTGCATTTGTTCTGGACTATCTAGAGCAAAGGGTAGGTCTGCTTTCTGTATAGGATAATAAAGACAAAGTCCTCTATGAGATATAGATCATGTAGGCTTACTGCTTATTTTAAAAGACTTTGGTTCATTAAACTCAGGGTTCCTTCGTCATGATGCAAACCTACTGGTGCACAGCATTCACCAAGGCCCCTTCATAAGATCGCAATACACTTTAGTGGCAATGAAAACTGAGGCAAACATAGTGTTTGCAATGCTTGCTAAGTTGTGGTTAACACAATCCTTCATCTATGATACAGGGGTTTTGTGTCTTCATCTAATATCCACAAAACTGTTACAAGCCAACAATTGCAACTTGCAAGTTGGAGGAAATCTCAAATCTTTTACAGTTCTTAACAAGGACTTTGTAAGATTTAGAGACTTGCCACATGAATAAAGTCTTTACTGCTAAATATTCTGGAGCATAAGGTGTCAGTATATGCCTCACCTCCCTATATTAACAAGGAGGCATGATATCTCCTAGGTCTTTTGGGGTTCTAGAAACTATATTTTCTACATTTCAGAATATTCCTGAATATATCTGATTACATCAGAATATATCTGATGACATTAAAGGATGCCAAATTTGGTAGAGTCCAAAATTGGAAGAGATTCTGTAGCACATCTAGGCTATGATATATATGCAGTGCCTCTTTTAGAGACAGATGCTGTATGGAGTACATGGAAACCCTAGTAGGAGAATCACAATGTAGCCCACTACATTGTGCACAACCATACCAGCTATAACAGAATTATATGCCTTTCATAAAATATTTCCTTGCTTGAAATAAGGCAAGAGATAAACAAACATGTGCCATGAAGTGGGCTTGAGACCAGAAGTGCCCATTAAGAGCTAATATCACCAACTTGTGTGGTAGGGTATTATCAATATTGATCCATTTTAAGAGTCATAAACAAGTGTGGAGGTCAAAAGTAAGATGCATCAGTAGATGTCCCAGATCCCTGTGTCACCCATTAGTGCCTCTTCCCTAGCCCACACCTATGATTATATGAGTCCAACCCCATATGACCAGCCAATAGAAGAAGAAAAAAGTGAAATTTATTCCATAGATTGATTGACTCAGTCTATGGGCACAAACCAAAAACAGACTGTAACTGCAATTCATTTCTTCTCAGAGGTTTCCATAGAAACAGTGGTGAGTAGAAACACCACCAATGATACATTACTTGACTGTTTGGAGCCATGGAACTGGAAGAAGAAAGGTAAGAAAATTAGGATGAGTCAGAAGAAGAAGCATGAGGAAAGACCTATGTGTGTGGTCAAAATGTATGAATATCTTTGTAATGCATGTTAATACCAGTTGGAGAACATTTGTTTCAGAAAAGTCATCACAAAACCTTGTAGACAGAGTAAGTTAGCTGATGTTAGCCACCTTTGGTGATTGGGCACCTAATGCAGAACTAGACAAAGCAAAGTAAGTTTATCATTTTTAAAAAATCTATCTACTACTTTTTCAAAGTGTTGTGTATTCATTTCATCACTTTGATTAGGTTAACATTCACTTGGATAATAGAACCCTGGCTCTGCTATGGGATTCCATTTTCTCAGTGGCCCTTTTCCCATTTTGATCATTACGACAATCTTTATGGAGAAATAGGCAAAAGATGCCCAAGATTGAAAGGGTGAAATAGTCATAAAAGTTAAGAAATTTGATAAAAATTTGATATATTCTTGAAACCATTTCCACACTTTTGTTTGAGAGTCCACTGAACACTCATTTTGTTCCCCAGAAGATAGAATTGAAGAGTTAGGTACAGTGTAGGCAATATATTTCTATCATCTGTAGAACATAAGAACACAGGATATAGGGTCCAAATGGTTATTGATCAAATGTTAGATTTAAGCATGGGCAAATAACTTAGCCTTCTTGAATCTAAGTCTCTCTTTATTTTTTTTTTTAATGGTTTAAGTAATGTAATTTAAAGGAACTACTTATGCATGGTCCTCTATATAGAAACCATTAAATAATTTTAATCTAATAATGTTATTTGTAATTTCTATGCTAAAATAGGATTAGTGATGGTTAAAACAGAATGTTGTGAGGATTAAAAAGATAAATATATTTTGTTACATTTGATGCACCAAAATATTATTTTATCTTAATTATTCTATGATGATATTATTAAAAGATGAATCTTATTTACATTATGATCACACTTCGTATTAACTCAGTATTTATTTAAACACAGTTCTTATTTTCTTACCATGAAAATAATAATTCAACTTTTTAACTGATAGTTTAGTACCATCAAACACAGTAGTTCAATTTTGGACTGACTGGAATTTTGTGATAATTCAGACAATGGTATATTGGAATAAACTTTGCATGGAATAAAAGTGTATTAAGAAAATGGAGAAAGTAAGTAGTACCAAAAAGTGCTTAAGAGGACAAATCCTTGGAATTTTTAAATCATTCCTGCCAATATGAATAATATTAAGAACTGAAAATGTGTTCAGTTCAGTTCAGTCACTCAGTTGTGTCCGACTCTTTGCTGTCCCATGGACTGCAGCACACCAGGCCTCCCTGTCCATCACCAACTCCCGAAGCTTGTTCAAACTCATGTGCATTGAATCAGTGATGTCATCCAACCATCTCATCCTCTGTTATCCCCTTCTCCTGCCTTAAATCTTTCCCAGCATCAGGGTCTTTTCCAGTGAGTTAGTTCTTCGCAGCAGATGGCCAAAGTATTGGAGCTTCAGATACATCATCAGTACTTCCAATGAATATTCAGGACTGATTTCCTTTAGGATGGACTGGCTGGATCTCCTTTCAGTCCAAGGGACTCTCAAGAGTCTTCTTCAACATCCCACAGTTCAAAAGCATCAATTCTTCAACTCTCAGCTTTCTTTATAGTCCAACTCTCACATCCATTCATGACTAGTGGAAAAACTATCATCTTGACTAGATAGACCTTTGTTGACAAAATAATGTCTTTGGTTTTTAATATGCTGTCTAGGTTGGTTATAGCTTTTCTTCCAAAGAACAAGTGTCTTTTAATTTCATGGTTACAGTCACCATCTGCAGTGATTTTGGAGCCCCAGAAAATAGTCTCTCACTTTTTCCATTGTTTCCCCATCTATTTGCCATGAAGTGAGGGGACCGGATGCCATGATCTTAGTTTTCTATGTGTAGGCACTAACCAAATTGTTTTATTTACAATGTGTAGTCGCTACCTAAATTGTTTATTTTTATCAGTGTTATACATGCTTCTAGTTTTTATTTTATAAAATATCATAGATATGCAAAAAGTTTTAAAGAATTCCTTATATAAAAAGAAGTTTTCTGACCCCCTTTTCATGTTCACATTTCTTATTCATTGTTGTTGTTGTTGAGTTATTAAATCCCATCCAACTTTTTGAGACCTTATGGACTATATCATGCCAGGCTCCTCTCTCCTCCACTGTCTCACAAAGTTTTCTCAAATTCATGTCCACTGAGTTGGTGATGTTATCTAGCCATCTTATGCTCTGTCACCCCCTTTTCCTTTTGCCTTCAGTCTTTCCCAGCATCAGGGAATAGGCCTGGTGAGTCTACTCCAATGAGTCTGCTCTTCACATCAGGGGACCAAAGTATTGGAACCGCAGCTTCAGCCATAGACCTTCAGTGAATATTGAGTTGATTACCAGAATTGACAGGTTCAATCTCCTTACTGCTCAACAGACTCTCCAGAGTCTTCTCCAGCACCACAATTTGAAGGCATTAATTTTTTGATCCTCAGCCTTCCTCATAATCCAACTCTCACATCAGTATTTGAATACTGAAAAACAAACAAACAAAAAAAGCATAGCTATGACCATACAGACTTTTGCCAAGGAAGTGATATCTAGGCTTAATATTCTAAGTTTGTCATATATTTCCTTCCAAGGAGCTAGCATTGTTTAATTCCGTGACTTCAGTCATTCTCCACAGTGATTTTGGTGCCCGAGAAAATAAAGTCTGTTGCAGTTTCAATTTTTTCCCGTTTATTTGCCATGAAGTGATGGGACTAGATGCTATGACCTTAGTTATTGTTGTTCTTTGATGTTAAGTTTTAAGCCAGCTTTTTCACTCTCCTCAGTCACCTTCATAAAGAGGCTCTCTAGTTGCTCTTTATTTCTGCTATTAGAGTGGCATTATCTGCATATTTGAGGTTACTGATATTTTTCCCAGTAATCTTGATTTCAGCTTGTGATTCATCCAGCCTTGCATTTTGCATGATATACTCTGCATACAAGTCAAATAAATAGGGTGACAATATACAGCCTTGGCATACTCCTTTCTCAAGTTTAAACCAATCCATTGTTCCATGTCCACTTCTAACTGTTGCTTCTTTACCTTCATACAGGTTTATCAGGAGACAGGTAAGTTGGTCTGGTATTCCCAGAATTTTCCACAGTTTGTTGTGACCCACAAATTCAAAGATTTTTAGCATAGTCAATGAAGCAGAAGTTTTCTGGGATCCACTTGCTTTCTCTGTGAGCCAACAGATGTTGGAAATTTGATCCCTGGTTCCTTTGCCTCTTCAAAACTCAGCTTGTACATCTGGAAGTTCTTGGTTCACATACAGCTGAAGCCTGGCTTCAGCTTGAAGGATTTTAAGCATACTTGCCAGCATGTGAAAGGGGCACAATTGTATGGTAGTTCAAACACTCTTTGGTATTGCCTTTCTTTTGGATTGGAATGAATACTGACCCTTTCCAGTCCTGTGAACACTGCTGAGTTTTCCAAATTTGCTGGCATATTGAGTGCAGCACTTTCACAGCATCATCTTTTAGTATTTGAAATAGCTCAGCTGGAATTCCATTACCTCTATTAGTTTTGTTCATTGTAATGCTTTGTAAGGCCCACTTGACTTCACACTCCAGAATGTCTGGCTCTTGGTAAGTGACCACACCATCCATGGTTATTCTGGTAGTTAAGACATTTTTATGTACAATTCTTCTGTGTCTTCTGGCTACCTCCTGTTAATCTCTTTTGCTTCTGCTAGGTCCTTACCATTTCTGTCCTTTATTATGGCCATTCTTGATATTTACAATTTTCTTGAAGAGATCTGTAGTCTTCTGCACTATCTTATTATCCAGAGAAAATAACTTTTCTTTTTTAAAAGATCTATTTTCTGTTTTCTCCTACATCTCTAAATAATGTTTTTTTTTTTTTTTTTTTTAATTTTGTGATTCTTTGGAAAAAGGAGATCTTAACAATCCTTCTCTCCCCATTTTCCCTCAAGTAGGTATCCTCTTACCGGACAGCTACATGGGTAAAATAATGAGATTAAGAACTTTCTTTGGCATAAGTAGTAGCAATATTTTTTTTTGGATCTGTCTCTTATGGCAAAAGAAATAAAAGCAAAAATAAACAAATGGCATTCTGTTCACTTAGCAGATTTTGCCCAACAAAGGAAATCATTGAAAAAATCAAAAGAAAGCAGAATGACAAAAAATACTTGAAGATTAAATGATCAACAAGGGATTAATGTCAAAAATATATAAATAGGTCATACAACTCAATATAAAAAAATTATCTAATCAAGAAATGAGCAGAAGACCTGAGTAGACATTTCCCCCATGGTCAACAAACACATAAAAAGATCATCAATGTCATTAATTATTACACAAATGCACATCAAAACCACAATAACATATCACCTCATATTGGTGAAAATCAGAAATTTTATTATTAGGAAGTCTTCAAATAATAAATGACGGCTAGGGTGTGGAGAAAAGAAAACTCTAGTATACTGTTGATAGGGATGTAAATTGATGCAACCACTGTGGAAAATAGTATGGAGGCTTCTCAAATAAATTAAAATAGAGCTACCATGCATACATGCCAAGTTGCTTCAATCATGTCTGACTCTTTCATGACCCTATAGACAGTCATCCAGGCTCCTCTGTCCAGCAAGAATACTGGATTGGGTTACCATTCCCTTTTCCAGGGGATCTTTCTGACCCAGGGATTGAACTCATGTCTCTTATGTTTCTTGCATTGGCAGGTGGGTTCTTTACCACTAGCACCACCTGGGAAGCCCTAGAACCACCATATGATACAGCAATTCAACTCCTAGGTATATACACAGAAAAAAAATGAAAACCCTAATTCAAAAAGTTGCATATACATTAATATTCATAGCAGCACTATTTACAATAGACAAGACATGGAAGTGACTTGTGTCCATCAACAGATTAATAAAGTTAGAATATGTATATATATATATATATATATATATATATATATATATAAATTCATTACCACCAAGCCAAGAATATACAGAAGAACTGTACAAAAAAGGTGTTAATGACCAATGATGTCATCACTCCCCTAGAGCCAGATATTCTGGAGTGGAAAATTAAAGAAGACTTGCTGTTTAGAATAAAAGCTATGACAAACCTAGACAGTGCATGAAAAAGCAGAGACATGACTTTGCCAACAAAAATCCATATAGTCAAACCTATGGTTTTTCCAGTAGTCATGTACGGATGTGAAAGTTGGACCATAAAGAAGTGTGAGCACTGAAGAATTGATGCTTTCAAACTTTGGTGCTGGAGAAGACTGTAGAGAGTACCTTGGGCAGCAGGGAAATCAAACCAGTCAATCCTAAAGGAAATCAACCCCAAGTAATCTTTGAAAGGACGGATGCTGAAGCATGAAGCTCCAATACTTTGGCCACTTGATGCAAAGACTCAACTCGTTGGAAGACCTGATGCTGGCAAAGATTGAGGGCAGGAAAAGAAGGGGACACCAGAGGATAAGATGGTTGGATGGCACCATCGATTTAATGGACATGAGTTTGAGCAAACTCTAGGAGATAGTGTAGGTCAAGGAAGCCTGGTGTGCTGCAGTTCATGGGGTTGCAAAATGTCAGATATGACTGAGCTACACACACACACACATTTAATTCAGTATTTAGTTTTAGTATTAATTCAGTATTTAGTTCAGTTTCAGTTCAATTGCTCAGTTGTGTACTCATTCATAAAAAATATTGAAATTCTTCCATTTCCAGCAATTTGGATGGATCTAGAGAATATTATGCTTTGTGAAATAAGTCAGACAGAAAAAGACAAATGCTGCATGATACCACTTATATGTGGAAACTAAAAATTAAAACAAATGTATATACCAAAATAGAAACAGACTTACAGATATAGAAACTAGAGCTAGTGGTTACCATTGGGGAGAGGGAAGGAGTAAGGGATTAAGAAATACAAATTGCTATATTAAAAAAAATTAGCAACAAGGATATACTATATAGCACAGAGAATTATAACCATTATCTTTAACAAATTTTATTAAAAAAAACAAATTTTATTAAAGTTATTTAATAACAATATTAGCTATATGATATATTATTATAACATATTATAAATTATAATATTATATATTATATGATATAAGTATAACCTAAAAATACTGAAAATAAAATTACTGAAAATCTGTAAAACTACTGAATCACTATGTTGTACACTTGAAACTATGATATTATAACTCAACTAATTTCAACAAATATATATAGTCATATATATATTTATGTACATTTGCACTGCTTCTATATGTCCATCATCTAAAGATAATTGTCACAATTTGGATTATATCTGTAGTAAATAATTTAAATATTTAATACTTTTTGCCTTTGCGTTAATATTTTTCCCTTTTCTCTTGTGTTTATTTTAGTTTTTTTAAGTTAATTTTCTAATTAAATTGTTTTCATCCTTTCCTTATTTTGTTGAAATTTTGTTTTAATACATTAAGATCCTTTAGGAATTTTCTCCATGTCATCTTCTCATCTTCTGATTTGCTTCAGTCTTGTTGACTGGTCTCTAGAACTACTAGAACTCTAGAACTGCTGTCCACTTATCTTTCTAGTAAGTGGAAATGCCCCTTCATCGTCATCCAGGGGATTTCCTCTGCTTCACTAATTTGTGTCAGAACCAATGTACCATTATGGCATATTTAATTTTGTGGCTTATTTTCTTGTTTTTTCTAGGCATATTATGCCATCATTTTGTAAGAAAGGGCCATGGAAAGAAAATTTTAGCAATCTCACATGTCAAAATATCTTTATTCCACCTTTGCTTTTGATTGACAGGAATGAGTTACAGTGTCATAGATTGGAAATAATTTCATCACAGAATTTTAAAAACATTTCCACATTGTCTTTTATTTTCTCAGTTTTATTTGTTTTATTTTATTTTAAGTAATCTAATGCCATTTTGATTCTCAATTTTGTGTATGCACACTTACTTACTTGATGCCCACATCATTCTTAAATTCAAAATATTGTGCTTTTGTAAAGGTATATAGTCATTTGTTTTCTTGAGCCCTTTCAACCTGGAAGCTCAACTTACTTGGTTCTCTAGAGTTACTTTTATTGGAATAAAATTGCTTTACAATGTTGTGCCAGTTTCTGTTGTACAGTGAAGTGAATCAGCTATATGTATACATATATCCCCTCCCTCTTGGCCCAGTCTCCTACCTCCTCATCCCAGCCATCTAGGTCATCAAAGGCACTGAGTTGAGCCTCCTGTGCTGTATAGCAATCTTTTTTTTTTTTTGATTCCTTTGTTTTCTATGTTTATTCATTTTTGAGCTCTGTTATGCAGATGTTGGATTTCCTGTACCGTTCTTGTAATTTTCATATAAAATAATAGGGAAACACTATTATTTTAACCTCATTCTTTTGCTCCCTTCTTTATAAGATTATTTTTCAAATTTATTTTTCCATCTTTTTATTACATTTTTCATTTCTTCTATTGCAATTTTTATTTCCTTAAGCTCATATTTATTCTTTTAAATTGTCTCTTTCCAATTTCAAAGATTATCTATCTTTAGTTTACCTGGAAACTGATCTTCTTTTTTCTTCCTTAGGGTAGTAAATATATTTCCTTCATAGTCTCTTTTCCCACATTTTTGTTCTTATTTGTTTATTTGTTCTGGCTTATCTCCTGTTTAACATTTGCTGTCTTCTTGTAACATAATATTAAAAGACATAACTAGAGTATCTGAATTCATTGTATGGGAATCTTCAACTCTTAATGTCCACACAGGGTATTCTAGTTTTGTTGTTTCACTGAGCAATCATCTATCTAGATCAGCACATTTAGAAAACTTCCCATGAGCCAGTCATGTTTCTCAGAAAAATCCCCTGATTTCTTCTGCCTGTTAGTCAGCAAATGGGCTGAAAGTCCTGAGATTAGGTTGGAAAAGAAGGCCAAGAGTTCTAATGACCACTAACATCATTGCTTACAGTATGGTGCACCTTCCCACAATTGTGCTCAGCAGCATCCTGTGTAGATACCACTGCTTACCATCTTTAGAACATAAAATTCCAATCTTCCAATAGGCTGAGAGGTGGTAATTACTTTACTATGCAAATTTGGTAAAGGAATCTGAGAAGAGTTTAAGTCAGTGTTTCTCAATGGGAGATGTTTACTGACATCTGGGACTGGACAATTCTCCGTTAGGTGCAACTGTCACATATAGTGCAGAAATATATCATCACTGATCCTAGTCCACCAAATGTCAAAAGCATCCCTTCCTTCATCATTGTACCATACAATACTGCTAACTGCTACTCCCTGGAGAGGACACTGTCTAGGTTGAAAAGTGATTTCTGAACACACTTTTCCAATGTTATTACATTATTCCCAATATAAATCCATCCCAAAGATACCATTGATTCTTGAGGTTTTTAACATTTCTGCCAGAGTGCCACCAGTTCTGGAGGTTTATAGAATTTCTTCATGTAAATTGAATTGCTTCTTTAATTTATCCAGTGCTAGTTTTGAATTCAGTTTTTCGGGGTCTAAGCATTTAGTATCCATCAACTTTCCAGAGCCCAAAATGTTATTGCTGTTGTTTCCCTTTCATTTTTCATTTTGTTAGTTGGTATAATCTTAAAAGATTCCCTTATTGTCATTTTAGTGAGGGCTCAGCACGGAATAGAAGCTAATGAACACATCCAATCTATTCTCTTTAACTTCTGCTGTAAATCCCTTTTGTGTACTGTTTCATTTCTGTCCACAAAAACTATCTGAGGAAAGAACTCATCTTTGTGTTTTAGCCAAGGAAACTAAGGCCTTCAGGTATACTCCTTGACTATTTAGTCCAGCTGTTAAGAGACAGAAGCACATTTGAAGCCAATGGTCTGACACTCTGCTGCCTGCTCTCAGAGGTTTTTTGAGGAATGTTGTTTGTTTGCCTGCGGGAAATGGGTGAGCATAATGTGGAGAGGAGCCTGGGGGTAAGCTGCAGTTTCAAGAATTGAAGTATGAATCCTCTCCCAATTTATCACAGGCCATGAAGAATTAGAGGCTCATTTTCCTCTGGTCCTCTAAACCTTGCTATTCTACATGAACAGAGCCCTACATGGCCTAGAATGTCAGCTTGTTTTAGAAAATCTCTTCAGACTGCGCCATTTGTGGATGACCTTCACCACCCCACTTCCCTTTGCTTGGGCTCCATGTCTTCTCTCTGTTACTCATTATTGGATGGAAAATTTTAAATATCACTTTCTGAGGCAGTCAACTATCCCTTGCCACCGCTGCCGCTAAGTCGCTTCAGTCGTGTCCGACTCTGTGCGACCCCATAGACGGCAGCCCACCAGGCTCCCCCATCCCTGGGATTCTCCAGGCAAGAACACTGGAGGGGGTTGCCATTTCCTCCTCCAGTGCATGAAAGTGAAAAGTCAAAGTGAAGTTGCTCAGTCGTATCTAACTCTTAGCGACCCCATGGACTGTAGCCAACTATCCTTTAGAAGGTAGTAAACTATCTTCTAAAACTAATTCCCTTACACAAAAATTGCTGCTTACATTTTTAGGGAATTTGCACTCCTCTGAATCCCATATGAGAGCTCTACAAGTTTATAGATTCTTTTATTTTAATAACAGTTGAACTACATTCTGAAAAGCACCCACCCCACATGTTACTTTTTTGTATATGAGAACTAGAAAGACTAACATTTTTCCCCAGGACTTTTAAAATATGCTTTTGAAAAAGAGCCTTTGAAGCTACTGTAGGCAAAAGTTATTTTAAGTCTCTGTTACCATGTTTTTTTTTTTTTCCTTCTGTTCTAATGAACAAGTGAACTTCTAAAAATTTCAGCTTCTAATAGTGGCTATGAGAAAGAAACTAGAAATAAAGCTGTGTGGAGGCTTGCTCTATTTCATGGGACTTTCTGGAGGATTCTCTATTGATAGAATAGAATAACTTCAACATTCACCAGTTTTTCTTCTGATATATTATATAGCAGATGGTTTTCCTTTACTTATTATGCTGTGATGATTAATTTTGTGTGTCTATTCCTTGGGGTGCCCTGATATTTGGTCAAGATTACTAATACGTAGGTTTCCTTTACTTATTATGCTGTGATGATTAATTTTGTGTGTCTATTCCTTGGGGTGCCCTGATATTTGGTCAAGATTACTAATACGTATTTTTGAGGGTGTTTTGGATGGGATTAACATTTAAATTGGTAAACCAAGTAAAACAGATTACCCTCACTTTTGTAGATGGGCCTCAGATAATCCACTGAATATCTGAATAGAAGAAAAAGGTCACCTTTTCTTACTACCCTGAGTAAGAGAGAATTCTTCCTGTTAGACTGATTCATTGGAGACATAAACTTTTTTCTTGTCTTTGAACTTACACAGAAACATTAGTTCTTCCTGGGTTTCAAGCCTAATGGCCTTCAGACTGGAACTACACCACTGACCCTGTTCTTTAGATCTTCAGGCTTGAGCTGGTATTAACAATCACTTCTCCTCAGTCCCCAAACTGTCGACTTGCCCTGGAGATCATAGGATTCATCAGCGTCAATAATTGCATAAACTAGCTAGATAGCTATTCATATATATTGTACATAATTCAGATATATACACACACACACACACACACACACACATATATAGAAGCCCAGGTGGCACAGTAGTAAAGAATCCACCTGTAAATGCAGTAGACGCAAGAGACGCAGTTTGATACCTGGGCCAGGAAGATCCCTTGGAGTAGGAAATGGCAACCCACTCCAGTGTTCTTGCCTGGAAAATTCCGTGGATTCCATGGACAGAGGAGCCTGATGAGTCCATGGGATCACAAAGTGTGGGACACACCTGAGCACTATCCACACACACACGCACGTATATATGTTTATTTCCTATTGGTTCTATTTCTCTGGAGAACACTAAGACATATATGTTAGAGAGGAGGAGATTTAATGGAGAGGAGGAAAAATCATTTAAACTTTAAGGATGGTGCACACTTTTCCTTTCAGAATAAAAGATGCCCAGTGCCATGGTGCAAGCTGCACGGGTAAAGCCAGCATGGTCTTCAGACCAGAGTTCTGTGAAATGTCATACCGTGCACAGAGTTATCACTTCACTGGATTATAACAAGTCAAATACTTAATTTATCTGCAGGTCAAATCAGCATCCTAGCTTTGCTTGTTACATGACAGCACTTTTTTCTCTTAAATTTGAATGGGAAGAAAGCAATATTTTTTTTCTTTCCATTATATCAGTGATTTTATAAATTTAAGGATCCAAAGAAGATGTATTATAAATATATAATTGTTTAAATGTTCTGTTTTCTGCCATTTGATATATCAATAAGTATAAGAAATCATACATCAGAAGAGTTGAATTCAAATGCCAGTTCTTTTCCTGTTAGTTACACGAATTAAGCTAAATCACTTATCCTGTGTTTCATCTTCTTAAAATATTTAGCTATTTGCCTGTGTTGGGTCTTAATTGCAGCATGTCAGTTCTATTTACCTGATGAAGCATTGAACCCAGGGCCACCTGCATTAGGAGCACAGAGTCTTAACCACTGGGCCACCAGGGAAGTCCTCTCTTTTTTTTTTTTTTTTTTGTTAACTATAGAAGCTAATACCTTACACTGATTTTCTTATGAACCACTTATGAAAAATAAGTGGGACAGTATATACGAAGGGCTTCCTTGGTGGCTAAGATGGTAAAGAATCTGAAAGTACATGCAATATATTTTTATAATTACCATTAATACATTTTAATACCAAAAACTTAAAGGAACCAAAGGAATGGAAAATAATTTTGCTAAGAGGGGAAAGAAACAGTTTTGTCTGTACAAAAAGAAGATGGATATCATTCATATCAAATGTCTAAAGTTATGACATTTCCTTTCCTATATGAGTCTGTGCACACTTAGGGTGATAGTTTAGTCGCTAAGTCATGTCAGCTATTTTGACCCCACGGACTGTAGCCTGCTAGGATACTCTGTTCATGGGATTTCCCATATACTGGAGTGGGTTGTGGTATCCTTCTCCAGGGGATCTTCCTGACCCAGGGATCAAACCCATGTCTTCTGCATCTCCTGCATTGGCAGGCAGATTCTTTACCATTGAGCCACCAGGGAAATTAGACCTAATATTTGTGCCTGCAAGCATGTAGATATCTGTATCTGCAAGCATGTAGATTTACACAAGCAGATTAGAACTGCTTGCTTCCTTTCTCTGAGCTAAGCTGGAATGGTTCCAGAATGAAAGGGATCCTGATTAATCCCCCAAACCACCTGCAGGCCTAAACATCAATGGAATTAGCTCAAAAAGCCTGAAAAAGACTCAAAGATCACAGAATATTAGAGCTAGAGGCAATTATCAAAGCCAGCTCTCCCTACCCCCATTTTGCAAACTTCTCAGATGCAGAGAGAAGTTTTGAGTTATCTACCCAAAGACATTGGGGTAAATGAGAGAGCAGGAATTCCAAGTGGGCTTCATAACTGTCCATCCATGGCCCACCTATTCTCCCCACCTCACACTGCTCTGGCGGTGGTGTCCATTTCCATGTCTGGAGGATGCAGTCAGGATCTGCTGCCAGTGGCTTCCTTGACGCCTTCTCAGCTCAGCTCAGTTTGCACATGAAAGATATTTCTGGCCTGGAGCTTGGTTAACAACTGTTTGGAAAGAGGACACAAAAATTGTCTTTTGGACCTTGGAGAAAAATGATAATTAGAAGTAGTGGAAGATATGAAAAAATATGAGCTAGTTTCATTTTCTAAGAACTCATTTCTTGAAAAAGTCACTCTCCAGGTTCAAGTGGGTGTGGGAAGGAAGTGTGTTCCACTTATGGTACCTGTTCCTGGTCTTTTTACTGTCTCCATATCTTTGTCTTTTTCAGAATGTCATATAGTTGGAGTCACACGGCCTTTTCAGATTGACTTCTTCCACTTAAAAATGTGCATTTAAGGTTCCCCTATGTCCAGTTTCCTGGATTGATAGCTCATTTGTTTTCAGTGCTGAATAAGAGTCAACTGTGTGGATATACAACAATTTACTTATTCATCATTTGAAGGATGTTTGGTCACTTCCAAGTTGGCAATTGTGAATAAAGCTGCTATGACTATCCATGTGCAGGTTCTTTTGTGAACATAAGTTTTCAAGTTCTCTGGGTAAATATCAAGGAGTATGATTTTTAGATCATATGATAAGAATATGTTTACTCTAATAGGAGATGCCTATAAGACTGTCTTCCAAAATGCCTGAACCATTCTTCATTCCCACCACCATTGGATGAGAGTCCTGCTGATCCATATATTCACCAGCATTTGGTGTTGTCAGTTTTCTAGATTTTGGCCATGCTAATAGGTATGCAGTGATATCTTGTCAATTTAATTTGCATTTCCCTGATGACATATGAGTTGGAGTATCTTTTCATATGCCTGTTGATCATGAGTATATGTTCTTTGGTGACATGTCAAGTTAAGATCCCTAGCTTATTCTTTAATTGATTGTTTGTCCTCTTAATACTGAGTTTAAGAATTCTTTGTCTGTTTTGGATATTAGTCCTTTATCAGATGTGTCTTTTGTAAATATTTTCTCCCAGTCTGTGGCTTCTCTTCTCATTCTCTTGACAGTGTCACTGAGCAGAACAAAATTTTTAATTTTTATGAAGTCTGTTATTGATTCTTTCGTGGACTGTGAATCTGACAATATATCTAAAAGTCATTGCCATATTCATTTTATCTAAAATATCTACTATGTTATCTTCTAGTTTTATACTCTATATTTAGGTCAGTGATACATTTTGAGTTAATTTTTGTAAAAAGTATATAAAGTCTTTGTCTAATTGTTTTTTTGTTGTTGTTTTTGTTTTTTTTCTTTAGTATGTGGATAGCTACTTGTCCCAGTGTAATTAATTGGATGCTTCTTCTTAACCAGACATTATGAAACAAAGGACTTTGGAATTAGCTTTGGTTCAGAGTGCAAAGTTCATTTCCTTTGTCTTATCATAGGACAAGGATCTGCTTATCATAGGACAAGGAAGCCACTGGCAGCAGATCCTTTCACTTTCCCTTTCTATTCTATTTCCCCAAACTATACAATTTATTTAAATTTTCAGATTTGTGTGCTTCCTCAGGCCTACTTTAGAGGGCAGGAAAAGGTTATTTAAAGTTCCAAACTGTTCAGGAATTAATATTCTTGTTCTTATAGGATTGTTTCCACTTACAGAGTGCTTGAGTACAATGGGATTTGTTGCTTAAAAGGGAAAAGTCTTTACTGATTACATTTTCAATGCTGTCACCAGATTCTGTGGCATGATAGTAAGAATTTGATTTAGGATAAATAGGCAAGTTTTTTTTTTTTTTTTTAATTTTGGCTTCTTTATCATTGTTTTTGCCATCAGTTCAGTTCAGTCACTCAGTCGTGTCTGACTCTTTGTGACCTCATGGACTGCAGCACATCAGTCCTCCCTGTCCATCACCAACTCCCAGAGTTTGCTCAAACTCATGTCCGTCGAGTCGGTGATGCCATCCAACCATCTCATCCTCTGCCATCCCCTTCTTCTCCAGCCTTCAATCTTTCCAGCATCAGGGTATTTTCCAATATGATTTTTGCCATATATTCTCATTAAAAGTTCATAGCCCAGAGAAAAATTGTATGCTCTCTGGATAGCCTGCAATTTTCTGAAACTGAGTATTTGCCGAGCCTTACGGTTTTTGTGGATAATGCTGCATTCAGACCTATAATTCCCATCACTATCACTATTAACACATACATAAAGAAAATTGGTCAGATGTGTTAAAGCAAATGTGATAAATAGCCTATCTGTTCTCCATCTTCACATTAATTAGACCAGTAGCCAAAACTGTGAGCTCTGATACTCTTACTTTTTCTTGACGTTCTTCAGTTTTTGCTATCCTTCTCTTGACTTTGCCCTTGTGGCCTGTGTTATTTCTTGGCTTATTGCTTCAGTGAGAAATATCTAAATTCTAAGTGTCGATTCCTCATTCTGTGATCCAATACTTCCTACCTTTATTTTGAAAGCACATATCAAACAACACAACATCTTAGCGTTGTCTGTCAAACAGCTCTGGATTATCTGCAGTAACTACTCCTAGAAGTTGTTCTGTCCAGTCAAATTGCCTGCTGCACTGAAATTAACTGTGGCTTGCTCAGAGGAAGATATTAAATCTTACTTACATGTCATGCTTAGAGCAGAATTTTTTATTATTGTCTCCCCTACCTGCTTTCCCCACTTTCACATTTCTGCCATTACAATTTTAATGTTTCTCCATTGTTTGTTATCCTCCTTGGCAGCATTTCTTATGCAAGACTCAATAGATATTAATCAGGAATTATGGATTTATTTCCAATTTTGGAGTCATCTTTGGATAGTTCTTCCTAAATTTTTAGGCACTGTAGGAATAAGATAAAGACAGACGTAAGATTCGAAGAAAAATTGCAGATAGGAACTACCCCCAGTCTCTTTACAGAATGCAAACTGTTTCCAAAAAGAGACACTGAGTTATATTCTTCTCGAACCAAATGCATTTCCCTTTTATATCTTGAAGGGATATTAGATAACTAGATCAATGTGTGTAATGTTTATTTCGATGGTTTTTCCTCCTTGATTCTCTCACTTCCAACAATTTCATTCCATTTCCCATGAAGCTAACTTTGCTCAATACCTCATGCCTCAGACACTATAAACACCCTCAAGACTTGTTTTTCTTTGTCTAATCCCTCTAGCCTTAACTAGAGGCTTTCCTTCACCATGTTTGATGTCCTAAAGCACAGAAGGCTTTAATCTAAATTCTCAGTTCAGAACCCTGAAATTGCTTAGGAAAAAATTCCCTAGGAAAACATCTGGGCATTCATTAGTTCAGTGACATTCACAAGTGCCATCATCTCTGCTTTTTCTCACATGTAAGCTTGGAAAATCCCATGGACGGAGGAGCCTGGTAGGCTGCAGTCCATGGGGTCGCTAAGAGTCGGACACGACTGAGCAACTTCACTTTCACTTTTCATTTTCATGCACTGGAGAAGGAAATGGCAACCCGCTCCAGTATTCTTGCTTGGAGAATCCCAGGGACGGTGGAGCCTGATGGGCTGCCGTCTATGGGGTCGCACAGAGTCGGACACGACTGAAGCAACTTAGCAGCAGCAGCAGCAGCTTCTCCATGCAAATTCCCTGCATCAGGCAGACTGGTCAATCCAACGTTCCATCCAAAAAATTCCTGTTGGAGTTCAGCTTTGGAGTGTTACTCCTTTCCACATGAATTCTGTCTTCCTGAGAAGTTCTAATTTTTCCTCTACTTAGATCTAATGCATCAGTGAAATTATAATCAAAATTTTCAATTTTTATTTCTGTGTAAAGCCTTCTTTAGCAATCTAAACGAATTCCCCTCCTCTTATCTTTAGTCACTTTTATTGCTTGCATTAATCATGTTGGCATGACTTAATCATTAGTGATTCTAGTTATTTGTCCACATATCTCTTTTGTTTACCCTGCTGTATGGTAAGCCCCACAAAGCAGTCAGAGTAAGCTCCCTGTTAGATATATCTGATTGCATCTTCCCTTGGTCTAAAAACTCCAGTAGCTCTCCACTGCAGCTAGGGTAAAGCCCCCATGCATATAAGAACCTATACTACTTATTCGTGCCCACCTCTCTAGCTTTTTCTAAAACTGTGTCTGCTGTTTCCTCTCCTTCAAATTTGAAGCGACAGATCTACTTTACTGATTTTAGATTTCATCTCTTTACTACAAATAATCGGTCTTCAGATCCTTCCACTTCTACCTGCAAAATACCTTTGAAATCTACCCGTTCATCCTCATCCTTATTGCCACCATTCTAGAATATACCAACATTTATTCTTTTCTGGAAAAATCACTTACCCTTCTTTTATCCTGAGTGATTTTATAAATTAGAATGTTGAGTTTGAAGTGATTCTGAGTTATCAAAATAGATAAATCAATTTTGATATAAAATTTGAATATGGATATTCTGGAGTAAAAAGCAAAATGGGAGTCATTGTCAAATTTTTAACCATTCCAATAGATGACAGGAACAAGTGAGACAGTAGACAATGAATCGAAAAGAGGGCATGAGTCAGAATACCAAAGATACTTAACATTTAATAAAAGGAATCTGAGAAAGGGCAGGCAGAGAAGGAGAGGAAAACCAATCTAGGTGGGTATCATGAGATAGAAGAGAGGCAAGAGAAAATAAAATATAAAATGAGATTTATAATTCTTAATCCTGATTCTGAAAGCAGATCCAATGCAGAAGAGGACTGAGATGAAAAGGGTAACAATTCTGTGAAAAAGAACAGGTCACACTTATTGTGATTTAGTATATATCAAACACTTGGTCCATAATAGTTTATTTAAATTATGTAATCCATGGAGGTAGCTTGCTGCCTATGAATGGGGGGTGGGAGTAAAGTGTGAAGATCTTTTGAGATGTAAGATAAAAGAGACTGTTCTGCTGTGTGTGTGTGTGTGTGTGTGTGTGTGTGTGTGTGTGTTTTCCCTTTTCCCAAGTTGGGAGAGACTTGAGTAAACTTAAGTGCTAATTGGCAGGATCTGTAGAAAATTAGGAGTTGCAGGGGAGAGAGGGGAAGATAAAGGAAGTGAGTTCAGACAAGAAGGCAGGAGGCAAGGGATGTAGAGCGCAGGTGGAAGGATGAGTATTGACGGCTATCAGGAGCAACACAGTACCTTCTCCCTAAGCAGTGGCGATGGGAAGTCGACAAGTAGCAAAAGATGCCATTTTTTTGTAATAGCTTCACCTGGGGGAAAGTGTTGGTGATGAGATCATTTTTCTGGCAGTCAGATGTTAAAGCTCATAGGAAAAAAAAAAGTGGCCTCAGTATCTCCTATCTCCACTTTCTTGCTACTTACTGTCTTGTTCATTAACCCCTGATTGCCAACAGACTGACACCTTGGATCAATACAATGTTACATGTCAATTTGACCTCAATAAACTGGAAAAAATAAAGGTCAAGAAGTGATCAATGCATTTGGCATCTGAAGATCTGGGTTCAGATTCCCCACCTGTGATGATTGTCTTACAATATAGGAATTAGCCCCTTTATGCTACTAAACTAAGTTCATAATGCTTGATTTAGAGGGTTGTCATGGCAGCACCTACCTGTTGTCTGCCACATAGTAGGCATTCCAAAGAATTATAGTTAAATATGAGTCTGCATTGCCTTTCCCCTCACTCCTTTAACTTATTGAATTAGAAATCAGTAATGAGCTATTTCAAAGCTTTCTGCCAAGAGCATTATAAGGATAAAAAGGGGAAAAAGAAAAAGCGTCAGTAAGTAGACAGTGCTATTCTCTGCAGAAAGCAAGGGCGCTCAGACATAGTGCCCACCATGCCTGGGGCCATTAATGAAGCCTAGCTTCTTTTTCTCATCATTGCAGCCATTCAAAAGGAGAAAGTTCTTCTTGGCAAGGAAGTGCTATTTTCAGAGACAAGATTAGGCTCATTTTGGGAACCACGCTTCTTCAGTCTCGGCACCTCTGAAGATTAGGTTAAAAGGTAAGAAGGAATGACTCAGAATAATTGCATTGCTTTACTGTGAACTTTAAGATCTTTTAGTGCAAGAGTTTTACAAGCAGTGATAGATAGTCATGGAGAGAGGAAAAGTACAAACCCAGGGGACCAGAGCAGCAATGGATGACTGAATTTCACACAAAAAGAAGCTTGGCCAGCCTTGTTATTTTTTTTTTTTTTTACCTCCTCCAATTTCACAGGAATACTTTTAATATACCATCATCTTCCCAGTTTCTGAAAACAGATTTTTTTTTTCTTATTCACCTTCACTGTGTATGTCCTCTACAAAGCAGATTTTTAGAAATTCCATTCTGAGTTCAGGCATTTGAAAGTAAAACACATGTAAAGTTCAATTGTGAGTCTATAATTGGGAAAAACGCATCCCATAATGATATCTCTGAGCCAGAGCCTAATGTATTTCCTCTCAGCATTGATCAAGCAAAATATAGAAAAGCATTTATTGATCCCTTATTAAATTTTTAGCATAACGCTGAGCTATTTAGGAGATGCAGAAGAAATAAAACTAGGTAGTTCCTAAACTTAGGAGTTTACAGTCTACTTGGATGGAAGAGACATGATTCAACTGCACACTTAGCAACAAGGAATACTAATATACCATCATAGTTATTGAAGTATGTATCTACTTGAACTTTCTTTTCATTTTCTTACTTGCTTACCTCTTGCTCTCCTCTCATATCCACACAGGTTCCAGAGGCAGAGATCTGGGGAAAATTATTTATTTCTCTTTTTTTTAATCTCCCACATCCAATCAATTGCCAAGTTCTATTGTTTCTGTTCCTAAATATCTCTGGAATGTTTCCAATATATTTTGGTGCTCTTGTCATAATGAGGCCACCATCTATTCGTACCTGGAATGCAATAGTTTGATAACTGGTTACTTGACTTTAAGCTACATCCTTTGCCAATGCATTCCACACAAATGAGCCAGAGTGACCTTTCTAAATGGCAAATACTACAGTGTCCTAAAGTTCACAGACAACTTCAATCTTTAACACATTTCCTCATGCCTGTTTAATTGATTCTGTTTAAAACCATATGATCACTCACACTGGCTTTTAAGAAGGAGACTGGATTCTTCATCATGGCATTTAGGCACTTGTTTCTCTGGCAGCTTGACTCATGGGCCTTTTTTCTGACCACTCAACAAAAGGATGTACAATTCGGGCCCTTGGTGTTCCTTTCTGCTTCTCTCCTGATTTCCAGTCCCATGTACCCTGGCTATGGTTCACTTATTTCCATCTTTGGAAGTTATGGAATCATTATTCTGTATTTCTATTGTGTTTTACCCTGTCATATAAATCATTTGTTGTAAATGTGTATAATAGTCTTTGTCCTCATCTCTATAGTTCAATAGGAGGAGGGCTCAGTTTCACTTATTCTTTTCTTACCATCTGAGGCTAGATTGTTTTTGTTGTTGTTTGGTTGCTAAGTTGTGTCCAATTTTTTGCAACCCCATGAAATGCAGCACGCCAGGCTTCCCTGCCTTTCACTATCCTCTGGAGTTTGCTCAAACTCATGTCCATTGAGTCAGTGATGCCATCCAACCATCTCATCCTCTGTCATCCCCTTTTCCTCCTGCCTTCAATCTTTCCCAGCATCAGGGTCTTTTCCAATGAGTCAGTCTTCACATCAGGTGGCCAAAGTATTGGAGCTTCAGCTTCAGCATCAGTCCTTCCAATGAATATTCACGGTTGATTTTCTTTAGGATTGACTGGTTTAATCTCCTTGCTGTCCAAGGGACTCTCAAGAGTCTTTTCCAGCAACACAGTTCAAAAGCATCAATTTTTCAGCTCTCAGCCTTCTTTATGGTCCAACTTGCGCATCTAGGCTAGATTAGTCCCTGGCATTAACTCATAGCTGATAATCAATAGTTGAGTAAATAAATGTGGGACTGGGTAAAGGTAAAGATAAAATTCTGTAAGGAAGGGTAGCTTTAATGTATAAATTAGCAGCAAAGGATTTAGGTTAGATGGAGTTCAAGAGAGTGACACAGAGCATTACAATATGGAAACTATAGGATGAAAATCATTAGGAAAGTGCTGTCAGCATGATAACGATAACACTGGTCTGATAGAAACAGTATGTGGATGCTGGAAATACTGAAAAATTGACCTAACTGTTGGAGAAGGGGACACTATTAGGAATACAGAAGACCTTGACGTTAGGAAATAAATTTATATTTAATGAAGTGATAAAATGGAATATTGAAAACATTTGACCTATGATCTGGACATTGTCAAGGAAAGACGTTGTGATGGGCACAGAAATTCTACTTGTTCCCCTATTCAGATACTAGAGCAACAGGAAGTCCTCTTTCTACAATCCTTGAATTCAAAGATGATTTTTTTTTAATTTGTGGTTTCCAGGCAGGATGCCGCAAAATGTAAGTTCATAAACTCTGTGGTCTGATAGATGAGTCTAAACAATGTACATCTATGTGCCTCCTGCATAATATTAGGCAAGTTATTTAACTTCCTGAACCTCAGTTTTCTCCTCTGAAAATGGGGATACAAATAATTGAACCTACCTCATAAGGCTGTCATGAGGGAAAAGAAATGTAGTTCAGGTCAAGTGCTTGACTCAGAGTAAATATTCAGTAAAAGTTCCTTTTATTTTCAGGATGTACTGTACTTCTTTTTATTATTTTGTGTTCGCAGTTTCCATTGTAAGAAAAAAAAGATTCAATGTGAGTTATGTACCCTTGTTAAATTAGTTTTCTGATTGTGGTTTTTGATTAAATGTCATGTAAGATTCAAAGTAGAAATAAATAATCATGCAGACAAGATGTTACATCACAAAGAAGTGCAGCACACAAATGAGGGGAATTTTACCATTTGTGTCACTGTCTAATTCACCTGAAGGACTGTGAGACATTCAGAAGAACTTGATATTCTGTGAATTAGTGAGTTAATTCACTTGATCAAATATGAAAAATCAACAAATGTTCTCTATTCATTTATGACAATTGTGATTCATACAGCACACAATAATGCAGGTGACAGGAGAAACACATGGGGAATCTGTTTAGCCCTTGTAGCAGAGCTACATGTAAGGCTGCATCAAGGTCGAATAATAGACGCCAACTCTGGGATAGAACATAGGAAAACTAGAGGTTCTGTGGTGAGGACAAGAAGGCTGGGGCCTAGAAGAACAAGGGGAATGGAAGTGACAGAGATATTGGCTCTGAAAAAGATGGTAGTTTCCTCCAAGCCAGAATTTCCAAAGAAAGTATTAAACTCAACCACAAATCCTTATGCACCCAATGTAAGAAAAGTCCAGTGACTGTGCAGAGCAGAGTCCAGGACAGCAGTGTTTATTGTAATTAGGCAAAATACTATCTTGTTGTGGGAGAACAACATGTCATGTCATATTCCCAGCCAGTGCCTAAAAGCCATGAGGAGAGGAATTCAGTCGCTTTGGGAATGATCTAGTAGGAACTAGATTGGGAAATAGGATGCGATCCAAGTCAACTGACGTGTAAGGAAACAGACTCAGTCCTTTTGCTTGTTTGTTTGTTTTACTAGGGAAGATAAAGGAGAAGAGAAAGGATGGGGATTAAGTATGACTTAGAAGTGGGACAGGCCATGTATTTTAATAGAACACATTTACAAAAAGTATAGTTCATTCTTATTCCACCAGGGATTGCAAATATTTGGTAGCACAGTGATCAAATTCCACCATTATGTTAGGAATTGGTAACTTTCCAATTACTAGCTGATAAACTTTCAATCTCTTATTTATTTGTTTCATTTTCAAATGAATGTCTGTGTTCTTAGGATGGTAAAGCGTGTTTTAAAAAACCTAAGCATACTTTTCTCTCACTTGTTTAGAAACTCATTTAGAGGAGAAATAAAGCTTTTGAATTTTTTCTCTATTGCTCTTATGTTTCTAAAAAGCATTTTATATGTGCAGAATATCCAAATATATCCCTGAATAGTTAATAATTGCTATGTATTTTCACCCTTTATAAGAAGATGCATATAACTAGAGTACCTCTTGAACTCAACGGTTTAATGTAGCACTGAAAATTAATATAAAATGCTATTGAACACTTGAGAGAAGCTAATAAGTGAAGCATGATGGTTCAATATCAATAAAAATAAATTTTGATATAATCATTAGAAACCATCTTGAAAAGTCATCTTCTTCATTAAAGGTCATGACAATGGATTAAAAGGCAACTATTGATCATTATTTTTCTTTAACTTATTTTAACTTTTCTTGGGTAATAGTTTGCAGAAGAAGTTCATGCATCTTTATTTAAATATAAAGCTTTGTGAAGCAAATAAACAAATGGAAGACCTCTAATTACATAGTTACCATGTTTGTTTGTATTTTTGTTATTTGGCCATGCCAGGCAGAACAAGGGATCTTATTTTCCTGAACAGGGATTGAACCCACACCCCTTGTAAGGGAAGCCCAGACTTTTAGCCATTGGGCCACCAAGGAAATCCCTAGGTGCTGTGTTCTTGTGATCAAATATGTCCTTGTAAGTCTACGTGAAGAACTTTTCTTATACTAACAAGGGACCCTATGTGCCAGAAAATACAATGGACAACTAAAAACTATTTTCAGTTGTTTTAAAAAACAAACACCATTTCAAACTCATTTTTTTTAAACTGTTTTCAATAATCTCCACTTTCAAACTGTAGGAACTGAGCCTGGCTGAGAGGAGGGAAAAAGGGATTATAAAAGCTCCACACAACTTGTCTTGTTTGGCACATGTACAGTCGAATGCTTTCACTTTCCTGCCAGGATGGTTAAGTTAACACTTAATTAGTATGTGTACCAAACAAAACGTGCTTCTGGGCAGCACATTTTTTTTTTTAATTTCCCCCCACTGCCCTACAAATAAATAGCCTGGTTTCTGCCCAAAATATTCAAGGAAAAGACTGTGCTTGCCTGGGGCAGAGGCCAGATGCCTCAACTTCCAGCTTCCTTCCATCAAAGCTGTGCAGTTTGGAAATTAAAATCTACAGCAATAATGAAACATATTAAAATGCATGCAAAGTCTTGAGGGCTTATAATATGCTAAAAACTGGCAATGCATGTTTACATCCATATATCAACTTGGATGTGCTGAAAAGATTTAAAGTGTAAAATATGCAAATATGTGTCATATTGTCACACTTGGTCTCTCTAATGGAACTCCCTTTCATCTCAAGTCGTCTTAATTTCATGAATATTACATGGCCCTCACACCTTTTACTCCTGCTGTTGCTAGGCTGAGAAGATTATAAAAATATGTTAATAGTAACTTTCATCAAATAAAAGTTGCAATATTCCAAATAAAGCATTTTTCCCCTCCTCTTGAAATACAAATGGTGAAGGATTTCACGCTATTTTGTTTCCCTGTGGGAGACGAGATAACCATAGGCCAATTAAATTAATGAGAAAAGACCATGTGAATGGCAATATTTGTGCATAATCCTGGCTGGCTGCACATATAGACAGGTATATAGTGGTTTTTAAAATATCTTTGAGAAATTAAAATAGTCCCAGCTCTAGGATATTGATAGTGTATAGAGATGATTTTTAAATTAGGCTTTCTTCCCCAAAAGCCCATGATTTTATATTTAATTGTTGAATCACTATAGGAAGTAGAAAGGGGAGGGAAAGTTTGAGGACTCTATCTTCATTGGAAGGTGAAAAATAATGATGATATTGAAATTTCAGATAATTCCCCCAGAAAACACTCACGAAAAAGGATATACTCTGTCCATCTGGTGCACACTGTCCCCAGATTTTCAGAATGACAGCTTTGCTCTTTTATCATGACATCTGCTGAAAGACTCACTTTTGACTTGTTTTATTGATGACTTTAACAGTTGGTAGATGGCAAAGAAATAGGAATTGTTCTTTTCTAGACGTAATCGTCATCTATGGGAGAGAACTAGTAGCTTCACAGAAATAATAAGAATCTTACATTACGTACCACCCTGAATGTCATAACAGATAAAGAATAAAAATAAGAAAATGGAGTTTAGTTACAACTTTATTTTAGAGGAGCACTGGACTTAATACACTTGGAGAAAAAAATATTTTTTTTCTTTAACCTATGAACCAGTTATTCTATAAATATTTAAAGGAGGGGAAACTAAAAAAGTGATATTCTGACAACAATTGAAATGAGTAAGTTACCAGCTCTCTGGCTCAGGAAACCAACATATGAGCTCTGATCCTTAGAAGTGTTTTCACATATGATGAAAGGAAGGACACTGAACTAGGAGCAACGCACACAAGAAGCCTGTACGGGAAGGCACAGGATGAGAAGACTGCGGTGCAAACTGTGCTGGGCTTGAGATGCCAAGGGAAGCATGAAGGGTGTTGGAAACTCTGCTTTGAAAGAAGACTGCAGGAAGCATAAACTGTGGCCAAAGACAGGTGACCTGGTTCTGACAGGTGGCAAAAAGAAGATGGGCCTTCTCAGCGGTTTGTTTTTTTCTGAATTCTTGCTGTTATATTGTTGTTTCTGTTTGTTTCCTTTTGTATTGTTGCTGTCCCCAAGAAGCTTTTACAGATTAGAATTGTTAGACAAAAAATATAAAAGGAAAATGTAGCTTTTCCTACATGGAACCAGAGAAAACAAGCAAACAAAAATTTTCATTGGGTTTTACTTTATTTATCAGAGATTTCTCTTTTTTCCTTAACTAACATATAATCTTAATTTTAAAAAAATTTCCACAATTTGGGTAGAAAGTGACATTTTCTTCATTATTCTAAAGCAACTTCTCCATGTATCATGCCAAATTTGGATTGTACCTTTTAAACACTTTTATATGCTACATCTTAAAAATTATCTCCTAAATAGTTCCCTACATCATTAAGAATGCCTTATATCTTCAACAGTTTCTTACATAATGTATCATATTATGTTTTTCATCAATATTGGATTATTTGTTTTAAAAATTTGTCAAATAATATAAGTAAATATAAAATATTGTTTATACATCTTTCCCCATACTTAAATAAAGTTTTAGACAAATTATTTTTAAGATCAACATAGTTTATAAAAAAATCATGTTCACAAAGTTTTAAAAGTGTGATACAAAGAGATAAGGTAAACTATCCTATAAAATATATTTCCTCCTGTGTTACTTACTTTTTCTTATTGGCTGAAATGTATGAAGTGTATTTTAAAAGAGAATATGGATAAGACTTCCCTGACTGGCAATGGTAATGTAGCTTTTTCAAAATAATCATCTTTTGAAAAACAATAAAATATAATGAAAAAAATTAATGACAAAAACTAAAGGTGTCTAGCATTCAGTTAAAAATAACATGACTCAAAAGAACATAGCAATATAAAAGGGAGTAAATTACACAGATAGTAGAAAGATACCTATAATACTTACACTTCAGATACTGAAAATGCTTAACACAGATTACAAAATGGCAATGCTTACTATGTTTAAAGAAATAAAAAGCAAGCTGATAATACCTGCAGGACAGAAGAAAGTTTTTGAGAGTGGATTTGAAGAAAATAGTATAGAAATATAAATATATAAAATACAATAAGGCAAATTAAAAATCAGTGGAAATGTTTAGCAGCAAAAATCACACATCCCAATTTAGAATTAATAAGATAGATACAAAGATATTGTTCATGCTAAAACACAGGGAGAAAATAAACATAAAATTCAAGCGGGAAAATATGCTTTCAGAGAATAGAATGTGTATAAGAGGAACAGCAGAGAGCAGAGTGTGTGGCGGTAACATTCAGAAAGATAATGGCTGAGAGTCCTTTAGACCTGATAATAAACTAGTCCACAGATTCAGCTCTAAGCAAGATAAATTAAATAGAAATTCATATGAGGAACCACCATAGAGAAATTGTTGAAAATGAAAATCAAAGGAAAAACCAAAGTCAGACAGCAAATAAAAAAGATTTACTTTCGAGTGCAAACTGACAGCTGTCTTCACAAATGCAACAATTAAAACCCAAAGAAACATGGAATGATATCCTCCAAACACCAAAAAAAGAAAGAAAAATCAATTGCATAGCAATGCTGCATGCAATAAAAATAACTGTAAGGATAGAAGTGAAAATCAGAGCATTTTAAAACAAAAGCTGAGAGGATTAATCACCAGAAATCATTATTAAAGGAGTGTTAAAGTATAGATTCCAGGCAGAGAATGTGATTCTTGATAGAAATTTCAATGATATTTTATCTGTGATTTTAAAGCAATGAAAGTAGAACACACTCGTGTTTGTTCTGTCCTATCTGACTGTGTGTGACCCCATGGACTGTGGCCTGCCAGGCTTCTCTGTCCATGGGATTTTTCAGGCAAGAATACTAGAGAGGATTGTCATTTCCTCCTCCAACGGATCTTTCTGACCCTGAACTCAAGCACACATCTCCTGTGTTTCCTGCATTAGCAGGCGGATAGTTTACCACTGAGCCACACATGGACAAACATAAATAAATTTTGACTATGGAAAACAATAATAATATCTAGTATATATTTTTAAATAGAAATAAAATTTCAGACATAATTCCATGGGACATAGATCTCATAGATTTAAAGATGTATTCATAGGTAATCATAGCCCAAGAAGAAAACATAAGATTTTATTAGTTTTATACTCTGAATAATTATATGTGTTTCTAATTTTTTTCAGATTTTGCCATAAAAGAGAGTACATACATATACACAAAGTAGATTAAAAAAATCACAAAATAGGATCATAGATATAAAACTATATTGTATTAAATATAAATGACAATCCAGATAAAAGACAATTATATTCATGCCAGAATAAAAAAGCAAATGCAATTTATAAAGGATCCACAGAAAGCATAAGATATAGAAAGGCTGAGATTCAAATTCTACATGAGACAAAATAGATTGTATAGAATAAAATATGCCAACAACTGAGATAATGACCTTATCATGGTGAATTTCTAACGACCAAAAAGATATAAATATTTAATATGTATGCTTTTCAAAATACAGCTTCAATTTATAGGACAAAGTTTACTGACTTAAAAGCAATAAACAATGCATTTTTTAAAAAAGTAAATGTTATTCAAGTGTAGCAGAACTTTTATGGAATTGACTAACTGAGAAATTGAAATGTGTCAAACATATTTCAAATCAAAGCATATGACCCACAGACTGAACTTATTACCAAAGCCTAATGAAGCCCTCTAAATTCATTTTTGATTAATCAAAAAAAGATAGTAGTTACATCACAAATTAGTAATATGTTGCCTTTGTCATTAAAAATCACCTGAAAAACAAAACAAAAAGCGTAGTCTTGAATGAGTTGAAGTTTTCTTCATCCATGATTATGAATGACATGCATATTTACAATTAAATCTAGGTGTGCTGCTTTAGTATAGTTGTACTGCAGTTTGTGGGTTGTCTTCTCGGGGGCTCTATGGTAGGGTTGATGGTGACCTCCTCCAAGAGGGCTTGTATCATACGCTACATGACCAAGGTCTGCTGCAGTCAGAACACCTGCCCCCACAGCAGGCCACTGCTGACCCATGCCACAGGAGACACTCAAACACTCAAAAGCAAGTCTGGCTTAGTCTCTGTGGGGTCTCTGGGTCCTGGTGTGCACAGAGTTTTGCTTGAGTCCTCTGAGCATCTCTGGCAGGTATGAGGTTTGACCCTAAAAGTGATTTTGCCTCTCCGACTGCCTTGCTGGGGCATCTCCTTTGCCCTTGGACACGAGGTACCTTTTCCTGGTGGGATCCAATAGTCTCCAGTCAGTGGTTGCTCAGCAGCAAGTTGCAGTTTTGGAGTTCTCACAGGAGAAGATGAGTGCCTGTCCTTCTACTTTGCCATCATGCTTATTGCCTTAAATTGACTTAAGTTGAAGACAGTAGGGAAAGCCACCCGACCATTCAGGTAGGAACTAACTCAGATCCCTTATGATTATACAGTAGAAGTGACAAATAGATTCAAGAGATGAGATCTGAAAGACAGAGGGCCTGAAGAACTATGGATGGAGGTTCATGACATTGTAAAAGAAGCAGTGATAAAGATCATCCCCAGGAAAAAGAAATGCAAAAGGCAAAATGGTTATCTGAGGAAGCTGTAAAAACAGCTGAAAAAAAGAAGGGAAGCTAAAAGGAAATGAGAAAAGGAAAGATATACCCATATGAATGCAGAGTTCCAAAGATTAACAAGGAGAGATAAGAAAGCCTTCCTCAGTGATCAATGCAAAGAAATAGAGGAAAACAACAGAATGGGAATAACTAGAGATCTCTTCAAGAACATTGAAGATACCAAGGGAACATTTCATTCAAAGATGGGCACAATACAGGACATAAATTGTATGGACATTTGACAGAAGCATAAGATATTAAGAAGAGGTGGCAAGCATACACAGAAAAACTATACAAAAAAGATCTTGTTGACCCAAATAACTACGATGGTGTGATCATTCACCTAGAGCCAGACATCCTGGATTATGAAGTCAAGTGGGCCTTAGGAAGCATCACTACAAACACATGTAGTGGAAGTGATGGAATTCCAGTTGAGCTATTTCAAGTTCTAAATGATGATGCTGTGAAAATGCTGCATTCAATATGCCAGCATATTTGGAAAACTCATTGGTGGCCACAGGACAGGAAAATGTCAGTTTTGATTCCAATCCACCACCGTCCCCCCCGCCCCTGCAAAAAAAGGCAATGCCAAAGAATGTTTAAACTACTGCACAATTACACTTATCTCACACACTAGGAAGGTAATGCTCAACATTCCCCAGGTGAGGTCTGTTCATGAACAGAGAACTTCCAGATGATCAAGCTGGATTTAGAAAGGTCAGAGGAACCAGAGATCAAATTGTCAACCTCCACTGGATCACAGAGAAAGCAAGAGAGTTCCAGAAAAACATCTACTCATGCTTTATTGACTATGCCAAAGCCTTTGACTGTGGATCAAAACAAACTGTGGAAAATTCTTAACGAGATGGAAATACCAGATCACCTTAACTGCCTCCTGAGAAATCTGTATGCAGGTCAAGAAGTGAAAGTTAGAACCAAACATGGAGCAATGGACTTGTTCCAAACTGGGAAAAGAGTACATCAAGGCTGTATATTTTCACCCTGCTTATTTAACTTATATGCAGAGTACCTCGTGCAAAACGCCATGATGGATGAAGCACAAGTTGGAATTAAGATTTCTGGGGGAAATATCAATAACCTCAAATATGCATTTGACACCACACTTATGACAGAAAGTGAAGAACTAAAGAGTCTCTTGATGAAAGTAAAAGAGGACAGTGAAAAAGCTGTCTTAAAACTCAACGTTCAAAAAACTAAGATTGACATCCTGTCCCATCACTTCATGGCAAAAATATGGGAAATCAATGGAAAGTGAGCAACTTTATTTTCATGGGCTCCAAAATCACTGCAGATGATGACTGCAGCCGTGAAATTAAAAGACATTTGCTCCTTGGAAGAAAAGCTATGACCAACCTACACAGCATGTTAAAAAGCAGAGACATTACTTTGCTGACAAAGTGAAAGTGAAAGTGAAGTCACTCAGTCGTGTCTGACTCTTTGTGACCCCATAGACTGTAGCCTACCAGGCTCCTCTGTCCATGGGATTTTCCAGGCAATAGTACTGAAGTGAGCTGCCATTTCCTTCTTCAGGGGATCTTCCCAATCCAGGGCTTGAATCTGGGTCTCCCACATTATAGACAGATGCTTTACTGTCTGAGCCACCAGGGAAGTCCTTGCTGACCAAGGTCCATCTAATCAAAGCTATGGTTATTCCAATAGTCATGTATGGCTGTGAGCGTTGGACCATAAAGAAAGCTGAGTACTGAAGAACTGATGCTTTTGAATTGTAGTGTTGGTGAAGACTCTTAAGAGTCCATGGACTGCAAGGAGATCATTCCAGTCTATCTTACAGGAAATCAGTCCTGAATATTCATTGGGAGGACTGATGCTGGAGCTGAAGCTCCAATACTTTGGCCACCCGATGCAAAGAACCAACTCATTGGAAAAGACCCTGATGCTGGAAAGTTTGAGGACAGAAAGAGAAGGGGACAACAGAGGATGAAATGGTTGGATGGCATCACCAACTCAATGGACACCAGTTTGAGCAAACTCCAGGAGATAGTGAAGGACAAGGAAGCCTGCTGTCATGCTGTAGTTCATAGTGTTGCAGAGAGTTGGATACAACTTAGTGACAGAACAACAACAGTACATCCTTACATAAGAATGTTCATTGTAGTTTCATTCATAATAGCCTGAAATAGCTGAAAGAATACAGATGTGTCTAAACTTGAGAATAAATGTAATAATTTTGCCATATCAATACAATGTACTACTCATGAGTAAAAAAAGAACACACTACTGATATATATTCAGCATGTACACAAAAATGTTATCACGGTCCAAGAAGCTAGACCCAACAACAAATAATGATTATGACATTCTACAATAAACAAAAGTATTTATGAGGATAGACATCAGGTCAGTAGCTGCTTCTGTGATGAAAATGGTTGCCTGAGAAGGAGCACATGAAGGCATTCTATGGGGTTGGAGCTCTTCTGTATTTTGATGTGTCTTTGTCAGACAGTTCACTGAAGATCTGGTGGTTTCCTGTAGATAAATTTCACCCTAATAAAAGTTAGCATTCTTACTTGTTTCTCTATGTGTATTTAACTCACATTGGAACTTATATTGGGCTAATTCTTAGAGGGTTTGCCATTTTATTTTCTGTTCACTCTGGTGGAGGACTTGAAAGATTTTTTTCTGTTTAAAATAATGTGCTTTAAATTTTTTTTTTTTTTTTTTTGAGAGGGAGGAGCTAAGATGGCGGAGAAATAGGACGGGGAGACCACTTTCTCCCCCACAAATTCATCAAAAGAACATTTAAACGCCGAGTAAATCCCACAAAGCAACTTCTGAATGCCGACAGAGGACATCAGGCACCTAGAAAAGCAGCCCATTATCTTCGAAAGGAGGTAGGAAAAAATATAAAAAACAAAAAAAGAGACAAAAGAGGGAGGGATGGAGCTCTGTCCCGGGAAGGGAGTCTTAAAAAGAGAGAAGTTTCCAAACACCAGGAAACACTCTCACTGCCAAGTCTGTGCCGAGCCTTGGAAGTACAGAGGGCAACATAACAGGGAGGAAAAATAAATAAGCAATTAAAACCCACAGATTATGAGCCCAACGGTAACTCCCCCAGTGGAGAAACAGCACAGAGGCCTGCATCTGCCACCAGCAAGCGGGGGCTGGGCAGGGAGGCGCAGGCTGCGTCACTTAGAGTAAGGATCTGGCCTGAATGCCCCGAGCGATATCTGAGCGAAATAACTTGGGCTAGCAAACCAGGCTGTGGGATAACTACCACGCGAAAAGCCAGCCCTAACTTAAGACACCGCCAGGCCCGCACAAAGGACTGAACAGAGATAGCTGGCTGCAGACCATCCCCCTCTGGTGACAGGCAGCCAGAGCCAGAAGGGGGCAATCGCAGCCCCAGAGAGACATTATCTACAAAACTGTAAGCAGGCTTTTTTGCTAACCAAGGCTTCTTGGGGTTCTGGATGGTCAACATCTGCCTGAGAAGGTGCACCGGTTGTACACCCAGAAAACCAAATGGCGGGGAGGCGATAAGTCGCAGCGACTGCACTCACCAAACACCTCATCACCTGAGCTGCTCGGACCTGGGAAGGGCACAAAACACAGGCCCACTGAGTCTGCGCCTCTGAGGACTACCCCAGTGCCTGAACCTGAGCGGCTTAGACCTGGGAGGTGCATGCAGCCCAGGGCCAGCCTCGGATGGTTCCCTGTGGAGCAACCTAGAGCCTGAGCAGTGTGGGCAGGGAGGGTACATGTGCCGGGAGCGGGGGCAGGCCCAGTGTGGCTGAGGCACTGAGCACACGCCAGTGTTATTTGTTTGCAGCGTCCCTCCCTCCCCACAGCGCGACTGAACAAGTGAGCCTTAAAAAAAAAAAAAAAAAAAAAATTGTCCACCACCACCTGCTTTGTGTCAGGGTGGAAATCAGACACTGAAGAGACCAGAAAACAGAAGAAGCTAAAACAGAAGGAACTGCCTTGGAAGCGACAGGTGCAATAGATTAAAACCCTGTCGTTAGTACCAACTACATAGGAAGGGGCCTATAGATCTTGAGAAATATAAGCCAGACCAAGGAACTAGCTGAAAATGAACTGACCCCACAACACCCACAATAACACCAAAGTCCTAGATATATTTTTACTATTTTTACGATCATTCTCTTTTTTTTTAATTTTTAAAAAAATTTTAAGTCCTCTATTACTCCTTTAATTTTCACTTTTATAACCTACTATTACTTTGCAAAAAAAAAGACCCTATTTTTTTAAAAGCAAACTTATATATTTATTTTTTATAAATTTTGTGACCTTGTTTTTTTCTTTCTTTCTTTTCTTTTTTTTCTTCTTTTCTTTAACATTGTATTTCTGAAATTCCAAAATCTACTCTAGATTTTTAATTTTTGCTTTTTGGTATTTGTTATCAATTTTGTACCTATATATTTTTTTTTTATAACTTTGTGACTTTATTTTTTTTTTTTCTTCTTCTCTTCTCTTTCTTTTTCTTCTTCTTTTTTTAACATTGTATTTTTCAAATTCCAAATTCTATTCTAGATTTTTATTTTTTGCTTTTTGGTATTTGTTATCAATTTTGTACCTATATTTTCTTTATAATTTTGGTGACTTTTTTTTTTCTTCTCTTTCTTTTTCTTCTTCTTTTCTTTAACATTGTATTTTTGAAATTCCAAACTCCACTCTAAATTTTTAATTTTTGCTTTTTGGTATTTGTTATCAATTTTGTACCTTTAAGAACCCAATCTTCAGTGCCCATTTTTACTTGGGAGAGAGATTACTGGCTTGACTGCTCTCTCCCTCTTCGGACTCTCCTTTTTCTCCACCAGGTCGCCTGTGTCTCCTCCCTAACCCCTCTCTGCTCTACCCAACTCTGTGAATTTCTGTGTGTTCCAGACGGTGGAGAACACTTAGGGAACTGATTACTGGCTGGATCTGTCTCCTTTTCATTCCTGCCTTTTATCATCCTGGCCACCTCTGTCTCCTTCCTCCCTCTTTTCTTCTCTGTATAACTCCATGAACATCTCTGAGCGGTCCAGTTGTGGAGTGCACATAAGGAAGTGATTACTGGCTAGCCTGCTCTCTCCTCTATTGATTCCACCTCATCTCATTTGGGTCACCTCTAACTCCCTCCTCCCTCTTCTCTTCTTCATGTAACTCTGTGAACCTCTCTGGGTGTCTCTCACTGTGGAGAAACTTTTCATCTTTAACCTAGGTATTTATCAATGGTGCTGTATAGAAGAAGTTTTGAGACTACTGTAAAAATAAGACTGAAAACTGGAAGCAGGAGGCTTAAGTCCAAACCCTGACTCCAGGGAACTCCTGACTGCTGGAAACATTAATTGACAGGAGCTCATCAAACGCCTCCATACCTACACTGAAACCAAACACCACACAAGGGCCAAAAAGTTCCAGAGTAAGACATACCACACAAATTCTCCAGCAACACAGGAACACAGCCCTGAGCTCAAATATACAGGCTGCCCAAAGTTACTACAAAACCATAGACATCTCATAACTCATTACTGGACACTTCATTGCACTCCAGAGAGAAGAAATCCAGCTCCACCCACCAGAACACTGACACAAGCTTCCCTAACCAAGAAACCTTGACAAACCACCTGTACAAACCCACACATAGCGAGGAAACTCCACAATAAAGAGAACTCCACAAACTGCCAGAGACATAAAGGCCACCCCAAACACAGCAATATAAACAAGATGAAGAGACAGAGGAATACCCAGCAGGTAAAGGAACAGGATAAATGCCCACCAAACCAAACAAAAGAGGAAGAGATAGGGAATCTACCTGATAAAGAATTCTGAATAATGATAGTGAAAATGATCCAAAATCTTGAAACTAAAATGGAATCACAATAAATAGCCTGGAGACAAGGATTGAGAAGAAATAGAAAAGAGTCAATATATAATGAATAATGCAATAAATGATATAAAAAACACTATGGAGGCAACAAATAGTAGAATAACAGAGGCAGAAGATAGGATTAGTGAATTAGAAGATAGAATGGTAGAAATAAATGAATCAGAGAGGAAAAAAGAAAAACAAATTAAAAGAAATGAGGACAATCTCAGAGACCTCCAGGACAATATTAAACGCTACAACATTCGAATCATAGGAGTCCCAGAAGAAGACAAAAAGAAAGACCATGAGAAAATACATGAGGAGATAATAGTTGAAAACTTCCCTAAAATGGGGAAGGAAATAATCACCCAAGTACAAGAAACCCAGAGAGTCCCAAACAGGATAAACCCAAGGCGAAACACCCCAAGACACATATTAATCAAATTAACAAAGATCAAAAACAAAGAACAAATATTAAAAGCAGCAAGGGAAAAACAACAAATATCACACAAGGGAATTCCCATAAGGATAACAGCTGATCTTTCAATAGAAACTCTTCAAGCCAGGAGGGAATGGCAAGACATACTTAAAGTGATGAAAGGAAATAACCTACAGCCCAGATTATTGTACCCAGCAAGGATCTCATTCAAGTATGAAGGAGAAATCAAAAGCTTTACAGACAAGCAAAAGCTGAGAGAATTCAGCACCACCAAACCAGCTCTCCAACAAATACTAAAGGATATTCTCTAGACAGGAAACACAAAAACGGTGTATAAACTCGAACCCAAAACAATAAAGTAAATGGCAATGGGATCATACTTATCAATAATTACCTTAAATGTAAATGGGTTGAATGCCCCAACCAAAAGACAAAGACTGGCTGAATGGATACAAAAACAAGACCCCTATATATGTTGTCTACGAGAGACCCACCTCAAAACAGGGGACACATACGGACTGAAAATGAAGGGCTGGAAAAAGATATCCCATGCAAATAGAGACCAAAAGAAAGCAGGAGTAGCAATACTCATAATCAGATAAAGTAGACTTTAAAACAAAGGCTGTGAAAAGAGACAACGAAGTAGACTACATAATGATCAAAGGATCAATCCAAGAAGAATATATAACAATTATAAATATATATGCACCCAACATAGGAGCACCTCAATATGTAAGACAAATGCTAACAAGTATGAAAGGGGAAATTAACAATAACACAATAATAGTGGAAGATTTTAATACCCCACTCACACCTATGGATAGATCAACTAAACAGAAAATTAACAAGGAAACACAAACTTTAAATGATACAATAGACCAGTTAGACCTAATTGATAACTATAGGACATTTCACCCCAAAACAATTAATTTCATTTTTTTCTCAAGTGCACATTAAACCTTCTTCAGGATAGATCACATCCTGGGCCATAAATCTAGCCTTGGTAAATTCAAAAAAACTGAAATCATTCCAAGCATCTTTTCTGACCACAAAGCAGTAAGATTAGATCTCAATTACAGGAGAAAAACTATTAAAAATTCCAACATATGGAGGCTGAACAACACGCTGCTGAATAGCCAACAAATCAGAGAAGAAATCAAAAAAGAAATCAAAATTTTCATAGAAACGAATGAAAATGAAAACACAACAACCCAAAACCTGTGGGACACGGTAAAAGCAGTCCTAAGGGGAAAGTTCATAGCAATACAGACACACCTCAAGAAACAAGAAAAAAGTCAAATAAATAACCTAACTCTACACCTAAAGCAACTAGAAAAGGAAGAAATGAAGAACCCCAGGGTTAGGAGAAGGAAAGAAATCTTAAAAATCAGGGCAGAAATAAATGCAAAAGAAACAAAAGAGACCATAGCAAAAATCAACAAAGCCAAAAGCTGGTTCTTTGAAAGGATAAATAAAATTGACAAACCATTAGCCAGACTCATCAAGAAACAAAGGGAGAAAAATCAAATGAATAAAATTAGAAATGAAAATGGAGAGATCACAACAGACAACACAGAAATACAAAGGATCATAAGAGACTACTATCAGCAATTATATGCCAATACAATGAACGACGTGGAAGAAATGGACAAATTCTTAGAAAAGTACAACTTTCAAAAACTGAACCAGGAAGAAATAGAAAATCTTAACAGGCCCATCAGAAGCACGGAAATTGAAACTGTAATCAGAAATCTTCCAGCAAACAAAAGCCCCGGTCCAGACAGCTTCACAGCTGAATTCTACCAAAAATTTAGGGAAGAGCTAACACCTATCCTACTCAAACTCTTCCAGAAAATTGCAGAGGAAGGTAAACTTCCAAACTCATTCTATGAGGCCACCATCACCCTAATACCAAAACCTGACAAAGATGCCACAAAAAAGAGAAAACTACAGGCCAATATCACTGATGAACATAGATGCAAAAATCCTTAAGAAAATTCTAGCAATCAGAATCCAACAATACATTAAAAGGATCATACATCATGACCAAGTGGGCTTTATCCCAGGGATGCAAGGATTCTTCAATATCTGCAAGTCAATCAATGTAATACACCACATTAACAAATTGAAAAATAAAAACCATATGATTATCTCAATAGATGCAGAGAAAGCCTTTGACAAAATTCAACATCCAGTTATGATAAAAACTCTCCAGAAATCAGGAATAGAAGGAACATACCTCAACATAATAAAAGCTATATATGACAAACCGACAGCGAACATTATCCTCAATGGTGAAAAATTGAAAGCATTTCCCCTAAAGTCAGGAACAAGACAAGGGTGCCCACTTTCACCATTACTATTCAACATAGTTTTGGAAGTTTTGGCCACAGCAATCAGAGAAGAAAAAGAAATAAAAGGAATCCAAATTGGAAAAGAAGAAGTAAAACTCTCACTGTTTGCAGATGACATGATCCTCTACACAGAAAACCCTAATGACTCTACCAGAAAATTACTAGAGCTAATCAATGAATATAGTAAAGTTGCAGGATATAAAATCAACACATAGAAACCCCTTGCATTCCTATACACTAATAATGAGAAAACAGAAAGAGAAATTAAGGAAACAATTCCATTCACCATTGCAAAGAAAAGAATAAAATACTTAGGAATATATCTACCTAAAGAAACTAAAGACCTATATGTAGAAAATTATAAAACACTGGTGAAAGAAGTCAAAGAGGACACTAATAGATGGAGAAATATACCATGTTCATGGATTGGAAGAATCAATATAGTGAAAATGATTATACTACCCAAAGCTATTTATAGATTTAATGCAATCCCTATCAAGCTACCAATAGTATTCTTCACAGAGCTGGAACAAATAATTTCACAATTTGTATGGAAATACAAGAAACCTCGAATAGCCAAAGCCATCTTGAGAAAGAAGAATGGAACTGGAGGAATCAACCTGCCTGACTTCAGGCTCTACTACAAAGCCACAGTCATCAAGATCATATGGTACTGGCACAAAGACAGAAATATAGATCAATGGGACAAAATAGAAAGCCCAGAGATAAATCCACGCAGGAGGCAAGAATATACAATGGATTAAAGACAATCTCTTTAATAGGTGGTGCTGGGAAAACTGGTCAATCACTTGTAAAAGAATGAAACTAGAACACTTTCTAACACCATACACAAAAATAAACTCAAAATGGATTAAAGATCTAAATGTAAGAACAGAAACTATAAAACTTCTAGAGGAGAACATAGGCAAAACACTCTCCAACATACATCACGGCAGGATCCTCTATGACCCACCTCCCAGAATATTGGAAATAAAAGCAAAAATAAACAAATGGGACCTAATTAACCTTAAAAGCTTCTGCACATCAAAGGAAACTATTAGCAAGGTGAAAAGACAGCCTTCAGAATGGGAGAAAATAATAGCAAATGAAGCAACTGACAAACAACTAATCTCAAAAATATACAAGCAACTCCTACAGCTCAACTCCAGAAAAATAAATGACCCAATCAAAAAATGGGCCAAAGAACTAAATAGACATTTCTCCAAAGAAGACATACAGATGGCTAACAAACACATGAAAAGATGCTCAACATCACTCATTATCAGAGAAATGCAAATCAAAACCACTATGAGGTACCATTTCACGCCAGTCAGAATGGCTATGATCCAAAAGTCTACAAATAATAAATGCTGGAGAGGGTGTGGAGAAAAGGGAACCCTCTTACACTGTTGGTGGAAATGCAAACTACTACAGCCACTATGGAGAACAGTGTGGAGATTCCTTAAAAAACTGGAAATAGAACTGCCTTATGATCCAGCAATCCCACTGCTGGGCATACACACTGAGAAAACCAGAAGGGAAAGAGACACGTGTACCCCAATGTTCATCGCAGCACTGTTTATAATAGCCAGGACATGGAAGCAACCTAGATGTCCATCAGCAGATGAATGGATAAGAAAGCTGTGGTACATATACACAATGGAGTATTACTCAGCCATTAAAAGAATACATTTGAATCAGTTCTAATGAGGTGGATGAAACTGGAGCCTATTATACAGAGTGAAGTAAGCCAGAAAGAAAAACACCAATACAGTATACTAACACATATTTATGGAACTTAGAAAGATGGTAACAATAATCCTGTATGAGAGACAGCAGAAGAGACACAGATGTATAGAACAGTCTTTTGGACTCTGTGGGAGAGGGAGAGGGTGGGAAGATTTGGGAGAATGGCATTGAAACATGTATAATATCATATATGAAATGAGTCGCCAGTCCAGGTTTGATGCACGATACTGGATGCTTGGGGCTGGTGCACTGGGACGACCCAGAGGGATGGTACGGGAGGGAGGTGGGAGGAGGGTTCAGGATGGGGAACACATGTATACCTGTGGCGGATTCACGTTGATATATGGCAAAACCAATACAATACTGTAAAGTTAAAAAATAAACAAAAAAATTTTTTGATATATTTGGGGAAATTGAGGACTTCTCAAAGAGAACACTTGTTTTTATCAGATGTATCTTACAAATTTCTGAATAAAATTTATAATAGGATTTTGCTCTGCAGTTCAGTTACTCAGTCATGTCCGACTATTTGTGACTACATGGACTGCAGTACACAAGGATTCCCTGTCCATCACCAACTCCTGGAGCTTACTCAAACCCATGTTCACCGAGTTGGTGATGCCATCCAAATATCTCATGCTCTGTCATCCCTTTCTCCTCCCATCTTCAATCTTTCCCAGCATCAGGGTCTTTTCCACAAAGTCACATCTTTGAATCAGCTGGCCAAAGTATTGGAGCTTCAGCATCAGTCCTTCAAATGAATATTCAGGACTGATTTCCTTTAGGATAGACTGGATTGATATCCTTGCAGTCCAAGAGACTCTCAGGAGTCTTCTCCAACATCACAGTTCAAAAGCATCAACTTTTCGGCGCTCAGCTTTCTTTATGGTCCAACTCTCACATCCATACATGACTACTGGAATAACCATAGCTTTGACTAGACGGACCTTTGTTGGCAAGATAATGTCTCTTTTTTTAAGCGTCTTTTAATTTCATGGCTGCAATCACCATCTGCAGTGATTTTGGAGCCCAATAAAATAAAGTCTCTCACTGTTTCATTTGCTTCCCCATCTATTTGCTATGAACTGATGGGACCAGAATCCATGCTGTTAGTTTTTTGAATGTTGAGTTTTAAGGAAGCTTTCTCACTGTTGAGTTTTAAGGAAGCTTTGTCACTCTCCTCTTTCACTTTCATCAAGAGGCTCTTTAGTTCTTCATCTCTTTCTGCCCTAAGGGTTGTGTCTTCTGTGTATCTGAGGTTATTGATATTTCCCCCCGAAATCTTGATTCCAGCTTGTGCTTCATCCAGCCTGGAGTTTTGCGTGATGTACTCTGTATATAAGTTAAATAAGCAGGGTGAAAATATACAGCCTTGATGTACTCCTTTCCCCATTAAGAACCAGTCCGTTGTTCCATGTCCAATTTTAACTGTTGCTTCTTGATCTGCATACAGGTTTCTCAGGAGGCAGGGAGGTGGTCTGGTATTCCCATCTCATTAAGAATTTTCCAGTTTATTGTGATCCACACAGTCAAAGGCTTTGGTGTAGTCAGTAAAGCAGACATTGATATTTTTCTTGAACTCTCTTGCATTATCTGTGATCCAACTGATGTTGGCAATTTGACCTCTGATTCCTCTCCTGTTTCTAAATCCAAGTTGCACATCTGAAAGTTCTCTGTTCATATACTGTTGAAGCCTGGCTTGAAGAATGTTTAACACTACTTTGCTAGCATATGAGACGAGTGTAATTATTCAGTAGTTTGAGCATTTGTTGACATTGCCTTTCTTCAGTTCAGTTCAGTCATCCAGTCATGTCCAACTCTTTGTGACCCCATGAATTGCAGCATGCCAGGCCTCCCTGTCCATCACCAACTCCCGGAGTTCACCCAAACTCATGTCCATCAAGTCGGTGATGCCATCCAGTCATCTCATCCTCTGTCGTTCCCTTCTCCTCCTGCCCCCAATCCTGCCCAGTATCAGAGTATTTCCCAATGAATCAACTCTTTGCATGAGGTGGCCAAAGTACTGGAGTTTCAACTTTAGCATCAGTCCTTCCAATTAACACTCAGGACTGATCTCCTTTAGAATGGACTGGTTGGGTCTCCTTGCAGTCCAAGGGACTCTCAAGAGTCTTCTCCAACACCACAGTTCAAAAGCATCAATTCTTCAGTGCTCAGCTTTCTTCACAGTCCAACTCTCACATCCATACATGACCACTGGAAAAAACATAGCCTTGACTAGACGGACCTTTGTTGGCAAAGTAATGTCTCTGCTTTTATATGCTATCTAGGTTGGTCATAACTTTCTTTCCAAGGAGCAAGTGTCTTTTAATTTCATGGCTGCAATCACCATCTACAGTGATTTTGGAGCCCCCCAAAATAAAGTCTGATACTGTTTCCACTGTTTCCCCATCTATTTCCCATGAAGTGATGGGACCAGATGCTATTTCTAGGGAATGAAAACTGATATTTTCCAGTCCTGTGGCCACTGCTGAGTTTTCCAAATATGCTGGCATAGTGAATGCAACACTTTTACAGCATCATCTTTGAGGATTTGAAATAACTCAACTGGAATTCCATAACCTCCACTAGATGTGTTTGTAGTTATGCTTCCTAAGGCCCACTTGACTTCATAATCCAGGATGTCTGGCTCTAGATGAGTGATCATACCATCACTGTTATCTAAGTATTTATGATTATTTTGTATAATTCTTTTATGTATTCTTGCCACCTCTTCTTAATATCTTCTGCTTCTGTTAAGTCTATACCATGTATGCCCATTATTGTGCCCATCTTTGTATGAAATGTCCCCTTGGTATCTCCAATTGTCTTGAAAAGATCTCTAGTCATTCCCATTCTACTGTTTTCCTCTATTTCTTTGCATTAATCACTGAGGAAGTCTTTCTTATCTCTTCTTGCTATTCTTTGCAACTTTGCATTCAGGTGCATGTAGCTTTCCTTTTCTCCTTTGCCTTTAGTTTCTCTTCTTTTATCAACTATTTGCAAGGCCTCCTCAGACAACCATTTTGCTTCCTTGCTTTTCTTTTCTTGGAAATGGTCTTGATCACTGTCTCCCATTCAATGTCATAAACCTCTGTCCATAGTTTTTTAGGCTCCTGTATATCAAGTATAATCCCTTGAGTCTATTTGTCACTTCCACTGTATAATTGTAAGGGATTTGATTTATGTTATACCTGAATGGTCTAGTGGTTTTTCCTACTTTCTCAATTTAAGTCTGAATTTTGCTATAAAGAGTTTATGTTCTGAGCCACAGCCAGCTCCCAGTCTTGTTTTTCTGACTGTATAGAGCTTCTCCATCTTTGGTTGCAAAGAATATAATCAATGTGATTTTTGTGTTGACCATTTGGTGATATCCATGTATAGAGTCTTCTCTTGTGTTGTTGGAAGAGGATGTTTGCTATGACGAGTGTGTTCTCTTGGCAAAACTCTGTTAACATTTGCCCTGCTTCATTTTGTATTCCCAAGGCCAGATTTGCCTATTACTCCCAGTATCTCTTGACTTCCTACTTTTAAATTCCAGTCCTCTATGGTAAAATGGACATCCGTTTTTAGTGTTCATTCTAGAAGGTCTTGTAGATCATCAGAGAACCATTCAACTTCAGCTTCTTTGGCATTAATAGTTGGGACATAGATTTACATTACTGTAATATTGAATGGTTTGCCTTTGAAATGAACAGAGATCATTCTGTCATTTTTGAGACTGTACCCACAGACTGCATTTCTGACTCTTTTGTTGACTATGAGGGCTACTCCATTTCTTCTAAGTGATTCTTTCCCACATTAGTCAAGATAGTGGTTATCTGAATTAAATTCACCCATTCCAATCCATTTTAGTCCACTGATTCCTAAAATGTTGATGTTCACTCTTGCTATCTCCTGTTTGGTCACTTCTGATTTACCTTGGTTCATGGACCTATCATTCCAGTGTCTCCACAAGAGACTGATTCAGACTTGCCTATGAGTGTCAAGGAGTCTCCAGGAGACAGTTTGACCTCAAGGGAAAAAACAGAGAGGAAACTCAGCCCTGCCCATCACTAGAAAATTGGATTAAAGTTTTACTGAGTATTGCCCTGCCAATCAGAATATGCCTCTCAGTTGGTCTCTCCCACTAGGAAGCTTCCATAAGCCTCTTATCCTTATTCATCAGAAGGCAGACAGAAAGAAAACCACAAACCACAAAACTAACCAAACTGATCACATGGACCACAGCTTTGTTTATCTCAATGAAACTATGGGCCATGATGTGTATGGCCATCTAAGACGGATGGGTCATGGTGGAGAATTCTGGCAAAACGTGGCCCACTGGAGAAGGGAATGGCAAACCACTTCAGTATTCTTGCCTTGAGAACCCCAAGAACAGTATGAAAAGGCAAAACGATATGACACTGAAAGAACTCCCTAGGTCGGTAGGTGCCCAATATGCTACTGGAGAAGAGTGGGGAAATAACTGCAGATAGAATGAAGAGATGGAGCCAAAGCAACAACAGTGCCCAGGTGTAGATGTTACTAGTGATGGAAGTCAAGTCTGATATTGTAAAGAACAATATTGCATAGGATCTTGGAATGTTAGGTCCATAAATTGAGGTAAATTTGCTCTTTAACATAATATTAATTCTTCAATGATGAAGTGATTTATGAAAAATAGAACCTCCTCGCCATTCTGAAACTATTTAAATGTAGCCAAGTTTCTCTTAATATAAAATATAGCTTGGCTTGTCTTTTCTATATATTTCCTCTTCCTCTTGATTACATGATACTGTGCAACTCAAGGCTAATATTACCATAATTGTAGTGCTTCGTCTCAATATCTAGATGAACAACTTCAGGGTTTGGTCTTTTATTTTCTCAAATTCTGTGAGTTCATCTCAAAAGGCAGGTTAGTACCATTTTGTACTCAAGTCGATTTGGCGAATGAGTCCTAACAGTACTTCTTAAGTTTAAGAAATTCTAGATGTTCATATTATATGCTATAGAAGTTTCCTTACTCACTTAGATGGTTCTGGTTATTAGTGAGAATTAAATCAAATTGCTTTTAGTGTACTCTCTAAAAGCTCAATGAGAACAATGACCTAGAAATTAGGACACCAAGCTTCTAGTCCCAGTTACATCACAAGTTCCCTGCTCATCTAGCAGTTAACTTCACTGGTAGAACATGCTTATCTATTTATCCATCTATCTATCTCTATATCTATATACATATATATATATATATAGACAGAGAGAGATTATGTGTATTAAAAATAAATCTACGGGTCCTTCAGGCTCTAATTATAAGGGTGTGATTATTAGAGTTATTATTATTATAGATTTATATAATTTAGAAATCTATTTATAAATCATTTATATAGATTTATATTATAGATTTTATATAATTATAATAATAATAATAACTAATAATAATTAAAGTTATTATTATTATAGATTTATATAATTTAGAAATCTATTTATAAATTATTTATATAGATTTATATTATAGATTTTATATAATAATAATTATTATTATAGAACAATGACCTAGAAATTAGGACACCAAGCTTCTAGTCCCAGTTACATCACAAGTTCCCTGCCCATCTAGCAGTTAACTTCACTGGTAGAACATGCTTATCTATTTATCTATCTATCTCTATATCTATATACATATATATATATATAGAGAGAGAGAGAGAGAGAGAGAGATTATGTGTATTAAAAATAAATCTAGGGGTCCTTCAGGCTCTAATTAAAAGGGTGTGATTATTAGAGTTGGGGTTTAAATGTGAAATAAAGCAATCTAAAGATTCCAAATGTACATACTGTACATAAACATTTTGCAGTTAAAGGTAAAACATTAATTAAATAATTTTTAATGAGTTAGATTTTCCCTTATCTTACATAAAACTTGTTAGCTTGCTTGCTTTAAAAAAAATAATTGAAATTCAGTTGACAACACTGTGTAACTTTAATGTATACAAAATAATGACTTATATACATCATAAATTGACTATCACAACAAATTTAATGAATATCCATCATCTCACATAGGTACAAAATTAAAGAAATAGAAAAACATACTTTTTCTTGTGTTGAGAACTCATGATTTGTTCTCTTTACAAGTTTCATATATAACATACAATAGTACTAATTATATTTGTCATACTGTATATTACACCACTAGAACTTATAACTGGAATTTTGTACCTTTGGACTGCCTTCATTCAACTGCCCCTCCTCATACCCTCTACCTCTAATAACCACAAATCTGAACTCTTTTCCTATAAGTTTGTTTGCTTTGAAGTATAATTGATCTACAACACTCTGTTAGTTCTTATCACACAACATAATGATTAGATAATTCCATAAATTTCAAAATTAATCACTAAATAAGTCTAGCTATGGTCTGTCACCATACAACTATGCTACATGATTATTGACTATATTCCCCAGACTGTACATACAGTGACATTTATCTTGCAGCTAGAAGTTTGTACCTCTTCATATTCCTCAGTTATTTTCTTTTCCTCAGTCTGTTCCCTCTGGCAAACATTTATTTGTTCTCTGTATCTGTATCTATGAGTCTGTTTCTATTTTTTTATGTTTGGGTATTTTTGTTTGTTTTGTTTTTTAGATTCTACATGAAAATGGAATTGTAGAGTATTTGTCTTTCTCTACCTGATTGATTTGTTAGTATAATATACCCTCTATTTCCATTGAATCTGTTGCAAATGACAAGATCTCATTATTTTTCATGTCTGAGTAATATTTCAATATACCAATATACATACTATATTTTCTTTATCTATTTATATATTGATGGGCACCAAAGTTTCTGCTGTATCTAGGCTATTGTAACTAATGATGTAATGAGTATATGGGTGCATATATTTTTTCAAATTGCATTTTTGTGCTTTTTGTTTTCTTAATTTAAATACCTAAGAGTGGAATTGCTAGAGAATATCATAATTCTATTTTTAATTTTTAGAGGAAAATCCATACTGTTTTCCATTGTGGCTGCACACATTTACATTTCCATCTACAGGTCATTGCAAACTTCCAGATGTTCAAGCTGGATTTAAAAAAGGCAGAGGAACCAGAGATCAAAGCCAACATCCACTGGATCATAGAAAAGGAAAGAGATTTCCAAAATATATATATACTTCTGCTTCATTGACTATGCCAAAGCCTTTGACTGTATGGATCACAACAAACTGTGGAAAATGCTCGATGAGATGGGAATACCAGACCACCTCCCCTACCTCCTGAGAAATCTGTATGGAAGTCAAGAAGCAGCTGTTAAAGTCAGACATGAAATTACAGTTGGGTTCCAAATTGGGAAAGGAGTACATCAAGGCTGTATATTGTCACCCACTTTATTTAAATTATTTGTAGAGTACATCATGTGAAATACCTGGCTGGATAAAGCACAAGCTGGAATCAAGATTTCAGGGGGAAATATCAATAACCTCAGATATACAGCTGACAGCACACTTATGTCAGAAAGTGAAGAAGAACTAAAGAGCCTCTTGATGAGAGTGAAACAGATGAGTGAAAAATCTGGCTTAAAACTCAACACTCAAAGAACTAAGATCATGGCATCCAGTCTCATCACTTCATGGCAAATAGATGGGGAAACAATGGAAAAATAAAGTGAGAAACTTTATTTTCTTGGGCTCCAAAATTACTGCAGATGAAGACTGAAGCCATGAAATTAAAAGATGCTTGCTCCTTGGAAGAAAAGCTATGACTAACCTGCTGCTGCTAAGTTGCTTCAGTCGTCTCCGACTCTGTGTGACCCCATAGACGGCAGCCCACCAGGCTCCCCCATCCCTGGGATTCTCCAGGCAAGAATACTGGAATGGGTTGCCATTTCCTTCTCCAATGCATGAAAGTGGAAAGTGAAAGTGAAGTCGCTCAGTCATGTCCGACTCTTCATGACTCCATGGACTGCAGCCTACCAGGCTCCTCCATCCATGGGATTTTCCGAGAGACATTTCTTTGCTGACAAAGGTCCGTCTATTAAAAGCTAGTAGTCATGTATGGATATGAGAGTTGGACTATAAAGAAACCTGAGTGCTGAAGAATTGCTGCTTTTGAACTGTGTTGTTGAAGAAGACTCTTGAGAGGCCCTTGGACTACAAGGTGATCAACCCAGTCCACCCTATAGGAAATCAGTCCTGAATAATCACTGGAAGGACTGATGCTGAAGCTGAAACTCCAATACTTTGGCCATGTGATGTGAAGAACTGATTCACTGGAAAACACCCAGATATTGGGCAAGATTGAAGGCAGGAGGAGAAGGGGATGACAGAGGATGAGATGGTTGGATGGCATCACTGACTCAATGGATATGAGTTTGAGCAAGCTCTGGGAGTTGGTGCTGGACAGGGAAGCCTGGTGTGCTGCAGTCCATGAGGTCACAAAGAGTCAGACACAACTGAGAGACTGAACTGAACTGAACTGAACTGAACAGTGCGTGCTGCTGCTGCTGCTAAGTCGCTTCAGTCGTATCCAACTCTGTGCGACCCCATAGATGGCAGCCCACCAGGCTCCCCTGTCCCTGGGATTCTCCAGACAAGAATACTGGAGTGGGTTGCCATTTCCTTCTCCAATGCATGAAAGTGAAAAGTGAAAGTGAAGTCGCTCAGTTGTGTCTGACTCTTAGCTACCCCATGGACTGTAACCTACTAGGCTCTTCTGTCCTTGGGATTTTTCAGGAAAGAGTACTGGAGTGGGTTGCCATTGCCTTCTCCAGAACAGTGCACGAGGGTTTCCTATTCTCAACATGCTGACCAACATGTATTATTTACTGTCTTTGTGATAATGGCTATTTTTAAGCATGTGAGGCACTATCTTACTGTTTTACTTTGTATTTCCTGGATGGTTAGTGATGTTGAGCATCGTTTTTGTGCCTATCAGCCATCTTTGGAAAAAAATATTTATTCAGATTTTCTGACATTTAAAAATTCATTTCTTTGTCTTTTGATGTTGAGTTGTAGGAGTTCTTTGAATATTTTGCATATTAGTTTATCAGGTGTTTACAAACATCTTCTCCCACTCAGGAGGCAGCCTTTTCATTTGGCTGATAATTTCCTTCACTGTATAAAATCTCTTTAACTTGATGTACTCCCATTTGTTTATTTCTGCTTTTGCTTCCCTTTCCCGAGGAGCCATACTCAAAGAAATTTTACTAAGACCCATATCAAAGAAAATACTGTCTACATTTTCTACTAGAAGTTTTAGTCTTAGATATATATATAATTAATTTATTTTGAATTTATGTTTTTGCATCATATGCAAGAATAGTCCAGTTTAATTTTTTTTCATGTAACTGTCCAGTTCTCCCTAATACCATATATTGAAGACATATCTTTTCCCCATATTATATCCTTGCCTCCTTTGTCTTTGGTTAATTATTCACATAAGTGTGAGCTCAATTCTGAGTTCTCTAATCTGTTTCATCAATCTAAGTGTCTGTTTTTGGGCCACTACCATGCTGTTTTAATTATTGCAGTTTCATAGTATAGTTTGAAATCAGAAAGCATCATACCTCATTTTATTCTTCTTCCTATAGAGTTTATTGAGGTCTTTTGTGTTTCCATATAAAATTTCTAATTATTTATTCTGCTGCTGCTAAGTCGCTTCAGTCATGTCCAACTCTGTGAGACCCCATAGATGGAAACCTATGAGGGTCCCCCATCCCTGGGATTCTCCAGGCAAGAATACTGGAGTGGGTTGCTATTTCCTTCTTATTTATTCTAGTTCTGTAAAAAAAAAAAAAAAAAAATTGCCATTGGTATTTTGACAGGGATTGCATTGAATTTGTAAATTGCCTTGGGAATTGTTGTCATATTAGCAATATTATTTATTCCAATTCACAAATGCAGTATATCTTTATGTTTGTGTCATCTCCATTTTTTTTTTAATCTGTGTCTTATAGTTTTCTGAGTGCAGATCTTTTATGTCTTTAGTTAGCAGGCTAATATCACTGATGAATATAGATGCAAAAATCCTTAACAAAATATCAGCAAATTGAATTAAACAGTACATTTAAAGGATGATACAATATGTTCAAGTGGAATTTATCTCAGAGATGTAAGAATAGTTCAAAATTTGGAAATTAATCAACTTGGTACATCACATTAACAAACTGAAAAATAAAAATCATAGAATCATCTCAAAACATGCCAAAAGAACTTCTGAAAAAATTTAACATTAGTCAAATTGATATAGAAGGAACATAGCTCAACATAGTTCAGTTAGTCAGTTTAGTCTCTCAGTTCTGTCTGACTCTTTGCAACCCCATGGACTGCAGCACACCAGGCTTCCCTACTCAACATAATAAAGACCTTATGACAAACCCACAGCTAACATTATAGTTAAATGGTGAAAAGCTAAAAATATCTCCCTTAAGATCAGGAACAATGTAAGGATGCTCAGTCTCACCACTTTTACTAAACATGGGAAATCATAGTCATAGAAATCAGGAAAAAAAGGAAATAAAATGACTAGAAACTGGAAAGAATGAAGTAAAACAGTTACTGTTTATGGATGACATGATAATATATATAGAAAGTCCTAAAAATGTCAATAATAAACTATGAGTTTGTTTGTTAATCGGGTATGAAGTGAAGTGAAGTTGCTCAGTCGTGTCTGACTCTTTGTGACCCCATGGACTGTAGCCTACTACGCTCCTCCATCCATGGGACTTTCCAGGCAAGAGTACTGGAGTGGGTTGCCATTTCCTTCTCCAGAGGATCTTCCTGACCCAGGGATCGAACCCAGGTCTTCCGCACTGTAGGCAGATGCTTTACTGTCTGCACCACCGAGGAAGTCATACACCAATACAAAATCAGTTCAGTCCCTCACTCCTGTTTGTCTCTTTGTGATGCCATGGACTGCATCACACCAGGCTTCCCCATCCAACACCAACACCCAGAGCTTGCTCAAACTCATGTCCATTGAGTCAGTGATGCCTTCCAACCATCTTATTTTCTACCATCCCCTTCTCCTTCTGCCTTCAATCTTTGCTAGCATTTGGATCTTTTCCAATGAGTCATTTCTTTGAATCAAGCGGCCAAAGTATTGGAGTTTCAGCTTCAGCATCAGTCCTTCCAATGATTATTCAGGAATGATTTCCTATAGGTTTGACTGGGTTGATCTCCTTGCAGTCCAAGGGACTCTCAAGAGTCTTCTTCAACAACACAGTTCAAAAGCAGCAATTCTTCAGCACTCAGCTTTCTTTATAGTCCAACTCTCACATCCATACAGGACTACTGGAAAAACCATAGCTTTGAATAGATGGACCTTTGTCAGCAAAGTAATGTCTCTTCTTTTTAATATGCTGTCTAGGTTGGTCATAGCTTTTCTTCCAAGGAGGAAGTGTCTTTTGATTTCATGGCTGCAGTCACAGTCTACAGTGATTTTGGAGGCAAAGAAAATAAAGTCTCTCACTGTTTCCATTGCTTCTCCATCTATTTGCCATGAAGTAATGGGACTGGATACTATGGATTTGGTTTTTTGAATGTTGAGTTTTAAGTCAGCTTTTTCATTGACCTATTTCACCTTCATCAAGAGGCTCTTTGGTTCTTCTTCACTTCCTGCCATAAGAGTGGTATCATCTGCATATCTGAGTTTATTGATATTTTTCCTGGAAATTTTGATTCTAACTTGTGCTTCATCCAGCCTGGCATTTTGAATTATATATTCTGCTTATAAGTTAAATAAGCACAGTGACAGTATACTGCCTTGACATACTTCTTTCCAAATTTGGAACCAGTCTGTTGTTCCATGTCTGGTTTTAACTGTTGTTCCTTGGCCTACATGCAGATTTCTCAGGAGGCAGGTAAGGTGGTTTGTTATTCCCATCTTGTTAAGAATTTTCCCAGTTTGTTGTGATTCACACATTGAAAGGCTTTGTTGTAGTCAATAAAGCATAAATAGATATTTTTTCTGGAACTCTCTTGCTTTTTCTATGACCCAATACAAAATAAAAAGTTGGAAACATTAAATAAATCAATGTGTTAAGTTAATGTTTAGCAAAGCCAAGAATAAATGTAAGTTGCTATTCATGATTTAAAAATATTAAAGTAACAAATAAAATACTATATGTCTTGTGTTCTCCAGTGTGCATGCTGTCACATCCAACTTTTTGTGACCACATTGACTACATGCCCACTAGACTCCACTCTCCATCGAATTTTCTAGGCAAGAATTCTAGAGTGGGTTGCTATTTTTTATTCCAAAGTTCTCCAGAATAGGTCTCAAACAAAGATTAAAGTGAAAGTAATTTATTTTGGGGAGAATCTCAGAAGGGAACAGGAGTAGAGAAAAAATAACATTTAATCACACGTGCAAAATTAGATCAATCCCCTGGTGGATCAGTGGTAAATAATTCACCTGCCAATGCAGTAGATGCAGGATACATGGGTTAGATGCCTGCATTTGGAAGATATCCTGGAGGAGGAAATGACAAGCCACTCCAGTATTTTTCCCTGAAAAATCCCATGGACAGAGGGGCCCAGTGGGCTACAGTCCATGGGGTAAGGTAGCAAAGAGTTGATCATGACTTAACAACTGTAGGCACACATACTGTTGCAAGTGGAGCTCCATTGCACTGGAGAACTCTGAAATATTCCAACCCAGGTTTATGGCAACATCATATTTATTCTTGTACATTCCTCAGTACTTTGAAGGCAGATTCTGGAGCACTCAGTCTTTAGCAGGCCCAACTTGCCCTGTGCTTATCATGAGAACACTCTTGTCGCCAAAAAGCAGCCTCACAGGCAGGTTTTCAGGGCTTCACAATCATCTGTTTACTGTGGGTAGTATGTGTGTGCTCAGCTGTGTCTGACTCCTTGAGACTCCATGGACTGTAGCCCACCGGGTGACTCTGTCCATGGAATTTTCCAGCAAGAATATTGGAGTGGATTGCCATTTCCTACTTCAGGGGATCTTCTTGATGCAGGGACTGAACCTGTGTCTCTTGTGTCTCCTGCACTGACAGATTCTTTACCACTCTGCCACCTGGGAAGCTCTGTGAGTAGATGTGACTGCTAATAGTTTTTGCACACCAACAGATACATCAGAGTAAGTTGAGTCCACAGCAACAATCTTCTTGGATCAGGCCAGATTTCAAGCACATGAATTGATGAAAATGCATGAGTTGATTTTTGGTGAAGAGTTTAAGGCTAGTCATAGAATAAGTCTGAAATATTTCAATACCCTAGATACTGGGAAAAAAAAAAAAAAACACAACTCCAGTATATTAGACTGTGTCAACTTATTTTTCCCCTCATAGTGGAAAAATTATTGGTGAAAAACATCTAATTCATTTTCTCAAAATTGATACCAAGCAAGATCCTGTGGGGCTCCTGGGCACAAAAGTCTTTTTGTGTTGCCCGTTTCTTAATTACAGGAAATAGGCTTCATTAAGTTTCTTTGACCTTCCCTAGGTTCCAAAGATCAGGATCAAAGAATTGCTAATTAGAAAAAGGAACGGGTGTGAGACCAGTCAAAAGAAACCGTAGTGTAGTCTTGGGGCAGGGTGCTTGTTCCCTCTCAATTGGTACACACAACATTATCTTTGAGATATTTTACAGATACTCCAGCCAAGTGGGAGAAGTTGTATGCTGCCCACAAGGACATAGACCCCAGACAGGTTGGAACCAGAAGGTCGATGCTAGTTCCCTCGTACATCACCACCAACCAAATAGCAGAATGTCCACAAGCTGATCACACACTCTCGGACCATTACTATTGATATAAAACTCCTAATAGGTTAGGGCACACAGTTTTGAGGGCATTGATCTGCTGTGTCCCCCTTTGCCTGACAAAGCAATACAGCTATCCTTCTCTACTTCATCCAGAACTCTGGCTCTGAGAATTTAAATAACTATTTTGGTGTCAGGGTAACAGAGGCCAGATTCGGTTTCAAAATCGCATCCCTGGATATTGTCTAGGTCTGAGCAATAATACAAATTTCCTCACTCTGAGGTAAGAATTTTACATATTTCAGCAGAAATATCAGTGAGACTCAAAGTGCTACATCCAAAGTAGTGGCATCAGTATCACCTGGATACCTGTTAGAAATGAAAATCCTTGGGTCCCACTCTAGAAATACCAGAAATCCGGAACTCTGTATGTTTGTTCCAGTTACTATCTTAACAAGCTCTCAAGGTGACTCTGAAGCATACTAAAGCCACTGATAACTTTTATTAAGATTTTATCTATATACGGATAGGAAATGACAGTTCTCCCACTCTCCATCATCAAAAACATATGTTAGGTAAGTTTAAAAAGTGTATTGCATGCTGCATGCTATATTTTTTCCTTTCCTGGCTGATTTTTAAAATACACTTGAAATCATATATATACATTATATTATATATGTACATATATATAATAAACAATGTATATTTTATCCTAGTATTTTCATTTATAGGTCAAAATATTAAATACTTCCCTTTTAAAATAATCATATTTGGACATTACTTAGTGAACTAGATTAAAACCTTTGTTTAAATTTATGTGTTTCTGGAAAATAAGCTTTGTCTTTATTCTTAAAGGAATACTTACCTTAAAAAAAAAGGACTTGAAGTAGATGATTTTAAAAATTCTGTCCAGTTTCATATTTTTCTGTTCCAATGACTAATTGTAATTATGTATATATAACCTTCCATAGTTCTGGCTCCATTACTAAACAATGTTTGAAGAAAGATAAAAGCTCAGAAATATGTATATATATATATATATATATATTCGGAGAAAAACTGTGAAATGCATATGTGTGTGTGTGTGTGTGTGTGTGTATACAAATACTATCTCTCTTTATATATATTTATAGTCCAGGGTTTTAATGATAGAAAACTTCCTTTACATATCAGCTAGTATTCCAAAGTTTGTAGTTGCAGCTGATACATTAGCACGTTGACCACTTGGTCTAGAAAGTATAATTTGTGAGTTGGTAATTCCCAGATTCTTCAAGACTGACTCATCTTCTCAGGGCCAGAATATATTGGCAAACCAGATCAAAGAATCAGGCAGCTGCAAAGGGAGAGGCTTCTCTAGACTCTGCGCTGCTTGCCTTGGCAACACCTTTTCTGCCCTATCAGAGCTTAGCTTTTCTGACCTATCAGAGCTATTCCTAATATCTAACTAACATTTTAACTGATGCAGCATCAGTATGTTACACCATGTTCTCTTTTTAACAGTGTGAGTCACCCTCACCAGCTTAAGCAGGTGCATTGCTTGTAAATAAGACACTCTCAGTGTAGTTTCCAACTCATGCACTGCAGCTCATTCCTATTTCACAGCAAAGAAAGTAGCTTTGCAAAGGGCAGAATCACTCTTCTGGCCCCCAAGTGCCATCACTGCAAAACTGTAAGGTAAGCTAGTGGTCCCTCTGAGGAATCAGACTCATTTGGAAATTTATATGATGATTTTGAAGTATTATCAGGACAATCAGAGATAAGAATGCATAAACAAAATGAAAGTATGCAGTATGACAACTTATAAATGCAACTAATTGTCTATTTTGAGGCAACTAAAGACAGTGTCTCTTAACTCAATGCTCTCTAGTTAAGAGATTCCTAGAAGATTATAAGAACAAAATAAATGTTATCTTAGTAAATAATCAAAATGATCAAAGCATGAACCCACACTGGACTGCTGCTAAGTGTCTGAGATCCATTCAAAAGAAAAGTCTGATTTTATTGGCAGAAGAGCCGGGAAGTGTGGAGATTCTCTATCTCTAGTAGCAAGGTCATTTAAGGTCACTCAGATCTTCTCTGACATATTTTAAGAGTCATGACTACAAGTAGAGCAAAATATTTCATTTGCTAAATCTAGATAATACAGCCATAATCTTCTTGCAGTTTTAAAACTGCGAAAAGAGACAAAGGGAGCAATCTCAGAATAAATAACTTGCATAGAAATAGACTTTATTTAAAATTTTCAAATTATTTATTTCCCCCTATATGAGGTAAATTTTACTTTCATTTGAAATACGGGGAAACAGAGAGAGTGAATGATTTGATATAGGGTCCTGAACTTTAGCAACAAGACTAATGTTCATGGCTTCTGTAGATGAGAAGAATATTCTGCCCTGCCATAGGACTCTAAAACCAACTTACTGGGTGTATATGGTTCTTATCTGACCTATACCAATGTTTCTCCATTCAGAAAATAAGACTAATTTGTTGTTGTTAAGTTGCTGTCTGACTCTTTGTGACCCCATGGGCTGTAGCACGCCAGTCTACTCTGTCCACTATTATCTTCCAGAGCCTGCTCAAATCCATGCCTATTTTGTTGGTGATGCTATCTAACCATCTCACTCTCTGCCACCCCCTTCTCATTTTGCCTTCAATCTTTCCCAGCATCAGTCTTTTCCAATAATTTGGCTCTTTATATCAGGTGCCCAAAGTATTGGTGCTTCAGCTTCAGCATCAGTCTTCCAATGAATATTCAGGGTTGATTTCCTTTAAGACTAACTAGTTTGATCTCCTCGAAGTCCAAGGGACTCTCAAGAGTCTTCTCAGTACCACAGTTTGAAAGCATCAATTCTTCCATGCTCAGCCTTCTGTACGGTCCAACTCTCAATATCCATACTTGACTACTGGAAAAACCATACCTTTGACTATTTGGATCTTTCTCAGCAAAATGATGGATTTGCTTTTTAATACACAGGAAGATACCCTGGAGGAGGGCATGGCAACCCACTCCAGTGTTGTTGCCTGGAGAATCCCCATGGACACAGGAGCCTGGTGCACTACAGTCCATAGGATTACAAAGAGTCAGACACAACTGAAGTGACACAGCCTGCACACACACTAGGTTTGTCATAACTCTCCTTCCAAGAAGCAAGTGCATTCTAATTTCATAGCTGCAATCGTAATCCACAGTGATTTCAGAGCTCAAGAAGAGAAAAATCTGTCACTGTTTCCACTTGTTCCCCTTCTATTAGCCAAGAAGTGATGGAACTGGATGTCATGACCTTAGTTTTCTTAATATTGAATTTTAGGCCAGCTTTTTCATTCTCCTCTTTCACCCTCATCAAGAGACTCTTTAGTTCCTCTTTACTTTTTGTCATTAAGGTGGTGTCATCTGCGTATCTGAAGTTATTGATATTTATCCTGGTAATCTTGATTCCATCTTGTAACTCATTCAGCCTGGCATTTCACATGGTGTACTCTACATATAAGTTAAGTAAACAGGGTGATAATATACAGCCTTTTCATACTCTGTTACCAGTTTTGAATCAGTCAGTGCTTCTATGCAATGGTCTCTGTTGTTTATTGACCTTTATACAAATTTCCCAGGACACAGGTAAGATGGTCTAACATTCCCATTTCTTTAAAAAATTTTCCAGTTTGTTGTGATCCACACACTCAAAGACTTTAAAAAGTCAATGAAGCAGATGTTTTTTCTGGAATTCCCTTGAAGGCTCTTTTGACTTCACACTCCAGGATATCTTCTTCTACTTGAATGACCACACTATCATGGTTGTCGGGGTCATTAAGACCCCTTTTTGTAAATTCTTCTGTGTATTCTCGAGAAATGCTGGGCTGGATGAAGCACAAGCTGGAATGAAGATTGCCAGGGGCAAATATCAATAACCTCAGATATGCAGATGACATCACCCTTATGGCAGAAAGCGAAGAAGAACTAAAGACTCCTGATGAAAGTGTAAGAGGAGAGTGAAAAAGTTGGCTTAAAGCTCAACATTCAGAAAACTAAGATCATGGCATCCAGTCCCATCACTTCATGGGAAATAGATTGGGAAACAGTGACAGACTTTGTTTCCTGGGGCTCCAAAATCACTGCAGATGGTGACTGCAACCATGAAATTAAAAGAGGCTTACTCCTTGGAAGAAAAGTTATGACCAACCTAGACAGCATATTAAAGAGCAGAGACATTACTTTGCCAACAAAGGTCCATCTAGTCAAGGCTATGGTTTTTCCAGTAGTCATGTATGGATGTGAGAGTTGGACTATAAAGAAAGCTGAGCAAAGAAGAATTGATGCTTTTGAACTGTGATGTTGGAGAAGACTTTTGAGAGTCCCTTGGACTGCAAGGAGATCCAACCAGTCCATCCTGAAGGAAATCAGTCCTGAATATTCATTAGAAGGACTGACGCTGAAGCTGAAACTTCAATACTTTGGCCACCTGATGTGAAGAAATGACTCATTTGAAAAGACCCTGATGCTGGGAAAGATTGAAAGTGGGAGGAGAAGGGGATGACAGAGGATGAGATGGTTGGATGGCATCAGGAACTCAGTGACATGGGTTTGAGCAAACTCCAGGAGTTGGTGATGAACAGGGAGGCCTGGCATGCTGCAGTCCATGTGGTTGCAAAAAGCCGAACATGGCTGAGTGACTGAACAGAACTGAACTCTGTGTATTCTTGCCACCTCTTCTTTACCTCTTGTGTCTCTGTTAGGTCCTTACAGTTTCTGTCCTTTATCATTTCCATCCTTGCATGAAATATCCTCTTGATATCTCCAGTTTTCTTGCAGAGATCTCTAGGTTTTTCCACTCTACTCTTTTCCTCTATGTCTTTGCATTGCATTGTTTTTTGAAGAAGGCCTTATCTCTCCTTGCTATTCTCTGGAACTCTGCATTCACTTGGGCATATCTTTCCCTTTCTGCCTTGCTTTTTCTTGTCTTCTTTCCTCAGCTATTTGTAAAACTTCCTCAGCCAATTACTTTGCCTTCTTGCATTTCTTTCTTCTTTGTGATGGTTTTGGTCACTGCCTTATATATAATGTTATGAACCTCTGTCCATAGTTCTTCCAGTACTCTGTGTACCAGATCTAATCCCTTGAATTTATTCATCACCTCCACCATATAATTATAAGGGACTTGATTTAAATCATATCTGGATGGCCTGGTGTTTCCCCCCACTTTCTTTTGTTTAAGCTTAAATTTTGCTATAAGAATCTGATGATCCAAGCCACAGTTGCCTCCAGGTCTTGTTTTGCTGACTGTGTAGAGCTTCTCCATCTTCAGCTGCAAAGAATGTAATCAATCTGATATTAGTATTGACCATTTGGTGATATCCATGTGTAAAGTCACCTCTTGTGTTGTTGCAAAATGGTGTTTGCTATCATAACATGTTCTCTTGGCAAAACTCTGTTAGCTTTTGCCCTGCTTCATTTTGTACCCCATGGCCAAATTTGACTGTTAACTCCAGATATCTCTTTACTTCCCTACTTTTGCATTCCAGTCTCCTATGATGAAAAGGACTTTTTTTTTTTTTTTTTTTGGTGTTAGTTCTAGTATGTCTTCACAGAACTCATCAACTTCACCTTCTTCAGCATCAATGGTTGGGACATACAATTGGAGTACTGTGATGTTGAATGGTGTGCCTTAGAGACAAACTGAGATCATTCTGTCATTTATGAGACTGCACTCAAGTACCACATTTCTGACTCTTGTTGATTATAAGGGCTACTCTATTTCTTCTAAGGAATTCTTGCCCATAGAAGTTGATATAATGGTAGTCTGATTTAAATTCTCTTATTCTTTTTTTTCTAATTTTATTTTATTTTTAAACTTTACATAATTATATTAGTTTTGCCAAATATCAAAATGAATCCGCCACAGGTATACATGTGTTCCCCATCCTGAAGCCTCCTCCCTCCTCCCTCCCCGTACCATCCCTTTGGGTCATCCCAGTGCACTAGCCCCAAGCATCCAGTATCGTGCATCGAACCTGGACTGGCAACTCGTTTCTTACATGATATTTTACATGTTTCAATGCCATTCTCCCAAATCTTCCCACCGTCTCCCTCTCCCACAGAGTCCATAAGACTGTTCTATACATCATTATCTCTTTTGCTGTCTCATACACCGGGTTATTGTTACCATCTTTCTAAATTCCATATATATGCGTTAGTATACTGTATTGGTGTTTTTCCTTCTGGCTTACTTCACTCTGTATAATAGGCTCCAGTTTCATCCACCTCATTAGAACTGATTCAAATGTATTCTTTTTAATGGCTGAGTAATACTCCATTATGTATAAGTACCACCGCTTTCTTATCCATTCATCTGCTGATGGACATCTAGGTTGCTTCCATGTCCTGGCTATTATAAACAGTGCTGCGATGAACACTGGGGTACACGTGTCTCTTTCCCTTCTGGTTTTCTCAGTGTGTATGCCCAGCAGTGGGATTGCTGGGTCATAAGGCAGTTCTATTTCCAGTTTTTTAAGGAATCTCCACATTGTTCTCCATAGTGCTGTACTAGTTTGCATTCCCACCAACAGTGTAAGAGGGTTCCCTTTTCTCCACACCCTCTCCAGCATTTATTATTTGTAGACTTTTGGATCACAGCCATTCTGACTGGCGTGAAATGGTACCTCATAGTGGTTTTGATTTGCATTTCTCTGATAATGAGTGATGTTGAGCATCTTTTCATGTGTTTGTTAGCCATCTGTATGTCTTCTTTGGAGAAATGTCTATTTAGTTCTTTGGCCCATTTTTTGATTGGGTCATTTATTTTTCTGGAGTTGAGCTGTAGGAGTTGCTTGTATATTTTTGAGATTAGTTGTTTGTCAGTTGCTTCATTTGCTATTATTTTCTCCCATTCTGAAGGCTGTCTTTTCACATTGCTAATAGTTTCCATTGATGTGCAGAAGCTTTTAAGGTTAATTAGGCCCCATTTGTTTATTTTTGCTTTTATTTCCAATATTCTGGGAGGTGGGTCATAGAGGATCCTGCTGTGATGTATGTCAGAGAGTGTTTTGCCTATGTTCTCCTCTAGGAGTTTTATAGTTTCTGGTCTTACGTTGAGATCTTTAATCCCTTTTGAGTTTATTTTTGTGTATGGTGTTAGAAAGTGGTCTAGTTTCATTCTTTTACAAGTGGTTGACCAGATTTCCCAGCACCACTTGTTAAAGAGATTGTCTTTAATCCATTGTATATTCTTGCCTCCTCTGTCAAAGATAAGGTGTCCATAGGTGCGTGGATTTATCTCTGGGCTTTCTATTTTGTTGCATTGATCTATGTTTCTGTCTTTGTGCTAGTACCATACTGTCTTGATAACTGTGGCTTTGTAGTAGAGCCTGAAGTCAGGTAGGTTGATTCCTCCAGTTCCATTCTTCTTTCTCAAGATGGCTTTGGCTATTCAAGGTTTTTTGTATTTCCATACAAATTGTGAAATTATTTGTTCTAGCTCTGTGAAGAATACTATTGGTAGCTTGATAGGGATTGCATTGAATCTATAAATTGCTTTGGGTAGTATACTCATTTTCACTATATTGATTCTTCCAATCCATGAACATGGTATATTTCTCCATCTATTAGTGTCCTCTTTGATTTCTTTCACCAGTGTTTTATAGTTTTCTATATATAGGTCTTTAGTTTCTTTAGGTAGATATATTCCTAAGTATTTTATTCTTTCCGTTGCAATGGTGAATGGAATTGTTTCCTTAATTTATCTTTCTGTTTTCTCATTATTAGTGTATAGGAATGCAAGGGATTTCTGTGTGTTGATTTTATATCCTGCAACTTTACTATAGTCATTGATTAGTTCTAGTAATTTTCTGGTGGAGTCTTTAGGGTTTTCTGTGTAGAGGATCATGTCATCTGCAAATAGTGTGAGTTTTACTTCTTCTTTTTCAGTTTGGATTCCTTTTATTTCTTTTTCTGCTCTGATTGCTGTGGCCAAAACTTCCAAAACTATGTTGAATAGTAATGGTGAAAGTGGGCACCCTTGTCTTGTTCCTGACTTTAGAGGAAATGCTTTCAATTTTTCACCATTGAGGATAATGTTTGCTGTGGGTTTGTCATATATAGCTTTTATTATGTTGAGGTATGTTCCTTCTATTCCTGATTTCTGGAGAGTTTTTATCATAACTGGGTGTTGAATTTTGTCAAAGGCTTTCTCTGCATCTATTGAGATAATCATATGGTTTTTATTTTTCAATTTGTTAATGTGGTGTATTACATTGATTGATTTGCGGATATTGAAGAATCCTTGCATCCCTGGGAGAAAGCCCACTTGGTCATGGTGTATGATCTTTTTAATGTGTTGTTGGATTCTGATTGCTAGAATTTTGTTAAGGATTTTTGCATCTATGTTCATCAGTGATATTGGCCTGTAGTTTTCTTTTTTTGTGGGATCTTTGTCAGGTTTTGATACTAGGGTGATGGTGGCCTCATAGAATGATTTGGAAGTTTACCTTCCTCTGCAATTTTTTGGAAGAGTTTGAGTAGGATAGGTATTATCTCTTCTCTAAATTTTTGGTAGAATTCAGCTGTGGAGCCGTCTGGACCTGGGCTTTTGTTTGCTGGAAGATTTTTGATTACAGTTTCAATTTCCGTGCTTGTGATGGGTCTGTTAAGATTTTCTATTTCTTCCTGGTCGAGTTTTGGAAGGTTGTACTTTTCTAAGAATTTGTCCATTTCTTCCACGTTGTCCATTTTATTGGCATATAATTAGTGATAGTAGTCTCTTATGAGCCTCTGTATTTCTGTGTTGTCTGTTGTGATCTCTCCATTTTCATTTCTAATTTTATTGGTTTGATTTTTCTCCCTTTGTTTCTTGATGAGTCTGGCTAATGGTTTGTCAATTTTATTTATTCTCTCAAAGAACCAGCTTTTGGTTTTGTTGATTTTTGCTATGGTCTCTTTTGTTTCTTTTGCATTTATTTCTGCTCTAATTTTTAAGATTTCTTTCCTTCTACTAACCCTGGGGTTCTTCATTTCTTCCTTTCATTTCTTCCTTTTCTAGTTGCTTTAGGTGAAGAGTTAGGTTATTTATTTGACTTTTTTCTTGTTTCTTGAGGTGTGCCTGTATTGCTATGAACTTTCCCCTTAGGACTGCTTTTACAGTGTCCCACAGGTTTTGGGTTGTTGTGTTTTCATTTTCATTCATTTCTATGAAAATTTTGATTTCTTCTGTGATTTGTTGGTTATTCAGCAGCGTGTTGTTCAGCCTCCATATGTTGGAATTTTTAATAGTTTTTCTCCTGTAATTGAGATCTAATCTTACTGCATTGTGGTCAGAAAAGATGCTTGGAATGACTTCTATTTTTTTGAATTTACCAAGGCTAGCTTTATGGCCCAGGATGTGATCTATCCTGGAGAAGGTTCCATGTGCACTTGAGAAAAAGGTGAAATTCATTGTTTTGGGATGAAATGTCCTATAGATATCAATTAGGTCTAACTGGTCTATTGTATCGTTTAAAGTTTGTGTTTCCTTGTTAATTTTCTGTTTAGTTGATCTATCCATAGGTGTGAGTGGGGTATTAAAATCTCCCACTATTATTGTGTTATTGTTAATTTCTCCTTTCATACTTGTTAGCATTTGTCTTACATAGTGCGGTGCTCCCGTGTTGGGTGCCTATATATTTATAGTTGTTATGTCTTCTTCTTGGATTGATCCTTTGATCATTATGTAGTGACCTTCTTTGTCTCTTTTCACAGCCTTTTTTTAAAGTCTATTTTATCTGATATGAGTATGGCTACTCCTGCTTTCTTTTGGTCCCTATTTGCATGGAAAATCTTTTTCCAGCCCTTCACTTTCAATCTGTATGTGTCCCCTGTTTTGAGGTGGGTCTCTTGTAGACAACATATGTAGGGGTCTTGTTTTTGTATCCATTCAGCCAGTCTTTGTCTTTTTGTTGGGGGATTCAACCCATTTACGTTTAAGGTAATTACTGACAAGTATGATCCCGCTGCCATTTACTTTATTGTTTTGGGTTCGAATTTATACACCGTTTTTGTGTTTCCTGTCTAGAGAATATCCTTTAGTATTTGTTGGAGAGCTGGTTTGGTGGTGCAGAATTCTCTCAGCTTTTGCTTGTCTGAAAAGCTTTTGATTTCTCCTTCATACTTGAATGAGATCCTTGCTGGGTACAATAATCTGGGCTGTAGGTTATTTTCTTTCATCACTTTAAGTATGTCTTGCCATTCCCTCCTGGCTTGAAGAGTTTCTATTGAAAGATCAGCTGTTATCCTTATGGGAATTCCCTTGTGTGTTATTTGTTGTTTTTCCCTTGCTGCTTTTAATATTTGTTCTTTGTTTTTGATCTTTGTTAATTTGATTAATATGTGTCTTGGGGTGTTTCGCCTTGGGTTTATCCTGTTTGGGACTCTCTGTGTTTCTTTTACTTGGGTGATTATTTCCTTCCCCATTTTAGGGAAGTTTTCAACTATTATCTCCTCAAGTATTTTCTCATGGTTTTCTTTTTGTCTTCTTCTTCTGGGACCCCTATGATTCGAATGTTGTAGCGTTTAATATTGTCCTGGAGGTCTCTGAGATTGTCCTCATTTCTTTTAATTTGTTTTTCTTTTATCCTCTCTGATTCATTTATTTCTACCATTCTATCTTCTAATTCACTAATCCTATCTTCTGCCTCTGTTATTCTACTATTTGTTGCCTCCAGAGTGTTTTTAATTTCATTTATTGCATTATTCATTATATATTGACTCTTTTTTATTTCTTCTAGGTCCTTGTTAAACCTTTTTTGCATCTTCTCAATCCTTGTCTCCAGGCTATTTATCTGTGATTCCATTTTAATTTCAAGATTTTGGATCAATTTCACTATCATTATTCGGGATTCTTTATCAGGTAGATTCCCTATCTCTTCCTCTTTTGTTTGGTTTGGTGGGCATTTATCCTGTTCCTTTATCTGCTGGGTATTCCTCTGTCTCTTCATCTTGTTTAAATTGCTGAGTTTGGGGTGTCCTTTCTGTATTCTGGCAGTTTGTGGAGTTCTCTTTATTGTGGCGTTTCCTCGATGTGTGTGGGTTTGTACAGGTGGTTTGTCAAGGTTTCCTGGTTAGGGAAGCTTGTGTCAGTGTTCTGGTGGGTGAAGCTGTATTTCTTCTCTCTCCTGTAGAAGAGTTGGGTTGCTTTTCTGGGTGCCTGATGTCCTCTGCTGGCATTCAGAAGTTGTTTTGTGGAATTTACTCGATGTTTAAATGCTCTTTTGATGAATTTGTGGGGGAGAAAGTGTTCTCCCCGTCCTACTCCTCCGCCATCTTGGCTCCTCCCAAATTCTCTTATTCTTATCCATTTTAGTGCATTGATTTATAAAGCCATCTTCTACTTGAAAGTACAGTCACTCAGTAGTGCCATGTCAGACTCTTTGAACCCTATGGACTCTAGCCCACCAGGTTTCTCCTCCATCCACGGGATTTTCCAGGCAAGAATACTGTAGCCCACCAAGCTCCTCTGTCCATGGGATTTTTCCAGGCAAGAATACTGAAGTGGTTTGACACTTTCTTCTCCAGGGGATCTTCCCAGCCCAGGGATTGAACTCAGGTCTCCTGCATTGTAGGCAGACTCTTTACCCTCTGAGCCACCAGAGAATCCTTTGACCAGGTCTAATTTACCTTGATTAATGGGCCTAACATTCCAGGTTCCTATCAATTCCTTTACACCATCTGATTTAACTTTCACCACCAGACACATCCACAACTGAGTGTTGTTTCTGCTTTGGCCCAGCTGCTTCATTCTTGAGGCTGTTAGTAATTGCCTTCCACTCTTCCCCAGTAGCATATTGGACAACTTCCAAACAGGGGGGCTTATCTTTCAATGTCATATATTTTTGTCTTTTTATACTGTTTATGTGTTTCTGACACCATGAATACTCGAGTGGCTTGCCATTTCCTCCTCCAGTGGGCCACATTATGTCAGAACTTTGCACTATGACCTGTCCATCTTGGGTGGCCCTTCACGACATGGCTCATAGCCCTTTTGCCACAACAAGTCAGTGATCCATGAGGGTAATAGTTCCACGAAGACTAAAACTTCTATAGAAAGATGTCCTCATTCCATTTTTGTACTGGAAGTTTGGATGAGATTTACCCAACTATCAACTCTAGAGTTGACCATTATTAGCTTAATACATCAAGATATCACGTCATGATGACCATGATGATGACGAAAGATGCAGAGGGGTACTCATGATCTAAACAATTGATCTCTTCAACTGTGAAGTGAACTTCACAATTTTTTTTTTCTGAACTAGAAACAAGAAAGCATTTAGCCCCCTTATGTAAAGGTAGCCATATTGAATACATAAGAGAAAATCTGCAGACAGTGAAAGGAAGACAAAAGAATTAGAGGTGAGAAATGTAAAGAGAGAAACCAAGTACCATTCCCAATGTATAAGACCTCACTTGGTCTTGGACATGTTCACCTTAATTTTTGCTGGATCATCTTCTCACTCACTCTCAGCACAAGCTTATGGCTTTTCTAATTTGTGGCTTCTTTAAATGTATTTTATAATTCTATCTCAGTTTACTTCCTTTATTTTCCATCTTTGTGATGATAACCTCTGAACACCTGAATACAAAAATCTAAAAGAAACATGGAAAACAGTATTGCTTACAGAACAAAGAAACAGATTTAATTTTTACAGAAGGGCAACTAGAGACAGGGTTAGCTTATCAACAATTCAAGTTGACCTTACCATACAGCACAATGTGTTTTAATGTCTTTCTCCAGATTACAGTTTCTTCCTCTTCAAGGACTGCTTCCTGGTTGATGCCAATTTCAATGACCTCTCAGTCAACCATCCCCTATTACTGTGTGACTTAGCATAGAAGGAACTGACTTAGGGCAAACTGAAGATGCTTGAGTTAGACACAGGAAGTTGCTGTTGATCATGGAAATAACTAAATATGAAGCCATATTTCTAGGGGGAGTTGCAGTCTAGTACTCCTCTTATTTGACTAGATAAATGCTAGGGCCAAAAACAAAAATTAGGCTGGATGTTGAAAATAAGTTTATATATATATATATATATATATACACATACACATATATATATATACACACACACACACAAACACATTGTACTGGTTTTCTATTTCTGTTATGAAATTAAATGAATTAAATAAATTAAATGCACTATCTTGAATTACAATACTTAGACAAAAAGGTGCATTTAGATTTTAAGTGATCATATCATTCTCTGAGCCCTTTAACACTAAATGACACTTATTTGTATCACCTCTTGAACATTTGTATGACCTGGATTATTTACACTTGCCAAGTTCATCAGTTGGGAGTTTTCACTTCTCTTAGGTCCTCCAAAGTGCTTAGTACAGACATATGTCTAGTGCAGATGAACAAAAAGCATTAATCCTTGTGTTTGAACACCTGAACGTAAATTGCTTTTCTAATACTTATGAACTCTTGCCTTATTTACTCTATTCTGAGTGAGTGAGTGAAAGTCGCTCAGTTGTGTCTGATTCTTTTCGACCCCATGGACTATACAGTCCATGGAATTTTCCAGGCCAGAATGCTGAAGTGGGTAGCCTTTCCCTTCTCCAGGGGATCTTCCCAACCCAGGGATCGAACCCAGGTTTCCTGAACTGCAGCTGGATTCTTTACCAGTTGAGCCACAAGGGAAGCCCTTTACTCTCTTCTGCTGCTGCTGCTGCTGCTGCTAAGTCGCTTCAGTCGTGTCTGACTCTGTGAGACCCTATAGACGGCAGCCCATCAGGCTCCCCCGTCTCTGGGATTCTCCAGGCAAGAACACTGGAGTGGGTCGCCATTTCCTTCTCCAATGCATGAAAGTGAAAAGTGAAAGTGAAGTCGCTCAGTCGTTTCTGACTCTTAGCGACCCCATGGACTGCAGCCTACCAGGCTCCTCTGTCTGTGGGATTTTTCAGGCAAGAATACTGGAGTGGGGTGCCATCGCCTTCTCCGTTACTCTATTCTACCACCTATAAAATGGAAATAACAGTGACTATTCCTCAGACCTTGCTGAGTAGCTGAGGATCTAATACAACAATACCTGTAAGCTTACATTTCAGTGCAAACTTATGATTGGTCACAGCATGCCCCTCTGATCTCTCAGATGTTAGCCTTCTTTATTATTAATATTTTATATCTTTTTGTAAATGTAGATAACTGCTAAATAAGCAAACTTTTTTTTCCAGTAGTATGAAATTGAAAGAAGCTTGCTCTTTGTAAAGAAAGCTTTGACCAACCTAGACAGCATATTAAAAAGCAGAGACATTACTTTGCTGACAAAGGGCCATCTAGTCAAAGCTATGGTTTTTCCAGTAGTCATGTATGGATGTGAGAGTTGGACCATACATAAGGCTGAGCATTGAAGAATTGATGCTTTCAAATTGTGTTGCTGGAGAAGACTCTAAAGAGTGCTCTGGACTTGAAGGAGATCAAACCAGTCAATCCTAAAGGAAATCAACCCTGAATACTTATTGGAAGACTGATGCTGAAGGTGAAGCCCTGATACTTTGGCCCTTTGATATGAAGAGCCAGCTTGTTGGAAAAGACTCTGATGCTGGGAAAGATCAAAGGCAAAAGAAGAAGGGGTTAGCTGAGGATGACATGGTTGGATGGCATCACCAACTCAATGGACATGAATTTGAGCAAACTCTGGGAGATAGTGGTGGACAGAGGAGCCTGGCCTGCTGTAGTCCATGGGGTAGCAAAGAGTCAGACCCAACTTCCCACTATTGAACAATAACAAATTGTCCAGTAGAGTTTCCATTGACTTGCTTCCCCATTGTGGGGGCAAAAAAAAAAAATCCTTCTGTTTGCTATGCCTTAGAAATTTGTGAGATTTGTTTTCTCTTTGAACAGTAATAATATCTACCTGACTCTCTCATAGGAGAAATACCAAATCTTTAATATTGTTCACTTTTTATATCTGTAAGAGTAATGATTTTATCTTCCACAGAAAACTTTTTACAGTTTCAAAGATCTTCCACTGAGGTGCCTAATGGATTCACCTACTGTGGTCAGGTAATCTTCTTCACCAGAACAGGGCAACTGGGGGGTAGTTTATATTCAGATACATTTTTTCTTAGCTCTCAGGTTGACTCCAAAGAGGTAACAGAACTTTAATGATAACTTTCTCTTTCTCTAATATTAATATTACTCATTAAATTAGTGGTTTTAATTTTCTTTTCTTTTTTTTTATTTTTGGGGAAATAAGTTATTCCCCATTACTGGCAGCTATGTTTGAGAATTTTGTTGTTGTTGTTTGTTTTATAGTCTGATTGTTTGATGATCTCTGTACAAAGTTCATTTATTTTCAGAAATATATTATCTGTTGGATAAGAGATAATAGAGATTCCAATTTACAAATCTTTGTAATTAGGAGTTGAATTTCATGGTCTGACCATTTGGCGATTTCTAGTCCATATTAGATGAGAGATGATAGGAAATCTCATTTGTAAATCATTTCTGTTTGTCTATTTTAAGCTACAATCGACTATACTTTTTTTCTTTTTTTTTTATTCTTGCTGGGAAAGAGGTCAGTTCTATGGTAGACCAGTAAGATTTTATGGTTATTTATTTATTCTTGATCCTTAGATGATCTTAGAATTGAAGCTCTCTATATTTGTCTATGTCCTCCATTGTCTACAATTCTATTCAGATAGTTTCTTACCTCTGACTGTATAAATTTGTAATGTTTTGCTACTTCTAGATGATGCTGATAAATTAGATTATAAAGTATTTTAAAGGAAGTTGTTCTGGTTGGCTTATAGAGATAAATAAGCACTTATATAAATTGAATATTCTTAATATTTCCATAAAATAGGGAAATTGTACTTTAATGGGAAAAAATGTATTTTTACAAAAAAAAAGGTTAGAAATATTTTAAGAATTCAAGAGAATATAATTTAGATAAGTCTGGAAAATGAGACTACTTAAATATTTTTGTTTAAATGAAAACAACTCTATGTTCTCTTGATTTATCAGTGTTAAACATAAAGCAAGTGTACATTTTTCTTTTTTGTGTGTATGCATTTATTTCAAGAAATAAAATTTACTCATCAAATAAGCTAGCATTACTTCTACTTAATGTTCAACATTATGAAAAATATAAATCTGTGTTTTGAATCTCTCTTCAAATTAATTTTATTTCAACAGTAATTGTGCTTTGTAGTTGTCAGCTTGAAGAAAATTTCCAAGATCTTTGGGTGACTTAAATCCTTGCACTGATACTAGATCAAGTTAATTAGTACACATTCATTAGTATGTGGATCATTTCTAGGTAAGACAGAGCACTGAAACATTGATTACTAAACATGAGTTTAAGTTTATGTGCTTTTGCTTATTTTTATGTTGCCTAGATGTTCAACAGATCTTTGGATCTGTTGATGGCTGTGTATATTGTTGCGACTTTGAAAAGTTGCTTTCTGAGGGATGCATGTGGCTTCACAAAGCTAAGTTCTGTGTGTAGGGGGAGTGGGGTGGTTGGTATAGGGTGGTCTCTGCTCAGTTCAGTTCAGTTCAGTCGCTCCATTGTGTCTGACTCTTTGCGACCCCATGAATCCCAGCACGCCAGGCCTCCCAGTCCATCACCATCTCCCGGAGTTCACTGAGACTCACGTCCATCGAGTCGGTGATGCCATCCAGCCATCTCATCCTCTGTCGTCCCCTTTTCTCCTGCCCCCAATCCCTCCCAGCATCAGTCTTTTCCAATGAGTCAACTCTTCACATGAGGTGGCCAAAGGACTGAAGTTTCAGCTTTAGCATCATTCCTTCCAAAGAAATCCTAGGGCTGATCTCCTTCAGAATGGACTGGTTGGATCTCCTTGCAGTCCAAGGGACTCTCAAGAGTCTTCTCCAACACCACAGTTCAAAAGTATCAATTCTTCGGTGCTCAGCCTTCTTCACAGTCCAACTCTCACATCCATACATGACCACTGGAAAAACCATAGCCTTGACTAGACGGACCTTTGTTGGCAAAGTAATGTCTCTGTTTTTGAATATGCTATCTAGGTTGGTCATAACTTTCCTTCCAAGGAGTAAGCGTCTTTTAATTTCATGGCTGCAGTCACCATCTGCAGTGATTTTGGAGCCCCAAAAAATAAAGTCTGACACTGTTTCCCCATCTATTTCACATGAAGTGAAGGGACCAGATGCCATGATCTTTGTTTTCTGAATGTTGAGCTTTAAGCCAACTCTTTCACTCTTCTCTTTCACTTTCATCAAGAGGCTTTTTAGTTCCTCTTCACTTTCTGCCATAAGGGTGGTGTCATCTGCATACTGAGGTTATTGATATTTCTCCCATCAATCTTGATTCCAGCTTGTGCTTCTACCAGCCCAGGGTTTCTCATGATGTACTCTACATGTAAGTTAAATAAGCAGGGTGGAAATATACAGCCTTGACCTAGTCCTTTCCATATTTGGAACCAGTCTGTTGTTCCATGTCCAGTTCTAACTGTTGCTTCCTGACCTTCATATGGGTTTATCAAGAGGCAGGTCATGTGGTCTGGTATTCTGATCTCTTTCAGGATTTTCCACAGTTTATTGTGATCCACACAGTCAAAGGCTTTGGCATAGTCAATAAAGCAGAAATAGATGTTTTTTTCTGGAACTCTCTTGCTTTTTCGATGATCAAGCAGCTGTTGGCAATTTGATCTCTGGTTCCTCTGCCTTTTTTAAATCCAGCTTGAACATCTGGAAGTTCACGGTTCACATATTGCTGAAGCTTGGCTTGGAGATTTTTGAGCATTTCTTTACTAGCGTGTGAGATGAGTGCAATTGTGTGGTAGTTTGAGCATTCTTTTGGATTGCCTTTCTTTGGGATTGGAATGAAAACTGACCTTTTCCAGTCCTGTGGCCACTGCTGAGTTTTCCAAATTTGCTGGCATATTGAGTGCAGCAGTTTCACAGCATCATCTTTCAGGATTTGAAATAGCTCAACTGGAATTCCATCAACTCCACTAGCTTTGTTCGTACTGATGCTTTCTAAGGCCCAGTTGACTTCACATTCCAGGATGTCTGTCTCTAGGTGAGTGATCACACCATCGTGATTATCTTGGGCATGAAGATCTTTTTTTGTATAGTTCTTCTGTGTATTCTTGCCACCTCTTCTTAATATCTTCTGCTTCTGTTAGGTCCATACCATTTCTGTCCTTTATCAAGCCCATCTTTGCATGAAATGTTCCCTTGGTATCTCTAATTTTCCTGAAGAGATCTCTAGTCTTTCCCATTCTGTTGTTTTCCTCTATTTCTTTGCATTGATCGCTGAGGAAGGCTTTCTTATCTCTCCTTGCTATTCTTTGGAACTCTGCATTCAGGTGCTTATATCTTTCCTTTTCTCCTTTGTTTTTCACTTCTCTTCTTTTCACAGCCATTTGTAAGGCCTCCCCAGACAGCCATTTTGTTTTTTGCATTTCTTTTCCATGGGAATGGTCTTGATCCCTGTCTTTGTGTACAATGTAATGAACCTCAGTTTATAGTTCATCAGGCACTCTATCTATCAGATCTAGGCCCTTAAATCTATTTCTCACTTCCACTGTATAATCATAAGGGATTTGATTTAGGTAATACCTCAATGGTCAAGTGGTTTTCCCCACTTTCTTCAATTTCAGTCTGAATTTGGCAATAAGGAGCTCATGATCTGAGCCACAGTCAGCTCCTGGTCTTGTTTTTGCTGACTCTATAGAGCTTTTCCATCTCTGGCTGCAAAGAATATAATCAATCTGATTTCTGTGTTGACCATCTAGTGATGTCCATGTGTAGCGTCTTCTCTTGTGTTGTTCGAAGAGGGTGTTTGCTATGACCTGTGTGTTCTCTTGGCAAAACTCTATTAGCCTTTGCCCTGCTTCATTCCATATTCCAAGGCCAAATTTGCCTGTTACTCCAGGTGTTTCTTGACTTCCTGCTTTTGCATTCCAGTCCCCTATAATGAAAAGGACATCTTTTTTTGAGTGTTAGTTCTAAAAGTTCTTGTAGGTCTTCATTAGAACCGTTCAACTTCAGCTTCTTCAGTGTTACTGGGTGGGGCATAGACTTGGATTACTGTGATATTGAATGGTTTGCCTTGGAAACGAACAGAGATCATTCTGACATTTTTGAGATTGCATCCAAGTACTGAATTTCTGACTCTGTTGTTGACCATGATGGCTACTCCATTTCTTCTAAGGGATTCCTGCCTGCAGTAGTAGATATAATGGTCATCTGATTTAAATTCACCCATTCCAGTCCATTTTAGTTTAGCTCATTCCTAGAATGTCAACATTCACTCTTGCCATCTCCTGTTTGACCACTTCCAATTTGCCTTGATTCATGGACCTGACTATCCAGGTTCCTATGCAATTTTGCTCTTTATAGCATTGGACCTTGCTTCTATCACTGGTCACATCCACAACCGTGTATTGTTTTTGCTTTGGTTCCATCCCTTCATTCTTTCTGGAGTTAGTTCTCCACTGATCTCCAGTAGCATATTGGGCACCTACTAACCTGGGGAGTTCTTCTTTCAGTATCCTATCCTTTTGCCTTTTCATTCTGTTCATGGGGTTATCAAAGCAAGAACACTGAAGTGGTTTGCCATTCCCTTCTCCAGTGGACCACATTCTGTCAGACCTCTCCACCATGACCCAGCTGTTTTGGTTGCCCCACGGCATGGCTTAGTTTCATTGAGTTGGACAAGGCTGTGGTCCTAGCGTGATTAGATTGATTAGTTTTCTATGAGTATCATTTCAGTGTGTCTGCCCTCTGCTGCCCTCTTGAAACACCTACCATCTTACTTGGGTTTCTCTTACCTTGTATGTGGGGTATCTCTTCACGGCTGCTCCAGCAAAGCACAGCCGCTGCTCCATACCTTGGACGAGGGGTATTGCCTCACCACCGCCCCTCCTGACCTTGAACTTGGACTAGCTCCTCTCGGCCTTCCTGTGCCCGCATAGCCACCGCTCCTTGGACCTGGGGTAGCTCCTCCCGGTCTCTGCTACTCCACTGTAAATTGCTTCTATCTGACAGTTTATAATCATCTACCTCCAGTTTTTTTCAGTGTAATAGAAGTTACTTTAGTTAAAAGTTCTAGTTACTGTAAGTAACTGGGAGTGGTCTAGGATTAATAGTGACATAAACAGACAATATTGTATGCAACATGACAAGATGTGTTTTTTTAAAGTGACAATAGTTTTGTTCTAGAGTAATGTGATTGTTCCACAATAAGAAGTAGGATGAAGATGGACAAAAATCTGAATGTATATAGTAATTGTAGAAGGTTCATAGAAAGGGAATTTTATTTACTTTGGATAATAGTGTATGCAAATAATGAGTGTGAAAAAGCTATGACACATGATAAAATCTTAGCAAAGTATGTTCAGATTTGATGGGCTTGTGTTCTTTGATGTGCTGTGTCTTGCCTTGGCCTGTGTTATTTCATTCTGTGTACAGATTTTGGAGTTTATCAGAATAATATTTTGTGCTTTGCATTCAATTTGTTTGGACCTTAATTGTTTAAAATAACAACAACAACAACAGAAGCTTCTTACTAATGAAAGAGCTAAAGTTCTTTCCAATTGTGTAACTTTTTATGTTTATTTTTAAATATTTTGTTATCATTCTCAAATGAGTAAATAAATATTATTTCTATCTTAAATGTTCAGATCTCATGACAACCCTATTTTTTCGCATTCCCCAAATTGAATACTAATGTAAATTGAAATAAAGTAAAACTGTCATGACATTTTTTGCACCAAAAAATTCCCTGAGGTCTCCTAAAAATCACAAAGATTTGTTAAAGCTTATAAAAGGCAAGTGTCAGAAATAATTAGATTTATTTGACATTTCAATATTAATTTTTATGAGAGTTGTCAAATCTAAAGAGATTTCTCTTTTTCCCTAGATTAAATTTTTAAGGATATATTGTTTTAACATACGGAAACTATACCCTCTATAGGATGCACCTAGAGATGGTTAATGCTCTAACTCTTTCAGACACGTTTCTATTTGTTAGACTTTTGGTGCTACTTTACCTTAGGATATTAGGCAACAATATTTTTTTTTTATTCTTTGTCTCCATACCTGGTTTCTATGGACTTTGGACTTCTTACTGATTCCTCATACAGTACAATTATTTGCATAGATTCAGTAAAGACTTTACCATCCTTTTCCATGATGTAATTAAAAATGTTGGTTATATGGCCAAGTCATTGTCTAGAATGATATATTTGAAAGTGTTGCTCATTTAATTAGCTCTCACTGACCACTTTTAAGTAATTATATTTGACTATAGGATCAACATTTATGAATCTCTCTTGGGAAAAGTGACTTGATATTGCTTTTTAGAGTTCTCAGCCTTAAAGTTGAGTATAGGAGGTCACTTTTGGGATGGCCAAGGAAGACTAGAATATAACTTGCAAAGTATTGCATTTGCTCCATTTATAGGTACACCAGATTGGGTGTCCCCATCCTCTGGGATCTAATGCCTGATGATCTGAGGTGGAGCTGATGTAATAATACAAATAAAATGCACAATAAACGCAATGAGCTTGAATCATCTGAAGTTATTCCCCCCAACTAAATCTGAAAAATTGTCTTCCACAATCTCAGTCCCTGATGCCAAAATGTTGGAGATCACTTTACAAATACACTGTGACACAAAGACATAGAAAACAAAATTGTAGTTACCAAAGGGGAAAGCGGGGGAGGGGTAAATTAGGAGTTTAGGGTTAATAGATACACATTGCTATATAAGAGGTGGCAGAAATACACAGAAGAACTATACAAAAAAGATCTTCACGACCAAGATAATCACGATGGTATGATCACTCACCTAGAGCCAGACATCCTGGAATGTGAAGTCTGCTGCTGCTGCTAAGTCACTTCCGTTGTGTCCGACTCTGTGTGACCCCATAGACATCAGCCTGCCAGGCTCTCCTGCCCCTGGGATTCTCCAGGCAAGAACACTGGAGTGGGTTGCCATTTCCTTCTCCAGTGCATAAAAAAGAAAAAGTGAAAGTGAAGTCGTTCAGTCGTGTCCGACTCTTAGCGACCCCATGGACTGCAGCCTACCAGGCTCCTCTGCCCATGGGATTTTCCAGGCAAGAGTACTGGAGTGGGGTGCCATTGCCTTCTCCGATGTGAAGTCTAGTGGGCCTTAGAAAGCATCAGTACGAACAAAGCTAGTGGAGGTGATGGAATTCCAGTTGAGTTATTTCAAATCCTGAAAGATGATGCTGTGAAAGTGCTGCACTCAATATGCCAGCAAATTTGGAAAACTCAGCAGTGGCCACAGGACTGGAGAAGGTCAGTTTTCATTTCAATCCCAAAGAAAGGCAATGTCAAAGAATGTTCAAACTACTGCACAATTGCATTCATCTCACACGCTAGTAAAGTAACGCTCAAAAATCTCCAAGCCAGGCTTCAGCAATACGTGAACCGTGTACTTCCAGATGTTCAAGCTCGTTTTAGAAAAGGCAGACAAACCAGAGATCAAATTGCCAACATCTGCTGGATCATGGAAAAAGCAAGAGAGTTCCAGAAAAACATCTGTTTCTGCTTTATTGACTATGCCAAAGCCTTTGACTGTGTGGATCACAATAAACTGTGGAAAATTCTGAAAGAGATCAGAATACCAGAACACCTGACCTGCCTCTTGAGAAAACTATAGGCAGGTCAGGAAGCAACAATTAGAACTGGACATGGAACAACAGACTGGTTCAAAATAGGGAAAGGGCTAGGTCAAGGCTGTATATTTCCACCCTGCTTATTTAACTTCTATGTAGAGTACATCATGAGAAACCCTGGGCTGGTAGAAGCACAAGCTGGAATCAAGATTGCTGGGAGAAATATCAGTAAGGTGAGATATGCAGATGACACCACCCTTATGGCAGAAAGTGAAGAGGAACTAAAAAGCCTCTTGATGAAAGTGAAAGAGAAGAGTGAAAAAGTTGGCTTAAAGCTCAACATTCAGAAAATGAAGATCATGGTATCTGGTCCCTTCACTTCATAGGAAATAGATGGGGAAACAGTGGAAACAGTGTCAGACTTTTTTTTGGGTGGGGGGGCTCCAAAATCACTGCAGATGGTGACTGCAGCCATGAAATTAAAAGACTGTTACTGCTTGGAAGGAAAGTTATGACCAACCTAGATAGCATATTGAAAAGCAGAGACATTACTTTGCCAACAAAGGTCCGTCTAGTCAAGGCTATGGTTTTTCCAGTGGTCATGTATGGATCTGAGAGTTGGACTGTGAAGAAAGTTGAGCACCAAAGAATTGATGCTTTTGAACTGTGGTGTTGGAGAAGACTCTTGAGAGTCCCTTGGACTGCAAGGAGATCCAACCAGTCCATTCTGAAGGAGATCAGCCCTGAGATTTCTTTGGAAGGAATGATGCTAAAGCTGAAACTCCAGTCCTTTGGCCACCTCATGTGAAGAGTTGACTCATTGGAAAAGACTCTGATGCTGGGAGGGACTGGGGGCAGGAGAAAAGGGGACGACAGAAGATGAGATGGCTGGATGGCATCACCGACTTGATGGATGTGAGTCTCAGTGAACTCCGGGAGTTGGTGATGGACAGGGAGGCCTGGCGTGCTGGGATTCCTGGGGTCACAAAGAGTCGGACACAACTGAGTGACTGAACTGAACTGAACTGAACTGATTGCTATATATAAAATAGATAACATCAAGAACCTACTGTATAGCTGAGGGAACTATATTTCATATCTTATAATAACTTATAATGGAAAAGAATCTGAAAATATAATATATATATATATGCACACACACATACACACACACACACACACACACATATAACTGAATCACTTTGCTAAATACCTGAAACAACTAACACAACATTGTAAAGCAATTATGCTTCAATAAATAAATCTAATCTGAGATCCTTCATGAAAACTTCTAGCAGAGCAAATGTAAAGAAGTCTAAGTGTTAAAGTAATAATTTTGATGTACCTAAGTCAATAACCAGGCCAAATCTAAAAAGACCAGTTTTATTTTGTAATCAAGAGAATTATTTGAGATTATTTTTTAAAAAAAGATGAGATTGTAGGAACAACAAAAAAAACAACTTGTGCCCAATAGAAAGGTATAAATTTTCTATATCATACTCTTCTAAACTGTCTGATTCTAGCCCCATTCATTATATTATTGGATCACAGGACATGCTGCCCCAGTATATATACCTCAATGTAATATTGATTATTTTGAATTATAAATACTTAAGAAATAGCTAATACAGGAGGGACATTTTAACTCTCCTCACTGTCTCCCTAAACACAGGAAATAAATCTCCCACGTGAAGGGTACACTCCCTGCACAAGGAGATTGAACAACATTATTATCCAGAATTCAGAAATTAAAAACCTACATAAAGAAATCATGTTGCATTACTAATTTATTACCCAAGCCCCAAATGTGCTTCAAGTTCTCACAAAACACCCAAACCTAAGTTCCTTTGTCCTGTCACCTCCACAAACGTATTGTTTCTTTTTCAAAAAAATTATAAAAGTTACCTCCTTTGGCCACTTATTAAATTTTGTTGGTATGAATCACATCTGCTAAGCACTGGTTGGATAATACTTGTTTAGTATCTGATCTGCAGGATGTTCTACCAGTGCCAGGAAGATGGACATAAAAATGAATTTCAAGGAGCTTATAGTCAAACTATGTAAAATGACCTACACCTTGGAATATTAATATCAGATATAAATAGCTGACATCACTGAATGTTTTATGCTTATTAATTTCCCAGTGCTATTTGGTGTGAGTTATAAGTACCAGTGATGCATCAATTTTCACCACAATCTTATGAGGCAGGTGTATTATTGTCCCACTTTACAAATGGAGAAACTGAAACATAGTCTGTCATGGACCCAATGAAGATGAAATTGAGCAAGTTCCAGGAGTTGGTGAAGGACAGGGAAGCCTGGCGTGCTGGAGTCCATGTTGTCTCAAAGAGTTGGACATGATTGAACTACTGAACAGCAACAGTTTATCTAAGGTCACACAGGTAGTGAACAGGGTTGCTATGGTGTGAGGCCAAGAGGTTTTATTGAAGAGTGCATGCTTTTTAGCCACTTTACATGTTGGGGAAGACCATGACTGCCTGCTTTAGAGCCAGGAGTATGATGTCCCAGTGAACTCCCTAAATTACTTTGAAAAGGAAGAATTTATACTGAAAATTTAAGCATGAAAAAAATATGTAAGAATACACAGTAGAAGGAGGGAAAGGACATTAATAAAAATTGTCAGGACATAGGAGTTCATTGTTTTGAAATCTGACTGTCCGTCTTCTGCTATCCTCATTCCACATCTTCGTGCATTTGTGAGGCGCTTCAGTTGTTTCTGATTCTTTGTGGCCGTATGGACTGCAGTTCCCCAGGCTCCTCTGTCCATGGGATTCTGCAAGCAAGAATACTGGAGTGGGTTGTCATGGATCGAACCCACATCTTCTATGTCTCCTGCACTGCAGGTGGATTCTTTACCTACTGAGCCGCCTGGAAAGCCCTTACACAAATCCATCTTACTTCAGTTCTGAGTTAACATCTCATCACAGCAGCAGAATGAAGCTCTGTGTCATAAGGTATGATTTCTGCTGCTGTAGGTTAGGCATGAGAGATGGGTGTGAAAGCTTATACCCTCTCCCTGCCATCCTTGGGGAAGGGAATGAGTCCAGAGGAATTGGAATATGAAAAACCACAGCCTCTATACATTTTTTCTATCTTATACTATTTCAGTAATACACAATACACGATTTACCTAAAATTGCCACTTCCCTATTTTTAAAATACAAAATGAAGGAAAGGTCTTACAAAGAATTGTGCTTCTGTACTTTACCAACTTCAGAAGGAGACAGGAGAGGAGACATGTGTTAGAATGTGCTTTCTATGTTAAAAAAAACTAACTTCCTTTACTTCAACCTTTTTATGGAGAGTAAAGCCACATTGCCCAGTAAGAATTCCAGAGTCCACTCATTTCCAAGATACCTGGTGTAAAATAATCACAGAACCACAAACTTATAGACTGGAAAGAAATCACTGGGATGGTATCATTTATTATGTTAATGAGGAAAATGACTTCTCCAAATCATAGCTGTAGTTGGTGGCTGGTGCATGATTGGAAAAATTTCTTCTGAAATATATTTCATACTGTATGTAGAGCTCATATATCACTTAATTTTTCATGGCTTGTCCACTTTAACCTGGTAACACAGTATTCAGTGATCTGTAAACTTTTAGAAAGGCTCTACCTGGCTCTGTTCATACCCCATAGCATTTATCAAGGGCTTCCCTGTTGGCTCAGTGGTAAAGAATCTACCTGCAATGCAGAAGACCCAAGTTCGATCCCTGGGTTGGGAAGATCCTCTGGAGTGGGCATAGCAACCCACTCCAGTATCCTTGCCTGAGGAACCCCATGGGCAAAGGAGCATCATGGGTTACAGTCCACAGGGTCTCACAGAGATAGAAACAAATAAAATGACTAAGCAGCAGCAGCAGCATCTACCTGAATCTCTTGCCCATCATTGCACTTGAAGAATAGGCTGAGATGGGAAGCAAGAGGTGGTGGTTTGGGGGTGAATGGAGGAGCAATCGGAATTACTTGCTTTTGGATGAAGATGTGAAAATCAGCAGATTCTTAACCTTGCAGCATTCGATGGCTATTCTAAACCTAAAGCTTTCTATGTAGAGGAGAGAGAATTTACATTTTTACTTTAATCCTGATATCAAAAGGAAATCTGTGGAATGAAACCTTATTAAGTGAAACTCACAATAAAAATAAATAAATAATGAAAGGTGGCATGAAAACCCTCGCTAACAGAAGCTGCTGAATCTCTCGCACCTCTTAGAGAGATTAATCCCTTCCTACAGGCCAGACTCTAATTATAAACCATTCTAATTAGTCAGGAAGTAGGACTGCTGTTTCTTATTGAGGAAAAAGTCTAGGAAGAGATGCTACTACTGTATGAGAACGCCAGAACGAGGCAAAGAATTTAGGTGCTAACGCAAGTCCATCGTTTCGTACCATAAAGCTTATTTGCTTGCATCAGTTGGCTGCTGCCTATATATTTTTATGGGACATCTGCAGTTTACTTTGCTGTTTTAAGTTCACTATAGTTTCAGTTTCATTGTAGCAACACTTTAAACTTAAAATAAGCGTTATTCAAAATATTATTTTGACTTATGTTATTTTGTCTTTACATTAAATGTATCTTCACAAGTTTCAAGTGCTCTAGGGCAAAAAGAAAATCTTCTAGGGTAAAGCCTTAAACATTCCAGATATAATGAGTTTGTTATACATTATCTTGCTTGTTTTTTTCCTCTGGACTGTTTTCACTTGGGTTCCTTTCATATCCCAGTTAGCAAAGGAATTGACCAGAACTAAGAACAGCCCTAGAGCAATAGCTAGATTTCTGCTGTGCTTGTCAGATACTGTCTGACCACTGATTACTGCCCAAGGGGAATTTGTTTCCATTATAAACTTTTTGGTGCGTTCTCATCACTGTGGAAACAGCCATTCTCTCTCTCATGAGAAACTTCTGGGTGAAACTGAGAAAAGCATGAGCTTCTAAATTTTCTTCTTATTTTAAATCCTGGGTTTGTATGGTATTTTAAGGGATAAGATGAAAGATGGGCCTCTTCATATCACTGAGATCAGGAGAACATTGTAATAATTGATGACACAAATATGATCTACCTGGAAACTTGCCTCAGGCAAATCAGCATGAATCACGGTGGAGAAGCACAGCAGGAACCTGTCCTTTTCCTTACCTTTCACCTATGGAAAATAGACAAAGTCATCAGTTCTGTGTTATGAGGAAAGCTTCCAATCACATAGACTGCATTAGTCAGAGTCTTATGAGGAAACAGAATTTATAGCTTTACATGTAATTAATGAAGGGAACGTTTACAGAGTTATGAGCAGATCTGTTGTTTTAGTTGCTAAGTTGTGTCTGACTCTGTGACTGTATGGACTGCAGCCTCCAGTTTCCTTTGTCCATGAGATTTTTCAGGCAAGAATACTGGAGTGGGTTGCCATTTCCTTCTGCAGGGGATCTTCCTCACCCAAGGAGCAAACCCTTATCTCCTGCATTGATAGGTGGATTCTTTATCACTGAACCACTAGAAAAGCCTCATGGGCAGGTTTACAGGAACAAAAAGAAGATAATGAAGCTCCATTGTTGAGAACTGCAAGAATTGCACACAGAAACTGCAGTCAAAGGTCTTCAGGGACTGGCCAATGGAACTATGGAAGATGGGATACACTATAGGAGCACATGGTAGGTCAGACAAGTATGGAGGAGACAACAGACTCCCGTAATCTGCTTTGAGGGGTGGGAGTGGATGCAAATGGAGAAAAACTAACACAGAAGAAATGGATCCATGGCTAGAAGGAGTCCCTAGATAGATTCCTTTTGTCTACATAAGAAGGAAACTCAGAAATAATGAGTTTCTGTTTATGTTTTAAATATTTCAAATTAAAAAAAAAAATTTTTTTTTAAATTTGCACCCTGGTCTGGATGCTTTTCTTTAAGGGTATTCTCTTGTTTGCACAGTTACAAGGTCAGCATTTGAGTCGGGGTGCCCCTTTAAATTTTGCACCATATATGCCTCACTTGTTTCATCTTCATCTATGTCTTCTGGTTGAAAAGTTTTCACACAGTTTCAAGTAGAAGTGGATCTAATAGAGGGATTCTAGGTGCAAACTCAGCATCCCAGTCTTTTATGGATAGGATGTGGCACTCTGTGGAAAAATGCAGCTGTAGCTGATTTATGTTGATGGATGGCAGAGGCCAACACAATATTGTAAAGCAATTATCCGACAATAAAAAAATGAAAAGGAAAAAATGCAAACATAAGAATATGAGGAAATGGAAGAATTCTTTTAACTGCCTCAGTATTATTGATACTGATATTCTAGTCACATGAAATTCCTATATCCTCCTCCCTGGTGCCAAACACTTCAAATGTTTGCATGGGCTTGGCCTTGAGACTAATTTTTATGCTTAATCTACTCAGAACATTCTGCATCCCAGTCTCCACTCTAAGACTCCTACTACTCTTAAAGGTTCAGCTTAAATGCTTGTCCACATCTGTGACTCCTTTATCAGAGAGAATTGTTGGCTGAAATATAAATTCCTTTATGACTAGGAAGTTGCCATAACTGAGTACTTCTTATGCTAGATATAAAGTCAAATAACAAATAATCTGAGTTGCGGTCTGGAATGTTGGTCATGATTTATGTTGTATATAAAAGACAACATTTATGAAGACACAGTAGGACTGCATTTCCCTGTCCCTTTGAAGTTGTGTTACTTTCTCTGGTCAATGAAATATGATATAGGATGAATGTTTCATATTGAAGTGGAAGCCTTTAGAGCTAGCTCATGATCCTCATATTTCCTTTGAACTTCCAAAATGTCACGAATGTTGGAACTCTATTGATCTATATTTTCAAATGAGCAGTATGTGGATCAGAGTCTCCCATTGACCTGAGATGGACATGTTGGTTAAGTGATCAGGAAACATTTTTGCTTTAAGCCACTGTAATTACCCATTAATGACTAAAACAGAAATTTTAAGAAATACCACTGTTATGGACTGAATGTGCACATTCTTATAAAAGTCATATGTTGAAATTTGAACCCCAATGTGATGGTTTATGAGATGGGACCTTTGGACAGTGATGAGATCATGAGGATGGAACCTTCATGAATGGGATTACTTCCCTTATAAGAAGAAATATGAGGTCTTGCTTCCATTCTTTCTATTGTCAACTATTTAAAAACCAGGAAGCTGGTTCTCATCACAACTCATCCATCCTGGCACCATGATCACAGACTTCCAGTCTCTGGAGATGTAAGACATATGTGTGTGTTATGATAGCAACTTAGTCTATGGTGATTTGTTAGAGCAACTCAAACTAAGACTGCCAATATTGACTCTATTGGCATAGTTTATTCCCCACTGCCTGAAAGAAAAAAGAAAAACACCTTTATCAAGCAATGTCATCTAAAATAGTGAATAAAACTGCATAGAGGACTCTTAATCGGGACATCCTTCAAGAAATATTAGTGAGAACAAATACATCATGAACAAACATGGCTGTGCTTTAGTGTATGTGTGGTGAAGGAGGGGAGTTGAGGCCATGAAGAAAGCTGTTTGCATGTAAGAGAAGTTTTGAGATGGAGAACTGTTCTGGAAATATAAGTGCATAAGTAAAGCTGGCCCAGATTATCAAGTAAGCAGAGTTCATAAAATCCTAGCATCAAAGGATTGAGGAAGATCTTCAAAGGTCACTTGGTTCATTCACCTCCTTTCAAGTGGGATCACATCAAAACCATCCCAGAAAAATGAGAAGTTATTCTATTTTTAAAGCTTTCTGTAGAAAAAGATTCTCTCTGACAGAACTGCTTTTCAGCTCATGTTAAAATCTCTATTCTGAAAGATATGCCTCACTCACATTCAGGACACTTAGTATAACACTCAGCTAGGGCTGCCATACAAATTACCATGAATTGGATAACTTTAAACATAGAAGCTTATTTTCTCACTGTTCTGGAGGCTAGAAGTTTGAAGTCAAGATGTTAGCAGGGTTATGCTCCATCTGAAAGCTCTAGCAGAAAGTCCTTTCTTGTCTCTTCCTAGCTTCTGGTGACTCTCAGCAGTCTTTGGCTTCCCTGACTTATAGCTGTATCACTCCAGTTTCTGCCTCGATTGTCACTTGGCTTTCCTCCCTGCATGTGTCTTAGTGTGTCTTCATCTCTCCTTACAAAGACACCAGTCATTGAATTTAGGATCCATCCTAAGGCAGTGTGAGTTCATCCTAACTTAACTAATTACAACTGCAAAGACTATTTACAAATAAGGTCATATTTTGAGGTTCTAAGTAGACACAGATTTTTTGAGGATACTGTTCAATATATTAAGTCATCCTCTGCGTTACTTGTTCAGAGTCTGAGCACATCAATGATTTTCTTTTTTAAATTGCACCCCTAATTGATCTTTCTTGCAGTCAATGTGAATTTTATAGTGTTGCTAATGGAGATGATTTTCATTTAATTATTTTTCTTGATGGCTTAAATTAATGCAAAATCGTTTTCAAATGTCAGCATGAACATGGTCATTGCACTGATGTTTGGTAGGAGGAGAGAAATAAGCCTACGACCCAGAAATTTAACTTGAGAAGGTAATAATATAGTCACACTAGTTGATTTAATGAATGAAATGAACACAGTTGATACACACAATAAGTCAAGATGTATAATGACATAGTGCATAGTTTGGGGTTCTCTTGGGGCCAAAAATGATGTAAAAGCTGTGGAGAGAGGAAACGTGAGACATGCTGAAGTAATTAGAAAGATTTTAGAGAAGACAGAGAAGACATAGGGTAGATAGGATTTTATAAAAGGATACATTATATTCAGTTGGAAGAGTGAGTGAGTGAGTGATAGTTGCTCAGTCATGTCTGACTCTTTGCAACTCCATGGACTGTAGCCTGTTAGGCTCCTCTGTCTATGAGGGAATTCTCCAGGCAAGAATACTAGAGTGGGTTGCCATTTCCTTCTCCAGGTCAGTTGGGAGAACTACACGATAAAGCAGTAGAGTTGGCAAAGGAGTAACCATCAGGAGAATTGATGGGCCACAGAGATCTAGGCACAGAACTTTTGTAATGACAAAAGCAGGGTTTTGGTTTGTAAAGATAAACCAGGGCCTGCATGCAAAAGACTTTCAATGTCAAATTAACTTCAAATATTTCCCTGTAGATAGTGGAGAGCCTCTGGAAGTATTTGATCCCTGGAGGAAGATGATGGAGATGATGGAGGAGGTGATGAACTCAGTGATAGAGTGAAGGTTATGCTTCAGTAGGCATGGCGAATCACTCCAGTATTCTTGCCTGGAGAATCCCATGGACACAGCAGCCTTGCAGGTGACAGTCCATAGGGTCACAGAGTCATACATCGCTGAAATGACTGAGCACACACACACAAATGCTTTAAATATAGGAAATTAAAGATCCTTGCAATTGTCCAGAAGAGCTTTGGGGGTTTATTTACTATTAAATAATAGGAATTAATGGCCTGGATGTTAGCACATGGAAATTATTTGATCCAGAGAAGATATGCCACTGAAGGAATTGTATTGTCTTCTAGGGATAGTCTATGAGAAAACACACTTTCCTTTCCCATGAATTCCTCAAGATAGAAGCACATCAGTATCACCCCCAATATGTGAAATCTGCTGCTTTGGCTGCTCTCCACTTAACCTGAGTTTCAATTGAAAGAATAAAGAAAAGTACATTCTTAGCCTTCTCTGTTGGAAAAAATAATTTCCTTATTCAGCAAAAGATAATGTAAGGTTGCCCTGTTAACTCAGCCTTGCAGAAAACATTTCTGTCAGTTGTCATGAGCTTCGTTCCTTTCACCTCAGGCAGGTGGTAAAGGCATTTTGCAAAAGAGGATTCCAAATTAGGTTAAGCACCAATATAGGGAAGTGGCCTGGCCCATCCTGGTGGGAAAAGATTCAGAGACTGCTCAAGTATATCCAAATTCACCTCTTAAAGCCATGTTTCAGTGCAGCTCTTGGGAGAATAAAAATGGAGGGAATGGTTGACTTGGAGGCCTTTCAAATTTTGTTTTCATTGGCCTTGCCCAATTCTCAGGCCTGGACACCTTCATAAATGACCACTTGCCTTATTTCAGCCAGACATTGTTTTCTCTGGGTTGTCTTAATGCCTCTTCCTTCTAAAAGTATTGGACACTCTTTGTTCCCAGGGCAAGTGCACATTAAAAATGTATTCTCTGTTGAAACTTTCATAAGACACAAAAGGGTAACTTTTGAATGGAAAAATGCCAGATCCCAGAGAGTGTGTTTGATAGTATTAGCTATTTTCTTAACTTCTTAACATATAATTTTCAGAAATTCATTTTTTCAGTCAATATCTGAATTAAGTAGTCTCACTCAAATTGTTGCATGCAACTGTAGTTCATTTTCACAAGTATATACTATTCTACTGTGTTATTACATTCTCCTGAGGATTTGCACGTGTGTGTGTGTGTGTGTTTCCCCAGATTTTCTCTTTTTATACATGGTACTGCTATGAACATTCTTTTTTATACATTCTGGTGAATATGTGCGAGCATTTTGTCCCAGGTATGAACAAAAATTTCAAGTTACTGGGCTTATAGTTTATATGAGTGCCCAATTTTACAGAATAATATAAATTTGTGTTTCAAAGTCGTCATATGTTTTTACTATCACCAGCACTAAGAGATCCTACTGATCTTTCAACATTTGGTAATGTAGACATTAATTTTAGTCAATCAAATGGCTCTAAATATCCTGCTTTGTGTTATATTTGCATTACTCTTATTTACATTTGAATACCTCTTTCATAGATTTCATGATTATATGTGTTTCCTCACTGTACCTATTTTTTAGTGGGTATGCCAAATTATTGTTAGATATAGTTCTCTCTCTTAGTCCATTCAGTCTGGCTTACAAACTCATTTTCATTTCTTTGGATTTTCCCAGTGTCCATAATCTTGTCTTGTTGGCAGCAGTTTCCACTATAAGATGAACGGCTTCTGTGAGTGACTTCCTGCGTTTCCCCAACAGGAAAGCCTATACTAAGAGCTAGGATTTATGTGATGCTGGTGCTGGGCACAAAGCAAGAAGACACAGTGTTCCCTAATTCCTGCTTTTTAGGAACTTGAATTTTGAATAAATAGTCACATTCATCTAAATCCTCACCATTTAGCTTACCACTTGTCAGTTTACTTTTCACTTTCAGGTTTTCTTTTATCCCGCCCAAAGTGGAAGTGTATTGTAATTTTTATTTATAACCCTCAAGAAATTGAGACATATTAACACTTATTTTTAAATATATTGATAATACTTTTGATTTTTAGCAATACAGGGGCTTCCTTGGTGGCTCAGAGGATAAAGCATCTGCCTGCGGTGCAGGAGACCCAGGTTCGATCACTGGGTTGGGAAGATCCCCTGGAGAAGGAAATGGCAACCCACTCCAGTACTCTTGCCTGGAAAATCCCATGGACAGAGGAGCCTGGCGGGCTACAGTCCACGGAGTCGCAAAGAGTCGGACATGACTGAGCGACTTCACTTCACTTCACTTTTGATTTTTAGCAATACATAGAATATGAAACATATTAATCTGACAAATTAAACCTGTAGTCATCTCCACAGGAAAATTTTTCAACTGCCCATTTGACTTTGTGCTTTTAATATACAGCCTCTGTCTGACCACTTTCCATATCACAGAGACTGAAGATATATACCACATTCAAGACTCCTGAATTATACTTCAATTTAAGACTTTGCAGAATCTAACTTCAAAGCTATTCAAAAGAAGAACTTTGTGGGTTACCCAACTTCAAAGTGTACTTTACTTAACATCTTTAAACAGAGCAATCTAAGAGACAAAGACACAGGCTAAAGTCAAAGCAATTTTAAAGACATCATACATCCTTGTCTTTGCTGTTAGTTTTCCTCTCAATTTACTAAAACCTGTTGCCCATCCAAACACGTGCCCAAGAGCATACTACAGGGTATGTGTAGGGTGGGGGGGTTGTACTCACAAACTCGCCCTTATCATCCCCTTAAATTTATTTGCTTTTTATTAATTGTTTCTTAATATATCTACCTCCAGTTCATTGACTAAGTATAAGATTTTCTTTTTAAACAAATACAAAAGCCTATTTCTAAAAGTCATACCATGAGACTGTCACAACATCTGACAAATATTCAAAGCCAAGGATATGACCTAGCAAGTCTGAATACATTCTCTCATTTTCCCCATATTTTAACATTTATCTCTCCTTCATTCAGTAGCATTTGTCAACCTGCCTCTATCCATGGCAGCCCTTCTTATTTTAATGCTCTCACTCTTATCCACAAACTAAATTTACATTTCTTGCAGTTATAAATTTTATTTTGTTGAGAAATATTACTTCAAGAAGACTGAAGTCCAATGAACTCTCAAAGACAAGACTTTCTGAAGAAAAACCCTTCCCATTCTTACTAGCCTAGAATAGGAAAGAACAAATGAAAAATAACAAAATAAGGTTCTATATCATTCTGTAAAGTTGTTCTGTCTAGTCTTATCTATCAAAGAACATTGGTAGAGGATGAGGGAGTAGATCAACCAGCCCTGTGAGTTGAGTCTAACTCTGCAAAGGTGTTTGTGAATTTATTGCCTATGAAATATAATAATGTTGATAAAGTATGACATTAGGATATATAGCATATACTTAATTGTGTCTCATTTCAGGTATATGTTCTTCAGTTATTTAAAATTATAGAAATCTGTGGAAGCAAAACACTTCATGGATTATTTGTTCGGGATCCTTACTTGATAAGTAACATGATTATATCATTTATTATCAAAATGTGGATACTTTTGATAATGAAAAGGGATGTAATTAATAATTAGGCATTGACAACAGACATAAGCAGAGACTAAGGGAAGCAATAAGGGGCACATGTCAGGCTAGTTCTAAGGTATAAGGCAGTTAAGTGGTATAGCCACATGTGTTATAAGTGGCACAGAACACAGGAAAGCTGGCTCAAAGTGTCCCATGAGGAATTCATTAGAACTGAATTAGCTTCAATCAGAAAATGGGCATTGATAATAAAATTGCCCAAAGTCTGAAGATGAATAATACCAAACTGCTGACCTAAGATAAATGGAACTAATGTTATAACTTTACTCTCCCATCTTCTCACTAGACTTAAGATGGTAAAGAATTCTGACAGCATGTCTTCCCCTTGGGCACCAAACCAAGCTGACAGGATCCACTCTGATGTGACCAATTTGTTAACAAAAAGCATGATGAGCTTCTGCACATATGTACTTATTTCACCAGCTCTCTGGGTTCAGAATGAATGTGTTCTGGGTCTGATACAGGAAGGAGTAATCAACTGAGGTGGTTCTTCATTCTTTATTTTTCCTGTTTTGCCATTTAGCACCATTAATGAAAGTCATGTCTGCTATTTTTATTTCTTTTGCTTTGAGTTTAGCATGCTCTGAACACCTACTGGGTACCAAAAATATGCAAGGGGGTTTCACATATATCACTGCTATTTATTACGTTTTGAGATTTGAATACTTTCTCTTACCAGTGACTCAGATGAATATGGTTTTGCATCTTATAGCCTGCCCACTTCAGTGTGGGTCCTAAGGTTACATGGAAAGCCCTCTACAGGACTCTTTCTGTCAGTTTTCTCATAGTCAGGGAAACGTTTACTAAAATTTCTGTTTCAGAAATGATCCCACTCATATTCCCATCTTCACTCACAAAAAAGAAAACAAAAAATGAAATTCCCACTATTTAAGAACAGTGAAGACATGCTTGGATTTTCTTAGATATATTTTGCAAAGGAAATTTGGAGTAGAAGAGTCCAGGGTGAATCTCTGGTTCATACTGAACAAATCTATTGAAGAGTTATGAGGAGAAGCCTTCCCTAGGCCTTATAGGGATCTTGCCCAAAAGAAGATTAAAATCTGTGAGAAGAAATAATTCAAGGACATAAATGACTATATCATAAGGCATATTGTAGCATAACAAAATTCAAAGATTGTGTTTTCAAAGTTTCATGTAGCGAAAAGGAGACACATTTTTCACAGAGAACATTAAATTTAAGGTGGAACTTGAATAAGTCAGTAACATTCTGACAGATAAATATAAGGAAAGAAATTTTTCAAGCAGAAAAAAATAGCATAAATTGGGGCACAGAAACAAGAAAACACACAAAAGATAAGATTACAGAATAGACAAAATCAAATCTTACCTAGAATTTGGGGGCAAAATGCAAATGGTCCTAGATAAAAGTAAGTCAAATTACTTCTAAATCCCTTCTCAAGTAAAACATAAGGGGCACATTCTAGCATATTCAAAACAAGCACTATTTTATTACAAAAAATGCTAAGGTATGAGACTTTTTTCTTTTTAAATCTGTGTCATGAACATTATTTCATTTAATTTTCACAATATACCTGTGGTATAGGCAAGGCTCCTATTTGCCTCTTGTGCGTTGGTTCGCTGAGATAAATAGAGGTTTATTGCTGCCCTGGTGGGATGGGTAATGCCTTTTCCCTCCTGCTCTCACTCACTAGAAGCAAAAGTGCTTGGTCCAAGAGCAATACCTTTTCACATGCAGGAGGCTTGCTTTCCTGTTGAGATTTTATTTGAGTTTTGAAAGTGGGACAATGCATTTGTCAAGCAACTTCAGTGGATTAAGCCACTACTTCAGCCATGCTAATAAGACCGCTGCACTCAAACTGTGAGCAGAACCTTGCCAACTCCAAACTGCCGCTGCCCGGCCGTCTCATCAGTCCACCTGCCGTGCACCTAGCACTTCGGTCCTAACTCCTAGGCCCAGTAGACTGAATATCAGCTCTGGCTTCAGGCCTTGGCCTCTTCTGCTCTGATGCCGCTGCCTACACCCCTCATTGCTATCTTCTGGCCCAGCATCCATCCCCCTCATGCCACTGACCAGGTTCTGGGCTGGCAGAGACCATTGTGCAGATGGGGTCAGTATGAATGGCCAAGTGGCAAATCAAAGCAAATGCAGATGGGAACACAAGGTGTGGATGAGAATCCTGGATCCAAATATGATGGGGGTTTAGAGAGATTAAAACTGCTAATTAGCGGCTTTGGAACCATCCTCATTGGCTAAATAATAAATAAAAATTTATCTGAGTTGGTTTTACTAGTAAATCTAATTCAGGGGCTATGCCAAAAGGCAATGGATTCAGCTAGTTTTAATCCCTGAGGGTCATATGCAGGTGTAAGATGTAGTGTAAGAGCCGTACTTTATTTGCATGTGATTAGCCTGTGATTTACAGGCTTTACTTTAGACTACAGTTTGTTCTCAGTCTCTTTTTAAGTGAAAAAATTCTTTAATTTTCTTCTTTGAAGATGATTTTGTTTACCTGTTCCTATGCTTCCCTGCCCACAACCCCCATGGCTTAAGTCCTAACAGATAAACTCAGGTGGAAGAATGTGTCATGGAATCAACATGATAACAGACGAAGATTCCTAGGCTTCAGTTAGTAAGCATCATGAATGCGCTGAGCCTTCTGAATTTCCCCTTCCCCAAATCGATTCAGAAAGCATACAGAAAAGAACATGCCAGTCAGCTGGAGTGGAAAATATACTCCTTTGGCATAGGATTAATTAGGTTTGCAGTTCTTTATGTTTTAAGCAGTGAGTGAACTTATTTGAGTTTCAACTGTTCATGGCAATCACATGGGAGTAACAATTTCTATCTTGTGTCTTCATATCCTGACAGGAGCAAAAGAGGTAGGGAGGGCATGCAAATACTTACTATAAATATTGATTCTGTCTTTATTTTTTGATATTTTTTTCATATGGAACTTTGCATTGATTTTTATTTTTTAAATATTCCACTGAAATAAATATTATCTTGATTAATACATTTTTGCGCCCTTTAAATTTAGTTTTTGAGGTAAATATCTAACTTAACTCATTCTAGTCCTCAACCTGGGCAAACGCTATGTGGTGGTACAGCCATAAAGGGTTTTAGCCAACCAGATACTGCTGCAAAAAGAAAAATACTACTGAGAGCACCAGATGTCTCAGTCAGTTCAGAAGAAACACTGGCACCCTAGGACGTGTCGAAAAAATAAAAATGTTGACATTGTTAGCATGACATTGTTAATCCTGAAACCTTCTCCAGAAGAAATTAATAAATCTTTCCACTCGTTGCCCTTGAGGATGAAGTCCCAACTTCTTAGTTCAGTTTCCAGAATCCGCTACACCATAGTCCTTTGCGCCCCTTGAACACTGACTCTTAAATCACCATTATTGACCTGTTGGTTCAGTTGCTCATCACTACTTCTCAGATCCCATTCTCAGTTCAGATTATTGACTCTCTTGTTCAGCTTTCCTGTAATTTATTTGTTCTACTGAGCAGAGAAAAGCACTAACCAACTTGCGAGTTTGAACTGAATCCATACTTCTCTGCCAGGCCTTTCTAGATGATTCTGGACCAGCATGACCTCCCTTCCTAATATACACCTGATTATTGCTTCCTGGTATATGAGTTAGGGACATCAGTTTCTACTGCTATTTAACTGTTTTGTACATGTGTTTTGTTTTGATTTTTCTCCAATGAGTTGGTAAAATCCTAAAGAACAGTTTGGCAAAATATCAAATCCAAGAGAACATCTTAAGATTTAATTTTCCACCTATAAATTTTTACTTATGAATTCTTACACACTTACTCATTCACTCATGTGCATGTTTGCTCTCTTTATGAAGATCTATAAGGCTGCCATACATTTCAAGCTGTATCATTTATATCACATAATTTTTATCTTTAAGCATTTAATTTAGGGTATGCTTAAATCTTATCCTGAAATCTTTCTAGTGGTTTCTTGTGAATCAGTTGAGCTGCCTAACTTGATTACTAATTCTTTTGTGGCAGGAAATATGATATCCACTTCTCCTGGGTCATCTTTAGTAACCTCCAAAGACCACAATGGGCTTCCCAGGTGGCAAAGTGGTGAAGAATCTGTCTACCAATACAGGAGACACCAAAAATGTGTATGTGATTCCTGGGTCCGGAAGATCCCCTGGATTAGGAAATGTCAACCCGCTGCAATAATTTTGCCTGGAAAATACCTGACAGGCTGCCTTCCATTGGGTCACAAAGCATCCGACATGACTGAGCACACAGCACACAAAGCCCACTATAGGGTTCTAACAATATACAGCTCAGACTTTCGAGTGAATAAACCAATACTTCTGGTTTTAGTAGGAAAAAACATCATTAACTTTTCCATGGGTATTCTACCTAAAGTGCTTCATATTTTAGGAATTCATTCTTTATAACTTGATTAAATGTTTACCTTCATTGTGAACTTTCCTGAACTGTGTAGATAGTTGCTAAATGAATTTTCTGATGTAAAGAAAAAAGCTAACAGGAAAATTTAGAAACATATATCTTTCCTTTATATTCTACTTCTTTTTAAAATCATATTTACAGACAATAAACTCTCAGGACTTCTTTTGATATTTCATCGCAAGTACATCAAAAGCCATCTCATAATCTGTACCCATTTTTCATCAAGAGTTAGCCAAGGCAGAAAAACATGGGATGGAGGGTGTTGGCAAAGTTCACCTTTAATTAAATATCAAAAAAAAGCATAAGTTATTTTAAACTGGAATAGGATCTCAACAACAGAACAATGCAGGGAGCAAGAATAGTGGTCAATCTATTAATCCTGTCATGGTTGTCATGCGTTATTTGTATCATGTTTATCTCCAGCTTTCTTACAAATAGTTTTTCAGACTCCATGACTTGCTGTGAAATCATTCTTCCAGAAGGAAATATGATTTCCTATATCTAGTCAAGTGACCTCAATTTAACATGAAATATGACAGGACCTTAAAAGATAAATTCTTATGCTGAAATTTTGCTTTCAAAGTTGCATTGCATCATCTTAAAGTTAGCAGCTTTTAATTGGAGCATCATTTATTTCCCACAGTTGGGTTCACTTTTCATATTAGTGTGCTCCCATTTCTTTATATTTTCAACCAAAGTGTTAAATAAACTGGTGGTATACTGGACATACTGGCTCATAAACACCAATTTTTAAATTTTCTGGAATATTGAAAGCCAATCATTAAAAAGAGTTAGTATTAAAATTAAATCACATTCACTTCACTTAAATATAAAACACATACAACATTAAAAACTAATTAAAAAGAATACCCACCAACATATCTTCCTAAACATTTTATTGCATGTTACCATTTATGGTTTTTAGGATAGTTATGTTCATGCAGAAAAACTATACAAGAAAGATCTTAATGACCCAGAAACAACAATGTGGTCACTCAGAACCAGATGTCCTGGGGTATGAAGTCAAATGGGCCTTAAGAAGGATTACTACCAACAAAGCTGATGGAGGTGACAGAATTCCAGCCAATTAAAATCTTAAAAAATGATACTATTAAAGTGCTTCATTCAATATGTCAAAAAATTGGTAAAACTCAGCAGTGGCCACTGGAAAAGTCACTTTTTATTCCAACCCCAAAGAAGGGCAGTGTCAAAGAATGTTAAAACTACCATACAATTGCACTCATTTCACATACTAGTAAGGTTATGCTCAATATCCTTCAAGCTAGGCTTCATCAGCATATAAACTGACAACTTCCAGACAATACAAGCTGGGTTTAGAAAAGACAGAGGAATCAGAGATCAACTTGCTAACATCCACTGAATCATGAAGAAAGCACAGGAATGAGAGAAAAACATCTACTTCTGCTTCACTGACTACGCAAAAGCCTTTGACAATGTGGATGGCAACAAACTGGAAAATTCTTAAACAGATGGGACAATCAGACCATCTTACCTGTTCTGAAAAATCTGTATGCAGGTCAAGAGGCCTGGACATGGAACAATGGACTCATTGAAAATTAGGAAAGGAGTATGACAAGGCTGTATACTTAAATTATATGTAGAGTACATCATGCAAATTGGCAGGCTGTGTGACTTACAAGCTGGAATCAAGATCGCCAGAAGAAATATCAACAACCTTAGAAATGCAAATGATGCCACTATAATAGAGAAGGTGAAGAGAAACTAAAGAGCCTCTTGATGAGGGTAAAAGGGGAGAGTGAAAAAGCTGGCTTGAGACTCAGCATTAAAAATAACTGAGAACATGGCGTCTGGTCCCATCACTTCATGTAAAATAGATGGGGAAAAAGTGGAAACAGTGTCAGATTTTATTTTCTTGGAATTCAAAATCACTGCGGATGGTGACAGCAACCTTGAAATTAAAAGATGCTTGCTGCTTGGGGGAAAAACTATGACAAACCTAGACAACATATTAAAAAGCAGAGACATCACTTTGCTGACAAATGTCCATATAATCAAAGCTATGGTTTTTCCAATAGTCATGTATGAATGTGAGAGTTGAGTTATATAAGGCTGAGCATCGAAGAATTGAGGCTTTTGAATTATGGTGCTGGAGAGGTCTCTTGAGAGTTCCTTGGACAACAAGAAGATCAGTCAATCCTAAAGGAAATCAACACTGAATGTCCATTGTAAGAACTGTTGCTGAAGCTGAAGCTTCAATACTTTGGCTGCCTAATGCAAAGAGTCAACTAATTGGAAAATACTCTGATACTGGGAAATACTGAAAGCAAAAGGAGAAGGGGAGACAGGATAAGTTGGTTAGATAGCATCATGACTCAGTGGACATAAATCTGAGCAAACTCCATGAGATAGTGGAAGACAGAGAGTCTGGCATGTCACAGTCCATGGGGTTGCAAAGAGTCAGATACAACTTAGCAACTAAACAACTGCCAACAAATGTTTATTCCATCTTGACAGTGGGAAAGCCATACAACGATTTGCTACTGCTCATCTCTTCCCAACCCCACATTTAGTTGCATCATATCCATAGCTTGAAATTCACAGAAATAAGCAAACATTATAAATTAGGGCTTGACTTAATGTTTTGCTAATTGTCTTGAAGTAATAAAGTGGTGGAGCAGGTGTTATTAACATACATACATATATATATATATATATATATATCTATATATATATATATATATATATCTCAGAGAAGGCAATGGCACCCCACTCCAGTACTCTTGCTTGGAAAATCCCATGGACAGAGGAGCCTGTTAGGCTGCAATCCATGGGGTCACTAAGAGTCGGACACAACTGAGCGACTTCCCTTTCACTTTTCACTTTCATGCATTGGAGAAGGAAATGGCAGCCCACTCCACTGTTCTTGCCTGGAGAATCCCAGGGATGGGGGAGCCTAGTGGGCCGCCGTCTATGGGGTCGCACAGAGTCAGACATGACTGAAGTGACTTAGCATTAGCATATATAAATATATATACACACACACACACACATATATATGTCAAAGTTTAATGTGTCATGCCATATGGCCTTTATATTGAAAATAGCACAAAAACTGAGGAAACATTTTTCCAGCATTTGAAACTATTATCCAAAAATTTAGATGTCATTTCTGAATGTGAAGCTTGTGCATGTCTTCATTATTTATTTCTTCTTACTTGGAAACAGACACAGAATATCAACCAACTGTCCAAACTGTACTTATTAGTCATTTGTAGTCATAGATGGACCTCAGCTGTAAAAGCAGTAAAAATCAAAACACCATCCAGAGAGTATCAATTGCCTATATAGAATCTGCAGTAAGTAGTATATATTTTGTTATAATTTCTAATTTATGTGACATATCTATTTATTTTTACTTTCTAAAATTTATGAGATAAATATGTATGGGTACACACAGACACACACATACACACAAGGCTTGGGCTTTTGGGGGGAGGAGAGCCAAACCACGTTTCACATTTGGCAGCACAGTACTGCAGATAACTAAAGTGTTATCAGATAACTAAAACTTTTATCTAATAAAGATATAAGATGTGACCTCCTTCTGAAATCCATTGATTATTGGACAGTAAGATTGGAGACCTTCCCCTAGAGCCTTAAATAAAACCTTATAAAGTTTGACTACCCATAGGTTACCTAACTCGGAGAAGGCAATGGCACCCCACTCCAGTACTCTTGCCTGGAGAATCCCATGGGTGGAGGAGCCAGGTGGGCTGTAGTCCGTGGGATTGCTAAGAGTCAGACTCGAATGAGCGACTTCACTTTCAATTTTCACTTTCATGCATTGGAGAAGGAAATGGCAACCCACTCCAGTGTTCTTGCCTGGAGAATCCCAGGGACGGGGGAGCCTGGTGAGCTGCCCTCTATGGGGTCGCACGGAGTTGGAAATGACTGAAGCGACTTAGCAGCAGCAGCATGTTACTTAACTGGTCACAGAGGATCAGAAAAAAAGTGCATAATTTAGTGTAAGTTCTTACATAGCAAGAAAAAGACATGATCTTGACTCCCAATTCAGTTTATAGTTTCAATGTTGTCTATTGACAACTCATTTTACTTTTCTGCAAGCACAAATAAAGGAATACATGATCTTACTAGTTCCCAAACATCACTGCATATAGAAATTAACTGCAGCACTGCTCAAATCAAAGAATTTTTTTCCTCTAACAAGATCTATTGAAATGGAAACTCCAGAAATAGGATCAAGAAACTGGGCAATTTTAATGATTTCTATGCCACATCCGGAATCCTTTTATCTCCAAAAGGCTTTCAAATCACATAGACATAACAGTAAACTGAGTAGTAAAGATGTGTGTGCCAGATATTCACACATGTGATTTTCAGTAATTTACCGATTTTCCTGACTCATTTGTGTTTCTCCACACATATACTTCTTTTATATTTAGCATGTTGTCCAAGTGACTTTTGGATCCTAATAATCACCCCACTACAGCTCACACAGTCAGTGTTGTTTATAAATTATTATTCATCTACTTTTAAAGAAGTTAAATCTGTATATGCCAATATTTCTAAAATCTTATGCATAAAGTTATGAGAAATCATGGCAAATCTTTATTAAAAATAAGATATAGAAAATCTAAGACACTCACCAGATCAACAGATTGATAACCTCATAAATAAAAGAAAACTCATTTCGATAAAGTTGTTAGTGTACCTTGGTAAGCTCTTAATTCTTTTTTTAATGTTCTGTACTGCAATTATTCTTTTTAAAAAATATTGCTAACAATGATTCTGAAAATATCCCCTCATTTTTCCTTAGATCTTATGATATAATTTCTCATATTTATGCATAAAGATAACAAACATTTAGAAATTACTTTAAAATTTGTGCATATACCTCTCATAAATTTTACGTATATTCAAATTTATAACAATCTCTAGCCCAAATAGCATCTCTTATATTTTTGGTGAAAAAAACTAAAGCTCAGATAGCCATTATAAAGAATTAATTATGGAAATAAACTAAAAAATACGTAGGCATCTTGGTTCTATATCATATGTATTTTCATAGCTACAATTGTAATTATTTTTTGGAATAAAATAATAATGTTTGCAATAAAGGTGAAATCACAGTCATTATACCTAGTTGGTAACTATTTCTTTAGAGATTTGAATCCAGTATGCTTAAATTATCTCTTTGGAAAACTTTTGGCCTTATTCCATATGAACTTAAAATATATGTATATTTTTTATCTTGCTTGAGAATTCTCCATGGTTTATCTTTATTCTAAATGGTTTTCCAAAATAGTAAAGAGAAAGATGGATACTATTGCTTTTTGCTATCTCATTGGCTAAAATGCCTGTTTCTTTTTACAAATTGACTGAAATTCCTGCCATCTGCTGCTATAAACCTCATCTAAATGTAAATTAAAATAAATACATTTCTTGAAAAATTATTAAACACCATAAACCTTGGCTCATTTTGTAGTGGTTTGACGGCTTTTCTGCCACCCAAGTTTCCCAGCTTCCAAAGAGATGTCTAATGACATCAAGCACAAATGCTCTGCAGATAACTGTATGAAGGCCAAGCTTCCATTCATGTGGAAATGAAAGATTCAGTGAAGATATCCAAGTGATTGCCATTATAAGTGGGAGTGCATCTAGACTTGGGATATTAAGACAACTTATAAAAGTTATAAGTTCATCAAACAAACAGGAAAACAAACTTTTGAAAGAGGGGAGTGAAAAAAATGGCTTAAAACTCAACATTCAAAACACTAAGATCATGGCATCCAGTCTATCACTTCACAGCAAACAGATGGGGAAAACGTGGAAAGAGTGGCAAATTTTATTTTCTTGCTCCAAAATCACTGTGGAGATGTTGACTGCAGCCACTAAATTGAAAGATGCTTGCTCCTTGGAAGAAAAACTATGACAAACTTAGTGTATTAAAAAGGAGAGACTTCACTTTGCCAACAAAGGTCCATCTAGTCAAAGCTATGGTTTTTCCCATAATCACGTATGAATCTGAGAATTCAATCATGAAGAAGGCTGAGTTCCAAAGACCTGACGCTTTTTAATTTTAGTGCTGGAGAAGATTCTCGAAAGTCCCTTGGACTGAAAGGAGATCAAACCAGTCAGTCCTAGAGAAAGTCAACCCTGAATACTCATTGGAAGGACTGATGCTGAAACTGAAGCTCCAATATTTTGGCCACCTGATGTGAAGAGCTGACTCATTGGAAAAGATCCTGATGCTGAGAAAGATTGAGAACAGGAGGAGAAGAGGGTGACAGAAGATTAAATGATTTGATGGCATCACTGACTCAATGGACATGAGTTTGAGCAAACTCTGAGAGATAGTGAAGGACAAGGAAGACTGGTGTGCTGCAGTCAACAGGATCACACAAAGGGTCAGATACAACTTAGCAACTGAACAACAACAATCCCATTCATGGTTTTTGGATAGACGACTCCAGTATTCAATTTTTAACTTACTCTTTCAATTAATATGCATGTATATAAGGAACAGAAACTTTTGGTGAAGAGTGATTCTGTACAGTAGTGTTTAGAAGAATTCTGCTTCTGAAATGTTGTTCTTTGTGTTTCGATCATTACTGAGGTGTAGTTTCTGATGCACCTTGTAGGAGGCTCAGATTGTTTTCAATATTTCAGAAAGCATATTTGCAAACATGGTAAAAAAATAATGATGAACTTAATTAGTCTTGCTGCCTTGAATGTGGCATCAGCTCTGATCATGGTAGTTTGTGCCATGTTGGCCTTTACCTGAATTTTTTTTTATAAAACTCATAGTTTTCCATTGGAGTTGCCTACCTGTGTAGAAACCCAGTTTATTTGACTCACTCCTTGGCATCTGAGTCGGCTTCCTATAATTGCTACCATCACTGTTTTAGTTTAAATATAGACTCATCATCTAGGACTAGAACTTTGTCTACTTATTTAAATACTGTACCATGTGAATTATCTCTCCATGAATATGAAATTTCCTGTCTCAAGGTACACGCCTATCAATAAAAAGTAAATATGAGTGGACTTAATGTCCTCTCCTTGTTCTGATTCAACTGAAACACAGCTCAAATATAAAGGGATACATAAATTAGGACTATATAATGTCATTTAACGCCTATTTCCTCAATCAGACTGAAATTTCTTTAGGGTCAGAGACCATACTTATTTTTTGTTCATTACTCTGTTTCAAAATTCTAACATAAAGTCTATATAACAGTTTTTTTTATTATTATTATTAAATGTTATAACTAGATGGAAGTTTTGTAATGATGTCATTAGTCTGTGTAGACATGGCAAATTCTGAAATTTAACCTGGTGGCTCAGACAGTAAGGAATCCGCCTGCAATGCAGGAGATCTGGGTTTGGTAACTGGGTTGAGAATATCCCCTGGAGAAAGGAATGGCTACCCACTCCAGTATATCAGACTTTAAAGGACTTCCCAGGTGGCGCTAGATGTAAAGGACCCACCTACCAATGTGGGAGACAGAGGAGATGCAGGTTCCATCCTTGTGTCAGGTAGATCCCGGGAGAAGGGCATGGCAACCCAGTCTAGTATTCTTGCCAGAATTCCCATGGACTGAGGAGCCTGGCATGTTACAGTCCATAGAGTCACAAAGAGTAGGATATGATTGAAACGACTTAGCACACATTGTTGCACAACAGAAAACAACACTCAAATCTCAGTGGCTAAAAAAAACACAGGTATAATGATTTACTAGTTGCTCATCTTCCACAGGATGATTGGAAGCTCTCCTGAGAGACATCCCAACTTAGAAACAGCCTGATGGAGAAGCCATGATTTGAAACATTGCTATCTCTATAATATAGTGAAGCTCTGTAGGGTCTCAGGTGTATAACTGAGTTCTTTGGCCTTTATTACTCAATGGCCAGAGCTAGTTACATGGCCCCAGTGATCCATAATGCCAAAAGCACAATTCTACTATGTGTACAGGAAGAAAGAGAACTTCAAGCATTTGGAAAACATTCTAACATCAACTAAAATGTCTTCTTATGCAGAGTAGAGAAGATATACACCAATTTAAAATGCAACTTCAATTTAAGAAATTTTGCCCTGGAATATGCTAATGATGAAAGACACAATTTTAAGCATCTCAAAAATAGATATTTACTTTTAATATCTCAATGCTGTAAATATCAATAAGAACTGAATCTAAACTGTGATAAATGGAAAATCATTCAAATACAAGTCCCTTTTATTTTGGGAAAAATATAATCCAAAAAATAATCATGCAGACGGTTAACCTCCTCACTTAGAAAGTGAAAGTATTAGTCACTCAGTTGTACTGATTCTTTGCAACCCCATGGACTGTAGCCCACCAAGCTCCTCTGCCCATGAAATTCTCCAGGTGGAATACTGGAGTGGGTTGTAATTTCCTACTTCAAGGTATCTTTCTGACCCAGGGATCAAACCCACATCTCCTGCATTGCAGGTGGATTCTTTACCTTTTGAGCCACTAGGGAAGCTCTGATCATGTCCAGGTCCAGGGAAATATGAGATTGTTTCTGGGGGCAAGAGGAGAAGGTAAAGACATTATTTCTATACAAAGTAGAGGAATAAAATAGTTGATAATACAGTGTTATACAGAAATGCATGAAGTTATTAGCAGTTGTAGTTAGAAGTCAGTTAAATAATTATTGAAGAGAAAGTGTTATCTTCCATGATCAAGCATTTAAATACATTATGTGTCAGTGTTAATTTCATATTATTTCATAGCTCTAACCATCATTGTCATAACTGAATAAAAAGAAAGGCCATTTTGCATGTGTAAATCATCAATAGTTTCTATGTAGTTAGTGGAGAGTGGGGAAGTATTGATATCTACTAAGCAAGTACCAAAGGTGGAGAGAAATTTATCTTTTTTCATATATCTTTTATCATTAAGGCATGCTAGATCAACAAGTTCATCCTTTTTCTCCCTAGGTATTTTTTTTTTTTTTACCACTTTGTTTAGGTATTATTTACATGCAAAATACTATGCATATTTAATATATAGAACTTAATGAGTTTAGAGATAAGTGTATATCTGTTAAACCATCATCACAATCTATGCCATAAACAAATCCATCATCTTTAAAAATATTCTACTGCCCTGTTTATTAATGATGATAATAATTTTTAACATAAGATCTATTTTTTAGTACACTCTTTATACAATGCTAACTATGGATATTATGCAGCACAGTAGATTTCTGGTTCTTCAGTTCAGTTCAGTTCAGTCACTCAGTCGTGTCTGACTCTTTGAGACCCCATGAATCGCAGCACGACAGGCCTCCCTGTCCATCATCAACTCCCGGAGTTCACTCAGACTCACATCCATCGAGTCAGTGATGCCATCCAGCCATCTCATCCTCTGTCGTCCCCTTCTCCTCCTGCCCCCAATCCCTCCCAGCATCAGAGTCTTTTCCAATGAGTCAACTCTTCGCATGAGGTGGCCAAAGGACTGCAGTTTCAGCTTTAGCATCATTCCTTCCAAAGAAATCCCAGGGCTGATCTCCTTCAGAATGGACTTGTTGGATCTCCTTTCAGTCCAAGGGACTCTCAAGAGTCTTCTCCAACACCACAGTTCAAAAGCATCAATTCTTCAGCACTCAGCCTTCTTCACAGTCCAACTCTCACATCCATACATGACCACAGGAAAAACCATAGCCTTGACTAGACAAACCTTTGTTGGCAAAGTAATGTCTCTGCTTTTGAATATGCTATCTAGGTTGGTCATAACTTTCCTTCCAAGGAGTAAGTGTCTTTTAATTTCATGGCTGCAGTCACCATCTGCAGTGATTTTGGAACCACCCCCCCCAAAAAAAATAAAGTCTAACACTGTTTCCACTGTTTCCCCATCTATTTGCCATGAAGTGATGGGACCAGATACCATGATCTTTGTTTTCTGAATGTTGAGCTTTAAGCCAACTTTTACACTCTCCTCTTTCACTTTCATCAAGAAGCTTTTGAGTTCCTCTTCACTTTCGGCCATAAGGGTGGTGTCATCTGGTTCTTACTCACCTCAAATAATTGAAATTGTGTAGTCTTTTCCTAATACCTCCTCATTTCCACCTCTAACCAGAAGTCACCATTCTGCTCTCTACTTCTGAGTTGAACTATTTTATTTTATTTATTTTTTTAAATTTTATTTTTAAACTTTACATAATTGTATTAGTTTTGCCAAATAGGAATTTAAAAAAAAGAACTATTTTAAATTCCTTATATAAGTAATATCATGCAGTATTTTTCTTTCTGTGTCTGGCTTACTTCACTTAGCATAGTGTCTTCCAGGTTCAACCATGTCATCATAAATGTCAGTATTTCCTTATTTTTTATGATTGAATAATATTTCACTGTATGTAAATACCATATTTTTGATTCATTCTTCTGGTAAATTTTTAATCTGCTTCCATGTCCTGGTTATTGTGAATAATGTTGCAATGAACAGGACAGTGTGCATATCTCTATACTCAGAATTGCTGGATCATATGGTAGTTCTATTTTTAATATATTGAGGAACTTCAATATTATTTTCCAGAATGAACATATCAATTTACAAACCCATCAATAATGTGCAAGGTGTCCTTTTCCTTACATATTTGCCAATGTTTAATTTTTCTTGAAAACCCATTCTAACATATTTGAGGAGGTGGTATCTCATTGTGAATTTGATTTGCATTTCTCGGATGATGAGTGAAATCAAGAACCTGACTATTTGTATGTGTTCCTTTGAGAAATCTGTTTATTCCTTGCCCCGTTGTTTAATCAGTACATTACTTCAGTTGGTTTGGGTTTTTTTCTGCTATTGAATTATATGAGTTTTTTATATATTTTAGACATTAAACTTTTTTCAGATAAATATTTTCTCACATTCTGTAGGTTGTGTTTTCATATTGTTGATTTTGCTTTTGCTATGCAGAAGTTTGTTTATTTGTTTTCAGCTTGAGGTAGTCATACCTGTCTATTTTTGCTTTCGTTGCTTTTGTATTTTTGATGTACTATTCACAAAATCATTGCAAAGGACAATATCAAAAAGCTTTCCTGGAGCTTCCCTGGTAGTCCAGTGGATAAGAATCTGCCTTGCAATGCAAGGGACATAAGTTTGATCCCTGGATTGGGAAGATTCCACATGCCATAGAGTAATAAGCTGGAGCACCACAACCACTGATCCCACACTCTAGAGCCTGTGAGCCACAACTACTAAGCCTATATGCTGCAACTACTGAAGCCCACATGCCTAGAGCCCGTGCTCTGCAACAAGCAAAGTCACCACACTGAGAAGCACTACACATGCACCACAACAGAGACCCACCAGAGCCAAAAATAAATAAATTTATAAAACAGATTTTCTGATATTTTCTTCTAGAAAATTTGCAGTTTCAGGTTTCATGCTTAATACCTTCATTCATTTGAGTTAACTTTATTGTATGATGTAAAATTAGGTTCTTTTTCATTCATGTGGCTATGTTATTTTCCCAACACTATTTATTAAAGAGGTGACCATTTCCCACCATCTCGTCATGATATGTTTGCTGAGGATCAGTTGACTATATTGATTGTACATGTGTTGCTTTATTTCTATGTTCTCTATTCTATTCCATTGGTGCTTATATGTGTTCTTAAGCTGGTACCTTATTGTTTTGATTACTGTAGCTTTGTAAAGTAGTTTGAAGTTGAGAAGCATGATAGCTTCAGCATTGCTATTCCTTTTCAAGATTGAGTTGGCTATCTGGAGTTCTTTATAGTTTCATATCAATTTTAGAATTGTTTTCACTAATTTTTGTATAAATTCCCTATGGAATTTTGATAAGTAGTAGATTGAATCTGTAAATTGCTTTGGGTAATATGGTCTTTTTAATAATATGAATTTTTCCAATTTATGAACATGAGATGTATTTTCATTTATTTGTATCTACATTTATCAGTGCTTTGCAGTTCTCAATGCACACTTTTTTAAATTCCTTGACTAAGTTTATTTCTGTTTTATTATTTTTATGCTATTGTAAATGGAATTGTGTTCTTAATTTACTTTACAAATAATCTGTGGTCACTGTACAAAATGCACTGGATTTTTTGTTCTGATTTTGTATCCTACAATGTTACTGAATTCATTTATTAGTTTTGACAGTTTTGTTGTTGTTATGTTTGTGTGAAGCCCTTATAGTGTTTTACTTTTAGGGTCAGATCATCTGAAAACATACAATTTTACTTCTTGCTTTCTGATTTTGATGACCTTTCCTTTTTTAAATCTAATTATTCTGGGTGGGATTTACAGAAGATGTGCTATGTGAACAGAAGTGGTGAAAGTGGGCATCCTTACCTTGTTCCAGATATTAAAAGAAAATTTTTCATTTTTTATCCTTAAATATGTTTGCTTTAAGTTTTTCATACATGGACTTTATTTTATTGAGGTAAGTTCCTTCTATACCTAATTTGTGACAGTTTTTATCATGAAAGGGTTTTGAATGCTACCAACTGCTTTCACTGTATCTGTTAAAGTGATCTTGTGATTTTCATCCTTTATTCTGTTAATGTATGTTATATTGGTTTACTTATGTTGAAGCATTATTGCTTCCCTATGGATAAATCTAATTTGGTCATGGTATATGATCTTTTAATGTGCTATTGAATTTGGTCTGTTAATATTTCGTTGAGAATGTTTACATCCATGTTCATCAGAGACATTGGCTTATAGTTTTCTTTTCTTGAGGTGTCCTTTTCTTTCTTTCTTTATTTTTGGTATTGGGGTTATGTTGGCCTTATAAAATAGGTTTGAAGCATTCCCTTTTATATTTTTTGGAAGAGTTTAAGAAGGGTTGCTATGAATAATTTTTCTTCAAATGTTTGGCAGAATTTATTAATGAAGCCATCTGGCTCTGGAGTTTTCTATGTTGGTACATTTTTTAATTATTCATTCAATATCTTTAGTTTTTATTGGTCTATTCATTTGTTTTATAATTTTTTCTTGATTCAGTCTTGGTACATTGTATGTTTCTAGGAATCTATTTGTTTTAGATCCCCTAACTTACTGGTATATACTTGTTAATATAATCTCTTATGATATTTTAAAATATACATATAGCTTCAGTGATAATAGGTCCTCTTCCATTTCTGATTTTCCTACAAGTCTGACAACTGTCTTCAGTAGGAAAACAGATAAGAGTTACATTTTTGAAAATTTGTGAGTACAAAGAGCAAGGCAGAAAACTGTAGAATTCAAACTTTGGACAAAGGGATTAAACTCTAGAAACTTCATAAGCAAATTTTGATAAAATTTAACACTAAATCATGGTAAGACTTCTGAGTAAACTAAACACTAAAATGAAGTTCTCTCTACCGGAATAAAAACATATGTAAAAAAAAATCTATAGTTAATAGCATGCTTCTTGAAACAATGGATGCAGTTTTCCTAACATCTAGAACAAGGCAAAAACATACCTCCTTAATCCTTCTACTCTTTGCTGCAGTGGAGGTCTTAGTTTTTGCTATAAGATAAGAAAAATATATAAAAGGCATAAATTTTTAAAAAGAAAGAACCATTTGTTTGCAGATAACATACTTATTGATACAGATAATCAAAGGAAAACCTATAAAACAATCACTAGAACTAGCAAATGGTTTTATCAGTGCTATAAAATATAAGCTTAATTTGCAAAAAGGAAATGAATATTTTTATATTAGTGCTAAAAACATAAAAATATGCTTATAAAAGCTTTTCATTTATAATACTATCAAAATATATCAACCACATATGCATAAATTTAACAAAAGTTGTACAAAACCTCTTTGCTAAGAGCTACAATATATTATGAAATAAATTATGAAAGTTTAAAGAAATGGTATGACACATTACATTCAATAACACAAGACTCAGTATTGTTCAGATAATAATTCTGTCCTATTTGAACGTAAATTTAACACAGTTCTAATAAATATTCTAATAGGAATGTAAGAATTGAAAAACTTACTCCAAAATTGACATGGAAAAAGAAAGGAACCAAGAATTTGTAAGCAAAGTTTTCTTAAGCAGGGCACACACCAATAATGATAAAAAGGAAATTATTACTTTGAATTCATGGTTTATGAAGTCTTATAATTCTATTAATCAAAATACACTGTCAAAATAAATCAGCCAGTCACAAACTGGGGCAAAATATTCACTAGAAAGATACTTGTCAAACTACCAGTATCAGGAAGAGATAAAGAACTTCTACAAGCCAAAATAAAGACACCCAACAATTTGTTAGATAGCAAAATATTTGAAAAGATATGGAAATGACTTATAAACATATGTAACAGTGCTCAGCACAAATTAGTCATCAGATAAATTAAAATCATAATGAGACACTAGTACCTATGTACTATCATTAAAAAGAAGGTCAGCAGCAAATGTTGACAGAGATATGGAACACCTAGAACTCATGCCTTTAGAGGTGGGGACATGGGATGTTTGGGATACAGGCAGGGATTGACTAAGACGTGCATGTGGGACTTTCAGGGGTGCAGCTGATGCTCTGTGTCTTCATAAAGTAAGGGATTGGATTACAAAGATGCTTACATTCATCAGAATCCAGTCAATACATACTGAAGATCTCATTAGATGTCTTAGCTCAAAAGGAAAAATCTATTTAAAATTTAAACTATAATTAATCATTTGAATGATGAAATACTTGAGGAAAATGTATTGATAATTGAGATTTACTTTTAAATGCATTAACAATCTCTATAGTTGATATAAGGAATTCACTGCAAAACTTTTCCAAATTTTTTATGTTTAAAACATAGAAAAATTAGCTTTTTTAAGTACACTAGCAATGGTAACCCACTCCAGTACTCTTGCCTGGAAAATCCCATGGACGGAAGAGCCTGGTAGGCTGCAGTCCATGGGGTCACTAGGAGTCGAACACTGACTTCACTTTCACTTTTCACCTTCATGCATTGGAGAAGGAAATAGCAACCCACTCCAGTGTTCTTGCTTGGAGAATCCCAGGGATGGGGGTAACCCTAATGGGCTGCCGTCTGTGGGGTCGCACAGAGTCAGACACAACTGAAGTGACCTAGCAGCAGCAGCAGCAGCAGCAGCAGCAGCAGCAGCAGCAGCATGCTTTTAAATATCTAAACATGTATCTCTAGCTAACATTTAATAGATTACTATGTACCCTTCAGTATGTATATGCTTTACATATATAAGCACTTTTAATACTTACAATAATACTTTAGGATGAAAACTGTCATTTTTCACTTTATAAATAAATAAACAGAAACCTGAGAGGATTAAAGGAAAATTAATAGGGACTACCTTGTGGGTCCAGTGGTTAAAACTCTGTGCTTCCACTACAGGGAGCATGGGTTCAATCCCTGGCCAGGGAACTAAGAGAGTGTGCCTTGTGGTACACCTCCTCAAAAAAAGAAAAGAAAATTAACAAAGACACATATTCATCTTTGCAATAAGGAATCTATATGAAATGGTATGTGATATATAGAAAAGCAACATGTATTAAAGAGCTACAGCTCCAGTGAGGGAAAGACATAAGCCACTTTCTGTTTCTTCTGCAGCAAACTAGGTAACATAAGAGTAGATGATGCTCCCCCGCTGAAAGCATAACAACATGGGAAATTCAGACAATACAGTGTTTGTTAATTCTGAAAGGTAAATATCCTTTGACATATTTGGATTGCTCTTTTTTAGGGATACCACGAGGAAATTAATCCCATTAACAATTCATTTTCTTCCCCATTTCACTGTCCCACTGGATTGCTAGTGATCTAACCTATCTCCTGCAAAGCTTCTCAGAAACAGAAGGAATGCACCAGCACAGCTTAGACAGAGGGACCTACAAAGAATGCTTTCCCACAGATCTCATTCTCCTGCATCTCTATTCACATTTCCCCAATATCCTAAATTGTCATCAGAACAACCACAGCAAGCTATAACATGAGCGTGCTTCTCAAAATGTTGGTACCAAAGCCAGCAGCAGCAGCTATGAAATATATTAGTAAAGCTACTCTCCAACCCTATCCCTACTAAATCATGGGAGTGGCAATCTGTATATGAGCTCCAAGGATTCTGATATATCCTAAAGTTTGAGAACCACTGATAAATAGAAGCCATTAGAGCTTTCTGTACTCTATTTTAGCTATCATTCAGAGCTTTCAACTTTGCAATGGGAGAAGTTCCTAAAACTGTAAGAAAATTAGCAAGGCCTGATCCACATGTCTTTTTTTATCTTTCCTTAACCTATGCCACTGTCAGGGTATTAACTTCAAATGCTAGTTTCTCCATTTGGAATTGACTCTTTGATGACCAAATGTTGTGGCTATATCATCATTGTATTCTGTTGAGCATAAGACTCAGAGTAGATCATGTGTAGGGGTTTCCCTGGTGGCGCAGTTGTAAAGAATCCACCTGCCAATGCAGGAGACACAAGAGACCTGAGTTTGATTACTGTGTCAGAGAGATCCCCTGGAGTAGGAACTAGCACTCCAGTCCAGTATTCTTGCTTGGGAAATCCCATGAACAGAGTAGTCTAGCAGGCTACAGTCCATGGGTTTGCAAAGGGTCAGACGTGAGTTAGTGATTAAACACCACCACCAGATAATTTGTGAAATTAATAATGTAATTATTTAGTAAATGAGTAAGTAAATGAGTATGCCTGTGTGTGAGTGATCAAGTTCTGAGTGAGAACTTACCAGTCTCTTAGGAAATAAAGAAAACCCCCCACTGAGTGGATCTATCAGGAAGAATAGCTAAAATATGAATAAATGCATAACATCTGGTAATGTCAGCTTAAGAGCTCCCTCTACTAGGGATAAATCAGAAACCATGTGCTTTGGGATATTGCTCTTCCTCCTTCTTCCAGACGGTGTCACCTGCTTGAGAGGATCTAAAGTGAAGAAGAGGGTATGAACACTTAGAGGTGGGTCAGGGATCCTATCATTTGGGGAATTCTGAAACCCAAATTCTGTCACATACAACTTGGGTCCTGTTGGTCAAGAAAAAGAATGCTTATAACTTTCTTCTTTTAATATAAAACAAATTATTAACTGTAATTTTAATTGAATCAAAACTACTTAAAAAAATCAAGCTCAAACTCTCAATAAGACCATATCTATTAATGTTTAAAAAGTAAATTATCCATTTTTAATGTAATACCTATATTTTTTGAGGATTTCCTAGGCAGTACTAGTAGTAAAAAAAAAACAAAAACAAAAAAAACAAACCCTGCTTGCCAATGCAGGAGATATAAGAAACACAAGTTTGATTCCTGGATTGGGAATGTTGCACAGAGAGGGCATAGCAACCCATTCCAGTATTCTTGCCTGGAGAAACCTGCAGACAGAGGAGCTTAGCAGGTTACTGTTGCAGAGGGTCTCAAAGAGTTAGACATGACTAAAGTAACTTAGCACACATGCATCTTTTCTTAAAAGGAAGAATAAAATGGAATTATTACTAAGAAAAATTTTACCACTCAACCATAACATTATCCTAATTTGTCTGTACCCTGGTTCTTTCTTCACTTTTAGAAAGAAACTAATTAAGTTGTCAGGTTGTGATAGGAAAGGAAAACAAACCACCTTATATTTGCCAATCAAATCAAAGTTGGTTTCTTTAGTCAACACTCCTTTCTTTTTTCAAACCCAAATGGAATATAAGAACTGGGAAATCACATAATAGTTAATATTTAATGACATTATAACAATAAGCATGAACTTTTTTGATACTCAACTTGATTTATCTTACCCAATATTTTTTACAAACATTTGATTGTAAAATAGCCTGCATCACTCTAGGTCAAGGAAAAGTGGGAGAGAGAGGCACACTAAATGTTAAATAAAGCCAGACATAGCTACAATTTAATATAATATACAAAGATTCATTGATTTGCATACATTAAATTAATTTTTAATTAAATGACAATGTTATCAAGAGTATGTATGTTATATTTTTGACTGGTATCTGCTAAACATCATAATTCTTATTGATCTAACTTTAATTTTGAGAAAGAACATCTGGAAAGAAATGCTTTCTGGAAAGTTTGCCACAAAAATTGTCCTGTATATGGATAGCTACAGAGTTTTATTGGTTAACCAGTATGATTGCTAGGATCTTGTCCCATATTTCTGTTTTGTCTTCATAACTGAGTGAGTGATAATTTCTCTTGGTTACTGCTGCTGCTGCTAAGCCACTTCAGTCATGTCAAACTCTTTGTGACCCCATAGACGGCAGCCCACCAGGCTCCCCGGCCCCTGGGATTCTCCAGGCAAGACCACTGGAGTGGATTGCCATTTCCTTCTCCAATGCATGAAAGTGAAAAGTGAAAGTGAAGTTGCTCTGTTGCGTCCGACTCTTAGCGACACCATGGACCACAGCCTACCAGGCTCCTCCATCCATGGGGTTTTCCAGGCAAGAATACTGGAGTGGGGTGCCATTGCCTTCTCCACTCTTGGTCACTAGACAGCTTCTTTAGCAACCCTCATTGTGTCTATGTGAAAATGTCCAAAGAAAGGGGCATGGGTGAGGATTCCTTGTGCTTTATAATGGAGGTAAACTTTCTCCAGATGTCTCCAGTAGGTTTTGTCCCATGTCTTATTGGCTAGAATTGGTTCATATGGTCATTGCTTCAGAAAGAAAGAGCTGGGAAATTGAGCATCTGGTATTTTCAGCCTCCGTTTTGGGAAGAAGACAGAGAAGAAAAGACAAGGGAACGATGTCACAAAACTGGCCAGTAGCATAAGACTGTGTCTTATTTCTTACAACAAAAGAATGTGTCAGGTCTCTTCCTATAAGAATGAAGTAGATACTGGTGGAATTTCAAGTTCAAAGACAAGGAAAACATTTTTTTTTTAATAAGGAGGATTTCCTAGTAACCCTAAAATTATCTGTCATGTTAGTCCTTCAATGGATTCTTCTCATTCTTTTTCTGATTTTCATTTCATTAACTTTTCTCTGAGTGTTTCTTAATTCCTAGCATAAAAGTCGAAAAGTAAAGGAGATGGAATATGATTATGAAATTTCAGTATATAGACTTAAAAATTACGGCAAAAAAAAAAAAAAATGTTCTTTGCCTCCTCTAACAGAACAGTCTTTGGATTAAGGCAAATTCCAGATCAGTAATTATAACTGATAAACAGAGAAGAAGAAGCTATGTGTTTTCTTCCTTTGATTTTAGACGTGACCCTCAGTTTTTGAAAATATTTAAACATTCTGTGCTCCTCTGGAAGAATTAAGAAAAAACTGAGCTATATGAAAGCAACTATATATGTGTGTATGCACATATCCATAGAGACATAGTCCTATGTACATACATATCAACAAAACGTCACTCCCTTGATGACAGCTTGGTGAATATTTCTTTCCTTTAGCAAAATTCTGATGAACCGACACTGCAGGTTCATGCAAACAAATTCCCCATGGAATGGATTTATTATTTGTATCGTCATTAATGTTACTCAGCTCTGAGAAGGATGCCTTCAAAAGATTCCACTGCCCTTTGTTGTGTGCAAGTGTATGTGATTTTGATTAGCAAACCTGCATACCTAATCTAAGTTTCCTTCTGAGCCTGTGCAGTTAAAATAATTATAATAAAATCTATTAACTGCTTGTTACTGCAGGGGGAAAAGGCACTGCATCCAACCTTCCATCTGCAACCATTGATTCTGAAGTGGTGAGTGACAGTTCCCCACTGCCTAAGTAGGTTATAACAAGCTAGCTTCAGGCTGCAACAGCCAGTAGAGTGCAGAGGAGAAACGACTGGCCTCCAAACTTGTCTTAAGCCTCAAGATAGAAGGAAGGGGGGGGTGGGGAGTCTCTGCCAATAACTGCAGTGCCTGTTCTCACATTCAGCAGCGGGAGCTTTGTAATTGCCAACTCGCTTTAATTCCCACTCACACCTTGGGGGGACAAGGCAGAGAACTCTCTCTAACGGATAGTAATAAAACTATTATTCATCTAATCACCCACAAACATATGCGTTTCTTTTGTAACGACTCTGTTGCCCTCATCCCCATAAAATACACTCACACACATCAGCCAACTCATGTAAATGAAAACACAATAATGAAGACTGTGTAAACCCAAAGAACTGGCTGCTTTGCAGACACACAAAAATTCACCTCACATTCATTGTTTATATTTATATATATATAATCCCAATAAATTCCTATCTACCCACATACAATAGTTAAGGCCCTCCCTGTATGCAGTGATGAGAATCCACACTATTATTTTTAGTTTTCAAATGAAATCCTTCATTTCAATGATTTCCAATGAAATCATTCCTTTTACCTGGAAGCTAGAGGTGGAAGTGTATTTCCATTTAGAAGCTGGCTTCATATTTCTCTTTGATTTTTCATTGGGCCATCTAAATGAACTATATACACCACACATCATCAGTATTTTTCTACCACCTTCTTTTAGTGTTTCATTGTGTGTATACATCACGGTACAGAAAATTATCTGATTTATCTCCGTCCATTTCTGTCAAACAGCCATATACACACCCCTCCTTGTACCATGCTTCACAAGAAATGTGTGTATGTGAATATGTTAGTTCTCCAGTATTTCTTATTAAAAGAAAAATAGGTCAATTTTCTTAACAGTGTGAGAGTATAAAGCAATCAGATTACTATATGGTGTGGGGAGGGTACCAGGTAAATCGACGTAGATTAATGCTGCCCTCTTGAAAACAATGGGGAAGATTGCTTTTGTTACAAACCTAAAGTTTGACATTTTTGCTTTATTCTTTACTCATGTTTTTAAAAATCATATAGACAGAAAAACTGACCAAATAAATTAAATTTAATTCAAAATATATTTATCATCTGACTCTTAAAACTTTTCTCTGAATACATGCTCACCATTTTAAAATACAATTTATTAAAAAAAAAAAAAAAGGATTCCCAGGTGGCTCAGTGGTAAAGAACCGCATGCCCAAACAGGAGACACAGAAGATAAGAGTTCAATCCCTGGGTCAGGAAGATCCCTTGGAGGAGAAAATGCAACCTACTCCACTACTCTTGCCTGGAGAATCCCATGGACAAAGAAGCCTGGCGGGCTATAGTACATGGGGTCACAAAAAATCAGACATGACTGAGTGACTGAGCACACTTGCATGCATGTTGAAAACTTAATTTTCTATCATTTTGCTTTCTCAAGAAAATGTTCCATTGACTGTTACATAAGTTTACTTGTATGCAACTATAAATATTTTCTGATTGGACATTTAATAGGTACATCTCTAGGAGAAGAATATTCTAGAAAATTATAGCAACAACCACAATTACAACAATTATTATTTCAGCCAATAGTAGGTTTGTAACAAAGATTTGAATAAGATAGTTAATGTATGTAAATACATTATGACTTTCTCACTGGTAAATACACACAAACATACCTTTGGGCTATCCACGTTGACTTCAAAGTTCTTAGATTTGTTGAAAAGTTTAACAGTTCAATACCATTTCCATTGTTTTTCTACTATATTGTATTGAATGCAATTTTACAATAGACAGGTTAACAGGATAAACTTACCAGAAATGAGGCTTTTCGTTTATTTTCCTGTACTCCATGTAGGGTCATCAATTTGAACATATCCTGACCTATAAATCTAGGGGAGTTAGCCAGTACACAAAAGGAACTCATAGACTTGTCAATGTCTGTTGTTCATCTTTGGTGAAACCAGCATGACATCCATATTTGTCTCCATAAACATATGGAACTTTACACCTTAGAGTTTGGGATACATTGCAGTACTTGTTTCCTATATAGCCTCAAAGAAAACCAGAGGTTGATATCCTAATCAGTAGAATTGAGTGCACAAATGAAAATTCTTATCTTAAAAATGTCCATAATACAGTGGGCATGAATACTATAGAGTGTACATAAAAACCTACAAAAACCTGTGGTTGTAGACAGTGTAGCAGTGGTTAAGGTTTTCATAATACATACATATATTTTAAATGTACTTCTGCATTCCCTTAGTAAGCTTTCTCTGTTCTCTGTTTTGTGTTTTTGTTCTCAGTTATATCTGACTCTTTTGTGACCCCATGTACTGTAGCCTACCAGGCTCCTCTGGCCATATGATTTCCCAAACAAGAGTATTGGAATGGATTGCCATTTCCTACTTCAAAGGATCTTTCTGACCCAGGATCAAACCCATATCTCTTGCATCTCCTACAATGGCAGGTGGATTCTTTACCATTGTGCCACCTGGCTTTGCCCAATTACAAATTATGAGAGAAGTAAGAATAACTGAAGATTTAATATTCACTGAACTCTTAGCATGTATTTGCTATTCATTATGCCAAATGCTTTGTTGTTATTGTTATTCAGTTGCTAAGTCATGCCTGATTCTTTGAGATCCTGTGGACTGTAGCATACCAGGAATTCTTGTCCTTCACTATCTCCCTGAGTATGTTCAAACTCCTGTCCATTGAATCAGTGATGTCATCCATCTCATCCTATGTTGCCAGCTTCTCCTATTGCCCTCAATCTTTCCCAGCATCAGGGTCTTTTTTCAATGAGTTGGCTCTTCGTATCAGGTGGCCAAAGGGTTGGAGCTTCAGCTTCAGCATCAATTTTTCCAATAATATTCAAGGTGATTTCCTTTAGGATTGCCTGATTTGATCTTGCAATCTCAAGCACAGTCCAAGGGACTCTCAAGAGTCTTTTCTAGCACAATTTGAGAGCATCAGTTCTTTGGTGCTTAGCCTTCTCGATGGTCCAACTCTCACATTTATACATGACTATTGGAAAAGCCATAGCTTTGACTATATGGACCTTTGTCAGCAAAGTTATGTCTCTGCTTTTGAATACACTGTCTAGGTTTGTCATAACTTTTCTTTCAAGGAGAAAGCGTCTTTTAATTTTGCAGCTGTAATTACCATACACAGTTATTTTGGAGCCCACAAAAATAAAATCTGCTGCTGTTTCTACTTTTCCCCCTTCTATTTGCCATAAAGTGATGGAACCAGATGCCATGATCTTAGTTTTATGAATGTTGAGTTTTAAGCTAACTTTTCCCACTCTCCTCTTTCACCCTCATCAAGATGCTCTTTAGTTCCTCTACACTTTATGCCATTATAGTGTTATCATCTGCATATCTCAGGCTGTTGATATTTCTCCCAGAAATCCTGATTCCAGCTTGTGATTCATCCAGCCCAGCATTTCACATGATGTACTCTGTATAAATAAGCCAAATTAAATAAGCCAAATTCTTTACAAGTATTATTTTACTAAATCCTCCTAAAATAATTTATTAGGCAGATATTTTTGTTCCTTCCATTTAAAGATAAATAAATGGAGGTTAAAAGAGAGTAAGTAACTCTCCCAAGGGTACATTCCTGATAACTGACAAGTCCTGGCTGTCTTAGTTTGGGTTCCCTTAGAAAGAGACTCTACTCAAAGATTTGAGCAAAAGTAGTCAACTGAGAAGTGCAGGAAATGACATTACAGGAGAAGGGAATCAAGAAGTTGAAGGGAAGGTAGTCATAGTAAGTAATAGGATATCATTATCTCTGACTAGACCTTTATCTTTGTGGACACGCTTGGAAATAGCAGACTACTTTCCTCAGCCTTATCCAGTCCAGGTGGATGGGAGCTGAAATACGTGTACGTCAATAGCACTCAGTTATTTCTTGAGGGCTGCTGGGAGGAATGACAATTCCCCATAACTATAGTCAAAGTAAACTTTTTCTATTCCCAGAGGAAGCGTCTAAACAAATGATGTAGATTCTGGTACTCAGCTGCCAATCTTCTTGGCACTGAAATGGCAAGTCTGCAAGTAAATGGGTTCCCATCCTTTCAATTGGCATTGCGGACAATTACAATATAGATTTTGACAGTGGCCACATGATTTTTTCTAGGACAATGATAATCTGGTTGATGTACTGTATTGCTACATGTATTGTAAAAGTGTATTGGCATAACAATCATACTGTTTTCACTTAGTTTTTATTTTTATTAGGTTTGTCTTGATTATGAGAAAAGAACTGATAGAGATTTGGGGATTTTCAAAGCTCCAAGCCACCCCTGGAGCCATTGCTGCTTGGTTTATACCCAGATCTGTCTACAAAGCTCATGCACTTAACTGCCCTACACATATTTCTGATAAAAGCACATCTCTCTACTGGGGAAAGCTGACTCCAATATCTCCTTTCAGAGGCTCTCAGTCTTCTGAGAGCACAGTGCCCTTCAGTCTTCCCTGCATGCATTAAAGATCCTAAAGCATTTTAGGCACTGACTACAGTAGAAATGTACCCATTTGATCTGTTGGGAGTAGAAGAGGTCAGTGGCCTCAGGGGAAGATGCTTGTTAGCAAAACTAGCTCCCCTACTGGTCTGACACAATACTTGAAAATTCACCAGCTGGGTTTGGGTTCTTAGGGAAATACATACTGTCTGCAGCATTCCCCTCTGCCTGGTTGGTAATATTTTCATTGTAACTTCTCCCATGGGAATTTGCAATCTATTGCTTTATTATAAATTTGATTTTTAGATTAGCAAGTTTCTGTATCCACCCTGATGTCAAGAAATATAAAATGGGGATATTATGATGGAGATTACTCAAGAGGGAAAACATGGAAATTGATTGAGAGACAGTGAGTCCTGATTTGGTGGTAATACACGGGTCCTTGGACAGAATTAGAGCAAGGAGACATTGCTTCCATGACCATGATTTCAGAAGAAGAGCCACGAACAGAAATGGGAAAAGTAGCCCTAAGAATAAATTCCATCTAGTTTTCAGGCTTTCCAAAGGTCAAATCATTCTTTAAGACCTATCCTAGAGGATACTTAGATGTGTGGAAATTTAGACTCATGGATCATTAAGCATAAATATGACATTGGAAGCCATGAAATTCAACTGTGGTTATAGAAGAACCTAAGACCCTGACATGGTAAATTAACTGTTCATAGTACTGGCATAGATACTAATTCTAAAGAAAGGGGACCCTAATTCTTCTCTGGTCCTCCTACTCATCCCTGTCCATTACTCGATTTATAAGTATTTTTTTTCAGATTTTCAGACATAAATATAATGAGAGATAGAGAGAAAGAAAAATATAAGTAAGAACAATAAAAAGGAGAGAGATGGACAGAGAAAGAAAAGGGTGAACAAATAGTACATCATGGCATGGTGGCTGATCTGTTTGTAATTAGTAATTGGGTATACTACATTCAAAAAAGTCTCAGATGAAAGGGACTGTGAGGAAGAACTTTATGATCATAATATTTGAAATTGACTTCTGAAAGCTTCTAAGGGCTGAAGTGTCTCCTTTGGCTTTCAGTTGTACTCAAGGTTGAATGATCAGGGGCTAAAGGGAGATGGAGATCATCAAGTAGCCACTGAATCATTAACATTCTATGAAAGGTCACCTCAGGTCAGTATCAGAGAAACAGAAAGACAAACTAGAGTACTTTTAAATCTTGTAGGTGCTTTAGCTCATATGAGATTTAGCTCAGAAGTTTGAGCTAAAGGGGATTTTTCACTCAATGTAAATATTTTTTTTGTGTTACTATATTTTCTGGCTACAAGTTTCTCTCAGGACTTTAATCTTATGGTTAAAGAATCGATAAAAAAAATATACGTCATATCTACTGATAGTAAAATCACTTACTCTAGAAATTAAAATCTGGAAGACACAACTTAAAAATACTCTGGAAAACAAATGTCTCCATTCGATTCAATTATATTTCACTCGGTTTCATTCAGTTCATTTTTTAACCTATGTATATCACAACATAGGACCATGCATGTGTTAGATGCTGTGAGCGCCAAAGAACAATTACTCAGCTAATACTTACTTTTGAAGAAGTGCTAATTTAGTTAGTGGGGTCAGGAACAAGCACAGCAACTACCTGCTCAACAGTGTGAAGGCAACACCACAGACCAGGAGAGAAGGGCCAAGGGCAGAGCAATGAGTAGAAAAACATGGAGAAGGTGGACCTCAAGCTGACTTTGAAGGATGAATTTGATTTTAAGGATGAAGTGGATTGGGAGAATATGGCCAAAGGTAAATAAATCAGAAGTAGGGATAAGAGTGAGATACAGTGAAGATGAGTTATTAACATTAAGTTTAAACACCAACACCATTGCACAGCAAAGTTTCACGTATTAATGAAAGCCAAATTAAGCACTTTTTGAAAGGTGTACAAAAAGATGTAAAGACCTGAAAAGAAATTCATAAGTTAAGAATATAGTGATTCAATATGAACTGTTTTTTTGAATTGTGCGATTAGCAGTGGAGTGTGAAAGTTGGATAATTATATCTTTTCAAAAAGGGGCTGATGACACGTGAAATCTTCTTGGAGGATGGAAAGTATCACTTGTTTTTTTCTTCACACACCTCACAATAAACTGTTGAGAACTGTGACATTTTGATTTAGGTTCTTAGAAACCCCAGGCTTAATTTCCAAATTCCACAAGCTGTGCTAACGATGGATAAATATTAGTGACATATAGATATTAAAATAAAAATACCTCTCAGCACAACATCTACCTGTGTTAGGGAAAGAACACACATCTCATTGTTCCTTTGTTCTTGTATTTCAGAATTGCTCAGCATTTCTGGGCATCTGCTATCTAAAAGCTATAACTACACAAACACTGAAGTGAAGACTTGGAGCAATTGCCCAGTATTTGAGACAAAAGAAAGAACAGCAAACTCGAAACAGAGTTTAAAACAAACATTTTTGGTTTGACGTCCAGTCACCTTGGATGGTCTGGCTGTCTCTCAATAAGCAAGTTGATTTTGTCTCTCCAATTAGGCACAAATGAAAATTCACCATTGCTAGTCATTGGCATCAAGAGAGCCATTAAAACTTACTAAAATAAATCCTAAAGAAAAGCAGTATTGAAGCACAAAGCCATAAAAATCTAAATGGAAAATGTCATGCAAACTTAGACTTCTCTAATTTTACTTTTGCTAAATAGAGGGATTATTAGCATGGAATACTTAACCCCTAAATCAGAAGCACTCCACAGAGCTCAACAGCACTGGTTTTTTATTAATTTTGTTTGTTTACTTTTCATTTCTTGCAGTAAATTGTTTTCTCTTAATAACATTAATGAAAATTAAATTGGACATTGTGATTGAAAAATAGTCTCTGGTCTTGAAAATAAATGTGTCCACTTCACCTTGATACTTATTTTCACTAACCATAGGAGATCATTATCTGGTCAGAGCATTCAGTTCTGTCCGTGTTACACAAGCTATTTTTGGTCTTTGCTTTTAAGGGAAATTATTTGTCAGAAAACCTGTGTTGACTAGGTCTCAGCAAACCATGGAGGGAGGAACAAACATGCCAATGTGCTTAAGAATCAAGAATTAAGCTTTGCACAAAGCCCATACTTGACAACTCTTTTCTAAATTCAATTAAATAGAAACATCGAAAGACTCTCATCAGTGACAGATCTTTATATCATGTGATTAAACTTGTTGAATCTCTACTATCTCTGACTTGTTTCATTAAATATGTATCTAATGGTTATCATTATATTTGAGAGTTATTTTGATTTGCAACAATAGCACAATGTTTAATTGATGTAATATTTGGCAGAATTTTAAATTTCATATTTTTCTATAAATATTCTGTGCAAAATTAATCCATAATTTATTCTAATATATTAATACTTGAAATCTTTAGACCCTACATTGGTTCTGTTATTATTATTATTACTCTTATAGCTGGTAACTTGTACATTTGGTGATTTTGAGTTGGGAATTATATTTTATTAAAATTAACCTGTGGAATGACATACATTTTATTCCAAAAATTTTTGCTTTGGGTTCTGTTAGGAGTAAGTGGTGACTCTGGACATACCACAACTTTTATTCTATTTGAGTAAACCAGCTTAATTTTTCATCTCAAATTCAGTCCCTTAACATCACAGAAAACATAGACTTTTTCTGTTGCTTCCAGAACTGGTGCTGCTTAGGTTCAGATTATCATTTCTTTGTGTACAAGTCCTTTTTGCTTCAAGTCACTATCATTTATTTATCTAGTTAGTTTTAAAATGTACTTATTTTTCCTACGAGATTCCTTTTGTTTTCGTGTGAGCTCAGCACAATTTCTGAATTATGTTTGCAAGAATTTTCATCTTAGTCTTCCTATGTTTCTGCCATATATGTGTACAGATTCATTGTTCTTCCTTTGGAAAAAAAAAAAAAATCCCTAAGTAGTCTTAATCACCTGGTCCTTGAAAGATGCTGAGTCCTTTAGTGTGCCAAATTAGTGATGACTGGGGAAAATGTTTGTTTATTTTGAATTATATTGAGGGGCAAGAGTGTGCTTTCTGTGTCTTAAGCTAAAAACTCAAACTTTATTTGCATACAAATAAAACAGACAGTACCTTTAGAATTCTGATTTTTGAATACTAGTGAGAGAGACACATTGAAGACTTTTAAGGACAATTTCAAAATGTGTATTTTTCATCAACATAGGTGATTCTGATCCAAAGTCCTTTCAAAGATCACTCCTTGAGAGCCACCAGCATATACTTGCTTACACCTGGGATCTTTCAATCTATATTTGATTACACCTGGGGTTTTTCTTGGAGAAGGAAATGGCAACCCACTCCAGTGTTCTTGCCTGGAGAATCCCATGGACAGAGAAGCCTGGTAGGCTGCAGTCCGTGGGTTCGCACAGAGTCGGACATGACTGAAGTGACTTGGAGGCGGCAGGGGGTTTTTCTTTACCTAAAATTCTGATTGCCAATACCTAAAATACCCTCAATTCCACCTCCTCATTTCCTTGTTGTTCTTCCTAACTCATCACTCCATCTTTCATAGATAATTCTACTTACCTGACACATCACCTGTAATATGACCTACCACCTCCAGAATGCTTTCTTTCAACCCCTTCCAAAGGTGACATGAATGTCCATAGCACCTCATTGCTACATATCTGCATTATATACTTTATTTATAAGTTTATACACTGGGTCCATCACCAAGCAAAGTGTTCATAGAGGATTGGATTTTCTTGTATTGATATTAATATCCAGAATTAGCGGATTGCACAATGCACTGCAGACATTCAATAAATATACTCTGATTGTCAATACTTCTTTTTACAGAAGGATAAAACATACAGAATGCTTTATTTTAAAACCTAATTCCATCCTAAAAAATTGAAGCAGTTTTAATGTCAGAGACATACCTATAAGAGATCCTATTATTTTGTATAGTCAATGAAAGGAGTACACTATATCTGTCTTTGGTCATCTGATTTTATTAAAAACTACAGTAACAGCAGAAAACAGAGACCTCTGTAAAACAAGGCTTAATTCTGAATGCAGCAAGAGTATGTGGGATTTAGACAACTACAAAATGAGGGGGTCAGTGGATCGAAAGTTACTAAGAGGAGACATCCAGGATAGGGGAATTCTTGCTAAAAAAAATTAATAAGGTTTGCTGAAGATAAGCTAGGGTTGTCAGATAGCAAGACAGTAAAACAGTTGTCTGAGGAGGACTTACAAATAGCTGAGAAAAGAAGAGAAATGAATGGCTAAGAGGAAGGGTAAGATATACCCAAATGAATGTAGAGTTCCAGAGAAAAGCAAAGAGAGATAAGAAAGCCATCTTAAGTGAACAGTGCAAAGAAAAAGAGGAAAACAATGGAATGGAAAGACTAAAGATTGCTTCAAGAAAATTGGAGATACACAGGGAATATTACATCAAATATGGACATGATAAAGGACAGAAATGGCAAGGACCTAACAAAAGCAGAAGGAATTAAGAAGAGGTGGCATGAACACAAGGAAGAACTGTACTAAAAAGTCTTCATGACCCAAATAACCACGATGGTGTGGCTACTCACCTAGAGCCATAAATCCTGGAGTGTGAATTCAAGTGGGCCCTAGGAAGCATTATTAAGAACAAAGCTAGTGGAGGTGATGGAATTCCAACTTAATGAATGAAGTTAAGTTGTTCAGTCATGTCTGAATCTTTGCAACCCCTTCGACTGTAGCTTACCAGGCTCCTTGGTCCATGGAATTTTCCATGCAAGAGTACTAGAGTGGATTGCCATTTCCTTCTCCAGGGAATTTCAGCTTAGGTATATCAAATCCTAAAAGATGATGCTGTTAAAGCACTGCACTCAATATGCTAGCAAATATGGGAAATGCAGCAGTGTCCACAGGACTGGAAAAGGTCAGTTTTCATTTTAATTCCAAAAAAGAGAAATGCAAAAGAATGTTCAAACTACTGTACAAATGTATTCATTTCACAAGCTAGTGAGGTAACACTCAAGATCCTTCATGGTAGGCTTCATTAGTATGACTTTCAGATATACAAGCTGGATTACAAAAGGCAGAGGAACCAGAGATCAAATTGCCAAAATCCATTGGAAGATAGAAAAAGCAAGATAATTCCAGAAAACCGTCTGCTTCTGCTTCATTGACTATGCCACTGTGAATCACAACAAACTGCAGAAAATACTTAAAGAGAAGGGAATACAAGACCACCTGAGTTGTCTCCTGAGAAACCTATATGCAGGTCAAGAATCAACACTTAGAATCGGACATAGAATGGAGTGGTTCCAAATTGGGAAAGGAGTATGTCAAGGCTATATATTGTCACCTTGCTTATTTAACTTGCAGAATATATCATGTGAAATACCAGGCTGGATTACTCACAAGTTAGAATCAATATTGCTGGGGGAAATATCAGTAACCTCAGTTATAAGAATGATAACATTCTAATGGCAGATAGGGAAGAGAAACCAAAGGGCCTCCTAGTGAGGGTGAAAGAGGAGAGTGAAAAAGCTTGCCTAAAACTCAATATTCAAAGAACTAAGATCATGGCATCCATTCCCATAACTTCATGGCAAATAGATAGGAAAGCAATGGAAACAGTGACAGATTTTCTTTTCTTAGGCTTCAAAATCACCGTGGACAGTAACTGCAGCCAATGGACTGTAGCATGCTTGGCTTCCTTGTTCTCACTATCTCCCAGGGTTTGCTCAAACTCATGTTCATTGAGTTGATGATAGCCAATCAATTCATCCTCTGTTGCCCTCTTCTCCTCATGCCCTCAAACTTTCCCAGCATCAGGGTCTTTTGCAATGAGTCAGCTCTTCACATTAGGTGGCGAAAATATTGGCGCTTCAGTATCAGTCCTTCCAATGAACTTTCAGGGTTGATTTCCTTTAGGATTAACTAGTTGGATCTCCTTACTTTCCAAGGGACTCTCTAGAGCCCTCTCCAGAACCACAATTGAAAAGCATCAATTCTTTGGCATACAGCCTTTTGTACTGTCCAACTCTCACATCTACACATGACTACTGGAAAAAACATAGCTTTGACAATACAAACCTTTGTCTGCAAAGTAATGTCTCTGCTTTTTAATATGCTGTCTAAGTTTGTCATAGTTTTGTAGTGTATAAAAAGCAGAGACATCACTTTTCCTACAAAGGTCCACATAATCAAAACTATGATTTTTCCAGTAGTATGTACATATGTAATAGTTGGACCATAAAGAAGACTGAGCCCTGGAGAATTGATGCTTTCAAACTGTGGTTCTGTAGGAGACTCTTGATATCAAATGATATCAACTCTGAATATTCATTGGAAGGACTGATGTTGAAGCTGAAGCACCAATACTTTGGCCACCTGACGGGAAGAGCCAGTTCATTGGAAAAGACTCTGATGCTGGGAAAGATTGAGGGCATGGGGAGAAGGGGGCAACAGAGAATGAGATTGTTGGATGACATCACTGTCAATGGACATGAGTTGGAGCAAACTCCAGGAGACAGTGAAGTACCGGAAGCCTGGTATGCTGCACTCCATGGGGTCACAAAGAATCAGACATGACTTAGAGACTGGACAACAACAATAAACAGATATCCAAGGTGGGTGGTGAGTATCTCATCAGATATCAAGGGTGGGGGATTCCTGTTAAACTGACTTATCAGGATTCTTTCTAAAACTATTCTCAGCAGGATGAAGATAGGATCCAAGGATAAGACCTGGTCAAAAAGAAGACTAAGAGGATTGTTTCTAAGGTTTGATGAGAGAAAGGCTCTTTTTCAACTTTACTGATTTTTCTTAATGTTGTTTATTATAATTGCTATCATATTATCATAAGCATCTAGGAGAAAAATTTACAGTTGAAACCATTACATGGGGAGAAAATATCTGTAATGGTTGCATCTCTGTGCCCCCAAACACACTTCCAGAAAAACTGTAGTCAAAGGCTAATTTTCTATGTCAAAGGTGAATATTAGCTCTTTAAATTAAAAGTAGCGACAGTATATTCAGCATAGCTGAGACACACAGGCTTTCATCTCTTTGCTGCTGCTGCATGCAGCAGCTTCCTTTGTATAGAAGGATGAGTGTCTGACTTCAAAGGATGAGAACTCAGTAGGACTTCAAAGGTGATGTGACAGATGGTACATGAGGAAGCATGGCCCAATGCCTATTCTCACATTAAAAGATGTTTTTTTTTTTTTTCAAACATGAACTCTGTTGACATTTACACATGATAATGAGTATGGCATTTCATCTGCCCATGCTTCTCTGTTGTAGTCCCACGTTAGTTATCCACTGAACACGAAAAAATGCTGGGAGCCATCTTGAATAAATGGAAAGTTAGACAAAATGGGATTCAGCAACCTTTCAACAAATATCAGGTTTCATTTATGCTAGTTTCTTCTTGTCAATAATGCAGACAATTCCAGGGTCATAAATAGCAACTCTATTTTAATGATCCAATACAATATCTATTTACTGAATGCTTGTCATACATGCAACATTACATTAACCACCATTAGAAAGAGATTTGGAAGAAAGATAAGACATAGTTCCTACCATGGAAATCTATGTGGGATTTTAAACATACATTCATGTGAAGAAATTTGAGGACTAGCCAAGGTGTTTGAATCTATGGGACACTCACTGGGACTTCACCATGGGGGCGGGGGGTGCATGCAAAATAATTTTGTTAGCGCTTTCACAGAGAACACTCTGCTAGAAACCTCAGAGCAGGCAGCTGCTGAGTTCTCCATCCTAGGCAGGTAGAGTTCATGAAGGAAAGAGGACTAGGGAAGAACAGAATATAACCAAAAAAAATGCAAATAACGATAGCTTTGCAAAATCACAAAAAGACAATTAAAAATTGACCTTGTTTTTACTTTACATGTTCCTGAAATCCAAGGTTTAAGTTTTCAAAAAGAAAGAAAACAAAAGAAAATATAACTTTCTGTAATAGTACTTTTATAAAGATTAGAAATTTAAATAAAGCTTCCTGTTGTGTGTTCCTATTGTGTTCCTGGCCTCATCTAGTGAGACTTGTAGGAAAAGGGTAGCTGCAAAGTCCCACTGTGCAGTCGTTTCCCCCTTCCTCACAGATAAACACAGCAGCAGTAACTAACGCATTCTTCATTTTTTAAAAGTATGAAATGAAAAGATCATTCATGCCACAGAGCTTATGCATATGGACTATTTAAACTGTTTTCAGTTGATATAAAAATATCATTCTTAATTCATTTGGCATTTCATTATTTTGATTCATCTAAATAAATAGATTCTGAAAGGTTACTGTGGAGATACCTATCAAGCATCTTATCTGGCGATGAATTGAAGAAAAAATGGAGGCTGCGTACATTGGAAATGCTAATCTAAATGTGTCATTAGACTGAGAACAAGTTGTTAATGTCACCCTTGAAGTCGACCTTGTCAGAAAGAAATGTAGACAGTGCTCCATAATCTTCAATCTGACCTATCTTCGAGACTTTCTCATCACTCTTCACCCAATGTGGAAATGCATCACTGCTTTTAGCTAATGTTCTAAACATACCAGCACATTCAATTTTTCGTACCAAGAGAATTACTGTGGCTACAATGGCCAGGGAGGAGTATTTTGCTCAATGACCAAAATAAACAAACTACCTCTGTCTATAGAAAATTCCTTGAATATGTTACAGGACTATATTATGAAGGAAAATAAAACATACATTTATATGTAAATCCAGTCTGAGGTTAAAGAGAAAGGTATGTGGAAGAAAGAAAAATAAGATGGTCAACGTGCTTGAGATGAACAAGTGGACCAGCTGGGAAAGAAAATTGGGTGTAAACTGACTTTTCCTGACTGACGTTGAACTATCTGGGCAAAGCACATCCTAGTGCATATTAGATAATCTGAATCTGAGGCATAATCTATCCAGCTTGAAGACTGACTCCTCTATAAACAGAACTATGAAATGTTTTCTTAACATGTTAACTATTTTCAAGTTGTTATAAGTCTAAAGACCCATGCATATCTGAATGTATTTATAGTTTTAGCCACTGAAACTGCTTGATGAATATTTATAAAGTTACCTAGAACATTGAAAAAGAACTCTGTAAATCTAGGTTTTAGAACCTTTTCTAAACTTTAGAATTATGTGAATTGAAAAAGCAAACTATACAGTGACTTCTGTTTTATCACTAAAATTGTGTGGTCATATTAAATCTCATTAACTATTTCACTCAATTCTTTAATAAATATTGCATTGTACACAAAACTGAGCATGATTTAAAAAATATGCATAATGTTTGTCTTCATGGAGCTTGTAATCTAATGATGAAGCATAATATTTAACAATCATACCTATAAACATATAGATGAATTATTGCAGAGACTGGAAAACTGTTCACCAGCAATTTTCTATTCTTACTGGACCAACAGTTAGACTATGTCCGTATTACCTTGCAGTTAGGTGGCCACTGTACACAATTTCTGATCCTAACCTATAAAATTCTCCTTGTGTAAAAGTGTGGATAGAATTATGATTTTTGATGGCCTCTCAATATTTATTTTATTTTATTATTTTTATTTTTTAAACTTTACATAATTGTATTAGTTTTGCCAAATATCAAAATGAATCCGCCACAGGTATACATGTGCTCCCCATCCTGAACCCTCCTCCCTCCTCCCTCCCCATACCATCCCTCTGGGTCATCCCAGTGCGCTAGCCCCAAGCTTATATGATATAATGATTTTGGAATCATGTGTAGGAAAATAGAAGATCACAAAATAAAATAATCTTGGGTCTTTAAATTGCTGTCTGGAGAAAAGCTACCTGTGGGTAGAAATATCTACTTTGGACATCATATTACTGAGATATTAATCACCTACCTCCATATTCATATTGTCTGCATGTATGTATGGGCTTGGGCTTCCCAGGTGACACTAGCAGTAAAGAACTCGCCTGCCAATGCAGGAGACGTAAGAGATGCAATTTGGACTTCTGGGTCTGGAGGACATGGCAACCCACTTCAGTTTTCTTGCTTGGAGTATCACATGGGCAGAGGCACTTGTCAGGCTGGGGTCACAGAAGGGTCGCAAAGAGTGAGACATGTTGGAAGCAACTTCGCATGGCACAATACGTATGGGCTTCCCGGGTGGCTCAGTGGTACAGAATCCACTTGCCAATGCAGGAGATACAGGAGAGGCAGGTTCGATTCCTGGATCTGGAAGTTCTCCTAGAGGAAGAAATGGCAACCCACTCCAGAATCCTTGCTTGGGAAAATTCCATGGACAGAGTCACCCAGCATGCTGCAGTCCCTGGGGTCTCAAAGAGTCGGACATGACTGAGAGAATGAGCACACACATATACAATTATAATTTTTAGTTACATTGATTCTGCAGCTATATTCAATAATCATCATATTATCTAGCAAAATACAGAAGATTTTATCTTCAAATCAGTGGCTGATATAAAATAAAAATAATAATATTAAGATGTGTGACACTAGCTTAGTAGCTGAGCACTTAAGTAGTGGGCAGTGAGAAAACATGTTCCAAAAGCTAAAAATATGACACTCCATGCTGTATAGTATCAAAATATTAGATAAATCTCTCTCCAAAATGACTTGAAAGAAAGATTATGTTGTATTAAGACTGAAGCTATAAGGTAAAAGAGCCTGAGAGCTAGTGTGGCATAGTGATTATTGTCTGCTTTCAATAAGGCGTTATAATAAAAATGAGTTTCAGGCAAAAGTTCACTAATTTTGCAACAGAATTAGAAAAGAATAGATATTACCTTCCTTCAGTTCAGTTCAGTCACTTAGTCATGTCCGACTCTTTACAACATCATGGACTGTGGCATGCCAGGCTTCTCTGGCCATCATCAACTCCTGGAACTTGCTCAAATTCATGTCCACCAAGTTGATGATGCCATCCAACCATCTCATCCTCTGTCGTCCCCTACTCTTCCCACCTTCAATCTTTCCCAGCATCAGGGTCTTTTCAAATGAGTCAGATCTTGGCATTAGGTGGCCAAAGTATTGGAGCTTCAGCTTCAGCATCAGTCCTTCCAATGAATATTCAAAACATTTTTCTTTTAGGATGAATGGTTGGATCTCCTTGAAGTCCAAGGGACTATCATGAGTCTTCTCCAAAACCATTTCAAAAGCATCAGTTCTTCGGGGCTCAGCTTTCTTTAAGTCCAAATCTCACATCCATACATGACTACTAGAAAAACCATAGCTTTGACTAGATGGACCTTTGTTGGCATTACTTTTTAATATGCTGTCTATGCTGGTCATAGCTTTTCTTCCAAGGAGCAAGCATCTTTTAATTTCATGACTGCAGTTACCATCTGCAGTGATTTTAGAGCCGAATAAAATAAAATATCTCACTGTTTTCATTGTTTCCCCATCTATTTGCCATGAAATGATGGGACTGGAACCAGTCTATTTTTCCATGCCCAGTTCTAACTATTACATCTTGATCTGCTTACAGATTTCTCAAGAGGCAGGTCAGGTGGTCTTACATTCCTATCTCTTTGGAAAAACCAACAACTTCTGGAATCCAAAGAGAAGACAGATTGAAAGTGAACAAGTTATAAGACTTTTCAACTGAAATAAAAGACTCAGCTCTGGATCAAAGATCAGAATAAGAGTATTACTTTCATAATAACCCTTTTATTTCAGATAGTCTACATCACCATTGAACTGAGAGGACGTGGTAAGGGAATGGGAAAGCAAATAAATTAATCAAGCATGATACATGTGCTAGAGAAAAATATGTGCAAAAGATTAACTGAAGGGTCTGAAGTTTTATCTTACTTAGAAGCTAACAGGTTGGTCACTTCATGGATGCTGGTGGAAGATGCAAGACTGTTGAATCAAAGACAAACATTTACTCATAGCAATAGGTATAGCTAAAGATTTGACTTTTTATTTTTTCCACCAATTCCCTATGTCTCATTTCCTATAAGACAATGTGAAGACAACTGCATGCAATCTAGGTTTCATTGCAACACATGAACTCTGAGCTTTGGGAATCCAAATATTTTATAATGGATAGTAAGCTTGCCGGGATAAAGCAATGGCAACCCACTCCAGTGTTCTTGCCTGGAGAATCCCAAGGATGGGGGAGCCGGGTGGGCTGTCGTCTATGGGGTCGCACAGAGTCAGACATGACTGAAGGGACTCAGCAGCAGCAAGCATGCCACACCTATGTCTGGGAGGAGACACTCTATCTTAAGGCTACAGATAAGACTGTTCTTTGCTTCAGATCTAGACACCATCTCCAACTGCCATGACTCTTTGTTATGTTGAAAAAGACTAGGGGCAAAGGCAGTCCATGACTCTGGTTGCAAGATGTGTAGAATTGTGATATTCTCATAGAGAATGACTTTTCAACATGTAATAGTACATGCAAGTCTCTAAGAGCAAATAAAACCAAAGTCTACCAACTTTTTGATAAATTATATTCATTATTAGGAAATTAAGGAAAAGCATTAGGTAAAAGCAAATAAAACAAATAACAACAAACCTTAGGCCATCAAACTTATGAAGTATGAAAGCTCCGCAGAGACTCTAGGAGGACTTTTAGCAAACTTTGTACTTCTGATATGGCTATAGGAATCATTGAAGAATTATTTAATTCCCAGAGTATATACATAAGAGACATGAAGAGCTCCCCCCATGAAACAAAATCAGAGTCTAATTAGAAAGTATCTCTATCTTTTGAACTATTATATTTTAAAGGTTTCTTTGTGGAGAAACAACCTATATTAACAACTTAACTGATAAATATTATGTCATAAACATAGACAAGGAGGTGAGATATAATTGAGGAAAATTACTGAAATCAAGGGATCAGATGTTGTTCCTCTGAAAAAGCCCTGATCTGAGAAAGTAAGTGTTGCTCAGTTGTGCCCAACTCTTTGTGACCCCATGGATTGCAGCTCACCAGGCTCTTCTGTCCATGAGATTTTCCAGGCAAGGATACTGGAGTGGGTTGCCGTTTCCTTCTCCAGGGGATCGTCCAGACCCAGGGATTGAACCCAGATCTCCTGCACTGCAGGCAGATTCTTTACCAACTGAGCTAATAGTCCTTTTTGATCTGAGAAAGGTGAGTAGGATTTAGCAAGATGAAGAGATAAAATTACTTAAGCTGATTAAATATAGTGCAGTAGAAACAATCACAGAGATGAAAAATAATCAAAAAGAGAAAGAATAACTGAGCTCTAGAATATTTTCAAGTGACTACTGTACACAGTTGGGATCCTTTAAGAAGAGAAAGAAAGTTTCCAGGTGGCACAGTGATAAAGACTCCCCTGCCAATGCAGGAGATACAAGAGAAGCATATTCCATCTCTGGGTGGGGAAGATCCTGTGGAGAAGGGAATAGCAACCCGCTTCAATATTCTTGCCTGGAGAATCCCACGGACAGAGGAGCCTGGCAGGCTATGGTCCATGGGGTCATAAACGGTCAGACACAACTGAGCACACAGATAGCACACAAGAGAAAGGAGGGAATTTAAAAACATATTTGAAGCAATAATGGCCTACATTTCCCCCATTTGTTGAAAAAATATAAAGCCAAAAATTCAGGAAGTTCAATTAACTGCAAGCAAAAGATACATGAAAAAACTACATTAAGAAATATGATAATCAAATTCTTCAAAACCACTTACAAAAAACAAATGTTAAAAGTAGCTTAAAGCAAACAAACAAACCAAAAACCATGTTATTTCTTGCCAAAAGGAAAAAAGTAAAAGGATGATAAAGACTTCTCATCAGAAACAAAGCAACTAAGAAAACATGGAAAGCTTCTTTAAAGTACCAAAAGAAACACTCTAGGCCTAAAATTCTATAATTAGCAAATATATCTTTTAAAGAGGGTAAAAATGTACAGCACTAGCACTAAAAGCCTATATTAGAGCAAAATCATGGTCTCAAATTAATAAGCTCAGCTTACCCCTTAAGAAACAAAAAAGAGAATAAAATAAAAAATAAACAGAGTAAAGGAAATAATAAAAATCAGAACCAAAACATAGAATAGAAAGCAGTAAAATAATAGAGAAAAATCAATAAAACCAAATGCCAATTCTATGAAAAGAATCAATAAAAGTGATACACTTCTAGTCAGCCTAATCAGGAAAAAATTAGAAAAGACACAGATGAACAATATTGAGGGTGAGAGATGGAACATCAATAGTCATTCCAGTGTTTCTTGTGGACAAAAATAAAGCGATCATTATACCATTATTAAAAGGATAGGAAATATGATGAGCAAATTTAAGCCAATATTTAATAATGTGGGTGAAATGAATAAATATCTTGAGAGACATATAAAACAGAACTTAAAAAAAAAAAAAGGAGGATAAAACTGAATACCTCTGTTTCCATAAAATAGATTCAATTTACAGTTTAAAACTATGTCACAGAGACACTCTAAACCTAAATTTTATTGACAATCTCTGCTGCTGCTGCTACTGCTAAGCCACTTCAGTCGTGTCCGACTCTGTGTGACCCCATAGACGGAAGCCCACCAGGCTCCCCCATCCCTGGGATTCTCCAGGCAAGAATACCGGAGTGGGTTGCCATTTCCCTCTCCAATGCATGAAAGTGAAAAATGAAAGCAAAGTCGCTCAGTCATGTCCGACTCGTAAGGACCCCATGGACTGCAGTCTATCAAGCTCCTCCGTCCATGGGATTTTCCAGGCAAAAGTACTAGAGTGGGGTGCCATTGCCTTCTCCGTTGACAATCTCTACTAAATATTTAAGGAAGCCACAATATCAATTCTACACAAACTACCACAAAAATAAAGAGAAGGGAATACTTCTCAACTTATTCTATAAGACTAGCATTACCCTGGTAGTGAAACTAGGCACAGACATTACAAGTAGAATAAAATTACAGACCAACATCCCTCATAAACACAGATGAAAAAATTATTTACAAAGTTTTAGAAAGTGAAAGCCAAAAAACATATAAAAATATTAATATACCATGAACAAGTGAGATTTATTCCAGAGGTTCAGAATTTAACCTGAAAATTATTCAACTTAATCCATGAAATTAAAAAAACAAAAAAAAAAAAAAGAAAAAAAATACAATTCAACACTCATCAATGATTAAAAAACAAACAAACTCTGTTTCTTAAGAACTGAAGAATCTATTCTCAATTTGATAATGAAAACCTACATCTAACATTATGTGTTATTTTAGTTGCTAAGTCATGCCTGACTCTTGCATCCCCACAGACTGTAGCCAGTCAGGTTCCACTGTCCATGAGATTTTTTTTTCAGTTTTATTTATTTATTTTTTTACTTTACAATATTGTACTGGTTTTGACATATATTGACATGAATCTGCCATGGGTGTACGCGTGTTGCCCATCCTGAACCCCTCTCCCACCTCCCTTCTCATTCCATCACTCTGGGTCATCCCAGTGCACCAGCTCCGAGCACCCTGTATCATGCATCAAACCTGTCCATGAGATTTTTCAGGCAAGAATACTGGAGTGGGTTGCCATTTTCTTCTCAAGGGGATCTTCCAGACTGAGAGATGGAAATCCCAGTCTCCTGCATTGCAGGCAGATTCTTTCTGACTGAGCTACCAGGGAAGCCAATATCTAACATTGTACCTAATATTTGAAAATGTATGTGCCTTTAAAGGTGTAATGTTTTGTTAAAGACTAATGTTTCCTTTGATGATTAAGAACAAGAAGAAGATACAGCAAAATGTACCGTATAGCACAGGGAACTAAACTCAATATTTTGTAATAACTTATATGGGAAAATAATCTGAAATGTGATATGACTGAATCACTTTGCTGTAATCTGAAACTAAGACAACATTTTAAAATCAACTATGCTTCAATAAAAATGAAATGATTGATTTTTAAAAAGAACAAAGAAAAGATGTATACTTTCACCATCTACTCTACATGTAGCAGAAGTTCTACTCAGTTCAATAAGGAAAGAAAAAGAAATAAAAGGCATCCAGATTAGAGACAAAGAAATAAAAATTGTCTTAACTTGCAGAATGCTACTTATCTACATAGAAAATCTGATATCACTACATACATAAAAATTAACAGAACTAATACTGCTACTAGCAAAATTACAGGAACTAAAATGAATGTGTAAAATTTAATATTATTCCTGTCTGATAGCAATGAAGAAACAAATTAAAATAAAGCTACCATTTACAATAGCATCAAACATGCTAAATATTAGTAATAAACCTGATAAAAACTGTACAAAACTATACATTGAAGACTTCAAAACTTTACTAACAAAAATTTGAAAAGTCCAAAATCATTAGAGATGCACCTTTATTCATGGATTGCAAGGCTCTATATTGTGGCTCAGCTGGTAAAGAATTTGCCTGCAATGTGGGAGATGTGGGGTCAATCGCTGGGTTGGGGAAGTCCCCTGGAGAAGGGAAAGGCTATCCACTCCAGTATTCTGGCCTGGAGAACTCCATGGACTGTGTAGTCCATGGGGTTGAAAAGAGCTGGACAGGACTGAGCGATTTTCACTGATCACTGATACTGGTTTAATGTCAGCCTTCCCAAACTGATCAGTACAATGCCAAACACAATCTTAGCAGCATTTTTTTTTTTTTTTAGGTAACTGTTAAGCTATTTCTAAAATACATAAAAATTAAAAAGATAGAGTCACCAAAGCAAATTTAATAAAGAAAAACAAGATCAAAAGGCCAACAGGATCTTATTTCATGGCTTATAATAAAGCTACAGTAATAAATACAATGTGTTACTGGTAGCAAGACAGAAAAATATAACAATTGAACAAAACAGTTCACAAAAGAGTCACACATATACAAATGAATTTTGACCAAACTGCAAAAGCAGCTCAGTGAAGAATGGATGCTTCTTTCAACAAATGATATGGAAACATTGAGTATTGTTATACAAACTAATAAACTTTAATCCATATCTTGCATCACACACTGAAAAATAACTCAGTGTCAATCATAGATCTAAAAATAAAAATTAAACTGTAAAGTTCATAGAAAGGAAGATTTACCCATGGGTTAGGGAAAGAGTCTCAGCTTGACACCAAAAGCATGATACTCAAAAGAAAATACTGATGAATTGGGATTCATCAAAATGATTAACCTCTGCTCTTTGACAATCCAGAGAGAATAATGAAAAGACAAGCCCCAGATGGGGAGATAATATGTGTAAGCATAAATCTGAGGGAAAATAAAGACTTGTATTCATTATATAAGGTCTCTCAAAACTGAAAAACAAGAATACAAATAATCCAATAAATAAATGCTCAAATGATTTGAATAAACGCCACTCAAAGAATACATATGCTCAACATCGTTAGCCATTACAGTAATAGTACAATTAACACCACAACTAAATATCACTACATACTTACTAGAATAACTAAAATTAAAGGCTAAAATAAATGCTTAAAATCAACTATTGAAGAGAATGTTGACAAAATGGTACTGTCACATTCTGCTGGTGGAACGTAAAATAATGACTACTATAAACACTCTAAAAATAGTTGATAGTTTCTTAACAAAACATATAAACATATGATTCAGACTGTTCTACTCTTAGGTCTTTACTCAAGAGTAAAAAATTAATAAATAAATAAATATATACATATACACACACACACACATCCAAAGTATGAATTTTTTTTTAAATTTAATTTTTATTGAAGGATAATTGCTTTATAGAATTTTGCTGTTTTCGGTCAAACCTCAACATAAATTTTCTTTTTGAACCTCCCTTTCATCTTCCTCCCCATCCCCCTCCTCCAGGTTGATACAGAGCCCCTGTTTGAGTTTCTTAGCCATACAGAAAATTCCCATTGGCTATCTATTTTACATATGGTAATGTAAGTTTCATGTTACTCTTTCCATACATCTCACCTTCTCCTCCCCTCTCCCCATGTCCACAATAGTCTCTATGTCTGTTTCTCTATTGCTGCCCTGCAAGTAAATTCTTCAGTACCATTTTTCTAGATTCCATGTATATGCATTAGAATATGACATTTATCTTTCTCTTTCTGACTTACTTCAAAGACAACTGTCAGAATGAGAGAAAATAATAGCAAATGAAACAACTGACAAATGATTAATTTCCAAAATATACAAGCAGCTCATGCAACTCAATACTAGAAAAAAAAAAACCTAATCAAAAAGTGGGAAATATACCTAAACAGATATTTCTCCAAGAAGATATACAGATGGCTAACAAACACATGAGAAGATGCTCAACATCACTCATTATTATCAAACCAAAACTACAATGAGATATCACCTCACACCAGTCAGAATGGCTGTCATCAAAATGTCTATAAACAATAAATTCTGGAGAGGGTGTGGAGAACAGGGACCACCCTTGCACTGCTGGTGGGAATGTAAATTGATACAGCCACTATGAAAGATGGCATAGCGACTCCTTAAAAAACTAGGAATAGAATCACCATATGACCCAGCAATCCCACTCCTAGGCATATACCCTGAGGAAACCAAAATTGAAAAAGACACATGTATCCCATTGTTCATTGCAGCACTATTTACAATAGCTAGAAGATGGAAGCAGCCTAGATGTCCATCAACAGATAAGTGAATAAAGAAGTTGTGGTGCGTATACACAATGGAATATTACTCAGCCATAAAAAGGAACACCTTTGAGTCAATCCTAATGAGATGGATGAACCTAGAACTTATTATACAGAGTGAAGTATGAATGTTTTAAAAGTATTAATTTTAATAAAGACAGAAGAAGAACACAGATGTCTATAAACAGATTAATGGATAAACAAAGAATGGAATGTCTATAAATGAAATACTATTCTGTAACAAAAAATACTTATTACTATTTGTGCAACATAAGTGAATCTCAAAATAAGTAAGTAAAAGAAATGAGACCAAAAAAATAGAGGGTCTATATTGTATAACATGATTATATTTCTGTGAGTTTTAGAGAATGCAAATTAATCTGTAGTAATAGAAAGCAGGAACAGTGATTCATTTGGATTGGAAGAGGAACAGGAAGGAAAGATTATAAATGAGCACAAGGAAACATTTGTGAGTTATGAATGTGTTCATTATTTTGGTTTGGTGATGTTTTCAAATTATGACACGTGTCAAAACTTATTCAATTGTGCATGCTATTTACAGTTGAGTTTATGTCAATTATACTTAATAAAAATATTTGTTAAAGTACAAAAAAATACACAGAATGGCAGCTGCTCTAAAGAGTAGAATCCCATAGTAAGATATTTTTTTTTTTTTGTAGCGCTGATCACCCTGATTAGGTTGCTACTGCTGCTGCTGCTGCTAAGTCGCTTCAGTTGTGTCCAACTCTGAGCGACCCCATAGACGGCATCCCACTAGGCTCCTCTGTCCCTGGGATTCTCCAGGCAAGAATACTGGAGTGGACGGCCATTTGCTGCGTGGGGGCAGGAGGGCCTAGAGGAGCTATCCCACATTGAAGGTCAGGAAGGGCGGTGGTGAGGAGATACCCCTCGTCCAAGGTAAGGAGCAATGGCTGCGCTTTGCTGGAGCAGCCGTGAAGAGATACCCCATGCCCAAGGTAAGAAAAACCCAAGTAAGACGGTAGGTGTTGCAAGAGGGCATCAGAGGGCAAACACACTGAAACCATACTCACAGAAAAATAGTCAATCTAATCACACTAGGACCACAGCCTTGTCTAACTCAGTGAAACTAAGCTATGCCTGGGGGGCAACCAAAACAGCTGGGTCATGGTGGAGAGATCTGACAGAATGTGGTCCACTGGAGAAGGGAATGGCAAACCACTTCAGTATTCTTTCCTTGAGAACCCCATGAAGAGTATGAAAAGGCAAAATGATAGGATACTGAAAGAGAAACTCCCCTGGTCAGTAAGTGCCCAATATGCTACTGGAGATCAGTGGAGAAATAACTCCAGAAAGAATGAAGGGATGGAGCCAAAGCAAAAACAATACCCAGTTGTGGATGTGACTGGTGATAGAAGCAAGGTCTGATGCTGTAAAGAGCAATATTGCATAGGAACCCGGAATGTCAGGTCCCTGAATCAAGGCAAATTTGAAGTGGTCAAACAAGAGATGGCAAGAGTGAATGTCGACATTCTAGGAATCAGCAAACTGAAAAGGACTGGAATGGGTGAATTTAATTCAGATGACCATTATATCTACTACTGTGGGCAGAAATCCCTCAGAAGAAATGGAGTGGCCATCATGGTCAACAAAAGAGTCCGAAATGTAGTACTTGGATGCAATCTCAAAAATGACAGAATGATCTCTGTTCGTTTCCAAGGCAAACCATTCAATATCACAGTAATCCAAGTCTATGACCCAACCAGTAAAGCTGAAGAAGCTGAAGTTGAACAGTTCTATGAAGACCCACAAGAGCTTTTAGAACTAACACCCAAAAAAGATGTCCTTTTCATTATAGGGGACTGGAATGCAAAAGTAGGAAGTCAAGAAACACCTGGAGTAACAGGCAAATGTGGCCTTGGAATACGGAATGAAGCAGGGCAAAGACTAATAGAATTTTGCCAAGAAAATGCACTGGTCATAACAAACACCTTCTTCCAACAACACAAGAGAAGACTCTATACATGGACATCACCAGATGGTCAACACCGAAATCAGATTGATTATATTCTTTGCAGCCAAAGATGGACAAGCTCTATAGAGTCAGCAAAAACAAGACCAGGAGCTGACTGTGGCTCAGATCATGAACTCCTTATTGTCGAATTCAGACTTAAATTGAAGAAAGTAGGGAAAACCACTAGACCATTCAGGTATGACCTAAATCAAATCCCTTATGATTATACAGTGGAAGTGAGAAATAGACTTAAGGGCCTAGATCTGATAGATAGAGTGCCTGATGAACTACAGAATGAGGTTTTTGACATTGTACAGGGGACAGGGATCAAGACAATTCCCATAGAAAAGAAATGCGAAAAAGCCAAATGGCTGTTCGGGGAGGCCTTACAAATAGCTGTGAAAAGAAGAGAAGCGAAAAGCAAAGGAGAAAAGGAAAGATATAAACATCTGAATGCAGAGTTCCAAAGAATAGCAAGAAGAGATAAGAAAGCCTTCTTCAGCATTCAATGCAAAGAAATAGAGGAAAACAACAGAATGGGAAAGACTAGGGATCTCTTCAAGAAAATCAGAGATACCAAAGGAACATTTCATGCAAAGATGGGCTCAATAAAGGACAGAAATGGTATGGACCTAACAGAAGCAGAAGATATTAAGAAGAGATGGCAAGAATACACAGAAGAACTGTACGAAAAAGATCTTCATGACCCGATAATCACGATGGTGTGATCACTCACCTAGAGCCAGACATCCTGGAATGTGAAGTCAAGTGGGCCTTAGAAAGCATCACTACGAACAAAGCTAGTGGAGTTGATGGAATTCCAGTTGAGCTATTCCAAATCCTGAAAGATGATGCTCTGAAAGTGCTGCACTCAATATGCCAGCAGATTTGGAAAACTCAGCAGTGGCCACAGGACTGGAAAAGGTCAGTTTTCTTTCCAATCCCAAAGAAAGGCAATGCCAAAGAATGCTCAAACTACTGCACATTGCACTCATCTCACACACTAGTAAAGTAATGCTCAAAATTCTCCAAGCCAGGCTTCAGCAATATGTGAACTGTGAACTTCCTGATGTTCAAGCTCATTTTAGAAAAGGCAGAGGAACCAGAGATCACATTGCCAACATCTGTTGGATCATGGAAAAAGCAAGAGATTTCCAGAAAAACATCTGTTTCTGCTTTATTGACTATGCCAAAGCCTTTGACTGTGTGGATCACAATCAACTGTGGAAAACTCTGAAAGAGATGGGAATACCAGACCACCTGATCTGCCTCTTGAGAAATTTGTATGCAGGTCAGGAAGCAACAATTAGAATTGGACATGGAACAACAGACTGTTTCCAAATAGGAAAAGTAGTATGTCAGGGCTGTATATTGTCACCCTGTTTATTTAACTTCTATGCAGAGTACATCATGAGAAACGCTGGACTGGAAGAAACACAAGCTGGAATCAAGATTGCCAGGAGAAATATCAATAACCTCAGATATGCAAATGACATCACCCTTATGGCAGAAAGTGAAGAGGAACTCAAAAGCCTCTTGATGAAAGTGAAAGTGGAGAGTGAAAAAGTTGGCTTAAAGCTCAACATTCAGAAAACAAAGATCATGGCATCCGGTCCCACCACTTCATGGGCAATAGACAGGGAAACAGTGGAAACAGTGTCAGACTTTATTTTTCTGGGCTCCAAAATCACTGCAGATGGTAACTGCAGCCATGAAATTAGAAGATGCTACTCCTTGGAAGGAAAGTTATGACCAACCTAGACAGCATATTGAAAAGCAGAGACATTACTTTGCCAACAAAGGTTCGTCTAGTCAAGGCTATGATTTTTCCTGTGGTCATATGGATGTGAGAGTTGGACTGTGAAGAAGGCTGAGCACCAAAGAATTGATGCTGTTGAACTGTGGTGTTGGAGAAGACTCTCGAGAGTCCCTTGGACTGCAAGGAGATCCAACCAGTCCATTCTGAAGGAGATCAGCCCTGGGATTTCTTTGGAAGGAATGGTGGTAAAGCTGAAACTCCAGTCCTTTGGCCACCTCATGCGAAGAGTTGACTCATTGGAAAAGACTCTGATGCTGGGAGGGATTGGGGGAAGGAGGAGAAGGGGATGACAGAGGATGAGATGGCTGGATGGCATCACTGACTTGATGGACGTGAGTCTCAGTGAACCCCAGGAGTTGGTGATGGATAGGGAGGCCTGGCGTGCTGTGATTCATGGCATCGAAAAGAGTCGGACAGGACTGAGCGACTGATCTGATCTGATCTCTCCAATACATGAAAGTGAAAAGTGAAAGTGAAGTCGCTCAGTCATGCCCAACTCTTAGCGACCCCATGGACTGCAGCCTACCAGGGTCCTCTGTTCATGGGATTTTCCAGGCAAGAGTATTGGAGTGGATTGCCATTGCCTTCTCCCCGTTTAGGTTGGAGTTTATTAATTTTACAGTGATGATAAATTACAGTTATTTTTTTCTTCCCTATTAAAAAAAAATAGATTGGAAACTGGCATAGAGAAGGACAATGATTTCATAAATTCAGAGTGAGGGCTTCTAAGGGGCAGTGTATATAAATCAGGGGCTTATGATAACATAGCAACTGGGAGATACTCTACTACTACTAAGTCACTTCAGTCCTGTTCTACTCTGTGCGACCCTGTAGATGGCAGCCCACAAGGAGATACTCTAATATCAGGCTAATGGAACATCTATCACTGGCGATATTTCTAGTGTTTTGAACAGAAGTAAAAACAGACTTTTGGTGTGTACTCTTAAAGTTTTCATTCACAAGTGGCTTTTGATCTCATGGTATTTGCCAAAGCAAGTCACCTGAATAAGCCTGACACCAAAGACAAGGATAAATATAAACTCACAGGCAGGAGTATCACAAGTTATATGGCCAATATAATGCCAATGTGACAGGAATATATAAATAATTATAGTGCATGACACAATGTGTTTAAACCCAATCTTTCCTTAAAACAAAACAAAACAAAACAAAAAGCTAGTTTTTACACTGTCTCAAAAAGAAACCACAACCATCCGATCTAATCAAGATTTCAGACTCAAGTCCAGGATCTTAGAATGGTATCTACATTAGATTTTTCAGCTCCAGAAATCTATGATTCCAAAAGTCAAGTTATCTAGTTCCCTCATATGCATTGTTGAAACAAGGATGTAACAACTGCAATAAACACCCCATCTGGAGAATGAGGGTAGAGACATGCAGTGCCACTGTTCTATAGTAGCCCTGACATTCTGAAGAACAGAATTGTAACAGGGCTTTTAGAATATCCCTAAATAGCTGCTTTAATGCCTGAAAAATCTCCCCCCATTCCATTTTTCTTTGGGGAATATATCCTTATTGCTGACTGAGAAGTTCTCTCATCTTGATTCATGCATTTAGAAGGTCAGAGAATCCAATGGTCATTTTTTTTTAACTTTTTTTTTTGTACTGAAGAATAATCAGTAGTGTCTGATTCTGTGCGACCCCATAGACCAGAGCCCACCAGGCTCCACCATCCCTGGGATTCTCCAGGCAAGAACACTGGAGTGGGTTGCCATTTCCTTCTCCAATGCATGAAAGTGAAAAGTGAAAGTGAAGTCGCTCAGTTGTTTCTGACTCTTAGCGACCACATGGACTGCAGGCTACCAGGCTCCTCCATCCATGGGATTTTCCCGGCAAGAGTACTGGAGTGGGTTGCCATTGCCTTCTCTGGAAGAATAGCTGGTTAACAATGTTATGATAGTTTCATGTGTACATCATGAGAAACACTGGGCTGGATGAAGCACAAGCTGGAATCAAGATCGCAGGGAGAAATATCAATAACCTCAGATATGCAGATGACACCACACTTATGGCAAAAAGCAAAGAAGAACTAAAGAGCCTCTTGATAAAAGTGAAAGAGGAGAAGGCTTAAAACTCAGCATTCAAAAAACTAAGACCATGGTATCTGGTCCCATCACTTCATGGGAAATGGGAAATAGATGGGAAACAGTGGAAAGAGTGACTGACTTTATTTTTTGGGTTCCAAAATCACTGCAGATGGTGACTGCGGCCATGAAATTAAATGACGCTTGCTCCTTGGAAGAAAAGTTATGACCAACATAGACAGCATATTAAAAAGCAAAGACATTATTTTGCCAATAAAGGTCCATCTAGTCAAAGCTATGGTTTTTCCAGTAGTCATGTATGGATGTGAGAGTTGGACTATAAAGAAAGCCGAACCCCGAAGAATTGATGCTTTTGAACTGTGGTGTTGGAGAAGACTCGTGATAGTCCCTTGGCCTGCAAGGAGATCCAACCAGTCCATCCTAAGGGAAATCAGTCCTGAATGTTCCTTGGAAGGACTGATGCTGAAGCTGAAACTCCAATACTTTGGCTGCCTAATGGGAAGAGCTGACTCATAGAAAGATGCTTTGAAAGATTGAAGGCAGGAGGAGAAAAGGATGACAGAGGATGAAATGTTTGGATGGCATCACTGACTCAATGGACATGGATATGAATAGACTCTGGGAGTTGGTGATGGAGGCCTGGCATGCTATATTCCATGGGGTTGCAAAGAGTTGGACATGACTGAGCCACTGAACTGAACTGAACTGAGTCGTTGATTTCGTGGTTAGATTATTTCTGGTGCATGGCCTTCACATTTTACTTTTATTTATATTTTTAAAGAGACAACTGAGTGAAAAACAAATAGCCAACCTGAATACATTCTAAAGATTTTGTAAGATTAACCCAATCTGGATAACAAATTTATCCCCAAATGGAAAAAAAAAAAATTCTATTTAATCAATACACTAATTTCAGTTGTCTTTACAATGAATATCTGTCAGTCCATCATATACACATTTAGAGATCTGTATTGATTTTTAAGATTTTCTGAAAACCACTAAGGAATAACAACAGCATTCCAGTGTGTGTTAATTGTGCTTATGTTGGCGTACTCTAAACACCACAATTTCTGAGATAGTGGCAAATATTCAACTGCCAAATCCAAGAGAATGATATTATGATTTGGGGTATTTCTTCCAAAAATGCTAATCATCCTTTTTTTCTTTTCCTAATCAAATTTCCTTGTGTTTTCTACTTCCTTTTCTCAAATAGCCCTATTATAAAACATGGTGGTTTTTTAGGACAAATATAGTTCTCAATACATTGATTTAAGATGTCAGTCTCTGATAGCCTTACATCCCTTCTTACTCAACTTAAAGTCCAGGTTCTATCATTACAATTATGGGCCAGTCTTTTTTTCCATAATACCCTGAACTAAATTACTTACTAGTTTATAATATTTGCTGACTTTCCTGGGATAATGGCTATATTTTATTTTAGTTTCCCTCCAAATTGTCTTTTGGCCAATGGATGGAAACTGAAATGATATATATTTAGCATTGTACCCACTTTTTCCTAGGTCATAAACCTATCAATGTCACAGACAGATATTAGTGAGTTCACTGAGTGAAGACATTGTGAAACACAGCCACTCCAGACTCACAGTGAACATGTAAACTCTTTTGTTGCAGGGTCCTGAGGATAGAGGAGCTATTGGCCACTGAAGCAATACAAAATTGTACTTCCTGAAAGACATAGAAAAACAGCACTACCTTCAAAAATTAATCCATAAATGTAAAGAATAAAGTCACAAAATAACTTCTTTTTTTTTCTCTACTTAAAAGATAATTGTGAAAAAGAATAAAGTAACTGACAGAACCCATTGTATTTCATGACCAGGAAAACTTCAATTGTGCTATTTATTAGTTTACACTGTGGCAGCTCTGCCCCTATTTAAAAGGACATAGACCTCATTGTGTAGCACCCCAGAAACATGGAGCACCAGGAGAAAAAGGCAGCCATCATCTAGAAAACAAACAGTGAAATGAATTGCTGTTTGTCACCTTTCTAACTGTTCTGTTGACCCTTAGTCCCCATCTACTCTGAGTGGTTTCATGCACAATTCTTAATAGAGTACAAAAGAAAAAAGTAATGCCTGCATTTTCAGAATGGGAGAGTCATCCTGCAAAGGTTGCCCCTTAAAGGTAAAGTATTATAACTGTCATCTTTGTAGACAAATTCTTTTTTCCTTTTCAAAATAAAAGAATGCTCTTTGAATGTGATTTCCTTCTTTCTCATCAGCCACGAGTGATGATAGATATTAACAAATGGAATTAGACTCCTTCTGCCTATCCTTAGATCAAAAACTCCAGAACTAAATCAGTTTGTAAGCCACTTTTCCCCCTTAGAACAGAGAGCTGATTTTACCTAATTGGAATAAACTGTCACCTCAACATATTAGTAATTAGGGTTATGAATAAACAGCTGATCAGTGTGGACGTGATCTGTGGAACATATCAGTAAACCTACCTGATACTACATCCAATATATTTACATAATCTTTTTCAAGAGGACAAGGACATGGGTACCTGGTGGCATGTTATTTTCTTTTCATCAAAATACAGAATTTAAAAAGGTCTATCATGAGTAAAAACTTTTAAAGGTATATAATTCATCAACCGTATCCAGTAAACATTTTTGAAATCCTGAAAAGTTGAAAGTGAAAGTCATTCAGTCATGTCCAGCTCTTTTCAACCCCATGGACTGTACAGTCCCTGGAGTTCTCTAGACCAGAATACTGGAGTGGGTAGTCTTTCCCTTCTCCAGGGGATCTTCCCAACACAGGGATGACACCCAGGTTTTCCGCATTGCAGGTGGATTCTTTACCAGCTGAGCCACAAGGGAAGCCCTGCTAACAGGCAAATCATCAGGAGACTCATATCCGAAGAAAACCTTCATAGATACTTTTTGTTTCTACCAATTGTGCCATATATCCCAGATGTTGCCGGTCTCAACTCTGTTCACACGGGTATAGGAAGCTGGTTAAATATCCACAAAGAGCTGAACGGTAACATCTTGCACAAATAAATTCACATAGGACATCTATTTCTTCATATTCTCTATAGTACAGGTAGTAAGAGTTTTTTTGTTTTTGTTTTTTTTTCCACTTTTGTTTTGATTTTCCTTCTTTAATTGAAAGAATGGCTATATACTGATACCATATTTTCTTCTTTTATTGACCCTTTCTGTAAGATTGCAGACCTAGTTAAAGGCCAGTTTTATAGGCACAGTGCATTTTTAAAGTTAGAAATATATTTTCACTGAAACTAGAGAGATAGTCTATAAGATGAATTATAACAACCTGTGTAGATATTAAACTAAGATTCAGAACCCGTTTATGATATCCTAAAAGCAAGTTGGATACTCAGTCATAGGTATACACAAAGAAAACATGTTAAAGGATATAGTAATCACTTTCTAGAGTTAGTTCACGGTGACATTTTGCATTAGGTGTTGTTTCCTTTCTTGTTCCTATTTTCTTTTACCTATTTCTTTTGTTATTTGATAATCAATTTGAAGTGAATACTCCCACTCCAAATTAATTCATATTTACTTAATAAATGAGATGCTTAACAGACAAATCAATAAGGCTGAACCCATTTTTCTTTAGTAATAATTCAACTAAGTTTTATTAATAGTCAATCCCCAGGAGATGTGGAGTTACAGAAAGTTTGAAAAGTTGAAGAGTCTTGAAATTTTATTTTAAAACTGTTCTGTGAAGTGGAAACTACAGGTCCTTACTGTTCATATATTAAAAAACAAAGAAGAAGACTCAATGCTAGTGGATTCTCAGTAACAGTATACATGTTTCTGTTTATTTTCTTGTATTAATTCTGTTTTTAAAATATGTTGATGGGTTTGTATTAAGCAATTCACTGTTTCTGACTAAGGAGCTTGTCCTTGTCTGGATTCAGGAGTAATCCTGTGTTGGAATGGAAGCACAGTTAATGAGAGGCACCCAGGAACCAGAGAGGAATCTAGCTTCATCCAAGAATTGCTGATGAAATTTAAAATTGTTTTAAAAAATCTATTCAGTAACAGACTGAGGTTATTTTGATTATATTTTAGGGTGGTAATACTCAATATAAACTCCCACGGAAGGGATACTTGCCACAGGACGTAATGCAAAAATGACCTTCACCCAATTCTCAGAATATTTAATAAGTACAATTTTTTTTTCTTAATTTTAACATTTCTTTCCTTAATCTCCCCCTTAAAATGTTAGAATTGACTACACCTGAATAAGCCTGTTAAACATATTGCATTTTCCTCTCTTGAGGAAAGCATAAATAACTGGATGAGGTGATAAAGTAGATACATTAATATATAGCCATATGCATATTTTCTTTTTCAATAAATTAATTTAAATCCATATAAAAATTTTTTATTTTTATTTGTTCAATACAAAACAAAATGAACTTAGGGCTACAAACATCTAATTTGAAAACATTTGCTCCAGTTTTCTAGGTATTTGCTTATCTAAACTATGTTTTCTAATTCTTATTCCTTTAAATGAGTGTTCCAGGGCAAAACTATTTGAGTATGTTCTTTTTGAAATACCATTTTAATTAAAAGTGTGACATATGGACATAGGCATACAACTTTTCTACAAAGAATGAAATTTTCAAGACTGAACTGGTAGAATTAATCAAAATTACATTTTGAATATTCATAATTACATTTCACTCATTAGATTAGCAAGCTATAAGCAATTGGTTGACCACCCAGAAATTCCTTAAAAAGAAGGAGAGACAGAAAGAGAGAGAGAAGCTATTTGGAGAAAAGGTTCATTTCTACTATCAGTAAAATATATCCTGATAATGCAAATAGTCTACAATATTTTATTTTTTAAGAAAAATTAGTAGCTTACATTAATATAGTTTTTATATTATCATACTTAGAAAACCTGTGAAAATACATTTTGTGATTACTTAAATATTGATTTAAAAAGCAGACAACAGGCCACCATTTAAAATGCTTCTTCTCTTTTTTTCTTATAATTTTCTTATAATTCCAAATGCCTTTTGTGATATTTATTCTAATGTTTATATATATATATATGTATTTATACATATATATACAGCATTTTGTGTGTGTATATATATATATAAACATAAAACAAAAATGTTTTATATATATATATATATATATATATGGGCTTCCCTCATAGCTCAGTTGGTAAAGAGTCTGCCTGCAATGTAGGAGACCTGGATTCAATTCCTGGGTTGGGAAGATCCCCTGGAGAAAGGAATGGCAACCCACTCCAGTATTCTTGCCTGGAGAATCCCATGGACAGAGGAGCCTGGCAGGCTATGGTCTATGGGGTTACAAGGGTCAGACACTACTGAGCAACTAAGTACACACACACACACACACACACACATGCACACACACACACACACACACACACACACACACACACACACACATATATATATACACACACAAATAAGAAAATTAAGGTAGTTACCATTTTTTAGAAGTGTCAAAAGTAAAAATTAGACATTTTCACTTTGCTTGGACAAGTTGGTAGGAATTGATCTAAGTACTTGGAAGCAAGCAATCTTAAAAAGAAAAAAAAATTAACTGGTTGATGTGGTCTGAAATATGTGCTGACAGAATATCAATTTAGCTCAGTAACTAGCCAGAAACCCAAGGTCAATAAAGAGAGATACATTTATGTTTAAATATCTTGTTAAAATTTTGATTATGTAATCTTCAAATACACAATAGAAATAATAGAATATACTGATATGTTACTCTTCACTTCTCCTATAAAGCTAGAAAATTATTTCTTGATTATATTAGTAGTAAATTTTTGAGATACATTCCTATAGCACAAAAACAATGATATTTAAAAGGCTGTATTGTATTCAAGACACACATTCTTATATATATTTATGTATATATACACACACACACATATACATATTTATGTATATCTCACACATTTATAAACACAATCCTGAAGAAAAAAGTTTTACATGTTGATATACATGATCCATGCATTTTTATCTTGACACAGAAAAAGGCTGGGCCAAAGCTTTCAGAAATCAAATGTGAACTCATTTTGAAATACCAGCAGTGTTTGAATTTTAAATTAACCTATTTACAATGAAACTATGCCTGCTGATTGCCATCATCTTCAGGAAAATTAACAGTAACGATCATTGGTGTCATAATGCAATTTCCCCACAAAAATCACATAGGCTTCATTACTGTTTACATAAATTGTCATAAATACCAATTATGGCTGAACATAAAATGTAATGCTCTTTTTTTAATCATAATCAGACAATTGTTCTTCTAATTCATATGCTAGGGGAATAGGGTTTTGATTCAACCTTTGTTGTGGAGGCAATGTTTCGATGGCAGTTAGTTTTGCTCGAAGTGCTGGTTGGCTTCTTGTCAAATCGCTCACTCTCCATTTGGATCATGTAGTCCTTGTCCCCATTCAGCGTGTCCTCTAATACACTGGGAAGAATGTGGAGCCATGCTAATGGCAGATGAGGGAGATATACACTGAAAGTGTCCTCTAGACTTCAGGCGAGAGGTGGCTTCCGGTGGGATTTATAACAACATTTGGTGTAATTACACAGAGGCCCCCATAAAGGAATAATGCAGTAACAGACCTGTTAGAGGAGCCCATTTGCAGTAGATTCCAGCTTCCCCCATAGGTCAGCAGAACAAATAGCCAGTAAAGGCAATGCCCTGTTAAATGGCTAATTTTCAAAGCAAATAAGAGTTAAGTTGCTAGCAGGGGAGTAGAGAAAAGGCCAGGAGGAAGACATTCAGTATCCTTATCATTTTGGTCTCCAAGAAGGAGATAAATCAGCTAGAAAGGTTATTCAGACAGAAAGTCAGAGCAAGAGACAGTTCTCTCTGAGGACAGAAGAAAACCTATTTTTGCTTTCCATCATCTGGCAAAGCAAAGGTGAGAATCACGCTGTTTGGGCTTATTTTATCTCACCACAGAACTCTTTCTACTTGTCTCCTTGGTTATTCTTCAGCTTTGCTTCTTCTTGACTTGCTTACTCCTAAAATTTAAAAATAAAGTCTGAGTGAAACTTCCACCCTCTTGATTCAGAGCTCTTCTTAACAATTAGAATCAAAAGAAAAATCACTCCATTGATTCTGTGAGCAACGCTGTCATGTGTGTTGATAATTGCACACAATAGCATGTGTCTCAGAACATAGTGGTTGATCTGTCCTTCCCCACATCTCAAGACGGGGTCATCTCTGTTATTTTAATGAACCCTGGTAGTTTGTCCTATTTTCTATCCAATGTTATCCTGGTTGATTAAAGCAGGCTAAAGTGATATGTCCAGTCAAGTTTGATGAAACAAAATTATGATCCCTGATCTAAGAAGAAAATAATAAATAAAACTGATACGGATTTCATCTGTGTGAAAAATCAAAGTGGAACAAATAGAAATCCAGTAAAATTAGCTACTGTTGTTTCACTGTCTGAGCTAGAGAAATGCAAAAGGTAAACAAACAGCATCAGCAGGGAAGACAAAATGGGACTTCTACTTTTTTCATCTTTCATAATCTCATGCATTATCGGTAACAGGGTGAGACATTTTAATACAGTATGATCATCATTAAAAGGCAGATATTTATCTTATCACAGTGCATTAAACTCCCAGAAGGAAGCAGGAAAGGAGAGAGAGTGAGAGACTCTCTGAACTATTTAAAGAAACACTTTGGTTGCCGCTTTTCTTGATTGTTTTTCCTTAAAAAAAAAAAAAAAAGCAAAACCCTGATGTTGGACAAAACTGATTCCAAACACAGACTGCACACAGGGCCTATGCATTTTGAGAAATCTCTACTGTGTTCTGACTTTGTTTAATAATTTCTAATTATGTTCTACAACACAAATTAAATATTTCTATCTCCATTGTGTGTACTTATTCATGAGCTGGGCATTAATCGTAAAACAATGTATCTTGTTGTTTATTTATGCCAGATGTGAGTATTTATGTTGCTCTGTTCAGGGTTCCCATCTAGGTCTTTATTTGTATACTGAACCGCCTGTTTTTGCATGAAAATGGTTTCTGAGCTCTGGAGTTCATCTCCACTCTTGTGTTTAAAACAACAGCAAAAACAATTCTTTTAAAAAAAAGAATTTATGAATAGCTAAGAGATTTCTGTTGTGGCTCCCCTGGTCTCTCACCAGCAGGTCAGCCAGAATACATTTTGGGGACCAAGAAAATTCAATTTGGGATTTGCTTCACAGTTTATGATGCTTGCTTCTTGCAAATAAAAGCTGCCTGTGCCATAGAGAGCCTTTCTTCTGAAATATATTTGCATACTGCTAATTTTCTATTTACTTACTGAGTTTCAGAAACATACGAGCTTGTTGGGGTCAGAGGGAAAGTGTTTCCAGTATGTCTTTCTGTGTCTTCCTTCATCTGATCTAAGTTAGTGATCAGAATAATCCCTGATAGAGCTTTTTTATAAAAGATATCTTATCTGGGCCATTTTATTGACATAATTCACAATAAAATAAATCTAACAAAGGGATAACATTTGTACAATTTGTAAAAAGACTTTCCCTGTGCTGTCCTTTACTTTCCCAATTCTCCTGTCCAGGGCACTAGTTTTATCAATTTCTGTGCTTTTTAAGTGATTTTTAATGTTTACAAAAACTGAAAATATACATTCCTTTTCCATTTTAATGAAAATGGCAACATATATACATCTTTCATTTTTTCCCCCATTTGATATTGTATCCTGGAAATTGCTCCATATTAGGATATATAAAAATCTCATTTTTCAATAGCTGTATAATATTCCACTCTATAGATATGCATAAAGCACTTAATAAAGGGCCATATTTTATTTCTAATCTTAAACCTGCTATACAGAGTACAATGATTGCCTCATAGGAGTTCAATAAACATTTGCTGAGCTACACAGAATGAATAACTGGTTCTATGAATAACTGACACTATTCTTTGTCAACATGATTGCAGATCATGTAAACAAGACCTACTCTCAAGTCCTGCACTTGAGAATAAATGGTTATCAATTTAATTCTTTTCAATGCGGAGAATTATTATTATGTAAAAAGCATCAAAGTGGGGAAAGTACCCACATTTTTACCGTGCTGCCTTTAAACAGGGGATGCACAAAGGGGACCCGACTAAGGTCTATACCCGACCATCTAGCAAGAGTTGGCCTCACTTCTTTCAAAACAATAACCCTTGAAGCTAAGTAGTACTGCCGTCTTCAGGCAAGAACACAAGTACCAGACTTCTCCCAGAGGCACCCTGAATGCTTGGATTCATTGGAGATTTAAGTTTTCTACACCTGAACTCAAGTATTTAGACCGACAGCGAGCCTTAGAATCAAAAGTCTAACACCCTACAGGATGAGTGCTCCAATACGGCAATGATTACTGAGATAGTAATGCCAGGATACATACATTTCTCATGTTACACAAGAGCAGTATGGGTCCCAGTGGGCATCTTCCCTTTTCCCAACACCTTCGAATGCACTTGGCTTTACTCAGTCATACAGACATCTGGTATCAGTTCCAGACCACGAGTGAAAACATCTGGAACTGGCAATACAGAAAAAAGTGAGGAACGAATGCAAGTGCTTCATTATAGTGGAGTCTAGTGCCACCCATTGGAAAAGGCAACGGCACCCCACTCCAGTACTCTTGTCTGGAAAGTCCCATGGACGGAGGAGCCTGGTGGGCTGCAGTCCATGGGGTCGCTAGGAGTCGGACACGACTGAGCGACTTCACTTTCACTTTTCACTTTCATGCAGTGGAGAAGGAAATGGCAGCCCACTCCAGCGTTCTTGCCTGGAGAATCCCAGGGACAGGGGAGCCGGATGGGCTGCCATCTTTGGGGTCGCACGGAGTCGGACACGACTGAAGCGACTTAGCAGCAGCAGCAGCAGTGCCACCCATATATGGTGGAAAAATTTAAGCATATTAGCAAAACAATGTAGCGACACTGGAGGATTAAATCAACATAAACATTGAAAGATGTCATACCTCCAGTTTCTGTTTCAGCATGTAACGAGGTTAGAACTTGTCAGTCCACCTAATAACAAGTAAAAAGCTTAATGAAGTGAAAATGAACAACTCTTCTCAGATCTGTCAGAACTGAGGTCACAGGACAAGCAGCTTTCAGGCAGATACAGAGAATTATAACTTACAAGAGTAGGAACATGGAACAACAGACTGGTTTCAAATAGGAAAAGGAGTACGTCAAGGCTGTATATTGTCACCCTGCTTATTTAACTTCTATGCAGAGTACATCATGAGAAACGGTGGACTGGAAGAAACAAGAGCTGGAATCAAGATTGCCGGGAGAAATATCAATAACCTCAGATATGCAAATGACACCACCCTTATGGCAGAAAATGAAGAGGAACTAAAAAGTCTCTTGATGAAAGTGAAAGAGGAGAGTGAAAAAGTTGGCTTAAAGCTCAACATTCAGAAAACGAAGATCATGGCATCTGGTCCCATCACTTCATAGGAAATAGATGGGGAAACAGTGGAAACAATGTTAGACTTAATTTTTCTGGGCTCCAAAATCACTGCAGATGGTGATTGCAGCCATGAAATTAAAAGACACTTACTCCTTGGAAGGAAAGTTATGACCAACCTAGATAGCATATTCAAAAGCAGAGACATTACTTTGCCAACAAAGGTCTGTCTAGTTAAGGCTATGGTTTTTTCTGTGGTGAGGTATGGATGTGAAAGTTGGACTGTGAAGAAAGCTGAGCACCGAATAATTGATGCTTTTGAACTGTGGTGTTGGATAAGACTCTTGAGAGTCCCTTGGACTGCAAGGAGATCCAACCAGTCCATTCTAAAAGAGATCGGTCCTGGGTGTTCTTTGTAAGAACTGATGCTGAAGCTGAAACTCCAATACTTTGGCCACCTCATGCGAAGAGTTGACTCATTGGAAAAGACTCTGATGCTGGGAGGGATTGGGGGCAGGAGGAGAAGGGGATGAGAGAGGATGAGATAGCTGGATGGCATCACCAGCTCAAGGACATGAGTTTGTGTGAATTCCAGGAGTTGGTGATGGACAGGGAGGCCTGGCATGCTGCAATTCATGGGGTTGCAGAGTCAGACATGACTGAGCGACTGAAATGAACTGAGAGTAGGAACTCATGAGCCACAAGTTCCATGGGAAATAGGATCAAGGTAAAAAAAACTAAACAGGGGTTGATGAATTCCTGGAGGCTCAGTATTGACAAGTCTGAGAGTTGAAGCCTTCGGGGGCCTGTCTTGGGCTAGAGATACACATTTGTGAGCCCTCAAGAAGGGCTTTTGTTTACTACCAGGAGCTCTAACAGTTTCTCTCAGTAAAGACTGGAGAAAAAGTCCCTCATTCTGCCCGCAGGAGAAGGGAAAAAGCAACCATGTTGACATCGATCAGAGCGTCCTTTCTTAACAAGGCCTGCCCTCGTTTACCTGAGCCTAACCTAAAAGGTTTTATTGGAGCTTAACCAACCTGGCAGAAGGGAATTACCCAACTCACTCTAGTCATCCTGCCCCACTGAAAGGAGTGAAAGCAAAACAGAACAAAACTGAGAAGCATTTGTGAAATTCACAGTCCAGGGACACAAACTCAATAAAAGACTGAGTCCTAGATGTAAGACTATACAATACTTCTCTCCACTATACAATACCTCCCCCAACACGTCAACAGCACATCACTGAACACCCATTTACAACACTTCCTTTTATCCAGTATACCATGTCCAACTTTCAACAACAAAAAAAATTACAGATCTTGCTGGAAGGTTAAAAAAAAATAACAACAACAAAAAAAAAACACACAGTTTGTAGAGACAGAGCAAGCTACCAGAACCAGATTCAAACATGGCAGGGTTGTTGAAATTATTAGCCTAGGAATTTACGGTAATGATGATGAATATGTTAAGGACACTAATGTAGAGGGATGTTTCTTGATAATCTGGAAATTTACGAATTGGATAGGTAATCTTGGTTGTTCTTGGTCAGTCACATCTCTGAGTCATGTCCATGGTAATCTTATTGTCTTGTATATTGACCATTGTGAATTTTTGACTGAACTTGGACCAAAGAATCCCAATCACTGTGCAGAGAAAGAAAGGTCTTAAGATAAGGAAGAGGAGAGCTATTCAAAAGCGGAAATCCACAAAATTCTCCTAGAGTGTGAGGACTCTGAGGCCAAGCTGACTTCACAGGTGAGCTTGCTGCCAAAGTGATCCTACTAAATGCAAGGTGAATCTGGAGGTGGCATTTGCTACCCAAGAACCATAAGGAACCTGGGAGCCAAGGTGCCAAATTGCCACTCACAGGAAAGGAAATGTGCGCCTCCCCCTTCCCCAACTCAGTACTTGGATAATTCTCTCCCTTTCTCTTTAAGTAAGTTTCCTAGGAATATTTGAAGATCTACTGCCTGCACCCCCTCAGAACTGGAATCCTACAAAAATATGGGATTCCACGTGCAAGAACACCCTAAGTGCTTATTTCCACCTAACTTAAGTGCTGCAATTTGAATTCTCCAGAAGACAAACCACCAAAGCAAAGGCCCTGTGTTCTTTCCTCCTGCTACTTGCTTCTCAAAGGAAAGGGTGCCCCTTGTGTGACTTCTATCACTGCGCCCTCATAGCTACACTCCTTGTGGAAGGCAGGCAAGGAAAGAGCCTCCCTTAAGATGCACCCCTAAATTGGCTTGGGAATGTGGGTGGAAAGCTGAGTCAAGACTCACCACATTTTAAGAGACAGATCAGAATAAATGAAGTGCTTTCAGTTTTGTCATCTTATCAGTAACGACCTCAGTAACAGTCAGGCCATGAAGATGAGAACTATCAACAAGGTATGCTATTCACCCCTACTCAACAAATCAGCTCTGAAAGGGGCCAGAGATTGAGGGGCTTTTACCTCCAAGTCTGATTTGATTCCAGATATAACAAGAATGACCAAATGTCACTCTAATTAGAAGGCAATAAAATTCCATGGCAAAACAAATTCCAGCTTGAGCTCACTTCTAGGGGACATTTGTCTTCATTATGGGATGTGTATACTTGGGGCTTGGCTGGCAATTCTGCTTTAAAGGGGACTGTGTGGTAATGAGTATGAAGATGGAAACCTTTGCTTAGTTGTGAATGCCCAGAGCTTGCCCTGAACATGGAGTCTCGGCCTCCAGATGCCATTCAGCCAGGCCTGACTACCCTTCCAGACTGCTTTCCTATAATTGTTCCAAGAGAAGAGAGGAAAGAAAAACAGCCCTGACAGATTGTGGAGGTGATAAAGTTCCTGAAAATTAGACCTGCTAATAGGGTAAAAGTCTATTATTGCTTGAAATCTCCTAAGGTTTCATACTTTTTGTCCCCCTTCTCTCTCTTCCTCTCAGCTTTTAATTGAAACACGAAATTCTGTAGGGGATATAGCCAATTGAGTCGATAACGAGTCAAAAGCTTAGATGTGCAGCTTATTTTGTTCATAAGTAATAGCTTTTTTTTTTTCCCTGCAGTTACCTGCAGGGTCCATCCCCTGGTCAGTGGAATGACTGTCCTGGGATGCAGTGGTTTAGCCTTCTAGAAGAATTTTTAGGCCATTGAATCTCTCAGGTCCAATAGCTGCTTGCAAATGGGCCATCTGGAAATAAATGATTTCCCCATCTTTTGCTTTTTCCTCATCTTTTCCTGCCTGTTTTGCCTCACTCAGAGTTACAATTTAAGTGAATGCATTCCAGTCCTCTATCAGATATGCTGTATCTTGAGAGAACCACATTAGAGACAGATATGGAGACAGAAGAGAAGAGTGAGACAGAAACACTGAGATGGTGGCATTTCCTAGTAGAGTGTGATTCAGCCAGCTAACAATGTGTGAGAGGCAGTGAAAATCAGAGAGCAAAGTGCATACTGCATGACCCCTGGGTATATCATCTATTCGACTTGCCATTAAAATTGGAATGATAACTGAGTTTTCTATATTATAGGATTCTAGTAAGAAATAAATGCACTTCAATGTATGAATATGGTGAGTAAAATGTTTAAGTCAACTAATCACTATCTTATGTCAAAAACAATGCTAGTATAAATATCTAAAAGCCGCTGATAAATTCAGAAGAACAAAAGTAAAAGTATATAAACTGAGGCAGTGTTTTAGATTCTTTTTCATATGTAGATGTATTCTACCTCACCAACTGTTGGAGAAGTGGTGTGGAATGGCTGTAGTTGACACCTGCACCAGCTCTGGATCCAGACTTCCTGAATTGAAACTCTCACTGTGTTGTGAAACATTGAGTTCTTATTCCTTTGATCCCTTATCTGTAGAAAAGCGATCATTCCAGAAGGACTTTTGGAATGCAACCTGGACAGAGTAAGGCTTAATTGAAAAGTCAAAGTGAAGTCTCTCAGTCGTGTCCGACTCTTAGCGACCTCATGGATTGCAGCCTACCAGGCTCCTCTGTCCATGGGATTTTCCAGGCAAGAGTACTGGAGTGGGGTGCCATTGCCTTCTTCGTCAGTTGACATTAGGCATTCTTTATTACTTAATCATATATTTCTACCTCATTGTTTTTATTATACTCTCTTTTCTTTTGAAAAGTTCTCCTACCTTGTAATATTGATAGCACGTGCTTCATTTGATTTCCTTTCGGTTCAAGAGGCTTTCCCTGACCCTTCAAACCTATAGAGGTGTCTCTCTTCTCTGAATGCATAGAATTATCAACAGCCGCTCTGTTGCAGCTTAATTGTAGACTACTGGCTGGTATGATTTTTGTTGTTTATTATTTTCTATGCAGAACAGTGAAATAAACTTAAACTTTGGTATTAACAGACAACAGATTGTACTGTCTGTTGGTGTATCATCTTCAAGTACCTCATTTATCATTAGCTGAATTATACTGATCTATAATATAAAGATGATAGTAATAATAACTGTCTCGCAGTTTTGAGGATCTACAGAAGGAAGGTCTATGAAAGCTCTTGATAACCAGGAAATGATTTACTCTTCACTTATGTGCTCTGGTTTTTCTAAATTAAATATATAGTCTTGAGTAAATGAAATGGTACATATTTAGAATACTACAAAGCCTAGCAGAATAGTTTGTACTGAAGAGATACCCACTTAATATCTCTTGATGGTTAAATTGATATATTGAATAGATACATTAATTAACAAACTTACAGATTGAATAAGTTTTAATGGTATGAATGAGAGTAATTCGAAGAGAGACAGAGTAGCAAAGGCAGGTAAAATATGCCATAAAGGCAACCCAACACAAGGGATTGGCCTTGATTAAAAGCAAAAGCATTGAGTCTTTGCGATGTGTGTATGTGTGTGGAGAGAGAGAAAGAAGGAAGAGACAGAGACAAAAGCGTAATAAAGAACTAAGAGAGAAATTTAATTTAGAAAGGTATATATATAAAAGTTCACCATAAGAAAAGGATGTTATGAGTAAACATTCTCTCTTAACCATGCTAAGCATAATTCAGAAATAGAAGAGGAAAAGAAACAAATATACTCTTATTCAGGAGTAACATGCTAGAAGAGTTGGAATTTAGGTGACTTTCCTAGCCAAGACGAGAAAGGAAGTGAGTAAAAATTAGCAGCAACAATATAGCTTTATTAAGTAACTGCTGCAGCCCCCACAGTTGCTTAATATTCTGACAGGTCCTAGGAGAGAGCATCCATCAGATTTTGACCAAGAGGGAACCATAATCATAATATAATAATAACCATAATAAGTCTTCTAAGGCTGTGCTGAAGGCCTCACAATAGTTCTGGTTCACAGGATCAGCCTTCTTAAACTCTATCACATAAGATTTGTGTAAGTTAGAAGCCTCTGTTTATAAGCAGTTTAACCCAGGAGAGAACTGAATATCTGGATTTAATTTTACACCCATTAACTTGCAATCAAAAAAATTATGTCCTACTGGTAGGGATTGTAATGATTTTATATATATATATATATCCTGTTGATTCCATTGTGTGATTTCTAGAGTTTCAGTGGTTTATTGCTCCCAAGTCACATCACTAATCCTTTGCTAATGTCTAAATTTTCCACTGTAAAATAAGGCTAGATAAGCATGATGTCAGTAGGTGAATGAATAAACAAACTGGTACATCCAGACAATGGTATATTATTCAGTAATAAAAAGAAATGGGCTATAAAGTCATGAGAAGACAGGGAGGAAACTTAGCTGGATAATAATAAGTAAAAAAAAAAGCCAGTCTGACTACATACTGTATGTTCCCAACTATATGACTTTCCAGAAAAAGCAAAACCATGGAGACAGTATAAGGATGGAGACAATATAAAGATCCATGGTTGCCTAGGCTTCCCTTATGGCTCAGCTGGTAAAGAATCTGCCTGCAATGTGGGATTTTGGTCCCGGGGTTGGGAAGATCCCCTGGAGAAGGGAAAGCCTACCCACTCCAGTGTTCTGGCCTGGAGAATTTCATTGACTGTATAGTCCATGGGATTGCAAAGAGTCACACAAGACTGAATGACTTTCACATTCATTTTCACTTTTCCCGTGTTAGGAGTGCAGAGAAAGACATGGGTCAGTACAGCATAGAGGACTTTTAGGACAGTGAGCATACTCTGTATGATATGATGATGGATGCATGTCTTCATACATTTTCCCAACCCAGAGAGTGTCCAACACCTTTAAGACAAGCTATAAACTTTGAATGATTCTGATGTATCAAGGTGAGCTCCTCAGTAAAAGAGATACCATAGTGGTGAATGATGTTGATATTGGGTGAGGTTGTGCAAGTGTGGGAGCAGCGAGGATATGAGAAATCTTTGCACCTTCCCCTCAATTTTGTTATGAAACTTAAACTTCTGTAAACAATAGAGTATTAAAACAGGGCTAGGAATAGTGTTCCTAACATGTTCCTCCATGACAACGTATAAGTGACTAGTATCAGGCAGGTGTTTTGGTGAACAAGGTACATTGTATGGAAGAAAGTAAGAGAGAAAATTACTTTGTGGAGAAGAGAGATTTCACAGAAAAGTTGGACATCGAGATCAGAGGCAGGGAACTTCTCACAGGCTCCCTCTACAGTGTGCACTAGAGGAAGTCATAAACTTGGAACATCTGAATTATTCTCATCAGCCTCCTCCACACAGGTCTCTACCATGTTTATCACTGTCTGGTACCTCAATGCCCAGGCTTCTCAGGTGTCTAAGTGGTAAAGAATTCGCCTGGCAATGCAGGAGACAAGAGTTCCATTCTTGCGTCAGGAAGATCCCACGGAGAAGGAAATGGCCACCCACTCCAGTATTCTTGCCTGGAAATTTCCATGGACAGGGAAGACTGGCAAACTTCAAGCCATGGGGTCACATAAGAGACACAACTTATTGACTGCTGCTGCTGCTGCTAAGTCATTTCAGTCCTGTCCGACTCTGTGCAACCCCATAGACGGCAGCCCACCAGGCTCCCCCGTCCCTGGGATTCTCCAGGCAAGAACACTGGAGTGGGTTGCCATTTCCTTCTCCAATGCATGAAAGTGAGAGGTAAAAGTGAAGTCGCTCAGTCATGTCCGACTCTTTGCAACCCCATGGACTGCAGCCTATCAGGCTCCTCCATGCATGGGATTTTCCAGGCAAGAGTACTGGAGTGGGGTGCCATTGCCTTTTCCAACTTAGTGACTAAACATAACTAAACAACCACCTCGTTGCTCACTCATGATGTTATCTGGACTCAAGCACAAGCCTTTTTTATATACTTTGTGATTTCTGGGTTTATACTTTATCGAATGAATTATATTTCAAGTGGGACAAGAGCACTTTATTTTATTTTTTAATACATTTATTTTATTTTTAATACTTTCCCCACCATAAAGGACGCTACTTAAAAAAGAAAAAAATCAGCGAATGCTTGCTAAATGGCTTCTTGATAGAATCAACAAACCAAAATGAAGAATATAAAAACCAGAGTAGATTTAGAAATTTCAAAATTCAGAAAAGTTAAGCAACTTGCCCAAGGTCACACCAGTAGTTGATAGCCATCCAGGACAAAAACTCAGGTGTTCAAACTCTCTGCCCAAAGTCCTCCACTACATCATGAGCTGTCTCACAGAGCCTAACAAATTAGGCCTCAGGAATGTTATCTGTTTTCTATTGTCTTCATTTTTCTTTTAAATTTGGCACACAATTTTTGTTCATTGGACCATCTAAACTTCTACTTTCCATTGTTCAAGGGAATTGTCTCTAGAACTATCAACAAAAATGACAAGGATGTCTATCCATCTGTTCATTCATCCATCACATGCCCCGTGCAGTTATTTACATAGCGCAGTGACACCGTGAACAAACACATGTGGAGAAAGAAAGAAAGACTAGAGGACAAAAAAGACATCTGGGATTTTTATGAGCCATTTTCCATACAGTGTGCAATCCCCACTCAGCATTATGTATACAGTAGGTGTATCTGTCACGGTCTGTATGATGCTTTGGTGATAGTCCATTAGCTATTATCAGTAGAGCCATTACAAAATACACTACCCCAAGTTCTGCTGAGATGCATATATTGGTACATTGCCAAACAGTTGCCTGTGCTATAGAAATCAGCAACAATTTCCTTACAAAAAGCAACAGAAGCTTCTTGCTAAACAAGCACATAGATTTCCAGAAGTAAGGCCTCTAATTCAAATCCTTAAACTGATGTCTCATACCAAGTTGGTAATTAAAAGAATCCTGCAGTGTGATTTTGGCTTTGTTTCATTACTACCTTTCCATATACACAAACATACTCACATATAAAGACAAGATCACATACAAACTCAGGAACATCACATTTTCAAAGTCCTGAAACTAGAATGAACTGCAAAACTAGCGTTGAACTTAAATCACAGCCCACAGAAAACCAGGTCTTTTCTCTCTCTTGCACCCTCTCAGGACACCAATTAGACGACAGAACACACAGTAGTACTCAGCAAATTGACTGAAATACTGATTTTTTTTTTTTTTTGCTGTCACAATCTCTGCAGATTTTGTTTTATAGTCAAGGAGAAATTCTTTGGTCATCAAATGATGATCAATTTCAAGGAAGTGAGTTAAATCCTCAAGTAAAGGAAGGCAACTTGATAGTTACAGGATTTTAGATTGCTGTTGTGTGTGTGTGTGTGTGTGTGTGTGTGTGTGTGTGTGTGTGAGTGTGTGTGTGTACATAGTGGTAGAGTTTAAGGAAATGAGGATTCTGGTTTGTTAGTGATAATAGTATTTTTGTCCCATAAATCTGAGAGGGAGCAAACAAACTCTCCACATGCTCCTCCTCCTAATCTCTCCTACAACACTATCCTTCCACCCCAATATACATAGGGGTTTAAGCTGGATGTCAGTCAGAGCAAACCAGAACAAAGTCTTTCCAAATCTTCCACCTCTGGACTCCTGTGAAGAGTCCAGACTAATGCCTACTGCTCCCTTTCATCCAACTAAAGGAAACTTGTTTTTGAAACCTTCTCTGATCCACTTCCTCTTTTTCCTCCTTCTAAAAAGGAAGAATTCTATCTTGCTATGAGGAGAGAGGGAAACCAGATGCCATTAGTAACCCATCTGGAGCAGAAATATCTGTGGTTACAGTATGTGGGAAATTTTTAATAGTTATGAGGTATAAACGGATTGAAGAAAAGGGGAGTGAGTTTTACAGTTTTTTTTTTTTTCCCCCAGTGGGTCATAAATTAGACCTCCTTCAACATCTTTCAAGATGTGTAACTAAATAACAGAATTATTTGTTAAACTTCTTCTGGCAGCTGAACTGGTTCTCAAGTACAATATTGTGGAGAGAATCAGCCATATGATTCTAAAGTTCATAAAATTTAAACAGGAAGACTTAGAAGTAAATCTTTGTAGGTCATCCAATCCTACCTATCACAAAGGATTTGTATCTCAACTGTGTGATTATCAGAAGAGCTTTGGTGGGGCTCTGGTTGAGTACTTCCAATGCTGATATTTCATACTCAGGTGAAAATCGTTTTGCTACAACCTCCATGCATTAGTTAATGGTATTCTCTGAACATGCATAGAATAATTCTTCCTTCTTCACTGTCTTCTGCTAAACTGTATTATCAATGTTTGTTCTCACTTTCCTGAGTAACTATGTTCTCCTCCAATCCAAATATCACTGGTTCTTTCAATAGCTCTTATGACATTTCCACAGCCTCCAAAATGATGTTTCCTCTTATCTGAACATATTTCATGTTGTGAATATCCTACCTAAACTGTGACTCATAAATAAATATAACACTCTAGATGCAATCTGGTAAGTGTGAGTGCAAGGGCTCAACATAACTATTATTGAATTTTATTTTATGTTTATTTTCTCTTGGCGTTATGCCACCTCATTTCTCCTCTCTCATGCTGTTAGCCTTTTGAATAACCTTCCATGTCCTAGGATAAAGAGTGTACACACATGTCCCAATCTATGAACTTTCAGAGAGAGTTTCACAGTAGGTGTGATAATTAACTCTAAAGTCAAATCTAAATGGGTTTAGAACCCAGCTGGACCAGTCACAGGTTAAGAGACTTTGAGACAGTTTGTTAAGAAATCAGTTTTTTCACTTATTAATTGTTTTTAAGCAAGGCCCTGAACACCTCCTATGTGTTCTTCTCAATTAAATGTTATCTTTTTAGTTGGGGCACAGTACTGCATGTATTTAAGGTGGTTTCAAAATCTTAAGGTCATTTAAACTTTTTGTAATTGAAACAGTTCAAGAATTCATTCTTCTACTAGTTTTCTACTACTGTGACTGTGTAGATCACAACAAACCGAGAAAAATTCTTAAACAAATGAGAATACCAGACCAGCTAACCTGCCTCCTGCAAAACCTGTATGTAGGTCAAGAAACAATAGTTACAACCAAACATGGAACAACAGACTGTTTCAAAATTGGGAAAGAAGAGTACGTAAGGCTATATACTGTCAGCCTGTTGATTTAACTTATATGCAGAGTACATCATGGGAAATGCCAGACTGGATGAAGCACAAGCTGGAATCAAGACTGATGAGAGAAATATCAGTAACCTCAGATATGCAGATAGCACCATTCTGATGGCAGAAAGTGAAGAGGACTTAAAGAGCCTCTTGATGAAAGTGAAAGAGGAGAGTGAAAAAGTTGACTTAAAACTCAACATTCAAAAAACGAAGATCATGGCATCTGATCCCTTCGCTTCAGGGCAAATAGATGAGGAAACCATGGAAACAGTGATAGACTTTATTTTCTTGGGCTCCAAAATAACTGGATCACGACTACAGAAATAAAATTAAAAGACTTGCTCTTTGGAAGAAAAGTTATGACAAACCTAGACAGCATATTAAAAAGCAGAGACATTACTCTGCCTAGAAAGGTCTTTCTAGTCAAAGCTATGGTTTTTCCAGTAGTCATGTACAGATATGAGAGCTAGACAATAAAAATGGCTGAGCACCAAAGAACCAATGCCTTTAAACTGTGGTGCTGTAGAAGACTCCTGAGAGTCCTAGTCCATCCTGAAGGAAATCAACTCTGAATATTCATTGAAGGACTGATGCTGAAACTGAAACTCCAAAACTTTGGCCATATGATGTAAATAGCCAACTCATTTGAAAAGAGTCTGATTCTGGGAAAGACTGAAGGCAGGAGGAGAAGGAGACAACAGAGGATGAGATGGTTGGATGGCATCACCGACTCGATGGACATGAGTCTGAGTGAGCTCCAGGAGATACTGAAGGACAGGGAAGCCTGCGTGGTGCAGTCCATGGGGAGGCAGAATTGGACATGACTGAGCGACTGAACAACATCAACTTATTTTCCATCATCTGCTTGCTAGAATAATCTGTCTTCTACAGCCTTGGTCCTTAAAGTGTGACCTGCGGACCAGCAGTATCGGCATCATCTGAAAACTTGTTAGAAATGCAGCCTCTTAGGTTCCATCTCTGAGCCACCAGGGAAGGGCTTCCCTGGTAGCTCAGCTTCTAAAGAACCTGTTTGCAATGCAGAAGACCCTGGTTCAATCCCTGGATTGGGGAGATCCCTGGAGGAACGGAACAGCTACCTACTCCAGTATTCTTGCTTGGAGAATTCCATGAACAGAGGAGCCTGGCAGGCTATACTCCATTGGTTCACAAAGAGTCACACGTGACTGAATGAGTTTCACTTACTTCACAGGCTCCATCTCTGATCTACTGAACCAGAATTTGTTTTTAGCAGATTACCAAAGTGATAAAAATTGAAGTTTGAGAGGTTCTAAATAATTATTCACAGAGCTGAGAAAAATATTAACCAATAAAACACATTGGAGAATTGCTTCTAAATCAGTAATGACCAATTAATAAAGTCTTTGCATTTGCACAATATGAGAACACTTAATCCTACTGTACTTTAAACAATGTTCCACTCCTCTCTCATAGTAGATTATAAGAATTTTTAACAAATGTTCCTTCTTATTTCTTCCCAGTTGGATTCCAGCTCTTAATCTGAGTGAATGTGAGGCAAGGCTAGGGAGGATGAATGCAGTCTGTGTTCAGAAGTTTGATGCTGGGCTTCAAATCTTGCCCTGATCACTTAATTCCCAGTTGACTTGAGCTGTTTGTTTACCTTTGAAGTGCCAGTTTCCTCATTTGTAAAATGAAGATAATAATAGACTGGTTCCAAATGGGAAAAGGAGTACGTCAAGGCTGCATATTGTCATCCTGCTTATTTAACTTATATGCAGGGTACATCGTGAGAAACGCTGGGCTGGAAGAAGCACAAGCTGCAATCAAGTTTGCCGGGAGAAATACCAATAACCTCAGATATGCAGATGACACTACCCTTATGGCAGAAAGTGTAGAGGAACTAAAAAGCTTCTTGATGAAAGTGAAAGAGGAGAGTGAAAAAGTTGGCTTAAAGCTCAACATTCAGAAAACGAAGATCATGGCATCCAGTCCCATCACTTCATGGGAAATAGATGGGGAAACAGTGTCAGACTTTATTTTTCTGGGCTCCAAAATCACTGCAGATGGTGATTGCAGCCATGAAATTAAAAACACTTACTCCTTGGAAGGAAAGTTATGACCAACCTAGATAGCATATTCAAAAGCAGAGACATTACTTTGCCAACAAAGGTCCGTCTAGTCAAGGCTATGGTTTTTCCAGTGGTGAGGTATGGATGTGAAAGTTGGACTGTGAAGAAAGCTGAGCACTGAAGAATTGATGCTTTTGAACTGTGGTGTTGGATAAGACTCTTGAGAGTCCCTTGGACTGCAAGGAGATCCAACCAGTCCATTCTGAAGGAGATCAGTCCTGGGTGTTACTTGGAAGGAATGATGCTAAAGCTGAAACTCCAGTCCTTTGGCCACCTCATGCGAAGAGTTGACTCATTGGAAAAGACTCTGATGCTGGGAGGGATTGGGGGCAGGAGGAAAAGGGGACAACAGAGGATGAGATGGCTGGATGGCATCACCAACTCGATGGACATGAGTTTGAGTGAACTCCAGGAGTTGGTGACAGACAGGGAGGCCTGGTGTGCTGCAATTCATGGGGTCGCAAAGAGTCAGACACGACTGAGCAACTGAACTGAATTGAACTGAATAATACTAGTCTCCTACCTTTATTGGGAAGATCAAATAAGGTAACCCATGTATATATATACATTTGTAAAGCCTTAAATGTGGTAAGTATTTGCTTCCTTTCTTGAATTCTTACAATGCTTTTATTTAGAGTGTTTGCTCTGGGTCATAACAGACTTTTTGTATCTATATTCTATGTGCCTTGATAAGAATACTATTTAATGCTGGCATCTCCTAAGACATAATCAGGCTACTTTTTAAAGTCCGTAAGTGGGACTGTTTGGGAGCTGAAATGTTTTCTTCAGTATAATCTTAACCTAATCTACAAATGCATATCCAAGCAATGATAAGGATGTTAATAGTTATTCTATACTCCTATGACTACTAGACTACTATTGCTAGGCAAACTATAGTGTCTAACCACCTCTTACAATGATATCACATAATGTCTCTTTCTCTGGGGAGTTTGAAGGACAGAGACTGGAAGGAGCTGAGGGTGGGAGTCAGTGCTCCAGAAATCGAGCACGGCATTTGGGATGATTTTGTGGACAAAGAACGTCACCATATGAATAAGCAAAGGATGTTGCATTTTCAAGGCATCAGCCACTGCAGCCACTTGGATGGTGCAACCTGAAGGGATTAAGGATGGAGAAAAAAAAAAAAAAAAACAGGACAAGGGCCCTAGATAGTTAAGGTGAATATCACATGAATAATTTCATTAAGTTCAGATACTTGCATTTTCCCATATACAGAAAAAATGTTAAATTCATTAACTTGAAATGTTTGCTTTTCTTTAGCAGCAATCTTTTGGTATTTGACTACTTGGGATTTTATTTTTTTAAAAATTTCCTGTATATTATAGCTTCTCCTCTACCTCTTCAAAAGAGTCTGCAGAGCTATCTGAGAGGCTCTAACCTGGATTAACTTTTCAGTAATCCACCAAATAAAACAATTCATAAATTTAGGCTTTGTCATTTTTTTCAGTGAACAGTTATATCTGGTTTTCACCAAACTCTCTGAGGAGTAAGATGGTAAATATTTGTATAAACAGAAGCCCCAGCCTTGTAAATAAAAGTCTTGAATTTGAGTCTCAGCTTTCATATTTACTAAATTTCCTAACTTTATTTAAATTATCTGGGCCTTAATTACCTTATTTATAACATGGGAAGAATTGCCAACATTCTCCCTAGTTGATTTAAAAATGCATATTTATTACCTATGTTTTAATAAACCTTTAATTTCTAGGAAAAACACAAAGAAGAAAAGTGATGTTGATGATATAAGCATTTTCCTCCTTTGACTCTGGTGGTCTCTCTATACTTACAAGGATATTTCGCACAATCTATGCTTTGGTATGCTTTATGATTCTTCATGGAAATTCCTGAGAGAGGTAGTAGAAGAAACTAGGAGAATTGATTTTTTAGCACCATGATTGCTATTTATTTCTACAATTTACCCAATATGGAGAAAACCATATGATATCAAGGATGTTAAAAGCTGTCCTTAAGTAGCTCCCCCACTGGCTTGCCATGAGGTTAAGTTGCTGTAATGGTATTATTCCTTAAGGGTATCTAGTAGAGCTTTCTTTAAAGCTGGGTCAAGGCTAATGTGTTATGCTAGGAGGATTCATATATTATATAGTTAACATATTAGCAGGGGTTATTGTCTCTGATTAAGCCATTACCACCCACTGTCTTATAGCAAAGAAAAGGACCCTGGGGGAATGGGTTATATGATGGACTCATTTTGATGAAGGAGAAGCAAAATTAACAGCATGAGATTAAGTTTGGGGCTAGTTAAAATTTTGATATCATGGCTTCTGGGCACTTAATCATTGAGATTGGGTCTCTAAAAGAGACTTCAAGAAAGATAAATACTCAATTCATTATCTTTTTCAAGAGTCAGGGTGTATTGTGTAGCTAAACAAACTAAAGCTTTGGAGTTGGAGTTTGGAGCCAAGAAAGGTTTATTGCAGGACCAGGCAATGAAAACAGGGAAGTTCAAGCTCAGAAACCTAAAATCCAGATGATTTTGGGGAAAGAGTTTTAATAGGCAAAATTGGTGAGGAGGCGGTCCTTATGGTGTGTGACCTTCTTCTGATTGGTTTGTAGTGAGGTAACAGGACAGTGTTCCCAGAGTCTCAATTCTCAGTCTTCTGGTTCCAACCAGCCAAGGCCCAAGTACTTATGCTCTGCCTGAAGTTACTATCCTCTACCTGGGTGGGGGTCTTCATTCTCATAGAATAATTCAGAGATATCTCCTGAAGAGGAATCTGGACCCCAATCCATTGCTGCACTATTATTTTGATGCCTTTCCTTTGTTTCTGCATGCTCTCATTCTTGGAGAAGGCAATGGCACCCCACTCCAGTACACTTGCCTGGAAAATCCCATGGACAGAGGAGCCTGGTGGCCTCCAGTCCATGGGGTTGCTAAGAGTCGGACACGACTGAACAATTTCACTTTCAATTTTCACTTTCATGCATTGGAGAAGGAAATGGCAACCCATTCCAGTGTTCTTGCCTGGAGAGTCCCAGGGAGAGAGGAGCCTGGTGGGCTGTTGTCTATGGGGTCGCACAGAGTCAGACAGGACTGAAGCAACTTAGCAGCAGCAGCAGCAGCCCTCATGCTTATAACAAGTAACGGTTTGTATCTGCCCTTTGGAACTCAGGGAAGCTCTAGGAGGCTGAAACATTTTTCCTACAAACAAGAACTGAGGGACACAGAAAAAGGCTTTTGGCTTTTATACCTGGGACGGCCAGTTCCTGCTCAGTTTCAATCCCTTCTCTTCTTTAATACTCCTCAATCTTGAGGGGCACAGATGTTGAACAATAAAGGAAATAACATTTTGATAGAGAAGTTAATCATAAATCATAAATAGAGGAACTTGGTTTTAGACGGACTTGGTTTCAGATTTGTTTTGTGTTGGATTCCTTGAGCATATGGTTCCTTCAGCATAGGGTTCATATAAAAGTATTATTAGTAAAGGCCTTTAGATTTCTTTATCAGACTTAAAACTAGTGGTTAAACTTCATCTTTATAAAGAGGTTGTTCCCTTTATCATCAACATATAAAACTCATTTTTAGAAATTTCAGTTTCCATTTACGCATAAACATTCACATGCATATACTTCGATTCTGGAATAATTTTTGATTTAAAATAAAACATAAATTCTTCATGTTTTCTAATATTTTTGGGCCCTGAAAAAATTTCATCTCATAGACCTAAAGCTGAAAGATGATAATATTGAAATGCAAGTCACAAGCTTCAATTAGGTACAATCAGAAATCATGCGGTGACTTCATTAAGTATCATTAAGAATGATCAAAATATTGCTCTTAGGAAAAATACATCAAAAGCATTGCATTTACACATTGATTAAACAGGATCTGCAATTTCTAAAATCTGGTACGAGAAAAAAGAATGGAGTAAATTAAGTGCTCATATCCCACTTAGCAACAAGGGAGTGCTTAGCAACTGGCAAAGGAAGACATAAAGGGAGATGGTGGAAAACAAAATATGATCAGCTTCTGAAACAGGGGGAGGAATCAAGAAAGGACAATGTAACTAATTGGGACTGGAGGAGAGGTCATGTCCCAGGATGAGTGGGCAAGTTCCTATTAGCCTGTTTTGTATAAGGTTTTTATTTTTAGCTTTAGGAAATTAAGCTTATAATTAGGGAATCAGGAATATAGGAAGGAGTCTCACCAAAGCCATGTATGTAGCTACAGTCATCTTTGGGGACAGGCATGTACCCATTTGGGGCTTCCCTGGTGGCTCAGAGATAAAGAATGTCTGCAATGCAGGAGACATGAGTTCAGTCCCTGGGTCAAGAAGCTCCTCTGGAGAAGAAAATGGCAACCCACACCAGTATTTTTGCCTGGGAAATCCCATGGACAGAGGATTCTAGTGGGCGACAGTCCATGGGGTCGCAAAAGAGTTGGACATGACTTAGTGACTAAACAACAACAAATGTAGCCATTTACAAATATTTTTCCAGTTTGCTTGTGCACTTAGGCACATAGCCATGTTCTCAATGCCACAAGGTCTTAAATCTTAAGGAGGCTTAAGGAAGATTTGGTGTCATATCCCTTTGAGAACTCTTTTATAGTATTATTTTTCTAATTACTTCCCCTTCTTTGCACCTAATCTGCTTTCCCTGGTAGTCCCATTCCCCCATGACTTCAGCTCCCATTATGCAGTGAGAATTCTCAACCCTTCTTATTCACTTATACATACCTCTTTCCTGTGCTTTATTCTGTGCTGTGAATGTTCTGTGGGCCAATGAAATCTACACGATAGACCTCTTCTCCTCATCTTCTTTCTCCCTACACTGACTCACCATCATCCATGCAGTTATCCTATCCAGGACCCACCCTGCATCTGTCTCCTCATCACCCACACCAAGTTGTAGCTAAGGTCATTGATCCTTTCTCTAAAACATATCAATTTTACTCTCCTTCACAATGGATCTAAAATTTAAAAAATCATCCTTTCACCACAAGCAAAATTCACATTCTCAGCATCACTTGAAAGTTCCTCATCATCTGGTCAGATCGATTTTTTCTTTTAGCCTTAGTTTTGCCTTTCCAGTCTGCACATAACCCATGTTTGGATCATATCAATGTGTTCTCGCTACTGGCAGGTGCCATGTTTTCTGACAGCTCTTGTCCAAAATTCAGAGCGTGCACTTCTTTTACCACACCCTGACTTTATCTGAACCCTGAAAACTCACATAGATGCCAAAGGTTTAACTCTTTGTATCATTTGTATCATTCCAAAGGCTTATAATAATTGTTATTTATCCATGATAAAGGCTTATAATAATGAATTCACAAAAGAACAACAATAACAATCTAAGTTCAAATATTACAGTATTACTGGAAATAGTAGACTTTCAATAAATACCTGCTAGGTTGAATTAAATATGGATACAAGGATCCAACATCTCCAAAAGTCAGAACCCATGGATTAGAAGTTGAAAATATTTTAGGCTTTGCAGACCATATACTCTCTGTTGCAACAACTAAATTCTTCCTCTATAGCATGAAAGCAGCCATAGATTTTTAAAAAAACAACATGGAGATGATCTAATAAATCTTTATGCACACTGAAAATTAAATTTCACATAATTTTTTGGTGTCACAAAAGAAATGTTTTTAAACCACTAAAAAGTATTGAACCAATAACTTCAAAAACTACATAAATTTACTCAGACAGCTGGATTCAATCCACAGGCTGGGGTTAGCTGATTCCTGCTATAGTTTATCACCTATTTCAGCTTCTTATTTGGGTGACATTTTATACGAACCTTATGTGGATTGTTGCCATTGATAGTTGGCCTAGTGTAATGGTTTTTCCAGTGGTCACGTATGGATGTGAGAGTTGGACTGTGAAGAAAGCTGAGCACTGAAGAATTGCTGCTTTTGAACTGTGGTGTTGGATAAGACTCTTGAGAGTCCCTTGGACTGCAAGGAGATCCAACCAGTCCATTCTGAAGGAGATCAGTCCTGGGATTTCTTTGGAAGGAATGATGCTAAAGCTGAAACTCCAGTCCTTTGGCTACCTCATGTGAAGAGTTGACTCATTGGAAAAGATTCTGATGCTGGGAGGGATTGGGGGCAGGAGGAAAAGTGGACGACAGAGGATGAGATGGCTGGATGGCGTCACCGACTCAATGGATGTGAGTTAGAATGAACTCCAGGAGTTGGTGATGGACAGGGAGGCCTGGTGTGCTGCGATTCATGGGGTCGCAAAGAGTCAGACACGATGGAGCGACTGAACTGAACTGAACTGAATTCATTATTTTGGATAAATCACATCCACATCATTACTTTATTCTAGAAGTCATTTTAGCTATATCCCAACCTGGGTGTGCCCCCAGACTTACTTTTAATGCTTGTTAAGGCTGTGTATATTGAATGGGCAAAAAGTTTAGCCCATTCTTTCTAGCAATTTTAGAACAAACATAGAACCTCTGTGTGATCCAGGGTTTGACAACCATTTACTCCTATATTGTCACATCACATATTGTCACAATTAATTTTTCACTTATTAGCAACTCACTTCTTAAGAATACAATATTTTTTACTGAATTGCCATCTCCTTATTTGTCAAAGCAATTTCTTCCTTTATCTAAAGCATTTTAATGTTTTTAGCAGAGCATCACTTTTAATCTTATTACTATTACTAAATTGATCTTACTAATTTTGGACCCATCCTCCTTCCCAGTATGAAATCATGAACTCTCATAATTTTCTATGGTAACTCCTTTTCCCAAAACCCAATTATTCTGGGAGTAAGATACATAATTATTCTGACTTAATCTGAATACTTTCTAAGGTATATTGTTATTCTGACTTAGTCTGTTTAGGCTAGTACTATAAAATACCATACACAGGGTCACTAACAAACAAAATAAATTTATTTCTGACAATTCTGGAGGCTGGTAAGTCTAAGGTCAAGGTGCTGGAAGATACAGTGTCTGGCAAGGGCCTACTTTCTGGTTCATAGATGGTCATCATCTCTGTGTTCTCACATGGCAGAATGTGGTGAGAGGACTCTCTGGGTCTCTTATAAGGCACTAACCTCATTCATGGAGGCACTACCCTCATGATCTAGTTACTTACCAAAGGCCTCCAAACACTGTTATATTGGAGATTCGGTTTCAACATATGAATTTTGCAGAGGGACACAAATATTCAACCCAAACCTAATGCATATACTTATTTTCAAAACAAAGATGATGACAAGAGGAAGGAAGAGAGGGAGTTAGAGGTTGAGGACAGCAAAGAAAGGAAGAAAAGACTAAGAGAGAGTGGAGATCAAGAAGAATCAAATAGGAAGGCATTTTATATTTAAAAAGAGAATATATAAAACTCATTCAAAAATATTATCTCCTACAAGCTAAGAAACTACAAATATTTCTTTTGATCTGGAGAATTTACTTAGTAGTCAAAAAGAGAAAGAAGGCTCGAATAGGATTTTTTTTTTACCCTTTTCCCTGAATCACATTTGATTTGAAAGTCTGATAGAGAATATTTGAGGCTGACCGTTTCTCTTCTTCAAGTTCCATCTGTGCTCAGACTCTAGGCATCCTGGGTCTTTTGACCTGGATAGAAATCAAATGCAAGTACATCATCAGAATGTTTAGCCTCTTGCAATGGCATTTAGATTCCTCCACTGCTATTTCAAAAGATGTCCAAACCTATAAATATTAAGCTATATTTTGGGCCCCTAACCTTGAATGAGGGCAGGTACCATTTAATATTGCCAAGGGAAGGGAAAAGGTGCAGGAGTAGGCAAAGGAAAGAAACGCCAAACCACAAATGTCAAACCTGATTGATTAAAAACTAGGTAGGCAAATCAGCAAGGGCTGGTGCAGCATCACTGGAGAGTGAGGTCAGACAGGGTTGTTTTAAAATTATTTGGTATTTTCAGAAATTGATTACTTAGGGAAAGCATTAAGAAGTAACTGTACACATTCATTTAATGGGCCAGTGACTCTTGTTCAGGGCTGGAGTCGTCACATTCAATCTCATCTACTCCTTGTTAAGTTGTGCTTTCTTCTCGAGCGTGTTTATTTATTACAGATGCTATAAGCATAAACTACAAACCAGAATAATAAATAATTCCCTAAATGGGATTTTGTGAGCCCCGCATCCCCACTCATCTTTCTACTCCCAACCCCCAATGTGACAGGCATCATTGTTTACAGGCCTGTGAATGTTTACAGGCCCCCGAATTACAGGGCTGAAAAATAAGTCCTGTTCTGTCCTAAGGTGAATTTCAGTGTGGAGACAGCCATTTATATGGAGAGAATTGAGTGAGACTGGGATGTCCTCTTGACCCCCAAATGTGCTCCTCAGTTGCTCACTCTTTGAAAGGACATTCCACTGGTTCTTTGAGTTAGGAATACCCTTTCATAGATCTGAAAAGTCTTGGGAGAAGTGTCATGCATTACTGCAGTCTTCGATATACAACTTGGTGTAAACTCATGTTGTTGGTCTTTTCCTGCCCTATCAACTGGCAACAAGCCCCAGTGGGAAAGACTGATATGATGGAGGAAGAGGAACACTTTGGAATATGGATCATGAACCAACGGATTGTATTTGAGTGTAGAACTTCAAGAAAATCTAGAATAAGGCGATAAGAGGCAAGGGCTTTGATATGTGTGTGCATGTACACTTACACAGGCACACACACAAACAGACTTTACTCAGAATTAATAGTGAAACACCATCTTTAACTTCCAATCTGATAATTGCCTAGATTTAATTCTCCATTTCCCCAGAGTTTGTTTTAACTTCCCTCATAACATAGTTTGAGTCCCCAGTAGAAACTGCTGGTCTATTCCTACACACATTTTCTCTCTTAGTTCATTAACCCTAAGGACATACCATCCACATCCCTCTCTTTGGTACTCTATGGAACTTTTAAAGTTGATCTCACACTACAATCCCTTGAATACTGCTACCTATTTCTTTGACTAAAATTGTCTTACCCTGATTTCCCATTGTCTTCTTTAATGCCTAATTCTATTTTTACAGATGCATTCTCAGATGATTCTATTTACCTCACATAAAATACAAATTCTTTATGGGAAGAACTCCCCTGTGTTTCTTGTTTTCCCAACACATGCCTACTTTCTGAGTATAAAATCAAGAGATCACGCATCCCCTCACTTTTTTGAAAAATAGTGCATTTAGGTGAAGTGTGTATACTTGAATTACGGTCACATTCTCCATGCACTGTATGAAACTGAATATTAATCCTGAGCCTATAGCTTTATGAATTATGGGTATTTCCCCAAAGTAAGTCATTCAGGTACCTTTCAAAAAGAGTAAGATAATTCCTCTAGAATATTTACTTCATACAAGTAAGGATATGAAGGGCATCAATACATGTATATATCCAATGATGAAAAATGCAATACTTCCTAGGCTTGTGTTTTTTAGCTATCACACAATGCATTTGTTGTCATCTAATTAGGCATTATTAGAACCTAAAGTCCCCTTGCATTTACCCTGCAACAATTATAATCAAGTATGCCTGACATCACAGTATTTATCCCTAGAAATAATGACACCATGGCAAAGCAGCAATGTGACTGCATTGCAGGACCAAGCAGAGTAGCAAGGGAGACCCTAAAGGCAGTGCTTCATATCCAGATACAAAGGGATTCACAATGAACACATCACCAATTTTAATAAACCTGATGAAAGTTAAGTAGATTGGATATGAAAGTCAACTATACTTGAGATCCCCTGCTTGTCTTAGAGACCCTCTTTAAATTAAGACTTTGCCAGGTGATTAAGAAGAATACCAGTGCTTCAAAGGGAATCAGAGTCTTGTTATCTGTGGCTCCACGGGCGACCAGTTCTCTTTCCCTTCGGTCCAGACGGAAGCTTTGTTCTCCCGAAGTTGTTCAGGTGCTGAGCCTGTCCAAACAAGGGAATCGAGGGAGGCTTTACGACCCTGCACCTTTTTGAAAAGCAGTGCCACTCCCTCGGCTCGAAGGCCCCGAACATCAAATGCCTCCCTTTGCCAGGCAGCTTGGCTATTCCCCAGGCATTTTCAATCTAGTTGGGTAAAACAAAAATTGCATAATTTGTCATTATTTTCAAGGAATGAGATGTGCCTTCTACAATCCCTTCCGAGTTAAATACAATGATGCTGACCTTCCTGTGAATGCCAATGCCTTCTTTCTCACAAAGAATAGAAATAAAGAATGGGAAAAGAAACACCCAATTGATTGCCTATAATTTGCTCTGGTATTTGTTATTTGTGTCTTCTTTGTATGCATTTTAAGGATAGGTAGCAGAAAAATTATTTTCCCAAGTCTTTATTAAAGAGAAGCCAAATCCTCTGGGAAAAGCTGGGACTGGAAGCCAGGACTTCTGAGTTAACTGCAAGATTCAAAACAAATAAATCACATCAATTTAGGCAAGTCACAAGTCATATAATCATTCAATTTCCTCATCTTTAAAATGAGAATTAAAATGATCCTCTCTAAATATATCCCATTTAATTATGGAACTAAAATGAACAAAATTGATAAGAAAGTGCTTTCAAATGTTGAATATTCTCTGTAAATGTAAAGTAGTTTGAATGAGAAATAAAGGGGGCCAGAATTCTTAGACAGGAGTTCTGCTTCTCTTTCTATGGTGAAAGCTTCAAATCCAAGCAGAGAGGGGAACCAAGAGCAGAGAAAACAACTCAGAAAAAATCACTGGAAAGCAAGGGCATCCTAAATCTCATCTATTAAGAGCAAAGAAAAACATCTAAAAACTTCCACCATATTTTTTTGTGTACAGTGCTTTTCTGCTGCCACTTGGTTACAACAATAGTGGAGAAAAGTAGGCCCATAAAGAAAGATTGATTGCTGGGAAGATGATCAATTGCCACTGTGAAAGGGGTGCAAACTGATAAATGTTTTTTTTTCTTCCCCTCTCTTCACAACCTTTTGCTAAAGCTGTGCAAAATGTGTCATGAATAAAAAGTATGCAATTTTCATGTAATTAGAGGAACACAAGATGAAAATGAGTTCCATCAGAGCAATCAAGGATGGTAATGTGGTATGTATTTGTCAGTGCCTATTTGTCATGAAAGCAAAATCCAACAAGTTATATATTTTATTTCATTTTAACTCTGAAAAACATAAATGCCATTTTGCCATGGCCAAAGCTATAAATTTCAATAATCTTTTTTTTTTTTTTTGAAAAGTGAATTTTTGGAACTACAGATTAGATCATTTTACTCTTCTAAAGAATAGAATACTGTCTTATGAAAAACACTGAGATTACAGGAAAGATTTATTCCATGGAGGGTCAGATTTACAGCAGGAGGTGATAGGTTTACAGTTTGCTATACAAAAACACACTATAATTTATTTTCTCTAAAAATAACACTTGGAACTTACAGAAGCATATGCTTCTGATCCCATCTTCATACCTCCAAAACCAAGGTTATTAAGTTTTTATATTCTTCTTGAGTAAGAGGACATAAATTTTTCATTCTTCCTTGTATACTCTTTTCTTTACTTTCTCCCTCCTTTCTTTCCTTTCCTCCTTTCTATTTATCCATGTATTTTATTCATTTACTATGTTATTTGAAGCAGTTTGCTGTGTATCAGAATTGTGCCAGACATGCTAAATTCTGATTACATAAGATTTAAAAAGGACATGATCCATGTTCTCAAGCAGCTTTCACTTAGTTGGGGCAAGTAAACCATGCAGTGTCATAATAGGGACAGATTCAGGAGTTTATGGGAAGTTGTGTTGGCTTTGACTGGTAAAGCTTAAGGGAATGTTACTATCTGGTCTGTTCTGCTTTAGCACTAGGTAGTCCAGATGTTGGAAAAGACAGTCCAGACAGAGGAACAGTAAAGGCAAAAGCTGTAAGGACACGGAAAGTTTTTGCAAGCGTGTAACTAGTTCATTATTTCTATGGTGGAGAGTGTGAGGAGGCAAGTAGAAAGCAATGAAGTGAATTAGAGAAGGAGAATAAGGACGATCTGTACAGGCCAGGCTAAGATGCTTGATCTCTGTCTTTAGCACAATAGGAAAACTTTTCATGTTTAAAGCAGAAATATCACAAAATCAAATCTGATGGCAGAAGGGACAGCCTAGCAGCAGCATACAGAATGGACAAGAGTGGGTAGGACTAGTTAGGACACTATTAGTTAGTAGTAAGCCAACTGAGAGATGGTGATGGTTAAGGCAAGAAGGAAAATGAATGGGTGTTATAATTACATCTAAAAACATTCAGAAAATTATAATTTGACAGCCCTATATAACAATCCTCAGTGGCACTCTGCAATGTAAAAATATAGGTCGTATTTTTGAGTGTGTGAATGTATAGTAATAACAATAATAATAATAATGGTAGCTCATATTTTGCTAGCACTTTACTATTTGCTGAATACGCTAACATACATTTGGCTTTCATTTTTTTTTTCCTTCTGTACAAGCATAACTCATGTTCTTGTGTTTCATCTTATTGTGATTCACAGAGTTTGTGTTTGAGGGTTTGTGGGAATCCTGTGATGAATGAGTCATTAGTGATCATTTTTCCAACAGTATTTGCTCACATTTGCTAATTTCCATACTATTTCAAACTTCTTGAAAATATTATCATATTGTTATGCTGATCTGTGATCACCAATTCTTTTTTTTCTCTTTTAAAAGTCCCAGATATTTTTTTTTTTACTTTATTTTTAATTGGAGGATAATTGCTTCATAATGTTGTGTTGGTTTCTTCCATACAACAGTGTGAATCAACTATAAGCATACATATGTCCTCTCCCTTTTGAACCTACCTCCCACTCCACCCTGACCCACACCTCCAGATTCTCACAGAGAATCGGGCTGGGCTCTCTGTGTTGTATAGCAACTTCCCACTAGTTATTTTACATATGGTAATATATATGTTTCAGTGCTGCTCTCTCAATTCACCCTACCATCTCCTTCCCCTGCTTTGTCCACAAATCTATTCTTTACGTCCACATCTCTATTCCTGTCCTGCAAATAGGTTCAACAGTATCATTTTTCTAGATGTCATATATCTGCATCAATATATGATATTTGCTTTTCTCTTTCTGACTTACTTCATTCTGTATAACAGAACTTAGGCTCATCCACCTCACTAATACTGACTCAAATTCATTCCTTTTTATGGCTAAATAATGTTTCATTGTGTATTATATGAACCAAACATCTTTATCCATTCGTCTGTTGATGAACGTCTAGATTGCTTCCATGTCCTAGCTATTGTAAATAGTGCTGCAATGAACATTGGAATATATGTGTCTTTTTGAGTTGTGATTTTCTCAAGGTATATGTCCATTAGTAGGATGGCTGGGTCACATGGCAATTTTATTCCTTGTTTTTTAAGGAATCCCCATATTGTTCCATTTAAAAAATATATAAGAAAAACTACTGTTCCCTTTACATTCCATGTATCAATTTACATTCCCACCAATAGTACAAGAGGGTTCCCTTTTCTCCACATCATCTCCAGCACTTATTGTTTGTATATTTTTGATGATGGGAATTCTGACTGGTGTGAGGTGGTACCTCATTGTAGTTTTGATTTCCTTTTCTCTATTATGAATAATGTTGAACATCTTTTCACGTGTCCATTGGCAATCTGTATATCTTATTTGAAGGAATGTGTATGTCTTATTTTACACGTTGCTGTCCAGTTTTCCTAAAATGTCCAAGTTCACTCATGCCATCATCTGTTTGACCACTTCTAATTTACCATGATTCATGGACCTACCATTCCAGGTTCCTATGCAATAATGTTCTTTACAGCATTGGAAAGTGGTGACTTCCATCACCAGTCACATCCACAACTGGGTGTTGTTTTCACTTTGGCTCAGCCTCTTCTTTACTTCTGGAGCTATTTTTCCACTCTTCTCTGGTAGCATATTGGGCACCTCCCAACCTGGGGAGTTCATCTTTAAGTATCATATCTTTTTGCCTTTTAATACTGTTCATGGGGTTCCCAAGGAAGGAATACTGAAGTGGTTTGCCACTCACTTCTCCAGTGGACCACCTTTTGTCAGAACTCTCCACCATGACCTGTCTGTCTTGGGTGGCCCTACATGGCATGGCATTGAGTTAGACAAGACATGAGCCATGTGATCAGTTTGATTAGTTTCCTATGATTATGGTTTTCATTCTGTCTGCCCTCTGATGGACAAGGATAAAAGGCTTGTGGAAGCTTCCTGATGTGAGGGACCGGCTGTGGCGGAATCTGGGTCTTTTTTTGATGGACATAGGAGGGACTATGTTGAGTAAATTATTAATCCAATTTTATGTTGATGAGTGGGGCTGTGTTCTCTCCCTGTAGTTTGGCCTGAGCCAAATTGTGGTAGGGGAAATAACAGTAATATTGATCTCCTTCAAAAGGACTTATGCTAGCAAGCTGTGGCTCCCAGGACTGTTGTATTCAGTGCCTCTGACCCCGTGCCAGGCCGCTGTTGATCCACACTTCTGCCAGAGACTCCTGGACACTCACAGGCAAGTCTGGCACAATCTCTTGTGGGGTCACCACTCCTTTTTCCTGGTCCCGGTGAGCACAAGATTTTGTTTGTGCCCTCCAAGACTCTGTGTCCCCAGTCATGTGGAAGTTCTGTAATCAAATCCCACTGGCCTTCAAATTCAAATTCCCTGGGGGTTCTCAGTCTCTTTACTGGACCTCCAGTTTGGGAAATCTATCATAGGCCCTAGAACTTTCACAGGAGTGGGAGAGCTTCTTTGGTATAATTGTTCTGCAGTTTGTGGGTAGTCTTTTCAATAGCTCTATGGTGGGGCTAATGGTGAACTCCTACAAGAGGAATTATGCAGGATTCTGCATCTCCCAGGTCTGCTGCAGCCAGGGCCCCTGTCCCCACAGCAGGCCACTGATGACTCATGCAGAAGACACTTAAACACTCAAATGCAGGTCTGGCTCAGTCTCTTGCGGGGTCCCTAAGTCCTGACATTCACAAGGTTTTGTTTGAGCCCTCTGAGCATCTCTGGTGGATATGGGGTTTAATTCTAAGCATGATTTTGCCCCATCTACCATCTTGTTGGGGCTTCTCCTTTGCCCTTGCATGTGGAGTACCTTTTTTGATGGGATCCAACATTTTGCTGTCAATGGTTGTTCAGCAGCCAGTTGCAATTTATGAGTTCTCACAGGAGAAGATGAATGCATGTCCTTCTACTCTGTGATTTTTGTGTGCCTTGTAGGCTTCAGCAGAACTTCAACAAGAACTTCTAGATGTTCAAGCTGGATTTAGAAAAGGCAGAGGAAGCAGATCAAAACTGCCAACATCCATTGGATCATAGAAAAAACAACAGAATTCCAGAAGAACATCTACTTCTACTTCATTGACTACACTAAAGCCTTTGACTGTGTGGATCACAACAAACTGGAAAATTCTTAAAGAGATCAGAATAGCAGACCACCTTATCTGCCTCCTGAGAAACCTGTATGCAGGTCAAGAAGCAACAGCTAGAACTGGACATGGAATAATGGACTGATTCCAAATTGGGAAAGGAGTATGTTAAAACTGTATACAGTCACCCTACTTATTTAACTTATATGCAAAGTACATTATGTGAAATGCCAGGCTGGATGAAGTATAAGATAGAATCAAGATTGCTAGGAGAAATATCAATAATCAAAGATATATAGATAACACCACCCTTATGGCAGAAAGTGAAGAAGAAATAGAGACTCTTGATGAAATTGAAAGAGGAGAGTGAAGAAGTTGGCTTAAAACTCAACTTTCAAACAATTAATATCATGGCATCTGATCCCATCACTTCATGGCAAATAGATGAGGAAACAATGAAAACAGTGATAAACTTTATTTTCTTGTGTTCCAAAATCACTGCAGATGATGACTGTAGCCATGAAATTAAAAGACACTTGCTACTTGGAAGAAAAGTTATGACCAACCTAGACAGCATGTTAAAAAGCAGAGACATTACTTTGTCAACAAAGTCCATCTAGTCAAAGTTATAGTTTTTCCTGGAGTCATGCATGGATGTGAGAGTTGGAACATAAACAATGATGAGCGCTGAAGAACTGATGCTTTTGAATTGTGGTGTTGGAGAAGACTCTTGAGCCCCTTGAAAAACAAGATCAAACGAGTCAATCCTAATTGTTATCAGTACTGAGTATTCTTTGGAAGGACTGATGCTGAAGCTGAAGTTCCAATACTTTGGCCACCTGATGCAAAGAGCTGACTTCATTAGAAAAGGCTCTGTTGCTGGGAAAGATTAAAGGCAGGAGAAGATGAACCCAGAAGAAGATGAGATGGTTGATGGCATCACCGACTCATTGGACATGAACTTGAGCAAGCTGTAGAAGGGTCAACAAAGGATGAGATGATTGGATGTCATCACCAACTCAATGGACATGAACTTGAGCAAGCTTTGGGAGTTGGTGATGGACAGTGAAACCTGGCATACTGCAGTCCATGGGGTCACAAAGAGTTGGATGCGACTGAGCAACTGAACTGTCCAGTTTTCCAGCACAAATTTTTGAAGAGAATGTCATTTCTACATTGTATATTATTGCTTCCTTTATCAAAGATAAGGTGTCCATAGCTGCATGGGTTTATCTCTTCAATGGTTTAATTCTATCTTGTTCCATTGAAGTATATTTCTGTTTTCATACCAGAAGTATACTGTCTTGATGACTATAGGTTTATAGTATAGTCTGAAGTCAGGAAGGCTGACTCTTCCAGTTCCATTTTCTTTCTCAACAATGCTTTGGCTATTCAGGGCCTTTACTGTTTCCATACAAATTGTGAAATTTTCAGTTCTAGTTCCATGTAAAAGACCACTAACTATTTGATAGGCTTTGCATTGATCCTTTAGATTTATTTGGCTAGTATAGTCATTTTTACATTATTGATCTTGCAATCCAAGAAGATGATATATCTCTCATCTCTTTGTGTCAACTTTTGATTTCTTCATCACTGTGTTATAGTTTTCTGTATGAAAGTCTTTTGTCTGTCTCCATAGGTAGGTTTGTGGTGGTGTTGTTTCATCACTCAATTGTGTCTGACTCTTTTGGGACCGCATGGACTGTAGCTTGTAAGGATCTCTTCTCCGTGGTAATTTCCAGACAAAAGTACTAGAATGGGTTTCCATTCTTTTATCAGGGGATTTTCAGGACCCAGGGATTAAACTTGCATCTCCTGTATTCCAGGGAGATTCTGAACTAATGAGCCATGGGGGAAGCCCAGGTAGGTTTAGTCTTAGGTATTTTTATTCTTTTTGTTGCAGTGGTGCACGGGATTGCTCCTTAATTTTTTTCTTATTTTTCATTGTTATTGTATAGGAATGCAAGGGATTTCTGTGTTTTGATTTTGTATCCTATGACTTTACTAAATTCATTGATTAGCTCTAGTAATTTTCTGACAGTATCTTTAGGGTTTTCTATGTATAATATCATGTCATCTGCAGTGAGAGTTGTACTTGTTCTTTTACAATCTGGATTTTTTTTTTTTTTTTTAGTTTTTTCTTCTTTGATTCCCATGGTGAGACTTCCAAAACTAAGCTGAATATAGTGGTGAGAGTGGCACTCTTGTCCTGTTTCTTAGAGAAAATGCTCTCCATTTTTCATCATTGAGAATAATGTTTGCTGTGGCTGTGTTGTATAGGATCAGATAGCTTCCTTCTATGCCTATTTTCTGAAGAGTTTTTATCATAAATGCTTGTTGAATTTTTGAAAGCTCTTCTGCATCTATTGAGATTATCATGTCATTTTTATCTTTCATTCAGTTAATATGGTGTATCATATTGATTGATTTGCATATGTTAAAAAAAAAAAAAACTTGCATCCCTGGGATAAATCCCCCTTGATCCTTTTAATGTGTTGTTGGATTCTGTTTAACAGTATTTTGTTTAGGATTTTTGAAGTGATATTGGCCTGTAATTTTCTTTTTTTTTAATATAAATTTATTTATTTTAATTGGAGGCTAATTAATTTACAAAATTGTATTGGTTTTGTCATACATCAAGACGGATCCACCATGGGTATACACGCGTTCCCCATCTGGAACCCCCCTCCAACCTCCCTCCCGTTACCATCCCTCTGGGTCATCCCAGTGCACCAGCTCCAAGCATCTTGTATCATGCATCAAACCTGGACTGGTGATTCATTTCATATATGATATTATACATGTTTCAATGACATTCTCCCAAATCATCCTACACTCTCCCTCTCCCACAGAGTCCAAAAGACTGTTCTATACATCTCTGACTCTTTTGCTATCTCGCATACAGGGTTATCATTGCCATATTTCTAAATTCCATATATATGCATTAGTATACTGTATTGGTGTTTTTCTTTCTGGATTACTTCACTCTGTATAATAGGCTCCCATTTCATCTACCTCATTAGAACTGATTCAAATGTATTCTTTTTAATGGCTGAGTAATACTCCATTGTGTATATGTACCACAGCTTTCTTATCCATTCGTCTGCTGATGGACATCTAGGTTGCTTCCATGTCCTAGCTATTATAAACAGTGCTGCGATGAACATTGGGGTACATGTGTCTCTTTCAATTCTGGTTTCCTTGGCGTGTATGCCCAGTAGTGGGATTGCTGGGTCATAAGGCAGTTCTATTTCCAGTTTTTTATGGAATCTACACATTGCTCTCCATAGTGGCTGTACTAGTTTGCATTCCCACCAACAGTGTAAGAGGGTTCCCTTTTCTCCACACCCTTTCCAGCATTTATTGCTTGTAGACTTTCGGATTGCAGCCATTCTGACTGGCATGAATTGGTACCTCACTGTGGTTTTGATTTACATTTTTTGTGATGTCTTTGTCTGGTTTCATGTCTGGGTGATGATGGCTTCACAGAATGAATTTGGAGGTGTTCCTCCCTCTGCGAATTTTTGGAAGCATGAAAAGAATAGGTATTAGCTCTTCTCTAAATGTTTAATAGAATTTGCCTGTGACACCCTCTGGCTTTGGAGTTTTGTTTCAGGGGAGATTTTTGATCACAGTTTTGATTTCAGTGCTTGAGACTGATCTGCTCACAATTTCTATTTCTTCCTGGTTCAGTGTTGAAAAGTTGTACGTTTCTAAGAAATTGTCCTTTTTCCAGGTTGTCCATTCTATTAGCATATAGTTATTCACAGTAGTCTCTTATAAGCCTTTGCATTTCTATGTTTTCTGTTATAATGGCTCCTTTTATATTTCTAATTTTGTTGATTTGAGTCTTCTTCCTTTTTTCCTGAATAAATCTGCATAATAGTTTGTCAATTTTGTTTTTCTTCTCAAGAACCAGCTTTTAGTTTTATTGATCTTTGCTATTGTTTCCTTCATTCTTCTCCATGTATGTCTGCTCTGATCTTTATGATTTCTTTCTTTCTATTAACTTTGGAGAACTTTTGTTCTTTTCTTTCTAGTTGATTTAGATGTAAGGTTAAGTTTTTTATTTGGTATTTTTCTTATTTCTTGAAGGATAGTATTGTCATAAACTTCCCTCTTAGAATTGCTTTTGATGTACCCCATAATCTGGGGCCATCATTTTTTTCATTGACATTGGCTTCTAGGTGATTTTTCAGTTTTCCCTTTGATTTCCTCAGTAACCTGTTGGCTGTTTAGAAGCATATGTTGTAATCTCCATGTGTTTGTCTTTGGTTTCTCTTATTTTTCAGTTATTTGTAAGGCCTTCTGGGACAACCATTTTGTCTTTTTGCACATCTTTTTCTTAGGCATGGTTTTGAGCCTCCATACATAGTTCTAAGGTACTCTGCCTAACAAATCTAATCTCTTGAATCTATTTGTCACTTCCACTGTGATCATAAGGGATTTTGATTTAGGTCAAATCTGAATGGCCTAGAGATTTTTCTTCATTTCTTCAATTTAAGTCTGAATTTTGCAAAAAGGAGTTCATGATCTGAGCCACAGTGAGTCAGGACTTGTTTTTTCTGACTATAGAGAGCTTCTCCATTTTTGACTGAAAAGAATATAATCAATCTGATTTCAATATTGGGCATCTGGTGATGTCCATGTATAGAGTTGTCTCTTGTGTTGTAGGAAGAGGGTGTTTGCTATGGCCAGTGCATTCTCTTGGCAAAACTCTGTTAATCTTTGCCCTGCTTCATTTTGTACTTCAAGGCCAAACTTGCCTGTTACTCCAGGTATCTCTTGACTTCCTACTATTGCATTCCAGTCCACTATGATGAAAAAGACATCTTTTTTGGGCGTCAGTTCTAGAAGGTTGTGTAGGTCTTCATAGAACCAGTCAACTTCAGCTTCTTCAGCATTAGTGGTTGGGACATAAGCTTAGATTACTATGATATTGAATGATTTGCCTTAGAAACAGAGATCATTCTGTCATTTTTGAGATTGCACCCAAGTACTGCGTTTTGGACTCTTTTGTTGACTATAAGGGCTATTCCATTTATTCTAAGGGATTCTTACCCAAAGTAGTAGATATAATGGTCATCTGATTTAAATGCACACTCTTTGGAACTCCATGGACTGTAACCTACCAGATTCCTCCCTCCATGGGATTTTCCAATACTGGAGTGGGTTGCCATTTCCTTCTCCAGGGGATCTTCCTGACCCAGGGATCAAACCTGGGTCTCCCACATTGCAGGCAGATGCTTTACTGTCTGAGCCACCAAGAAAGCCCTAGATGTATGCATTCTGGTCCATTTTAATTCACTGATTCATAAAATGTTGATGTTCCATCTTACAGTCTACTTTTTTACCATGTCCAATTTACCTTGATTCAAGAGCCTACTCATTAGAAAAGACCCTGATGCAAGGCAGGAGGAGAAGGGGTGACAGAGGATGAGATGGTTGGATGGCATCACTAACTCAGTGGACATGACTTTGAACAAGCTCCAGGACATGGTAAAGGACAGGGAAACCTGTCATGGGGTCACAAATAATTGGACACGACTGAGCCACTGAACAGCAAGAACGTTATTTCCTGCCTAGAGAAGTACCTTTTGCTTTTGATGTAAAACTGGCTTGATGATGCTGAATTTTCTTAACTTTTTCGTAACTTTTGCTTTCTGTAAACTTTATTTCTTCTTTGATTTTGAATGAGATCCTTGCTGGGTAGAATAACCTTGGTTGTAGGTTTTTTTCCTTTTATTACTTAAAAAACATCATGCCACTTTCTTCTGGCTTGCAGAGTTTCTGCTGAAAGATCAGCTGGTAACCTTATGGGATTTCCCTTGGATGTTACATTTCATTGCTGATTTTAATGTTTTTTTCCTTTGTGTTTCTTTTCACTAGTTTGATTAATGTGTGTCTTGACATGCTTCTCCTTGGGTTTATACTGTATAGGACCCCCTGCATTTCTAAGACTTGATTGACTATTTCCTTTCCCTAGTTAAGGATTTTCAGCTATAATCTTTACAAAAATTTTCTCAAATTCTTCTCTTTTGTCTGGGACCACTATAATTGAATGCTGGTACATTTAATATTTCCCCAGAGATCTCTGAGACTCTCCTCAATTCTTTTTATTCTTTTTCTTTATTCAGCTCTTCAGCAATTATTTCCACCATTTTATCTTCCAGATCATTTTTCTATTCTTCTGCCTCAGTTATTCTGTATTGATTCCTTCTAGAGTATTTTCAATTTTAGTGATTGTGTTGTTCGTTGCTGCTTTTCTTTATTTATTTCAGGTCGTTATTAAATGTTTATTACATTTCTTCATTCTATTTTCAAGATTTTGACAAAGTGATGGCTTTGCCTTTTAATACACTGTCTAGGATTGTCATAGCTATCCTTCCAAGGGGATAGTATCATAATTTTGTGACAGCAGTCACTATTCACAGTGATTTTGGAGCCCAAGAAGGTAAAATCCACCACTGTTTCAAATTTTCCCCCATCTATTTACCATGAAGTGATGGGACAGGATGCCTTGATCTTTGTTTTTTGAATGTTTTATGCCAACTTTTTCACTCTCCTCTGTCACCCTTATCAAGAGGTTCTTTAGTTCCTCTTCGTTTCTACCATTAGAATGGTGTTACCTGCATATCTGAGGTTGTTATATGCATATCTGCATACCTGGCAATCTTGATTCCAGCTTGTGATTCATTCAATTCAGTATTTCACATTGTGTACCCTTCATATGTGTAAAATAAGCAGGGTGACAAGATATAACCTCGACACACTCCTTGCCCAATTGTGAACCCATCCTTTGTTCCAGGCATGATTCTAACTTTTGCTCTTGACCTGCATACAGGTTTCTCAGGAGGAAGGTAAGGTGATTTTCCACAATTTTCTGTGATCAACACAGTCAAAAGTTTTAGTGTAGTCAATAAAGCAAAAGTAGATATTTTCCCGAAATTATCTTGCTTGTTCTATGATCTGGTGACAGCGATTTGATCTCTGGTTTTGCTACTTTTTTCTAAATCTACCTTGTACATCTGTAAATTCTCAGTTCACATATAGTTGAAGCCTAGCTTGAAGGATTTTGAGCATTACCTTGCTAGCATGTGAAATTAGCACATGTGTATGGTACTTGAACATTCTTTGGCATTGCCTTTCCTTGGGACTGAAATGAAAGCTCACCTTTTCCAGTCCTGTGACCACTGCTAAGTTTGCCAAGCTTCTCTGGCATATTGAGTGCAGCACTTTAAAAACGATATCTCTTAGAATTTGAAACAGCTCAGCTGAAATTCCATCACCTCCACTAGCTTTGTTTGTAGTGATGTTTATGAATAAGGCCAAATTGACTTTGCACTCCAGCAATCTTGCTCTAGGCTAGTGCCCACACCATCATAGTTATTTCTGTTATTATGTCCTTTTTTTTGTATGAAAGTGTATGAAAGCATTAGTCATTCAATCATATGTCCTCATGGACTCTAGCCTACCAGGCTCTTCTGTCTATGGGATTTCCCAGACAAGAATACTGGAGTGGATTGCCATTTCCTTCTCCAAGAGATCTTCTTCACCCAGGGACTGAAACCAGATTTTCTGCATTGCAGGAGATTCTTTACCATTTGAGCCACCTCGGAAGTTTTTCATAGTTCAGTGTCTTATTGCCACCTCAAAAAAGGAATCAAAACCTAAGATTAATACATGTTTTTCCCTCAGATCTCAGCATTCATTTTCTTTTCTCTCATGGTGAGCCAGAGACTACCTCCATCTCCGTCAGTTCAGTTGAGTTCAGTCACTGTCGTGTCCGAATCTTTGTGACCCCATGAATCGCAGCATGCCAGGCCTCCCTGTCCATCACCAACTCCCGGAGTTCACCCAGATTCAAGTCCATCGAGTCAGTGATGCCATCCAGCCATCTCATCCTCTGTCGTCCCCTTCTCCTCCTGCCCCCAATCCCTCCCAGCATCAGAGTCTTTTCCAATGAGTCAACTCTTTGCACGAGGTGGCCAAAGTACTGGAGTTTCAGCTTTAGCATCATTCCTTCTAAAGAAATCCCAGGGCTGATCTTCAGAATGGACTGGTTGGATCTCCTTGCAGTCCAAGGGACTCTCAAGAGTCTTCTCCAACACCACAGTGCAAAAGCATCAATTCTTCAGCGCTCAGCCTTCTTCACAGTCCAACTCTCACATCCATACATGACCACAGGAAAAACCACAGCCTTGACTAGACAGACCTTTGTTGGCAAAGTAATGTCTCTGCTTTTGAATATGCTATCTAGGTTGGTCATAACTTTCCTTCCAAGGAGTAAGCATCTTTTAATTTCATGGCTGCAGTCACCATCTGCCATGATTTTGGAGCCCCCCCAAAAATAAAGTATGACATTGTTTCCACTGTTTCCCCATCTTTTTCCCATGAAGTGATGGGACCGGATGCCATGATCTTCGTTGTCTGAAACTGAGCTTTAAGTCACCTTTTTCACTCTCCACTTTCACTTTCATCAAGAGGCTTTTAAGTTCCTCTTCACTTTCTGCCATAAGGGTGGTGTCATTTGCATATCTGAGGTTATTGATATTTCTCCCGGCAATCTTGATTCCAGCTTGTGTTTCTTCCAGTCCAGCGTTTCTCATGATGTACTCTGCATATAAGTTAATTAAACAGGGTGACAATATACAACCTTGACGTACTCCTTCTCCTATTTGGAACCAGTCTGTTGTTCCATGTCCAGTTCTAACTGTTGCTTCCTGACCTGCATACAAATTTCTCAAGAGGCAGATCAGGTGGTCTGGTATTCCCATCTCTTTCAGAATTGTCCACAGTTTCTTTCTTCTTTTTTTTTTTTTTTCATCTACGTATCTTTAATTTTATTTTATTTTTAAACTTTACATAATTGTTTTAGTTTTGCCAAATATCAAAATGAATCCACCACAGGTTTGTGATCCACACAGTCAAAGGCTTTGGCATAGTCAATAAAGCAGAAATATATGTTTTTCTGGAACTCTCTTGCTTTTTCCATGATCCAACAGATGTTGGCAATTTGATCTCTGGTTCCTCTGCCTTTTCTAAAACCAGCTTGAACATCAGGAAGTTCATGGTTCACATATTGCTGAAGCCTGGCTTGGAGAACTTTGAGCATTACTTTACTAGCATGTGAGATGAGTGCAATTGTGTGGTAGTTTGAGCATTCTTTGGCATTGCCTTTCTTTGGGATTGGAATGAAAACTGACCTTTTCCAGTCCTGTGGCCACTGCTGAGTTTTCCAAATTTGCTGGCATATTGAGTGCAGCACTTTCATACCTGAATGGTCTAGTGGTTCCCCCCACTTTCTTCAATTTAAGTCTGAATTTGGCAATAAGGAGTTCATGATCTGAGCCACAGCCAGCTCCCAGTCTTGTTTTTGCTGACTGTGTAGAGCTTCTCCATCTTTGGCTACAAAGGATATCATCAATATGATTTTGGTGTTGACCATCTGGTGATGTCCATGTGTAGAGACTTCTGTTGTATTGTTGGAAGAGGGTGTTTGCTATGACCAGTGTGTTCTCTTGGCAAATTCCATGGCCAAATTTGCCTATTATCCCAGGTATTTCTGACTTCCTACTTTTGCATTCCAGTCCACTATAATGAAAAGGACATCTTTTTGGATGTTAGTTCTATAAGGTCTTGTAGGTCTTCATAGAACAGTTCAACTTCAGCTTCTTCAGCTTTACTGGTTGGGGCATAGGTTTGCATTACTGTGATATTACTTTTCAAACAAAAGACCCTATTTTTAAAGTAAATTTTGTATAAATATACATATTAATTTTATGATTGATTTTGTTTCTTTTTTATTATAAATTAATTTATTTTAATTTGAGGCTAATTACTTTACAAAATTGTATTGGTTTTGCCATATATCAACATGGATCCACCACGGGTATACACGTGTTCCCCATCCTGAACCCCCCTCCCACCTCCCTCCCGTTACCATCCCTCTGGGTCATCCCAGTGCACCAGCCCCAAGCATACTGTATCATGCATCGAAGCTGAACTGGAGGTTCATTTCATATATGACATTATACATATGTCAATGCCATTCTTCCAAATCGTCCCACCCTCTTCCTCTCCCACAGAGTCCAAAATACTGTTTTATACATTTGTGTCTCTTTTACTGTCTCGCATACTGGGTTATAGTTACCATCTTTCTAAATTCCATATATATGTGTTAGTATACCATATTGGTGATTTTCTTTCTGGCTTACTTCACTCTGTATAATAGGCTCCATTTCCTCAACCTCATTAGAACTGATATAAATGTATTCTTTTTATTGGCTGAGTAATACTCCATTTTGTATATGTACCACCGCTTTCTTATCCATTCATCTGCTGATGGACATTTAGGTTGCTTCCATGTCCTGGCTATTATAAACAGTGCTGTGATGAACACTGGGGTACACGTGTCTCTCAATTCTGGTTTCCTCGGTGTGTATGCCCAGTAGTGGGATTGCTGGGTCATAAGGCAGTTCTATTTCCAGGTTTTTAAGGAATCTCCACACTCTTCTCCATAGTGGCTGTACTAGTTTGCATTCCCAAAAACAGTGTAAGAGGGTGCCCTTTTCTCCACACCCTCTCCAGCATTTATTGCTTGTAGATGTTTGGATAGTAGCCATTCTGACTGGCATGAAATGGTACCTGATTGTGGTTTGTATTTCTTATAGTGTAATTTTGAGAGTATAACCTCTATTCTAGATTTTTAATCTTTGCTTTTTGGTATTAGTTATCAGTTTTGTACCTTTAATAATCTAATCTTCACTATTCATTTTCACTTAGGGATTTGATTACTGGCTTGATTGCCCTCTCCCCTTTTGACTCTCCCTTTTCTCCCACAGGTCACCTCTATCTCTTTCCTTCCCCTCCTCTTCTCTATTTAACTCTGTGAATGTCCCTGAGTGTTTTAGGCTGTGGAGAACACTAACGGAACTGATTACTGGTTAGACTGGTCCTTCCCTTTTTCACTTCCCCTCTTCTCCTCCTGGTCACCTCTATCTCCCTCCTCCCTCTTCTCTTCCCTATGTAACTCTGTGAATCTCTTTGGGTGTTCCCCACTGTGGAGGATTGTTTCACCATTAAACTAGATGTTTTATCCTCTGCGGTGTATGCATGGTGAAGACTTGAGGCTACTGTAAGAGAAAGACCAAAAGCCAGAGGCAGGAAGCCTAACTTCAAAACTTGAGAACATCAGAGAACTCATGATTCCAGGGACCATTAACAGATAAAAGCTCACCCAAAAGTCTCCATACCTACACTGAAACCAAGCTCCACCTGAGAGCCAACAAATTCCTGTTAAGACATTCCAGGCTAATTCTCCAGAAAAACAGGAAAACAGACCTGAGCATTAAAATACAGGTTGCCCAAAGCCATGGCACAGACACCCACAGACACCCCAAAGCTCACTACTCTACACTTCATTGAACTCCAGAGAGAAGAGATCCAGCTCCACTCACCAGAACACAGATGCAAGCTCCACCAACTAGGGCACCTTGACAAGCGACTAGTCCAACCCCACCCACAGGGTGCAGATATTGCAATAAAGAGGAGCCATGAACTACCAGCCTACAGAAAGGCCACCCCAAACACAGTAATCCAAACAAAATAAAAAGGCAGAGAAATAGTCAACAGATAAAGGAACATGATAAATACCCTTCAAACCAAATAAAAGAGGAAGAGGTAGGGAACTTAACTGAAAAAATAATTGAGAATAATGATGGTAAAGATGATTCAAAATCATGAAAACAAAATGGAGTTATAGATGAATAGAGATGAGGATTGAGGATATGCAAGAAATGTTTAACAGGAATCTAGAAAAAATAAAGAAGAGTCAATTAATAATGAATAATGCAACTTCATGGGAAATAGATGGGGAAACAGTGAAAATAGTGTCAGACTTTATTTTTGGGGGGCTCCAAAATCACTGCAGATGGTGACTGCAGCCATGAAATTAAAAGACACTTACTCCTTGGAAGGAAAGTTATGACCAACCTAGATAGCATATTCAAAAGCAGAGACATTACTTTGCCAACAAAGGTCTGTCTAGTCAAGACTATGGTTTTTCCAGTGGTTATGTATGGATGTGAAAGTTGGACTGTGAAGAAAGCTGAGTGCTGAAGAAAAAGCTGATGCTTTTGAACTGTGGTGGTGGAGAAGACTCTTGAGAGTCCCTTGGACTGCAAGGAGATCCAACCAGTCCATTCTAAAGGAGATCAGCCCTGGGTGTTCGTTGGAAGGAATGAAGGTAAAGCTGAAACTCCAATACTTTGGCCACCTCATGTGAAGAGTTGACTCATTGGAAAAGACTCTGATGCTGGGAGGGATTGGGGGCAGGAGGAAAAGGGTACAACAGAGGATGAGATGGCTGGATGGCATCATCGACTCTATGGACGTGAGTCTGGGTGAACTCTGGGAGTTGGTGATGGACAGGAAGGCCTGGCATGCTGCAATTCATGGGGTCACAAAGAGTTGGCCATTCAGTTCAGTTACTGAACTGAACTGAACTGAATGCAATAACTAAGATCAAAAGCACTCTGGAGTGAAACAACAGTAGAATAACTGAGGTAGAAAAGAGGATAAGTGAGGTAGAAGATAGAATGGTGGAAATAAATGAAGCAGAGAGGAAAAAATAATTAAAAGAAATGAGGACAACCTAAGAGACCTCTAGGACAATGTTACATGCCCCAACATTTGAATCATAGGTGTACCAGAAGAAGATAAAAACAAAGGGCATGAGAAAATACTTGTGGAGATAATAGTTGAAATCTTCCCTAAAATGGGGAAGGAAATAGCCACCCAAGTCCAAGAAACCCATAGAGTCCAAAATAGGGTAAACCCAAGATGAAACACCCCAAGATGCATATTAATCAAACCAGCAAAGATCAAACACTAACAACAAATATCAAAAGCAGCAAGGGAAAAGCAACAAATAACACATATGGGAATCCCCAAAAGTATAACAGCTGATCTTTCAATAGAAACTCTTCAGGCAAGAAGACAATGGCAGGGTATATTTAAAGTGATGAAGGAGAGAAACCTACAACCCAGAAAAACCGATACCCAGCAAGGATTAGGAGAAAACAAAAGCTTTACAGGCAAGCAAAAGTTGAGACAATTCAGCACCACCAAAACAGCTCTTCAACAAATGCTAAAAAATTTTCTCTAGACAGGAAACACAGAAAACGTTTATAAAATCAAACCCAAAGCAACAAAGTAAATGACAATGGGATCATACTTATCAATAATTACCTTAAATATAAATGGGTTGAATTCTCCAACCAAAAGACAAAGACTGGCTGAGTGGATACAAAAACAAGACCCTTATATATGCTGTCTACAAGAGACCCATCTCAAACCTAGGGACACATGCAGACTGAAAGTGAAGGGCCAGAAAAAGTTATTTCATGCAAACAGAGACCAAAAGAAAGCAGGAGTAGCAATATTCATATCAAATAAAATAAACTTTGAAATAAAGATCATGAAAAGGGACAAAGGACACTACATAATGATCAAACGATGAATCCAAGAAGAAGATATAAGAATTATAAATAGACATGCACCCAACATAGGAGCACTGTAATATGTGAGGCAAATGCTAATAAGTATGAAAGGGGAAATTAATAGTAACACAGTAATAGTGGGAGACTTTAATACCCTGCTCATGCCTATGGATAGATCAACCAAAAAGAAAATTAATAAGGATACACAAGCTTTAAATGATACAATGGGCCAGTTATACCTAATTGGTATCTATGGGGCATTTTGGCCCAAAACAAAGAATTTCACCTTTTTCTCAAGTGCACACGAAACATTCCCAAGGATAGATCACATATTGGGCCATAAATCTAGCCTTGGTAAATTTAAAAAAAAAAAAAAAATTGAAATCATTTCCAGCATCTTCTCTGATCTCAATGCAGTAACATTACATGTCAACTAGAGGAAAAAAAAAAAAAAGCTATTAAAATACAAACATATGGATGCTAAACAACACATTTTTGAATAATCAACAGATTATGGAAGAAATCAAAAAAGAAATCAAAATATTCATAGAAAAAAATGGAAATAACACAACAACCCATTATCTATGGGATTAAGTAAAAGCAATGCTAGGAGGAAGGTTCATAGCAATACAAATTTACCTCAAGAAACAAGAGAAACATCAAATAAGTAATCTAAATTTATACTTAAAGCAACTAGAAAAAGAAGAAACCCAAAGTTAGTAGAAGGAAAAAAATAATGAAAATCAAAGTGGAAATAAGTGAAAAAGAAACAAAGGAGACTATAGCAAAAATCAACAAAACTAAAAGCTGGTTCTTTGAGAAGATAAATACAATAGTGAAACCATTGGCCAGACTCGTCAAGAAAAAAAGAATAAAATAAATAAAATTAGAAATGAAAATGGAGAAGTCACAACAGACAACACCAAAATACAAAGAATGCTAAGAGACTACTATCAGCAACTATATGCCAATAAAATGGAAGAAATTAATGAATTCTTAAAGAAGTAGAACCTTACAAAATTGAACCAGGAAGAAATAGAAAAATTTAACAGACCCATCACAAGCATGGAAATTGAAACTGCAATAAAAAATCTTCCAACAAACAAAAGCCAAGGACCAGACGTCTTCACAGGTGAAATCTAACAAAAATTTAGAAAAGAGCTAACACCTATTCTACTCAAACTCTTCCAGAAAATTGCAGAGGAAGGCAAATTCCCAAACTCATTCTATGAGGCCACCATCACCCTAATTAAAAACCAAAGATGCCACACACACAAAAAAAGAAAACTACAGGCCAATATCACTGATGAACATAGATGCAAAAATCCTCAACAAAATTCTAGCAAGCAGAACCCAACAGCATATTAAAAAAGATCATACATCATGACCAAGTGGGCTTTACCCCAGGTATGCAAGGATTTTTCAATATTTGCAAATTAATCAATGTGATTCACCACATTAACAAATTGAAAGATAAAAACCATATGATTATTTCAATAAGTGTAGAGAAAGCTTTAACAAAATCCAGCACCCACTTATTATAAAAACTTTCCAGAAAGCAGGGATAGAAGGAACATACCTCAACATAATAAAAGTCATCTACAATAAATCCACAGCAAACCTTATCTTCAATGGAGAAAAATTTAATGCATTTCCTTTAAAGTCAGGAACAAGACAAAGGTGCCCACTCTTACCATTACTATTCAACATAATTTTGGAAGTTTTAGCATCAGCAATCAGAGAAGAAAAAGAAATAAAAGGAATCCATATTGGAAAAGAAGAATTAACACTCTCACTGTTTGCAGATGACATGATCCCCTACATAGAAAACTGTAAAGACACAACCAGAAAGCTACTAGAGCTAATTAATGAATATAGTAAAGTTGCAGGATATGTAATTAATACACAGAAAGCCCTTTCATCCCTATATACTAACAATGAGAAAACAGAAAGTGATATTGAGGAAGCAATAACATTCACCATTTCAAGGAAAAGAATAAAATATTTAGGAATAAATTTACTTAAATAAAAGACCTATATATAGAAAATTATAAAACACTGATAAAAAAATCAAAGATGACATAAATAGATGGAGAAACATACCATGTTCATGGATCAGAAGAATCAATATAGTGAAAATGAATATACTACCCAAAGCAATCTATAGATTCAAAGCAATCCCTATCAAGCTACCAACTATACTTTTCACAGAACTGGAACAAATAATTTCACAATTTGTATGGAAACACAAAAAACCTCGAATAGCCAATGCAATCTTGAGAATGAAGAATGGAACTGAAGAAAAAAACCTGCCTGACTTCAGACTATACTACAAAGCTACAGTCATAAAGACTGTATACTACAGGCACAAAAACAGAACTGTAGAGGAATGGAATAAGATAGAATTCCCAGAAATAAATCCATGCATCTATCGTACAATGTTTTTTATAATGGAGGGAAAAATACACAGTGGAGAAAAGACAATCACTTTAACAAGTCATGCTGGAAATACTGGTCAAACATTTGTAATAGAACGATATTAGAACACATTCTAACACCATACACAAAAATAAAATGGATTAAAGATCTAAATGTAACACCAGACACTATAAAATTCCAACAGGAAAACATAGGCAGAACATTCTCTGACATAAATCATAGCAAGATCCTCTATGACCCCCCCTGCCAGAGTAATGGAAATAAAAGCAAAAATAAACAAATGAGACCTAATTAAAGTTTAGAGCTTGCACAACATAGGAAACTATAAGAAAGTTGAAAAGACAACCTTCAGAATGAGAGAAAATAATAGCAAATGAAGCAATTGACAAATAATTAATCTCAAAAATATGCAAGCAGCATATGCATCTCAATATCAGAAAAATAAAAGACCAAATCAAAAAATGGGCCAAAGAACTAAACAGACATTTCTCCAATGAAGATATACAGCTGGCTAACAAACACATGAAAAAATGCTCAACATCACTGATTATCAGTTCAGTTCAGTTCAGTTCAGTCGCTCACTCTTGTCCAATTCCTTGTGACCCCATGAATCGCAGCATGCCAGGCCTCCCTGTCCATCACCAACTTCTGGAGTTCACCCAAACTCATGTCCATCAAGTCGGTGATGCCATCCAACCATCTCATCCTCTGTTTTCCCATTCTCCTCCTGCCCCCAATCCCTCCCAGCATCACAGTCTTTTCCAAAGAGCAACTCTTCGCATGAGGTGGCCAAACTATTGGAGTTTCAGCTTTAGCATCAGTCCTTCCAATGAACAGCCAGGACTGATCTCCTTTAGGATAGACTGGTTGGATCTCCTTGCAGTCCAAGGGACTCTCAAGAGTCTTCTACAACACCACAGTTCAAAAGCATCAATTCTTTGGCACTCAGCATTCTTTATAGTCCACTTCTCACATCCATACATGACCACTGGAAAAACCATAGCCTTGACTAGACGGACCTTTGTTGGCAAAGTAATGTCTCTGCTTTTCAATATGCTACCTAGTTTGGTCATAACTTTCCTTCTAAGAAGTAAGCGTCTTTTAATTTCATGGCTGCAGTCACCATCTGCAGTGATTTTGGAGCCCCCCAAAAATAAAGTCTGACATTGTTTCCACTGTTTCCCCATCTATTTGCCATGAAGTGATGGGACCAGATGCCATGATCTTAGTTTTCTAAATGTTGAGCTTTAAGCCAATTTCTTCACTCTGCTCTTTCCATTTCATCAAGAGGCTTTTTAGTTCCTCTTCACTTTCTTCCATAAGGGTGGTGTCATCTGCATATCTGAAGTCACTGACATTTCTCCCGGCAATCTTGATTCCAGCTTGTGTTTCTTCCAGTCCAGCGTTTCTCATGATGTAGTCTGCATATAAGTTAAATAAGCAGAGTGACAATATACAGCCTTGACATACTCCTATTCCTTTTTGGAACCAGTCTGTTGTTCCATGTCCAGTTCTAACTGTTGCATCCTGACCGGCATATAGGTTTCTCAAGAGGCAGGTCAGGTGGTCTGGTATTCCCATCTCTTTCAGAATTGTCCACAGTTTCTTGTGATCCACACAGTCAAAGGCTTTGGCATAGTCAATAAAGCAGAAATACATGTTTTTCTGGAAATCTCTTGCTTTTTCAATGATCCAGCAGATGTTGGCAATTTGATCTCTGGTTCCTCTGCCTTTTCTAAAACCAGCTTGAACATCTGCAAGTTCACAGTTCATGTATTGCTGAAGCCTGGCTTGGAGAATTTTGAGCATTACTTTTCTAGTGTGTGAGATGAGTGTAATTGTGCATAGTTTGAGCATTCTTCGGTATTGCCTTTCTTTGAGATTGGAATGAAAACTGACCTTTTCCAGTCCTCTGGCCATTGCTGAGTTTTCCAAATTTGCTGGCATATTGAGTGCAGCACTTTCACAGCATCACCTTTCAGGATTTGAAATAGCACAGCTGGAATTCCATCACCTCCACTAGCTTTGATTGTAGTAATGCTTTCCCAGGCTCACTGGACTTCACATTCCAGGATGTCTGGCTCTAGGTGAGTGATCACAACATGGTGATTATCTTGAGCTCATGAAGCTCTTTTTGTACAGTTCTTCTGTGTATTCTTGCCACCTTTTCTTAATATCTTCTGCTTCTGTTAGGTCTATATCATTTCTGTCTTTTATCGAGCCCATCTTTGCATGAAATGTTCCCTTTGTATTTCGAATTTTCTTGAAGAGATCTCTAGTCTTTCCCATTCTGTTGTTTTCCTTTATTTCTTTGCACTGATCACTGAGGAAGGCTTTCTTATCTCTCCTTTCTATTCTTTGGAACTCTGCACTCAGATGCTTATATATTTCTTTTTCTCCTTTGCTTTTCGCTTCTCTTCTTTTCACAGCTATTTGTAAGGCCTCCTCAGACAGCCACTTTGATTTTTTGCATTTCTTTTCCATGGGGATGGTCTTGATCCCTGTCTCCTGTACAATGTCACAAACCTCCGTCCATAGTTCATCAGGCACTCTGCCTATCAGATGTAGTCCCTTAAATCTATTTCTCACTTCCACTGTATAATCATAAGAGATTTGATTTAGGTCATACCTGAATGGTCTAGTGGTTTCGCCCACTTTCTTCAATTTAATTCTGAATTTTGCAATAAGGAGTTCATGATCTGAGCCACAGCCAACTCCCAGTCTTGTTTCTGCTGACTGTATAGAGCTTCTCCATCTTTGACTGCAAAGGATATAATCAATCTGATTTCTGTGTTGAACATCTGATGATGTCCATGTGTAGACTCTTCTCTTGTGTTGTTAGAAGAGGATATTTGCTGTGACCAGTGTGTTCTCTTGGCAAAACTCTATTAGCCTTTGCCCTCCTACATTCCATATTCCAAGGCCAAATTTGCCTGTTAACCCAGGTGTTTCTTGACTTCCTACTTTTGCATTCCAGTCCCCTATAATGAAAAGGACATCTTTTTTTGAGTGTTAGTTCTAAAAAGGTCTTGTAGGTCTTCATAGAACCTTTAAACTTCAGCTTCTTCAGTGTTACTGATTGGGGCATAGACTTGGATTACTGTGTTATGAATGGTTTGCCTTGGAAACGAACAGAGATCATTCTGTCGTTTTTGAGATTGCATCCAAGTATTGCATTTTGGAATCTTTTGTTGACCATGATGGCTACTCCATTTCTTCTAAGGGATTTCTGCCCACAGTAGTAGATATAATGGTAATCTGAATTAAATTCACCCATTCCGGCACATTTTAGTTCCCTGATTCCTAGAATGTCGACGTTCACTCTTGCCATCTCCTGTTTGACCACTTCCAATTTGCCTTGATTCATGGACCTAACATTCCAGATTACTATGCAATATTGCTCTTTACAGCCTAGGACCTTGCTTCTATCACCAGTCACATCCACAACTGGGTATTGTTTTTGATACAATACCCAGGATGGAGCTTTGGCTCCATCCCTTCATTCTTTCTGGAGTTATTTCTCCACTGATCTCCAGTAGCATATTGGGCACCTACTGACCCGAGGAGTTCCCCTATGATCCCCAAAATGATAGGATACCTATCATTTTGCCTTTTCATACTTTTCATACTTTTCATGGGGTTCTCAAGGCAAGAATACTGTAGTGGTTTGTCATTCCCTTCACCAGTGGACCATATCCTGTCAGATGTCTCTATCATGACCCTCCCGTCTGGGGTGGCCCCATATGGCATGGCTTAGTTTCATTGAGTTAGACAAGGCTGTGGTCCGTGTGATTAGATTGACTAGTTTTCTGTGATTATGGTTTGTGTGTCTGCCTTCTGATGCCTCTTGCAACACCTATCGTCTTACTTGGGTTTCTCTTACCTCGGACGTGGGGTATCTCTTCACAGCTACTCCAGCAAAGCGCAGCTGCTGCTCCTTACCTTGGATGAGGGGTATCTCCTCATAATCGCCCCTCCTGACCTCGGACGTGGGGCACCTCCTCTCGGCCATGCTTCTGTGGTCCGTCAGTCGCAGACAGTGCACTTCTGCTGCATGGTCCATCACAGCCGGTGCTCCCAGCATCAGGGTCTTCTCCAGTGAATTGGCTCTTCGCATCAGATGGCCAAATTATTGGAGTTGGTTTCTAGGACTAGAGAATTCTCTGTTGGATGCGGGGCACTCCTCTGAATTGTAGGATGTTTAGCAGCATCTCTGGCCTCTTCCCACTAGATGCTAGTGAGACAGTCAAAACTGCAATGAGGTACCAGCTCACTCTGGTCAGAATGACTGCCATCACAAAGCCTATAAACAATAAATGCTGGGGAGGGTGTGGAGAAAAGGGAACCCTCTTCAACTCTTGGTGGGAATGCAGACTAGTATAGCCACTATGGAGAACAGTGTGGAGATTTCTTAAAAAACAAAAAACAAAAAACAAAACTGGATATAGAACTGCCGCAAGACCCTGCAATGCCACTGCTGGGCATACACACTGAGGAAACCAGAATTGAAAGAGACATGTGTATCCCAATGTTCATCACAGTACTACATGGAAGCAGCCTAGATGTCCATCAGTGGATGAATGGATAAGAAAGCTGTGGTATATATACACAATTGAATATTACTCAACTATTAAAAAGAATGCTTTTGAGTCAGTTCTAATGAGGTGGATGAAACTGGAGCCTATTATACAGAGTAGAGTATGTCAGAAAGAAAAACACCAATACAGTATATTAACACATACATAAGGACTTTAGAGATATCTTCAAGAGAATTAGAGATACCAAGAGAATATTTCATGCAAAGATGGGCTCGATAAAGGACAGAAATGGTATGGACCTAACAGAAGCAGAAGATATTAAGAAGAGGTGGCAAGAATACACAGAAGAACTGTACAAAAAAAAGATCTTCATGACCAAGATAATCACGATGGTGTGATCACTGACCTAGAGCCAGACATCCTGGAATGTGAAGTCAAGTGGGCCTTAGAAAGCATCACTACGAACAAAGCTAGTGGAGGTGATGGAATTCCAGTTGAGCTCTTTCAAATCCTGAAAGGTGATGCTGTGAAAGTGCTGCACTCAATATGCCAGCAAATTTGGAAAACTCAGCAGTGGCCACAGGACTGGAAAAGGTCAGTTTTCATTCCAATCCCAAAGAAAGGCAATGCCAAAGAATGCTCAAAGTACCACACAGTTGCACTCATCTCACATGCTAGTAAAGTAATGCTCAAAATTCTCCAAGCCAGGCTTCAACAATACGTGAACCTTGAACTTCCAGTTGTTCAAGCTGGTTTTACAAAAGGCAGAGGAACCAGAGACCAAACTGCCAACATTCACTGGATCATCGAAAAAGCAAAAGAGCTCCAGAAAAACATATATTTCTGCTTTATTGACTATGCCAAAACCTTTGACTGTGTGGATCACAATAAACTGTGGAAAATCTTGAAAGAGATGGGAATACCAGACCACCTGACATGCCTCTTGAGAAATTTGTATGCAGGTCAGGGAGAATCAGCTAGAACTGGACATAGAACAACAGATTGGTTCCAAATAGGAAAAGGAGTACGTCAAGGCTGTATATTGTCACCCTGTTTATTTAACTTATATGCAGAGTACATCATGAGAAACGCTGGACTGGAGGAAGCACAAGCTGGAATCAAGATTGCCGGGAGAAATATCAATAACCTCAGATATGCAGATGACACCACCCTTATGGCAGAAAGTGAAGAGGAACTAAAGAGCCTCTTGATGAAGTTGAAAGAGGAGAGTGGAAAAGTTGGTTTAAAACTCAACATTGAGAAAACGAAGATCATGGCATCTGGTCCCATCACTTCATGGGAAATAGATGGGGAAACAGTGTCAGACTTTATATTTTGGGGGGCTCCAAAATCATGGCAGATGGTGACTGCAGCCATGAAATTAAAAGATGCTTACTCCTTGGAAGAAAAGTTATAACCTTCCTAGATAGCATATTCAAAAGCGGAGACATTACTTTGCCAACAAAGGTCTATCTAGTCAAGGATATGGTTTTTCCAGTGGTCATGTATGGATGTAAGAGTTGGACTGTGAAGAAAGCTGAGTGCCGAAGAATTGATGCTTTTGCACTGTGGTGTTGGAGAAGACTCTTGAGAGTCCCTTGGACTGCAAGGAGATCCAACCAGTCCATTCTGAAGGAGATCAGCCCTGGGATTTCTTTGGAAGGAATGATGCTAAAGCTGAAGCTCCAGTACTTTGACCACCTCATGCGAAGAGTTGACTCATTGGAAAAGACTCTGATGCTGGGAGAGATTGGGGGCAGGAGGAGAAGGGGACGACAGAGGGTGAGATGGCTGGATGGCATCATCGACTCTATGGACTTGAGTCTGGGTGAACTCCGGGAGTTGGTGATGGACAGGGAGGCCTGGCATGCTGCGATTCATGGGGTCGCAAAGAGTCGGACACGACTGAGCGACTGAACTGAACTGAACTGATGGAATTTAGAAATATGGTAACAATGACCCTATATACAAGACAGCAAAAGAGACACAGAGGTACAGAAGACACTTTTGGACTCTGTGGGAGAAGGTGAGGGTGGGATAATTTGAGAGAATAGCATCAAAACATGTATATTACCATATGTGAAATAGATGACCAGTCCAAGTTCAATGCATGAAAAAGAGCAATCAAAGTTGGTGCACTGGGACAACCCAGAGGGATGGGATAGGCAGGGAGGTAGGAGTGGGATTCCAGAAGTGGGGACACATGTAAACCCATGTCTGATTCATGTCAATATATGGCAAAAACCACCAGAGTATTGTAAATTAATTAGCCTCCAATTAAAATGAATAAATGAAAAAAAAAAAAAAAAGAATTTTCCATCGTTTGTTGTAATCCACACAGTCAAAGGCTTTAGTATAATTGTCTAACCTTAGTTTATACATCCTGGAGAAGGCAATGGCACCCCACTCCAGTACTCTTTCTGGAAAATCCCATAGACGGAGGAGCCTGGTAGTCTGCAGTCCATGGGGTCGCTAAGAGTCGGACACGACTGAGCGACTTCACTTTTCACTTTTCACTTTCATGCATTGGAGAAGGAAATGGCAACCCACTCCTGTGTTCTTGCCTGGAGAATCCCAGGGACGGGGGAGCCTGGTGGGCTGCCATCTATGGGGTCGCACAGAGTCATACACGACTGAAGCGACTTTGCAGCAGCAGAAGCAGTTTATACATCGAGAGTCTCAGTTCTCTGAAATTCAACCCTTTCTTGGGATTTTATTACTTTGACTCCAAACCCAGTATGAGGAAAGAAGACTGCAACTGAACTGTTTATATATCCAACTTTAATCTCTAAAGGAAGAAAAAACCTGAAAGCAACTGAGGTTTTAAACACCAGGAAAGGGATTTATGAAAAGTAACTTGAAGAATATAGAATAGACTCCTTGTGGTGTGTGTGTGTGTGTGTGTGAAATGTTTGAACTTAAATGTTCAGTATTAGAAGTTCAGTGAATGTGATGGTCTTCATTGTGCTGAATCATCAGTGAGTAATTTCTTGAGGAGCCTTGGAAAATGACACATGCCCAAAAGGAAAATATGAGGGGCTCTGAGGAAATTGGAAACTAAGTTTGGTAAGTAAGATTTGGACCTCTACTAGCAAGTCTTTTCTGGGATAAGCCTATCTATTTTGATGTCAATGACAATCAAGTATATGTCCGTTACCTTCCATTTAATGTTATATCAAACTGAAAGGAGTTAGACATGATTTGGGAAAGGAATGCAAATTGAGTAGTGTAATGTGGTATTTTGGAAGCTGTGTAGCTGTACCCAGATATAGGCAAAAGTCAATAGAGTGCTCTCACTAACTCAGAGACAGTACTCCAAGCTCTGGTCTCTGGCCCATGCAAAAATTTTAGTGTAAAGCTTACTTTAAAAGAAATATTAAATTTTAAGATAGCAGGTTTTATTTTTCCCCTAAGACCCATATGGAAGATCTCAAGAATATAAACATGTTACCCACCTTTATCCTTACCCCCTGTTGATAAACAAACCTATACCACTGGGTTTGTTTATTCCAAAGTAGATAAGCATGTGCTCACCACCAACAAAACATTGCTGATTTTACACTCCAGTGACTCTTGGGCCATCTGTCTAGGTATTAAGTATTTTGATTCTTTCTTCAGCTGACATAAGATGATGATCAAGGACAACTCTTTAGTCTCCAGTCACAGAGACTCCTGACTGAGGTAATGAAGAAAGGCTTAACTCCATTCCATTCCATGCAGGAAAATACTTTTACAGGGCAAAATATTTTTACATGGCAAAAATACTAACTCCATTCCATTTCCATGCAGGAAAATCTGAGAACCAGAAACGACATTAGGCAGGAACAACACTTAGGAGGTAAACTAGAGTCCAAAAATCTGAGTTCTACTGAAAGTATACTCCCAAAATATAGAAACTAAGGTAGATCTTTTAGCTTTAAAACTAGTTAAAAGAGGATGATAACGCATAAGTAAAGAGGCTCCCTGATTGTCCAATTCACTCTGCTAGATATTACAGTAGACTTAAAGATAGATAAAAGTACCCCCTAATTTAGGATGGTTTTCAGTGGGGGTGTCAAACAAATGCAGAAGATGGGATATAAACCAAGTAATCATAAAAAGGGAAACTGAAGAATGGATGAGAGAGAAAGGATGAACAAGTCTGACATTATAAAAGAGGTGCTCAAATATCAGTTGCATTTAATAAACTATACCCACAATTCCCAGGTTTTTGCTGGGATTTGATATATTATTTTCATGTTGATTTTGCACTCACATAAGTGCACTCACATAGACCATCACATAAGTAAGAAGTTTTGTATTTTACATGGCAAAAATACTAACTCCATTCCTTTTTTTCCCCCTACTTAAGAAATCATATGAAAATTGAAAATGAGTAAAAATGATAAAAATGCATTTGTATCAGAGGTAAATTATTCAAATAATTTGTGATTGAACTGTTATTATTGTTTATCACTTGTGGAACACCTCAGTTAAGGAATTTGTACCAACTAAAATGTTGAGACAAAGTTTTGAATCTTTTAAATTTTTAAGGTTAAAAATAGAAAACTGACAGTGAATAATCATGAAATAATACTACTGGCATTCTTTTACAAAGAAGATAGAAGATATAATCAGCCATAATAATCAGAAATTGGTTACCAAAAATTCTAGGCATCTGGCTATAATCTGAAATGTAGTTTTAAGTATTCAAACAAAAATGGATTTATAAGATAATGAAATAAACAGCTTACAATCTAATTGACATGATTATAAATCATTTGTTCTCATTTCTATCTTCTTTATCTTCTTAATGACATTTGTCTCAGGTACACATCAACAAAATAGAAAACAAGCGAATCCTAGGGCATTGCTTGCAACTAGAGATACAAATAATCAATATCACAACTTGAATATATTGAAGCATATTGGGGAAGTTGGACATATCTGAGATTCTCTCTACCAAATCTCATTTATCTGTCTCAATTTGGCCTCAGTGCTTGGAAACCAACTTGGAATAATTAAAAGTGCATGAATTTGTGAGACAGACAGATCTGAGTTAAAGAGTGTTTCATTCCTAGATCATCTTGACAAGTTAACAATCTTCTCTGAGTCTCACTTTTTGTATAGAAGGGTAATAGCACCTATCTTTTGGTGAATATTACACATGCTATCTTTTATGTGTCTATTGGAGCTATATGCTAACCCACTGGATCCTGAGAACAGTGTTTGGAAATTAAATGAGATGGTATAAAACTATCTATATTATAAACACTCAATTCATTTTTCATTCCTTAATTTTATACCTCCTTGGCATTAGCCCATCAATTTGATAAGTTCCAGTTAGGTGGGAGGGAGGCATATAGAAAAAAACCCTTCTGTCTGAGGCCATAAATAGTGACTTTACATCATGATCAATGTGTCTATGCGACAATAGCAAAGGTTTAGATTCTCTTCTCCTATACTTTGCTTAATGCACTAAAAATGTTCTTCACCCATAACTTCTATGATAAACAGTCCTTCAGGGCTGTTTGCAAATAAATAAATATGTATATAAATAAATAAATAAGTAGATTCCCAGAGCCAGCTTGGAAGAATGTTTGATAATCTGAATCATTACGGAGGTGAAATTTCATTACACAGATGGTGACATCCCGATGTCTATCATCAAAACACAGCAGGTAGAAACTATCAGCCAGGCCCATTCCCTTCTATAAAATTACACTTATATTAATGTCACTCCAGATTTCATTATGCAGAAAATGATATTGCACAGGTCTCTAGCACCAGTAGGACAGCAGGGGGTGTGGATGTAGGGGTGGGGAGGGAAGAATAAGGGTAGTGATGGGAGGGTAGGAAAAGAGACTGTCTGTAGAAAGACCACTGGAACAAATTTAGATGAAGACTGCCTAAGACTAGTAGGCAGACAACAAAGTACACAAATATATACTTTATATATTTAAATATATATATATGCATATATATATATATATATATATAATTTTTACAAATCCTTATAGATTCTGCCATCAGGTCATGCTGTTTTTTGATTGACTCACTGTCAGACATGCTCTGGAAGCCCCTGATGAAATGTTTAAAAGGCTGTCCTGTGGGAAGCAAGCCGATTTACAGTTAATTTTTATTAATGAAGGATGACAGGCATCTACATTTAGTCAATAAGATATTACACCAGTTTAAGAAAGCACTCCTGTGTTTGGAGCAAGCATCCCCACCCCCACCCTACCTCTCTCTCTCCCTTTCTCACACACTCATGTGCATTCATACATACATATATAAGCATGTACAGTAATTCATAGTAAAATAAATTATGAAAGAAAAGGGAACATCTACTTATTTAGATGTCTGTACTCTGCTATGAGGCAGCTGATAGGCATGTACTCTGAGTTACAAGCTGAAATCAAGACAGATAGGAGAAACATCGGAGAAGGCAATGGCACCCCCACTCCAGTACTCTTGCCTAGAAAATCCCATGGATGGAGGAGCCTGGTAGGCTGCAGTCCATGGGGTCGCTAAGAGTCAGACACGACTGAGCGACCTCACTTTCATTTTCACTTTCATGCGTTGGGGAAGGAAATGGCAACCCACTCCAGTGTTCTTGCCTGGAGAATCCCAGGGACGGGGGAGCCTGGTGGGCTGCCGTCTATGGGGTCGCACAGAGTCGGACACGACTGAAGTGACTTAGCAGTAGCAGTAGCAGGAGAAACATAAACAATCTCAGATATGCACATGACACCATTATAATGGCAAGTAGTGAAGAGGAACTAAAGAACCTCTTGATGCAGGTGAAGAAGGAGAGTGAAAATGCTGTCTTAAAACTAAATATTAAAGGAAAAAAAAAAACCAGAAAAAGTAAGAACATGGCATCTGGCCCCATTGCTTCATGACAAATAGAAGGGGAAAAGGTGTGGAAGTAGTGACAGGTTTCCTCGTCTTGGACTCTAAAATCACTGTGGATAGTGACTGCAGCCATGAAATCAGAAGATGATTGCTTCTCAGCAGGAAGGCTATGACAAACTTAGACAATGTGTTAAAAAGCAGAAACATCACTCTGCCGACAAAGGTCTGTATAGACAAGGCTGTGGTCTTCCCAGTGGTCACTGACAGTTGTGAGAGCTCTCCTGTAAAGAAAGCAGAGTGCCAGACGACTGATGCCTTCAAACTGTAATGCTGGAAAAGACTCCTGAGAGTCCCTTGGACTTCAAGATCAAACCAATCAATTTTAAGGGAACTCAACCTTGAATCCTCATTGAAAAGACTGATCCTGAACCTGAAACTGCAGTGTTTTGGTCATCTGATGTGAACAGGGGCCTCATTGGAAAAGTCCTTGATGCTGGGAAAAATTGAGGACAGAAGAAGAGGGAGTCAGAGGATGAGATGGCTTGATGGCATTACCAATGTAATGGACATGAATTTGGACAAGCCTTGGAAGATGGTGAGGGACAGGGAGGTGTGGAGTTCTGAAGTCTATGGAGTCACAGAGAGTTGGACACAACTGGGTGACTGAACAAACAACTATGCTAGGGTGGGTACAGGTGGATGATAGCAAATGCTATTTGTTTCTGATGTTATTTCCCGTGGTTTGATCCCCCATTCCTATTTCCCACATCACTCTTGCCCCCTTGGAGAAACCACTGCCATTCCTTATGTAAATTGGGACACCACATCACTTTTATAGCTGGCCCAGCTACCTCTACTTGGGCTTCTAACTTACTCCCCACATTGTAACAAGTTTGATCTTTACATAATATTAATCCATTGTATTTACTTTCTGATGAAAACCCCTCAGGATGTCTTCTGACTTTCCAGACAAATGAAGAGTCTTCCATGTGAATCTGGGACACCTTACAGTAGAGGGCCTGCCTGTATCTCCAGGCTTTGGTTTCTTTCAGGGTCTTTTTGGTCCATCCTACAGTTTTGGGGTATTTTCTTAAACAGATTTTTCATTTTTCTAGGATCAGCTCCAGCCTTGGTATCTTAAAGGTCTCTTCCCCAAGGTGATGTCCTTCCTTCCATAGATGGTTATTAATCATTCACCAGTGTTGTCTTCACCACAAAATAACACCTTTGGTTGTTAAATACTACATCTTATTTAACTCCTTCATGACAGCCCGCTGATACAATGCTACACTTCACCCTTCTAATCCCACGAAGGAGGTACGGTATCCTGCCTTCTATGACTGATTACGTTTCCCCTTTCCTAGTAATAACCATCACACATATCTTAATTTGAATCCTATCCAATTTTAAAGAGCAGGTTATCTGTTATCTTCTCTATGGAAATTTCTCAAGTATTTTGTACTCTATTCATGTCTTCTCTGTTTGTATAATATTTATACAGAGTTATACAGACATTTGCATATACATTTACTGTTTTCTGAGAGGTATATATCCAACTGGTCTCACCAATGAAGTTTAAAATCCATTTGTTATGGGGATTTTTAAAAATTGTATACAACATTAATATCAGATTTAGAGTAGTCAGTAAATATACAATGAGGAATGACTGAAACAAGGAATGAAATTAATTAATCATTCTGTTCATTAACTAATCATTAGATGAGTTTCATTTTTTAATTTTAATAAGCTATGTATGTTGTATTTTAAATGTGTACATTTACCTATATATGTATATATACACACACACATAACACACAGTGTTATATACAGGATAATAGACTGCAGTTGGGTATATCATTCTTTTAATTCTTTGTTTTTTGCTTCTCTTCTTTTATCAGCTATTTGTAAGACCTGCTCAGGCAAGCACTTTACCTTCTTGCATTTCTTAGGGATGGTTTCAGTCACTGCCTCCTGTACAATGTTACAAACCTCTGTCCATAGTTCTTCAGACATGCTGTCTACCAGATCTAATCATTTGAATCTATTTGTCACTTCCACTGTATAATCATAAGGGATTTGATTTAGGTTATACCTAAATGGTTTTCCCTACTTTCTTGAATTTAAACCTGAATTTTGCATTAAAGGGCTGATGATCTGAGCCACAGTCAGCTCCAGGTCTTATTTCTTTGATTGTATAGAGCATGTCCATTTGCATCTGTAAAGAATATAATCAATATCATTTTGGTATTGACCATCTGATGATGTCAATGTGTAGAGTTGTCTCTCATGTTGTTGGAAGAAGGTATTTATACGATCAGTGTGTTTTCTTGGCAAAACTCAATAGAGACTTTGCCCTGTTTTATTTTGTAATCCAAGGGCAAACGTCTCTAATACTCTTGGTAATGCTTGACTTCCTAATTTTGCACTCCAATGCATGAAAAGGACATGCCCTATGATGAAAAGGACATCTTTCATTTGTGTTAGTTCTAGAAGCTCTAGTAGGTCTTCATAGAATGTCCAGCTTCAGCTTCTCTGTCATTAGTGGTTGGGCCATAGACTTAAAGGACAAAAACTGCAAGGACCTAACAGAAGCAGATGAGATTAAGAGGAGGCAGGAAGAATCCACTAAAGAACATACAAAATAGTCTTAATGACCCAGAAATCCATGAAGGTGTGGTCAATCACCTAGAGCCAGGTATCCTGGAGTGTGAAGTCAGGTGGGCCTTAAGAAGCATTACTACAAACAAAGCTAGAGGTGATAGAATTCCAGATGAGCTATTTCAAATCCTAAAAAGATGATGTTCTTAAAGTGCCACATTCAATATGTCAACAAATCTGTACAACTCAGCACTGGCCAAAGGACTGGAAAAGGCCAGTTTTCATTCCAATCTCAAAGAAAGTCAATGCCAAAGACTGCTCAAGCTCCTGTACAACTGCTCTGATTTCACAAGCTAGCAAGGTAATGCTCAAAATCCTTCAAGCTAGGCTTCAACAGTACATGAACCAAAAACTTCCAGATGTACAAACTGGGTTTAGAAAAGGCAAAGGAACCAGAAATCACATTGCCAATATCTGTTGGACCATAGAGAAAACAAGGGAATTCCAGAAAGATATATACTTCTGCTTCATTGACTACACTAAAGCCTTTGACTGTGTGGATCACAACAAACTGGGAAATTCTTAAAGAGATGGGAATACCAGATAACAGTTACCTTTCTCCTGAGAAGCATATATGTAGGTCAAGAAGCAACAGTTAGAACCAGACACAAAACAATGAATTAGTTTCAAATTGGGGAAGAAGTACGTCAAGGCTGTACACTGTCATCCTGCTTATTTAACTTATCTGCAGAGCACATCATGCAAAATGCTGGGCTCGTTGAATCATAGACTGGGATCAAGATTGCCAGGAGAAATATCAACAACCTCAGATATGCATATGTCATCACCCTTATGGCAGAAAGCCTTTTGATGATATAGCCTTTTGATGATAGTGAAAGAGGAGAGTAAAAAAAAAAAAAAAAAAAAACAAACTGGCTTGAAATTCAACATCCAGAGAACTAAGATCATGGCATCTGGTCCCATAAATTCATGGTAAATAGATGGGGGAAAAGTGGAAACAGTGACAGATTTCATTTTCTTGGGCTTCAACATCACTACAGTGACTGAAGCCACAAAATTAAAAGACACTTGCTCCTTGGAAGGAAGTCTATGCCAAACCTAGATAGTATAATAAAAAGCAGAGACATCAGTTTTCCAACAAGGGTCCATATAGTCAAAGCTATGGTTTTTCCAGTAGTCATGTATGGATGTGAGAGTTGGACCATAAAGAAGGCTGAGTGCTGAAGAATTGATGTTTCAAATTGTGATACTGAAGGAAACTCTTGAGAGTCCCTTGAACAACAAGGAGATCAAACAAGTTATTCATAAAGGAAATTAACCCTGAATATTAATTGGAAGGACTGACACTGAAGCTGAAGCTCCAATACTTTGGCCACCTGATGAGAAGAACTGACATCTTGGAAAACTACCCTGATGCTGGGAAAGACTGAGGGCTGAAGGAGAAGGGGACAACAGAAGATGTGATGAACAGATTGCATCACCTACTCAATGGATATGAGCTTGAGCAAACTCCAGGAGATAATGAAGGACAGGGAATCCTGACGTGTTGTAGTCCATGAGGCTACAAAGAGTCAGACACAATTTAGCGACTGAACAACAACAATAGAATACCAGGATAAGATGCCTCCTCAGTGGGTTTATAAGAAGCAAATTTTGTTTCCAGTTTTCCATTCATATTGCTTTGCAGTTTCAAGCATCACAATTTCTCAGATACACCTTTCCTGAGGCCATTTTATGCCTCAAGATTAGACAATTACAGTGGTGCGATACTCTCTCACTGCTAGACCTCTCAAGTGTTCTTCATGAGATTTCTTGATCTTTTTCAAACCTCCTTTACAGGAAACTGGATGAATTAAATTACCAAAACTAGGACTTAACATTTATAATGTGGACTGCAGAATGTTATAAATTTCTTTGATATTTAAGTGGAAACAGTGAACTGGGGTTTTCAAACTTTGGGTTACCCACAATTTAATAACTGGGGTGGTTGTTGACTCTCAGGCAGAAAACTTAAAAGATCTCAGTTCAGTGTACTTTAAGAAATCTCCAGGATAACAATGATAATAATTCTAACACACATCTGATTCTCTACATGTGAAGTGCAGAGCACATTTTGAGAAATACTAGAGATCAGTTGGGCTTCCCAGGTGGTGGAGTGGTAAAGAATCCACCTGCAGATGCAGACGATGCAAGAGAGTCAGGTTCAATCCCTGGGCCAATAAGATCCCCTGGAGAAGGAAATGGCAACCCACTCCAGCATTCTTCTATAGAAATAGAAATTTCCATGGATAGAGGAACCTGGTGTGTTACATATAGCCCATGGCATCTCAAAAAATTCAGACACAACTGAGGACTGAGCATACACACACATGAAAGCAATTATATAGAAAAGTGTGTGTATGTAAGTGAAGTTACTAATCAGAAAAACTAAGCACTAGCAAGTTGATCCTGTTTCTCCTACTCTAAAAGACAGTCTTTTACCTTCATTCATCAAGAAATTCTGAATTTCAAAATATCTGTCATTCCATTCTTATATACATGCCCACCAATAACTGCAGTTACAAAATTACCCATTTCTCTATCAGAATTTTCATTCACCAAGTCATATAACATTCAGGATTTGATTTAATTAGTTGATTTAAATATACCAACTTTGCAATAAATTCAATATATTACTTTGGTAATATAATCTGAATGGCTAAACAGTGAATAGAATTGGTAACTTCAGATTGAACTCATAAACCAAATTAAGAGCCTATTTGCTTTTATTTTGTTACTTTCTTTTCCTAGCATTTTTTCCAGCTTTTTAGGTTTCCACTTCTATAACCCCTTTTATTACCCAGTTTCTGATATGACTAGTAGAGACCACACACACACACACACACACACCTGAATCCAAAGACAAATTTATTGTACTATATCTTATTTTTAAGTCTTACTAAATCACTGTTCTTGATTATTGTCATTAATGGTTTTGAACATTTCATTAAGGTTGGTATCATGTTGTTAAGTTCAGTTAAGTTCATGATGTCAGTCGCTCAGTCATGTCCAACTCTTTGTGACCCCATGAACTGCAGCATGCCAGGCCTCCCTGTCTGTCACCAACTCCCAGAGTTTACCCAAGCTCATGTCCATTGAGTCTGTGATGCCATCCAACCATCTCATCCTCTGTCGTCCCCATCCCCTCCTGCCCTCAATCTTTCCCACCATCAGGGTCTTTTCAATGAGTCAGTTCTTTGCATCAGGTGGCCAAAGTATTGTAGTTTCAGCTTCAACATCAGTCCTTCCAATGAACACCCAGGACTGATCTCCTTTAGGATGGACTTGTTGGATCTCCTTGCAGTCCAAGGAACTCTCAAGAGTCTTCTCCAGCACCAAAGTTCAAAAGCATCAATTCTTTGGTGCTCAGCTTTCTTTACAGTCCAACTCTCACTTTCATACATGACTACTGGAAAAACCATAGCTTTGATGAGATGGATCTTTATTGGCAAAGTAATGTCTCTGCTTTTTAATATTCTGTCTAGGTTGGTCATAACTTTCCTTCCAAGGAGTAAGCATCTTTTAATTTCATGGCTGCAATCACCATCTGTTGTTTCCACTGTTTCCCCATCTATTTGTCCTGAAGTGGTGGGACCAGATGCCATGATCTTAAATTTCTGATGTTGAGCTTTAAGCCAACTTTTTCACTCTCCTCTTTGACTTTCATCAAGGGCTCTTTAGTTCTTCACATTCTGCCATAAGGGTGGTGTCGTATGCATATCTGAGCTGACTGATATTTCTCCCAGCAATCTTGATTCCAGCTTGTGCTTCCTCCAGCCCAGCGTTCCTCATGATGTACTCTGCATATAACTTAAATAGGCAGGGTGACAATACACAGCCTTAATGTTCTCCTTTTCCTATGTGGAACCAGTCTGTTCTAACTGTTGCTTCCTGACCTGCATATAGGTTTCTCAAGAGGCAGGTCAGGTGGTCGGGTATTCCCATCTCTTTCAGAATTGTCCACAGTTTCTTGTGATCCACACAGTCAAAGGCTTTGGCATAGTCAATAAAGCAGAAATAAATGTTTTCTGAAACTCTCTTGCTTTTTAGATGATCCAGCAGATGTTGGCAATCTGATCTCTGGTTCCTCTGCCTTTTCTAAAACCAGCTTGAACATCTGGAAGTTCACGGTTCATGTATTGCTGAAGCCTGGCTTGGAGAATTTTGAGCATTACTTTACTAGCATGTGAGATGAGTGCAATTGTGCGGTACTTTGAGCATTCTTTGGCATTTCCTTTCTTTGGGATTGGAAAGAAAACTGACCTTTTCCAGTCCTGTGGCCACTGCTGAGTTTTCTAAATGTGCTGGCATATTGAGTGCAGCACTTTCACAGCATCATCTTTCAGGATTTGAAATAGCTCAACTGGAATTCCATCACCTCCATTAGCTTTGTTTGTAGTGACGCTTTCTAAGGCCTACTTGACTTCACATTCCAGGATGTCTGGCTCTAGGTCAGTGATCACACCATCGTGATTATCTTGGTCATGAAGATCTTTTTTTGTACAGTTCTTCTGTGTATTCTTGCCACCTCTTCTTAATATCTTCTGCTTCTGTTAGGTCCATACCATTTCTGTCCTTTATCAAGCCCATCTTTGCATGAAATGTTCTCTTGGTATCTCTAATTTTCTTGAAGAGATCTCTAGTCTTTTCCATTCTGTTGCTTTCCTCTATTTCTTTTCATTGATCCCTTATCTCTTCTTGCTATTCCTTGGAACTCTGCATTCAGATGCTTATATCTTTCCTTTTTTCCTTTGCTTTTCATTTCTCTTTTTTTTCATAGCTATTTGTAAGGCCTCCCCAGACAGCCATTTTGCTTTTTTGCATTTCTTTTCCATGGGGATGGTCTTGATCCCTGCCTCCTGTACAATGTTATGAACCTCAGTCCATAGTTCATTAGGTACTCTATCTATCAGATCTAGGCCCTTAAATCTATTTCTCACTTCCACTGTATAATCATAAGGGATTTGGTTTAGGTCATAATTAAGTGGTCTAGTGGCTTTCCCTACTTTCTTCAATTTAAGTCTGAATTTGGCAATAAGGAGTTCAGGATCTGAGCCACAGTCAGCTCCCAGTCTTGTTTTTGCTTACTGTATAGAGCTTCTCCATCTTTGGCTGCAAAGAATATAATCAGTCTGATTTCAGTGTTGACCATCTGGTGATGTCCATGCGTAGAGTCTTCTCTTGTGTTGTTGGAAGAGGGTGTTTGCTATGACCAGTACATTCTCTTGGCAAAACTCTATTAGCCTTTGCACTGCTTCATTCTGTATTCCAAGGCCAAATTTGCCTGTTACTTCGGGTGTTTCTTGACTTCCTACTTTTGCATTCCAGTCCCCTATAATGAAAAGGACATCTTTTTTGAGGGTTAGTTCTAAAAGGTCTTGTAGGTCTTCATAGAACCATTCAACTTCAGCTTCTTCACCATTACCGGTTGGGACACAGACTTGGATTACTGTGATATTGAATGGTTTGCCTTGGAAATGAACAGAGGTCATTCTGTTGTTTTTGAGATTGCATTCAAGTACTTCATTTCGGACTCTTTTGTTGACCATGGTAGCTACTCCATTTTTTCTAAGGGATTCCTGCCCACAGTAGTAGGTATAATGGTCATTTGAGTTATAGTCACCCATTCCAGTCCATTTTAGTTCGCTGATTCCTAGAAAGTTGACGTTCATTCTTGCCATATCCTGTTTGACCACTTCCAATTTGCTTTGATTCATGAACCTAACATTCCAGGTTCGTCTAGTTAAGGCTATGGTTTTTCCTGTGGTCATGTATGGATGTGAGAGTTGGTCTGTGAAGAAGGCTGAGCACTGAAGAATTGATGCTTTTGAACTGTGGTGTTGGAAAAGACTTGAGAATCCCTTGAACTGCAAGGAGATCCAACCAGTCCATTCTGAAGGAGATCAGCCCTGGGATTTCTTTGGAAGGAATGATGCTAAAGCTGAAACTCCAGTACTTTGACCACCTCATGCAAAGAGTTGATTCATTGGAAAAGACCCTGAGGCTGAGAGGGATTGGGGGCAGGAGGAGAAGGGGATGACAGAGGATGAGATGGCTGGATGGCATCACTGACTCGATGGACATGAGTCTCAGTGAACTCCGGGAGTTGGTGATGGACAGGGAGGCCTGGCGTGCTGGGATTCATGGGGTCGCAAAGAGTCGGACACAACTGAGCGACTGATCTGATCTGATGCAATAATGCTCTTCAAAGCATGGGACTTTGTTTCTATCACCAGTCACATCCACAACTGGGTATTGTTTTTGCTTTGGCTCCATCCCTTCATTCTTTCTGGAGTTATTTCTCCACTGATCTCCAGTAGCCTATTGGGCACCTACCGACCTGGGGAGTTCCTCTTTCAGTATCCTGTCATTTTGCCTTTTCATACTGTTCATGGGGTTCTCAAGGCAAAAATTCTGAAGTGGTTTGCCATTCCCTGCTCCAGTGGACCACATTCTGTCAGACCTCTCCACCATGACCCACCCATCTTGAGTGGCCCCACATGGCATGGCTTAGTTTCATTGAGTTAGACCAGGCTGTGGTCCATGTGATTAGACTGACTAGTTTTCTGTGAGTATGGTTTCAGTGTGTCTGCCCTCTGATGCCCTCTCACAACACTTACTGTCTTACTTGGGTTTCTCTTACCCTGGACGTGGGGTGTCTCTTTATGGCTGCTCCAGCAAATCGCAGCCATTGCTCCTTACCTTGGACAAGGCATATCTCCTCACAGCCACCCCTCCTGACCTTGAACTTGGAGTAGCTCCTCTCGGCCCTCCTGTGCCTGCACAGCCACTGCTCCTTGGATGTGGGGTAGCTCCTCCCGGCCGCTGCCCCTGGCCTCCAGTGTGGGGTAGCTCCTCCTGGCTGCCACCCCTGGTCTCAGATGTGAGGTAGGTCCTCTCTGTGGCTCCTGCACTGTTGCAGCCTGGCAGTCTCGTTTGCCGCCCTTGACCTCGGACATGGGGTAGCTCCTCTCGGCCACGCTTCTGTGAGGTCCATGGCAGCCATTATAAATGGCTTGTAACAACTTGTAGCATGTTTTAAACTTCAATAATTAATCAAGAAAAAGTTGACTATTTTTATTTACTACTTCATTTTTGGTATAATTCTATATTTGATAATTTGAGTTGAAGAATTTATAGTTATTTTGGTTTTAGACATCAAGGGAATAAAAAGCTCTGAAAATCTCAAAGAAGATATAAATAATTATCAGCAAAAAAACAAGTGTTAAAAAAAAAAAAAAAAAAAAAAACCTTCTGGAAACAGAAACTGGTCAGCAGATTTGATCCTTGATCCTGAAGGACATGACCCACAGTTGGATGTGTGAAATCTCTTCAGAGAAGTTAGAAATGTTTCTGGGGCAATATTGCATAGCAATTGGGTTGAATATTGTTTGTTACTCAGTATTTTCCTCTTTTGGACATCAATAAAATAACATTTTTAACATTTAAATAACGTTTTTAAATCAAGGCTAGCTCCAACAAGATCTAAGTTAGAATACACAGTCATGCATTAAAGAACAACTAAATACGTGCTAATGGCATTTTGATATCCAAATTATCACTTTTGATACATATATGAGCAGCTACATTACTTGCAAGGCCTGGGGTGAAATTAAAGTGCAGATCCCCTTGCTAAAACAATATTAAGAATTTCAAGGTTAAACAGTAATGCACCAAACCAGGTGTGAGCCCTTCCTTACAAATATGAGGTCATATTCTATTGCTAGGGTTACCTTTCCATGAAGCTGGCACTGAATTCATTCACCGTTTGTTGTTGTTCAGTTGCTCAGTCATGTCTGACTCTTTGAGACCCCATGGACTTCAGCATGCCAGGCCTCTCTGTCCTTCACCATTTCGTGGAGCTTTCTCAAACCATTGTTCATTGAGTGGATTGTGCCATCAAACCATCTCATGATGTGTCGTCCCTGTCTCTTCCTGCCTTCATACTTCCCCAGCATCAGTCTTTTCCAGTGAGTTGTCTCTTTGCGTCAGCTGGCCAAAGTATTTAAGCATCAGCAACAGCGCTTCCAATGAATATTCAGAGTTGATTTCCTTTGGGATTGACTGATGTGATCTCTTTGCAGTCCAAAGGATTCTCAAGCATCTTCTCCAGCACCACAGTTCATAGCTTCGGTTCTTCAGTGCTCAGCCTTCTTTATGGTTCCACTCTCACACCCATACATGATTACTGTAATAAAATGTAGCTTTGACTATATGGGCCTTTATCAGCAAAGTAATGTCTCTACTATTTAATACATTGTCTAGGTTTGTCATAGCTTTTCTTCCAAGGGGCAAGTGTCTTTTAATTTTGTGGTTACAGTCACTGTCCTTAGAGATTTTGGAGCCCAAGAAAATAAAGTCTGTTACTATTTCCATCGTGTCCCCATCTATATGCCATGAAGTGATGGGACTGGATGCCATGATCTTCATTTTTTGAATGTCAAGTTTTAAGCCAGCTTTTTCACTCTCCTCTTTTACCTTCATCAATAAGCTCTTTAGTTCCCCTTAGCCTTCTGCCATGGAGAAGGAAATAGCAACTCACTCCAGTATTCTTGCCTGGAGAATCCCAGGGACAGAGGAATCTGGTGGGCTGTGGTCTGTGGGGTCACACAGAGTCGGATACAGCTGATGCGATTTAGCAGCAGCAGCAGCAGCCTTCTGCCATAAGGGTGGTGTCATGTGCATATCTGACGTTGTTGGTATTTTTCCTGCCAGTCTTGATAGCAGCTTGTGATTCATCCAACCCAGCATTTTTCATGATGTACTCTGCAAATAAGTTAAATAAGCAGGGTGACAGTACACCCTTGATGTACCCCTTTCCCAGTTTGGAACCCATCTGTTTTCCATGTCCTGTTCTAACTGTTGCTTCTTGACCTGCATACAGATTTCTCAGGAAGCAAGTGAGGTGGTCTGGTATTCCCATCTCTTGAAGAATTTTCCATTTTGTTGTGGTCCACACAGTTAAAAGTTTTAGTGTAGTTAATGAAGTGTAAGTAGATTTTATTTTCTGGAATTCTCTAGATTTTTGTGTGATCCAATGGATGCTGGCAATTTGATCTCTTGTTCCTCTGCCTTTTCTAAATCCAGCTAGTACATCTGGAAGTTCTCAGTTCGAGTACTGTTGAAGCCTAGCTTCAAAGATTTTGAGTATTTCCTTGCTAGCATGTGAAATGAGTACAATTGTGCAGTTGTTTGAGCATTCTTTGACATTGCCTTTCTTTGGGATTGGAATGAAAACTGACCTTTTCCAGTCCTGTGGCCACTGCTGAGTTTTCCAATTTGCTGGCATATTGAATGTAGGACTTTAATAGTATCATCTTTTAGGGTTTTAAACATCTCAGTTCAGCTGGAATTCCATCACTTCCACTAGCTTTGTTTGTTGTGATGTTTGCTATGGCTCACTTGACTTTCCATTCCAAAATATTGGACTCTAGGTGAATGATCACACCATTGTGGTTATCTGAGTCATTAAGACATTTTTTGTTAACCCCATTTTTTACAAATGAATAAACTTCAGAAGTCTAAGTTTGATTCCAAAAGGTGATTAAACTGAAGTTTTGAAGCTGGAGAGGGTCTTTCTTATTCTAATAAAAAAGTCTGACTCTGAGACATGTGTTATAAATACTATAGCTTATAATATAATAATAAGTTGTGGAAAGTAAGGAGGGTAAAATGGGCAAAAGTGGGTAAAAATATCTTTGGTGCAGTTTTAAACTTTGAGAACTAACTATGTGTTCAACAACCAATTATGAAGAACATTAGATGACTTAGACTTCCCTGGTGGCTCAGACAGTAAAGAATCTGCCTGCAAAGGGACCCAGGTTCAATCCCTGGGTGAGGAATATTCCTGGAGAAGGGAATGGATACCTACTCTAGTATTCTTCCAAGAATTCCAAGAACAGAGTAGCCTGGTGGGCTATAGTCTGTAGGGTTGCAAAGAGTCTGACATGACTGAGCAACTAACACTTGGATGACTGGTTAATAAATTTGAGCATTATACTCTAGACCAGCATTCTTGATGCATGTGTCACCCACATCAGAATTGCTTAGGGTTCATGTTAAAAATCATATTCCTTGGTCCTCAAATAGACATACAGGACCAACCACTCAGGAATCTGTCCTGGGAGCAATTATGCTTAACAGACCTTCTGAGTGGTAACTGTGTGGTTTGCATCATCAGCAACTCTGGACTTAAAATCTGCCTTTATTATTATAGATGTCCAGAGTTCTTCATCTTAGCTCCAGCCTCGTTCCAGATCAGGTAAAAAGCACAGAGTGCAGAAAACAACTGGGACTTCCCCAGTGGCTCAATGGTAAAGAATCCATCTACAGTGCAGAAGATACAGGAGACTGGGTTTGATCTCTGGGTCCGGAAGGTACCCTGGAGGAAGAAATGGCAACCCATTCCAGGATTCTTGCTGGGAAAATTCTATGGACAAAGGAGCCAGGTGTGCTACAGTCCATAGAGTTGCAAAGAGTCAGACGTAACTGAACATGTGTGAAAAACAGTAAAGACTATGCCAGTATTTTGCATTGGGGTAAAACTGATTAATAATGTTATGATAGTTTCAGGTGAACAGCAAAAAGACTCAGTTATACATATACATGTGTCCATTCTCTGCCAAACTCCCCTCCTACATAACGTTGAGAAGAGTTCCCTGTAATATATAATAGGTCCTTGTTGGTTATCTATTTTAAATATGGCAGAATGCACAAGACCATGAGATTTTAATGAATGGTTAATATTACAAATATATAAAACCAAAGTAGACATTGAGGGAATAGCAACAGTGGAAAAATAAAGAAGAGAAAGAAAACCAATAAGATAGAACTCAAAATTTTCTGAGTGTATCTGGCCAAAAGTCACTGAGAGACTAAGCAGACTTTAGTATAAATGCTTAGATAAAAGTGAAGGGGACAAAACTCTTCTGAAAGTGATGTCTGCAGGGACAAATTTTATTCTTATTCCATTGAATTTTGCAGAATTTCCTCTACAACAGTACTTCAAGTGCTAAAGAATTCCTTCATCACTTTCTTCAAAGCATATTCATTTTTTATTCAATTTTCTCAAAAAAGAAAATAAAAGTATTGATAAGAAAGGAAAAACAAAACAAAATAAGCAAATACAATCACACTCATAGCAGAACCTTTGGCTCTGTTGCACAGAATCTTTAGCTCTGTCACCATGCCTGCCTTTGGAGTTTCCTACAATCACTGGGGAGAACACAGGAGAGCATGTTTGTCTGCCCAATGTGGAATCAAACACTCAGCCTCTCCTCAGAGAGGCTTTGTTGGCAGTCACATGTGGATCTGCTCCAGGACTGGCAGATTTCCGTTCCCTGGAGAGATGTGACAATGCAAAGGGCAGGGAAGATTGGCAAAAATATTGACTTTGATATTTCATCATTTCACATTTCTAAAGAGAAGAAATGCACTGAAAACTGCACCTTTCTAATCAGATGCTACCAGAGGTTCCCAGAACAGTACACATACCAGAGACGGCAATACCAACAAAGCCCCCAACAGAATGGTTTATATTTGAGCAAAGTAATCAGCAGCATTGTTACTTCTCTCTCTGCTTGATTTCTCTGTTCCTCTATTTGGGTTGTGCTTTACTTTTTCCTATTACAGAACTTCTCAACTTCTAGCTATTTGCAGATGTATTTTTTGCCTCATTGGTCCTTTCGTGGTATATACAGCTTCCCTGACTGTTGCAATCCAAAAGGTTCCAAGCAGCACCTCAACTTTTTTTTTTTTTCTTTCCCACCACTGGTTCTGGTAACAGAGATTTCACCTGGGGAAAAAGATTGGATATTATTCAATGCTTGGCAAAATACACTAATCTGGGAATGGTATCATCTTGCTTGGGGTTGGAAAATCTGTGGGAAGAGGGTTGTGAAGAGAAAGAAAAGCATTTAAAAAGGTAGCTGGAAAAAGCTTACATCAAGCTTCCTCTGCTTTTTATTCTTAATTTTTTTTTAATTGTGAGAGAGTTTGACTCATGAAACACCATAAGTTTTATGATTGAACAATAATTTTTTTCTATTAAAATTATGATATGCAATATTTTAATTTTGTTGGGTCACTTTCCAATGTTTTCTTTCTTGTTTTAGTTAGCTATTTGGTTAGCTATTAAGGCTAATACAAATAATTAAAACTTACTCTGTTAAAAAAAGTGGCTTAATCCACCAATAACTACCTTTCTAACATGTGCAGCTATTCTATGCACCATTCAAAGTCATTCTCACCTCTCAGTAAGGCCCTGTGTGGAGTTATTTAGTTCCTCGCCTTGAAGCTCTGCATCCCCTGTTAGGGCTTTTACCATAATTGTTAGGATTTGTAATTGAATATCTGCTTCTCACAGAACAAGCTTGAATTGTGTTTATTTCACGTGTTGACCTCTGTGAAGGCCATAGGCTTTGACTTAGCAGATTTCATGTTCAATGTTTTGTTGTTCTAGTTGCTGTTGTGGTTTTTTCACTTAGAATTTGACCCTTAGTTGCAATTGAAATAGCACACTTTGGCTTTCGTGGTTTGCTTTGCAGACATCTTTGCCAATAGGGTCCTCAGCTATTTACTCCTCACATAGGCATCACTTCTAAAACCGTTCCCTCTCTCCATATCAAAACCTCTCTTGGAATTTGTTTTTCTGCCTAATCCTTACTTATGTATGAGAATAGAAATTGCACCTAACTCTTTGGTCATTATAAAGCTAAAACAGAATAATGTTTTGTTTAATACATGTCTCACACATGGTAAGCCCTCAATATATGTATAACATACAGAGTAAACATCCAACTAATGGCATTGTTTGGAATATTATCTGATCTCAAAATCATTTTGAATTAGACAAAGTGCAGCCTTAAAAACACTTTGTAGGTAATAATCCTTATTTCCCAACCATCTCAAAGAGACGTGCCACCCCCAAAATCCACCTGAAACTATCCATCACCATGGAGCTCTATCCAACCTCTAGCTTGTCAGAGAAGTAGGATGGAGAATTTGACTTTTAATGAGTTCTTTCAATTCCTGTTTCTGTGCAGGATGCCCTTGAGAATTGTGGAAGTAGGTCTGAGGCCCCCTTCTTGAGTCAAAATGCAGTGATTACAAGAACTGCAATCCATTGTTTTGTAGTGTTCCTGTTGTATACTTTCTTTGCCATGATTAGAATTTCAAGGTTGTCTCACAAAAGAACCACACACACATACACAAACATTACAAAAATGAGAAAACCAAGTCCAGGCCAGGCACAAAAGAATGTTAGCAGCCCATCCAATTTAATTTTCTTTCAAAGCACCCTTAAACAAACAAAAAACGGGTCTAACCAATCAGCTTCCCTGGTGGTTCAGACAGTAAAGAATCCACTTTCAATGTGGGAGACCAGTGTACAATCCCTGGATTGGGAAGATCCCCTGGAGACAAGAATGGCTACCCACTCTAGTATTCTTGCCTGGAGATTTCCATGGATAGAGAAGCCTGGCAGGCTACAGTCCATGGGATTCCAAACAGTTGGACACCATTGAGTGACTTTCACTTTCAGCCAATCAGAAAATACTTTATGAGTGAGTTTTTCAGAAAATATTATCTGCAGCCTGGAGAAGAGGAAACAGGATGCAGAGAGTTATATTTCTAGGGCCCTGACACCTGACAATGCAAAGATACACTGGATGCAGTGCTTCTTGCACCACCTGTTTCTCCTCACAGTAAATCCAAGAAAAGCCCTGACTTTGGACCATGCCCCAGAAGACTGTGGCAAAATGCACAAGGGAAAACTCTCCAGGGTTGTGGGGCAGAAACATGACAGGTGGGTGTTTCCTTCCTATCACTAGCTCTGTTCAGTAATGCAGGTAGACACGTATGGACACTTAAGACTATGTATCAAACTCCATTTACAATGTTGTAAACAGTCTCCCTTTAGTTGTCCCTTGGCCCTAATGATGAATCACTGGCCACTTCCTTATAGGAAGACTTGGGAAGAGGTCTGCATAGTCCTTAGAAGTGACCTGAGTTTGTTTGAGCAGATGATCCCAAGGTCCTAGATAACTGACGAGTGGTCTAGAAGAGAAATCGGGTTCCAACTGAGCACATCTGTGCAACTTCATGGATGCCTCCCACTATGCAGAGGTACATGTGAGAGAATGGTCAGAAAGGTTCTCTGAAATACTAGGGTCCCAGTTTAGAGCTCCACCTGCCTGAGACTAATGTGACACCACTCATCAGCATCTACTGGGTTAGTCTATGGAGAAGGAAAATTTCATGCAAGTTTCAAGGAAGAGAAAATATGATGAATACTATGAGAGTCTAAAAAACTAGATTATACCAAACTCAAAAGAAATATTGATGTGATGAGAAGTTCTTCCCATCTAACAATCTAAATTTCATCCATGTTTTAGAGAGGGAGACCAAAAAGGTTGGGGAAGAATTTGGGCTCTCTGGAATACTCTGCTGGGGAACTTTAGAAGTAGCATTGACTGCTGGAGAGGGAGAGAAATGTGTTAGCAGTCTTCAGGGAAGGTAGTATTTCTGCAACAGATGGGCTGACTGAATTTTTTTTAATGATGATTTTATGCCTTTGGCAGAAGTTTTCAATATAATTTAGGAAAGAGAGAAAACAGCATAAAGACAATTGATGCTGTTCTTTAAGACTGAGAAAAGGACATCGACAATTAGAGTTGTTAGCAGCATTCGGCTGAAAACATAAAATATTTGTGAAATTTTTATGAAAAGACTTGCCATAGAATGGAATTAAGCCAGGTTTCAAAGTCACATTATATTGGATCAGCTGCAGAATATGAAATTCTCTGAAAGGGAAGGGCCACCAAATTGAGTAAAGCTAGTGTCTTTCATTAACCCTTTCATGTATTTTACTTTATTACTTTGCATGCCTGCTGATGGTTTTCCCTAGACTTCCTAAATGTATACTTTTCTATCCATGCTCTCAAAACTTTCTAAAAGGTTTCTTTATTTTGAACAATCAATCATTAAGCATTTTTAGCTACTCCTCACCAGTTGCATTTGAATTTCATACTCCTTAAAACAACTTAAAAATGACCCCCAATATCTGGCCTTGATAAATTTTTCTAGCTTCATTTCCCAACTACCTCCCCTAAATAATCCATGGGAAATTTTCCTCTAAAATGACATGCTTTTTTAAACTTTTGTGCCTCTGTACTTCTATCCCTCTTACCTGAATCACTTCTTCCTGCCATACTTGCTCTTGATGAACTTTGATTTATCTATTAACACTTATTAAAACAAACACATAAACAAAAAACAAACAAGCAAACAAACAAAAACTAATCTTCTCTCATGGGTAAAATAACTTCCCAAATAGAGGTGGTTATTTCTTCCTCTGTGTGTCCACACACTGGATCCATCCTCAATATGGCAGCATTCTTGCTGGGTAGGTCTGCTTGTTCACTTTCATTATTTTCCTTTAAGTAAAGCCAACTCCCTCCCTTTACATTTCAAATGGATGCTAAAATTACTTATATCCCAGGATAACAAAATAACATTTAGTAGAAGAAAACTTCATGTATTTTTCCTCTCTTTTTAAGAATGAATTTTTTTTTTTTTTTTTTCCTGCAGAATCTCATCAACCAGTCTACCTATTAGGTCATATGCTTACTCTGAAACCAATCACTGTCAAGTGTTCTGGAATTAAAACACTTAAATAACTTGGAACAGTGGTGTCTTCCCTGAGGAGTACGTAGTTGTAGAAGAGCAGAATTCTTTTGAGAAAGTAGAATAGGAAATGAGAATTGGGATTGGCAACCAACAGTTTTTACTCCAAAAGGAAAGTGATTCAATTCAAATGGGCTTCACTAATATTGTAGCCTATACAGGTACTATAATTATATACGTAGGTATTATAATTATAAAATTAAAATAAATAAAACAAAACAAAATAAAGGATACTAGAGAATTCTACAAGATGGTGTGGGGAGGGAGGAGGGAGGAGGGTTCAGGATGGGGAGCACATGTATACCTGTGGCGGATTCATTTTGATGTTTGGCAAAACTAATACAATTATGTAAAGTTTAAAAATAAAATAAAATTTAAAAAAATAAATTAAAAAAATAAAAAAAAAGAATAAGATGAATAATAACATGAAAAAAAAAAAAGAAAGGAATTTTAACCCAGAAGAACTTGACTTTTAAGATGTAGTCTGAGCTCTGAACTAGAAATCATCTAATATTTTCACCTATGTTTCTCTTATAATAACACTTGAACCTGAGACCATTGTTTGGGGATGTCATCTTGATCTCTTATGATTATTCTTAAAGGACAACTCTCAAAATCTTTGACTTCTGGTCAAAATAATAAAATAATAAAAGCCAATAATAATAAATAATAAAATAAAAATAAAATAATAAAAATAAAAATAATAAAGGCCAAAGGAAGGATGATTCAACTAAGGAAAAAGATAAATGTTTTAAAAGTTGAAAATTGAAACTTCACATTAGTCATCTCAAAAATTCCTTTATTTCATAGAAACAGGTGAAAAAATTGTATGGTGCTATGGAGAAATATTCGGAGGGAAACATGTATCAGTTACATTGGAATTTCAGGAATTCATTGTGAAGGTTCTTATAAAACTGGGATCAGTGATGAACATTAATAAGAGTCTCATACCACATTTATAGGCAAGATCACCTAGGCCTTAGATTCCTAATAACCAAGAGCTTGTCTCATAGCATTGGACTGAGTACTGGATGAAGACCAATAACAACAATAACAAAAATACCTGATAAGGTGCTGTGATACACAGTATGAATGAAGAATGTTGCTTTTTTTCTGTCCTCAGTTATCATTATAGTTGTTTATAGGTTTTCATTTGTGTTCTAATGATTCCTTCTTTATTGCATAGAAGATGTTGTGCTGGTAGTTAAATGTGCTATGAAATCCATGCTGCTGCTAAGTCGCCTCAGTCCTGTCCAACTCTGTGCGACCCCAGAGACAGCAGCCCAACAGGCTCCCCCATCCCTGGGATTCTCCAGGCAAGAACACTGGAGTGGGTTGCCATTTCCTTGTCCAATGCATGAAAGTGAAAAGAGAAAGTGAAGTCGTGTCCGATTCTTTGCGACCCCATGGACTGCAGCCTACCAGGCTCCTCCATCCGTGGGATTTTCCAGGCAAGAGTACTGGAGTGGGGTGCCATCACCTTCTCCATGGAATCCATAGTTTATACTTGATCTGGTAACATCTGGGTGGGATTAGGATGGAATCAGAAGAGAGATACACAACATATGGAGAGTGTGGATTCCAAGATAAACAGGAATTAAAGGAACCTGTGATATTCCCTGTGGATAAAGTAAATGGAGATGTGTTTAAATTGTCTCTCTGCTAGAAGGCAATGGTTGTGTTTATGTTTGTTCTCAGGGATCAAGTTAAGACAGGAACATCCTTGAAACTATACATACAGAAAGATAACAGTCAGTGAGATAGAGTGTCTGCATTTCTACTCTTGAGAAAGAATCAAATATGTGAGCTTTACAGTTGGATGAGCAGAACAGCAGAAGCAAACTGGAGCCTTCTCAGGCAGATTAGAACCTATAGTCATCCAAGTTATGTTCTAAATCTCTTTCTTTATGAATCCACCCTATCCACAAACCAGTGCTTGTGAAATAAGTATTGAAGTGTTCTTAAAGCAGAAATGGTCACTGATTGAATCAGAATCAGATGCACTTGTGATTCAAAGATAACTGGACCAGATTCTGTACGATGTACAGTAGTGTGTTCAGGCATAAAAGACTTCAGCTAGTAGTGGTAAAGGTAATTAAACAAATCAATCAGATCAGCTTCTTCTGTACCCTGTCCCAGAGAGATAGAGAATTTTGAATAGACAGGAAACGGGCAGAAAAACAAGAGAAATGAATGCACAATGAAACAAGTGAAATTCCTCTGCTACCTTGTTTCAGGAATGGGAATTGTGTTGAAGCTGGGATCAGAATGGATTCATAATCAGAAATTTCAGTATGTGTTCTCCTTGGTAAATAAAGACAAAGAAATACTGAACAGTGGATTTACACTTTGATGGGCCAAAAACAACAACAACAAAAAAGCACTGTAAATAATCCCTTGAATAAAAATGTTCACATTAAAACAGCTAAATTGTGTACTTCAAAATGTCCTGGATGATACTTCACTCCATACTGTATCAAGTGTAGCGAGAGATTTCTTGGGACAAGCAACTGAATCTAGGACAAAACACAAAACATTGGTGAAATACAGACCCTTCATTTAGAGGATGCATATATTTACGGATATCTCTTTATATGTGTATATTTACCTACATATGCATGCTTATCTCATTTAACAAGTAGCTATGCAGAGAAAATTACTTGCTCTCCCAGCATGTTGCCAGGAGCTTTAGGAGATATACTAAGAGAAAATTTGTCCTCTAACTTCTTTTCTTAAGGCTGTTTGGATCATTCATATCACAAAGAAAGACAAATAATCATGGTAAACCTAGGCCAGAGGGTAGATTTAAAGTTATCAAATTATACAATCAGGGATTCTTGGATTTAGAAGGGAATCCAGGGGTCATCTCAATAGGTATGAGTGAAAGTGGAAGTGTTAGTCACTCAGTCTTGTCCAACTCTTTGCAACCCAGAACTGTAGACTGCCAGGCCCCTCTGCCCGTGGACTTGTCCAGGCTAGAATACTAAAGTGGGTTGCCATTTCCTTCTCCAAGGGATCTTCCCAACCCAGAGATCAAACCTGGGTCTCCTGCATTGCAGGAAGTTTCTTTACCATCTGAGCCATCAGGGAAGTCCCCAATAGGTGTACATGGAATTAATAATTGGATCAGTGAATGAAAGAGCGAGTGAATCTAATAAGAACTGTATTGAATCGATACATGTTATTATTGCCTTGAATTGTTTACTTTTCAACTATGCTCACATGCACATCTGTACTTACCTCTCAGTTTTTACATCATGCTTTATGTATGAGACATAGTTAAGAAGTTCTTGGTACAATTTTATGAAATTTGCACTGTCAGAAGATACCCGAGGCAAATGGGGAGAAACATGTATTTATTTTTTCATCAATCAATCAGTAAAGAATCATTGAATGCTTAGTAAGTGGTAAAAGTGCAAACCAGTATAGAACAAAATGTATATTTGTGGATAAACATCAAGTGGATTTTTTGTCTAAATCTGTAAATTTGAAAAAAAAAATCTGTATTAAAATATCTTTTAGAGAATTGAGCTGTTTTACAGTTTTTTGTTTGTTTGTTTGTTTTGTTTTTTTTTCAATAGAGACTTAGTATAGATTGATGCTGAAACTGAAACTCCAGTATTTTGGTTACCTGATGCAAACAGACAACTTATTGGAAAAGTCCTTGATGCTGGGAAAGTTGAGGGCAGAAGAAGAAGAGGGTGTCAAAGGATGAGATGGCTGGGTGACATCACCGATGCAATGGACATGAACTTGGGCAAATTTCAGGAGATAATGAAGAACAGGGAAGCCTGGTGTGCTGCAGTCCATGGGGTCACAAAGAGTCAGACATGACTGGGCGACTGAACAACAACAACAAGTATAGATAAAGGAATGTGTTTCCACAAAACAAAGTGTGTCTTCCTAATTTCACTGACTTTAGTATCTTCCTGTTAATATTCACCTTCTTAAAACACCTTATCTTGAAGGTGGATACAATTGAAAAACTTTATCTATCATACTTCCTTTCATGAATTTCATGCCACTTTTCTCTTTTCTGTCCACCTGACTTCAGCTCCCACCACAGGGACTGCTTAAAATTCTCCTATTTCTGTTGTCACAACTAAACTCTCTAAGATGAAGAATAATTTTTGTTTGTTTGTTTGCACTACTGTGTTCTCTGGGTTCACAAGAAGGTGGCCAGCATTTAAGACCCTGATGGCTGTATTTTAGTAAAATTTAGGGAAAGACTATGCTTTTAATCTGAAACTCCAGACTTGAGGCATGGACCAATGCTTGTTGGGGGCCAGAGTGAGGTACTCCGCCCATGGCAAAGGTCATGAGGAAGGAGGCTCGACATACGCAAAGGCGGGATCGAGCCTCAGGAGTCCCCCTGGAAATCCCCGAGCGTCTACCCCCATAACCAGAGCCTGCCTACTTTACTACTTTGTGCTCTTACCTATACCTCTGACTTTACGGGGGGCTGTCCCCCACGACCTCTTTCGGAGAAGGAGTTAACCTAGAGATCCAGTTAATAATAATTCCTGGGCGTGATAAGACTGTTTTAACCTACAAACTCCTCTGAAGATTCTCTAGCCTGCCTGACAGGCTTGTCCAGCCACATGTGATTGCTCACAGCCTCCCAACCGTGAGAGGCACAAGATGCTTTAAACCCTCTAAAAACAGGTTCCTTAGAAAAGTTAGAAAACTATAAGTATAGTGGGCTAATTAGAAATTGTGTTGGTGAAGGGTTTTTCATTTGTTGAGCCAATGTTTGTTGCTAAGTCTCCATATCCCCTGCCCTTATACACATTAATGAATATATAGAATTAACCTTTGATATTAATCACGTTAGACCTTAGGCTAAGTAAATTCTTTCCTTAACTAAAACCCACTACACCCTCACCCTGTAGGAATGTAACTTTATTTGGGTGGCGTCTGTTTTGAGAATAATCAGCCCTGGAGAAATAAGTGTCCTGGTTGATTGACCGCTGTTACAAGGAGAGGGTCGTAAATTGTCAGCAGGCCCCCCTGGCCAGAAGATGATGTAACACCCCTAAGACCTCTGTATACCTTTGTATGAAGCACCTGACTTTGATAAAAGTCAGGATTGCTGACCCCGCGTGACTTTTGCATAACATCTCAGTGTATAAAAGTAGACCATGGAAAATAAAGAATTGGGATCAGTTTCTCGAAATACTGGTCTCCCCATGTCGCTCTCTCTCTCACTCTGGCTGAGTCTCCATCTGGAGCGCGGAACCCACCATGCTTACTAATTATGCCTGGGCTTCTAAGATCCGACCGGGGAGGCCTCAGTGTCTCCTCTCCTTTGGGAGAACGGAAGGACGCCTGCGGCCTACGTAAGTGGTGCAAACTTCTTGTCTTGAAGTTTTATTGGTCTCCCGCGTAAACCAAGCTACTCAGCCTCTTTTCTCCACTGAATTTTCCTACTGAGCTATCCTTATTCTATTACTCTTTATATCTTTAATTAATATCTAATTGAAGCTATTGTATCCTGATCCTCGCCTATGCCGTCTCTCCTTCGAATACCCTGGATCAGCCGGGGCTGGTCCCCGGCAAATGCTCAGCATAGATTTCATCAGGATCCTCAGTCAAGATTTAAAAAACACAAACAAGCAAACAAATATCGTCTTCCATTCAAAATAAATCTGTACATCTTCCAATACTATAAGTCTCCTGAAAGCATCTGGAATGCTTATACTTCTAACCAGAGGCCCAGAATATCAGAGTAAAATCATACAAACAGACCTTAATGACCTATCATAGCCCCACAGACTTTATTAAGAGGAGAAGTAAAACCTAGAATCTACCTAGCCTAACTCTAGTTCCTTCTCTCCAAAGATTTCTGAAAATTATTGTCTTGAGAATGTTCTACAATCTGTTTCTATTTTTAAAATCAAAATTGTTGCAACTTAATGCAGTGTGCACTGACCTAGGATAGGAAATCATTCAAAAATCATTTAGAGTTTTTTAGATTTCAAGCAAGAAAACATACATTATTCTGATAACAGGGACCATCAGAGAGTAGTTTTGAATATAACTTTGAATTTTTTGGCCCAGAGAAAACAAAACACCCTAGAAACAGATAAGATGAATCACAATAATCCACAGTTTACAATTCCTTTCCTGGATCTCCTATTGGCCTTAGTAATCCCTAAAGCAGAAACAAACAAAACAAATCCTTTCAGCATATCTTCATGAAACTGTCTGGAATGTGACAAAACTTTGAGAAACAGTTTTGTGATAATGGTTTTGCACTTTATTGGTGCTTCTCCAGAGAAGGTGGTGAATGGCTGCTTTCAAATACATAGAACTATCAAAGACTAAAGTCAATAAAAACCTCTGTAGAATAATTGGGGAGGGAAGAAAAACGGGGGAAAGCATAAAAGAAATGAAAAGGCAAAAAGAACCTATAAATATAAAAGCCTAAGGAGTATATTTTGAGGGAATAGATGATGCAAAACAAAATTGGGAATAGTTATCAGAGGACCAAGGAAGGCAAATAAAACAATGAGATATATGATGCCTGTCCTCCTGCCTCAAGTATCGCTCATCAAACAGTTTTTCATTCCATTTTGTGTATATGAGCTTTATCTGACTACTGCCAACAGAAAAGGCTCAGATTTTCTGACTTTTTCATTTCACAGTCAAAGGAAATAACAGATTGATGAGACTCAAAGGCCAGAACATCCTCTTCAAGAATGAGAAAAAATACAAATTAAGCTGTGCTAATGAATGAATCATTTGTATTTTTCATGTTCTTGAAAATAGTAGTAGCACTAATGATAATAAACAATAAAAATAGAATGTTATGTTGAAAGATTTTTTCTGGGATTCAAAAGGTTAGATTTATTGAAAAAAGTGTACTTAATTGTAAAATACCATGGACTATATTATGCAGAGAAAAGAACTTGGAGTTAATCTTCCATCTCTGGAAATACCTGAGTCATAAATTACTAAAAATAGTCCAGAGAATTGCCAGGGTTGATGATGTGAGCTAGGTTAGGCAGTGGTGACTACAGTTTCAAAAATGACCTCTGTTGTATAAATTCACACAGAGCTGGTAGACACCTTGTCTGGAAGTTATTCTACTTACATGAAGTGGGAGGGGAAGCTATCAAGTCAGGAAAGTCAAGGGGCCTGATTATGATTTTCAAAGCAGGTTGGCTTAGTATAGACAGGCCCCAACAAGAAAATGACAGCCAAAAGCGGCCTGTAACCACACAGAAACCTGGCCAGGACACAAGTTTATAGTCAAGTTTTATAGAAGCCTAGAATTACTGAAGAGTGCAGGGAGCCTACACAATTGCTTTAACATGGTAATTCTGACCGTTTCAAGGGATCAGAGAAGAAAAATTAAGGGAATCAGAGAAGAAAGTGAATGCCTTGAGGATGTAAGGATAGAAACAATTTGACAATCTGGAGAGATTGGCGGGCTGGACATCAGGAAATAGAATTTTAGGAGAAGTAGAAGAGCCTTTTGATGAAAGTGAAACAGGAGAGTGAAAAAGTTGGCTTAAAACTCAACATTCAGAAAACTAAGATCATGGCATCTGGTCCCATCATTTCATGCCAAATAGATGGGGAAACAATGGAAACAGTGACAGACTTTATTTTTGGGGGGGACTCCAAACTCATTGCAGATTCTGACTGTAGCCATGAAATTCAAAGATGCTTGCTCTTTGGAAGAAAAGCTATGACAACCTAGACATATTAAAAAGCAGAGACATCACTTTGCCAACAAAGGTCCATCTAGGTAAAGCTATGGTTTTTCCAGTAGTCATGTATGGATGTGAGAGTTGGACTATAAAGAAAGCTGAGCTCCAAAACCTTGATGCTTTTGAACTGTGGTGTTGGAGAAGACTCTTGAGAGTCACTTGGACTGCAAGGAGATCCAACCAGTCCATCCTAAAGGAAATCAGTACTGAATATCCATTGGAAGAACTGATGCTGAATCTGAAACTCCAATACTTTGGCCACCTAATGCAAAGAACCGACTCATTTGTAAAGACCCTGATACTGGGGAGGTTTGAAGGCTAGAGGAGAAGGGGTTGGCAGAGGATGAGATGATTGGATGGTATCACTGACTTGATGGACATGAATTTGAGTTAGGTCCAGGAGTTGGTGATGAACATAGAAGACTGGCATGCTGCAGTCCATGGGTCACAAAGAGTCGGACACAACTGAGCAACTGGACTGAACCAAACTGAACTGAGATATGGATGATTCAATCTTTGGATTCACTTTTTGGCTCTGGTATCTGCCAGTTTTGTGACTTTGGACAAGTTGTGCAGCCTTCTATTATCCAGTTTACTCATCACTAACCTAAGAGAACATGTCTAAATATTTTCAAAGCACTGCCCTACTCAGAGATGCTATTATTTTTTATTCATGATAGTGTTTGCAATTATATGGTGCTCTGAAACTCCAAAATGTATTTATGTGATAGTGTTTGTTATTTCAAACAGTCCTGTGTGGTAGCTCATATAGAAAACACTATAGCTCATTTTAAGATAAGAAAATGAAGGCTTCGAAAGGTAAGATGACTTTCTCAAGGTTGCCAAGCTAATTAGCATCAGAGCAAAGACCAGAAATGTTGGTCTGCTATATTTGTAACTACTTCACAATATTCCTTTCAGCAAAAAATATTTTAAAGCTTTATAGAAGGAAACAATTTTTTTATTTGCATGTTTTCAGTTGCCTTATATTAACAGGAGTTCAGAACTTCCTGAGAAAAATAGAAACAAAAAAAGTCAGGAGTGGAAAAAGAGAAAGCCTATACATTTCATATCAAAGGGAGATGTAAACAAAGTTAAATAAGCAGTTATTTAGCAAATTTGTATTGAGGATGGATGACATGCTAGATATTATGAGAGGTACAGAGATTTTTAAAGGCAAGCACTTCATGGCAAATAGATGAAAACAGTGGCAGATTTTATTTTCCTGGGCTCAAAAATCACTGTGAACACTGACCACAGCCATGAAATGAAAAGATGCTTCCTCCGAAGAAAAGCTACGACAAATCTAGACAATGTATTAAAAAGGCAGAAACATCACTTTGCTGACAAAGGTCCATATAGTCAAAGTTATGGTTTTTCAAGTCATCATGTATGAATGTGAGAGCTGGACCATTAAGAAGGCTGACTGCTGAACTATTGATGCTTTTGAAATGTGGTGCTGGAAAAGATGCTTTAGAATTCCTTGTACAGCAAGATCTCAAACCAGTCAATCCTAAAGGAAATCAAGCCTGAATATTCATTGGAAGGACTGATGCTGAAGCTGAAGCTCCAGTACTTTGACCACCTGATCTGAAGAGCTGATTCATTGGAAAGATCCTGATTCTGGGAAAGATTGAAAGCGGGAGGAGAAGGGGACGGCAGAGCATGAGATGTTTGGATGGCATCACTGATTCAATGGACATGAATTTGAGCAAACTCCAGGAGATCCTGAGGGACAGGGAAACCAGTCATGCTGCAGTCCTGGGAGGTCACAAAGAATCAGACATGACTTAGTGACTGAACAAAATAATTTACTCAGGTAGGGTTTCTAATAAAAGCATAAAACATGATGAATGGCTTAAGATTTTATGTATTAAGACTTTTGTATGTATATGTATGTATACATACATGTATATATGTATGCATGCATGTATGGGCTTCCCTGGTGGTTCAGATGGTAAAGAATCTGCCTTCAATGTGGGAGACCTGAATTCAATCCCTGGGTTGGGAAGATACCCTGGAGGAGAGAATGGCAACCCACTCAAGTGTTCCTGTCTGGAGAATCCTCATGGACAGAGGAGCCTGGCAGGCTACAGTCCATGGGGTTGCAAAGAGTCAGACACAACTGAGTACCTAAGCACAGCATGCACAAACACACACACACACACACACACACTTTTATATATATATATAAAATTTAAATTTCTCAGAAGAGTCAAATCAAGTTTAGTTCAAGATAAGTCAGGGAAAATCTGATATTTTCGTATTTGATTTCAGAAATAAAGTGGAACATGTTGAGAATTGTTAAAGATTAGAAATCTGCCAAATAAAGAAATCTGCCTATGCATGTTTGTTAATATAGGAAACTACAAATAAGTACCAAGATAATTTTAGAGCTCTTTGCCAGTACTTGTAAAGTGGTAGCCACACAAGAATACATCATATCATGTTGTTCACGTCTTTCCTTACCTCTCTTTCTCTTTTTCTTCACTTTTATACTTCAAGTTCTGCTTTCAATGAATTCAAGACAAGATAAAAATAACCTATTTTTAATGATCTAAGACATCATAAAGGAAAAAAATGTGACAGAAGTTTTAGTAAAAGAAGGTATACTCTGCTATAAAAGATTCTTAAATAATTCATATGTTAATGTAAAATAATATGGGCTAATATAACTAGATAAATCCATCAGCATAATTCTTCCTCAACTGATAATGTATAAGAAAGCCTCAACAAAACTGTAGATGTTTAGGCATGCATAAATGTGTTAACAAACAGTTGTTAATCTAGTTGCAACCCTAAACTTTACATGAGAAAAAAAAATCCTGTGATAACTTGTAAAGAAAACGAATCTGAAAAATCATATGTATGTATGTATAACTGAATCACTTTGCTATACACCTGAAATTTACACATATTGTAAATCAATAAATACATACATTTAAAATACATAAATTTTAAAAAGGCATGGAGATGGCAGCATAGTTATTTATGCTAATGCATATATATTTAGATTTTAAAGAAATCTCACTGATAAAACAATGGAGTCAGGGCACTGATCTCATAAAGTCATTATGAACATTATAATGGTTAATATATGTTGAATATATAGAACAAAATCTAGCATATGGTAATCATGCAAATATTGCTAGATATTAAGAACTATTGCTTTTGGAAATCCTTCTAAGACTCAAGATTTGTGCTGCCTTGCCTTTCCATCAACACTTTGTACCATCTAGTGACTTAACAAATATTTGCTGAATTGGCTTCAATAAAGTTCCAGCGACATGGCTGGGACCACCCACCAGCTGACATACCAAGCACATATAGGTTTATTCATTCCATTTCCTCTGTCAGACACCAGTATACTGCACTAAGCATTCTTGAGCATCAATTCTTCATTTCAGCAACATAATTGACCTTAATGTAAATAATCCCAACCACATAAAACATGTTTTGTAGTGCACAATAGCAGTTGTAGTTGACTGTCAGCTGCCCTCAGGTTGTGTGTATGCAATTTATTCCTCCATAAATTCTCCTGAACATAGCAAATAACAATGCTTTTCTTAGAAACCTCCTAGAAGTCAACACACAGGATAAAGGTGTCACATTATAGTGACCTCGGCAAAAATAAATAAATAAATAAAAATAATAATAATAATCAAGATATATAGACTTTAAGAACAAAGGCATGTATCTTGGTATGGAGACAGTTTGATTTGAGCCTAGGAGGGGTTCCCATCATTAAAGCCTAATTTAATTTTGCTTCTTTGCATCACCTGCCCAACTAAATATGAAGCAACAGTGGCAAAACTATATTAGGAAAAAAGTAACAGAATTCTGATCTCTTCTCTGTTACTTTCATGCTGAGTGACCCTAAGAACCCCACTTAATTAATCAGGACACTAGTTGAGTTATCTATCAAATGGAGAAAATGATGTCTGTAGGATCTCTTTCTAAAAGATGACTAAATAAATTGATAGAAGAAGGCAGTCCCAAGATGGTAGAGGAATAGAACTGGGAGACCACTTTCTCCCCAACAAATTCATCATTTGTATGCTGAGCAACTTCCACAAAAGTATATCTGAACCCTGGTGGAGGACACCAGGCACCCAGAAAGGCCACCCTTTCTATTCAAAAGGAGGTAGGATGAAGTATAAAAGACAAAAAAAGAGACAAAATAGTTAGGGATGGAGACCATCCTGGGGAGGGAGTCATGAAGGAGGAGTGTTTCCAAATAGAAGGAAACCCTCACCTATGGGCCTGTGGGGAATTATGGAATCTCAGAGGGCAACATAACTGGCAAAAATAATAATAATAATAAATAAATAAATAAAAAAAGGAATCCGTGGAACATGTGCCTAACTGCAACTGCCAACAGAGAAGTGGCCCAGATGCTTGTGTCCGCCACCAGCGAAGAGGGGCTGGACAAGGAGGCGTGGGCTGCATGCTTAGGGTAAGGACTGGGCCTGAATGCCCTGAAGACAATCTTAGGGAACTGCCATGAGATAGCAACCCAAACAATGCGATAGCCAGAAAGAAAAAAAAAAAAAAACAGAAAGGCTAACACACAGCCTGGCCTGCTCACAGAACAAAGGATTGAGCGAATACCAAAGGAAAGCTAGCTGGCTGTGCACAGAAGGACAAAGAAGGGCACTACACAATGATTAAAGGATCAATCCTAGAAGAAGATATAACAATTATAAATATATAAATACACCAAACATAGGAGAACCGCAATGCATAAGGAAAATGCTAGGAAGTATGAAAGGGGAAATTAACAGTAACACAATAGTGGAAGACTTTAATACGCCACTCACACCTATAGATAGATCAACTAAACAGAAAATTAGCAAGGAAACACAAGCTCTAAATGATACAAAGGACCAGTTAGTCCTAATTGATATCTATCGGACATTTCATCTCAAAACAATGAATTTCACTTTTTTCTCAAGTGCACACAGAACATTCTCCAGGATAGAGCACATCCTGGGCTATAAATTTAGCCTTGGTAAATTAAAAAAAAAAGAAATCATTTCAAGCATCTTTTCTGATCACAATGTATTAAGATTAGATATCAACTATGGGAAGAAAAAATATTATTAAAAATACAAACATAGGGAAACTAAACAACACACTTCTGAATAACAATCAAAACACAGAGGAAGTGAAAAATGAAATCAAAATATTTATAGAAACAAATGAAAATAAAAACATGACAACCCAAAACCTATGGGATTCAGTAAAAGCAGTTCTAAGGGTAAGGTTCATAGCAATACAAGCTTACCTCAAGAAACAAGAGAAACGTCAAATACATAACCTAACTTTACACCTAAAGCAACTAGAAAAATAAGAAATGAGGAACCCCAGGGTTAGTAGAAGGAAGGAAATTATAAAAATTAGGGCAGAAATAATTGAAAAAGAAACAAAGGAGACTATAGCAAAAATCTACGAAACTAAAATCTGATTCTTTGAGAAGATAAACAAAATAGACAAACCATAACCCAGACTCATCAACAAAAAAAGGCAGAAGAACCAAATCAACAAAATTAGAACTGAAAGTGGAGAAATCACAACAGACAACACAGAAATACAAAGGATCATTAGAGACTACTATATGCCAATAAAATGGACAAATTAGAATAAATAGACAAATTCTTAGAGAAGTATAACCTTCCATAACTGAACCAGGAAGAAATAGAAAATCTTAACAGACCCATCACAAGCACAGAAATTGAAACTGTAATCACAAATCTTACAACAAACAAAAGCTAGGACCAGATTGCTTCACAGGTGAATTCTCACAAAAATTTAGAGAAGAGCTAACACCTATTCTATTCAAACTCTTCCAGAAAATTGCGGAGGAAGGCAAACTCCCAAACTCATTCTATAAGGCTACCATCACCCTAATAACAAAACCAGACAAAGATATCACAAAAAAAGAAAATGATAGGCCAATATCACTGATGAATATAGATGCAAAAATCCTCAAAAAAATTCTAGCAAACAGAATCCAATGACATATTAAAAAGATCACACATCCTGACCAACTGGGCTTTATCCCAGGAATGCAAGGATTCTTCAATATTTGCAAATCAGACAAAGTGATACACCAAGATAAAAAGCATATGATTATCCAAATAGACGCAGAGAAAGCCTTTGACAAAATTCAACATCCATTTATGATAAAAACCCTCCAGAAAGCAGGGATAGAAGGAACATACCTCAACATAATAAAAGCCATATATGATAAAGTCACAGCAAATGTTATCCTCAATGGTGAAAAATTGAAAGCATTTCCACTAAAGTCAGGAACAAGACAAGGGTGCCCATTCTCACCACTACTATTCAACATAGTTTTGGAAGTTTTAGCCACAACAATCAGAGAAGAAAAAGAAATAAAAGGAATCCAGATTGGAACAAAAGAAGTAAAACTCTCACTGTTTGCAGATGGTATGATTCTCTACATAGAAAACCCTAAAGACACCACCAGAAAACTGCTAGAGCTAATCAATGAATATAGTAAAGTTTCTGTATATAAAATTAATACACAGAAATCCCTTTCATTCCTATACACTAACAATGAGAAAATAGAAAGAGAAATTAGGGAAACAATTCCGTTCACCATTGCAACGAAAATAATAAAATACTTTGGAATAAATCTAACTAAAGAGATAAAGATCTATATATAGAAAACTATAAAACACTGATGAAAGAAATCAAAATCGACACAAATAGATGGAGAAATATACCATGTTCATGGATCAGAAGAATCAATATAGTGAAAATGAGTATACTACCCAAAGCAATCTATAGATTCAATGCAATTCCTATCAAGCTACCAATGGTATTTCTCACAGAACTAGAACAAGTAATTTGTATGGAAATGCAAAAAAACCTCAATAACCAAAGCAATCTTGAGAAAGAAGAATGGAACTGGTGGATTCAACCTGCCTGATTTCAGGCTATACTACAAAGCTACAGTCATCAAGACAGTATGGTACTGGCAAAAAGACAGAAACATAGATCAATGGAACAAAATAGAAAACCCAGAGATAAATCCATCCACTTATGGACATGACTGAAGTGACTTAGCAACAGCAGAAGCAACATGGACACCTTATCTTTAACAAAGGAGGCAAGAATATACAATGGGAAAAAAGTCTCTTTAACAAGTGGTTCTGGGAAAACTGGTCAATTACCTGTAAAAGAATGAAACTAGAACACTTTCTAACACCATACACAAAAATAAACTTAAAATGGACTAAAGATCTAAATGTAACACCAGAAACTATAAAACTCCTAGAGGAAAAGGCAGAAAACTCTCTGACATAAATCACAGCAAGATCCTCTATTTGCCCACCTCCCAGTGTAATGGAAATAAAGGCAAAAGTAAACAAATGGGATCTAATTAAACGTGAAAGCTTTTACACAACGAAGGAAACTATAAGAAGGTGAAAAGATAGCCTTTAGATTGGGAGAAAATAATAGCAAATGAAGCAACTGACAAAGAATTAATCTCCAAAATATACAAGCAGCTCAAGCAATTCAATACCAGAAAAATAAATTACCCAATCAAAAAATGGGCCAAAGAACTAAACAGACATTTCTCCAAAGAATACATCCAGAAGGCTAACAAACACATAAAAGGATGCTCAACATCACTCATTATCAGAGAAATGCAAATCAAAACCACAATGAGATACCATTCTTATTCTGGTCAATATGACTGCTATCAAAAAGTCTACAAATAATAAATCCTGGGGAGGGTGTGGAGAAAGGAGAACTCTCTTACACTGTTGGTGGGAATGTGAACTAGTACAGCCACTATGGAGAACAGTGTGGAGATTCCTTAAACAAACTGGAAATAGAACTGCCACAAGACCCAGCAATGCCACCTGCTGGGCATACACACTGAGGAAACCAGATTTGGAAGAGACATGTGTACCCTAGTGTTCATCACAGCATTGTTTACAATAGCTATAACATGGAAGCAACCTATATTTCCACTGTAGACGAATGGATAAGAAAGCTGTGGTACATATACACAACAGAATATTTCTCAGCTATTAAAAAGAACAGATCTAAATCAGTTCTAATGAGGTAGATGAATCTGAAGTCTATTATACAGAGTGAAGTAAATCAGAAAGAAAAACACCAATACAGTATATTAACACACACACACACACACACACACATATATATATATATATATATATATATGGAATTTAAAAAGATGGTAATGATGACCCTATATGTGAGACAGCAAAAGAGACAGAGAGGTAAAGAACAGACTTTGGACTCTGTGGGAGAAGGCAAGGGTGGGATGATTTGAGAGAATAGCATTGAAACATATATGTTACTATATCTGAAAGAGATTACCAGTCCAAGTTCAATGCATGAAACAAGGCACTCAAAGTCAGTGCACTGGGACAACCGTGAGGGATGGGATGGGGAGGGAGGTCAGTGGGGGTTCAGGATGGGAGACACATATACACTGATGTCTAATTCATGTCACTGTATGGCAAAATCCACAATATTATAAAGTAATTAGCTTCCAATTAAAATTAGTAAGTTGGTTAAAAAAATGATAGAATAAAAATTATGGAAATTCTATGAACTGGTAAAATTTATTATGGAAATTTTAGAGAATATTAGTAAGAGTATTTTGAGTTTTGCTATCCTCTTTTCCTTGGCTTTTCCATGTTTGATTTCAATCAACATTCTCCTGTAGGGTGTATTACTCTTCACTAAAGTTCATGTGTATTCACTAGCAGTCAAAGCATAATAATGGCATCTTGATCTCATCTATGTCCTTGATGCATACCACTGTATTTGTACTTAACCCTAAGATCTTGATGATAATAGTCAGATAAGGTCATCTCAACCCATAGATATCTCTTACCAGGAAGTCATGAAAACTGTAAAACTTGGCTGAAAACCACTGAACCCAATAGCTCAGAATGAAACAAGATATATGGACATTAAGAAGTATGTGCATCCAAATGCAAATTCTCTGTAGAGGATTCTGAGTTAGGTGCTAGCTCAGGTCTGCTAAGAACCTTGGGGGAGAACCCTTAGGCCTGTGTGGCATGGGAAACAGTCTATTGTTTGGGCCACTCTTGTCCTTGAGTTTCTGATCCTTTTCTGCCCATCACACTCTGCTTTTACCTCATGCCAGCCTACATAATTAAGTAATTATCTTGTTTCTGTGCCTTTTCTACCATTCCCATAAATAAATACCTCAGTTGTGATCCACTTGCTTGAAGTGACCATATTTGCATAAGGTACATGATTTATTCAATTTATTTATAAAGAAGTATTTTCTCCTAAACTTTTGCAAAATGCTGGCTGTTTTGATTCTTATATTGGGGTTCCATTTGTTTCTGCTGCTGCTACTGCTGCTAAGTCGCTTCAGTCGTGTCTGACTCTGTGTGACCCCATAGACGGCTGCCCACTGGGCTCCCCCATCCCTGGGATTCTCCGAGGCAAGAACACTGAAGTGGGTTGCCATTTCCTTCTCCAATGCATGAAAGTGAAAAGTGAAAGTGAAGTCGCTTAGTCGTGTCCGACTCTTCGAGACCCCATGGACTACAGCCTACCAGCCTCCTCCGTCCACAGGATTTTCCAGGCAAGAGTACTGGAGTGGGGTGCCATCACCTCCATTTGTCTTTACAAGTGCTCAATCTAAGAAGTTGACAAGGTGTAAATCAGGTTGTAAAGTTAGTGATTTACCTATCTCCAAGAGATACCTGCACTCTCAAGTTTAGTGCAGCATATTCACAATAGCCAAGACCTGGAAACACCTTAAGTATCCCTTGATTGACAAATGGATAAAGAAAATGAGATACATATACACAATGGACTTGTATTCAGCCTTAAAAAAGAAGGAAATCTTGCCATTTTCAGTAAAATGGATAGATGTTGAGGGAATTATGCTAAAGGAAATGTCAAAGACAAATACTCTATGATCTTACTTTTATGTGAAATCTAAAAAAAGACAAACTTATAGAGACAGAAAATTGATTGGTTGTTGCCAGAGGCAGGGGATGAGGGTATATGGAAAATGAATGAAGGAGTTCAAAAGGTCCAAGTTTCCAGTTGTAAGACACATAAGTTCTGGGATGTAATGCATAGTATTGTGACTATAGTTATCAATACTCTTTTCTATTTGAAATATTTTGTATATTTGAAAGTTGCTAAAGGAATTATTCTTACAAGTTATCATCCCAATAAAGAAAAAAAAATGGGATTATATGAAGGGATGGATGCTAACTAAATTTATTATGGTCATTATTTTGTAGTATATATATATATATATATATATATATATATATATCAACTAATTATGTTGTAAACCTTAAACTAATACAATGTTATAAATCAATTATATACCAATAAAACAAAAAATAGAATGAACTACCTTAGCGTAAATTGAAAATTAAAAAAAAAATATGGTGTTTTTGCTTCCCTGCTAAGTGTTTGTGTGTGTGTGCGCAGATACTCAGTCACTTCTGACTCTTTACAGCCTGAACTGTAGCCCTCCAGGCTCTTCTGGTCATGGAATTTTTCAGCTAGAATACTGGAATGGGTTGTCATTTCCTCCTCCAAGGGATCTTCCCAACCCAGGGATCAAATACATGTCTCTTTCATCTCCTGCTTTGACAGGCGGATTCTTAACCACTGAGCCAAGAAGCTAAGTGTTTAACTTGTCATAATAAAACACTCACTCTGTCCTAGACCTTTGGACATAACAATAACACAAACTTGACTTTACTGCTTCTCACATGTCCAGAGGAAACATTCTGTGGGGATTATTCTGGTAATGAGGAATGTGGGTTCATTCCTTTGTTTTTCCACCTCTTAATGGTGACAATTTATCCAGAAGGAATCTAGAAACTTTGGCGATTTTTTAGAGAAGCATGACTACATAGACCAACAGATGAGTGCATGGAAAGATTATCATAAAAAAGTTTATCATCTACAAGGGAAAACTGTCCCCATAAGACAATCCCATCATGCATCTTGTCAAAGACATGACAATAGGCTTCTTTTAAGAAATTATTGCACATTAATAAAATAGATGACTATTTAAAGAACTTAGATGATTTAATATTCATATAAAATACTAGATAAAGCTACTGGTGCACTTTGGCTGAGAACTGAGCGGGTAATGGGCAGAAGGCCAGAGGTCCCCGGGTGGCAGGATGAAATAAACTGCTAGTGATAGACTATTTTTTTTTCCTTTTCTATACAAAATCAAAAGAAGCTCTTTTGCTTTTTTAAATTCTGTGTTGATGACACTTGGCTCTACCTTGAGCTAACCAATGCATTTTTCTTATGGAAATATTTTTCTTAAGCCATGTTAGTGAAACTACATATTTGTTTGCAATTTGCCTTTCTTCAAAATTGTTCCACCACAGACTAAGGTTTATTTATTTATTTTCTTTTCACTAATCTTGGGCTGAAAATGGCTCAGTATTCCTTTCAATTGTTTTATGGCTGCAGGATGACACACCTCATGCCATCTTATCTCAAAAATGCATATCGTGGGAGAGGGGCCTGGTGACCCTCAACCTTGAGGTGCTTCCTCAACCTTGAGGTGCCTCTCAACCTTGAGGTGCCTCTCTTATCTGATTAACAGCTTTCTAACAGACATAAAACACCTTGTTGAAAACTGGCAAGGGGGCACTCTTTCTGTCCCCTTCTGATGTCTATGTCAGATGCTTTCCCTATCTCTATTATACTATAATAAAACTTTGCTATACAAAAAACTCTAAGTAAGCAAGTCTTGTCTCTGAACCCAGATCAAACCCTCTTCCAGAGGTCATGAATCCTGGTGTAATACATGGCTCACAGCAACAACCTTTCAGAATGACCCCCAAGATTTGGAAATAACAATATAGATTATTAATATATACATACATACTACAGGTAGAAACATCTTCAGCTGTAATGGATCAGGTTGCTAGAAACTTTCAGAATTAAGGTTGTTAGTGGAGGGTTTATCTGAGTCTGGAAATACAGGAATGGAGCTAGAAATATATGTCAGCTGTGCTCCCACCAAGTCCTGGCAGCTGCAATTTCAGGTCCATGGGCTTTACCATGTCTGAGAACCTCTGTGCCAACGCAACTTCAGGAAATGAGTGGCAGATTCACAGAAGTGAACCTCAGGCCCTGGATTTTACCAAGGTTATCTCTTGGCTTCATGAGTGACTTTTCCCCAACTTTCTTTTTTTTTTTTGCTCCGTGAGGGTAATACAAGTCTTCAAAAACAGATATCATCTTGTTAAGAGTCATTTGCAGTCAAAAAGCCCAGTGATTATTTTGTGGCTTTTAGCTACAAAGCTTATTTCAACGATCTATTTCTCATGGATCCATGATTAAAGCAAAAACTTCATGTATAAAAGGACTACTGAATGTTTTCTCCCAACACCTACCAAATAAAATTTTCTCAACCAAGTCACAAAATGGTGATAACCATACCCAGGAAAAATGCATCAAAAAATAAGAGTGGCTAAATAAACAAACATTAAAGAGTGAGATTGAAAAGATATATGTAGATAGAAGGCAAAGAGAGAGCAAAGAAATCATACATTACATAGTGGGAAAAGGGTTGTTCAATATAAAAAAGAAAACAGATAATCCAAACCAGGTATTCCAGCCCCTGATGTCTTTGGACATATCTTCTCCCGCAGTAGCCAGGAAATAGCAAGGAAGTTCCAGGAGGACAGGAGAATTGAGCTGTCTTCATTGTGCCATTTGAATCACGTCTTCACAAGGAGCTTAGTTCTTTCATTTGAGCATATCATTTCCTAAACATTGTGTATTAAAAATTTCTAACATTTATTAAGTATAACTAGATTAAGAGAGTAAAATACATACCATCACTACATTGGATTTAAAATCACTATATTGAATTATTCTCCATTTCTTCCCTTCTTTCCTTTGGCTTTTGATCCTGACATTCCGTCTATACCTTCTCTTCCAGGTCCAGTGACAATCATTTTTAGCTCATGGAGCCTTCCAATAACTTCTCTTTTATCATAATTTCATACACATTTAAAAATCTATGAGAAATATAAGCACAGAGTATTGATTGTATTGTTTCCTGATGGTTGAGTGTAGGTCAGGCCAGATGGAAGCAACTTTCATGCAAAATTCTGATTTAGAACAGTGCACTCAATGAAGCAACAGGCATAACAATGTTCCTTTTCAAGGAAACTGTCCACTTCCTGCTTTTATTTGGTTCTTCTTTCATATTTACCAAGAGAAGAAAAGAAGGATGGGAAGAAGTGAGAAGAGAAAGAAATGAGGGGGAGACAAAAGGAGAAAGATACAAAAAAAAAAAAAAAATTGATTACAGACTTATCTTGTTTCAGGTAAGAGGTCAAGTAAATCATACATTATACATTTAACTATCCAGCAATACTGAAAGACCATTACTGTGAGTATTTACCAGAATAAAAGACAACTTTACATGGGTTAGTTTATATGGCTATCACTTGGCTGTTGAGCAGCAGGTATCTGATTTCAGTCTGCCATTTGTTAATTTATTTACATATCAACACTATAAAAGATTTGAATGGTGCTGTTAAATATGGTAACCACTCATGGCTATTGCAATTTAAACTAGTTAAAATTAAATGAAATTTAGAGTGCTGTCCCAATAGCTACATTAGACACATTTCAAGTTCTCAAACTACCACATGGGCTGAGTAGCTATAGGAATGGACAGTGAGGTATAAAACAATCCTATCATTGTGAAAAATTCTGATGTGCAGCATTGGCTTAGAATGTAGTGATTTTTCATGGGTCAAAAATCATCTATTTCTATTGATTTTTGTGATGCTTACCAGTGTACATGTATTGTGATTTCCTACAGTTCTTTGAGGAAAATATTTCACTGGACAACAAGTGTCAATCAATCTTTGATTATTTTAATGCAGAAGAAAATTAATTCCATGACATTCAAGTCTAAATTCTTGGTAGACCTCTGCAAAGTGATTGGTGAAATTTATGGTCACAGCTGGTTTGCAGTTGTAAAACCCTATATTTTTTAATGCAAAATAGCATCTGTGCCTGCTAATTGGATACTTAGACACATACATAAATTGCCTAGGAATTAGAAAGGTATATTTCTTAAGTCCTGCCCACATCTTGCCATTTGGAGAATCATTGCTGGAATTCATTTTTCCTCCTTGTTATTCTTGTAGGGGGGTGGAAAAATGCCTTCTCCTTGTTATAAATAATGCCCATAGGGAATATATCCCTCCTAGGCTGCAGCCCATGGGGTTGCGAAGAGTCAGACATGACTGAACGACTTCACTTTCACTTTTCACTTTCATGTATTGGAGAAGGAAATGGCAACCCACTCCAATGTTCTTGCCTGGAGAATCCCAGGGATGGGGGAGCCTGATGGCCTGCCATCATGGGGTAGCACAGAGTCGGACACGACAGAAGCGACTTAGCAGCAGCAGCAGCAATCCAGGTTTAATCCTTTCTAGTACTGAACTAAATAAGAAACCACTGTCTGTTTTGGTAGCTGCCATTCTAAGTAAGTTTGAGTTCTGTGATCATTCTACCCATCTGGTGAAAAAGGAAAAATCAAACTGAAAATGCAGCAAGCAACCCTGTTTCAGGAGTTGGATTCAAATGCTATACTGCAGCCATAGAAAATCTGTGAGGACTAAGTCTTGAGTAACCTGGGTTTAGCATTTTAGTCCTTTGCTGGTCTTCTCTACTTTGCAGTGCAATGGGAACAATAGAATCTAAGGATATTCTGTTACAAGTTTCATGCAAAATTTTATTAAATTTGCACTCATCATTATTGTGAGCCCTAGAAAAGATGACTTGAGATCCGGAGTCTATAGTTCTCCCACCTGAGCAGATTGCTTTATCATTCTTCCATGCACTGGTAATTACCATTAGAAAGTTTGCTAACCTGGTACTGACAACTACAAACTGCAATCAGAAGGTGAAAAAGGCTCACTCACTCTGATCTGTGGTAAAACTGATACCAGCTATCTGGGAAGAAAAGAAACATAAGAAAGTAAACACCAAACTGCTGGTGCATCTGCTTTTTTATGTGAGCAGTACTAAGTGTGAAACATGAATGCAAAGCAAGAGAATGATTTTCAGATTTAATCCCTTTAGGGTAGAAAGCTTTGGTTGCTGTTTGAGGAGCCTTTTCACCTCAAGGTCACAGCTTGAATCCCATCTGGATTTATGTATAGTGTTTGCATTCAATTATTTTTGAGCTCTTTCTGCAGTATTGCCTCCTTGCATTGCATATATTGTTTATGCCCATTGGGCCTTTTGCACATTTGTCCTTATTCTTGTCTGCTTTTCTGGTTAATATGCCCCGATCTTTTAAATTGACTGATTGGTTATGATGGATGGGTTTATCTTCCTTCCTCCTTTCTTCACCAATATAATTAAGTTGAAATCAAGTTTCCTAGCCCTTGATAGTTAATAGAAAGCAACAACAATGAAAGAACACATAAAAATGACTGCTCCTGGAGTAAGTTGGTGTTTGATAGACCTTGGCACTTGGAAATACAGTTTCTGTCTCTCAGCTGTTTTCATCCAGTGAAGAAGGAGAATCAGCTGATTTTCTTTTTACCCTTTTACTGAATATTTATAATACAAATATATGGAAAATATGAAATCTTTACAAAAGGCCTCCATATACTTATTTAAAATATACTAGTAATTATTATTAATATTAGCAAATATTATTTATGAACTTATATAAAAGACACTTTGGGTGGTAAAAAATACTAGACTTCCCCTAATTTATTTATTCTTTAAATATACTAATGAATTTACTTAAAAACAAGAAACATACTTGTGCAAAATAAAAAGTAAAACGCAGAGTAATGATGACAAAAATGTAATACATAATAAATCCTTCACAGACATCTAGTGACAGAAAGCATGTTGTGGTCTGGGTTGATTAAAGAAGACTTCATACAGGAAGTAGATGTGAAGAATACACATCAGAAGAATGAGACAGGCAGAGAAATGAACAGGAATTGTATTCCAGAAAGTCAGAAGGTGAAAATATGTTGAAGGTGGGCTGTGGAAAAGGTGAGATGACTGTTGTGGAGAATAATACTTTGGTAGTGATATTTGAGAGGTTTGGAGAAGATTTGAGGCATCATTTGTTTGTTTGTTTGTTTGCTTACATGAGATCAGATCAGATCAGATCAGTCGCTCAGTCGTGTCCGACTCTTTACGACCCCATGAATCGCAGCACACCAGGCCTCCCTGTCTGTCACCAATTCCCGGAGTTCACTCAGACTCACGTCCATCGAGTCAGTGATGCCATCCAGCCATCTCATCCTCTGTTGTCCCCTTCTCTTCTTGCCCCCAATCCCTCCCAGCATCAGAGTCTTTTCCAATGAGTCAACTCTTCTCATGAGGTGGCCAAAGGACTGGAGTTTCAGCTTTAGCATCATTCCTTCCAAAGAAATCCCAGGCCTGATCTCCTTCAGAATGGACTGGTAGGATCTCCTTTGTAGTCCAAGGGACTCTCAAGAGTCTTTTCCAACACCACAGTTCAAAAGCATCAATTCTTTGGCGCTCTTCACAGTCCAACTCTCACATCCATACATGACCACAGGAAAAACCATAGCCTTGCCTAGATGAACCTTTGTTGGCAAAGTAATGTCTCTGTTTTTGAATATGCTATCTAGGTTGGTCATAACTTTCCTTCCAAGGAGTAAGCTTACATACACCTAGTCAATTCTTCCCTTCTTTGTCCTCATTCCCTTACTCCCCAACTAATAAAAGACAGTGAAATTAGGTCTGCAGTCCTTTCCACAGAATCTTCCACTTTTTGGCCCTGACATGCTGAGATGACCTTTGAAGTCTGAGGAGCCCAGCTGAGGATACCAGCAGGAAGAGAGAATCAAGCCTAACAGCTCTCGAATTGTGGTTTAGGGCTTTAATATTTTTCTTTACTTTTTTTATAGCCATCAATTGCCTTCTACAGATACTGAATTCACTTACAAAGTTAAAACAGAGAAAAAAGTGGAATGCATTGAACAGGAAATTCTTTTTTTTTGCTTGTTTGTTTTCCTCCTTTTCATCATTTTGTTGAATGTGTGCAAAACTCTATGAGTTTATTCAATTGAACCCAAACGCAAGTATAGGATTTGCCATATTGGACCAGCCCATTGGTCTACCAATGTTGCATTCTCACTGCCTCTGGCACAAGATGATACATGAAGCATTGGAGGAGAGTAAACTCCTCTATATACACACAGAAGGAAGTGAGTCAATTGTGCAGTGCAATATATGGGGAGAGTCTTAGCTGCTCCGAACAGGACTATATACGTGGAATATGGATTTAAAGGTGCCTAAATAGGGCAGAAGCTGGATCATTTGGAGACCAATTTAAACATTTCTTACCTTTAGAAATTGTGTCCAGTGTCTTTCTGATCATTCTCAATTATAAGAACTATTATTTATCTCACAATAATAAATTGAACTAGTGGAATCAAACTGCCCCATTGTAGGAAGATAAAAGCAGTACTCTATGATAACTGACACATTGCTTCTTTTTCTTTGGTGAAAACATAAATGCATTCAAAACTAGAAGTTAACATAATGCTTCAGGAACTGACACCCCATTCTTTTGGTAATTATTAAAAGGGGTTCAAGTCAGTTCAATTACTTAGTCTACTCACTCACTCAGTCATCAGGAAGAGATGATATTGTGTGGAAATCATTGATCCAATCTGAAAAGTGCTACAAAAACGGACCCCAAGGCAAAGGATAGTTGGGGAATTGAGGCACTAAGTTGCAGGTAAAAACAGACTGTCATACATATGGCAATATGAAATAAAACATGCATTCAGAGAAGAGAGGGGCCAATTCTAGATGAAATGAGATGGAACAAACACCATGCTTATATTTTCTTTTCAGAGGAAAATTTGAACAAAATAGAAAATAATTAATCTGATGTTTCTCAGAATCCCATATCTGTGTAATTTAAAAAATATTCTCAGTTTTAAAATAAATTATGAAGTGGAAATTGTGTTCAACTGTAAATAAGATATAGGTTCCTGATCTGAGTAATAACTTAACACAGATGTTTCTAATTTCATCAGGGATTTTTCAACCTGAAGTCCCTGCCCAGATCAGTTGATAATTGTTATAATAATTATGGCAGAGTCAGCTACATAAACTGTAGCACTTAGTATAAAATGAAATTTTAGGACCCCCAGTTCAAACAACAGTAGAAAAGTACCATTAAAGATATTAAAATATTAAGCTTTTTCCTTTATAGTACATGGTCTCTCTTTCAAGTTTGCATAGTGTGTTTTATTTGCCATTTAATGTCATTTTAGCTAGTGAAAGATTAACTGTAAATTATTAACAAAATTTTTATATGAGTTTACATACAGATATGAAAGTATTTAACTTGTATGTGGAATCACCAAATTTGTAAAATTTTGTATTTCAAGCATGTACATTTATATATATATTATTTCTACCAGAACAATGGAAATACTACATGAAGCTAATTAAACTGTTTGCATTTTAGTTTTAATGTTTGACCAAATACTCTCTACCTTCAGCTTAATAACAAATAATAAAGAATTGAAAAGAAAAGAACTATGGACTGTCTTATATTTCCCTTTCCTTCAAAGCATAGTTAGCTAATACACAGGGAAATAACTTGAGTAAGGAAGGGTGTAATGTGGATCCTGGATTTTTCATCGTGTTTAGATTGTAATTGTCTTCATTCTGCATTCAAAACATATTCTGGGTCAAATGGAAAGTGTAGTCTCTTGGGGAAGTGTGACCTCAGTTATTACTTTTGTATATGTAACACACTTCCTTTCAACTTTTAAGTATTATTGAGTTCTGTTTCACTTTGGGCACATCAGCATCATATGCTCTTGGTACACTGAGAATTTTAAACACAAGTGGTTGGCAAGAAATGTCGGTAAAGATACTTATCCCCAATATCTTATCTACTCGCAGGCATGCCCCAGTTTCCCACTGAAATTCAGTTATAAAAGTTTCAAGATAAAATTAATACTTCAAGATGGTGAAACCAGAGTATTAAGCCAAATACCTTTTCAGTTCAATTCAGTTGCTCAGTTGCGTCCAACTCTTTGTGACCCTTTGGATTGAAGCACACCAGGCTTCCCTGTGCATCACTAACTTCTGGAGATTACTCAAACTTGTCCATTGAGTCGGTGATGCCATCCAACAATCTCATCCTCTGTCATCCCCTTCTCCTCTTGCCTACAATCTTTCACAGCATCAGGGTCTTTTTCAATGAGTCGTTTCTTTGCCTCATGTGGCCAAAGTATTGGAGTTTCAGCTTCAGCATCAGTCCTTTTAATGAATATCCAGGACTGATTTCCTTTAGGATGGACTGGTTAGATCTCCTTGCTCTCCAACGGACTCTCAAGAGTCTTCTTCAACATCACAGTTCAAAAGCATCGATTCTTCAGTGCTCAGCTTACTTTATAGTCCAACTCTTGCATCCATACATGACTACTGCAAAAACCATAGCTTTAACTAGATAGACCTTTGTTGGCAAAGTAATGTCTCTGCTTTTTAATATGCTGCCTAGGTTGGTCATAGCTTTTCTTCCAAGGAGCAAACGTCTTTTAATTTCATGGTTGCAATCACCATCTGAAGTGATTTTGGAGTCCAGAAAATAAAGTCTCTCACTGTTTCAATTGTTTCCCCATCTCTTTGCCATGAAATAATGGGACAGGTCACCATGATCTTAGTTTTCTGAATGTTGAATTTTAAGCCAACTTTTTCACTCTCTTCTTTCACTTTCATCAAGAGGTTCTTTAGTTCTTCTTTGTTTTCTACCATAAGGGTGGTGTTATTTACATAACTGAGATTATTGATATTTCTCCCAGAAATCTTGATTCCAGCTTGTGCTTCACCAGATTGGCATTTTGAATGATGTACTCTGCAGATAAGTTAAATAAGCAGGGTGACTTTATACAGCCTTGAAGTATTCCTTTACTGATTTGGAACCTGTCTGTTGTTCCATGTCCAGTTTTAATTGTTGCTTCTTGACATGCATATAGATTTCTCAGGAGGTAGGTTAGGTGATCTGGTATTTCCATCTCTTTAAGAATTTTCCACAGTTTGTGGTGACCCACACAATCAAAGGCTTTGGCATAGTCAATAAAGCATAAATAGATGTTTTCCTGGAACTCTCTTGCTTTTTCCATGATCCAATGGATGCTGGCAATTTGATCTCTGGTTCCTCTGCCTTTTCTAAGTTCAACTTGAACATCTGAAAGTTCACGGTTCACGTATTGCTGAAGCCTGGCTTGGAGAATTTTGATCATTATTTTTCTAGCGTGTGAGATGAGTGAAATTGTATGGTAGTCTGAGCATTCTTTGGCATTGCCTTTCTTTGGGATTGGAATGAAAACTGACCTTTTTCAGTCCTGTGGACACTGCTGAGTTTTCCAAATTTGCTGGCATATTGAGTGCACCACATTCACAGCATCATGTTTTACTATCTGAGATAGCTCAACTGGAATTCCATCACCTCCATAGCTATGTTCGTAGTGATGCTTCCTAAGGCCCACTTGACTTTGCGTTTCAGGATGTCTGGCTCTAAGTGAGTGATCACACCATCATAATTATCTGGGTCATGAAGATCCTTTTTGTATAGTTCTTCTGTGTGTTCTTGCCACCTCTTCTTCATATCTTCTGCTTCTGTTAGGTCTATACCATTTCTGACCTTTATTGTGCCCATCTTTGCATGAAATGTGCCCTTGGTATCTCTAATTTTCTTGAAGAGATCTCTAGTCTTTCCCATTCTATTGGTTTCCTCTATTTCTTTGCACTGATCACTGAGGAAGGCTTTCTTATCTCTCCTTGCTTTTCTTTGGAACTCTGCATTTAAATGTGTATATCTTTCTTTTTCTCTTTTGCCTTTAGGTTCTCTTCTGTTGTCAGCTATTACACTGTGCTTTGTGTAATGCGTAGGTCCAAACACATAATAATGATATTAATAGAATGTCTAACGATGGCCTTGGCCTAGTTGTGTGATGAAGCCACTTTCTATGCATTGTATATTTAATGTTCACAAAAGCTCCATTTTCAGTTCAGTTTAGTTTAGTCACTCAGTCATGTCTGACTCTTTGTGACCCTGTGTACTGCAGCATGCCAGGCTTCCCTGCCCATCACCAACTCTTGGATCTTGCTCAATCTCATTCCATCGAGTTGGTGATGAGCAAATTGAAATTTTAAGATATTAAGCAGTGAGCTTCTAGGGCCTTATGACTCAAACTGATTCTCTGGACAGCATCATCGTCAGCTGAAGTTTGTTGGAAATGCAGGATCTTGGGCCCCAACATAGAGTTACTGAATCAGAATCTACACTTTCAAGAGATCCCCAGAGAAATACTGTGTCACTCTGATGCCAAGTGAAAGGGACCATAGTTTATCTTCTAGAGGAGGGACATTTTCTCCTCTAGCCCTCTTGGTCCTTTGGCTGGTTTAATAATTAAATTGATAAATGACAGATTAACAGGAGAAAAATAAGTTTAATTTTATATGTATGGAAGCTCCACAGGTATGAAACCTGAGAACTGAAACAGACTGTTTACATACCATTTTAGATGAATAATAAATTACTTTTGAAGGTTTGACCAAACAAAAGGGTTTGAGCTTGGATCAACCAGTTACTAAAGAAGGAAAAAAGTGTGTTTACACTTCCTCTGCCACAAATTTCCTTTCTTCAGTGATAAGGCTGTCCTCCCTCCTCCGGGCATAAATATACCTTCTCTCAGGATTTTGTTTCTGCCTTCAGAGGAACAAAGGCGTGTCAGACTGTTCTGGTACTAGATGTTTCTCTTGCTAAGTCATTTTAGTCATGTCCACCTCTTGCAAAATAATCAGTTTATTCCTTTGGAATATTTTGAAGTTGCCTATCTTGCGACACATCAATATCAAATTTCAGAGCTCAAACATGAAACCACCACTCCATTGCATCATATATTCCCTACCTGTGATGATGGGCCCAGTCACATGTTTTCAAAGACCAATCTAAACTCCATGTTGACTGTAATAACTGGCAATAACCACAAGCTTAGAAAATTCTACTAGGCTTTCCAGTTTTACAAGCTTTGGTAACATTTATGAATCACATCCTTATAGAACACAAAAATAATGTTGAGGGACACATAGGAAGAAATGTATTTCTGAGGTTAATGTAAAAGTCTTTAGAAGAAGATAGGTTTTGAGGTGGATTATTTTAGCTTGTTCAAGAGAAGTTGGGAAAGATACTTTCAAGAAACCTTTTCAAAAGATTAAGTTCCATACTGGATGAGCATTCAAAAGTTAGTTTCCAGTACTGGCAGTACCATAAATCTCCAGGATGGATAGATACCATTTTCCCCTCTGGATAAAATAATCCATATGCAGAGAAAGGAATTTTGTTGGGGGGAGGTAACCCACATCACTGCAACTTTATGTTATGCAGATAAATACTGAAGTGCCTATACGCAAAGTGAAGAGCTCTGTGTGTGGTAGTGGAGAGAATAATGGGGATGGAACACACTAGACCCAGCATCAGTGAGCCTCTGTTCTAGCAGATGTTTTGTTATTTAACAGATTATATTCTATATGTGAAAGCTTTAGAGATATTAACTTATTTCATCCTCACAATATTCCTACATGGGATATAGTATTTTTGTTATTTCAGTCTTACAAATAAGGAAACTAGGCCCATAGAGGTCAAGTACCCATTTCACATTCACACATGAGTGGGACTGGATTTCAGCGCAGGCCATCTGCTTCCAGAATCAGTGCTCTTAATTGTTACTCTATGCTGCCTCTCAGCCTTATTCACATCATTTTACTATGACCTGTGACAAAATAAAACTATAAGAGCAAGGTGTGGTGGACAAGAGGACAGGTTTGACACAAAGTTTTCATCAAATTGACTGAAAAACTGTTATAACAAGAACCTGAGATGTAAAGACCAAAAGAGTTCATGAATTTGTTTTCTAAACAGGTATAAAACTATATCATTTGAATATGTATTTTTTTCTTACAATAAAATAGTAAAAGGTATGGAGATAACCCTTTTTTCTGTTTTTCATCTGTACAAGTGTGCATGCATGTACATAAATGCATATGTGCATGTGTGTGTATATTTAATACCTATATCTTTATAGTTCACTACCAAGTAGGATGCATTTTTTCAACAATTTCAATGCAACTTATGAATTAATGCAACTTACATTCAACTCCTAATTCTTTGCCAGGAGCTTTACAAAGCAGATCTAGGGAAGAGATATTTAGTTCTCTAAAGTTCATTTTAGAAGCTATTTTGTTTAGTTTCATGAATTCTAAATCCTTAGCTTTAAATCAAAACAGAGAGTGCATTTTATTATCAGAACCCCAGGCAATGGTCAGATGACTCTGACTTCTTGTGCTTAGTTTCCAGGAAAGTTCTGGGGATTGATAAAGCAACCATCAATGGTTGTGACTTGCTTTACCCTGAAAGTATATGTAAACATAACTTTTGTGCAGAAGAATAAAATTGAGACTAACTGGATAGGGGGATAAAATATCCATGGACACCATTGTGCTTTAGCTTGCATTTCCTGTGAGTAGAAGAGTTTTTATTTACCATCTAATGTAAATCACTGCAGATGTTGACTACAGTCATGAAACTAAAAGATGCTTGTTCCTTGGGAGAAAAGCTATGGCAGACCTAGACAGCATATTTAAAAACAGCAACTTTACTTTCTCAACAAAGGTCTGTCTAGTCAAAGCTATGGCTTTTTCACTAGTCATGAATGGATGTGAGATTTGGGCCATAAAGAAAGCTGAACGCTGAAGAATTGATGCTTTTGAACTGTGGTATTGGAGAAGACTCTTGAGAGTCCCTTGGACTGCAAAGAGATCTAACCAGTCAATCCTAAAGGAAATCAGTCCTGAATATTCACTGGAGAGACTGATGCTGATGCTGAAGCTCCAATATTTTCGCCACCTGATGAGAAGAACTGACTCATTGGAAAAGACCCTGATGCCGGGAAAGGTTGAAGGTGGGAGGAGAAGGGGACAACACAGATTAAAAGGGTCGGATGGCATCACTGACTCAATGGACATGAGTTTGAGCAAGCTCTGGGAGTTGGTGATGGACTGGGAAGCCTGGTATGCTGCAGTCCAAGGGATCACAAAGAGTCGGACATGACTGAGAAACTGAACTGACTGATGACTGACTGATGTGGATTGAATAATGTACCAGAAAAATCATTTCCAACTGAAACTTCAGAACATGACCTTAATTGGAAATAAATATTTTGCATATGTAATTAGTTAAGATGAGATAACACTGGATTAATCTGCATCCTAAATCTAATAGTTGATGCTCTTACTAACATAACACTTACAGAAGGAGGAAAATATCATGTTCTAGTGTTTTGTAATGTGACACAGAGATATGCAAAAAAGGAGAAACCATGGGAAGACAGACAGAGATTGGAGTGATGCATCTTCAGTCCTTTGAATGCCAGGGACTGCCAGAAACCCCAAGAAGTTAGGAGACAGGCATGGGAAATATTCTCCATTTGAACTCACAAGAGTGAATGAACTAACCCTGCGGGCACCTTGATTTTAAATGTCTATTCTTTAGAGATGTAGAGAACACATGTCTATTATTTTAATTAAGCCATCTAGTTTTAGTGTTTTGTCATGGAAGCCCTAGGAAATTAATGCACCATAATTTAGTTGATCACCATTGAGTGTTGGTGATGTTGTTTTGCTAAACATAATTGAATTTGTCTTTGCCTCCCTGTTTACAGAAGGGATGTTTCATGAAGTCAGTTGTTAATTTTAACTTATTAGTCAATTTCATACAGTAATATTTACTGAGCCTTCTTATAGTTTAAAACTGAGTGGTGGGTTGTTCCCAGGGTGGACAGTGACACCTGGGTGGTGGATCAGCTCCATGGTAGACAGTGCGAGTGATGAGATCTGGGGGATCTCCACTCCTGGGCATTCTCCAACATCAGCTCCAGCCTTCCCAGGACCCCCTTCCAGCCACCTCACCAGGGCCTTTGCCTCAAAACTTGGCTGCAGATTGACTGACACCTGACGGGCAGTGAAGGTTTACATGCTCAACAAGGACAAGCAGTGGGTCAACCAGTACACCAGGAATGTCATCCACCTGCACTGAGCAGCTGAAAGCCACGTCCCTGCTAGTAGGGCCTAATGAAACGTGGTCCAATTGAGAAGGAAATGACAAACCACTAGAGAAGTGAAGGGCAATACACTTCAGTATTCTTACCTTGAGAACCACATTAACAGTGTGAAAGTGCAAAAAGATATGACACTAAAAGATGAAAACCTCAGGTCGGTAGGTTTACAATATACTACTGGGGAAGAGCAAAGAAAAGCTACATAAAGAAGGAAGAGGGTGAGCCAAAGGGGAAATGATGCTCAACTGAGGTTATACCTTGTGGTGAAAGTAAAGTCTAATGCTGTAAGGAACAGTATTGCATTGGAACCTCGAATGCTAGGTCTATGAATCGAGGTAAATTGGAAGTGGTCAATCAGGAGATGGCAAGAGTGAACATCAACATTTTAGGAATCAGTGAACTCAAATGGACTGGAATGGGCAAATTTAATTCAGATGACCATTATATCTACTACTGTGGGCAAGTTTCCCTTAGAAGATACGGAGTAGCCCTCATACTCAACGTGAGAGTCCAAAATGCAATACTTGGTTGCAGTCTCAAAAATGACAGAAATATCTCAGTACATTTCCAAAGCAAACCAGTCAACATCACAGTAATCCAAGTTTATGCCCCAACCCCTAATATCAAAGAAGCTGAAGTTGAAAGATTCTATGAACACCAATAAGATATTCTAGAACTAACACCAAAAAAATATTTCCTTTGTTATCATAAGGGACTAGAATGCAAAAGTAGGAAATCAAGAGATACATGGAATAACAGGCAAGTTTGGCCTTGGGGTACAAAATGAAGCAGGACAAAGGTTAACAGAGTTTTGCCAAGAGAATGTGCTGGTCTTAGCAAACATCCTCTTCCAACAACACAAGAGATGACTACATAGATAGACATTACCAGATGGTCAACACTGAAACAAGATTGATTATATTATTTGCAGCCAAAGATGGAGAAGCTCTATATAGTCAATAAGACCTAGAGCTGACTGCAGCTCAGGTCATCAGCTCCTTACTCCAAAATTCAGGCTTAAATTGAAGAAAATAGGAAAACAATAGGCCATTCAGATATGACCTAAATCAAATCCATCATGATTATATGTTAAAGTGATGGATAAATTCCAAGGACTAGATTTGGTAGACATACTACCTGAAGAACTATGGATGGAAGTTTGCAACACTGTACAGTAAGTGGTGACCAAAACCAGCCCCAAGAAAGACAGAAGCAAGAAGGCAAAGTGGTTGTCTGAGGCGGCCTTAAAATAGCTGACAAAAGAAAAGAAGAGAAAGGTAAAGGAGAAAGGGAAATATATACTCAACTGAATGCAGAATTCTAGAGAATAGCAAAGATAGTTAAGAAAGTCTTCTTAAGTGAACAATGAAAAGAAATAGAGGGAAATAATAGAATGGGAAGGACTAGAGATCTCTTTACAAAAATTGGAGACACCAAGGGAACATGTCACGCAAATATAGGCACAAGAAAGGACAAAAATGGCAAGGACCTAAGACAAGCAGAAGAGATTAATAAAAAGCAGCAAGAATACACATAAGAACTATACAGAACAGCTCTTAATGACCCAGCTAGCCATGAAAGTGTGGTCACTCATCTAGAGGTAGGCATCCTGAAGTGTGAAGTCAAGTGGGCCTTAGGAAGCATTACTACGAACAAAGCTAGTGGAGGTGATGGAATTCCAGCTGAGCAATTTCAAATCCTAAAAGTCAATGGTACTGTACTCATTAGGCCAGCAAATTTGGAAAATTCAGCACTGGCCACAGGTACAAAGGTCAGTTTTCTTTCAAATCCCAAAGAAGGGCAATGCCAAATAATGTTCAAATTACCATACAAATGCACTAATTTCATATGCTAGAAAGATTATGCTCAAAATCTTTTAAGTTAGGCTTCAACAGTACTTGAACTTACACCTTCCAGATGTACAAGCTGGATTTGGAAAAGGCAGAGGAACCAGTGATTAAATTGCCAACATACTCTGGATCATAGAAAAAGGAAGGGAATTCCAAAAAGCATCTACTTCTGCTTTATTGACTATGGTAAAACCTTTGACTGTATGTATCACAACAAACTGTGGAATGTTATTAAAGAGATGGGAATATCAGACCACATTACCTGCCTCTTGAGAAAACTGTATCCAGGACAAGAAGAAACAGTAAGAATCAAACATGGAAAAACAGACTGGTTCAAAATTGAGAAAGGAGTATGTCAAGATTGTATATTGTCACACTGCTTATTTAACTTATATGCAGAGTACATCATAGGAAATGCTGGGCTGGATGACTCACCAGCTAGAATCAATATTGCCAGGAGAAATATTAATAACCTCAGATATGAAGATGATACCACCTAAATGGTAGAAAGTGCAAAGGATCTAAAGAGCCTCTTGATGGAAGTGAAAAATGAGAATGAAAAACAATTGTCTTTAAACTCAACATTCAAAAAAAGAAGATCATGGCATCAGGTCCTATTACTTCATTGAAAATAAATGTTGAAAAAGTGGATACAATGTCAAATTTCATTTTCTTGGGCTCCAAAATCAATGTGGAGGGTGACTATAGCCATGAAATTAAAACAAAGATCCATACAGTCAAAGCTATGTTTTTTCCTATAGTCAGGTATGGATGTCAGACTTGGACCATTAGAAGGATGAGTGCCAAAGTAGTGATGCTCTCAAAATGTGGTTCTGGAGAAGACTCTTGAGAGCCCCTTGGACAGCAAAGAGATCAAATCAGTCCATCCTAAAGGAAATCAACCCTGAACATTCATTGGAAGTAGTGATACTGAAGCTGAAGCTCCAATACTTTGGCCACCTGATGCAAAGAGCCAACTCATTGAAAAAGACCCTGATGCTGAGGGCGAGAGGAGAGAGATTAACAGAGGGTCAGATAGTTGGATGGCCTCACTGACTCAATGGACATGAGTTAAGCAAACTCAGAAATATAATGAAGTGCAGGGAAGCCTGGAGTGCTGCAGTTCACTGGGTCGCAAAGTCAGACACAACTTTGCAACTGAACAATGATAACAATGACTTAAAAATTAAATAAAACAAATTTCTAAATTATGTGCTAATTTTTTAGCTGAACTATGGAGCTCAACACTAAGGAAATATTTTGAAAAAATAAAAAATGATTCCACTAGGACCATGACATATTTTATAAAAATGATATCCCATAGTATCATTTAATTGCATGAACGGATAAATTTCAGAGAATTTTGTAAAAATGCACACTAAGGGACTTGATCATACATAAAATCCTAAAATGTTTGCAACTGCTTGTAGATTATTATTGTTATTATCTGTCTGGCTTTCTATCATGATTAGCTTTGACATTCTCAAAATGTAAAGTATCTCTATGTATTTTTCAGCAAGTGTAAGACAAGGGGGCAAGAGGATGGTAGGTGACTGAATGGATCATGGTCCACCCCTGAGTTATTCAAGAAGAAGCTCTAGAGAGTACATGTGTGCTTGCAATGACCAAGAAGGAATAGGGAAGATATTCCTAGGGTGGTGGGTATGAAAAATACAGTGTGTGTGTGTGTGTGTGTGTGTGTCTGTGTGTGTCTGTGCGCGCACATGCACTGTGGATCTGACAAAGGATCTTCTTTTTAATAATTAATTAATTGCTCTTCATTGCTGCATGAGGCCTTTCTCTAGTTCTGGCGAGTGGGAGCTACTCTTTAGTTGTGATGAAGGAGCTTCTCATTGCAGTGGATTTTCTTGCTGTGGAACACAAACTCTAGGCACACAGGCTCAGTAGTTGTGACAACCAAGTAGGAGATTAGTTATCCTGCAGCCTATGGAATCTTCCCAGACCAGTTATTGAACCCATGTCTTCTTAACCACTGTACCATCAGGGGAGTCTGATCAAAGATCTTAATATTAAATGTTAATGGAATTATCTTTTACCCAGTTTACCACACCACCAGTTATTTGCTTCAGAAAGAATAATTTTTCTGTATACTTTGTTTTTACTTCCTCATCATTTCCTTTCCTACATATCATCCTATTGATTTTTTTTTTCCTATTTCTCTTTCTCTGTCTGAATTCCTACTGGGTAAATTCATAAGTTTTGTCTTTGGAAAACAAAAGACCAGAGTTCCCAAGACAGACCAATTGATTGTTAAATTCTGAAGAAGAGAAATGGACCTCATTTGTTTACAAGTTCACCTTGATGTAATGTGGGTATGAATGTTTGTGTGTGTGTATATGTGTGTAGAAATTGAGGGAGAGGTATGAGAGAGGGGAAAGGCAGAAAGAGAAAGAGAGCTGAGAGGGAGAAACCAGGAGCTATGGAAAGGTAGAACCAAAGGTACAGAACGAGCACAAATATCCAGAGATGTGCTTTGGACCTAAACTGCCCAGGAAGCAACATCTGCTGGATATCTTTGTAAATGTATAGGGAACGCTTAAACTGATCTACTGAAACATTTTGTGTTTTTGTTCCTATGAAAAAAGAAAAGAAAAATGAATCATAGTGTGTCTCTCTTTTCTTTTGGCAAAGCTAATTGTAAACACATAACAAAATATCTAAATTGCCTAGAAAAATCATGAAACCCCACCACACAACAGAAAATCTACCTGTGAAACAATGTTCTTCTCTCCTCTTGTTACACAGAGGCCTGCAGTCAGCTTTCCAGCTGTAATTCTCTTCGACACCACAGATATTAAGAATGTGAAGAAAATGCTCGAGTAGATTATAAATTATAGTGTGAGACTCGGTGAATTATATTTTCTAATAATTGGCATTATGTTAGAGGACCAAGAGGAGGGAAAAAAGTGAAAGCAAAGAGAATGACTGCAGAGAACCAAGGATTTCTCATCTCTTCTTAGTATTGTGCCAGTAGGAGCAAAAAAAAAAATTACTGAAGAAAGTAGAGAGAGAGAAAATGAGGGGGAGAAAGGAAGGAAGGAAGGAAAAATGAAACCCGAAGCCCATTTTTGGGTCAATAGTAATGCCTTGTCAAGCATCTGAGTAAAATGGACTAAAGGACAAAGAGATGCAGCTGGAGTGCTGATGATAAGGATGTGTCTGTCATGTAAGGGAAGCAATTCCAGTTTACATGGGATAATTGCAAATGGTACTTCTTCTTGAAGATAAAGAGGAAGAAAATCATATACGTTTACTATATAGTTACTGTCTCTAAATCTGCTTATTTTACATTAAATTACTATACTGCAAACTCATAGGTATCAGTGCTGTAAAGACTGAATGAAATCTAGGTTCTGCCCTTAATTAGCCTATTATATTGTTGCCCAACTTCTCTGAAACAGTTTTGCCTTACTGCCGACTTCACAGGATTTGGGGGATTACCTAACAAGATAATACATGGCAAAGCATTTTTTTTTTAATGTAAAACATGATTCCTCTTGGGATTTCAACACATCTTGAGAAATAGATGTTTTGGAGGATATTCCCTTTAACAAAAGAGACAAGATATTACTTTTTTATGGAGGCTTTGTGAAGTGTTAAAGCAGGGGCATAAAACATTTAAGGACTGAAAACACACTACTAAGGAGAAAAGGTATTTTTGTGAGTGGAGGTTGGGAGTTATTTATCTAGATTATTTGTCTACATAGTCAAACTTGCCCAAAGAAAGACTCTGCTTGTTGTGTTTACCCTGATACTATCAGAAAGCAAAGTGCATGCTATGCTATGCTATGCTAAGTCACTTCAGTCGTGTCCGACTCTGTGTGACCCCAGAGATGGCAGCACACCAGGCTCCCCCGTCCCTGGGATTCTCCAGGCAAGAACACTGGAGTGGGTTGCCATTTCCTTCTCCAATGCATGAAAGTGAAAAGTGAAAGTGAAGTCACTCAGTCGTGTCCGACTCCTAGTGACCCCATGGACTGCAGCCCACCAGGCTCCTCCATCCATGGGATTTTCCAGGCAAGTGTACTGGAGTGGGGTGCCATTGCCTTCTCCAAGTGCATGCTAGAAAGGAACAGATCCCTAAAAGTTTAGTAGTGTCCTATAGGGACAAGTACTCACTCCAACCAACTCCTGAGGTAAAAGGGAATCAGGATAGATGAAGCAGAGAAATAACAGGAGTTAAGGAGAGAATGAAAGAAAAAGAAACAAGTCTAGACGTGAGGAAAAAAGGACAATGGGGAAAAAATTGAATGGAGAAGCCAAGAGGAAGTGGAAAGATGAAGTCATATCAGAATCAGAGCACAAAATACAGAAAGAATTAAGGAAAACCAAGGCATTGATGCAGCAGTCCTATGCAAACATGTTCTCAGAGTAGTTAAGCATCAAACTTGATTTATCTTCAAAGTTGCCTTTAGCAGGGACTATTTTTCCCTGTGAGGTCCCTCTTAGATTTCCCAGTGGTTCCTAATGGACTTATTGTTCACTGTGAGGTCCCTCTTCAATTTCCCAGCAATTCCTAATGGACTGTTGTTCACTGTGAGATTCCTCTTCGATTTCCCAGAGGTTCCAAATTTCATCGAAAAGCCATTATAGGCCTGCGGAGGCCAGGGATGAACAGAAAGCCATCTCTGGACCATGTAGAAATCATTCCTTTACAGTTACAGCAATGTGTAACTCAACAGGAAAACTCTGCATGAGAGTAATGTGGAATGCCTGAATTCCAAGCTGATCCTTTTGTTCTGATTTCTTCTATTTCTGGACCAATAGACATATGGCTTTTTAAATGGTAGATTTCCCAACATGTATTAGAAGCAGTCAGGTGCTATAAATAATTAAGAATTCAGTTCAGCAACTGTAGTCAAGAATTTATGAGTTTCATTGAATTTTCTCTACTCTTCTCACTTCCCCTCCTCCAGCTGCAAACTTATACACTCTTTTCTCTTTTGAAACCTACTTATTTTCTCTTTAATAAAATGTCAATTAACCCCCCTCAAAAAAAAAAAAAAAAGTAAATAATAATTACAAAATATCCTATTAGAGGTGACCTCAGAGCCAAGGCTGTGTAAGCAGAAAGAGCAAAGCCACAACAAGAGTAATGTTCAGTCTGACATTCCATTTAATGGAACGTTAAAGAACACTTTAGCTCCCCAACGCCCATCTTTAGTTTGTCCTTTCTTCCAGAATTCTGCTTTAGTTTGGGTATCAAGTGACCATTTTCCCCTAGGAGATCTGAACGTTTACTCAGCCCCAGGGCATCCTGAATCACAGTGGTTGATCTAGATCTGGTCCCTTACTCAGCCCTAGGGATCCTGATTTCAATCTGATTCTGGCCAATGAGATATGAGGAGAAACATTCTGTGAATGTTTTTAGTAAGAGACACAGAAAAACATATATTTTCCTCATCTTCTAGATTTGGATGTAGTTGTAACAGCCATTTTGCAACCAAGAGGGACAAGTCTAAGAGCAAAAACTGACATCCTGAAAATGGAGGAGGCAATCTGTCTCCTTCATGATTAGGCATGGAACTTCTTATTTCCAAGCTTCCAGAATTCTAGGCACCTAAGACAATGAAATATGTTTCTATTCTACTTTTAATTGTGTATCTGTTATTACATCTAGGAATACTATAATACAAACATCTGCAATAGAATATAAAGATATTTTATCCTCTGAAACCAAGAAGCAGCAGGTAAGAACTTGCTACTGAGCTGTATTCACAGATGTGAAGGCAGGAAGCTGATGGGTGGTTATTAATAACTGCCTGGATTTTCTTTCTTAAGTGTAAGATTTTTTGATGATGGAGATTAAAGTAAGGTTTGGTAGTTTGTGGACTTGTGAGGATGATGGTTTTTCAGGAAAACTACTAAGAGAAATGAGAAATGCTATCAAAAGGATTGGTAGAGAACTGAAGTTCCAGTCAGGAACATGGTTTGTTGGCAACCCTACACACTATAGCAACAGGCTTTCTCAGTGACTGTTCAGTAATTTGAGCAGAGGGGCTGAGAAGATAAAAGAAGACTGGCTTAGTTTGGAGAGTTTCCCCAGAAGAGTTGTCAAAAATGTAGGGAGAACATGCTGACTTAAGTCCCGGTGTCATTTTTACCCTAAAAGGAAGATAGGTTCACCAACAAGGGTTCTCAGTCTAATTTGTTAAGTCTGACAATTCTTGCGCTAAAGACTGATAAACCTGAAAGAAGTCTTTAGAAGTCACCAAGTTCATGTCTACATTTATAAAGAATATTAAGAACTCCCCCATATATAAATCTTTGCGCTCTTTTCTCTAAATGAAAACTTTTATATTGGAAAGAGAAGAGCATTTTTAAGGAAGAGAGATATCATGCAAAGTTTTCTTATCCAAAATAAATGAAAGTCAAACTTGTTTGGATAAGAAGGTAGATGTTATGATGACCCATTCCACCTGATTAGCATTTATATTTCTCTTCCTTATCTTTATTGGCCCCCAGCCACCTCCTCTGAATACAAGTGCCCCAATGAACACAGCTTCAACGGAGACTAAACAATAAGCTTAAATTAATTTGCTTGGTCAGGCTAGCAGTTCAATTTAAGTTCATTTTTAACAAGATCAGTCTTTTAAATAGAATGGATGACTGTTTACCTGTTATAAATCAGGAACCATTACTGTTCACTGCTCATGTTATTTCATTGTTAAACATCATTTCTAACTTTGTAATGGTGGATCCCACAGGTAACGACTATTTACCATCTATGCTGACCTGGGATTATGACTTTCCATTTTTCTTCATTCTTTAAAAGATAACTTCTTTTAAAAAACTAGTAAAGATGGGTATTTTAATAAATATTTCAAGATAAAATATGGAGGAATTTAGCCTACCCATGGCATAAAATTTATTGGTAATTGGAATGCAGGACTTTTCTGTAAAGAGTAATCTGTTATTTTGTCAAAATTGATTTTTAAGAAGTTAATCTTTTTAAAAAATACTGAACTATTGCATTGTATCTACTTTATTTGCAACAACTGGTTTCATTGACAATTGAGGAAAAGATATCCAGAAATGAAGAGTCCATGTAGGTCTACTCTGGTTTAAATATTTTGATTATCTGTTTCAGATCATAGAGTTACATTTTGGGTTTAGAAAATGTGGCCACAAAAATAATGAGTATATTATGGATCCAACGATCTAGAGTAACGGCCAAGATGGAAAATGTGGGAATTTACCCTTCTTCCATAAAAACACAACAATAAAGTTTCCTTCTTTTTAATGTTTATCAGGATCCCATTTACACACTGCTTACAAACACATCTACCTATACATTTTAATAACTCAAAGACACAGACTTTGGATTCCACACTAGGGTCAATGTCCCACTTCTGTTTTCGAAAAAAATATCCATCTAGTTTTTAAACTGAAGGACTCTATGAAGCTTAACATCAGTAGTTAATGGGCTCAGCAGCTCACAACCAAGTAGGCCTGATTCCTGACCCTTCTTACCCATAAGAACTGAATCCTTAAAACCTGATTGAATGAAATCCTTACATTATACTTTAGCTCCCTTAGCACAAAGCTTTGCTTACTTTTTAGAAAAATATCCTGTTCATGAGCCTCACTCTCCCTAATTGAGGACAGGTTATTTGCATCCTGTTTGTAAATGCTAGTCTGCCTAGACCTGCTTCTATTGCAACAATCTGTATTCATGCATTCATTTATTCATGCAAAAATATCTATAGAGCTTCTACTATTTGCTAGACACTGTTGGGGCTGAGCAGAGATGAGAAAAATGGAAATGGGCCAAACATCACAGAGCCTCTACTTTCTCCATTGACCTTTCTTTGATCTCCACCTCTAAGACTGATTTTAAGTAAGTAAGTTGAGTGTCCTCTTCCCTGAAGTCTCTGACCCAACTTCCCTCAACTTAGTGGATCATAAAATGTTAGTACTAACAGCATTGTTGCCCATCTTGCTGCATCCTCACTGATTTTGTCAGCCTACAGAATCATTTCCTCCACTGCCGTTGGCCCATACAAATTGTTTTATTTTTCAAACTGATGAAGGTCTAGTCAAACCTCAGCCTTATTCAAAACAAGCCATTTGTAAGAGATCTGATGGTAAAATGCTTCTCATTATTTTTCTTACATATTTTGGCATTTAACAGAGAAGGCAAATAAAATAAAATAGGTAAATAAAATAAAACTTTTTGTTACTAGGTAGTAAAACTCTCCACAACTGAATATTCAAGTTGTTCATGGATCAGCAAACATCCCAGATTGTCTGTAACTGAAAAAAAAAAAAAAATTGGCACATTTCTATTAAAAAACTTTCCCCTTCATGAATGTTTAAACAAATTATCATGAACAAGAGTCAGTGATATGCATATCAAAAATGATTTTTAAAGCTGAAGTCAGCTAAAGCATGGGGAAACCAGTGTGCTGGTAAGTATTCTTTCTCAATTTCACACCAACAATTTCCTTAGTTCCCATTTCCCCCTTTCAAGCAAGCACTTTGTCTTTTATCTTGGATGCTTTTAGAGCTTTGATTATTGCTAAGCTTTGCGGGTTTGCTAAAAACCAAGGTTGATTTTGCATGACTTTCGCCAGATGAAACTTGGACATTGTGTTCCACTAATTAGTCTATGGCTCTTTAACCAGTAATTAATGGTGTCCCATAGACATCTGTTAGAGGTTTCAGTTGAAGTGTGTATCCAGTGAGCTCAAATCTACTTGCATAACTGTAGTGGTCCTCAACCAGTTATACAGGAAAAAACTATCAGTTCCATATTCAGTTAAATCCATGACTTTGAGCATTTTTGCCTTGGTATCCTCATCTTTAAATGGAGCACAATGGCATCTAAATTCAATTATCCTAAAGTATCCTTTTTTTTTTTGTCCTTACTAAGTAGCATAACATCTATAGCCATAGCTTAAAAGACTCAGAGATCACACATCAAAGTATGATATATATGCAAGCTTAGGGTTTCTTTGGGCACTATACTAATAGAAGGAATTTATGTATTCTTGGTTCCAGGGCATGCACATCCTCTGGGATCACAGAGACTATCCATTTGTATTTTCTTTAAATAACAAGAACGATCCTCCTCTCCCCTGAGATTTGGATGCTGGAGACAGCATCTTAGGATATTGCAGACTGAGTCTCAATTAGCCTGGGACTTCCATATTTAAAGGGATCTTCTTTCCAGGAAATATGTACTGAGGTCACTGCTCTCTTATAAATCTCATTACATCCAGTTTAGATAAATAAAAAGAAAAAAAAAAAGGAAGGAAGAAGGAGGGAAAGGAAAGGAAAGGGAAAAAGAGATGGAAGGAGATAAAGTAGGAAAGAATATTAGAAAGAAAGGTAGAAAAATAGAATGGCAAAAAAAAAAAAAAAAAAGTCCTTACCTCTGAGTCTTTGGGGAAAGTATATGAATGAATGGAGAAGGCAATGGCACCCCACTCCAGTACTCTTGCCTGGAAAATCCCATGGACAGAGGAGCCTGGTGGGCTGCCATCCATGGGGTCGCACAGAGTCGGACACGACTGAAGTGACTTAGCATAGCATATGAATGAACAGCTTACGCAACCACAGTTGCAGCCAAAATTATCCTGCCATATAAATAAAACAATTTTTGATACCCTCTAAATTTCTTCTACTTTCCTCCTTGCCTTGATTTCGTTTGTTATGATTTTGTCTTGTCATTAATTAAAACTATTTCCCCTAATTCCTCTTGAATACCTTCTTACTAAGTGAGGAGAGACTTCTGCCTCATCTTGACATACCAAATAGTCCTTAGAGTTGGCTAAGTCTGTCCCTAAAATAGACAGATGAGAAAGTAAAAGTAGCTGGTGATTGATAGTGTCAGAACTCTTATCTTCTCCCCCATATATATCACTGCCTCCACCCCACCGACCCCATTGGACTATCTCCCCATATTTAAATGTTTGTCATCTTCTGTAAAATGTATGGAAAAGTCAACCCATAGTGTATGTTCAGAAAGATAAAAATGGTGTTCAGGTAAAAGGAGGATCAATCTTATGTTAAATTAAGTCAGAGAGGAAAAATATTAAAATTTGGAGCAGAGGCAAAGAATAAAGATATGACATAAACACCTCAAGCCTACAGAAAATAAGCAAAGGGCTTATTCCTTAAAATTCTCACAAACTCAATGTCTTTAAGGTTAGTTGACTAAAGAAACTTTTGTATTAAGACAAAGGTTTCTGGATAAAGTTGTCTTATCTCAAAAAATTCATTTGTACTTTGAAATCCTTTCTTTCCCTCCTCTCTCCCTCCACTTCTTTTTCCTCTTCTTTCCCCATATTGCACAAAGTGCACAATTTCAGAGAGAAGAATCACCCTAACTACTTTGATTTCATTAAAATCATGACGGTTGAGGACAAATTTTAATACCGTTAATGTTTAAAAGTTACAAAAATTGATTGCCTGTTTTACTCTTCATTTCTGTTTGATTATCCCCTTCCTCCAGAGATAAGTATTATAAATAAATACAGATTTAATCTCCAGAATCAACCAGCAAGGGGAAATGTGTGGTTCGCGTGAATGGAAGAAAAGATAGACATAAAAAAAAGAGATCTCTCTCCCGAACAAACCTTTCATTTCCAAGCAGAAATAATTACAGTGATGGTCAGTGGGGATATTTGAGCAATTTACAGAGGTATAACAGTGGTTCCTATCAACACAGTTTTATATTCAGGGCAAGGCATAGAACTCTAGGTCCTGAAGCATTGCCTATAATCTTTATTTCATTTTTAGATGTTATGCTGTAATAAAATGTAAAAAGGGAATACATAAAAAGTTATAGAGGTGGGAAAAAACATGGTTTGAAGTTGTATGGCATTTCTTGACAGGGCATGTTCCTAAGGATATGCAGAGAATAACAAATGCCATTTGAAATAAGTACACTAGAGATCTGAAACTAGATTGAAAACCCAAGTCAATTTTCCTGAGTGTCATTTGATTAGCTTTCTTATATAGAATGGAGGTTTAAACAATGCTGGTATTCTGAGTACAGAGTTGCTTGGGAAAACAGTGAGAAATGGGTTCCTCCCACCAATTTCTTTCTGATGGCTTTACAACATTATCTTTTCACATTCTTCCTGTGTTTTTGCAATAATCCATAAATGAAGCAATGTCAGAGAAAATGTGATTGATTGTGGGGAAGCACACATGCACATCCACGTGCAGTAAGTTATTTTTCTATTCCCTTTCCAATTTGTCCCAGACTTGCTTCAGGCAAATACCTGTAGCCCTATTGCAGGTTTTTGGTGGGAAGATAGAAACAAAGTTCTCAGGCTTGAGGGCTAATCTTTGCACAGGTAACAAACAACTCAATTGTGCCCGGTGGCTATTTTCACATCCAGAGGATTTTCTCTTATTTTAGCCAAGATGTTTATTCTGTTTTCTCAAGACAGTTTGGAAAGGAGGTCTAGATAGTGTCTAACAATTAGGTTTAGTATATATTTCCTATATCATTTTCCAACCCTTTCTGTTTTGTCTACATTGGACAGAACAGAAAATTTGTGCATTATCATGACCATGCTAGCCTGTAATCCAGGTGTAAACTGCTGTTTTTATTATTACTTTAGTAGGCTCTGCCTTCTATTATATATACACACACACACACACACACACACACACACACACACACATATACGTGTGTATATATATATATATATATAAACACACACACACATATATATGTATATATAAAGTATTATTCCCTTTACTCTGGTTTCCTCCCCAAGAACAATCTGCCTCTACTTACATGCAATATTTTGCCCTCTGAAGTTATCCATATCTCCTTGTTTTGTAGCAACTACATTCTGTTCCTGCCTTCAAAAGCTCTTACACCATCTGATTAATTTGTTCCTGTCCCTAGGAACCCTGTTCTGAAAGGACTGTTCTTGGGTTCCTAAACTTGAAGAATGTGCAAGATGACAGTGTGTGTCCACATCTCAGAAGCTGAGTTCTGACAGTCTAGGGATATACATTGTAAATCAAGTTTAACTGTTTAATGACCAATAGTCTATCTGTTATTTCAGTCTTCTATAAGACATTTCAACTGCTGACAGCTCTAGGCAAAAGATATTTCATGAGACAGACACTTTTTGAAGCATTTTATTTTAGCCCAATGAATGGCTGAATATGTTCCTCAGACTAAGGGACTTTAATCTTTATCTTAGAGTCACTGTCCCTTAACAAGCACCTAATAAAGCCTGAAAATGCACTGCATGTGTTTCAAACACCCAAGTTTTTCTTAGACTGTGTCAGATCTTAGACAGTACCTTGTCCTTCTTTCCCTCTTTTTATGGCAGATGCTCCTGAACTCTGACAAGCAATAGTATTCTTGATATTCTTGACCAAAATGCTGTCACCTCACTCACACTGAATGGATATTTCAAAAGGATGTGGAATGACAGCACAGTTTATGGAGGGGAAATCGATGATATCATATTAACATAGATGTCCATTTGAAAATGACTGAACTGTACACTCAAATGAAGGCTTTGTGGGGAAGGGTGGATTTCTGAGTTTAAAGTGGTAAATTGAATTGGATAAGAGTGTTTGGATTACCCTGGAGTGAAACCTCCAAAGTAAAATAATTTATTTGATGAATTTGGCTATGTCTCCTGAATTGATTCCAAAATAATCTTTCAATTTTCCATTTTATTTTAATTATGTACAAAACTAAAATGCAATGAGAGGGTCTGTATCCCTTTACAATAAATTTGCCATGGATACTCTTTATAATTAGCACAGCCTCCCTTATTTATGTGAACTGTGTCATGATTCCCAAACTCTGATAATACCAAAATCAATTGTCCATATGGCTTGTTTAAGGATGCTTAAGTTTATTGATATTTCCTTTAAATACAGTGTCTCCATTTCCCTGTTTTCTTTCTTATGACACCTGGATTTTATTTCATTGATGCAATTTCTATATTAATCTCTCCATTACCATGATCAGATTATAGTTATGACCCCCAAAGGGAAAAAATAAATACATGCATGCACACACACACACAATTCTCCCAACATCTACTGACATTTCAAACACACATAATTTTTTATTGTTAATCAGTCTCAGGCTGGCCTTGCTAAGCTACCTTTTAGCTGACACCTCCCAGTCTATTTTCCAATATAGATTATAAGGCCATGGGGAAGTAAATGTTCCTGAGTTGAAGAGGTTTCTGGAGTTTAGTTAAGCTATAGGTAAACCACTCATAGATTGTCTCAAGCCCATTCACAACCCCTCTTACTTTTGTAGTCTTGTTTATAACAAAATTGCACCTCCTTCAGTTTTAACCTTGCAAGCAAAAAAGGCAAGAATTATTAGAATTTCTTCACTAATCATTCTGTCTTTTAGCAACAATTCTGAACTATTCTTCTGGAGTGTAAGTCCATGGGGCTGGCCCCTGACCCATTGCTAGAAAATATTTAATGAAAGCAGAATCAGAGATGGTGTTACATGGCAGCTTAGAAAAGAAAACGACACATCTAATAACCAACAGAAATGGCTAGTAATTAGCTGAAATGACAATAATTAACAGAAATGACAGGTCTAATAAATTTTCACTTAAGTGTTGTCATATGGCACTTTGGGTTTTTAGCTTTCCATTTTAAATATTAATCTCAATGGAGCTTACTTTAAATGAAAAGTCATATCAAGTATGGAGATGGAAATAATTCTGTACACATACTCCATAAAATTCTGTTTTATCAATGTCACTTATAGTGTGATCACTAGAGACTGGATTAAGACTTCATGTTGTTCCCCTAAAATATATATATTATTTTACTGTATACCTCATTTATGTAGCTCAAAAATATTCAGCCAAAGGGAAACATTCAGCCACAGGGATCATAGAGAAAGTGGTTGTTTTTAATTTTCTTTGATATCTTCAAAGATAAGAAAGTATTACCCCTCCCTTCTTTACCCCTCTTCAGCAATAGACAAAGAAGGTTAAATCTTATTAGCATGTCCTATATAGCTAGCTGTAACCTAAGTGACCTGTCATGGCACTAAATGCCTACTAGAACTTTCTCTGTACTTGCAAGATGGAAATTTTATGCATCAATGCTTTTATGCATGCATCTGATTTGGGAAGTTCACCGCTTTATGGATATGAACATTGTGATCATGTAAATTGATCTGCATAATGGGATTTTGTGTGTGTGTGTGCATATATCTATATGGATATGGATGTATGCAAGTGTATTCTAAAAGAAAATGTAATACATGAAATGTTAACTTTAATGATATGAAATGCATTAAATTCAAACTACCTTGCATGTGTATGCAGATGCATTATGTCTCTATCATTGCGCTCTGTGGGAATTTAAGGTAGAAAAAATAAATTTATCATATACTCTGATGTGCTATGCTAAATGAGAGTGCAACATGGCACTATTCTAAGCAATAATAAGCTCCAAGGAAACCAAGACTTATGAAGCTCTTTGGGACAATCCTTAGTAAAACTACAATAAAAACGACATTTTATTCAGGGACACACAGCTCCTCCTTTCAGGTACCCTGACTGAGCTCCTTTTGTCTCTAAACTAACATCTACTGGAAACCAAGATTTCTACATTTCAGAGTTCTGATAACCAAAAATATTACAGTAAGTTCTCAGCTTTCTTCTCACCAAAATTCACCATTGAGTTGCATTTCTTCAAGCGCTAATAGATTTAGTCAGGTAAACAAAATGAGTTAAAGGATAAATTCCTTAAAAACTTATCTTTCTCAGACAACTGAGTACCTTAACCCAGATAATAAGCAAATTATCTTTAATGAAATTTGTTTTGGCAACTCTAATCCTTGAAATTAATTTCAGTTGCATTCCATATATTTATCATCATCAAAACTGCCTTGTGTGTTTTATAATGGCCTAAAGCAATTTGATTGTTCATTCTTCAAAACCGAATTCAAATTCCCCGCCTTTCTATTTGCCATTAGCAATATGGAGTACATATCAATTCTTATTTAATAATGATGGAGGTGATACTGATAATCTGTAAATAGTTGGCCTATAAATTCATTTGTACTACATGCCTACTCATCACATTAACAAAAAAGATAAACATACAAGATACAAGATAAAATTTAAAAATTAAATAAGAAATTAGCAGGCTTGAGCTTCTTTCCAGACCTACTAGTTATCCAGATAGCAACATAATTGTAAAGCCAGTAGTTCTGTGGGATTCACACTTAGAAAATCTAGTTGTCTTTTGATCAATAATAAGTGTATGTATTCAATCACTTTGTTCCTTTCGCAAATGTTTATCTCATATCATTATTATTAACGAAGGATGACTAAGAATCGGTCTTTGTCCTCAGTTTTCATTTGTAACATATATGTATATAGTATCATCAGCAATAAGAAAGAATAGCAGAAGGATCGAATGGTATAGTTACTTGTAATTGTAGTGTCAGCCCAATAATTATATAGATAATATTTGAAACTACAAACTCTATTTAGAGCAGTGCTTGTGTATAGGGTTTGGCGGTGTCTCCCCACCTTCAAAATTCAAGTCCACTTAGAACCTTAGAATGCAGTTGACCCTAAATGTAATGACTGTTATCCTCAAAAAAAGGCCATATAAAGTCACACAGAAAAGAAAGCCATGTGAAAATGCACATAAAGATTGAAGTGATGTAGCTACAAGCTAAGGAACACAAAGGATTGTCAAGAGACAATAGAAGTTAGAAAGTGACAGGAAAAAAATCTTCCCTAGAGGCTTTAGAGGAACATGGCCCTGTTCACAGCTTAATTTTGGAATTCTAGAATTCAAACCTGTGAGAGAATAAAGTTCTGTTGTTTATTAAATTACCTAGCCTGTGGAATTAATTATGACAGCCCTAGGAAATTCATATAGTTCATGTCTGCTTTTTCGTACATCTGTTGATTTTGATAAAGGTAGAGAATATATTCTTGCCCAGCAAATATTTAGTTTAGCAATAGAGATGGACAGGGCTTCAGTTTAATATATGATCAACTCAGAAAACATATTTGCTATGATATATATGAGTGTGTGAGTGTTTGTGTATGTGTGTGTTGTTGTTGCTTAGTCATATCTGACTCTTTTGCAAACCCAGGGACTGTAGCCTACCAGGCTCCTCTGTCAGTAGCATTTCTCAGGCAAGAATACTGAAGTGGGTTGTCATTTCCTTCTTCAGGGGATCAAACCCAGAGATTAAACCTGCATCCCAGCATTGGCAGGGAGATTCTTTACCACTGAACCCACATATGTGTATATATATATATGTGTGTGTGTGTGTGTGTGTGTGTATAAATATATATATATGTATATGTATGTATATATATAATAAATTTATTTTTTTAATTATTTTTTCATGTTTAGGTGTGCTTAGATGTAGATCATGTCTATTAGGGGCTTCCCTAATCTGCCTAAAGAATTCCTAAAGAATCTGCCTGCTATGCAAGAGACCCAGGGAATGCTGGTTCGATCCCTGGGTCAGGAAGATCCTCTGGAGGAGGGCATGGCAACCCACTCCAGTATTGTTGCCTGGAGAATCCCATGGACAGGGGAGACTGGTGAGCTACAGTCCATAGGGTCACAAAGAGTCCGACACAACTGAAAGCCACTGAGCACTCACACACACGTGCATGGCTGTTAATCAGCAGAGAGTGGATTAAGTTGCCATAATAGATCTCAGTGTTTTAAAACAAAAATTGTTATTTTTTGCTTATGAGACATATCCATTCTGTAAGGATAGGAGACTCTTCTTTGCTTATCCTCACTCTGAAACCCTGTTTAAAAGGGAAAGAGGTCTGAAGTGTCTAGAATATTGTACTTACACTTATAACCTGCTGGAAAGAACAGTATATATTATTTACTCAACTTAGAGACCAAAAAGAATGGTCCCACTATGATCTCAAAGGCAGAAAGAAAATAGAACGAAGAGTATTTCTAAAATGATGAAGAGTATGCATAATCATAGCATCATGTGTTGTTACTCTTTTACTGCTTCATACTTTTATGCTGTAGTACTCAAATTTTGTTGGCTGATGCCCTGGTGGATTGTATTTGCCAAGCTAACTAATCAAGAAGCATACCTCCAGTCTCGGGATGAGATCAGTTTCTATTTTGCATTTGCTTCCCCCAAGAAGCAGCACAGAGGTAAAGAATCTACCTATGATGAAGCAGATGCAGGGGATGTGCATTTGATCCCTGGGTCGGGAAGATCCTCTGGAGGAAGAAATGGCAACCCACTCCAGTGTTCTTGCATTGGACATGACTGAGCACACAAGCCTGTGATTCTACCTTCCTTAAAGCGGAATTAAATTTGGTAATATAGTACCATTATGAGAAATATCAGCAGAAATTCAGAATATCATAAAGAAATGTGATATATATTGTAATAATCTTGGTATTTTTTCTCATTCTTTGCATTTATTACTGCATTTGGAATTTTGAAATTATTGTTAATTTTTTTAAAAAGATGAGCAATTACAGTATACTAATGCATATATATGGAATTTAGAAAGACAGCAAAAGAGACACTGATGTATAGAACAGTCTTGTGGACTCTGTGGGAGAGGGAGAGGGTGGGATGATTTGGGAGAATGGCATTGAAACATGAATAATATCATATATGAAACAAGTTGCCAGTCCAGGTTCGATGAACGATACTGGATGCTTGGGGCTGGTGCACTGGGACGACTCAGAGGGATGGTATGGGGAGGGAGGAGGGAGGAGGGTTCAGGATGGGGAACACATGTATACCTGTGGTGATTCATATTGATATTTGGCAAAACCAATACAATATTGTAAAGTTAAAAAATAAAATAAAAAATACAAAAAAAATACAAAATGGTATTTTTCTAATAAAAAAATAAAGACAGAATAAAAAAAAACGAGCAAATTAGGTGCATTTTTAAAATCATGGAGATACATGAGGAAATTTAAAAATTTGGGTTCCTATAACTAAGAAAATGCAAAAAGGTGATTTGATGATCTTTAATTTATGACTGTCTATGAACAGTAATTTTCTGCAGAAGATGTTGTCTAGCGGGGTATTTTTTTTTTTAATCCATTTTAGACTTGCAGATATCAAAAAATAAGCTTATATGGTTACAGAAGGGAAACATGTAGGAGGAGCTTGGGATTAACATATACAAACTAGAGTATATAAGAGAGATAACAAATAAGGACTTACCTTATGGCACGAGGAACTCTACTCAGTATTCTGTAATAACCTATATGAGAAAAGAATATGAAAAAGAATGAATATATGTAAATGTATAACTGAATCATTTTGTTGTGCATCAGAAACTAACAGACCATTGCAAATCAACTATATTTCAAAAAAATAAATAAATATTATTCTGTATTATTTTCTTTTTAACTCTAACACAGCATAGAGAAATGTCTTCAAATGATACTTCCAAACTGACTCAAGGAGAGCCTTTCAGACCTCAGGTGAAAGTCCTAATGAAAAAGTTAACAACACTGTCACAGTTGAAGTACTTCACAGAGTGAAGGAATCTCACCAATCTCTTGGCAGGAAGTCCACATTCCCACTTACTGACTCATGTACCAGAAGCTTCACTTGCTCATGTTCTTCCATTGAGATATATCAGGTTTTTATCTATCATCAAGTCACATTCTGTCACATGAACTGATTTTGACATGAGTTTAAACTGGATAGGCACCTTTCCCAAAATTATGTCAAATTCTGTTTTTTATTTGGCCAATGGATATTCCCCATTAAGGAGATAGCTACTAAATAGAAGTTATATTTTTAAGATTAATGTACAACACCTTTCAGAAAAAAAAAATACTGTTAAATGGAGGCTTAAAGAATTTAAAGCAATAAAAGTATAATATGAGAGTGATAGACCCTGAGATGTAGCCATTTTATGTGCATCGTATCATGTGGCTATCATCTTGTGTATACCCAGGTAAGACACAACCTTTCCTTCTCTTCACTTTGAGGAGCTCACATACTCATTTCAGACTAAGATAAAGTTTAAAATGCCTTTTATAATTACTTTAATTGTTCAGCAACGAAGAGTCAGAACTGTGAGAGATGAAATTCACATTTTTGACAAAGCAGATTGTATATCAACTCATTATGTTGTAGACCTAAGTGAATATATATATATATATATATATATATATATATATATATATACATTGACTTTCTTTCTTTCCTTCTTCCTTCCCTCCCTTCTTTCTTTTCTTTTTCTTTTTTTTTAATATGGGGCCTGGAACTTCTAGTTTTGTTAAGAAAAAAGAACCAAAAACACAAAAGACAAAATAAAAGACACACAAAAACTGAATCTAGTAGGGCTCACCAAAATAATAGACTTTTAGACTTCTGTATATACTTCTATAAGAAAAAAATACCTGTGTTTCTAAGATATTGTGATATTTTTCTATTTGAGTAAAGAATAATATCATTTTAAATATAAAGTATGAAGCATTGCTATTGTTTTTCCCTATCAAAATAACATAAGCATTTATGGCATTATCAGGGGAGAATGGAATATAACAGAATGGTGAGGCTGGGCATAGAGGTCAGGTCTCTGGGAACCACTCTTTTCTATATCATTTACTGCTGAAATGACCTTTGTCAAATCATTACAGTTCCCTAGGGCTCACTTTCCACCTCATTCAATGGCCAGATATAATGAAACTCCTATTAAAATAACTTAGCTAAATATCACTTATAGGATATTTTATCTTCTTCACTCATTCCTGTATCATGGAATAGGACTAGAGGAAATACAGTAAATATGTTTAAAATTACATTTAGGAAATATATTAGAGCAAAAGTTTCACTTGTCTGCTTTATTTTGAATTCATCCATTTTGTTGCTTACATATATGAAACCTCTACAATCCTATATAATTCTAGACTCTTTATTTCATTTCAAGTGAGTAAAAATACCATTGTTCCTATTAGATTTTGTGATAAATGTGGTAAAGGCACATTTTCTAAAGGTATAAACTTTCATAGGTATAAAAATTCTTAACATTGGAGCATAGTAGTCTAGTTCAAGGAGGAGAAATAGGAAGAGGAGAAGGAGGAAGGAAGCAGGGAAGAAAGGAACTGAGAAAGTAGCAAAATAAGAAGCATCATGAGGCCCCCAAAGCACCCAAAATCTAATGCAAAAGCCTAACAATAAAAAACATTGTTTAAAAAAAAATATCAAAGAAAATTCCATAAATTCTGATTGTTCCATTTAATTTAAATTGTAAAAATTTTAGCTAGCTGTTTTTCTAACTCAAAGGAAATAAAAATTAGGAAATTCTAACACTGTTTTCAGAGATACTGGATGAGACATGACTAACTCTAATCCAGGAAAAAAGCATGTGTGGCTGGGGTGGAGGGGGAGGACTGACATCTGACATTTTTTAAAATGCAGCCAGAGAATACTGTGAATTTTAATAAAGAGCAATTCTACTTTGTGCATTTATTTATTAATATCCAAAGCATACACAGGCCATTATGGAAGGTACAAATAATGATGAGACTTGATATATTTATTCAAAGAAAGTCAACTGAAAGAAAAAATCCTAATACAAAACAGGTACAAGAATGCATCTGGGTATACATTTGAGACTATCGATGTAATCAAAGTTGAGGTTCCTAATTCAAATGCAGATTTTATGTTATATGGCAATTTAATAATCAAGGACAACAGTGGGCTTTACTGGGTATAACAATAAGAAAGTCAATGACATATGTAGAGGATGTATAGGTGCTAGAGTTTCATTTGCCATAGTGACAAGGACCATGGAAATGTGCCACATATGCTCAGTACTAGCAGAATAGGAACAAAGGCAATTGTGTTGTTTCTGGGGGCTCTGAGCAAGATTTCTTGGAGATGGTTGTTCACTCTTCTGGACAAATAAAAGATGGGGAAGTCAACAGATTCTGGTTTGGTGTAGTTTCTTATAAGCGGATGGGCTTCTTTCTAGGCATCAGTGACCAGACCTGTGGTTTGTAGTGTTACTATATATGGAGAATCCATGTGTAATGATACATGGAAGATAGGTATAGTATTGGACTGGTTACCTATGCACATACAAGAAACCCGATTAATCAAATACAATTTTGAAACCAAAAGCTCTACAGTAGTGTCATTTCCCCATCATATTGAATAGTATAAGAACAATAGTTGAATCTTAGATTCATGAGCATGTGACAGGACTTTTTCAAGTAGAAGAGGAAAGTTACATCTATTAAAAGGTTGATTTTATTTCAGATATCTAGTTACCTGGCACCATTAGAGGGACAAAACTTACTTGTTGATGTTCAGTTTCTCAGTCGTGTCCAACTCTTTGCCATCCCATGGACTGTAGCATACCAGGCTTCCCTATCCTTCACCATCTTTTGGAGTCTGCTAAAATTCATGTTCATTGAGTCAGTGATGCCATCCAACCATCTCATTCTCTGGCGTCGCCTTCTCCTGCCTTCAATCTTGCCCATAATCAGGATCTTTTCTAATGAGTTGGCTCTTTGTATCAGGTGACCAAAGTATTGGAGTTTCAGCTTCAGCATAAGCCCTTCCAATGAATAGTCAGGACTGATTTCCTTTAGGATTGACTGGTTTGATCTCCTTACTCTCCAAGGGACTCTCAAGAGTCTTCTCCAACACCAGAATTCAAAAGCATAAATTTTTGGTGCTCAGCTTTTTTTATAGTTCAACTTTCACACCCATACATGACTCCTGGAAAAACCATAGCTTTGACTAGATGGACTTTTGTTGGCAAATGTCTCTGCTTTTTAATATGCTATCTAGGTTGGTCATAACTTTTCTTCCAAGGAGTGTCTTTTAATTCCATGGCTGCAGTCACCATCTGCAGTGATGTTGGAGCCTAAGAAAATAAAGTCTGTCACTATTTCCATTTTTTCCCCATCTATTTGTCATGAAGCAATGGGACCAGATGCCATGATCTTAGTTTTTTGAATGTTGAGTTTTAAGCCAGTTTTTCCACTCTCTTCTTTCATCTTCATCAAGAGAATCTTCATTTCCTCTTTGCTTTCTGCCATAAGGGTGTCATCTACATATGTGAAGTTATTGATATTTCTCCCTGAAATCTTGATTCCAGCTTGTGCTTCATCCAGTCCAGCATTTGGCATGATGTACTCTGCATAGAAGTTAAATATACAGGGTGACAATATACGGCCTTGACATTCTCCTTTCCCAATTTGGAATCAGTTTGTTGTTCCATGTCTGGTTCTAACTGTTGCTCCTTGACTTGCATACAGGTTTCTCTAGAGACAGGTAAAGTGTTCTGGTATTCCCATCTCAAATTTTCCACAGTTTGTTGTGATCCACACAGTCAAAGGTTTTAGTGTAGTCAATGAAGCAGAAATAGATGTTTTTTCTGGAATTCTCTTGCTTTTTCTATGATCCAAAGAAAGTTATGGCATAAAAGAATGTCTACAAGATAAGAAATAAATCAAAGAAAATAAACCATGGAGTCATTCTATCCATACTTTTCAAACCTTCCACAATACAAAGATCATGAGCAGATCTTTGGAGCAGATCTCCAAGAAAAAGTCATTGAATGAATTATTAGTAGTTGGAAGAGAAGTGTCATAGCTGAATTGGGAACCCATCAAAAAGCATGGGTTCAGTATTTAGAAAGGGTCCTTCAGTGTATAGAATATAGGGTTTGGATTTTTTTTTAATAGGAAAATAAAAACTTTTTCATTAAAATAGCTCCCAACCCTCTCTAGATTTTATAATATTATTAACAAAACAGTATATTTCCAACCCTTTAGAGTCCATACCTCGGAGAAGGCAATGGCAACCCACTCCGGTACTCTTGCCTGGAAAATCCCATGGATGGAGGAGCCTGGTAGGCTGCAGTCCATGGGGTTGCTAAGAGTCAGAAAAAACTGAGCGACTTCACTTGCACTTTTCCCTTTCATGCATTGGAGAAGGAAATGGCAACCCACTCCAGTGATCTTGCCTGGAAAATCCCAGGGACGGGGGAGTCTGGTGGGCTGCCGTCTATGAGGTCACACAGAATAGGACACGACTGAAGCGACTTGGCAGCAGCAGCAGCGGAGTCCATACATTGTGAGGGTATCAAGGTCCAAAGGGGTTAATAATAATAAAAAAAGAAAAGATCTGTGAGAAAAACATCTCCTAATTTGGAACAAAGAGAAAATTAGTGGCTGTTGTGGTTGTGAGTCACTGCACACCCTGAGAGAAATGGTCTCAATACGAAGGAGACTTCTTAGTTGTGTTCTTACTTTTTGCTTATATGAGTACACACATACACACATGGCATAAAATCACAGGTGATTCTATCTTTATTTAGTATGTTCACTATTAAGCTAGTCTGGAACAAACCTTAGTCCCTATTATGATCATCATAAGGCCACAAAAATCTAACACTTACTTACTTAGACAAACCTTTCTATTTTTTTGGTTATTGACTTAGAACTCTAAAAAGATCACCATTATAAACAATGGAGATAGAGGTGCTATGAGATTACTTAATTAGAATACATTTAACAAATCTTCTACTATTAGGCTTTCCTTGGTGTCTTCACAATCTTTTCATTTATATCTGAAACTTGAATGACTCTCTGTCAGTCAATTTTCCACAAAGAAGAGGAAGCAAATTGTTACTCTGGTTTGCTTTTGTTTGTTCGCTTTTTATTTTTATTTTATTGTTTGCTTTATAAGGGTCAGTGTGTGTGTGTGTGTGTGTGTGTGTGTGTGTGTGCATGCCCAAATAGAGTACATCAGGCTGCCCAGAGGTACAAAAGTGAAGTGGCAGGCTGGAGGAAACGTCTTTTAATTTCATGGCTGCAGTCACCATCTGCAGTGATTTTGGAGCCCAAGAAAATAAAATCTGTCATTTCTTCCACTTTTTCCCTTTCTATTTGCCATGAAATGATGGGACCAGATGCTATGATCTTAGTTTTTTTAATGTTGAGTTTCAAGCCAGCTTTTTCACTCTCCACTTTCACCCTTATCAAGTGGTTCTTTAGTTCCTTGTCACTTTCTGCCATTAGAGTGATATCATCTACATATCTGAGATACTTATACATTTGAGAAACTTACAGAAACTTACCAAATATAAAATCTGAGACCATATAATTTATGAATAAGTTATATGCTGTAACTTCATAAGAAAAAGAGAATTAGAAATAACATTCTCAAGAAAATAAAGTTGCATGGTAAGTATTCTTTCATGGATAAATTGCATCTTTATTTTTGTACAGAGAAAGACCAAGTGGGAACATGGAGCAAGGCCAAAATTATTCTTGAAATGATTACCTGTGCCCATCTCAACACATGAAGAAATGAATAACCAGAATTCTCAAGTTCTACACCAGACATCATGTCAGAAATAATTACCAATTATCCAACTTAAGTAGTGTGAAAAGTATTTCAGTAATATACCCCAAATTATATACATTTAAAAGTTTTTGACAAACACATTTCATTACATATTTATCTTATGTCTATATTTAGACGACACATGGTATGCTCAAAGCTTCTGATAGAATTTTGCTTTCTTACTCACTAAAGATATGTGAGAGACTCTTTGCCCACATAGGAAGAAAAGAGAATTTTCCCTGGGTAAATTTGGATATCTTATCTTGGATCTTCTACATCTTTCCATGTCCTACACAGCCTGTGTTCATGAAAGTTTTCCTTGGACATCTAGCACTTTGCTTCAGGATCATCATTACCTCTAGTGAGTTACTGTCAGTCTCAGCTTCCAGGACTGTGGTGCTTCACTTCAGTGAAGTCACTTCAGTCATGTCTGACTCTTTGTGACTCTATGGAGTTTAGCCCACCATTTTCCTCTGTCCATGGGATTCTCCAGGCAAGAATACTGGAGTAAGTTGACATGCCCTCCTCCAGGGCCAGGACTGTGGTAGGTACCTCAGATTGGCTCCATGATTTGTTTATGTAAGTACAATTTCTCTCTCTCCAACTTCAAAGTCCTCTTGTGGCTGTTCTTTGTCATGTCTGATATTATCTTCTGTCCTATGGTCATGAGGAGAATTATATTTTTGGAAAGAATATGTTTTGATTTTACCCCAGTTGAACATTGATTCCCAGTCCTCTATGGAAGACACAGCATCACTTACTTTGCAAACACAACTCCATGTGCTTCCAGAAGCAATATTATGCTATTTGCACACAGTGGTGTCTGCAAGGTTCAAGTTTCACATAGAACTCTAAAAACCCATTTGAAGTTCATTAAGTGGTCAGCCAATCATTTAAATATTTTGAAGCATTATCTTCCACATCACTAGGTAAGTGAAGGAATAAAGGTCACTAAATTATCAATACTTTGCATATTACCCCTTTGACTTCTCTCCCTTAAATACAAATGATCTTGTACATGCAGACTTCATTTAGTAGGAAAGTCACCTTTGCCTCTATCATCATCCCTCCAGAAGAGCAAATTTGAGACAGAGTGCAGGCTGCCAGACGGCCACTTCCATTACTGTCTCCTCAGGCCACAAGTACAATATATCTATGTAACTAGTTCACGTGTTTATATAAACACTTCACAACACACAATCAATCACTTCTTTCCAGCCAGCGCTTTTCTTAGAGAAGCATATGCCCCTGACCTAGTAGAGACTACATGTAACTCCTGTCTTTCATGAGCTCAGAGTTTAATGGGCCAAGCACAACAATGGCGCAGATGAGCAATTTCAAGAGTTCTCATTATAACCAAGATCTGCACTAGAGAGATTCACAGAACTTGTGTCAGAGCACACTCCTGCCTTTAAAGGTATATTTCTTATACAAAGCAATACAAACAACAAAACATGCAATGCCAACAGCCCTCTCCAAAGGTCGAAAGAGGTTACGAGTCTTCTAATAACTGTAAAACTCTGTGTGAGGAGACACTTGCAAGTTTCTATCTTCCAGAATGTTAACTTCAGTAATAGTAAAATCTGTGCAATAAGCTTGACTGCCATCTGTAGTCTGGGAGAGTAAGATCAGAGACTTTATGGGTATAGACATCATTTTAACTAAAATTATATCTAAGTAATATTTTATAGTATTTTATATTTAAAATTTTTCATTTTTCAGTTGTTCTCTGTAGGTATGCCACCTCTGCTCTCATTCTTTCTTATTGCTTCCAGATTCATTTATAATTGTTTTCTTTGTTTTAGACTGAAAACAACAAATGAGAGCTGGGATTAGTGAAGTGTGCTTTAAGACCAGGAGGCTCTATCAAGAAATACAATTTGCCCTCTGTAGACACAATATCTGCAGAAACAAAACAAAAAACATTTTTACCGAATCAACACTAACCACAGCGTAGCCTGCATGGGGGAATCAGACACACATTATCACAACGCTAAGGAGCATAAAACCACTGATCCTGCCGTTGCAGAGTCATAAAATCCTGTCTTCTATTTGAAAAATGTTTAATAGTGGACATTTGAATGCCTCTTCTCAAGGAAAGCCTGAGTACCAGGGACTGAATAATTACATCTGGCAAAATATGGGGAATCATCATGTCAGAGAAAGCAGATGGCCTCCCCACCACTCCAATACCCCAAATCCAAACAAGTGCAGTGCATTTTGACAATCTGACAGCTGATGGAGAAAAAGCATTTCACTCAATTTTGAACTGAAACCAAGATCTGAAGATGAACACGGGGTTCTTCCATGAACAGAAGTGTCAGTCCCTTCAGATGTTCTCCACTGAGGTTAAGGGGCTACTACTGGACTGATCACCCAAAGTGCTGCCATATTTTCTGGTACTAAATAGAGCTTAATGAAAAATCTAAATCAGAGACAGGACATCACCTTTGTGAGGAGAGTCGCTGGAGGATAATATTTAGAATGGCTGTGAATTCTCTGGTGCCTGAGAAAAGATGCCCTAAAATGTTATTAAAATTACCACCTGGAATACACATCAAATCAAAGGGATAATTCTGTTTCTAAGTTAGTTAAACATATAATGACAGCATATGTGAGACTATTATCAATCATATGCAATTTCTCTTACTTTGCAAACACAATTCCATGTGCCTCCAAAAGCAGTATTATGCCACTTGCCCACAGTGGTGACTGAAAGGTTCAAGTTTCATATGGAACTCTAAAAGTTCCTCTCTTTGACAATTTGTCAACTTCCAAGAGATATTTCTCAGCATTCAAGTAGGAAATTGGAACAATTATCAAGAAAATTTAGAGTAAAATTCTTGCTCCATATGGGGGAAAAAAAAAAAAAAAGAAATTAACTGAGGAAAAGACATGGGACTGGGAAATGCAATGCTTGATTGTCCTTCTGGATTTGCCACTTATATTTAAATGCATGTGCTTCCATTCTCTAATACAGAAATGGAAGAAAGATAACCCTAACTACAAATATTGAAATAATGAAAATTAAATGAGAATGTACAACTCTTTAGGAAAAGCACAAAATTACTGTTCAATGTAAAATCTCAGTTAGAATTCTGGGTCCCATTAAATCTTTTACCCATTTCCCAAGCAAAGTCACCTACATCCATGGCTTCAGTCACCACAAACATACTGAGAACTCCTGAGTCTTTTTCTGAGAAATATCTTTCTTAAAGACAAATATCTGACCCCCTACTCTAGAGCCCCACCTTAATCTCATCATGCTTAGCCTTAAACTTGACCTCTAAACCTGCCAGGCCTCTGCAACTCGTACTGAGGATAAAAGACAGATGGAGAGGTTGTTGTTCATATTCAGTTGTTCAGTCATGTTCAACTCTTTGCAACACCATTGACTGCAGCATTCCAGGCCTCCTTGTTCTTTACCATCTCCCAGAGCTTGCTCAAACTCGTGTTCATTGAATCAGTGATGCCATCCAACCATTTAATCCTCTGTCATTCCCTTATCCTGCCTTCAATCTTTCCCAGCACCAGGGTTTTTTCCAGTGAAATGAGGAGGGTGGCCAAAGTTTTGGAGCTTCAGTTTCAGCATCACTCTTTCCAATGAATATTCAGGATTGATTTCCTTTGGGTTTTATCTACTTGCAATCCAAGGGACACTCAAGAGTCTTCTCCAGCACCACATTTCAAAAGCAGATATATCCATCTGAATACAGAGTTCCAAAAATAGTAAGGAGAGACAAGAAAGCTTTCCTAAGTGAACAATGCAAAGAAATAGAGGAAAACAACAGAGTGGGAAAAATGAGATCTCTCTTCAAGAAAATCAGAGATACCAAGGGAAAATTTCACGCAAAGATGGGCACAATAAAGGACAGATGGGGACGAGGGGGTAACTTATCATCATAAACACCAAATTGGTTTCATTGTTTTTTCTGTTTTATTTTATTATCTTCTAAAGGCAAAGATTTAACATCACATTTCAGGATAATCTAATTGATGGGAGACAGAGTTGGTAAGGAGACTTTTGGTTATATTGAGCTAAAACATCTTATTCTCAAATAAATAATAGAGAAAAAATGGCTCTATTTTTAATGCAAAATAGTGTCTTCATTCTGGGCTGAGTTGTATAACTGTATATTTGTTGGTTTTCTATTTGTTTGTTTGTTTAACCTTAAAATATTGTTTATTTTATTGGCCCAGTTGCTGTTCCAAGAAGACCTCAAAAACTTACCTCTGTAGAAAGTAAGTTGACTCCTGGAATTTAGCAGGATGTTGACAGGAATTGGGGCTCAGTCTGGGCTGGAGACTAGAGCAGACATATTTAATTCAATCCAAACTGTTCACTTTCATGCATTGGAGAAGGAAATGGCAACCCACTCCAGTATTCTTGCCTGGAGAATCCCAGGGACAGAGGAGCCTAGTGGGCTGCCATCTATGGGGTCTCACAGAGTCAGACACAACTGAAGCAACTTAGCAGCAAACTATTCACTAGGGAATCTCACTCCACTTGGGTATAAAATGAAATGATTTCGTTTCTTCTAAACGCTGCTTCAAATTCTGCTATTGTGAACAACTTCCTCCTCTTCCCTACTCTTTTTATCAATGTCCTCAGAAGATTCTATTATTTTCTGTCTAGTTCAGATATTGAAATCAGTAGGTCCATATGGAAAACTTCAATGCTTATCTGACTTTAAACACTTTCCACTGACATTGCTGGCCAAGGACTGCAAAAGGCGGTGGCACCTCCCCCCCAACCCCAACCAGTGTCCTTTTCCTAAGTTCGAGTGTACCAAGAATGAGGAACAGATCAAAGAATGAAAAGTGAAAACATACATTCCTTACCTTACTGGGGACGATTTTAATTCTTTCCAACCGATGTCTGCTGCTTTCCTGCCTTCTCTGACCCATCACTGATGACAGCCTCTGTGTGGCCAGTGTTTATAAGCTGCTCACACTCTTTGTGATGGAGGGCCAGGTCACCCTCCCAACCACTCAGGACCCTGCTCAGGCTGGATGCTCCATTTACCTTCAGTTCTCACTTGCTTTTTGCAACTTCGGAGCATTTGTTCAGAGGGCAACTGTGTGAGGGGGGCTTTAGACAAGATGCCTCCAGATTTCACAAGGCTCTACAAGTGTCCGTCTGACCTAGATTTGTCTTGACTTTGCCAAGCCTATCTGTGTGAGTCAACATTGCCATTTTTTTCTCTGCTTGCACTGTTGTGCTCCAGTTTACTTTTCTACTCCAGTGGGGTGGAAAGATTAGCAATTTGACTTTCTACATAGACATCCAGTCTGGAAAGGAGATCCAGGCTCCCATTATTATCAGAATCTCTCATCTTCACTAGAGATTTTCTTGGGCCTCTCTGCACACAGTCCTCATCAGAAGAGTGACCCTTCCCTCATCATGGTGGTCTTTCCCATAGCCTGAGTGGGATGAAGACAGTGGGAGTAGAGATGCAATGTAGTAGGGTCAGTCCTGCTAACTTAATAAACCCTGGAGAAGCTCCTTGCTCAATCATTGGTGGCTCTTTTTTTAGTTCATGTGTATCTTAATACATTTTCATTTTTAGATAAATAAAGTACTGACGTCTTATATCAATTCTTTGGAATTAGTGCTTTAATACTTCTTGAGAAACCTGTGTGCAGGTCAGGAAACAACAGTTAGAACTGGACATGGAACAAACAGACTCGTTCTAAATAGGAAAAGAAGTATGTCAAGGGTTATATTGTCACACTGCTAATTTAACTTATATGCAGAGTACATAATGAGAAACTCTGGGCTGGAGGAAGCACAAGCTGGAATCAAGATTGCCAGGAGAAATGTCAATAACCTCAGATATGCAGATGACACCACCCTTATGGCAGAAAGTGAAGAAGAACTAAAGAACCTCTTGATGAAAGTGAAAGAGGAGAGTGAAAAAGTTGGCTTAAAGCTCAACATTCAGAAAACTAACATCATGGTATCTGGTTCCATCACTTCATAGCAAATAGATGGGGAAACAGTGGAAACAGTGTCAGACTTTATTTTGGGGGGCTCCAAAATCACTGCAGATGGTGATTGCAGCCATGAAATTAAAAGACACTTACTCCTTGAAAGGAAAGTTATGACCAACCTAGACAGCATATTCAAAAGCAGAGACATTACTTTGCCAACCAAGGTCCATCTAGTCAAGGCTATGGTTTTTCCTGTGGTCATGTATGGATGTGAGAAGTGGGCTATAAAGAAAGCTGAGTGCCAAAGAATTGATGCTTTTGAACTGTGGTGTTGGAGAAGACACTTGAGAGTCCCTTGGACTGCAAGGAGATCCAACCAGTCCATCCCAAAGGAGATCAGTCCTGGGTGTTCATTAGAAGGACTGATGTTGAAGCTGAAACTCCAATACTTTGCCACCTGATGCGAAGAGCTGACTCATTTGAAAAGACCCTGATGCTGGGAAAGATTGAGGGCAGGAGGAGAAGGGGACAACAGAGGAAGAGATGGTTGGATGGCATCACCGACTCGATTGACATGGGTTTGGGTGGACTCCGGTAGTTGGTGATGGACAGGGAGGCCTTGCGTGCTGTGGTTCATGGGGTCTCAAAGAGTCTGACGTGACTGAGTTACTGAACTAATACCTCTTCAGTTCAGTTCAATTCAGTCTCTCAGTAGTGTCTGACTCTTTGTGACCCCATGGACTGCAGTACACCAAGCCTCCCTGTTCATCACCAACTCCTGGAATATACTGAAACTCATGTCCATTGAGATAGTGGTATCATTTAACCATCTCATCCTCTAGTGTCCCCTTCTTTTCCCACCTTCAATCTTTTCCAGCATGAGGTTCTTTTCAAATGAGTCGGTTCTTCACATCAGGTGGCCAAAGTATTGGAGTTTGAACTCCAGGACTGATTTCTTTTAGGATGGATCTCCTTACCATTCAAGGGACTCTCAAGGGTCTTCTCCAACACCACAGTTCAAAAGCATCAATTCTCTGGCACTCAGCATTCCTTGTATTCCAACCCTCACATCCATACATGACTACTGGAAAAACCATAGCTTTGACTAGATTTTCCTTTGTTGGCCAAGTATTGTCTCTGCTTTTTAACATGCTGTCTACTTTGGTCATAACTTTTCTTCCAAGGAGCAAACGTCTTTTAATTTCGTGGCTTCAGTAACTATCTGCAGTGATTTTGGAACTCAAAAAATAAAGTCTGTCACTTTTCCATTGTTACGCCATATATTTCCCATCAAGTGATAGGACCAGATGCCATGATCTTAGTTTTCTGAATGTTGAGTTTTAAGCCAACTTTTTCACATTCTTCTTTCCCTTTCATCAAGAGGCTCTTTAGTTCTTCTTCACTTTCTGCCATAAGGGTGGTGTTATCTCCATATTGGAGGTTATTGATATTTCTCCCAGAAATCTTGATTCCAGCTTGTGCTTCATCCAGCCCAGCATTTCTCATGATGTACTCTGCATATAAGTTAAATAAGCAGGGTGACAACATACAACCTTGACGTACTCCTTTTCCTATTTGGAACCAGTCTGTTGTTCTATGTCCAGTTTTACCTGTTGTTTTCTGACCTGCATACAAATTTCTCAAGAGGCAGGTCAGGTAATCTGGTATTCCCATCACTTGAAGAATTTTCCATAGTTTGTTGTGAATTACACAGTCAAAGGCTTAACTTCCTGCCTCCTCACTAATCCAATTTTCACAAAGCCAGCCAGAAAAAGACCCTGAAATTACACCATAAAGTCCAGAAAAATCAGGGGGTTTCAATATCTCTCCGAGCAATGTTACATTAGTTGTTCTTCTCTCTTATACTCAATTATATCTAATTTCTTTATGTTGTGCACAATACTTTGCCTTGAGGTTTCCCTCAGGGACTAGACTGCACTGTTGCCAGGAGTAGCCCACAGTTATCATCATTTCACCATAGCCATGCCCTCTAGCTACAGCCAACGTGAGTGCTCCTAGGCAGCTGGGGATTAATGACCAATGCCTGATTGCCCCCTTTATCATTTGTAAGTTTTCAGGTTAAAGGGCAATCTTTGAGGTGCTTCCCTGTCTTTGTAATTAAGTTTGTTTTACCCCTTTGCCCTTTCATGGCTCTCATCATACTTGAAATTACCTGCTCACTGACTATGTTCTCTGTTCAATTATATGGTTCTGGAGGACAAGGGTCAATCTCATGGCTGTATCTTGTTCACTGATCTGTACTTAGTGCCTAATGCACTTCCCTAACAGCTTCTTATTTATTAAGTGAATTGATAAATGTATGGAGAATGGAAATACTATCATTAATTTTTATTAGATTTAGCAAATGATTATTCAACCCTTCGTTTGAATCTGCCCTTGGAGCTATCAAGAACCCTGATTCATTTTGATATTTGGCAAAACTAATACAATTATGTAAAGTTTAAAAATAAAATAAAATTAAAAAAAAAAAAAGAACCCTATCAATTTCAACCTGTTCCACCTCTATTGATTTATCGGCATATTTTTAGTTTCTATCCATGTCAAGGGCTTCTCTGGTAGCTCATCTGGTAAAGAATCTGCCTGCAATGCAGGAGAACCTGGTTCAATTCCTGGGTCCAGAAGTTCCCCTAGATAAGGCATAGACTACCCACTCTAGTATTCTTGGGTTTCTCCGGTGGCTCAAAGAGTAAAGAATCCACCTGCAATGCAGGAGACCTGGGTTTGATCCCTGGGTTGGAAATATCTCTTGAAGGAGGGCATGGCAACCCACTTCAGTATTCTTGCCTGGAGAACCCCCATGGGGTCATAAAGAAACATGACTGAGTGACTAAGCACAGGACAGCACATCCATGTCAGAGTTTGTTTGAGATTGCCACCATATCTTCATTTCTATCTGTGCTGGAGAGGTTGGTGAAAATTGCAATTTAAAAAACCACAAAAAAAGGGGCTTTTATATGATTTTAAAGTATGTATCTTTGTATTTTAAAGTATGTATCTTTTTAAATTAGATAGAGCTTTGAATTTCTAATGTGTTATCCATCTTAATTTTAACCTTTCCTACACGGCATTCCTAGGTGCTTCTCCCAGAACAGTTTAAATGGCCAACCCAACATCAACCATTGCTTTCAAAAAACATTTTTAGTTTTAAGATTTTTTTCATGTGTAAGTTTGCTTGATTTAAAATATTTACTTATAATGAAACAGTTTGCTTTTCTACGTGCTTCCAACTTAAAACAATGAAGTTGTAAAAAACATTGAGCATAGGCATGTCTGTACAGAAAGTTTGGCAGTGCTCAACCACCTTCCATCTGGTTCCTATCACATCAGGCTTACCCTCTGGACCCCTGCCACAGATATAACCTCTAGCATAGTCAGTGCAACTTTCCACCATTCTGTTGCGTTTCCCTGCTTGTTGCTCTTCCTCTGGCAGTTTTACTTAGCTAATACCACTATTAATAGTAAAACATCAAACTCTATTACTGGGGAGACACTGAAAGATCAAATACATCAACTCCCTTATTTTACTTATCAAAGACTCAAATTTCCCAGGAAAATGAGATTCTCCTGTAGTTTGTAAGTAGAAGGAAAGAGAGAAGGCTAGACTACAAGGGTATAATTCCACTGTAGAACATGTGCACACTGAGTCAAGCATTTTGAAAGTAATGCAGTGTATTTATCTAATCAAATTGCAGATTAAAAGGGAAGGATATGAACCTTTTTAACATGAATATTCAAACTCAACTGAGTAGTAAATCACCTTTACCAGTGCTCACATATAAGCAAACTGAGGATCACAAATGGGAAAATATTCAATTATAAGCATCTCTTGTAGACAGTGAAACTGGATAATTTCAGGCAAAAACAGACAAAATTAAAAATAACATTTTATTCTACACAAATTATTCCAGGGGAGTCTGTGGTATTTGGGGTTTGATTTACTTGAAAGTGTTCAATTCCCCTGCCCTCACTTGGTCTACAGAGAAGACATCAGAATGCAGCAGCAAGCTTCTCCCCCTGTCTCCCTTGTAGCAGCAGTCCCACAAAGGTAATCATTCCCAAACTGTCAGAGAAATCCCTCCTCCCAGAAATGGTAGCTGGGCGTATTTCTCTGAAGTTTTGTGGAAGTGGTCAGCTGCTGTCACTAAAGATTAACTGGTCTCTGAATAACCAGAAGCATAAATCAAAGTGGGAGCAGAAAAGACAGATCCTCCCCACCAAGTCTACGAAAGAAAGGGAAATGTGTCCTGTAGCCTTCTTTCATCTTCTCAGCCACACCCTCACGTGGAGAGTCAGTTGCATTAGCACAGCCATCTTCAAAGGCAAAGGACAGCAAAGCAAGAGATGGGGGGAAAAAAGAAAAAAAAAATCTAATGACTAATTGGCAAACCATCTGTCTATATGTATTATCTCCCTATGTTACCTTCACAATTTTCCTTTTTAAGTTCTCATTGATCTAAGCCCAAAGACATTAAAGCAGATAATATATTCTGGTCTGCTCATCAGCAGAGTTATACTAGAGTATCTGGAATGGGAGGGCTGGTAGCTCAAAACCAAAAGCATGGTTTATCAATAAAGAAAACTGCAGCTCTAAATGTAGGCAACTTGGCCAGGATCCTGTCGCTTCTTGGAAAGAGAGCCAGGACCAGAAATGCCATATTCTGATTTCTTACTCATTTAGCATTCTTGCTAGGATATTATTTCATTAAAAAAAAAGTATCCTCCCTTTACTGTATGTTAGTTTATGTCTTTTATAGCTGCCATCCTAAGTTAGAGTGAAAGTCTTAGTTTTTATCTTCTTCTATCAAAACTTGCAATGGGAAAATGCTTTATATCTGTCTTTTACCACTTAAGATAAATGAGAATCACTGCACCACCTTCCCTGAGGGTATGTTCATGTTCAGACATATACTCTGAGTTGTGAGATGGAAGATTTTTGTCCCTGTTAAAGGCTTGGCATCTGGGGAGACTGTGAGAAGGAGAAGGCTCTTTTTAGCCACTCTCATATCTGAGTTACTGATATTTGCTACTAGGAATACAAAATGCACCCATCATGCCACCTTCCAGGACATTATGTGGGGAATTTGTTAATAACTGTAAGGTGAGGAAACTCAGTTTCATAAGGTGGTAACCTCCTGGAAAAATCTCTCCAGTTTAAAGCAATGTTCTCCAGTGCAATGTGGAGTATTCCTACTTTCCCAGAAGAGACAGTAAATGGTTTGAGTTTTTTTTTTTTTTTTTTTTATTCTCTTTTTTAAAATCGGAAGAAATGTATCTTCAGTGTCATTGTTGCTGTCTCCATTTCAGGGTCTCTCTACTCTGCCTCAGACCTCCTGGGGACTCAGAAGAGGGAACATCTGTTTGTCTGTTTCTGCTCCCTTTCACAGAACCTGCTAAATAAGAAAGAAGCTAAATGTTTAATGTTCCCGAAGCTCTGTGTGTGAAACGATGATATTGGGTTGCAATTGAAGAAGAGTTTTAAGACAGGCAATTTTATCCCAACTCACATAATGCATGCCAAAGTGTGAGGCTGTTACAGAATCGCATCTGAGATTGTGAGCTGCATAATACCGCAATAGTATTTGAATATTATCAGATTGTCAATGGCAGAAATGCGATATTAAGTGTTTGTGAGGAGTGAATTATGCCCTATTATATCTCAGAGGCCCTGAGAGCAGTGGAAGCAGCCGGGGAATGACGGGTTTCTTTGATTTATTAGCAGGGTTAGTTGACTGGGATTATGCTAAATTTTATGTGCAGAATGATCAACAGTTTAGAGGCTCTACTCCAAAGAGGACACACACAGCGAGGAGTGACAATGTCGCATGTCTCCCCTCCCGCCTGTTACAGCACCTGAAACATCTGGCACTATTTGGCTTTCTTTAGAAGGAAGTAAGAAAACTAGATAAATCTATCAAGAATGGAAACAAATATCCACAAACGGGCAAGAGAGTTTGGGGAAAGCTGGAGAGGTGGAAAAAGAAAGCGCAAGAGGAATAGGATCTCAGACTGTAAATACCTTCGAGGTAGCAGTGTAAATGAAGGGTAGGAATTATTCACAGGCTCAGATGATGGCAGGAGTAGGTGCAATGGCCTGAAGCTAAGAAAGAAAAGCTTGGACCCGATAATAAGAAAAGTTTATGGTAGTAAGAGTGACAGGGCTGAGAAAAGGACTCTCAAGAGTCACTGCAGATAAAACATTAGCAGGACTGATGTAGTGCAGAAAGCAGAATGTATGTAACAGGTGGAACATGGAGCTCTTGTTTCTGGAGATATTGACAAAGGAATAAGTACAACAGTTTCCTCCCATTGAATTCAGTTTTGCCGATTTTTATTATAAAATTTTCATTTTTATGTGACAACATCATATTTGAGAAGCCAAACCTTCAATTAGATTGTCAGTCATGTAGAAGGTCAAAAACAATGAACACAATGACTTTTCTTTCTTCTACAAATATCTTCACTCTTGATTTTGAAACTCTGATGTAGGGACTGCATAAGTTAAAGTACAGTGACATGTTGGAGACAGCTTATTGCAGGAGATGAGCTTGAAAGGGAGGAGAATTTAGGGCATATTTTTCATAATTTCCTCATTATTTGTAACACAATTATTCTAAGAAAGGATTTGTCTTGGTAGCTGAGGATTTAAACAAGGAGAAGGCAAGAAGATTATTGTTCTGGCAGGGCATGCCTCATGGATTTTTCAATTGTCTCTCAACTGAATCCAGCAGGAAATGACAATGTTTATAGTCAAGCAGCCCCTATCAGGTTGCTGGGCTTGAAATAGCTAGCTCTCAAGAGCTGATGGTTGTTCTCATCCCACAGTTAGAAGGACTGTATCAACAAGTGTTAACACAAAAATTCCAGAGAGGTAGGCATATCAGTAGTTAGAATGTTACACCTAATTTCTACTTTAACTTATATGCAGAGTACATCATGAGAAATGCTGGGATGGATGAAACACAAGCTGGAATCAAAACTACTGAAAAAATATCAATAACCTCAGATATGCAGATGACACCACCCTTATGGCAGAAAGTAAAGAAGAACTAAAGAGCTTCTTGATGAAAGTGAAAGAGGAGAGTGAAAAATCTGGCTTAAAACTCAACTTAAAGATCAACTCAACTTAAGATCATGACATCCAGTCTTATCACTTCATGGCAAATAGATGCGGATATGATAGAAACAGTGACAGACTTTATTTTCATGGGCTCCAAAATCACTGCAGATAGTGACTACAACCATGAAATTAAAAGACACCTGCTCCTTGGAAGAAAAGCTACGATCAACCTAGACAGCATATTAAAAAGCAAAGACATCACTTTGCTGACAAAGTTTCATATAGTCAGAGCTATTGTTTATCCAGTAGTCATGTATGGATGTGAGAGTTGGACCATAAAGAAAGCTGAGTGCTGAAGAATTGATGCTTTTGAACTGTGGTGTTGGAGAAGACTCTTGAGAGTCCCTTGGATGGCAAAGAGATTCAACCAGTCCATCCTAAAGGAGATCAGTCCTGAATATTCATTGGAAGCACTGATGCTGAAGCTGAAGCTCCAATACTTTGGCCACCTGATGTAAAGAACTGACTCATTAGAAAATGCCCCGATGCTGCAAAAGACTGATGGTTGGAGGAGAAGAGGATGACAGAGGATGGGATGGCTAGATGGCATCACTACTCGATGGACATGAGTTTGAGTAAACTCTGGGAGTTGGTGAGGGACAGGGAAGCCTGATGTGTTGCAGTCCATGGGATTGCAAAGAATTGGACACAAGTGAGAAACTGAACTGAACTGGACTACTTTACAAATTCAAGAGGGCAGATGGCACACACAGGACAGCATCTCTTTCCATCACCAATCCACAGTACCATTAGAAAATGAAATAATAGCCAGAATGGAGGGGCACTTCCACTGGATGAGTAATTTCTAAAATATGGAAAGCAGCCTGAGGCAGACTACACAGTGCAATGGAAAGTTAAAATGGCTCTAACAATGGCATGGTATCAGGAGCAGGGAAAGACTGAAGCAATTGCAGGGGAATTAGTTTAAGTGGCACAGGTGGGATTTGCTGCATCTCTCCTGACCCTCAAATCTTTGGATTAGCACTGAACAACAGTGGTCCCTTGGCCCAGGCAATCATAATGAATGTGAACACTCATGGTAGAGAACACGGTAATGACTTGAACAGCTGCTAAAGCTCAGGATGAGTAGGGTAACCCCACACCTGGAATGTTTCTGCCTCACTTTCATTAAAACTTTATCCAGACATTGATATAAGCCACAGTGGTATGACTTGGCCTATAGGTCAAGAAGTCTGTGCAGATACAGCATTACCAAAAAGGTAACGACGGATCCTAAATCAAAACACACGACCAGGCATAAACAAATAAAGACATAACCAAGCATAACTAAATATCTGGAGAGTGCCACATCATGAAAAAAAGACACAAAAGACAGCAAAACTCAGGGAAACAGTGAGAAAAATAGGCAATATATTAGACTAAATATTATTAATATCTTATATATCCTCTGAAATGCAAGAAGATATTGCGATTACTTTTTTGAGATTCAACTTGAAAATTGGAAATTGAACATTTAGTTCTTGAAGAAAAATGTGAATAGGAAAGTTGAAGTGTGGACTATTCAAATGCTAAAGGATAATTGTGTTTTTTGGTGGGAAAGTGGAATTGAAGAGTTCCCCAACTCTTGTGGAGTATAAAAGCAGAAATATATTAATATCTATGTGTGGAGCAAACATGTAGATATATGCAAACAAAGTTTGAGAAAGTTATCATAGGACAATGAAGGGGAAAAGAGGTAAATACAAAATTTCAAATATTCCCATGAATAAAAAATATATAGCTTTCTAGATTGAAAGAGCCCATATTCATTACATGACTTCTAAAAAGACTGTGTGTAGGAATACCATGGTGAATTTTGAAATTTAAACATCTTAATCCAAAGATAAAGAGAAGTCACTAAGAATATTTTAAGTTAAAAAAAATAAAGAGTATAAAAGGGATTTGAAACAAAGCAACCTACCTTGACCTCAAATTCTCATCAGTAATGCTGGATGCAAGAAGCTCACTTCTTTAGGATTCTTAGAAAAAAATATGTTGAATCCTATGAACACTATTATTATTTTTTATGGAAAAATAAACATATTTTGATTTTTTAGGACATGTATATTTTAACATCCATGACTCAAATATGAAAAACAAACAAACAAAAAAACTACCAAACCATACACATTGCTGCTGTTTACTCACTAAGTCATGTGACTGACTCTTTAGTCATGTGACTAGTCATGTCTAACTCTTTCACAACCCCATGGACTGTAAGCCCATCACACTCCTTCTGTCCACGGGATTTCCCAGGCAAGAATATTGGTGCTGGTTGCCGTTGCCTTTTACAGGGGACTTTCACAACCCAGGGATTGAATCTACATCTCCTGCGTTGGCAGGAAGTGTCTTTACCACTGAGCCACCAGGAAAGCCCAAAGCATACATTCTGGAATTACAGTCAGCAAAGAAATTTAAACAAAAGTACTGCTACATCTAAATGAGCATTGATTACAAAATATCAACCTAAAACTAAAATAATATATGGTATTGATGTTACATAACATCATGAAACATGCAGCAGAGTGGCTTACTGAGGAAACATTATTCACAGTTTTATTTGCCTTTACTCTTTATTCATGTGCTTAAACATGGTCTCATTTCTCCTGGGATGATAGAATGGTCCTTAGTTTTCTGAAATCCTGTGGTAGATATCATCCCATTTTATTTATTCCTCTTTATCTAGTAAAAGATAAATTATAAATTCCTTCAAGGAAGAGAGTTTATCAATTTGTTGACATCAATAGATACTAAGGACCAGTATTTTGAAAGTGTTAGTTAGATTAAAAAATACACTACCATTTTCTGTATTGGCTTTTGCAAGACATACTGTAGAATCAGTTAGGAGCAGAAATAATTTTACTAAACCAAGAATTATACAGATGGGTTATATTTTTATAACAGTTTGTATGGTGTGAGGGAAAAGAGAACCCTTACAATACAAAAAGCACAGATGCCTATCTCTGTTAGCTGATAGAATTGTCTTTAGCAGACATACACAAAAATATTCAATGTACAAAAAATTCCAACTCTAGCAGAAAAGGCTGTGGACCCTCAGCTGCCAAAGGAGCACCCCGAAAATATCTGACACAGAACAAATTCACATTCTTCAGTGATGATGATGAAAAAAAAAATAAAAAGAAGTACAAGATACACAGAAACACACTGCAAGACTAAGAGGAAAAAAAGACTACTAAAAAAGGGTAGCCACGGTCTAGATATAAAAGGAAAACAAAATATTTCATCATTGCTGGATAAGATATTATGTCCAACTCTGCTTTGAAGAAGATAATAACAATAATAATACATTAAAGAGCATGCTAGTGGGCCAAGAGTGGAACATAGGTATCATGAGTTGAAATAGGTCAGGAAAAAGTAGAATAAAAAATAAAAATAGTCACAGAAATGTAGGGGAAATAAAAGCAATACAAATAGAACATACTAAGTACCATAACACATAGGGATGAAAAATACAAGCAAAATGAAATAGAAATATCAGACTTACAAAAAAGGAAAAATTAAAAAAGAAATATAAAAATCAGTTACTGAAATATTAACCTCAAAATTACTTTTTTACATATGGAAAGAAACAACCTGTGGCAGAAAATAATAAGAATGAGCAAATGAAATTTATCATAGTAAAAGCACTAATATTCAATCATTTTTTAAAAAAGCATACTTAGGGTATCATGAGAAATAAGTGCTTCACATGTACAAGGGAATAAAATAGAAGAAAATTGGCCACAGCTTCTCCACAAAAACTGTCAACACAAGAAGAGCACCAGGCAGTACCTGCAAATTTCTTAAAGATAGAAAGCAACCTAAGATTTGTATATCTGAAGAAAATACCAATTGATAAAATTGAGAAACAAATGGTTTTAGGAAGCAAGAACTCAAGAAAGATTTTCTCTCTCTTTTTATTGAAGAATAGTTGATTTACAATATTAGTTCCAGGCATACAACATAGTGACTCAAATTTTTTATAAATTATACTCCATTTATAGTTGTAATAAACATTGGCTTTACCCTCCCCACCCCCATGCTGTACAATATATCCTTACTATGCTGTGCTGTGCTTAGTTGCTGAGTAGCATCCAGCTCTTTGCAATGCCGTGGACTGTAGTCTGCCACGCTCCTATGTCCATGGGGATTTTCCAGGCAAGAATACTGGAGTGGATTACCATGCCCTCCTAAAGGGAGTGACATCACCCTTATGGCAGAAAACGAAGAGAAACTAAAGAGCCTCTTGATAAAAGTGAAAGAGGAGAGTAAAAAACCTGGCTTAAAACTCAACATTCAGAAAACTAAGATCATGGCATCTGACCCCATCACTTCATGGCAAATAGATGGGGAAACAATGGAAACAGTGACAGAGTTTACCTTTTTGGGCTCCAAAATCACGCAGATGGTGACTTCAACCATGAAGTTAAAAGATGCTTACTCCTTGGAAGAAAAGCTATGACCAACTTAGATACCATTTTAAAAAGCAGAGATATTACTTTTCCAACAAAGGTTGTATAGTCAAAGCTATGGTTTTTCTGGTAGTCATGTATGGATGTGAGACTTGGACTAGAAAGAAAGCTGAGCACTGAAGAACTGATGCTTTTGAACTGTGGTCTTCGAGACGATTCCTGAGAGTCCCTTGGACTGCAAGATCAAACCTGGCAATCCTAAAAAATCAATCCTGAATATTCATTGGAAGGACTGATGATGAAGTTGAAGGAATACTTTGGCCACCTGATGTGAAGAACTGACTCATTGGAAAAGACCCCGATACTGGGAAAGATTGAGGGTAGAGGAGATGAGAATGACAGGATGAGATGGTTGGATAGCATCACTGACTTGATAGACGTGAGTTTAAGCAAGCTCCGGGAGTTGGTGATGGACAGGAAAGCCTGGCGAGTTGGAGATGGACAGGGAAGCCTGGTGTGCTTCAGGGCATGAGGCAACAAAGAGTCAGACATGACTGAGTGACTGACCTGAACAGAACTGAACCCCCAGGGATCTTCTCCACACAGGGATCAAAGCCAGGTCTGCCTCATTGCAGATGGATTCTTCACTGTCTGAGACACCAGAGAAGCCTGTATATCCTTATACCTTATGTATTTCATGCCTAGTAGTTTGTAACTGTTAATTCCCTACCCTTATCTTGCCCCCGCCCTCCATCCCTTTATCACCAGAAATCATTATTTTGTTTTCTATATAAATCTGTTTATTGTTTGTTATATTCAGTAGTTTGTTCTGTTTTTTATATTCCATATGTAAGTGAAAATATACAGTATTTGTCTTTCTCTTAATTATTTCACTAAGCTTAATACCTTCTAGGTCCTATTGCAAATAACAAACTTGTATTATTTTTATGACTGAGTAGTGTTTTATTGCATTCAGTTCAGTTCAGTCACTCAGTCATGTCCGATTCTTTGCGACCCCATGAATCGCAGCAGGCCAGGCCTCCCTGTCCATCACCAACTCCCGGAGTTCACTCAAAATCATGTCCATCGAGTCGGTAATGCCATCCAGCCATCTCATCCTCTGTCGTCCCCTTCTCTTCCTGGCCCCAACCCCTCCGAGAATCAGGGTCTTTTTCAATGAGTCAGCTCTTCTCATGAGGTGGCCAAAGTATTGGCATTTCAGCTTTAGCATCAGTCCTTCCAATTCCAGGAGTGATCTCCTTTAGAATGGATTGTTTGGATCTCCTTGCAGTCCAAGGGACTCTCAAGAGTCTTCTCCAACATCACAGTTCAAAAGCATCAATTCTTTGACACTCAGCTTTCTTCACAGTCTAATTCTCACATCCATACATGACCACTGGAAAAACCATAGCCTTGACTAGACAGACCTTTATTGGCAAAGGAATGTCTCTGCTTTTGAATATGCTGTCTAGGTTGGTCATAACTTTCCTTCCAAGGAGTAAGCGTCTTTTAATTTCATGGCTGCAATCACCATCTGCAGTGATTTTGGAGCCCCCCAAAATAAAGTCTGACACTGTTTCCACTATTTCCCCATCTATTTGTCATGAGGTGATGGGACAGGATGCCATGATCTTAGTTTTCTGAATGTTGAGCTTTAAGCCAACTTTTTTCACTCTCCTCTTTCACTTTCATCAAGAATCTCTTTAGTTCCTCTTCACTTTCTGCCATAAGGGTGGTGTCATCTGTTTTATTGTGTGTGTGTATATATACGCCATATCTTCTGTATCTAATGGACACATTAATATTTTGGCTATTGTAAAGAACCTTTCTATAAACATTAGAATTCATGTAATTTTTAAACTTAGTCTTTTTGTTTTGTTGAAAAAAACAAAATCTAGGAGTGGAATTTCTGGATTTAATACTAGTTTTAGTTTTTGAGGAAACTCCAGGCTGTTTTCCACAGTGGCTATGGAAACCTACATTCTCACCAAATTGTTGAAAGCTTCCCTTTTCTCCACCTCCATGCAAACATTTATAGTTTGTGGTCTTTTTGACGTTAACCATTCTGACATGTGTGACGTGATATCTCATTGTGGTTTTGATTTGCATTTCTCTGATAATTAATTATATTAAGAATTTTTCATGTGTGTTGGCCATTTATACATATTCTTTAAAAAATGTTTATTCAGACCTTTTGCTCATTTTCAAACAAGTTCTTTGTACTTTTATATTTGCTGTTGAACTGTATGAACTATTGATATATTTTAGATATTAACCACTTATAGCTTTTTTCATATGCAAATATTTTCACTCATTCAGTACATTTTTTTCCTCCTTGTGTTGATTTTCTTTGCTGTGCAAAAGCTTTTAAGTTTAATTAATTAGATCACATTTGTTTAATTTTGCTTTTGTTTCTTTTGTCTTAGGAGACAGATATTATATATATATACTGCTGCTGCTGCTGCTGCTAAGTCACTTCAGTTGCATCCGACTCTGTGCAACCTTATGAACGGTAGCCTACCAGGCTCCTCCATCCCCAGGATTCTCCAGGCAAGAATATTGCTGCAATTTATGTCAAAGTGTTTTGCCTATGTTTTTTTCCCCCCCAAGGATTTTTATGGATTTTGGTATTACATTTAGATCTTTAACAGTTTTAGTTTATTTTTGCATATGATGTGAAAAAATGTTCTTCTTTTCTCCATTATATATTCTTGTCATAGGTTACTTGATCATAAGTGTGTGGGTTTCTTTCTGGGCTCTCTATTCATTTCTATTGATTTATGTGTCTGTTTTTGTGCCGGTACTATAATTTTTTGATTACTGTGGCTTTGTAGTATAGTCTGAAGTGTGGGAACATACTTTAAACTCTGTTCTTCTTTCTCAAGATGATTTTGATTATTGTGAGTCATTTTGTTTGTATACAGACTTTAAAATTATTTTCCTAGGTTTCTGTAATAAATACCAGTAGTATTTTGATAGGAATTTGAATGAAGCTCTAGATTACCTTGAGTAGTGTAATCATTTTAATGATAATAATTCCTCCAGTTCATGAACAGAGTATCTTTTTCCATCTGTTTGTGTCATCTTTAATTTTTTTCCAGCACTCAGAGTTTTTTTGAGTAGAGGTATTTTACCTCTTCAGGTAGGTTTATTTCTAGGTATTTTATCTTTTCTGATGCACATGTAAATGAGATTATTTCCTTAATTTCTACTTCTAATAGTTTGTTGTTAGTATAAGGAAATGCAACAAAACTCTACATATTAATTTTCTATGCTACAACACAATCAAACTCACTGATGATCTCTAGTAATGTCTTGGTAGCATCTTTCTGATTTTCTATGTATACTATCATGTCATCTTCAAACAATGATAGTTTTATTGCTTTACAAATTGGATTCATTTTCTTGATTTTTCTTAATTGTTGTGGCTAGGGACTTCCTATACTATATTGAATAAAACTGGTGATAGTAGCCATCCTTGTATAGTTTCTGGGAAAAAGCTTTAAGCTTTTCATCATTGAGTATGATATTAGCTGTGGATTTATTATTTATTGTATTATGAAAACTTATGCTCACTTTTTTGAATTTTTTGAATAAATGGATATTAAATTGTGTCAAAAACCTTTTCTGCCTCTATTGAGATGATAATAATATTATTATTCAATTTGTTAATGCTGTATATCACATTGAATGATTTATAGATACTGAAGCATCCTTGAATCCATGAGATAAGTTCTGGACTCAAGATCATTTTAATATAATTATTGGATTCCATTTACTAATACTTTGTTAGTGAACTTAGTATCTATATTTATTAGTAATATTCACCTGCAATTTTCCTTTTTGTGAGTGATATCTTTGTCTGGTTTTGGTATCAGAGTGTTGCTGGCTTCATAGAATGAAATAAAAGATGTTCTTTCCTCTGCAATGTTTTGAAATAGTTTGAGAAAAACAGGTGTTAATTCTTCTCTAAATGATTGGAACAATTCCTTTGTGAAGTTGTCTTGTCCTAGAACTTTGTTTGTTGGGAGGTTTTTTTTTTTTTTAATTTTAGATTCACTTATAGTAATTGATTTGTTCATATTTCTGTTTTTTTTCTGTGTTTGGTCTTTGGAGACTGTACATTCCTAGAAAAATTTTTCATTGATTCTAGATTATCCATTTTATTGATATATAATCTCCTATGATCCTTTGTATTTCTATGGTGTTTCCTTTTTCATTTCTAGTTTTATTGATACAGGTTTTCTCTCTGTGTGTCTCTTATTCCTGTCTAAAGGTTTATTGGTTTTGTTATTTCAAAGAACTAGCTCTTAGTTTCAGTAACTTAAAAAGCAAAATTCTTTTAAAATTACCTATATCATTTGGCTCTGCTCTTATCTTTAGGATTTATTTCCTTCTACTAACGTTGTGTGTTTGCTGTTGTTGCTATTGTTGTTTGGAGATTCTTTAGATGTAAGATTAGAGTGTTTGGGATATTTCTTGTTCCCTGTAGTAAGCTTACAGTGCTATAAACTTTCCTCTTGGAATTACTTTTGCCACATCCCATGGATTTTGGATTATTATTTTTTTGTCTCCAACCCTAACCAGAAAAGGGTTAGGGTTAGGATTAGGTTGGTAAGATCCCCTGGAGAAGGAACTGGCAACCAACTCCAGTTTTCTTGACTGGAGAATCCCATGGATTCTGGAGGAGCCTGGTGGACTACAGTCGTTAGGGTCACAAAGAGTCAGAGATGACTGAAGCAATGTAATGCATGCACACAGGGTGAGTCCATATATATAGCCAATCATTATATCTTTTTCTTCTCAAATTTATCCCCTGATCATTATGCAGTATCCTCCTTTGTACTTGTAATAGTCTTTGTTTTAAAGTCTATTTTGTATGACATCAGTATTATTACCTTGGCTTTATTTTTATTTCCATTTGCATAGAATACATATATAAACTGCCTCAGTTTCAGTGTACATCTCGTTTCTGTGTATGTCTTTATCTGAGGTGAGTCTTTTGTTGGCAACATATATATACAGGTCTTGTTTTTTTAATCCATTCAGCTATTGTTTATCTTTTGGTTGAAGCATTCAGTCCATTTATATTTAACATAATTATTGATATATATGTTCTTATTACCATTTTATTACTTTTTAAGAGTTGTTTTATAATTCTTTCTGATCCTTTCTTCTACTTTTGTTCTATTCACTAGTGATTTCATGACTATCTTTAGTGTTACATTCAATTGCTTTCTATTTTTTCTGTGTGTATCTATTATAGATCCTTTGGTTTATAATTATCATGAAGTTTATATATAGCTAGCTACCTACCTCCCTACATCTATATATCTTTAATGCAATTGTTTTAACTTGCTGTTCTCTTAATTTCAAATATGTTTTAACAACTTTGCATTTTTACTATAGTCCCTACATTATATTTTGACATCATATTTTATATCTAACTGCTTCATGTATTCCCTACCTGCTTATTGTGGATATAGATTATTTTACTATTTTTGTCTTTTAACCTTTCTACTAGCTTTGTATGTATTTGATTTAATATCCTTACAGTATATTTGTCTTTACCAATGAGATTTTTCATTTCATATATTTTATACTTCTAATTGTGGCTTTTTAGTTTTTGCTTAGAAAAATCACTTTAACATTTCTTTTAAAGCTAATTTAGTGGTGGTGAACACTTAACTCCTGCTTTTTTGGAATACTTTTGATCTCAATGTCAAATCTGAATGTGTCTTGCCAGCTCGACTAGGCCCTGAAGAGTATCTGCCAAAAAGAGGAGCTTATAGCCTTGTGGAAGTTCCACTGTATATAACTTGTTGTTTTTCCTTTGTTACTTTTAACTGTCTCCATTTTAAGTTTTGTTATTTTGATTATATCATATATTGGTGTACTCCTCTTTTGGTTGATCTTTTTTTTAAATTTTATTTTATTTAACTTTAAAATATTGTATTGGTTTGGCCATATATCAAAAGGAATCTGATCTTATTTGGAACAAGTATTCATGCCTGGAGAATTCAATAGACAGAGGTGTCTGGCAGGCAGCAGTCCATGTGGTCACAAAGCAAAGAGTTGGCTATGACTGAGCAACTGTTTCTCCTTCTTTCTTTTATTTTTTAACGCTTAGGGGAGGAGCCTGGTGTGCTACAGTCCATGGTGTCACAAAGACTTGGACACAGTCTAGCAAATGAACAACAAATGCTTGTTGTTGTTTAGTGACTCAGTGATGTCCGATTTTGCAACCCCATGCACTGCAACACCCCAGGCTTCCCTGTCCTTCACCATCTCACAGAGCTTGCTCAAACTTATGCTTATTGACTTGGTAATGCATCCAATTATCTCATCCTCTGTCGTACCCTTCTCATTTAGGCTTCAATCTTTCCCAGAAACAGAATCTTTTCCAATGAGTTTATTCTTCGCATCAGGTGACCAAAGCATTGGAGCTTCAGCTTCAGTATCTGTCATTCTAATGAGTATTCAGGACTGATTTCCTTTAGGATTGATTAGTTCGATCTCCTTACAGTCCAAGGGACTCTCAAGAGTTTTCTCCAACACCATAGCTCAAAAGCATCAATTCTTCTGCATCTGGCCATATTTATGATCCAGCATTCACATCCATACATGACTACCATAAAAAACATAGTTTTGACTATATGAACCTTTGTTGGCAAAGCAATGTCTCTGCTTTTTAATATGCTATATAAGTTAGTCATAGCTTTTCTTCAAAGCACAGGTGTCTTTTAATTTTGAAGCTACAGTCACCATTTACAGTAATTTTGGAGCCCATGAAAATGAAGTCTGACATGGTTGCATAATTTCCTCATCAGTTTGCCATGTAATGATGGGACCAGATGCCAGGATATTAGTTTTTTGAATGTTGAGTTGTTTTTTTTTTAAGTTTATTCCTAGGTATTTATTCTTTTTGATATGATATTTTTAATTAATTTATTCTTTATTGAGGAATGATTGGTTTACAGAAGTTTGTTATTTTCTGTCAAATCTCAACATGAATCAGCCATAGATATACATATATTCCCTCACTTTTTAACTTCCCTCCCATCTCCTTCCACATACCACCCCTCTAGGTTGATACAGAACCTCTGTTTGAATTTCCTTAGCTGTACAGCAAATTCCATTGGTTATCTAATTTATCTATGACAATGTAAGTTTCCATGCTACTCTTTCCATACATTTCACCCTCTCCTCCCTTCTCCCCATGTCCACAAGTCTATTCTCTATGTTGGTTTCTCCATTGCTGCCTTGTAAGTAAATTCTTCAGTCCCATTTTTCTAGATTCTGTATATATGCATTAGAATATGATATTTATCTATTTCTGACTCACTTCATTCTGTATAGTATGTTCTAGGTTCATCCACTTCATTAGAATGACTCAAAGGTGTTCCTTTTTGTGATTGAGTAATATCCCCTTGTGTATATGTACCACAATTGCTTTATCCATTCATCTCTTGATGGCCATCTAGGCTGCTCCCATGTTCCAGCTATTATAAATAGTGCAGTAATGAACAATGGGATACATGTGTCTTTTTCAATTTTGGTTTCCTCAGGGTATATGTCTAGGAGTGGGATTGCTGGGTCATATGCTTGTTTTATTCCTAGTTTTTTAGGGAATATCCATATCATGATGGCTATAGTGGTATCAATTTACATTCCTACCAACAGTGCAAGAGCATTCCCTTTTCTCTACACCCTCTCCAGCATTTATCATTTGTAGACTTTTTGATGATGGCCATTCTAAGCAGTGAGGTGATATCTCATTGTAGTTTTGACTTGCAGTTCTCTATTAATGAGTGATGCTGAGCATCTTTTCATGTGTTTGTTAGCTGTCTGTATGTCTTCTTTGGAGAAATGTCTGTTTAGGTCTTTTCCCCACTTTTTGATCGGGTTGTTGGCTTTTCTGGTATTGAGTTGTATGAGCTGCTTGTATATTTTGGAAATTAATCCTTTGTCAGTTGTTTCATTAGTTGTTACAGTTTCAAAATGTGGAGTCAAGTCCTTCCATGCAGCCAAAGCAATATCAGTAGCAGTTACCTTTCTCTTAATATTTTATTTTTTATTAAAAAATACATATTACTGTAAAAATTCTGTATGCTGTGACAAAGTAGGAATAATGTAATTAATAATGGGAAAATATGAAAGAGAAAACCAAAAATATAGAGTGAGTTCCTTATTATATGGCTATAGATCAGCATTATAGGATACTGGAAAAAGAATAATAAATCAGATAGACAACTTTTAAATTAGAAAAAAAGGAGCCTAAGAACATTTAGCAAAAGTATAAATACAAAAGTTACCACTAGAACAAAAATATAAGCCTCCCTAAATACCACAGGAAAATACTTCACAAATCATGTAAGGAAATAAATATAGCAAATATAATATATATATATACATATATATATATATAAAATAGCAAATTTTATTGAGCTCAAACATATGAGTAATTTTGATGAATGTGAATAGCTGAAGTCATCTAATAAAAGATAATTCTTTTCTATTTGGTTCACAAAACAGAACCAAACTGCATGTTCTATGAAAGAAAAACAGCTAAATTAAAAAAAAAAAAATCAGAAACTCTAAAAATAAAGGAATGGAAAGAAGTGTACCATAAAAATGGAGAGATAGAATGGCAGTAATAATCTTAATATCAGAAAAGTGGAAACCTTTCAATATTAAAAAAAAAAAAAACCCAGCTTTTTAAAGGCAGAAGCCACAATTATCAATGCAGATATAACATTTATGAGTATCTATACATCAACTAGGGCTTCCTAGGTGGTTCAGTGGTAAGATTCTGCCTGCCAATGCAGGAAACCCAAGAGATGTAGGTTTGATCCTTGGATCTGGAAGATCCCCTGGAGGAGAGCATGGTAACTCACTCCAGTATTCTTGCTTGGAGAATCCCATGGATAGAGGAGGCTACAGTTCATGGAGTCTCAAAGAATCAGACATGACCAAAGCGACTTGTGCATGCATATACCAATTAACACAACAAATACTTTTTTGAATCAAGAGCACAGGAGAAACAAGGAGACATAAATAGAAACTTCAGTAATAGGATGGATTTGTGCATCATTTAAGAACAAGTCAGAATCAATGGACAAAAATAAATAAGGAGAGAGAATATTAAAAAAAAATAAAATAAGCACTGAGAAAGATCTGATGTATATGTGTGCATCTTTACATCATAATTATAGAGAATACAGTTCTTTCTCAATCCCTATGAAATTGTCAGTAAAGCTGATTATAATACAAGTTACAAAGAAAGCATCTGCAATTTCCATAAAATGGAATACAAAAATGTCTCTAATAAAAATGAAATAAAATTGTAAATTATCAACAACAACAACAAAAATAAAAACAAAGGCCTTCCATATGGAAAACAAAAAAGTTGTCTATTAACCAACTCCTTAATAAACCTGGGATGTAAACGTAAGTTGTGAACTTTTATGAAAAGAATGACACTGAAAGCACTAATAGAGCATAGCATATGGGATGCATTTAGAGCAGTGATCTGAGGAAAATTCATAACATTAAATTCTTTTATCAGTAGAAATGAAAGGTACTGAAAGACATAATTCCCAGCTTGATTAACTAGAAAAAGAACAACACAAACAGAAAGAAAACACAAGATAAAGAGAATACAAATTTTAAAAAGACATTATTAAAGGTAATAGAAACATAGACACAATGAATAAATCAATTCTATTATAAAAATTTTGAAAAATTCAACAACATATGCAAACTACTAGCTTACTTAAGCAAAAAATAAGTGAGAAAAAAATCATGCAAGATAAATTGTGAGAAATGGGAAATGACTGTGAAATAAAATTCATATTTTATAGCAAGACAATAAAAATTTAAACAGAGAATGTTCTTTGCCCTTTGGTCTTCTCTCTTACCTGCACTGTGCATTGTATATTTACTTTATACTTCAACTAAACCTTTCCCATCCACAGAAATGCTTACTCAACCATAAATAACAATATTCTCCTAGAATCAATAAGACAATTCTTTAAATATAACTTTCCTTCTTGATCTCGTAAGAAGTCATGTGGCACTTAGATTTGGTTTATGTAAGCTGTCAATAATACGTCATTTGATGTACAGCCTTCTGTCTCAAAAATAAAATTACATAACTGTGCCTTGACTTTGAAGGGAGCAGAACAGCTCTTAGAGCTTTTTGAGATGCCAATCCTGGATTATAATCCTCAAACTTGGCTGAAATAAAATTTTCCATTTCTTTCCCAGATCAACTTGTTGCAGGAAGGGGGACTCATTCCAGGGCCCAAAACTGGGCTCTTGTCTAACACTCGGAAATGAATTGTCCAAGGAGACACATGTGCTGACAAAGCAAGAGATTTTATTGGGAAAGGGTATCCTGGTGGAGAACAGTAGGGTAAGGGAACCCAGGAGAACTGCTCTGCCGCATGGCTCACAGTCTCGGATTTTATGGTGATGGAATTAGTTTCCAGATGGTCTTTGGCCAATCATTCTAATTCAGATTATTTCCTGGTGGTGCATCCAGCCAAGATGGATGTTAGTGAGAGGGATTCTGGGAAGTGGACGGATACCCAGTGTCTCCTTTCACCTTTCCAGAACTCTTCCAGTTGGTGGTGGCTTATTAGTTCTGTATTCCTTATCAGGACCTCCTGTCATAAAACAACTCATGCAAATGGATACTATGGTGCCTGGCCAGGGTGGGCAGTTTCAATTAGTGTGCTTCCCCTAACAAACTGATTAATTTTTCATCAACATAACAATTGAAACAAACAGAATTTTTAAAATCACAAGGACTGTATTGTAGACTTTTATGTAAGCAAATTTGAAAGCATTGATGAAATGACTTTCAGATAAAACACACAACACATGAAGGATATGAGAGTATTATGATAAGGACAGATTTTGTTAAGTAAAACACAAATACATCAGAAAGTAAGGCTAAGGCATGGTACTGTCTTCTAAAATCTTTTTTTCTTAAATACAAATAAATACAGTAAATGTGTTTTTGGCAGAAAGTAATCACTCACTCACCCTATTACCCCTCTTCCCTCCTGCACTGCCAACCAACCAGTTTAATCAGGATCAACCTATAATCCAGTCTGGGTTCTGAATATCTACTTGACCTTTTTCATGCTGCAATGTATCCCGACATTCCCCTTTCCCCTTTTCTATTGCAAGATAAATGAAAGTACACACAGGCTGTTGTGACGAAGACCTATTGAAGAATGAGATGGATTCACCTTGCAAATATGCAAAGCACTAATGACCACTTATGTGAAATTCCCCAAAGGCTGTTCATTAAGCCCCAATCAGGCATCCTGCTGTGGCTCCTCTCAAAGAAATGACAGGCCACTGTGTCCTAGAAATGGAACTCCCACTGGGAGGGAAGGACATTCAAACTGACTCTGTGCCCTCAGGGTAGGTGTCCCATGAAAGGCCTCACGAGGGGGCTTGACTTTCACATTTGAATAGTATGAATATATTTGCCTTTCATTTCCATGTTAGTCAGCCTACAGCAGACTAATTACCACTTTATAAAGCCACTGAATAATACTGAAGGTCATTAATATTTGATGAAAAGCTATTGACCAAAATGAAGTGAATCCTTGAATATAACTGATAATTATTAAACCATTACTAATATTTACTGAGCAGTTATTGTGTGCCAGACACTCTAAATGCTTGATTTCTATTATCTCATTCAATTTTCACATGGTTTTATGATGAAACTGAAACACAATTTGTATTTGTCCATGTTTTTATGTAGATGGTAGATTTCAGGACCACTCTAAATTTATTTGTAACTCAAGCTACCATCTTGATGATTATTTTTTTCTGACATTTTATATTATTATTTCCAGGGGTTCATGAAATTTGTAAGCAGGTTGCAGAATCTTATGATTACTTTGGGCACACTTTATAGGTCACAGTGCCACTGATACCTATTTCCAAAAGGACCAATATTTGGCAACATGCAGCCATGTTCCATGGCACCCCACTCCAGTACTCTTGCCTGGAAAATCCCATGGACGGAGGAGCCTGGAGGGCTGCAGTCCATGGGGTCGCTAAGAGTCGGACACGACTGAGCGACTTCACTTTCACTTTTCACTTGCATGCATTGGAGAAGGAAATGGCAACCCACTCCAGTGTGGGTTGGAGAATCCCAGGGACGGGGGAGCCTGGTGGGCTGCCATCTACGGGGTCGTACAGAGTCGGACACGACTGAGAGACTTAGCAGCAGCAGCAGCAGCCATGTTCCATATTAAAAAAGAGACATTACTTTGCCAACAAAGGTCCATCTCGTCAAGGCTTATGGTTTTTCCAATAATCATGTATGGATGTGAGAGTTGGACTGTGAAGAAAGCTGAGCACCAAAGAATTGATGCTTTTGAACTGTGGTGTTGGAGAAGACTCTTGAGAGTCCCTTGGCCTGCAAGGAGATCCAACCAGTCCATTCTGAGAGATCAGCCCTGGGATTTCTTTGGAAGGAATGATGCTAAAGCTGAAACTCCAGTACTTTGGCCACCTCATGCCAAGAGTTGACTCTTTGGAAAAGACTCTGATGCTGGGAGGGATTGGGGGCAGGAGGAGAAGGGGACAACAGAGGATGAGATGGTTGGATGGCATCACCAACTCAATGGAGATGAGTTTGAGTAAACTCCAGAAGTTGGTGATGGACAGAGAGGCCTGGTGTGCTGTGGTCTATGAGGTCATGAAGAGTCAGTCATGACTGAGCAACTGAACTGAGCTAACTTGAACCATGTTCTACAGAATTATAATGACTTTTTTCCTCTTATTCTGATACTAAAAGTATCATACTTTTGAGAGATAAATATTCACTGGATAATAATGTAAAGTGAATAGGTCTAATTCTAAGAACAGCAGGAGAATCAAGGTCCCTTAGCCACAGGTTTATTCATTTTTGATTCAGGATAAATATGAGAGTTAGGGGATTGTTCATTTTTTCTATGAAACATCAGAAAGACATAGGTGTTTAAACATTTAACCAAATTTAACACTGAAAAATTTTTATTGTTGCTTTTACATGTTTTTGTCTCCCACACAATTTAGTACACTCCATCTTATATTAATGAAATCCACAACAAAGAAAAGCCTTATATTTGATTGGTATTTTTTGTACTTTTACCCAGTATTCAATAAATCGTTACTTTGAACCTTATGCATACCTAATGATAAGAGAGGGTCTCTGCTTAAGGTCTAGAAGAAGGAGAAAACATAATTCACATCAATCTTAGGTAGGAGTAGGGCAGATTTTACCTTAACATCCTGTTTTGGATAGCTCTAGTATGATTATTAGACACATATAGACATAACCTAGACAGTGTATTAAAAAGCAAAGACATCATGTAGCCAACATAGGCCCATACAGTCAAAGCTCTGGTCTTTCCAGTAGTCATGTATGGATGTGAGCTGGACCATAAAGAAAACGAGCACTGAAGGATTCATGCTGTCGAACTGCGGTGGTGGAGAAGACTCTTGAAGGTCCCTTGGACAGCAAGGACATCAAATCAGTCAATCCTAAAGGAAATCAACCCTGAATATTCATTGGAAAGACTAATGTGAAGCTGAAGCTCCAATACTTTGGTCACTTGATGTGAAGAGCTGACTCATTAGAAAAACCCTGATACTGAGGAAGACCGAGGTCAGGAGGAGAAGGGAACAACAGAGGATAAGATGGTTGGATGGCATCACTGATTCAATGGACATGAGCTTAAGCAAAGTCTGGGAGATAGCGGAGGACAAAAAGAGCCTAGTGTGTTGCAAGCCATAGGGTCACGAAGAGTCAGACATGACATAATGATTGAACAACAGCAAAAACAAAAATATGGTTATAGTGTTTAGAAGTGTTCTAATGTGACCAAGCCTTTGTGAATATTAACCAGAAACAATGGGGAGGAATGTCCTTGAAGGGAAACATTTTGATATTTCAATGGCATCTCTGGTTAAAACCACAGTAGTTTGGCAATATAATGAGATAGAAAGAATGTATGGTTTCAGCTTGTCTCTTCTCATAGTACCCATGACTTGAGCAAGTTATTGAAGAATCTTTCTGAGGCTCTGTCACTTCCTCTATAATAGAGTAATTATGCCCACATTACCTGCATTGTGTTTTAGGAATCAAATGATCCAATGTCTATAATGTATTTAGCACAATGTCTGCTGTAATTGTGCATTCGAGTAAGTATGTACTTAAAAATCAATAGTAAGATGATACTATATTGTTCTAAAAGACTTGTGAAGCTTGAGGGAACCTCAGAAAAGATAACCCCTGGGACATTAGCATTGCAGTGAACACTTACCACAGACTGAATGTTGGTGACTTTTGGGGCCCTGCTATATTAAGCTGTTCCATACATTCTACTGTGTGGATGTATTTACTGGTAGCAGCAAAGACAAGACATGTGTAGCAGTGCTTGGTGTACACAGAGGGATCTCACTCTAAGCATGTAACAACTGTCTCCCTTAGTCTTGCTGTTTTCTGTCCACTAGTGTCTACAGTTATAGTTTTAGAAAATAGCAAAATAGACCTCATTTTAAAATAATTTCTATAATTTCATAGCTAGTAGAGATAATTTTTAAATTTCTCTTTCCACACAGAATTAAAAAGGAAGAAGAAATCTAGGTGATTGTTTAAATCAGCCACAGGTGCTATATGTGTATATTTCTGTGTTTTTGTGAATGTGTTTGTTGGAGTTGAAATGAACACATAGGTAAAAAATGCAGCAAAAAAGGGATTTCATGGCAGCACAAAACTCAATAGAATCTTGATGATACTGAATGAGTTTTTCTTTGGTACCTGTCTAACTAATAAGTTCTGACACCCTTTATCGGAGCTATATTGTAGCATATATAGCTTCAACAGGGGTACAAACCCTGAGCATCCTGGGATCAAGGGTGATCTAAGAGCATCTTCTTTCAGTGAAGGTATTTCTTAGGAGAAATTTGTTTTGAAGGAATCATTTCAGCCTGAACATCTGCTCTTCATCTATATCATTTTGGTTTAATAAAAAAAAGTTTCCCTGTGCAAAAAGCAACCATGGAGTTTATTTTCATTTTCAGCAACCATGAGCAATGTTAGTTCAGATATTCCTGATCTAAGACTCGATTCTCCTGTACCCTTTAGCCTGCTGGAATTGAGGAGAAGCACACACATCTTCAAGGTCATTTTGACCTTGCCCAGTGATTCCAAAACTTTACTGTGCATAAGAATTAATAATGAAACTTGCTATGATTCAGTTCTCATTTAGCAGAGATGGGGTGGTACCTGAGATTTTACATTTTTAACAATCTCCCAGATGATACTGATGCTATTGGCCCTAGGACTACACAACAAGACTTTAAACCAAGGATTGATAAATGGGTTCTCTGAAAAATAAAAAATAAAAAGACAGTAAATATGTTAGGTTTTGTTATAACTATGCAACTCTGCTGTTGTAGCACAAAGGCAACCACAAATAACACATGAACCGAATGAGTATGGCTGCACTCGAATAAAACTTTGGCGATTATATATGAATTTTATGCAATTTTCATATATCTGGAAAACATTGAGGTGGGGAATGTTTTTTTTATTTTTTAATTTTAAAAATGTGAAAACCACTTTTATTTTGTGGCCATACAGAAAGTCAGCGTGTCAGATATGCATTGAGGGCTGAAGTTGCTACTACCTGACTTAAAGCAGTCTTGCTCTATAGTTCAGTTCAGTTCAGTCACTCACTCATGTCCAACTCTTTGTGACCCCATGGACTGCAGCACGCCAGGCTTCCCTATCCATCACCAACTCTTGGAGCTAACTCAAACTCGTGTCATCAAGTCAGTGATGCCATCCAATCATCTCATCCTCTGCAGTCCCCTTCTCCTGCTGCCTTCAATCTTTCCTGGCATCAAGGTCTTTGCCAATTAGTCAGATCTTCCCATCAAGTGGCCAAAGCGTCGGAGTTTCACCTTCAGCATCAGTCATTCCAATGAATATTCAGGACTGATTTCCTTTAGGATGCACTCTTGGATGACCTTGATGTCCAAGGGGCTGTCAAAAATCTTCTCCAACACCACAGTTCAAAAGCATCAGTTCTACAGCACTCAGCTTTCTTTATAGTCCAACTCTCACATCCATACATGACTACTGGAAAAACCATAGCTTTGACTAGACAGACGTTTGTTGGCAAAGTAATGTCTGTGCTTTTTAATATGCTGTCTACGTTAGTCACAACTTTCTTTCCAAGGAGCAAACGTCTTTTAATTTCATGACTGCAGTCACCATCTGCAGTGATTTTGGAGCCCAAAAAATAAAGTCTGTCACTGTTTTCACTCTTTCCCCATCTATTTCCCATGAACTGATGGGATCAGATACCATAAACTTAGTTTTCTGAATGTTAAGTTTTAAGCCAACTTTTACACTCTCCACTTTCACTTTCATCAAGATGCTTTTTAGTTCTTTTTAGCTTTCTGCCATAAGGGTGGTGTCCTCTGTATATCTGAGGTTGTTGATATTTCTCCCAGCAATCTTGATTCCAGCTTGTGTTTCATCCAGTCAGGTATTTCTCATGATGTACTCTGCTTCTAAGTCGCTTCAGTCATGTCCGACTCTGTGCGACCTCATAGATGGCAGCCCATAAGGCTCCCCCGTCCCTGGGATTCTCCAGGCAAGAACACTGGAGTGGGTTGCCATTTCCTTCTCCAATGTATGAGAGTGAAAAGTGAAAGTGAAGTCGCTCAGTCATGTCTGACTCTTAGTGACCCCATGGACTGCAGCCTACCAGGCTCCTCCATCCATGGGATTTTCCAAGCAAGAGTACTGGAGTGGGGTGACATTGCCTTCTCCGATGATGTACTCTGCATATAAGTTAAATAAGTAGGGTGACAACATATAGCCTTGATGTACTCCTTTCCTGATTTGGAACCTGCTTCTTGTTCCATGTCCAGTTCTAACCGTAGCTTCTTGACTGCATACAGATTTCTCAGGAAGCAGGTCAGGTGGTGTGGTATTCCCATCTCTTTAAGAATTTTCCAGTTTGTTGTGATCCACACAAAGGTTTTGGCATAGTCAATAAAGAAGTAGATATTTTTTTGGAACACTCTTGCTTTTTTGATTATCCCATGGATGTCAGCAATTTGATCTCTGGTTCCTCTTCCTTTTCTAAATCCAGCTTGAACATCTGGAATTTTATGGTTCATGTACTGATGAAGCCTCACTTGGAGAATTTTGAGCATTACTTTACTGGTGTGTGAAATGAGGGCAATTGTATGGTAGTTTGAGCATTATTTGGCATTGCCTTTCTTTGAGATTGGAATGAAAACTGGCCTTTTCCAGTCCTGTAGTCACTGCTGAGTTTTCCATATTTGCTGGCATATTAAGTGCAACACTTTCACAGCATCATCTTTCAGGATTTGAAATAGCTCAACTGGAATTCCATCACCTCCACTAGCTTTGTTCATAGTGATGCTTTGTAAGGCCCACTTGACTTCACATTCCAGAATGTCTGGCTTTAGGTAAGTGAACACACGATTGTGATTATCTGGGTCATGAAGATATTTTTGGTGTAGTTCTTCTGTGTATTCTTGCCACCTCTTAATATCTTCTGCTTCTGTTAGGTTTATACCATTTCTCTCCTTTATTGTGCCCGTCTTTAAGGAAAGCTGAGTGCTGAAGAATTGATGCTTTTGAATTGTGGTGTTGAAAAAGACTAGTGAGAGTCCCTAGGACTGCAAGGAGCTCCAACCAGTTCATCCTAAAGGAGATCAGTCCTGAATGTTTTTTGGAAGGACTGTTGTTGAAGCTGAAATTCCAATTCTTTGGCCTCCTGAGGAGAAGATCTAACTCATTTGAAAAGACCCTGATGCTGGGAAAGATTGAAGGCAGGAGGAGAAGGGGATGACAGAGGTTGAGATAGTTGGATGGCATCACCAACTCATGGACATGAGTTTGGGTAAACTCCGGAAGTTGGAGATACACAGGGAGGCCTGGTGTGCTGCGGTTCATGGGGTCACAAAGAGTCGGACACAAGTGAGCAGCTGAACTGAACTGAAGTTGCATGACATGTTCCCTTGGTATCTCTAATTTTCTTGAAGAGATCTCTAGATTTTCCTATTCTGTTGTTTTCCTCTATTTCTTTGCAGTGATCACTGAGGAGGACTTTCTTATCTCTCTTTGGTATTCTTTGAAACTCTGCCTTCAAATGGGTATATCTTTCCTTTTCTCCTTTTTCCTTTTCTTGTCCTATAACTAAGACTTAATACCTTGTCTGTTACTATGGGGCAGGCTTTCTCTCTATCACCTGGTTTAGAAAGTAATACATTCCTAGGGATATCTGTGCTTTTCCTGAAAGGGAATCATTTAATTTACAACCCTTGACTTTCATCTACTACCCTAAATCTGGATATACCTAGTCCTATTTCAGAGACAGAGTGAGTGGGGTGGGGAGGCTCTTTATTTAGAAATTTTAGGTTTATTAGGGGTTTAGTTAGTGACATCAAAATCAGGATCTACTTTGTCATCTATTTTGGGAGAAGCTAGAAATGTCATATTTTTTGTTAAATCTTGAGTGATATCTCAGCCTGAAATTATTAAAAATTTCACTAATTAAGCCATCAGTTTCAATGGCAAAGTTATTTTTCCCCACCTAGTGCTAATGGACTCAGAAAGAATCCACAAAACAAACTTATTTAGGGAAAGTACTTCTCCAACTTTTTCAGTCATTTTTCCATATCAGCACAGAGAAAATAATGTGTTTGCCCACGGCTCTGGGATCTAGACTTAACTGGCCTATAGCAAGTGTGAAATTTCTTTGAAGTCTTCCGTTTTATCTTATAAATGCATGCATATCTTGCATTTTATTTCATAATATATTGGTGTTTGTTGTAATATAAAAATGTTTAAAGTTACTTCTGAGTTCACTTTCTTAAATTTTTTATGCTAAAAATTGAGAGCCCCAGGAAGTTGGCCAACGTTTATTGTATTGATTCACATATTCTTTCTGATACACCTGAGTACATATACAAGCTTGAGAATTTTTTAACTTAGCAGGTGTTAACCATTGTCCCTGGAAGGATGCCAGACCCCATATGCCTAACTCTTCCAGCTCCCACCCCAACCATTAAGCCCTCCACCATATGGTGTAAGGGCTTGTGTATCACAAAGTTCATTAAAGATTTTCTAATTAATTAGTTAACAGTGTAAAGTTGTCTTGGCATGGTTGTCACTTGAACTTCATTTCTTTGTTCATAGGATTATTACTGGCCTTCAGATCAAGTTAGCAATTGGGTATCTTTAATGTATTTAATGATCCTATATGTATAATGCAATGGATTGGAATGGCCTGATTGTGTTAATAACCTCAACCATGTACACTGTGTTTCCACATGACTTCAATTTCTCTCATATTGTATTTTATTGAAAATAAGGGCTTACATGTGCACAGATTGTTTTCAATACCTAATCAAGGCATTTTGTCAACTAGATATAGTTGAAAATCTGATGATGTTTTAATGTTTCTGGTTTGATGATGTTTTAACATTTGTCTTTCCTTATCTCCTTCATGGGAGTCATCCTATCAAACTCCTGAAGTTCTCTAAATGTGAAAATTAAGAACAAATCCACCAATAAGAATGTTAGCCTGACTTTTAACTTTCTTTTTTATTTTTTTTCAGGTGATATGATATTGGAGAAAGCAGAGAAAGTTACTTTAGCCATGTAAATTGTTTAAAGCAATCTCTACAAATGTTTTTAGTATTCTTAATTGGCATGAAGATACATATATCTTTACTATCTGACCCTGACAAAGATGAAATAATATTTTTGAATGACTGTTGGAAATCACAAGGGAACATGAAGAGGAGCAGAAAATGACATTCATTACTAATGATAATGGTCTCTCACAGTGTCTTCCAGGAAGTAGTAACCAGATTGTTGAGAGAGAAGTAATAATCACCTCCCTTCTTCTATGACCAATCCAACTAATGGGTTTTTAGATCCAAGTGGAATTTGGTGGGGGGAGGGGGATGCACATTTTTGAACAGGCTGGTCTCAGTTGTGTCAAAAGAATGAGTAGCATTTTTAAGTTTTCACACCAAATTGTTCAGTTTTACAGTTAATACCTTCTTAACTTTTGCACCTTAGGTAGCTCACTGTCTTCATCTTAATTCCAGATCTGATTTCAAGATACTTGGCAACTACAATAGATATCTCTGTACAAGGAAGGAAACAGACTAGGGGAGAGCTGAAGATGGTGCATAGGAAGATCCTGAACTCACCTCCTTCCATGGACACAACAAATCTACAGCTGCATATGTAATAATTCCCTCTGAAAGGGACATGAAATCTAGATGAGCAGAGTCTCTACAACAGAAGTTAAAAGGGGCAGGAGAGGCAGAGATATGGTTTTACCAAAAATAAAACCTACACCCCAGCTGTGAAAAGTGAAAGTGAAAGTTGCTCAATTGTGTCTGACTCTGCAAACCAATGGACTATACCATCCATGGAATTCTCCAGGCCAGAATACTGGAGTAGGTAACCCATTCCCTTCTCCAGGGGATCTTCCCAACCTGGGGATCAAACCCAGGTCTCCCAAATTACAAGCCGATTCTTTACCAGCTGAGCAACAAGGGAAGCTCAAGAATACTGGAGTAGGTAGCTTGTCCTTTCTCCAGCAGATCTTTCCAACCCAGAATTCGAATCATGGTGTTGTCTCACAATCAAGAAGGATCACAAAGGTACAGACAGATCTTCTCTCAGGAGGAGGGGATTTGAGCTCCATGTTCAAAGTGAAGTGAAAGTCACTCAGTCGTTTCCAACTCTTTGTGACCCCATGGACTATACAGTCCATGGAATTCTCTAGGCCAGAATACTGGAGTGGGTAGCTTTTCTCTTCTCCAGGGGATATTCCCAACTCATGTCTCCCACATTGCAAGCAGATTCTTTACCAGCTGAGCCGTTATCCACCCAAAACTGTGGATCCTTCATGAAAGAGATGAACCCTCCAAACAACTGTCTTTGAAAACCAATGGAGAATACATTCAGGAAAGCCTTAGAACTGCAGAGAATGAAAAACATGCTCTTAAAGGATTCATACACAGATATCACACAACCTGAAAACCAGCACAAAAGTACCATGTTGAAAAACTCACAAAACATAGTGAAGGGGACCAACTTACTAATCTTGAAGCTTCTTCCAGAAAGTCAAGAATCAGTTGGGATGCTCCCTAACACCTGAGACCCTGGTGGGAGCCATTTTATAATTCTCCCTCTAACTTGTTAGGGCCAGTGGGCCAGCTCTAGTGAGAGCCCTGCTTGCCCATGCAACTTGTCAGAGTCTCCTGGTTGGCTGGGAAATCTGTCCCATAGCAGATGTGGCTGACCATATGGCTGGACTACAGGGAAGCCTGATCCACCAGTGCACTGTAGTAGTCATCATATATGCCAGTCCCATCCACCAGTATACTATAGCAACAGCTGCAGTTCCACCATAAAGGGAAGGCACATGGAGCCCACATAGTTATGGAGCCCACATAGGTAACACCTCTTGAGTGCCTGGCTCTAGTAGTTAGGTTGGACTGCCTCACAGGACATCTATATGAGGCCACTTCTACATGATTAGAAAAGGTAGCTGATTTACCTAATATGTAAAATATGTAGAAACAAGTACAGAGATTTGGGTAAAATGAAGATATAGAGGAATATGTTGCAACTGAAAGAATAAGACAAAATTTAAGAAAAAGAACAAAATGAAGTGGAGATGAGCAATCTACATAATAAAGAATTAAAATTAATGATCATAAGTGGCTCAGGAGAAAAAACAGATAAATACAGGGAGAAATTCAACAAAGAAGTACCAAATAAAACTACAACTTCACTGAAAAATACATTAGAAGGTTTAAATAGTAGAGTGGATGAGTTAGAAAAATAAATCAGTAAGTTGGAAGATAAAGCAATAGGGCTTACCCAGGCAGAGCAGCAAAATGAAAAAAGAACTTACAAAATAAAGATACCCTTTCTTGTACATTTGAAAACAGTAAATGGAATAACATTTATATTACTGGAATTGCAGGAAAAGAAGAGAGAGAGAGAAAGGGCCAGAAAAATTATTTGAAGGAATAGTGGCTGAAAACTTCTGGAACCTAGGGTAAGAAAGCCCAGGTCCGGGGAGCCCAGAGAGGTCCAAATAAAATGAAACCAAAGGGACATTCAACAAGAAACATTAAAATAGTAAAAGTTAAGAATAAAGATAGAATACTGTATTGGTGTTTTTCTTTCTGGCTTACTTCACTCTGTATAATAGGCTCCAGTTTCATCCACCTCATTAGACTGATTCAAATGTATTCTTTTTAATGGCTGAGTAATACTCCATTGTGTATATGTACCACTGCTTTCTTATCCATTCATCTGCTGATGGACATCTAAGTTGCTTCCATGTCCTGGCTATTATAAACAGTGCTGCGATGAACATTGGGGTACACGTGTCTCTTTCAACTCTGGTTTACTCAGTGTGTATGCCCAGCAGTGGGATTGCTGGATCATAAGGCAGTTCTATTTCCAGTTTTTTAAGGAATCTCCACACTGTTCTCCATAGTGGCTGTAGTAGTTTGCATTTCCACCAACAGTGTAAGAGGGTTCCCTTTTCTCCATACCCTCTCCAGCATTTATTGCTTGTAGATTTTTGGATCACAGCCATTCTGACTGGCGTGAAATGGTACCTCATAGTGGTTTTGATTTGCATTTCTCTGATAATGAGTGATGTTGAGCATCTTTTCATGTGTTTGTTAGCCATCTGTATGTCTTCTTTGGAGAAATGTCTATTTAGTTCTTTGGCCCATTTTTTGATTTGGGTCATTTATTTTTCTGGAATTGAGCTGTAGGAGTTGCTTATATATATTTGAGATTAGTTGTTTGTCAGTTGCTTCATTAACTATTATTTTCTCCCATTCTGAAGGCTGTCTTTTCACCTTGTTTATAGTTTCTTTTGTTGTGCAGAAGCTTTTAAGTTTAATTAGGTCGCATTTGTTTATTTTTGCTTTTATTTCCAATATTCTGGGAGGTGGGTCATAGAGGATCCTGCTGTGATGTATGTCGGAGAGTGTTTTGCCTATGTTCTCCTCTAGGAGTTTTATAGTTTCTGGTCTTATGTTTAGATCTTTAATCCATTTTGAGTTTATTTTTTGTGTATGATGTTAGAAAGTGTTCTAGTTTCATTCTTTTACAAGTGCTTGACCAGTTTTCCCAGCACCACTTGTTAAAGAGATTGTCTTTAATCCATTGTATATTCTTGCCTCCTTTGTCAAAGATAAGGTGTCCATATGTGCATGGATTTATCTCTGGGCTTTCTATTTTGTTCCACTGATCTATATTTCTGTCTTTGTGCCAGTACCATCCTGTCTTGATGACTGTGGCTTTGTAGTAGAGCCTGAAGTCAGGCAGGTTGAATCCTCTAGTTCCATATACTAATGCATATATATGGAATTTAGAAAGATGGTAACAATAACCTTGTATACGAGATAGCAAAAGAGACACTGATGTATAGAACAGTCTTTTGGACTCTATGGAAGAGGAAGAGGGTGGGATGATTTGGGAGAATGGCCTTGAAACATGTATAATATCATATATGAAACGAGTCGCCAGTCCAGGTTTGATGCACGATACTGGATGCTTGGGGCTGGTGCACTGGGACGACCCAGAGGGATGGTATCGGGAGGGAGGAGGGAGGAGGGTTCAGGATGGGGAACACATGTATACCTGTGGTGGATTCATTTTGATATATGGCAAAACCAATACAATATTGTAAAATTTAAAATAAATAAATAAATAAATAATAAAAAGTAAAACAAAAAAATAAGAAATAAAGTAATTATTGACATAAAAAAAGAATAAAGATAGAATTCTAAAAGAAGCAAGAAAAGAAATGGCTTGTTGCATACAAGGGAAGCCTCATAAGGCCGAAAGCAAGTTTTTCAGCAGAAACTTTAAAAGCCAGAGAGAGTGGCATGACTTCCAATCATAAATTCTCTACCCTGCAATTTTATCATTCATAATTGGAGGAGAGATTAAGAGTTTCTGAGATAAGCAAAAGCAGTTCATCATCAATAAACTGGTCCTATAAGAAAAATTAAAAGGATTTCTTTAAGCTTAACATATATAAAATTGATTAATAATAACAAAACTTACAAAAGTAAAATTCTTACTGGAAAATGTAAATATATTAAAAAGTTAGTAAATGAATCACTTAAAAACTAGAATAAAGATTAAAGACAAAACAGTAAGGTTAACTAAAATGCAATAATTAGTTAAGGAATACATTAAAATGATGAAAAAATGTGTCATAGAAAGTGTAAAATATGGAAGAAGAAACTAATATATAAAGCTTTAGAATGTGATCAAATTTAAGTCACTACCAGTTTAAAACAGACTGCTATTTACATAGGGTATATATAAATTTTATAGTAGCCACAAGAAAAAAAAATACTCGTAATACATACAGAAAAGAACATGAGAAAGGAATCTGAACATAACACTAAAGAAAACTATCAAACCCAAAGGAAGAGAGAAAGAAAAAAAAAAAAAACAGACATAAACTACAAAAACAGTCAGAAAAAACAATAAATAATATAGCAACAAGCAGATAACTAAACAATTATGTTAACTGTGGTGGTGGTGGTGGTGGTTTAGTTGAAAAGTCATGTCTGACTCTTGCAACCCCACCAGGCTCCTCTGTCCATGGGGTTTCCCAGGCAAGAACACTGGAGTAAGTTGCCATTTCCTTCTGCAGGGCATCTTCCCAATTCAGAGATTAAACGTGGGCCTCCTGCTTTGCAGGATGACTCTTTACTGACTCAGCCACCAGGGAAGCCCTAAATTAACTATAAATGGACCCAATTCACCAATCAAAAGATGTAGAGTTCCTCAATAGATTACAAAAAAAAAGGAGAAGAAGAAGAAAAATTTATATATGCCTACAGAAACAAATAGTAAAGGGATTGGAAAATATTCTTTCATACAAATGGAAATGAAAAGAAATCTGAAGTACTTCTACTCAAATCACACAAAATATACCTTGTAACAAAGACTGGTATTGAAAACAAAGAAAAATGTTGCATAATAATGGTCCAGAAAGAAGATATAATATTTACAAATGCTTAAGCACCCAATAGAAGGTCACCAAAATATGTAAAATATTAATGCACTTAAGGAAAAGCTTGAAAGCAAATAACAGTATGAGACTCTGACAGCATCCTTCCATCAATGTACAGGTCATTCAGACAGAAAATTAGTAAGAAAACTTTGAACATAAATGACTCACACCAGAATAACTTAATAGATAGATAAACACTATATTTAAAAACAGCAGAATATGTGTCCTTCTCAAACACACATAGAAACATTTTCAAGCACAAGTAAAATGTTGGGGCTCAAAGTAAGTTTCAATAAATGTAAGATATTGGAATCATATCAAGCATCTTCTCTGACTACAATGGTATACAATTAGAAATCAACCACAAGAGAAAGAAATGATAAAAAAAAAAAAAAAACTTCACCATACTACTGAACAATAACAAAAAAATCGATGACTGAAGAAATAAAATTATCTAAATTAACCAAGAAGAAATAAGAGAACTTAAATAAATAGAATAGGAAATGAAAGAGGAGTGGTTAGTACTGATACCACAGAAATACAAAGGATCATCATGAAGTCACTATGTACAATCATACTCCAACAAAGGGGACAACTTAGAAGACATAGACAAATTCCAACTTTTCAAGATTGAACTACAGAGAAATAGAAAGTTTGAATAGATTGATTCTTAGTAAAAAGATTGAAACAGAAATCAAAAATCTCCCGACAAACAAAAGCCCAAGACTAAATGGCTTCACTGGTGAATTCTATCCTATAAAACAATACAGAAAAAAATATAATAATTATTTCCTGAAACTCTTCCAAAAAGTTGAAAAAGAAGGAAACTATTCAAACACACTTTGTGAATCCAGTACTATCCTGACAACCAAAACCAGACAAAGATACAGCAAGAAAAAGCTAAATAAAATAAAATAAAATTATAGGCCAATATTCTTAATGAACATAGGTGTAAAATTCTTCAGCAAATTATTAGCAACTGAATCCAATAATACAGTAAAAGGATCATACACTTTGATCAAGTAGGATTTATCCCAGAAGCAAGGATGATTCAATATTTGCAACCAATCAATATGATATAGCATTAAAAAATAAAGAATAAAAATATATATATAATCATCTCAATAGATGCAGACAATGTATTCAATAGAATTCAATATGTGATAAACTCTATTTGTGTTAAAAACTCTCAACAAAGAGTATGGAGGGAACATACCTCAGTTTAATAAATATATGTGAAAATCACAGTTAACATTATACTCCATGGTGAAAATCTAAAAGCTTTTTGTATAAGAACATAAATAAGAGTAGGACAAGGGGTGCCCACTTTTATTCAACATAGTATTGGAAGTCCTAGCCACAGCAATTAAGGAAAACAAATAAAACACATCAAAACAAACACACACTAAAACTGTTACCATTTGCAGACGACAGGATACTACATACAGAAAACCCTAAAGACACCTCAAAAGCCTTAGAACTCAGTAAATAAATAAATTCAGTGCAGTAACAGTATACAAAATCAATATACAAAAGTCTGTTGTGTTTCTATAAACTAATAACAAACTATTAGAAAAAGAAATTAAGACAACAATTTAATTTACAATTGCATCAAAAAGAATTAAGATGCATAGGAATTAGTTTACCCAAGGATATGAAACACTTATAAACTGAAAATTATAATATACATGTAAAAGAAATCAAATAAGACATAAATAAATGTGAAGATATGTTGTGCTCATGGATTGGAAGAATTAGCATTGTTAAAATGTTCCTACTATTGAAAGCCAACTACAGAATCAATGTAACCCGTGTCACAAATCCAAAGGTATATTTCATAGAACTAACAAAAATAATTATAATTTTTTATGGAAACACAAAATATCCCAAGTAACCGAAATAATTTTGTGGAGAAAAAACAAACCTAAAGGTCATGTCCCCTGATTTCAAACCATACTTCAAGAGTATAGTAATCAAAAAAGTACAGTGCTGGAACAGAAAGACACATGGATCAATATAACAGAACTGAGAGCCCAGAAATAAATATACAAATATATGGACCATAAGTTTACAACAAAGAAACAAAAAAGATATGGTGAAGCGACAATATCTTCAATAAATACTCTAAGAAAACTGTTCAGTTACATGCAAAAAGATAAAACGGGATCACTACTTTACACCATTTGCAAAAATTACTTCAAAATGGATCAAAGAGCTGAATGTAAGATTCGAAAACCTTCAATCTTTCCCAGCATCAGGGGCTTTTCCAATGAGTCTGTTCTTTGCATGAGTTGGCCAAAATATTGGAGCTTCAGCTTCATCATTAGTCCTTCCAATGTATATTCAGGACTGATTTCATTTAAGATTGACTGGTGTGATCTCCTTGCTCTCCAAGAGACTCTCAAGAGTCTTCTCCAACACCACAGTTCAAAAGCATGGATTCTTCAGCACTCTGCTTTCTTTATAGTCCAACTCTCACATCCATACTTGATTCCTAGAAAAACCATAGCTTTGACTAGATAGATATTTGTTGGAAAAGTAATGTCTCTGCTTTTTAATATGCTGTCTAGGTTGGTCATAGCTTTTCCTCCAAGGAGTAAGCAGCTTTTAATTTCATGGCTGCAGTCACAATCTACAGTGTTTTTGGAGCTGAAGAAAATAAAATCTCTCACTGTTTCCATTGTTTCCCCATCTATTTGCCGTGAAGTGATGGCACTGGTTGCCATGATCTTAGTTTTCTGAATGTTGACTTTTAAGCCAACTTTTTCACTCTTCTCCTTCAAATTCATCAGGAGACTTTTAGTTCTTTGTTTTCTGCTATAAGGGTGGTGTCATCTGCATATCTGAGGTTATTGATTTTTCTCCCAGCAATCTTGATTCCACCTTGTGCTTCATCCAGCCCGGCATTTCACATGATGTACTCTGCATCTGTAACTTAAATATGCAGGGTGACAATATACAGCTTTGATGTAGTCCTTTACCAATTTGGAACCAGTCTATTGTTCCATGTTCAGTTCTAACTAACTGTTGCTTCTTGACCTGAATACAGATTTCTCAAGAGGCAGGTCAGGTGGTCTGGTATTCCCATCTCTTTAAGAACTTTCCACAGTTTGTTGTGATTCACACAGTCAAAAGCCTTGACATAGTCAATAAAGCAGATGTTTTTCTGGAACTCTTTTCCTTTTCCATGATCCAAGGGATGTTGGCAATTTGATCCCTGGTTCCTCTTCCTTTTCTAAATCCAGCTTGAACATCTGGAAATTCACAGTTCAGGTACTGTTGAAGGCTGGCTTGGAGAATTTTTAGCATTAATTTGCTAGTATGTGAGATGAGTACATTTGTGCAATAGTATGAACATTCTTTAGCATTGCCTTTCTTTGGAATTGGATTGCAAACTGACATTTTTCAGTCCTGTGGTCACTACTGAGTTTTCCAAATTTGCTGGCATATTGAGTGCAGTACTTTCACAGCATCATCTTTTAGGATTTGAAATAGCTCAACTGGAATTTCATCACCTCCACTAACTTTGTTCAACATGAAGCTTCCTAAGGCCCACTTGATCCTCATTCCAGGAAATCTGACTCTCGGTGAGTGCTCACACCATGTGGTTATCTGGGTCATGAATATCTTTTTTGCATAGTTCTTCTGTGTATTCTTGCCACCTCTTCTTAATATCTTCTGCTTCTGTTAGATCCATACCATTTTTCTCCTTTATTATGCCCATCTTTGCATGAAATATCCCCCTGGTATCTCTAATTTTCTTGAAGAAATCCCTAGTGTTTCCTATTCTATTACTTTTCTCTGTTTCTTTTCATTGTTAATTGAGGAAGGCTTTCTTCTCTCCTTCCATTCTTTGGAACTGTGGATTCAAAGGGATATATCTTTTTTTTTTTTTCTTCTTTGCCTTTAGCCACCAAGAAAAAGTACTTGTCATAGCAAACACCCACTTCCAAAAACACAAAAGAAGGCTCTAAACATGGACATCACCAGATGGTCAATACTGAAATCAGATTGATTATATTCTTTGCAGCCAATGATGGAGAAGCTCTACAGAGTCAGCAAAAACAAGACTGGGAGCTGACTGTGGCTCAGATTATGAACTCCTTATTGCAAAATTCAGACTTAAATTGAAGAAAGTGGTGAAAACCACTAGCCCATTCACTTATGACCTAAACCAAATCCCTTATGATTATACAGTGGAAGTGACAAATAGATTCAAGGGATTAGATCTTATAGACAGAGTACCTGAAGAATTATAGACAGAGGTTCATGACATTATACAAAAGGCAGTGATCACGACCATTTCCAAGAAAAAGAAATGCAAAAAGGGAAATTATCATTTAACATTTCAATTTAACAGATGAAAAAACAGTTTTCCTAATTAGTCAATATTGAGTGGGCTTCCCTAATGGCACAGCAGATAAACAATCTGCCTGTAATTCAGGAGTCACAGGAGACTCATGTTTGATCCCTGGGTCAGGGAGATCCCCTGGAGGAGGAAATGGCAACCTGCTCCAATATTTTTTCCTGGAAAATCCCATGGAAAGAGGAGCCTGGCAGCCTACAGTACAAAGTGTTGCAAAGAATTGGACATGACTGAGCACACAGCCATTGAGTCAAACGTGATTCTACCTTTATTTATTGTCAGCATTTCTTCTTCTATACTATATTATTCATTCAGCATTATCATGTGTTTATTTTTTTTCTTTGGCTCATGCTTATTTACCTATTTTTAAACATAAGTCATGCATCGAACCTGGTATGGTAAAACCAATACAATATTGTAAAGTAATTAACCTCCAATTAAAATAAATAAATTTATATTAAAAACAATAAAAAATAAAAAAGTCAATGTTAGGATAAAACTATATAATCAAATGATATTTATGTTTTGCCAATTAATACACGATATTTCACAAATCTTTACATAGCTCATGTAGTCTGATTTTCTCAACTCTTTCTGCCCACAAAATAAAACTTCATAAGGAAATGGTGATTCTCTATTTGAATAATAAGATATCGATTTATTGAGCACTATTTTGTGTTGGGTTGAATGACTTGATAAGTCTTCATTATTGATAGCTATTTTACACAGTAAAGGAGAGCCCATGGAGTTTATATAACTTTTCCAATGTGATGCAATTAGGTAGAATAGGACAGAGATTCAAAACCAGCTCTGCCTCACTTCAAAGACTATTTTTTTTTAATTCCTTCTCTGCTACTATGCATCTTTATCTTTTAGACATCTGTCTATAGAAAAAAGAATGAACAAAAAATATTTACACAGTTGTGTGAAACTTCCAAATCATATTTTGCCTTTTGGCATTTTAGATCACCTTCAAGCAAAATTAAAATTTCAGTCATTTTCAAAGTCACCCATTGTTGTAGATATCTGTCATTGTCATGAACTATGTAACCTGAAGTAAGTCCACAACTGAAATCTGAAATTATCTACCAAGAGATAGATATCCTGGACTGAAATAAGGAAACTTGGGGACAAGGTAAAAGAACACTTAAGGTAATGAAATATAGAGTCATTAGCACTCTAGCAAAGTAATATAAGCAAGCTGACAGCACAAAAGGGAAGAAATTTTATTGTACTTTGGTACAGCAGGAAAATAAGATACTCGGGGCAATGCAGAAGGGCTGGTAAATTTGAAACAAATGAAAGGCAATAACCTTAAATATAGTGATAATAGGTCTGTGGGATTCACTACTGTAGGACATGTTTAAATGAAATAACAGTATGGACTATGGGGTAGATAATTTAATGACCAATAACCTTGCTGGTGTTTTGGCTAAAAAAGATACACAGCATCTCATGGGCCTGATCTGATCAGCCCAAGGACAAGGAGAATTTAATTTCCCCATGAACCAGATAAAGTATTCATCAGAGTAACTAGAGCTTGCATTCTCATATTATTAGGACCTGTTTGTGAACTAGATTCCCAGCTCAGGTATTAAACATTACGTTGCAATGGGCCCCATAGGAAAGTGATAGAAAATGTCAGTGGAAAAGATCACTCTTTTTTTTTTCCCTCCAATAGTGGGCTAAACTGCATTGAACCATTCTAATACTCTCTTCTAACTGAAAAAAATTTACTAAATAACTGGATTGAGAGTAAGATTTCCATTTATGACATTAGGAAGATGAAGAACAGAAGCCAAAATGATTGTTTTATGCATTAAAAACAAATAAACATACAGGTTTATGTTATTCTTACTTAATTTACCTTCTGGATCCTTCCATCTTACAACATAAAGAAAACCACCTTTTATAGTCTTCTTAGCATTCATTATATAAATAAAATGTTCATATTAGGAAAAATGGATAACTAGAGGGAACTCATAGGAAATAAAGGATACCTCATGTCCTTTTAAAAAATCAATAACAAATGTTGCATATACATCTCTGCATATATGTAAGTATATTTGTATTAAAAAAGTCTTTTGGATGAAATTAATAGGTCAATGGGTAAATTTATTCTCAACATTGGTAGATGTGGCAAAATTGCTCAGTAAATTGGTTACACCAAATTGTATTCCTACTGAGAAATAAGACCATATATTTCCCTAACTCTAGATCAATTTTTTGATATTTGTCTTTCTGAATATTGAAAGTTGAAGGTAATTATTTTTTATTATGCTGATATTTAATAGTATGTGGGGCTGAGCACCATTTCATATATATATAAAGTCACTTTTCCTGTGACCTCATCATTTAGGTCTTCTCATTTTTTCTTATTTGGTAAAGACCTTTCTCTTATGAATTTTAAGTACTCTTTAAATATTTGGCATATTAGTCATTTCCTTTCTAGGCATTAATTTTTATCTGTGTATCTTTAAGTTCTAACATGTTCTTGTCCAATATATTAAACATTCCAATTTATTGAGATAGTAAGGATCTAAAATAATCAATATTTGGTTAATGTGAGTCTTTATCATCTGAAAGTGATGATAGCTAAGTGTCAGCACCAAACATCAGGTATTGAAAGGATGGAATTAACCACACTGGGAAAGAGTAAATAATCAATTTATTAATTTATTTAACCACCAACATATTCATTCAACAAACATTTCTGATTCTTACTGGGTTTCTGTCATTTACTAAGTTTAGGGACAAGATGATTTTTACTTTAGCATATTTAACCCACTTCTAAGAAGTTCTTAATCACAGAAAAGATAATAAAAAATGTATATGTCTTCAAGATTTCAACATTTAATAAATCTTGCATTCTCCATGTGTATATTAGAAATGCACTGAAATATTCATAATAACTCAAAATAACAGTAGGAATTACTTTCCCTGAGGGAGACTATCACATAAAGTCTAGAAGTAGGCAGTGCTGAGCTGGTATGGTAGGCTTTGAGTTATCAAAGTTCTTCTTGTCTTTCTGCTTTGCCATCTTTATGCATTATTTACATTTTCAATTCTCTTTATTATCATAACATGGCTGCTGGATCTCTAGCTATAATCTGTGTTCAAGACAGCAATGCAACAGAAGCAGGTGTGAGGAAAATATCACCTGCTTCTGAGAAAATAAACTCCTTCTAAAGAGTTTTCCAGAACATCCCATCCAACAATTGCCATTTAAATACCAAAAGAAATGGATTATAGTAATTATTTTGACTGTGTATGCATTCATCAAATGATCACATTATATGTGTGTGTGTGAGTGTTAAGTCGCTTCAGTCATATCCATCTCTTTGTGACATTATGGACTGTAGTCCACCAGGCTTCTATGTCCATGGGTTTCTCTAGTTTAGAATACTGAAGTGAGGTGCCATGACCTCCTCCAGGGGATCTTCCTGACCCAGAGATCAAATTGGTGTCTCTTATGTCTCCTGCATTGGCAGGTGAGTTTTTTTTACCACTAGCAACACCTGGGAAGCCCGATCACATTGTATACCTTGAATATATACAATTTTAAGTGTCAATTATACATCAATAAACCTGAGGGAAAAACACTCATTGACCTCATTATTAGGAAAGAAACTTAAGGAAATGGATTTTTTAACATTGATGTTGATGTTTTGACAGTTTTTACTTTTTCTTATCCTGATACCCAGGTACATAATAAAGAAGAGAATGGACATTAAGTAGCAAACTCTGCCACACCATAGATTGCTTAATTCTTTAGGAAGCAATCATCCAGTTTTCCTTTTCTTTAAAATACAAGCAAAAGTGAGCAGTTGTATTCTACCCCTAACTTCGAGGCTGGAGCTGAGGCCTCAATGACAGATAGATCCATCACCTAAGATTCAGAAGAGGAGAAACTCAGCTTCAAATCAAGGTCTTTAGAGTCCCAGTTCCTCAGTTTTTTCATATCTCAGCTCTTATATCTCTTCATCTTTCCTCTCATGCCTCACATAAGCTACAATACAAGTTCAAGCTATTTTTTTCTTCTTTTCTTTTTCTGATAACCATAAAAGTTTAGATCTGTGTTAACTCAAAGACTTTTCTGCTTCTCTTTCTTCAGTCTTAAATTTCATTCTTCCTGGTTACTAGTGCCCTTCCTTTCAAAAAAGTATTCTTAACTTTGCATGTCCTATTACAAATGAACAAGTGACAAGTCTTATTTTCTTGCATGAGACCCTCTACAATCTAGTCCACCTGGTCTCACCAATATGATCCTTCAAAGTGTCTAGTTCATCCTCAGTCCATGTCTCTCCTCCCACAATTCTCCTCCCCTTCTCTCCAATCCCTCAGGATTTTCTTGATAAACAACAAAATGATGTTAGGAAACTTTCACCCCATGCCATCTTTTCCACAGTAAAAGTGAGCCTTTCTGTATTTGAACACTGGTCTGCAGCAGACATTGACATATTCGGACTTCCAACCATCTTTTTCATGTTTGCATCCATTGCTTGCATTGTTTATATCTTCCACAAGAGCTATACTCACTCTCAAAAGAAGCTCTAGTCAGTGTTTTGAACACATAGTAGGCTCTCATATCCTTTGGCTGATAGTAATTTGCTTTTAGTTTCCTCCTATACATTTCTTTTGTGATCAAAATCCCCCCTCCTTATTATGCCTGACTCTCAATTTCTAATAAAAATTGTATCTGGGCCCAAACTCCCAATCTGATACTGCACAGAACCCGAATGCATCTTCCACAGAGGTCAAGGCATTCCACAATTGGCTGAATATTAGCATAGGCCTGGGGTGGAACTGAATTATCAGATTCTTTTTAACTGCATGATTTCCACTGGGTTTTATTTTCTGTTTGCTTGTTAATAGAAATGCCCATAGGCAGTGACCCCAGATCAAAAGTTTGGACCTAATGGAATCTAAAAGTTCATGTTTAATTTTAAAATCAGACTCCCTTTAGATTCCCAGAATTGCCAAAATTCATCTCAAAAGCAGAAAATGTCATTTTCCTTCCACCTTCAAAAGCAGCTGAACGAAATTTAAATACATCTGGTTATAACAAACAAGCTAGAAAGTGCACCACAATTGGGACAAGCTTGCACCCAGATCCAATTTTTATGACTGCATTAGAAAGCCCTTGAAAAATAGGGCTCATGGTGCAATCCCTGCCGGGGCATTAACTGGAGTCTCTTTGGCAAGAGAGACTGAAGTAATAAGTAAGAGTGACATTTTCCCAAAGCAAGTTAAATACCCCAATAGAAACCTAAAAGAAATTAAACTTAAAGTTTCTCCTAGGCAACTTGAGTCAGTTCGACACCTCTTCTTTGCATGTGAATTCCCTGCATGACAAATCACATGATGCAATTTGTGGGCTGATTTAGCTGCTTTTATGAGTGTTAATGCCACAGCTTCGGGAGCTAAATTAATGTGACAATAATGATTACATTTATTTCCTGGTTTGTTTAAAACTTCCCCTCTAAAATGTAAATTGAGGTTATCTGAAGGAAATTTCCTCATTGGCCACACTCATCCTTACAACTACAACTTGTTAATGGTTAATAAAACAACAAAGATCTGTATCATTCCCAGTGGAGTGTTTAAGCAAGGTTCATGTCCATTGTTGGGGTAGATTGCTGTTTCTAGAGCAAGGGGTGGGTTGAGTTTATCTATTCTATCTTTCAGAGGATTCATTACTTCTTGATCCATATGTTACAGTCCCTAGATGGGTTGACATGGGAAGTAGGCTTTTCATGGAAAGGATACACACTTATTTGGTCACAAATATTTTCTACCATGGGTTTCCCCAGTGGCTCAGCTATAAAAAATCCACCTTCAATGAGAAGTCACAGGAGACGAGGGTTCAGTCTCTGGTTGGGAAGATCCCCTGGAGAAGGAAATGGCAACCCACTTCAGTGTTCTCGCATGGAGAATCCCATGGACAGAGGAGCCTGGAGGGTTACAGTCTATGAGGTCACAAAAAGTCGGACATGACTGAGTGACTGAACTGAACTAAACTGAAGATCTTTTTTGTATCATTCTTCTGTGTGTTCTTTCACCTCTTCTTAATATCTTTTGCTTCTGTTAGGTCCATACCATTTTTATCCTTAGTTGTGCCCATCTTCAGAGAAGGCAATGGCACCCCACTCCAGTTCTCTTGCCTGAAAAATCCCATGGGCAGAGGAGCCTGGTAGGCTGCAGTCCATGGGGTCGCTAAGAGTCTGTCATGACTGAGCGACTTCACTTTAATTTTTCACTTTCATGCATTAGAGAAGGAAATAACAACCCACTCCAGTGTTCTTGCCTGGAGAATCCCAGGAATGGGGGAGCCTGGTGGGCTGGCGTCTATGGGATCGCACAGAGTTGGACATGACTGAAGCAACTTAGCAGCAACAGCAGCAGTGCCCATCTTTCCATGAAAAGTTGCTCTGGTAGCTCTAATTTTCTTGAAAACATCTACAGTGTTTCCCATTCTATTGTTTTCCTCTATTTCTTTACACTGACCACTGAGGAAGGCTTTCTTATCTCTCCTTGCTATTCTTTAGAACTCTGCATTCAGATGGGCATATCTTTACTGTTTTCCTTTGGCTTTAGCTTCTCTTCTTTTCTCAGCTATTTGTAAGGCCTCCTCAGACAATGATTTTGCCTTTATGGGACCAAAAATGGTCAGTTTTCATACCAATCCCAAAGAAAGGCAATGCCAAATAATGTTCAAACTACTGCACAATTGTACTCATCTCACACTCTAGCAAAGTAATGCTCAAAATTCTCCAAGCCAGGCTTCACCAATATGTGAACTTAGAACTTCCAAGATATTCAAGCTGGATTTAGAAAGGCAGAGGAACCAGAGATCAAATTGCCAACATCCGTTGGATCATGGAAAAAGTAAAAGAGTTCCAAGAAAACATCTACTTTTGCTTTATTGACTATGCCAAAGCCTTTGACTGTGTGGATCACAACAAACTGTGGAAAATTCTTAAAGAGATGGGACTACCAGACCACCTGACCTGCTTCCTGAGATATATGCTTGCAGGTCAAGAAGCAACAGTTAGAACCAGACATGGAACAACAGACAGGTTCTAAATTGGGATAGGTGTACCTCAAGGCTGTATATTGTCACCCTGAGTATTTAACTTATATACAGAGTACATCATGAGAAATGCTGAGCCGGATAAAGCACAGGCTGGAATCACGATAGCAGGAAAAATATCAATAACTTCAGATATGCAGATGACACCACTCTTGTGGGTGTTACCTAGATAACATATTAAAAAGCAGAGGTATTTCTTAGCCTACAAAGGTCCTTCTAGTCAAGGCTATGGTTTTTCCAGTAGTAATGTATGGAAGTGAGAGTTGGACCATAAAGAAAGCTGAATGCAGAAGAATTGATGCTTTTGAACTGTGGTGTTGGAGAAGGCTCTTGAGAGTTCTTTGGTCTGCAAGGAGATTCAACCAGTCCATCAGAAAGGAAATCAGTCCTGAATATTCATTGGAAGGACTGATGCTGAAGCTAAAGTTCCATTACTTTGGCCACCTGATGAGAAGAACGGACTCATTGGAAAAGACCCTGATGCTGGGAAAGGTTGAAGGCAAGAGCAGAAGGCGTCGACAGAGGATGAGATGGTTGGATGACATCACCAACTCAATCAACATGAGTCTAAGTAAGCTCCAGGAGTTGGTAATGGACAGGGAAGCCTGGCATGTTGCAGTCCATGGGGTCCCAAAGAATTGGACATGACTGAGCAATTGAGCAGACTGATCTTAGGGATTACTTATTCAAATTTTGTTCTCTCCCATAGAAGAAGCAAGAATATATACTGAGTGCTTTGTGTGTGTGTGTGGTCTCTTTAGTACTTGGGCTTTCCTATTTTCTTCCCAACAACTGACATTTATAATGCCAGACTGGTTCCCTTATCTTCATTTTGATGGCTAGATGGAGCCTATTGCTCTGAATCAGCTTTGTCAGTTCATCTATGATACCACACTATACTTTAGTTCTCCATTTTGTGTTGGATGGAATTCCCTTGGATGACCTTGCACTCATCATTTTCCTCCATGATTATCTCACATTTGGAAGGAATGTTCTACCATGTTTGCTGTGACTGGGCAGTCTGTATTTCTGTGTACTTGATCAATATTAATTGACTTCTTACTGAGAATGATTGCTCCCCCTGATAATTGTTCTGTTTTCCTGAAGCTCTTTCACCCCTTTGACTCAATCCCCTCTGCTGCGTGGCCATCTCCACATGGTTAAGAGTTCTGTCTCTCTCCTATGGTTAACATTATTTAGCATTCTTCAATGAATATCTTGAACAGTCATTACGTCCTGTGTAGAAAATCAAATAAAATAAAAACAACAAAATTTAAGTTGCTGGACATTCTATAAACATAAATTGTTTATTAAATGACACTTTGCACTCTGACAGAAAATTATATTTAAAAGTCTTAGAAATATTTTGTTATTGAAATGGCAGTGTATACATTTGGAATATGTAAGAGAAGCAATTATTTTCAGAATGATTTTAATTATAGTTGCTGTATACTAATTCTCAGTGAATACTACTTTATGTATATATGAAATGTCTTAATCTGAATATTTTAAAAACTAAAATCCTATACAGAAAAGCTCTGTTCAGAGCCATGTGATATATATTTGCAGCTTGCCTTGAATGCTTTGAGTCTCAAAAATCTTTGTTTTACAGTAAAGCATACAGTTATAAAATAAGGTAGATATAGATCATGATGAGGAAAAATTAAATCAGAGAGTTCATTGAACTTCTAAAAGATGCCACTCTTAAATTTTATACTATATTTTCCTTTATCATAAGCTTATATTTTCATGTGCTTAGTGTTACCACATAACATCCAATTCAAGGGAAAAAGAATCTTATAGGAAAACAGCAGCCATGGTTAAGTTAATGAATACTATGATCTTATTAGTGGCTCTATTTTAGTTTGTTTAGGTGACCTTGATTGTGTCATTTATTTGGTATACTTTACTTTTAAATGTCCTGTCTGCATTCCTCCCTGGGTCAGGAAGATCCCCTGGAGAAGAAAATGGCGACCCACTCCAGTATTCTTGCCTGGAAAATCCCATGGACAGAGGAGCCTGGTGGGCTACAGTCCATGGGGTCACAAAGAGTCGGACATGACTGAGTGACTAACACACACATCTGTATTCCTCACATTCCTTCTTCATTCTGATTCCTTATATTTTTTTTCTTTTTATTAAAAAAAATCTAGTAAGTAAAATACTGAAAAGAATGAAAACTACATTGTAGGAAAATTCATTCATAGCACTCATTTAAAGATAAGCGCCTTGAGTTCAAGACAACAGTTGTTTCATGTGAACAACTATAAAGGCACTTGAGCAACAAATAGAGTGACAGGTAAATATATAAAAAATTGGGGTCTAATATTTTTAAAAATGATAGCAAAGAGAAATTTTTTATTCTGGCCAAAGAAAGAGTTCATTCCTTTTTGAGAATTTAAATTAGGACAAGAAAGGGAAAGAATGTCTGCATGTATTCAGATCAAGAAACAAAGGAAGATAAGATTTTGGAATAAAGTTCTCTATTCAAAAGTTCAGATGGCAGTGAGTCATTCTGCACAGTTACAATGAGCCTTTGTACTTACCAAGTGGCTTTTGTACAAAGATCTCACAAGGAAAAGAACTGAAGAGAATACCCATTTTCATTTTACAGAGATGACAACTAAATCAGAAAGAAGGGTAGAACAGAAATAGGTTTTGAATTCTTCATTATTGCCTCTCAGTAACTTTTTTTTTTTTTTACATTTAAAAATGATTGCATTTTATATATCATTAAAAGCACAGATTTGAAGTGCAAATTCAATAAGTTTTGAAAATTTATCACATTCATACAATCCTGACCCTTTTCAAGATAGAAAACACTTTCTTTTTTCTACCTCAGGACATTTTCTTTACTGGAAAGCCAATCTACATCCTGTTAAATGGCAACAGTTACTGTTTTTTCCTTTCATCAAATATTAGTGTAGTCTGTTCTACAATCTAATATAAATTAAATCTTTCAGTATGTATATTCATGTTTCAATTTATTATAAACATTTTAGCATTTTTTAAGAGCAGTATTAGGTTTAAGGAAAAAAAAACATTTAAGATACCACATATATTCCACACTTGCCTCTAGTATTAACATATCACATTATTATGGTGAATTTTTATTTTTATTTTTTTATTGTGAATTTTTAAAATTAAGAAACCAATATGATACATTGTTACTAAGTAAAGCCAATTCTTTATTTAAACTTTCATATTTTGTACTTAATGTTCCATAGAGGATGCCACATTAAATTTAGTCTTCTTGGACTTCTTGGTTAAGACAGTTTCTCAGACTTTCCTTGTTTCTAATGACTGTGATATTTTTGAAGATTAGTGGTAATATGTTTTGTAAAATGTCCTTCAATTGGAATTTGTCTGATGCTTTTATCATGATTAGAATTATGAGTTTTGGGGAAGAATATCACAGAAGTAAGGTGCACTTTTGTTATATCATATCAAGGGTACAAACTATCAAATTACTTACTATTGTTGATGTTGATCCTGATCACCTCTCACAGGTGATGTTTATTAGACTTCTCCTCTGTGAAGTTACCATTTTTTTTCTCTTTCAACATAGTAAATTTAAGTTCATTTTTTTGTTGTTGTTGCACATACCAGTAGCTGTTCCTTTATATTATGAAGCAGTATCCCATCACGTGATTAAGTTGCAATTTAGTCAGTCATGCTATGGTCAATGAATATTTGTGTTTCCAATTTGAAGGTTTTATGAATAAGGTTGCTATGAACATTCTTGTACACATTTTATTCCATGTAGATATAGTTTTTATTTCTGTCAGGTGAATGATTGTAAGTGAAATGTTTGAGTCATAGGTTTAGTGTAAATTTAACTTCATAAGACAAGGCCTATCCAATTCACAAAATGGTTAGACCATCTTACTTTCTATTCAGCCAAATATGAAAATTCCAATTTTTTCCCAATTCACTAACTCTTAGTATGGTGAGTCATTGTAGTTTTAGCCGTTATATTGGATATATAGTAGTATCTGGGCTTCCTTGATGGCACATATGGTAAAGAATCTACCTGCAATGCAGGAGACCCAGGTTCAATCCCTGGGTCTGGAAGATCTCCTGGAGAAGGGAATGGCAATCCACTCCAGTGTTTTTGCCTGGGAAATCCCATGGACAGAGGAGCCTGGTGGACTATAGGCCATCCAGTCCCAGAGTCAGACATGACTGAATGACTAACACTTACTTACTTATAGTAACAGCTAACTGCTCTTTAATTTTTATTTATTTTCTGATTAATGTCATTGAGAATCCTTTCATCTACTTATTGACTACACATTCCCCGCCCCCCACTTTAACTGCTCTTACTATGGAATTGCTTTTTCTCTTATCCATTGGATTTCATTGACAGCCTTATCAAATAAAATAAAATAAAATAAGCCAATGCCTAAGACTGAATCAATTTCTGTGTTCTCAATTTTATTCCATTGATTTACTTTGGAAGACAATACCATGCTGTTCTGGTTACTGTTGCCTTCCATAATTCCTTAAGTAAGATAATGTAATTTCTTTATGCTTGTTCTTTTAAAAAAGAAAAAAAATGCATTCATTCTTCATTTCTCCACAATTTTATGTATTTTGGCATTTAGTTGTCAATTTATATTAAAAGTTTTGTTATTGTTGTCCAGTCACTGAGTCCTGTCCAACTCTTGGCAAACTCATGGATTGCAGCACACCAGGCTCATCTGTCCTCCACTATATCCTGAAATTTACTCAGACTCACATCCATTGAGTCAGTGATACTATCTAACTATCTCATTTTCTTCTGCCCCCTTCTACTTTTGCCTTCAATCTTTCCCAGCACCAGGGACTTTTCTAATGAATCAACTCTTTGCATCAGGCAGCCAAAGTATTGGAGCTTCAGCTTCAGCTTCAGTCCTTTCAATGAATATTCAGGGTTGATTTTCTTTAGGATTGATTGGTTTGGTCTCCTTGTTGAAGGGACTCCCAAAAGTCTTCTACAGAACCACAGTTCAAAAACATGAATTCTTTGGTGCTCAGCCTTCTTTGGGCTTCCTTGGTGGCTCAGATGGTAAAGAATCCACCTGAAAGGCTGAAGACTTGGGCTCAATCCCTGGGTTGGGAAGATCCCCTGGAGGAGAGCATGGGAACCCATTCCAGAATTCTTGCCTGGTGAATCCCCATGGGCAGAGGAACCTGGCGGACTACAGTTCATGGGGTCACAATGAGTTGGACATGACTGAGTGACTAAGCACAGCACAGCCTTCTTTCTGGTCCAGTTCTCAGATCCATATATGACTATTGGACCATCAGTTCAGTTCAGTTGCTGAGTCATGTCCGACTCTTTGGGACACCATGAGCCACACCACCCCAGGGTCCCTGTCCATCAACAACTCCTGGAGTTTACCCAAACTCATGTCCATCAAGTCAGTGATGCAATGCAGCCATCTCATCCTCTGTCATCCCCTTCTCCTCCTGCCCCCAATCCCTCTCAGCATCAGGGTTTTTACAATGAGTCAACTCTTCACATGAGATGGCCAAAGTATTGGAGTTTAGGCTTCAAAATCAGTCCTTCCAATGAACACCCAGGACTGATCTCTTTAGGATGCACTGGCTGGGTCTCCTTGCAATCCAAGGGACTCTCAAGAGTCTTCTCAACACCACAGTTCAAAAGCATCAATTCTTCAGCACTCAGCTTTCTTCACAGTCCAACTCCCACATCCATACATGACCATGGGAAAATCATAGCCTTGACTAGAAGGACCTTTGTTGGCAAAGCAAGGTCACTGCTTTTTAATACGGTATCTAGGATGGCCATATCTTTCCTTCCAAGGAGTAAGCATCTTTTAATTCATGGCTGCAATCACCATCTGCAGTGATTTTGGAGCCAAGAAAAATAAAGTCTGACACTGTTTCCCCATCTATTTCCCATGAAGTGATGGGACCAGATGCCATCATCTTAGTTTTCTGAATGTTGAGCTTTAAGCCAACCTATTCACTCTCCTCTTTCACTCTCATCAAGAGGCTTTTTAGTTCCTTTTCACTTTCTTCCAACAGGACTTCTCTGGTGGCTCATATGGTAAAGCGTCTGCCTACAATGCGGGAGATCCAGGTTCGATCCCTGGGTCAGGAAGATCTCCTGGAGAAGGAAATGGCAACCCATTACAGTACTCTTGCCTGGAAAATTCCATCGATGGAGGAGCCTGGTAGGCTACAATCCATGGGGTTGCAAGAGTCAGACATGACTGAGCAACTTCAATGTCAATGTCAGTGTCATTTTCAGCCATAAGGGTGGTGTTATCTGCATATCTGAGCTTATTGACATTTCTCCCAAATATCTTGATTCCAACTTGTGCTTCCTCCAGCCCAGTGTTTCTCATGATATACTCTGCATATAAGTTAAATAAACAGGGTGACAATATATAGCCTTGACTTACTCCTTTTCCTATTTGGAACCACTCTGTTCTTCCATGTTCAGTTCTTTTTTTTTTTTTTATTTTATTTTATTTTTAAATTTTACATAATTGTATTAGTTTTGCCAAATATCAAAATGAATCCGCCACAGGTATATATGTGTTCCCCATCCTGAACCCTCCTCCCTCCTCCCTACATTTGAATCAGTTCTAATGAGGTGGATGAAACTGGAGCCTATTATACAGAGTGAAGTAAGCCAGAAGGAAAAACACCAATACAGTATACTAACGCATATATATGGAATTTAGAAAGATGGTAACAATAACCATGTTCAGTTCTAACTGTTGCTTCCTGACCTGCATACAAATTTCTCAACAGGCAGGTCAGGTGGTATGGTATTCCCATCTCTTTCATAATTTCCCACAATTTATTGTGATCCATGCAGTCAAAGGCTTTGGCATAGTCAATAAAGCAGAAATAGATGTTTTTCTGGAACTCTCTTGCTTTTTCAATGATCCAGCGAATGTTGGCAATTTGATCTCTGGTTCCTCTGCCTTTTCTAAAACCAGCTTGAACATCAGGAAGTTCATGGTTCGCATATTGCTGAAGCCTGGCTTGGAGAATTTTGAGCATTACTTTACCAGAGTGTGAGATGAGTGCAATTGTGTGGTAGTTTGAGCATTCTTTGGTATTGCCTTTCTTTGGGATTGGAATGAAAACTAACCTTTTCCAGTCCTGTAGCCACTGCTGAGTTTTCCAAATTTGCTGACATATTGAGTGCAGCACTTTCAAAGCATCATCTTTCAGGATATGAAATAGCTCAACTGGAATTCATCACCTCCACTAGCTTTGTTCATAGTGATGCTTTCTAAGGCCCACTTGACTTCACATTCTAGGATGTCTGGCTCTAGGTGAGTTATCACACCATCATGATTATCTGGGTCATGAAGATCATTTTGTACAGTTCTTCTGTGTATTCTTGCCACCTCTCTTAATATCTTCTGCCTCTGTTAGGTCCATACAACTTCTGTCCTTTATTGAGCCCATCTTTGCATGAAATGTTCCCTTGGTATCTCTAATTTTCTTGAAGAGATCTCTAGTCTTTCCCATTCTGTTGTTTTCCTCTATTTCCTTGCACTGATCGCTGAGGAAGACTTTCTTATCTCTCCTTGCTCTTCTTTGGAACTCTGCATTCAAATGCTTATATCTTTCCTTTTCTCCTTTGCTTTCCGCTTCTCTTCTTTTCACAGCTATTTGTAAGGCATCCTCAGACAGCCATTTTGCTTTTTTGCATTTTTTTTCCCATGGGGATGGTCTTGATACCTGTCTCCTGTACAATGTCATGGACCTCCATCCATAGTTCATCAAGAACACTCTGTCTATCAGATCTAGTCCCTTAAGTCTATTTCCCATGTCCACTGTGTAATCATAAGATATTTGATTTAGATCATACCCGAATGGTCTAGTGGTTTTCCCTACATTCTTCAATTAAAGTCTGAATTAGGCAATAAGGAGTTCATGGTCTGAGCCACAGTCAGCTCCGAGTCTTGTTTTTGCTGACTGTATAGAGCTTTTCCATCTTTGGGTGCAAAGAATATAATCAATCTGATTTCGATGTTGACCATCTGGTGATGTCTATGTGTAGAGTCTTTTCTTGTATTGTTGGAAGAGGGTGTTTGTTATGACCGTCTTCTTTTGGCAAAACTCTGTTAGCCTTTGCCCTGCTTCATTTCTTACTTCAAGACCAAAGTTGCCTGTTACTCCAGATGTTTCTTGACTTCCTACTTTTACATTCTAGTCCCCTATAATGAAAAGGATATCTTTTGTGGGTGTTAGTTCTAAAAGGTCTTGTAGGTCTTCATAGAACTGTTCAACTTCAGCTTCTTCAGCGTTACTGGTTGGGGCATAGGCTTGGATTACTGTGATATTGAATGGTTTGCCTTGGAAACGAACAAAGATCATTCTGTCGTTTTTGAGATTGCATCCAAGTACTGCATTTCGGACTCTTTTGTTGATCATGATGACTACTTCATTTGTTCTAAGGGATTTCTGCCCACAGTAGTAGATATAATGGTCATCTGAGTTAAATTCACCCATTCCAGTCCACTGCAGTTCCCTGATTCCTAGAATGTTGACATTCACTCTTACCGTCTCCTGTTTGACCACTTCCAATTTGCCTTGATTCATGGACCTAACATTCCACGTACCTATGCAATATTGCTCTTTACAGCATCAGACCTAGCTTCTATCACCAGTCACATCCACAACTGGGTATTGTTTTTGCTTTGGTCCATCCCTTCATTCTTTCTGGAGTTATTTCTCCCCTGATATCCAGTAGCATATTGGTCATTTACAGACCTGGGGAGTTCCTCTTTCAGTATCCTATCATTTTGCCTTTTCATACTGTTCATGGGATTCTCAAGGCAAGAATACTGAAGTGGCTTGCCATTCCCTTCTCCAGTGGACCACATTCTGTCAGACCTCTACACCATGACCCGCCTATCTTGGTTGGCCCCACATGGCATGGCTTGGTTTCATAGCTTTGCCTATATAGATCTTTGTCAGATAAGTGATATCTCTGCCTTTTACTACACTGTCTAGGTTTGTCATAGTTTTCCTTCCAAGGAGCAAGTGAAATCTGTCAGTGTTTCCATTATTTCCCCTTTTATTGCTGTTAAGTGATGGAATTGGATTCCATGATCTTAGTTTTTTGAATGTTGAGTTTTAAGCCCATTTTTTCTCTCTCCTCTTTCACTTTCATCAAGAGAGTCTTTAGTTCCTCTTCACTTTCTGCCATTAAAGTGGTAACATGCATATATGAGGTTGTTGATATTTCTCCTGGCAATCTTGATTCCAGCTTGTGATTCATCCAGCCTGGTGTTTCCCATGATATAATCTGTATATATTAAATAAACAGAGTGAGAGTATATAGTCTTGACATATTCCTTTTCCAACTTAGAACTGTTCCATTGTTTCATGTCTGGTTTTCACTGTTGCTTATTGTCCTACATGCAGGTTTTTCAGGAGGTAGGTAAGGTGATTTGGTATTCCCACCACTTTAAGAATTTTCCATAGTTTGTTGTGACCACGCAGTCAAAGGCTTTAGTGTAGTCAGTGAAGCATAATTAGGTGTTTTTCTGAAACTTTCTTTACAAAAGCGTGCTTGGATTCTAATTAGAAGTTCGTTAAACTGTTAATGAATTTGGTTATAATCATTGTTATAAAAATGTTGAGTCTCTTAAACAATGATAATGTATATCTCTCCTTTTGTTTAGCCATTGTGTTATAATCATGGATTTATAGTTTTATATATTATACGAAGCTATATAGTTATATGAATCCATGATAATAGCATAAATTTATACACACACATATATATATAGTTTTCAGGCAGATCCTTTATATATATATATATATATATATATATATATATATATATATAACTATATATAGAGAGACAGGGAGAGATATAAACATATATAGATAGATAGATAGATTTATAATTTTATTATATAAGTTGTAGGATTTATGTTTATGTAGGGCTTCCCTGGTGATTCACCTGGTAAAGGATCTGCCTGAAATCAATCCAGGAGACCAGAATTTGATCCCTGGGTCAGGAAGATCCCCTGGAGAAGGAAATGCAACCACTGCAGCAATATTGCCTGGTAAATTCCATGGACAGTGGAACCTAACAGGCTGCAGTCCATGTGGCTGGAAATAGTAGAACATGACTGAGTGACTAGCCCTTTTCTTTCATATAAATTGTAGACACAGTTTGGTTTTTAAGTCCTAAGTTTTTTGAGTAGTTACAGATTATAAAATTTTATTTTCCTTGTTTTTAATTTTTGCTAACATATTGAAATACAATTGATTTTTGTATATTCCCCTTTATTTCTGAAGTATTGCTGGATTTGTAGAATCCATATAATTTTAAATCAAAGTCAGAATTATTTCTGTTTAAAGATAATTTTACTCGTAATTTTTAAACTCTCCTTCCACCCTACGCTCTTATTTTACTGAGTAGGACCTCCACTATAAAGCCAAATAAAGGTATGATAGAAACATCTTTCTCTTTCTTTCTCTTTTTCCACCTACTGGGGACAATTTGTACAATTATTCACCATTAAGTAGAATGTTGGGTGCATGCATGCTAAGTCGTGTCTGAATCTTTGTGACTCCTACCAGGCTCCTTTGTCCATGGAATTCTCCAGGAAAGAATACTGGTATGAGTTGCCATTTCTTCTTTCAGGGGATCGTCACAAGCCAGGGATCAAACCAGCTTCTGTTGCATCTCCTGATTTGGCAGTAAGGTGCTAGGTGTAAATTATTTGCAAATGCTCTTCATCAGATAGTTGAATTTGTTTATAGTCTTAGCTTGCTGCGAAGTATCATAACAAATCTGTGTTAAATTTTATCAAATAATTTTTTTCATGCATTCAAATAATCATCCAAATTTGCTCCTTTATTTTGTTAGTGTATTGAACTACATTGCTTGATTTTTCAGTATTAAAGTAAACTTGTACTCCTGTGAGAAATTTCACTTGATTGTGATTGTGATTATTCTCTTTATGTTACTTCATTTCATTTTCTAATACTTAAAATAACATACTTATTCATTTTCTTTGGTTTGTACATTTCTTGTTTGATTATGGATTTCAAAGTTGTGCTGGCCTCAAAATGTGAATATGAAAATGTTTTTTTCTTTGTATTTTTTTTTTCTGAAAGACTTGGTGTAAAGTTTATTTTGTATTTTTCCTTAGATATATATTAAATTTTAGCAAACAAGCCATTGAGGATGTTATTTTTCTTGTGAAAACATTTTTTATTGTTATAAAGCCAATTTCTTTAATACTTAAAGGACTATTTAAATTTTCTGTTACTCCTTGAGTCTGTTGGTAATTTGTTTCTTTCAATAAATTAATCCAATTCTTTCAAAATATAGAATATAGTGACATAAGCTTAACTGTAAATTTCATTATTACAATTTTAATTTCTACAGTATCTGCATTACCTGCTTTCTCAGCCCTAACATTGTTCACGTATATTTTCTCTGTTTTCTAACCAAATTTGTCAGGTAGTATAATTTTATTCATTTCTCTACTGTGTTTTTCTTTCTCCGTTTTATACAGCGTTGATTTCTGCTTTCCTTTTTAAAACTTTTTAATGTATTCTATTGTATTATTGGAGTATAATTGCTTTACCAATGTTGTGTTAGTTTCTGCTATATAGCAGAGTGAATAAGTTATATGCATATATATATATATATATATATATTTATGTTTATATATATGAAAGTGAAAGAGAAACTCACTCAGTCATGTCCAACTCTTTGCAAGCCCACTAGAGTGAGCAGCCTTTCCCTTCTCCAGGGGATCTTCCCAACACAGGCATTGAACCCAGGTCTCCCACATTGCAGGAGCATTCTTTACCAGCTGAGTTACAAAGGAATGCTGAAGTGGGTAGCCTATTCCTTCTCCAATGGATCTTCCCAACCCAGGACTCAGACTGGGATCTCCTGCACTGCAGGCAGATTCTTTAAGAACTAAGCTATCAGGGAAGCCGGAATATATTTAATACATATATTCCCTCCCTCGTGAGACTCTATCACCACCTCCAATTAGTTTTTGTATCCTATCTACTTTGATTTAAATTAGTCTTCTTTTTGAAATTTTCTATTTTATTTGTTTAAGCAGTTTATATCTTTGCACAGTTGAGTGGTTTTTTGATTGTATGAATAAACTAAAATATGTTTCTCTGTTTTTTTTAAAACAAGTATTTGACATGTTTGCAATTTTGAGTTCTATGAGTCAAGTGACTACAAAAAATCATGTATATCATTTTGGGGGATGTCGATTCCCATTTTTCTTAGGTAAATAAGAGAGGAATAGCTGAGACATAGGGTAACTATGTTTAACTTTTTAAGAACCTGCCAGAATGTTTTCCCAATATTACAGTTAAAATGGATGCATTTCATTGTACATAATTTATCCAAATAAAACTGATTTAAAAGCAAAGAAAATGAGCAAAATATCTTCAACATGTACCTCACATAAATAAATATTTTGGGACTTCCCTGGTGAAAAAAAAAAAAAATTAGTCTTCTTTCTCTAGCTTCTTAATGCAGGAATTTACATCATTGATTTCAAACATTTATTTTTTCCAATTTTAAACATTTGGAGATATAAAAATTATTCTAAACATTGTTTTAAATTTATCATACAAACCTACTATTTTGCTTTAATTCATATTATTATTATTATTCCAATATATATTTTAATTTATTTTACACTTTTTCTTTGATTTAGACTTCAAAAAATTTTCAAACATAAAAGATTTATTTTATTTTATTTTATTTATTTTTGGCTGCACTGGGTCTTTGCTGCTTCACACAGGATTTCTCAAGTTCCAGTGAGTCAGATCAGATCAGATCAGTCGCTCAGTCATGTCCGACTCTTTGCGACCCCATGAATCCCAGCACGCCAGGCCTCCCTGTCCATCACCAACTCCCAGAGTTCACTCAGACTCACGTCCATCGAGTCAGTGATGCCATCCAACCATCTTATCCTTTGCCGTCCCCTTCTCCTCTTGCCCCCAATCCCTCCCAGCATCAGAGTCTTTTCCAATAATTCAACTCTTCGCATGAGGTGGCCAAAGTACTGGAGTTTCAGCTTTAGCATCATTCCTTCCAAAGAAATCCAAGGGCTGATCTCCTTCAGAATGGACTGGTTGGATCTCCTTGCAGTCCAAGGGACTCTCAAGAGTCTTCTCCAACACCACAGTTCAAAAGCCTCAATTCTTTGGCACTCAGCCTTCTTCACAGTCCAACTCTCACATCCATACATGACCACTGGAAAAACCATAGCCTTGACTAGATGAACTTTTGTTGGCAAAGTAATGTCTCTGCTTTTGAATATGCTATCTAGGTTGATCATAACTTTCCTTCCAAGGAGTAAGCGTCTTTTAATTTCATGGCTGCAGTCCCCATCTGCAGTGATTTTGGAGCCCAGAAAAATAAAGTCTGACACTGTTTCCACTGTTTCCCCATCTATTTCCCATCAAGTGATGGGACCAGATGCCATGATCTTCATTTTCTGAATGTTGAGCTTTAAGCCAACTTTTCACTCTCCACTTTCACTTTCATCAAGAGGCTTTTGAGTTCCTCTTCACTTTCTGCCATAAGGGTGGTGTCATCTGCATATCTGAGGTTATTGATATTTCTCCCAGCAATCTTGATGCCAGCTTGTGTTTCCTCCAGTCCAGCGTTTCTCATGATGTACTCTGCATATAAGTTAAATAAACACAGTGACAATATATAGCCTTGACATATTCCTTTTCCTATTTGGAACCAGTCTGTTGTTCCATGTCCAGTTCTAACTGTTGTTTCCTGACCTGCATATAGGTTTCTCAAGAGGCAGGTCAGGTGGTCTGGTATTCCCATCTCTTTCAGAATTGTCCACAGTTTATTGTGATCCACACAGTCAAAGGCTTTGGCATAGTCAATAAAGCAGAAATAGATGTTTTTCTGGAACTCTCTTGCATTTTCGTTGATACAGCAGATGTTGGCAATTTGATCTCTGGTTCCTCTGCCTTTTCTAAAACCAGCTTGAACATCAGGAAGTTCATGGTTCACATATTGCTGAAGCCTGGCTTGGAGAATTTTGAGCATTACTTTACTAGCATGTGAGATGAGTGCAATTGTGCCATATTTTGAGAATTCTTTGGCATTGCCTTTCTTTGGGATTGGAATGAAAACTGACCTTTTCCAGTCCTGTGACCACTGCTGAGTTTTCCAAATTTGCTGGCATATTGAGTGCAGCACTTTCACAGCATCATCTTTCAGGATTTGAAAGAGCTCAACTGGAATTCCACCACCTCCACTAGCTTTGTTCATAGTGATGCTTTCTAAGGCCCACTTGACTTCACATTCCAAGATGTCTCGCTCTAGGTCAGTGATCACACCATTGTGATTATCTGGGTTGTGAAGACCTTTTTTGTACAGTTCTTCTGTGTATTCTTGCCATCTCTTCTGCTTCTGTTAGGTCCATACCATTTCTGTCCATTATTGAGCCCATCTTTGCATGAAATATTCCTTTGGTATCTCTGATTTTCTTGAAGAGATCTCTAGTCTTTCCCATTCTGTTGTTTCCTCTATTTCTTTGCATTGATCGCTGAAGAAGGCTTTCTTGTCTCTCCTTGCTATTCTTTGGAACTCTGCATTCAGATGTTTATATCTTTCCTTTTCTCCTTTGCTTTTCGATTCTCTTCTTTTCACAGCTATTTGTAAGGCCTCCCCAGACAGCCATTTTGCTTTTTTGCATTTCTTTTCCATGGGGATGGTCTTAATCCCTGTCTCCTGTACAATGTTATGAACCTCATCCCATAGTTCATCAGGCACTCTATCAATCAGATCTAGGCCCTTAAATCTATTTCTCACTTCCACTGTATAATCATAAGGGATTTTATTTAGGTCATACCTGAATGGTCTAGTGGTTTTCCATCCTTTCTTCAGTTTAAGTCTGAATTTGGCAATAAGGAGTTCATGGTCTGGGCCACAGTCAGCTCCCGGTCTTGTTTTTGCTGACTGTATAGAGCTTCTCCATCTTTGGCTGCAAAGAATATAATCAATCTGATTTCAGTGTTGACCATTTGTTGATGTCCATGTATAGAGTCTTCTCTTGTGTTGTTGGAAGAGGGTGTTTGTTATGACCAGTGCATTTTCTTGGCAAAACTCTATTAGTCTTTGCCATGCTCCATTCCATATTCCAAGGCCACAATTGCCTGTTAGTCCAGGTGTTTCTTGACTTCCTACTCTTGCATTCCAGTCCCCTATAATGAAAAGGATATCTTTTTTGGGTGTTAGTTCTAAAAGGTCTTGTAGGTCTTCATAGAACTGTTCAACTTCAGCTTCTTCAGCTTTACTGGTTGGGGCATAGGCTTGGATTACTGTGATATTGAATGGTTTGCCTTGGAAACGAACAGAGATCATTCTGTCGTTTTTGAGATTGCATTCAAGTACTGCATTTCAGACTCTTTTGTTGATCATGATGGCCACTCCATTTCTTCTGAAGGATTCCTGCCTGCAGTAGTAGATATAATGGTCATCTGAGTTAAATTCACCCATTCCAGTCCATTTCAGTTTGCTGATTCCTAGAATGTCGACATTCACTCTTGCCATCTCTTCTTTGCCCACTTCCAATTTGCCTTGATTCATGGATCTGACATTCCACGTTTCTATGCAATATTGCTCTTTACAGCATTGGGCCTTGCTTCTGTCACCAGTCACATCCACAGCTGAGTATTCTTTTTGCTTTGGCTCCATCCCTTCATTCTTTCTGGAGTTATTTTCCCACTGATTTCCTGTAGCATATTGGGCACCTATTGACCTGCGGAGTTTCTCTTTCAATATCCTATCATTTTGCCTTTTCATACTGTTCATGGGGTTCTCAAGGCAAGAATACTGAAGTGGTTTGCCATTCCCTTCTCCAGTGGGCCACATTCTGTCAGACCTCTCCACCATGACCCACCCATCTTGGGTTGCCCCATTGGCATGGCTAGTTTCATTGAGTTAGACAAGGCTGTGGTCCTAGTGTGATTAGATTGACTAGTTTTCTGTGAGTATGGTTTCAGTGTCTTTGCCCTCTGATGCCCTCTTGCAACACCTACTGTCTTACTTGGGTTTCTCTTGCCTTGGACGTGGGGTATCTCTTCACCGCTACTCCAGCAAAGCACAACCATTGCTCCTTACCTTGGATGAGTGTTATCTCCTCACCGCCACCCTTCCTGACCTTCAACTTGGGATAGCTCCTCTAGGCCCTCCTGCGCCCACGAAGCTACTGCTCCTTGGATGTGGGGTTGGTCCTCCCGGCCGCCGGCCCTGGCCTCGGGCGTGGGGGCATGGGGTAGCTCCTCCCGGCCGCTGTCCCTGACCTCAGATGCTGGGTATCTCCTCTCGGCCGCCCCCACCCCCCCACCCTGGACCTCAGATGCGGAGTAGCTCCTCTCGGCCGTTCCTGTGCCTTGGCAGTCTGGTACTCTTGGCCACTGCCCCTCACCTCGGACATGGGGTAACTCCTCTCGGCCGTGCAGCCTCCTGCTCTTAGCAAGCCGATCACAGCCACCTGTGGGGCTGCAGCCAGTGAGTGGGGGTTACTTTGTTGTATTGTGAGGGTTTCTCATTTTGGTGGCTTCTCTTGTTGGGGAGCAGAGGCTCTAGCTGCATGGGCTTCAGTTGCAGCGCTTGGGCTCAGTAGTAGTGATGCATGGGTTTAGTTGCTTGCCAATGTGGAATATCACCAGCTGCTGCTGCACACCAAGAAGTCCAAGGGATTCTCTAGACATTTAAAACATTGTTTCCAGTGTAAGCTTTTGTCAAAACACAGTTTTTGATTTTAATCTTTTGATATTTGTTCTTCAGACCAAGAATATAGTATATCTTGCAGAATACTCCATGTATACTCTGACTTTGCTTTTTTTGTTTGTTTGTTTTAATTTCTACAAACATCCATTTAGGTCCAGTTGGTTAATAATATTGTTCAAGTTTTCTATATTCTTGATGATTTTGTCTATTTTTCTGTCAATTACTGAGAAGAGAATCATGGACTCAAGTATAATTATGCATTTTTATATTTCTCTTTCCATTTGTAATTTTTTTGCTTAAATCAATAAATCAAACTTCTATGAAATCTAAGTTTCTATTGAGAACCACATAAACATGTCACCTGTCTCATATTGTTATATACTTCATGCATGCTCAGCTGCTCAGTCGTGCATGATTCTTTGCAACCCTATGGACTATAGTGCACCAAGTTCCTCTGTCCATGGGATTTTCCAGGCAAGAATACTGGAGTGGATTGTCATTTCCTTCTCCAGAGGATCTTCCCACCCCAGGGACTGAACTCACATCTCTTGTATCCCCTGCACTGGCAGGGAGATTCTTTACCACTGTGCTACCTGGGAAGTCCTATATTATTTCAAGTGATTCACTTCATTCTAGAGTCTGTTATCAGGTGCATAGACATTTAGAGATTTTATGTTAAGACGGTTAATTGATATTTTCATGTTATACATCTTTCTTACTGGTCATATTTCTTGTCTCAAGAATGATTTTCTTATTAATTAACAGAACTATTCTAGCTTTCTTATTATCATGATTATCATGGTATCTCTCACTCCATATTTTATGTTGAAGTTAAGTATATTTTCAAATTTAAAATTATTTCCTGAAAATTATATACAATTCACTGTTACTTTTAATCTAATCTGAAAATCTGTCTTTTATTTTCATTTAGTCTGACTGCTCTTAATATAATTATTAATGTGACTTTGTTATCTTGCTATTGGTTTTCTATTTGTTTCATTATAACTATACATTTCAGTTAATTTTATACAATATGAAAATTTCAAGTGTAAAAAATAAACCTATAATGATTGAATTTCAATTATTTTACTTAATAAAAAACAATCTTCCATAATTAATTATACAGATGAATAAACTAAGAAATGCATGTGTTGATTACACTTCAATAGGACTAGATAAAAAATATATTTTAAATAAAGTAATTAATTATACAGAAAATAGATATTTTCTAAACAGAATGATGCTTCTCTCACATTTGTTCAAATGTTTGGCTGTCATTTTATTGACATTATGTTCCACCAAGTGACAACTCATTCAGGTATTCCTATGATAAATGTATTTTTTAAATATTTAATTGATATCTAAGTATGAAAATTTTTTATATAAATTAATAAATGCCAAATTTCTGAAATTATATTATAATAAAATATTGAAATATTATATTTTAATAATTAAAAGGAGATCAAATTTAAACTTGTAGCAGTATTTTTCTAGTGAAATTGACAGATCTTTGTTTCTTTCAAAGTTTCAAATATGGATAACTTCTTCCCCCAATAACATGCAAAAGGATATTTATAGTTTTTGGCACTCTATACTTAATAAAAACAATATTTTTAAAAGCTAGAATTTTATAATTCTGTTTTTATGACAATTGTGCTGGGTACTGTGCTAAGTTGCTTCAGTCATGTCCAACTCTGCGATTCTATGGACTATACCCAATTAGGCTCTTCTGTCCATGGAATTCACCAGGCAAGAATACTGAGGAGGGTTGCTATGGTCTCCTCCAGGGAATCTTCCCGCCCTAGCAATAGAACCCACATATCATATTTCCTGCATTGTTAGACAGGTACTTTACCATGATTACCATCTGGGAAGTCCTTTATGATAATTAGTGAGCCTATTTACAAACTAATACAGTTTATCAATAACCTCAGATATGCAGTTGAAACCACCCTTATGGCAGAAAGCAAAGAAGAACTCAAGAGCCTCTTGCTGAAACTGAAAGAGAAGAGTGAAAAAGTTGGCTTAAAACTCAACATTCAGAAAACTAAGATCATGGCATCCAGTCCCATCACTTCATGGCAAATAGATGGGGATGCAATGGAAACAGTGACAGACTTTATTTTTGGGGGGCTCCAAATCATTGCAGATGGTGACTGCAGCCATGAAATTAAAAGACACTTGCTCCTTGGATGAAGAGCTATGATCAACCTAGACAGCATATTAAAAAGCAGAGACATTACTTTGCCAACAAAAGGCCATCTAGTAAAAGCTATGGTTTTTCCAGTAGTCATGTATGGATGAGAGAGTTGGACCACAAAAAAAGCTGAGGGAAAAGAATTGATGATTTGAACTGTGCTGTTGGAGAAGACTCTTGAGATTCCCTTGGACTGCCAGGACATCCAACCAGTCCATCCTAAAGGAAATCAGTCCTGATTATTCATTGGAAGGACAGATGCTGAAGCTGAACTTCCAATACTTTGACCACCTGATGTGAAGAGCTGACTCATTTGAAGACCCTGATGCTGGGAAAGACTGAAGGCAGGAGAAGAAGGGGTCAACAGAGGATGAGATGGCTCGATGGCATCACTGACTCAATGGCCATGAGTTTGAGTAAACTCCAGGAGTTGGTGATGGACAGGGAGGCCTGGCATGTTACAGTCCATGGGGTCACAGAGTCAGATACGACTGAGTGACTGAACTGAACTAAACTGAATGCACCTCAGCCTATGAGAAAGTCACACAGCACCAGGACTAGCTGAATTTTGTAAATTCAAATTCTGAAAAAGCAACTGGAGGCTTAGGAGATTAGAGTTGGAAATGAAGACATTGTAAAGAGTTATTTTTGTTACTGAAGACAATAAAGAGGAAATTCTGGAGAATTCAAGTCAGTACAGTTCAGTCATTCAGTCCTGTCTGACTCTTTGCAACCCCATGGACTGCAGCACTATAGGCTTCCCCGTCCGTCACCAATTCCCGGAGCTTACTCAAACTCATGTCCATAGTGTCGGTGATGCCATCCAACCATCTCATCCTCTGTCGTCCCCTTTTCCTCCCACCTTCAATCTTTCCCAGCATCAGGGTCTTTCCCAATGAGTTGGTTCTTCGCATCAGCTGGCCAACATATTAGAGTTTCAATTTCAGTATCTGTCCTTCCAAAGAATATTCAGGACTGATTTCCTTTAGGATTGAGAGTTTGGATCTCATTGCAGTCCAAGGGATTTTCAAGTCTTCTCCAAAAACACAGTTCAAAAGCATCAATTCTTCAGCCCTCAGCTTTCTTTATAGTCCAATTCTCACATCCATACATGACTCCTGGAGAAACCACATCTTTGACTAGATGGACCTTTGTTGGAAAAATAATGTCTCTGCTTTTTAATATGCTATCTAGGTTGGTCATAACTTTTCTTCCAAGGAGCAAGCATCTTTTAATTTCATAGCTTCAGTCACCATCTGCAGTGATTTTGGAGCCCCCAAAATAAAGTCTGTCACTGTTTCCATTGTTTCCTCATCTGTTTGCCATAAAGTGATGGGACCAGATGCCATGAACTTCATTTTCTGAATGTTGAGTTTTAAATCAACTTTTTCTCTCTCCTCTTTTACTTTCATTAAGAGGCTCATAAGGATGGTATCATCTGCATTTCCGTTACTATTAACTTTCCCCCGGAAGTCTTGATTCCAGCTTGTGCTTTATCCAGCCTGGCATTTCCCATGATGTACTCTGCATATAAATTAAATAAGCAGGTTGAGAATATATGGCCTTGATGTATTGCTTTTCGTATTTGAAACCAGACTGTTGTTCCATGTCCAGTTCTAACTGTTCTAACTACATACAGATTTTTCGGGAGGCTGGTCAGGTGGTCTGATATTCCCATCTCTTTAAGAATTTTCCACAGTTTGTTGTGATCCACACAGTCAATGGCTTTGGTGTAGTCAGTAAAGCAGAAGTAGATGTTTTTCTGGAACTCTCTTGTTTCTTCGATGATCCAGCAGATGTTGGCAATTTGATCTCTGGTTCCTCTGTCTTTTCTCAATCCAGCTTGAACATCTGGAAGCTCAAGGTTCATGTAAAGTTGAAGCCTGGCTTGGAGAATTTTGGGTGTTACTTTGCTAGCATGTGAGATGAGTACAACTGTGTTTTAGTTTGAACCTTCTTTGACATTGCCTTTCTTTGGGATTGGAATGGAAACTGACCTTTTCCAGTCCTATGGCCACTGCTGAGTTTTCCAGATTTGCTGGCATAATGAGTGCACCACATTCACAGAATCATATTTTAGGATTTGAAATAACTCAACCTGAATTCTATCACCTCCACTAGCTTTGTTCGTAATGATGCTTCCTAAGGCCCATTTGAAGACACAGAAGTGGAAATTCTTGAGAATGCAAGTTCAAACAATCAAGACCTTGATCTTAAGGGTCCTGACATATCCAAGAAAAAAAGAAAATACCGTTTACTTTGAACAAAGTGAGGTTAGGGGCCCAGACCTTCTGTCCAGACAAAGTTATAAGTATGGAAATGAACTTATCTATGAAACAGAATCAGAGATATAGAAAATAAACTGGGGGTTGTCAAGGGGGGTGGGATGGGAGAGGGCTAGATGGGGAGTTTGGGTTTAGCAGATATAAGCTATCATATATAGAGTGGTTAAATAACAAGGTCATATTGTAAATCACAGATAAATGTATTCAATATCCTGTTATAAGCCATAATGAAAAAGAATATATGTATATGTATAACTGAGTCACTTTGCTGTATACCAGTAGTTAACACAATACTGTATTTCAACTATACTTCAATAAGAAATATATTTAAAAACTGGACGTTAGAAAAAACTGAGGTACATAAGATTATATGGTGCAAGAAATACAGTATAAATTCAATGTTTTCACTTAAATAAAATCCTGTGTATTACCTACAGTGAGTGCTCTGTGTCCTTGATTCCCTTGAACCTTTGTTCCCTATCCATGGATTCAACCAACCTTGGATATTATAGAAGAGTAGATTTTACTATTGAAAGAAAAATCTGCCTATAATTGGACCTGAGAAATTCAAACCTGTGTTGTTCAAGTGTCATCTGCAGTTTGGAAATGTAATGAAAAGTCATTGAGAAAGAAAAAGGAGAATAAAAACAGGCGGGAATTTGCTCATTCCAGAGCAAAGTTAAATAGCACTGTGTTGTTACATAAAGAATATTAAAATTTAGGGATTGTTTCCTAATATATTTAGAGTGTGGTGTATAGATTGCAATCTATAGGGTGTGGTGTATAGATTGCAATCAATCACTAATGCCATGGATTATATCATTTTGATTTAAGATTTTTTAAAAAATCTAGATATATGAGATATATTGAGAAAACATTGAGCTATATCATCACATTTTTCACTGTGTATTGAGTAAAACCAACAACCAGAATCTAGTAGCCAATAGTATATGTACATACATGCATAACATACACCAGCTAAGTTCTTTTTCTTTTTTAATTTAATTTAATTTTTTAACTTTACAATATTGTATTGGTTTTGCCATATATCAAAATGAATCTGCCACAGGTATACATGTGTTCCCCATCCTGAACCCTCCTCCCTCTTCCCTCCCCATACCATCCCTCTGGGTCATCCCAGTGCACCAGCCCCAAGCATCTAGTATCGTGCATTGAACCTGGACTGGCGACTCGTTTCATATATGATATTATACAGGTTTCAATGTCATTCACCCAAATCATCCCACCCTCTCTCTCCCACAGAGTCCAAAAGACTGTTCGATACATCAGTGTCTCTTTTGCTGTCTCATATACAGGGCTATTGTTACCATCTTTCTAAATTCCATATATATGCATTAGTATACTGTATTGGTGTTTTTTCTTTCTTTTCTTTCTGGCTTACTTCACTCTGTATAATAGGCTCCAGTTTCACCCACCTCATTAGAACTGACTCAAATGCATTCTTTTCAATGGCTGAGTAATACTCCATTGTGTATATGTACCACAGATTTCTTATCCATTCATCTGCTGATGGGCATATAGGTTGCTTCCATGTCCTGGCTATTATAAACAGTGCTGCGATGAACGTGTGGGTACACATGTCTCTTTCAATTCTGATTTCCTTATTTGTCTAGTTTAGAGGTCAATAGGACAAAATGCTTTAAATTTTCTTTGGAACTAGGAATTTCCTAAAATACATACAAGTAATTTAATTATTAAATTTTCTAGGATAATGCACACCATTATACTAAGATCCTAAGACATGTGCAATATTGATGGTAAAACATGCCAAAAGTAAATAGTCATAATTAAAATTTTTGTGTACGTGACTAGAATTTGTAAATTACATCTTCCGTACTAGAAATGGTTCTAATTGCTTGTTAGATCACGAGTGAGCTTTGACTATAGGAACCAGTCCTTTGTGTATGCTCAAATTTTAACTAAACATTGAGTATGAGTTCAACTGCTGACACCACAAACACACGTGGTGTTTGTTTCCATATGATCTGAGTCAAAGCCATTTGTCCTTACACATCACAGCTTTATGCATTCTGAATACATTCCCAGGTAAATATTTAACCAGAAAACATTCATACAGCAAAGTATATCTGTGATTTAAACATAAGTATAAATTTAATAGGGGAAAAGTTATACCCTTGGGTAATTTAGCTCTTCTTTTGTCTTGACTTCCAATGAGTGCCAAAATTCAGAAAAAAAGTGAGCAGTTTTCATTTTAACCCTGATGGAGGGTAAAACCAGTATAACATTTCACTGCCCTCTGCAGGATTCAACTTCTTGTACATCATTTGAAAATGAGATTCTCTAGCAAGGATCCAGAAATTAAAGCAACAAAAGCAGAGCAGAGGAGGGTGTGTGTGTGTAGGGGGATTCGAATTGTGTTTTCTGCAACATTAATGAAAATTTGAAGACATACCATACCAAGCAAGATTTCCCCAAAATGAAAATAAACAGCAATACAAATGCCATGGTATGATAAAGTGGTAATAACACATGAAAGATTTTATGAATCATTCAAATGAGGGAGAAAAAAGGAAAAAAGAAAGGAAAAGAACTGGAGAAAGGGAGAGAAGATGTTATTGAAAATGAGTGGGTGTTATAATTTTATCTCATTTTTTCTTTTTGTTTAATTTCACTTGATTTGCTAAAATGAAAAGTGTCTGCAAAATAATGGATTAATTAGAAGAATATGCAACCTTTTTTCTTTCTTGCAAAGAAAAAACAGAGTTTTTTCCATATAATATTCCATCCAAAGCCTTCACTCTGAACCACAGTCGGTTTTTGAAAGCCATTTACATAACAGCTAACAAAAATGTACTCAGCAAAACACCGGGCTTTCTAAACACAGGAGATAATTATGTTGGAAGAATGATATTCTGTTGCCATCTTCATTTTCAAGATACATTTATTCTCTCTATACACAGCGTAGAACAAGCAAACACATATTAACATATATTGTGAAGGTGTGCGCCATTAGAGTGACAAGGTACAGGGAGTTGGGGCTGATTCAGTGGGTTAAGGCGGAGCAAAATCCAGGAAAGAAAGATATACTGCATTCCATTCTTGGCATATATGTACCACCTGAATGGTATTTTTCATTAACTCCTGCACTGGGAACATTCTATTATTCCACTGGGAAGCCATAGCAGAAGAGATATATAATTATCAGCAGAGTAATGTGGATGCTCTTGCTAATGGCCAGCTATTCAAATATCTCAATATAATCGTCCTGCCCAATCTCTCCCCGTTGCATACTCTTCTGGAGAAACTCATCATTTTTTTCCACTTAGTCCAGCATAATGAATTCATTTTGCATTTTCTTTGTGAGAAATTAAGAGAAATTGCAATATAATGTGTTGACATTTGAAATTCTGCACGGAAAACTTTAGGTTGGCAATTTAGTTTAATCGCAAGCTAGCAGGGAGAGGCTGCTTATTAAATTAGTTCCCTGTGTACAGAATGTGTATTTTCATTGTAAACCTTTGCCTTTGTGTATGAGTTAGGATTTTCTCCCCTTCCTTATAAATCTCAGATTTCTTATAAGAAAAGATAATGTGTCTCAAATTGAAGCAATGTATTCTTTGAAGCTTTTTTTTTTTTTTTTTCTTAATGTCAAAATTGTTGACACCAGATGAACATTGAGTGAGAGACCTTTGGAAAAAGTGAAAATGAGTGAGAAGTTGACTTGAAAAAATAGCTTTTCTTTTTTTTGCAATATTAAACCCATTCATTCTAAATATTCTCAGGAAAGATTGAATTGAAGATTTTCTTCTGTTTATTTGCTCAAATCTAAATTTCGATAACCACTTCCACATTGGATACCTATTATTTTTATTCTTAAATTTTCAACTCATTTATCTAATAAGATCAGTAAACTTCTAATAAAGAAGCCTTTCTATTTTCTCTGGAGAATGCCAGATATCTGGGCAGGCGACAATATGAACAAGTTATTTAAAAAAAGAAAAAAGTTGCTATTGGAATCTCTGGATTGGAGGGCACTTTAGCTTTCCTTTCTTCCCACCCTAGAGACTTAGCTAAGTTCTAATATTTGCGGGTGTGAAAACTGTTGTTAGTTGATCAGGAGCAATAAGAGAAAAAGGTGCCTCGTTCTGATTACTTTCATGTCTTGCAGTTTTGCGTTGCTTCCTCTAAAGTGTTTTCATGCAGAAACAGATATTGTTAATGTAGTATCCTCAATTTTTTTGACAGAGTCACATTTGGAAAAATAAATTCAGAGGGAGTATTCATTGGAAGGACTGATGCTGAAGCTGAAACTCCAGTTCTTTGGCCACCTGATGTGAAGAACTGAGACCCTGATGCTGGGAAAGATTGAAGGCAGGAGGAGAAGGGGATGACAGAGGATGAGTTGGTTGGATGGCATCACTAACATGATGGACATGAATTTGATGAAGCTCCTGGAGTTGGTGATGGACAGGGAAGCCCGGCATGCTACAGTCCATGGGGTTGCAGAGTTGGACACATCTGAGTGATTGAACTGAACTGATCCATTTCTCTAATTTTTTTCCCATTCTTCCTGAAGAGCACATAGATTAGAGCTATTACATCACTTCCTGAACTCATCAGAGGCTACAGAGAAAGGGTATAAGGGAAAGACAACATGAACTCCACTTCAGCAAAAGCAGATAAAAGTCAACCTTAGAAACTAACATACATCCAGAAGAATTTCTCTGGAGTCTGCGAGATCCAAAGTCTTGCCACTCTGTCTGGCTCCATCAACACTCACTCCACCCCTCCTCCTCTTCCAGGATGTACCTGGATTCTCTCTACTTTTTTACTAAAAAACTAAAACCTAAAGCTAAGAACTAAAGAGCCTCTTGATGCAAATGAAAGAGGAGAGTGAAAATTTAAGTGTTGGCTTAAATCTCAACATTCGGAAAACTAAGATTATGGCATCTGGGCCCAGCACTTAATGGCAAATAGATGGGGAGACAATGGAAACAGTGACAGACTTTATTTTTTTGGACTCCAAAATCACTGCAGATGGTGATTGCAGCCATGAAATTAAAAAATGCTTGCTCCTTGGAAAAAAAGTTATGACAAACCTAGACAGTATATTGGGAGAAGGCAATGGCACCCCACTCCAGTACTCTTGCCTGGAAAATCCCATGGACAGAGGAGCCTGGTGCGCTGCAGGCCATGGGGTCACTAGGAGTCGCACACAACTGAGTGACTTCACTTTCACTTTTCATTTTCATGCATTGGAGAAGGAAATGGCAACCCACTCCAGTGTTCTTGCCTGGAGAATCCTAGGGACAGGGGAGCCTGGTGTGCTGCCGTCTATGGGGTCGCACAGAGTTGGACACGACTGATGTGGCTTAGCAGCAGTAGCAGCAGACAGCATATTAAAAAGTAGAGACATTACTATGCCAAAAAAGGACCATCCAGTCAAAAAAAAAAAGTTATGTTTTTTTTCCAGTACTCACATATGGAGAGAGAGTTGGACTATAAAGAAAGCTGAACAGTAAAGAACTGATGCTTTTGAACTGTGGTATTGGAAAAGACTCTGAGAGTCCCTTAGACTGAAAGGTTCACACCAGTGAATCCTAAAGGAAATCAGTCCTGAATATTTATTGGAAGGACTGATGCTGAAACTGAAACTCCAATACTTTGGCCACCTAATTTGAAGAACTGACTCACTGGAAAAGATTCTGATACTGGGAAAGATTGAAGGCAGAAGGAAAAGGGGACAACAGAGGATGAGATGATTGGATGGCATCACTGATTCAATGGAATAAGTTTGAGCAAGCTCCCGGAGTTGGTGATGGACAGGAAAGCCTGGCGTGCTGCAGTCCATGGGGTCACAAAGTGTTGGACACGACTGAGAGACTGAACTGAACTGCACTGACTGTTAAGTCTTTGCTTGGTCATTCCAAATTCTTCTTAAAATTAGTTTAAAATTTTACATTTTCATTTCAATTACAATTCTTATTCAATATTTTCACATTAATATTTCATTGAGTACCATTTTTCTTCTCACTCTTGCATATTATCATTACTGACAAAGTCCACTGCTGCGACTTCAACTGCCAAATACTGTCATAACTATTATGAGATTTGCCCTTGGGTTTGGAAAATGATCTCTTGATCTAAAAAGGTTCTAGTCTTTGTGGAATTTTCTTTAAGAAAGATGGTTACATCCTTCATAATAAGTACCTTAGTAAAAAGTTATTGTCTCAACTCATATTTGGAGATCTTCCATAAATTAAACAGAACTGAAAAGGAAACAAAAGGAAGTTTATCATGACTTCCAAGGTGTGACAGTGAGATTTCTCTCTATGTGTATAAGTAATAACTGATTGCAATGTATCAAATTTTTCAAATTCATAACCTATTTTTTATTACTCACTGAAAAGCTAAAAGATAAAGGGGATGCATTGGGTTGGCGCCAAAATTCCTTCTTCTTTTTTAAGTTAAAAATAAAAGACACATTTTTCACTTTCCCCAAGAACTTTGTTGAACAACATATTTATTGTTTTATTTCACTACCTTCTGTCATTTTTCAGGCAACTTCATAAATCTATCTTCCCCAAATTTTTATCTTTGTTGAGCAAAGATATGTTCTAGGTGCCTTTTAGATTCTTTCAGGAAATTTAAGTTTTCCCATTAACAGAATTTTACAAAGACTGAAATAAATGAAAATCCAAAGTTGCAATGTCTGGTGAATAAAACAGATGAATCAAACTTCCCAGCTAAACTGTAGTAGCTTTTGCCTGGTCATCAAAGAAACATGTGGTCTTGCATTATCCTACTGAAAGATTATGCATTTTCTGTTGACTAATTCCAGATGCTTTTCATCAAGTGGTTTCAGTTGGTCTAACTGGGAGCAGTACTTGTTGGAATTAATCTTTTGGTTTTCCAGGAGGAACTCAAAATAGAGAACTCCCTTCCAATCCCACCATATATATAACATAACCTTCTTTGGATGAAGACTGGCCTTTGTTATGATCGGTGATCATTCATTTTGATTGGCTCCAAAACTATTCCATTCCACATTATTGCACAGGGTTCACTTTTCATCACCTATCACAATTTGTTTTTAAAAAGGAACATTTTTGTTACATTTAAGTAGACAATTGAATGGTAAGTATGGTCAAAAGTGAAAGTGAAAGTCGCTCAGTTATGTCGACTCTTTGCAACCCCATGGACTATACAGTCCATGGAATTCTCTAGGCCAGAATATTGGAGTGGATAGGCTTTCCCTTCTCCAGGAGATTGCCCCAATCCAGGGATTGAACCCAGGTCTCCCACATTGCAGAAAGATTCAAGTATGGTCAAGAAGGTTTTTTTTTCACTCAACTTCTGTGGAACCCAAACTTCAGAGTGAGGAACATAACCAAACTGGTGCAAATGATTTTCAATGCTTGATTTGGGTATTTTGAGTATACCTGCTATCTCCCAACTAATGTCTCGATTTGATCACTGTAAACTTCACCTGGTACCTGGCCATGGAGCATTGTCCAGTGAGAAATCTCCAGCACAAAACTTTGAAAATAACTTTTGACATTTGTGATCAATCACAGCATCTTTCCTATACATTGCACGAATCTTTTTTTTTCTTTTGCATTTAAATTGCATTTTTACCTTTCATGAAATAATGAAGCATAATATTCCAAAAGTGCTTTCTCTTTTGTCTTCCATCTTCAATATTAAAATGGCTACACAAGAATGTTGATATTTTTTGAATGAATACTGATATGATAGGTGTTACAATACAATCTAAAAAAAGTGTTTTGAATAAAGCTAAAGACAACTAAGCACTACTACTACTGGAGCCATATTACATAAAAACAGAGCAAATGTTTTGGCCAACACAATACAAGTGACACAAAAGTATATATTTCAGAGCATGCCTAACAAAAAAAGGAAACTCCAGTACTTTGAAAGGCAGTATGCTATTATAGCAAGAACAATTGATCAAGAGTCAGGAGCCTGAGTTTTAGTCTTCAATCTAGTTCTAGTTAACTAGCTATGTGACCTTGAGCTCGTGAATCATAAGGCGTCCAATTCATCCATAAAATGAGGAAGTTAGATTTAATTTTGTCCAATACCACTTTCAATTTGAAGCAACTCTAATTGTACTATTTGGACATAAATTATCTTTCTGGAAAACCAGGCTCTTAAAGGACAGTAGACATAAATTATTATTCATAGTAATTTCATTTTAAATGATTCATTCTTAAGAAGTTTCTGATAACAGTAAAGAGGAGGTAAATATAATTACTTAGGAGGAGGCTCAGTGAAAAAACTATTGCAAATAGGATCAAACAATCCATTATTAGAGATTTATTGAATATCTACTGACAAATATTATGAAAGATTAAAAATGTTTAAAAACATTTAAAACCATCCCTTTTTTTAGTGACTTCTTCTTTAGGGGAAGGGTGAAGTGTAATCCTTTGTAAAAACATGGAGCAGTGAAGTGGCAAGCAGTACATTTTTATGAAGATGTACAATAGAATTTCAGATAATGACATAAATGAAACAGTCTTATGGGAACAATTGGAGTCTAATCAAGTTTTAGAATGATTGGCAGTACTAAGCTCAACATAAAACAGGGTATTTCTGAATTCAAGCAGAGAGGAAAGATAGGGCATCCTGTTCCAGACTTCACTGAGAGGTTATATGCACCTTCTCTAGTGCTGTGGCCAGAGACAATGGGCATGTGAAGGACAAGCCATCAAAACAACTGGAAACATAAAAGAAATTTATGAGATGGATATCAAAATGTTCACCAAAATAGAGAATCTATCAAGACACTAAAACCTGAAAACTTGACTATGGACTTCACCATTCTTCGGTGTGATGTAGAACATACTTCTTTTACTTACAGAGAAGGGTTCATGACCAGGGCAATTATACAGAAATAAGGCTTCCCTTATAGCTCAGTTGGTAAAGAATCTGCCTGCAATGCAGGAGAGCCGGGTTTGATCCCTGAGTTGGGAAGATCCCCTGGAGAAGGAAATGGCAACCCACTGCAGTAGTCTTGCCCAGAGAATCCCATAGACAGAGGAGCCTGGCAGGCTGCAGTCAATGGGGTTGTGAGAATCAGACAAGACTTAGCGAATAAACCACCACCATGTAACTTCTAAGGTTACAGTTGCATTGTAATAATGTTATTATATATTTAATTTTATCCAACTTTGTTTTTTTATTATAAAAAAAAGGATTGATGTTATTTTAAATATGTGCAGTTAAAAAATTAATTTTTCTATTAAAATCTTTTTAAAATAATAAAGAATAAATAGATGCATAAACCATGTTTGGTTCTATAGCAGAAAATAGAAGTTTCCTAAGGATTTTCTGTAATTTTTAAAGATTCTTAGTAAATAATTTATGACAATTGTCTTAAACATTTTTGTTCATGTATTACTAAAAGACTTCTGACACACTATTTACTCTCTCACATACTTTAAGTTGATATTAAAAGTTTTTATTATATGTTTATATTTATGACACAGGATATAAAATAAATGCATTAAAATACTGACATTTAAATATAAAGGGTTAAATCATTCTATTAAATATATCTAACAGAATCTAAATGCTGTGATTTGAAAGTCATCATCATTATGAAGACAGTAATGACATAAATGTCCACTGCAATATTAGATTTTCCAGTTTCTTTTCTCTCCATGAACTTATATTTCCATTCTACATTCCTCACTATATTTTTTCCTTTAATATATTTCTATGCTTGAAAGTATTTTATGGATTGTCCTATCATCTTTCTCTGCAGCAAAATTATGCATGTAAAATGTAACTGAATATTTTATTTCTCTGATTATGGAATTCCATGAATTAAAAATTCTCCTGTTGAGTTATTATAATTACCACTAATACACAACTGATCAAAATAACATAAATAGATAATAAATTTTGATGAATAACAGTAAACACAAACTGCAAAATTTGTTGGAAATGCATCTCTCAATGAGATAGATGGACCTTGATTTTATTTTTTCACTATTAGTTCATGAATTCATGGATGAATATTACTCATCAATATAATAAGATAGTGTTTATCATCAATTTTCCTTATTATTTTCTTTTAAAAAGGTGTGAGTACCATTTAAACTAATGGGGAATGCAAGACTTACATAGAACAATTGATGTCAAAACAATCAGCCCAATAATAATCATACTGCTTTTAGAAAAAAAAAAGTTTAACTTTATTGTTAAATTTAAATTAAAGTGTTCATACTTATCTCAACTTCACTTTTCACTCTAAATTTTTATTCAGATAGATACATTAATGGATAAGAGGTAAATACAAAGTAGATAGATGATTAGATGTATAGAAAATAGTATTTATATGAATTTTGGGGCTGGATGAAATAAGGCATCCCTCCATTCAATTTTTCTTCCCCAAACACTCTCACCTTCACTTTCACAGGACCCTACTTTAGTAACAGTGTACTATTTTACAGAAGTTTGGTGTTTGAAAGAGTCAAATCATAAAGCAAAACTTATCACATCCTTTATCCTACAATATATCAGAACTTAGAACATCTCAACTTAAGCCAAAATATCACATTTCCATTCCCACACTTTGTCCTTAACAGAAATATGTACAAAACAAGTATAACAAGAAAAGTCTATTCTCCTCCTTCAAGGATAAAAACATTTTAAATTATCTCTAGAAGATTTTAAATTTTGTACAATGTGCTATGAAGAATATAATTTTCTTGTGGGAGAAGAATAGTTGGCAAAAAGGAGAACTGACCTCAGGTGCTTTCTTGGGAAGATCTATTTTTTTTTTTTTAATTTTATTTTATTTTTAAACTTTACATAATTGTATTAGTTTTGCCAAATATCAAAATGAATCCACCACAGGTATACATGTGTTCCCCATCCTGACCCCTCCTCCCTCCTCCCTCCCCATACCCTCCCTCTGGGTCGTCCCAGTGCACTAGCCCCAAGCATCCAGTATCGTGCATTGAACCTGGACTGGCAACTCGTTTCTTACATGATATTTTACATGTTACAATGTCATTCTCCCAAATCTTCCCACCCTCTCCCTCTCCCGGGAAGATCTATTTTTGAATGAAGAATATATGTATAAAATTGAGGATATGAAAATTTATTTCCCCAAATTATTGGTGCCCAGTTATCTGTAGGAAAGGCTTCATGCATTCCCAGTATGAAATCTGTTTCAGAAAAGAAGATTCCCACCTCATCCCCCAGAACAGATTCTACTTCCAAGATAGTTATCTTAGTTTTCTTATATCAGCATAAGTCGATCTCATTCCTTACAGATGCCAACAGTGTGCCATGCACTATAAATCTACTATATAATCAAATCCTTACAACTCGTTCATAACTTTGAACTTATTATAATTTTCAGTTTACAGCTATGTAAAATTTAGGCTCACTCAGATTAATTAAATTGTTCAAAATTTCATTAAAAAGAATAGGCAAGTGTGGACTGCAAATTAACCTACTTAATCACAACAATATGTACCCCAAATCCTCTGCCACTTTAAACAATGAAAACATTGCATTTCATAATTTTTGAGGCATCTATAGTCCTTAGATTCTAAGACCCCCATATAGCAGCCAGTACAAAAGTCTTACTGACTCTGGAATTTTAGCCTGAAAATGAAACCAATATTTTACTCCATTTGAAAATATTAGCTCATCTTTCTAAATCTTCCTACTTGACTTGGATTCTCATGGCTGTTGGTTCTTAGAATACTAAAAGTTTTGCTGCTGGAAAACCCTCTCAATTGTGTCTGGGTTTGTGTGTGAGCATAAGTGTTGATAGAATTTGGGAAGTAGGTGAAAAAAAAAATTTGTTTAACTCTTCTCCTCTCATCTAAAAATGCATATTTTTCCTTCAGAGATTCTCACAACATCTCAGTCCGTTCCATGTTCTGCTCTTTTCAAGAAGAATGACACTCTAATTTTCACTTTAAAGCCTGATAGTAAACTTGTCTTATACCATTTATTTTGGGAGCCATCTTTCAATATCATGCAGGGAGAAATTAACAGTCAACTGTGTTTGGTTTATGAAAACAGGGAAAAAAAAAAAAACACTTGCAAAGAATAGAAACTAGAGAAAGAAAAATGGAGATTTAACTGGTTAAAAATCAAACTTCAATTCTAGTGCATTCAGTTCAGTTCAATTCAGTCGCTCAGTCATGTCTGACTCTTCGCAACCCCATGAATCGCAGCACGCCAGGCCTCCCTGTCCATCATCAACTCCCGGAGTTCACTCAGACTCACGTCCATCGAGTCAGTGATGCCATCCAGCCAGCTCATCCTCTGTCATCCCCTTCTCCTCCTGCCCCCAATCCCTCCCAGCATCAGAGTCTTTTCCAATGAGTCAACTCTTCGCATGAGGTGGCCAAAGTATTGGAGTTTCAGCTTTAGCATCAGTCCTTCCAAAAAAACACCCAGGACTGATCTCTTTTAGAATGGACTACATGTCTATATTTAAACAAGTGAAAGAACAACAATACTCAAACTGGTGGAAAACAGAAAAATACCATAGACTTCAAAACTTTTTTTTTTTTTCTAGACAAATACTACAAGTATACAGTTGGCATAAATGTAATGGAATTGCTCCAAACACACACACACACACACACACACACACACACACACACTGGATACCTACTGTTTTGTTCCAGTATTGAAAACAGCCTACATTTTTAGAGGTTATTTTAGACAAACTCCATTCAAAGTTTTACCTGAGTTTTAAATTTAGTTACTATCCATCATTTTCTAAATATAAATGTAAAAACATTTAAAGAGAAGATGGATAAAAACCCAAATCTTATCATATAAAGCCTTTTTTGCTGATGCTTTCTGATATTCTTCACAATTTCTTCTTAAAACTATTCTGAGTATGCTCCCCAGATGAAAACAATATAGGTCATACAGACACATGGAATTACTAGGTATAAAAACACACTTACCCCCATCCTATCTTCTTTTCTCCCACAGCATTCTCTGAATTCTGATTCTTAAAATTGCTCTCCTTCTTCCCCACTATTTTGGCACCTTCTATATATCAAAACCTGAGAATTATTTTATATGAAATATACTTTATAAGGGGTTCCCTGGTGGCACAAGTGGTAAAAAAAAAATCCACTTGCTAATGCAGGAGATGCACAAGATGTAGGTTCAATTCTTGGATTGGAAGATTCCCTGGAGAAGGAAATGGCAAACTACTATACTATTTTTGTCTGAAAAATGTCATGGGCAGGGGTGTCTGCCTGGATATTGTCTATGGGGTCCTAAAAGAGTGAGACAACACTTAGTGACTAAATAGCAAAAACAATGCTTTGTGAAAACCAAATGAGTTCCTATGAAGTATATACTAGCATGAAGTTGGCTAGAATGCTTAAAAAAAAAAAAAAAAGAAAAATTAAACATGGTCACATTATTTAGACATTTTCAGGGTGGGATGAGACTCAATACATTTCAGACTAAAAATATTATTCTTGATTCACTGTATGAAACAGTTTCTTAACAGTGGCTTTTCTCATTGATAATTAGGGGGCCATAAGAAACCAGAATATTAACAATACTAAGGGAATATTTCATGCAAAGATGGCCACAATAAAGCACAGAAATGGCATGGACATAACAGAATCAGAAGATATTAAGAAGAGGTGGCAAGAATACACAGAAGAACTATACAAAAAAGATATTCATGCCCCAGATAACCATGATGGTGTGATTACTCACCTAGAGCCAGGCAATGCAAAGTCAAGTGGGCCTTAGGAAGCATCACTACAAACAAAGCTAGTGAAGGTGATGGAATTCCAGTTGAGCTATTTCAAATCCTAAAAGATGATGCTGTGAAATTGCTACATTCAATATGCCAGCAAATTTGGAAAACTCAGCAGTGGCCACAGGACTGGAAAAGGTCAGTTTGCAGTTCAGTCCCAAAGAAAGGCAATGTCAAAGAATGTTCAAACTACTGCACAATTGCACTCATCTCACACTCTAGCAAAGCAATGCTCAAGATTCTTCAAGTCAGGCTTCAACAGTACCTGAACTGTGAACTTCCAGTTGTTTAAGCCAGATTTAGAAAAAGCAGAGGAACCAGAGATCAAATTGCCAACATCTGCTGCATCATCAAAAAAGCAAGGGAGTTCCAGAAAAAAAAAAATCTACTTCTGTTTTATTGATTATGTCAAAGCCTTTGACTGTGTGGATCACAACAAACTGTGGAAAATTCTGAAAGAGGCAGGAATTCCAGACCACCTGACCTGCCTCCTGAGAAATTTGCAAGCAGATCAAAAAGCAACAGTTAGAACTGGACATTGAATAATAGACTGATTTAAAATAGGGAAAGGAGTATCAAGAGTGTATATTTTCAACCCACTTATTTAACTTATATGCAGATTACATTTGGAAATGCTAGGCTGGATGTAAAACAAGCTGTAATCAAGATTGCTGGGAGAAATATCAATAACCTCAGATACGCAGATGACACCATCCTTATGGCAGAAAGTGAAGAAGAACTAAAGAGCCTCTTGGTGAAAGTGAATGAAGAGAGTGAAAAAGTTGGCTTAAAACTCAACATCCAGAAAACTAAGATCATGGTATCTGGTCCCATCACTTCATGGCAAATAGATGGGGATACAATGGAAACAGTGACAGACTTTATTTTCTTGGGCTCAAAAACCACTGCAGATGGTGACCACAGCCATAAAATTAAAAGACACTTGCTCCTTGGAAGAAAACCTATGACCAACCTAAACAGCATATTAAAAAGCAGAGATATTACTTTGCCAACAATGGTCTGTCTAGTCAAACCTATGGTTTTTCCAGTAGTCATGTATGGATGAGAGAGTTGGACTATATAGAAAGCTGAGTGATGAAGAATTGATGCTTTTGAACTGTGGTGTTGGAGAAGACTCTTGAGAGTTTCTTAGACTGCAAGGAGATCACAGCAGTGAATCCTAAAGGAAATCAGTCCTGGATATTCATTAGAAGGACTGATGCTGAAGAATTGATTCATTGTTAAATACCCTGATGTTGGTAAAGATTGAAGGTGGGAGAAGGGGATGACAGAAGATGATATGGTTGGATGGCATCACTGACTCGATGGACATGAGTGAGTAAACTCCGGGAGTTGGTGATGGACAGGGAATCCTGGCATGCTGTAGTCCATGGGTTAGCAGAGTTGGACACGACTGAGTGACTGAACTGAAATGAACTGAAAATTAATATCCTAAAATTTTGTTATTGTTAAATCGCTAAGTTGTGTTCAAGTTTGCCACCTCATGGACTGCAGCATGCCGGGCTCCTCTTCCCTCCACTGTCTTGCAGAGTTTGTTAAAATCCATATCCTTTGAGTCTAAGCATCTCATCCTCTGCTGCCCCCTTTTCGTTTTGTCTTCTATCTTTCCCAGCATTGGAGCTTTTTCTAATAAATTGGCTCTTCCCATCAGGTGGCCAAAGTATTGAGCTTCAGCTTCAGCATCAATCCTTCCATTGAATATTCAAGTTTGATTTCCTTTAGGATTAATTGGTTTGATCTCCTTGCAGTCCAAGGGACTTTCAAGAGTCTTCTCTAACACCAAAATTCAAAAGCATCACTTTTTCAGTTCTCAGCCTTCTTTATGGTCCAGCTTTCACATTCTTACATGACTACTTTAAAAATCATAGCTTTGACTGTATGGACTGTGGCTAACAAAGTGATATCTCTGCTTTTCAATATGCTGTTTAGATTTGTCAAAGCTTTCCTTCTAAGGAGCAAATGTCTTTTAATTTCATGGCTGCAGTTGCTGTCTATATTGATTTTGAAGCTCAAGAAATGAAAATCTGTCACTGTTTCCAATTTATCCTTTTCAATTTGCCATGAAGTGATGGAACTGGATTCCATGATCTTAGTTATTGAATGTTTTCAAGCCAACTTTTTCACTCTTCTGTTTCACCCTCATCAGGAGGTTCTTTAGTCCCTCTTCACTTTCTGCCATTGCGATGGTATCATCTGCATATCTGAGATTATTGATATTTTTCCCAGCAATATTGATTCCAGCTTGTGATTCATCCAGCCTGGCACTTCACGTGATGTACTCTGCATAGAAGTTAAATAAGCAGAGTGATAATATTCAGCCATGTTGTGCTCCTTTCCCAAATTTGAACTACTCTATTCTTCTATGTCCAGTTCTAACTGTTGCTTCTTGACCTACACAAAGACTTCTCAGGGGACAGGTAAGATGGTCTGGTACTCCCATCTCTTTAAGTATTTTCCACAGTTTGTTGTGATACAGAGTCAAAGTTTTAGTGTAGTCAATGTAGCAGAAGTAGATATTTTTTCTGAAATTCCCTTGCTATCTCTATGATCCAATGAATGTCAGCCATTTGATCTCTGGTTCCTCTGCCTTTTCTAAATCCAGCTTGTACATCTGGAAGTTCTCTGTTTGTGTATTTCTGCAACCTAGTTTGAACAATTTTGAACATTACATTACTAGCATGTGAAATGAATCTACTTTATGTCAGTTGAACATTCTTTGTCATTGCCCTCTTTAATATTGGAATGAAAAATTGATGTTTTTCAGTCCTGTGGCCACTGCTAAGTTTTCCAAATTTGCTGAAATACTGAGTGCAGCAGTTCAACAGCATCATCTTTTAGGATTTAAAACAGCTCAGTTGGAATTCCATCACTTCCACTAGCTTTGTCCATACTAATGCTTCTGAAGGTGCACTTGATTTCAAACTCCAGGGTGCCTGGTTCCCAGTAAGTAACATCACCATCGTGGTCATCTGGGTCATTAAGGCATATTTTTTAAAAAATATATACTTCTGTGTATTCTTGCCACTTCTTCTTAATCTCTTCTGCTTCTGTTAGTTACTCTTTCTGTCCTTTATTGTGCACATTCTTGCATTAAATGTTCCCTTAATATCTCTAATATTCTTGAAGAGATTTTCTAGTCTTTCCCATTCAACTATTTTCTCTTTTCCTTTGCATCACTCACTTGAGTCTTTCTCTCTTATTTTAATATATTAATTTTTAATTGAAGGATAATTGCTTTAGAATTTTGTTGTTTTCTGTCAAACATCAACATGAATCAGCCGTAGGTATACATATGCCCCCCTCCCTTTTGAACCTCTCTCACATCTCCCTCCCCATCCCACCCCTCTAGGTTAATACAGAGCCCCTGTTTGAGTTCCCTGAGTCATACAGAAAGTTCCCATTGACTATCTGTCTCACATATGGTAATGTAATTTCCATTTTACTCTCTCCATGTATCTCACCTTCTCCTCCCTCCCACCCACATGTCTATAAATCTGTTCTCCATGTCTGTTTCTTCATTGCTGCCTGCATATAAGTTCATCAGTTCCATCCTTCTAGAGTCCATATATATGTGTTAGTATACAATATCTATCTTTCTCTTTCTGACATACTTCACTCTATATAAAAGGCTCTAGGTTCATGTATCTCATTAGAACTGACTCAAACATGTTCCTTTTTCAGTTCAGTTCAGTTCAGTTGCTCAGTCATGTGCGACTCTTTGTGACCCCATAGACCACAGCACACCAGGTTTCTCTGCCATCACCAACTCCCAGAGCTTACTCAAACTCACGTCCTTTGAATCAGTGATACCATCCAACCATCTCATCCTCTGTCATCCTTTTCTCCTCCTGCCTTCAATCTTTTCCATCATCAGGGTCTTTTCCAAGGAGTCAGTTCTTCACATCAGGTAGCCAAAGTACTGGAGTTTCAGCATCTGTCCTTCCAATTAATATTAAGGACTGATTTCCTTTAGGATAGAGAGGTTGGATCTCATTGCAGTCTAAGGGACACTCAACAGTCTTTTCCAACACCACAGTTCAAAAGCTTCGATTCTTCACCATTCAGCTTTCTTTATAGCCCAACTCTCACATCCATACATAACTACTGGAAAAACCATAGCTTTGACTAAATTGACTTTTTTTGGCAAAGTAATGTCTCTGCTTTTTAATATGCTATCAAGGTCATAGCTTTTCTTCCAAGGAGCAAGCATCTTTTTATTTCATGGCTGCAGTCACCATCTGCAGTGATTTTGGAGCCCAAGAAAATAAAGTCTGTCACTGTTTCCATTGTATCCCCATCTATTTGGCATGAAGTGATGGGACCAGATGCCATGATCTTAGTTTTCTGAATGTTGAGTTTTAAGTCAATTTTTTCACTCTCCTCTTTCTCTTTCATCAAGAGGCTCTTTAGATGGTGTGGGGAGGGATGAGGGAGGAGGGTTCAGGATGGGGAACACATGTATACCTGTGACGGATTCATTTTGATATATGGCAAAACCAATACAATATTGTAAAGTTAAAAAATAAAACAAAATTAAAAAAAAAAAGAGGCTCTTTAGTTCTTCTTCACATTCTGCCATAAGGATGGTGTCATATGCATATCTCAGGTTGCTGATGTTTCTCCCAGTAATCTTGATTCCAGCTTGTGCTTCATCCAGCCTGACATTTCTCGTGATATACTCTGTATATAAGTTAAATAAGCAGGGTGACAATGTACAGCTTTGGTGCATTCCATTCCCAATTTGGAACCAGTCTGTTGTTCCATGCCCAGCTCTAACTGTTGCTTCTTGATCTGCGTACAGATTATTCAGGAGGCAGGTGGTCTAGTATTCCCATCTCTTTAAGAATTTTCCACAGTTTTCTGTGATCCACACAGTCAAGGCTTTGGCATAGTCAATAAATCAGAAATAGATATTTTCCTAGAACTCTCTTGCTTTTTCAATGATCCAGCAGATGTTGGTAATTTGACCTCTGGCTCCTCTGCCTTTTCTAAATATAGCTTGAGCATCTGGAAGTTCACGGTTCAGTTACTGTTGAAGCCTGGCTTGGAGAATTTTGAGCATTACTTTACTAGCATGTGAGATGAGTGCAATTGTGCAGTAGTTTGAACACTCTTTGGCATTGCCTTTCTTTGGGATTGGAATGAAAACTGAAGTTTTCCAGTCCTGTGGCCACTGCTAAGTTTTCAAATTTGCTGGCATATTGAGTACAGCACTTTCACAGCATCATCTTTTAGGGTTTGCAATAACTCAACAGGAATTCCTTCACCTCTACTAGCTTTGTTAATAGTGATGCTTCCTAAGGCCCACTTGATCTCGCATTCCAAGATGTCTGGCTCTAGGTGAGTGATCACACCATCATGGTTACGTAGGTCATGAAGATCTTATTTGTATAGTTCTTCTGTGTATTCTTGCCACCTCTTCTTAATATCTTCTGCTGCTGTTAGGTCCATACCATATCCATCCTTTCTTGTGCTCATTTTTGCATGAAATATTCCCTTGGTGTCTCTGTCTCTTGAAGAGTCTCTAGTCTTTCCCATTTTATTATTTTCTTCTGTTTCTTTGCATTGATCACTGAGGAAAGCTTTCTTATCTCTCCTTTCTGTTCTTTGGAACTCTGCATTTAAATGGGTTATGTTTCCTTTTCTCCTTTGCCTTTAGCTTCTCTTCTTTTCTCACCTATTTGTAAGGCCTCATCAGGCAACTATTTGGCCTTTTTATATTTCTCTTTCTTGGGGATTGTCTTGATCACTGCCTCCTGTACAATGTCACAAACCTCTGTCTATAGTTCTTCAGGCACTCTGCCTATCAGATCTAATTCATTGGATCTATTTGTCACTTCCACTGTATTACCATAACAGATTTGATTTAAGTCATACCTGAATGGCCTAGTGATTTTCCCTACTTTCTTCAATTTAAGTCTAATTTAGTCAATAAGGTGTTCATGATTTTAGCCACAGTCAGCTCCTGATCTTGTTTTTGCTGACTGTATAGAGCTTTTCCATCTTTGCCTCAAAGAATATAATCAATATGACTTCAGTATTGACCATCTGGTGATGTCCATGTGTAGACATGTGTCTCTTGTGTTGTTGAAGAGGGTGTTTTCTATGACTAGTGTCTTCTCTTATCAAAACTCTGTTAGCCTGCTTCGTTTTGTACTCCAAGGCCAAATTTTCCTGTTAGTCCAGGTAGCTCTTGACTTCTTCATTTTGCATTCCAGTCCCCTATAATGAAGAACACACCTCTTTTGGGTGTTAGTTCTAGAGGGTCTTGTAGGTTTTCTTAGAACAACTTGACTTCAGCTTCTTCAGCACTACTAGTCAGGGCATAGACTTGGATTACTCTGATATTGAATGATTTCCCTTGGAAACGAACAGAGATCATTCTGTTGTTTTTGAGAATGCATCCAAGTACTGAATTTGGGACTCTTTTGTTGACTATGATGGCTACTTCATTTCTTCTAAGGGGTTCTTAACTACAGTTGTAGATATAATGGCCATCTAAGTTAAATTCACCCATTTCAATCCATTTTAGTTCACTGATTCTTAAAATGTTGATGTTCACTCTTGCCATCTCCTGTGTGACTACTTCCAATTTGCCTTGATTCAAGGACCTAACATTCCAGGTTCCTATGCAATATTACTCTTTACAGCATCAGACTTTACTTCTATCACCTGTCACATCCACAACTGGGTGTTGTTTTTGCTTTGGCTCCATCTCTTCATTCTTTCTGGAGTTATTTCTCCACTCTTCTCCAGTAGCATATCACACCTACCAACCTGGGGTGTTCATCTTTCAGTGCCATACTTTTTGCCTTTTCATACTGTTGTTCATGGGGTTCTCAAGGTGAGAATACTGAAGTGGTTTGCTATTCCCTTCTCCAGTGGACTACGTTTTGTCAGAACTTTCTGCCATAACATAAGTGTTCCTTTTTATGGCTGAGTAATATTCCATTGCATATATGTACCACAGTTTCTTTATCCAATCATCAGTTGATGGGCATCTAGGTTGCTTCCACTTTCTAGATATTGTAAATAGTGCTGCAATGAACACTGAGATACATGTGTCTTTTTCAGTTTTGATTTCCTTAGGGTATATGCCTAGTAGAGGGATTGCTGAATCATATGGTGGTTTTATTCCTAGTTTTTTAAGGAATCTCCATACCATCTTCCATAGTGGCTTTATCAATTTACAATCCCACCAACAGTGCAAGAGTGGTCCCTATTCCCCACATCCTCTCCAGCATTTATTGTTTGTAGATTTTGATGACGGCCATTCTGACTGGTGTGAGGTGATATCTCATTGTAGTTTTGATTTGCATTTCTCTAATAATGAGCAAAGTAAAACAACTTTTCCTGTGTTTGTTAGCCATTGTATGTCTTTGGAGAAATGTCTGTTTAGGTTTTTGGGTGTTTTTTTTCACCACTTTTCGATTGGATTGTTTGTTTTTCTGGTATTGACTTGTATGAGCTGCTTGTATATTTTGGAGATTAATCTTTTGTCAGCTGTTTCATTTGCTATCATTTTCACACATTCTAAGGGTTGTCTTTTCACCTTGTTTAGAGTTTCCTTTTGTTTTGCAAAAGGTTTTAATTTTAATTAGGTTCCACTTGCTTATTTTTGTATTTATTGCCATAACTCTAGAAGGTGGGTCATAGAAGATCGATCATTGGTTTATGTCATCGAGTGTTCTGCCTATGTTTTGCTCTAAGAATTTTATAGTTTCTGTCTTACATTTAGGTCTTTAATCCATTTTGAGTTTATCTTTGTGTATGGTGTTTGGAAGTATTCTAATTTCACTCTTTTACATGTAGCTTTTACATTTTTCCAAGCACCACTTGTTGAAGACTCTTTTTGCCTCATAGTATATTCTTGCCTTCTTTGTCAAGAATAAGGTACCCATAGGTGCGTGGAATTGTTTTGTGATTCTCTATCTTATTCCATTGGACTATATTTCTGTTTTTGTGCCAGTCCCATACTGTCTTGATGACTGTAGTTTTGTAGTATAATCTGAAATCAGGAAGGTTGATTCCTCCAGCTTCATTCTTCTTTCTCAAGACTGCTTTGGCTATTTGTATTTTTTTTTTTTTCTTGTTTGCTGTCTGGATGAGGTATCCTGCACAGGGTGCTACTGGAAGTTGGTTGAAGTTGGGTCTTGTGTACAAGAGGTTGCCTTTGTGGGAGTTCTCACTCTTTGATACTCCTTAGGATTAGGAGACCTCCCTAGGATTAGGAGATACTCCCTAGGATTAAGAGTTTAGGGTCTTGGTATCAGCATTTCCACTCCAAAGGCTCAGGGTTTGATCTCTGGCTGAAAACAGAGATTCCACAGGTAGTTTGTTAAGACATTAAATGGGATTAAAACAAATATCCAAAAATAAGAAACAAAAGATGCACCCCAGACAAATGGCAATTTAAAAATCAGGCAAATAATAATTAAAATAATGGATTATACACACATACATATATACCCATAAGCAAAATAAAAACAGCTCCCCCCCATCAAAAAAAAAAATAACAAAGTACAATAGATTGACCTGGTGAGCAAAGGAAACCAAAACTGATATCCACCAGCTAAGAACAAAACTAGCTAAAGAACAAAACTAACTAAAGCACCAACCAGAAAATAAAACTAAAGAAATATGCCACCTGGGGAAAAAAGCAACAAAAACAAAGCAAACTAGCAAATATGATGAGAAAAAGACAAGAAAGAAAGAAAAGTAAGAATAGAAATGTAAAGTTAAATAGAGGTAGATAAAGAAGATTTATATATATTAAAGATTAACTGCAAGGGGAAAAGAAGAGTAGGAAAAGCAAACAAAGAAATAAATATAGAAAACTTAATAATAAATTTTTAAAAATTTCAATTAAAAAAGAGAAATAAAGAAGAAAGGAAAACTCCACAGAACTGTAAAAGGCCAATGTAGAGGCAGAATTTTATAGCTGTAAAAAATGCATGATTGAAAAAAAAATATTATGAAACGCTTAAATAGACTTAATAATACTAATAAAATCTACAACTACAACCATGCTGGCAGGGAAGGTAAAGAATGAAAGCAAACAACAAGCAAAATCCAGAAGAAACTACAGAACAAGTCAAAATGTAAGAATAATAAATGTTTTCCTTGAGTCTCTGCTGTCAGTGTCTTTTCCCTTGCTGGGAGTCACAGTCAACCTTGCCTCCCTAAGATGTCCTTCAGACTGTGATGATCTCTGCACCTGCTGTAGGGGCAGCTCAGGCTCTCATCTGGTCTACTCCTGTGTGTTCTTGCCTCCAATGTCCACTGTCAGAACTAGTGCTTTTTCTTTTATGAGAATGCACAATGTCCTTTTATATATTCCATAGATACAAAGTATGCCTATATGATCATGTGGATTTAATCTGCAGTTCATACACCTGGTGTATGATCATGAAGGTGCTGCAACTGCTTAGGTCATAGGAACCCTAGCAATGCCAAGTGTGCAGGCACATGGACTGCCTTTTTTAGCCTCTGACAGCTGGTGATCAGAAGGCCTCTTTGTCTAGTTACTCTGTTACTCCGACCATTCAGGCACTAGAGGCCTTCCCTGCTTGGGGTCCTTTTCTGTTACTTGGCACATCAGGCACATAATGTGCCTGGGAGAAATGTGATGGGAGAAAATAAACGCAGCTCCAGTCCTCATTTCAACCCTGTCAGAGCCCAGAGGAGACTGTCTCCGTGGAGGAGACAGCCACCCAGAGCCACTGTGGGGGTGAGGCCGTCTCAGGGTGAGGGCAGGGGCATCGGGCAGCGTGGATGGCCTCACTCCTTGAACTTCCACTCCTGGCGGCACATGGGGCAGTGCTGCTGCACCTGCTGCGCGTTCAGCCACTTGAGGATGCAGTGCATGTGGAAGCAGTGTGAGCACTGGCCCCACACCAGCGGGCAGTCGTCACCCGGCACCTTGCAGTCCGGGCAGCAGCCATTGAAGGCCATCCGGCAGATGCTTAGAGGGTGGCTTAGAGGGTAAAGCATCTGCCTGCAATGCAGGAGACCCAGGTTTGATCCCTGGGTCTGGAAGATCCCCTGGAGAAGGAAATGTCTACCCACTCCAGTACTCTTGTCTGGAAAATCCCATGGACGGAGGAGCCTGGTAGGCTACAGTCCATGGGGCCACAAAGAGTCAGACATGACTGAACGACTTCACTTCATACTCCTGGTGGGAAGGTTTTGTGTCCTCTTCCTTAGTCACGCTAACCCTGAGTTTCAATTGTGATTTTATCTCCACCTGTGCCTGTGGGTTGTCCACAGAGGTTTGCTCCTGAGGCTATATGAAGGACTTGCTTCTGCCCAAGTGAGAACCAGGTGTGGATGTAGTGCAGCTGTTTGGGTCACAGGGGCCCTGGAAGCACCAGGTACTCAGGGAAATTGGTGTCTTGGGCAGCTGTAAATATGGGGCTCTAGAAGGTTATGACAACCCATTCCAGTATTCTTGCCTGGAGAATCCCCTGGACAGAGAAGCCTGGCAGGCCACAGTCCACAGGGTTGCAAAGAGTTGGATATGACTGAAATGACCCCATGTGCACAAATGCAGAACTTTTCCTTGCCTGTGGCAGCTCTGCCCCAGTGAGGATTGAGCATGAAGGTGCCGCAACTGCTTAGGTCATGGGAACCCTGGCAATGTCAAATGTGCAGGCACATGGACTGGCTTTTTCTAGCCTCTGACAGCTGGTGATCAGAAGGCCTGTTTAACCAGTCCTTCTTTGTTACTCCAACCATTCAGGCACTTAGAAGACTCCCCTGACTGGGGTCCTTTCTGTTATTCGGCCCATCAGGCACATAAAGGGGCCCCCATGGCTAGGGTCTGATTCTGGTGTTTGGTGTGTCAGCCACTAAAAGGGCTCCCCTGGCAGGGGTCCTTCTCTGTTCTTTGGCACATCAGGGAACATGTTGTTCCACATGTTAGGTGCCTGAAGGGCCAGTCTGTCTATTGTTCAGCTGCTGGCTCTGGCCTGTGGGAAGAAGAGGCTCCAGTGATGACTCCACCCCCTACACATTACTTAGCAGTCCCCTTGCTTCCTATCTCTGTCTGGTTTTCCTTCACAGGCATTTCTCACCACAGTCTCCTCCCTGACATTCCCTTGGTCATCTCCTTGCAGTCAGCAGCAGACCTCACCTTTGGATGGCTCCACAATCCCTACACTCCAATTTCCAGCCCCTGTGCCTTTTAGGGGACCCACATACTTTTACAGGGTATGTATGACTGTGGCAAGGATTGTCTGTGATTCTCACTCCATTTAGGCTGCCACAGATCAACTGCTTCACTTTCAGCCTCAAATGTTTCTCTTCTGAACAAAGCAGTTGCCTTGATATAGGGATTGGACCCTTGCTTCAACTCCCACACCTGCTGAGGACAGATACAGTCACTCTAGCTCTCCTCTTTCCCCCCCTACCTCCTTTGTCCTACCGAGTTTTGTGTGGTTCTATATATTCTTTCCCTTTGGCCAGGGACTCTTACCCATTCTCAGCTGGTGTTCTGCAAGCACTTCTGTGTCTGAAGGTGTATTCCTGATGTATCTATGGAGAGACATGTACTCCGCAGCCATCTTGCTCCTCCTCAAGAAGGCTTTCTTGTCTCTCCTTTTTATTCTCTGGAACTCTCCATTCAGTTGGGTTTATCTTCCTCTTTCTCCCTTGCCTTTTGTGTCTCTTCCTTTCTCAGCTATTTGTAATGCCTCTTCAGACAATCACTTTGCTTACTTGCATTTCTTTTTCTTTGCGATGATTTTGTTCACCACCTCCTATACAATGTTATGAACTTCTGTCCATAGTTCTTCAGGCACAGTGTCTACCAGAGCTAATCCCTTGAATCTATTCATCACCTCCACTGTATAATCTTAAGGAATTGGATTTAGGTCATATCTGAATGGCCAAGTTATTTTCCCTACTTTCTTCAATTTAAGCCTGAAATTTGCAATCAGGATCTCATGATCTGAGCCAGTCAGTTCTAGGTTTGTTTTTTTGTTTGTTTTTTTCCTTTTGCTAACTGTATAGAGCTTCTCCATCTTTGGCTGCAAAGAATGTAATCAATCTGATTTTGGTATTGAACACCTGGTGATTCCATGTGTAGAGTCATATTTTGTGTTACTGGAAGAGGGGGTTTGAGCTAGTGTGTTCTCTTGGCAAAACTTCACTAGCCTTTTCACTGCTTCATTTTGTACTCCAAGGCCTGTTACTCCAGGTATCTCTTGACTTCCTACTTTTTCATTCAAATCCCCTATGACAAAAAGGACATCTTTTTGTTGTTGTTGTTAGTTCTAGAAGGTCTTGTAGCTCTTCATAGAACTAGTTGGCTCCATCTTTTTCAGCATTAGTTCTTGGGGCAAAAAGACTTGGATTACTATGATATTGAATGGCTTTCCTTGGAAATGAACTGAGATCATTCTGTCACTTTTGAGATTATAGCTAAGTGTTGTTTTTCAGTCTCTTTTGTTGACAATGAAAGCTATTCCATTTCTTCTAAGGGATTCTTACCTGCAATTGTATATATTCAATATACTGGTCCTCTGAATTAAATTCACCATTCCCATCAATTTTTGTTCACTTATTCCTAAGGTGTCAATGTTTACTCTTGCTATCTCCTGCTTGACCACATCCAATTTACCTTGGTTTACGGACCTAATGTTCCAGGTTCCTATGCAATATTGTTCTTTCCAGCACTGGACTTCACTTTTACCACCAGACACATCCACAACTGAGCATAATTTCTGCTTTTCTCCAGCCTCTTCATTCTTTCTGGAGCTATTAGTAATTGTCCTCTGCTGTTCTGTTGTAGCATACTGAACACTTTCTGCCCTGGGGGAGCTATATTATGGTGTCATATCTTTATGCCTTTATACTATTCATGGGGTTCCAGTGTCAAGAATACTTGAGTGGTTTGTCATTTTCTCCTCTGCTGCTACTGCTGCTGCTGCTAAGTCTCTTCAGTCGTGTCCGACTCTGTGCGACCCCATAGATGGCAGCCAACCAGGCTCCCCCCTCCCTGGGATTCTCCGGGCAAGAACACTGGAGTGGGTTGCCATTTCCTTCTCCAGTGCAGGAAAGTGAAAAGTGAAAGTGAAGTTGCTCAGTAGTGTCCGACTCTTAGCGACCCCATGGACTGCAGCCCACCAGGCTCCTCCATCCATGGGATTTTCCAGGAAGAGTACTGGAGTGGGGTGCCATTGCCTTCTCCGTCTCCTCTAGTGGACAACATTTTGTCAACACTGTTCGCTATGACTTGTCCATCTTGGGTGGCCCTGCATGGCATGACTCATGGCTTCATTGAGTTATGCAAGCCCCTTCACCATGGCAAGGCTGTGATCTATAAAGTAGAATCTCCTCAAGATCCTTAGTTAAAAAATTATGCACAGTGATATTTAAGTCCTTTTTCATTTATTTGTATCACTCTCTTTATTACAACTCATGGGGTGGTAATTGCTTGGTGCTGCTTCTGTTTAGTTGCTATGTCATGCCCAACTCTTTGAGACCCCAGGGACTATCCCCCATCAGGCTCCTAGGTCCATGGTATTTCCCAGGCAAGAATACTGTCATTTGCTTCCCCAGTGTATCTTCCTGACCCAGGGATGGAACTAGCATCTCCTGCTTGGCAGGAAGATTCTTTACCACTGAGTCACCTGGGAAGCCCAGTAATGGTTTACTTTGGCTAAAAAGTGAGGCAATACATACCTTGATTTACAAACAACATGTTACTACTTGTCACATTACTATGAGGAAGTATTGATTTTAGAGATGAGGAATCTGACATTGCTTATCAAAATGTAAAACTCTGAGAATTTAGAACAAGAATTCAAACAGAGGCTTCCCTAACTAGAGTTCCTCGAATCTTATCACAGCTTCCTCTTAACCTGTTTCAGGGTTCCTCAAAAAACAGGTGTTCAAAAAAAGGAAAATGTGTTGGGTATCTTGGATGGCCAATGATAGAGTAGAAATTTAATGTCATTTCAGGAATAAGCTGTCTCATTAGCAAGGGTGAAAAGCAGGGGAAATGCAATTTGATTAATGACTTGTTGTCAAGAATAAGCTTAAGATGTGGGAGAGTAAATTTAAAAAGTATGCACAATGGAGTAGAAAAGCATAAACCAACATAATTCGGAAATACTTAATATAAAATCCTGGCCTTCGCTTTTTGTCTCTTTCCTCTTGCCTTCCCTTATTCAACTTGTAATATAGCATGACAAAGTACATTAGAAATTATAGTAAAAGTCTGTGCCGTTTTTATGGAACCAAGGTAACATTGAAATACAGAAAGGGAAAAAAACAACTAACGAGAAAACTGAACAGGAAGAAAACCTTAATAATCTTGTAGTCTAACCTTACTCAGAGAAAGCGAACTTCATGATCTGCAAGGCTTCATCAGAAAGAGAAAACTAAAAATA